>NC_143263.1:54987874-57487874 GCF_984573655.1 Nuphar pumila
TCATTTGACTTGCAACCTACTTCACATCATGAGCCAGTCAAATCTGTTACATCCCTTTAGTATGGGAAGGCGTGTCACTCCACTCAGGAATCGACTCATGAACCTCATATCATTTCTACTGACGAGTCGATCTCTATGATACCTCAACATAAGGGGCTTTACTCACAGCATACATTTTCATCATATAAAGCCCCATTTTCTCAGCCTTTAGGATCACCAATCGTTTTGAGTAAGCAAGAGGTGCAGATGCAGAAGGTGCTTGACCAAGTCAAGCCTGATCATATTCACCACTTGTCTGAAGTAGCATTCATTGATACTCGATCGGTCCTAGACTCTCGATTCTTGACCAGTCTCTCAGATGAGACTAATCTCTGTTTTTCATGTCGAGAGAGTTATGATCCTACAGTTAGAGGTAGACGGGATGGAAACACAGTGCGTAGTGTCACAGATGACACTCTTTTCTTCATAGAACCCGGTTGAGTCTGACTTCATGTCCATTGATCTCATGGACGATGAAGGATTTTTTCCAGAGATCCGTTTGGCTGGGGACGTGAAACTTAGCGCTTTATGGGAGGCAACCCATATTCTGTACAGTATTACAGTTGTTGTTAGGATTTGTAGATTTCATTTGGTTTTATTTTTCATTTTCTATCTTTTCTATGAGTTTCATGTTTTGTCATGTATACATTGCATTCATTACATTCATTACATTCATAGAATGTGTATTTTTAATTCATGTCAGGTCATTCTATTCTTTTCCCTCATTTATTTCCTCTCATGTTCATTCACGTAGTTTCATATAAGCATGGGGGAGTGCCACTGGGACAGTGTCATTCAAGCATGGGGGAGGGTATAGTTTGCACACCTTGATATTTCTGTTTACGTTCTTGCACATGTTTACACATCTTTCATGAAAAGTAGATTTTTAAAGAAATAGCTTGAACTTATATGAATGTTATTTCAAATCTGATGTTTTTAGAGGATTTTTAAGCCCACGAAATTTTTTTCTGACATAGATCTAAAAATTATGGTTGTTTATGCGGATTTCGAAGAAATGATGATAGATACATGTTAGAATTTATTTTGAATCATAAATATGAATGTGCTCAGTTCTATTTTTGAAAAACTAAGCAAATGAACAAAAGCGAAAAAATAAGCTCAAAAGAAAAAAATATAGCATGTGTTAGGTTGTTTGGATAATTCCACAATCCTTAGTAGATGGAACTTAGATGTAAGTTGAAACTTTTAATTCCATTTCGAAAAGGAGAGTGGAAAACTTTGTGATCCTAAGTAACTGAGAACAGATACAAGTTGAAATATTTGACTCTCATGTTATAAAGGTGAATGAAGGAAGTCACTTTTATGTCTTAGTTGATATCTTTTGGTATGTATTGACAAAAATATAGAAGATATTGACATTGCACAAGGCATAAAAGCAGACCACACGCAAGCTATAAGAGAAGAATAAGTGTGCAAAAAGAAAAAGCATGAAAAAATGAAAAAATCGAGAAAAGAGCTAAAAAAAAGAGAGAAAAGTTCAGTGCTTAGAAGTGTGATTGAGAAAACCTGTGTAGAAAACATGAGTGAGGATAAGTAAATAATAATATGTTTTTATTGGATTTTCTAAGAATAAAACATAAATAATTGTGATTTTTAGAAAAGTGAAAGAAATTCTTTTTCTGTGGTGGTATATAAAAGACTCTAATTATGTTTTGATTTTGAAATAACAGGAAATATTTGTGAAAACAAAGTCTTTAATTACTTACTGATTGTGAGGATGTGTAATATTATGCATACATGACAGAGATGTTTGTGGGTAGCATCACTGCAAACCCTCACGAGACCTTACTCGTCCACTGGGGTAACCCAGGGGTTGAAAGGGCTTGTTGCATGAGCTAAATGCAACCGTGATTCCTACGAAAGTGAGTTAGGTGATAGTTTGATGTCTTGCATTTTTCTAGTTTGCTCGAGGACTAGCAAAACATAAGCATGGGGGTATTTGATCATGCATATAATTCAAGGTTTATTAACATTTAAATATGCATGATTTTATAAAATAATGTTTCAAAAACCCAATTTTATGATAGTTTTTGAGTAAATGTGCTAAAATGATTTAAAAATAGAAAATACATGAAAAATAGTTTTATTTTACATTTTTATGCATATTTTAGTTTTTGTTATAGTCATAGTAGTTTTAGTTTTAGTTTTCAATAAAAATAATAATAAAAATAAAAAAAATAAAATTAAAATAAAAATTAGAGTTAAAAATTAGAGTTAGATATATTGTGAAATAAGGTTAGTATAAATAATTTTTTAGTAGTTAGTTAGTATGAGGTTTTTAGTAAATAATTTGTTTTTTTAATACTCTTTTAAATAGTTTGTTTTTTTTAGATTTTGTTTAAAGAAAAGAAAAAAATATATATAGTTAGATTAGTTTTTGAGTTTCTTTATAAATAGTTTTGTTTTTGAAAATTTTCATAATAAACCGATTAATAGGTTTTCTTTACTTTTAAAAATGAAAAATATAAAATAATAAAAACAAATCATTACATGGTTTGTAATTTTTGGAAAAATTGAAAAAAAATATATATATATAATAATAATAACACAAACCAGTTTGAAACGGTTTGTATTTCTAAAAGAAAATAAAAAAAATAATAACCAAACTGGCTTGAACCGGTTTGCAGTTGTTTCAAATCGGTTCCAGCCGGTTTGAAAGTTTTTAAAAACCCCCAAAATCAAAAATTTCAGAGTCTTCACTCATTCACGCCAAAGCTTTCCCGTTTCCCCTCTTTTCCCTCCACCACTTCTTACCTCCTTCTTCTTCTTCTCCCTACTTCTCTCTTCTCTTTCTAGTGGAGGTGGCTACTCAATCCGGCGACGGTGTGGATGGTGGAGGCCATTCTTTTCTAACCCTTCCAGGTGTGATTCACGGTAAGTCTGTTTCATCTTCTTCTTCATCTTCTTCTTCTTCTTCTCCTTCAGTTCTTCTTCGTTTTCTGATCTTCTTAATCTTCTTCTCTTCCTCCGATCTTAAATTCTTATTCTTCTTCTTCTTCTTCTTCTTCTTCTTCTTCTTCTTCTTCTTCTTCCTCTTCTTCTTCTTCCTCCTCTTCCAATTCTTCTTCTTCTTCTGCTGCTTTGTCTGATCTTCTTCTTCTTCTTTTTCTGATTTTTTTTTCTGCCGATCTGTTTCTTCTTCAGCTAATCCTTCTTCTTCTTCCATTAATTCTGTTCTTCTTCTTATTATTCTTCAAATCTTCTTCTGGTTATTGCCATATCTGTAAAACAGAAATAAAAAGAAAAAAAACCAACGAAAATGAAAAAATACATTCACGATTATGTTCTTTTGTTCATCGGCCGATAATTTTCTAGTTTACAGTTTTTTTTTAGATTTTGTTAATTGATTCAGTAGTTGTTTGATGTATTTTTCCCTAATTTCTTGTTGTCTTCATTCACTGTTGTTTTCATTACATCTTATTTCACGTTTTCAATTCAGCCATTGTTTGAATTTTTGTTGATTAATGTTTTAAATTCCTATTTTTTTTTCTCTCTGCAACTTTGCTTTGAGTTCTTCAATTCCTGTGTTTTTTTTACTGCTTTGTTTTTTTTTTATGTTCATGTTCATGCTTATATAATTGATCGGTGGAGTTCCTGTGTTTTTTTTATTTTTTAATTTTCCTATTTTGATTTTAGTAATAGTAGCTTTCCTGTTTGGATTTTATTAATAGTTTGTTTTCTTTCATTTCAAAATATGAATTCCTGAATTACTATTTCATTTCAGTTTCTTTTAATTTTCTGCTCATTTCTTTTATGTTTTGCTTAAGTCCATATGATTTTTAATTGCATGCTTGTTGATCTTAATTTTCCTGTTTGTAATATTCATTTCATGATATTCAATTCCTGTTTTTCTGTTTTTCTCTTGTTTTTCAATTCTATCATCTTCCTGTTTTTCAATATATTCATCTCGATTCTCTATGTTTTCTTGTTTGTTTCATCTTGTAATTGTTAGCTTAGTTGGTTAGTTACTTAAACTGTAGTTAATTAGTTAGATCTAATTAGAAATCATATTTCGGATCTAAATGTGTTAGAATTTTCTATTTTTTTTAGCATCTAGTTAGTTTAGTATAGTCTATGTCTTTCTCTTGTACTGCTCGTGTCCTTTTGACTTGTGCAGGATAGCACAAGACTAGAGCGGAAGCGATTACGTGACACGAAGTACGAAGAATAAAGCTTCTTTTTGCTTTTATTTTTAGAATTAGGAATTTTAATTGGGTTTGTAAATATTGCACTTTACGCCCTCTGCGAAGGGTATTCATTTGTTGTAATAGTTAGTTGTTTTTACCTTTTCTGAACATTTTACATTTCAAATAATTCGGCAATAAAGATTAGTTTAGATTTGTGAACTTGAATACAATATATTCCCGTTCCCTGAGTTCGACCCGGTCTCATCCACTAGTGAGAACCGGTTTTTATTATTTGATGTCTGATTTTCACATGTTTTTCATATAAAAATCTTTTCAAAATTACAACGATTTAAAAGAACACATCACCTGTCTTACCCTATCATTGGCTTTTGTGGTGTCTTTATCAACATTTGTATAGATAAATCCACATCATCTTGCATTCCATTACATCATTTTTTTCTTGCACCGTCAGATGCACCCTCCTGTGCATCATGTTGTGTACATGCCACCTTTATGGTTCAACAGGCAAGAAAGATGGTTGTATTAAACTACTCAGCCTGATCTGTGCTAATAGCATGAGCCTGGGAAATTTATGAAGAAGCCACGTTCTGAAGCTTCTGTTGGACCCAAAGCACTTTCAGCAAATCTTTTTTTTAAGGTTGCTTTGAACCATATGGAAAATTTCTTCCACAATGTCTGCATATGCCCATTTAAAGGGCTCAATCCATCCGAATGATACCCAATGATAGGATCATTCATTATATGATCAATATTGTTTGGGTCAAATATTTTTTTAGCAAAAGGAGTAGACCAAAGTCTAGAGGTGTGTATACCTTTGATGTCAAAATTGGGTGGTCAGGTGTTAACGTTGATCAGTGTATGCCTAAGTAAAAAAAAAAAACTCTTTCCTGTATCAGGTTTTCCTGTATCAGGTTTTCCTGTATCAGGTTTTCCTGCTAATCTAATTGTCTAGCTTCTTGAATATATCTAAATTACTGCATAATATCTGTAGGTTCTATTAGTCTTTTTGGTGAAATTATAGAACTTTCTCCTAGAGGAAGATTGCCTCACAGGTAAAGGGGTGAATGCTCAATATTATGTCCAGCACCTTCTATAGGACGAGTTGTTGTATGACCTTCTGCGATGGTACCAAATACATCAGTAGAGGGTTCAACATGATGTACATTACTGGGAGGCATTCTGACTTCAGTCAGTACCTGTTGCGTTGATTTGATAGACATGCCTTATGTTTTGCCTGTTCATCTGCTACAATGTTTTCACTATGTTTATGTTATAGTTTCCTTCCCATTTCCTGTATCCCACAGCATTACTGTATATGCCCTTTACACTGTGTGATGATGCATGAAATGCACATCATGTAAACAAGTTTTTCATGCGTTTTGTATCAAGTTTAAGGTTTTGAACCCATGTTTAGATGTGTTTTGATAGTAAGGGGCTATGGTTCGAATTTCAGAAAAATCGGAGTTAAAATGAGAGAGTTATGGCTATTTCAGTGTTTGGGCACGGATTTCGAGGTGGATCGGATCCATATCCGACCCAATTAGGTCAATTGGACCTTGGATCAACTCTTAGAAAGCCCAAAACCCAACCCACACACCTATCCATACTCTTTCAAAAAGTTTTTCTAAAAACCCCCCAGAAAGTGGCGCCTAGCAATATTTTATTTTTTAACACTCTTTCTGAAAAATGTCAAAACTATAAATAGTTTTTTTTCAAGAACCCTAGGCGTCTTTGGCTGTGTTTGGACGCCCCCTACAGTGACTCTACAGCAGCAGCTCCTTCCTCTCCATCTTCCCCAAGTGTTGGCCATTGAAGATCGACCTATGCTTGATTTTCAAGCATATTTTCAAGCTTTCTTTGGTTTCTTTTCCTTTCTTTCTTATTCCTTGCTGTCTTTTCACCATTTTTCTGTACTTTTGCAGGTGTAGCAGAGGTGGATACCATTAACCTTGGGCCGGAGTGCGCAACACACCACCAAGGTGAGCCGGCCCTACCTCCATCCGGCTTTCTACACCCTCCGATCGCGAATCGGCTCACATGCCATCATCGGTGGATCTCCAACGTGTAGCAGCTGCAATAGGTGCCGTTTTTTGGTGAAGTACAGCATCCTTGAACTGTAGAAGACGTCTACATCCAGCCACGGTCCGCTCTTCTTCACCCCCCCCGGTCGTCGGATCTTCCAAAAGGTAGGTCTTCTTCTTCCTTCTCTTCTAGATAAAACCGATTTGTGTGTGTGGTTTTTGTTTTGTTATTTTCTGTATGTTTCTTGTTTTTCTTTTTATTTCAACCTTAGAATAGCATGCGTGCACAGACCAGCACGTTAGATTAGGTTTTCTTTCATTGGTTGTGTATTCGATTTGTGTTTTTCCATCGTTTTTATCTAAAACGTGCAAATCGGCAAGAGGCTTTTCTAGTCGATTTGGGTTTTTGTTTCCAGCGTGTTATAGGTGTTTTCTTTTTAGAAAATCTCAGACACAAATTTCATTTTGATTCATCTTAGTCGTTAGGTTTGTTTGGGTGTTGTTTTTGCTTGAAAAGAAGAAAAATCGGCTAGACTTTTTCTAGCCGATTCTTGATTTCTACAAAAATATTTTTCTGTTTTGCTATTTTTGTTTTGTCCAGCTTGTGTCTTGTATTGTGTTGCTGAAAATCTCATTCGGAAATTTCATTTTAGTTTATTCTAAGTCGTGGGTTGTGCGTGTGTTTCGTTTTGATTTTATTTTTGAAAAAAGAAAAAAAAAAATCGGCTAGGGATATTCTAGCCGATCTTTATATTTTTGTTAAAAGGGGGTTTAGAGTGGTAAGTTGTGTTGCTTGCTGTGTGTTTAGTGTGTTAACAGTAGCATAAATTGGTGTTAGTCATTCCATTGTTTTAGGATTGATTTACTTAATTGTTTTAATCATTTTTCGTTTTGGTGTTTGAGTGTATTATTGAAAATTATAAAAATCAAGTTTTCTTTAATTTTTTTTTGATTTTAAGTCCAGCATAGTGATGTTATTGTTAGCCTTTGTGTAATTAGGAGTCATTTTTAATATTTTCTAACTTAGTTTTATCAAAATAGTAGTTACTTGGTTTTATTGCTTTTCGTTAGTTTATAATTTTATATATTTTTTTATTTTTTTTATTTTCGTGTAGTTCTTCTTCTTCCCCGAGGTGGGCGGCAGCCATTAGAGCTCTCCTTGAGCTCTTGGTCGATTTTTAGAAAGTCTTAATGGTCATTAGTTGAGTTAGGAAGGTGTCTAGGTTCAATGTATTAGGGTTTATTGTTTTGGCCGTTTTTAGGGTTGCATTTAGGTAAGTTTTGGAATTAGGTTAGCATTAACTCCTAGGAAATCGATTTTCCATTTAAGTTCTTTTGTTCCCTAGGTATAATTAAGTCTATTAGTTTAGAAAGTAGCATCCATTGAAGTTGGCGATTTTTGGAGAAGGGAGGTAATTAAAGTAATTGAAAATTGGAAAGCTTTTGGAAAAAGGATCTTCTTCAAAAATCGTGTGAGGCATTTAAGGAAAATTTGAATTTTGAATGTGTATTAAAGAAGGAGTTACTCCTTAACTTTGGAAAGTGTTTTGCAATTAAACCAAAATTCCAATCTAGGTTACACGATTTCCATAGAGCATTAAAAGCATTTTAATTCCATCTTGAAAAGCAAAAATCGTGGATTTCTAGATTGGCCTTTTCAGATTTCCAAAAAGGCATTAAAGGCAATTAAGGAGTGTAACTCCCTCTTTAAATGGGACGATTTTTGAGAATCCAAAGCATTTCAAAGTTTGAACATTGGTAATTATTACATTCCTTTTTCCAACCTCCTCCATTAAAATCGCGACCTTTGGTTACTACTTTAGTCTAGACCTAACTCGGGTCAAAACTTAGTCTAAACCTAGTGAGTCAACCGAGCTTACCTTAGCCCATTCGAGCCTAGTCAAACCCTAAGCTGGGTCCAACTTAGTTGAGCCTAAGTCAACTCGAGCCTAGTTGACTAAGTCAAAGTCAAAACAAAACCTAGACCTAGCCCTAGTCCGAGTCGAGTCAAACCTAACTCGAGCCTATCCAAGTTCACCCCCCTTAGCTAAACCTAAACCGAGTCCATTGGAGTCAACCGAACCTAGTTGACTAAGGAAACTCAAAACCGAACCCATCTAGACCAAACCAACCTTCGTTGACTAAGTCAACCCTCAACCGAGTCCAACCTAGTCTTAGTAACCTAACCAAGTCAAAACCTAACCCTAGTCGAGTCCTAGTCCAACCCAAGGTCGAGTCAACCTTAGCCAAACCCGAACCTAGCTAAGTTAAGATAGAGCCTAGTTGAGTCAACCATAGTCACATTCCAAAGGCTGCACCCCATGGTTCGTTAGTGGTCTCTTCTCCTTTATATTTCAGTCATCTTGTCTTTAGAATAGTTAGTTTAGTTATTTATGTAATCATTTTAGTTAGATTTTATCATTGGTTGATTGAATGTGTGATTGTTAATGTCTTTTTCTTATTAATAGTTTAGTTAGCATAGTCGTATCTAGTTTATGTGTATTGCATGTCTTGTGCATATAGTTACTTTCTTGCATTAGTATTTTAGGGACATTTACATCATTAGCTCATTCAAGGCAAAGTCATGAAATGCATATCATTTGTCATTTAGATCTCATTTAGTTTTATCATAGTCAATATCAGCATATATTATGTCATATAGAAGTATTTAAGTCTGCATTATAGTTAGATTACGTTCATAGTGTTTAAAATAGATTCATATAGTGAATAGTGCATTGAAATAAAAACCAGATTTTTGCCCTATCGCACTAGCATTATTTTCTGTGCATAAACTCTGTGTTTTCCAAATTTTTTTCGTCTATTCACTTTATTGACGTGTTATTTAACTGCAGACCAAATTTCAGCTCATTCGGAGTTGATTTGGTCTGATTTTTAAGCGTTTTGCGAAAACCGCTTTTTCTGGATTTTAAATTACAGGACTGGCGATATCCTGATTTTTCTCAGATTTGAAACGCTTATATCTGGAGTTCCCGATACTGTTTTTCAATTCTGTAAAAACTGTCGTTTTGTTCAATCTGTCAATTGCAGAACAGAACAAATTTCGGGAAAATCGGACCTCGTTTGCCCTGTCAAACAGTGGTTTTACGATAACCTGTCAGAATGCTATTTTACACTAGTTAGGGGCAGTTTCGTAATTTTCTTAATTTCGGCCTTTTAGATTCGTTTTTAGTAGTTTCTGCATTTTAGGAGTTGCATCATCATCATACAGCATTAGTAGAGTTAAATTGATTAATTTTAGCATTAATTTAGTATTTTAGTTAATTTTTACTTGATAAATAGTATTTGCTTTACAATTTTCGTAAAATTAGAACTAGTCTTAGTCATTGTTTTCGTTATTAGAATAGAAAACTAACTTTGTATTTTTCTGCATTTTTAGGTTGAAAAACATATTTAGTGTCCAGGGATATTGTCCAAGTGAGAAGATTCTTTAAGTGGTGAAAAGACGGAAATACCCTTGGTGTGGAGCAGAAGACTGATTGCTTGTTTACTTTTCTTTTAGTGTTTAATTGCAGTTGTACTAACTTTGTAATTGTAGGTTGACATTTGGCATTAATAAATTGAATTTTATAGAAATATTGTGTTTAATTCCTGTTCCCTGAGGATCGACCCGTACTTACCAATTTGTGGAAAGTCGGTTTTTATATTTTTGGTTGACGATTTTCCAAAGTTTTATTGAAAATAAGTGTTTTAAAAAAGAGCATTCCAAAATATCAACCAAATTTTGGCGCCGTTGCCGGGGAACGGCGAATTAATTACTTTATTTTTTAGAGTTTAATTTATTATTATTTTGTTTTAGTTAGTTAATTAGTTGTTTTCTTTTTAGTTAGTAGGATTAGTAAGTGAATATAGGATTAACATAGTTAGTAAATATAGGATTCACATATTGTTCTTTTTAGGATTCACTTAATTATCATTCTGCAAGGAGCGATTAGACAGGTGGGTTTTAGAAAAACATAGTTTGTGATTTCCTGTATTTATTTGTTTTAGCATTTTAGAATAGTTTACTTTGTTATTTAATTATTTAGTATAGAATTCTGACATAGCTATATAGCATATTTGTTTGTTTTTAGTTACTGTTATTTGCTTATTTACATTTTAGTATCTGTGCTAGTTTAATTTTTTTTAGTTAGGTCGTTTGCTTACATCTGGTCTTAGTACCAGTGTATGCAGGGTCGACGAGGTCTAGGAACCCCATTACACCCATTTGTTGACAACCCAGAGAGAATTTTACATTCTCATCGAAGTTCGGCAACAATGGCTGACATGGATCCTCCACCTCCACCCCCAGTTCTTTCACGCCCTCTGCGGGAATACTTCATTCCCACAGACTATGTTCAGGCATCCTGCATTCGGAGACCCGATGTAGGAGCGCCACATTATGAGATTAAGGCCAGCATTATTCAAATGCTTCCATCCTTTTATGGCCTTAGTCATGAGGATCCCTACCGACACTTAGATGAATTCCTCGAAATCTGTTCTACTGTTAAGATACAGAATTTCGATGATGATGCATTGAGGTTGACTCTATTCCCTTTTTCATTGAAGGACAAAGCCAAGTATTGGCTAAAGTCCTTAGATTTTGTAGAAATAGAGTCCTGGGATCAGTTGCAACAGGAGTTTCTTCGGAAATACTTTCCCATTGGTCGCACGAACCAATATCGTAGAGCCATCACTAGCTTTTCAGAGCTAGATGGTGAGCGCTTTCATGAGACCTGGGAGAGAATGAAGGATCTCCTCAGGAAATGCCCCCATCATCAGGTGCCGAAATGGCAACTGGTGCAGAGTTTCTATGATGGATTGTCTGACAAGAATCGTCAGATGATCGACTCTTCATGCGGTGGGACATTCATGCTGAAGAGCGAGGACGAAGCATGGAGGCTATTTGATACATTGGCCGAGAATTCACTCCACCATGCTTCGAGCTCTCATTCTGATAGAGCCACACCCAGCATTCAGAAGAAAGCTGGCGTTCTTGAGATTGGTCCATCTACTGCACTACAGTGTAAAGTAGACATGATTGCTCAGAAGCTGGACCAGCTTCTCTCAGGACCATCCACTACACAGCAGGTGTGTACTCTTTGTGCCAGTCCGGCACACGAGATCACTGAGTGCCCTTCAGCAGCTCAGTACCCTGAATTTGTTCAAGAACAAGTTCAGGCAGCTCAGGGTTACGTCAGACCGCCAAATAACCCATTTTCATCGACATATAATCCGGGTTGGCGTAACCATCCCAATTTTTCATGGAAGAATCCACAGTCTTCTATACAGATGCCTTCTTCCTCTCAGCCAGTTCGGCAGCCATCTTTTACTCAGCCATTTCAAAGACCTAACTATGCTCAGTCTTCTTCTTATTCAGTTCCTTCCCCGATTCAGCAGGAGTCTGCCCCGCAGACATCTTTTGAGGAGAGACTTCTCCAGGCATTCCAAGAGGTGAAAACCTCTAATCAGAACGCCTTCGAGAAGTGTAGCCAGATTTTGAGCTCACATACGCAGTCCATTGCGAAGTTAGAGTCGCAAATGGGACAGTTAGCTGAGGCTATTAGTAGGAGACCCGAGGGTACATTGCCGAGTCAGGCTGTCATGAACCCGAAGGGTAAGGACCAGATGACTGGAGGCCTATTTCATACTGAGACACAGCAGCAGGCTAAATCAGTTATGGCCTTGAGGAGTGGACGTGAGTATCACGTTGAGAGTAGAGAGAAGATAGAGGAGCCAGAGACCATTGTTTCACCTACGTCGGCTCAATTATCATCCCCATCCCCATCATCACCTTCATCATCTTTATCCTCAGAGAAGAAGAAGGATAGGAGTGAGCCTTCTCGCAAAGAGGAGGAGCCAGCAGAGTATATTCCCCCACCACCCTATCCCAAAGCATTAGAGTCTCCTGGTTATAGAGGGAAGCAAGGTGCGAAGATCCAGGACATGCTTGATATCTTCAAGCATGTGCAGATCAACCTACCTTTGCTCGATGCTATTCAGCAGGTGCCGGCTTATGCCAAATTCCTGAAGGAACTATGTACGCAAAAGAGGAAATCCAGAGAGCGAGTTCCTAACAGGGTCCATCTGACTGAGCAGGTGAGTTCAGTACTTCAGCATCAGACACCACCCAAGCTTAAGGACCCTTGAGCACCTATCATTGCTTGTACTATAGGGAACATCCGGATAGAACGCGCATTGCTCGATCTTGGAGCAAGCGTGAACATTCTGCCCGGATATTTCTTTGATTCTTTCGGGTTAGGGGAGATGAGATCGACTCCGATTACACTTCAACTGGCAGATCGTTCCGTCAAGGTACCGAGAGGTGTCTTGGAGGACGTGCTAGTTAAAGTGGATGACTTTTATTTTCCAGTCGATTTCATTATCCTTGATATGGAAGGAGTAGACAGCCAGTACCAGACTCCGATTATTTTAGGCAGACCATTCTTGGCGACTGCCAATGCGTGCATCAATTGTAGAACTGGAGCCATGGATCTCTCATTTGGCAATAGGAAGGTAAAGCTGAATATTTTCAATGCCGCGATGGGACCAGCAGGAGACATGGACTGCTTTCATGTAGACATTGCACAGGAGTTAGTGGAGGAGCAGCCCGAGTTGTACATTACTGAGGATTCTTTAGATTTGTACCATATAGAGAAGAATAGCGGTTTAGATAGTGTAGATGTGTCTAGAGTGTCGTCGGAGAGACCACCTTGGGGAGCAGTCAGGGAACCTCTTCCACCACTTGCGGAGACCCCCGCCAAATCGTCGATCGAGTCGCCTCCGAAACTTGAGTTGAAACCCTTACCGGATTCACTCAAGTATGCATACCTCGGAGATGATGAGACTCTGCCTGTGATCATCTCGTCCTTGCTCACTGAGGAACAGGAACAGAGATTGCTGACTATTCTTTGAGAGCACAAGGCAGCGATTGGATGGGGAGTAGCGGATCTAAAGGGGATTGATCCTTCATTCTGCATGCATAGGATCCATTGTAATGAGGAAATCAAGCCATTTAGGGATATGCAGAGAAGGCTAAATCCCAACATGAAGGAAGTGGTGAAGAAAGAGGTGGTGAAGTGGTTGGATGCCGGAATCATTTACCCTATTTCTGATAGTCAGTGGGTCAGTCCGATTCAAGTTGTGCCGAAGAAGTCAGGACTCACTGTGGTTGAGAATGAGAAGGGTGAGAGAATTCCGATGAGGACCACTACAGGATGGCGAGTCTGCATCGATTATAGGAAGTTGAATGTGGCAACTAGGAAAGATCATTTCCCATTGCCATTCATTGATCAGATCTTAGAGCGACTCGCAGGACAGAGCTACTACTGCTTTCTAGACGGATATTCAGGATACAATCAGGTAGCTGTCCATCCTGACGACCAAGAGAAGACCACGTTTACATGTCCTTATGGCACCTTCGCATTTAGACGTATGCCTTTTGGGCTTTGTAATGCCCCGGCTACTTTTCAGAGGTGCATGCTTGCTATCTTCTCGGACATGATTGATGATGTGATGGAAGTTTTTATGGACGACTTTTCTGTGTATGGCTCTTCTTTTGAAGATTGCCTCCACAAACTTGCTCGAGTACTGAGTAGGTGTGTGGAGACCAATCTCGTCCTGAGTTGGGAAAAGAGCCATTTTATGGTCCAGGAGGGGATTGTACTTGGACACATTGTGTCCAAGCGTGGTATTGAGGTTGACAGAGCGAAGGTGGAATCCATTTCTCGTTTGACTCCACCCACCTCTGTGAGGCAGATTCGATCATTTTTAGGGCATGCGGGATTTTACAGGCGGTTCATAAAAGATTTCAGCAAAATCTCTCGACCGCTTTGCACGTTATTGGAGAAAGACCAGCCCTTTGTTTTCGGTGAGGATTGTATGAAGGCCTTTGAGATTCTCAAAGAGGCCTTGATTACTGCACCTATTTTGAGACCTCCAGATTGGACTCTCCCATTTGAGATTATGTGCGATGCTTCTGATTATGCTATGGGGGCCATTCTAGGACAACGCATTGATAGGAAGCCCTATGTGATCTACTATGCGAGTAGAACTCTGTCTGATGCACAGATGAATTATACTACGACAGAGAAGGAACTACTTGCGGTAGTTTTTGCATTGGATAAATTTAGGTCCTATTTACTCGGTTCGAAGGTGGTTGTCTATTCTGATCATTCTGCATTGAAATATTTGTTGAATAAGAAAGACACCAAACCGAGATTAATTCGTTGGGTCCTACTACTACAGGAGTTTGATCTCGAGATTCGAGATAAGAAGGGAAGCGAGAATGTAGTAGCAGACCATCTTTCCAGACTGATCGTGGAGACTACGCAGGATCAGAGACCGATCAGTGATTCTTTCCCCGATGAGCAGATCATGTCAGTCAGTACATCGCAGTTACCCTGGTTTGCAGATATTGTGAACTATCTGGTTTCGAGGCAGATACCTGAGCATTGGAACAAGAATGAGCGTGAGAGGTTCCTATCTCAGGTGAGGTACTATTATTGGGATGAACCGGAGTTGTTCAAATACTGTGCAGATCAGATCATTAGGAGATGCGTTCCGGAGGAGGAATACCAATCCATTTTGAATTTTTCCCATTTGTTAGCCTGTGGAGGGCATTTTAGTAGTAGGAAGACGGCTGCAAAGGTTTTGCAGTCAGGATTTTATTGGCCCACACTCCACAGGGACGCTCATGAGTTCTGTAGGCGATGCCTGCGATGTCAGCAGATTGGAAACATGTCCAAGAGGGACATGATGCCCTTGCTACCGATTTTGATAGTCGAAATTTTTGATGTTTGGGGCATTGATTTCATGGGACCATTTCCGCCCTCATTCGGAAATTTATATATTCTGGTGGCGGTTGATTATGTGTCCAAGTGGGTCGAGGCTGTGGCCATTAAGACCAATGATCACAGAGTAGTGCTTAAGTTCATTAAGCACAACATTTTCAGTCGTTTTGGAGTGCCACGTGCGATGATTAGCGATGGTGGCAAGCATTTTAGGAATGTTCAGATAGCTTCTCTGCTGAGAAGATATTTTGTCAATCATAGATTCACCACTCCATATCATCCGCAGACTAGTGGACAGGTTGAAGTGTCCAATAGGGAGATTAAGCGAATTTTAGAAAAGACAGTTCGTCCGGACCGCAAGGATTGGTCCCAGCGCTTAGATGATGCACTTTGGGCATATAGAACTGCATTTAAGACTCCCATTGGCATGTCCCCGTATCGCCTTGTATTCGGGAAAGCATGTCATCTTCCTGTCGAGTTAGAACATAGAGCGTACTGGGCTATCAAGAAATTAAATTTTGACCTCACCCAGGCTGGCAAAGAGAGAGCACTGCAGCTCTCAGAATTAGAGGAACTCAGGAATGATGCATATGAGAATGCCAAATTATACAAGGCTCGCACAAAAGCATTTCATGATAAGCATATTGTCAGAAAAGTGTTTGAGCTAGATCAGAAAGTGTGGCTATACAATTCTCGTTTACATTTATTCCCAGGGAAGTTAAGATCGAGATGGACAGGTCCATACATTGTAAAAGAAGTATTTCCCCATGGAGCAGTGACATTATTCGATCCTATGACCCAAGGTACATTCAAAGTAAATGGGCAAAGACTGAAGCCATTCATTTCAGATGCCTTACAGGATGGTGAGTGTGAGATAGTGCATCTCACGAAGGCATGAAGATTCGACCAGAGGGATGTATCATATGTACATTATTTATTTTTCATTTCAGAGTTTTTATTTATTTAGTATTTCATTTCACATGTGCTAATTTGTGTTTTGATGTATGCAGGATGAACTTAACAATTAGTGTATCAATTACCAGGTACAGAGAAGAGTTTTCAAAGAATTCAAGAATCAGAGGAAAATCAACTTCAAAAGCTCAGAGCAAATCAGGTTGTATCTATCCTTTCTCCCATATTTTTGTTAGTGTCTTTTAATGTGCATTTGCATTACATTTTTATTCATTTTGTATGCCACTAGAGACAGTGTCATTCAAGCATGGGGGGGGGGGGGGTTTAGATGCATGCACACAAAAATACACAATTTTTTTTTTTTTGTATGACTGGTAATCAAAGTAGGCATTTAAGAACAAAGTGTAGCATATATGATTGTTTTTGGCATAATCTAACAGTTTAAAAATTTTTTAAGCCCCATAAATTTTTTTTTTCTGAACTGAATCAAATATAGTAGTTGTTTATGAGATAATTCAAAGAAAAGATAGTATTTGATTGTTAGAAAATTTTGAATCACTTTTGTATAAGTATGCACAGTATGTTTTGTGAAAGAAATAAGCAATGGAAAGATGGGTTTGAAAAATGAGTTTAAAAGAATAGAGTTACGTTTAGTTGTTGATGTCTTTGTGAATCCTAGTAGTAGAACTCAGACACGAGATGAAGTGTTTGAGTATCTTAACGAAAAGGATAACGAAGGAAATCATCTCTTGTCTAAGTCGATATCAGTGGCCTTTGTAGTTCGAGTAAGTAGAATCTGAAGGGTGTTTTACATCTGGTGCCCCAAAGCCAGCTGGTTTGGGAGCCACCGGTTCGAAAGCTTGTTACATGGACTGCATAGAAAGCCTAAGAGATAGAGACATTGCACATGACAAGAGGAAGACTATACGTAAACTATTAGAATAGAAGGTCTAGTGACTCGAGCAATTAAGTCTGAGGGATACTCTGTATCTAGTGCCCTAAGGTCGGCCGACTTGGGAGTCACTGACCCAAAGCTCGCTACACGGGTCACGAAAACTGACTATTCGAAATAGTGCTCATATGAGAAGAATGCGCAAGAGATCAAAAGTTGAAAATGAAAGAAAAAGAATGTGCTGAATGAGAAAATTTTCATTGCTTAAGTATATATGTGCATTACTGTGCAGAAAATATACAAGTGAGAATAAATGAGTAAAACATGAGAATACTTGACTTTCGGAGAAAAATCATGAACTAGCTACAATATTAGAAAAGTGAAGGAAAAGAATTTTTACTGTGGAGGCATGAGATTTTTAAACTTGTTTTGAGAATGTCAACTACATGAAATATTTGTTACAACTGCATTCTTAAGAGCCTAATATTTTTGAAAGATCATCCTTGCATTTTATTGATGTTTGTGGGTAGCATCGCTGCAAACCCTCACGAGACCTTACTCGTCCACTAGTGTAAGCTAGGGGTTTAAAGGGCTTGTTGCATACGCTAAATGCAACCGTGATTCCTACGAAAGTGAGGTAGTATTATGCATTCATGCTTAGCATTTCTTGTCTTCAGTGCATATCATGATTAGGGTTTGTTAAGGGACTAACAAACATTCAAGCATGGGGGTATTTGATGATGCATGAAATGCACATCATGTAAACAAGTTTTTCATGCGTTTTGTATCAAGTTTAAGGTTTTGAACCCATGTTTAGATGTGTTTTGATAGTAAGGGGCTATGGTTCGAATTTCAGAAAAATCGGAGTTAAAATGAGAGAGTTATGGCTATTTCAGTGTTTGGGCACGGATTTCGAGGTGGATCGGATCCATATCCGACCCAATTAGGTCAATTGGACCTTGGATCAACTCTTAGAAAGCCCAAAACCCAACCCACACACCTATCCATACTCTTTCAAAAAGTTTTTCTAAAAACCCCCCAGAAAGTGGCGCCTAGCAATATTTTATTTTTTAACACTCTTTCTGAAAAATGTCAAAACTATAAATAGTTTTTTTTCAAGAACCCTAGGCGTCTTTGGCTGTGTTTGGACGCCCCCTACAGTGACTCTACAGCAGCAGCTCCTTCCTCTCCATCTTCCCCAAGTGTTGGCCATTGAAGATCGACCTATGCTTGATTTTCAAGCATATTTTCAAGCTTTCTTTGGTTTCTTTTCCTTTCTTTCTTATTCCTTGCTGTCTTTTCACCATTTTTCTGTACTTTTGCAGGTGTAGCAGAGGTGGAGACCATTAACCTTGGGCGGGAGTGCGCAACACACCACCAAGGTGAGCCGGCCCTACCTCCATCCGGCTTTCTACACCCTCCGATCGCGAATCGGCTCACATGCCATCATCGGTGGATCTCCAACGTGTAGCAGCTGCAATAGGTGTCGTTTTTTGGTGAAGTACAGCATCCTTGAACTGTAGAAGACGTCTACATCCAGCCACGGTCCGCTCTTCTTCACCCCCCCCGGTCGTCGGATCTTCCAAAAGGTAGGTCTTCTTCTTCCTTCTCTTCTAGATAAAACCGATTTGTGTGTGTGGTTTTTGTTTTGTTATTTTCTGTATGTTTCTTGTTTTTCTTTTTATTTCAACCTTAGAATAGCATGCGTGCACAGACCAGCACGTTAGATTAGGTTTTCTTTCATTGGTTGTGTATTCGATTTGTGTTTTTCCATCGTTTTTATCTAAAACGTGCAAATCGGCAAGAGGCTTTTCTAGTCGATTTGGGTTTTTGTTTCCAGCGTGTTATAGGTGTTTTCTTTTTAGAAAATCTCAGACACAAATTTCATTTTGATTCATCTTAGTCGTTAGGTTTGTTTGGGTGTTGTTTTTGCTTGAAAAGAAGAAAAATCGGCTAGACTTTTTCTAGCCGATTCTTGATTTCTACAAAAATATTTTTCTGTTTTGCTATTTTTGTTTTGTCCAGCTTGTGTCTTGTATTGTGTTGCTGAAAATCTCATTCGGAAATTTCATTTTAGTTTATTCTAAGTCGTGGGTTGTGCGTGTGTTTCGTTTTGATTTTATTTTTGAAAAAAGAAAAAAAAAATCGGCTAGGGATATTCTAGCCGATCTTTATATTTTTGTTAAAAGGGGGTTTAGAGTGGTAAGTTGTGTTGCTTGCTGTGTGTTTAGTGTGTTAACAGTAGCATAAATTGGTGTTAGTCATTCCATTGTTTTAGGATTGATTTACTTAATTGTTTTAATCATTTTTCGTTTTGGTGTTTGAGTGTATTATTGAAAATTATAAAAATCAAGTTTTCTTTAATTTTTTTTTATTTTAAGTCCAGCATAGTGATGTTATTGTTAGCCTTTGTGTAATTAGGAGTCATTTTTAATATTTTCTAACTTAGTTTTATCAAAATAGTAGTTACTTGGTTTTATTGCTTTTCGTTAGTTTATAATTTTATATATTTTTTTATTTTTTTTATTTTCGTGTAGTTCTTCTTCTTCCCCGAGGTGGGCGGCAGCCATTAGAGCTCTCCTTGAGCTCTTGGTCGATTTTTAGAAAGTCTTAATGGTCATTAGTTGAGTTAGGAAGGTGTCTAGGTTCAATGTATTAGGGTTTATTGTTTTGGCCGTTTTTAGGGTTGCATTTAGGTAAGTTTTGGAATTAGGTTAGCATTAACTCCTAGGAAATCGATTTTCCATTTAAGTTCTTTTGTTCCCTAGGTATAATTAAGTCTATTAGTTTAGAAAGTAGCATCCATTGAAGTTGGCGATTTTTGGAGAAGGGAGGTAATTAAAGTAATTGAAAATTGGAAAGCTTTTGGAAAAAGGATCTTCTTCAAAAATCGTGTGAGGCATTTAAGGAAAATTTGAATTTTGAATGTGTATTAAAGAAGGAGTTACTCCTTAACTTTGGAAAGTGTTTTGCAATTAAACCAAAATTCCAATCTAGGTTACACGATTTCCATAGAGCATTAAAAGCATTTTAATTCCATCTTGAAAAGCAAAAATCGTGGATTTCTAGATTGGCCTTTTCAGATTTCCAAAAAGGCATTAAAGGCAATTAAGGAGTGTAACTCCCTCTTTAAATGGGACGATTTTTGAGAATCCAAAGCATTTCAAAGTTTGAACATTGGTAATTATTACATTCCTTTTTCCAACCTCCTCCATTAAAATCGCGACCTTTGGTTACTACTTTAGTCTAGACCTAACTCGGGTCAAAACTTAGTCTAAACCTAGTGAGTCAACCAAGCTTACCTTAGCCCATTCGAGCCTAGTCAAACCCTAAGCTGGGTCCAACTTAGTTGAGCCTAAGTCAACTCGAGCCTAGTTGACTAAGTCAAAGTCAAAACAAAACCTAGACCTAGCCCTAGTCCGAGTCGAGTCAAACCTAACTCGAGCCTATCCAAGTTCACCCCCCTTAGCTAAACCTAAACCGAGTCCATTGGAGTCAACCGAACCTAGTTGACTAAGGAAACTCAAAACCGAACCCATCTAGACCAAACCAACCTTCGTTGACTAAGTCAACCCTCAACCGAGTCCAACCTAGTCTTAGTAACCTAACCAAGTCAAAACCTAACCCTAGTCGAGTCCTAGTCCAACCCAAGGTCGAGTCAACCTTAGCCAAACCCGAACCTAGCTAAGTTAAGATAGAGCCTAGTTGAGTCAACCATAGTCACATTCCAAAGGCTGCACCCCATGGTTCGTTAGTGGTCTCTTCTCCTTTATATTTCAGTCATCTTGTCTTTAGAATAGTTAGTTTAGTTATTTATGTAATCATTTTAGTTAGATTTTATCATTGGTTGATTGAATGTGTGATTGTTAATGTCTTTTTCTTATTAATAGTTTAGTTAGCATAGTCGTATCTAGTTTATGTGTATTGCATGTCTTGTGCATATAGTTACTTTCTTGCATTAGTATTTTAGGGACATTTACATCATTAGCTCATTCAAGGCAAAGTCATGAAATGCATATCATTTGTCATTTAGATCTCATTTAGTTTTATCATAGTCAATATCAGCATATATTATGTCATATAGAAGTATTTAAGTCTGCATTATAGTTAGATTACGTTCATAGTGTTTAAAATAGATTCATATAGTGAATAGTGCATTGAAATAAAAACCAGATTTTTGCCCTATCGCACTAGCATTATTTTCTGTGCATAAACTCTGTGTTTTCCAAATTTTTTTCGTCTATTCACTTTATTGACGTGTTATTTAACTGCAGAACAAATTTCAGCTCATTCGGAGTTGATTTGGTCTGATTTTTAAGCGTTTTGCGAAAACCGCTTTTTCTGGATTTTAAATTACAGGACTGGCGATATCCTGATTTTTCTCAGATTTGAAACGCTTATATCTGGAGTTCCCGATACTGTTTTTCAATTCTGTAAAAACTGTCGTTTTGTTCAATCTGTCAGTTGCAGAACAGAACAAATTTCGGGAAAATCGGACCTCGTTTGCCCTGTCAAACAGTGGTTTTCCGATAACCTATCAGAATGCTATTTTACACTAGTTAGGGGCAGTTTCTTAATTTTCTTAATTTCGGCCTTTTAGATTCGTTTTTAGTAGTTTCTGCATTTTAGGAGTTGCATCATCATCATACAGCATTAGTAGAGTTAAATTGATTAATTTTAGCATTAATTTAGTATTTTAGTTAATTTTTACTTGATAAATAGTATTTGCTTTACAATTTTCGTAAAATTAGAACTAGTCTTAGTCATTGTTTTCGTTATTAGAATAGAAAACTAACTTTGTATTTTTCTGCATTTTTAGGTTGAAAAACATATTTAGTGTCCAGGGATATTGTCCAAGTGAGAAGATTCCTTAAGTGGCGAAAAGACGGAAATACCCTTGGTGTGGAGCAGAAGACTGATTGCTTGTTTACTTTTCTTTTAGTGTTTAATTGCAGTTGTACTAACTTTGTAATTGTAGGTTGACATTTGGCATTAATAAATTGAATTTTATAGAAATATTGTGTTTAATTCCTGTTCCCTGAGGATCGACCCGTACTTACCACTTTGTGGAAAGTCGGTTTTTATATTTTTGGTTGACGATTTTCCAAAGTTTTATTGAAAATAAGTGTTTTAAAAAAGAGCATTCCAAAATATCAACCACTGTGCACAACATTGTATCTTATTTATTTACCACTGCTATAGCTTCGACATTCACTACGGCATCCAACCTCATCCCTTTCACTTTCTTCATTACATGTTGACAGCATTGGTATATCATACAATCTGGATTCAGAGAGAGATTAATATCATCATCACTCTTACTTATGTCTTGAGCTATTGTAAAATGCCTTGCTTATCTAACTCAATGTCAAATTTCTGACTCATTGTAAATTCTGATTTATCAAGCTAAAACCGAATGCTCGGCGCAAGTTTCTATTCATTAAAAATTCTGATTTACCAAGTTAAATCCAAGTACTTAGTTTCTGAATGACCTTTTCATACATAGTTTCTCATTTGATGTTCTGTATAAATATATATATATATATATATATATATATATATATATATATATATATATATATATATATATGCATATATGCATATATATACATATATGTCTATGTATACTCCTATATTTTCCCAAGATATTGATATATATACATCTACCTATATATACAAATATGTACGTATGTATTTATATATATGTGCCATTTTCCATCATTTTCACCATACATATCTTTTCACTATTTGATCTCCATATGATATATGTAATTTTCCTTCTCTTTTCATTACTAATCTGGTTGTTTTGCAGGAAATATGTGAGAGATATCATTATTTGGGGGTTGTAAATTCAATTTTGGTACATTGTAATAGTTAGATCTTAATGAAAATTTACATTTCCTGTTTTAGATAGGATGAATGAGCATTGTATACATCATGAATTGCTCGTTTTCATTTTTCCTTTACTTCTCAAATTCTCACATTGGTGAAACACGAATGACACGTGCACCATTTCGTAAGAGGTAAATCAATCCAAAGTTGATGATCCACATCAATGGCCATAGTCAGGGTGTGGACAAAACTTAGGATTTTTGTCTTTTACGAAATAACACTGGATCCACACTGGAACCATTTTCAAAATTCATCATATTTCCTTAAAATATTTTCTCCTTTTATCAGAATTTAACTTAAAATTAATTCAAAATATATACCAATGGCCATAGTCAGGGTATATTGAGAGTTAATTTCATTTTAAATTCTATAAAAGCACCAAATGTGTTTCATTCTTCACCTGAGTTTAAATATAGATTATTATATAATACATTCAATGACCATAGTCAAGGATGTATTATATCTTCAATCTTATTTTAATTCATTTAAAGAATGGAATAGCTTTTCAAAATCCAATTTCAAAAATTTAAATTCATTCATCATTTAGGATAAAATTGCATCATATTTTCCAAAATTCCTTATTCAAAACTCCAAGTAATGTAAATACCTTCCTCAATCTATCTTCAATCCTTCTCAAATCCAATTCATCCTTTCATTTTTCGAAATTCTATTTTTAATCTCAAAGTTCAATCCGACTTTGAGATTTCAAGTTCATTTTATATATTCAAATTCAAATTAGATTTCAAAGTTCAAATTGACTTTGAAATTTCAAATTCATTTTCAAAAGCTCTAATCAAACTCAAAGTTCAATTTAACTTTGAGATTCTTGATTCATTTTTCTAAATTTCAAATTCAAACTTCAAATCCAAGGTCCAAATTGACTTTGGGGTTCATCTGTATATTCAAAAATTCATTTTTCCAAGTTCAAATCTAACTTGGAAGTTTTCGACTCATCTTCTGAATATAAACTCCAAATCCATTTTAGGATCCAATATTCAACACAGTATTCAACCCTCATATTGGATCTCAGACTTCAGATCCAATTTCCTTATAGGATCCAGAATCCAATTTGGATCTCAGACTTCAGATCCAAATCCATCTTAGGGTCCAGAGTCCAACTCTACATTGGATCTTAGATTTAAGATCCAGTTCCATCTTAGGATCCAGAGTCCAAATCTGCATTGGATCTTAGACTTCAGATCCAAAATTTCCTCTAAAGATCTAGACTCCAATTTCACTTTGGATCTTAGACTTCAGATCCAATTCCTCTTTAGGATCCAGACTCCAATTTCACTTTGGATCCTAGACTTCAGATCCAATTTATAAAATCCAGAATCCAACTCTACATTGGATCCTAGACTTCAGATCCAAGTCCATCTTGGATTCCAAAGCTCGGATCCTATTCTGCTTAGGATCCGAAATCCAATTCCAATTCTAGATTTCAATTCCATTTTCGGACCTAATCTGAATCTCTTAAATCCATTTCTATTCTTAAATACCATTTGATTTTCTCAGTCCTTTCCAAAATTCAAAACTTCAAAATCTAAATTCAATTCCATCTCAAGTATCAATTTCCCTTCCTAAATTCAAAATTCAAAGTCCATTTCTGACTTTGAAAACTTCATTTCCTTTCATTTTAAAGCTTCAAAATCATTCTTCCTCAGAATCAAGATTTATTCTTCCAACTCTGATCTACTTCAAAGACTTAGAATTTCTTTGATCTATCTCAAGTTCTAAAGATAGATTCAAACCATTTTCTTCACTCCCTTACCAAGTTCATCTCAGAATACTTGGAAATTTTCAAAACATTCCTTTCAAAAGAGCATACATCCTTGCATTGCACAAGTATGATTCTTTGTGCATTTAGAGTTAGAATAAATTCTTAGATTATATTTAGGCAAAGCAAAAGTCATAGATTCGATCCTTGGTTCGATTACCCCTGGTAAAGGCGCCAGGAACGGTCGAACCTCGTACCGACGAGCGAATCCCGTCTCTCCATCTTTTTCCCGCAATATTTTCAAAACGGAGGCGAGTTAAATTTCTAAATATTTTCAAATTAAGGTCAAGTGAGACCGTGCAAAATAGTTCTTCTCTCTTTCTTTCTCTTCTTTTCTTTTCTCTCTTTCTTTTCTTTCTTTTATTCTTCTCCCTTCAAAAGGAGGAGAATAGAGGTTAGAAAAGGAAAAGAGAAGGAAGAGAGAGAAACCACAAGAGAGAGGAAAAATTTTTTGCGATGATCACAACCAGACATCATGGTAGGAACTTTGCAGGGTGCTGATATTCAACATTTCCTCCTCGTGACTTGAGTTCGGCTTAATTGTAGGACACCGGACCATTATACAAGATATCAATACGTGATGAATTCTGAGGTGTCACACGCCTTTGATAAGGCAAAAGGCACTAGAGAAGCGCACATTACCAATACTCTTCTGGAATCGGCAAGAGGACTGACCTTCTGAAAGCTATTGCAGCAATGTTCGACTGTAAGAAAACAGAATGAAAGTGTACCTGTTCAATGAATACCCTGCACTTATTTTCTTGATAACCATCACTCCTTGTATGGTGTCTTATGTACATCTTAGGCCGATCCGATCCATGACATTCCCACCTTATTATCACAATTCACATAAAGTAATGTATATGCCCTATTATCTTTAAGATAACAACTCAAATTACAGACAACTAACAATATATGTAATGAAGGCAGTGTGAACCATGGATCAAAAGAGAAAAGTGAAATCGATATATCACAAATGATTAAACGAAACATTATGAGAGAACAAATAAAAAAAAAACATAGGATGATTATCAGACTGACATAAGAAAATTAACAGAAAAATATATGAAGAACGAACATCATTTGGGGACCCAGGAACTGGACGACAATGAAAATCAAATACAGGGTGCCTTTATACAATGAGCCTTCTATTATAGTCGGATTTGAAATCCCTTTGCAGGGTATCGAGTTGATACAGGGAGTCTTATGGCAGACCTCTCCATGAATCACACTTGATTCATGGTGAGATCTAGGTGTGCCGTGCGATGCATTTACAGGAAATGCAACAAAAAAAAAGAAAAAGAAATCTATATGGCTCCTCAGATAATGGAATACAAAAAAAGAGATTTTACAGAATCCGAACATGGTGCGTGGGGTTCGCTACGCATGAGATTGATGAAAACAAAGGAATGTATATGCCTGAATCAAGAGGATTTATGAGAAGCGAAAACTAAAATGAAAGGAAAATCACACATGCCATAATCCATATGAAAATACATCAGATCTGAATGATAAAGAAAATAACTAAATCATAAATCAGAATAGAATGTTGGAACTTAGCTCGTTCCCTTCGATTTCGCACATTGGTGGTCTGAGATTTGCTATGAGCAACACAGTACCACGAGAAGTGCTCTTGATGGGATAATGAACAGGGAAAAAGAGAAAGGAAAAGAAGAAAAAAAAATTATAAATATCAGAAATCAGAAAGCAAAGGAACTTACCATAGTGCTGCAGAAAAACCCAAAGGGAGGAGGTCGATTCTTCTTCAGGGAAAGCAGGAGAGAAATCCGATATGCTTTGCTTCGCTTGCAGGGATTTTGAAAGAGGGAGGACAACTCTCTTCAGCAACTTCAGGAAAGATCAGAGGGATGCACCAGAGGAAAAGGGGCGATTGATAAAAGGGAAGAAACCAGAAAATGAAAGGGGAGAAGAAGAAGAAAGAGCTCCGAAAGGAATCGTCAAGCGGTGGGGTAGTGAATGGAAGTCGATCACCGATGGATGCCAAAAGAAAATCCGATCTCCCTAAAGGGATCCTCGAGGGCTCTTCTTAAAGGAAGAGCGGAAGGCTCCAGAGGGTGTAGGTTCGTTGAGGATCAATGGAGGAGAACGAGAAGGCTGTTGAAAATCGGACGATGGAGAGAGGCAGCGAGCCTGCAGCCGTTGCAAATCTTCTCTATTTCAAAAAGGAGGTCCCCTTTAAAAAGAAAATTTTTGTAAAATAGTTCAAAAATGAGGTTTTCAGCAAGAAGCTTTTTAAAACCTTGAGAATCATTTGCTTTTCTTGTAGTTCTTTAACAATTTTTTTGGCTTTTGTTATTTTTTCATTTTTTTTGTATTTTTAAAATAAAGTCCTAAAGTTTTACGAGAAATCAAAGGTTAAAACTAATTTTTTGGTGTTTTTGTAAAATATTTACAAAAGAGAGTTTTTCTGAGAATTTAAAAAGCTATTTTTGGAGAAATTTCTTCAAAAAAATGCGTTTGGATTCGGATTTTTAAGAAATGTGGATTGGATTCGGATTCGGAATTGATTTTGAATGACATTTGATCCAGAAAATCCGAAGAATAACTGAAAACTAGCTTTGATTTTCTCAGAAAAATGGGGTTAGGGGCAAAAAGGGTCATTTTTACAAAACTTTGAAAAATGTGGGGTGTTCACAGCTAGCAAGTTATGTAGTGTCACCATTCTGTCTGGCATCACCTTTCTGAGTCATCAGACTTCAGACCACTTGGCCATTCAAAACTCTCAGATCAATCACTCATAGTGTAGTAGATCAGCGCCAGCAAGCAGGTAGGCGATAGATCATTTATCCCCGACGAGTGGCCTTTGAATGCTAATCTCGACCTCCTGTGAGCTGCATATGTGTTGATGGTGATGTGCCCATCGATGCAAAGAATAAATATGAGGTGAGGCATAGCAGCTTTGAATATAAGGGTTTTGCCTTGAAACTGAAGATTCTCAGTTAGGATAAGTCCTGATGAAGATATGCCTACACCCTTTTCTAACAGAGAATGGAAATATCACAACCCCATATGTTCTGGGCTTCTTCATAATGACATCAATCAAATTCTGAGAAAACAATTTAAAATGCTAATCCTTAATCACATAGTTGGTAAGCCTAGGTAATGACCAGATCACTTGCATAATTTTCAACCTTTGTTTTACCTCCAGGAAACTTGAAAACACAGGTTTATGCACCCAGAGCTGTAACTATTGTAATAGTCAAGCGGTGGAGCTCTCTACCAGATAACTTTTCAATGTCTCAACCAACAACCTGATTCCCCGTTAGTTTTTTTTTTTTCCTTTTTTTTATATGCAGAGGTAAAACAAAATAACCCAACAGAACTAGATATCAAGTCTATCTAAACAAAAGCAAACACCTTGCAAGAGCTGAACCATTAACGCAACCATATATAGGTTCAATGAGGAATGTCAGCCCAACCCCAACCCTAAGAGAACTTGGGAACTCTTTGCCCGGCTTCTTAAATCTCAAAAATTCAGAATCTACATATCAGGCCATGATTTTAACTTGTATACCAAATTGTAAACACCCCAAATTTTCACTCACCTCCCTGACATTGCCCTCAATCGGCACATTTCAGTTCTCCGGAAGCAATGAAGGGCAAAATGGTCATTTTCTGAAATTAAACCTTGCAGAAAGTCCAAAATTTCATTCTTGAGCCTCAAAATTTCCATATTTAGGTTCAGAGACATCTTCAAATGGCAAAATTTCAAAATCCCTTTTTTTGGACAAAAAGCTAAAATTTCCAAGTCCGAGCTGAGAGTGACACTTCATAGAACATGTCTTTGCATAGCATTGCATCATTTCACTGCACAGCATGTCATTTTGAGATCCAGAACTCATGATTTTCAAAATTGTCCATCCAGATTTGATTTTTAAACTTTTTAAAATTGATTTTTAAAACCCTGGGTTTTCAAAATTGCCAATCTTTCCCATTTACCCCCAGGACTTTGAATTACAAAAATTTTTCTCAAGAAAAACAATCTGGATATTTGGATATTGATTTTAAGGATTTTATCTCAAAACTTTTTGCAAAAAGGATTTTAAATCTCTTTACAATTTTTTTTTTACATTTATCCATATTTTTTGCCTTGAAAACCCAATTTTTCCCAAATTCTTGAAAATAAATAATGTTTTATCTCGTATTTTCAAATAAATGGAGCGGGACCCGCCTTTGAACTAGCATCACACTCAGACTCTCAGGTAAGTTGTTTATTCTCAAGCGGGACCCACCCGAAGTTCATACCAATTTGAGAATTTTTCTCAATATTTATTTATTTATTTTGTTTAGTTAGCGGGCCCAAACACATGTGGCACCCCATTTGAAAATAAAAGATTTTACAAAACAAATAAAACTTTATTTTCCCAAAAAGATTTTAAAAGTGGGTTGAGGTGGCATTTCCATAAAAGCCTCTCATTTATTTCAATTCTCACTTTTTATTTTATTTTCTTTTTATTTGTTTAAATAATTTTTTTTTTTAGAAAGAGGCAGCCTTAATGGCACAGCCGAATTTCCTAAAGTAAAAAAAATTCATTTTTACCTAAAACTTAGGTAAATGAAACAAAAATTTGAAAAAAAAGATGCGCCCCTTTTGATTTTCAAATATCGGTTTCAAAAAAATTTCAAAAACTATAACGGTGCTCTTAAAAGAAAATGCGTTTTTGTAAGAAAGGGGCTGAAGGTCTTTAAAAGACCCAGCCATTGATCGATTAAAGGGGAGGATTTTTGAATTGGATTTTCGGTTTTTGCAGGAAGCTCAAAGTGGAAAGGGGAGAGGCGTCTTCATTGGCTTCAGCCCCAGCCATTTTGAGGATCGAGAGCCATCTCCAACCAAGGTGTGGACCTCTGCTTCAGCCACAGCCCAGCCAACGTCTTCATTTGCTTCAGCCCACCTGCAAAAGAAAACTTCAGCCAGCCATTTGCTATCGGAGATCCATCTCCAGCCACAACAGCCAAACACCATTCTTCATCAGCCTTCAGCCCCATCAACATCCGATCCTTCTTCCACCTCCAGCCATCATCCATCTCCACTTCCTGCAGCCGCACATCCTTCATCCGCAGAAGAGCCACCACCAGCTGCCCCCTTTCTCTCAGTCCAGCCGTAAAGGATCCAGCAGGCTCCATCTTCCTTCAGCCCAGCCAGCTGCTGTCCATCCACCTTCAACCCAACAGAGGTCCAGCGGCTGCTGCTCAGCCCTTCTTCAGCCCAGCCATAGAAAACCAATCTTTTTGCCGCTCTCTGCAGGTCGTTTGAAACAGGGGAATTACAAGGGTATTTATACAGCTAATAACTTTGATTGATTCTGAAAATCTGAGTTGTAACATTACTGTAATTCAGCTGGTTGTCATTTTTTTTTTATAACATGCTGTCAGCTTCATTATGTTCCAGTTTTATACAATTGAATCTAGCATTGGTAGAGCTTGTCTTATAAACTTAAGTGGTGGAAGTTCAGGTGATGTGATTAGTGGTATTATAGCAAACCATTGGAAATATCTGTAGGTGATACTGGTAGTTCCTGTGTTTAGTACATTTCAAAAAAAATTTTTTTACTACCTGCAGCTTGTCTATTGTTATAGTTTTATTTTTTATTTTTTTTTATCTTATTTGATTTCCTGTATGTTTTTGTACATATTCATAGCAGATTGAATGTACTTCACAATGTATCATTTGTATAGCTACTTGCATCCTCTTATAAACTCATCCAGTTTGTTGTTTCCCTTTAGCATCTGCAAACTAACACACTCTGCATTGCTGAAATCAATTTTTTTTTTACCAGCAATTGATTCTGTTCTGCAAGATGGTTTTATTTTGATATGAGAGGTCTCTGATGATATGTAATTCTTAATCTTATTTTCAGTTGCCATATCATTAGTACATACAATTTAGCTTCCTAATTTCAGCCTGCCCCTTTGAATGTTGTTGATCGTGATCCCCTCAATCATGTGACTGCATGTAAAAAGCTTCTCGTTGAGTTCATTTGTTTGTTCCATCTGTATCATGGATGAATATGTTTTTCAGATGGAATTGTTCTATATTTTAAACTTCCAAGGATCATATACTAGCCTTCAACGAGCAACCGTAATCATTGGTGGCATTTTGCTTTGTCTGCTTCAGCTCCTTCCTTCCTATTGATTCTGCAACATCTTATGTCACATACCCATCATTTTTTTTTTGCAGATGTGCAGTCTTGACAATCGGCTATGTTCATGAACGGATATATCCATATCCGTTCATGATCTCTATATCCTCTTTTGCACGCTTCTTTATTGATATATAGAGAAGCTCTATACCCGATTTTGTTGCGAAATATGTTGTAATTTGGGAAATATGACTGTGTAAAATCCCTTACAGAAAATGTATATACATATATTTTCTGGTTTTACCCATTATGTGGAATTTCCATCAAACATATATGTCTTCTCATTATATGTATATATACATCTATATATATGTATATCCATTGTATATCTATCTATATGTGTACGTGTATATGTATATATGGATATATATATGTATATATATATGTATAGATATACTTATATATATATATATATATATATATATATCCCTTCATGAGTATTTGCTATTACATGTATTTTTCTTTTCTCTTACTCTTGTAAATATATCATCATTTGATTCATGAGCTTGATGTTCAAATTCCTGTTTTATGTAGTTATATTAAAATTCTGTTTATATATATATATATATATATATATATATATATATATATATATATATATATATAAGTATATATATATATATATGCTAAAATTCTGTTTTATGCTGTTATGGCTGGAACACCATCATTCGGTTTATGAGATTTTGTCTAGCTTGCTATTGAAATCCCTGTTTTATGAAGCTATGGCTGGAACATCACCCTTGGTTTTATGAGATTTTGCTTAGCTTAGTGCTAAACTCTTGTTTGCTATATTGTTATAATATCACCCCATTTGCAGCACCACTTATATATATTGTTTCATCATTTTTCACAACATTTTCACCTATTCACCAAGCTTTTCATCTCCTTTTCATGATATCCATGAAATAGCCCATGATGCTTGCACAACCCATTTCCTGCACATATTCATTTTCTGCTGTAAGTGTGCAGTCTTGATATTTGACCATGTTCATGAACGGATATCTCTATGTCCAATCGTGATCTCCTAACCATCTTTGGTGTGCTTCATTATGGATATATAGGGAAGCTCTATTCCCATTTTCATTGAAAATTACTTTGTAATTTGAGAAGTATGGTTGTGTGAAATCACCTACAGAAACTGTATATACTTGTAATTTCTGGATTTACCTATTATATGTAGTTTCCATTGGTATGTACATATTTTCTCATTATATGTATATATATATCTATATATATATATATATCTATATATGTTTAACTATATGTATATGTATATATGTATATATGTATATATATATGTATATATGTATATATATACGTAGATATATACTTATAACTATATATATATATCTCTTCATGTGCTCTTATTTCCATGCATGAACATCCATATATTTTCTCATATAGTTACACCTCCATTGTTACATGACATTTAGCACTTATTTTAGCATTTTGATATATGTATATGTCTCCTCGTTGTATATATTATATATATATGTTCATTGCCTTGGTTATTTTGTACTAACTCTCATTTTGCAGGAAAATCTAGAAGATGCAGATTCTTTGGCTCTATTTCAATTTTCTTTTGCTTTATGTTATGCAATGTAACAATCCAATGTAAACCTTGGAATAAGATTTACTTTTACTGCTTAGATTAGGCCGCATCTCATATAGTTTGATTTCAGTAATATCCTGATTATATGATGCATATATCTCAATTTTCCAAATTCACCGTGGATGAACACGAATGGCACGTGCACCAACTCTTAGAGAGTTGATGAACTCGGTGGAGTCCATATTTACGGCCCTAGTCAGAATATGGACGAGACCCAGATCCATCATCTCTCTACTAGTCACATTGAGCCTACACTCTTAGGCTATCTTGAAAATGCACCTCATATTTCCAATGTTTTCCAAATATTGTGAATTAACTCAAATAAACCCTGAATATATTCATGGCCACAGTCAGAATATATGAAGGACTTACTTTGGCTTAATCCACATTTTTCCAATAAAATTTTCAGAAATCTTTTCAAAAGTGCATTCATTCATTCACATCATCCGCATCATTTGTTTTTCTCATGATTTTCTCAAAAGATTTTCACTTCATGGAATCGATTTTCTCAAGAAACTATGATGATATTCGGAGTTGGATTTCCCAAAACAAATGTTTTCTTATGATTTTCCTTAAAAAGTTATTTCCTTAAGATTCTTTTCAAAGGAATTTCTCATTTTCTCAAGAATCCAAGTTGATTTTCAGATATTAAAAAAAAAACAACCAGATTCTCAGGATTTCAATTTCCTAAGTTTTGAATTTCCTTCTTCAATGGATCTTTCCTATAAATTTTCCCTCATTTTCCTAAGAAAATTCTCAAAGTCTGAGTTTTCCCGATAAATATTTTCCGTTTAAAAAAGTTCATCTTTTCTCAAGAATTCCTTCCATTTTCCCGAAATTATCATTTCTTCATAGTTTTCCAAGTTTTATAACTTTCTCAAAATTTTCCTGAGATTCTTATTTCTTCATAGTTTTCCAAGTCTTTATAAATTTTCTCAAAATTATCTTGAGATTCTCATTTTTCTAAGTCTTTATAAACTTTCTCAAAATTTTCCTGAGATTCTCATTTCTTCATGATTTTCAAATCTGATAAACTTTCTCAAGATTTTCTCGAGAGTCTCACCTCTTCATAATTTTCCAAGTCTTTATAAACTTTCTCAATATTTTCCCGAGATTCTCACTTCTTCAAGATTTTCCAACTCTTTATAAATTTTCTCGAGATTTTAAACCTTCTTCGTCTGAGTTTTTCCTGAGAGATTGATTTCCATCCTTTTCCTGAGAAATACTTTTCAACTTCAAATATTTTCTAAGCATACATCATATTTTCCAATTTACATTTTCCAAAATTCTCATAGCACATGCCTGAATTCTCTGTGCATTTAGGATAGAACACGATTTCGGTAATTTCACTAAGTCAAGCACAATTTTGGTCCTTGGTTCGATTACCCCTGTTAAAGGCGGCAGGAACGGTCGAACCTCGTACCGACAGGTCGAGCCCCATCCCATGGATTTTCCCGCAATTTTCAAAACGGAGGTGAGTATTTCAAAACAATTTCCAAAATTCGGTCAAGTTTGAATCGCGAAAGCATTTCCCTCTCTCTTTCGCAAGGAAGGGAAGACGGGAAAATTTTGCGACGAAAACAGGTTTGGCGACCGTGATGGGACCTGTCCTTGTCTGACCTAGATTGTGCTTGACTTAGTTCAATCATCGAAATTATGTTCACAAAATGTCAGCTCTTTACTTTTGCTATCATGCGAACCTAGGAGCCTAGATTCTGACCTAGCTGACATTGACTGCATATAGACTAGGCATGGTTTGGTAGGACCAGATTGAGGAGAAATTTTCATGCTCACATAAACTTAGGTCTAAATACAACTCTCCTCAATTTAGGATCTGAATGCAAACAATGTATGCTTCTTCAAAGATTTTCAAAAGTCTATCTCTCTAGGATTTAGAGTCATCTATTTCTTGCATGTGATCATTTTTTCAAACCCCAATTACCTATCATTACCCGGTCTTCACGTTGTTGGGCTCTCTTCCAGAACCCTAGTTCAGGACAGAGCCTCACAACTGGGCCAATTATTTGGGTTAACACCCCCCTACCACGTACCGCGGGCCACAGTCCGAAGTATATCGGTAGGCGCTCAAGGATGTTGGAAAACCTTACCTTAGAACCGGAGTTGAAATTATATGCCACGTACCTCAAATTTAGGTTCGGGTATATCGGCATAACTGGATTGGATAAAGATGATCTGAACCTAGAGTTAGGATTAGGGTCCTACAGCTGTTTTCCAAATAATGCATCTAGAGTCAGCCTTTTAGGGAGTGATGTATGTGCATAAATGTTTGTGCAGGATGTGATTGTTCTTATATTACCTCTATTTTCCTATATTTTTCCTAAAATATTTTCAAATACCCATATTTTTATTTTTTTCCTTTTATTTCCTCAAACTCTGGAAGATTTTCCCAAATATCCAATTTCTTTCAAAACTCCAGGTGATTATCCATCCTTCCGTTCCACTGGATCTCGAATTTCCAACTGCATTTTCATCCTGCCTGCAATTTTTTTCAAAATCATATGTTTTCTCTCATTAAATTTTCAATCCTTTTGTCTATTTGCCAAATTCTCCATCTTATTTTCCTCGTGAATACCTTGATTTATTGCGGTGGAAATTGTTTACCCATTTGCCTTCTCCTTATTCTAAATCCGTTTGCGGATTGTTTTCCAATAGATATCTCTTTCCTTCAATATGGTGTTTTTCCTCGTGGTTGATGACCTCGCCTAGGTAACAAGGCACATTTTCTGTTGTTATTTCTCTTACAGAGAATGACAACACAATTGTTGTGATTTCAGCGGCGACTCCATCCCTAGTAATGGGATATTCTTCCAATTGTCTACCATATCATTTTTTTTTCCCAATCCAAAATTTCCTCAGAGTCTAATCAAGACTTCATCCTGCAGAGGGCATCCACAACATTTGATGGTTCGAACAAGATCAGGAAAAAGAACAACGGCATCTCAGTACTCGTCGGCCTCAGAAGAAGAGATGGACTCCCAGCGATCCGAGAAGAGTCAAGAGCAGCAGCAAGAGGAGGATGGCATAGACCCACAGATGTATGCCATGTTCCAGAAAATGATGACCAAAATGATGAGTGAATAGGCTGGGACCAGTACAGAGAAGAACCCATTCAGAGAGAAGTTCCATGGACACAAGGATAAGAAGAACTCCAAGAAGCAAATTCAGCCAGAGGAAATTTCAGATGAATCAGAATCAGAGGAAGACACCAATGAAGCATATGAGGTGCCTCCGGCATTTCAGAAACAGGGTTGAAAACAAAGGAGGAGTCGCAAATCAAAAGATCAAGTTGCAGAAGAGCTCTTGCAGACACAGTTCAAAGAAATGGCCAAAGTTGTTAAAGACCTGCAAGCTTGCGACAAGGGCAAGAAAGTCTTCACTAGTGAGGATTTTTATGATGGATTAGAAGGAGATGAAGAACTGGAAAACCTGCCCCGCAAGTTCATCAAGTTCGATGGTTCTGGTGATCCCAAAGCCCATCTCGCCATGTTCTTTGCCGAATGCTCCAAATTCAAGAGAGACAATAGGGCCCTATTTCTCTGTTTTCCTCGTAGCTTAGAAGGCACTGCCGCCAAGTGGTACTCCGAGCAAATCAATCCAATCGAGCTGTGAGAATTCGATAAGGTGGTCAATCTATTCATCGAGCGATTTCTGTTCAATACTGAAGCGCTCCCAACATTGAGCCATCTCTGCAATCTAAGGCAGAATGAAAATAAAAAGGCAAGGGACTTCATTCGCAGATGGAGAGAGACCTGCAACAAAATGAGGGATCCTATATCAGAAAGGCATGCTTTATCCTTAATCCTCAACAATTTTTCGCAACCTCTGAGAGGATTAATCTCTACCTCACCCTCCAAGTCTTTCGTTGAACTCATTGAACGAGCTGAATGGCTCGAAATGGGAGTAGAGAATGGAGTCTATGAAGGCCTTACCATTGCAAGAAACAGTCAAGATGCCAAAAAGAAGGCTCACTTCACTTTTGCGGCCAAATCTTTCAATAACAGCAAAGGCAACAAGAATGATCATGGCAACAGTTTGGAGAGAATCAAAAGGCAAAAAGGAAAGGACATCAACAGTGATAAACCTCTCCAATTCAGCCCTCAGCATCAAAAGAAAGATCAGGAAAAATCAAAGCGCAAGGACTGGAGAACTGATCGAGAATTCACCCCTCTAGATCAGACACTCGAGAGTATACTCGAGTATATGCTTGAGAAAGACCTTGTTCGGTTACCTAAAGCTAGTGATCCTCCAGCAATTATGGGCAGATTCAAAGAACAGTTTTGCAAATTTCATCGAGCAGTAGGGCATGATACAGAAAATTGCTTCATCCTTAAGAACATTGTTCAAGACTGCATTGACAAGAAGCTCCTCGTTGAAGATGGAAAAGAGGACTAGTCATCCTGACTAAGCTTTTTCCACAATCATTCCAGAAGATGACAATGCCAACAATTTCCCATTTCTCATCTTGCTTTTTCAAAAAGAATAATGTAATCCCATTCTCCTTCCTTGATTTTAAAGCATCAATAAAGTCATCGAATTTTTCAATAGCTTGGCGCCATCTTATTTGCTTCTTCTTCCTTTTAAAAATGTCTCTCTTATGAGGAATGATCTTGAGGACGTATATTAGTCAAGAAGACTTGTCAATTATTTTTTTTTATTCAAAATTTTCCTCCCCAGTCACACTGGGGCATTTTTTTTGAAAATTTATCTTTACCTCAAAACATCCTGTATGCAGGCAGGATAAACCAATCTCTCATTTTGCATATATATGCACTCATTTGCATTAATTCTGCATTCATTTGCATCAATTTGCATTTAATCATATTCATTGGCATTAAATTTACATCAACATCCCCCTTCAAGTTAAGGGATAAACCTGAATCATTTTCCATAATTCTTCAATTTCGACCTCCGGGTCATCCAATTTCCAATTTTCAAATTACCAAAATTCTAAATTTCGACCGCCAAGTCATCCAATTTCCATCCCCGTTCAGGATAAGGGGATAATCCTGAAACCGTTCATAGAAGCAATCCAACTCTCTATATTGGTCCTCGTTCTTCATCGAACTGATAGTGTTCCAAGCGAACTGATAGTCGTTCTTAATCAAACTGATATTGTTCTCAGTGAACTGATAGTCGTTCTTCATCGAACTGATAGTGTTTCAAGTGAACTGATAGTTGTTCTTCATTGAACTGATAGTGTTCCAAGTGAACTGATAGCGTTCCCAAGTGAACTGATAGTCGTTTTTCATCGAACTGATAGTGTTCCAAGTGAACTGATAGTCGTTCTTCATCGAACTGATAGCGTTCCCAAGTGAACTGATAGTCGTTCTTCATAGAACTGATAGCGTTCCCAAGTGAACTGATAGTCGTTCTTCATTGAACTGATAGTATTCCAAGCGAACTGATAGTCGTTTTTCATCGAACTGATAGTGTTCCAAGCGAACTGATAGTCGTTCTTCAGTGAACTGATAGTGTTCCAAGCGAACTGATAGTCGTTCTTCATTGAACTGATAGTGTTCCAAGCGAACTGATAGTCGTTCTTAAGTGAACTGATAGTGTTCCAAGCGAACTGATAGTCGTTCTTCATTGAATTGATAGTGTTCCAAATGAACCGATGGTCGTTCTTCATTGAACTGATATTATTCCCGCTGATAGTCGTTCTTCATTGAACGGATAGTGTTCCAAGTGAACTGATAGTCGTTCTTCATTGAACTGATAGTGTTCCAAATGAACTGATGGTCGTTCTTCATTAAACTGATATTATTCCCAGCGATGGTCGTTCTCAATTGAACTGATATTGTTTCCAGTGAACTGATAGTCACCTCCTTTGGGGAAATGAGAGGATAATTTTTGTCATGGATGCGTTAAACTGGACTTCAAATTCTCTTTTTCACCTAGGATTTCAAGAAAACTTTGTCAATTTGTCAAATCAAATTATTTGTTGATTTCAGAACTTTATTGCACAAATTTTTACCTCAGTTTACCTTCAGTATTACTTCCAAAAAGGCAAAGCTTTTGTGAAGAAGGATTCAAAATCCAAATTCTTTCTATTGGCCAACCAAAAGGACAAAGGATAAATCCTTGACATGGCTAGAAAAGAAGATTCAATGTTTTTGCAAAGCCATAGATGATTGATATTGATCGCAGTCAATGGCACATTTTTAAAGACCATTCTTGTGAAAATGAGGCAGTGGAAATATCCTGAGCGCTAGAAAAAGAGAGAATTCATCCAAGCCCTGCCTCCTTAAAATCACCTAAGTTGTAATTAAATATCCGCAAAGGGATCTCTCAATTGTCGTCAAGATGAAGGCGAATTAAGCGAGTAGACTCCCGGGGCCAAAGAAGATTTGAAACATCTCCAAGATGCCGGAGTTTGTGACGGATCCTTCCAGGAAAAGTCCAAAGCACTGTCGAGATGAAGGCAGATGCGATGAACCTACCGACAATCCCTAAAGGATATTTAATTTCAGCTATCCTTCAAAAAAAAAAATCTCCAGCCAAGAAGCCAATATCATCAAAGAAGGATCGAAACATCTCCAAGTTGAAGGAGTTTGTGACGTACCCTTCCCAAAAGAGAGCAAGAGAGGAAAAAGAAAGAGAGAAAAAGTCAGAACATCTCTAAAATGAAGGAGAATGTAGCCGAAGCCCAAGAAAGCCAAAAGAGTGCAGAAAGATTATCATGAGAGAAGCTCCCAGGATATCAAACTGCCAAAATTTGCCAAGAATTTCTTTAAATTTGTGCAATTCTATTATCAATATTCTTTCATCGATTGCTTTCATGATATCAAATTCTCTTTCTTGTTCATATCAAGGAAATTGATAACCTCCATGAAGAAGGTCAATCGCAAGAAATTTGGATGCTAAATCTTGATTCTACGAAGTGAATCTCGTTTGGAGGTAATGCTTCAGGTAGAAAAGAAGGAATATCTTTGCAACAATGTGCATCATTTTCAATTACTTTGAATCAACAAAATTTTCAACATTTTGACAATATTTTCTAGCTATCCTGACGTTAAGTGAGAGCTTGATGTCCATATTGATGCATCTTGACCCCTTCGAGAGAGTTTCCTTTGTCATCTTTCATGTTGTTGAAAGATTAGCCTTCTCTCCGAAAGGATTACCTTTATCATCTTTCGCGTTGTCGAAAGAATTGCCTTATTCCTTTGGATTACCTTTGTCATCTTTCGCGTTGTCGAAAGAATCGCCTTGTTTCTTTGAATTATCTTATTCATCTTTTGCATTGTCAAAAGAGTTGCCTTACTCTTCTCTAAAAGAGTTTGCCTTGTCTGTCTTTCGCGTTGCCGAAAGAGTTGCCTTATTCTTCGTTGGAAAAATTGCCTTATTCATCTTTTGCGTTGTCAAAAGAGTTGCCTTACTCTTCTCTAAAAGAGTTTGCCTTGTCTGCCTTTCGCGTTGTCAAAAGAGTTACCTTATTCTCGTCAAAAGATTGCCATATCCATCTTTCACATTGTCGAAATAGTCGTCTTACTCCTTACCTTCTTCATATTTCACGATGATGAAAATTCACCGGATCGTCTTGATCATTTTCCAAAATTGCCTCTTACAATTCCATTTCCATCGCCTCGGTCATCTTCAAGAAAAGTTGTCTTATTCACCTTCCAAAATTCTATTTTCCACCCGATCAGGATAAGGGTATAAACCTGAGCCTCATTCAAGGAGGTATTCCATTTTCTGCCCGATCAGGTTAAGGGTACAAACCTGAATCTCATTTTAATGAGATAATTTCATTCACCCGATCAGGATAAGGGTATAAACCTGAGCCTCCTTCAATGAGGTATTCCATTTGCTACCCGATCAGGTTAAGGGTCAAAGCCTGAGCTTCGTTCCATACGGAGCATTTTCTGTCCCATCCAGGTTAAGGGCATAAACCTGAATTTCACTCTCACAGAGTGAGTCTTTACTCTTCATTTCTCTATTTCATATCTACCATCTTCCTCAGGCTAATTTGTTCATACCCAGTCAGATCCTTCTAACTGAGGCATTTTTAGATAGCCCAAATTTGGTGTGTTTTCTTTGCCACTAAGCTCGGCCATAAGCCGGCTTAGTAGCAAAGAGGGGCATCTGTAAACACCCCAAATTTTCACTCACCTCCCTGACATTGCCCTCCATCGGCACATTTCAGTTCTCCGGAAGCAATGAAGGGCAAAATGGTCATTTTCTGAAATTAAACCTTGCAGAAAGTCCAAAATTTCATTCTTGAGCCTCAAAATTTCCATATTTAGGTTCAGAGACATCTTCAAATGGCAAAATTTCAAAATCCTTTTTTTTGGACAAAAAGCTAAAATTTCCAAGTCCGAGCTCAGAGTGACACTTCATAGAACATGTCTTTGCATAGCATTGCATCATTTCACTGCACAACATGTCATTTTGAGATCCAGAACTCATGATTTTCAAAATTGTCCATCCAGATTTGATTTTTAAACTTTTTAAAATTGATTTTTAAAACCCTAGGTTTTCAAAATTGCCAATCTTTCCCATTTTACCCCCAGGACTTTGAATTACAAAAATTTTTCTCAAGAAAAACAATCTGGATATTTGGATATTGATTTTAAGGATTTTATCTCAAAACTTTTTGCAAAAAGGATTTTAAATCTCTTTACAATTTTTTTTTTACATTTATCCATATTTTTTGCCCTGAAAACCCAATTTTTCCTAAATTCTTGAAAATAAATAATGTTTTATCTCGTATTTTCAAATAAATGGAGCGGGACCCGCCTTTGAACTAGCATCACACTCAGACTCTCAGGTAAGTTGTTTATTCTCAAGCGGGACCCACCCGAAGTTCATACCAATTTGAGAATTTTTCTCAATATTTATTTATTTATTTTGTTTAGTTAGCGGGCCCAAACACATGTGGCACCCCATTTGAAAATAAAAGATTTTACAAAACAAATAAAACTTTATTTTCCCAAAAAGATTTTAAAAGTGGGTTGAGGTGGCATTTCCATAAAAGCCTCTCATTTATTTCAATTCTCACTTTTTATTTTATTTTCTTTTTATTTGTTTAAATAATTTTTTTTTTTAGAAAAAGGCAGCCTTAATGGCACAGCCGAATTTTCTAAAGTAAAAAAATTTCATTTTTACCTAAAACTTAGGTAAATGAAACAAAAATTTGAAAAAAAAAATGCGCCCCTTTTGATTTTCAAATATCGGTTTCAAAAAAATTTCAAAAACTATAACGGTGCTCTTAAAAGAAAATGCGTTTTTGTAAGAAAGGGGCTGAAGGTCTTTAAAAGACCCAGCCATTGATCGATTAAAGGGGAGGATTTTTGAATTGGATTTTCGGTTTTTGCAGGAAGCTCAAAGTGGAAAGGGGAGAGGCGTCTTCATTGGCTTCAGCCCCAGCCATTTTGAGGATTGAGAGCCATCTCCAACCAAGGTGTGGACCTCTGCTTCAGCCACAGCCCAGCCAACGTCTTCATTTGCTTCAGCCCACCTGCAAAAGAAAACTTCAGCCAGCCATTTGCTATCGGAGATCCATCTCCAGCCACAACAGCCAAACACCATTCTTCATCAGCCTTCAGCCCCATCAACATCCGATCCTTCTTCCACCTCCAGCCATCATCCATCTCCACTTCCTGCAGCCGCACATCCTTCATCCGCAGAAGAGCCACCACCAGCTGCCCCCTTTCTCTCAGTCCAGCCGTAAAGGATCCAGCAGGCTCCATCTTCCTTCAGCCCAGCCAGCTGCTGTCCATCCACCTTCAACCCAACAGAGGTCCAGCGGCTGCTGCTCAGCCCTTCTTCAGCCCAGCCATAGAAAACCAATCATTTTGCCGCTCTCTGCAGGTCGTTTGAAACAGGGGAATTACAAGGGTATTTATACAGCTAATAACTTTGATTGATTCTGAAAATCTGAGTTGTAACATTACTGTAATTCAGCTGGTTGTCATTTTTTTTTTATAACATGCTGTCAGCTTCATTATGTTCCAGTTTTATACAATTGAATCTAGCATTGGTAGAGCTTGTCTTATAAACTTAAGTGGTGGAAGTTCAGGTGATGTGATTAGTGGTATTATAGCAAACCATTGGAAATATCTGTAGGTGATACTGGTAGTTCCTGTGTTTAGTACATTTCAAAAAAAATTTTTTTACTACCTGCAGCTTGTCTATTGTTATAGTTTTATTTTTTATTTTTTTTTTATCTTATTTGATTTCCTGTATGTTTTTGTACATATTCATAGCAGATTGAATGTACTTCACAATGTATCATTTGTATAGCTACTTGCATCCTCTAATAAACTCATCCAGTTTGCTGTTTCCCTTTAGCATCTGCAAACTAACACACTCTGCATTGCTGAAATCAATTTTTTTTTTACCAGCAATTGATTCTGTTCTGCAAGATGGTTTTATTTTGATATGAGAGGTCTCTGATGATATGTAATTCTTAATCTTATTTTCAGTTGCCATATCATTAGTACATACAATTTAGCTTCCTAATTTCAGCCTGCCCCTTTGAATGTTGTTGATCGTGATCCCCTCAATCATTTGACTGCATGTAAAAAGCTTCTCGTTGAGTTCATTTGTTTGTTCCATCTGTATCATGGATGAATATGTTTTTCAGATGGAATTGTTCTATATTTTAAACTTCCAAGGATCATATACTAGCCTTCAACGAGCAACCGTAATCATTGGTGGCATTTTGCTTTGTCTGCTTCAGCTCCTTCCTTCCTATTGATTCTGCAACATCTTATGTCATATACCCATCATTTTTTTTTTTGCAGATGTGCAGTCTTGACAATCGGCTATGTTCATGAATGGATATATCCATATCCGTTCATGATCTCTATATCCTCTTTTGCACGCTTCTTTATTGATATATAGAGAAGCTCTATACCCGATTTTGTTGCGAAATATGTTGTAATTTGGGAAATATGACTGTGTAAAATCCCTTACAGAAAATGTATATACATATATTTTCTGGTTTTACCCATTATGTGGAATTTCCATCAAACATATATGTCTTCTCATTATATGTATATATACATCTATATATATGTATATCCATTGTATATCTATCTATATGTATACGTGTATATGTATATATGGATATATATATGTATATATATATGTATAGATATACTTATATATATATATATATTTCCCTTCATGAGTATTTGCTATTACATGTATTTTTCTTTTCTCTTACTCTTGTAAATATATCATCATTTGATTCATGAGCTTGATGTTCAAATTCCTGTTTTATGTAGTTATATTAAAATTCTGTTTATATATATATATATATATATATATATATATATATATATATATATATAAGTATATATATATATATATGCTAAAATTCTGTTTTATGCTGTTATGGCTGGAACACCATCATTCGGGTTATGAGATTTTGTCTAGCTTGCTATTGAAATCCCTGTTTTATGAAGCTATGGCTGGAACATCACCCTTGGTTTTATCAGATTTTGCTTAGCTTAGTGCTAAACTCTTGTTTGCTATATTGTTATAATATCACCCCATTTGCAGCACCACTTATATATATTGTTTCATCATTTTTCACAACATTTTCACCTATTCACCAAGCTTTTCATCTCCTTTTCATGATATCCATGAAATAGCTCATGATGCTTCCACAACTCATTTCCTGCACATTCATTTTCTGCTGTAAGTGTGCAGTCTTGATATTTGACCATGTTCATGAACGGATATCTCTATATCCAATCGTGATCTCCTAACCATCTTTGGTGTGCTTTATTATGGATATATAGGGAAGCTCTATTCCCATTTTCATTGAAAATTACTTTGTAATTTGAGAAGTATGGTTGTGTGAAATCACCTACAGAAACTGTATATACTTGTAATTTCTGGTTTTACCTATTATATGTAGTTTCCATTGGTATGTACATATTTTCTCATTATATGTATATATATATCTATATATATATCTATATCTATATATGTTTAACTATATGTATATGTATATATGTATATATATATGTATATATGTATATATATACGTAGATATATACTTATAACTATATATATATATCTCTTCATGTGCTCTTATTTCCATGCATGAACATCCATATATTTTCTCATATAGTTACACCTCCATTGTTACATGACATTTAGCACTTATTTTAGCATTTTGATATATGTATATGTCTCCTCGTTGTATATATTATATATATATGTTCATTGCCTTGGTTATTTTGTACTAACTCTCATTTTGTAGGAAAATCTAGAAGATGCAGATTCTTTGGCTCCATTTCAATTTTCTTTTGCTTTATGTTATGCAATGTAACAATCCAATGTAAACCTTGGAATAAGATTTACTTTTACTGCTGAGATTAGGCCGCATCTCATATAGTTTGATTTCAGTAATATCCTGATTATATGATGCATATATCTCAATTTTCCAAATTCACCGTGGATAAACACGAATGGCACGTGCACCAACTCTTAGAGAGTTGATGAACTCGGTGGAGTCTATATTTACGGCCCTAGTCGGAATATGGACGAGACCCAGATCCATCATCTCTCTACCAGTCACATTGAGCCTACACTCTTAGGCTATCTTGAAAATGCACCTCATATTTCCAATGTTTTCCAAATATTGTGAATTAACTCAAATAAACCCTGAATATATTCATGGCCACAGTCAGAATATATGAAGGACTTACTTTGGCTTAATCCACATTTTTCCAATAAAATTTTCAGAAATCTTTTCAAAAGTGCATTCATTCATTCACATCATCCGCATCATTTGTTTTTCTCATGATTTTCTCAAAAGATTTTCACTTCATGGAATCGATTTTCTCAAGAAACTATGATGATATTCGGAGTTGGATTTCCCAGAACAAATGTTTTCCTGTGATTTTCCTTAAAAAGTTATTTCCTTAAGATTCTTTTCAAAGGAATTTCTCATTTTCTCAAGAATCCAAGTTGATTTTCAGATATTAAAAAAAAAAAAAAAACAGATTCTCAGGATTTCAATTTCCTAAGTTTTGAATTTCCTTCTTCAATGGATCTTTCCTATAAATTTTCCCTCATTTTCCTAAGAAAATTCTCAAAGTCTGAGTTTTCCCGATAAGTATTTTCCGTTTAAAAAAGTTCATCTTTTCTCAAGAATTCCTTCCATTTTCCCGAAATTATCATTTCTTCATAGTTTTCCAAGTTTTATAACTTTCTCAAAATTTTCCTGAGATTCTTATTTCTTCATAGTTTTCCAAGTCTTTATAAATTTTCTCAAAATTATCCTGAGATTCTCATTTTTCTAAGTCTTTATAAACTTTCTCAAAATTTTCCTGAGATTCTCATTTCTTCATGATTTTCAAATCTGATAAACTTTCTCAAGATTTTCTCGAGAGTCTCACCTCTTCATAATTTTCCAAGTCTTTATAAACTTTCTCAATATTTTCCCGAGATTCTCACTTCTTCAAGATTTTCCAACTCTTTATAAATTTTCTCGAGATTTCAAACCTTCTTCGTCTGAGTTTTTCCTGAGAGATTGATTTCCATCCTTTTCCTGAGAAATACTTTTCAACTTCAAATATTTTCTAAGCATACATCATATTTTCCAATTTACATTTTCCAAAATTCTTATAGCACATGCCTGAATTCTCTGTGCATTTAGGATAGAACACGATTTCAGTAATTTCACTAAGTCAAGCACAATTTTGGTCCTTGGTTCGATTACCCCTGTTAAAGGCGGCAGGAACGATCGAACCTCGTACCGACAGGTCGAGCCCCATCCCATGGATTTTCCTGCAATTTTCAAAATGGAGGCGAGTATTTCAAAACAATTTCCAAAATTCGGTCAAGTTTGAATCGCGAAAGCATTTCCCTCTCTCTTCCGCAAGGAAGGGAAGACGGGAAAATTTTGCGACGAAAACACAAATGCTAGGCTAAATACGATGCTACAGCAGAAATGCTGATAGCGACGTCTGCAATCACACAATTGAACATGAGAAATGAAAATGTGATAAGAAATACAATAATGAAATGCAGATGATATGCAACTAAACTAATTTTGATTACTGTGGCTCAGTGGGTTTGATGAGTGGAGTGCTGATGGTAAGATGCATGGTGTGATGAATGCGAGAAAATGTCCCATAGAAAAAGTGAAATATCAACTGAAGCGAGATTTCACCAAACAATGGAGGCATATTGAAGCCCATTGCAAAACCTATATGATTCATTATTGATGATCTATATCAAAGGATTCTTACAATGAACTCCCTAAACGTCAAAGCAGTAGAGACTGATGACGAGTGACCCTGTTTTAGTAACTCATTTCGCATCTGGTTCATCACGAAGCCCATGGATTCCTAAGCATCCTCTTGCCTTGGTCTACAGGATATGCTTACAGGCAAATCTGGAGTGTCGTATTGGCGTAAGGAATATATAATGGGGTAATGACAGATATGGAGAATGTACCTAGGTCTGATTCATATTCAACTTCTAAACATAGACACCAGGTAATTCTCCATTTTGCATCATGGCATTATCAAACTATTGTTTAGACACAGTATGATGGAAAGGGTTTGCATGATATTTACTAACTGAAAGAAATATTTGCATAAGCCTGTAAAACAAATAGATGACACTTTCATAACATGAATCCTGCTCAAATAGAACTCCTGCAAAAAGTTTCCAGAAATATATGCTATCTCTTGTGAAAGGACTCATTCTGATTGTTAACATCGCCGGTTTTACCCATTTGTGGAGCATACATATGATAGCATATGTTTCCCAAGGCCATGCTGTAACTTCTGTAGGACCATACACTAAGACAAGACTAATTTCATTAAATGATCATGAGCATCTCACTTGAACAATCATTTTATTTGAACAGCCATTTGCAAACTATCTCTGATATACTAAATTTAAACATGAGCAGGATACTGGGTTAACACGTACGAATGGGTTTTATAAACTGTTGAAACAAGGAGTATGTTAAACGAAAAAAAAAAAAAATAACATCACAACCCGAATCATGTAGAATCAAATTCTGGTACGATGTAAGGGAAATAACAAATAATTCATGTAAGGCAAGGATTAAACTTCACTCAAGAAGATAATTCAAGCATGATGGTGAACATTCCTAACATCTTCTCTGTATATTTTTTTAAAAAGAAAAAAAAAACAGAATCCTGTAACAACACAAAAAACATGGATCAAAACTAATGCTTAAATCTCATCTCCATGATAAGAGTCCAGAAATCGAATGCAATAACAGTGAACGATCAATGACTATTGAATATAGGCAATCAAAAATAAAACCAGAATCGGACGTAGCAGGGGAACAACTTATCAAACGTAGGTGATACAAAACAATGAAAGCATGACCCAACACTCGTAGAGGAACAGAAGTCCAAGGTAAAACAGGAATCGTAAAAGAATGGAACCATAATCAAGATAAAAACAGAAAATAAAGACTAAGGCTCAAAAAAAATGAGCAAAAATTCAGAACGAATTACTGCTGAAATCAAGGAAGAGCAGAAGATGATAATGTAATCGAAATATTAAAATGTCGGAACGCAGCGGTTCTGTTATTTTTGCACGAAGGGCAGCTTGATTTGCTCTAAGCAAATCAGTGTTACCACAGTGCTTTACTGAAACGATAAACAAAGGAGGTGATAAAAAAAAATCTATGGACGAGGGATGATTACCTTGTTTGCAGAGGGTCTCCGCTTCCTTCGAGCGACCCCAGATGAAATACCTTGAGAGATCACTCTTTTACTGAGGGGAATCGAGGGAGTTAGGGGGTTCAATCGATGATCCTCTTTTCTTCCCCCTGGGCTCCCCTTTTATAGGAGAAGAGGAGGATTCCGGAAGGAATGATGGCGATTCCATTGGAAACCGAGGGTGGAGGAAGAGAGCGTGGTGATTGAAGGGTGAAGATGGATGAGGGGTGCGGTCAGCCGTTGATGATGGAGGGTCGACAATGAAGGGAAGATCTTGTTGGCAATGGGCGATGGAGGCATGTGATCGGGAACCTTCCAGAGGAAGGGCCTGCATGAGGGAGAGGGAGCGAGACGACGGGGGCATCCGAGATGGTGAGGGGGAATGGGAGAGGCGCGAGACGAGACAGAAAGTGGGACCGGGTTAGGGGGGAAAAGAGCGTGAATCGGGAGGCTTCGAGAAGGAGAAACACACATGGAGGCGTGCGATGTTGTTGGTGATGAACGAAGGAGGAGGGCGATGGAGGCAATCGGAGGGTTGACGAAGGCCATGGAAGCTGGAAGCTTCCTGAAGGGCCGAGATATATTGGGAAAGGGAGAGAGAGGCGCCGCCATGGGCCTTCGACCCCTCCTTGCGAAGGGTTCTCAAAACCCTAAAAGAAAACTTTCAACAGGCCCTCTTAAAAAAAAAAGAATTATCAAATAGGGGGGAGGGGGCTCGTTTTGGGAGTTTTCAAAAAAGTGGTTTTTCTTAAAAAAAGGATATTTTCTGAAAGAGGTTTTCAAAACCGATTTTTGTTTGTTTTCTATATTTTTATTAAAGTTTTTTTGTTCTTTTCTTCATTTTCTGATTTTTTTGTTATTATTATTTTTATTTTTTTTGAAAATAAGATTCTAAAACCTAAGCGGTATAAGAGATGAAACTAATTTTTTTGCATTTTTTGATAAAAATTTACAAAAAGAGAAGTTTTTGAAAGTTTGGGTCTGATTTCTTCAGAAAATGAGTTTGGACCCAAGTTTTTGAGAAAATATTCGAGTTTTAAACCTCGAATTGAGGAATATAACACAATGGATCCAAACGGATACCAGACGAAGTGTCTGAGCTTTTCAAAAGTTATTTTGGTAATTTTTAGAAACTGATTTAAAAATTGGAGAATGAAGCTCAGATTTGAATTTTGATCTAGATCCGAATCCGAAATTGAGTCCGATATGTAAAATGAATTTAATTTCAATAAGATTTGAGAAATAAAATGGAATTTAGATTAAAACTAACTCAATTACCTAGAAAATGGGGTCAAAGGGCAAAAAGGGGATATTTACAATATTTTGAAAAATTTGGGGTGTTCACAGATGCCCCTCTTTGCTACTAAGCCGGTTGAAAGCCGAGCTTAGTGGCAAAGACAACACTCCAAATTTTGAAAAAAAAAATGCTCCAGTCAGCCGATCTGAGCTGGGTGTGGAAGAATTATTTCAAAATATGGCTTTTCAGACTTAAAACCTTATCCTGAACGGTCGTGGGGAGAGGAAATCCTCGAAAATGATATGATTGAGTAAAAAAATGAGGAAATCGTGATGGGACTTTGGGTGAAAAATCCCAGGGGTGGTGAAAGATAAGAATTTTGATCAAGTCTCATGGGTGAGATGAGATCTACTCTTGGAATGACTCAGGTTTAGCCCTTAACCTGGATGGGACAAAGATATATCAAGATGATTCGAATGGGGAAAGGAAATATAAGCAGACCTCGATGGGACATTTTGAGAGAAGTGCTTTGCGAGATAAAACTCAAGCATGATCCTTTCCTGAATGGATGTACAAAGAGCATGGATTCCTTTGTGGAGAAAACCATGATAAGACGGGAGAGTTACCTCGTCGAAACGAGGTTCAGGTTTAACCCAAACCTGAAAAAGAAGAATACATCGAGGCACGAGGTTCAGGCTTAACCCTTATCCTGAAAGGGACGACCATACAGAATCCTCGAACGAAGAAGCCGTGATGGGACAATGAAGTGCATCGCAAAAGCGAGATTCAGGTTTAACCCTTGACTTGAGTGGGAGGAAATCGCATGAAGTTCTCAAATGAAGAAATCGTGGAAGGACTAGAAAGGATATCTAGTCGAAAATGAGACTCAGATTTAACCTTAACCTGAACGGAAAGATACCTCGTGGAACGAGGCTCAGGCTTATCCCTTAACCTGAAAGGGCGACCATACGGAATCCTCGGATGAAGAAACCATAATGGGACCTTCGAAATTTGGACGAACAAATCCAGAAGGGGTTTTTGCGAGAAGAAAGAAACAAGGGGTTCCCTAAAGCTTGGAAAGGGGATGATCTGGGGCGTCTTATTGCTGAGACTAGATCAGCTTTCTAAAAACAGACGACCTCTCGCAAAAGGTTTTTGGGGTATACCTTGAGGAGTGAGGTAACATGTTTAATCCTTAGCCTGAATGGATACAGCATCCTCGAAGAGCGGGGAAACTATGATGGGCCTCTAGACTTTGCACAACAAGTTCAAGAGGGGTTTTTACAAAAAGGATAAGAATGGGGGTCCCTAAAGCTGGAAAAGGGGTTGTTCTTGGGCGTCTCATGGCTGAGACTGAAAATAGCTTTTGACAATAACAGACCTTTTACAAAAAGTTCAGGTTTAACCCTTATCCTGAGTGGGTACTGTCTATGGCGGGACAGTGGGGAACACAGGGAAGTGTGCAAATTTGAGAGCGCTCAGATCAGACGGAAGGAAAGGACCTTTCAGTCCTAAGGAGGGATGACGTCAGGATACGTCAAAACGATCATCAAGTTTACACTTCACTTTGGGATAATGAGAAAGTATTGCCAATAATATGTCAAAAATTGTAGTTGATCCAGAATGATTGAATTGTGCTTATGTGTGTGAAAATATCACCTCTTTCTACCTAGAGTATTCGCTCCAATTTGGGCTAACTCTGTAGAATCAAGAATCAAATTCAAATTTGTTCCTGTTGAGTTTCTTTAAGGAAGATATCAATTTTCTTGATATGAAAAGAGAGAAAATATTCTTAGCTTCATAAAAGCAAATTAATGGAAAGATATTGATAGAAGAATTTCACATAGATAAAGATGATTCTTGGCAGTTTCAGGCAGTTTGATATCCTGGGCATTTCCCATGATGATCTGTTTGCACTCTTTTGAACCATGGAGCTTTCTTGGGTTCTTTTACACCATCCTTCATTTTGGAGATGTCCTAACTTTTCCTTTCTTTTTCAGGGGAAGTGTACGTCACAAAGTCCTTCATCTTGGAGATGTTCTGATCCTTGTTTTTCTCAGGAGTTAGGCTTGATGACATAGGTTCTTGGGTCAAAGTTCTCTAGATGATAGCATAAATCAAATATCTTTTAGGGTTTATCGGTAGGTCCATCACATTCGCCTTCATCTCGACGGTGATCTGAACTTTCCATGGAAGGATCCTTCACAAACTCTTTCATCTCGGAGATGATCCAAATCTTCTTTGGCCTCGAAGATCTAGCTCGCATAATTCGTCTTCATCTTGACGACAATTGAGAGATCCCTTTTGCGGATATTTGATTTACAGCTCGAATGACTAGAGAGATATGGATTGGGTAGGTTCTTTTTTACTGCCCAGGATATTTCTACTGTCTTACTGCCAAAGAATGGTCTTTAAGAATGTGCCATAGCTATGATCAATATCAATTCACTCATGGCTTTTCAACATCATCGAATTTTCCTTTGCCGGTCATATCGAAGATTTTTTCTTCATCCTCTTGGTTGATTAACAGAAAAAGCTTGAATTCAGTTCTTTTTTCGCAAAAGTCTTGCTCCTTTGGAAATAATACTAAAAGTAGTTTGAGATAATTCTCTATATGATGAAAATTTTGAGATCAACAATGACTTGATAACAAATTGGCAAAATATTCTTAAAATCCTTGATGAAAGAGATCGCCTAATATCGGATTGACACGTCTGTGACAAAATTCTCCTCTCTGTTTCCCCAAAAAGAGAGACTCAGGCTTAGCCCTTACCTGAACGGGAAGTTGAAAATACTCCTCTCTTTCCTAAAGAGGAGGTGTTTGCAAAACGGAACTTTCGAAGAGAAATTAAGTTTTCGTCAAAACTCCCTATCTCTAGGCTTCTCTTATGGAAAGGCGGACAAAAACAAAGTTGAGAAAGTATCACAGGGGAACGAGTCCATCACACTCTCCCTAGAAGAGGGTCCTCTGTGAAGGGGTTTGGCCAAAGATGAGAAAAATGGGGGCCACAAAAAGAAACGAGCTTCCATCGAAGCTCTCCCTGGAAAAGGGGTTCTTTTTGTGTAAAGTTGGTTGTTGTTTTGCAAACTGTTCGCGAAGAAAACGAGTCCCTTCAAACTCTCCCTAGAAAAGGGTTCTTGCGAACGAAAGATGATTGTATGCGAAAGGAACGAGCTCCCTCGAACTCTCCCTGAAGAGGGTCCTTCGCAAGAGAAAATGATTGATTTTTTTGATAGAATGATAACCCGAAGGTTGAAATTGAGAATTTAGAGCTTGAAAGATGAGGACTGGTTAGTACAAAGACTGAACCGAGAGGGCTAACTGATCAGCCAACCAAACAACTAGCACGAGTGCTAGATGTACCAGCATGAGCACTGGATTTCAAAAATGCCCCAGTACGAGCGCTGGGTCTCGAAAATGCACACCTAGCACGAGCACTAGGTTTTCGAGAGATGTACCCCAGTACGAGCACTGGGTTTTAAAAAATGCACCTCAGTACGAGTGCTGGATTTTCAAAAAATGCATACCAGCACGAGCACTGGATTTTTCAACAGAGATTTGAACAGAAGACCGACATTCTAAGATGCTTGAGAATTGAATAAGAATGATTGCCGGTATTTTTAGGATTATCCCTTATCCTGAAGGGGAAGTTGGAGGAGATTTCGGTCCAAAATATGAATATTAGATTTGACAAGGAAAATTCAAGAGAAAACAAGGATATACAAAAGTGAAAAATCCAAGTCGGGACTCAGTTTTTTCAAATACAAGAAAATGAGTGAGAATCGAGTTTAAAAACTCGAATTCTCAAAACAACGATTTGTCCAACACGAGCATTGGATTCAAAAGGAAGTTCAAGTCGGAACTTGAGACTTCAAAAATAAGAATATACAAAAAGAAAAATCCGAGTCGGAACCCGGTTTTTAAATATAAGAAAATGAAATGAGAATTGAGTTTGAAAACTCAAATTCTCAAAACAACAATTTGTCCAACATGAGCATTGGATTCAAAAGGAAGTTCAAGTCGGAACTTGAGACTTCAAAAATAAGAATATACAAAAAGAAAAATCCGAGTCGGAACCCGGTTTTTAAATATAAGAAAATGAAATGAGAATTGAGTTTGAAAACTCGAATTCTCAAAACAACGATTTGTCCAACACGAGCATTGGATTCAAAAGGAAGTTCAAGTCGGAACTTGAGACTTCAAAAATACGAATATGCAAAAACGAAAATCCGAGTCAGAACCCGATTTTTAAATATACGAAAATGAAGTGAGAATTGAGTTTGAAAACTCAAATTCTCAAAACAACGATTTGTCCAACACGAGCATTGGATTCAAAAGGAAGTTCAAGTCGGAACTTGAGACTTTAAAAATACGAATATACAAAAAGAAAAATTCGAGTCGGAACTCAGTTTTTAAATATAAGAAAATGAAGTGAGAATTGAGTTTTAAAAATCGAATTCTCAAAACAACGATTTGTCCAACACGAGTATTGGATTCAAAAGGAAGTTCAAGTTGGAACTTGAGACTTCAAAAATATGAATATACAAAAAGGAAAATCCGAGTCGGAACCCAGTTTTTAAATATAAGAAAATGAAATGAGAATTGAGTTTGAAAACTTGAATTCTCAAAACAACAATTTGTCCAACACGAGCATTGGATTCAAAAGGAAGTTCAAGTCGGAACTTGAGACTTCAAAAATACGAATATATAAAAAGGAAAATCCGAGTCAAAACCCGATTTTTAAATATAAGAAAATGAAGTGAGAATTGAGTTTGAAAACTCGAATTCTCAAAACAACGATTTGTCCAACACGAGCATTGGATTCAAAAGGAAGTTCAAGTCAGAACTTGAGACTTCAAAAATACGAATATACAAAAAGGAAAATCCGAGTCGGAACTCAGTTTTTAAATATAAGAAAATGAAGTGAGAATTGAGTTTGAAAACTCGAATTCTCAAAACAATGATTTGTCCAACACGAGCATTGGATTCAAAAGGAAGTTCAAGTCGGAACTTGAGACTTCAAAAATAAGAATATACAAAAAAGGAAAATTCGAGTCGGAACCCGGTTTTTTAAATATAAGAAAATGAATGAGAATTGAGTTTGAAAACTCGAATTCTCAAAACAACGATTTTGTCCAACACGAGCATTGGATTCAGAAGTAAGTTCAAGTCGGAACTTGAGACTTCAAAAAATAAGAATATATAAAAAGGAAAATCTAAGTCGGAACCCGGTTTTTTTAAATATAAGAAAATGAATGAGAATTGAGTTTGGAAACTCAAATTCTCAAAACAACGATTTGTCCAACACGAGCATTGGATTCAGAAGGAAGTTCAAGTCGAAACTTGAGACTTCAAAAAATAAGAATATACAAAAAAAGAAAATCCGAGTCAGAACCCGGTTTTTTTCAAGAAAGAGAAAAACAAAAATGGAAAAATGAAATCCTGAGTCAGAACTCAGGTGGGAAGGAAACGATTCCAACCCGGAAGTCGGAACTCGAAGGATTGACAAAAGCGTGAATAGATTTTGACGATGAAGATGAGAGATTCATTCGGGATCCTTGACCCAAGGTGGCCTAAGATTCCGAATTTATTTATGATGGCTTCAAGATCTTCCCCTATCCTAAGGGAACATGGAACAAAATTGGAGGTGAATTAAAGAATTTATGGGAAACAATTTAGATTTATCCCTTAACTTGAAGAAGAATAAAATTTATAAAACTGGAGAAGAATTTAAATAGATTTATTGAAAATTTGTTTTGAAAAAGAATTCTCACGGGTAGCAGCGATGCTCCTATGAGGGGTATCAGGATTATCCCTTATCCTGAATGGAAACAGAATAGAATTTAAGAAGGTGAAGAGAAATTGATAAAAAATTAGAAAATCAATAAGGGTTGACGAAACTTGTATTTACAAAAGAATTCTCGTAGGTAGCATTATTGCTCCTACGAGGGGTATCAGGATTATCCCTTATCCTGAATGGGAACACCTCGGACAACGAGGGTCAGGTTTTTTCCTTACTCTGAGGGGAAAATATAAAAAGAATACCTCATGAAAAAGAGGCATCAGGTTTATCCCTTAACCTGAAGGGGGGGGGGGTAGTTTTTAAAGATAAAGAAATGATATTTAGTAAAATTTGATAAAACTTAATGAAACTTGACAAATTGATAGAAATTGACAATAAATTAAAATTTGATTAGATAAAAATGAAATGAAATGAATGCAATTCAATGAAGATGATCAAGTTAACAAAGAGTTGGTAAGAATTTAGAAAAGGATTCGTCTGATCTTGCCTGCATTATGATGAAGGAAGATAAGTATAGATCAAAATAAAATGCCCCAGTATCAGGGGGAAGGATGTGAGAATTTAACAAAAGATTATTGCTTCATTGAAAGACTTTTGAAGAGTACAAGAAGGCTATGATGAACAATTCAAGTGTAAAATCTCTTCAAATGTAAAGCGTTAATAGGATCTGGCAGTTCCACCCCATCTACGTTGATCAGAAGATAGGAATTACGAGGCAACGCTTCTTTAACCACATAAGGGCCTTCTCAATTGGGTGACCACTTGCCCTTCGGTCGATGCTTGAGATGAGCTGTCGATCTGAGCACAAGATCATTGACTCGGAATCTTCTCTCAATAACTGATTTGGCATAGTGCCGAGCTATCCTCTGACGATAGGCCTGAGCGTGTTCCGCTGCCTTGAGCCTTTTCTCATCTAATAGATCTAGTTGTACCAACCTCTGCTGCTGATACTGATCAAGCAGGAGCTCGATGAGCGATGCAAACTTGAGTGCAGGCTTCTGAACGTGGAGAGGTAACACTACCTCGGTCCCATAGACCAGTTCTGAAGAAGTAGCATTGGTTGGAGTCCGAATGGTGGTTCGGTATGCCCAAAGTGCATTGTGTATCTTCTTGTGCCAATTGCGGCCTATTTCCACCGTTCTTTCTAGAATGCGGATCAAAATTTTATTGGTGGCTTCTGCCTGGCCATTTCCTTGAGGATAGTAGGGCGCTGAGAAGTGATGATGAATCCTGAACTTCGAGCAGAAGGTTTTCATCTTCTCATTCTTAAAGTGGCTGCCATTGTCTGACACAATATCGTGTGGGATGCCGAAGTGGCAAAGAAGATTCTTATGGATAAACAAAACCACGTGTCGGCCTTCTACTGTTCGCAGAGTTATGACTTCGACCCATTTGGTGAAGTATTCTGTAGCTGCAAGAAAATATCGGTGGCCATTAGAAGCCGAAGGAGTGATCGGACCAACTACGTCGAAGGCCCACATCGAAAAGGGCCAAGGAGAGACCACAAATTGCAAGTATGCGGCTGGCGCATGAATGGAAGGTGCGTGCATTTGACACTTGACGCACTTCCTTACAAATTGATGGCAATCCTGCTGCATGGTTTTCCAGTAGTATCCCGCCCAAATAATCTGCTTGACGAGCGTTTGGTAGCCGACGTGGCCACCACAAATTCTCTCGTGTGCTTCTCGGACAATTTCCATGGCTTCATCTTTATCTAAGCATCTGGAGTACTCAGACCCGAACCCACGATGGTAGAGAATATTGGCAAAGATAAAATAACAGGCTGACATGCGCTGAATTGCGTGTTGCTCCTTGGCATTTCTGCTTGAAATTTACCAGTTTCGATGAAGTTTTTGATGTCTTGGTACCAGGGCTTCTCTTTCTGAGTGGCTTGGTTAACTTGTTTAGCTGGAATGTAGGCAGGTTGATCAAGTCTGCCGATCTCGAAGGAGTGACAAGACTCATTGTCTTTAAAAGACAGAATAGAGCCTAAACAGACTAGCCCGTCTGCTATGTGATTGTATTCCCTCTTGACATGATTAAGCTGAAATTCTTCAAAGTTGCCTATGAGAGCTAAGGCAATCCTTTGATAAGGGATTAACTTTGAATCCTTGACTTGCCATTCAGCATTAACTTGGCTTATAACGAGCAATGAGTCGCCAAAGGCATGTACTCTCTTGACACCAAAGTCTTGCAAAATTTTAAGGCCTTGTATTAGAGCTTCATACTCGGCCATATTATGAGTACATTGAAAGTCAAGTTTGAGGGAATAAGGGAGCATCTCCTTTTTAGGAGTGATTAGCAAGATCCCAATTCCTATACCAGGCATGTTTCGGGCTCCATCGAAGAATAGAGTCCAGATTGGGAATTCCTGAATACTGTAGATACAATCGTCAGGAAAATCATCTTCTGCTTTGATCTCTTCCGTCAACGGGAAATCTGCCAACTGATCTGCGATTGACTGACCCTTGACTGACTTCTGAGAAACATATTCCAAATCGTACTGCATTAGGAGGACTTGCCATTTTGCAATTCGTCCAGTGAGGAAAGGTTGCTCAAGGATGTACTTGAGAGGGTCAAGTCTTGACAAAATTTTGATCTCTGAGGCCATCAGATAATGTCTCAGCTTCTGACACATCCATACTAAGGCTAGACATGTCTTCTCCATCTGAGAGTATCTTTTCTCATAATCGATGAAGGTCTTGCTGATGTAGTAGATGGCATGTTCAATCCAGATGCCTTCCTCGTACTGCGCAAGAAATCCTCCGCAAGCATTATGGTTGACGGAGATATACAAGAGAAGCGGCTTTCCCAGTTCTGGTGGCTTCAGAACTGGTGGATTGAGAAGATATTGCTTGATGCGCTCAAATGAGAGCTGACATTCTGGTCCCCACTCAAACTTCACTTCTTTTCTCAGCAAGTGATTGAAGGGTTCGCACCTCATGGCCAAATTGGAGATAAAATGTCGAATTGACTAAATACGGCCTTGGAGACTTCGCAGCTCTTTAAGATTAGTGGGAGGCGGCATATCAATGATCGCCTTTGCCTTGGCAAGATCTACCTCTATGCCTTTCTTGCTGATCATGTAGCCAAGCAGCTTGCCTGACTCCACTCCGAAGACACATTTCTGTGGATTGAGTCTCAGCTTGTAGAGAATAAGTCTTTCAAAGACTTGACCGAGAGCATCAAGATGATCCTCTCCTTCTTTTGACTTGACCAGGATGTCATCCACATAGGCATCCATGTTCTTGTGCATCTGGTCATGAAAGATAACTGCCATTGCTCTCTGATAGGTTGCTCCAGCATTCTTGAGCCCGAACGGCATGACTGTGTAGCAAAAAGTTCCCCAAGGTGTTGTAAAAGATGTTTTGGATAGGTCACGAGCGGCCAATTTGATCTGAGTATCCATCCATAAAGGAAAACATGGCATGACCTACCGTGCTATCGATCAGAAGATCGATGTTGGGGAGCGGATAATCATCTTTTGGGGTGGCTTTGTTCAGATCTCTGAAGTCAATGCAAATCCGGACTTTACCATTCTTCTTGGGAACTGTCACGATGTTTGCCAACCAATCCAGATACTCAATTGTCCGGATGAATCCCGCTTTTAACAATTCTTCAAGTCCTTCTTTAACTTGCAGTGCTACTCGAGGATCCATTTTTCTTAGTTTCTGCTTGATTGGTTTGCAGTCTGGCTTCAATACAAGGCGATGCTCGACTAACTTGGAGTCTAAGCTTGGCATATCCTCATAAGTCCAAGCAAAGACTTCCTGATGTTGTTTGAGGAAGTAGATGAGCCTTTCCTTCTCATCTAAACTTAGACTGGAACCAATTTTGAGGATTTTCGGATCGTCTTCCGAACCGATGTTGACATCCTCTATCGGGTCTTGAACCAATGGTGATGGTTCATCCTGCTTCTAAATACTGGCAAATCCTAAATTGCTGAGTCGAAATCTGCCAATTCTTCGATCTGCTCTGTCATTCTGCTGACCTCTGCTCCTGCCTTTGCTTTGCAGATTCTGGCCGGTTTGGATTTATTTTGAGAAAGATTGGTATTGATAACGAGCTTTTTGAGCGATTTAGGAGCCCTGATTCCGGCAATCCTGTAAGCGCAAAGAAGGTTTTTGAGAAAAGGGTAAAATGTTCGAAAACAGCCTTTTGTACAGAAACAAAGAATGACAACATAGACAAGGATATAAGCAAAGAATTCGTGTGCACCAAGATGAACAGAGAAAACAAACTTTTCGTTGATTAAGTAAACTTTTACAAGTGATGATTTGAAGGAAAGAAAGGAATTGGGCGGATCTTGCCCTTTACAAGAAAGAAAAAGAAAGCAGAAAACACTGGCATTGTCTTCATTGTGCTCCTTTGATGAAAGTGGTCTTCCTGCCGGACGATTGAGCTATGAAACCCAAGCCTGTACCTTCGATATGCTGAGCGGGGATGATTGGCTCCAGAATGCCGTCTTCGTTTCTGCCCAGGCCCCTGAAGGGCTGATAACCGTGCTTCATTAGAAGATCAAACCCTCTCTTAGCTTTCGAGAACTGAGGGAAAAGAGGGTGATCTTTGAGGGAAGTGCAATCAAGGCACCCGCCCAACTTGAAGAAGCGAGGTCCCTTCCACTGGATTACTGATGTCACATTTTTTGTCGGCTGGACTTCTTTCAGCTTCAACATGTCCAAGCTTTCACTTAAATTGATTTCATCGACTTCTCGGATGCTTGGGATGTCGGCAATGAAAGTAGGACGGGGGATCATTGGCTGCGGGACTCGCTCTTTCGGGTCCTCTCCTAGGACCGTAGTGATCATACCTCCCTTTGACCACTTGATGCATTGGTGCAAGGTTGATGGGACAGCATTGGCGTTATGGATCCAAGTGTGCCCAAGCAACAGATTATACATAGGCGGCACATTGACCACATGGAACAGCACGGTGTGCACCGAATAGTTGATGAAAATCTCGAGAAATATCTTCCCCTTGGCTGTCTGCCCATGATTGTCAAAACCATAGATCGTGATCGGATCTGGGGTATATTCCTCTTCTTTTAGACCCAATGCCTTAGCCGTCATTTCCGGACAGATATTGAGGTTGCTGCATCCATCAATGAGCACATGGGGGACTGTCATGCCCCTGGTTCACACCACTATGTAGAGAGCGTTATTGTGAAATGAATGAGGTTTTGGCAAATCCTCATCCGAAAATGTGATTGGTGCATTCGTCATTGCTTGATTGACGATCTGAGCCATATCTTGCGGAGTGGTGCTAGGCTTGACTTTGATTTTTCTGAGAAGCTCTTCGAGCACTTGCTGGTGCTCAGGTGAAGCGTGGGTCAGGTCCAAAATAGAAACATTGGATAAAGCAGTGATTGGCTTCTGAACTGACCCTGAAGCCTCTTCTTTCTTTGAAGCTGCCTTGATAAAGCGCTTCGGGATTCTGGGGACTATTTTAGCAATTTCTGTCGTTGTTTTTGTTGGTTTGCTGGAAAATGCAGTGATATCCACCCTCTTGGCGGAAGGCTGCACTTGGCGAAGGACTAGGACCTGATGTTGATCCTGAATGTCCTGACTAGAACATGGTTGGATGCTACCTTGAAGAGAGAAAGCCTGCTCCATGATGACTGAAGCTGAGTGCTTGGGAAATGGCTTGGATAAAATTTCCGGTTGTTCTTCTTCATCCTTGATTAATAGGTTCTTGTCAATACAGTCCTGGATGATGTTTTTAAGGACAAAACAGTGCTCTGTGTCATGTCCGACAGCCTGGTGAAACTTGCAGAATTTATCCGTCCATTTTCCCATAGTGACCGGAGCATCTGCTACCTTGGGGAGTTTTATCATTCCCTTCGACATCATATATTCCAAGATGTCTTCGCGGGACTGTTCCAGAGCTGTGAATTCTCGGTCATAACTCCAACCCTCGTGTTTTGGATTTTCTGACTGTTTCGCTTCTGGCTGCGGTGCTGACTGGGCAGGCTGGGGTTTGACGAACTTCCCCTTTTGGGCTGCAGAGTTTGTCCTTTCGACTTTGGAGTGGCCTAAGTTCTTGCTACGATTCTTCTTACTCTTCTTGTTGTTGGAGCTGCCACTGCCCTGATCTGAAAATTCTGTTGCATAGGCGACGTGCGCCTTTTTCTTCTGATGAGGATTCCCTCTGACAAAAGGGTATCCTTCGTACAGACCATTGTCCAAGCCAGTCTCAAGCCATTCAGCTCTCTCAATTAGCTTGATGAATGATTTGGCGGGCGAAGTAGAAATGAGGTTCCTTAGAGGCTGGGCAAAATTATTCAGAATAATCTGTAGGGCGTGCTCCTCCGGGATGGAAACTTTCATTCTGTTACAGGTGCTTCTCCACCTGTGGATGAATTTGCTGGCTTTCTCATTCTCATTCTGCTTTAGATTGTACAGATGATTGAGGGTTGGTGAGGCTTCAACATTGAACATGAAGCGCTCAATGAACAAGTTGACAACTTTATCGAACTCTCGTAGTTCGATAGGATTAATGTGGTCTGCATACCACCTGGCCGCCACCCCCTCTAGGCTGCGAGGAAAGCAAATGAACAACGCCCGGTTGTCTTTCCTGAAACGGCCGCATTCAGCATAGAAAGTGGCCAAATGAGCCTTAGGGTTGCTTGTTCCGTCAAATTTAAGGAACTTGCGAGGGAGATTTTCTAGATTGTCATCCCCGTCCAGGCCATGGTAAAAATCTTCACCGGAGTAGGTCTGCTTGCCCTTGCTTTTGGCTTGAATATCCTTGATAGCCCGGTTCATTTCTTTCATCTGCTCTTGCATCGGATCATTAGCCGGAATGGGCTTGTTGATCGATTCGGGCTCTGCAGCGGTCTTTGCAAACTGCGGTGGAGGATTCTGATGATAAACAAACTTCTCTTCTTCTTCTGATTCCTCTTCTACTGACTCTGTTTCTTCAAAAGTGGTGTTGGGCTGGACTTTCTTCTTGATGATCCTGATTGGCCTTTTCACAGCCTTCTTCTTTGGCTTGCTTTTCGGAGCAACCTCCTTTTGACTGGCCTCAGCCTGTTCTGACATCATTCTGGTCATCATTCTTTTGAACAGGTTGTACATGTGTGATCATCGCAAAATTTTTCCTATTCTCTTGTGGTTTCTCTCTCTTCCTTCTCTTTTCCTTTTTCTAACCTCTATTCTCCTCCTTTTTGGAAGGGAGTGGAATAAAAAAAAGAAAAGAGAAAGAGAAAAGAAAAGAAAGAAAGAAAGAGAGAAGAGGAACTCTTTTGCGGGTTTTCACTTGACCTTAATTTGAAAATATTTAGAAATCTAACTCGCCTCCGTTTTGAAAATATTGCGGGAAAAATGGAGAGACGGGATTCGCTCGTTGGTACGAGGTTCGACCGTTCCTGGCGCCTTTACCAGGGGTAATCGAACCAAGGATCGAATCTATGCCTTTTGCTTTGCCTAAATATAATCTAAGAATTTATTCTAATCCTAAATGCACAATGAACCATGCTTGTGCAATGCAAGAATGTATGCTCCTTTTAAAAGATGTTTTGAAAATTTCCAAGTATTCTGAGATGAACTTGGTAAAGGAGTGAAGAAATGATTGAATCTAACTTAGAACTTGAGATAGATCAGAGGAGTTCTAAGTCTTTTAAATCAGGATTCAGAAGAATAAATGAGAAGGAATGACTTGAAGTTTTAAAACGAAAGGAAATGAAGTTTCAAAGTCAGAAATGGACTTTGAACTTTGAATTTGATTTTAGGAAAGGAAATGAATACTTTGAATTTAGATTTTGAAGTTTTAAATTGGAATAGATTAAGAATAGAAATTGATTTAGGGAGTTCAGATGAGATCTGAAAATGGAATTGGATTTGAAATCTAGAATTGGGAATGGAGTTGGACCTAAAGATGGATTTAAGATCTGAGATCCGAGATAAAATTAGGTTATGGATCCTAAGATGGATTTGGATCAGAAGTCTAAGATCCAACATGTGATTGAGTTCTGGATCCTAAAATGGAACTGGATCTGAAGTCTGAGATCCAATGTAGAGTTGGATTCCGGATCCTAAAGGGGATTTGGATCTAAAGTCTAAGATCCGATGTAAAGTTGGACTCTGGATCCTAGAATGGAAAATTGGATCTGAAGTCTAAGATCCAAAGTGAAATTGATTCTGGATCCTATAAGTAAATTGGATCTGAAGTCTGAGATCCAATATGAGTGTTGAATTTTGGATCTTAAAATGGATTTGGATTTAAATTCAGAAGAGGAATCAAGAATTTCTAAGTCTGATTTGAATTTGGAAAAAGGAATTTTAGATATTGAATTTTGAATATACAGATGAATCCCAAAGTCAATTTAGACCTGGGATTCGAAGCTTGAAATGAATCAAGAATCTCAAAGTTAAATTGAACTTTGAGTTTGATTGGAGCTTTTGAAAATGAATTTGAAATTTCAAAGTAAAATTGAACTTTGAAAATAAATTTGAATTAGAAATTTTGAATATGAAATGGAATTGAAATCTCAAAGCTAAATTGGACTCTGAGATGGAAAATGAAATAGAATTGAAAAAGATGAATAGGATTGAAGATTGATTGAAGAAGATATTTACATCACTTGGAGTTTTGAAAAAGTAATTTTGAAAATATGATGCAGTTCTATCCTAAATGATGAATGAATTAAATTTTTGATTTTGAGTATTTGGAAAAGCTATTCCATTCTTTAAATGAATTAAAAGAAGATTGAAGATATAATACATCCTTGACTATGGTCATTGAATGTATTATATAATAATCTACATTTAAATTCAGGTGAAGAATGAAACACATTTGGTGCTTTTATAGAATTTAAAATGAAATTAACTCTCAATATACCCTGACTATGGCCATTGGTATATATTTTGAGTTAATTTTAAGTTAAATTCTGATAAAAGGAAAAAAAAAATATTTAAAGAAAATATGATGAATTTTGAAAATGGATTCAGTGTGGATCCGATGTTATTTTGTAAAAGATAAAAATACTAAGTTTTGTCCATACCCTGACTATGGCCATTGATGTGGATCATCAACTTAGGATTGATTTACCTCTTACAAAATGGTGCACGTGCCATTCGTGTTTCACCAATGTGAGATTTTGAGAAATAAAGGAAAAATGTATGGAAAATAGGCAATTTATGATATTTATAATGCTCATTCATTCTATCTAAGAGCTGAAAATATAACATTTTCATTAATGTTTAGCTATTACAATATTGAATTGAATTGAGATCAAACTCCTAAAGAAAGAAAAATGATTTCTATCTAATTCCTGCAAAGTCCCAGGTTAGTATAAGCAATACGGATGGGGAATGTTATACTAGAGGCTGAACTACATGTATATGATTAAGGGACAAGATGGAATGTGTACATTTGAGATGCATGGATGGCATTCTAAGTTGATGGGAAAAATAAATGTGGTCCTACCTACCTATACTATCATTGGAAATATACACATGTTAATCTTTGAGCCCAATGAAAACCTACATGAGGAGGTGCATGTAATGGTGTAGGCTGAAACTAAATCAAAATTCATACAGTTTACAACAAATCAAACACTGATTATGAGCTGATGAACCAGAGCCTTTCCCAAAAAAAAAAGAAAAAAAAAGGGGCTCAGTCAATATTGCAGCAGGATGCCAAAATCGCGATCCAAATGGGGCTGAATAATGCAAAGAGATATAAGCCGTGATAACCTGTGCACTGAGTATTGTTGCTAAAGGTGAGCATGCGGATACTGTTTATGTGTTTGCAACAGGTGGCCGAAGAGGGGTTAGTGACAGGGTATTTACAGCAAAGCAAGTGATGAGATGATTGTGGTGTAAAATGGCGAAAATGCTTGTGCTAAGAATAATCAAATTGTGAAGATGACTGGAGATATATACAGTATCTACAGCAGGCTGAGTGTATTTTACAGGAAGTGTGAACATATGGATGTTATGGGTAAGATGCAGGGGACTGTGCAATGGGCAACAACAGAGTGCTGGTAGAAAAGAAAATGACGGGCATGATGCTATTAGTGCAATGTAATGAAAATACACACAGTAAGAAGACGTCGGATATCAATATACCCGAATATATGATATACTCATGAGTATCCCTAATGGCGGGTTATATGCTGTAACTTAATGGAGTTACTGTCTCACAATCTATCCAACCAAAGTTTTTATGACGATGTAATCATCAAAATGAGGACCTTTCTCCCCTCCTTTTTGGATGCAAATATCTCAGCCTTTCCCAGAGCCGGTGGCGTGATCATAGACTGAAGGAAGACCCTGATGACTTAGTGTCAATATTGATGACAATTTCAGAATGTCACTCTCCGACGGGACTCTCGTGGATTGGATCCACATCCCAGAATTTCTTGATTTGGTTTTAATGTAACTATTATTTGAAGAGAAATTTTGTATTTCTATATCGAAGCATTCGGCTACTTGTGAATTGATTATACCCAACAGATGTCATAGAGTTAAGCCAACATAGCACTAATCTATACAAATCTGAAATTTTACAAGATGGTCTACACAGATTATAAGAACACAAATCCAGTTTCGTGAGATGACTGAGTTTTTAAAAAAAATCACCATGGCCTTATGGCAATTTCTAAACAGAAATTAGGTCAGGAAGTCAACAACAAAGAGAAGAATGGACACTGGAAAGGAAATTTTCAAACCTGTTGTAGGCTGATATTGTTTGTGAGTCACTGATAACCTGTCATGAACAGACATGCACCCGATCAAAAATCAATTTGCAGTAGTATTAGCAAGATGAATTTTAATGATATTAATAAATAAGTCTTAATGCGGTGCAGGCAAGCTATGAGCTATAACCAAGAACCGAATAGACTGTTTCTGTAGGATCTGAAGCTGGACTATTGCCGCGGCCGAATGGGGACAATCATCATTCTTGACATTTTCGTCCATCCCTTACCTGAGCAGAACTGATACTTTCCTGGTTCAGAGGCTGTTGAGGTATCATTGATCTATCGGCAGCCGAACCAATCCCCACAGGTCGACTCAAGATAGCAAGAGATCCCATAAGACCATCAAGGGAATGCGTCAATCACTTCTAAAGCTTTTGTAGTATATCATATCCGATCTTGGGAGGCTGGTCCAGTACGGTGATAAAAAAATGTCGACATCCATAGGAGTCACGGGATTGGTATATTGATGCTAGAGAGAATAAAGTGGAAGTGAAACTAAAAGAAACAGATAGATAATACTGTATGTATCAGTTTGAAATACGCATACCATGATACCCAGGGCATAATATAATGAAAAGAAAAGGGAAAAGTGAATATGCATCAATGGCAATGTAAGAGATACTCAAAACATCGAACATGAGTATTCGATTTTATCATTATAATAGCCTGATTAGGATCATTTACTCAGACATCTTCATGAAAAATAAATATCTCCATAGAACAGAGGCATTTACTTAACCCCTTTCATGGAATTCTGACAGAATATCCATTTGAATATCTTTAATGGAGACTCCATTTCAAGCATCAACAACAGTTCTTACCCAAACATTCTTATGAAATCGAGACATGACTTAGGCATATCTCGTGGTAAAAAAAAAATGTTCTAAACAATTTAAGAAAAGATACGGATGCAAGGGAATCTATTACTTATAGAAGAACTTTACATTGAATCTGCAGAGCTGAAAGCATAAATAACCCAAAATTCACTAAACAGGGGAGGCAAAACATGATAAAAATAAACCATACATAATGAATAAAGTTACAGGAATTCACAAAGAAGGCAAGTCGTAATGGTATTGAACGTTAGTGCGACCTGCAATCGTTAATGCCTGTTGCTGGAGATCGAAAAGAAGAAAGAGAGAGGGACAAAATACGCAACAACAACCTTAGTGAGAATAACAACATTATCAAAAATATGAAAGCAAAGGAGGGGTCACAACAGATAAAAAAAAAACGATCCGACGCCGGGTCAGATAGGGTATTACTTGCAGAGGCCATCTTTTATTTTGAGACAATCGGTGCTAAAGTGGCTATATGATGGAGGAAATATAATGAACAATAAATTCCAGGCCATATAGCAGAAAAAAGCATCAAAAGAAGACATAACCCAAGCGTTAAAACCAGAGATAAAGTTATGCAATATAGCCTGACAATGCAGTGAGCATTTAAACAGAGGCAATGTTTGTTGTTGCAGTGGGTATCCACGAGTCTATGATAGGCAGGTCGGCGATACCAGTCTGCCTTTCAGTGAGCAATGAAATGAAAGAAAGAAAAAAAAAAGAAAGAAAAAGAAAAGAAAAGAAAAGAGGAGAGGCGATGGAGGCTCACCGGATGAAGATTTGTTAGATGCCTGGTGTTGATCCTCCCAAAAGGTAAGCAATCGGGAGATCAGAACTGAATACAGGGGCCCGATTGGGGCTTTTCTTCTGAGAGCGTCAGGCGGTAGAGATACTTCTTAGGCCAAACGAGAGACGCCTGAGTTTAACGAGCGATGATTGATCAAAAGGGATGTGGAGAACACCTTAATCACTGATGCGAGGATGATGGATGAGAAGAACAACTCCAGCAGAAAGGCCAATGAAAATGGGTTGTAACGGATGCCAATGGGTTCCTCCCCTTTTTCACTCCCCTGGCTCTGTTTATATAGGGACGGAAGAAATATCGAGAGAGAGGGGAGGTTAGGGATCGACGGTCATCCCTGGAAGGTGATGATCGGAGGGTAGATGAAGGTGAACGCACCTGTTGGCGTGCGATGTTGTTGATGATGAACGAAGGGGATTGGAGGGGAAGGCCTGTGAGGCCGTTGGCCATCGACGGTGCTGGGGCCATCGCTATGGAGTTTGCAATGAGGGGAGTGCGGGGGATGGGAAGAAACTTCTGGAAGAGGGCAGAAAGACGCCGCCCCCTGGACCTCCGATCCTTTCTCGCTAGGGGTTCTCAAAACCCCTAAAAAAAAAAAAACTTTTCCCCGAGCCCCTTTTGGGTTAAAAATATTTATGACAAAAAGGGGGGCTCTTTTCGGGATTTTTCAAGAAGGTGGTTTTTCTTTTCAAGTTTTCCTAAAAAGGTGGTTAAAAGGTGAGTTTTTCGGAAAAGTTTTTTTTTTTCCAAAAACCACGTAGTTTTTCCTAATTTCTTTGATTTTTTTGCATGATTTTTCCAATTTTTTGTATTTTTAGAATAAAATCCTAAAGAAAACAAGGATTAAAACTAATTTTTTTATATATTTTTTTTTCATTTTTTGTATTTTTGTAATAGAAAAACTAAGATTTAAAACACTAAATTTTTGTATTTTTCTAAGAAATATTTAAAAATGTTTTCTCAAGAATTTCGGGCCATCTTGGGGAAGATCTCTTCAGAAAAAGGGATTTTGGATCCAGGTTTTGAGGAAATGTTTGAGTTTTTAAACCTCGAATCGAAAAATACAACTCGATGGATCCAAACGGATACCGTACGAAGTGTCTGAGCTTTGCAAAAGATTGTTTTGGTAATTTTGAGAATTTAATTTAAAATTAGATAATGAAGCTCAGATTTGGATTTTGATAATGGATCCGGATCCGAAGTTGAGTCAGATATGGAAAATAAATTTAATTTCAACCAAATTTTGAGAAACAAAAGGGGATTTAGATTTAAAACTGACTCAATTACCCAGAGAATGGGGACAAAGGGCAGAAAGGGGATATTTACAACATTTTGAAAAATTTGGGGTGTTCACAACATGGCAGGGTCTATATCATCGGCCTGATTCTGATTCTGCCCCTTGACTGACTTAGGAGAGCTGACTGCCTCGACCTCACTGTCGTTGTGCTGTGGGGCGGTTTCCTTTCCTGCTCTGGTTTGCACCATTTTGACAATGCCAGATGATTTCTGTAGAAGTAGAAGAATGGTTAGAGCTCGGAGGAATTTTTGAAAATGCGATTTTTTGAGAAAAAGACATGAAAGAAGGAATTGATAGACAATTTAGACAAGTTATCCCATCACCAGGGATTGGGTCATCACAAATTTTGCGATAATTGTGTTACCATTTTGCGGCAACAAAATGCGCCTTATGACCTAGGCGAGGTCATCCATCGTGATGAGAGATAATCGAAGACAAAATATAACGAAGAGGTCTCATTACTGGGGATGAGGTCGTCACGAGGATTGTAACCATATAAAATAAAATTTGGCCATAAAAAGTTTTTCACCAGAACAAAAGTTGCATTTTTATTAATGACAAAATTTAAATACAAAGAGAAGGTGGGCAGACAGTTTGCCACCATTCTCGATACTCTGATGATACATTGAGACCAGGAAATATAGACAAAGGAATGAAAGAGTCCCAAGTGTATTTGGCGACGTGGTATGCTCCAGACCACTGATCCGACCGTAGATCGAACTCTAGCATGCGGCCCGCCGGGAAGCGGGTGTTGACACGAATCTGCCGCTGCGAGAACTGTCGGAGACACCTCTCTGGCTGATAGTCGACGCAGAAGAAAGGGCCGAACATCTTATAGCATTTGTCACGAGCATAGGTGTATCGAGGAACAGTCTCTCTTATGTCGAAGAAATCCCAAACGATCTCCTCCGGATGCAGTTTCTCGATCAAAGCTCGACACTGAATGGCTGACTTTGGCTGTTTATTGCTGAATCTGAAAGAACTGGCTTTTGATGGCACATGTCGCAGAAACCATGACTGCAAGGCATACGTGCATCCTTCCACAAAAATGGTCTCTCCGAGGGCAAAACGAGCTAAACCTCTGTAGAGAAAGGCTAGAGCTGCCATGGATACTGAAAGCTGACGGGTCTGCTTGCTTCCCCATCTTCAAAAGAGTTGGGCGACTCTGACATCGATGAAATTCTGACCATCCTGAAAAAATGTTAGTCCCACTGTGCATAGGACCATGGCATGCTGAATTCTTTCTTTTGCTGTTCGAGATAAGGTATCGACTTCTTCATAGGCTCCATACTTGTGATAGAGTTCGAACAGATCGATGAACTGACTTCCGTTGATCTCTGTGAGAGGCCAAGATATGCTCCCTGTGGCTCTGGCCAATGCTTCTCAAACATCTATCCCTTTGACATTGATCAAGAACTGCTGCTCGACCGGGTCGTTCGGCTGACCAGCTGGTTCTGGCAATCCCATGATGTCACTGAATTCATTCATTAGTAAAGTCATCTCTCCCCAGGGAAACCAAAACGTGCAGGTACGCGGATTCCACCGCTCTGTCATTGCTTGAATCAGACTGTCGTTGATGATTCGCTTGCCAACTGTCGATGCCATTTCCAATCCACAATCATCCAAGTGGTCTAGGAACATATGCGAAAGGCGGTGAACCAAGAATAGTACCACCGAGGGAAGAAGGTACGAGACTGGATGACCCGATGATCTGGGGTTCCATCCCTTATTTGATAGAAGACATGATCCCTAGGAAAGATAGCATCGGGAGATTCGGATGCCATCGGAATGATACTGAGGCAAGAGAGGAAAAGAGTCAGATAGAATAGAGGACTCACGGATAGACTTTTGATGAGAAGAGGATAGACATAAATCCTAGAAAACTTTGAAAGATCAAGGGACTTAAAAAAGACTTTCCAGGGTTTTTAAGAAATTTTTTTTTTGACATAAAAGAGAAAAGAATAAAGGGAAGATATGCACCTGGGGTTTTTTGAAAATAGAGGAAATTTTGAATAGTGTACCCAGGTCTTTAAAGAAGTTTTTGATATACATAGGAGAATATAAAAATATATTATACACTTATAACTGCACAAACAAGGATGCGCACACAACACTCTCTAAAGGCTGACTCTAAATGCAGTATTTGAAATGGCAAATAGGATCTTAACCCTAACTCTATGGTTTAGATTATCTGATTCCAATCAAGGTATGCCGATATACTCAAGCCGAAGCTCGAAGTACGTGGCATATAAGATATTCCTCCGGTTCTAAGGTAAGGGCTTCCCAACATCCTTGAGCACCTATCGATATACCTCGAACTATGGCCCTTAGGTACCTGGTAGGGGGGCGCGAACCCAAATAAGTGGTCCAGTTGTGAGGCTCTCTCCCGAACTATGGTTCAGTGAGACAACCCAGCAACGTGAAGACCGGGACAATATAGGTAGGGATGTTTTCAAAATATGATCAACATGCAATAAAATCAGAAGGCTCTAATGCAAGTCCTAAAGAGATAGATTTAAATAAAGAGAAGCATACACTTGCATATATTGTTTTGCATTCAATTCCTAAAATTGAGGAGAGTTGTATTTAAGACCTAAGTCTAATGTGAACATGGAATAATCTCCTCAATATGGTCCTACCAAACCATACTTAGATCTTATATGCAATAATGTCAGCTTAGGACAGTGTCTAGGCTCCTAAGGTTTGCATAAAAATGAAGCTGACATAGAAGAATAAAGACTTAGAGAATATTGGAGCAAAACAAAGGCATAGATTCAACCGGACGAAGACGTGTCCCATCACGGTCGCCAAAACTGTGATCATCGCAAAATTTTCCCTCTCTTGTAGTCTTTCTCTCTCTTCCTTCTCTTTTCCTTTTCTAACCTCTATTTTCTTCCTTTTTGAAGGGAGAAAAATAAAAGAAAGAAAAGAAAGAGAGAAGAGAAGAGGAACTATTTTGCACGGTCTCACTTGACCTTAATTTGAAAATATTTAGCAAATAACTCACCTCCGTTTTGAAAATTTATGGTAAAATGGAGAGACAGGATTCGCTCGTCGGTACAAGGTTTGACCATTCCTGGCGCCTTTACAAGGGGTAATCGAACCAAGGATCGAATCTATGCCTTTTGCTTTGCCTAAATATCATCTAAGAATTTATCCTAAAGATCTAAATGCACAAAGAATCATGCTTGTGCGATGCAAGGATATATGCTCTTTTTTAAAGATGTTTTGAAAATTTCCAAGTTTTCTGAGATGAACTTGATAAATGGAGTGAAGAAAAATGGTTTTGAATGGTAAAATCTAACTTAGAACTTGAGATAGATTAGAGAAGTTCAAAGTTTTTCAAATATTTTAGAGCTGGAAGAATGATTTGAAGCTTTGAAATGAAGTTTCAAAGTCAGAAATGGATTTTGAATTTGAACTTGAATTTAGGAAAGGAAATGAATACTTGAGATGGAATTGAATTTAGATTTCGAAGTTTGAAATTGGAATGGACTGAGAAAATCAAATGGTATTTAAGAATAGAAATGGATTTAAGAGATTCAGATTAGATTCGAAAATGGAATTGAAATCTAGAATTGGAATTGGATTCTGGATCCTAAACAGAATGGGATTCGAGATTTAGAATCCAAGATGGACTTGGGTTCTGGATCCTAAAATGAAGTGGATCTGAAGTCTAAGATCCAAAGTGAAATTTGGATTCTAGATCCTAGAATGGAATTGGATCTGAAGTCTAAGATCCAAAGTGAAATTTGGATTCTGGATCCTAGAATGGATTTTGGGTTTTTGAAAGTCCAAATGAGACTTTTGAAAATGGATCTGGGTTTTGAAAACCCAGATTGAATTTAAAATTTAGGAAGGGTCAAGCTTTGAGATTCATAATCAATCTCAAACTTTGATTTTGAAGATAAAAGATAAACTTGGTTTTGAATTTTGAAGATGAATTAGAAGTTTCAAAGTTAATTTTGAATTTGATTGGAGTTTTGAGTATAAAATGAATTTGGAATTTCAAAGTCAAATTGAACTTTGAAATCTGATTTGAATTTGAATATAAAAATGACTTTGAAATTTCAAAGTTAAAGTGAACTTTGAGACTGAAAATGAAATTGAATTTGAAAATGAAAGGATGAATAGGATGAAGATTGATTGAAGAAGATATTAACATCACTTGAAGTTTTGAAAAAGGATTTGTGAAAATATGATGTAGTTTTATCCTAAATGATGAATGAATTAAAATAATTTGAAATCGGGTTTTTGAAAATCACATTTTATTCCTTACATGAATTGAAATAAGATTGAAAATACAATACATCCTTGACTATGGTCATTGAATGTATTATATAATAATCTATATTTAAATTCAGGTGAAGAATAAAATATATTTTTGTACTTTTATAGAGTTAAAAATGAAATTAACTCTCAATATACCCTGACTATGGCAATTGGTATATATTTTGAGCCAATTTTAAGTTAAACTCTAATAAAAGAAAGAAATATTTGAAAATATGATGATTTTTGAAAAAGGATCTAGTGTGGATCTAGTATTATTTTATAAAAGATAAAAATCCTAAGTTTTGTTTACATCCTGACTATGTCCATTGATGTAAATCATCAACTTAGGATTAATCTACCTATTATGAAATGGTGCACGTGCCATTTGTCTAACCATTGTGAGATTTTTGAGAAATAAATGCAAAAAAAATATGAAAACAAGTAACTCATGGTGTTTACAATGCTCATACATTCTAATCTAAAGCTGGAAAATGGAAAGTTCTCATTAATATCTAGCTATTACATTGGAATTTCAAATCAGAATATCAATGATTTATACCTTCCCTGCGAAATAGGGTTAATATGAGCAAAACGCAAGATAAGAGGACAAACTAAGGAAATATGTCAAAGCCAAAATGCCTACAATGATACCTTAGTGCCAAGGACGGAAATCCATATGAACATGTGAAGGACCTACGACGGACATATATACATATGCCTATTTACATAAGCTTGCGTTACAAGAGCATATGCTTAATTCTAATAAAGACTTGCACGGACTAAAAGGGAGACAGATGCATACATGCTTGAGTATGACCCACTTATGAAATGGAAAGACCAAGTCACTTGTGCCTTATTCTATGCCTACATCAATGAAGAGATGCACGGGGAAGCTATTGGTGAAGAATACATGCTAATGGATGGGTTATATAGCTGCTTAGGCAAAGTGCAGAATTTATTGTGTGACAGTGGGTATAAAAAGATGAGTAATAGGCTGGAAAGGCAGGAATGGCTGAAGACGAGGCATATGAAAATGCAGTGGTGGAATACAGAGCAAAAGGGGTCTAATAGGTAGGTTGTGAGGTAAATTGGGCAACTGCTAACAGAATTGTGGATAAACTACATATTGCTTCTATGGAAATTATGGAACAGTGGCATATCTGAAATTCCACTAGAGGGGGGGGGGGTGAATAGTGAAATATGATAATGATCGATAAAATAAAATAATTAAGCAATAAGGCACAACACATAAAACACAGAAGTTATACTGGTTCGGTCAATTTCCAGACCTACATCCAGTCCCCAAGCAAACCACTTGAGATTCCACTATAACATCCGAGTTACCAGATAAATAGTACAACACCCTCTTCCCAAGAGGTCTTCTTCTCTCAACAGAGAAGGGACACACCCTCTTCCCAAGAGGTCTTCTTCTCTCAACAGATAAGGGCAACACCCTCTTTCACAGAGGTCTACTTCTTTAAACAAAGAAGGAGTACAGTGAATAAACAGAGTTACAATACTTCCTATAGAACCTTCAGAATGATATGAATGCACAAATGAAGGATTCTACGAATGTTCTGTTTGTCACTCAGAAGATACTCTTTGTCAAAGAGCTGGACTTGACTTTTTCTCTTTTCTTTCTTTTTCTTTTTCTCTTTCTTTTTCAATGCTCTCTTTTCAAATCACGAATAGAATATTTTTCTCTTTGTAAGCTCACACGTCTATTTCATTCCTCTTGTTTGAATAGTTTATGTGTGTGTGTTTATATAGCTTATAAAAAGTAGTCGTTACATTTTGGAATTGTAACTTTTTGAAATATGAAATGTTATGTCTTTTCAAAAATATCTTTTAGAGAAGATCGAGAATGCCTTTTTCCAGAAGAGTAAGATAGAGGGTACACTAGTCGTTGTAGTGTTTTAGGTAATACATATTTTATGTAAGAAAGTCTATTTCTTACAATAGTACATTTGAACGTTGGGTTGTAGTTTTGTCTTTATTCTAATTAATGATTTGAGGTACATTAGTACTTCTTTACTTTAAATGAGTGTAAGTACTATGAGTGCTTTGAGATATTTATTTATACATAGTCATGTCAAGTGTGTTCTTTATGTAGTGTATTTTAAAGTCTCCAGAGAGAATGAGGACCCAAAAAGAAGGTCGACATTCTTTGGGAAGGATATTTAGAAGGGATTTGTTACAGAAGGCATTTAATGCTTTGTAAAGAGAATGATGACTTCAAGTAAGTCGACATTCTATGGTTATGAGAAAAAGTAACTAGAGTCCTTTAAAAACATATTTTATTTGTTTTTCTTATGTAGCCGATTTTATGTTTTTGTCTTCTTCTTGTATTAAGAAACATTTCATTAAAGAAGATAACTTAAGTCTTTTCAAAAACATATTTTATTTGTTTTTCTTATGTAGCCGATTTTATGTTGTCTTGTATATAGTGTAAGGTACAATTATTATATGACAAAATATCTTTTTCATAAAAGGTTGTAAGAAGGTACAATTATTATATGACAAAATATCTTTTTCATAAAAGGTTGTAAGAAGGTACACTTGTTGGTTTTCAAAAAAGAACCTTTTTGAAACTATCGTATACTTTTATGATATAGTATGTATGAATGAGTATGTAATATGCAATATGCAAGTTCCTGAAGGTTCTGTTACATATGACTCTAAAGAAGAAAAAATCTTCAACTTGAGGTAGCCGATTTCTTCATTTGAACTTTAGGAAGGCATGGCTCATCAAGCTTTTTCTTCAAGGAGTATGATTGCACCATAGTTGTACTTGAACAGGAAGTCTCCATCCTTATTGGGTGAGATATCCTTGCATCAAATACTCGTTAGATTTAAGGCAAAACATATTTAGTCATAATATAACATTATTTCAAGAGAACATATTATCATATCATACAAAATTAAATAAGACAGTGTATCATATTATGTGACATCAAAACCGAGTTTCTCAACATTCTCCCCCTTTTTTATGATGACAAAATATGCTCCCCCTGTCAAAAAGACATTATGCATAGAAATAATAATATGATAAAAAAGGTGAAATAATGTTTAAAGAGACAGGTTTTCTCCCCCTTTGTCATGGACAAAAAGGATCAGAGTAATAAAAAATTATTACAGACCGAAAGTATTTAATAAGTTATTACAGACCAAATATAATAATAAAAAAAATTAGTCTATCTCGAAGGTGGAGAAGGTGAAGTTGTCCGGTTGGCACGATTCCGCTTGCGAGTCTGCTGCAACAGGGCTTGATTACGAAGGATTCGATCTTGAGTGTGCTCGATATCCATCATAGCAGAAAAGTAATTGAAGGAGGACAGTGGATCTGCTTCATCAGAGCCGGGCATGTGCAGGGACCTTAGATTGAAGGTGGTAGCATCGAGGACGTGAGAGGGTCGGAGGATGACTTCGTTGTGAAGTGGTATTTGGAAGTATTTGAGAATGGGAGTTATAAAACACCCAAAAAGAAGAGGCTCAAATTTCTGATAACGAATAAAAAGGTCGAAAATAATGGATGACCAATTTATCGAAAGAGAAGAAAGGATTGCGTAGATAAGAAGAGAGATTTTTCGAGGAACTAATCCCTGGCGGGGATGCTTGGGATAGAGGTTGTGGAGAAGAATCTGGGCAAGTAGTTGAGCTTGAGGTTGGAGATTCCTCATGTGCAACGGAAGTTGGTAGCAGTTGGTGCAAAGAAGTATTTTTCGAAGTACCGATCGGTCGATTGGTACTATGGCGTTAAGGTCGGTACCGGTGGAAGGTAGATTTAGAATTCTACCTAGGTCGGAAGCATTGAAAATCATCAGCTGTCCTCGGACTTTGCTGGTGATTGAGGTTTGTTCATGATCAGAAGAGAAGTTGGTATAAAACAGTCGAACTAGTTCAGGATAATAGGCGGCTAGGGATGAAGATCCTATGAGAGGTTTGAGTTCGGGGAGATAGGTGTCTAAGTCGAAGAACATGAAGTCGTCAAAGTTGATCAATTTTCCTTCATGAATGGGGCGAGAGCAGAGTGAGGTGTAGGTGTGAAACAAATCAGGATACCTTAGATCGGCGGAGGTGATCACATTGGTAGAAGAGGAAGCCATTTTCGAGTGTCTTGAAAATAAAGCACTAGGAGAGAAAGGAGCTAGAACCGAGAGAAAATTTGTATAAGGATAGAAAAGATCGAATGGAATGGTAGGAGATGAACCAATTGATTAAATAGAAGGAAGAAAATAATTGTTGATATGAAATGAGGAAATGCGTGAGTTGTAAAATAAGAGACTTGTGAATGACAAATCAAATCAATTTTGGAAGAGAGTGTATTATATTAGCATAGATATTAAGAAGGACATAGTTTCGAAATAATTTTTCTATATATGTAACAAATTTACTATGGGCAATCTTGTTGGATAGTGAGAATAGTCATGAATTGAGTATGGAGTGTCATATTAAACGTAAGAGAAAGAATGATTCAAGAGTTTTTAAAGTTTTTCGTGAAGATCATGAAGAATAGAGAGTGAACAATGGCCTAATAAGAACAAACAACTTTTTTCAAGAATTTACTTTATGTGAAAGCATTCCAAAATCGTGAAGAGGGAGTTTGGAATAGGACAAACATGAGAGTATGAGGAAATGCAATAATTTCTATTTTAAGAAGTGTATATTTTGATATACGTAAAAGGAGTGTGAATAGATATAAAGGAGGGTGATACGGATATGTAAAAGAAATGAGAGTGGTCATAAAGGACACCAATCAGTTGAAGTTGGATAGAAATTGTATGACATAAAGTGGAGTGAAGGACAAGGTTTTAATGAATCTCGATTGGAGAGAGATATAAAATATATGAGAGAGTCATGGTCACGGATGAAAAGGAACTTCGTATAATGTAGAGAGAGAGATAAAATGGTGATACAAAACGTACTAATGAGTGGAGTACAAGTTTTTGAAAAGAGAATTTTACCGTACCTTTTTTTTCGTAAAAGATGTAAACCATGAAGAGATGATAATAGATTGTTCTTAGGCTGTGATATAATAGATGATATAGTAAAAATTTATGTGAAATATAATAACTTAAAAGGTGGTACGAGAGGATAATCATTTGAATTTTTCATGAAGGGCATTAATGTCTTAGTGAAGTGTCGATAGGATGAAAGGAAGACATGATAAAAATAGAGTGTACATACTATATGATATAACAAATGATATAGTAAACTTTATACGTAAAAACATAGCAACTAGATCTTTAGAAGAAGAGGGTAAAAAGAACAAAAAAAAATCATTCGATTTTGACTAAAATTTGAAAAGTAAGATTTCTCATAAAATAATATGTTATCATGTTGAAGGTGAATCAACTTATCGTAAGAGAAGTTTTCACAAAAGGACAACAAATAATAAAGGAGATATGAGTGATGTGAACAATGTCATGATAGCTTTTAATATAATTAGTTTTTATGGATATGAGTGAAAGGAGATAGGACAAGGAGTCATTATGGATGTGTACTTGAAAGATGACAAGTTGAAAGACACAAAGAATGTTTCTTATAAGAGTTTAGAGTATACGTGAATATGGAAACTTAGTTTGACTAACAAAAATCGATAAGAAAAAAAACTTTTAAAATAAGATTTTAACAAAACTTATAAGAAGTATTATATTAAGATTAATTTATAAGTCACTTAGTTTACATATTCCTAGTTCTCTTCTAATTCGTGTGAAGTCTTCATGTCTTAATGGTTTAGTGAATATGTCTGCTAACTGTTGATTAGTGGATATGAATTCTAGTTTAATTATGTTGTTTAAGACTTGTTCTCTTAAGAAGTGGTGTCTTATTTGAATGTGCTTAGTTCGTGAGTGTAAAATAGGATTCTTAGATAGGTTTATAGCACTTGTATTATCACAAAAAATAGTTGTATTTTCAAAATTTAAACCAAGATCTTTTAATGTTTGTTTCATCCAGATAACTTGAGTACAAGCTAGGCTAGCAGCAATGTATTCGGCTTCAGTAGTTGATAATGATACACAATTCTGTTTCTTACTGAACCATGATACCAGTGAGTGCCCTAGCATGTGACATGTTCCACTTGTGCTTTTTCTGTCAGATTTACTTCCAGCAAAGTCAGCATCACTGTATGAGATTAGATCAAATGTAGAGGATTTTGAATAGAATAATCCAAAATCAACTGTGTCTTTTAAATATCTCATTATTCTTTTTACAGCTTTAAGATGTGATTCTTTTGGGTTTGACTGGAATCTAGCACACAAGCAAACACTAAACATTATATCTGGACGGCTAGCAGTTAAATAAAGAAGTGATCCTATCATACCTCGGTACACCTTTGTATCAACAGTCTTACCATCTTCATCTTTGTCCAACACAGTAGTAGTGCTCATAGGAGTGGATTTTGAAGCAGTTGAGTTCATGTTGAACCTCTTCAGAAGTTCATGAGCATACTTAGATTGGTTGATGAAAACTCCATCCTTGGTTTGCTTAATATGCAGTCCAAGAAAGTAGGTGAGTTCTCCCATCATACTCATTTCGAATTCCTTCTGCATGGACTTAGAAAAATCTTCACAGAGAGTGTTGTTAGAGGATCCAAAGATGATGTCGTCGACATAGATTTGAACAATTAGGGTATGATTATCCACTACTTTGACAAATAGTGTAGAATCTGCTTTGCCAACAGAAAAACCAGTTTTTAATAAAAAGGTTTTAAGTCTTTCGTACCAAGCACGAGGTGCTTGTTTTAAACCATACAAAGCACGTTTGAGTTTAAAAACATGATCTGGGTATTGTTCATTTTCAAATCCTGGAGGTTGTTTTACATAGACTTCTTCATTTATAAAACCATTTAAGAAAGCACTTTTAACATCCATTTGAAATAATTTGAAATCCATATAGCTTGCATATGCTAAGAGCATTCTAATAGATTCAAGTCGAGCAACAGGAGCAAATGTTTCATCAAAGTCAATACCTTCCTCCTGGTTGTATCCTTGAGCTACTAGTCTGGCCTTGTTTCTTATAACATTACCTGTTTCGTCTAGCTTGTTTCTGAAGATCCATCTTGTCCCAATGATTGGATGATCCTTTGGTCTCGGCACAAGATCCCAAACGTCATTTCTTTGGAATTGATTCAGTTCTTCAGTCATGGCTATCATCCAGAACTCATCAATGATGGCTTCATCAATCTTCTTTGGTTCAAGTTGAGAAATGAATGCCATGTTTGCAATCCGTTCTAGCTGAGCTCTAGTTTGAACCCCCTTTGTTAGTTCTCCCAAAATCTGCTTTTGAGGATGATCTTTGATATCGACAAAGGTTCTTTGGTGATCATCTTCATTAGATTTAGCTGTGTTATCTAAAAATAAATCTGTACTTTCAACATCATCATTAGTTTGTATATGAACAGATTGATCAATAGATTCACAAAAACTAACATGCATAGATTCTTCAATAGTATTATGACACTTATTGAAAACTCTGTATGCTTTACTATGACTTGAATCTCCTAAGAATATGCCTTCAACAGATTTAGCATCAAACTTATCCAGGCTATCTTTTGTGTTTAGGATAAAGCATTTACATCCAAAGACTTTGAAGTAGTCTATTCTTGGAGTTCTGTCATAGAATAGTTCATAGGGAGTTTTATTTAATAAGGGTCTAATGAGAACTCTATTTGTTATGTAGCATGCAGTATTAACAGCTTCTGCCCAAAAAGATTTTACAAGATTATTGTGTTGGAGCATAGTCCTGGCAGATTCCTGAAGGGTTCTATTCTTTCTTTCTACTACACCATTTTGAGGTGCAGCTCTAGGGAAGGCAAAGTTATGAGAAATACCATGCAAGTTACAAAAATTTTCAAAGAGTTCATTTTCAAATTCTCCTCCATGGTCACTACGGATTTTAACAATAGAACATGATTTTTCGTTTTGTAATTTTTTACATAAGATTTCAAACTGACAAAACGTGTCACTTTTGTTTTTCAAAAATATTACCCAAGTAAATCTTGAGTAATCATCTACAATGACAAAAACATATCTATTATGATTAAGGCTAGCTACCCTAGAAGGACCAAAAAGGTCCAGGTGGAGAAGCTCTAAAGGTCTTTTACTTGAGATGACATTTTTTGATTTGAAAGGAGATTTTGACAATTTTCCTAATTGACATGCATCACAAAAGTAATCCTTTTTAAAAGATATGTTGGGTAACCCACGTACTAATTTATTTTTAGCTAGTTTGGACATGTATTTTGAATTGACATGGCCCATTCTCATGTGCCATAGATGTTGAGTGTCATTATTAGCTATAAGACAATGTTCTGTGATGTTTTCTAGGTATAGTTCGTATATATTATTCTTTCTTATACCTTTTAAGATGATGTTTTCATTTGTGTCAGCTATGAGGCATGCATCATGATTAAAGCTAACATTATAACCTGTGTCACACATTTGACTGATACTTAGTAGGTTATGTTTTAAGCCTTTAACAAGGAGAACGTCTTTGATAAGAGGTTTGTCTATGTTACCAATATTTCCAATACCAATTATCAAACCTTTGTTGTTATCTCCAAAGGTGACGGTTCCTCCTTCTTTATGATGAAGAACAGCAAAAAGGTCTGGATGTCCTGTCATGTGCTTTGAACATCCACTATCTAGTATCCATCTGTTCTTCTTTGAAGCCTGCAAAACATTAAGTAAATCTTCTTTTTGGTACCCAATCGGGTCCTTTTTTGTTAGACTTTGGAACCCATATCCATTTGGATTTGGGTTTGTCTATCTCTTTAGAGGAGTTAAAAAGATTATCAATATAATACTCCTTATTTGGTTCAGATGAACTTTTCACAAATGTGGTCTTTTGATTTATACAAGAAGGTTTTTTGAAATGAGAATAGCCAATCCCATTCTTGTAAAAGGAGACCTTCTGAGAGGATAAGAGTTTATCCAAGTTCTCTTTACCTTTAGTAAACTTGAAAACCGTTTTCATGAGGTTCTCAGTTTTACTTTTTAGCTCTGAAACTTCTACTTGCATATCTTTAGTTTTGGAGCTAGTAGAAGAAATTTCAGATATAAGCAAAAGATTTTTCTTTTTCAACTCAGAATTTTCACTGCTGAGTTTTTCATTCTCTTGAGAAAGCTCTAAATTTTCAGATTTTAAAGCTTTATTTTTGAAACTCAATTTTCTAGATTCTTCAAATAGTTCTTGAAAAGCATCTAGAAGTTCTTCAAAGGAAAAATCAGAGATTTCACTTACCGAACTTTCGTTTGCCATGAAGCACATATTTGCAGTTTCGGCTTCATCATCACTTGACTCTTCACTAGTGGATGGTTCTGAATCATCCCATTGAGCATGCAGAGCCTTTTTCTTGAAGAACCTCTTCTTTGGTTCCTCAGTCTTGGACTTTCTTTTGAGAAGGGGACAGTCACGTTTTAAGTGCCCTGGCTTATTACACTGAAAGCACATGGGATCTTCTTTAAGATCTTTTCTTTCCTTGTGCTTGTTTGGAACCCAGTTCCTTCTCATGAAGCGCTGGAATTTTCTGGTAAGTAGCGCAATTTCTGATTCTTTATCTGAGTCTTCATTCTCAGATAGGGCTGGGAAAGCTAGAGTTTTCTTTACTGGTTGCTCTTCTTCCCTTCTTTCTTTCATGTGGACTTCATAGGCCATAAGATTGCCTATTAAGTCGTCTAATGTAAGCTTAGATAAATCTTGAGCTTCTTCAATAGCAGTGGTCTTTCTCTCCCAATCAGTTGTGAGAGATCTCAAGATTTTCTTCACCTTTTCAGTCTGGGAATATGTTACACCCAGAGATTTCAGATCGTTGGTGATGTTGGTGAATCTGGTAAACATCTCTGTGATGAGTTCATCTTTGTTCATTTTGAACAACTCATATTTTCTAACAAGAGATGATATTTTGGCTTCTTTAACTTTGTTGGTTCCTTCATGAATCACCTCCAAAGAATGTCAAATGTCATATGCAGATTCACATATAGATATTCTGTTGAATTCATTTTGATCAATGGCACAATATAAGGCATCCATAGCCTTTGCATTTAAGTTTGCCATTTTCTTTTCTTCATCAGACCATAAGTTATAGTCTGCGGATGGAGATGTGTATGGATGCTCAACAATTTTCCATACAGCAAAGTCTATGGATTTGAGAAAGATAGCCATTCTGCACTTCCAATATCCATAGTTGGAGCCATTGAAGAAGGGAGGACGAGATGCGTGTTGACCTTCAATATCACGAGCATAAGAGGTAGATGCCATTTGTGCTGGAAGACTTGTTACGTCGAAACCAGCAAACCTGCTCTGATACCAAATGAAATTCCACTAGAGGGGGGGGGGTGAATAGTGAAATATGATAATGATCGATAAAATAAAATAATTAAGCAATAAGGCACAACACATAAAACACAGAAGTTATACTGGTTCGGTCAATTTCCAGACCTACATCCAGTCCCCAAGCAAACCACTTGAGATTCCACTATAACATCCGAGTTACCGGATAAATAGTACAACACCCTCTTCCCAAGAGGTCTTCTTCTCTCAACAGAGAAGGGACACACCTTCTTCCCAAGAGGTCTTCTTCTCTCAACAGAGAAGGGCAACACCCTCTTTCACAGAGGTCTACTTCTTTAAACAAAGAAGGAGTACAGTGAATAAACAGAGTTACAATACTTCCTATAGAACCTTCAGAATGATATGAATGCACAAATGAAGGATTCTACGAATGTTTTGTTTGTCACTCAGAAGATACTCTTTGTCAAAGAGCTGGACTTGACTTTTTCTCTTTTCTTTCTTTTTCTTTTTCTCTTTCTTTTTCAAGGCTCTCTTTTCAAATCACGAATAGAATATTTTTCTCTTTGTAAGCTCACACGTCTATTTCATTCCTCTTGTTTGAATAGTTTATGTGTGTGTGTTTATATAGCTTATAAAAAGTAGTCGTTACATTTTGGAATTGTAACTTTTTGAAATATGAAATGTTATGTCTTTTCAAAAATATCTTTTAGAGAAGATCGAGAATGCCTTTTTCCAGAAGAGTAAGATAGAGGGTACACTAGTCGTTGTAGTGTTTTAGGTAATACATATTTTATGTAAGAAAGTCTATTTCTTACAATAGTACATTTGAACGTTGGGTTGTAGTTTTGTCTTTATTCTAATTAATGATTTGAGGTACATTAGTACTTCTTTACTTTAAATGAGTGTAAGTACTATGAGTGCTTTGAGATATTTATTTGTACATAGTCATGTCAAGTGTGTTCTTTATGTAGTGTATTTTAAAGTCTCCAGAGAGAATGAGGACCCAAAAAGAAGGTCGACATTCTTTGGGAAGGATATTTAGAAGGGATTTGTTACAGAAGGCATTTAATGCTTTGTAAAGAGAATGATGACTTCAAGTAAGTCGACATTCTATGGTTATGAGAAAAAGTAACTAGAGTCCTTTAAAAACATATTTTATTTGTTTTTCTTATGTAGCCGATTTTATGTTTTTGTCTTCTTCTTGTATTAAGAAACATTTCATTAAAGAAGATAACTTAAGTCTTTTCAAAAACATATTTTATTTGTTTTTCTTATGTAGCCGATTTTATATTGTCTTGTATATAGTGTAAGGTACAATTATTATATGAAAAAATATCTTTTTCATAAAAGGTTGTAAGAAGGTACAATTATTATATGACAAAATATCTTTTTCATAAAAGGTTGTAAGAAGGTACACTTGTTGGTTTTCAAAAAAGAACCTTTTTGAAACTATCGTATACTTTTATGATATAGTATGTATGAATGAGTATGTAATATGCAATATGCAAGTTCCTGAAGGTTCTGTTACATATGACTCTAAAGAAGAAAAAATCTTCAACTTGAGGTAGCCGATTTCTTCATTTGAACTTTAGGAAGGCATGGCTCATCAAGCTTTTTCTTCAAGGAGTATGATTGCACCATAGTTGTACTTGAACAGGAAGTCTCCATCCTTATTGGGTGAGATATCCTTGCATCAAATACTCGTTAGATTTAAGGCAAAACATATTTAGTCATAATATAACATTATTTCAAGAGAACATATTATCATATCATACAAAATTAAATAAGACAGTGTATCATATTATGTGACATCAAAACCGAGTTTCTCAACATTCTCCCCCTTTTTTATGATGACAAAATATGCTCCCCTTGTCAAAAAGACATTATGCATAGAAATAATAATATGATAAAAAAGGTGAAATAATGTTTAAAGAGACAGGTTTTCTCCCCCTTTGTCATGGACAAAAAGGATCAGAGTAATAAAAAATTATTACAGACCGAAAGTATTTAATAAGTTATTACAGACCAAATATAATAATAAAAAAAATGAGTCTATCTCGAAGGTGGAGAAGGTGAAGTTGTCCGGTTGGCACGATTCCGCTTGCGAGTCTGCTGCAACAGGGCTTGATTATGAAGGATTCGATCTTGAGTGTGCTCGATATCCATCATAGCAGAAAAGTAATTGAAGGAGGACAGTGGATCTGCTTCATCAGAGCCGGGCATGTGCAGGGACCTTAGATTGAAGGTGGTAGCATCGAGGACGTGAGAGGGTCGGAGGATGACTTCGTTGTGAAGTGGTATTTGGAAGTATTTGAGAATGGGAGTTATAAAACACCCAAAAAGAAGAGGCTCAAATTTCTGATAACGAATAAAAAGGTCGAAAATAATGGATGACCAATTTATCGAAAGAGAAGAAAGGATTGCGTAGATAAGAACAGAGATTTTTCGAGGAACTAATCCCTGGCGGGGATGCTTGGGATAGAGGTTGTGGAGAAGAATCTGGGCAAGTAGTTGAGCTTGAGGTTGGAGATTCCTCATGTGCCACGGAAGTTGGTAGCAGTTGGTGCAAAGAAGTATTTTTCGAAGTACCGATCGGTCGATTGGTACTATGGCGTTAAGGTCGGTACCGGTGGAAGGTAGATTTAGAATTCTACCTAGGTCGGAAGCATTAAAATCATCAGCTGTCCTCGGACTTTGCTGGTGATTGAGGTTTGTTCATGATCAGAAGAGAAGTTGGTATAAAACAGTCGAACTAGTTCAGGATAATAGGCGGCTGGGGATGAAGATCCTATGAGAGGTTTGACCACTTGGCCATTCAAAACTCTCAGATCAATCACTCATAGTGTAGTAGATCAGCGCCAGCAAGCAGGTAGGCGATAGATCATTTATCCCCGACGAGTGGCCTTTGAATGCTAATCTCGACCTTCTGTGAGCTGCATATGTGTTGATGGTGATGTGCCCATCGATGCAAAGAATAAATATGAGGTGAGGCATAGCAGCTTTGAATATAAGGGTTTTGCCTTGAAACTGAAGATTCTCAGTTAGGATAATTCCTGATGAAGATATTGAAATTCCACTAGAAGGGGGGTGAATAGTGAAATACGATGCAAGTTGATATAATAAAAAATAAAGCAATAAGGCACAACACAATAAACACAGGATTTATACTGGTTCGGTCAAAACCCTGACCTACATCCAGTCCCCAAGCAAACCACTTGAGCTTTCCACTATAACATCCGAGTCACCGGATAAATAGTACAACACCCTCTTTCTCAGAGGTCTTCTTCTCTCAACAGAGAAGGGGCACACCCTCTTCCACAGAGGTCTTCTTCTCTCAACAGAGAAGGACAACACCCTCTTACACAGAGGTCTTCTTCTCTCAACAGAGAAGGGCAACACCCTCTTACACAGAGGTCTTCTTCTCTCAACAGAGAAGGGCAACACCCTCTTTCTCAGAGGTGTACTTCTTTCAATAAAGAAGGAATACAGTGAATAACAGAAAGTTACAATACTTCCTATAGAACCTTCAGGATGATATGAATGCACGAATGAAGGATTCTTAGAATGTTCTGTTTGTCACTCAGAAGATACTCTTTGTCAAAGAGTTATTTTTGACTTTTTCTCTTTCTTTTATCTTTTTTTTTCTAGGCTCTCTTTCAAATATCGAATAAGTATTTTTCTCGTTGTAAGCTCACTTGTCTATTCCATTCCCTTCATCTGAATAGTTCATTTGAGTGTGTTTTTATAGCTTAAAAAAATAGTCGTTGGCTTTTTGAAATCGTAGCCTTTTTGAGATGTGAAATGTCATGTCATTTCAAAAAACATCTTTAGAGAAATTCGAGAAAGTCTTTTATCCATAAAAGTAAAATATAGGGTACACTAGTCGTTGTAATATTTTAGGTAATATATATTTTATGTAAAAAGTCTATTTGTTACAAAAGTACATTGAACGTTGGATTGTAGGTTGTCATGTGGTTTTGTCTTTATCCTAATTAATGATTTGTGGTACATAGGTACTTCTTTACTTTAAATGAGTGTAAGTACAATAAATGCTTTGAGATATTTATTTGTACATAGTCATGTCAAGAGTTTTCTTTATGTTGTGTTTTTCAATGTCTACAGAGAGAATGAAGACTACAAGTAAGTCGACATTCTTGAGAAGGATATTAATAAGGATTTCTTACAGAAGGTATTTAATGCTATACAAAGAGAATGATGACTTCAAGTAAGTCGACATTCTATGGGTTTGTAAAAAGGTAACTAGAGTCTTTTCAAAACCAATGTTATATTTGTTTTCTTTGTGTAGCCGATTTCATGTTTTGTCTTTTTCCTATATTTGAAATCATTTCTTTTAAAGAAGGTAACTAGAGTCTTTTCAAAACATATTATATTTGTTTTCTTTGTGTAGCCGATTTCATGTTTTGTCTTTTTCCTATATTTGAAATCATTTCTTTTAAAGAAGGTAACTAGAGTCTTTTCAAAACATATTATATTTGTTTTCTTTGTGTAGCCGATTTCATGTTTTGTCTTTTTCCTACTTTTAAAATCATTACTTTTCAAGTTGTCTTGTATATGATATAAGGTACAATTATTACATTTTGAAATCATGTCAAAATACCTTTTTCATAAAGGGTTGTAAGAAGGTACAATTATTTGTTTTCAAAAAGGAGCTTTTTGAGACTATCGTATACTTTTATGAAATAGCTTTTATGTGTGAGTATGTAATATTCAATATAAATGCTTCTGAAGGTTCTGTTACAAATGACTATAAAGAAAAAAAAATCTTCAACTTGAGGAAGCCGATCTCTTTAGATGGTCTTTAGGAGTGCATGGCTCAACAAGCTTTTTCTTCAAGGAGTATGATTGCACCATAGTTGTACTTGAACAAGAGGTTTCCATCCTTTTTGAGTGAGATATCTTTGCATCAAATACTCATTAGATATATGGCAAAACATATCCAGTCATTATATAACATTTTTCAAGAATACATATTATCATATCATATGAAATCAAATAAGACAGTGTATCATATTATGTGACATCAAAACAGAGTTTCTCAACATTCTCCCCCTTTTTTATGATGACAAAATATGCTCCCCCTGTCAAAAAGACATTATGCATAGAAATAATACTTATCATAATAATATTGAAAAAATGTTAAATACGACTATTTTTCTCCAATAATGGAGACAGGATTTCTCTCCCTTTGTCATGGACGATCAGAGTAAGAGAGTTATTACAAACAAAAAAAATAATATAAAGTTTATTCCGAAGGTGGAGAGGATTGAGGTGAACGGTTGACTTGATCCGGCTGGAGGGTCTGTAGAGTGTGTAGCAACGAGGCTTGACGGTGAAGTATGCGATCCTGAGAACACTGGACATCCATCAGTGCAGAGAAGTAATCAAAGTTGGATGTTGGATCTTCTACATCAGAGCCGGGCAGGTGCAGGGACCTTAGATTGAAGGAAGTAGCATCGAGGACCTGAGAGGCATAGAGGATAACTTCGTTTTGAAGGGGTACTTTGAAGTATTTTAAAATGGGAGTTATAAAACACCCGAAAAGAAGAGGCTTGAATTTTTTATAACGAATAAAAAGGTTGAAAAGAATGTTGGACCAGTTTATCGGAGTAGAAGAAAAAATTGCGTAGAGAAGGAGAGAGATTTTTCTTGGTACTAATCCCTTGCGTGGAGGTTTGGGATAGATATTGTGGAGAAGAATCTGGGCAAGCAGTTGAGCATGAGGTTGGAGATTTCTCATGTGCCAGGGAAGTTGTGAGCAGTTGGTGCAGAGAAGAATTTTTTGAAGTACCGACCGGTCGAGTGGTACTATGTTGTCTAGGTTTACGCTGGTGGAAGGAAGGTTTAGAATTCTGCCTAATGAGGAAGCATGAAAGAACATCAGGCGTCCACGTACTTTGGTGGTGATGGTAGTTTGCTCATGATCAAAGGAAAAGTTTGTGTAGAAGAGTCGGATGAGTTCGGGATAGTAAGCAGCTTGGGATGAAGATCCTAGTAAGTGTTTGAGTTCGGGGAGAGATCTTTCTAGGTCAAACAATACGAAGTCGTCGTAGTTAACCAATTTACCTTCATGAATTGGTCAAGAGAAAAGGGTGTTGTAGAAGTGAAATAGATCCGGATACTCTAGGTCGGTGGCAGTAATTGCAGTGTTTGAGGAGGAAGCCATGGCAAGAGCTTAAAAAGAACGAGCAAGAGAAAAAGCCTTGGAAAGAGTAAGAGTTTGTAAGAGAATAGAGAAAATCGTGGGAATGAGATATGAATCAATCTAATAAATAGAAGAAGAAAAATAATGGTGATAAGAAATGAATGACATTGGAAGTGAAGGATTTTTAGATTTTAGTGGAAAGAGGAAATGCGTGAGTTGTAAAATAAGAGACTTGTGAATGACAAATCAAATCAATTTTGGAAGAAAGTGTATTGTATTAGTATAGATATTAAGAAGGACATAGTTTCGAAATAATTTTTCTGTATATGTAACAAATTTACTATGGGCAATCTTGTTGGATAGTGAAAAGAGTCATGAATTGAGTATGGAGTGTCATATTAAACGTAAGAGAAAGAATGATTCAAGAGTTTTTAAAGATATTCGTGAAGATCATGAAGAATAGAGAGTGAATAATGGCCTAATAAGAACAAACAACTTTTTCAAGAATTTACTTTATGTGAAGGCATTCTAAAATCGTGAAAAGGGAGTTTGGAATAAGACAAACATGAGAGTATGAGGAAATGCAATAATTTCTTATTTAAGAAGTGTATATTTTGATATACGTGAAAGAAGTGTGAATAGATATAAAGGAGGGTGATACGGATATGTGAAGAAATGAGAGTGGTCATAAAGGACACCAATCACTTGAAGTTGGATAGGAGATGTATGACATAAAGTGGAGTGAAGGACAAGGTTTTAAAGAATCTCGATTGGAGAGAGATATAAAATATATGAGAGAGTCATGGTCACGAATGAAAATGAACTTTGTATAATGTAGAGAGAAAGAGAGATAAAAAGGTGATACAAATCGTACTTATGAGTGGAGTACAAGTTTTTGAAAAGAAAATTTTACACCACTTTTTCGTAAAAGATGTAAAGCATGAAGAGATGATAATAGACTGTTCTTAGGCTATGATATAATAGAAGATATAGTAAAAAAAAAATCGTGAAATATAACAACTTAAAAGGTGGTACGAGAGGATAATCAATTGAATTTTTCATAAAAGGCATTAATGTTTTAGTGAAGTGTCTCGATAGGAGGAAAAAGGAAGACATGATAGAAATAGAGTGTACGTAATATATGATATAACAAATGATATAGTAAAAATTATACGTAAAAACATAGCAACTAGATCTTTAGAAGAAGGTAAAAAGAATCAGAAAAAAATAATCATTCAATTTTGACTAAAATTTGAAAAGTAAGATTTCTCATAAAATAATATGTTATCATGTTAAAGGTGAATTGACTTATCGTAAGAGAAGTTTTCACAAAAGGACAAAAATAATAAAGGAGTTATGAGATGAGTGATGTGAACAATGTCATGATAGCTTTTACTTTAATATAATTAGTTCTTATGGATATGAGTGAAAGGAGATAGGACAAGGAGTCATTATGGATGTGTACTTGAAAGATGACAAGTTGAAAGACATAAAGAATGTGTCTTATAAGAGTTTAGAGTATACGTGAATATGAAAACCTAGTTTGACTAACAAAAAATCGATAAGAAGAAAAAAAACTTTTAAAATAAGATTTTAACATATCTTATAAGAAGTATTAATTATAATAAGTGTGATTAATTTATAAGTCACTTAGTTTGCATATTTCTAGTTCTCTTCTAATTCGTGTAAAGTCTTCATGTTTCAATGGTTTAGTGAATATGTCTGCTAACTGTTGATTAGTGGGTATGAATTCGAGTTTAATTATGTTGTTTAAGACTTGTTCTCTTAAGAAGTGGTGTCTTATTTGAATGTGCTTAGTTCGTGAGTGTAAAATAGGATTCTTAGATAAGTTTATAGCACTAGTATTATCACAGAAAATAGTTGTATTTTCAAAATTTAAACCAAAATCTTTTAAGGTTTGTTTCATCCAGATAACTTGGGTACAGGCTAGGCTAGCAGCGATGTATTCAGCTTCAGTAGTTGATAAAGATACACAGTTTTGTTTCTTACTGAACCATGATACTAGAGAGTGCCCTAGCATATGACATGTTCCACTTGTGCTTTTTCTGTCAGATTTACTTCCAGCAAAATCAGCATCGCTGTATGAGATTAGATCAAATGTAGAGGATTTTGAATAGAATAATCCAAAATCAACTGTCTTTTAAATATCTCATTATTCTTTTTACAGCTTTAAGATGTGATTCTTTTGGATTTGACTGAAATCTAGCACACAAGCAAACACTGAACATAATATCTGGACGGCTAGCAGTTAAATATAGTAGTGATCCTATCATACCTCGGTATACCTTTGTATCCACAGACTTACCATCTTCATCTTTGTCCAAAACAGTAGTGGTGCTCATAGGAGTGGTTTTTGAAGCAGTTGAGTTCATGTTGAACCTCTTCAGAAGTTCACGAGCATACTTAGATTGATTGATGAAAACTCCATCCTTGGTTTGCTTAATATGCAGTCCAAGAAAGTAGTTGAGTTCTCCCATCATACTCATTTCGAATTCCTTCTGCATGGACTTAGAAAAATCTTCACAGAGAGTGTTGTTAGTAGATCCAAAGATTATATCGTCTACATATATTTGAACAATTAGTGTATGATTATTCACTATTTTCACAAATAATGTCGAGTCTGCTTTGCCTACAGAAAAACCAGTTTTTAATAAAAAGGTTTTGAGTATGTCATACCAAGCACGAGGTGCTTGTTTTAGGCCATATAAAGCACGTTTTAGTTTGAAAACATGATCTGAATATTGTTCATTTTCAAATCCTAGAGGTTGTTTTACATAAACTTCTTCATTTATAAAACCATTTAAAAAGGCACTTTTAACATCCATTTGATATAATTTGAAATCCATAAAGCTTGCATATGCTAAAAACATTCTAATAGATTCAAGTCTAGCAACAGGAGCAAATGTTTCATCAAAATCATCACCTTCCTCCTGGTTGTAACCTTGAGCTACTAGTCTGGCCTTGTTTCTTATAACATTATCTGTTTCATCTAGCTTGTTTCTGAAGATCCATCTTGTCCCAATGATCGGATGATCCTTTGGTCTTGGTACAAGATCCCAAACTTCATTCCTTTGGAGTTGAAGTCATGGCTAGCATCCAGAACTCATCGATGATGGCTTCATCAATCTTCTTTGGTTCAAGTTGAGAAATGAATGTCATATTTGCAATCCGTTCTAGCTGAGCTCTAGTTTGAACCCCCTTTGTCAGTTCTCCCAAAATCTGCTTTTGAGGATGATCTTTGATATCGACAAATGTTCTTTGATGATCATCTTCATTAGACTTAGCTGTGTTATCTAAAAATAAATTTGTACTTTCAACCTCATCATCGTTAGTTTGCTTATGAACAGATTGATCAATAGATTCACAGAAACTAACATGCATAAATTCTTTAATAGACTTAGAACTCTTATTGAAAACCCTGTATGCTTTACTATGACTTGAATATCCTAAAAATATGCCTTCAATAGATTTAGCATCAAATTTATCTAGGCTATCTTTTGTGTTTAGGATAAAGCATTTACAACCAAAGACTTTGAAATAGTCTATTCTTGGAGTTCTGTCATAGAATAGTTCATAGGGAGTTTTATTTAATAAGGGTCTAATGAGAACTCTATTTGTTATGTAGCATGCAGTATTAACAGCTTCTGCCCAAAAAGATTTACCAAGATTATTGTGTTGGAGCATAGTTCTAGCAGATTCCTGAAGGGTTCTATTCTTTCTTTCTACTACACCATTTTGAGATGCAGCTCTAGGAAAAGCAAAGTTATGAGAAATACCATGCAAGTTACAGAAATTTTCAAAAAGTTCATTTTCAAATTCTCCTCCATGGTCACTACGGATTTTAACAATAGAACAAGATTTTTCATTTTATAATTTTTTACACAAAATTTCAAATTGACAAAACGTATCACTTTTGTTTTTCAAAAATATTACCCAAGTAAATCTTGAGTAGTCATCTACAATGACAAAAACGTATTTAATGTGATTATGACTAGCTACTCTAGAAGGACCAAAGAGATCCAGATGGAGAAGCTCTAGAAGTCTTTTGCTTGAAATGATATTTTTTGATTTAAAAGATGATTTAGACAATTTTCCTAATTGACATGCATCACAAAAATAATCCTTTTTAAAATATATTTTGGGTAACCCACGTACTAACTTATCTTTAGCTAATTTAGACATGTAATTAGAATTGACATGACCCATTCTCATGTGCCATAAATGTTGAGAGTCATTATTAGCTACGAGGCAATGTTCTGTGATGTTTTCTAGGTATAGTTCATATATATTATTTTTTCTTATACCTTTTAAGATAATATTTTCGTTGGTGTCTGCTATAAGACAAGCATTATGATTAAAGCTAACATTATAACCTGTATCACACATTTGACTAATACTTAGAAGGTCATGTTTTAAGCCTTTAACCAGGAGAACGTCTTTGATAAGAGGTTTATCTATATTTCCAATATTACCAATACCTATTATCAAACCTTTGTTGTTATCTCCAAAGGTGACGGTTCCTCCTTTTTTATGAAGAACAGCAAAGAGGTCTGAATGTCCAGTCATGTGTTTTGAACATCCACTGTCTAGTATCCATCTGTTCTTCTTGTTTGGAGCCTGCAAAACATTAAGTAAAATTTCTTTTTGGTACCCAGTCGGGTCCCTTTTTGTTAGACTTTGGAACCCATATCAATTTAGATTTGGGTTTGTCTACAGCCTTGGAGGAGTTCAAGAAGTTAAACTTATAATGCTCCTTTTTAGGTTCAGAAGAACTTTTCACAAATGTGGTCTTTTGATTCATACAAGAAGGCTTATTGAAATGAGGGTAGCCAATACCATTCTTGTAAAAAGACACTTTTTGAGAGGATGGGAGTTTATCCAAGTTCTCTTTTCCTTTAGTAAACTTGAAAACCGTTTTCATAAGGTTCACAGTTTTACTTTTTAATTCTAAAATTTCTACTTGCAGATTTTTAGTCTTGGAGCTAGTATAAGAGATTTCAGAAGTAATAAGAAGATTTTTCTTTTGTAACTCAGAGTTTTCAATACTGAGTTTTTCATTTTTCAAAATGAGCTCTAGATTCTCAGATTTCAAATGTTTATTTTTTAGAATCGTTTTCCTTTATTCTTCAAAAAGTTCCTGAAAGGCATTTTGAAGTTCTTCAAATGAGAAATCAAGAGATTCACTTACAGAGCTTTCTGCCATGAAGCACATGTTGGCGATTTCTGCTTCATCATCATTTGACTCTTCACTGGTGGATGGTTCTGAATCATCTCATTGAGCATGCAGAGCCTTTTTCTTGAAGAACCTTTTCTTTGGTTCCTCAGTCTTGAATTTTCTTTTGAGAAGAGGACAGTCACGTCTTAGGTGACCTGGCTTATTACACTGGTAGCACATAGAATCTTCTTTTGGGTCTTTTCTTTCTTTGTGCCTATTTGGAAGTCGGTTCCTTCTCATAAAGCGCTGGAATTTTCTGGTGAGTAGCGCAATCTCAGTTTCTTTTTCTGAGTCCTCATCCTCAGAAAGGGCTGGGAAGGCTAGAGTTTTCTTGAAAGGTTGTTCTTCTTCCCTTCTTTCCTTCATATGGACTTCATAGGTCATAAGATTGCCTATTAAATCGTCCAGAGTAAGTTTGGACAAATCTTGAGCTTCTTCAATAGCAGTAGTCTTTTTCTCCCAATCAGTTGTGAGGGATCTCAAGATTTTCTTCACCTTTTCTGTCTGAGAGTGGGTTACACCCAGAGATTTCAGATCGTTGGTGATGTTGGTGAATCGAGTGAACATCTCTGTGATGGGTTCATCTTTGTTTATTTTGAACAACTCATATTTTCTGACAAGAGATGAGATTTTGGCTTCTTTCACTTTGTTGGTTCCTTCATGAATGACCTCCAAAGAATGCCAAATATCATATGCAGATTCACATATAGATATTCTATTGAATTCATTCTGATCGATGGAACAATATAAGGCATTCATAGCCTTTGCATTTAGGTTGCCATTTTCTTTTCTTCATCAGACCATAAGTTATAGTCTGCGGAAAGAAATGTGTATGGATGCTCAACAATTTTCCATACAGCAAAATCAATGGATTTGAGAAATATAGTCATTCTGCACTTCCAGTATCCATAGTTGGAGCCGTTGAAGAAAGGAGGACGAGATGCGTGTTGACCTTCAATATCACGAGCATAAGAGGTAGATGCCATATGTGCTGGAAGACTTGTTATGTCGAAACCAGCAAACCTGCTCTGATACCAAATGAAATTCCACTAGAGGGGGGGTGAATAGTGAAATATGATGCAAGTTGATATAATAAAAAATAAAGCAATAAGGCACAACACAATAAACACAGGATTTATACTGGTTCGGTCAAAACCCTGACCTACATCCAGTCCCCAAGCAAACCACTTGAGCTTTCCACTATAACATCCGAGTCACCGGATAAATAGTACAACACCCTCTTTCTCAGAGGTCTTCTTCTCTCAACAGAGAAGGGGCACACCCTCTTCCACAGAGGTCTTCTTCTCTCAACAGAGAAGGACAACACCCTCTTACACAGAGGTCTTCTTCTCTCAACAGAGAAGGGCAACACCCTCTTTCTCAGAGGTCTACTTCTTTCAATAAAGAAGGAATACAGTGAATAACAGAAAGTTACAATACTTCCTATAGAACCTTCAGGATGATATGAATGCACGAATGAAGGATTCTTAGAATGTTCTGTTTGTCACTCAGAAGATACTCTTTGTCAAAGAGTTATTTTTGACTTTTTCTCTTTCTTTTATCTTTCTTTTTCTTGGCTCTCTTTCAAATATCGAATAGGTATTTTTCTCGTTGTAAGCTCACTTGTCTATTCCATTCCCTTCATCTGAATAGTTCATTTGAGTGTGTTTTTATAGCTTAAAAAAATAGCCGTTGGCTTTTTGAAATCGTAGCCTTTTTGAGATGTGAAATGTCATGTCATTTCAAAAAACATCTTTAGAGAAATTCGAAAAAGTCTTCTATCCATAAAAGTAAAATATAGGATACACTAGTCGTTGTAATATTTTAGGTAATATATATTTTATGTAAAAAGTCTATTTGTTACAATAGTACATTGAACGTTGGATTGTAGGTTGTCATGTGGTTTTGTCTTTATCCTAATTAATGATTTGTGGTACATAGGTACTTCTTTACTTTAAATGAGTGTAAGTACAATAAATGCTTTGAGATATTTATTTGTACATAGTCATGTCAAGAGTTTTCTTTATGTTGTGTTTTTCAAAGTCTACAGAGAGAATGAAGACTACAAGTAAGTCGACATTCTTGAGAAGGATATTAACAAGGATTTCTTACAGGAGGTATTTAATGCTATACAAAGAGAATGATGACTTCAAGTAAGTCGACATTCTATGGGTTTGTAAAAAAGTAACTAGAGTCTTTTCAAAACCAATGTTATATTTGTTTTCTTTGTGTAGCCGATTTCATGTTTTGTCTTTTTCCTATATTTGAAATCATTTCTTTTAAAGAAGGTAACTAGAGTCTTTTCAAAACATATTATATTTGTTTTCTTTGTGTAGCCGATTTCATATTTTGTCTTTTTCCTATATTTGAAATCATTTCTTTTAAAGAAGGTAACTAGAGTCTTTTCAAAACATATTATATTTGTTTTCTTTGTGTAGCCGATTTCATGTTTTGTCTTTTTCCTACTTTTAAAATCATTACTTTTCAAGTTGTCTTGTATATGATATAAGGTACAATTATTACATTTTAAAATCATGTCAAAATACCTTTTTCATAAAGGGTTGTAAGAAGGTACAATTATTTGTTTTCAAAAAGGAACTTTTTGAGACTATCGTATACTTTTATGAAATAACTTTTATGAGTGAGTATGTAATATGCAATATAAATGCTTCTGAAGGTTCTGTTACAAATGACTATAAAGAAGAAAAAAATGTTCAACTTGAGGATGCCGATCTCTTTAGATGGTCTTTAGGAGTGCATGGCTCAACAAGCTTTTTCTTCAAGGAGTATGATTGCACCATAGTTGTACTTGAACAAGAGGTCTCCATCCTTTTTGAGTGAGATATCCTTGCATCAAATACTCGTTAGATATATGGCAAAACATATCCAATCATTATATAACATTTTTCAAGAATACATATTATCATATCATATGAAATCAAATAAGACAGTGTATCATATTATGTGACATCAAAACAGAGTTTCTCAACAGATATGCCTACACCCTTTTCTAACAGAGAATAGAAATATCACAACCCCATATGTTTTCGGCTTCTTCATAATGACAACAATCAAATTCTGAGAAAACAATTTAAAATGCTAATCCTTAATCACATAGTTGGTAGGCCTAGGTAATGACCAGATCACTTGCACAATTTTCAACCTTTGTTTTACCTCCAGGAAACTTGAAAACACAGGTTTATGCACCCAGAGTTGTAACTATTGTAATAGTCAAGCGGTGGAGCTCTCTACCAGATAACTTTTCAATGTCTCAACCAACAACCTGATTTCCCGTTAGTTTTTGTTTTTTCCTTTTTTTTTTATATGCAGAGGCAAAACAAAATAACCCAACAGAACTGGATATCAAATCTATCTAAGCAAAAGCAAACTCCTTGCAAGAGCTGAACCATTAACGCAACCATATATAGGTTCAATGAGGAATGTCAGGCCAACCCCAACCCTGAGAGAACTTGGGAACTCTTTGCCCGGCTCCTTAAATCTCAAAAATTCAGAATCTGCATAACAGGCCACGATTTTAACTTGTATACCAAATGCTAGGCTAAATACGATGCTACAGCAAAAATGCTGATAGCGACGTATGCAATCACACAATTGAACATGGGAAATGAAAATGTGATAAGAAATACAATGATGAAATGCAGAGGATATGCAACTAAACTAATTTTGATTACTGTGGCTCAGTGGGTTTGATGAGTGGAGTGCTGATGGTAAGATGCATGGTGTGATGAATGCAAGAAAATGTCCCATAGAAAAAGTGAAATATCAACTGAAGCGAGATTTCACCAAACAATAGAGGCATATTGAAGCCCATTGCAAAACCTATATGATTCATTATTGATGATCTATATCAAAGGATTCTTACAATGAACTCCCTAAACGTCAAAGCAGTAGAGACTGATGACGAGTGACCTTCCTGTTTTAGTAACTCATTTCGCATCTGGTTCATCACGAAGCCCATGGACTCCTAAGCATCCTCTTGCCTTGGTCTACAGGATATGCTTGCAGGCAAATCTGGAGTGTCGTATTGGTGCAAGGAATATATAATGGGGTAATGACAGATATGGAGAATATACCTAGGTCTGATTCATATTCAACTTCTAAACATAGACACCAGGTAATTCTCCATTTTGCATCATGGCACTATCAAACTATTGTTTAGACACAGTATGATGGAAAGGGTTTGCATGATATTTACTAACTGAAAGAAATATTTGCATAAGCCTGTAAAACAAATAGATGACACTTTCATAACATGAATCCTGCTCAAATAGAACTCCTGCAAAAAGTTTCCAGAAATATATGCTATCTCTTGTGAAAGGACTCATTCTGATTGGTAACATCGCCGGTTTTACCCATTTGTGGAGCATACATATGATAGCATATGTTTCCCAAGGCCATGCTGTAACTTCTGCAGGACCATACACTAAGACAAGACTAATTTCATTGAATGATCATGAGCATCTCACTTGAACAATCATTTTATTTGAACAGCCATTTGCAAACTATCTCTGATATACTAAATTTAAACATGAGCAGGATACTGGGTTAACACGTACGAATGGGTTTTATAAACTGTTGAAACAAGGAGTATGGTAAACCAAAAAAAAAAAATAACATCACAACCCGAATCATGCAGAATCGAATTCTGGTACGATGTAAGGGAAATAACAAATAATTCATGTAAGGCAAGGATTAAACTTCACTCAAGAAGATAATTCAAGCATGATGGTGAACATTCCTAACATCTTCTCTGTATATTTTTTTAAAAAGAAAAAAAAAACAGAATCTTGTAACAACACAGAAAACATGGATCAAAACTAATGCTTAAATCTCATCTCCATGATAAGAGTCCAGAAATCGAATGCAATAACAGTGAACGATCAATGACTATTGAATATAGGCAATCAAAAATAAAACCAGAAATCAGACATAGCAGGGGAACAACTTATCAAACGTAGGTGATACAAAACAATGAAAGCATGACCCAACACTCGTAGAGGAACAAAAGTCCAAGGTAAAACATGAATCGTAAAAGAATGGAACCATAATCAAGATAAAAACAGAAAATAAAGACTAAGGCTCAAAAAAAATGAGCAAAAATTCAGAGCGAATTACTGCTGAAATCAAGGAAGAGCGGAAGATGATAATGTAATCGAAATATTAAAATGTCAGAACGCAGCGGTTCTGTTATTTTTGCACAAAGGGCAGCTTGATTTGCTCTAAGCAAATCAGTGTCACCATAGTGCTTTATTGAAACGATAAACAAAGGAGGTGATAAAAAAAAATCGATGGACGAGGGATGATTACCTTGTTTGCAGAGGGTCTCCGCTTCCTTCGAGCGACCCCGGATGAAATACCTTGAGAGATCACCCTTTTACTGGGGGGAATCGTGGGAGTTAGGGGGTTCAATCGATGATCCTCTTTTCTTCCCCCCTGGGCTCCCCTTTTATAGGAGAAGAGGCGGATTCCAGAAGGAATGATGGCTATTCCGTTGGAAATCGAGGGTGGAGGAAGAGAGCGTGGTGATTGAAGGGTGAAGATGGATGAGGGGTGCGGTCAGCCGTTGATGATGGAGGGTCGACAATGAAGGGAAGATCTTGTTGGCGATGGGCGATGGAGGCATGTGATCGAGAACCTTCCAGAGGAAGGGCCTGCACGAGGGAGAGGGAGCGAGACGGCGGGGGCGTCCGAGATGGTGAGGGGGAATGGGAGAGGCGCGAGACGAGACAGAAAGTGGGACCGGGTCAGGGGGGAAAAGAGCGTGAATCGGGATGCTTCGAGAAGGAGGAATGCACATGGAGGCGTGCGATGTTGTTGGTGATGAACGAAGGAGGAGGGTGATGGAGGCTATCGGAGGGTTGACAGAGGCCATGGAAGTTGGAAGCTTCCTGAAGGGATGAGAGATATTGGGAAAGGAAGAGAGAGGCGCCGCCATGGGCCTTCGACCCCTCCTTGCGAAGGGTTCTCAAAACCCTAAAAGAAAACTTTCAACGGGCCCTCTTAAAAAAAATAATTATCAAATAAGGGGGGGCTCATTTTGGGAGTTTTCAAAAAAGTGGTTTTTCTTAAAAAAAGGATATTTTCAGAAAGAGGTTTTCAAAACCGATTTTTGTTTCTTTTCTATATTTTTATTATTATTTTTTTTGTTCTTTTCTCCATTTTCTGATTTTTTTGTTATTATTATTTTTTTTTTTTGAAAATAAGATTCTAAAACCTAAGCGGTATAAGAGATGAAACTAATTTTTTTGCATTTTTTGATAAAAAATTTACAAAAAGAGAAGTTTTTGAAAGTTTGGGTCTCATTTCTTCAGAAAATGAGTTTGGACCCAAGTTTTTGAGAAAATATTCGAGTTTTAAACCTCGAATTAAGGAATATAACACGATGGATCCAAACGGATACCAGACGAAGTGTCTGAGCTTTTCAAAAGTTATTTTGGTAATTTTTAGAAATTGATTTAAAAATTGGAGAACGAAGCTCAGATTTGAATTTTGATCTAGATCTGGATCCGAAATTGAGTCTGATATGTAAAATGAATTTAATTTCAACAAGATTTGAGAAGTAAAATGGAATTTAGATTAAAACCGACTCAATTACCCAGAAAATGAGGTCAAAGGGCAAAAAGGGGATATTTACAATATTTTGAAAAATTTGTGGTGTTCACACTTACCTGAACGGGAAGTTGAAAATACTCCTCTCTTCTCCAAAGAGGAGGTGTTTACAAAACAGAACTTTCAAAGAGAAATTAAGTTTTCGTCAAAACTCCCTATCTCTAGGCTTCTCTTATGGAAAGACGGCCAGAAAAACAAAGTTGAGAAAGTATCACAGAGGAACGAGTCCATCACACTCTCCCTAGAAGAGGGTCCTCTGTGAAAGGATTTGGCCAAAGATGAGAAAAATGGGGGCCACAAAAAGAAACGAGCTTTTGTCGAAGCTCTCCCTGGAAAAAGGGTTCTTTTGTGTAAAGTTGGTTGTTGTTTTGCTAACTGTTTGCGAAGAAAATGAGTCCCTTCAAACTCTCTCTGGAAAAGGGTTCTTGCGAACGAAAGATGATTGCATGCAAAAGGAACGAGCTCCCTCGAACTCTCCCTGAAGAGGGTCCTTCGCAAGAGAAAATGATTGATTTTTGATAAAATGATGACCTGAAGGTCAAAATTGAGAATTTAGAGCTTGAATGAAGAGGATTGGTTAGTACAAAGACTGAACCGGGAGGGCTAACTGATCAGTCAGCCAGACACTAGCACGAGTGCTAGATGTACCAGTACGAGCACTGGATTTCAAAAATGCCCCACTACGAGCGCTGGGTCTCGAAAAATACAGACCAGCACGAGCACTAGGTTTTCGAGATATGTACCCCAGTACGAGCACTGGGTTTTCGAAAATGCACCCCAGTACGAGCACTGGATTTTCGAAAATGCCTACCAGCACGAGCACTGGATTTTTCAACGGAGATTTGAATAGGAGACCAACATTCTAAGATGTTTGTGAATTGAGTAAGAATGATTGACGGTGTTTTCAGGATTATCCCTTATCCTGAAGGGGAAGTTCAGGTTTGTCCCTTAACCTGAAGGGGAAAGCGAGGAAAAACTTGGAGGTTTGTCCCTTAACCTGAAGGGGAAAGCGAGGAAAAACTTGGTTCAACACGAGCATTGGATTAACAGAAAAAAAATTTGAGGCGGAACTCGAGAAAATAAGAATATACAACAGCGAAAATTCGAGTCGGAACCCGGTTCTTCAAAAATAGAAGAAATGAATGAGAATCGAGTTTGAGAACTTGAACTCTCGATGGAACGATCGGTTCCAACATGAGTGTTGAATCCGATAGGAAGTCTGAGTTAAAACTCGGAACTTCAAATGCCATATAAAGAGGAAAAACCCAATTCGGAACCCGGATCTTTTAAAAAAATAATAAAAAAGGGAAATCTGAGCTTGAAAACTCAAATCTTCAACGGAACGATCAGTTCCAACATGAATGTCAAATCTGATAGGAAGTCCGAGTCGGAACTCGAAACTTCAAACGATATATAAATAGGGAAAACCCGAGTCGGAACCTGGATCTTGAAAATAATGAAAAAAATGAAAAAAATGAAAAAAATGAAAAAAATGGAAGAACCCGAGTTTTGAAAAACTCAAAATTTCAAGGGCACGATCGGTTCCAACACGAGCGTTGAATCCGATAGGAAGTCCGAATCGGAACTCGAAACTTCAAATGATATATAAAAAAGGAAAAACCCGAGTCGGAACCCAGATTTTTAAAATAATGATAAAAATGGAAGAACCCGAGTTTTGAAAAACTCGAATCTTCAAGGGCACGATCGGTTCCAACACGAGCGTTGAATCTGATAGGAAGTCCAAATTGGAACTCGAAACTTCAAACGATATATAAAAAGGAAAAATCTGAGTCGGAACCCGGATTTTAAAATAATGATAAAAATGGAAGAACCCGAGTTTTGAAAAACTCGAATCTTCAAGGGCGCAATCGGTTCTAACACAAGCGTTGAATCCGATAGGAAGACCGATTCAGAACTCGAAACTTCAAACGATATATAAAATAGGAAAACCCGAGTCAGAACCCAGATCTTTAAAATAATGATAAAAATCGAAGAACTCGAGTTTTGAAAAACTCGAATCTTCAAGGGCACGATCGCTTCCAACACGAGCGTTGAATCTGATAGGAAGTCCGAGTCGGAACTCGAAACTTCAAATGATATATAAAAAAGGAAAAACCCGAGTCGGAACCCGGATCTTTAAAATAATGATAAAAATGGAAGAACCCGAGTTTTGAAAAACTCAAATTTTCAAGGGCACGATCGGTTCCAACACGAGCGTTGAATCCGATAGGAAGTCCGAATCGGAACTTGAAACTTCAAACGATATATAAAAAGGAAAAACCCGAGTCGGAACCCAAATCTTTAAAATAATGATAAAAATGGAGAATCCGAGTTTTGAAAACTCAGATCTTCAAGAGCACGATCGGTTCCAACACGAGCGTTGAACCGATAGGAAGTCCGAGTCGAAACTCGAAACTTCAAACGATATATAAAAAGGAAAAACTCGAGTCGGAACCCAGATCTTTAAAACAATGATAAAAATGGAGAATCCGAGTTTTAAAAACTCAGATCTTCAAGGGCACGATCGGTTCCAACACGAGCGTTGAATCTGATAGGAAGTCTGAATCGGAACTCGAAACTTCAAACGATATATAAAAAGGGAAAACCCTAGTCGAAACCCGGGTCTTTAAAACAATGATAAAAATGGAGAATCCATGTTTTGAAAACTCAGATCTTCAAGGGCACAAACGGTTCCAACACGAGAGTTGAATCCGATAGGAAGTCCGAATCGAAACTCGAAACTTCAAACAATATATAAAAAGGAAAAACCCGAGTTGGAACCCGGATCTTTAAAATAATGATAAAAATAGAAGAACCCGAGTTTTGAAAAACTTGAATCTTCAAGGGCACGATCGGTTCCAACACGAGCGTTGAATCCGATAGGAAGTCTGAGTCGGAACTCGAAACTTCAAACGATATATAAAAAGGAAAAACCCGAGTCAGAACCCGGATCTTTAAAACAATGATAAAAATGGAGAATTCGAGTTTTGAAAACTCAGATCTTCAATAACACGATCGGTTCCAACACGAGCGTTGAATCCGATAGGAAGTCCGAATCGGAACTCGAAACTTCAAACGATATATAAAAAGAAAAAACCCGAGTCGGAACCCGGATCTTTAAAATAATGATAAAAATGGAAGAACCCAAGTTTTGAAAAACTCGAATCTTCAAGGGCACGATCGGTTTCAACACGAGCATTGAATCCGATAGGAAGTCCGAGTCGGAACTCGAAACTTCAAACGATATATAAAAAAGGAAAAACCCGAGTCGGAACCCGAATCTTTAAAATAATGATAAAAATGGAAGAACCCGAGTTTTGAAAAACTTGAATTTTCAAGGGCACGATCGGTTCCAACACGAGCGTTGAATCCGATAGGAAGTCCGAATCGGAACTCGAACTTCAAACGATATATAAAAAGGAAAAACCCGAGTCAGAACCCGGATCTTTAAAATAATGATAAAAATGGAAGAACCCGAGTTTTGAAAAACTCGAATTTTCAAGGGCACGATCGGTTCCAACACGAGAGTTGAATCCGATAGGAAGTTCGAGACGGAACTCGAAACTTCAGACGATATATAAAAAAGGAAAAACCCGAGTCGCAACTCGGATCTTTAAAATAATGATAAAAATAGAAAACAAAAACCTGAGTCGGAACTCAGATGGGAAGGAAATAATTCCTACCCAAGAGTCGGATTTTAAAAGGATTGACAAAATATATGAATAGATTCCGACAATGAAGAGGATGGGAGATTCATTCGAGACCCTTGACCCAAGATGGCCTAAGATCCGAATCTATTTATGATGGCTTCAGGATTTTCCCTTATCCTGCAGGAGCATAGAACAACATCTGATGTGAATTGAGGAATTTATGAGAAATAATTCAGGTTTATCCCTTAACCTGAGAGGGAAAAGAATAAAATTTATAAACATGGGGAAGAATCTAAAGAAATTTATTGAAAATTTACTTTGAAAAGAATCCTCACGGGTAGCACCGGTGCTCCTATGAGGGGTGTCAGGATTATCCTTTGTCCTGAATGGGAACAACAGAATAAAATTAAAATAGAAATTGATATAAATTTAGAAAATAAAGATTGATAAAATTGGTATTTGCAAAAGAATTCTCATAGGTAGCATTATTGCTCCTACTAGGGGTGTCAGGATTATCCCTCATCCTGAATGGGAGCACCTCGGACAACGAGGGTTAGGTTTATCCCTTAACCTGAGAGGGTACAAGAATAAAAGAATACCCCATGAAAAGGAGGCATCATGTTTATCCCTTAACCTGAAAGGGTTAAAAAGAATAAAAGAATACCTCTTTGAAAAGAGGCATCAGGTTTATCCTTTAACCTGAAAGGGAAGCAAATTATAAAATTTAATAGAATTGAGGAAAATTTGATAAAACTTGAAAAACTTGATAAAATTGATGTAAACCTGGTAAAAGTATGAAATAAGATGAAGGAAACTTGATAAAGATATCAAAATTAACTGAAAATTTATAGGATTTAAGAGAAAAAAGAAGTTTTTCTGATCCTGCCTGCACATGGGATCTTAAAAGAAAGAAAAAGAAAAATGTTTTTTGTAAACACCCCAAATTTTCACTCTTATCCAGTGCTCACATTTCATGTGTCATTCATATCATTGCATGCATTCGGCATACCATTTCATTGCACTACATAGCACTGCATGTCATTACATCTCATTTTCGAGATCCAGCACTCTTGTTTTTAAAATATTTAATCCAGATTTGAGTTTTAAAGCTTTCTTTCAAAAATCAAATTCAAAACATGGGTTTTTTTACTCAACATTCTGTCATTTTCCAACCCCAGAACTTTATATTTCGAAATATTTTCTCAGAAAACAATCTGGATTCATGTTAAATTCAAATTTCAATCGATTTCAATTCTCAGATGAGACCCATTGAGATGGTGTCGCTTCTGAATTTCTCTATTCATCAAATTTCTCAAATTTTTGAAAGTTTCAGTCCGATCAGGACTCTGTCCCAGAGTCCAAATCCAGTCAAAAATCTGTTTTGAAGTTTGTTTACTTCCATCTTCAGTCTTTTTCAGTTGTTTTCAAAATTTAGGTCATTTTACAGAGTCCAGTTAGTTCAGGACTCTATTTTAGAGTTCGGTCCAGTTAGGAGTCTAACCATGACTGTGTTTTCTGACTTATTTCATCATTTCTCGATAAAATCTTTCAAAAATTCTTTCATTTGAATTCTAAAATTTAAAATCTCAGAGTCTTGAGAGTTCAGGACTCTAACTCGGAGTTCCAGTTCGCTTGAGACCCTATTTTCAAAGATCTTGAATTTCAAATGTCGATTTTAACCCTTTTTCGAAGCCATTTTCAGTGTTTATTTCAAAATTTCCAAAACTCGATGTGGGCCCACTCAGTTGGCACCATATCCAGAGGAGTTCTGACTCAGTTAGAACCCTATGCCATTTCAAAACTTTGAATTTCAAGTTTGCTTTTGAAAATTCTTTTGAAAACTCCTTCAATTTCAAGTTTAAAATCGCTTTTTGGAAAAAAAAAAAAGCTCAAGTAGGGCCCACTCGGGGTGGCACCATATTCGAGTCAGTCAGGGCTAGACTAGGGTTAGTTGATGTCTTGGTTAATGTTAGAGGTTTAGAAGAGTCAAAACCATTTTGAAAAACTCATTTTGAAAGTTAGTTTTTAAAACTAGTGTTTTTAAAGGTTTTTAAAGGTGTTTTAAAAAACCAAATGTAGAAAATGCCAAGTGGCATTACATTTGGGGATTTTTTAGAAAAGTCTAGGGGTTAATTAGGCATTAATTTAGATAAGTTAGGTTAGGGGTAGTTAGGTCTTTCCACCCAAAAAACGCCCCCCCCTTTTAGAGAGTCCAATTTTTTTTTTTAAAAAAAGCCATTTTTAACCTAATTTTTATTATAAAAAGGAGCATAAGGGGGGGTCGATTTTCCCAACTTGCTCTCCTTGGGATTCTTGGAGCTTCTCTCTCCTCTCCAGCCCTTCCTCCATTGCTGCAACTCCAAGGTATTTATTTCTTTTAATTTCTTTAGTTTATTTAATACTTTTGTTAATTTAAACATGAATTTAGCCATTAATACCTCCTATTTCATGGATTCAACCATGGTTTCACCTCAAGAACCATCAAGAACCAGCAAGAACGGTCCAAGAAGGTGATCTAACCTTGTTTGGTGTATTTTACAGGGATTTTAATCCATTAGAATTAATTTTAATATGATTTTTTACATTATTAACCAATAAAATACATGATTTACCCTTTTAATGGGTTAAATCTATGTTTTAAAGGTGATATTGAATTCCAGCCATTTATTCCCTGTTTTTATTTTATTTTTATGGTTTATTCATGTTTGTTTTACGTTATATAGCATAGAAATAATTTTATTTACTGTTTTATGGTTTATTTTATGGATTTACATTAGTTAATGCATGGTTTTTCAAGTTTCTTAAATTTCTGTGTGTTTTAGGTTTAGAACAGTAAAGATAATGTTATTTTGGATTGAAGTACTCATTGTTTATTTCTGATTTTTTTATATGTGATGAATGCATGAGTTATTGAGTTACTGTAGAAAAATCAGAGGTTTTGGATCTCGGGAACCCTGTCCAAAAAATCAGACATCAAATCGGGTTTTTAAAGCTTTAAAATCGTGGTTAAAATCAAGAAGGTAACTTTCTGTTATGATATTTCTCTCATCTTATATCCGATTTTAGATCTGTAAAATGATATGGATTCACATTGAGTAGATCTGTCTGCTGTCAAATTTTTGAATTTTTTATCACTGTTTAGTATTTTTCCTCTTTCAGAGAATCTGTTTTTAAATTTAAAACTCGTTAGGGTTTACCAAAACCTTAATCAGACTTGTGTTAGTCATAAATCCCAAACCACAGATCCGATTCATGATCTGTAAAAAGTGAGTATTGCTATTTTTTTGTCTACTATTCACCACTAAAATTTCAGAGATTTTTGTTTAGTATTGGTATTTATGTCTGTATTTTCAATCTGAAGTAGCCGTCTTAATCCCTGTTAAAAGTGATATATTTTAGCTCAGATTGCCGGAAGGGTTTCTCCCTAACCGGAGATGTTTTTTCCGATCTGTAAATTGGGAAATCTCTGGTTTTCTTCCTAGTTTGTCTCTATAAAATTTCATAGATTTTCATGAAAGATTGACCCCTGATTCGTGTCTAACTCTGAAACTGGTTGGTGAATTAGGTCAAAAATAGCATATTTTTAGGGTTTGATGCAATTTTTGGGTTAATTTAATGTCAAAAAATTTATTTTTATAATTCTAAGTCAAAACTAGGGTTATAACAAGTGCAGGTATCAATTTTTATGGATTTTGGAATCCATTTGATGTCTGAATTAATAAAATTGCAAAACAGGATACCAGAAAGATCCAAAAACACTGTTAAAATCATATTTTTTGTGATATTATGGGATTTTCGTGCATAAGCATATAGTTTTAGGGTTTAATTATGTTCATAAGCATCTTAGGATACTTTAGGTTTAATTTTGTAGTTATTTGATAAAACCCAAGTTTTTACCAAAATCTATTTCAGAAAACCCTGATTTCAAGGCCATAGTCTTGCTATCGGGGGCAATTTGGTCATTTGACATAAATTTCGAAATCCCTAACCCTAATTTTCATATTTTTAATCATGTCATAGCATATTTAGTTTGATTTATTCTTATTTGTATTTCAAAACTTGCATTTTACCAAATATATTTCTAAAAATCCTAATTTCAAGGCCATAGTCTTGTTATTAGGGGTATTTTGGTTATTTTGACCCCAATTTCGAAATTCCATATCTTATATTCATTATTTGTTCAACTTGATTTCATATCTTTATCATTTTTTTTAAGGGAATCAAGGAAAAGGCTTATGTCTAGCCAAATCCAGTAATTTCTAGATATTACTGGATAAACCTAGAAAAGCCAACATATATTCACTAACAAGTTTTTTAGTTTTGCAGGTACATTGAAGACTTTATTTTTCATGTATTTAAATTTCAATAGTGATGTAAACTAAATTAAACTTTGGAATAAGAATTTACATTTCCTGCTTTGCTTAGGTTGCATTGCATATAGTTTATTTTTTTAAATAATGTTAATGTGTGATGGATGATGATTCATGCATATTCAAACTCACCATGGTCTACACGAATGGCACATGCACTAGCTTCTATGAAGTTCATAAACTTGGTGGAATTTGTATTTATGGCCATAGTCAGAATACGAATGATACCTAGATTTATGATCTTCACATTAGCCACATTCAGCCTACACTCTTAGGCTAACTTCAAAATGCACTGCATTTCTCAAAATACAAAAAAGTATTTCTCAATTCCTCAAATCCATATTCATTCATTTCATGCATTTTCCAATTCCAATTCAAATCTCAATTCAAAGAAGTTCAAATTCCTCAAAATCTCCTAAGTCTTATAGCAAAATTGATTTTCCCAAAAGCATTGAATTTCAAAGAATATTTCAAGTGTTTCTCAAGTTCATAAACTCAATTTTCCAAGTTATGCAGTCAATTTCAAAGTTTGAAGTTAGAGAAATAAAAAATTTTCTAGGTCTTATTCAAAAATCGATTTTCTCAAAATATGGATTTGTCAATGATATTTCAAGTATTTCCCAAGTTCCAAATTCAAATTTTCTAAGTTAGAATTTCAATTTCCAAGTTTGAATTCAGAGAAATCAAGTTTCTCAGAATCGATTTTCACCAAATGTCAAGGATTCCTCAAAATCGATTTTTACTTCTCTTAGAAGTACATTTCAAGACTCAATCCACAAAAATGTGTCTTTGGAGTCGAATCAGGCAAGTTGCTAGGCTTCTTGGTCAGCAAGAAGGGGATAGAAATGGATCCCGCTAAGGCCAAAGCTATCATTGGCATGCCGCCCCCGACTAATCTCAAAGAATTGCGTAGCCTTCAATTCGGCGATTCATTTCTAATTTGGCCATGAGATGTGAGCCTTTCAATCATTTGCACAGAAAAGGAGTGATGTTCGAATGGAGACCAGAGTGTCGGCAGTCATTCGAACGCATCAAGAAATATCTTCTCAATCCTCCTGTTTTAAAGCCGCCAGAATTAGGGAAACCCCTATTGCTATATATTTCAGTTAATCAAGTTGCTTGCGGCGGATTCTTAGCGCAATACGAAGAAGGCAGCTTGATAGAACATGCCATTTACTATGTGAGCAAGACCTTTATTGATTACGAGAAGAAATACTCTCAGATAGAGAAGACGTGTTTAGCTCTGGTATAGATGTGTCAGAAATTGAGACATTATCTATTGGCGTCTGAAGTCAAGATTCTATCTAAATTAAATCCTCTCAAGTACATTCTTGAACAACCATTTCTCATCGGACGAATCGCCAAATGGCAAGTCCTATAAATGCAATACGACTTGGAATATGTCTCTCAGCAATCTATCAAAGGCCAAACAATTGCAGACCAATTAGCAGATTTTCCTCTAGAAGAGGATGTTAAAGCTGAGGATGATTTCCCCAATGAGCGGATCTGCAATATTCAACAATCCCCAATTTGGAATTTATTCTTCGACGGTTCCAAGAATATGGCAGGCATAGGAATCGCAATTCTGCTAATCACACCAGAGAAAAAGATGATTCCCTTTTCTCTTAAACTGGATTTTCAATGCACTCACAATATGGCCGAGTATGAAGCTTTGATACAAGGTCTGAAAATTCTACAAGACTTCAATGTCAAAAAAGTGCATGCTTATGGCGACTCCTTGCTCGTCGTCAATCAAGTCCTAGCCGAATGGCAAGTGAAAGATCAGAAATTACTTCCTTACTGTTATCATCGCAAAATTTTTACTTTTGCAAATCAAACTGACCTTTGAAAAAGATTTTGAAAATAACTCGCCTCCGTTTTTAAAATGCGGGAAAATTCCGAAGAATGGGACTCGCCTGTCGGTACGAGGTTCAACCGTTCCTGCCACCTTTAACAGGGGTAATTGAACCAAGGATCAATCTTATGCTCTACTCTATTCAACTTGTCTAAATCATATTCTAATTTCTAAATGCACATAGAATCAGGCATGTGCTATGAATTTTCAGAAAATGCACATTTGAAAACATGATGTTTGCTTTGAATGATTGAAATATAAAATGTAAATCTTGGAAAATCGTGAATTGGGATTTCAAATGTACTTCTGAGAGAAATAAAAATCGATTTTGAGAAATCCTTGACATTTAGTGAAAATCGATTCTGAGAGACTTGGTTTCTCTGAATTCAAACTTGGAAATTGAAATTCTAACTTAGAAAATTTGAATTTGGAACTTGGGAAATACTTGAAATATCCTTTGAAATTCAATGTCTTTGGGAAAATCGATTTTGCTATAAGACTTAGGAGATTTTGAGGAATTCAATTTCCTTGACTTGGATTTTGAATTGGAGTTGACAAATGCATGAAATGAATGAATATGGATTTGAGGAATTGAGAAATACTTTTTGTATTTTTGAGAAATGCAGTGCATTTTGAAGTTAGCCTAAGAGTGTAGGCTGAATGTGGCTAATGTGAAGATCATAAATCTAGATATCCTTCATATTCTGACTATGGCCATAAATACAAATTCCACCAAGTTTATAAACTTCATAGAAGCTAGTGTATGTGCCATTCGTGTAGACCATGGTGAATTTGTAAAATTATGCATGAATCATCATCCATCACACATTAACATTATAAAAAAAATAAACTATATGCAATGCTGCCTAATCTATGCAGGAAATGTAAATTCTTATTCCAAAGTTTAATTACAAATTACATCACTATTGAAAATTAAATACATGAAAAATAAAGTCTTCAATGTACCTGCAAAACTACAAAACTTGTTAATGAATATATGTTGGCTTCTCTAGATTTATCCAACAATATCAGGAAATTGTTGGATTTTGCTAGATATAAGCCTTTTTGCCATGATTCCCTTAAATAAAAATGATAAAATATGAAATAAAATTGAATAAATATGAAAGAGAAAATATGAAATTTCGAAATTGGTGTCAAAATGACCAAAATACCCCTAATAACAAGACTATGACCTTGAAATTAGGGTTTTTAGAAAGATATTTTGATAAAATGCAAGTTTTGAAGTTTAAATGAAATAAACTCAAACCAAATATGCTATGACATGATTAAAAATATGAAATTAGGGTTAGGGATTTCGAAATTTAGTTCAAATGACCAAATTGCCCCCGATAGCAAGACTATGGCCTTGAAATCAGGGTTTTTAGAAAGAGATTTTGGTAAAAACTTAGGTTTTATGTACTAAATGAAATCAAATGAGCACAAAATTAAACCTAAAGCATCCTAATATGATTATGAACATGATTAAACCCTAAAAATATATGCTTATGCACGAAAATCCAATAATATCACAAAAACTGTGATTTTTGCAGTGTTTTTGGATCTTTCAGGAACCCGGTTTTCCAATTTGCTTAATTCAGCCATCAAATGGATTCCAAAATCCATAAAAATTGGTACCTACACTTGTTATAACCCTAATGTCGAATTGGAATTATAAAAATAATTTTTTGACATTAAATTAATCCGAAAATTGCATTAAACCCTAAAAATATGCTATTTTTGACCTAATTCACCAACCAGTCTCAGTCCAAGACCTGAACCAGGGGTCAAATCTCCATAGAAATTTATGAAATTTTACAGAGACTAACTAGAAAGGAAAACAGAGATTTCCCAATTTACATATCTGAAAAATCATCTCCGGTTAGGGAGAAACCTTTCCGGCAATCTGAGCTAAAATATATCACTTTTAACAGGGATTAAAACAGCTATTCCAGATTGAAAATACAGACATAAATAGCAATTCTAAACAAAAATCTCTGAATTTTAATGGTGAACAGTAGACAGAAAAATAACAATACTCACTTTTTACAGATCTAAAATCTGATCTGTGGTTTGAGATTTATGGCTAACACAAGTCTGATTAGGGTTTTGGTAAACCCTAACGAGTTTTAAATTTAAAAACAGATTCTCTGAAAGGGGAAAAATACTAAACAGTGATCAAAAAATCCGAAAATTTCACAGAAGGCAGATCTACTCAATGTGAATCCATAGCACTTTACAGATATAAAATTGGATATAAGATGAGAGAAATATCATCACAGCAAGTTACCTTCTTGATTTTAACCACGATTTTAAAGCTTTAAAAACCCGATTTGATGTCTGATTTTTTTGACACGGTTCCCGAGATCCAAAACCTCTGATTTTTCTACAGTAACTCAATAACTCATGCATGCACCACATATAAAAAAATCCGAAATAAACAATGAGAACTTCAATCCGAAATAACATTATCTTTACTGTTCTAAACCTAAAACACACAGAAATTTAAGAAACTTGAAGAACCATTCATTAACTAATGTAAATAAATAAAATAAACCATAAAACAGTAAATAAAAATTATTTATATGCTATAGAACGTAAAACAAACATAAATAAACCATGAAAATAAAATAAAAATAGGGAATCAATGGCTGAAATTTGATATCACCTTTAAAACATAGATTTAACCCATAAAAAGGGTAAATCATATATTTTATTGGTTAATAATGTAAAGAATCATATTAAAATCAATTCTAATGGACTAAAATCTCTGTAAATCATCCAAAACAGGGTTAGATCACCTTCTTGGGTCGTTCTTGCTGATTCTTGATGGTTCTTGAGGTTGAATCCATGGTTTAATCCATGAAGGGGATGACACCAATGGCTAAAATTGATTTAAAACATGAAAAAGTATTAAATAAAACTAAAAAATTTTAAAAATATTACCTTGGTGCTTGCAGCTGCAATGGAGGAAGGTGGAAGTGCTGGAGAGGAGAGAGAGGCCACGAAAATTTGAGAGAAAAGAGCCCCCCTTTTGCCCCCCCTTAGATCCCTTTTTATAGTTTTTCAAAAGTCACTTAATTAGGGTTAATTAAGAGGTTTTTCATTTTTTTAGGACTCTTTCTAATAAACCCACTAAAGGCAACGATTTTTTGTGGTTTTCTAACCTAGGTGGGACTCTAATTAATCCCTAATTAGCCCCTAACTAAACCTAGAAAACCCCCAAATGTGATGCCACTTGGCATCTTTCACATTTGGGTTTTTAAAACACCTTTAAAAACATTTAAAAACACTAGTTTTAAAAACTAATTTTCAAAATGAGTTTTCAAAATGGTTTTGACTCTTCTAAACCTCTAACACTAACCAAGACATCAACTAACCCTAGTCTAGCCCTGACTTACTCGAATATGGCGCCACCCCGAGTGGGCCCTACTTGAGTTTTTCAAAAAGTGATTTTAAAACTTGAAATTGAATGAGTTTTCAAAAGATTTTCAAAAGTAAACTTAAAATTAGGATTTTTGAAATGGCATAAGGTCCTAATTGAGTTAGAATTCCTCTGGATATGGTGCCAACTGAGTGGGCCCACATCGAATTTTGAACATTTTTGAAATAAACACTGAAAATGGCTTTGAAAAGGGGTTAAAATTGACATTTGAAATTCAAGATCTTTGAAAATAGGGTCTCAAGCGAACTGGAACTCCGGGTTAGAGTCCTGAACCCTTAGGACTCTGAGTTTTTAGATTTTAAAAGCTAAATGAAAGAATTTTCAAAAGATTTTATCAAGAAATGATGAAATAAGTCAGAAAACACAGTCAGGGTTAGACTCCTAACTCGACCGAACTCTAAAATAGAGTCCTGAACTAACTGGACTCTGTAAAATGACCTAAATTTTGAAAGCAAACGGAAAAGATTGAAAATGGAAGTAAAACAGACTTAAAAATAGACTCCTGACTGGATTAGGACTCTGAGACAGAGTCCTAATCAGACTGAAACTTTCAAAAATTTGAGAAATTTGATGAATAGAGGAATTCAGAAGCGACACCACCTCAATGGGTCTCATCTGTGAATTGAAATCGATTAAAATTTGAATTTGAAATGAATCCAGATTGTTTCCTTGAGAAAATATTTCGAAATATAAAGTCCTGGGGTTGGAAAATGACAGAGTATTGAATAAAAACCCAGATTTTGAAATTGTTTTTGAAATAAAGCTTTAAAATTCAAATCTGGATTGAATGTTTTGAAAACAGGAGTGTTGGATCTCGAAAATGAGATGCAATGACATGCAATGATCTGTAGTGACTTATGAAATGGACAAACACTGGATGAGGGTGAAAATTTGGGGTGTTTACACTTACCAGAAGATTGTCTCAGCTCTTGCCAACAAATTCGAAGAATTCCAACTTTTCCATATCAAGAGAGATTTCAATCAAGTTGCAGACAGTTTAGCTAATCTGGGATCCATCATGTCTTTCAGGAGTGGAGAATCTTGTCGCTCATTTGAAATTGGCAGACTTGATCAACCCGCTTTCGTCCCAGTAGAGCAGATAAACCAGGCTGAGCAGAAGAAGAAGCCTTGGTATCATGATATCAAGAATTTCATTAAAACTGGCGAATTTCCTCCAGAATTATCAAAGAGAGAGCAACGAGCAATTCAACGCATGTCTGCTCGATATTTTATTCTTGCTGACGTCCTTTATCGTCGTGGATTCAGTTTTGAGTATTCCAGATGTTTGGACGAAGAAGAAGCCAAAGAAGTTGTGCAAGAAGCACATGAAGGCATTTGCGGTGGTCATGTTGGCTATCAGACTCTCGTCAAACAAATCATCCGAGCAGGATATTATTGGAGAACTATGCAACAATATTGCTATCGTTTTGTAAAGAAGTGCGTTCAATGTCAGATGCATGCGCCTTCCATTCATGCGCCAGCGACATACTTGCAATTTGTCGTCTCGCCATGGCCATTTTCCATGTGGGCTTTCGATGTTGTAGGCCCCATCACTCCTTCAGCCTCCAATGGTCATAAATATTTTCTTGCCGCAACAGAATATTTTACTAAATGGGTAGAAGCAGTCACCCTACGCACAGTAGAAGGTCGACACGTGGTTTCTTTCATCCATAAGAATATCCTTTGCCGTTTCGGTATACCACATGATATTGTGTCGGATAATGGCAGTCATTTCAAGAATGAGAGAATAAGGACATTCTGCTCAAAGTTCAAAATTCATCATCATTTTTTCGCTCCTTATTATCCTCAAGGGAATGGTCAGGCAGAGGCCACCAACAAGATTCTGATTCGAATCCTGGAGCGAACTTTAGAAACGGGCCGTGACTGGCATGAAAAGATTCATGATGCATTATTGGCATACAGAACCACCATTCGAACTCCAACGAATGCTACTCCGTCAGAACTTGTCTACGGAACTGAAGTAGTACTACCTCTACATGTTCAGAAACCTGCTCTGAAATTTGCATCACTTCTAGAATTACCTCTTGATCAGTACCAGTAACAGCGACTGGTACAACTTGATTTGCTCGATGAAAGAAGGCTCAGAGCAGTAGAGCATGCTCAATCCTATCGCCAGAGGATAGCCCAACAATATGCAAAATCTGTCATTGAGAGAAAATTTTGGGTCAATGATCTAGTGCTCAAATCAACAGCTTATCTCAAGCACCGCCCGGGTGGCAAATGGTCGCCAAATTGGGAGGGTCCTTATGTTGTCAAAGAGGCACTACCTCGCAATTCATATCGGCTCATCAATGCTGATGGAATAGAATTACCAGATCCCATCAATGCTCGACATTTGAAAAAATTCTATACTTGAACAATTTCCTATTCTTTGTAATTCTTCCAAATTTTCTTCAATAATGATCAAAATTCTTTTTCCCAGTTACACTGGGGCATTTTAAAATTTTGTTTTTATCTACAAATATCCTGTATGCAGGTAGGATAAACAAATCTCTCATTTCACGCACTTGTGCATTCATGTGCATTAATTTGCATTCATTTGCATTCAATCGCATTAATAACGATCTGGTCAGTATTGAGATTTTAACTATCAATCCCATCACAATTCCTAATGATTCAAGATTGAAAGACAATCACCAGAACTGAACCAAAATCCAGTATCCAAACTGGTACATTTTTAAACCGGTATGCATACCGGTATCCTTTCAAAATCAAGCACTCGTATTAGTGTTCCACTGAATGGTCATGTCAGTCAACCTCTTGAGCTCAGTCTTCGTGCTGATCACTCATCCAATTCCCAAATTTCTAATTTCCAATTTCCAAATATCGATTTCTAAATTCCAAAATTCCCAATTTCTAATTTCCGAATATCAAATTCCAAATTTCCAATTTCCAAATATCAATTTCCAAATTCCAAATATCCCAATTTCTAATTTCCAATTTCCGAATATCAAATTCCAAATTGCAAACTTCCAATCTCTAATTTCAAATATCAAAATTCCAATTTCAAAAATTCAAAATTGAAAATTCCAAATTTCGACCTTTTGGTCACCCAATACCCAATTCCAAAAATTTCTCTTGCGAGAGACCCTTTGTATAGGGAGAGTTCGAGGGAGCTCGCTCTTTTCGCATGCTATCCAATTCGTTTACTTAGCCCCTTTTTAGGGAGAGTTTGAAGGGACTCGTGCCTTTGTGAACCGTTTGCAAAACAAAATTCCAATTTCATACAAGGAACCCTTAGTTCAGGGAGAGCTTCGACGGAAGTTCGTTTTCCTTGTAACCATAATTTCAGACTAGGCCATTTCATCATGAAGGACCCTCTTTTCAGGGAGAATATGATGGACTCGTTCCTTCATGACCAATTTACCAACCTCACCAATTCCGGCCCCCTTTCCATAAGAGAAGCCTAATGTTAGGAAGTTTTGACGAAAGCTTAATTTTTCTTCGAAAGTTCGTTTTGCAAACATCTCCTCTTCAGGGAAGAGAGGAGTAATTCCCAATTCGAATTTCTGAATCTTCTCCTTTGGGGAAAAGAGAAGAGAATTTTCGTCATGGATGTGTTGCGTTGTGCTTCAAATGCTCGCTTTCACAAAAGGATTTCAAGAAAATTTTGCCAATTTGTCATTAAATATTTGTTGATTTCAAAAATCTTTATTGCACAAAATTATTACTTCAGAATACCTCCACTATTACTTCCGAAAGGACAAAGCTTTCGCAAAAAAGGATTCAAAGTTCAAAATCTTTCTATTGGCCAACCAAAAGGATGAAGAATAAATCCGCGATATGGCCAGTAAAGAAAACTCAATGTTGCTGCAAAAGCCATAAGTGATTGATATTGATCGCAGTCAATGGCACATTTTTAAAGACCATTCTTGAAAAATAAAGCAGTCGAAATATCCTGGGTGATACAGAAAAATCCACTCAATCTCCTCAATCACCTAAGCTGCAATTAAATATCTGCAAAAGGGATCTCTCAATTGTCGTCAAGATGAGGGCGAATTAAGCGAGTCGACCCCCGGGGCCAAAGAAGATTTGGATCATCTCCAAGATGACGAAGTTTGTGACGGATCCTTCCAGGGAAAGTTCAGATCACCGTCAAGATGAAGGCGAGTGTGATGAGCCTATCGACAAACCCTAAAAGATATTTAATTCCAGCTATCATCAAGAGATTTCCTACCAAAGATCCAATAATCATCATGATAATCCCTGAGAGAAAAGAAGGATCGGAACATCTCTGAGATGAAGGAGTTTGTGACGTACCCTTCCAAAAAGAAAAAAAGAGAGAAAAGTCAGGACATCTCCAAAATGAAGGATGATGTAATTCCCGAAAAATCCAAGAGAGCTCCAATCTGCTAAAAAAAGAGTGCAGAAAGATCATCATGAGAAAAGAATCCCAGGATATCAGACTGCCAAATCTATCAAGAATCTTCTTTAATTTTGTGAAATTCTTTTATCAATATTCTTTCACCAATAGCTCTCGCAATATCAAGAATACTTTCTTTCCCGTCCATATCAAGGAAATCGATAGCTTCCTTGAAAGAAAGTCAATCGCAAGCAATTTGAATTCGAATTTTTATTCTACAGAGTTAAGCCCAGTCAGAGGTAATACTTCAGGTAGAAAAGAGGGAATACTTTCAAAACAATGTGCATCATTTTCAATTATTTTGAATCAACAACAATTTTCAATATTTTGACAATATTTTCTAGCTATCTTGGCATGAAGCGAGAGCTTGAGGTTCATCTTTGGCGCATTCTGACACCATCCCTTTTTAGGACTTGATTACGGGAGTTTTCAAGATTCCTTCCCTTCTTTGGTATAATTTGAGCGCATGGGCTCTCAGATTCGCACACTTCCCCGTGTCCCCACTGTCCCACCATAGACAGTCCAATTTCGGCTTGAGGTTAAGCCACCAATTCCAGCAAAAGGCAATTTCAAAAGTTAATTAGTCTCAGCAATGAGGCGCCCAAAATCAAATCCCTTTTTAAACTTTAGGGACTCCAATTTCCTTCCTTTTGCAAAAATTCTATCGGATTCATTGTGCGAAAATCCGAAGGTTCCATCACGGTCTCTTTTTTCAAGGATTCCATCCATTTTTTTTGCTCGATCAGGTTAAGGGTATAAACCTGGGCCTCCTTTGATGAGGTATTCCATTTTCATTTCCCAAACAGGTTAAGGATATAAACCTGGGCCTCATTTGATGAGGTATTTCATTTCCCAATCAGGTTAAGGGTATAAACCTGGGCCTCCTTTGATGAGGTATTCCATTTTCATTTCCCAATCAGGTTAAGGGTATAAACCTGGGCCTCCTTTGATGAGGTATTCTATTTTCATTTCCCAATCAGGTTAAGGGTATAAACCTGGGCCTCATTTGATGAGGTATTTCATTTCCCAATCAGGTCAAGGGTCAAAACCTGAACTTCGTTCCATACGAGGTATTTCCCGTCCCATCCAGGTTAAGGGCAAAACCTGAATCTCATTTCTTTTTGAAGTAAAATTTTCTTCTTATTCTCCATTTCATATCTACCATCATCACTTGGATTAATTCTTTCATATCCCATTAGATTCATCTAACTGGGGCATTTTTATAATCCAAATTTGGTGTATTTTCTTTGCCACTAAGCTCGGCTTTCAACCAGCTTAGCAGCAAAGAGGGGCATCTGTAAACACCCCAAATTTTCACTCTTATCCAGTGCTCACATTTCATGTGTCATTGCATATCATTGCATGCATTCGGCATACCATTTCATTGCACTACATAGCATTGCATGTCATTACATCTCATTTTCGAGATCCAGCACTCCTGTTTTTAAAATATTCAATCCAGATTTGAGTTTTAAAGCTTTCTTTCAAAAATCAAATTCAAAACCTGGGTTTTTACTCAACATTCTGTCATTTTCCAACCCCAGGACTTTATATTTCGAAATATTTTCTCAGAAAACAATCTGGATTCATGTTAAATTCAAATTTCAATCGATTTCAATTCTCAGATGAGACCCATTGAGATGGTGTCGCTTCTGAATTTCTCTATTCATCAAATTTCTCAAATTTTTGAAAGTTTCAGTCCAATCAGGACTCTGTCCCAAAGTCCAAATCCAGTCAAAAATCTGTTTTGAAGTCTGTTTACTTCCATCTTCAGTCTTTTTCGGTTGTTTTCAAAATTTAGGTCATTTACAGAGTCCAGTTAGTTCAGGACTCTATTTTAGAGTTCGGTCGAGTTAGGAGTCTAACCCTGACTGTGTTTTCTGACTTATTTCATCATTTCTCGATAAAATCTTTCGAAAATTCTTTCATTTGAATTCTAAAATTTAAAATCTCAGAGTCTTAAGAGTTCAGGACTCTAACTCGGAGTTCCAGTTCACTTGAGACCCTATTTTCAAAGATCTTGAATTTCAAATGTCGATTTTAACCCTTTTTCGAAGCCATTTTCAGTGTTTATTCCAAATTTCCAAAACGCGTGGTGGGCCCACTCAGTTGGCACCATATCCAAAGGAGTTCTGACTCAGTTAGAACCTTATGCAATTTCAAAACTTTGAATTTCAAGTTTGCTTTTGAAAATCCTTTTGAAAACTCCTTCAATTTCAAGTTTAAAATCACTTTTTGGAAAAAAAAAACTCAAGTAGAGCCCACTCGGGGTGGCGCCATATTCGAGTCAGTCAGGGCTAGACTAGGGTTAGTTGATGTCTTGGTTAATGTTAGAGGTTTAGAAGAATCAAAACCATTTTGAAAAACTTATTTTGAAAGTTAGTTTTTAAAACTAGTGTTTTTAAAGGTTTTTAAAGGTGTTTTAAAAAATCAAATGTAGAAAATGCCAAGTGACATTACATTTGGGGATTTTTTAGGAAAGTCTAGGGGTTAATTAGGCATTAGTTTAGATAAGTTAGGTTAGGGGTAGTTAGGTCTTTCCACCCAAAAATCGCCCCCCCCCTTTTAGAGAGTCCAAAATTTTTTTTAAAAAAAAGCCATTTTTAACCTAATTTTTATTATAAAAAGGAGCATAAGGGGGGGGTCGATTTTCCCAACTTGCTCTCCTTGGGATTCTTGAAGATTCTCTCTCCTCTCCAGACCTTCCTCCATTGCTGCAACTCCAAGGTATTTATTTCTTTTAATTTCTTTAGTTTATTTAATACTTTTGTTAATTTAAACATGAATTTAGCCATTAATACCTCCTATTTCATGGATTCAACCATGGGTTCACCTCAAGAACCATCAAGAACCAGCAAGAATGGTCCAAGAAGGTGATCTAACCTTGTTTGGTGTATTTTACAGGGATTTTAATCCATTAGAATTAATTTTAATATGATTCTTTACATTATTAACCAATAAAATACATGATTTACCCTTTTAATGGGTTAAATCTATGTTTTAAAGGTGATATTGAATTCCTGCCATTGATTCCCTGTTTTTATTTTATTTTTATGGTTTATTCATGTTTGTATTACGTTATATAGCATAGAAATAATTTTATTTACTGTTTTATGGTTTATTTTATGGATTTACATTAGTTAATGCATGGTTTTTCAAGTTTCTTAAATTTCTGTGTGTTTTAGGTTTAGAACAGTAAAGATAATGTTATTTTGGATTGAAGTACTCATTGTGTATTTCTGATTTTTTTATATGTGATGCATGCATGAGTTATTGAGTTATTGTAGAAAAATTCGAGGTTTTGGATCTTGGGAACCCTGTCAAAAAAATCAGACATCAAATCGGGTTTTTAAAGCTTTAAAATCGTGGTTAAAATCAAGAAGGTAACTTTCTGTTATGATATTTCTCTCATCTTATATCCGATTTTATATCTGTAAAGTGATATGGATTCACATTGAGTAAATCTGTGTGCTGTGAAATTTTCGGATTTTTTGATCACTTTTTAGTATTTTTCCTCTTTCAGAGAATCTGTTTTTAAATTTAAAACTCGTTAGGGTTTACCAAAACACTAATCAGACTTGTGTTAGTCATAAATCCCAAACCACAGATCCGATTCATGATCTGTTAAAAGTGAGTATTGCTATTTTTCTGTCTATTGTTCACCACTAAAATTTCAGAGATTTTTGTTAAGGATTGCTATTTATGTCTGTATTTTCAATCTGAAGTAGCCGTCTTAATCCCTGTTAAAAGTGATATATTTTAGCTCAGATTGCCGGAAAGGTTTCTCCCTAACAAGAGATGCTTTTTTCGATCTGTAAATTGGGAAATCTCTGTTTTCCTTACTAGTTTGTCTCTATAAAATTTCATAGATTTTCATAAAAGATTGACCCCTGATTCGTGTCTAACTCTGAAACTGGTTGGTGAATTAGGTCAAAAATAGCATATTTTTAGAGTTTGATGCAATTTTCGGGTTAATTTAATATCAAAAAAAATATTTTTATAATTATTAGTCAAAACTCGGGTTATAACAAGTGCAGATACCAATTTTTATGGATTTTGGAATCCATTTGATGTCTGAATTAATAAAATTGCAAAACAGGATACCTGAAAGATCCAAAAACACTGTTAAAATCATATTTTTTGTGATATTATGGGATTTTCGTGCATAAACATATAGTTTTAGGGTTTAATTATGTTCATAAGCATCTTAGGATACTTTAGGTTTAATTTTGTAGTTATTTGATAAAACCCAAGTTTTTACCAAAATCTATTTCAGAAAACCCTGATTTCAATGCCATAGTCTTGCTATCGGGGGCAATTTGGTCATTTGACATAAATTTCGAAATCCCTAACCCTAATTTTCATATTTTTAATCATGTCATAGCATATTTAGTTTGATTTGTTCTCATTTGTATTTCAAAACTTGCATTTTACCAAATATATTTCTAAAAATCCTAATTTCAAGGCCATAGTCTTGTTATTAGGGGTATTTTGGTCATTTTGACCCCAATTTCAAAATTCCATATCTTATATTCATTATTTGTTCAATTTGATTTCATATCTTTATCATTTTTATTTAAGGGAATCAAGGAAAAGGCTTATGTCTAGCCAAATCCAGTAATTTCTAGATATTACTAGATAAACCTAGAAAAGCCAACATATATTTACTAACAAGTTGTTTAGTTTTGCAGGTACATTGAAGACTTTATTTTTCATGTATTTAAATTTCAATAGTGATGTAAACTAAATTAAACTTTGGAATAAGAATTTACATTTTCTGCTTTGCTTAGGTTGCATTGCATATAGTTTATTTTTTTAAATAATGTTAATGTGTGATGGATGATGATTCATGCATATTCAAACTCACCATGGTCTACACGAATGGCACATGCACTAGCTTCTATGAAGTTCATAAACTTGGTGGAATTTGTATTTATGGCCATAGTCAGAATACGAATGATACCTAGATTTATGATCTTCACATTAGCCACATTCAGCCTACACTCTTAGGCTAACTTCAAAATGCACTGCATTTCTCAAAATACAAAAAAGTATTTCTCAATTCCTCAAATCCATATTCATTCATTTCATGCATTTGCCAATTCCAATTCAAATCTCAATTCAAAGAAGTTCAAATTCCTCAAAATCTCCTAAGTCTTATAGCAAAATCGATTTTCCCAAAAGCATTGAATTTCAAAGAATATTTCAAGTGTTTCTCAAGTTCATAAACTCAATTTTCCAAGTTATGCAGTCAATTTCAAAGTTTGAAGTTAGAGAAATCAAAATTTTTCTAAGTCTTATTCAAAAATCGATTTTCTCAAAATATGGATTTGTCAATGATATTTCAAGTATTTCCCAAGTTCCAAATTCAAATTTTCTAAGTTAGAATTTCAATTTCCAAGTTTGAATTCAGAGAAATCAAGTTTCTCATAATCGATTTTCACCAAATGTCAAGGATTCCTCAAAATCGATTTTTACTTCTCTCAGAAGTATATTTCAAATCCCAATTCACGAATTTTTATTTCCAAGATTTACATTTTCTAAATATTCCAAATATTTTCCAATCTTTGAAGCAATCATCATGTTTTCAAATGTGCATTTTTAGAAATTCATAGCACATGCCTGATTCTTTGTGCATTTAGAAATTAGAATATGATTTAGACAAGTTGAATAGAGTAGAGCATAAGATTGATCCTTGGTTCAATTACCCCTGTTAAAGGTGGCAGGAACGGTTGAACCTCATACCGATAGGCGAGTCCCATTCTACGGAATTTTCCCGCATTTTAAAATGGAGGCGAGTTATTTTCAAAAACTATTTCAAAGGTCAGTTTGATTTGCAAAAGTAAAAATTTTGCGATGATAACAGGTTTGGCGACCGTGATGGGACCTGTCTTCGTCTGATCAATCTAATGCTCTACTTAGTTCAAATTGTCAAAATCGATTTCCATGGAATGTCAGCTTTTAATTTATGCTATCATGTGAACCTAGGAGCCTAGGCTTGAACCCAGCTAACATGGACTGCATGTAGACTAGGTATGGTTTGGTAGGACCATATTGAGGAGGAAATTTTCATGCTCACATAGACTTAGGTCTAATACAACCCTCCTCAATCTAGGCTTGTATGAAAATAATGTTTGTTTCTTCAAATATTTCAAAATTTCTATCTCTTTAGGACTTAGAGCCTTCTGAATTGATTGCATGTGCTCATATTTTTCAAAAATCACCCTACCTATATTGTCCCGGTCTTCACATTGCTGGGCTCTCTTCCAGAACCATAGTTCGGGACAGAGCCTCACAACTGGGCCATCTATTTGGGTGAAAACCCCCCTGCCACGTACCAAGGGCCATAGTCCAACGTATATCGGCAGGTGCTCAAGGATGTTGGGAAACTTGAACCTAGAACCGGAGAAATTGATTTTATGCCATGTACATCGAGCATTGGCTTGAGTATATAGGCATAACTGGATTAAATACAGTTGATCTGAACCTTAGAGTTAGGATTAAGGTCCTACAGCTATTTCAAAATTTGTGCATCTAGAGTCAGCTTTTAGGGAATGTTGTATGTGTATACTTGTTTATGCAGAATGTGATTGAATGTGTTATTTCCTTTTTATTTTCCATGTTTTCCCAATTTTCTAAAATACTAGACGATTTTCTCAAAATTTCCTAATCTATGTCCATGTACTGTCCATGTTTTAAACCTTGGACGATTTTCCAAATACTTCATTTTCCATTTATTTCTTCATATTTCATCAAACCCTGGACGATTTTCCAAATTTCCCTTAATTTCCTTCAAAACTCCAGGTGATTTCCCATCTTTCTTGTCTTCTGGATCTCGAATTTCCTACTTTATTTTTATCCTGCCTGCATTTCCCTCAAATTTCCTGTATTTTCCCAAAGTCTTATTCCAATTTTCCATGATTTCCAGTCTCATGGCATCCAGTCAGCTTGATTCAGTCTTCCCTGAGGGTCACATCTCCTACGAGGTGCAACAAAGTCTTCCTGAACATCGAGTCCTCAGCACCGGATCCTTCTTTCCCCGGTGGTACTATTTATGGTTCAAGAATTTCTCTCGTATGTTTCCGGACCACTTGGACGATTGTGGGTTAGAACTGGCGTCCGCAGTGGGAAAGCAGACAGTCAACGACAATTTGATCCATGCACTAGCAGAGCGGTGGAATCCGAGCACTTCTACCTTCTGGTTCCCATGGGGCGAGATGACAATACTGATGGATGAAATTTCAGAAATCATGAGATTGCCCGAGCCAGCCGGTCAGCCTAGAGATCCATTGGAGAAACAGATTCTGATTAATGTTAAGGGTCTGAACCCTAAGGATGCCTTAGCTCGCATGACAGGACGAAAGTCCTGGCCCTTGATTGAAGAAGATGGGAACGAATACGTGAGCCTGCTCGAAATCTACAGACAGTATGGGATATTCGTAGAAGTCAGCTCTTTGTCCAGGACAACTCGAGAGAGAATTCAGCACGCAATGGTTCTGTGTACGGTGGGATTGGCTTTCTTTCCCGATGGACGGAATTATATGGATATCAGAATAGTTCAGCTTCTGAGGAGATGGGGAAGTCGACAGACCAGCCACCTCTCGATAGCCATGGCCGCACTCGCCTTTCTATACCGAGGGTTGACTCGTTTCACACTCGGAGAATTGATTCTAGTCGAAGGGTGCACATATGCATTGCAATCCTGGTTCCTCCGGCATGTGCCAGCCCGAGCCAGTTCGTTCAAATACAATGGAGAGAAGCTTCTTCCAGTTGCGCGATACCGGTTCCTGATCGACAACCTTCAGGAGGAAGAAGTCGTATGGGACTACTTTGATCGTCAGGAAGCGCCTCCCAGATATACCTACGCTTATGGCAAGCGGTTCAGGCTACTTGGCCCGTTCTTCTGCGCATACTATCATCCAGAGCGGTGCGTCAGGCAGTTCTCTCAGAGACAGAAGTGCGTAGAGATTCGTCCACTAGCAGGGGTTCTGCCAGAATTCGACCTCGCATCAGATCAGTGGTCCGGAGCATACCATTCTGCCAGACATGGCTGGGATTCCTTTGTTAGTCTCACTATTTTTCCTGGTCCTCGAGTGTCCTCTGATTATCCGGAGTGGTGGAAAATTGTCTGTCCCCCTCCCCTCTGTCAAGTGTATTATTGATAAAATCATGTTTTTCCCCTCAATAAAATTCCTTTATTTTACATTTCACTTTGGTTTGACGACCTCGCCTAGGTAAAAAGGCATATTTCCAGTTGTTTATTTTGCAAAGAATAGCAACGCAATTGTCATAATTCCAGCGACGACTCAATCCCTAGTAATGGGATACTCTTTCAATTGTCTACCAAAATTCTCAATAAATATTTTCCTCCAAACCAAATTTCCTTCAAAAGCCTAACCATCAATTCTGCCTTGCAGAGAGCGTTAGCAATCTCCAGAGAATTGTTGTGACATTCAATGGTTCATACAAGGTCCGGAAAGAAAACCACATCAGTTGAAGGCGTCGCGTACTCAGTAGCTTCAGAAGAAGAGATGGACTCGCCCCGTAGTCAAGGACAGCAGGTTGAGGACGACGTAGATCCCTAGATGTACGTCATGTTCAAGAAAATGATGAGCAAGATGCTGGCAGAGCAAACTGAAGTCAGTACTGAGCAAATTCAAACAAAGTAGAAAGATAAGGGTCATGCAGCCAGAAATGCGAAAATCAGCAAAAGGCAGAGTCATCATGAGGAAGCATCTGATGAGTCAGAATCAGTTGACGATGCTGACAAGGAATGTGAAAATAAACATGAATTCAAAAGGTCGACTCAGGGCCAGGGGTCGGCTTACAAATCCAAAAATCAGTCTGTTGATGACCCTACCCAGTCACAATTAAAAGATATGATGAGAATGGTCAAAGATCTGCAGGCCCGCGACAAGGGCAAGAAAGTCTTCACCAGCGAAGACTTCTATGATGGTTTAGATGGGGACGACAATCTGGATAATCTCCCCAGAAAATTTATCAAGTTTGATGGTTCTGGCTACCCTAAGGCTCACCTCGCCATGTTTTTCGCTGAATGTTCACGATTCAAGCGTGACAATCGGGCACTCTTCCTTTGCTTCCCTCGCAGTCTGGAGGGAACGGCAGCTAAATGGTACTTGGAGCACATCAACCCCATAGAGCTGAAAGAATTTGATAAGGTAGTGAATATGTTCATTGAGCGCTTTCTGTTCAATGCTGAGGCGCTCCCGACCCTCAGCCACCTCTGTGGCCTGAAACAGAGTGAAAATGAAAAGGCTCGAGATTTTATCCACCGCTGGAGGTCCGCTTGCAATAAGATGAGAGACCCCATATCAGAAGGGCATGCTTTGTCCTTGATTCTAAGCAATTTCTCGCAGCCTCTAAAAGGCCTCATCTCTACTGCACCATCCAGATCATTTATTGAGTTAACAGAGCGGGTCGAATGGCTCGAGTTAAGCGTGGAAAACGATTTTTATGAAGGCTTCACTTTTGCTAAGAACAACAATCAGAATGAGTCAAAGAAGAAGACTCATTTCGCTCACTCTGCCAGAAATGATAAACAGAATCATCGCAAGGGGCAGAATAGAGACTTCTTGTTATGAGGCAGGAGGTTCAAACAAGAATGACCAGAAAGGAAAGTCGATCCCGCAATTCAGCAAGCCGCTTCAGCTAGAGCAGGAACCAAAACCCCGAGAGAAAGTGAAGCACGAAGGATGGAGCTATGAGAGGAAGTTCACTCCATTAGATCAATCACTCGAGACTGTGCTCGAGTACCTGTTGACCAAGGAGATGGTCAAATTGCCCAGGCTGGTCGATCCTTCCGCTCCTATGGGAAAATTCAAAGACCAATTCTGCAAATTTCATCGAACAATGGGGCACAATACTGAGAATTGCTTCGTTCTGAAGAACATTGTTCAAGACCTTATTGATAAAAATCTTCTGGTAGAAGGCGCGGAAGATGAAAATATAGATATTCTAAAAGAGCCATTTCCTCGTCATTCTACAGTAGTCATCACCGAACAATCGTTTCAACCACAGGAGCATATCAGGCCGTGCTCTGAAAATGATATGCAAGCTCGGCATCAGGTCCTGGTATTGCAACAGGCTCAGTCCAAGGCCCAGAAGATAGACCTTATTTCAGCTTTCGACAAAATGAAAGTATCTGACAAGCCCGCTGGGGTATCTCCCGAGGTAGCCAGAAGTATGCCATGGCTCCCTAAGCATCTCATAAAGTCCACCCCAAAGAAAAGCGGGACATCCACTCTAAAGCCTATTACAGCATTATTCAATGTCTCAATTTTGGACTTAACCCAAGCTTCCGCTAAACATCAGCAAGTATTAAATAATCTGTTGCAGAAAATCAAGGTGAAACCAAGCATAACTCCGGAAGACATGGCCCACATAGTCAATCAGGCCATGACTAATGCTCCAGTTACTTTCTCCGATGAGGATCTCCCTAAACCTCATGTATTTCACAACAATGCCTTGTATGTTGTGGTTCGAACCAGAGGGATGACAGTTCCTCATGTGCTGATCGATGGAGGCAGCAGCCTCAATATATTTCCGGAAATGACCGCCAAAGCTTTGGGCATTAAAAAAGAAGAATACATTTCAGATCTAATCACCATTTATGGGTTCGACAATCATGGCCAAACAGCGAAAGGAAAAATCTTCCTGGAGATCTTCATTAACTACTCGGTCCATTCAATTCTCTTTCACGTGGTCAATGTGCCACCCACTTATAATCTTCTTCTCGGGAGACCATGGATCCACAACACAAACACAGTACCGTCTACTCTGCATCAGTGCATCAAGTGTTCAAAAGGTGGTATGATCACGACAGTCTTAGGCGAAGATCCGGAGCAGAGGCTAGCACAGCCCATGGTTCCCAGGCCCTCTTTCACTACTGATATCCCTAGCATTAGGGGTATTGAAGAGGTCAGCGTCGAAGAGGATTCAAGAATAATACAGACGGCAGAGCAATCCGAGCATACAGTGGCTGCGACCCGATGGGGAGGCCCACAGTTCTTCAAGATTGGAGGACGAATTGATTACAGCACACTTAAGGGTCATCCTCTATTCTCCCAATTTATGAAGTCTAAAAAGGGATTTGATTTACTAGTGAAGCACGGCTACCAGCCTTTTCAAGGCCTAGGCAAAAATGAAGATGGTCGTCTTGAACCAGTGATTCCTCAGCATTGCCCTAAAAGGACCGGATTGGGCTTTAATGGCCGAAGATCTCGGAAGGGCACTGTTTTCATTAAGGGAACGCATTAGAAGAATTCATTTGTCTTTCCTTTTCTATTCTTTTGTCGGGATGATATCTCATTTCATTCTCATCATTGTCATTTTGATTAATTCTATCTTTCAATAAAGTTGCGAGTTTCCTTTGTCTATCTTGGTGCCATTTGTCTCTTTACTTCTCAATATTAAATCTTCACAAAATTGAAATCATTTTGCTCTTTTATCTTTCCAATTATTTTCAATAAAAGCAATTTATTTCATGATGAGCAATTTCCCTAAATCAATTTATCCTCCAATTTTCAGAATGTCTTCCCGATCTATCAAGAAACTCGTCTTTAATCCAAAAGCCTGTTCGAAATCAGCAATAATTCATCAGGTCAGAATAAGAACAGAATGCAGTCAGACTGCAAAGCAGTCAGAAGAATCCGCAGAGTTCGATTCAGCTCTTCAAGAACTGCCAGAATTTGCATCGGTTCAGAAGCAAGATGAGCCATCATCCTTAGTTCAAGATCCGACTGAGGATATCAATATCGGATCAGAAGACGATCCTCGAATTCTCAAGATTGGCAGTGGTTTGAGTCCAGGAGAGAAAGAAAGGCTCACTAATTTCCTCAAGCAGCATGAAGAAGTATTCGCATGGACTTATGAGAATATGCCAGGTTTAGATCCGAAATTGGTGGAACATCGCCTCGTTCTGAAGCCTGAGGCGAAACCAGTCAAGCAGAAGTTGAGAAAAATGGATCCTCGAATCGAGCAACAGGTCAAGGAAGGACTTGAGGATCTGCTTAAAGCAGGATTCATTCGAGCAATTGACTACCCGGATTGGTTGGCGAATATCGTAGCAGTTCCTAAGAAGAATGGTAAAGTGTGAATCTGTATCGACTTCTGTAATCTCAATAAAGCCACTCCGAAGGATGACTATCCGCTCCCAAACATTGATCTCCTAGTCGATAGCACAACCGGGCATGCTATGTTTTCCTTTATGGACGGATACTCCAGATATAATCAAATCAAGTTGGCCGCTCGTGACCAATCCAAAACATCCTTCACCACGCCATGGGGCACTTTCTGTTACACGGTTATGCCTTTTGGGCTTAAGAATGCTGGAGCCACTTATCAGCGCGCTATGGCCGTTATTTTCCATGATCAAATGCACAAAATCATGGATGCATATGTTGATGATATTATGGTAAAATCCAAAGAAGAGGAAGATCACATCGAAGCTCTTAATCAAATCTTCAAGCGACTCATTCTTTACAAGCTAAGACTCAATCCACAAAAATGTGTCTTTGGAGTCGAATCAGGCAAGTTGCTAGGCTTCTTGGTCAGCAAGAAGGGGATAGAAATGGATCCCGCTAAGGCCAAAGCTATCATTGGCATGCCACCCCCGACTAATCTCAAAGAATTGCGTAGCCTTCAAGGACGCATGCAATCAATTCGGCGATTCATTTCTAATTTGGCCATGAGATGTGAGCCTTTCAATCATTTGCTCAGAAAAGGAGTGAGGTTTGAATGGGGACCAGAGTGTCGGCAGTCGTTCGAATGCATCAAGAAATATCTTCTCAATCCTCCTGTTTTAAAGCCTCCAGAATTAGGGAAACTCCTATTGCTATATATTTCAGTTAATCAAGTTGCTTGCGGCGGATTCTTAGCGCAATACGAAGAAGGCAGCTTGATAGAACATGCCATTTACTATGTGAGCAAGACCTTTATTGATTACGAGAAGAAATACTCTCAGATAGAGAAGATGTGTTTAGCTCTGGTATGGATGTGTCAGAAATTGAGACATTATCTATTGGCGTCTGAAGTCAAGATTCTATCTAAATTAAATCCTCTCAAGTACGTTCTTGAACAACCATTTCTCAGCGGATGAATCGCCAAATGGCAAGTCCTATTAATGCAATACGACTTGGAATATGTCTCTCAGCAATCTATCAAAGGCCAAACAATTGCAGACCAATTAGCAGATTTTCCTCTAGCAGAGGATGTTAAAGCTGAGGATGATTTCCCCGATGAGCGGATCTGCAATATTCAACAATCCCCAATTTGGAATTTATTCTTCGACGGTTCCAAGAATATGGCAGACATAGGAATCAGAATTCTGCTAATCACACCAGAGAAAGAGATGATTCCCTTTTCTCTTAAACTAGATTTTCAATGCACTCACAATATGGCCGAGTATGAAGCTTTGATACAAGGTCTGAAAATTCTACAAGACTTCAATGTCAAAAGAGTGCATGCTTATGGCGACTCCTTGCTCGTCGTCAATCAAGTCCTAGCCGAATGGCAAGTGAAAGATCAAAAATTACTTCCTTAACAGAAGATTGTCTCAGCTCTTGCCAACAAATTCGAAGAATTCCAACTTTTCCATATCAAGAGAGATTTCAATCAAGTTGCAGACAATTTAGCTAATCTGGGATCCATCATGTCTTTCAGGAGTGGAGAATCTTGTCGCTCATTCGAAATTGGCAGACTTGATCAACCCGCTTTCATCTCAGTAGAGCAGATAAACCAAGCTGAGCAGAAGAAGAAGCCTTGGTATCATGATATCAAGAATTTCATTAAAACTGGCGAATTTCCTCCAGAATTATCAAAGAGAGAGCAGCGAGCAATTCAACGCATTTCTGCTTGATATTTTATTCTTGCCGACGTCCTTTATCGTCGTGGATTCAGTTCTGAGTATTCCAGATGTTTGGACGAAAAAGAAGCCAAAGAAGTTGTGCAAGAAGCACATGAAGGCATTTGCGGTGGTCATGTTGGCTATCAGACTCTCGTCAAACAAATCATCCGAGCAGGATATTATTGGAGAACTATGCAACAAGATTGCTATCGTTTTATAAAGAAGTGCGTTCAATGTCAGATGCATGCGCCTTCCATTGATGCGCCAGCGACATACTTGCAATCTGTCGTCTCGCCATGGCCATTTTCCATGTGGGCTTTCGATGTTGTAGGCCCCATCACTCCTTCAGCCTCCAATGGTCATAAATATTTTCTTGCCGCAATAGAATATTTTACTAAATGGGTAGAAGCAGTCACCCTACGCACAGTAGAAGGTCGACACGTGGTTTCTTTCATCCATAAGAAAATCCTTTGCCGTTTCGGTATACCGCATGATATTGTGTCGGATAATGGCAGTCATTTCAAGAATGAGAGAATGAGGACATTCTGCTCAAAGTTCAAAATTCATCATCATTTTTCCGCTCCTTATTATCCTCAAGGGAATGGTCAGGCAGAGGCCACCAACAAGATTCTGATTCAAATCCTGGAGCAAACTTTAGAAACGGGCCGTGACTGGCATGAAAAGATTCATGATGCATTATGGGCATACAAAACCACCATTCGAACTCCAACGAATGCTACTCCGTCAGAACTTGTCTACGGAACTGAAGTAGTACTACCTCTACATGTTCAGAAACCTGCTCTGAAATTTGCATCACTTCTAGAATTACCTCTTGATCAGTACTAGCAACAACAACTGATACAGCTTGATTTGCTCGATGAAAGAATGCTCAGAGCAGCAGAGCATGCTCAATCGTATCGCCAGAGGATAGCCCAACAATATGCAAAATCTGTCATTGAGAGAAAATTTTGGGTCAATGATCTAGTGCTCAGATCAACAGCTTATCTCAGGCACCGCCCGGGTGGCAAATGGTCGCCAAATTGGGAGGGTCCTTATGTTGTCAAAGAGGCACTACCTCGCAATTCATATCGGCTCATCAATGCTGATGGAATAGAATTACCAGATCCCATCAATGCTCGACATTTGAAAAAATTATATACTTGAACAATTTCCTATTCTTTGTAATTCTTCCAAATTTTCTTCAATAATGATCAAAATTCTTTTTCCCAGTTACACTAGGGCATTTTAAAATTTTGTTTTTATCTACAAATATCCTGTATGCAGGCAGGATAAACAAATCTCTCATTTCACGCACTTGTGGATTCATGTGCATCAATTTGCATTCATTTGCATTCAATCGCATTAATAACGATCTGGTTAGTATTGAGATTTCAACTATCAATCCCATCACAATTCCTAACGATTCAAGATTGAAAGACAATCACCAGAACTGAACCAAAATCCAATATCCAAACTGGTACATTTTTAAACCGGTATGCATACCGGTATCCTTTCAAAATCAAGCACTCGTGTTAGTGTTCCACTGAATGGTCATGTCAGTCAACCTCTTGAGCTCAGTCTTCGTGTTGATCACTCATCCAATTCCCAAATTTCCAATTTCCAATTTCCAATTTCCAAATATCAATTTCTAAATTCCAAAATTCCCAATTTCTAATTTCCGAATATCAAATTCCAAATTTCCAATTTCCAAATATCAATTTCCAAATTCCAAAATTCCCAATTTCTAATTTCCAATTTCCGAATATCAAATTCCAAATTCCAAACTTCCAATTTCTAATTTCAAATATCAAAATTCCAATTTCAAAAATTCAAAATTCAAAATTCCAAATTTTGACCTTTTGGTCACCCAATACCCAATTCCAAAAATTTCTCTTGCGATAGACCCTTTGTATAGGGAGAGTTCGAGGGAGCTCGCTCTTTTCGCATGCTATCCAATTCGTTCACTTAGCCCCTTTTTAGGTAGAGTTCGAAGGGACTCGTGCCTTTGTGAACCGTTTGCAAAACAAAATTTCAATTTCATACAAGGAACCCTTAGTTCAGGGAGAGCTTCGACGGAAGTTCGTTTTCCTTGTAACCATAATTTCAGACTAGGCCATTTTATCATGAAAGACCCTCTTTTCAGGGAGAATATGATGGACTCGTTCCTTCATGACCAATTTACCAACCTCACCAATTCCGGCCCCCTTTCCATAAGAGAAGCCTAATGTTAGGAAGTTTTGACGAAAGCTTAATTTCTCTTCGAAAGTTCGTTTTGCAAACAACTCCTCTTCAGGGAAGAGAGGAGTAATTCCCAATTCTAATTTCTGAATCTTCTCCTTTGGGGAAAGGAGAAGAGAATTTTCGTCATGGATGTGTTGCGTTGTGCTTCAAATGCTCGCTTTCACAAAAGGATTTCAAGAAAATTTTGCCAATTTGTCATTAAATATTTGTTGATTTCAAAAATCTTTATTGCACAAAATTATTACTTCAGAATACCTACACTATTACTTCCGAAAGGACAAAGCTTTCACGAAAAAGGATTCAAAGTTGAAAATCTTTCTATTGGCCAACCAAAAGGATAAAGAATAAATCCACGATATGGCCAGTAAAGAAAACTCAATGTTGCTGCAAAGCCATAAGTGATTGATATTGATCGCAGTCAATGGCACATTTTTAAAGATCATTCTTGAAAAATAAAGCAGTCGAAATATCCTGGGTGATACAGAAAAATCCACTCAATCTCCTCAATCACGTAAGCTGCAATTAAATATCTGCAAAAGGGATCTCTCAATTGTCGTCAAGATGAAGGCGAATTAAGCGAGTCGACCCCCGAAGCCAAAGAAGATTTGGATCATCTCCAAGATGACGGAGTTTGTGACGGATCCTTCCAGGGAAAGTTCAGATCAGCGTCAAGATGAAGGCGAGTGTGATGAGCCTACCGACAAACCCTAAAAGATATTTAATTCCAGCTATCATCAAGAGATTTCCTACCAAAGAGCCAATAATCATCATGATAATCCCTGAGAGAAAAGAAGGATCGGAACATCTCTGAGATGAAGGAGTTTGTGACGTACCCTTCCAAAAAAAAAAGAGAGAAAAGTCAGTACATCTCCAAAATGAAGGATGATGTAATTCCCGAAAAATCAAAGAGAGCTCCAATCTGCTAAAAAAAGAGTGTAGAAAGATCATCATGAGAAAAGAATCCCAGGATATCAGACTGCCAAATCCATCAAGAATCTTCTTTAATTTTGTGAAATTCTTTTATCAATATTCTTTCACCAATAGCTCTCGCAATATCAAGAATACTTTCTTTCCCGTCCATATCAAGGAAATTGATAGCTTCCTTGAAAGAAAGTCAATCGCAAGCAATTTGAATTCGAATTTTGATTCTACAGAGTTAAGCCCAGTCAGAGGTAATACTTCAGGTAGAAAAGAGGGAATACTTTCAAAACAATGTGCATCATTTTCAATTATTTTGAATCAACAACAATTTTCAACATTTTGACAATATTTTCTAGCTATCCTGGCATGAAGCGAGAGCTTGAGGTTCATCTTTGGCGCATCCTGACACCATCCCTTTTTAGGACTTGATTACGGGAGTTTTCAAGATTCCTTCCCTTCTTTGGTATAATTTGAGCGCATGGGCTCTCAGATTCGCACACTTCCCTGTGTCCCCACTGTCCCACCATAGACAGTCCAATTTCGTCTTGAGGTTAAGCCACCAATTCCAGCAAAAGGTAATTTCAAAAGTTAATTAGTCTCAGCAATGAGGCGCCCAAAATCAAATCCCTTTTTAAACTTTAGGGACCCCAATTTCCTTTCTTTTGCAAAAACCCTATCGGATTCATTGTGCGGAAATCCGAAGGTTCCATCACGGTCCCTTCTTTCAAGGATTCCATCCATTTTTTTTGCCCGATCAGGTTAAGGGTATAAACCTGGGCCTCCTTTGATGAGGTATTCCATTTTCATTTCCCAATCAGGTTAAGGGTATAAACTTGGGCCTCATTTGATGAGGTATTTCATTTCCCAATCAGGTTAAGGGTATAAACCTGAGCCTCCTTTGATGAGGTATTCCATTTTTATTTCTCAATCAGGTGAAGGGTATAAACCTGAGCCTCCTTTGATGAGGTATTCTATTTTCATTTCCCAATCAGGTTAAGGGTATAAACCTGGGCCTCATTTGATGAGGTATTTTATTTCCCAATCAGGTTAAGGGTATAAACCTGGGCCTCATTTGATGAGGTATTTCATTTCCCAATCAGGTCAAGGGTCAAAACCTGAACTTAGTTCCATACGAGGTATTTCCCGTCCCATCCAGGTTAAGGGCAAAACCTGAATCTCATTTCTTTTTGAAGTAAAATTTTCTTCTTATTCTCCATTTCATATCTACCATCATCACTTGGATTAATTCTTTCATATCCCATTAGATTCATCTAACTGGGGCATTTTTATAATCCAAATTTGGTGTGTTTTCTTTGCCATTAAGCTCGGCTTTCAACCAGCTTAGCAGCAAAGAGGGGCATCTGTAAACACCCCAAATTTTCACTCTTATCCAGTGCTCACATTTCATGTGTCATTGCATATCATTGCATGCATTCGGCATACCATTTCATTGCACTACATAGCATTGCATGTCATTACATCTCATTTTCGAGATCCAGCACTCCTGTTTTTAAAATATTCAATCCAGATTTGAGTTTTAAAGCTTTCTTTAAAAAATCAAATTCAAAACCTGGGTTTTTACTCAACATTCTGTCATTTTCCAACCCCAGGACTTTATATTTCGAAATATATCTCAGAAAACAATCTGGATTCATGTTAAATTCAAATTTCAATCAATTTCAATTCTCAGATGAGACCCATTGAGATGGTGTCGCTTCTGAATTCCTCTATTCATCAAATTTCTCAAATTTTTGAAAGTTTTAGTCCGATCAGGACTCTGTCCCAGAGTCCAAATCCAGTCAAAAATCTGTTTTGAAGTCTGTTTACTTCCATCTTCAGTTTTATTCGGTTGTTTTCAAAATTTAGGTCATTTTACAGAGTCCAGTTAGTTCAGGACTCTATTTTAGAGTTCGGTCGAGTTAGGAGTCTAACCCTGACTGTGTTTTCTGACTTATTTCATCATTTCTCGATAAAATCTTTCGAAAATTCTTTGATTTGAATTCTAAAATTTTAAATCTTAGAGTTTTAAGAGTTCAGGACTCTAACTTGGAATTCCAGTTCGCTTGAGACCCTATTTTCAAAGATCTTGAATTTCAAATGTCGATTTTAACCCTTTTTCGAAGCCATTTTCAGTGTTTATTTCAAAATTTCCAAAACTCGATGTGAGCCCACTCAGTTGGCACCATATCCAGAGGAGTTCTGACTCAGTTAGAACCCTATGCCATTTCAAAACTTTGAATTTCAAGTTTGCTTTTGAAAATCCTTTTGAAAACTCCTTCAATTTCAAGTTTAAAATCGCTTTTTGGAAGAAAAAAAAACTCAAGTAGAGCCCACTCGGGGTGGCGCCATATTCGAGTCACTCAGAGCTAGACTAGGGTTAGTTGATGTCTTGGTTAATGTTAGAGGTTTAGAAGAGTCAAAACCATTTTGAAAAACTCATTTTGAAAGTTAGTTTTTAAAACTAGTGTTTTTAAAGGTTTTTAAAGGTGTTTTAAAAAACCAAATGTAGAAAATGCCAAGTGGCATTACATTTGGGGATTTTTTAGGAAAGTCTAGGGGTTAATTAGGCATTAGTTTAGATAAGTTAAGTTAGGGGTAGTTAGGTCTTTCCACCCAAAAATCGCGCCCCCCCCCCCCCCCCCCCCCCATTTAGAGAGTCCAAATTTTTTTTTAAAAAAAAGCCATTTTTAACCTAATTTTTATTATAAAAAGGAGCATAAGGGGGGGTCGATTTTCCCAACTTGCTCTCCTTGGGATTCTTGGAGATTCTCTCTCCTCTCCAGACCTTCCTCCATTGCTGCAACTCCAAGGTATTTATTTCTTTTAATTTCTTTAGTTTATTTAATACTTTTGTTAATTTAAACATGAATTTAGCCATTAATACCTCCTATTTCATGGATTCAACCATGGTTTCACCTCAAGAACCAGCAAGAACGGTCCAAGAAGGTGATCTAACCTTGTTTGGTGTATTTTACTGGGATTTTAATCCATTAGAATTAATTTTAATATGATTCTTTACATTATTAACCAATAAAATACATGATTTACCCTTTTAATGGGTTAAATCTTTGTTTTAAAGGTGATATTGAATTCCAGCCATTGATTCCCTGTTTCTATTTTATTTTTATGGTTTATTCATGTTTGTTTTACGTTATATAGCATAGAAATAATTTTATTTACTGTTTTATGGTTTATTTTATGGATTTACATTAGTTAATGCATGGTTTTTCAAGTTTCTTAAATTTCTGTGTGTTTTAGGTTTAGAACAGTAAAGATAATGTTATTTAGGATTGAAGTACTCATTGTTTATTTCTAATTTTTTTATATGTGATGCATGCATGAGTTATTGAGTTACTGTAAAAAATCAGAGGTTTTGGATCTCGGGAAACCTGTCAAAAAAATCAGACATCAAATCAGGTTTTTAAAGCTTTAAAATCGTTGTTAAAATCAAGAAGGTAACTTGCTGTAATGATATTTCTCTCATCTTATATCCGATTTTAGATTTGTAAAGTGATATGGATTCACATTGAGTAGATCTGTCTGCTGTGAAATTTTTGGATTTTTTTATCACTGTTTAGTATTTTTCCTCTTTCAGAGAATCTGTTTTTAAATTTAAAACTCGTTCGGGTTTACCAAAACCCTAATCAGACTTGTGTTAGTCATAAATCCCAAACCACAGATCCAATTCATGTTATGTAAAAAGTGAGTATTTCTATTTTTCTGTCTACTATTCACCACTAAAATTTCAGAGATGTTTGTTTAGGATTTCTATTTATGTCTGTATTTTCAATCTGAAGTATCCGTCTTAATCCCTGTTAAAAGTGATATATTTTAGCTCAGATTGCCGGAAGGGTTTCTCCCTAACCAGAGATTCTTTTTCTGATCTGTAAATTGGAAAGTCTTTGTTTTTCTTCCTAGTTTGTCTCTATAAAATTTTATAGATTTTCATGAAATATTGACCCCTGATTCGGGTCTAACTCTGAAACTGGTTGGTGAATTAGGTCAAAAATAGCATATTTTTAGGGTTTGATGCAATTTTCGGGTTAATTTAATGTCAAAAAAAATATTTTTATAATTCTAAGTCAAAACTAGGGTTATAAAAAGTTCAGGTACCAATTTGTATGGATTTTGGAATCCATTTGATGCCTGAATTAATAAAATTGCAAAACAGGATACCTGAAAGATCCAAAAACACTGTTAAAATCATATTTTTTGTGATATTATGGGATTTTCGTGCATAAGCATATAGTTTTAGGGTTTAATTATGTTCATAAGCATCTTAGGATACTTTAGGTTTAATTTTGTAGTTATTTGATAAAACCCAAGTTTTTACCAAAATCTATTTCAGAAAACCCTGATTTCAAGGCCATAGTCTTGCTATCGGGGGCAATTTGGTCATTTGACATAAATTTCGAAATCCCTAACCCTAATTTTCATATTATTAATCATGTCATAGCATATTTAGTTTGATTTGTTCTCATTTGTATTTCAAAACTTGCATTTTACCAAATATATTTCTAAAAATCCTAATTTCAAGGCCATAGTCTTGTTATTAGGGGTATTTTGGTCATTTTGACCCCAATTTCAAAATTCCATATCTTATATTCATTATTTGTTCAATTTTATTTCATATCTTTATCATTTTTATTTAAGGGAATCAAGGAAAATGCTTATGTCTAGCCAAATCCAGTAATTTCTAGATATTACTGGATAAACCTAGAAAAGCCAACATATATTCACTAACAAGTTTTCTAGTTTTGCAGGTACATTGAAGACTTTATTTTTTATGTATTTAAATTTCAATAGTGATGTAAACTAAATTAAACTTTGGAATAAGAATTTACATTTCCTGCTTAGCTTAGGTTGCATTGCATATAGTTTGTTTTTTTAAATAATGTTATTGTGTGATGGATGATGATTCATGCATATTCAAACTCACCATGGTCTACACGAATGGCACATGCACTAGCTTCTATGAAGTTCATAAACTTGGTGGAATTTGTATTTATGGCCATAGTCAGAATACGAATGATACCTAGATTTATGATCTTCACATTAGCCACATTCAGCCTACACTCTTAGGCTAACTTCAAAATGCACTGCATTTCTCAAAATACAAAAAAGTATTTCTCAATTCCTCAAATCCATATTCATTCATTTCATGCATTTGCCAATTCCAATTCAAATCTCCTAAGTCTTATAGCAAAATCGATTTTCCCAAAAGCATTGAATTTCAAAGAATATTTCAAGTGTTTCTCAAGTTCATAAACTCAATTTTCCAAGTTATGCAGTCAATTTCAAAGTTTGAAGTTAGAGAAATCAAAATTTTTCTAAGTCTTATTCAAAAATCGATTTTCTCAAAATATGGATTTGCCAATGATATTTCAAGTATTTCCCAAGTTCCAAATTCAAATTTTCTAAGTTAGAATTTCAATTTCCAAGTTTGAATTCAGAGAAATCAAGTTTCTCAGAATCGATTTTCACCAAATGTCAAGGATTCCTCAAAATCGATTTTTACTTCTCTCAGAAGTACATTTCAAATCCCAATTCACGATTTTTCATTTCCAAGATTTACATTTTCTAAATATTCTAAATATTTTCCAATCTTTGAAGCAATCATCATGTTTTCAAATGTGCATTTTTAGAAATTCATAGCATATGCCTGATTCTTTGTGCATTTAGAAATTAGAATATGATTTAGACAAGTTGAATAGAGTAGAGCATAAGATTGATCCTTGGTTCAATTACCCCTGTTAAAGGTGGCAGGAACGGTTGAACCTCGTACCGACATGCGAGTCCCATTCTACGGAATTTTCCCGCATTTTAAAACGGAGGCGAGTTATTTTCAAAAACTATTTCAAAGGTCAGTTTGATTTGCAAAAGTAAAAATTTTGCGATGATAACATTTATTTAAAAAGATAAGTGAGAAATCATTTTTAGGAAGAAAATCCGCTGCAAGAAGGATGAGCAGTGCGAGGACTGATCCTTCAAATCAAACATGAGAGATCATCATGAGGGTCAATTTTTGCAGGAAATGGTTTGAAAATCTAATTTTTGAAAAAGAAGATCAACAACAGATTTGAAAAAAATATAAGATCAACATAAGAGTTGATTTTTTTTTTAATATAATGATTTGAAACCAATCTTGGAAAATAAGACCAACACAAGATTTGATCTTTGAATATAATGATTTTGAAGACCAATTTTTGGAAGGTAAGACCAACATAACGGTTGAATATAATGTTTTGAAATCAATTTTTAGAAGATAGGACCAACACAAGGTTTGATCTTCGAATATAATGTTTAAAAACCAACCTTTGGAAAATAAGACCAACACGAGGGTTGATGATGGTTCAAAAAGGAACCCTATTTTTGGAAAATCTGATCAACCTGAGGGTTGATAATGGTTCGAAACCCATTTTTGGAAAACATGATCAACACGAGGGTTGATAATGGTTTAAAACCTATTTTTTGGAGAATTTAATCAGCACAAGGGTTGATTTTGGTTAGAAACCCATTTTTGGAAAATCTAATCAACACAAGGGTTGATTTTGGTTAGAAACCCATTTTTGGAAAATCTAATCAACACAAGGGTTGATTTTTGGACCAAAGAATATTTGAACTCTTTGGTTATGAAGACTTCCAAAATTTCATGTTTTTCGAAAAACCCTCATAGGTAATATCATTTCTCTCATGAATGATGTCGGGATTGTCCCGCATTTTGAAAATAACAGGAATTTAAATGCCCCAGTATGGCAAAAGAAGGAAGTATTACGAATATCAAAGATATAAAGAAAACTTGACATTTCATTTGATAAGCAAAGGTTTGATGACAAAACTGAATATTTACAAGAACTTTAAAAGGAAAAGATCCATAGAAGGCTGAACTGACTTGCCCCTACAAGATGACTAACAAAAGAGACGAAAACAGAAAATTTTTGGCTTTATCAATTCTTCGAGTGATCCGGAAGAGTCTAGGTTGGAACTGCAGGTTGCTCCCCTCCTTCCTCTGGTACCAAAATTTCTTTGTCGATGAAATCCTGTGTGATGTTTTTGAGGATGAAGCAATGCTCTGCATCATGCCCCCTTACTTGATGAAATTTGCAGAAACATTCTCTCCATTTTCCCATGGTGACCGAAGGATCAACTCTCCGGGGAAGTGTGATCATATCTTCCGTGAGCAGGTATTTGAGAACCTCCTCGACTGGCTGACCTAAAGGGGAAAACTCGCGATCGTAACTCCAGCCAACATGCTTTACCTCCTTTGGCTTGCCTGATTTTTGTCGAGAGTTGTCCCTTTCCTGAGCATGCTTGGTTAGGGGGATCAGGCACTTTTCTTCTTCGTCTTCAATAAAAAGATTCTTATCAATGCAGTCTTGAATAATATTTTTGAAGACAAAGCAATGATCAGTGTCATGTCCTGTTGTCCGATGGAATTTGCAGAATTGGTTCTTGTATTTTCCCAAGATAGTGGAAGGACTCGTGGCTTTTGGGAGCCTGACTAGTCTCTTGGTTAACATGTATTCAAGAACTTTATCCAACGGCTCATCCAAGGGAGTGAAATCTCGGTTACTACTCCGATCTTTACGCTTTAGCTTTTCCTGATTCTTCTCCTTTTGCGGAGGACTGGATTGAAGTAGTTCATCTTGGTTTCTGCTGAACTTTCCCTTCTGTTTTCTAGATGATTCCAAATTGTTGTTTTGATTGCCCGGATTGCCTTTATTGCTGCTCCTGCTGGTTTTAGAATTTTCTGCACTGCCATCATTGTGCTTGCTCATTGGAAAGGTGACAGGTGCCTCTTCCTTGGTGGGAGCTTTTCCAAAACTGGCTTCAGCCTGCTCGGATAATATTTCAACCACCATCTTTTTGAACAACCGATATATAGCAGGATCAATCTCATTCTGGTTGTCCTGACCTCCTTCTCTAGCAAAACTTTGTGAGTCCATTTCTCAATTCTTGCTTCCGACTGGTGCGGTCTTTGATCTTAGCCTGAACCACCCATTAATACCAAATGCTTTCTCTGTAGGGTAGAATGAGACCCTTTTAGAAAGATTTTGGAGGAAACTTTGATAAAGGAAGAAATCAAATTGACAAAGAGATATCCCACTACTAGGGATTGAGTCTGCACGAGAGGCACGACAATCGTATTATTTCCCCGTGAGAAGAAATAAATAATTTAGAATATGATTAAAAGGACATCTCTTGATGAAAGAGATTTTTGTTACAAAATAGATTTAGAAGATACGTAGAAGAAAATTTTAGAATAATAGATGGTAAATTTTGAAAAATTGGAAAAATTACAGGCAGGATCAAAAAAGAATTTAAAGAAATCAGAAAAAGAAAAGAAAATACACCTGGGGTTTCTGAAGATAAGGAAAATTTTGAATAATATACCCAGGGTTTTGGAAAGGTTTGATATATATATACATATATGAAAACACGAGAGACATTGCATAACCAAAACCACACAAACAAGGATATGCATACAGCATTCCCTAAAGGCTGACTCTAAAAACAATATTTGAAAATAGCTTGTAGGACCTTAATCCTAACTCTATGGTTCAGATCATCTGATTCCAATCAAGGTATGCCGATATACTCAAGCCGAAGCTCGAAGTACATGGCATATAAGATATTTCTCTGGTTCTAAGGTAAGGGCTTCCCAACATCCTTGAGCACCTACCGATATACCTCGGACTATGGCCCTTAGGTACGTGGTAGGGGGGCGCGAACCCAAATAAGTGGTCCAATTGTGAGGCTCTCTCCCGAACTATGGTTCAGTGAGACAGCCCAGCAACGTGAAGACCGGGACAATATAGGTAGGGATGTTTTCAAAATATGATCAACATGCAAATAAAACCAGAAGGCTCTAATGCAAGTCCTAAAGAGATAGAATTTAAATAAAGAGAAGCATACACTTGCATACATTGTTTGCATTCAATCTCTAGAATTGAGGAGAGTTGTATTTAAAGCCTAAGTCTAATGTGATAATGGAATAATCTCCTCAATATAGTCCTACCAAACCATACTTAGATCCTATATGCAAAAAAATTGTCAGCTTTAGGACAGAGTCTAGGCTCCTAAGGTTTGCATGGAAATGAAGTTGACATAGAAGAATAAAGACTTAGAAAATATTTAAAGCAAAGTAAAGGCATAGATCCAACCGGACGAAGACGAGTCCCATCTCGGTCGCCAAAACTGTGATCATCGCAAAAATTTTCCTCTCTTGTGGTTTCTCTCTCTTCCTTCTCTTTTCCTTTTCCAACCTCTATTTTCCTCCTTTTTGAAGGGAGAAGAATAAAAGAAAGAAAAAAGAAAGAGAGAAAAAGAGAAGAGAAACTCTTTTGCGGGGTTTCACTTGACCTTGATTTTAAAAAATATTTAGAAATTTATTTAACTCGCCTCCGTTTTGTAAATTCGCGGGAAAATGGAGAGACGGGATTCGCTCGTCGGTACAAGGTTCGATCGTTCCTGACGCCTTTACCAGGGGTAATCGAACCAAAGATCGAATCTATGCCTTTTGCTTTTGCTTAAAATATTATCTAAGAATTTATTCTAAGTCTAAATGCACAAAGAATCATACTTGTGCAATGCAAGGATGTATGCTCTTTTGAAAAGAATGTTTTGGAAATTTCCAAGTATTCTGAGATGAACTTGGTAAAGGAGTGAAGAAATGTTTGAATTTAACTTTAGAACTTGAGATAGATCAGAGAAGTTCTAAGTATTTGAAGTAAATCAGGATTGGAAGAATAAATCTTGATTTTGAGAAAGAATGATTTGAAGTTTTGAAATGAAAGAAAATGAAATTTCAAAGTCGGAAATGGACTTTGAGTTTTGAACTTGAATTTAGGAAGGGAAATGAATACTTGAGATGGAATTGAATTTAGATTTTGAAGTTTGAAATTATAATAGACTGAGAAAATCAAATGGTATTTAAGAATGGATTTAAGAGATTCAGATTAGATCCGAAAATGGAATTGAAATCTAGAATTGGAATTGGATTCCGGATCCTAAACAAAATGGGATCCGAGATTTGGAATCCAAGATGAACTTTGGGTTCTTGATCCTGAAATGGAGTGGATCTGAAGTCTGAGATCCAAATGTAGAGTTGGACTCTGGATCCTTAGATGGATTTGGATCTAAAGTCTGAGATCCAATGTAGAGTTGGACTCTGGATCCTAAGATGGATTTGGATCTGAAGTCTGAGATCCAATGTAGAGTTGGACTCTGGATCCTAAGATGGATTTGGATTTGAAGTCTGAGATCTAATGTAGAGTTGGACACTGGATCCTAAGATGGATTTGGATCTGAAGTCTGAGATCCAAGGTGAAATTGGAGTCTGGATCCTAAAGAGGAATTGGATTTGAAGTCTAAGATCCAAAGTGAAATTGGGGTCTGGATCCTAAAGAGAAATTGGATCTGAAGTATGAGATCCAATATGAGTGTTGAATCCTGGCTCCTAAAATGGATTTGGAGTTAAATTCAGAAGATGAATCAAGAACTTCCAAGTTTAAATTGAACTTGAAAAATGAAATTTAGAATTTGAATATACAAACGAATTTCAAAGTCAAATTAGACCTTGAATTTTTGAAGTTTGAATTTGGAATTTAGAAGATGAATCAAGAGTCTCAAAGTTAAAATTGAGCTTTGAGTTTGATTAGAGTTTTGAATATAAAATGAATTTGGAATTTCAAAGTCAAATTGAACTTTGAAATCTGATTTGAATTTGAATATAAAAATGACTTTGAAATCTCAAAGTTAAATTGAACTTTGAGATTGAAAATGAAATTGAATTGGAAAATGAAAGGATGAATTGGATTTTATAAGAATTGAAGATAGATTGAGGAAGATATTTACATCACTTGGAGTTTTGAAAAAAGAATTTTTGAAAATATGATGCAGTTCTATCCTAAATGATGAATGAATTTAAAGAATTTTGAAATTGGATTTGAAAAGCTATCCCATTCTTTGGATGAATTAAAATAAGATTGAAGATATAATACACCCTTGACTATGGTCATTGAATGTATTATATAATAATCTATATTTAGGTTCAAGAGAAGAATGAAATACATTTGGTGCTTTTATAGAAATTAAAATGAAATGAACTCTCAATATACCCTGACTATGGCCATTGGTATATATTTTGAGTTGATTTTAAGTTAAATTCTGATAAAAGAAGAAAATATTTAAGGAAAATATGATGAATTTTGAAAATGGATCCAGTGTGGATCCAGTGTTATTTCGTAAAAGATAAAAATCCTAAGTCTTGTTTACATCTCGACTATGGCCGTTGATGTAAATCATTAACTTAGAATTAATTTACCTCTTACGAAATGGTACACGTGCCATTCGTGTGCCCATTTGTGAAGAGAAAAGAATGATATGAAGGAAATAATTCATAATGTTCTCATGCTCATTCATTCTAATCTAGAACAGGAAACGTAAATTCTCATTAAGATCTAACTTATTACAATATTTAAAATTTGAAAATACAAATCCCAAATAATGACATTTTCCAGATATTTCCTGCAAAACAACTGGTTAGTTCAACTAAAAAGATATATATACAAAGAAAACATCATATTGTGTGCACATGATTTATATATCTATTCTGAATTCATGAAGGGTTTAATGCATCCCAGCTAGATGGTAAAATGATTCCTAAACTAGTAGGAAAATGAATATCCAGATATATACAAGGATCATGTTTGTTTGTGAGACTTATATTAAGCAGAAAATGTTCATTGACATATGATATCCATGTACATGCTGTGGGGTGACAGAGAGGATTATACGCATAATGTCCTAAACTAATGGCAAAGTGGATGTCTAGAATGAGCATAGTGATCATCTACATGGGTAAGATATGCATGGCCTTAGGTTAAAGGCAAATATATACATATATATTCACCTAAAGTATTATATCCTATACAAAATGGGAGGTGTTATAAAGAGATGCCCATGTAATAGGATTTGTAGTTACCCACAGACTGTTTGTGAAAGGAGCTAATGAGGGAGGAGATGGAACATGCTAATGTGTTAACAGGGCATGGTACAGACATGCAACATTGTAAAAATATGAGTGTTATACAGAGATTGACAGTAGTGAATGTTAAAAAAAATGAAGGAAAGACTGTATAGCAGATACAACTGTCATAATTTTGACATTGTGTTGAAGTGTATTTTGAGTATGCACAGGTGAAGAGTATGCTGAAGGGTGAAAAGGTGCTATGCTGAGTGGTTAATGCCATGCTGTGGTTGCAACAGGAATATGGATGTTTGAAAAAATATGCTTTGAAGAATGTACTCACAAAGTAGTTTCACCTAATGAAATTCATTTTGCAGGAAAAAATTACAGCAGGTGTTGTGCTATAGCAGTGAGAATGATGAGAGTGTGAGAGTGAAGGTGGATGAGAGTGACAGACATGGTTGATGATGCTGAATATTATATGAGTGATACTGGTAACATATAACATGCTGGGAGGTGTATAGGTATGGGATAAAAGAGAGGAAAAGATGGATGCTATGACTACAAATATGGCATTGCAATAATGGATTAATGACTCAACACTATAAGTCTTATTTGAAAACAAATGGGGCCCAATATCGCAAGATTAATTAGCAAACAAACTTTCTGTAAAAAGACTATACATTGTGCTGCGAGTTGGCCCCACACCATACTTCAATAATCTCCAGCATAAACAAAGGGAACGTAAATTATAAGAAAAAAAAATTCCATATTATACAGAATTCCAATATAACTCAGTATGTCATGACCATGTCATATATCTCCAAGGCCTCCAAATCAGACCTCTTGGGTTATAATGAACCCATTGGAAAATGACCTGTACTAGGTCATCAGTTCACCCCGGACATGCATATCTCTTTTATGTGTGGCGAAGTGAAATAACTAGGACCGCCAGGTAACTGGGATGACTCAAACCATCAGTTCATCCATGCTATATGAATGCTAAATCCAAGGTGATCAAAACAAATCAAATGAAACAAGAGCCAAATTGATTCACGGGGGCTTGAAACATTGTACAATCACCACTTGTTAACACCTGCTCAATATTCACAAAAGTTAATAGAGTGGTTAGCAAACAATTTGCCGAAAATGTCCAGTCTGGCTCGACTGGTATGAGCAGATCCTACTGCGAGAGACTATGCGCAACTTGCCCACTTCAAGATTTTCAGAATCAGTCCTCCCTTTAACACAATTTTTTTTTTTTGAGAATCCCAACTCTTCTATTAGTGGGGCAATGGTCCCAATGTTACAAACAAAAGCTTGAGGTATATGCCACAATGTGCAATGTAACTCTGTAGGAGTGCAGAAGATTCGAAATTTAACAGATAAAAGCAGATAAAACAAAGATCAGAGGCAACAAAGTATTACAATCTCCATATGTTTGGTAAACAGGTATGGGGTTGATGGGAGAGGGCATACACAGTATATGAAATGAATGACAATAATACTAAAGATAGACGTGAGGCCACATATATGTTTCACAATTCACATGCATAGTGTCTTATTTGTCAAATACCAACAATGGATTGGCGTCCTCAGACTTACCAGTTGAATTGCAGGACTTCCCTTACCTTCCCACAACCAGATTAATACTTGTCCATCTAGATTGGCATTTATAGAACCAGAAGAGTTATCTGCAAAAGAAAGCAATGGTGAAGAGTTGTCTTTATAGGCATTCTTATGGATTTTTCCAGCTACCCATTTGCAGCTGCTCACCATGGAAACACTCTGGAGTTATTTTATGCACATAGGACACTATTATGATCATAGGGGAAGGTGCCTTTAGCGGGTACCAGTATGATAGTGAGACTCATCTCTTTGGTAAGTGACCAGGGTCAGTTGCAAGGCATAATCAGGACCGGCGGGTGTCACATCCCAGCACCGACTCAAACGACCCCTTTCACCCCAGGCAGTAGGATGGCAACGCCATATACTCACCATACCTGGCATTTGCTCAGGGTAGCCTAAAATGCAGTATGCTAATCAACTTATCAACCAGTCTCTTCAGATTATCACCAAATATGTTAATGCATTTATCTTTCATTCTTGGTGATGGATTTGAACACCTCGACAGTCACAAATGGCAATTCACGATGCAAATTAGCAGGTGTATAAGCATGCCTACTGTTGCAAAAATGAATCAGAACTGAAAACGCAGGTTAAAACTCTGTTGGAATGGGAGTGGAGCCACTGATAAAATGAAGATGCCTCTAATGATATGCACCAAATGAAATATAGAAACTGTAATGCAACACTAGACAAATATCATTAATATACCAGGCAGTGACAAAAAGATGGTGGGAAATGGGGTCCTTAGGATTCGATCACGATGGATTTCTGAGTGACTCACAATGCCCCCAAGTACCATCTCTTAATCAAAATTCATGGTGATTGTGACCATGTCCACAACAGATCAATAGGGCTGCGTTCAAGATCGACTGGTCTTGATGATGTTTTAACATTGTGGGAATGCCATGAGCAGTCATGGAAACAGGCCCGATGCAGGATGCAAAATGCGAAGAAATGAAAGAATGATGGGTTCTAATCATCTAGGAACAGTAAAACAAATCGGAAGGCAGCATTAGAGCATGAACGCAAAATTTATAGAAATTGTTAAAGCACATTGCAAAGAGTACCATATTTAAGCAATATTAGCAATAATAATATTAATGAACATAAAAAATGTCATGACTAACAAAGGCAAGAAATCGATGTCTAAACAGAGATCATGTAGGAAATCCACAGTTCATCAGAAGATCAAAAATGATGGCAAAATTTAGCAAAACAGTTGGATTGGGGTTCGGATGAACCCTATCGGATTATCAAATCCGATAGCCTGAGCCCAATAAGAGTAATGTAAAATAAGTAGAAATGCTAAGAATCAAAATATTGGCTGTCAAGGACAAGAAAACATCAAAAAGGAGATCACAGAAGAAAATTCACCAGAGGATCACAATGAAAGCAAAGTTTAGTAGAACGGTTGGATTGAGATTCAGACAAACCATAAAGCATTACTGAATCCGATAGCATGATCAGGGCAATGGCGAATCACAGAACAACAAAAGGACTAAAAACAAAATGCAAAAGAAATATTGGAATTAGGAACTTCCACTTGCTGTTGCACAAGAGGTGGGTTAAGATTGCACAAGCAATCTAACACCACCCATGGTGCATAAATGGAGATTAAAATAGGAGAACAAAAAGAAAATTCAAAGAAAGTTAAGGAAAAAGGGGAAGGGACCTACTTGATTTCTTTGCAGGGGTCAGAAGGAGTTTTTCTTCCGTCTCCGTCTTAAGCTCTTTTCTGATCGATAAAAGAGAGAAGGAGGCTTGATCAAGAAGCCGATGGATGGTTCGAGGTAAAGTCTCTAGTGATGATCAATGCGAATGGATTGATGCTGGCTGGAGTCCCCCCTATTTCCCCTGCGTGCTCTCCTTTTAAAGGGGAAGGGGAGCCTTCGAGAGAGGGGAGAGTCTGTTGAGGATGAACGGAGGAGGGAGGTCCCAGGGCGATCGAAGGTGCGAATGAGAGATGGCCGTTGTAGTTTTCCTCAATATTCCAAAGGGGGCTTCCTTTTCAAGGTTTTTCTAAAAAATGGTTTTTGATTTTTAAAAAGGGGTTTGAGAGAGGGTCTTTGATAAAAAGTTTAAAAAGGAGCTTTCAATTGCATATTTTTCTGAATTTTTGGAATTTTTCTATTGTTTTCTTTTTCGATTTTCTTATTTTTTTGTTCTTTTCTTACATTTTTTTGTATTTTTCTATATTTTTGGAATAAAATCCTAAAATTTACGAGAAAACAAAGATTTAAAACTAATTTTTTTGGTATTTTTGAGAAATATTTACAAAAGAGGGTTTTCAAGGCTATCTTGGGAAAATTTCTTGAGAAAATGGGTTTGGACCCAAATTTTGAGAAAATATTCGAGCTTTAAACCTCGAATTGAGAAACACAACTCGATGGATCCAAACGGATACCGGACGAACTGTTTGAGCTTTTCAAAAAGTTATTTTGGAAATTTTGGGAATTTGATTCAAAAACTGGATAGCGAAGCTCAGATTGAGATTTTTTATCTGGATCCAGATCCGAAATTGAGTCAGATATGTAAAATGAATTTAATTTCAACAAAATTTGAAAAATAAAATGGAATTTAGATTTAAAAGTGACTCAATTACCTAGAAAATGGGTGCAAAGGGCAAAAAGGGGATATTTACAATATTTAGAAAAATTTGGGGTGTTCACAGTTCGCCACCTTCTCGTGTATGTTCCCAGACCACTTGGATGACTGTGGGTTGGAGATGGCATTGACAGTAGGCAAGCAAACTATCAACGGAAGTTTGATTCAGGCTATGGCAGAACGGTGGAATCCACGTATCTGTACATTCTGGTTTCCATGGGGAGAGATGACTCTACTGATAGACGAATTCAATGATATTATGGGATTTCCCGAACCAGCTGGTCAGCTAGATGATCCTGTCGAGCAGCAGTTCTTGATCAACATCAAAGGGGTAGATGTTCGAGAAGCTTTGGCTTGAGCAACAGGGAGCAGATCATGGTCTCTCACTGAGATCGATGGGAATCAGTTTATTGACTTGTTTAGACTCTATCGCAAGTACGGAGCTTACGAAGAGGTTGACACTTTGTCTCGAGCAGCAAAAGACAGAATTCAGCATGCCATGATCCTATGCACGGTGGGATTAGCTTTCTTTCAAGATGGTCAGAATTTCATAGATATTAGAGTTGCTCAGATCTTTCAAAGATGGGGAAGCAAGCAGACCCGTCAGCTATCAGTTTCTATGGCAGCCCTGGCTTTTCTTTACCGAGGTTTGGCTCGATTCGCTCTTGGAGAAACCATTCTGGTGGATGGATGCACTTACACCCTGCAATCATGGTTCCTATGACATATGCCATCCTAGGCCAGCTCCTTTAGATTCAGCAGTAAGCAGCCAAAGTCGGTCATTCACTATCGAGTCTTGATCAAGAAACTGCATCAGGAGGAGATTGTTTGGGACTACTTTGACAGAAAAGAATCAGTTCCTCGTTACACTTATGCTCGCAGCAAGCGCTACAGATTGCTTGGCCCCTTCTTCTGTGTTGATTATCAGCCAGCAAGATGTCTCAAACAGTTTTCGCAGCGGCAGGTTAGTGCCAACATCCGCTTCCCGATGGGCAACATGCCAGAGTTTAATCTGCAGTCTAATCAGTGGTCTGGGACATACCATGTCATCAAATATACTTGGGATTTTTTCATTTCTTTATCTTTATTTCCTGGATCAAATGTATCTTCTGAATATCAAGAGTGGTGGCAAACTGTCTGCCCACCCTCTCTTTGTCTTTGAATAGTACTATCAATAAAAAATACTTTTTTTGGCCAAATTTTATTTCTTGTATTTTATTTTATAGCACAAATGGTCACAATTTTGGTGACAACCCAATTCTGGGTAAATGGGACATTCCTCTGACTTCTCTTCAATATATTTTATCATGGTTGACGACCTCGCATAGGTAACAAGGCACATTTCTCCATTATCATCAAAATGGTAACACAATTGTCACAAATCTTGTGATGACCCAATCCCGGGTAATGGGATAATCTTTTGAAATTGTCTACCAAAATCCTTCATTCTTTTTTCTCAAAAAATTATGGTTTTCAAAAAACTTTCTTCCATACTCTAACCATTCCCGTATGTGAACACCCCAAATTTTTCAAAATCTTTTAAATATTTTCTTTTTGCCCCTAATATCATTTTTGAGCAATTGAGTCATTTCAAATCTAAATTCCAGTTCATTTCTCTAGTTTTATTAAAATTAAATTCACTTCATATGTTTAAATTGATTTCGGATCTGGATCCATCATCCAGATCCAAATCTGAATCTCCTTGTTCAAATTTTAAATTAAAATTGCAGAAAATACCAAAACTAGTTTTTAAAATAGCTCGGACAGTCCCTCCGACATCTGTTTGGATCCATCAAATTGTATTTCTTGATTCGAGTATCAACACTCAAACATTTTCTCAAAACCTGGATCAAAACCCATTCTTCTGAAGAAATTTCCCCGAAATGGTCTGAAATTCTCAGTAAAATACTTTTTGTAAATATTCTTTTTAGAAAAATACAAAAAAAATTAGGGTTTTAGTCTTTATTTTCTCAGATTTTCATTCCAAAAATACAAAAAATAAAAATTCAAGAAAAAAACAAAAAAAATATAAAATAATGAAAGAAAATTACAAAAAAATAGAAATGGTTTTTAAGAGAAACTGTTATCGTTGCAAAAATTTTCCCCGTCTTCCCTTCCTTGGGGAAGAGAGAGAGGGAAACGCTTTCGCGCTTCAAACTTGACCGGGTTTTGGAAATTGTTTTGAAATACTCGCCTCCGTTTTGAAAATTGCAGGAAAATCCATGGGATGGGGCTCGACCTGTCGGTACGAGGTTCGACCGTTCCTGCCGCCTTTAACAGGGGTAATCGAACCAAGGACCAAAATTGTGCTTGACTTAGTTAAATCATCAAAATCGTGTTCTATCCTAAATGCACAGAGAATTCAGGCATGTGCTATGAAGTTTTGTAAAATGCAAGTTGGAAAAACATGATGTATGCTTGGAAAATGCTTTGGAGTAAGAAAATATTTCTCAGGAAAAGGGTCAATTTCTCAGGAAACTCAGATGAAAAAGGGTTTTCGAAATCACAGGAAAGTTCATAAAGATGTGGGAAAATCATGAATAGTTGAAAATCCTGGGAAAATAGAAGTGATTCTTGAGAAAAAGGTGAACATTTGAAAAGGGAAACACTTCTCAGGAAAACTCGGACTTTGAGAACTTTCTTAGGAAAATAATGGAAGATTTATAGGAAAACTCATTGGAGAAGGAAATTCAAAACTTGGGAAATTGAAATCCTGGGAATCTTACCCTTGAAAATTGATTTTTGATTCTTGAGAAAGATTGGGAAACTCCTTTTAAAATCTTAAGAGAATAACCTTTCCCAAGGAAAATCGAGGGAAACTTTGATCTTGGAAATCTAACTTAGAAGTTTCTTGAGAGACTGGTTTCCATGGAAAACTGTGAAAACTTGACTTGGGAAAACCGATTTTGGAAAATACTCAGAGTTTCTTGAGAAATCAATTTTTTGAGAATGAAATTTTCTTTAGAAAATCATGAGAAAACCAATGATTTCATGATGCAAATGATATGAATGTATGAATGCACTTTGAAAGATTTCTAAGAAATTTGTTGGAAAATGTGTATTAAATCAAAATAAATCCTTCACATATCCTGACTGTGGCCATGAATATGTTCAGAGTTTAATTGATTTAATGCACAATACTTTGAAAATATTAGAAATATGATGTGCATTTTAAGATAGCCTAAGAGTGTAGGCTCAATGTGACTAGTAGAAAGATGATGGATCTGGGTCTCGTCCATATTCCGACTAGGGCCGTAAATATGGATTCCACCGAGTTCATCAACTCCCTAAGAGTCGGTGCACGTGCCATTCGTGAACATCCATAGTGCTTTTGAAACAAAATGCATGAATCATAGAAACAGGATATTGCATAAATTTAAATTATATGATATGCATCCTAGTCTAAGCTGGAAATTAACTCTCTTATTCCAAAATTTACAGTATTACATCACTAAATAAATTAAATAAAAGAAATTTGCAGACTTCAGCTCCCTCTTTTGAATGTCCCTGCCAAACTTGAAATAAGGTTAGCTCAAATATGTGGGTTTTTCCAAGATTTTCCAATAATATTATGAAATTATTGGCTTTAATTGGATATAAACCCTATTCTCATGCTTCCTTGATATTTGAAATGATGAAAATACAAGAAATTCGGTGGAAAAAAGTTTGAAATTCGGAATTGGGGTCAAAATGACCAAAATACCCCTAATATTAGAATTATACCTTTAAAATCAAGGTTTTTTGAAGGAAAACTTGGTAAAATTGAGATTTCGAAATTCAAATTGAATCAAATGATGATGAAATGCAGTATGAGACATTATGACATGCTTCTAAACACATTATTACTGTAAAATCAGAATTTGACATTTTGCAATTTATCCAAAATAACGAATTTTGCTTGTTTTTCGCTTGTATCCGGGTCCCGCGGGGCCCTGTTTTGATATTATGGCTAAACCAAGCCTCAAATGAATTCCAAATTACACCAAATTCGGTATGAAGCATATACCTACTCTGATAAACAGCCTAGAATGCTAAAAATTACGAAATGATATGATTTGAATGCTAAAATTTAAAGAAAGTCCTAAAAAGGGTGGATTTCGCCTATGGACCCGAACCAAATGCAATGCTTAATATGATAATTTAAGATTTACACCATAAAAACTTATGATATTTTTCATTTTGCTAAAGGACCCGAAATGGAACACTTTTTGTTTTTACAGCCTCGGCATTTGAGCCATGGTGAGTTCGGTAACAGGGATTTGGTTCTGTCAGAGGTAAAATCGACCTAATCTAATATAAAAATGCTAAACAAATAAAAAACAGCCATGGAAATTTATGATATTTAACAGAGCTACTCACGACACCTATATGGACAACTTTCATGTTCTTGACTTTGGCATTTGATCAACATAAACACATATAAAAATATAACTTTTCATTCCTAAATTGACAGAATAGACAAATGTGATAAAACAGAGGACTGACAAGAAAAATCCGAAACAGGTATCACAGCTGTTATAAAAATCACAAGCTTCCAGATTCAAATAGAGGACATCACGGACATTACTTTCATTTTTTACAGTTTTGGATTTGGAGCAACACGTAAATAGAACCAATAGCCCTAAGTCGATCCAAAATCTCAGAGGCCCAAATCAGGCTCTGACACGTGTCCCGAACTTTCGGATTTTTGTCATATAGTAGTAAAACTCATAAAAATCTGAGAAAATAAGGTTAACAACTAGACATCTTCCCGAGTTCAGAACATCTTTTGGATCGAAAATCGGATCTCCCATCAGGGAGATCTTGATTTTACAAGTCGGAAATAAAAATTTAAAATGCATCCCGGGTAGTAAAACCCAACTCACCTTTTTGAACGTTTACCGCAGTAAAGAAATTCAAATGCTTTCGAATTTTTGGAACATTTTTAGGGATACCTAAGGGCGTATTCCATGATTTTTTTGGATTTGATTACAAATATTACACGCATGAAATGACGTGTGTACTGACTGACAAAAACAGAGAACTACTGAAACTGAGCAGAATTGAAATAAATGTTAAATTAATCCTAATTAACTCATGAAACATGCTAAATTAACGAAATAAAATGCAAATTAAATGTAGATAAATGCATGAATGTTAAAAATCATCAAGGTAGTGCAATCATGTATTTTTATATATGTCATTTTATGAGAATAGCTCAATCCATTCCTCGGATGAGCTCTTTCTTCAAACGACACGTGAATCAAACCAAAGGCATTATCATGGTGAAATCAATAGGAATGGAGGCTTACCCTGTGTTCTCCAGCGGTTTTGGAACTCCCGAAATGAACGACTACCTTGACAATGGGCTCCAGAGGGGCGTGAATCCAGAGGAAACCAAGAAAGAAAGAAAATGGAATTCTGAAGTTCAATTCTCAAACAGGGCACTCCCTGAGCTGAGCATGGGCTAGGGTATTTGTAGAAATTTTGGAGATTTTCAAAATTCAAACACAATGAATCTGGACCTTCCATGTGGCGCCATCTCAGGGCATGCCATTTTGATTTTTGAGAAAATCAAAATGAGAATTTTGTGAGTGAGACACCTCAGCAGGGGAATTTGGAATTTTTCAAAAAGCATGCTTGATTTTCTCTGCAGGAGGCTCCCAAATGGCGCCACCTCAGAGGGTGCTACCTGGGGTTTGAAATTCAAATTTGCCTTTTGTAGGGAGCCCTCAGGAGGTGCCACCTCAGGGGGCTATTTTTATTAAAAATATAAAATAAATAAAAGAAATGAAGCCAAGTGGGGCTCTGGATTGGCGCCACCTCAAAAGGTGTTATGAGGTGTAAAGTTGGAAACAATAGGAGCATGCCATGTGGCATCACCTCTAGAGGCTCTTGACACATGTCAGAAGGATAAGAGTGGAAGAAGCATACTGTGCCACCTCAGAGGAATTCAAATTCTACTTTTCTGCAGGAAAGGAGAGGCTGACATGTGGCAGTTCCTCAGAGTGGCTCCTACAATGCCATGTGGCAGGAGAACATGACTGGAATAAGCAGAATGCGCCACCTCAGAGGGGGGGTTCTCCTACTTTTTCTGATGCATGGAGGTTTGGACATGTGGCAGACAAGTGTCAGCTGTCTGGAGAAGCCTTCTCAAATGGCGCCACCTCAGAGAGAGATTTGAATTTCAAATGGAGGTTGGATCTGGAGGAATGAAGGATGGACACGTGGCATTTCCTCAGAGTGGCTCCTACAATGCCATGTGGCAGGAGGGCAAGGGACATGTGGCACCATCTCAACAAATGAATTTAGGGAGGAGAATTCAGGATTTGCGCCACCTCAGCCTGGAGTTTGAATATTTGATTTGTTGCTTTTTCTGAAGAAAGTCAAGAGTGACATGTGTTCTCTACTTTTTCTGAAGGAAGCTAAACATGACATGTGTCATCTACTTTTCTGAGAAAAGTAGGGGAAAGACATGTGTCATCCTGCTTTTTCTAAAAGAAGCAGAGAATGACACGTGGCAGAGGGAAGAGAAGGAGATCCAAGCCATGTGGCGCCATCTCAGACAAAATAGAAAAGGTGAAGTTCAGGATTTGCGCCACCTCTAGAAAGATTTGAATATTTGAATTCCAGTTTTTTCTGAAGAGAGCAGGAAATGACACGTGGCATTTGCTTTTTCTGAGAAGAGCAGAGATTGACACATGGCATTTGCTTTTTCTTAGAAGAGCAGAGATTGCCATGTGTCCTATGTAGTAGACACACTTCAAGTGGCACCACCTCAGAGGAGACAAGTTTTGCTTTTTCTGGCCAGAACAACACATGACACTTGGCATCTCAGAGTGATCTTTGTAATGACACTTGGCGCAGGGTGAAGATGGTGGATACTGACACATGGCATGGAATGAAGAGGACATGTGGCAGCTTCTTAAGGTAGCCCCACACTGACACTTGGCCGATAGATGAGAGGCGAGAGAAAAGACAAATGGCGCCAATCCAGGGGACAAGGCTCCTATATTTTTGGGTTTTTCAAAATTCAGATTTTTCAAAAGAAAAGCCTATGTGACACCACCTTAGTGTGGTCCCACATTGCTTCTTTATTGAAATAAAGACAAGACAATAAACCTCTTTTTGGAATTTTCATAAAATCTAGACTAATTGGTAAAACAGGAAATTTTGGAAAGAGTTGGCCCCTGTAGGGCGATTTTGTAAAAGAATGATAGTTGAAATAGCTGACAAAAGGACAAAATTTGAGATAAGGTGGCTGAAATCCATATTGAAAACTATCCAGACTTTTTCTTGAGGAAATATTTTGAAATTCAGAGTCCTGGGGGTAAAATGGGAAGAATTGATAATTTTAAAGACCCAGGGTTTTGAAATCAATTTTGAAAGTAGTTGAAATTCGAATCTGGATTGAAAATTTTGAAATCAAGAGTTCTGGACCTCAAAATGACATGATGTGCAGTGCAGTGATATGAAATGCTCATGCAATGCTATGAAATGACATGTCATATGAAATGTAATCCTGAATTGGGCTTTGGAGATTCCTGTCTTTTGTCTGGAATAAAATTTTGAACCTCTGAGCTGAAAATAGAGAAATTTTGAGAGTTGCAGACAGAATTTAGACTTTTGCAAGGTCCGGGCTCAGAAAATGACCATTTTGCCCTCCGGCGTTTTCAAAGGATGGATGCTGATGCTTGGTGGAAATGTTGGAGAGGTGAGTGAAAATTTGGGGTGTTTACAAATGCCCCTCTTTGCTACTAAGCCGGTTTGTGGCCGAGCTTAGTGGCAAAGAAAAACACACCAAATTTGGGCTATATAAAAAAAAAAAGAATGCCCCAGTTAGAAGGATCTGACTGGGTATGAAGAAATTAGCCCGGTGATCATGGTAGATATGAAATGAAGAATGAAGAGGAAAGATTTGCTCTATGAGAGCGAAGTTCAGGTTTTTATGCCCTTAACCTGGATGGGACAGAAATACCTCGTATGGAACGAAGCTCAGGTTTGACCCTTAACCTGATTGGGGAATGGAATATCTCATAGAAATGAGACTCAGGTTTGTACCCTTAACCTGATCGGGCGGAAAATGGAATACCTCTTTGAATGAGGTTCAGGTTTGTACCCTTAACCTGATTGGGCGGAAGATGAAATACCTCTTTGACGGAGCCTCAGGTTTGTACCCTTATCCTGATCGGGCGGAAAATGAAATACATCTTTAACGGAGGCTCAGGTTTATACCCTTATCCTGATTGGGCGGAAAATGGAATACCTCGTCGATGGAGGCTCAGGTTTGTACCCTTAACCTGATTGGGCGAAAGATGAAATACCTCTTTGAATGAGGCTCAGGTTGTACCCTTATGCTGATCGGGCGAAGAATGAATGGAATCTTCGAAAGAAGAGACCATGATGGAACCTTCGGATTTTGCACAATAAATCCGACAGAGGTTTTGCAAAAGGAAGGAAAATGGGGCCCCTAAAGCTTGAAAAGGGATTGATCTTGGGCGTCTCATTGCTGAGACTAAAATCAGCTTTTGAAATTGCCTTTTGCGAGAAATGATTGGTGGTTCGACCTCAAACCAAAATGGGACTGTCTATGTGGGATAGTGGGGACACAGGGAAGTGTGCAAATCTGAGAGTTCATGCTCTCAAAGAAGGGAAGGAATCAAGTCCTTAAGAGGGATTTAAAATTGGTGTCAAGATGCATCGAAAATGAACATCAAGCTCTCACTTCACGTCAGGATAGCTAGAAAATATTGTCAAAATGTTGGAAATTTTGCTGTTGATTCAAAATTTTTGAAAATGTTGCACATGGTTGCAAAGATATTCTTTCTTTTCTACCCAAAGCATTACCTCCAAACAAGATTCACTTCGTAGAATCGAAATTGGAAACCCAAATTACTTGCGATTGACCTTCTTCAAGGACGCTACCAATTTCCTTGATATGAGCAGGAAAGAGAATTTGATATCATGGAAGCAATTGATGAAAGAGTATTGATAATAGAATTTCACAAATTTAAAGAGGATTCTTGATAGATTTGGCAGTTTGATATCCTGAGAGCTTCTCTCATGATAATCTTTCTGCACTCTTTTGGCTCTTTTGGGTTTTGGCTACATTCTCCTTCATTTTGGAGCTGTTCTGACTTTTTCTTTTTTTTTCTCTCTCTCTTTTTGAAAAGGGTACGTCACAAACTCCGTCAACTTGGAGATGTTTCGATCCTTCTTTGCCTCAGGGGTCATGTTGATGATATTGGCTCATTGGCTTGGAGATCTTTGGGTAATAGCTGAAATTGAATATCTTTTAGGGATTGTCGGGAGGTTCATCGCATCTGCCTTCATCTTGACAGTGCTTTGGACTTTCCGTGGAAGGATCCATCACAAACTCCGTCATCTTGGAGATGTTTCAAATCTTCTTTGGCCCCGGGGGTCTACTCGCTTATATCGCCTTCATCTTGGCGACAATTGAGAGATCCCTTTTGCGGATATTTAATGGCAGCTTAGGTGATTTTGAGGAGACAGGGCTTGGATGAATTCTCTCTTTTCTAGCGCTCGGGATATTTCCACTACCTCATCTTTACAAGAATAGCCTTTAAAGATGCGCCATTGACTGCGATCAATATCGATCATCTATGACTTTTCAATAACATTAAATCTTCTTTTCTGGCCATATCGAGGATTTATCCTTCATCATTTTGGTTGGCCAATAGAAAGAATTCGAGTTTTGAATCTCTTTTCGCAAAAGCTTCACTCTTTTGGAAGTAATGCTAAAGGTAAATAAAGATTTGTGCAATAAAGATTCTAAAATCAACAAATACTTTGATTGACATAATTTTCTTGAAGTCCTGGGTGAGAGAGAGCGTTTGGATTCCGGCTCAACACATTCGTGACGAAAATTCTCCTCTCTTTTTCCCAAAGGAGGCAACTAATAATATCAGTTCCATTAAGAACGACCGTCTTTAGGAATAATATTAGTTCGATTAAGAACGACCATCGGTTCATTTGGAACACTATCAGTTCAATGAAGAACGATTATCAGTTCACTGGAACACTATCAGTTCACTGAAGAACGACTATCAGTTCACTTGGAACAATATCAGTTCAATGAAGAACGACTATCAGTTCACTTGAAAACAATATCAGTTCAATAAAGAACGGCTATCAGTTCACTTGGAACACTATCAGTTCAATGAAGAACGACTATCAGTTCACTTGGAACACTATCAGTTCAATGAAGAACGACTATCAGTTCGCTTAGAACACTATCAGTTTAATGAAGAACGACTATCAGTTCACTTTGAACACTATCAGTTCAATGAAGAACAACTATCAGTTCGATGAAGAACGACTATCAGTTCACTTGGAACACTATCAGTTCAATGAAGAACGACTATTAGTTCACTTGGGAACAATATCAGTTCAATGAAGAACGACTATCAGTTCACTTTGAACACTATCAGTTCACTTGGAACACTATCAGTTCAATGAAGAACGACTATCAGTTCACTTAGAACACTATCAGTTCAATGAAGAACGACTATCAGTTCACTTGCAACACTATCAGTTCGATGAAGAACGACTATCAGTTCACTTGGAAACGCTATCAGTTTAATGAAGAACAACTATCAGTTCGCTTGGAACACTATCAGTTCACTTGAAATACTATCAGTTCAATGAAGAACATGGACCATTATAAAGAGTTGGATCGCTTCTATGAATGGTTTCAGGATTATTCCCTTATCCCGAACGGGGAATAGAAATCGGATGACCTGGCGGTCGAAATTGAGAATTTTGGTAATTTGAAAATTGGAAATTGGAAATTGGGTGACTCGGAGGTCGAAATTGAAGAATTGAATGATCCGAGGGTCGAAATTGAAGAATTATGGAAAATGATTGAGGTTTTATCCCTTAACCTGAAGGGGAATTTTCGACGCAAATTTAATGCAAATGAATATGATTGAATGCAAATTGATGTAAATGGGTGCATATACATGCAAAATGAGAGATTGGTTTATCCTGCCTGCATACAGAATGTTTGAAAACAAAATTTCAAAAGATGCCCTAGTGTAACTGGGAAGAGGGAATAAAATTTAAAGAAGGCTCTCTGCAGGGCAAAGACAGGATCAAATTTTGAGGAAATTTTTTAGATTTTTGGAGGAAAATGTTGAGGAAAATATGGTAGACCATTGGAAGAGTGTCTCATTACTAGGGATTGAGTCGTCATAAGGATTATGACAATTGTGTTGTCATTCTTTTGCAAGGGAAATAAACAACGGAAAATGTGCCTTGTTACCTAGGCGAGGTCGTCAACCACGAGGAAAACACCATTTTTGAAGGAAAGAGATATCTCTTGGAAAAACAATCCGCAAACGAATTTAGAATAAGGAGAAGCCAAGTGGGTAAACAATTTCCTCCGCAATAATCAAAGTATGCATAAGGAAAAGAAGGTGAAGAATTTTGCAAATAGACAAAAGGATTGAAAATCCAATAAGAGAAAACATATGATTTTGAAAAATTGCAGGCAGGATAAAAATGCAGCTGGAAATTCGAGATCCAGTAGAAAGGGAGAATAGAAAATCACCTGGAGTTTTGAAAGAAATTGGATATTTGAGAAAATCATCCAGGGTTTGAGAAAATGAAGGAAAAGATGAGAATATGGATATTTGGAAAAATATTTTTGGGAAAAATGTAAGAAAATAGAGATCTCATCCTGCACAAACATTTATGCACATACAACACTCCCTAGAAGGCTGACTCTAGATGCATCATTTTGAAAACAGCTGTAGGACCCTAATCCTAACTATGGGTTCAGATCATCTTTGTCCAATCCAGTTATGCCGATATACCCGAATCGAAATCCGAGGTACGTGGCAAATAATTTCAACTTCGGTTCTAAGGTAAGGTTTTCCAACATCCTTGAGCGCCTACCGATATACTTCGGACTGTGGCCCGCGGTACGTGGTAGGGGGGTGTTAACCCAAACAGTTGGCCCAGTTGTGAGGCTCTGTTTCGAACTGGGGTTTTGGAAGAGAGCCCAGCAACGTGAAGACCGGGTAATGATAGGTAAGGAAGTTTTGAAAAAATGATCACATGCAAGAAATAGAGGGCTCTAAATCCTAGAGAGATAGATTTTGAAAACTTTGAAGGAGCATACATTGTTTGCATTCAGATCCTAAATTGAGGAGAGTTGTGTTTAGACCTAAGTCTATGTGAGCATGAAAATATCTCCTCAATCTGGTCCTACCAAACCATGCCTAGTCTATATGCAGTTAATGTCAGCTAGGTCAAAATCTAGGCTCCTAGGTTCGCATGATATCAGAAAGTAAAAAGATGACATTTTGTGAACATAGTTTTGATAATTGAATTAAATCAAGCATAATTTTAATCAGACAAGGACAGGTCCCATCTCGGTCGCCAAACCTATTATCGTCGCAAAAATTTTCCCCGTCTTCCCTTCCTTGGGGAAGAGAGAGAGGGAAACGCTTTCGCGCTTCAAACTTGACCGGGTTTTGGAAATTGTTTTGAAATACTCGCCTCCGTTTTGAAAATTGCAGGAAAATCCATGGGATGGGGCTCGACCTGTCGGTACGAGGTTCGACCGTTCCTGCCGCCTTTAACAGGGGTAATCGAACCAAGGACCAAAATTGTGCTTGACTTAGTTAAATCATCAAAATCGTGTTCTATCCTAAATGCACAGAGAATTCAGGCATGTGCTATGAAGTTTTGTAAAATGCAAGTTGGAAAAACATGATGTATGCTTGGAAAATGCTTTGGAGTAAGAAAATATTTCTCAGGAAAAGGGTCAATTTCTCAGGAAACTCAGATAAAAAAGGGTTTTTGAAATCACGGGAAAGTTCATAAAGATGTGGGAAAATCATGAATAGTAGAAAATCCTGGGAAAATAGAAGTGATTCTTGAGAAAAAGGTGAACATTTGAAAAGGGAAACACTTCTCAGGAAAACTCAGACTTTGAGAACTTTCTTAGGAAAATGATGGAAGATTTATAAAAAAACTCATTGGAGAAGGAAATTCAAAACTTGGGAAATTGAAATCTTGAGAATCTTACCCTTGAAAATTGATTTTTGATTCTTGAGAAAGATTGGGAAACTCCTTTTAAAATCTTAAGAGAATAACCTTTCCCAAGGAAAATCGAGGGAAACTTTGATCTTGGAAATCCAACTTAGAAGTTTCTTGAGAGACTGGTTTCCATGGAAAACTGTGAAAACTTGACTTGGGAAAACCGATTTTGGAAAATACTCAGAGTTTCTTGAGAAATCGATTTTTTGAGAATGAAATTTTCTTAAGAAAATCATGAGAAAACCAATGATTTCATGATGCAAATGATATGAATGTATGAATGCACTTTGAAAGATTTCTAAGAAATTTGTTGGAAAATGTGTATTAAATCAAAATAAATCCTTCACATATCCTGACTGTGGCCATGAATATGTTCAGAGTTTAATTGATTTAATGCACAATACTTTGAAAATATTAGAAATATGATGTGCATTTTAAGATAGCCTAAGAGTGTAGGCTCAATGTGACTAGTAGAAAGATGATGGATCTGGGTCTCGTCCATATTCCGACTAGGGCCGTAAATATGGATTCCACCGAGTTCATCAACTCCCTAAGAGTCGGTGCACGTGCCATTCGTGAACATCCATAGTGCTTTTGAAACAAAATGCATGAATCATAGAAACAGGATATTGCATAAATTTAAATTATATGATATGCATCCTAGTCTAAGCTGGAAATTAACTCTCTTATTCCAAAATTTACAGTATTACATCACTAAATAAATTAAATAAAAGAAATTTGCAGACTTCAGCTCCCTCTTTTGAATGTCCCTGCCAAACTTGAAATAAGGTTAGCTCAAATATGTGGGTTTTTCCAAGATTTTCCAATAATATTATGAAATTATTGGCTTTAATTGGATATAAACCCTATTCTCATACTTTCTTGATATTTGAAATGATGAAAATGCAAGAAATTCGGTGGAAAATAGTTTGAAATTCGGAATTGGGGTCAAAATGACCAAAATACCCCTAATATTAGAGTTATACCTTTAAAATCAAGGTTTTTTGAAGGAAAACTTGGTAAAATTGAGATTTTGAAATTCAAATTGAATCAAATGATGATGAAATGCAGTATGAGACATTATGACATGCTTCCAAATACATTAGTACTGTAAAATCAGAATTTGACATTTTGCAATTTATCCAAAATAACGAATTTTGCTTGTTTTTCGCTTGTATCCGGGTCCCGCGGGGCCCTGTTTTGATATTATGGCTAAACCAAGCCTCAAATGAATTCTAAATTACACCAAATTCGGTATGAAGCATCTACCTACTCTGATAAACAGCCTAGAATGCTAAAAATTACGAAATGATATGATTTGAATGCTAAAATTTAAAGAAAGTCCTAAAAAGGGTGGATTTCGCCTATGGACTCGAACCAGATGCAATGCTTAATATGATAATTTAAGATTTACACCATGAAAACTTATGATATTTTTCATAATGCTAAAGGACCCGAAATGGAACACTTTTTGTTTTTACAGCCTCGGGATTTGAGCCATGGTGAGTTCAGTAACAGGGATTTGGTTCTGTCAGAGGTAAAATCGACCTAATCTAATATAAAAATTCTAAACAAATAGAAAACAGCCATGGAAATTTATGATATTTAAAAGAGCTACTCACGACACCTATATGGACAACTTTCATGTTCATGACTTTGGCATTTGATCAACATAAACACATATAAAAATATAACTTTTCATTCCTAAATTGACAGAACAGACAAATGTGATAAAACAAAGGACTGACAAGAAAAATCCGAAACAGGTATCACAGCTGTTATAAAAATCACAAGCTTCCATATTCAAACAGAGGACATCACGGACATTACTTTCATTTTTTACAGTTTTGGATTGGGAGCAACACGTAAATAGAACCAATAGCCCTAAGTCGATCCAAAATCTCAGAGGCCCAAATCAGGCTCTGACACGTGTCCCGAACTTTCGGATTTTTGTCATACAGTAGTAGAACTCATAAAAATCTGAGAAAATAAGGTTAACAACTAGACATCCTCCCGAGTTCAGAACATTTTTTGGATCGAAAATCGAATCTCCCATCAGGGAGATCTGAGATTTTACAAGTCGGAAATAAAACTTTAAAATGCATCCCGGGTAGTAAAACCCGACTCACCTTTTTGAACGTTTACTGCAATAAACGAATTCAAATGCTTCCGAATTTTTGGCACATTTCTAGGGACACCTAAGGGCGCATTCCATGATTCTTTTGGATTTTTTAACAAAACTTACACGCATGAAATGACGTGTGGACAGACTGACAAAAACAGAGAACTACTGAAACCGAGCAGAATTGAAATAAATGTTAAATTAATCCTAATTAACTCATAAAACATGCTAAATTAATGAAATAAAATGCAAATTAAATCTAGCTAAATGCATGAATGTTAAAAATCATCAAGGAAGCACAATCATGTATTTTTATATATGTCATTTTATGAGAATAGCTCAATCCATTCCTCGGATGAGCTCTTTCTTCAAACGACACGTGAATCAAACCAAAGGCATTATCATGGTGAAATCAATAGGAATGGAGGCTTACCTTGTGTTCTCCAGCGGTTTTGGAACTCCCGAAATGAACGACTACCTTGACAATGGGCTCTAGAGGGGCGTGAATCTAGAGGAAACCAAGAAAGAAAGAAAATGGAATTCTGAAGTTCAATTCTCAAACAGGGCTCTCCCTGAGCTGGGCATGGGCTAGGGTATTTGTAGAAATTTTGGAGATTTTCAAAATTCAAACACAGTGAATCTGGACCTTCCATGTGGCGCCATCTCAGGGCATGCCATTTTGATTTTTGAGAAAATAAAAATGAGAATTTTGTGAGTGAGACACCTCAGCAGGGGAATTTGGAATTTTTCAAAAAGCTTGCTTGATTTTCTCTGCAGGAGGCTCCCAAATGGCGCCACCTCAGAGGGTGCTACCTGGGGTTTGAAATTCAAATTTGCCTTTTGTAGGGAGCGCTCAGGAGGTGCCACCTCATGGGGCTATTTTTATTAAAAATATAAAATAAATAAAAGAAATGAAGCCAAGTGGGGCTCTGGATTGGCGCCACCTCAAAAGGTGTTATGAGGTGTAAAGTTGGAAACAATAGGAGCATGCATTGTGGCATCACCTCTGGAGGCTCTTGACACATGTCAGAAGGATAGGAGTGGAAGAAGCATACTGTGCCACCTTAGAGGAATTCAAATTCTACTTTTCTGCAGGAAAGGAAAGGCTGACGTGTGGCAGTTCCTCAGAGTGGCTACTACAATGCCATGTGGCAGGAGAACATGACTGGAATAAGTAGAATGCGCCACCTCAGAGGGGGGTTCTCCTGCTTTTTCTGATGCATGGAGGTTTGGACATGTGGCAGACAAGTGTCAGCTGTCTGGAGAAGCCTTCTCAAATGGCGCCACCTCAGAGAGAGATTTGAATTTCAAATGGAGGTTGGCTCTGGAGGAATAAAGGATGGACACGTGGCATTTCCTCAGAGTGGCTCCTACAATGCCATGTGGCAGGAGGGCAAGGGACATGTGGCACCATCTCAACAAATGAATTTAGGGAGGAGACTTCAGGATTTGCGCCACCTCAGCCTGGAGTTTGAATATTTGAATTGTTGCTTTTTCTGAAGAAAGCCAAGAGTGACATATGTTCTCTACTTTTTCTGAAGGAAGCTAGACATGACATGTGTCATCTACTTTTCTGAGAAAAGTAGGGGAAAGACATGTGTCATCCTGCTTTTTCTGAAAGAAGCAGAGAATGACACGTGGCAGAGGGAAGAGAAGGAGGTCCAAGCCATGTGGCGCCATCTCAGACAAAATAGAAAAGGTGAAGTTCAGGATTTGCGCCACCTCTAGAAAGATTTGAATATTTGAATTCCAGTTTTTTCTTAAGAGAGCAGGAAATGACACGTGGCATTTGCTTTTTCTGAGAAGAGCAGAGATTGACACATGGCATTTGCTTTTTCTTAGAAGAGCAGAGATTGCCATGTGTCCTCTGTAGTAGACACACTTCAAGTGGCGCCACCTCAGAGGAGACAAGTTTTGCTTTTTCTGGCCAGGACAACACATGACACTTGGCATCTCAGAGTGATCTTTGTAATGACACTTGGCGCAGGGTGAAGATGGTGGATACTGACACATGGCATGGAATGAAGAGGACATGTGGCGGCTTCTTAAGGTAGCCCCACACTGACACTTGGCCGATAGATGAGAGGCGAGAGAAAAGACAAGTGGCGCCAATCCAGGGGACAAGGCTCCTATATTTTTGGGTTTTTCAAAATTCAGATTTTTCAAAAGAAAAGCCTATGTGACACCTCCTCAGTGTGGGTCCCACATTGCTTCTTTATTGAAATAAAGACAAGACAATAAACCTCTTTTTGGAATTTTCATAAAATCTGGACTAATTGGTAAAAGAATGATAGTTGAAATAGCTGACAAAAGGACAAAATTTGAGATAAGGTGGCTGAAATCCATATTGAAAACTATCCAGACTTTTTCTTGAGAAAATATTTTGAAATTCAGAGTCCTGGGGGTAAAATGGGAAGAATTGATAATTTTAAAGACCCAGGGTTTTGAAATCAATTTTGAAAGTAGTTGAAATTCGAATCTGGATTGAAAATTTTGAAATCAAGAGTTCTGGACCTCAAAATGACATGATGTGCAGTGCAGTGATATGAAATGCTCATGCAATGCTATGAAATGACATATCATATGAAATGTAATCCTGAATTGGGCTTTGGAGATTCCTGTCTTCTGTCTGGAATAAAATTTTGAACATCTGAGCTGAAAATAGAGAAATTTTGAGAGTTGCAGACAGAATTTAGACTTTTGCAAGGTTCGGGCTCAGAAAATGACCATTTTGCCCTCCGGCATTTTCAAAGGATGGATGCTGATGCTTGGTGGAAATGTTGGAGAGGTGAGTGAAAATTTGGGGTGTTTACAGAAACCTGTTTTTTAAAAAGACTTTTTAAAGAGGCTCCTTTTAGGAAAAACTTTATTTTCGTTTAAGAGTCGAGTTAGGGTTTTTGAAAACCCTAACTCTAGCCTTCTCCTTCTCTTCCCATCCAGAAGAACTCCATGGCCGATCCCATGTGCGCCCTCCTTCCACCAAACCTTCCAGAGGCTTCACCCAAGCCACCCATCACTAACGGACCTCCCTCAACCCTCAATCTGCAACCGGATCCTTCCTTCTCCCTCTTTAAAGGAACACACATCACCTCCTTCAGAAGGGACCGTCTTCTACCCTACCATTTTCATCTCCTTCGACGACCGCGTTTCTCCCCCGCACCCCTCTTCCTCTTCAGTTCTCATGCATCCTCCGCCTCTCTCTCTCACATCATCTTCTTTACTCCTTCTTCAACTTCTCTAATCTCCTTTTTCCTCATTGTCATCTTTTCCTATGTTCCCCTTTCTCCCCTTTCAGGTGAGCTCTGGCGAGAATAACTTTCCCATCTCTGTTTGTTTTTTTTTTATTTTAGACATCTTCCTCATTTTTTTTTTAGGCATCATATGCAGTATCGGTTCACCTATAGTGATATCGATCTGCATCTCACAACAGAAATTTGGCCCTCTTTTGGGGCACATCTTCTTTCATTCTTACTTTATCTATTTCTCGATTTTCTTTATTCCCATTATACAGGTATCGCGAATCATTTGAATTTCCTGTTTCATTTTTATTTTAATTTGCGTTACAATTTTCAATTGGCATTCATTCCCTATTTATAATTAGTTTTGATTCCTATTTTATCTTGATTTCATTTCATTTTGAATTTTTTCTTTCAGGTTTGTTTCTAATTTCGATCTATGTTTGATTCATTTTCTTTTAGTTTGGCATCATTACATCCCATTTTTACAGTTTTATTCTGACATCTATTTTTACATTCATCATCTAGATCCTGATCTGCCGTGAAGGTAGATCTAAGCATTTGCGCTAGTCCTGCAAGGGTTTTCATCTGCCTTGATTTGCCACAGGATATCATCCAATCCAAACTGCTAGGGAATTCTCGTTAGGTTCATTATGAAATCCTTATCAATGTCGCAGATGATCTTCATAATGAATCCTATTCCACGCAATATCTGATCGGGTGTTATTTACTCGTGTGCTGCATCGGAACCCCTTCCTTATCACATATGCATTGTTTTATACTTCCTACATCCCTTGCATTTTAATAAGCATAATGGCATCTGCCATTTCATCTCGCCACATGGTATTTCCCCTGCATCATCAGTTTGAGACTACTGGTCATCATCGTCATCTGTTTCATTTTATTTCATTGCATAAATTGTCTTGATTTCTTATTTATCCTTGGGTTAAGCCGTTGATGGCCGTGTCTAAACCCCTACTATATGAAGTCGACCTACAGTCAGTATTGTCAATGGTAAGTCGATTTGCTTCACGGGTAGATGTGGTATCTGATGACCTGAGATCAGATCCTACAAGTAATTACGGTTTCTTTAGTTGGTTAAGAAATTTGGGGAATTTCGTTTTGAATCTCTGTGGTAGCAAGTATATTCGATCTGTGACAAAAGATGGGCTGTTTGGTGCAAAGGAAACACTCAGAGTTATCCCGATTCATGAACAACAGGTAATGTTTATCAGATTTCATCTGCATTGTTAATGCTCCATTCCATCTTTGTAAATTCTTGCTTCCTGTGCTTGCATTTGTTTTTTATGATATATAGATTTCTGCCTCCCCCTGTATTTAGATCGTCATAAATGGATGCCTCAGGATTGCTAACTTTCACCTAGCCTATTTGATTAGCTGGTATTAGTCTGTTATTGTGGGATGTTGTAGCCATTGGTTGCAAAAAAAAAAAAGTGGGAATTGCGGTAGGATGATACTGTATGACTAAAGGAAAAACCCCTTGGTCAAGTATTAGATTTGCAAGCCGACAACCTCTGTTCCATGTTGCATCTTTGTGATGGACCTACCGACAAACCCTAAATGATATTTGATTTCAGCTATCATCTAAAGACCTTTGAGCCAATACCATCATATATAATCCCTGAGATAAAAGAAGGATCGAAGCATCTCCAAGATGAAGGAGTTTGTGACGTACCCTTCCCTGAAAAAGAGAGAAAAGTCAAGACATCTCCAAAATGAAGGATGATGTAAAGAGCCCGAAAAAGCCCAATGACTCAAAAAGAGTGCAAGAAGATCACCATGCGAAAACACTCAGATATTGAACTGCCAAAATTGCCAGAAGTCACCTTTTCTTATGCAAAATATTTGTTATCAATTTCTTTTCACTACTTGCTTTTATGAAATTAAGAATATTTCTTCTTTTCTCATATCAGGGAAATAGATAGCTTCCTTGAAGAAAGTCATCAGCGCTAAAATTTTGAATTTGACTCTTAAAACCAAAGAGTTAACCTCGTTGGAGGAAATACTCTAGGTAAAAGAGGGAATATCTTTCGCACATACATGCACATTTTTAAGCGTTGAAGTCAACTATAAATTTATCCTATTGGCAAAATTTTCTAGATATTCTAAGAATGAAATAAATATTTGATATCCATTTTTGATACCACCTAGAGTTGTTTACATTCCCCGTCTTTCGCTTTGTCGAGAGATTTGCCTTCTTCTTGATAAAAGGATTGCCTTCTTCGTCTTTCGCTCTGTCGAGAGACTCGCCTTCTCCTTGATAAAAGGATTGCCTTCTTCTTCTTTCGCTCTGTCGAGAGACTCGCCTTCTCCTTGATAAAAGGATTGCCTTCTCTGTCTTTCGCTCTGTCGAGAGACTCGCCTTCTCCTTGATAAAAAGATTGCCTTCTCCGTCTTTCGCTCTGTCGAGAGATTTGCCTTCTCCTTGATAAAAGGATCGCCTTCCCTGTCTTTTTGCGTTGTCAAAAGATTTGCCTTTCTTCTTGATTAAATGATTGCCTTCCTCGTCTTTCGCTTTGTCGAGAGACTTGCCTTCTCCTTGTTAAAAGGATTGCCTTCTTCATATCATACATTTTGCCTTCTCCTTGATTAAATGATTGCCTTATTCATCTTTTTACCTTGATCAAAAGATTTGCCTTCTCCTTACCAAAAGGATTGCCTTCTTCATATTTTACATTTTGCCTTCTCCTTACCAAAAGGATTGTCTTCTTCATATCTTACATTTTGCCTTCTTGTTAAAAGGACTGCCTTCTTCATATTTCACATCTTATATTCTCCTTATTAAAAGCATTGCCTTCTTCATATTTCACATTTCGCCTTCTCCTTACTATTGCCATCTTCATATCTTCATATTTTACCTTCTCCTTGCTAAAAGGATTGCCATCTTCATCGCCATCTTCATATTTTGCTTTTACCTTCTCCTGTCCAAAGGATTTGCCCTCTTCTATCTTTTTGCCTTGTCAATAGATTCATCTTCTTGATAAAAGGTTCGCCTTATTCATCTTTTACCCCATCGAAAGATTCGCCTCCTGTTACCTTATTCATCGTTTATTTTGTCTCACATCTCCTCATTTTTCATTCCCAGAAGAGTTGCCTCATTCAACTGAACTATCTCTCCTATCCCATCATGGTTTTAAGAAATCCGTATGGTTGTTCCCACTCAGGTTAAGGGTCAAAACCTGTATTTTCTGCAAGAGGTCATTAAATTCAAAAGTTGATTTAGTCTCAGCAATGAGACATCCAAGACCATTCTTTTTTTAAAAGCTTCAGGGAATTCCATCTTCCTCCTCTTTGTAAACACCCCAAATTTTCACTCACTTCTTGACATCGCTTTTAATCGACACATTTCAGTTCTCCGGAAGCAATAAAGGGCAAAATGGTCATTTTCTGAGATTGAATCTTGCAGAAAGTCCTAAATTTCATTCTTGAGCCTCAAAATTTCTATATTTAGGTTCAGAGACATCTTCAAACTGCAAATCTTCAAAATCCTTTTCTGGACAAAAAGCTAGAATTTCTAAGTCCGAGCTCAGAGTGATATTTCATAGAACATGTCTTTGCATAGCATTGCATCATTTCACTGCACAGCATGTCATTTTGAGATCTAGAACTCCTGATTTTCAAAATTGTCCATCCAGATTTGATTTTTAAAAATTTTTCAAATTGATTTTTAAAACCCTGGGTATTCAAAATTACCAAATTTTCCCATTTTACCCCCAGGACTTTGAATTACAAAAGTTTTTCTCAAGGAAAACAATCTGGATATTTGGATATTGATTTTAAAGATTTTATCTCAAAACTTTTTGCAAAAAGATTTTAAATCTCTTTACAAAATTTTTTACATTTACTTTATCCATATTTTTGCCCTGAAAAACCAATTTTTCCAAATTCTTGAAAAACAAATAATGTTTTACCTCGTATTTTCAAATAAATGGAGCAGGACTCGCCTTTGAACTAGCATCATACTCAGACTCTCAGGTAAGTTGTTTATTCTCAAGCGGGACCCACCCGGAGTTCGTACCAATTTGCAAAATTTTCTTTTTAATTTCTCAATACTTATTTATTTATTTTTTTAGTTAGTGGGCCCACACACATGTGGCACCCCAATTGAAAATAAAAGACTTTCAAAAACAAAACAAAACTTTATTTTCAAAAGGATTTTAAAAGTGGATTGAGATGGTATTTCCATAAAAGCCTCTCATTTATTTCAATATCCATTTTTTTATTTTATTCTTTTTTATTGATTTGTTTAAATAAAAATAATTTTTTTTAAGAAGGAAGCAGCCTTAATTGGCACAGCCGAATTTCCCCAAAGTAATAAATTTGATTTTGCCTAAAACCTAGGTAAATGAAACAAAAATTTGTGAAATCATAAGGTGCGCCCCTCTTGAAACGGTAATTTCAAAAAAAATTCAAAAAGGAGGTAACGGAACCTCATGAATGGGGGCTGCGTTTTCTTTTTTTTTGAAAAGGTATTCAATTTCTTTAAAGAGAGGGGCCATTGATCGATTGAGGGGGAGGGATTTACTGTTTTCGTTTTGGATTTCTGCAGAGATCTTCTCCTCAACGTGCTGCTGCCCATCCCACAGCTGCTGCTCAGCCCTTCTTCAACCTTCTACCTACCAGCAGGCTGACCAACCTTTCATTCAATCAACCAGCTTCAACCCATCATTTTCATCCATCTCCACTTCAGCCCAGTCATAGCCCAGTGTGAACTCCATCCACGTTTTCATCTATCTCCAGCCCAGCCACAGGGGATCTAGCAGGTCCTGTGCAGGGAATCCACAATCTGCAGAGGAAATCCAACAAGGATCTTTCCTCTCCAGCGTGAGCTTCTCTTCCACGCACACAGGAAACCCAGCCAACATGTTTCCCATTCCTTTCAGCCCATCATTTCTTCAGCCCAGCCACAGGAAATCCAATGGCTGCTGCCAATTTTCTTCAGCCCACCAGCATCCAGCGTGAAGACCATCCAGCAAGACGCAAGTTGTTGTCCATTTTTCCTTCAGCCCAGCCAACAGAGGTCCAGCAGGAGGCTGCTCTTTTTTTTCCAGGTCTACAGCAGAAGACAATCACTCAGCCCAGCAGCAAGTCACACGGTGCAGGGATCTACTCAAAATCTTATTTGCAGTTTGTTAGCTGGAGTAAACATCTCGATCCAGCATTGAAAGGGATACCCCCTAACAATCGGCCAACGGTGGGTTATTTATATAATTTCCATTGTTTTGCATTTCTACAATGGGCTGCTGTGTCTCTTGTTTTTCATTTATATAATTGCCATTGTTTTGCATCTCTACAATGGACTGCTTTGTCTCTTGTTTTGCACTCATCTAATTGCCATTGTTTTACATTTCTACAATGAGCTACAATGGGCTAACGGTGGGTTGTTTTCCACAAGAAATTTCTATAATCTCTTGTTTGGCATCTACAGCAGGATGCTCTGTCTAATGCATCCCAGCTCCTCTGTCAAAATTTACCCTCTGCATGTCTCCTTTCCATCATGTCTTAGTGTTTTACAGATTTCCACATTCTTTTTTTTTATGTTGAAGGCTTTGTAGCCTATGTCATTCTGTATACATACAGCTCATTTTCTTTTTGTTGGTTTGATAAAGAATAATGTCAAGTTGGAATTACCAGCCCGAATCTGTTTTCATAACCACTCTCGTGGTGGTAATATAAAAATAAAAAATAAAAAAGCAAAAAAAGTAGGTTGTTTGCAGTGAGCAGATTTATAAGAGTAATCTCATTAGGTTCCATTCCTCTCAAGACCAGTTTATCAAACTGTTCTATAGCCTCCTTGCCATAACCATGCTGTTCAAGCACTCTTATGATTGCATTATATGCAACGTCTGTTGGATCCTGGATCTCATCAAACACTTGCAGAAATGAAGCATGAAGCCCAGATTTTCCATACATGTCAAGAAGGATTGAGGAAACAAATGGGTCAGCTCCAAGCTGTGCCTTAATCACTTGGCTAGCATAAGTTTTTAGCAAGCTAGAAAAGGTAAATTCATTAGGAGCAATACCGCGCCTCCGCAAGTCAAGGTAAACATCCACAGCTTTCTCAATTTCATCATTTTCAGCAAACCCAGCAATTAGTTTTGCAGGAAATAAATATTGGATAGCTGCACATTTGAGTGATGTCCAATAGTCATTTAAATGTCTATAGCAGACTTTCTTGGCATGCGTCATCGGCTCCATTTCCATCACACCAAACCTCTTCCCCAGCACCCGTCATATTTACCTTCTCACACTAACTCCCAGTCATCACACCCATTTGCAATTGTTGTAGTTAGTAAACAGGATATAGAGGGAAGATCCAGTTATTTCTTTTATAGCAATATACATGTATGCTGGAGTTTTCAGTTGCATGTATGGTTAGCAATATAGGAAGCTCCTATATTGCTAACCACATCAAAACACTTTATGGAGACCCATTTTCAGTTGGACCATCCTCCACCTATCACCCTTCACAGCCATCATTCACAGGATCACTTTTGTATCCATATCCTTCTCAGTTTTTGCTGCAGGTACCCAGTCTTGATATTTGGCCACGTTCATGGATGGATATTTTAATATCCGTTCATGATCCCTATGCCATCTTTTGTATGTTTTGTCACTGATATATAGGGAAGCTCCATACCCAGTTTCACTGAGAAATATGCTATAATTTGAGAATTACAGCTTTGTGAAATCCCCTACAGAAACTGTATATACCTGTATTTTCTGATTTTACCCATTATATGGAATTTCCATTAATATGTATTTTTTTTCATTATATGTATATATATCTATATATATATGTATATATATCTATATATATATGTATATGTATATATACCTATATGTATACGTATATATGTATATATATATGTATATATATATACATATATATATACTTATATATATATATCCCTTCATGTGCACTTATTTTCATATATGAGTATCTATATATCTATTTTCTCATATAAATACACCTCCATTGTTACATATCATTTAGCATCAATTTTAGTAATTTTTGATATACATCTCTTTGTTGTATATAATATATATATATATACCCATTTTCTTGGTTATTTGGTACTAATTCTCATTTTTGCAGGAAAATCTAGAGGAGGCTGATTCTTTTTCATTATGTATTTTTTTTTTTTGAGTTATGTCAGAGATGTAATAATCAAGTTTGGAATAAGATTTGCTTTTACCGCTTAGATTAGGCTGCATCTCATATAGTTTGATTTCAGTAATATCCTGATTCTATGATGCATATATCTCAATTTTCAAAATTCACCGTGGATGAACACGAATGGCACGTGCACCAACTCTTAGAGAGTTGATGAACTCGGTGGAGTCCATATTTACGGCCATAGTCGGAATATGGACGAGACCCAGATCCATCATCTTTCTACTAGTCACACTGAGCCTACACTCTTAGGCTATCTTGAAAATGCACCTCATATTTCCAATGTTTTCAAAATATTGTGAATTAACTCAAATAAACCCTGAATATATTCATGGCCACAGTCAGAATATATGAAGGATTTACTTTGGCTTAATCCACATTTTTCCAATAAAATTTTCAGAAATATTTTCAAAAGTGCATTCATCCATTCAAACCATCTGCATCATTCGTGTTTCTCATGATTTTCTCAAAAGATTTTCACTTCATGGAATCGATTTTCTCAAGAAACTATGATGATATTCGGAGTTGGATTTCCCAAATCAAAGTTTTCCCATGATTTTCTTTAAAAAGTTATTTTCTCAAGATCCATTTTCAAAAGGAATTTCTTATCTTTCCCAAGAATCAAAGTTGATTTTCAGACATTTCAAATATAAGATTCTCAGGATTTCAATTTCCTAAGTTCTAAATTTCCTTCTCCAATGAATTTTTCCTATAAATTTTCTATCTTTTTCTTAAGAAAGTTCTCAAAGTCTGAGTTTTCCCAACAAGTGCTTTCTTTTTCAAATGTTCATCTTTTCTCAAAAATTCCTTCAGTTTTCTTGAGATTCTCATTTCTTCATGGTTTTCCAAGTCTTTCTAAACTTTCTTAAAATTTCCTGAGATTCTCATTTCTTCATAGTTTTCCAAGTCTTTATAAACTTTTTCAAGATTTTCCTGAGATTTTCATCTAAACTTTCTCAAGATTTTCCCGAGGTTCTCATCTCTTCAAGATTTTCCAACTCTTTGTAAACTTTCTCGAGATTTCAAACCTTCTTCGTCTGAGTTTTCCTGAGAGATTGATTTCCATCTTTTCCTGAGAAATGCTTTTCAACTCCAAATGTTTTCTAAGCATACATCATAGTTTTCCAAATCATATTTTACCAAATTTCATAGCACATGCCTGAATTCTATGTGCATTTAGGATAGAACACAATTTCGATAATTTTACTGAGTCAAGCATAATTTTGGTCCTTGGTTCGATTACCCCTGTTAAAGGCGGCAGGAACGGTCAAACCTCGTACCGACAGGTCGAGCCCCATCCCATGGATTTTCCCGCAATTTTTAAAACGGAGGCGAGTATTTCAAAAACAATTTCCAAAATCTGGTCAAGTTTGAATCGCGAAAGCATTTTCCCTCTCTCTTCCGCAAGGAAGGGAAGACGGGAAAAATTTTGCGACGAGAACACTCTTGCAAACCCCTTTTCGGATTTGTTCGTTTAAACTCCGAAGGTCCCATCATGGTCTCTTCACTCGAGGATTCCATATGGTCGTCCCTTTCAGGATAAGGGTTAAGCCTGAACCTCGTGCCTCGAGGTATTTTCCTTTTTCAGGTTTGGGTTAAACCTGAGTCTCGTTTCGACGAGGTGTTTCTTCCTCCAGTCGAATGATGGTTCTTCCTATCAAGGAATTCATGCTTTGTATATCCATCCAGGACAGGATCCTATTTGAGCTCCATCTCACGAGGCATTTTCACAAAAATGTCCCATCAAAGTCCTCATATATTCCTTTCCCCATTCAGGTTATCGGGATATATCTTCGTCCCATCCAGGTCAAGGGCTAAAACCTGAGTCATTTCAAAAGATTGATCTTGTCTCGCCCACGAGACTTGATCTAAACTCTTACCTTTCATCAGTTTGGGATCTTCACCCAAAAGTCCCACCACGATTTCCTCATCTCTATCATTCAGTCATATCATTGTCGAGGATTTCGTCCTCCCAAAGCCATTCAAGGATAAAGTTTTAAATATGAAAAACCATGTCTTTTTAAATCAAATCCTTCCACACCCAGTTCAGATCTGCTGACTGGGGCATTTTTCAAAATTTGGAGTGTTTTTCTTTGCCACTAAGCTTGGCTTTCAACCGGCTTAGTAGCAAAGAGGGGTATCTGTGAACACCCCAAATTTTTCAAAATCTTTTAAATATTCCCTTTTTGCCCCTGATATCATTTTTTGAGCAAATGGGTCATTTCAAATCTAAATTCCAGTTCACTTCTCTAGTTTTTTAATTCATTTCATATGTTTAAATTGATTCCAGATCTGGATCCATTGTCCAGATCCAAATCTGAGTCTCCTTGTTCAAATTTTAAATTAAAATTATAGAAAATACCAAAAATAGCCTTTAAATAGCTCGAACAGTCCATCCGACATCCGTTTGGACCTATCATGTTGTATTTCTCGATTCGAGTGTAAAAACTCGAACATTTTCTTAAAATCTAGGTCCAAACCCCTTTTTGAATAAATTTTCCCGAAATGGTCTAAAAATCTCAGAAAAATACTTTTGTAAATATTCTCTTTAGAAAAATACAAAAAAATTAGGGTTTAGTCTTTGTTTTCTTAGATTTTCATTCCAAAAATACAAAAAATAAAAATACTCGGAAAAGAACAAAAAAAAATCAAAAATAAATGAAGAAAATTGCAAAATGGTTTTTAGAAACCCGTTTTTGAGAAAACTTTTTAAAGAGGCCCTTCTATGGAAAAACCATATTTTCATTTAAAAGTCGAGTTAGGGTTTTGAAAACCCTAACTCTCGCCTTCTCTCTCTCAGTCGAGCCCTCCATCGATCTCTCCTCTCTCTGAGAAGCACCCTCACCAAAACCCTCCATTCATCTCCCCTCGTCCATCTGCAACAAACCTTCATTCTCATCCTCCTTCGTTCATCTCTAACCTCCTCTTCCTGAACCTCCTTCTTCCTCTTTAAAAGGGGACTCAAGAAACCCTAAACGACACCCGTTTTCACCCCTCCACCCTTCTGCTTTTGCTCAGCCACATTTTCTTCGTCCTCTGCTTTTTTTTTCCCTTTTCTCCTGATCTTCGATTCTCTTTATCGGAGCCTCCTTGATCGAGTTAAGGAGATCAAATCTCCTGCAGTTACAGGTAAGTGGTTTGTTCTCTTCTTTCTCTTTACTATTCTTTCACGTTTTCTCATTGCATTTTCTTTATATCTTTCATAATCTCCTTCCCCTTCTTATCTCATTTCTCTGTGTTTCTCTTTTTTTTTCTCTTTTTTTTATTTGGTTATTTCCATTGAAGCATCCCTGTATTCTCAGTTTGTTCGTGGCAAAACTGATCTACAGACATGCAACACTAACGGAATGCATATGTTCCGACATTTTTTTTTTTTCTTTCATTTTGCCTCTGAGTTTTGGCCATTCTCATTATGTTTCGTTTAATGCTCTGTTCCACTTTATTGATCGTGAATATTTTCTTTTAGATTTCTTGAATTTCTATTTGATCATTAATCGATTGGGATCGACGCAATGATTTTTTTTTTCGAGTATTTTTATTTTTTGTATTTTTGGAATGAAAATCTGAGAAAACAAAGACTAAACCCTAATTTTTTTGTATTTTTCTAAAGAGAATATTTACAAAAGTATTTTTCTGAGTTTTTTAGACCATTTTGGGAAAATTTCTTCAAAATCTCTGCATCCTTATGTTTTACACGATTGAGTTCATCTCTTTTGTCTTTGTCAAGTATTTGCGTCTGATTCATTATGAGATGTTGTTTTGATTCTATATGAACTCTTGTTTTTCTATACTTTGTTCATTATAAGACCGATCAAGAGCTGCTATGGGAATGAAGGTTTTCATTGACATTCATAACCAGACCCACCAAAACCTTGGGATAAGAAGCAAAGGCTTGTGCGTGTTTAATGTTAATCCTAAGGAGCCCTTTTTGTCATCCATTTGAATTTGCTAATACACGCTGTGGCTGTTTATCGGAACTGAATAATGTTTGAGATTTTGAAATAAGATGTAGACACCTTGTTTGTTTGTTTGTTTTGTTATATATTGCTATTTTTTCTCTTTTGAGATGGCTGCTGGAAGAGATAAATTTGCATCCAGGGATGGCTCGTCAAAGGGGTGATAGGTACCAGAATGATTCCATATACATTTTACTGTCAAATTCTCTGATGAAATCTTTGGTTTTCTATATATGGCTTGCTGAGGGTTGGATCCATCATGAATTTTTTTTTTTGTGGTCAGAAATGTTTCCCTATTAGAATTCCCCCTGTTATATCACTACCACCTCCAGTTTCGTAGCTTCACTGTTAATGTCATGTGCCGTGCATTCTGCAATCCTGATTTATTTCTTGTTTTGACTTGCTGTAAAGACTGGTTGTTATCACCAGAATATTGCGTGACAATATCTCTTGGACATAGCCTTACTGAGGCCATTATGAATATGGCTAAACTCATATTAAATCTCGACTGAGGAATCATCTTGTGGATATTTATGAACCATCCAGAGGCCAGTGGCGATTAAGTTCAGAAATCCCCATCTCCAGATTATACTTGTTCCTTGATGAGCCGATCCCTCAAGACTGCTCTGATTGAATTATAAATGATGAATCTGGTATTACTAATTCACGATGCTCTTATATTGTTCTGTTTTGTTAAAATTCACAATATCAATACTTCTTGAATATTGTGACAAAATGGTTAGAAGGTCTCGATAATATCTTTGGAAACTTAAAAGTTGGTACTCCTACTATGCAAAGCTATGAGGTCAATACAACAAAAGAAGTGCAGGTTGAAGTTGCAGGATCTAACGCCCCCAATCCAGTGGAGCTAGAGCCTATGGATAATAAAAGTCGAATGCCACAACAAGGAAACATCAATGTTCCAACATTCTCTTTACAAATTACCTTTGAATTTTCTTGATTTATCTATGTTCAGGTTATTAGGCTCAGTACTTCGTGGTAGCTTATTTTATATCAGCTTCTAGGCAATTTTGAATTTCCTTCACAATATCTTCCTTTTATTGAAACATGCAAACAAATCTATACATGAATTCAATAGGCAGCAGGAGTTGGTTAGTAATCTAGCTTATTCTTCACGATTTAAGTCTTCAGAGGTGCTACAGATTCTCCTGAACCTCATCAGTTCTCACCGATTTCTGGTAACACTATAGTGGAACTTAATGTTAAAATCCCCTTTACAGAGAGCCTCACCTGTATTTCACAATACACCACTTTCTACAGCCATCTTCACAGCCCCCCCCCTTTTCCTGCTAGAAAACTGTCACTTGACATTTTCCTTTTTTTTTTTCTTTACAGGTGATAACCAGAAGAGATGTTTGGTTTCATGCCCTCATCCGTCAAACTCATGTCTGACGTCATCTCCAGCTAATTCGAGTTCTGCTCGAGTTGCTGAGAGTATCATGATCCCGGATACAAAGGGTTTGAACTGTGGATCAGAAAATACATTAGGGATCCAATCAAATTGGATCCAGGACAGCTAAATTTGTGGTGCTTCATACCGCTGCATTGCAAACAAAATTTCCATTATCTGAAGCCAGCAATTCTCTGCATCATTTGCTAATGAGAGGTTTTCAAAACCCAGTTCTCGTCGCGTTCAGTCTACTCTGAGGATGTTGGAATAAAAAGAAAAATCCCTTACATACCAAGCACATCCCCTGATAAAGCTCTCAGGTAGATAGACAGATCAGTTATGCTTCTGGCGCTCCAGGTCCTACAACATGGCCCTCTTAGAGGCCCCGGTCCAGTCTCGGAATCAACATCTTGCCATTTTGTTGCGTGAAAGGTACTATTGTGTTGGTTAATTCATATAGGGTGATGTCAGGATATTTTCCATTTCGAATGAATTATACCAGCAGCCTTTCAGAGATGCACACAATTGTTATCATCGCAAAAAATTTTAACTTTTGCAAATCAAACTCACCTTTGAAAAAGATTTTTGAAAATAACTCGCCTCCGTTTTTAAAATGCGGGAAAATTCCGTAGAATGGGACTCACCTGTCGGTACGAGGTTCAACCGTTCCTGCCACCTTTAACAGGGGTAATTGAACCAAGGATCAATCTTATGCTCTACTCTATTCAACTTGTCTAAATCATATTCTAATTTCTAAATGCACATAGAATCAGGCATGTGCTATGAATTTTCAGAAAATGCACATTTTGAAAACATGATGTTTGCTTTGAATGATTGAAATATTTAGAAAATGTAAATCTTGGAAAATCGTGAATTGGGATTTGAAATATACTTCTGAGAGAAATAAAATCGATTTTGAGAAATCCTTGACATTTGGTGAAAATCGATTCTGAGAGACTTGGTTTCTCTGAATTCAAACTTGGAAATTGAAATTCTAACTTAGAAAATTTGAATTTGGGACTTGGGAAATACTTGAAATATCATTGGCAAATCCATATTCTTTTGAATAAGACTTAGAAAAATTCTAACTTCAAACTTTGAAATTGACTGCATAACTTTGGAAAATTGAGTTTATGAACTTGAAAAACACTTGAAATATTCTTTGAAATTCAGTGCTTTTGGGAAAATCGATTTTGCTATAAGACTTGGGAGATTTTGAGGAAATGAACTTCTTTGAATTGAGATTTTGAATTGGAATTGGCAAATGCATGAAATGAATGAATATGGATTTGAGGAATTGAGAAATACTTTTTGTATTTTTGAGAAATGCAGTGCATTTTTGAAGTTAGCCTAAGAGTGTAGGCTGAATGTGGCTAATGTGAAGATCATAAATCTAAGTATCATTCGTATTCTGACTATGGCCATAAATACAAATTCCACCAAGTTTATAAACTGCATAGAAGCTAGTACATGTGCCATTCGTGTAGACCATGGTGAATTTGTAAAAATAGGCATGAATCATCATCCATCACACATTAAAAATATAAAAATAAACTATATGCAATGCAACCTAAGCTAAGCAGGAAATGTAAATTCTTATTCCAAAGTTTAATTACAAATTACATCACTATTGAAATTTAAATATATGAAAAATAAAGTCTTCAATGTACCTGCAAAACTAGAAAACTTGGTTAATGAAAATATGTTGGCTTTTCTAGATTTATCCAGTAATATCTAGAATTTACTGGATTTTGCTAGATATAAGCCTTTTCCTTGATTCCCTTAAATAAAAATGATAAAATATGAAATAAAATGGAATAAATAAGGAGGATAAGATATGAAATTTCGAAATTGGGGTCTAAATGACCAAAATACTCCTAATAACAAGACTATGGCCTTGAAATTAGGGTTTTTTAGAAAGATATTTGAATAAAATGCAAGTTTTGAAATTTGAATGGAATAAGCTAAGCTAAATATGATGTGACATGATTAAAAATATGGAAATTAGGGTTAAGGATTTCGAAATTGAGGTCAAATGACCAAATTGCCCCCGATAGCAAGACTATGGCCTTGAAATCAGGGTTTTCTGAAATAGATTTTGGTAAAAACTTAGGTTTTATGCACTAAATGAAATCAAATGAGCATCAAATTAAACCTAAAGCATCCTAATATGATTATGAATATGATTAAACCCTAAAAATATATGCTTATGTACGAAAATCCAATAATATCACAAAAACTGTGATTTTAGCAGTGTTTTTGGATCTTTCAGGAACCCGGTTTTGCAATTTGCTTAATTCAGAGATCAAATGGATTCCAAAATCCAAAAAAATTGGTACCTGCACTTGTTAGAACCCTAATGTCGAATTGGAATTATAAAAATAATTTTTTGACATTGAATTAATCCGAAAATGGCATTAAACTCTAAAAATATGCTATTTTTGACATAATTCACCAACCAGTTTCAATCCAAGACCTGAACCAGGGGTCAAATCTCCATGAAAATCCATGAAATTTTACAGAGACTAACTAAGAAGAAAAACAGAGATTTCCCAATTTACAGATCGGAAAAAGCATCTCCGGTTAGGGAGAAACCCTTCCGACAATCTGAGATAAAATATATCACTTTTAACAGGCATTAAAACGGCTACTTCAGATTGAAAATACAAACATAAATAGCAATACTAAACAAAAATATCTGAAATTTTAGTGATGAATAGTAGACAGAAAAATAACAATACCCACTTTTTACAGATCATGAATCGGATCTGTGGTTTGGGATTTATGACTAACACAAGTCTGATTAGGGTTTTGGTAAACCCTAACGAGTTTTAAATTTAAAAACAGATTCTCTGAAAGGGGAAAAATACTAAACAGTAATAAAAAAATCCTAAAATTTCACAGCCGACAGATCTACTCAATGTGAATCCATAGCACTTTACAGATCTAAAATCGGATATAAGATGAGAGAAATATCATCACAGCAAGTTACCTTCTTGATTTTAACCACGATTTTAAAGCTTTAAAAACCCGGTTTGATGTCTGATTTTTTTTGACAAAGTTCCCGATATCCAAAACCTCTGATTTTTCTACAGTAACTCAATAACTCATGCATGCATCACATATAAAAAAATCAGAAATAAACAATGAGTACTTCAATCCGAAATAACATTATCTTTACTGTTCTAAACCTAAAACACACAGAAATTTAAGAAACTTGAAAAACCATGCATTAACTAATGTAAATCAAAAAAATAAACCATAAAACAGTAAATAAAAATTATTTCTATGCTATAGAACGTAAAACAAACATGAATAAACCATGAAAATAAAATAAAAACAGGGAATCAATGGCTGGAATTTGATATCACCTTTTAAACATAGATTTAACCCATTAAAAGAGTAAATCATATATTTTATTGGTTAATAATGTAAAGAATCATATTAAAATCAATTCTAATGGATTAAAATCCCTGTAAATCATCCAAAACAGGGTTAGATCACCTTCTTGGATCGTTCTTGCTGATTCTTGATGGTTCTTGAGGTGAAACCATGGTTGGATCTTCACAAGGAGGGGTGTCCAAGCCTAGATCTAGGTTTAAATCATTAAAAACACTAAATAAAATATTAAAAATTGAAGAAATTATTTACCTTGGAGTTGCAGCAATGGAGGAAGGCTGGAGAGGAGAGAGAAGCTCCAAGAATCCAATAGGAGGTGGCTGGCAAAATCATCCCCCATGGGGCCTCTTTATAAAGAAAATTTGTTTAGGTTAAAAAATCAAGTTTTCTAAAATTTTTGGGCTCTCTAAGGGGGGTGATTTTGGGGTGTAAAGACTATCCTACCCCTAGCCTAAATTATCCTATTTAATACCTAATTAACCCCTAGACTCTCCTAAAAAATCCCCAAATGTAATGCCACTTGGCATTTTTAACATTTGAATTTTAAAACACCTTTTAAAAACCTTTAAAAACACTAGTTTTAAAAACTAAACTTCAAAATGAGTTTTTAAAATGAATTTTGACTCTTTTAAACCTCTAACACTAACCAAGACACTAACTAACCCTAGTCTATCCCTGACTTACTCGAATATGGTGCCACCCCGAGTGGGCCCTACTTGAGTTTTTACAAAAAGATGATTTTAAAACTTGAAATTGAAGGAGTTTTCAAAAGGATTTTCAAAAGTAATCTTAAATTTAGATTTTTTGAAATGGCATCGGGTTCTAACTGAATTAGAATTCCTCTGGATATGATGCCAACTGAGTGGGCCCACATCGAGTTTTGGAAATTTTGAAATAAACACTGAAAATGGCTTTGAAAAGGGGTTAAAATCGATATTTGAACTTCAAGATTTCTGAAAACAGGGTCTCAAGCGAACTGGAACTCCGAGTTAGAGTCCTGAACTCTTGGGACTCTGAGATTTTAAATTTTAGAATTCAAAATGTAAAATTTTTTGAAAGATTTTATCAAGAAATGATGAAATAAGTCAGAAAACACAGTCAGGGTTAGACTCCTAACTCGACCGAACTCTAAAATAGAGTCCTGAACTAACTGGACTCTGTAAAATGACCTAAATTTTGATAATAATCGAAAAAGACTGAAAATGGAAGTTAAACAGATTTCAAAACAGACTTCTGACCGAATTAGGACTCTGAGATAGAGTCCTGATCGGACTGAAACTTTCAAAAATTTAAGAAATTTGATGAATAGAGGAATTCAGAAGCGACACCACCTCAATGGGTCTCATCTGTGAATTGAAATCGATTAAAATTTGAATTTGAAATGAATCCAGATTGTTTCCTTGAGAAAATATTTCGAAATATAAAGTCCTAGGGTTGGAAAATGACAGAGTGTTGAATAAAAACCCAGGTTTTGAAATTGATTTTGAAATAAAAGCTTTAAAATTCAAATCTGGATTGAATGTTTTGAAAACTGGAGTGCTGGATCTCAAGAATGAGATGCAATGTCATGCAATGCTATGCAATGTAATGAGATGGTATGCCGAATGCATGCAATGATATGCAATGACACATGAAATGGACAAACCCTGGATGAGGATGAAAATTCGGGGTGTTTACAGATGCCCCTCTTTGCTGCTAAGCCGGTTGAAAGCCGAGCTTAGTGGCAAAGAAAACACACCAAATTTGAACCATAAAAATGCCCCAGTTAGATAAATTTGACTGGGTATGAAAGAATTAGTTCAAGTGATGATGGTGGATATGAAATGGAAAATAAGTAGAAAATTTTATTTCAAAAGAAATGAGATTCAGGTTTTGCCCTTAACCTGGATGGGACGGGAAATACCTCGTATGGAACGAAGCTCAGGCTTAACCTTTAACTTGATTGGGAAATGAAATACCTCATCAAAGTGAGGCTCAGGTTTGTACCCTTGACCTGATTGGGCAGAAAATGAAATACCTCATCAAAGGAGGCTCAGGTTTATACCCTTAACCTGATTGGGCAGAAAATGAACGAAATCCTTGAAAGAAGAGACCGTGATGGAACCTTCGGATTTCCGCACAATGAATCCGATAAGGGTTTTGCAAAAGGAAGGAAATTGGGGTCCCTAAAGTTTGAAAAGGGATTGATTTTGGGCGCCTCATTGCTGAGACTAATTAACTTTTGAAATTGCCTTTTGCTGGAATTGGTGGCTTAACCTCAAGCCGAAATTGGACTGTCTATGGTGGGACAGTGGGGTCACAGGGAAGTGTGCGAATCTGAGAGACCGTGCGCTCAGATTATACCGAAGAAGGGAAGGAATCTTGAAAACTCCCGTTATCAAGTCCTAAAAAGGGATGGTGTCAGAATGTGCCAAAGATGAACCCCAAGCTCTCGCTTCATGCCAGGATAACTAGAAAATATTGTCAGAATATTGAAAATTGTTGTTGATTCAAAATAATTGAAACTGATGCACATTGTTTTGAAAGTATTCCCTCTTTTCTACCTGAAGTATTACCTCTGACTGGGCTTAACTCCGTAGAATCAAGATTCGAATTCAAATTGCTTGCGATTGACTTTCTTTCAAGGAAGCTATCAATTTCCTTGATATGGATGGGAAAGAAAGTATTCTTGATATTGCGAGAGCTATTGGTGAAAGAATATTGATAAAAGAATTTCACAAAATTAAAGAAGATTCTTGATAGATTTGGCAGTCTGATATCCTGGGATTCTTTTCTCATGATGATCTTTCTGCACTCTTTTTTTAGCAGATTGGAGCTCTCTTGGATTTTTCGGGAATTACATCATCCTTCATTTTGGAGATGTCCTGACTTGTCTCTCTCTTTTTTTTTTGGGAAGGGTACGTCACAAACTCCTTCATCTCAGAGATGTTCCGATCCTTCTTTTCTCTCAGGGGTTATCATGATGATTATTGGCTCATTGGTTGGGAATCTCTTGATGATAGCTGGAATTAAATATCTTTTAGGGTTTGTCGGTAGGCTCATCACACTCGCCTTCATCTCAACGGTGATCTGAACTTTCCCTGGAAGGATCCGTCACAAACTCCGTCATCTTGGAGATGATCCAAATCTTCTTTGGCCCCGGGGTTCGACTCGCTTAATTCGCCTTCATCTTGACGACAATTGAGAGATCCCTTTTGCAGATATTTAATTGCAGCTTAGGTGATTGAGGAGATATGAAAATTGAGTGGATTTTTCTGTATCACCCAGGATATTTCAACTGCTTTATTTTTCAAGAATGGTCTTTAAAAATGTGCCATTGACTGCGATCAATATCAATCACTCATGGCTTTGCAACAACATTGAATTCTCTTTGCTGGCCATATCGCGGATTTATTCTTCATCCTTTTGGTTGGCCAATAAAAAGATTTTGAACTTTGAATCCTTTTTCGCGAAAGCATTGGCCTTTCGGAAGTAATAGTGGAGGTATTCTGAAGTAATAATTTTGTGCAATAAAGATTTTTGAAATCAACAAATATTTAATGACAAATTGGCAAAATTTTCTTGAAATCCTTTTGTGAAAGCAAGCATTTGAAGCACAACGCAACACATCCATGACAAAAATTCTCTTCTCCTTTCCCCAAAGGAGAAGATTCAGAAATTAGAATTGCGAATTACTCCTCTCTTCCCTGAAGAGGAGGTGTTTGCAAAACGAACTTTCTAAGAGAAATTAAGCTTTCGTCAAAACTTCCTAACATTAGGCTTCTCTTATAGAAAGGGGGCCGGAATTGGTGAGGTTGGTAAATTGGTCATGAAGGAACGAGTTCATCACACTCTCCCTGAAAAGAGGGTCCTTCATGATGAAATGGCCTAGTCTGAAATTATGGGGCCACAAGGAAAGCAAGTCTCTGTTGAGTCTCTCCCTATAAAAAGGGTTCCTTGTGTGAAATTTGGAATTTTGTTTTGCAAATGGTTCACAAAGACACGAGTCCCTTCAAACTCTCCCTGAAAAGGGGCTAAGTGAACGAATTGGATAGCATGCGAAAAGAGCGAGCTCCCTCGAACTCTCCCTATAAAAAGGGTCTCTCGCAAGAAAAAATTTTTTTGGAATTGGGTATTGGGTGACCAAAAGGTCGAAACTTGGAATTTTGAATTTTGAATTTTTGAAATTGGAATTTTGATATTTGAAATTAGAAATTGGAAGTTTGGAATTTGATATTCGGAAGTTGGAAACTAGAAATTGGGAATTTTGGAATTTGGAAATTGATGTTTGGAAATTGGAAATTAGAAATTGGGAATTTTGGAAATTGATATTTGGAAATTGGAAATTAGAAATTGGGAATTTTGGAAATTGATATTTGGAAATTGGAAATTAGAAATTGGGAATTTTGGAAATTGATATTTGGAAATTGGAAATTAGAATTTTGGAATTTTGATGTTTGGAAATTGGAAATTAGAATTTTGGAATTTGGAAATTGATATTTGGAAATTGAAAATTGAAAATTGGAAATTTGGGAATTGGATGAGTGATCAGCATGAAGACTGAACTCAAGAGGTCGACTGACATGACCATTCAGTGGAACACTAACACGAGTGCTCGATTTTGAAAAGATACTGGTATGCATACCGGTTTTAAAAATGTACCAGTTTGGATACTGGATTTTGGTTCAGTTCTGGTGATTGTCTTTCAATCTTGAATCGTTAGGAATTGTGATGGGATTGATAGTTGAAATCTCAATACTGACCAGATCGTTATTAATGCGATTGTATGCAAATGAATGCAAATTGATGCACATGAATGCATAAGTGCGTGAAATGAGAGATTTGTTTATCCTGCCTGCATACAGGATATTTGTAGATAAAAACAAAATTTTAAAATGCCCCAGTGTAACTGGGAAAAAGAATTTTGATCATTATTGAAGAAAATTTGGAAGAATTACAAAGAATAGGAAATTGTTCAAGTATAGAATTTTTTCAAATGTCGAGCATTGATGGGATCTGGTAATTCTATTCCATCAGCATTGATGAGCCGATATGAATTGCGAGGTAGTGCCTCTTTGACAACATAAGGACCTTCCCAATTTGGCGCCCATTTGCCACCCGGGCGGTGCCTGAGATAAGCTGTTGATCTAAGCACTAGATCATCGACCCGAAATTTTCTCTCAATGACAGATTTTGCATATTGTCGGGCTATCCTTTGGCGATAGGATTGAGCATGCTCTGCTGCTCTGAGCCTTCTTTCATCGAGCAAATCAAGCTGTACCAGTCGCTGTTGCTGATACTGATCAAGAGGTAATTCTAGAAGTGATGCAAATTTCAGAGCAGGTTTCTGAACATGTAGAGGCAGCACTACTTCAGTTTCGTAGACAAGTTCTGACGGAGTAGCATTCGTTGGAGTTCGAATGGTGGTTCTGTATGCCCATAATGCATCATGAATCTTTTTATGCCAGTCACGGCCCGTTTCAAAAGTTCGCTCCAGGATTCGAATCAGAATCTTGTTGGTGGCCTCTGCCTGACCATTCCCTTGAGGATAATAAGGAGCGGAAAAATGATGATGAATTTTGAACTTTGAGCAGAATGTCCTCATTCTCTCATTCTTGAAATGACTGCCATTATCCGACACAATATCATGCGGTATACCGAAATGGCAAAGGATATTCTTATGGATGAAAGAAACCACGTGCCGACCTTCTACTGTGCGTAGAGTGACTGCTTCTACCCATTTAGTAAAATATTCTGTTGTGGCAAGAAAATATTTATGACCATTGGAGGCTGAAGGAGTGATGGGGCCTACAACATCGAAAGCCCACATGGAAAATGGCCATGGCGAGACGACAAATTGCAAGTATGTCGCCGGCGCATGAATGGAAGGCGCATGCATCTGACATTGTACGCACTTCTTCACAAAACGATAGCAATCTTGTTGCATAGTTCTCCAATAATATCCTGCTCGGATGATTTGTTTGACGAGAGTCTGATAGCCAACATGACCACCGCAAATGCCTTCATGTGCTTCTTGCACAACTTCTTTGGCTTCTTCTTCGTCCAAACATCTGGAATACTCAAAACTGAATCCACGACGATAAAGGACGTCGGCAAGAATAAAATATCGAGCAGACATGCGTTGAATTGCTCGCTGCTCTCTCTTTGATAATTCTGGAGGAAATTCGCCAGTTTTAATGAAATTCTTGATATCATGATACCAGGGCTTCTTCTTTTGCTCAGCCTGGTTTATCTGCTCTACTGGGACGAAAGAGGGTTGATCAAGTCTGCCAATTTCAAATGAGCGACAAGATTCTCCACTCTTAAAAGACATGATGGATCCCAAATTAGCTAAACTGTCTGCAACTTGATTGAAATCTCTCTTGATATGAAAAAGTTGGAATTCTTCGAATTTGTTGGCAAGAGCTGAGACAATCTTCTGGTAAGGAAGTAATTTCTGATCTTTCACTTGCCATTCGGCCAGAACTTGATTGACTATTAACAAAGAATCGCCATAAGCATGCACTTTTTTGACATTGAAGTCCTATAGAATTTTCAGACCTTGTATCAAAGCTTCATACTCGGCATATTATGAGTGCACTGAAAATCCAGTTTAAGAGAAAAGGGAATCATCTCCTTCTCTCGTGTAATTAGCAGAATTCCGATTCCTATGCCTGCCATATTCTTGGAACCGTCGAAGAATAAATTCCAAATTGGGGATTGTTGAATATTGCAGATCCGCTCATCGGGGAAATCATCCTCAGCTTTAACATCCTCTGCTAGAGGAAAATCTGCTAATTGGTCTGCAATTGCTTGGCCTTTGATAGATTGCTGAGAGAAATATTCCAAGTCGTATTGCATTAATAGGACTTGCCATTTGGCGATTCGTTCGCTGAGAAATGGTTGTTCAAGAACGTACTTGAGAGGATTTAATTTAGATAGAATCTTGACTTCAGACGCCAATAGATAATGTCGCAATTTCTGACACATCCATACCAGAGCTAGGCATGTCTTCTCTATCTGAGAGTATTTCTTCTCGTAATCAATAAAGGTCTTGCTCACATAGTAAATGGCATGTTCTATCAAGCTGCCTTCTTTGTATTGCGCCAAGAATCCGCCGCAAGCAACTCGATTAACTGAAATGTATAGCAATAGGGGGTTCCCTAATTCTGGCAGCTTTAAAACAGGAGGATTGAGAAGATATTTCTTGATGCGTTCGAACGACTGCTGACACTCTGGTCCCCATTCAAACCTCACTCCTTTTCTGAGCAAATGATTGAAAGGCTCACATCTCATGGCCAAATTAGAAATGAATCGCCGAATTGATTGCATGCGTCCTTGAAGGCTACGCAATTCTTTGAGATTAGTCGGGGGCGACATGCCAATGATAGCTTTGGCCTTAGCGGGATCCATTTTTATCCCCTTCTTGCTGACCAAGAAGCCTAGCAACTTGCCTGATTCGACTCCAAAGACACATTTTTGTGGATTGAGTCTTAACTTGTAAAGAATGAGTCACTTGAAGACTTGATTGAGAGCTTCGATGTGATCTTCCTCTTCTTTGGATTTTACCAGAATATCATCGACATATGCATCCATAGTCTTATGCATCTGATCATGGAAAATAACGGCCATAGCGCGCTGATAAGTGGCTCCAGCATTCTTAAGCCCAAAAGGCATAACCGTGTAACAGAAAGTGCCCCATGGCGTGGTAAAGGATGTTTTGGATTGGTCACGAGCGGCCAACTTGATTTGATTATATCCGGAGTATCCGTCCATAAAGAAAAACATAGCATGCCCGGCTGTGCTATCGACTAGGAGATCAATGTTTGGGAGCGGATAGTCATCCTTTGGAGTGGCTTTATTGAGATCACGGAAGTCGATACAGATTCGCACTTTCCCATTCTTCTTAAGAACTGCTACGATATTCGCCAACCAATCCGGGTAATCAATTGCTTGAATGAATCCTGCTTTAAGCATATCCTCAAGTCCTTCCTTGACCTGTTGCTCGATTCGAGGATCCATTTTTCTCAACTTCTGCTTGACTGGTTTCGCCTCAGGCTTCAGAACGAGGCGATGTTCCACCAATTTCGGATCTAAACCTGGCATATCCTCATAAGTCCATGCGAGTACTTCTTCATGCTGCTTGAGGAAATTAGTGAGCCTTTCTTTCTCTTCTGGGCTCAAACCACTGCCAATCTTGAGAATTCTAGGATCGTCTTCTGATCCGATATTGATATCCTCAGTCGGGTCTTGAACTAAGGATGATGGCTCATCTTGCTTCTGAACCGATGCAAATTCTGGCAGTTCCTGAAGAGCTGAATCGAACTCTGCGGATTCTTCTGACTGCTTTGCAGTCTGACTACATTCTGTTCTTATTCTGACCTGATGAATTATTGCTGATTTCGAACAAGCTTTTGGATTAAAGACGAGCTTCTTGATAGATCGGGAAGACATTCTGAAAATTGGAGGATAAATTGATTTAGGGAAATTGCTCATCGTGAAATAAATTGCTTTTATTGAAAATAATTGGAAAGATGAAAGAGCAAAATGATTTCAATTTTGTCAAGATTTAATATTGAGAAGTAAAGAGACAAATGGCACCAAGATAGACAAAGGAAACTGGCAACTTTATTGAAAGATAGAATTAATCAGAATGACAATGATGAGAATGAAATGGGATATCATCCTGAATGTGGAAATAAAAGAATGGAAATGAAAAGACAAGCAAATGCCCTTAGTGCATTCCTTCAGAGATGACCGTTGTATTATAAAGGGGGAAATGGTTATTTCAGAATTTCTATATTCTCATCTTCGGCACCTTATACCAGAAGATTTTTATCAATAAGGTCCTGAACAATGTTCTTCAGAACGAAGCAATTCTCAGTATTGTGCCCCACTGTTCGATGAAATTTGCAGAATTGGTCTTTGAATTTTCCCATAGGAGCGGAAGGATCGACCAGCCTGGGCAATTTGACCATCTCCTTGGTCAACAGGTACTCGAGCACAGTCTCGAGTGATTGATCTAATGGAGTGAACTTCCTCTCATAGCTCCATCCTTCGTGCTTCACTTTCTCTCGGGGTTTTGGTCCCTGCTCTAGCTGAAGCGACTTGTTGAATTGCGGGATCGACTTTCCTTTCTGGTCATTCTTGTTTGAACCTCCTGCCCCATAACAGAAGTCTCTATTCTGCCCCTTACAATGATTCCATTTATTATTACTGACAGAATTAGTGAAGTGAGTCTTCTTCTTTGACTCGTTCTGGCCGCTGTTCTTGGTGAAAGTGAAACCTTCGTAGAAACCATTCTCCATACTCAATTCGAGCCATTCGGCTCGCTCTGTTAACTCTATAAAGGTTCTGGATGGTGCGGTGGAGATGAGGCCTTTTAGAGGCTGCGAGAAATTGCTTAGAATCAAGGACAAAGCATGCCCTTCTGATATGGGCTCTCTCATCTTGTTGCAAGCTGACCTCCAGCGGTGGATAAAATCTCTGGCCTTTTCATTTTCTCTCTGTTTCAGGCCACAGAGGTGGCTGAGGGTCGGGAGCGCTTCAGCATTGAATAGAAAGCGCTCAATGAACATATTCACCACCTTATCAAATTCTTTCAGCTCTATGGGGTTGATGTGCTCCGAGTACCACTTAGCTGCCGTTCCCTCCAGACTGCGAGGGAAGCAAAGGAAGAGTGCCCGATTGTCACGCTTGAATCGTGAACATTCAGCGAAAAACATGGCGAGATGAGCCTTAGGGTCGCCAGAACCATCAAACTTGATAAATTTTCTGGGGAGATTATCCAGATTGTCGTCCCCATCTAAACCCTCATAGAAGTCTTCGCTGGTGAAGACTTTCTTGCCCTTGTCGCGGGCCTGCAGATCTTTGACCATTTTCATCATGTCTTTTAGCTGTGACTGAGTAGGGTCATCAACAGACTGATTTTTGGATTTGTAAGCCGACCCCTGGCCCTGAGTTGACCTTTTGAATTCATGTTTATTTTCACATTCCTTGTCAGCATCGTCAGCTGATTCTGATTCATCAGACATTTCCTCGTGACGACTCTGCTTTTTGCTGATATTCTTGACGGTATGACCCTTATCTTTCTGTTTGGTAAGAATTTGCTCAGTACTGGCCTCAGCTTGCTCTGCCAGCATCTTGGTCATCATTTTCTTGAACATGACGTACATTTGAGGATCAATGTCATCCTCAACCTGCTGTCCCTGATTTTTAGCTGATCGGGGGGAGTCCATCTCTTCTTCCGAAGCGATCGAGTATGCCACACCTTCGATTGATGAGGTTTTCTTTTCGGATCTTGTATGAACCATCGGGTATCACAAATGTTCTCTTGGATATTGCTGATGCTCTCTACAAGGTAGAACTGATGGTTAGGCTTCTGAAGGAAGTTTGGTTGGAGGAAAATATTTATTGAGAATTTTGGTAGACAATTGAAATAATATCCCATCACTAGGGATTGAGTCGTCGTTGGAGTTACGACAATTGCGCTGCTATTCTTTGCAAAATAAACAACTGGAAATATGCCTTGTTACCTAGGCGAGGTCGTCAAACCAAAGTGAAATGTAAAATAAAGGAATTTTATTGAGGGGAAAAACATGATTTTATCAATAATACACTTGACAGAGGGGAGGGGGACAAACAATTTTCCACCACTCCGGATAATCGGAAGATACACGAGGACCAGGAAAAATAGTAAGACTGACAAAGGAATCCCAGCCATGCTTGGCAGAATGGTATGCTCCGGACCACTGATCTGATGTGAGATCGAATTCTGGCAGAACCCCTGATAGTGGACGAATCTCTACGCGCTTCTGCCTCTGAGAGAATTGTCTGACGCACCGCTCTGGATGATAGTATGCGCAGAAGAACGGGCCAAGTAGTCTGAATCGCTTGTCGTATGCATAAGTGTATCTGGGAGGTGATTCCTGACGATCAAAGTAATCCCATACGACTTCTTCCTCCTGAAGGTTGTCGATTAGGAACCGGTATCGCACAACTGGAAGAAGCTTCTCTCCGTTGTATCTGAATGAACTGGCTCGGGCGGGCACATGCCGGAGGAACCAAGACTGCAAGGCATAGGTGCACCCTTCGACTAGGATCGACTCTCCGAGTGAGAAACGAGTCAACCCTCGGTATAGAAAGGCGAGTGCGGCCATGGCTATCGAGAGGCAGCTGGTCTGTCGACTTCCCCATCTCCTTAGAAGCTGAACTATTCTGATATCCATGTAATTCCGTCCATCGGGAAAGAAAGCTAATCCCACCATGCACAGAACCATCGCGTGTTGAATTCTCTCTCGAGCTATCCTAGACAATGAACTGACTTCCACAAATGTCCCATGCTGTCTGTAGATTTCGAGCAGGTCCACATATTCATTTCAATCTTCTTCAATCAGAGGCCAAGACTTGCGTCCCGTCATGCGAGCTAAGGCATCTTTTGGGTCCAGACCCTTGGCATTAATCAAAAACTGTTTCTCCAATGGATCTCCAGGCTGACCGGCTGGCTCGGGCAATCCTATAATCTCTGAAAATTCATCCATCAGTATTGTCATCTCGCCCCACGGAAACCAGAAGGTAGAAGTGCTCGAATTCCACCGTTCTGCTAGTGCATGAATTAAGTTGCCGTTGACTGTCTGCTTTCCCACTGCGGACGCCAGTTCCAATCCACACTCGTCCAGATGGTCCGGAAACATACGAGAGAAGTTCTTGAACCATGAATAGTACCACCGGGGAAAGAAGGATCCGGTGCTGAGGACTCGATGCTCGGGAAGACTTTGTCGCACCTCGTAGGAGATGTGACCCTCAGGGAAGACTGAATCAAGCTGACTGGATGCCATCAGACTGGAAGACATGGAAATTGGAATAAGACTTTGGAAAATACAGGAAATTTGAGGAAAATGCAGGCAGGATAAAAATAAAGTAGGAATTCGAGATCCAGAAGAAAGGAAAGATGGGAAATCACCTGGAGTTTTGAAGGAAATTAAGGGAAATTTGGAAAATCGTCCAGGGTTTGATGAAATAAATGGAAATAAAGTATTTGGAAAATCATTCAAGGTTTAAAACATGGACAGTACATGGACATAGATTGGGGAATTTTGAGAAAATCGTCCAGTATTTTAGAAAATTGGGAAAAATATGGAAAATAAAAAGGAAATAACATATTCAATCAAATTCTGCATAAACAAGTATGCACAAACAACATTCCCTAAAAGCTGACTCTAGATGCACAAATTTTGAAATAGCTGTAGGACCTTAATCCTAACTCTAAGGTTCAGATCAACTGTATCCAATCCAGTTATGCCTATATACTCAAGCCAAGGCTCGATGTATGTGGCATAAAATCAATTTCTCCTGTTCTAGGTTCAAGTTTTCCAACATCCTTGAGCACCTGCCGATATACGTTGGACTATGGCCCTTGGTACGTGGCAGGGGGGTTTTCACCCAAATAGGTGGCCCAGTTGTGAGGCTCTGTCCCGAACTATGGTTCTGGAAGAGAGCCTAGCAACGTGAAGACCGGGACAATATAGGTAGGGTGAATTTTGAAATATGAGCACATGCAAGAAAACATAGGGCTCTAAGTCCTAAAGAGATAGAATTTTGAAATATTTGAAGAAGCAAACATTGTTTTCATACAATTCCTAAATTGAGGAGTGTTGTATTAGACCTAAGTCTATGTGAGCATGAATAATTCTCCTCAATATGGTCCTACCAAACCATACCTAGTCTATATGCATTCCATGTCAGCTGGGTTCAAGTCTAGGCTCCTAGGTTCACATGATATCATAAAGCAAAGCTGACATTCCATGGAAATCGATTTTGACAATTTGAACTAAGTAGAGCATTAGATTGATCAGGCAAAGACAGGTCCCATCTCGGTCGCCAAACCTGTTGTCATCGCAAAAATTTTTAACTTTTGCAAATCAAACTGACCTTTGAAAAAGATTTTTGAAAATAACTCGCCTCCGTTTTTGAAATGCGGGAAAATTCCGTAGAATGGGACTCGCCTGTCGGTACGAGGTTCAACCGTTCCTGCCACCTTTAACAGGGGTAATTGAACCAAGGATCAATCTTATGCTCTACTCTATTCAACTTGTCTAAATCATATTCTAATTTCTAAATGCACATAGAATCAGGCATGTGCTATGAATTTTCAGAAAATGCACATTTTGAAAACATGATGTTTGCTTTGAATGATTGAAATATTTATAAAATGTAAATCTTGGAAAATCGTGAATTGGGATTTGAAATATACTTCTGAGAGAAATAAAATCGATTTTGAGGAATCCTTGACATTTGGTGAAAATCGATTCTGAGAGACTTGGTTTCTCTGAATTCAAACTTGGAAATTGAAATTCTAACTTAGAAAATTTGAATTTGGGACTTGGGAAATACTTGAAATATCATTGGCAAATCCATATTCTTTTGAATAAGACTTAGAAAAATTCTAACTTCAAACTTTGAAATTGACTGCATAACTTTGGAAAATTGAGTTTTTGAACTTGAAAAACACTTGAAATATTCTTTGAAATTCAGTGCTTTTGGGAAAATCGATTTTGCTATAAGACTTGGGAGATTTTGAGGAAATGAACTTCTTTAAATTGAGATTTTGAATTGGAATTGGCAAATGCATGAAATGAATGAATATGGATTTGAGGAATTGAGAAATACTTTTTGTATTTTTGAGAAATGCAATGCATTTTTGAAGTTAGCCTAAGAGTGTAGGGTGAATGTGGCTAATGTGAAGATCATAAATCTAAGTATCATTCGTATTCTGACTATGGCCATAAATACAAATTCCACCAAGTTTATAAACTTCAGAGAAGCTAGTGCATGTGCCATTCGTGTAGACCATGGTGAATTTGTAAAAATATGCATGAATCATCATCCATCACACATTAAAATTATAAAAATAAACTATATGCAATGCAACCTAAGCTAAGCAGGAAATGTAAATTCTTATTCCAAAGTTTAATTACAAATTACATCACTATTGAAATTTAAATACATGAAAAATAAAGTCTTCAATGTACCTGCAAAACTAAAAAACTTGGTTAATGAAAATATGTTGGCTTTTCTAGATTTATCCAGTAATATCTAGAAATTACTAGATTTTGCTAGATATAAGCCTTTTCCTTGATTCCCTTAAATAAAAATGATAAAATATGAAATAAAATGGAATAAATAAGGAGGATAAGATATGAAATTTCGAAATTGGGGTCCAAATGACCAAAATACCCCTAATAACAAGACTATGGCCTTGAAATTAGGGTTTTTTAGAAAGATATTTGGATAAAATGCAAGTTTTGAAATTTGAATGGAATAAGCTAAGCTAAATATGATGTGACATGATTAAAAATATGGAAATCAGGGTTAAGGATTTCGAAATTGAGGTCAAATGACCAAATTGCCCCCGATAGCAAGACTATGGCCTTGAAATCAGGGTTTTCTGAAATAGATTTTGGTAAAAACTTTGGTTTTATGCACTAAATGAAATCAAATGAGCATCAATTTAAACCTAAAGCATCCTAATATGATTATGAATATGATTAAACCCTAAAAATATATGCTTATGTACGAAAATCCAATAATATCATAAAAACTGTGATTTTAGCAGTGTTTTTGGATCTTTCAGGAACCCGGTTTTGCAATTTGCTTAATTCAAAGATCAAATAGATTCCAAAATCCAAAAAAATTGGTACCTGCACTTTTTAGAACCCTAATGTCGAATTGGAATTATAAAAATAATTTTTTGACATTGAATTAATCCAAAAATTGCATTAAACTCTAAAAATATGCTATTTTTGACCTAATTCACCAACCAGTTTCAATCCAAGACCTGAACCAGGGGTCAAATCTCCATGAAAATCCATGAAATTTTACAGAGACTAACTAAGAAGAAAAACAAAGATTTCCCAATTTACAGATCGGAAAAAGCATCTCCGGTTAGGGAGAAACTCTTCCGACAATCTGAGATAAAATATATCACTTTTAACAGGCATTAAAACGGCTACTTCAGATTGAAAATACAGACATAAATAGCAATACTATACAAAAATATCTGAAATTTTAGTGATGAATAGTAGACAGAAAAATAACAATACCCACTTTTTACAGATCATGAATCGGATCTGTGGTTTGGGATTTATGACTAACACAAGTCTGATTAGGGTTTTGGTAAACCCTAACGAGTTTTAAATTTAAAAACAGATTCTCTGAAAGCGGAAAAATACTAAACAGTGATCAAAAAATCCAAAAATTGCACAGCAGACAGATCTACTCAATGCAAATTCATAGCATTTTACAGATCTAAAATCGGATATAAGATGAGAGAAATATCATCACAGCAAGTTACCTTCTTGATTTTAACCACGATTTTAAAGCTTTAAAAATCCGGTTTGATGTCTGATTTTTTTTGACAGGGTTCACGATATCCAAAACCTCTGATTTTTCTACAGTAACTCAATAACTCATGCATTCATCACATATAAAAAAATCAGAAATAAACAATGAGTACTTTAATCCAAAATAGCATTATCTTTACTGTTCTAAACCTAAAACACACAGAAATTTAAGAAACTTGAAAAACCATGCATTAACTAATGTAAATCAATAAAATAAACCATAAAACAGTAAATAAAAATTATTTCTATGCTATAGAACGTAAAACAAACATGAATAAACCATGAAAATAAAATAAAAACAAGCAATCAATGGCTGGAATTTGATATCACCTTTAAAACATAGATTTAACCCATTAAAAGAGTAAATCATATATTTTATTGGTTAATAATGTAAAGAATCATATTAAAATCAATTCTAATGGATTAAAATCCCTGTAAATCATCCAAAACAGGGTTAGATCACTTTCTTGGATCGTTCTTGCTGATTCTTGATGGTTCTTGAGGTGAAACCATGGTTGGATCTTCACAAGGAGGGGTGTCCAAGCCTAGATCTAGGTTTAAATCATTAAAAACACTAAATAAAATATTAAAAATTGAAGAAATTATTTACCTTGGAGTTGCAGCAATGGAGGAAGGCTGAAGAGGAGAGAGAAGCTCCAAGAATCCAATAGGAGGTGGCTGGCAAAATCATCCCCCATGGGGCCTCTTTATAAAGAAAATTTGTTTAGGTTAAAAAATCAAGTTTTCTAAAAATTTTGGGCTCTCTAAGGGGGGCGATTTTGGGGTGTAAAGACTATCCTACCCCTAGCCTAAATTATCCTATTTAATACCTAATTAAGCCCTAGACTCTCCTAAAAAATCCCCAAATGTAATGCCACTTGGCATTTTTAACATTTGAATTTTAAAACACCTTTTAAAAACCTTTAAAAACACTAGTTTTAAAAACTAAACTTCAAAATGAGTTTTTAAAATGAATTTTGACTCTTCTAAACCTCTAACACTAACCAAGACACTGACTAACCCTAGTCTATCCCTGACTTACTCGAATATGGCGCCACCCCGAGTGGGCCCTACTTGAGTTTTTACAAAAAGATGATTTTAAAACTTGAAATTGAAGGAGTTTTCAAAAGGATTTTCAAAAGTAATCTTAAATTTAGAATTTTTGAAATGGCATAGGGTTCTAACTGAATTAGAATTCCTCTGGATATGGTGCCAACTGAGTGGGCCCACATCGAGTTTTGGAAATTTTGAAATAAACACTGAAAATGGCTTTGAAAAGGGGTTAAAATCGATATTTGAACTTCAAGATTTCTGAAAACAGGGTCTCAAGCGAACTGGAACTCCGAGTTAGAGTCCTGAACTCTTGGGACTCTGAGATTTTAAATTTTAGAATTCAAAATGTAAAATTTTTTGAAAGATTTTATCAAGAAATGATGAAATAAGTCAGAAAACACAGTCAGGGTTAGACTCCTAACTCGACCGAACTCTAAAATAGAGTCCTGAACTAACTGGACTCTGTAAAATGACCTAAATTTTGACAATAATCGAAAAAGACTGAAAATGGAAGTAAAACAGATTTCAAAACAGACTTCTGACCGGATTAGGACTCTGAGATAGAGTCCTGATCGGACTGAAACTTTCAAAAATTTAAGAAATTTGATGAATAGAGGAATTCAGAAGCGACACCACCTCAATGGGTCTCATCTGTGAATTGAAATCGATTAAAATTTGAATTTGAAATGAATCCAGATTGTTTCCTTGAGAAAATATTTCGAAATATAAAGTCCTGGGGTTGGAAAATGACAGAGGGTTGAATAAAAACCCAGGTTTTGAAATTGATTTTGAAATAAAAGCTTTAAAATTCAAATCTGGATTGAATGTTTTGAAAACTGGAGTGCTGGATCTCAAGAATGAGATGCAATGTCATGCAATGCTATGCAATGTAATGAGATGGTATGCCGAATGCATGCAATGATATGCAATGACACATGAAATGGACAAACCCTGGATGAGGATGAAAATTTGGGGTGTTTACAACAATCGATATCTATGATTCGAATGTATATTAAATTTCTGCTTGATCTGGATTCACACTCTTGAATTCTCAGGGCTAGGAAAATCGGCCTTGAAAAACATTAATTCAAGCGCTAGGGTTATATTGATAATATTATCAAGACAGTGGATAAAAGCTCGTCGGTCTTGTTTCCAAAGGTGATGCTGCGAGTTGGTGTTCATGGGGCAGAGGCAGTCTTAAGAGACTGTGTGAAATGTTTTTATCATGTGTTTATGCTGATTACTTATAGCTAATATTCTGATAACTGTCTTGATGATCATCAAAACTAAAAGCCCACCAGTCTTATTTCCTGGCCACTCGGATGGCTATTACAGACAACCAATACTGGGCTTAATTGTGGAGCATAGTTGGCTGTTGCATCTTGCAGCAATCAACCATAGCTGTTAGCTAATTCCCTTTCGCCCTCTGGCCAGAGGCTTGGGCCCTTCAAGATAATTTCATATCAGCATTCCAGGTCTGCAGAAACTTCTGTAGCGACAACGCACTTCTGGGCTGAAGTGTTTTAAATCAAAATATAGAAGTTGCTGCTTTTACTGCTGATGTGAGGACAGGGGAGATCATTTATGGGAAGGAGGGTTCGATAGAGGATTTTTCAAAACGTCAGGTAACTTAAAGGATATAAGTTCGATATCATCTTAAAGAGGGTCCAAAGATATTGAAGGTGTCAACATCACCTGACAAAGAGCCCCCAAAAGAAGTAGATCTTGCAGGTTCCATGTTGCCCTAGCTGTAACCTGCGTATGGTAGGATCCTGAATGTTGGCAAAGGATGACCATCCGCCTCTGGGACGGTCAGACACCTTGGTATATCTGGTTCTACCCTTGCTACTTGTGGCATCACAATACATCTCTGTTCATTTAGCGCAGCCACAGCAGGTGAGTATGCACTCTTTCGTTGGATAAAATCTCCAATCAGCTAGTTCTTGGCAGGTAAAATTTTCCATGTTCTGTCATTGTTCAAAGATTCTAGTTGATTAGTTAAGGTAATCAAAGATACTTATGTGTGTATTAATTTATTTACATGCTTTGTTATAGAAATTGGTTTATATTAAGTCACGGTTCAGGAGATTCATGATTTGTGATTATTTCAATTTGTCTTATCTGATGCATCTATTGGTTTTCCTTCTCACTTATATTTCTACGTTTTCCATTTGATACTTTAGTTATCCCTATGTGAACACCCCAAATTTTTCAAAATCTTTTAATATTCCCTTTTTGCCCCTAAATTCATTTTCTGAGCAAACGGGTCATTTCAAATCTACATTCCAGTTCATTTCTCTAGTTTTATTGAAATTAAATTCATTTCATATGTTTAAATTGATTTTGGATCTGGATCCATTGTCCAGATCCAAATATGAGTCTCGTTGTCCAATTTTAAATTAAAATTATAGAAAATACCAAAAATAGTTTTTTATAACTCGGACAGTCCATCCGACATCCGTTTGGATCCATCACGTTGTATTTCTCAAATTCGAGTTTCAAAAACTCGAATATTTTCTCAAAACTTGGGTCCAAACCCATTTTTTTTAAGAAATTTCTCCAAAATAGCCTTGAAAACCTTCTTTTGTAAATATTTCTCAAAAATACAAAAAAAAATTAGTTTTAAGTCTTTGACTTTAGGGTTTTATTCTAAAAATAACAAAAAAAAAATCAAAAAATGTCAAGAAAAAACCAAAAAAAAATAAGAAAATAGAAAAAGAAAAACACAAAAATAACCTTTTTAAAAAAAATATCTTTTAAAAAATCGAGTTTTATAAAGAAGCACTTTTTAGCAAAATTTTATTAAAAACTAACTCTTTATAAAATCTTGAAAAAACAAAAGGGGGGGAGTTTGCAAAAATGCTTTTTAGGGTTTTTCTCGCAAGGGGGGTCGGGGGCGAAAGGGTTTCCCTTGTCTCTCTCTCACTGACCACCCCCCATCCGCTTTCTTCCCCTCTCACCCGCTCGATCCACCATTGGATCGACATCCCCTTTATCAACCATTGATCGACAACAACCTCCCTTCTGGAATCACCTTCTCCATCAACCTCCATCCTTCGATCCATGGATGGATGGCCATCCACCCTTCATCTCTAACGAAAGCTTCTTCTCGATCCTTCCAAAAGGGGTCGACCCTTCGATCGTCTGCCCCTCTCTCGCCTGTTGATCCTCAACTGACTGGCCCTTCCCGAGTTTTGCTTTGGTTTTCCTATAAGAATATGCATAGGAAAGAAAAAAAAGGGGGGATCATCGATCATTCTCACTCTTTATCGGCGTTTGCTGGTTTTCTTTTTTTTGGAAGGATCATCCTCTCCCTCCTCCTGGTCCTTGGCAATCGAAGATCCCATTGACAGAGTGAAGAAAATTCCTCTCCATCCGACGGAACCCCTGTAAGACCGCAGCATCCATTGCGTGCCATTCAGCAGAACCTTCGTCGGTCCTCATTCTCTCTATTCCTGGTGCTTCCCTTTTGGTCGATCAAAGGCCCTTCACCACCAGCCGTGATAATAAAAAATAAGTAATCCATCCCCTCGTCCATTTTATTTACCTTGCTGCATTTTCTTTAATCCTTCACAGTTTCTTCTTCTTTTATGTACTTCAAAAGCATCCTTGTATCACCAGTCTGCTTATTGCAGTCCTGACGATACATATTGCAACATTGAGGTCGCCCCTATGCTCACAGTGTTTGAGGCTATATACGTAGGGCCTTTACTGTCCCGACTGATCTTTCATTTGATTTTCTGAGATTTTATTTGAATATCTCTGTTTATTATGATTACTTTTCGGTGAATTTTCTTTTCTCAATCCTGTATCGTCACTTGTATTCTGTTTTGATATACCCTACATCGGCCATAAGGTCGTCAATAGCATTTCCACCTTGCATTACCTACGACTCACGCTAGTTCATTACTGTTGCAAGTCTGAGTTTAGATTAGGATCCCTTGATGGATCGATCAGCCAAAAATTGTCCTGCCAGGTTATGCTAATAAATGATCAAACCGACTTGTCGAGATCGGTCTGTGGGGACGATCTAATTCTGAAACACCACTTTGCTATATGAATCCGAGTGCACAACAGTACTTGATGTGTGACTGATTCCCAGCAAAATCCTTCTCCCTCTCATCACTTCATTGAGCCCATTTAATGTGTTCATCTAATTTGGTGTAAAGAGATATTACGGTTCTTCATCGTGTGTCAAATTTTTTGTCCAAAACTGTTGGAACTCTCAGGCATGAGTTCGAGATCTCTTACTTTTAGTTGAATGAGAGACTTAAAGTTGAGTGTGTCAATCTGTGTTAGGGAAGGATAGGGTCGTCTACGTATATTTAATAGAGATCCTGCTACGTGTGATTGTGGGCCCAAGAGGAAAAGTGTTAAACAGCAAAATAAGGAATGGCTCCAGACGTTCCTAGTTCTGGTTAAAGTGTTGCTCTTACATGCAGAGGACATTATCAGAACATGTTATCTTGGATAGCAGTCGGTAATCCCTTCAGTGCAACGGTCACGTCTCTTCCAAAATTTAGGAATGGATCTATTGAGAAGAGAAGAAAAGTTGTCTTTAAGAGGCTGCTCTGAACGAATACCATGTTCAATCACCATTCCATATGAATATAAATGCCTCGACTATCATGGTATATCAGTATATTAACATTGTTACAGGGCAGGCAGGAGGAAATGTGGAGTGTTGCCATATATATATATATTTTTTCTTTCTTTTGTGTGATCGTTACCTCAGAAATCTGAGCCACTGCCAAGGGCACAATGACTAATTTGTTATTAGAGGAGTCACTCCTGAGTTGATTTGAAGTTTTTGGCATATTATAATTGGTTAAGTGTACATCTCATATTCCAATTTCTTTATTATCTAGAATCTTCCATGTTAATTTCTTGCTATAAAGAGAAGAATTCGTTGACTGATATGTATTTTTGTGGTAGATAAATTTTATTTTATTTTTACAGGTAATACAATAAAAGGGAGAATGCATCAACGTCATATCTTCTTTAGACAATTCCATCTCATCTCTATTTGATGAAATCAAGATATATTGCTTCATATTCTCTTCAGAAAAGTCTTTCTGGTTTAAACTACATACTCATGCAACATCCCTTCAGCATCATGCTCACTGTTTGCTTTATGGCCTTCTGCTATTTTTTTTTTATACATGTTAGCTCATATCATGTTCGCCTTTGTTGAATGTCATGGGAACTACTTGGGCATGAGCCATTCATAGTAGGTATAGATCAAAACAATGGATCTTTCAGGGGCATGCGCTAGTAGATATAATGATCTTCCAGCACGTCTTTACGAATCCTGAAAGGGCCAGTGAAAGTAGAGCAGCATGAATTCCTGTTTACATCCATTTCCTGGATCATCCGTATTTTCTTAGTGTCTCTCCAATCGATCTGGTGACTGCCAATTTTGATTGAGTTAACGGAAACTATGTGATCAATTCAGACTTGAGACTTGAGACAGGTTCCCAAGTGGAATCTGAATGAGTGAAATTTCCCTTGTGTTCTTAGTCTTGACTGCTGGACTGTGGGGGCTTGGTACTAAAAGATGGTTATGTCTAACTCTGTACTGGTTCCTTAGGGGAACTTATAGATGTATGTGGTGGTTTCCGACATTTGGCTTGATAACCGCTATAACTAAAACCAAATAGTGGATCGGATCAGAGGTGCCTCATATTTTTTTTATCTGCAAATGGCATCTCACTGCTTCCAGCCTATGCACGGTCCCCTTTTCAGTCATTCCCTATCTGCTGTGATAATACCTACAACACATTCATGTTGTAACCTCATCCTGTGGGCTCACAGCAATGATTTCCCTCATATGGCCATCATCTACCATGCAAATTTCATACCCTCATTACATTGTTGCGCCTGTTACTTACCCCTTCAGCACACACAACCCCAGCCACACCTCATTATTGCACACTCAATACAGTTGTTATTTATGATTGAGGCACCCTACAACCTAGTCATACCACCTGTAATCATAATCAACATACTTGCGCTCCAGCTGCTATACCTGTTCACCATAGCCTACTTCCAGCCTTTCTTTATGCTAAACTCCATTATAGCACATCTCTACAATACTTCTTCACCATCATATCAGTCCATCTGCCTATTTGCTGAACTTTACATGCATTTACCTCCAGCATCTTCATTCCTTGCCACCTCTTTGTCATTGAACCACTCATCCCCTACATGTCCTCTGTAGCCTCCTATATACTATCTCCAACTATCTTCACCTAGGACTAATCATCTGTCATGTGGCAGTCTTGCCTCATTCCTTAGACTGATTTTCTCACAAAAACCAAATCATTTTACATGATTGATATGCAGTGTCACAGGACAGCCTGGGTATGTCCAACACATGCTTACATTCACGTTATTTCATCTCCCATTGTTATACCCTTAGAATCAGTTGTATCATTAGCAGCTACTCTTCTCCAACTGCAGAACAATACAACCTTCAAGATTATTATACTGCTATCTCTTCAATCACATTCCCCTTTACCCACAACCCCATTACATTCACCTTCCAGTCATCCCAATCACATCATCTTCTACCTCACTTGGCATATTTCCAGCATCCACCTCCCTTACAGTATCCCTTCATTAACCCCTTTAATACCATTTCACTTATACATATATATATATATATATATATATATATATATATATATATATATATACATTCATATATGTATACAAGTATATATATATATATACATATGCATATATATATGTACATAAATACATACCCATTTCATCTTTTCCACAATTTAGACCTTAAATACCTTAACATGTGAACATTTTTGCCATTGACATCTATATAATAAGTGCAGTTTTGTCCCATTTTTCATATTAACCCAAATATTTTGCAGGGTATATGTGGAAAATTTCATTATTCGGAGTTGTAAATTCAATTTTACATATTGTAATAGTTAGATCTTAATGAAAATTTACATTTCCTGTTTTAGATAGAATTAATGAGCATTGTAAATATCATGAATTACTTGTTCTTCATGCATTCTTCCTTTATTTCTCAAAATCTCACATTGATGAAACACGAATGGCACGTGCATCATTTCGTAAGAGGTAAATTAATCCTAAGTTGATGATCCATATCAATGGCCATAGTCAGGGTGTGGACAAAACTTAGTATTTTTATCTTTTACGAAATAACATTGGATCCACACTGGATCCGTTTTCAAAATTCGTCATATTTTCCTTAAATATTTTCTTCTTTTATCAGAATTTAACTTAAAATTAATTCAAAATATATACCAATGGCCATAGTCAGGGTATATTGAGAGTTAATTTCATTTTAAATTCTACAAAAGCACCAAATGTATTTTATTCTTCACTTGAATTTAAATATAGATTATTATATAATATATTCAATGACCATAGTCAGGGATGTATTATATCTTCAATCTTATTTTAATTCATTTTAAGAATAAGATAGCTTTTCAAAATCCAATTTCAAAAATTTAAATTCATTCATCATTTAGGATAGAATTGCATCATATTTTCAAAATTCCCTTTCCAAAAATTCCAAGTAATGTAAATATCTTCCTCAATCTATCTTCAATTCTTATAAAATCCAATTCATCATTTCATTTTCAAAATTCAATTTCATTTTCAATCTCAAAGTTCAATTTAAACTTTGAGATTTCAAAGTCATGTTTATATTCAAATTCAAATCAGGCTCAGAAATTCTTGATTCATCTTCTGAATTTAACTCCAAATCCATTTTAGGATCACCTATATTATCCCGGTCTTCACATTGCTGGGCTGTCTCACTGAACCATAGTTCGGGAGAGAGCCTCACAACTGGACCACTTATTTGGGTTCACGCCCCCCTACTACGTACCTAAGGGCTATAGTCCGAGGTATATCGGTAGGTGCTCAAGGATGTTGGGAAGCCATTACTTTAGAAATGGAGAAATACTTTATGCCATGTACTTCGAGCTTCGGCTTGAGTATATCGGCATACCTTGATTGGAATCAGATGATATAAATCTTAGAGTTAGGATTAAGGTCCTATCAGCCATTTTAAATATTGCATATAGAGTCAGCTTTAGGGAGTGCTGTTTTTGTATCCTTGCTTGTAAATCTATGATTGTATGATATTTTATATCTTCCTTATATTTTTCAAAACCCTGGGTATATACTTCAAAATTTCCTCTTTTGTTTCTAAAACCCAGGTGTATTTTTTTCTTCTTCTAAAAATTTCTTCAAAAAATTCTTCTGATCCTGCCTGCAAGTTCTTCAAAATTTAAATCTTTACCATTTATCCTCAAATTTTATTTATTCTCTTATTTTCTTCTGATTTTATATTCTTGTTTATATTTTCATAAAAATCTCTTTCCATCAAGAGATATCCTTTTCAAAATAATATTTTCCTTTTCTTTTTTTAGTTGGTTAGTCTCCCTCGTAGAGTAGACAACGCAATTGTCACAAATTTTGTGACGACTCAATCCTTGGTAATGGGATACAATTTTTTAGATTTCAACCTAAATCCTTCCCCTTGTCAAAACTTCTCCAAAAAAGTTTCTTTGGTCTAAAAACCTCCTCTTTCCTCTACAGAGAGCACTGATATTAAAAAATGGTTCAGACAAGAGCGGGAAAAGAAACAGTTCCTCAACTCAGCGACAGTGAGGCAGAGGAGATAAGCTCTCCTAAATCAGTCAGGGGACAGAGTCAGAACAAGAAAGACGACATCGACCCCACTATGTATGATATGTTCCAAAAGATGATGGCAAGGATGATGTCGGAACAGGCCGAGGCCAAGCTGAAAGAGGCAGTTCCTAAAAGTAAGCTGAGGAAGAAGCCTGTAAAGAAGCAAGTCAGAATCATCAGAAAGAAGGTACAGCCCGACACTACTTCTGAGGAATCTGAGTCAGTCGAGGAAGAATCAGAAGAAGAAGAGCAGATTGTCTACAAGCAGAATCCTCCAAGGCAGTCCATAAAGATAGCTGCAGAAGAGCCCGAATCCGTCAACAAGCCCAAGTCTGGGGCTCCAGCAGAGGACCTGATGAGCAAGCAGATGAAGGAGATGAATCGAGCTATTAAGGATATTCAAGCCAAGGGTAAGGGCAAGCAGACCTACACCGGCGAAGATTTTTATGATGGTCTAGATGGGGACGATAACCTGGAGAATCTTCCCCGCAAGTTTCTCAAATTTGACGGGACTGGCAACCCTAAAGCCCACTTAGCCACATTTTATGCAGAGTGCAGTCATTTCAGAAAAGACAACAGAGCGTTGTTTATTTGCTTCCCCTGCAGTGTGGAGGGTGTAGCAGCCAGATGGTATGCCGATCACATCAATCCTATCGAACTACAAGAGTTCGATAAGGTAGTAAATCTGTTCATCGAGTGCTTCTCATTCAACACTGAAGCCTCACCTACATTAAATCATCTTTACAACCTGAAGCAAGGAGAGACTGAAAGAGCAGGAGATTTCATTCACAGGTGGAGAAGCATCTGTAATAGGATGAAGGTACCCATTCCAGAGGAGCACGCATTGCTGGTGATCCTCAACAATTTCTCTCAGCCCATAAGGAGCCTCATCGCCACTTCCCCGGCGAAATCCTTCATCAAGTTGATTGAGCGAGCTGAATGGCTCGAAGCAGGAATAGAAAGCAGGCTTTACGAGGGCACACCTTTGGTCAAGAATGTCCAAGACCAGAAAGAGAAGGCACAATTCACTCATTCAGTTGATGCCTCTTGCAATAATCTTGGCAGCAACAGCAAAGGAAACAAGAACAACAGTGGCAGCGGCCCAAGAATAGATCAGAACAAGGAGCAGAAGGAGAAATCCTTTAAAAACAATGATAAACCGCTTCCAATTGGCCTTCAGCAAAAGGGTGATCTTCAAGAGAAGCCCAAATACATCAAGTGGGAGAAAGATCGAGTCTTCACTCCATTAGATCAAACTTTGGAAGCATTTCTGGACTACCTTTTAAAGCATGGGATGATCAAACTCCCTAAAATAGCGGATCCTCCCGTAATCTTGGGAAAATTCAAAGATTAGTTCTGCAAGTTCCATAGAGCAACGGAGCATGACACAGAGCACTGCTTCGTCCTCAAGCACATGATACAAGACTGCATTGATAGAAGTATTTTGATAGAGGACGAGGAAGAAGAGAGCCCAGCAGTTTTGACAGAGCCATTTCCGGATCACTCCAAGAATTGAGGATGCCTAAGTTTTTTTTTTTTTCTGCACTGTCATTTTCCTTTCTGTTAGTCGTCTTGTAGGGGTAAGTCAGCCCAGTCTTTTTTGAATCCTTTCTTTTCGAAGTTCTTGTAAATATTTAGTTTGTTATCGAACTTTTGCTTATTAATGAAATGTCAATTTTCTTTATATCTTTTATATTTCATACCTTTTTGCCATACTAGGGCATTTTAATTCCTGTTCTTTTTCAGAATGCGGGACAATCCTGACATCATTCATGAGAGAAATGATATTACCTATGAGGGTTTTTCAAAAATCATGAAATTTTGAAAATCTTCATTATGACCAAAGAGTTCAAATGTTCTTTGGCCCGACCCTTGTCAAAAATCAACCCTCGTGTTGATCATATCTTCAAAAATAGGTTTTCGAACCATTGCATTGGCAAATCAACCCTCGTGTTGATCATATTTTCCAAAATAGATTTTTTTTGAACCATTGCATTTAAGGATCAACCCTTGTGTTGGTCTTATCTTCCAAAAATAGGTCTCAAATCTTGTGGTGATCATATTTTCCAAAAGCGATTTGTCAAAACCGTCGTATTCAACGATCAACCCTTGCGTTGATCTTATCTTCCAAAATGGGTTATAAATCATCATATTCAAAGATCAAACCTTGTGTTGGTCTTATCTTCCAAAGTGGATTTCAAATCTTTATATTCAAAGATCAACCCTTGTGTTGGTCTAATCTTTCAAAATGGGTTTTTTGAATCATTCAAAAATCAATCCTTATATTGATTTTAAATCATTATATTCAAAGATCAACCCCTGTGTTGGTCTTATCTTCCAAGATTGGTTTTTTTTAAAACATTATATTCAAAGATCAAACCTTGTATTGATCTTATTATCAATTTCGAACTATTGTTTTTAGAAATCAGATCTATTGTTGATCTTCTTTTTCAACAAATAAGTTTTCAAAACCATTGCCTTCAAAAATTAACCCTCATGATGATCTCTCATGTTCGATTTTAAGGATCAGATCTCGCACTGATCATTCTTTTTATGGTGGATTTTCTTCCCCCAAAATGATTTCTCATTTTATCTTTTAAATAAACATTTTCCTTCCAAGATCCCATATGCAGGCAGGATCAGAAAAACTCCTTTTTCTCAAAATCTTATAAATTTTCAGTTAATTTTTGGTACTTTTTATCTGTTTCATTCGTTTTATTCATATTTTATCAAGTTTACATCAATTTTATCAGATTTTATCAAGATTATCAAAAATTTTCCTCAAAATTCCATTAAATTTTTTCAATTCTTATACCCTTTCAGGTTAAGGGATAAACCTGATGCCTCTTTCCCATGAGGTATTTCCTTTATTTTTATTTTTATTTGGCCCCTTTCAGGTTAAGGGATAAACCTGACCCTCGTTGTCTGAGGTGCTCCCATTCAGGATAAGAGAAAATCCTGAGACCCCTTATAGGAGCAATAACGCTACCTATGAGGATTCTTTCGTAAATACAAGTTTTGCCAATCTTTATTGATTCTTTTAGATTTATATCAATTTTTCTTCATTAAATTTTCTTAAATTCTATTCTTTTTCCCATTCAGGATAAGGGATAATCCTGAAACCCCTCGTAGGAGTAATAACGCTACCTATGAGGATTCTTTTGTAAATACAAGTTTTGTAAATCTTTGTTGATTTTCAAGATTTATATAAATTTCCCTTCATTAAATCTCTTTAAATTCTATTCTTGTTCCCATTCAGGATAAGGGAAAATCCTGAAACCCCTCGTAGGAGCAATAATGCTACCTACGAGAATTCTTTTGTAAATACAAGTTTTTTCAACCTTTAGTGATTTTATAAATTTATATCAATTTCTCTTCACCTTCTTAAAATTCTATTCTTTTCTCCGGATAAGAGATAATCCTGAGATCACTCATAGGGGCAACCATGCTACCTGTGAGAATTCTTTTTACAAAAATAAAATCAAATTTTTCTCAAATGTTCTACATTTTTTTTCAAAGTTCTATATCCTTTTGTCTTCTCCAAGTTTATTCTTTTTATATTCCCCGTCACATACCTGGTCCATCTAAATCATAGATCATAAATTCTAAATCTTGTCATATCCCTTCTAAATTCAAGTCTCAGGTTATCTCTTCATAAAATCTTCTATTTCCCCTTCAGGTTAAAGGATAAACCTGAATCATTCTTTTTCTAAATTCTCTTCAAAAGATCTATTCTGTTTTCCCCTTCAGGTTAAGGGATAAATGATGTCTTCTTTTAAATCATTGTAATTTTGAAAAGATTTTTAAATGTAAAACATGTGAAAACCAGACATCAAATAATAAAAACCGGTTCTCACTAGTGGATGAGACCGGGTCGAACTCAGGGAACAGGAATATTTCGTATTCAAGCACACAATTCTAAACTATTCTTTATTGCTGAATTATTGAAATGTAAAATGTGTTAAGAAAAGTAAAAACAACTAGCTATTACAACAAATGAATACCCTTCGCAGAGGGCGTAAAAAGCGATATTTACAAACCCAGAATCAAATTCCTAATTCTAAACTGAAAAATAAAAATCTTCTATCTTTGTACTTCGTGTTTTGCAATCGCTTATTCTCCACTCCTGTGCTATCCTGCACAAATCAAAAGAACACGAGCAGTACCAGAAATAGAAGTAGAAACAATATTAAACTAGCTCAACCCTAAAAACACTGAAAGATATCATCAAAAGAATCCAATGACAATTAAAGCTATATTAACTAAAACAATTAACTAACTTTCAATTCACTAATACTTGACTAACTGAAATCTAACTATTTCAATTAACTAACAGTGAAGACAATTAACAACTAACACTTCATTACAAAACATGAACATGAACATGAACTAAAAAAACAAGATTAAGGAATTGAAAACAGTAAAATGAAGGAGTTATTACAAACCATTATGTAAGAACAAATGCAGAATGAAATGAGACAATTCAGTAACAAAAATGTAACAGAACATAATATGTATAGAAATGGAAGAATGCAACGAAGGGCAAACATGAGATAAGAAAAAAACTTTATTCAGACATGTAATGACTGAATAACAGAAAAAAATTGAAATGAAAGAAGAGTAAGACAGTAATTTGAAACTGATTTAAAAACATAAAATTGAAAATGAAGAAAACATGAAATTACAATTATGAAAAAAAAACAAGGAATGCAATGCTGAAAAAAACAAAACAGAAAAATTAGGAATAAGAAAAACAGAAAATCAATTAGCTTTGTACAATATCCACAGGATATATCAGCTACAGTGCAGAAATCGGAAAGCAAACTGATCCATACTTTTCTGAGTTCAATTGATCAATGTTCAAACACTACTTACCAGAAATAAACGACAGGTGATTAAGACTCAGACATTTGATCCATAGTATGTATAAATCAGATAAGATCACCCTGATTTCACACAATCATTTGCCAAAAAAAAAATCATATTAATCATGCTTCAAAAATCAGATAATACTCGATCTGAGAATCAATTAACATTTACACTAGTTAAAGAGCATAAATCTCAGTTTAAAATGCTATCCGATCTCTGATTGGATCCAGAAATGATTAAAAACACTCTTTAAGTTGAACAGAGATCCATATGATCAATCGAATAATTCTGTAGCAGATACAATCCATCAAAATCAGTAACCGTGAAGAAAAAAATGAGATTGCAAAAATAAAAAAAAACAAATGGAACAGGAAAGATGCAGCAAATCAAAAATGAAAAGACTATGCAAAAATCACATCTGATTATTATTAATTTTTTTTTTCCGTTTTTCTGCAAACAAGTTTAAACAAGAACGGTTGAAATAAAAGGAGAAAAAGAAGAAGCTGAAGAAGAAGAAGAAGAAGAAGAAGAAGAAGAATGGAGAATGGAAGAAGAATAAGAAGATTTAGAAGAAGAAGAAGAAGAAGAAGAAGAAGAAGAAGAGGTGAATCAGACTTACCGTGAAATGGAGGAAATCGGGAAAGAGGAGGCGGTCATCCACCGTGCGCCATCGCCGGAATGAGGATCCATCACCACCGGCTGCTGGAGTTTCAATAGAGGAAAAGGGAGAAGGGGAAGGTAGGGAAGGGAAGCACCAGCGATAGTGGATGCTGGGGAGAAAAGAGAAAAGAGAGGGAGAGAGGGGAAAAGAGGGCAAGGTTCAGGCATACAGGGGAGATGCCCCTCTTTTCGTTTTTCTGGGTTTTAAAACCTTTCAAACCGGCTGGAACCGGTTTGAAACAGAAAATGTTTTGAGTTTTAAAAACTTCAAACCGGTTCAAGCCGGTTACTTATTATTTTTTTTCAGTTTTTTTTTTTTTGCAAACCGGTTTGAACCGGTTTGGTTTATTTTTTAAAAAAAACTATTTAACAGTTGTTATTTGCTAAAACCTAAAAACCTAAAAACCTTATTTGATTATTATTATTTATTATTTTTTAAAAATATAACTATTCTATTCTATATATTTAATATTTTTTTCTTATTTTCTATAAAGAAAACCAAAAATGATTTAACTAACTTGCAACATGAAATTATGTTTCTCTAAAAAAATTTTATTAACAACTAAAACTACTACGTAAATACAAACATTAAAATATATACTAAAATGCAAAATAAAGCTACTTTTTCAAGCATTTTCTAATTTTCAATCATTTTAGCTCATTTACTCGAAAACTAACATAAAATTGGGTTTTTGAAACATTATTTTATAAAATCATGCATATTTTAATGTTAATTAACCCTGAATTATATGCATGATCAAATACCCCCATGCTTATGTTTTGCTAGTCCTCGAGCAAACTAGAAAAATGCATGAAATCAAACTATCATCTAACTCACTTTCGTAGGAATCACGGTTGCATTTAGCTCATGGAACAAGCCCTTTCAACCCCTGAGTTACCCCAGTGGACGAGTAAGGTCTCATGAGGGTTTGCAGTGATGCTACCCACAAACATCTCTGTCATGTATGCATAATATTACACATCCTCATAATCAGTAGGTAATTAAAGACTTTGTTTTCACAAATATTTCCTGTTACAAAAAAAATCAAACATAATTAGAGTCTTTTATATATACACCACAGAAAAGAATTTCTTTCACTTTTCTAAATATCATAATTATTTATGTTTTATTCTTAGAAAATCCAATAAAAACATATTATTATTTACTTATCCTCACTCATATGTTTTCTGCACCGGTTTTCTCAATCACACTTCTAAGCATTGAACTTTTCTTTCTTTTTAAGCTCTTTTCTCTCTCTTTTTTTCTTTTTCTTTTCACATTTTTTTCTTTTTGCGCACTTATTTTTCTCTTATAGCTTGCGTGTGATATGCTTTTATGCCTTGTGCAATGTCAATATCTTCTATACTTTTTCAATACATATCAAAAGATATGAACTAAAACATAAAAGTGACTTCCTTCATTCACCTTTATAACGTGAGAGTCAAACATTTCAACTTGTATCTGTTCTCAGTTACTTAGGATCACGAAGTTTTCCACTCTCCTTTTCGAAATGGAATTAAAAGTTTCAACTTACATCTAAGTTCCATCTACTAAGGATTATGAAATTATCCAAACAACCTAACGCATGCTATTTTTTTTCTCTTCTTGAGCTCATTTTTACGCTTTTGTTCATTTGCTTAGTTTTTCAAAAATATAACTATGCATATTCATATTTATGATTCAAAATAAATTTTAACATGTATCTATCATCCTTTCTTCGAAATCCGCATAAACAACCATAATTTTTAGATCTATGTCAGAAATTTTTTTCGTGGGGCTTAAAAATCCTCTAAAAACATCAGATTTGAAATAACATTCATATAAGTTCAAACTCTTTCTTTAAAAATCTACTTTTCATGAGAGATGTGTAAACATGTGCAAGAACGTAAACAAAAATATCAAGGTGTGCAAACTACACCCTCCCCCATGCTTGATTGACACTGTCCCAGTGGCACTCCCCCATACTTATATGAAACTAAGTGAATGCACATGAGAGAAAATAATTGAGGGAAAAGAGTAGAATGACCTGACATGAATTAAAAATATATGTTCTATGAATGGAATGAATGCAATGTATACATGACAAAACATGAAACTCATAGAAAATATAGAAAACGAAAAATAAAACCAAATGAAATCTACAAATCCTAACAACAAATGTAAAATTGTACAGAATATGGGTTGCCTCCCATAAAGCGCTAAGTTTCACGTCCCTAGCCAGACGGATCCCTGGAAAAATCCTTCATCGTCCATGAGATCAATGGACATGAAGTCAGACTCAATCGGGCTCTCTATGAAAAATAATGTCATCAGTGACATTGCGCAGTGTGTTCCCATCCTGTCTACCTTTGAATGGCTCGAAGTGCCCGATCCAACTCAACTCACCTATCTGATTTTCACGTAATTCTAGGTGATCCTCTTCTAGTGATTCCTTATCCTCCTCATGAGGTGGATCACTCAATAACCAAGCATATTCTGCTTCTACGAGGTCTTGAATGACATCAACCTCGAAAGAAGCCTCCTCAACAGCAGGCCCCATAGCAGCACAAAAAATGTTTAGCCGCATCTTCCTATTTCCGAATGACACATCCATCGCACCAGTGCGGCAATTGATGCACGCGTTGGCGGTAGCTAGGAAGGGGCGACCGAGAATAATAGGAGTCTGCTGTGGGCTATCAACTCCCTCCATATCTAATATCACGAAGTCAACAGGGAAATAACAATCCTCCACCTTGACTAAAACATCTTCAAGTATCCCTCTTGGGACCTTGATAGATCTATCTGCAAGCTGAAGAGTCATAGGTGTAGGTTTCATCTCTTTCAATCCAAATTGGTCATAAAAGAAACCCGGCAAGATGTTAACACTTGCCCCATGGTCGAGCAATGCACGCCCAACAGTGATGTTTCCTATGACACATGAGATGATCGGAGTCCCTGGGTCCTTGAGCTTAGGTGGGGTTTGCTGTTGCAATACTGCGCTCACCTGCCCAGTTAAATAATTTTTTTTCTGCACATGGGACATCGACTTCCTTTTCTACGTACAAAGTTCTTTGAGGAACTTTGCATATGCAGGGACCTGTTGGATGGCATCTAGTAAGGGGAGGTTTATCTGAACGTGCTTGAATATCTCAAGCATCTCTTGCATGTTCACTCCAGCCTTACCTAATGCTCTCGGCCTTTCTAACGCCTCAGGAAAGGGGGCTTTGGGAATGTAGGATGGTGAAGGCTCCGATGGAAGAACCTTCTTGTTTTCCTGAGGTAAAACCTTAGGGACAGACTGCTTCTCACTTATCTTCTCTCTTTCTTCTGCAGTCTCCCTCGCTTGGTACTGCTTCCCACTCCTAAGGGTTACGACTTGAGCTTGCTCTTTATGTGCATCAGTCATATGCAAGCTACGCATGGGTTCCTTTCCTTTAGGGTTGACAATAGGCTGGCTAGGCAGTGTCCCCTCACTTCGCTTGCTAAGCGCTTCGGCGAGCTGCCCCATTTGAGTCTCTAATTTTGCAATAGATTGATTATGCGAGCTCAAATTCGCGCTAATATCAGAAAATGCTTGTAGCATCTTGTCCTCGAAGGACTGACTATGCGAAGGCTCATGAGACTGGGGATGAGTATAAAAAGGTTGGGCTGGGGGATAACTGGATCTCTGAAATCCAGGCGCATAACCGCCTTGACTGGGTTGACTCTGGGAAGGGTTAGGGGGTTGGATCTGTGAGTTGCGCCATGAAAAATTGGGATGGTTTCGCCAGCCCGGATTATAAGTGTTGGAAAATGGATTGGGTGCGGGCCTAGCGAAGTTTTGAGCCATCTGAGCTTGCTCTTGGACAAACTCAGGATACTGTGGCGCAACTGGGCACTGTAAAATATGGTGTGCAGGACTCGCACACAACGCGCACACCTGCATGGCAGGAGAGGGACCCAACAAAAACTGATCTAATTTCTGGGACAGTTGGTCTACCTTGTTGCTTAACTCAAGGTTTATCCCTATTTCAAAAATACCTGCCTTCTTAGTACTATCCTGTGCAGGTGCAGCCCTATCGAACCGTGAAGTTGTCGCATGGTGCATCGAATTTTCGCTTAACGTCTCAAAAAGCGACCACGCTTCATCCTCACTTTTTAGCATAAAAGTGCCCCCACATGATGAATCCACTATTTGCTTGTCCTTCTCGTTCAGACCATCGTAAAAATACTGCACCAGTTGCCAACGAGGCACCTGGTGGTGGGGACACTTGCGGAGAAGATCTTTCATTCTCTCCCAAGTCTCGTAGAATTGTTCTCCCTCAATCTGCGAGAAACTGATTATGGCTTTATGAAACTGATTCGTCTTACCAATTGGGAAGTACTTTTTAAGAAATTCGCGTTGCATTCCTTCCCAAGTGGTAATCTGAACTGTATCGAGAGCCTTTAGCCAATGTTTAGCTTTATCTTTGAGAGAGAACGGAAACAACGTCAACCTCAATGCGTCATCTCCAAAGTTGTTGATCCGCACTGTCGAGCAGATCTCCAGAAAATCATCAATATGACTATATGGGTCTTCGTTGCTTAGGCCATGAAATGATGGTAACATTTGAATGATACTGGCCTTTATTTCAAATTGATTGGCTCCTACATCAGGTCTCGTGATGCAGGAGGTGGGAGTGTATATGGTGGGCATGAAGTACTCCTTAAGGGTACGGAACAACGACCGATTTTCGGCCATGGTGATAAGATGAGGAGCTCTCCTAACAAGAAACTCGGGACTCAATTAGCTCGGGTCGAGTGATCGTTGCCTGTGCATACACCTTGAAGTAGACCGGTGTAACACTCGTCCTAATTTTGGGTTTTCTACCTAACTAACGCACCAAGCGGCCAAACCACGCAAACCACAAAGCGAGTAAACTAAAAACAACAAAAACTAAACAAACACCACGCAGTTACACATAACAGAGATTATGCAAAGAAATATAAAATCTATGTGTACGGTACCAATCGTACACAGTCACCTCTAAGGGGATCCTAATAGGTGGGCTGTGCAGAAAAGTAAGTTCGTCTCTAAGATATGCACATATGTGGTTCTAAACCTAAATGCACACAAACACTAGGCAATAAAGTGAATACTAATATTACGCCGTTCCCCGGCAACGGCGCCAAAAATTTGATGTCTTCTTTTAAATTGTTGTAATTTTGAAAAGATTTTTAAATGTAAAACATGTGAAAACCAGACATCAAATAATAAAAACCGGTTCTCACTAGTGGATGAGACCGGATCGAACTCAGGGAACGGGAATATTTCGTATTCAAGCACACAATTCTAAACTATTCTTTATTGCTGAATTATTGAAATGTAAAATGTTTTAAGAAAAGTAAAAACAACTAGCTATTACAACAAATGAATACCCTTCGCAGAGGGCGTAAAAAGCGATATTTACAAACCCAGAATCAAATTCCTAATTCTAAACTGAAAAATAAAAATCTTCTATCTTTGTACTTCGTGTTTTGCAATCGCTTATTCTCCACTCCTGTGCTATCCTGCACAAATCAAAAGAACACGAGCAGTACCAGAAATAGAAGTAGAAACAATATTAAACTAACTCAACCCTAGTTTAAAAACACTGAAAGATATCATCAAAAGAATCCAATGACAATTAAAGCTATATTAACTAAAACAATTAACTAACTTTCAATTCACTAATACTTGACTAACTGAAATCTAACTATTTCAATTAACTAACAGTGAAGACAATTAACAACTAACACTTCATTACAAAACATGAACATGAACATGAACATGAACTAAAAAAACAAGATTAAGGAATTGAAAACAGTAAAATGAAGGAGTTATTACAAACCATTATGTAAGAACAAATGCAGAACGAAATGAGACAATTCAGTAACAAAAATGTAACAGAACATAATATGTATAGAAATGGAAGAATGCAACGAAGGGCAAACAGGAGATAAGAAAAAAACTTTATTCAGACATGTAATGACTGAATAACAGAAAAAAATTGAAATGAAAGAAGAGTAAGACAGTAATTTGAAACTGATTTAAAAACATAAAATTGAAAATGAAGAAAACATGAAATTACAATTATGAAAAAAAAACAAGGAATGCAATGCTGAAAAAAACAAAACAGAAAAATTAGGAATAAGAAAAACAGAAAATCAGTTAGCTTTGTACAATATCCACAGGATATATCAGCTACAGTACAGAAATCGGAAAGCAAACTGATCCATACTTTTCTGAGTTCAATTGATCAATGTTCAAACACTACTTACCAGAAATAAACGACAGGTGATTAAGACTCAGACATTTGATCCATAGTATGTATAAATCAGATCAGATCACCCGGATTTCACACAATCATTTGCCAAAAAAAAAAATCATATTAATCATGCTTCAAAAATCAGATAATACTCGATCTGAGAATCAATTAACATTTACACTGGTTAAAGAGCATAAATCTCAGTTTAAAATGCTATCTGATCTCTGATTGGATCCAGAAATGATTAAAAACACTCTTTAAGTTGAACAGAGATCCATATGATCAATCGAATAATTCTGTAGCAGATACAATCCATCAAAATCAGTAACCGTGAAGAAAAAAGTGAGATGGCAAAAATAAAATAAAAAACAAATGGAACAGGAAAGATGCAGCAAATAAAAAATGAAAAGACTATGCAAAAATCACATCTGATTATTATTAATTTTTTTTTTCCGTTTTTCTGCAAACAAGTTTAAACAAGAACGGTTGAAATAAAAGGAGAAAAAGAAGAAGCTGAAGAAGAAGAAGAAGAATGCAGAATGGAAGAAGAATAAGAAGATTTAGAAGAAGAAGAAGAAGAGGTGAATCAGACTTACCGTGAAATGGAGGAAATCGGGAAAGAGGAGGCGGTCATCCACCGTGCGCCATCGCCGGAATGAGGATCCATCACCACCGGCTGCTGGAGTTTCAATAGAGGAAAAGAGAGAAGGGGAAGGTAGGGAAGGGAAGCACCGGCGATAGTGGATGCTGGGGAGAAAAGAGAAAAGAGAGGGAGAGAGGGGAAAAGAGGGCAAGGTTCAGGCATACAGGGGAGACGCCCCTCTTTTCGTTTTTCTGGGTTTTAAAACCTTTCAAACTGGCTGGAACCGGTTTGAAACAGAAAATGTTTTGAGTTTTAAAAACTTCAAACCGGTTCAAGCCGGTTACTTATTATTTTTTTTCAGTTTTTTTTTTTTTGCAAACCGGTTTGAACCGGTTTGGTTTATTTTTTAAAAAAAACTATTTAACAGTTTTTATTTGCTAAAACCTAAAAACCTTATTTGATTATTATTATTTATTATTTTTTAAAAATATAACTATTCTATTCTATATATTTAATATTTTTTTCTTATTTTCTATAAAGAAAACCAAAAATGATTTAACTAACTTGCAACATGAAATTATGTTTCTCTAAAAAATTTTTATTAACAACTAAAACTACTACGTAAATACAAACATTAAAATATATACTAAAATGCAAAATAAAGCTACTTTTTCAAGCATTTTCTAATTTTCAATCATTTTAGCTCATTTACTCGAAAACTAACATAAAATTGGGTTTTTGAAACATTATTTTATAAAATCATGCATATTTTAATGTTAATTAACCCTGAATTATATGCATAATCAATAAACCTGAATCATTCTTTTTCTAAATTCTCTTCAAAACATCTATTCTGTTTTCCCCTTCAGGATAAGGGATAATCCTGAAACCCCGGCCATTCTTCTTGCTTCAATCTCTAAATATCTTAAATAGGCCGATCTTCTTCCCGACTCTCAGTTGAAAAACCTAGTGTTCGTGCTAGCTATTTTGTTAAATTTTCAAAATCTAAAGATCAAGTTCAGTCACAAAACTCAGTCCTCGTACTGGTTGTCTTTCAAAAGTCTCAATCTTAAATCAGGTCGTTAAATGAAATGTCACAGCTACTTTGTTGGTCGTTAAATGATTAAATGAAATGTCCCAGCTACTTCGCTGGTCGTTAAATGATTAAATGAAATGTCCCAGCTACTTCGTTGGTCGTTAAATGAAATGTCCCAGCTACTTCGCTGGTCGTTAAATGAAATGTTCCAGCTACTTCGCTGGTCGCTAAATGAAATGTCCCAGCTACTTTGCTGGTCGTTAAATGAAATGTCCCAGCTACTCCACTGATCGTTAAATGAAATGTCCCAGCTACTTCGCTGGTCGTTAAATGAAATGTCCCAGCTACTTCGCTGGTCGTTAAATGAAATGTTCTAGCTACTTCGCTGGTCGTTAAATGAAATGTCCCAGCTACTTCAATGGTCGTTAAATGAAATGTCCCAGCTACTTCGCTGGTCGTTAAATGAAATGTTCCAGCTATTTCGTTGGTCGTTAAATGAAATGTTCCAGCTACTTCGCTGGTCGTTAAATGAAGTGTCCCAGATACTTCGCTGGTCGTTAAATGAAATGTCCCAGCTACTTCCCTGGTCGTTAAATGAAAGGTTCCAGCTCCTTCGCTGGTCGTTGAATGAAAGGTTCCAATTTTACTGTTCAGAATATCCAAAATCATAAATTGCAACTAAAGGTCGCATCAAAATCTATATTGGGTGAGTATTTCACATAGAATTCATGAAAAATTTGCCAATTTGTTAAAAGTATTTGTTGATTTCAATATTCTTATTGCACAAAAGAATTACCTTAGATTACCTCTAGTATTTCTTTCCAAAAAGGTGAAACTTTTTGCGAAAAAGAGGTAAAATTCAAATCTTTTTCCTGTTGATCAACCAAAAGGATGAAAGAAATATCCTTGGTATGATTAGTGAAATAAATATTCAATGATGTTAAAAAGCCAGAAACGAATTGATATTGATCATGGCTATGGCGCATGTTTAAAGATGACTTTCTGGCAATTAGGCATTGGAAATGTCTTGAGCCACAAAAGAACCCACTTAATCCATATCTTCTCATCTTAAAGTTGCAATCAAATATCTGCAAAAGGGATCTCTCAATTGTCGTCAAGATGAAGGCGAATAGGCGAGAAGACCCCCGGGGCCAAAGAAGATTTGGATCATCTACCGAGATGAAGGAGTTTGTGAAGGATCCTTCCAGGGAAAGTTCAGATCACCGTCGAGATGAAGGCGAGTGTGATGGACCTACCGACAAACCCTAAATGATATTTGATTTATGCTATCATCTAAAGACCTTTGAGCCAATACCATCATATATAATCCCTGAGATAAAAGAAGGATCGAAACATTTCCAAGATGAAGGAGTTTGTGACGTACCCTTCCCTGAAAAAGAGAGAAAAGTCAGGACATCTCCAAAATAAAGGATGATGTAAAAAGCCCGAAAAAAACCCCAATGACTCAAAAGGAGTGCAAAAAGATCATTGTGGGAAAAACACCCAGATATCAAATTGCCAAAATTGCCAGAAGTCATCTTTTCTCATGTAAAATTCTTTTATCAATATCTTTTTACTACTTGCTTTTATGAAATTAAGAATATTTCTTCTTTTCTCATATCAGGGAAATGGATAGCTTCCTTGAAGAAAATCATCAGCGCTAAAATTTTGAATTTGACTCTTAAAACCGAGAAGTTAACCTCGTTGGAGAAATACTCTAGGTAAAAGAGGGAATATCTTTTGCACACATGTACACATTTTCAAGCGTTGAAGTCAACTATAAATTTATCTTATTGGCAAAATTTTCTAGATATTCTAAGAATGAAATAAGTAGTTAGTATCCATTTTGATGCAACCTAGCGTTGTTCATATCTTCCAGAAGAGTTACCCCATTCAGTTGAAGTATCTCTCCTGTCTCATCACGGTTTCGAGAAATCCGTATGGTTGTTCCCACTCAGGTTAAGGGTCAAAACCTGTACTCCCTGCGAGAGGTCATTAAATTCAAAAGCTGATTTAGTCTCAGCAATAAAACGTCCAAGTTCATCCCTTTTTCAAAGCTTTAGGGAACCCCATTTCCTTCCTCCTTTCGCAAACCCCTTTCGGATTTGTTCGTCCAAACTCCGAAGGTCCCATCTTGGTCTCTTCACTCGAGGATTCTGTATGGTCGTCCCCTTTAGGTTAAGGGTTAAGCCTAAACCTCGTGCATCGAGGTACCTTCCTTTTTCAGGTTTGGGTTAAACCTGAGTCTCGTTTCGACGAGGTAGTTTCCTTCAATCCCATCATGGTTCTTCTCATCAAAGAATCCATGCTTTGTGTATCCATCCAGAATAAAAACCTACTTGAGCTTCATCTCACGAGGCATTTGCCAAAAATATCCCATCAAGGTCATCATATGTTCCCCATTCAGGTTATCTTGAGATATCTTCGTCCCATCCAGGTTAAGGGCTAAACCTGAGTCATTCTGAAAAACTGATTTTGTTTCACCCATGAGACTTGATCAAAACTCCTATCTTTCATCATTTCGAGATCATTACCCAAAGTCCCATCATGATTTCCTCCTCTCTATTATTCAGTCATATCATTTTCGAGGATTTCATCTTCCTAAAAGCCATTCAGGATAAGGTATTAAGCCTGAGAAGTCATAATTCTTCAACACCCAGTTCAGATTTGCTGACTGGGGCATTTTTTTTCAAAATTTGGAGTGTTTTCTTTGCCACTAAGCTCGGCTTTCAACCGGCTTAGTAGCAAAGAGGGGCATCTGTGAACACCCCAAATTTTTCAAAATCTTTTAATATTCCCTTTTTGCCCCTAAATTTATTTTCTGAGCAAACAGGTCATTTCAAATCTACATTCCAATTCATTTCTCTAGTTTTATTGAAATTAAATTCATTTCATATGTTTAAATTGATTTTGGATCTGGATCCATTGTCCAGATCCAAATATGAGTCTCGTAGTCCAATTTTAAATTAAAATTATAGAAAATACCAAAAATAGTTTTTTATAACTCGGACAGTCCATCCGACATCCGTTTGGATCCATCACGTTGTATTTCTCAAATTCGAGTTTCAAAAACTCGAATATTTTCTCAAAACTTGGGTCCAAACCCATTTTTTTTAAGAAATTTCCCCAAAATAGCCTTGAAAACCTTCTTTTGTAAATATTTCTCAAAAATACAAAAAAAAATTAGTTTTAAGTCTTTGACTTTAGGGTTTTATTCTAAAAATAACAAAAAAAAATCAGAAAATGTCAAGAAAAAAACAAAAAAAATAAGAAAATAGAAAAAGAAAAACACAAAAATAACCTTTTTAAAAAAAATATCTTTTAAAAAATCGAGTTTTATAAAGAAGCACTTTTTAGCAAAATTTTATTAAAAACTAACTCTTTATAAAATCTTGAAAAAACAAAAGGGGGGGAGTTTGCAAAAATGCTTTTTAGGGTTTTTCTCGCAAGGGGGGTCGGGGGAGAAAGGGTTTCCCTTGTCTCTCTCTCACCGACCACCCCCCATCCGCTTTCTTCCCCTCTCACCCGCTCGATCCACCATTGGATCAACATCCCCTTTATCAACCATTGATCGACAACAACCTCCCTTCTGGAATCACCTTCTCCATCAACCTCCATCCTTCGATCCATGGCTGGATGGCCATCCACCCTTCATCTCTAACGAAAGCTTCTTCTCGATCCTTCCAAAAGGGGTCGACCCTTCGATCGTCTGCCCCTCTCTCGCCCGTTTCAACTGACTGACCCTTCCCGAGTTTTTCTTCGGTTTTCCTATAAGAATATGCATAGGAAAGAAAAAAAAGGGGGGATCATCGATCATTCTCACTCTTTATAGGCGTTTGCTGGTTTTCTTTTTTTTGGAAGGATCATCTTCTCCCTCCTCCTGGTCCTCGGCAATCGGAGATCCCATTGACAGAGTGAAGAAAAATCCTCTCCATCCGACGAAACCCTGTAAGACCGCAGCATCCATTGCGTGCCATCCAACAGAACCTCTGTCGGTCCTCATTCTCTCTATTCCTGGTGCTTCCCTTTTGGTCGATCAAAGGCCCTTCACCACCAGCCGTGATAATCAAAGGTAAGTAATCCATCCCCTTGTCCATTTTATTTACCTTGCTGCATGCATTTTCTTTAATCCTTCACAGTTTCTTCTTCTTTTATGTACTTCAAAAGCATCCTTGTATCACGAGTCTGCTTATTGCAGTCCTGACGATACATATTGCAACATTGAGGTCGCCCCTATGCTCACAGTGTTTAAGGCTATATAAGTAGGGCCTTTACTGTCCCGACTGATCTTTCATTTGATTTTCTGAGATTTTATTTGAATATCTCTGTTTATTATGATTACTTTTCGGTGAATTTCCTTTTCTCAATCCTGTATCGTCACTTGTATTCTGTTTTGATATACCCTACATCGGCCATAAGGTCGTCAATAGCATTTCCACCTTGCATTACCTACGGCTCACGCTAGTTCATTACTGTTGCAAGTCTGAGTTTAGATTAGGATCCCTTGATGGATCGATCAGCCAAAAATTGTCCTGCCAGGTTATGCTAATAAATGATCAAACCGACTTGTCGAGATCGGTCTGTGGGGAGGATCTAATTCTGAAACACCACTTTGCTATATGAATCCGAGTGCACAACAGTACTTGATGTGTGACTGATTCCCAGCAAAATCCTTCTCCCTCTCATCACTTCATAGAGCCCATTTAATGTGTTCATCTAATCTGGTGTAAAGAGATATTACGGTTCTTCATTGTGTGTCAAAATTTTTGTCCAAAATTGTTGGAACTCTCAGGCATGAGTTCGAGATCTCTTACTTTTAGTTGAATGAGAGACTTAAAGTTGAGTGTGTCAATCTGTGTTAGGGAAGGATAGGGCCATCTACGTATATTCAATAGAGATCATGCTACGTGTGATTGTGGGCCCAAGAGGAAAAGTGTTAAACAGCAAAATAAGGAATGGCTCCAGACGTTCATAGTTCTGGTTAAAGTGTTGCTCTTACATGCAGAGGACATTATCAGAACAGGTTATCTTGGATAGCAGTTGGTAATCCCTTCAGTGCAACGGTCACGTCTCTTCCAAAATTTAGGAATGGATCTATTGAAAAGAGAAGAAAAGTTGTCTTTAAGAGGCTGCTCTGAACGAATACCATGTTCAATCACCATTCCATATGAATATAAATGCCTCGACTATCATGGTATATTAGTACATTAACATTGTTACAGGGCAGGCAGGAGGAAATGTGGAGTGTTGCCATATATATATATATATTCTTTCTTTTGTGTGATCGTTACCTCAGAAATCTGAGCCACTGCCAAGGGCACAATGACTAATTTGTTATTAGAGGAGTCACTCCTGAGTTGATTTGAAGTTTTTGGCATATTATAATTGGTTAAGTGTACATCTCATATTCCAATTTCTTTATTATCTAGAATCTTCCATGTTAATTTCTTGCTATAAAGAGAAGAATTCGTTGACTGATATGTATTTTTGTGGTACATAAATTTTATTTTATTTTTACAGGTAATACAATAAAAGGGAGAATGCATCAACGTCATATCTTCTTTAGACAATTCCATCTCATCTCTATTTGATGAAATCAAGATATATTGCTTCATATTCTCTTCAGAAAAGTCTTTCTGGTTTAAACTACATACTCGTGCAACATCCCTTCAGCATCATGCTCACTGTTTGCTTTATGGCCTTCTGCTATTTTTTTTTTATACATGTTAGCTCATATCATGTTCGCCTTTGTTGAATGTCATGGGAACTACTTGGGCATGAGCCATTCATAGTAGGTATAGATCAAAACAGTGGATCTTTCAGGGGCATGCGCTAGTAGATATAATGATCTTCCAGCACGTCTTTACGAATCCTGAAAGGGCCAGTGAAAGTAGAGCAGCATGAATTCCCGTTTACATCCATTTCCTGGATCATCCGTATTTTCTTAGTGTCTCTCCAATCGATCTGGTGACTGCCAATTTTGATTGAGTTAACGGAAACTATGTGATCAATTCAGACTTGAGACTTGAGACAGGTTCCCAAGTGGAATCTGAATGAGTGAAATTTCCCTTGTGTTCTTAGTCTTGACTGCTGGACTGTGGGGGCTTGGTACTAAAAGATGGTTATGTCTAACTCTGTACTGGTTCCTTAGGGGAACTTATAGATGTATGTGGTGGTTTCCGACATTTGGCTTGATAACCGCTATAACTAAAACCAAATAGTGGATCGGATCAGAGGTGCCTCATATTTTTTTTATCTGCAAATGGCATCTCACTGCTTCCAGCCTATGCACGGTCCCCTTTTCAGTCATTCCCTATCTGCTGTGATAATACCTACAGCACATTCATGCTGTAACCTCATCCTGTGGGCTCACTGCAATGATTTCCCTCATATGGCCATCATCTACCATGCAAATTTCATACCCTCATTACATTGTTGCGCCTGTTACTTACCCCTTCAGCACACACAACCCCAGCCACACCTCATTATTGCACACTCAATACAGTTGTTATTTATGATTGAGGCACCCTACAACCTAGTCATACCACCTGTAATCATAATCAACATACTTGCGCTCCAGCTGCTATACCTGTTCACCATAGCCTACTTCCAGCCTTTCTTTATGCTAAACTCCATTATAGCACATCTCTACAATACTTCTTCACCATCATATCAGTCCATCTGCCTATTTGCTGAACTTTACATGCATTTACCTCCAGCATCTTCATTCCTTGCCACCTCTTTGTCATTGAACCACTCATCCCCTACATGTCCTCTGTAGCCTCCTATATACTATCTCCAACTATCTTCACCTAGGACTAATCATCTGTCATGTGGCAGTCTTGCCTCATTCCTTAGACTGATTTTCTCATAAAAACCAAATCATTTTACATGATTGATATGCAGTGTCACAGGGCAGCCTGGGTATGTCCAACACATGCTTACATTCACGTTATTTCATCTCCCATTGTTATACCCTTAGAATCAGCTGTATCATTAGCAGCTACTCTTCTCCAACTGCAGAACAATACAATCTTCAAGTTTATTATACTGCTATCTCTTCAATCACATTCCCCTTTACCCACAACCCCATTACATTCACCTTCCAGTCATCCCAATCACATCATCTTCCACCTCACTTGGCAAATTTCCAGAATCCACCTCCCTTACAGTATCCCTTCATTAACCCCTTTATCACCATTTCACTTTTATATATATATATATACATTCATATATGTATACAAATATATATATATACATATGAATATATATATGTACATAAATACATACCCATTTCATCTTTTCCACAATTTAGACATGTGAACATTTTTGCCATTGACATCTATATAATATGTGCAGTTTTCTCCCATTTTTCATATTAACCCAAATATTTTGCCTGGTATATGTGGAAAATTTCATTATTCGGAGTTGTAAATTCAATTTTACATATTGTAATAGTTAGATCTTAATGAAAATTTATATTTCCTGTTTTAGATAGAATGAATGAGCATTGTAAATATCATGAATTACTTGTTCTTCATGCATTTTTCCTTTATTTCTCAAAATCTCACATTGATGAAACACGAATGACACATGCATCATTTCGTAAGAGGTAAATTAATCCTAAGTTGATGATCCATATCAATGGCCATAGTCAGGGTGTGGACAAAACTTAGTATTTTTATCTTTTACGAAATAACATTGGATCCGCACTGGATCCGTTTTCAAAATTCATCATATTTTCCTTAAATATTTTCTTCTTTTATCAGAATTTAACTTAAAATTAATTCAAAATATATACCAATGGCCATAGTCAGGGTATATTGAGAGTTAATTTCATTTTAAATTCTACAAAAGCACCAAATGTATTTTATTCTTCACCTGAATTTAAATATAGATTATTATATAATATATTCAATGACCATAGTCAGGGATGTATTATATCTTCAATCTTATTTTAATTCATTTTAAGAATAAGATAGCTTTTCAAAATCCAATTTCAAAAATTTAAATTCATTCATCATTTAGGATAGAATTGCATCATATTTTCAAAATTCCCTTTCCAAAAATTCCAAGTAATGTGAATATCTTCCTCAATCTATCTTCAATTCTTATAAAATCCAATTCATCCTTTCATTTTCAAAATTCAATTTCATTTTCAATCACAAAGTTCAATTTAAACTTTGAGATTTCGAAGTCATGTTTATATTCAAATTCAAATCAGACTCAGAAATTCTTGATTCATCTTCTGAATTTAACTCCAAATCCATTTTAGGATCCAGGATTCAACACTCACATTGGATCTCAGACTTCATATCCAATTCCTCTTTAGGATCCAAACTCCAATTTCACTTTGGATCTTAGACTTAAGATCCAATTTTCCATTTTAGGATCCAGAACCCAATTCTACATTTGGATCTCAAACTTCAGATCCAAAATCCATCTTAGGATCCAGAGTCCAACTCTATATTGGATCTCAGACTTCATATCCAAATCCATCTTAGGATCCAGAGTCCAACTCTACATTGGATCTCAGACTTCAGATCCAAATCCATCTTAGGATCCAGAATCCAACTCTACATTGGATCTCAGACTTTAGATCCAAATCCATCTTAGGATCCAGAACCCAATTCTACTTCGGATCTTAGACTTCAGATCCAAATCCATTTTTCAGGATCCACAATCCAATTCTACTTTGGATCTTAGATTTCAGATCTAAATCCATCTTAAGATCCAAACTTCGGATTCCAGATTTCAAATCAAATTTTATTCTCAAATCCAACTTTCAAATCCAATTTCAGTTCATTTCCAGATCCCTTTACAAATCATGTCTGGATTTCTTAAATTCATTTCTATACCATTTGGATTTCTCCGATCCATTCCAAATTTCAAATCTTAAATTCAATTCCACTTTTTATCTTACCTCTTTTCCTAAATCCAAGTTCAAAAACCTTGAAAAATTTCCTTTCCTTCCCCTTTATCTCGGCTTTAAATTATTCTTTTTCCAAAGTCAAGATTTATTCTTCCAAAGACTTAGAAATTCTCTGATTTATCTCAAAATTCTAAAGTTAGATTCAATCATTTCTTCATTCCCTTATCAAGTTCATCTCAGAATACTTGGAAATTTCCAAAACATTCTTTTTCAAAAGAGCATACATCCTTGCATTGCACAAGTATGATTCTTTATGCATTTAGATTCAGAATAAATTCTTAGATTATATTTAGGCAAAGCAAAAGGCATAGATTCGATCCTTGGTTCGATTACCCCTAGTAAAGGCGCCAGGAACGGTCGGATCTCGTATTGACGAGCGAATCCCGTCTCTCCATTTTCCCGCAAATTTTCAAAACGGAGGCGAGTTATTTGCTAAATATTTTCAAATTAAGGTCAAGTGAGACCGCGCAAAATAGTTCTTCTTCTCTCTTTCTTTCTTTCTTTTCTCTTCTCTCTTTCTTTTCTTTCTTTTATTCCACTCCCTTCAAAAAGGAGGAGAATAGAGGTTAGAAAAGGAAAAGAGAAGGAAGAGAGAAAAACCACAAGAGAGAGGAAAAATTTTGCGATGATCACAGTTTTGTTCAAAGATTCTAGTTGATTAGTTAAGGTAATCAAAGATACTTATGTGTGTATTAATTTATTTACATGCTTTGTTATAGAAATTGGTTTATACTAAGTCACGGTTCAGGAGATTCATGATTTGTGATTATTTCAATTTGTCTTATCTGATGCATCTATTGGTTTTCCTTCTCACTTATATTTCTACGTTTTCCATTTGATACTTTAGTTATCCCTGTACCTATATCAGTCCTAACAAACCTATCCTGCATGTACATACCTACAACCATATTGCCAACACTACCCTTTTTAGAAACTGACATGGTTGTAGCCGCTTCACCTCTACATCAATCCGGTGAAGGCTGGGGTGTTCCTTTTCATAATATGTCTTCATCATCCCTAGGCAAGCATGTGCATACATTTTCCTACCAGTTTTCGCATGACCCATAGGTAACATACACATATTTCCTTCTTGGTCTAGGTATGACATTTAGCACATCATATAGGTATTCTCCACTTAGAGCAAGCATAAGCATTTGCATTAAAATAGAATGTCTTCCATCACCTCTCCTTGTGCTAACTTTGGTTTTGCAGGGATTAGGTAGAAAGTTTGTTTTTCCTCTTAGTTTAGGAAATTTTAATTCTTAGCCAAGATTGTAATAGCTAGATTTGAATGAGAATTTATATTTCCTATCTTAGATAGAATGAATGAGCATTGTAAATATCATAAATTGTTTACTTTCATGTTTTTACCTTTACTTTTTCAAAATCTCACAATGGCTACACGAATGGCACGTGCACCATTTCATAAGAGGTAATTAATCTTAAGTTGATGATTTACATCAATGGCCATAGTCAGGATGTAAACAAAACTTAGGATTTTTATCTTTTATAAAATAACACTGATCCACACTGGATCCATTTTCAAAATTCATCATATTTCATTAAATATTTTTGCCTTTTATCAAAATTTAACTCAAAATATATACCAATGGCCATAGTCAGGGTATATTGAGAGTTAATTTCATTTTAAATTCTATAAAAGCACCAAATGTGTTTCATTCTTCACCTAAATTTAAATATAGATTATTATATAATACATTCAATGACCATAGTCAAGGATGTATTATATCTTCAATCTTGTTTTAATTCATTTAAAGAATGGAATAGCTTTTCGAAATCCAATTTCAAAAATTCTTCAAATTCATTCATCATATAGGATAGAATTGCATCATATTTTCAAAATTCTTTTTCAAAAATCCAAGTGATCTTGAATATCTCTCTTCAATTTCTACTTCATCAAATTCTATCTCATTTTCAAAGTCCAATTTGACTTTGAAAATTCAAATTCATTTTATATTCAAAACTCCATTCAATTTCAAAGTTCAATTTAACTTTGAGATCTCTTTCATCTTCTAAAATCCAAATTCAAAGTCTAAATTGACTTTGAAATGCATTTGTATATTCAAGATTCAATTTCTAAATTTCATCTTCTAAATTCAAGTGAAAATTCTGACTCATCTTCTGATCTCAAACTCCAAATTCAAGTCCAATTTAAACTTTGAAATTCATTTGTATATTCAAGATTAAATTTCATTTTTCAAGTTTAAATCAAAACTTGGAAATCATTGATTCATCCTCTGAATTTAACAAACTCCAAATACATTTTAAGATCCAGGATTCAACATTCATATCGGATCTCAGACCTCAGATCCAATTCCATGTTAGGATCCAGAATCCAACTTCACCTTGGATCTGAGATTACAGATCCAAAATCCATTCTAGGATCTAGAACCCAATTCTACTTTGGATCTTAGACTTCAGATCCAAATCCATCCTAGGATCCGGAATCCAATTCTACTTTGGGTCTTAAACTTCAGATCCAAATCCATTCTAGGATCCAGAACCCAATTCTACATTTGGATCTCAGACTTCAGATCCAAATCCATCTTAGGATCCAGAACCCAATTTTATATCGGATCTCAGATCTCAGATTTTAAATCCATCTTTAGATCCAATTTCATTCCCAATTCTAGATTTTAAATCCAAGTTCATTTTCAGATCTCATCTAAACTCCCTAAATCCATTTCTATTCTTAAATACCATTTGATCATCTCAGATCCATTCCAAACTTAAAAATCCAAATTCAATTCCATCTCAAATATTCATTTCCTTTCCTAAATTCAAAATTCAAATTCAAAGCCCATTTTGACTTTTAAACTTCATTTCCTTTCATTTTAAAGCTTCAAGTCATTCTTTCTTATTTATTCTTCCAATCCTGATTTACTTCAAAGACTTAGAACTTCTCTGATCTATCTCAAGTTCTAAAGTTAGATTCAAACATTTATTCACTCCCTTATCAAATTCATCTCAGAATAACTTGGAAATTGTTCAAAACATTCTTTCCAAAAGAGCATACATCCTTACATTGCACAAGTATGATTCTTTGTGCATTTAGAGTTAGAATAAATTCTTAGATTATATTTAGGCAAAGCAAAAGGCATAGATTCGATCCTTGGTTCGATTACCCCTGGTAAAGGCGCCAGGAACGGTCGAACCTCGTACCAACGAGCGAATCCCGTCTCTCCATTTTTCCCGCAATATTTTCAAAACGGAGGCGAGTAATTTTCTAAATATTTTCAAATCAAGGTCAAGTGAGACCATGCAAAATAGTTCCTCTTCTCTTTTTCTTTCTATCTTTTCTCTTCTCTTTCTCTTTTTCTGCCTTTTATTCTTCTCCCTTCAAAAAGGAGGAAAATAAAGGTTAGAAAAGGAAAAGAGAAGGAAGAGAGAGAAAGATACAAGAGAGGAAAAATTTTGCGATGATCACAATCTTCACCTCTTACACGATAGTGTGTTTTCATGCGCTGGGCAATGGTGAGCCCTGCAATCCGTCTGTACCCTGTACACATCCTCTAAAGCATTTACAAGAGGATGCTACAACGCAGCAAGCAATCGATCCTCCGACTCAAGTTTTGGGATCCAGTATGCCCAATCTGTAGCAAAGAGCCACAAAGGCTCTTGTAAATACCTGATTATGTCAAATGCAATTGCGGAGGGAGATGGAGTCTGTGGGATTATGAAAGGAGTCGTGCAGGTAGATCCTCCATTGAAGCAACTATTGCTGATATACTAAAGGCCCCATTAGTATCGGGAAACAATGAGGCCACTAGCGTTAAAGCAGCAGCAGAAAACAGTGCCATAGATGCTCCCTTGTGGGTAAATTTAGAGCAGCCAAGATTTGGGCTTCATAGACTATTTTCGTCTCCAAGAAGGTATCACCATCCGTCTTGCCCAGCTCACCTCCTCGGTGCCTCAAATAGATCATAAGATCAGGGCCACCCAAGAATTTATGCCATAGAAAATAACTGCATGGTTGGGGAATCCATGATAACATTTTTGTTTACAGAGCCATCTGTAAGAATGACAAAAAAAAAATATAAGAAGTGGTTTCTGCACTCCACTGTGCTCAATGTATTCCATATGTTGATTAATACCATGCGGGCATGATATAAAAGAAAAAGAGAGGCAAAAACCAAGGAAATACAACAATACCCATGCCTGAAATCTACCGGGGTGGTCCGAACCTTCTGCACCGACTGCTATACCATGACCGATGTCTAAAGGATGGACTATCACAAATTCTGGCACAGATGGCTCTCTTATTACCTGCCTCTCACATGTAGGGGGTGGCAAGTTTCCGGTATGAGAAATCACAATCATTTACATAATCGGTTCCGAGATTATTTTGTGAATCTTCTTGTCCAAAATAGAGCTCGCCGAGAATCTAAGCATTGTCAGAAGAAATATAGCCACCGTTAAGCTCTTGTGTAACAAGGCGGATGGTCAATGGAAATTCCTTCCAAAGATTGAGAACTTTTAGCGAAGATCAGCGACTCCTTCGACTCTTGGTCACGACCGCCACCTCTTCAATGGTTGAAAGCTTCCAGCAAAAGGGATGATTGGTTCATCTCAAGTGTAAGGCGCTACTGCATTTCAAATTGTTATGGCTGTGCACATTGTCCTTTCCATTAAGGGTCCAGGTACCTCAGCCTCTAAACGATCTTTGGTAGAAACTCTGTAAGTAAATTACTGCTACTTTGGCAGTTGTCAACAGAACTCGCTGCTATTATTGCTTGATTCCCAGGTTTATTCACAAGGTTGCTGCTTGATGCTGTGTAGGACACTTCATGTTGGTAAGTGCAGGCTTTACACTCATCTGGGTTACTGCAAGGATGGTTCTGTTTTGGGTGATTACACTGTTTCTCGTTTTATAGCAATAAGCTTTCACTGTGTATGCATTTATTTTGTTACTTTTGATTTTCCTCTATGACTCCAAATTGTGGAGGTATAACCCCATTGCAGATTTGTATTTTAAGATGATTTGTACTAATACTCTTATGTCTTGTCATTTCGGCTGCTTCCTTAGCACGATGGTCCTGGGATATTGTGGTATGATCCCAGAGCTCACCCCTGTCTTCTAAAACCCCTTTTGCACAGAGGAGGTTTGTCACTGCTAATGTCTGTTTATATCTGCCCCTCCTGCTTCTCAAGCAACTTCAAAGGAGATCATTTATGCTTCCCATAGAGATGTGTCTGGATTAGATACATGGGAAAAATTTTTGGACTATTATTAAATCATTTGGTGACTGTTAGGTGGAATTGAGCTCTCGAGATGAATTCTTCCACCTGTCATGTCATAGCCAAGGGTTATATTGTTGACCCTACCTAGATTCGAATGCACAACATTTATTACAGAGAGGTGTCTTGCAATTGGTCATTGCGTCATCGGATCTTGCACATGATAACATAGCGGATGTTATATCAATGCACCTGGGAAAACAGGGTTCCTACCAAGTTCTGTACCGGATTGGGTTAAAGACAAACGCCACTAAAAATGAAGGGGAGTGACAGCAGTTATCATCCAATCGTAATGTGAAGACAATCAACATGTTGCCTGATGAAAACCTCATTGCAAAGGTGACAAATCTTGGGGCTGTCAAAAGCTGAGTCAACTCTTGATCAAACCCACTTCAGCACAACATTGAAAGCACCATTTCGGTATGTATTCTCATAGCTCCTCATATACATTTCCATTGCATCTCGCATGCCAACCCTTATATGTATCTTTTTCTTGATTATGAAATACCCATTTAGGTATGTCTATCTAATTATTGACACCCTTAGATTCCATGTAAATATCTTGCCATTTCCATTTCCCTCTCACTTTATACTAACCAAGTGTTTTGCAGGAAATATTCAGAAATTGTTGAGATGTCTTTAGATTTAGGATTTCATTATCTCTTTATATTTCCAAACTTGTAAATAACTAGATATAATGAAAATATTCACATTTGCAATCTTAGATAGAATGAATGAGCATTATAGATATCATAAAGTACTTGTTCTCATATTTTCTCCTTTATTTTCCAAAATTCACGAATGGCAACACGAATGGCACGTGCACCATTTCGTAAGAGATAATTGATCCTAAGTTGATGATTTACCTCAATGGCCATAGTCAGGATGTAAACAAGACTTAGGATTTTTATCTTTTATGAAATAACACTGGATCCACACTAGATCCGTTTTCAAAATTCATCATATTTTCCTTAAATATTTTTTCTTTCCTTTTATCAGAATTTAACTTAAAATTAACTCAAAATATATACCAATGACCATAGTCAGGGTATATTGAGAGTTAATTTTATTTTAAATTCTATAAAAGCACCAAATGTGTTTCATTCTTCACCTGAATTCAAATATAGATTATTATAACATTCAATGACCATAGTCAAGGATGTATTATATCTTCAATCTTATTTTAATTCATTTAAAGAATATAATAGCTTTTCAAAATCCAATTTCAAATTATTTAAATTCATTCATCATTTAGGATAGAACTGCATCATGTTTTCAAAATTCCTTTTTTTTCAAAACTCCAAGTAATGTAAATATTTTTCTCAAATCTATCTTCAATCCTTATCAAATCCAATTCATCCTTTTTATTTTCAAAGTTCAATTTCATTTTCAATCTCAAAGTTCAAATTTAACTTTGAGATTTCAAAGTCATTTTTATTCAAATTCAAAACAGATTTCAAAGTTTAAATTGATTTTGAAATTCCAAATTCATTTTATATTCAAAACTCCAATCAAAATCAAAGTTCAATTTAACTTTGAGATTCTTGATTCATCTTCTGAATTTAACTCCAAATCCATTTTAGGATCCATACTCCAATTTCACTTTGGGATCTTAGAATACAGATCCAAAATCCATCCTAGGATCCAGAACCCAATTCTACCTTGCATCTCAGATTACAGATCCAAAATCCACTCTAGGATCCAGAACCCAATTTTACATTTGGATCTTTGACTTCAGATCCAGTTCCATTTTAGGATCCAAAATTCAATCACATGTTAGATCTCAGACTTCTGATCCAAATCCATCTTAGAATCCAAAACCCAAATTCTACATCGGATCTTAAATCCATTTTTGAGATCCAATTCCATTCCCAATTCTAGATTTCAAATCCAAATCTCATCTGAACTCCCTAAATCCATTTTTATTCTTAAATACCATTTGATTTTCCCAGGTTCATTCTAAGATTCAAATTCAATATCACTTCAAAGAAATCTCATCTTCTTCTTCTCTTATATCCATGATTAAATTCAAAATCCATTTCTGACTTTGAAACTTCATTTCCTTTCATTTCAAAGCTTCAAATCATTCTTTCTCAAAATTTGATTTACTTCAAAAACTTAGAACTTCTCTGATCTATCTCAAGTTCTAAAGTTAGATTCAATCATTTCTTCACTCCCTTATCAAGTTCATCTCAGGATACTTGGAGATCTTCAAAACATGTTTTTCAAAGTAGCATACATCTTTGCATTGCACAAGCATGATTCTTTTGTGCATTTAGAGTTAGAATAAATTCTTAGATTATATTTAGGCAAAGCAAAAGGCATAGATTCGATCCTTGGTTCGATTACCCCTGGTAAAGGCGCCAGGAATGGTCGAACCTCGTACCGACGAGCAAATCCCGTCTCTCCATTTTCTCGCAACATTTTCAAAAAACGGAGGTGAGTTATTTGCTAAATATTTTCAAATCAAGGTCAAGTGAGACCGTGCAAAATAGTTCCTCTTCTCTCTTTCTTTCTCTTATTTTCTTTGCTCTCTTTCTTTTCTTTCTTTTATTCTTCTCCCTTCAAAAGGAGGAGAATAGAGGTTAGAAAAGGAAAAGAGAAGGAAGAAAGATAAACCAACAAGAGAGGAAAAATTTTGCGATGATCACAGGTTTGGCGACCGTGATGGGACTCGCTTTCGTCCGGTCGGATCTATGCCTTTGCTTTGCTCTAATATTATCTAAGTCTTTATTCTTCTATGTCAGCTATATTTTCATGCAAACCTTAGGAGCCTAGACTCTGTACTAAAGCTGACATCATTGCATATAGGATCTAAGTATGGTTTGGTAGGACCATATTGAGGAGATTATATCCATGTTCACATTAGATTTAGGTTGAAATACAACTCTCCTCAATTCTAGGGATTGAATGCAAAACAATGTATGCAAGTGTATGCTTCTCTTTATTTAAATCTATCTCTTTAGGACTTGCATTAGAACCTTCTGATTTCATTACATGTTGATCATATTTTGAAAAACATCCCTACCTATATTGTCCCAGTCTTCACATTGCTGGGCTGTCTCACTGAACCATAGTTCGGGAGAGAGCTTCACAACTGGACAACTTATTTGGGTTCGCGCCCCCCTACCACGTACCTAAGGGCCATAGTCCGAGGTATATCGGTAGGTGCTCAAGGATGTTGGGAAGCCATTACCTTAGAACCGAAGACATATCTTATATGCCACGTACTTCGAGCTTCGGCTTGAGTATATCGGCGTACCTTGATTGGAATCAGATGATATAAATCTTAGAGTTAGGATTAAGGTCCTATCAGCCATTTCAAATATTGCATATAGAGTCAGCTTTAGGGAGTGTTGTTTGTGTATCCTTGCTTGTATATCTGTGATTGTGTGATATTTTATATCTTCCTTATATTTTCCAAAATCCTGGGTATATGTTTCAAAATGTCCTCTTTATTTTTAAAACCCAGGTGTATTTTTCTTTATCCTTTTTCTTCTTCTTCTTCTAAAAAATTCTTCAAAAATTCTTCTGATCCTGCCTGCAAGTTCTTCAAAATTTAAATCTTTACCATTTATCCTAAAATTTCATTTATTCTCTTATTTTCTTCTGATTTTATATTCTTGTTTATATTTTCATAAAAATCTCTTTCCATCAAGAGATATCCTTTTCAAAATGGTATTTTCTTTCATATTTTAGTTGGTTACTCTCCCTCATGGAGTAAACAACGCAATTGTCACAAATTTTGTGACGACTCAATCCCTAGTAATGGGATACAATTTTTTAGATTTCAACCTAAATCCTCCCCCTTGTCAAAACTTCTCCAAAAAAGTTTCTTTGGTCTAAAAACCTCCTCTTTCCTCTACAGAGATTACTGATATTCAAAAATGGTTCAGACAAGAGCGGGAAAAGAAACAGTTCCTCAACTCAGCGACAGTAAGGCAGAAGAGATAAGCTCTCCTAAATCAGTCAGGGGACAGGGTCAGAACAAGAAGGATGACATCGACCCTGCTATGTATGATATGTTCCAAAAGATGATGGCGAGGATGATGTCGAAAAAAGCCGAGGCCAAGCTGAAAGAGGCAGTTCCTAAAACCAAGCTGAAGAAGAAGCCTGTGAAAAAGACAATCAGAATCATCAGGAAGAAGGTACAGCCAGACACTACTTCTAAAGAATCAGAGTCAGTCGATGAAGAACCAGAAGAGGAAGAGCAGATTGTCTATAAACAGAATCCTCCAAAGCAGTCCATAAAAATAGTTGTTGAAGAGCCCGAATCTGTCAACAAGCCCAAGTCTGGGGCTCCAGCAGAGGACCTGATGAGTAAACAGATGAAGGAGATGAATCGAGCGATTAAAGACATTCAAGCCAAGGGTAAGGGCAAGCAGACCTACACCGGCGAAGATTTCTATGATGGTCTATATGGGGACGATAACTTGGAGAATCTTCCCCGCAAGTTTCTCAAATTTGACGGGACTGGCAACCCTAAAACCCACTTGGCCACATTTTATGCAGAGTGCAGCCGTTTCAGGAAAGATAACAGGGCTCTGTTCATCTATTTTCCCCGCAGTCTAGAAGGCGTAGCAGCTAGATAGTATGCTGACCACGTAAATCCTATCGAACTACAAGAGTTCGATAAGGTAGTAAATTTGTTCATCGAGCGCTTTTTATTCAACACTGAAGCCTCACCTACATTAAATCATCTTTACAACTTGAAGCAAGGAGAGAATGAAAGAGCAGGTGATTTCATTCACAGGTGGAGAAGCACCTGCAATAAGATGAAGGTACCCATTCCTGAGGAGCACGCATTGCAGGTGATCCTCAACAATTTCTCTCAACCCATAAGGAGCCTCATCGCCACTTCCCCGACGAAATCCTTCATCAAGTTGATTGAGCGAGCTGAATGGCTCGAAGCAGGGATAGAAAGCGGGATTTACGAGGGCACGCCTCTGGTCAAGAATGTCCAAGACCATAAGAAGAAAGCGCAGTTCGCTCATTCAGTTGATGCCTCCTGCAATAATCTTGGCAGCAACAGCAAAGGAAACAAGAACAACAGTGGCAGCGGTCCAAGAGTAGATCAGGGCAAGGGGCAGAAGGAGAGATCTTATAAGAACAATGACAAGCCACTTCCAATTGGCATCCAGCAGAAAAGGGATCTTCAAGAGAAGCCCAAGTATATCAAGTGGGAGAAAGATCAAGTTTTCACTCCTTTAGATCAAACTATGGAAGCAATTCTGGATTACCTGTTAAAGCACGGGATGATCAAGCTCCCTAAAATAGCGAATCCTTCCGTAATCTTGGGAAAGTTCAAGGACCAATTCTGTAAGTACCACAGGGCAACGGGGCATGACACATAGCACTGTTTCATCCTCAAGCACATGATACAAGACTCCATCGACAGAAGTGAGCTGATAGAGGACTAGGAAGAAAAGCAGCTAGCAGTCCTGACAGAGCCATTCCTGGACCACTTAAAGAATTAATAAAGCCAAAGTTTTTGTTTGCTTTTGTCTCTTTTTGTCAGTTGTCTTGTAGGGGCTAGTCAGCCCAGTCTTCTATGAGTCTTTTCCTTTTTAAGTTCTTGTAAATATTCAGTTGTTATCAAACCTTTGCTTATCAAATGAAATGTCAATTTTCTTTATATCTTTTTCTTTTCCCTTTTCCATATTGGGGCATTTTAATTCCTGTTCTTTTTCAGAATGCGGGACAATCTTGACATCATTCATGAGAGAAATGATATTACCTATGAGGGCTTTTCAAAAATCATGAAATTTTGAAAATCTTCGTTATGACCAAAGAGTTCAAATATTCTTTGGTCCAACCTTTGTCAAAAATCAACCCTCGTGTTGATCATGTCTTCAAAAATAGGTTTTTGAACCATTGCATTGGCAAATCAACCCTCGTGTTGATCATGTTTTCCAAAATAGATTTTTTTGAACCATTGCATTTAAGGATCAACCCTTGTGTTGGTCTTATCTTCCAAAAATAGGTCTCAAATCTTGTGTTGATCATATTTTCCAAAAGTGATTTGTCAAACCGTCATATTCAACGATCAACCCTTGCATTGATCTTATCTTCCAAAATGGGTTATAAATCATCATATTCAAAGATCAATCTTTTCATTGGTCTTATCTTCCAAAAAAGGGTTTTTAAATCATTATATTCAAAGATCAACCCCTGTGTTGGTCTTATCTTCCAAGATTGGTTTCTAAAACATTATATTCAAAGATCAACCCTTGTATTGATCTTATTATCAATTTCGAACTGTCATTTTTAGAAATCAGATCCAGTGTTGATCTTCTTCTTCAAAAATAGGTTTTCCAAACCATTGCCTTCAAAATTTGACCCTCATGATGATCTCTCATGTTTGATTTAAAGGATCAGATCTCGCGCTGATTATTCTTCTTGTGGTGGATCTTCTTACCCCAAAATGATTTCTCATTTATCTTCTAAATAAACATTTTCCTTTCAAAATCCCATATGCAGGCAGGATCAGAAAAAACTCCTTTTTCTCAAATCTTATAAATTTTCAGTTAATTTTTTGTATTTTTATCTGTTTCATTCATTTTATTCATATCTTATCAAGTTTACATCAATTTTATCAAGTTTATCAAATATTTCTTCAAAATTCCAGTAAATTTTATCAATTCTTTTACCCTTTCAGGTTAAGGGAAAAACCTGACCCTCGTTGTCCGAGGTGTACCCTTTTCAGGTTAGGGGAAAAACCTGACCCTCGTTGTCCGAGGTGTACCCTTTCAGGTTAGGAGAAAAACTTGACCCTTGTTGCCCGAGGTGTACCATTTCAGGTTAAGGGATAAACCTGACCCTCGTTGTCCGAGGTGTACCCTTTCAGGTTAAGGGATAAACCTGACCCTCGTTGTCCGAGGTGTTACCCTTTCAGGTTAAGGGATAAACTTGACCCTTGTTGTCCGAGGTGTTCCCGCTCAGGTTAAGGGATAAACCTAACCCTCGTTGTCCGAGGTTCTTCCCATTTAGGATAAGGGATAATCCTGAAACCCCTCGTAGGAGCCACAACGCTACCTATGAGGATTCTTTTGTAAATACAAGTTTTGTTAATCTTTGTTGAATTTCTAGATTTATATCAATTTCTCTTCATTAAATCTCTTTAAATTCTATTCTTGTTCCCATTCAGGATAAAGGAAAATCCTGAGACCTCTCGTAGGGGCAACAATGCTACCTATGAGAATTCATTTTGCAAATACAAGTTTTATCGATCTTTATTGATTTCTAAATTTATATCAATTTCTCTTCAAATTCTATTCTTTTTCCCATTGCATGATACGAGATAATCCTGAGATCACTCATAGGGGCAACCATGCTACCTATGAGAAATCTTTTTACAAAAATAAATCAATTTCCTCAAATGTTCTACATTTTTCTTCAAAGTTCGATACCCTTCTGTCTTCTCAAAGTTTATTCTTTCCATATTTCCCGTTCAGAATAAAGGGTTTAAATCCTGAAAATTGGACCGCATACCTGGTCCACCTAAATCATACATCATAAATTCTAAATCTTGTCATATCCCTTCTAAATTCAAGTCTCAAGTTGTCTCGTCACAAAATCTTCCATTTCCCCTTCAGGTTAAGGGATAAACCTGAATCATTCTTTTTCTAAATTCTCTTCAAAATATCTATTCTATTTTCCCTTCAGGATAAGGATAATCCTGAAACCCTGGCCATTCTTCTTGCTTCGATCTCTAAATATCTTAAATAGGCCGATCTCCTTCCCAACTCTCAGTTGGAATATCCGGTGCTCGCGCTGGTCATTTTGCTAAAGTTTTTAAATCTAAAGATCAAGTTCAGTCCTCGTGCTGTTTGTCTCCCAGAAAGTCTCAATCTTAGATCAAATCATTAAATCAAAGGTCGTTAAATAAAATGTTCCAACTCCTTCGTTGGTCGTTAAATGAAATGTCCCAGCTACTTCGCTGGTCGTTAAATGATTAAATGAAATGTCCCAGCTACTTCGCTGGTCGTTAAATGATTAAATGAAATGTCCCAGCTACTTCGCTGGTCGTTAAATGATTAAATGAAATGTCCCACCAACTTCGCTGGTCGTTAAATGATTAAATGAAATGTCCCAGCTACTTCGCTGGTCGTTAAATGATTAAATGAAATGTCCCAGCTACTTCGCTGGTCGTTAAATGATTAAATGAAATGTCCCAGCTACTTCGTTGGTCGTTAAATGAAATGTCCCAATTATTTCGCTGGTCGTTAAATGAAATGTCCCAGCTACTTCGCTGGTGTAAACACCCCAAATTTTTACTCACCTTCTTGACATCGCCCTTAATTATCATATTTCAGTTCTTCAGAAGCAATGAAGGGTAAAATAGTCATTTTCCAAGATTGAACCTTGCAGAAAGTCCTAAATTTCATTCTTGAGCCTCAAAATTTCTATATTTAGGTTCAGAGACATCTTCAAATTGAAAAATTTCAAAATCCTTTTCCTGGAGAAGAAAGTAGACTTTCCACTTTCTGGTTCAGAGTAACACTTCCTGAAACATGTCCTTGCATCGCATTGCATGAACACTTTGCATCATTTCACTGCATAGCATGTCAGTTGAGATCCAGAACTCCTTATTTTCAAAATTGTCAATCCAGATTTGATTTTTAAACTTTTTAAATTGATTTTTAAAACCCTAGGTATTCAAAATTACCAAATTTTCCCATTTTACCCCCAGGACTTTGAATTACAAAAATTTTTCTCAAGAAAACAATCTGGATATTTGGATATTGATTTTAAAGATTTTATCTCAAAACTTTTTGCAAAAGATTTTAAATCTCTTTACAAATTTTGTTTTTACATTTATCCATATTTTTGCCCTGAAAACCCAATTTTTCCAAATTCTTGAAAAACAAATAATGTTTTATCTCGTATCTTCAAATAAATGGAGTGGGACCCGCCTTTGAACTAGCATCATACTCAGACTCTCAGGTAAGTTTCTTATTCTCAAGCGGGAACCACCCGAAGTTCATACCAATTTGCAATTTTTTTTTTCTCAATATTATTCATTTTTAGTTAGTGGGCCCACACACATGTGGCACCCCAATTGAAAATAAAAGATTTTACAAAACAAAATAAAGCTTTATGTTCAAAAGGATTTTAAAAGTGGATTGAGGTGGCATTTCCATAAAAGCCTCTCATTTATTTCAATACTCATTTTTTATTTTTTATTTTATTTTTTTTCCTTTTTATTGATTTGTTTAAATAATTTTTGTTTTAAAAAGGAGGCAGCCTTAAATGGCACAACCGAACTTCCAAAAAAAAAAATAATATAATAAATTTGATTTTTACCTAAAACTTAGGTAAATGAAGCAAAGTTTTGAAAAAACCCAAGATGCGCCTCTTTTAAAAACAACAAGTTTTCAAAATAATGAGGCATCAGTTTCACGCCTTTGCAAAATTTTCAACAAAATTTTCAAAAAAAATTTTAACGGAACCTCATTAAGGGGGAAGGGGCTGCGTTTTTTTTCAGGGAGAAAGGAAAGTTTTAAAAGGGGGCAGGGCATTCACGAAGGGAGGATGAAAATTTTTCTCTTTTGGGGATTTTGCAGGAGGAAGCTTGGAAGTGTGAGGGAGCATCCGATCTTTCTTCAGCCACATCTGCAAGTCTTCCACCACCAGCATCCGATCTTTCTTCAGCCACATCTAGCTGACTCTGCAGCCATCATCAGTATCTTCATATTGCCTTCAGACAGCAGGCCGTCTCATCCTCTTCAGCCCCAGCTGCAGGGGAGCCATCTCCAACATCTGCGTTTCATCCTTCTTTAGCCCATTAAAGATCCAGCCACCAACGTTTCCTGCATCTCCTTCAGCCCAGCCAGCAGGAGATCCAGCCTTTTCCCCATTTCCTTCAGCCGCTCCATCCAAACTCTTCTCTGCCGTGAGGAGGTCCAGCGTGTCCATCCCCATCTTTCCTTCAGCCGCAGGATCTTCCACCTCCAGCTTCCATTTCCGTCCAGCTACTGATCGCGAAGGTGGGCTCGATCTCTTCCTTCAACTTCTCCAACCAAAGCTCTCTGCCATGAGAAATCCAATCTGTATCTGCCATTTGTGAGGGTCATTCGGTGGAAAAGATCCAGCAAAAAGCTCTTGTTCACTTCATTCCAGCTGAAGAATATCACCCCCTTCCATCGTTGATTATAGTTTCATCAGGTAATCCACCAACTAGATCAATGTATTGGTACAAATTTGGTGTTAAGCAGGATCGATCACTATAAATCTGCACCTATTAGAGGTCTGGATCCATTCCAGCCAATCAGAATTCTGAAGGAGTATAAAACTTTACCACGATTGGCTGTGTTGTTGTTGTTTTTTTTTACTGACTCTAGTAGCATTTAACGTTAACATCATTTTTTTTTCTGATATTAACTGGATCAGATGAATTTGTAATGTTCATGTTAATGTTTATCGTTTAGAATTTCTGTTTTCTATTCTCCAGTACATTTCTGTTTTGATTTTTCAATTTCCTGATTGTTCACTCTTTGAATTGCATGTTGTTCAGTCTTTTGAATTGCGTGTCTGCATTTCATTCTTTTTTTTTTTTCTGTTGAAATTCCATAGGATTTTCTGTTCTTCGTTTCCTATATTACTTTGAGCCATCATTTTGATTTAAATATTTTTTTTTCTTCATTACAGAAATCTTGTTATTCATTGCATTGTTCAACATTTTCTGTTAATCGTTTCTAATTTCTTATTCTAATCTTTCAATTTTTTGTTTTATAATTCCAGTGTTTCTTAATTCCTGTTTTACATTCATTTTCTTATACAGTAATTTTGTGCCTTCACTTTGAGCACCATGTGTAATTTAGCCTATTGCCTTATTTCCTGTTATTAGACTCACGTACATTTACATCTTATGCCCTTCCTTTTGCTGCTGTATATCTATTCTCATTGCCTTTTTGTGTATTTGTATTAATAAAATTTCTTTCTTTTTTGTTACATCTTAATGTTTTTTTTACATTGGCTGCTAAAAGGAAATCGTTTTCTCTTCCTTGTTTCTGAGTTTTGGCAAGTGGGTTTTTGGTGATATTATGAGCATCAAATGGCTAAAAAAAATTTATTTAGTTGACAGTAGGTCTGAAACCTAATGGGGTTCAATGAAGTTCGACTCACCTGTTTGTGTGAGTCACAAGAGACACATGGCAATCAGTTTTGTAGGGAATAACATAGAGCCAACGACTCATTTGGGTAGGGTTCGTCAGCCACTTAAGGGTTCTACAACAGTCTCATTATTGTATTAACCCCCAACACTTCAGCCGTTATTTATATCATATCCTTCACAGCTACCACTTATTGTAACCCCTTTGAATCCACACCCTTTCTCTTTTTTGTAGGTGTGCAGTCTTGATAATCGGTCATGTTCATGGATGGATATTTTTATATCCATTTATGATCTATAAACCATCTTTTGTATGCTTTGTTATTGATATATAGGAAAGCTCCATACCCCGTTTTATCGAAAATTACTTTGTAATTTGGGAAATACGGCTGTGTGAAATTGCCTACAGAAACTGTATATAACTGTAATTTCTGGTTTTACCCATTATATGTAATTTCCATTAGTATGTACATATTTTCTCATTAGATGTATATATATCTATATATATATGTATATATATATATATGTATATCTACCCATATGTATACGTATATATGTATATATGTATGTATATATGTATATATATATGTATATATATACTTATATATATATCCCTTCATGTGTACTTGTTATTACATATATTTTTCTTTTCTCTTACTTTTGTAAATATATCTTCATTGTCATATATCATTCATCACAAATTCAAGTATTTTTATATCTATATATATATCTTTGTTGTATATAGTATATATATACCCATTCCCTTGGTTATCTTGTACTAACTCTCATTTTGCAGGAAAATCTAGAAGATGCTGATTCCTTGGCTCCATTTCAATTTTCTTTTACTTTATGTTATGCATGTTACGACAATGAAGCCATACATGATACTTCAAGTACAAGGTTTTGATGATGAGCAAGTAGAATCAACTGCATTTCAGCTAAGGCTATGAAGAAATTGAAGAATTCGGTGAAGAATCCTTGAAGACTAGTGTGCAAATGTTTAATTCATTAAAAGTCTTAGATTCTTGTAAGAGCCTTACTTAGAGTGCATATTTAGGTTGCATTTCACCTTAAAAGTCTTTAGAAAAACTTTTCTAAAAGAAACTCTTTTGAAAATCTTTTTAGAAAACTCTTTTCTTAAATTTTCATGTTTATTAGTCGACCAATCGACTTATCAGTCGACTAATCCTTTCGCGCCATATTTTCTAAAAAGTCATTCTTGTTAAATTAGTCGACCGAAGATTTTATCAGTCGACTGGACAGAATGTCTGTTTTCTGGAAAATTAGCAGCAGTCGACTAATGGTTTTATCAGTCGAATGAACAGAACATGTGTTTTCTGAAAATTTAGCAGCAGTCGACTAATGCTTTTTATCAGTCGACCGAACAGAATGTTTATTTTTCAGAAGATTTTAGCAGCAGTCGACTAAAAGGTTTTTCAGTCTACTGATGATATTATCAGTCGACTAACTTTTCTTAAGTCGACTAAGTTTCAAAAGTTCAGATTTTCAAACGGCTCGATTAACGGATCAATCGACCGACGATAACGGTCAGTCTACTAATAACTAACTATTAGTCGACTAACTGATGTTTCAGTCGACTAATTTTGCCGTTTCCCTGAAACTTCAAAAAAGGCGTGTCTTCATTTTTCAAACGTTTTGATCGTTCAAAATGGACAGTTTTGACACCCTTTCATACTCTCAACGTATGGAATCTTTTAACTATAAATATGAGTGCATTCTACACTCAAAAACAAGAATTCAATCGATTTGAATCATTTACTTCTTGCTTTTCACTCCTATTCATTCAAGTATTTGTTTTCTCACTCACGTGATATTTTCACTTCAGTTTTTCACTCAAATCACTTTGAGAGATAGTGAATTCGTGAGTAGAGTGTTTCAACAACCTCAAAAGCCAATTGCATCTCATTTGCATTCAAAAGGAAGGCTCATAGGTTGTATTGTAAGTTGTTATTTCTTTTGTGTAAAAAGAAGGACTCCTTGGTGTAAAGGAGTTGTTTGCTTTCAGTAGGATTGTTACTGAAAGTGGGACCGGTTATGGTCTGTGTGATCTTGTAGTTTACAAGGTTGATAGTGGAAAACCTCAAGCGGGTTTTGCTTGGGGACTGGATGTAGGTCGGGTTTGACCGAACCAGGATAAAATCTTGTGTTCTTTGTGTGTTTGCTTTGAGATTTGCAAAATCATTCAATATTCCGCAAAAATTTTTAAAAGCACTATTCACCCCCCCTCTAGTGCTCGTTGCCTCGATCCTAGTGCACTTTCAATGCAATGTAACAATCCAATGTAAACCTTGGAATAAGATTTACTTTTACCGCTTAGATTAGGCCGCATCTCATATAGTTTGATTTCAGTAATATCCTGATTCTATGATGCATATATCTCAATTTTTCAAAATTCACCGTGGATGAACACGAATGACACGTGCACCAACTCTTAGAGAGTTGATGAACTCGGTGGAATCCATATTTACGGCCCTAGTCAGAATATGGACGAGACCCAGATCCATCATCTCTCTACCAGTCACATTGAGCCTACACTCTTAGGCTATCTTGAAAATGCACCTCATATTTCCAATGTTTTCAAAATATTGTGAATTAACTCAAATAAATTCTGAATATATTCATGGCCACAGTCAGAATATATGAAGGATTTACTTTGGTTTAATCCACATTTTTTTCAAAAAAATTTTTAGAAAGTTTGTCAAAGTGCATTCATTCATTCAAATCCTCTGCATCATTCGTTTTTCTCATGATTTTCTCAAAAGATTTTCACTTCATGGAATCGATTTTCTCAAGAAACTATGATGATATTCGGAGTCGGATTTTCCAAATCAAAGTTTTCCTATGATTTTCCTGGAAAATGTTCTTTTCTTAAGATCCATTTTAAAAAGGAATTTTCATCTTTTTCAAAAAAATCAAAATCAATTTTCAGAGATTTCAAAGATAAAATTCTCAGGATTTCAATTTCCTAAGTTCTAAATTTCCTTCTCCAATGAATTTTCCTATAAATTTTCTATCATTTTCCTAAGAAAATTCTCAAAGTCCGATTTTCCCAACAAGTGCTTTCCTTTTCAAATGTTCATCTTTTCTCAAGAATTCCTTCCATTTTCCCTGAGATTCTCATTTCTTCATAGTTTTCCAAGTCTTTATAACTTTCTCAAAATTTTCCCAAGATTATCATTTCTTCATAATTTTCCAAATCTTTATAACTTTCTCAAAATTTTCCTGAGATTATCATTTCTTCATAGTTTTCCAAAGTCTTTATAAACTTTCTCAAGATTTTCTCGAGATTCCCACTTCTTCAATATTTTCCAACTCTTTGTAAACTTTCTCGAGATTTCAAACCTTCTTCGTCTGAGTTTTTCTAAGAGATTGATTTCCATCTTTTCCTGAGAACTGCTTTCTAACTTCAAATGTTTTTCTAATCATACATCATATTTTCCATTTTACATTTTCCAAAAATCTCATAGCACATGCCTGAATTCTCTGTGCATTTAGGATAGAATATAATTTTGATAATTTCGCTAAGTCAAGCATAATTTTGGTCCTTGGTTCGATTTCCCCTGTTAAATGCGGCAGGAACGGTCGAACCTCGTACCGACAGGTCGAGCCCCATCCCACGGATTTTCCCACAATTTTCAAAACGGAGGCGAGTATTTCAAAAATAATTTCCAAAATCCGGTCAAGTTTGAATCGCGAAAGCATTTCCCTCTCTCTTCCGCAAGGAAGGGAAGACGGGAAAAATTTTGCGACGATAACAGCTGGTCGTTAAATGATTATATGAAATGTCCCAGCTACTTCGCTGGTCGTTAAATGGAATGTCCCAACTACTTCACTGGTCATTAAATGAAATGTCCCAGCTACTTCGCTGGTCGTTAAATGATTAAATGAAACGTCCCAGCTACTTCGCTGGTCGTTAAATGAAATGTCCCAGCTACTTCGCTGGTCGCTAAATGAAATGTCTCAGCTATTTCGCTGGTCGCTAAATGAAATGTCCCAGCTACTTCGTTGGTCGTTAAATGATTAAATGAAATGTCTCAGCTACTTCGTTGGTCGTTAAATGATTAAATGAAATGTCCCAGCTACTTCACTAGTCGTTAAATGATTAAATGAAATGTCCCAGCTACTTCGCTGGTCGTTAAATGATTAAATGAAATGTCTCAGCTACTTCGCTGGTCGTTAAATGAAATGTCCCAGCTACTTCGTTGGTCGTTAAATGAAATGTCCCAGCTACTTCGCTGGTCGTTAAATGAAATGTCCCAGCTACTTTGTTGGTCATTAAATGATTAAATGAAATGTCCTAGCTACTTCGCTGGTCGTTAAATGATTAAATGAAATGTCCCAGCTACTTCGTTGGTCGTTAAATGAAATGTCCCAGCTACTTCGCTGGTCGTTAAATGAAATGTCCCAGCTACTTCGCTGGTCGTTAAATGATTATATAAAATGTCCCAACTACTTCGTTGGTCGTTAAATGATTAAATGAAACGTCCCAGCAACTTCGCTGGTCGTTAAATGAAATGTCCCAGCTACTTCGCTGGTCACTAAATGAAATGTCCCAGCTATTTCGCTGGTCGCTAAATGAAATGTCCCAGCTACTTTGTTGGTCGCTAAATGAAATGTCCCAGCTACTTCGTTGGTCGTTGAATGAAACGTTCCAACTCCTTCGTTGATCGTTAAATGAAATGTCCCAGTTTTCACTGGTCATTAAATAAAAGGTTCCAACTCCTTCGTTGGTCGTTAAATGAAAGATTCCAGTTTCATTGGTCAGAATGTCCAAAATCATAAATTGCAACTAAGGGTCGCATCAAAATCTATATTGAGTAAATATTTCACATAGAAGTCATGAAAACTTTGCCAATTTGCTAAAAGTATTTGTTGATTCCAATATTCTTACTGCACAAAAGAATTACCTCAAATTATCTCTAGTATTTTCTTCATAAAAGGTAAAACTTTTTGCGAAAAAGAGATAAAATTCAAATCTTTTTCCTGTTGATCAACCAAAAGGATGAAAGAAATATCCTCGGTATGATTAGTGAAATAAATATTCGATGACATTGAAAAGCCGGAAGCGAATTGATATTGATCATAGTTATGACGCATGTTTTAAAATGAGTTTCTGGCAATTAGTCAGTGGAAATATCCTGAGCGATAAAAAGAATCCACTCAATCCATGTATCTCCTTATCCATTTTAAAGTTGCAATCAAATATCTGCAAAAGGGATCTCTCAATTGTCGTCAAGATGAAGGCGAATAGGCGAGCAGATCCCCGGGGCCAAAGCAGATTTGGATCATCTACCAAGATGAAGGAGTTTGTGAAGGATCCTTCCAGGGAAAGTTCAGATCACCGTCGAGATGAAGGCGAGTGTGATGGACCTACCGACAAACCCTAAAAGATATTTGATTTCTGCTATCACCTAAAGACCTTTTGAGCCAATATCATATATAATCCCTGAAAAAAAAAAAGAAGGATCGAAGCATCTCCGAGATGAAGGAGTTTGTGACATACCCTTCCCTAAAAAAGAGAGAAAAGTCAAGCACATCCAAATGAAGGATGATGTAAAAACCCCGAAAAAGTTCAATGACTCAAAAAGAGTGCAAAAAGATCATCATGGGAAAAACACCAAGATATCAAACTGCCTAAACTGCCAGAAGTCATCTTTTCTTATGCGAAATTCTTTTATCAATATTTGTTCACTACTTGCTTTTATGAAATGGAGAATATTTCTTCTCTTCTCATATCAAGGAAATGGATAACTTCCGTGAAGAAAATCATCAGCGCTAAAATTTTGAATTTGACTCTTAAGACCGAGAAGTTAACCTCGTTGGAGGAAATACTCTAGGTAAAAGAGGGGATATCTTTGCACACATGCGCACATTTTCAAGCGTTGAAGTCAACTATAAATTTATCTTATTGGAAAAATTTTCTAGATATTCTAAAGAATGAAATAAATATTCAATATCCATTTTTGATGCAACCTAGCGTTGTTTATATCTTCCAGAAGAGTTACCCCATTCAGTTGAAGTATCTTTTCTGTCCCATCACGGTTTCAAGAAATCCGTATGGTTATTCCCACTCAGGTTAAGGGTCAAAACCTGTACTTCCTGCGAGAGGTCATTAAATTCAAAAGTTGGTTTCAGTCTCAGCAATGAGACGCCCAAGTTCATCCCTTTTTTTTAAGCTTTAGGGAACCCCATTTTCTTCCTCCTTTCGCAAAACCCCTTTTGGATTTGTTCGTCCAAACTTCGAAGGTCCCATCATGGTCTCTTCACTCGAGGATTCCATATGGTCGTCCCCTTCAGGTTAAGGGTTAAGCCTGAACCTCATGCATCGAGGTATCTTCCTTTTTCAGGTTTTGGTTAAACCTGAGTCTCGTTTTGACAAGGTTCCTCGTTTTGACGAGATGTTTTCCTCCAATCCCATCATGATTCTTCCCATCGAGGAATCCATGCTTTGTATATCCATCCAGGACAGGATCCTACTTGAGCTTTATCTCACGAGGCATTCTCTCATAAATGTTCCATCAAGGTCCTCGCATATTCCTTTCCCCATTCAGGTTATCTTAATATATCTTCATCCCATCTAGGTTAAGGGCTAAACCTGAGTCATTCTGAAAAGCTGATCTTGTCTCACCCATGAGGCTTGATCAAAATTCTTACCTTTCTTCATTTCGGGATCTTCACCCAGAGTCCCATCACGATTTCCTCATCTCTATTATTCAATCATATCATTTTCGAGGATTTCATCTTCCCAAAGCCATTCAGAATAAGGTATTAAGCCTGAAAAGCCATAATTCTTCCACACCCAGTTCAGATCTGCTGACTGGGGCATTTTTCAAAATTTGGAGTGTTTTCTTTGCCACTAAGCTCGGCTTTCAACCGGCTTAGTAGCAAAGAGGGGCATCTGTGAACACCCCAAATTTTTCAAAATCTTTTAAATATTCCATTTTTGCCCCTAATATCATTTTTGAGCAATTGAGTCATTTCAAATCTAAATTTCAGTTCATTTCTCTAGTTTTATTAAAATTAAATTCACTTCATATGTTTAAATTGATTTCGGATCTGGATCCATCGTCCAGATCCAAATCTGAATCTCCTTGTTCAAATTTTAAATTAAAATTGCAGAAAATACCAAAAATAGTTTTTAAAATAGCTCGGACAGTCCCTCCGACATATGTTTGGATCCATCAAATTCTATTTCTTGATCGACTTTCAAAACTCGAACATTTTCTCAAAACCTGGATCAAAACCCTTTCTTCTGAAGAAATTTCCCCGAAATGGTCTGAAATTCTCAGGAAAATACTTTTTGTAAATATTCTTTTTAGAAAAATACAAAAAAAATTAGGGTTTTAGTCTTTGTTTTCTCAGATTTTCATTCCAAAAATACAAAAAATAAAAATTCAAGAAAAGAACAAAAAAAATAAAAAATAATGAAAGAAAATTACAAAAAAATAGAAATGGTTTTTAAGATAAACCCGTTTTTTAAAAAGACTTTTTAAAGAGGCTCCTTTTAGGAAAAACTTTATTTTCGTTTAAGAGTTGAGTTAGGGTTTTGAAAACCCTAACTCTCGCCTTCTCCTTCTCTTCCCATCCAGAAGAACTCCATGGCCGATCCCATGTGCGCCCTCCTTCACCAAACCTTCCAGAGGCTTCACCCAAGCCACCCATCACTAACAGACCTCCCTCAACCCTCAATCTGCAACCGGATCCTTCCTTCTCCCTCTTTAAAGGAACACGCATCACCTCCTTCAGAAGGGACCGTCTTCTACCCTACCATCTTCATCTCCTTCGACGACCGCGTTTCACCCCCGCACCCCTCTTCCTCTTCAGTTCTCATGCATCCTCTGCCTCTCTCTCTCACATCATCTTCTTTACTCCTTCAACTTCTCTAATCTCCTTTTTCCTCATTGTCATCTTTTCCTATGTTCCCCTTTCTCCCCTTTCAGGTGAGCTCTGGCGAGAATAACTTTCCCATCTCTGTTTTTTTTTTTTAGACATCTTCCTCCTTTTTTTTTAGGCATCATATGCAGTATCGGTTCACCTATAGTGATACCGATCTGCATCTCGCAACAGAAATTTGGCCCTCTTTTGGGGCACATCTTCTTTCATTCTTACTTTATCTATTTCTCGATTTTCTTTATTCCCATTATACAGGTATCGCGAATCATTTGAATTTCCTGTTTCATTTTGATTTTAATCTGCGTTATAATTTTCAATTGGCATTCATTCCCTGTTTATAATTAGTTTTGATTCCTATTTTATCTTGATTTCATTTCGTTTTGAAAATTTTCTTTCAGGTTTGTTTCTAATTTCGATCTATGTTTGATTCATTTTCTTTTAGTTTGGCATCATTACATCCCATTTTTACAGTTTTATTCTGACATCTATTTTTACATTCATCATCTAGATCCTGATCTGCTATGAAGGTAGATCTGAGCATTTGTGCTAGTCCTGCAAGGGTTTTCATCTGCCTTGATTTGCCACAGGATATCATCCGATCCAAATTGCTAGGGAATTCTCGTTAGGTTCATTATGAAATCCTTATCAATGTCGCAGATGATCTTCATAATGAATCCTATTCCACGCAATATTTGATCGGGTGTTATTTACTCGTGCGCTGCATCGGAACCCCTTCCTCATCACATATGCATTGTTTTATACTTCCTGCATCCCTTGCATTTTAAAAAGCATAATGGCATCTGCCATTTCATCTCGCCACATGGTATTTCCCCTGCATCATCAGTTTGAGACTACTGGTCATCATCGTCATCTGTTTCATTTTATTTCATTGCATAAATTGTCTTGATTTCTTATCTATCCTTGGGTTAAGCCGCTGATGGCCGTGTCTAAACCCCTACTATATGAAGTCGACCTACAGTCAGTATTGTCAATGGTAAGTCGATTTGCTTCACAAGTAGATGTGGTATCTGATGACCTGAGATCAAATCCTACAAGTAATTATGGTTTCTTTAGTTGGTTAAGAAATTTGGGGAATTTCGTTTTGAATCTCTGTGGTAGCAAGTATATTCGATCTATGACAAAAGATGGTCTGTTTGCTGCAAAGGAAACACTCAGAGTTATCCCGACTCATGAACAACAGGTAATGTTTATCAGATTTCATCTACATTGTTAATGCTCCATTCCATCTTTGTAAATTCTTGCTTCCTGTGCCTGCATTTTTTTTATGATATATAGATTTCTGCCTCCCCCTATATTTAGATCGTCATAAATGGATGCCTCAGGATTGCTAACTTTCACCTAGCCTATTTGATTAGCTGGTATTAGTCTGTTATTGTGGGATGTTGTAGCCATTGGTTGCAAAAAAAAAAAAAAGTGGCAATTGCGGTAGGATGATACTATATGACTAAAGGAAAAACCCCTTGGTCAAGTATTAGATTTGCAAGCCAACAACCTCTGTTCCATGTTGCATCTTTACCTCTTACACGATAGTGTGTTTTCATGCGCTGGGCAATGGTGAGCCCTGCAATCCGTCTGTACCCTGTACACATCCTCTAAAGCATTTACAGGAGGATGCTACAATGCAGCAAGCAATCGATCCTCCGACTCAAGTTTTGGGATCCAGTATGCCCAATCTGTAGCAAAGAGCCACAAAGTCTCTTGTAAATACCTGATTATGTCAAATGCAATTGCAGAGGGAGATGGAGTCTGTGGGATTATGAAAGGAGCCGTGCAAGTAGATCCTCCATTGAAGCAACTGTTGCTGATATACTAAAGGCTCCATTAGTATCGGGAAACAATGAGGCCACTAGCGTTAGAGCAGCAACAGAAAATAATGCCATAGATGCTCCCTTGTGGGTAAATTTAGAGCAGCCAAGATTTGGGCTTCATAGACTATTTCCATCTCCAAGAAGGTATCACCATCCGTCTTGCCCAGCTCACCTCCCCGGTGCCTCAAATAGATCATAAGATCAGGTCCACCCAGGAATTTATGCCATAGAAAATAACTGCAGGGTTGGGGAATCCATGATAGCATTTTTGTTTACAGAGCCAACTGTAAGAATGACAAAAAAAAATATAAGAAGTGGTTCCTGCACTCCACTGTGCTCAATGTATTCCATATGTTGATTAATACCATGCGGGCATGATATAAAAGAAAAAGAGAGGCAAAAACCAGGGAAATACAACAATACCCATGCCTGAAATCTACCAGGGTGGTCCGAACCTTCTCCACCGACTGCTATACCATGCCCGATGTCTAAAGGATGGACTGTCACAAATTCTGGCACAGATGGCTCTCTTATTAGCTGCCTCTCACATGTAGGGGGTGGCAAGTTTCCGGTATGAGAAATCACAATCATTTAGTTGTAATAGCTAGTTGTTTTTACTTTTCTTAAAACAGTTTACATTTCAATAATTCAGCAATAAAGAATAGTTTAGAATTGTGTGCTTGAATACAAAATATTCCCGTTCCCTGAGTTCGACTCGGTCTCATCCACTAGTGAGAACCGGTTTTTATTATTTGATGTCTGGTTTTCACATGTTTTTCATATAAAAATCTTTTCAAAATTACAACGATTAAAAGAAGACATCACTATATGAAACTAAATCAAAGGAAGATGATTTTGGGTAAAACAAACCGAAATCTGAAGTATGTTTCAAATAACGAAGAATTTGTTTTACTGCAGTTAAGTGAGATTCCTTTGGATTAGCTTGAAATCTTGCACACATACAAACACTATCCGATCATACCTCTGTAGAGCTTAGTATCTACACTTTTACCATTTTCATCTTTATCAAGAGAAGTAGTTGTACTCATAGGATTCCTTCTTGATTTCGATGAGTACATCCCAAATCTCTTGAGAAGTTCTTTTGTATACTTACCCTGATTGATGAAGATTCCTTCTTTAGTTTGCTTTATTTGAAGTCCAAGGAAGTAGTTTAATTCGCCCATCAAGCTCATTTCAAACTCTTCCTGCATAGCCTTAGCAAATTCTTTACAAAGAGAATCATTAGTAGAACCAAATATTATGTCATCAACATAAATTTGCACAATAAGAATATCTGAATTAAAATGTTTAATAAATAAAGTGGAGTCTACCCGACCAATGGAAAAACCAGATTGTTCTAGAAAATTTCGTAGTCTTTCATACCACGCTCTTGGTGCTTGTTTAAGTCCATACAAAGCTCTTTTCAATTTGTAGACCTTTTCTGGATATTTCTCATTTTCAAAGCCTGGAGGTTGCTCTACATAAACTTCTTCATTGATGTGTCCATTTAAAAATGCACTCTTAACATCAATTTGATATAACTTGAAGTTCATGTAACTAGCAAAAGCAAGCATCATACGAATTGACTCTAATCGAGCCACTGGTGCATAGGTTTCATCAAAATCTATGTCTTCTTCTTGATTATAGCCTTGTGCCACAAGCCTTGCTTTGTTACGAATGACTTCACCATTTTCATCCAGCTTATTTCGGAAGACCCATCTTGTTCCAATTACTGGATGATCCTTTGGTCTATCAACTAGATCCCAAACATCATTCCTAGTAAATTGGTTAAGTTCTTCAGACATGGCTAAAAGCCAAAATTCATCATCACATGCCTCATTGATATTCTTTGGTTCTAATTTAGATATGAAAGCAACATTTTGCAATATATTTTTCTAACTGCCTTCTAGTTTGGACACCACTCTTTATTTCACCAATAACTTGTTCATGTGGATGATTAGGAACTTCTTTCCAAACTGGTTGAAGAGGAATATTTTCTTGAGAAGTACTCTCTATCAAGGGTTCTTCTTGAAGTGTTGCTTCTTCTTCTTCGCTTAGAGGAATAACCTGCTCACAATTCTCATCAAATGCAACATGTAAAGATTCTTCAATACAAGATGTTCTTTTATTGAAAATACGATATGCTTTACTTCTAGAAGAATATCCAAGAAATATTGATTCATCTGATTTTGAATCAAACTTATCAAGATTATCTTTGGTATTTAACAAGAAACATTTATTACCAAAAATTTTGAAATATGAGATCTTGGGTATACGATCATAATACAATTCAAAACATATTTTATGTAAAATTGGTCGAATAAGAACACGATTTAAGACATAACATGCTGTATTAATTACTTCAGCCCAAAAATATTTTGGTAAATTTTTATCTTGAAGCATGGTTCTAGCACATTCTTGCAAAGTTCTATTCTTTCTTTCAACAACTCCATTTTGTGGAGCCGCTCTAGGAAAAGCAAAGTTGTGAGATATACCATGTAAATCACAAAACTTTAGAAAAGATTCATTTTCAAATTCACCACCATGATCACTACGAATTTTAATAATAGATGTAGATTTTTCATTTGTAATTCTTCTACAAAGTTTAGAAAATTCTGAAAAAGCATCATTTTTGCTTTTTAGAAAAATCACCCATGTAAATCGAGAATAATCATCTACTATAACAAAAGCATACTTGCTACCATTCAAACTTTGAATTCTAGATGGTCCAAATAGATCTAAATGCAAAAGTTCAAGAGGACGTTTTGTTGAAACTATATCTTTTACTTTAAAAGAACTCTTGATTTGTTTACCCCTTTGACAAGCATCACATAAGTGATCCTTTTTATATGATATTCTAGGTAGGCCTCTTACAAGATCATTCTTGGATAATTTTGAAATAATTTTAAAATTAACATGTTCAAGTCTCTTGTGTCATAACCATTGAATTTCATTTGAAACAATAAGACATTTTTCATTAAAAGAGGGTAATTCATCTAGATATAGTTCATACACATTGTTTCTTCTTTTACCTTTAAAAATGATCTTTTTAGATTGAAAATCAGAAATTAAGCATAAATCATTTTCAAAAGAAACATGAAAACCTTTATCACATAATTGACTAATAGATATTAAATTATGCTTTAAACCATCTACTAAAAGAACATTTTCTATCAAGGGAAATTTTGGATTACCAATATTACCAATACCTATCACTTTTCCCTTGTTATTGTCACCGAAGGTGACGGTTCCTCCATCCTTATTTTGGAGGGTGGAAAATAACTCCGGCCTTCCAGTCATATGTTTGGAACAGCCGTTGTCCAATATCCATTTGCTCCTTATGTTGTGTACCTACAACAAAATCAGAAAACAGAGCATTTGACCCCTTTCTATTTTCGGGTCCATGAGAGTTAGTCTTAGGAACCCATATCCATTTGGATTTTGGTTTCCTTTGATAATAAATATTCTTTCTATAAAAGGATTTAGAATAAACATTTCTAGAATAATCATTTCTAGATGCATTTCTATTAGAACTAGAAAGTTTAGTTTTATGAACAAAAGGTTGAGAATAATGTCTTTGATTTTTCACCACATAGTTTGGTCTATTTTGAGTATCAAAGAAGCTATATCCCAATCCGGTTTTATTTACCGAGCATCTTTGAGAACCAAGAAGTTTTTCTAGATTCTCTTGACAATTTGTAAATTTGGTCACTATAGAAAGAAGATCATTTGACTTTTCTTTAAGACTAAATATTTCTTTTTGTAAGAGATTGGTTCTAACTCCAATTTCTTTTATCTCAATTGCCTGGCAAGAATTTTCCTTCTTGAGATCTTCTATTTCTTGAAGTAACACTTTATTTTGAGAGTCAAGAGTTAAATTTTCAGTTTTTAACTCTTTATTTTTAGAACTAAGACTCTTAAATTTAGCATACAAATTATTAAATGCTTCAAATAACTCATCATAGTCAAATTGACTTACCGAATCTTCTTGTGCTACAAAACACATGTTGGCGACTTCTTCATTTGATTCTTCATCGGAAGAGGAGTCACTACCATCCCAACATGCTTGAAATGCCTTTTTCTTCTTGAATTGGTCCTTGGGCTTGAATTTGAGAAGAGGACAATCTTTCTTGATATGTCCTGCCTTTTTGCAGTTAAAGCACTTTACTTCATTGGGAATGGAAGAATCTGCTTTCTTTGCCTTTCTTTGAAATCTTCCCTTTTTGATGAATCTTCTGAATTGCCTTGTGATGATGGCAATATCTTCATCTTCTTCAAAATTTTCTGAGTCAGAAGTAGCCTTAAAAGCAAGAGACTTCTTTTTAGGCTCTTCTTCTTGTCTGTCTTGAAGTTGGACCTCATATGCCATTAGGTTACCAACTAAGTCTTCAAGAGTGAGAGTATTGAGATCATTTGCTTCTTCAATAGCAGTGGTTTTTCTCTCTCATTCAGGAGTTAAACACCTTAGAATTTTTCTGACTAAATCCACTTGTGAATATTCTTTTCCAAGGGATTTCAAAGTGTTAGTTATATCGGTCATTCTAGTTATCATGTCCGATATAGATTCATTTTGCTTCATTTTGAACAATTCAAATTTATGAACTAAAGAAGCAATTTTAGATTCGTTTACCTTTGACGTACCTTCGTGTGTTACGAGAAGAGTATGCCAGATTTCATTAGCTGTAGAGCATTGAGAGATGCGATTGAACTCTACCTTATCAACGCCACAATATAATGCATTCATGGCTTTGGCATTCAGTGAAGCAGTCTTCTTTTCTTCATCGGTCCATCGGCTGAAATCAGTTGATGGAGTTTGGTACTTTTCTGAAACAACTCTCCAGATATCGAGATCCATGGATTGCAGGAATATTGTCATTCTTACTTTCCAGTATCCATAGTTTGTTCCATCGAAGAGAGGAGGACGAACAGAGGAGCTTTCTTCTTTGTGCTGAGATGTTGTAGTTGCCATGCTAGATGATGGTCAAATCAAAGTAATAGCAAACCTGTGCTTTGATACCAAATGAAAGTGCACTAGGATCGAGGCAACGAGCACTAGAGGGGGGGTGAATAGTGCTTTTAAAACTTTTCTGCGGAATATTGAATGATTTTGCAAATCTCAAAGCAAACACACAAAGAACACAAGATTTTATCCTGGTTCGGTCAAACCCGACCTACATCCAGTCCCCAAGCAAAACCCGCTTGAGATTTTCCACTATCAACCTTGTAAACTACAAGATCACACAGACCATAACCGGTCCCACTTTCAGTAACAACCCAACTGAAAGCAAACAACTCCTTTACACCAAGGAGTCCTTCTTTTTACAGAAATAAAATAAGAACTTACAATACAACCTATGAGCCTTCCTTTTGAATGCAAATGAGATGCAATTGGCTTTTGAGGTTGTTGAAATACTCTACTCACGAATTCACTATCTCTCAAAGTGATTTGAGTGAAAAACTGAAGTGAAAATATCACGTGAGTGAGAAAATAAATACTTGAATAAATAGGAGTGAAAAACAAGATTCAAATCGATTGAATTGTTGTTTTTTTTTAGTGTAAAATGCACTCATATTTATAGTTACAAGATTCCATACGTTGAGAGTATGAAAGGGTGTCAAAACGGTCTATTTCGAACGATAAAAAACGTTTGAAAAATTAAAAGACACGCCTTTTTGAAGTTTCAGGAAAACGGCAAAATTAGTCGACTGAAACATCAGTTAGTTGACTAATAGTTAGTTATTAGTAGACTGACAGTTATTGTCGGTCGACTGATCTGTTAATCGAGCCGTTTGAAAATCTTAACTTTTGAAACTTAGTCGACTTAAGAAAAGTTAGTTGACTGATAATATCATCAGTAGACTGAAAAACTTTTTAGTCGACTGCTGCTAAAAACTTCTGAAAAACAAACATTCTGTTCGGTCGACTGATAAAAAGCATTAGTCGACTGCTGCTAAATTTTCAGAAAACACATGTTCTGTTCAGTCGACTGCTGGTAATCTTCTAGAAAACACATGTTCTGTTCAGTCGACTGATAAAACCTTCGGTCGACTAATTTGACAAGAATGACTTTTTAGAAAATATGGCGCGAAAGGATTAGTCGACTGATAAGTCTATTGGTCGACTAATAAACATGAAAAATTAAGAAAAGAGTTTTCTAAAAAGATTTTCAAAAGAGTTTCTTTTAGAAAAGTTTTTCTAAAGACTTTTAAGGTGAAATGCAACCTAAATATGCACTCTAAGTAAGGCTCTTACAAGAATCTAAGACTTTTAATGAATTAAACATTTGCACACTAGTCTTCAAGGATTCTTCACTGAATTCTTCAATTTCTTCATAGCCTTAGCTGAAATGTAGTTGATTCTACTTGCTCATCATCAAAACCTTGTACTTGAAGTATCATGTATGGCTTCATTGTCGTAACAATTTTGGTGGTTGTTCTTGGTAAAAGTGAAGCCTTCATAAACTCCGTTCTCCATGCTTAGTTTGAGCCATTCGGCTCGTTCAGTCAACTCGATGAAAGTTCTGGATGGTGAGGTGAAAATTAAACCTCTTAGAGGCTGCGAGAAATTGTTGAGGATCGGTGACAAAGCATGCCTCTCTGATATGGGGTCCCTCATTTTGTTGCAAGCTGACCTCCATCGATAAATGAAATCCCTTGCTTTCTTATTTTCTCTCTGCCTGAGGTTGCAAAGATGGCTCAATGTTGGGAGTGCTTCTGTATTGAATATAAATCGCTCAATGAATAAATTCACCACCTTATCAAATACCTTTAGCTTGATGAGGGTTTATGTGTTCTACATACCATTTTGCAGTGGTTCCTTTTAGGCTGCAGGGAAAGTAAAGGAATAGAGCCCTATTGTCTCTCTTTAACTTAGAGCATTCAGCAAAGAATATGGCAAGGTGCGCTTTGGGGTCACCTGAATCGTCGAACTTGATGAATTTTCTGGGAAAATTTTCAAGATCATCGTCCCCTTCTAAACCATCATAGAAGTCTTCACTGGTAAAGACTTTCTTGCCCTTGTCGCGGGCTTGTAGATCTTTGACTACTCTGGCCATCTCCTTAAATTGGGCTTGTAATGGATCTTCTATGACCTTGCCCTTCAGCTTGCGGGCAACCCCTTGCTCTTGAGCAGATTTCTGGAATGTTCATATTCTTCATCAGTATCTTCTGCTGAATCTGCTTCATCTGAAATGTCTTCTAGCTGAACATGCTTCTTAGAAGTTTTCACTGATTTCTTAGCCATGCGACCTTGGACCTTTTATCTGAATGAATTCTTTTCTGAACTGGTTTCGGCATGCTCGCTCATCATTTTGTTCATCATCTTTTGGAATATGGCATACAGTTGGGGATCTATGCCATCATCCTCTTGTTGGCCCTGACTCCTGACTGAATGTGGAGAGTCCATCTCTTCTTCTAAAGCTGATGAGTGTTGAGATGATATTGTCTTTCTTCCTGACTCATTCTAAACCATCAAATGTGGGGAATGCTCTCTGCACGGCAAAAACTTGGTTAGACTCTGGGAATGACTTTGATTAAGAATAAAATATTTACTGAAAATATGGTAGACAATTGGATGACTATCCCATCGAGTCATCGTGGGAGTCACGACAATTACATTGCCAGTCTTTGCGAGAATGAACAACTAAAGGTATGCGAGGTCATCAAATCATGGTAAAAAGACAGGGAATTTATTGAAGAAAAATATTATTTCATTGATGATGAATTTAACAAAGAGGAGGCGGACAGACAATTTGTCACCATTCATAATAGTCAATAGACACTTTAGGACCCGAGAAGAGAGTGAGGGTGACAAAGGAGTCCCAGCCATAACGGGCAGAATGATATGCTCTGGACCATTGTGCGGATGTGAGGTTGAATGTTGGTGTAACCCTTGATAGTAGCCGAGCTTCTAAGTACTGTTGTCTCTGTGAAAACTGTCAAACACACCGCTCTGGCTGATAGTAAGTGCAGAAGAAAGGTCTCAGCAACTTGAATCGCTTATCGTAAGCATACGTGTATCTGGGAGGAGATAATTGTCGATCAAAGTAGTCCCACACGATTTTCTCTTCTTGAATGCTGTCAATCATGGATTAATGATGCGCTACAGGAAGGAGCTCTCGACCATTGTATCTGAAAGAACTTGCTTGGGCTGGAACAACCACGACTGAAGCTCGTAAATGCACTCTTCTACTAGAATAGACTTTCCAAGTGTGAAACGAGTCAACCTTCGGTATAGGAAGGCAAGTGTTGCCATGGCTATGGAGAGATGGTTGGTCTGTTGATTTTCTCATCTTCGTAAGAGTTGAACTATTCTGATGTCTAAGTAGTTTTGCCCGTCTGGGAAGAAGGCCAGTCCTACGGTGCATAGAACCATTGCGTTCTGAATTCTTTCTCGAGCTATTCTGGATAGTGAACTGACTTCAACAAAGGTCCCATATTGACGATATAACTCAAGCAAATTGACATATTCATTTTCATCCATCTAAATTAGAGGCCAAGATCTGCCGCTTGTCATGCAAGCTAGAGCGTCTCGGGGATCCAAACCCTTGACATTGATTAGGAACACGGATCTCAAGGTTGACCAGCGGGTTCCGGTAATCCCATAATTTCTGAGAATTCATCCATCAACAGGGTCATCTCCCCCCATGGAAACTAGAAGGTAAAGGTTTCAGGGTTCTATTGCTCTGCCATCGCATGGATCAGATTACCATTAACTGTCAGCTTCCCCACTGTGGATGCCAATTAAAAGCTTTTGAGTCATGAATAGTACCACCAGGGAATGAAGGATGTGGTGTTGAGGGCTCGATCTTCAGGAATTCCTTGTCGCACCTCGTAGGAGATGTGACCTTCGGGGAAAATAGGATCAGGCTGATTGGATGCCATTGGACTGGAAAATAGAGAAAAACTTAGAATCAAACTTGGGAAAGATATAAAATTTTGGAGAATTGCAGGTAGGATAAAATGAGGTTGGAAAATTTGAGATCCAGTAGAATGGGAGAATGGAAAATCACCTGGAGTTTTGAGGGAAACTAGATAATTTTGGGAAAACCGTCCAGAGTTTTGAAAGAAAGGGGAATATTTTACAAAGAGATGGAAAATAAGATACTTGAAAAATTGTCCAATAATTGGAAAAATGGGAAAATAAGGGAAAATGAATTGCATACAATCACATCTTGCACAAACAATTATGCACACACAACATTCTCTAAGAGGCTAACTCTAAATGCACCATTTTGAAAATAGCTGTAGGACCCTAATCCTAACCTTAGGTTTAGATCATCTTTGTCCAATCTAGTTACGTCGATTTACTCAAGTCAAGACCCAAAGTATGGGGCATAAAATTTCCATCTCTGGTTTTAAGGTAAGGTTTTTCAACATCCTTGAGTGCCTATCGATATACTTCGGACTATAGCCCTTAGTACGTGGTAGGGGAGCGTTAACCCAAATAAGTGGTCCAGTTGTGAGGCTTTGTCCCGAACTATGGTTCTGGAAGAAAGCCCAGCAACGTGAAGACCTGGTAGAAATAGGTAGGGTGGTTTGGAAAAATGGGCATATGCAAGAAATAGAGGGCTCTAAAACCTAGAGAGATAGGATTTTGAAAATCTTTGAAGAAGCATATATTGTTTATATTCAGATCCTAAATTGAGGAGGGTTGTATTAGACCTAAGTCTATGTGAGCATGAAAATATCTTCTAAATATGGTCCTACAAAACCATGCCTAGTCTATATGCAGTTCATGTCAACTGGGTCAAGATCTAGGCTCTTAGGTTCGCATGATATCAAAAAAATAAAAGCTGACATTTTTAGAACACAATTTTGATAATGGATCTAAGTCAAGCACAGAATTGATCAAACGAGGATAGGTCCCATCACGGTCGCCAAACCTGTTATCGTCGCAAAAATTTTCCCTTCCCTACGGGAGAGAGGGGAACCATTCCACGAGTCAAACTTGACCAAAGTTTGAAAATTATTTTGAAAAGACTCACCTCTATTTTTAAAATAGCGGATGAGGTTCGACCGTTCCTGACACCTTTACCAGGGGTAATCGAACCAAGGATCAAAGAATGCTTAGCTTAACTTAATCACCAAAATTGATGTTCTATCCTAGATGCACATAGAATTCAGGCATGTGTCATGAGATTTTGTAAAATGCACGTTGAGAAATATGATATATGCTTTTGAAAATATCTAGGAAAATATTTTTGAGGAAAGAAAGAGGAATCAATTTTCTAAGGAAACCCTGATAATCTTGAGAAAACTTTAATAAAAATTGACCTTCTCAATTTTGGAAAATACACTTTGGAAATCATGAATGAGTGGAAGTCTTTGGAAGATACGTGAAAGTCTTTGAAAAATGGAAGAGATTTTGAGAAATCCTAATTATAGGATAAATAACTTTGAGAAAAAGCACCTTTTGAGAATTCCAATCTTGAAAATTGATTTTTGACAAATTATATAGAATTCACTAAGAATCCTTTTAAGAAGGGAAATCAAACCTTGAAAAATCAAAATTCTAGAAATTCTAGCCTGAAGAATTTGAAAATCGATTCTGGCTTTTGAAAAATTGTTGAGAAATCCTAGAATTCTTCTTGAGAATGGGAAATTCAAATTTTGAGAAAATTTTGAAGGAATTTTAGGGTATCCTTGAAAAATCGATTTTCTTAAAATGGGATTTTCTTGAGAAAAACAAAAGAAATGCATGTAACTCCATGATGTAGAATACTTGAATGGACGAATGCACTTTTATGAAGATATTTAGGAAATTTTTTAGAGACTCATTGGAAAATGTGCATTTTAAAATTAAATCAAAGTAAATTATTTACATATTCCGACTATGGCCATAAATATGCTTGAAATTTAACTTGTTTAATTCCAAAACATTTTTTTTGTTGCAAAATGTGAAATATGCTATGACTTTTGAAAGTAGCCTAATAGTGTAGGCTCAGTATGGCTAATAGAAAGATGTTGAATCTGGGTCTCGTCCGTATTCTGACTATGGCCATAAATATGGACTCCACCAAGTTCATCGACTCCCTAAGAGTTAGTGCATGTGTCATTTGTGTTCATCCATGGTGGTTTTTAAAGAAAAATACATGATTCATATATCAGGATATTACATAAGTAAACTATATGCTATGCGCCCTAGTCTAAGCATAAAAGTAACTTTTATTCCAATATTCTTTTTATATTTACATCGATAAAATAAAAGAAATGGAAATAAAAGGGAATCTAACTCCTCCTTTCGAATGTCCCTCCAAAGCTAGAAATTGGATTAGTATAGACATGTAGGTTTTTCTAGAAGTTTTCGATAATATCCAAAAATTATCGGATTTATCTGGATATAAACCTGATTTCATATCTCCTTGATATAAATATAATTAAAATGATGTGAATGCACGAAAACATGAAAATAACGATTTTGAAATTTCAAAATTATGGTGAAATTGACCAAAATACCCCTGATAACAAAGTTGTGACTTTAAAATTAGGGTTTTTAGAAGGAATTTTTGTCAAACTTCAAAATTTTGAAATTTAAATAGATGTAAATAATGATAAAATTGACTATGAACCTTGATGGAATGATTCTATGCATGATAAAACCCTAAAACCATAAAAGTTTCTAAAAATCTTGCCAAAATTTTGAATTTAGCTTATATTTCATGCAAGTGACTACTCCACAGATACTTGATTCCTATATTTTTATCAAATGAAATTCTGAAAGGACTCTAGACCCTAAAATGATCCCTCATTCTTATGTAATTAATCCTAAACACAGAATGAAAATTCGAGATTTTCATGGGGGCTAATCATGTGAAACGCATAGCATGCAATAAATTGACCATTTTTGGCCCGTGGTCGCTAACCAAATGCAGTATCACACAACAATGACTTATCAAATCACCCTGAAAATCTTTGAAATTTCGCATACAACAAATAGACAAGAAGGCAAACATTTTTTTATTTTTACAGTCCCAGGATCCGATCTGTGGTCTGAGAGATATGACTATGACAATGCAAGTCAGATTCTGATGCACTTAACAGAATTAGTTTTTAAAAGGGATAAAATGCTAATCCATCAGCAAAGTTCATGCAAAAATAAGAGAGTGTTGTCAGTGAGAAGAGAAGCATGTTTCATCTTGACAGATTTAGGATTCAACCCACTGTTACTGAAAAATGAATCTGATAACAGAGACCTAATTCAGCTAAATAGAAATAGGCAATAAAAATACAGGTTTATCATAAAATCATTGGAAAAATATCAAATCCATTAAAAAAATCATGAAATTTTAGAATCATACAACAGACATTCGGACAACAAGATTCTCTTTTTACAGACCCAATAGCAAATCTACAGATCTGAGGCTATGATTGACCTAAGTCAGTTAATGGTGCCAGAGACCTGTAACAGGCTCTGCGATAGAGTTGGTGCAAACAGATTTATATAAAAAGAAAAATACTAATTCATGTCAGAAAGATCTAATAAAATCACATTAAAAACTAGACTTACATGTGGAAACACTGCATTTTACAGATCTTAAATCGAATTTCCCAGGAGGGAAATCTTAATTTTCAATCTGACGACACTGAACTAATACCGTTTTTATAGTGCTTGACTCTGATTTAGCTCTTCAATTTTCATATAAGGGTACAGACCATAAAATGATCTAAAAGTTTTATGAGAGATTAGGGATAAATACATATTGCTATTATGAATTTATCAAGATTTTACAATGGAATCACAATAGTATCATATGCCTAGGCAAAACCTAATTCAAATATTGACAAAAGCTAAGTCATACGAAAAAAAAAAAACTGTGAAATGTTGAAATGAACCTAGATGCTAAACATTAAAACTATATGAAATATGATAGTAAATCTAAAAATAAAAGGGAGATATGATATCCCATTGATGTAGACTATTGGAATAGGAGGTTCGGTCCACTAAAAGGATGAACCATCTCATCCACGTAGTGTGATTGTGAAAGCATTCCAACTATATCATTTGAACTCATCTATTATGCTAAAACTGGATTTCAAATGGGTATTCACGGCACATTTATTCCTTCCAGCAGATTGCAATGAGATCCAATTTAATAAAAATCTAACATGAAGATAAAGTGATAGAAAATCATATTACCTTGGGATCTTTTGCACCGGTTGAAATCGTAACAGCAATGAAGGAGCTGGTCCTTGTCTGCTTGGCTGAAGGAAGCAGGGAGAAGGAGAGCTTGGTGTATGGCTGTAACGTTTGGGAAGGTTGTAGCAGCAATGGAGGCTACTTCTTGGATTTTTGGCACACATCCAGAAAGGAGGAGAGCTTGGTGTGTGGCTGTACCGTTTGGGAAGGCTGTAGCAGAAATAGTGGCTACTTCTTGAGGTTTTGGCTGAAGGAAGGAGGAAGGACTGCTACCACACGTACAGGAAGGAGGAGAGGAGTCGTGCGATAGAGAGGGAAGAGGAGAGAAGTTCGGGAAAAAGGAGAGAAATTAGGAAAACAAAAGCCACCCCTCAAGGGTCGATCAAGAGGGTTTAAATAAACCTCAGTTTTTCCTAAAGTAACTAAGGGAAAAGCAAAAAAATAAAATAAAACTACTTTTCCTAAAGTCTAGGGAGGGGACGATCTTTGCCCCTTTTTTTTTTTTTGAACTTTTAAAAAGCCTAACTAAAAGGTTAAACCTAATTTTTAAATTTTTTTGAAATGATGCTACTTTGGAATGGACTACACGTTAGTTCTAAGATAACTTTTAAAAATAAAACAAAGAGAGCTTTTGGATGTGGTGCCACTCAAGGTGGACCCACAGTCGATTTTTTTGGAATTTTAAAGTTCTAAACTAAATACTAATTAGCAAGCTATATCTAGTCTAATTTCAAAAATCTTTAAAATCTAATTAGTAAAGTAAAAACCCTAACTATTTTTTTTTGGAGGGGTGCCACTTCATAGGGGACGACTCCTAAATTCTAGGCTTTTTCAATAAGCTAAGCAAAAGCTAAAAACCTTTTTTTTTAGTTTTTGAAGTGGCGCCACTTTAGGAGTGGACCCCACGTGGTTTTGAATAAAACAAAATAAAAGAAAACAGGTTCCAGATGTGGCGCTACCTTCGAGTGGGGCCCACATTGCCTTTTTATTGATTGAAATTAAAAAACGAGGACTAAAAGGGAAAAAGGAAAACTTAAACCTCTTTTTGTAATTTTCATAAATCTTTAAACTAATTAACAATTACAAAATAATACCTGACTTAATGATGACAATTTTTAACAGAGGGTGCTTTCCAAAGCACTTTTATGAAAACGATTTGAAATTGTTGATAAGAGGGGTGAATAAAGAGATTTTATGAAATTCAAAGCCTTTTTGCAAAATTTGGAATAGAAATTCTTGGTTCAGAGCTTCGTCCCCTCCTTTAGGCAGAGCCGGTCCAGCTGACAAAATTTGAAAATCAATATTGAAAATTATCCAGATTTATTTCCTGAGAAAATATTTTGAAATTCAGGGTCTTGGGGGTTTAAATGGGAAAAGATGGCAATTTTAAAGACCTAGGGGTTGAAAATTGATTTGAAAAGAGTTTGAAATTCAAATCTGGATTGAGAATTTTAAAATCATGAGTTATGAACCTCGAAATGACATACTGTGCAGTGAAATGATATGAATTGCTATGTGATTACATGCAGAGACATGTTTAGGGGAATTCAATTTTGAACTAGGAATTGGAGATTCTCGTCTCCTGATATGAGTAAGATTTTGGAAATCTGCGATTGGAAGTGAAGACTTGAGCCATAATATGAAAATTTTGGGAATTGTAAATGAAATTTGGACTTCTGCATGGTCCAGGCTAAAAAATTGACCGTTTTGCTCTCTGAAGATCTCGGAGGACAGGATGTGATGATTGTGAGGAAGTGCTGGGGAAGGTGAGTGAAAATTTGGGGTGTTTACACTAATAAAACCCTAAAAGGTCCAAATGTGGTGCCACCTAGTGTGGGCCCACATTTTAATTTAAAACTTTAAAAACTATTGGTTAAAAACCAAATTAAAAATGGATTTTTCAAAATCGATTTATACTCTTCTAAACCTCTAATCTAACTAGGACACTGACTAACCCTAGTCTAACCCTGACTTCTGCAAATGTGGCACCACCCCGAGTGGGCCGCATTTGATTTTTCAAAACAATTTTAAAACTTGAAAATGAGAGATTTTTCAAAAGAGGTTTAAAAGTAGAATTGAAATTGAAAGTTTTAAAATAATACAGAGTCATGATTGGGTAAGAACTCCTCTAGATATGGCGCCAACTGAATGGGCCCCACATCAGGGTTTTAAAAATTTTGAAATGAAGACTGAAAATGGCTTTGAAAAGGGGCTAAAATCAATAGATGTACTTCAAAGGTTTTGAAAATAAAGTTCTAAGCGAACTGAAACTCTATACCAGAGTCCTGAACCCATTAGGACTCTGAGATTTAGGTTTTTAAAAACCAATTAAAAAAGTTTTTGAAAGATTTTATCAGAACTAGTGAAAATATGTCGGAAAATACAGTCAGGGTTAAAGTCCTAACTCAATCGAAACTCTGAAATAGAGTCTTGAATCAACTGGAACTCTGCAAAATGGATCAATTTTGGAAAAACAAGTGGATAAAATGAAAATGGAAGTAAAAACAAGCTTCAGAATAGAGTCTTAACTGGATTAGGACTCTGAGACAGAGTCTTGATCGGACTGAAACTCTAGCTTTTTGACAATTTTGAAAAACAGATGAAGGATTTCCCAAAAACTAGTGAAAATGGCAACAAGCAATGAAATCAAATCAGAGTTTTGATGCAACTGGGACTCTAGGGACAGAGTCCTAATTTGACTAGAACTCTTAGAAATTTAGATTTTTGAGAAAACAAATAAGAAGATTTTAAAAAATAGGTGAAAATAAGGTGAAAATTGAAGTCTGGTTCAGAGTCTTGATCTGACTAGGACTTTGAGGAAGAGTCCTAATTCGACTAGGACTCTGATAATTTTTTATTTTTCAGAAAGCAAATGATGAGATTTTAAAAAGAACTTTTGAAAACAGATGAAGATGAAGTAAGAAAATGAACTCAGGATAGAGTCCTGATTCGATCAGGACTCTGAGATAGAGTCCTGATTCGATCAGGACTCTGGGATAGAATTCTAGAATTTTGAAACCCTATGATAGAAGTGTAGCAATTTTGGTTTTTGAAGAGACAAATGAGGAGATTTTTGAAAGATTCTCTCAAAATTGAAATCAGGGTTAGAATCCTGATCCAACTGGAACTCTGGAAGAAGAGTCCTAGTTCAACTAAAACTCTGAGTTTTTGACTCCTTTCAAAAGATTTTAAAAGATTTAGTTGAAAACAAGTAAAATAACAATGAAAGATAGAGTCCTGATCCGACTGAAACTCGAGAATTTTAGCTCTTTTGAAAATCAGATGAGAAGGTTTTCAAAAACAGGTGAAGAACAGGAGTAAAGGATGAAATCGAGATAGAGTCCTGATTCGATTAGGACTCTGAGAAGGAGTCCTAATTCGATTGAGAATCTAGAATTTTGGCCAAAATGAAGGATTTTGAAAGATTTTCTTAAAAATAGGTAAAATGAAAGTAAAAAATAGAGTTTTGATCCGACTGGAACTTTGGAAAAAGAGTCCTGATCCGAGTGAGACTCTGGAAAAAGAGTCCTGATCCGACTGGAACTCTGAGATTTTGGCCAAAAATGGAGAAAATGGACAAGGGATAAAACTATGTCTGGTTAAAATCAAAATGAAGTTTTGAAAATGTTTTAAAAAGATGAAAAGATAGAGTCCTGATCCAACTAGGACTCTAAAATTTTTGAGAAATTTGATAAATGAAGGAATTCAGAATCGACACCACCTGGATGGGTCTCATTTGAGGGTTAAAATCAGTTAAAATTGAGTTTAAAATGAATCCAGATTATTTTTCTGAGAAAAAAAATTAAAATATAAGATTCCTGGGGGTTAGCAAATGGTAGAATGTTGATTTAAAACCCAGGTATTTGAAATTTCTTTTGAAACTCGAATCTGGATTCAATATCTTAAAAACTAAAGTGCTGGATCTCGATAATGAGATGCAATGACATGTGATGCTATGAAATGCAGTGAAATGATATGCCACATGCATGCAATGATATGCAATGGCACATGAAATGTAAACCTTGGATGAAGGACTTGAAATCCTGGACCCCTGGCAGAGACAAAGAATTTGAAGATTCTCATCGAAAGATACAAACTGACAACTAAAATAGAGCCAAGATAAGGATTGGATCTTGATTATAGGATGAAGTATTGAAATTTGTTGTAAAATTTGGGCTATGAACAACCCTGACTCAGATTTCGACCAGCTGGTTCCCCGAAGACTGCAAAGAGTGGGTTCCAGTGGCAGGGGAGGTAGGTGTTTGTGAATGAAGGTGAAAATTTGGGGTGTTTACAGTGAGTCCTAGGAAGAACATTCAAGTCGTATTGAGGCAAAACAGAAGTGTAGGTAGGTGAGGTGGGATCAATAGTGAGATCTTCATCCTCACCTCATTTTCACAAACTTTTTGATGTTACTCATCTCTGTACTAGTCTTGGGCAGTTTTTGTTCACCTCTACAGCTTGTCATGCTGCTTCTACAGCCTAAATTGCCACTCCCCTGGTTTCCTCAAAAAGGATTTTTTCGACCAGATTCAAAACTCCTCAATTCACTGCACTCATGGTAGTCACATAGCTGGCTCAGGACATATATCATTCTCGTGTACTGGTCAAACAAAACCCTCTCCAAGACACAAAGTTTATGCTAGGAGATGTTTTCCTTGCGACTGTCATTCAATCCCTCGTCATTCGCTTACATACTGACTAAGCTCTCTCACAATTGGACTGGTAAGTCCCTTACACATAGGGTTGTGGCTATCGCCAGTAAGTAGTGTCAAGATAGCATTGTCGATAGGTATCTCTATCCCCGACCATTATGTAAATCTGTAGGGGTTGTAGTGTCAACTCTTTAATTATTCGAGCCATGCTCACCATGACTCCAGTAGTCATAGTCATTGTAGCGATGAACTCTTCTCTCCCTACGATAGGTGGTTCAGAAGGGTCTTGCACCCTAAGGTCTTCATGATTATCATGTTCGTTAGCCATTTCTAATCACAAAATAACCTAATTATTAACGTGTCTTTATCGAGCAAAGACTTATATCATATTATATGTCATTAAACTTGCTATGAATGATGAACCGTTTTGCGTGAATCTCTCTTTGATATCACTTAGTAACACCCCGATCTGGGACCTCAGAAGTCCGAGTTTGTTGGTATTACTTCTCAGAGGGAAAGCATCCAGAGTTCACACAGAGAAAACATCACTAATTTTTTTTTCATTCTTTTTCCAATAACTTTCTTTCACAATGTTCATCATTTATAACATAAAAAATAACAAATACAAAAATTTTTAATGACAAGAAAACTAAAAACCACCAAATGCGTTGTCGAAAAAGTAGTCGATCACATCTTGCCTGTGCTAGTGTGCCTGGAACCTACATTTATAATTATAAAAGGGGGTGAGTGTACAACCCAGTAAGGAATAATTATAAGCAAATAAACACTTTAACTTACAACTGTATTGGGCTCTAAGCCTCTAGTCTGAGTTTAGTTTTCAACACACCACACAAGTTTGTATGTTTTAATTATTCTCCAAGTACTCTCTTGAACACTCTATCACACCAAACTAATCTTATGTCGGTTATACTGGTCATAGCCGTCTATAGGTATAGCAACCCGCGTAGAATACCTCACTTCTATATATTGGTGAGATAATGAACCGTACACTCCTAGTGATCCCCAAACTACCAAGCATTGCAGTGAAACAAAAAGGGGACCCCATCGGTAGCTAGTTGGGAGGCGAGGCTCAATTTTAATCTTGGTATGGTTCATATTACATCCTAACCATGACGGTTATCAACCATTCATGATCATTTAGAGTCTCAAACACTATGTGAGTATAGCTCTAAGTCATAAGCTAAGTTCAATACATTGAACCATATTCTCAAACTCATAATTTACTCATTCTCTTATGAGTGATATCGTGAAATGATCATGATGAATCTCACTCTTTAATCTCAGAATGACATTAGGGTTCACACTTATTAGATACTAAGCACACAATGATGTAGAGTCTCCATATCGTTAAATCATCGGTGGCCCACTCTCTATGGTGGTTGCACTTTGACCGCGAACCAGGTGGCCCTTAACACAGGTCACCACTTTTGAGATTTAAGGGATCATGCATGCTAATCTCAATATATCCATTCACATAATAGGAATAGAATAAAGGGGACTCAAGTCTAAACACATTCTCATCATAATGCATGTTATTAGCAATTTATCATACCGATATGCTATCACAAAATAATCTCTTTCTAATATGCATGACATATCATGACTAACATGTGTATGCAATCATCTTATAATATCATGCATAGTCATTTTATGCACATCATGTTCACACTCAAAAGCTATCATGCTAATCATGCCAATTCATAATATTTCAATAACATGCAATGCAAAATGTTTATTTATATCTAAAATTACTTATAATATCCTTTATCTTGGATATAAATCTTATGTTCTTGTTGCAATCGAGTCTCAAGCTAATCTAATAGTAGGATCTGATCATTACACATGCATATTCATATTAATACACATCACCTCTTATATTTTAACCAAATTATCAAAATACCTCTCTTAAATTGACTCATGATACCTTGATTTTTGTGCCACTAATTTGACCAAAACCAAAGGACACAAAGATTCTTCTCTACAATACGAGTTCAATGCACCAAACCTCACTTAATTTTGAGTTTGTACTCCAAAGTTATGCCCATTCTACCAAAACAGATCTTGCGTATACACAAGGATGCTTTGGTCATTTCAATAATTATTTTCAATATTCGAAATTAAACGAATACTCTATCCATATTCAGTTCTGATCTGGATCTAAAATTGTCTGACTGGATCCAGACCCATTACTAATCTGGATCAAGAATTGTCAAACTAGATCCAAACCCAATTCTGATATGAATTTAGAACTGTTTTATTCAGTTAGATCAAGATCCAATTTTGATCTGAATTCAGTACTGATCTAAAGCATATCTAGTTCTGCTTTAGAACTAGACCTAGATATCTCTGGATCTAGTTTTATTTAGATTAGTCCAGATTAACTGGATCCAGAATCAGTCTGATTTGGATCTAATCCTGATCAGACTGGATCTGAATCGAGACCTGAGACCTAGTCAAACCCGACTCAGTCTGGTTCAAACCTAGACCAGTTTGGTCTATCTGAGTTAGTCTGAAGGTTTGGTTTGGATCGATTCGGTCTGACCCGATTTGGTTAAAACTGGGTTGGTTTTGAACTGATTCAAGCTGAACCGATTCATCCCGAGCTGACTCAATTTGAACTGATTTGACTCATTTTTTTTCTCCTGGTTCGGTTTTGGGTGTGACCCAGACCCCGGTTCAGTCTAAGTCTAAACTTTAAAAAAAAAATCAACTGGTTCAGTTCAGGTGCGACCCAGACTGACCTGGTTTGGTCTGGGTTGCACCCAGGCCGTCCCGACCTCAATAAAAATAAAAGCGAAAGAGTCTCTGCCTCTTTCATGTTTAGTCGGCCCTCTCTCTTTCTTTTTGTAGTAGAGGGGCCGACCGACCGGCCCTCTCTCTCTCTCTGTAGTCCCATTTTTTTTTTGTTTCTCTGCAGCTCGTCGGCAGCCATGGTTGTCGGCCCTCAATCAACCGAAAAAGCAAGAGGAAGGAGCAAGTGATTACTTGCGTTGTCGGCTGTCAAAAATCCGGTAAGCGCCTCTCTCTGCCACTCATTTTTTTTTCTCTTCGTGTGTCCCACTCCCTCTGTCGCTCGCTTGGTCGACAATGGAGGGAATGCATCGTGAGGGATATTTATAGATAGCCCTCACGGAGGTGAGGATAACCTCACCCTCCTCCTCCGGTCCATCGGGGGTGAGGTTTATCCTCATCCCCTCGATTTGTTACGGGGGAGGTGGTTCCCCCAAATGGGAACCGTCCTTTTCCTTTTCTCTTCTTTTCTTTTTTTTTCGAACTTTATCCCCTTCAACGATTTCGTCGGAGGGGTTTTTACATATAATCTCTCTCGAAATCCCAAAAGGTATTTGGCATGAAGGGTATAGCATAACCAGCAAAGGATAATAGGTTAACTATTGTATTATCCACATCATCCTGAAACAGTCCCAAGCATGGATCTTCATCCCTGGTAATTTGTGAGATTTCTAGCAAAACAGCCCAAGTTGACCCATCCAAACTGCACAAAGCTTGCTGCTGAAGAATTGGGGATAGAGATCCAGGATGGCTTCCATCCATTGCACCATTTAGATAAAACCTTTTTCTTGTAGCATTTCAATTTCAATACAACATTGTGTTCTGCAAACTTATTGGTCCGCACATTAGAGATCTTAGATGCCACAAAATCTCAACATATTTTCACCTAATGTCATAAGAAGACAATTTCTTGGAATGCTTTATAATGGTAATCCATGGAATTCATTGTGTCACCTCGAGTGGCTGAGGAACTACCAGAATCTTACTTTAGCAAATGATGAAGAAAGGAAAATTGACCATGCCCGCTCAAATTTTTCTCCACATCTAATTTCCAATTGCATACATTAGACTGATCTATTTCATTTTTAAATACAATGGAAAATAAATTTTCTAAAAATTAAGAATATTATAAAAAGACTTCTGAGCTTCAATACAAACCAACATGTTGTGCAGTAACACACCAGTCACCATTCCTGAGAAAATAACCAAAAAAAAAAAATACTAGTATTCATGAAAACCAGCCAGATGATTGTTGTAAAATCTGTAGGAAATTCAATCCTTAACAAGTACCTGGACAATATGCATTGGTTGAGGAATAAAAAGGAATGCATCGTATAGTTTTTTTCTGAAGGACAACATAAACAAGTCAAGTTCAATTGCTCATCATTTAAGAAATTTGGATACTTGAGGGACTAATGTAAATTCAATCTGTAGACTAAGTCACTTGAATCAAGGAAAGGAGAAAAGATAGATACCAATACAACACAGACTTGATTCTAGGAAAGACTGTGAATTAGAAAACAAAAAGAATTCTTTTGAGACAACAAAATAGTACAAGAATACATAAGTACCACGAAGGGTGATCTACAAATGAAGATTACGAATTAGAAACTAAAAAAAAACTTCCGATCATGTAGAGTCAGAGACATAACAAAATTGTCTAAGCATACATGAACAAAAGAAAAAAAAAGAGAAGAATATTAATTTGCATTGAACACGTGGCAGCGGTAGGATGCTTCCTTGACTTTTTAGGCATTACTGGTCGTTTATCGGCATCTACCATACTCTGAAACAGCCAGTCTCTTCATCCTTCTCTTCTCTCTCTCCGGGGCATGATGAGAAAACAGGTCAAATATGCAGTGGTAATTGCTTTATCATCCCATATTCCTCTCAACCATTTCCCTTTCATATCCTTATCGCCCACGAATTCAGTTGATTTCCTCTTGTAGGTGGACGCATTCACGGACTCCCCTTTCCGTGGGAATCCGGCAGCCGTCTGCCTGTTGGAGGGCGAAGGAAGAGAAGAGGAATGGATGAAATCCGTCGCTAAGGAATTCAACCTCTCGCAGACGGCTTTCTTGATCCCGGAGCCCCCTGTTTCAGGCGAGAACGGTGGCCGGATATTCCGCTTGAGGTGGTTTACTCCGGTGGCTGAGGTCAGTTCCTTCCCCCCTGCCTTCATTAACTGCCTACTAGTCCAATATTATAAATTTTATTCGATTTTTTCTCTTAAGTAATTTACACAAGTTAGATGGATGGTTAGCCCCTGCTGGGAATACTAATCTGTTTGTGTTAAAGAATCAAGCATGAACTTTATATACGTCTTACTTGTTTCATAAGCATTGTTACTGCTAAATACTTGATCACTGATGCTCTGAAGTCTGAACGTACCTATATCTCGGAAGAGCTCTTAACGAGCTTAACATGTTTTCAACAAGCACTATTTAAGTTTGATCGCACAATTTTTTTATTTTTCTGGAGCTCAGGCTAAACCCTTTTTGAGCTGGAGCTTCTTGCAAGCACTTTGTTAACCTTGGTTATCACGTTCTGACAAGGTAAAATCTAATCATAAATCCCTAATGTCAAGTACAAATGCTGCCTTTAATATATGATTAACTGTAAAGGTGGGGGTGGTTTTCTTTCTTTTCTTGTTTATTTGAGGGTTGGCGACAAAACATCAAGACGGAAAAAAATGTTGGATACTGCCTTTGGATCTATGTTGAATGCAAAATAAGTAAATCAGATCATAAAAGGAAAGTACACAAAATTAATGACACAATGTTAACTGTGTATGAAACTAGTTTATGTCCATGAAGTATCTGAGTGTCGTGTCGTGTTGACATTGGATACACATGCAAAATGAAATGCCCGTGTGACATGGCTTTGGACTTCCTGTGACAACAAAACTGCCTTGTTTTGTGCACTTGACCCTAGTGATGAACAGATTTTGGTGACACCGAAGGGTTTGATTTCACATAGAATGAATGTGATGCAGGTAGATCTGTGTGGTCATGCAACACTAGCTTCTGCCCACTTTCTTTTCTCTTCTGGATTAGTGGGAGGCAATAGAATCGAATTCCTTACAAGATCTGGACTTCTAACTGCTGATAAGGTTGAAGGATTCAGAAAACCTGACGGCTCAAACGAAGAGAGTTTCGCGATCGAGTTGGATTTCCCTATGATTCCTATTGTTGAATGTGGTCCTTCTGACATCCCATCAATTGCCGCAACTCTGAATGGCGCCACTATTAACAATATAAAGAAGGCGGCCACTGATGATCTGATTGTATGTTTAGTGAATCATTCATCAACGTTAGTGTCCATTTATCCATGTAGTTTCTGTGTTCTAAAAGCCATAAGAATTCACCTATTTGTAGATTGAGGTCACGTCAGGAGATGTGGTGAAAGATCTAAGGCCACAGTTTGATGAACTAAAGAAGTGCGCTGGGAGAGGGGTTATTATAACAGGAGCTGCTCCTCATGGATCAGGGTTTGATTTCTTCTCTCGCTTCTTCTGTCCAAAATTTGGTATTAATGAGGTATAGTATCACACCTTCTGATTGTTTGAGGTTGAATTATCAATTAAACTATCTTCATGATATAGTACAGATCTATGTGCCACTGTCCTTGAAACTGATTTCTTTTACTGATACTCCAAAATATAGTTGTCTGAAAATTGCTAAAATGCAGAAAATGCAAGGAAACCAACTCATTTGCATATTTCTTTTTCGTTTTGCCTTAAGATATTTGCCCAATGCCCATTTTCTTTCTTGAAAAATCGATGGTGTCTTTAGTCTTTGATTCAAAGTCATTTCACTAAGGTGGCATATATTTCAGGACTCTGTTTGTGGGAGTGCACATTGTGCCTTGGCACCTTATTGGAGCAGGAAGCTTGGGAAGCATGACCTTGTCGCCTACATGGTTCTCTCTCTCTCTCTCTCTCTCTCTCTCTCTCTCTCTATATATATATATATATATATATATATATATATATATATATATCAATCATATGGCTTATTTGATGGAAACAGGCATCTCCAAGAGGTGGGAAGTTGGTCCTTCAATTTAAGGAAGACCTAGGTCGTGTGTTGATTAGAGGGGAAGCTACAACTATTGTGACAGGGTATATTCTTGTTTAGCCACTTCCCAAGTGTGAGGCTCTTCTGAGTTAATGTTCTCTCCCAGCTGATGAAATGTTTAAAGAATCCTTTCTGGTGACACGGTGTAATGAAACTTTCCATGTTCTTCATAAAACAATGTTAAGATCTAATGCTTCTATTGATTCGGGCTAATACCCAATCAATGTCTTTGGTTGTTAGAATACAATCACATGTACCCAATCAATCTATTTCAAGAAATTGTAGTAGCTGTGAATTTGTTTCTTCCAACTACACTATTCCAGTATCTTCGGAGACACAGGTTACCAAGTGAGATTGTTGGGGTGGATCCGTGTGCTACTACTATTTCTATGTTACACAAGCGCCCCCCCTTAGTCTTCAGTTTCAGAATAAGTTTATTGGACATCTCGCTTTTGTGGTGCAATGGCAATGTTCTAACTTTCACCTGCAGTCTAAAAAGATAGGATCATGTTGCAGCTTGGCATCTCATTCATGGAGTTCTTTTTTCATTGAAATTATTTTATCATATATGGGTGTTTTGTTGGAAAAACCTGGTAGGTCGGAATACTGAAAATCACCTATAAACTTTACAAAATCTGAATATTATCAATATATATGTATATAATTGCAATTAAGTGCATAATTTTGTTACTTTGTTTTATGAGAAACAACCACGCCTCTTCTTTTTTCCTTTTTGAAATAATCATAGTAATGAGAGAAATATACATGATCCATTTGACATGTCAATTTAAATATGCAAATTAAATCTTCATGACTAAATCAATATTCTAAATTAGTATATAAGACCATTTATATTCAATTAAAATATCTAAACATATATAGATAGATCAGATTTCAAATAGTCTACACTTATCATTAAAAACAAATATGTACTTATAATCAATAATCATAAACATAATTTTAGTTGAGATAAAAAATAATATCAAGCTTATTTAAATAAACAACTAAATTTGCCAAAAATAAAAACCGTTTGATTGTTAGACAATTTCGAACATGAAAGAAGATGAATGTGCTTTTAACTTAAAAAGGCAAAATTTAAATAATTGAATAAAATTTCAAGGCATCAAAAATCACTAAATTCTTATATACAATTGCGAAGTTATGGCATCCACAAGCTGACTATATCAAGTGCTATACGATTTCGGGTTATGATTCAACTCAAATATATGTATAGGATCTAAGAATGAATTTGAATAAATAATATATATAAATTAATAGTAACATCAATAAAGAGAGAAAGATAAAGTGTATCTTTCACCGGTCAAAGCTCTAGATCGAAAAAGAAAGAAAAAATAAAGTACAATTATATATCAACTTGCTTTAACTTGAATCACCATTAAAAGAGAATCGAGCTAAAGTTTTTGTGTTCACCCTAGGTTTAGGAGCACACCAAATGGGATAGACCAAAGCTTGCATCTTGGCTACATGACAAAAGGTTACTCAAAAGAATTTTTCAATTGTTGCTCCTTAATACGAGACCTTATATTTATAGAGTATGGGGACTCTAGTCTCCTATTAAGAAAATGAGTCATAGTTGATGTAAACCTTCAACCACCCTTTCTTAATTAATAAGGTTATTCATCATTAGGTATTATTTTTAATTAAAATAAAACTCTAAAAATTGTAGAGATTTTAGGAGTACCAAAAATAAAATTTAACAAACACTAGTTATAAACATGTCTCAAAAACTAGATTTACTAAAAAACTCGTTTGGCAAATCATGACTTTCACTTAATATATGTATATTTACTAGTATACTAATTGATATCACATTGAAAAACATACTAGAAGTCTAGCCTTAATATAATGTGCGCACATTAGTTACCATTATGCGCATCAGAAAAGCTTTCCTCACTCAGTACATAGACATATGATACCAATATAGGACACACTGATTGTTTAAGACCAAAGTTCGCATAGCTAATTCTATCTCGGAGGCTCGAGTGTGGTTATCAACCATTGCCTCTCAATAGGGCTACCTGATCCCATGCATATCAAATTATCTAACTGGTAGAGACATAATATCAGGTATACTATAAGTATGTATGTCGCATGCTCCACAGTCTTTGTCGAGTCCTCAAGTGATTTTTTTATATTGGCAACATGAGTAGGCCTCATATTTAAGAGACCTTACTATAGAAAAAAAAGATACACTACATCACCCCAACTCACTGAGGTTTCTAACCCTAACCTGATTTGTGAGACATCAAAGGCAGTATATCCAAAGTTCAGAGGCTAAGGTTTTTTTCTGTGTCCAAATTAACACAACTTATATAAGTTTTCAAATGAGTTCACCATTCAACAAAAATTAGTAAAATCATGATAAGATCTTTCAAATATCAAAACAACAATTCATGAACACAATCAAAGTCATATTTGATTATCCATGGATTTCATTAAAAAGTTATGCAAGGACATATCTCAAACTTTTCTAAGAAAGCATAATCACACATCCATGTGAAAAAAAATGTGTCAATTGCTATAGTTAATAAAGTTGTAAGCATTGCTTTTATACTCAAAGAAAGTAGGGCAACTTGTTCATCATAAATATAATAACAAATAGTAACTTATCATATATTTTAACATGCAATCACAATTTTTTATAAATACCACTTTACTCATTCACGAGCTTATCATACAAAAAATGCAAGTTCTTGTTGTCCATGAAGGAGCATGCCCAACTTTAGTGATGCTACAAGAAGCATGCACCTATAAGTTTCAAACTTGTGACATCTTTTAAACTTGATAAACTTGATGATGTTCACATATTTTCTCTACCTGGAAATAATGGTTCATACAAATACATCACATAGATATCCATGTCAATCATGGGATTCTCAATCCAAGCCAGTACATTCTTACATCATTTTAAGAATGCATAATTTTTTTTTATCTTATAATAGATAAAACAATATTAGATTGCAAGAACACGTGCATTCATCATAAAATTATACATAATAAAAAAGGTAAAAGACTTCTATCAATGACTTTACCACTGTCATTTATATAACCATGCAAGAAAAGATTTTAAGGCTTAACCCTCTCTTGTATGACACTCCTCTTATGATGACAAATTGGGATGTCATACTCCTAAGAGTTTTCTTGTTTGTGAAAGTTGTATTTTTCATATATTCACCATTTTTAAGAAAGTTCTTGATGTTGTGATACCAAGGTTTTCCTTCTTCAGGCTCTACCAGGTTGACCTTTTCTACAGGCTTTTGATCACCCTTGAACATGAGCCTCTTAATCCTTCCTATTATAATGGTCTTTTTCAATTGGTCTACATTGATTGAGATGTTGGAGGCTAGAGTGGCTAGGGTATTGGTGAACTGTTATCATCCAAACCTAAGTGGAAGAAAGTGCACCTATCAAAGTTTTTAGATAGGTTCAATTCTAGGCTTATGTAGGGAATTAGTCTTTTTTGTTTGGTTTGTCACTCCTTGTTAACTTAGTTGATGACTAGTAAATAATTTTCAATAATATTTACTCCTTCGATTCTAAGTCCTATCAATATCTCCATTCCTTGGATTAAAATTTCATATTCAACCATGTTGTTAGTAGATGAAAATTATAATTTCAAAGTATGGGGCATTTTAATCTCTTCTAGAGTGACTAACACAAATTCAATGCCTTCTCCCCAAACATTCTTACATCTATCAAAGAACATCTTTCAAGTTGGTCATTTCTCTTCTAGGATAATGATATTCTCATCTGGAAAATCATTTGGTATCCTTGTTTTCTCCTCTATAGGGAAGCATGCTAAATGATATGTTATTGCTTGCCCTTTTATAGATTTTTGAGATATGTACTTCAAATCAAATTTTATTAAGAAAACTTCATCTAGAAATTCTTCATGTGAGCATTGGCTTATAAAAAAATACCTAATCAGATCAAGCATAGAGATGACTTTTACCTCACATGCTAGCATATAATGTTGTCTATGTGATTGTTGCCTTGATTTTGTTGCTCTACATCAACAAGCAGTTCTTCACTTTTGATATTATGTTATATAATGTGCTTACATTCTTCGGTATCATGACCTACAACTCTATGATATCAGTAATATTTGGATGGGTATATACCCTTCATCTGTGGTAGTGTTATCATCGCAAATTTTTTCCTCCCTCCCTCTGTGAGAGTGAGAAGAAACGATTCTGTGAGTCAAACTCGACCAAAGTTTTGAAAATAGTTTTGAAAATTACTCGCATTCGTTTTAAAAATTTGCAGAAAAAATCCGTGGAATGGGATCCGCCTGTCGGTACGAGGTTTGACCGTTCCTGGCGCCTTTACCAAGGGTAATCGAACCAAGGATCAATTGTGTGTTTTAACTTGACTCGAATATCTAAATTATGCTCTATTTTCCTAGAATGCACAAAGAACCAGGCTTGTGCTATGAAATTTTGAAAATAATGCAAGTTTGAGAAACATGATGTTTGCTTTGGAAAATTGAAATATGCTTGGAAAATGCTTGAGAAATACTTGGGAAAATCATTGAATTTCATTGAAAATCAGAAATTTGCATTGGAAAATGATTTCTCAGGAAAACTTGAACTTTGGAAAATCGATTTTGAGCTTTGAATTGCTTTTTTGAGGAAATGGATTTGAGAATCTTGAGAAAATCAGGAAGTTCATTGGAAAATGATTTTTTGAAATGGAAAATGGATTCTCAGGAAAATGGGAATTCTGAAAAAATTGATTTCTGAAAACTTGGGATTTTGAAATTTGAGAACTTTAAAACATTGGAAAATCTTGATTTTAACTTGGAAAATGCTTTGAAATGTCATTTGAAAACTTAGGATTCTGAAAAAATCAAATCCTAAGAAAGACTTGGAAATTCTTGAGAAAAGCGATTTTTCTAAAATGGAATTGGGAAATGATTTTGAAAATGATGCAAATTGAATGAATGAATGAATTTGAAAGGCAATTTCATTGAGAAATTGAGAAAATCCTTTTGAAAATTTGAGAAATGTAGTGCATTTTTTAAGTTAGCCTAAAAGTGTAGGCTGAATGTGGCTAATACAAAGATCATAAATCTAGGTTTCATTCGTATTCTAACTATGATCAAAAATACAAATTCCACCGAGTTTTTAAACTCCATAAGAGCTTGTACACGTGTCATTCGTGTCAACCATAGTGATTTTGGAAAATGTGCATATGCAACATACATCAGATATCAAATTTTTTAGAAATCAAACTATATGCAATGCAGTCCTATTCTATGCAGGAAATATAAATTCTTATTCCAAATTATTATATTTGATATTATATTGAATTGAATAAAACAAATAAATAAAATGGCTAAGTCTTCCTCTTGAATGTTTCTGCAAAACTAGAAAACCTGTTAGCACAAAAATGTAGGTTTATCTGAATTTATCCGAAAATATTGGAAATTATGGGATATTATTAAGATATAAACCCAAATTCATACCCCTTTTGATATAAACATGATAAATAATGAATAAATTTTGAAAATAAACTTGGAAATTTTAAATTGGGTTAAAATGACCAAAATGATGACCTTGAAATTAGGGTTTTCTGAAAGAATTTTTGTAAAATTTGGAATTTTGAAAATCAAATGAAATAAATCAAACATAATATGATGATATACATGAAAAATTATGGAATTAAATATTGAAATTTCGAAATTATGGTCAAAATGACCAAAATGCCCCTGATAGCAAGACTATGGCCTTGAAACCAGGGTTTTTTGAAATAAATTTTACAAAAATAAAAAATTGAAATGCAAATGAGATTGAAATTAACCCTAATATGACATGACATGCTTATTTACATGAATAAAACCCTAAAATGGCAAAAATATCATAAAATATCAAATTTAACTTGATTTTCGCTTCTGAATTTAAAGATAAACTAACATATAAAGCAAATGAACTTGGAATTGAACCAAATTTAGCATGGACATCTATACTAACCCTAAAAACAGAATGGAGCTCGATCGAATTTTTTTGTATTTTCTTAATATGGAAAATAGCTAAAAATCTTAAAAAATCAGAATTTTGCCTAAAATGTTGATTTTAAATGAGATTTCGGATATCAAACTTCCATAAAAATTTCCCAAATTTTATGGGGTGACAGAGGATAGTTTTTTTAAAGATTTTTGCCTTTTACACATTGTGGTTTTTACCTATGGTCGGAGCTGTACAGCTCCGGCAAGTCGGATTGGAATCCGGCGACTCTAGGATTTAGGGCAAACAGACAGGTTTCAGTAGAAAATGTGGGGAAAATAGCAAAAAGATGAGAAAATGGCTGGAATTATGGTAAAATGTCCCTGACAAACAAAGGCAAATTTAATCTTTTTTACAGTATTGAGATTTGGGTTACGGTTTGGAAATTGGCACACTGTTATCAAAGACCTAAATCTCTGGAAATTCTGGATATTGGAATCTGTCAGACAGAAAAGATAATTTCAACAAAAATACTAGGATAATCCCAAAAATCCCCAAATTTTGGAAAATGATAGAGTAATGAGTTAGTAACAACTTTCATGTTTAAAGTTTTTGCATTTGAGCTACGGGTTGAGCGGACACAGCACGTTAAAGTCTGTCTATACCCTGACAAGGAAAAATCAAGATTTTCTCAAAGGTCTGAGAAAATTGATTTTTGACAGAAGTCAAATATGCTTGTAAAGATCTCAAAATTTTCAGATAATTAGTAGATTTCATCATGAATCTACTTTGATTTTTAAGGCGAGATTTTGGATCGTCCATTTAGGAGATTCCATAGGTTTTTATCTGCTAAAACAGAACCTGGTGTTTCTGGAGGGTTCAAAACCCAGTTTGGGTTTTTATTTAATCAATAGGGTTGCAAAACTCAAATCGACTCCAATTTTTGGCAAGATATCATAAACAAGCAAGGTATTCATAACAATTTGTTTTAGGATTTATTGATAAAGCAAATTGCATGAACTAAAGATACGATGGCACATGAATTAGAAAACTACGAATATCAATAAGAGTTAAAATTAAATGAACAAAACGATTATGAACCTATGAAACTAACTAAATGTAGAACCTATAAATACAAAAACCTATATGATGATGATGATGAGAAACAATGAAATCATCAAGGAGGTATGTTTGAATTTTTTTTTTGTTGACTATTGGTGAGAAAGGATCTGATCCATAGATCAGACGGATCCTTTTCCTCAACGTAGCCTCATGACATAATACAACCAGAAATTAACCTATGGATTTAACTAAAAAATAGGAATAAAAGGATGCTTTACCTTGGGATCTTGATGCACGGTTAGAGATGTTGCTGCAAGTTGCTGAGAATTGAGAAAGATTGAAGATGATGGCTGCTTTGAAGATGGCGATGCGGCTGCACTATTGGAGGGCTGGATCTTGGAAGGCGCTGGGCGTCCACCAAGTGCTGAAGGTGAAGGCTCTTGCTTGTTGGAGCTGTGGGGGCTGGAGTTGGAGAGGATGTTGATCACCAAGGGCTGCCGTTGTGCTGTGGTGAGTGAAGACTGCCCCTTTGATGCGGCTGCTACAAGATGGAGGTTGAGGATGGTTTGGTTGCAAGGATGAACCGACTGCAGGTGGTGGCGTGCTGGAGGTGCTCCTATGGTGCTGCCAATGGTGGAGGTGAAGCAAGGGAGGCTGAAGAGAAAGAGGGGGAGAGACAGAGAGAGAGCTGGAGTTAGAGAGAGAGAGAGATCAGCCCACCGTTCAAAGCCTCTTCCTCCCTTTCTTTTTTTTGGGTTTTCTAACTTAGGTCTTAATTGGCCTCTACTTAGGGTTTAATGAGACAATGAAAGAGGGAGAGAACCCTTTACGTGAATGGCTGGGTAAGAGGGAAAGGAAGGAAGGAAGGAAGGGAAGAAGGAAAGAAAGAGAAGAAAAAAAAGAAAAGAAAAGGAACAAAAGAAAGGAAAGGGGAAGGAAAAGAGAAAATAAAAGAAAAGGGAAGAAAGGAGAGGGAAATAAGAAGGAGGATGGGCTGGAGGGGATGTACGTGAGTGTGCTGGAGAAGAAAGAAGGGAGGAAGGAAAGAAGAAAAAGGAAGAAAGAAAGAAAAAAAAGAACAAAGAAAAGAAAGAAAGAAGGAAAAGAAGAAAGAAAGAAGAAAAGAAAAAGGAAGGGAGAAGAAGAAAGAAAGAAAATGGAGAGGAAGAGAGAGGACTAGGGTGGTCGACCCCCTTGTGGGTCCCACCTTAGGTAAAATAAATAAATAAATAAAAAAAGAAAATAAAGAAAATGTAATAATTTTTTTTATATATAAATTAAAAAGACAAATGCAAATGGATGGGCCATCTTAGAGCGGGTCCAAATTCTACTTTTGAAATTCATTTTGACGATTAGAGGGGTAAAATAGTCTTTTTAGAAAATTCCGGACGAAACGAGCTATTTTTGGTAGTTTTTGAAACGAGCTCGGATTTTGAAGTTCAATACCCCGTTGTAAAGCAAATCCAGTATAGAATTTGAAAATTTGAGTTTAAAATAAATCCATATTATTTTTCTTGAGAAAATATTTCCAAATTTAGACTCCTGGGGGTAAAAATGTTAATTTTAAAAACCCAGGGTTTGAAATTGATTTATGAAAACTTTCAAAACTCAATCTGGATTGAAATTTATAAACTGGAGTTCTGGACTTCAAAAATAGAATAAAATGCGATGAAATGCTGTGAAATGATATGAAATGTCATGCGAAATGCTAACCCTGAATGAAGAATTTTGGGTGTTAGACCTCGATTGACAGTTGTACCAGTTCAAAAAGTGTTAAAATTGATAAAATTTGTAAAATGATTCAAGAAATGGTTTTCAGACTCTATCGAGCTAGAGTGACACTGAAAATTGGGGTGTGAGCTGGATTGAACTGAAATAAACTGGATTGAGTTGGGTTTTAGTGTTTTAGAACTCAAGTGAACTAACAAGACACTGACTCAACTAACCTTTCCGGCTAAATTTTCAAGAAAAACTGTCATTTTTAGAGAAATGGTACAGAATGGTCATTGAAGCGAAGTAAATTACAAACCTAAGATGGGTTTGATCTAGAATAAAGGTCAGTAATACTGACATGAACTAAAATCGAAGCTCGAACGCTAGCTCAATTGGCTGAACCCAACTCAATTTCAGTTGAAAGAGCTGAAACGGGTTAAAATAGGCTCTTGGACACTTAGAAATGGTTTTGAACTGAAAGTGGAGCACTTGAACTTTTAGTGAGCTCAAGTTAGACTCTAAGAAACATGACTGACTGGGAATGACTGACTCAGAGACAATTGGCTTGGATTTGAGTGAGAAATGATCCCATTTTGTCAGGAATGGTCAGAAATGACAAATGGTCTGTTCATTGTGAGCTCGGGTGAGCTTGAGATAACTGATATTCTAACTATTCTAAACTGACCACTGAGCTTAGTTGACTCTGACTGATTGGGGTCCAGGATGACCTAGGGGTAAAATGGTAATTTTCCTAGTGAAAATGGGTAAAGTGGTGATTTTCTGAAACTGACTCGGGTTTGACTCCTACACTGACTTAACAGGGTTGACACTGCACGAGGAGGGTTGTCTGAAATGAGTGTAGAAAATTTGGGGTGTTTATATATGCCCCTCTTTGCTACTAAGCCGGCTTGAAGACGAGCTTAGTGGCAAAGAAAAACACACCAAATTTGGGCTATAAACATGGCCCAGTTAGAAGGATCTGCCTGGATATGAAGAAATTAGCCCTTATGAAAATGATAGATATGAAATGAAAAATGAAGAAGAGAAATTTACTTCAAAAGAAGTGAGATTCAGGTTTTGCCCTTAACCTAAATGGGACAGAAAATACCTTGTGTAGAAACGAAGCTCAGGTTTGACACTTAACCTAACCGGGAAATGAAATACCTCATCAAAATGATGCTTAGGTTTAACCCTTAACCTGGTCGAGAAAATGAAATACCTTATTAGAATGAGGCTCAGGTTTAACCCTTAACCTGACCGAGAAGATAGAAAATGGTAAGTTGGATGGTGAATAAGACAATTTTTTTTTCGAAGAAGAAGAATAAAGCGACTCTTTCGACAATGCGAAAGATGAATTCTTTCGACAACGCGAAAGATAGCAAAGGCGATCCAAAGGAACAAGGCGATTCTTTCAACAACGCAAAAGATGACAAGGCGGTCCAAAGGAGCAAGGCGATTCTTTTGACAATGCAAAAGATAAATTCTTTTGACAACGCGAAAGATGAATTCTTTCAACAACGCGAAAGATGGCAAAGGCGATCCAAAGAAACAAGGCGATTCTTTTGACAAAGCAAAAGATGAATTCTTTTGACAACGCGAAAGATGAATTCTTTCGACAACGCGAAAGATGGCAAAGGCGATCCAAAGGAACAAGGCGATTCTTTCAACAACGTGAAAGATGACAAGGTGATCCAAAGGAGCAAGGCGATTCTTTTGACAACGCAAAAGATGAATTCTTTCGACAACGCGAAAGATGAATTATTTTGACAACGCGAAAGATGACAAAGGCGATCCAAATGAACAAGGTGATTCTTTCAACAACGAGAAAGATGACAAGGCAATCAAAAGGAGCAAGGCGATTCTTTTGACAACGCAAAAGATGAATTCTTTTGACAACGCGAAAGATGACAAAGGCTATTCTTTTCGAGAAAAGGCTAGTCTTTCAACAACGCAAAATACGATAAAGGTTACTCTCTCAAGGAGGTAAAAGGTGATACTAGGATGTGTCAAGATGGACATCGAGCTCTTTACTTCATGTCAAGATAGTAAGAAAATATTGCAAAAATCTTAAAAATTGTTTGTTGATTCAAAATGCTTGAAATTGATGTATATTGGTATGAAAATCTTTCCTCTTTTCTACCCAAAGTATTACCTCTAATTGGGCTAATTCTGTAGAATCAATATTCAAATTCAAATTGCTTGCAATTGGATTTCTTTCAAGGAGGCTATCAATTTCCTTGATATGAATAGAAAAGCGAGTATTCTTGATATTGTGAAAGCAATTGGTGAAAAAATATTGATAATAGAATTTTATAAATTTTAAAGAGGATTCTTGGCATATTTGGCAATCTGATATCCTGAGATTCTTTTCTCATGATGATCTTTCTACACTCTTTTTTTTTTGTGACAGAATTGGAGCTTTCTTGGGTTTTTTTGGGGATTATATCATCCTTCATTTTGGAGATGTCCTGACTTTTCTCTCTCTTTTTTTTTGAAAGGGTATGTCACAAACTCCTTCATCTTGGAGATGCTCTGATCCTTCTTTCTCTCAGGGATTATATTGACAATTATTGGCTCTTTGGTTGGAAATCACTTGATGATAGCAGAAATTAAATCTCCTTTAGGGTTTGTCGAGTGGCTCATCGCAGTCGCCTTCATCTTGACGGTGATCTGAACTTTCCCTGGAAGGATCCGTCACAAACTCCTTCATCTTGGAGATGATCTTAATCTTCTTTGGCCCTGGGGGTCTAACTCGCATAATTCATCTTCATCTTGACGACAATTGAGAGATCCCTTTTGCAGATATTTAATTGCAGCTTAGGTGATGGTGGAGATATGGAAATTGAGTAGATTTTTCTGTATCACCCAAGATATTTCAACTGCCTTATTTTTCAAGAATGATCTTTAAAAATGTGCCATTGACTGTGATCAATACCGATCACTTATAGCTTTGCAACAACATTGAATTTTCTTTGCTGGCCATATCGAGGATTTATTCTTCATCCTTTTGGTTGGCCAATAGAAAGATTTTGAATTTTGAATCCTTCTTTGTAAAAGCTTTGTCCTTTTGGAAGTAATACTGAAGGTAATTTTAAGGTAATTCTTTTATGCAATAAAGGTTTTGAAATCAACAAATATTTAATAACAAATTGGCAAAATGTTCTTGAAATCCTTGGTGAAAGAAATTGCTTGAGGTTTAATTGACACATCCCTGACTAAATTGAGTCCTGAAAAAACTCAGTAAAAGATCAACTCAAAAGTTGGGTTTTGTTTTGATTAACCAGCTCGAAAGCAAGATTTGTTGATCGACCAGCTCGATAGCAGGATTTGGGTTGACCGACCAACTCGAAAGCAGGATTTGTTGACCAACCAGCTAAAAAGTAGGATTTGTTGACCGACCAGCTCGAAAGCAGAATTTATTGACCGACCAGCTCGAAAGCAGGATTTGTTGACCGACCAGCTCGAAAGTAGGATTTGTTGACCGACCAGCTCGAAAGCAGGATTTTGATTGAAAGATTAAATTTGATGATTTAAAATTGATTGACATTGATGAAGTTGTAACTCGAAGGCTTAGAAAGTGATAGATATTGATAAAGTTGTAACCCGAAGGTAGGAAAATGACTGATGTTGGTAAGATTATAACCCGAAGGCTTGAATTTGGAAATTGATTGACCCGAAGGTCGAAATTAGAAATTAGTTTACTCGGAACAACATGGGTTCAATTGAGAACAACATTGGTTCTCTGGGAACAACATGGGTTCAATAGGGATTCAGCCTACAAACGATTAATTCCATAGGAATTTAACCTAAGGACCATAGTTTAAGAATAAATGATTCAACTTGTGAGCTTTGAATGGACCAGGTGCTAAACTGGGTTTTGATAGAAGATTCAAATCAGAATTCAAATCTTTCAAGAAAAAACTAAATGAATTGGGTTTTGAAAGAAAATTCAAGTCGGAACTTGGATCTTCTAGACCAATTACTAAATTGCAGAAAAGTTTGAGTAGGAGTTCAAACCTTTAAAGGAAAGCTAAGCAAATCAGATTTGGGAGAAAATTCAAGTCAAAACTCTAATTTTCTAGACCGATTCTAGCCATTTGAATTGGATTTGGAAGAAAATTTGAGTCAAAACTCTAATTTTCTAGACCAATTCAGAAGGAAAAGAAAATTCGGGTCGGAACTCGAATCTTCGAAGGAAAACTAGATCTATTGTGGAAGGAAAAGAAATTCGAGTCGGAACTCAAATCATAAAGGAAAAGTAGATCAATTTGGAATGAAAAGAAATTTGAGTCGGCACTTGAATCCTAAAGGAAAAATAGATCAATTTGGAAGGAAAAGAAATTCGAGTCGGAACTTGAATCCTGAAGGAAAACTAGACCAATGTGAACACTGAATTTTAAAGTGTACCAGTATGAACACCGTATTTTGAAAATGAACCAGTACAAGCATTATGTTTTGAAAAATTACCAGTACGAATACTGGGTTTTTAAAAAATTACCAACACGAAAACTGGGTTTTTGAAAAATTACCAATTGATTCTGATAGAAGATTTTCAGTCTTCACCCTCATGCTGACTTGGACAACTGTTGGGGCCTCAGGATTTATCCCTTATCCTGAATGGGCAACTCAAGTTTATCCCTTAACCTAAAGGGGAAGTGAATTTGATGCAAATGAATATAAATGAATGTGAATGAATGCATGTAAATGCAAATGTATGCAAAATGATGTAAATGAATGCACATGCATGCAAAATGAGAGATTTGTTTGATCCTGTTGTTATCGTCGCAAAAATTTTTCCCGTCTTCCCTTCCATGCAGAAGAGAGAGGGAAACGCTTTCGCGATTCAAACTTGACCGAATTTTGGAAATTGTTTTGAAATACTCGCCTCCGTTTTGAAAATTGCGGGAAAATCCATGGGATGGGGCTCGACCTGTCGGTACGAGGTTTGACCGTTCCTGCCGCCTTTAACAGGGGTAATCGAACCAAGGACCAAAATTGTGCTTGACTTAGTGAAATTACCGAAATTGTGTTCTATCCTAAATGCACAGAGAATTCAGGCATGTGCTATGCAATTTTGTAAAATGCAAGTTGGAAAATATGATGTATGATTAGAAAACATTTAGAGTTGAAAAGCATTTCTCAGGAAAAAGATGGAAATCAATCTCTCAGGAAACTCAGACGAAGAAGGTTTGAAAATCTCGGGAAAGTTTATAAAGACTTAGAAAATCTTGAAGAGATGAGAATCTCGAGAAAATCTTGAGAAAGTTTATAAAGTCTTGGAAAACCATGAAGAAATGAGAATCTCAGGAAAATTTTGAGAAAGTTGAGAAAGATTTGGAAAACCGTGAGGAAGTAGGAATCTCAGGAAAATTTTAAGAAAGTTTAGAAAGACTTGGAACACCCTGAAGAAATGAGAATTTCAGGAAAAATGGAAGGGATTCGTGAGAAAAGATGAACATTTGAAAAGGAAAGCACTTGTTGGAAAAACTCGGACTTTGAGAATTTTCTTAAGAAAAGGATAGGAAATTTATAGGAAAATTCATTGGAAAAGGAAATTTAGAACCTAGGAAATTGAAATCCTGAGAATTTTATCTTTGAAATATCTGAAAATCAGCTTTGATTCTTGAGAAAGATGAGAAATTCCTTTTGAAAAGAATCTTAAGAAAATAACATTTCCAAGGAAAATCATAGGAAAACTTTGATTTGGAAAATCCAAGTCCGAATATCATCATAGTTTCTTGAGAAAATCGATTCCATGAAGTGAAAATCTTTTGAGAAAATCATGAGAAAAACGAATGATGCAGAGGATTTGAATAAATGAATGCACTTTGACAAACTTTCTGAAAAATTTGTTGAAAAAAATGTGGATTAAGCCAAAGTAAATCCTTCATATATTCTGACTATGGCCATGAATATGTTCAGAATTTATTTGAGTTAATTCACAATATTTTGAAAACATTGGAAATATGAGGTGCATTTTCAAGATAGCCTAAGAGTGTAGGCTCAATGTGACTGGTAGAGAGAAGATGGATCTGGGTCTCGTCCATATTCCGACTAGGGCCGTGAATATGGATTCCACCGAGTTCATCAACTCTCTAAGAGTTGGTGCACGTGCCATTCGTGTTCATCCACGGTGAATTTTGAAAATTTGAGATATATGCATCATAGAATCAGGATATTACTGAAATCAAACTATATGAGATGCGACCTAATCTAAGCAGTAAAAGTAAATCTTATTCCAAGGTTTACATTGGATTGTTACATTGCATAACATAAAGTAAAAGAAAATTGAAATGGAGCCAAGGAATCAATCTCTTCTAGATTTTCCTGCAAAATGAGAGTTAGTACAAAATAACCAAGAAAAATGGATATATATACTATATACAACGAAAATATTTGAATTTATGATAAGTGATATATGGTAATGAAGATATATTTACAAAAGTAAGAGAAAAGAAAAATATATGGAATAACAAGTACACATGAAGGGATATATATATAGATAAGTATATATACATGTATAATATATATATATAAGTATATGTATATGTATATATATATATATATATATATATAGATATATATATATACATATATACGCATACATATAGGTAGATATACAATAGATATACATATACATAGATATATATATACATATAATGAGAAAATATATATATTTAATGGAAATTCCATATAATGGGCAAAATCAGAAAATACAGGTATATACAGTTTCTGTAGGTGATTTTACACAGCCATAGTTTCCAAACTATATCATATTTTTCGATAAAATTGGGTTTTCAGGGCAAAAATATGGATAAATGTAAAAACAAAATTTATAAAGAGATTTAAAATCTTTTGCAAAAAGTTTTGAGATAAAATCTTTAAAATCAATATCCAAATATCCAGATTGTTTTCTTGAGAAAATTTTTGTAATTCAAAGTCCTGGGGGTAAAATGGAAAAGATTGGCAATTTTGAAAACCCAGGGTTTTAAAAATCAATTTTGAAAAGTTTAAAAATCAAATCTGGATTGACAATTTTGAAAATCAAGAGTTCTGGATCTCAAAATGACATGCTGTGCAGTGAAATGATGTAAAATGTCCATGCAATGCTATGCAAAGACATGTTCTATGAAATGTCATTCTGAGTCTGGAATTGGAAATTCTAGCTTTTTGTCCACAAAGAGGATTTTGAAATTTTGCAATTTGAAAATGTCTCTGAACCTAAATATAGAAATTTTGAGGCTCAAGAGTGAAATTTAGGATTTTCTGCAAGGTTCAATCTTGGAAAATGACCATTTTGCCCTTCATGGGTTTTGGAGAACCGAAATGGGGTGATTGAGGGCAATGTCATGGAGGTGAGTGAAAATTTGGGGTGTTTACACCTGTCTGCATACAGGATGTTTTGAAAACAATTTGTTAAAATAATGCCCCAGTGTAATAGGGGAAATAAATTTTGGATAAAAGGAAGATAATTGATGTTCGAAGAATACTCTCTGAAGGTAACAAAGCAACTGACTTTTGATTGATTTAGAAGAGACTCTGAAGAATATCACTCCTCGTAGAAGGACATGGTGCAGAGAAGGACAACAAGCTTATGAGGAAAATTGATAATTTTATTGATGCATTAAAGGTAAAATGACAAATCAAAGAAAGATAGACAGAATTACATCCTCCTTTGAAGGCAAAATGAGAAATCGGAAAATGCTAGCATTGTCAGCTTCTTGAATGATTGAGGAAAAAGCTCAGTCAGGATGACTAGTCCTCTTTTTCATCTTCAACGAGGAGATTCTTATCAATGCAGTCTTAAATGATATTCTTGAAGACGAAACAATGCTCGGTATCATGACACATTGTCTGATGAAACTTGCAGAATTGATCTTTAAACATTCCCATGGTCACAGGAGGATCCGCTATCTTGGGGAATCTAACCATCCCTTTAGCTATCATGTATTCTAGAACTTGCTCGAGCGGCTGTTCTAAGAGAGTAAAATTGTGCTTGTATCTCTAACCGTCATGCTTTGGTCTCCCTTGGGGTTTTAATTCTAGTTGGATGCTCGAGGGAGGGCTGTCATTCTGCTTGTTGATTCTGTCCTCTTGTCTTGTATGATCATCTTTGCCAGAATTTAGACTCTCTGATCCACCGGTGTGGTTCTTTCTGCCACCCCTTTTGCTTTTTCCATTGCTGTTGCCGGGGGCATTCGCAGAGAATGTGAAGTTTGACTTCTTTTTGGTATCTAAATTGCTCTTTGAGAGTGTGGGACTCTCATATACTCCATTCTCTATTCCCATCTCGAGCCATTCAGCTCGTTCTATCAATTCGATGAAAGATCGTGCTGGGGAAGTAGAGATTAAGCCTCTCAAAGGTTGGGAGAAATTATTCAGGATGACCGACAACGCATGCCCTTCTAATATCGGATTCTTCATTTGATTCTAGGTGGATCTCCATCTGTGGATAAAGTCTCTGGCCTTTTCAGTGTCCTTCTGCTTTAGATTGTAAAGATGATTCAGGGTGGGTAGCACCTTAGTATTGAACAAGAATCACTCAATGAAAAGATTAACCACCTTGTCGAATTCCTTCAACTCAATGGGATTAATGTGCTTTGAATACCATTTTGCAACAATGCCCTCTAGACTGCGAGGAAAAAATCTAAACAAAGCGTGATTGTCTCTCTTGAATCTATTGCATTCTGCAAAGAACATAGCCAGGTGAGCCTTGGGATTGCCAGTCCCATCAAATTTGACAAATTTGCGAGGGAGATCTTCTAGGTTGTCATTTCCTTCCAGACCATCATAGAAATCTTCGCTTATAAAAATCTTTTTGCCCTTGTCGCGGGCCTGCAAATCCCGAACTATCCTAACCATATCTTTGAACTGTGGTTGGTCAGAATCACTGATAGACTAATCTTTGAATTTATGGGCTGACCCTTGCCTCTGAGCAGACTTGCGGAGTATCTGCTGAGTCTCAATTTCTTCATCTGTGTCTCCCACTGATTCTTCTTCATCAGATGTATCTTCATGCTGGACACGCTTTTTAGATATCTTCACCTGCTTCTTGACTGTGTGACCCTCAGCCTTCTGCTTGACTTGGGTCTGCTCTCTACTGGCTTCAGCTTGCTCTGCCAGCACCTTGCTCATCATCTCTTTGAACATGGCATATATCTGAGGATCAATGTCATCCTCGAATTGCTGCCCTTGAATTCTGCTTGATCGAGGAGAGTCCATCTCTTCTTCTGAGGCTATGGAATATACTATGCTCTCGATTGGTGCAGTTTTTTTTCTTGACCTCGTCTGAACCATTAAATATCACGAATGCTCTCTGCAGGGCAAAATTGAGGGTTAGGCTTTTGAAAGAGATTTTAATTGAAAGAAAAATATTTTCTGGGAAATTTGGTAGACAATTGAAAGAATATCCCATTACTAGGGATTAAGTCATCATTGAGGTTACGACAATTACGTTGTCATTCCTTCGCAAAGAAAATAAACAACTGAAAATTATGCCTTGTTACCTAGGCGAGGTCGTCAAAATAAGAATGAAGAATTTGAAAGATTTTTATTCATTGAAGAGAAAACATGATTGCATTAATAATAAACTTGGGAAAGAGGCGGACAGACAATTTTCCACCAATCTTTATAATCAGCAGAGACACAAGGACTAGGAAAAAGTGAAAGAGTAACAAAAGAGTCCTAGCCATATCTAGCAGAATGGTATGTTCCGGACCACTATGCTGATGTAAGGTCGAATTCTGGCACAACTCATGATAGCAGCCACATCTCTATGTGCTTCTGTCTTTGAGAAAACTGTCGAACACACCGCTCTAGATGATAATAAGCGCAGAAGAATGGACCAAGCAACTTGAATCTCTTGCCATGCGCATAGGTGTATCTGAGAGGTGATAACTCTCGGTCAAAATATTCCCATACCACTTCTTCTTCCTGCAGATGATCAATCAGGAACCGGTACTGCGTAACTGGAAGGAGCTCCTTGCCCTTATATCTGAATGAACTAGCTCTGGTCGGTACATGCTAAAGAAACCAAGACTGAAGTGCATAAGTACATCGCTCGACTAAGATGGACTCTCCAAGAGTGAAACGAGTCAATCATCTGTATAGAAAAGCAAGCGTGGCCATGGCTATCGAAAGACGGTTGTCGACTTCCCCATCTTCTCATAAGCTAACTATTCTGACATCCACATAATTTTGTCCGTTTGGAAAGAAAGCGAGTCCCACAGTGCATAGAACCATCGCATGCTAAATTCTCTCTCGAGCTGTCCTGGATAGCGAGCTCACTTCCGTGAATGCCCCGTACTGTCGGTAGATCTCGATTAGGCTCACATATTCATGCCCATTTTCTTCAATTAGTGGCCAAGACTTGCGCCCTGTCATGCGAGCTAAAGCATCTTTGGGGTCCAGACCCTTGACATTGATCAGAAACTGCTGCTCTAATGGATCTCCAGGCTGACCAGCTGGCTCAGGCAATCCCATGATCTCTGAAAATTCGTCCATCAACAGAGTCATCTCGCCCCATGGGAACCAGAATATGCAAGTGCGCAGATTCCACCGCTCTACTAATGCATGAATCAGATTGCTGTTGGTTGATATTTTGGAAGTGGTATTTTTAAAACAATAATTTTCAATAAAAGCTTTGGAAAATCGTCAACCAAAGATATAAAAACTGACTTTCCACGAAGTGGTAAGTGCAGGTCGAATCCACAGGGAACAAGAATTACTTAAAATATTTCTCAAAAATTTAATTTATTAATTACAAATCTCAATCTACAATTACAAAGCTAATACAACGACAATTAATCACTAAAAGGAATGAAAAAACAATTCAATCTTCAGTGCACGCCAAGGGTATTTCGGTCCTTTCACCAGTTATCCAATCTTCGCACTTGGACAATAACCCTGGAAAATGATTATGATTTTCAACCTAAAAACAAAGGAAAATGAAGAGTTAGTAATTTATTCTAATAATGCAAGTTAAAAATGCAACTAAACCTAATTTTCAAGCAATTGGCAAAATAATTCCTAATTACACTAAACAATTAATTAAAATATTAAACTAATGCAAAAATCAACTAACCTAAGTCCAACAATGCTATATGATGTAGATGAAGTACCTAATATGCAGAAAATATTGAAAACAATACGAAAATGCCGAAACTAAGGAAATTACCAATATGCCCCTAACTAGTGTAAAATAGATTTCTGACAGCTTGTTGGAAAACCACTGTTTGACAAAGCAAACGAGGTCCGATTTTCCCAAAATTTATTTTTTTCTGTAACTAACAGATTAAATGATCTGAAAGTTTTTACAGAATGAAAAAATGATATTTGGAACTCCAGATATAAGCGTTTCAAAACTTGGAAAAATCAGGATATCGCAAGTCCCGAAATTTAAAAACCAGAAAAAGCAGTTTTAACAAAACGCTTAAAAATCAGACCAAACCAACTCGGATCGAGCTGAAATTTGGTCTGCAAATAGTTAACACACCAATAAAGTGAATAGAAAAATAATAATTTGAAAACTCGGAATTTTTGCACATGAAATGACGACAGTGCGATAGGGCAAAAATCGGGTTTTTCTTTGAGTGCACTATTCACTAAATAAATATATTTTGAACACTAGAAATGCAAAGTAACCCTAATGCAATCTAAATGAGACTAATTAACAGTGTATATAGAGATGATGAATGCAATATTACTAAATGAATGAAAGAATAAACGCAAGTTGCAATTTATGACTAACACTGAGCTAACTAACGATGCAAATGCAACTAAGCTAATCAAAGAGATGCAAACCTAGTTAAATAAATTAAAAACTACAGTTATTACTAACTAACTACTATTGGAATAATTGAACTACACAAATCACACACAAGAAACAATTACAACTTGAACACACACTTCTACAATATAACTAGATCAATTGAATAAATAACTAAACTAGTTAGTCTGAAATCAATATGAAGTACAACTAAATGGAATGAAACCACTAAAGACTAAAGGCTGCAGGTTTAGGATAGGACTAGGGTTAGGTTCACTAGGTTGACTCAACTAGGCTCAGTTCACTCGGCTAGGCTTAGTCTAGGACTTGACTCAAGCTAGGTCTTGACTTAGCTAACTGGGTCAACTAGATTGACTAAGTTAGAGTAACTAATTTAAAGCTAATTAATAAATAAAGAAAAACGAAAATCAATAAAGCTATTTAATTCAAATCTAATACACGTCTAACTAAGAATTAAATAAGTAATAATGACTACCTACCTAATTGATGATTGAATTACTAACATAAATGGAATATACGAATTTCTAAAACCTAAACTAAGGCCACTATGACTAAATTAGTTAAGACCTAATTTGATTTAAATCACTAGGGAAAGTTAGATAAAAGGAGGGAAAGATGCATTAATGAATTTGAAAACTTGGAGTATCAAAAACCGTCCAACCCAAATATAAACATTCTCCTTAATGGCATTAAAATTCAACTTTGGGAAGTGGAAACATCCAGCCTAGAGACCCCCACGGTTTTGGTTTTCCAAGCAAAAATTAAATAGCAATTATTTCTTTCTTGAAACCGTGGATACCCAATTTGGAAATTTAATTGAATTTCAAAATCACTTTCCAAAGCTAAATGAGTAACTCCCTTTTAATAGGCAATCAAAATTTAATCCTTTCTTTAAATGCTCCACACGATTTTTGAAGAGTCCAATCTTTTCCAAAAACGTTTCCTAACTTTAATTACTTGCTTGCCCTCCTTCTCAGAATTCGTCAACCCTAATTAAAGTTATTCTATTCTAAATACATTAATATCTACCTAGGGTAATGAAAGGACCTAAATGGAAAACACAACTTTCTATAAGAAACTTAAATGGGTTACAACTAATTTAAGACTCACCTAAATAACTTCAAAAACGTCTAAGACATTAAACCTAAAGCATTGAACCTAGACACCATAATGGACTTACCTAATTGCAATTAATTCGTACCAAAAACAGCCTAGAGCTCAAATGAAGCTCTAATGGTTGCCGCCCCTCCTTTGGGAAGAAGACTACCGAAAATCCTAAAATCCGAATAGAACAACTAAGCTAAAACGATAATGAAAACGATAAAACTATTTTAACACAGAATTATACTAACTAATTCAACTAACGAAAACATAAACAATCTATCTATTATGCTAGAAATCAAAACAATATAAAACAACAAATTATCAAAGTACCTAGCCTAATACACCAAACAAAAAATTCGAAGATACTAAATCTATGTCTATGCAATATCTAACTTAACTCCACATGAATCAAAACTTTATACTATTAGAAAACTAAACAATATAGCAGACCGACAGCTAGCTGGACAATTAAACAAACTACCACAAATTGACTTTTGATTTTTCAATATAAAGAAAACACCTAAAACTTGAGAACACCAAAAACAAGATTTACAACGATCCTAAGATAACAAGATTGACTAACACAATTCTATGAAGCTGTTAAACTGCAACACACACAGCAAACCAAATGAATTACTCGATCTAAACACACGCACTTAACAAAAAGAAACTTCTAATTCAAAGAGGGTTTGAAAAAAAACAAATCACACGACCACATAGACTCAAACCAACATGGATCTTCAGCAAACTCAACTTGAATATGATGTAAATGAGGTCTGCTAAACCCGTTTTTCTGCAAAAAATTATCAAAGGCTAAAACTAAAAATGAACCAAGATCGGCTAGAATGGATCTAGCCGATTCTTTGGTTTTCAATGAAAAACGTCCTTTAATCTAGACCCAATGCCCAAAATAAATCAAACTAAACTTTTTAAAGGCTTTTTATATTGAAATAACACAGACAAACACGCTGGATAAGAAAACCCAAATCAGCTAGAAGAACCTCTAGCCGATTTACACGTTTTTAGATGAAAACGTTGAAAAAAACACAAATTGAATACATAATCAATGAAAGAAAACCTAATCTAGCATGCTGGTTTGTGCACGAGCTTTATACTATGGCTAAAACAATAAAAATAAAACAAACACACAAAAAACAATAAAAGAAAAACAGCACACACGATTTTGGGCTTTATCTAGAAGAAGACCTACCTCAAGGGCGATCTGACGATCGTGGGGAAGAAAAGAGCGGACAATGGCCTTGGTTTGACGTCCCGAACGGTTTGAGAATGCTGGAATGTCACCATGAACTGTATTTCCACAGCTGTAACACGTTGGAGATCCACCGAGGATGGAACGGGTGCCAATTCGCGATCGGACGGCCTAGAAAACCGGATGGAGGTAGGGCCGGCTCATCTTGATGGAGTGTTTCGTACTTCCGATCAAGATTGATGGTCTCCACCTCTGCTACACCTGCAAAAATACAGAAAATGGTGATTAATTACAGCAAGGAGGAAGAAGAAACGACAAGAATTGAAAAGGGAGATAAGAATATGCTTGGATTGCAAGCATGAACTTGATCTTCAATGGCCAATGGAGTGGAATGGAAGATTGGAAGGGGCTGGAGCTAGATTCACTGTAGGGGGCGCCAATCTCAATGCCAAAGACGCCTAGGGTTCTTCTAAAAAGTATATTTATACTTTTTGAAATTTCAGAAACAAGGTTATAAAAAATTATTTTACTAGGCGCCACTTTCTGAGGGGTTTTCTGCAAAAGTTTTTGAAATGGTTATGAATATGCATATGCGTGTCAGTTGGATTTTGGGCTTTCTAAAGGTTGATCCAAAGTCCAAATAGCCTAATTGGGTCAGATATGGATCCGATCCATCTCGAAATCCGTGCCCGAACACTGAAATAGCCATAACTCTCATTTTAACTCCGATTTTTCTGAAATTCGAACCATAACCCCTTATTATCAAAATGCATCTAAACATGGGTTTAAAACCTTAAACTCATTACAAAATGCATGAAAAACTTGTTAACATGATTTGCATTTCATGCATCATCAAATACCCCCATGCTTGAATGTTTGTTAGTCCCTTAACAAACCCTAATTATTCTATGCAACAGAGACAAGAAATGCTAAACACGAATGCATAAAACTAACTCACTTTCGTAGGAATCACAGTTGCATTTAGCGTATGCAACAAGCCCTTTCAACCCCTGGCTTACACCAGTGGACGAGTAAGGTCTCGTGAGGGTTTGCAGAGATGCTAGCCACAAACATCAATGAAATGCAAGGATGATTTTTAAAAAATATTAGGCCATTAAGAAAACAGTTGGAACAAATATTTCATGTAATGGACATTCTCAAAACAAATTCAGAAATCTCATGTCACCACAGTAAAATTCTTTTTCCTTTACTTTTCTAACATTGTAGCTTATTTTATGATTTTTCTCAGAAAGTCAAGTACTCTGATGTTTTACTCATTTTTCCTCACTTGTATATTTTCTGCACAGTAATGCACACATATTCTTAAGCAATGAACTTTTTCTCATTCAACACATTCTTTTTCTTTCTTTGGATTTTCAATTTTTCACCCTTTTTCAATTTTTCTCTTGAGCATTCTTCTCACATGAGCACTATTTCGAATATTCAGTTTTCATGACCCGTGTAGCGAGCTTTGGGTCAGTGACTCCCAGGTTGGCCGACCTTAGGGCACTAGATACAAAGTATCCCTCGGACTTAATTGCTTGAGTCACTAGACCTTCTATTCTAATAGTTTACGTATAGTCTTCCTCTCGTCATGTGCAATGTCTCTATCTCTTAGGCTTTCTATGCAGTCCATGTAACAAGGTTTCGAACCGGTGGCTCCCAAATCAGCTGGCTTTGGGGCACCAGGTGTAAAACACCCTTCAGATTCTACTTACTGGAACTACAAAGGCCACAGATATCGACTAGACAAGAGGATGATCTCCTTCGTTATCCTTTTCGTCAAAAGACTCAAACACTTCATCTCGTGTCTAACTTCCACTACTAGGATTCACGAAGACATCAACAACTAAACGTAGCTCTATTCTTTTAAGCTCATTCTTCAAAAATATATTTCCATTGCTTGTTTCTTTCATAAAACATACTGTGCATACTTATACTAAAGTGATTCAAAATTTTCTAACAATCAAATACTATATTTTCTTTGAATTTTCTCATAAATAACTACTCTATTTGAATCAGTTCAGAAAAAAAAAATTCATGGGCCTTACAAAATTTCTAACTTGTTAGATTATGCAAAAAAAAATCATATATGCTACAACTTTGTTCTCAGATGCCTACTTTAGCTACCAGACATAAAAAAAAAAATCTTAGTGTGCATCTAAACCACCCCCCCATGCTTGAATGACACTATCCCTAGTGGCATACAAAATATGTAAAAGTGCAATACAAATACACACTAAAAGACAATAAGAATAAATATGGGAGAAAGGATAGATACAACCTGATCTCTGATAGGCTTTTGAAATTTAATTGATTTGACTTTTTCATCTGATCAATGAATTCTCTAAAAGCTCTGCCCTGTACCTGGTAACTAATTCTCATACACAAAATGTTAGATTCATCCTGCATAAACCAAAAACAAATGTTAGCACATATGAAATGAAATACTAAAATAAAAGCAAGTACTGAAATGAAGAACAAAATTAATGTACATATGATACATCCCTCTGGTCGAATCCTCATGCCTTCATGAGATGCACTATCTCACACTCACCATTCTGTAAGGAATCTGAAATGAAGGGCTTCAGTCTTTGCCCATTAACCTTGAATGTACCTTGGGTCATAGGATCAAATAATGTAACTGCTCCATGTGGAAACACTTCTTTCACGATGTACGGTCCTGTCCATCTCGATCTCAACTTCCCTGGGAATAAATGCAAACGAGAATTGTATAGCCACACTATCTGCTCCGGCTCAAACACTTTTCTGACAATGTGCTCATCATGAAATGCTTTAGTGCGAGCTTTGTATAACTTGGCATTCTCATAAGCATCATTCCTGAGTTCCTCTAATTCTGAGAGCTGCAGTGCTCTCGCTTTGCCAGCCTGGGCAAGGTCAAAATTCAATTTCTTGATAGCCCAATACGCTCTATGCTCCAGCTCGACAAGAAGATGGCATGCTTTCCCGAATACAAGGCGATACGGGGACATGCCAATGGGAGTCTTAAATGCAGTCCTATATGCCCAAAGTGCATCATCTAAACGCTGGGACCAATCCTTGCGGTCTGGGCGAACTGTCTTCTCTAAAATTCGCTTAATCTCCCTATTCGACACCTCTACCTGTCCACTGGTGTGCGGATGATACGGAGTGGTGAATCTATGATTGACAAAATATCTTCTTAGCAGAGAAGCTATATGTACATTCCTAAAATGCTTGCCACCATCGCTAATCATCGCACGTGGCACACCAAAACGACTGAAAATGTTGTGCTTAATGAACTTAAGCACCACTCTATGATCATTGGTTTTGGTTGCCACAACCTCGACCCACTTGGACACATAATCAACCGCCACAAGAATGTATAAATTTTCGAATGAAGGCGGGAATGGTCCCATGAAATCAATGCCCCAAACATCAAAAATCTCAACTATCAAGATCGGGAGCAAGGGCATCATGTCCCTCTTGGACATGTTCCCAACCTACTGACATCGAATACATCGCCTGCAAAATTCATGAGCATCCCTGTGGAGTGTGGGCCAATAAAATCCTGACTGCAAAACCTTTGCATCTGTCTTCCTACTGCTAAAATGCCCTCCACAGGCTAATGAATGGGAAAAACTCAAAATGGACTCGTACTCCTCCTCCAGAACACATCTCCTAATGATCTGGTCTGCGCAATATCTGAACAACTCTGGTTCACCCCAATAATAGTGCCTCACCTGAGATAAGAAACTCTCGCGCTCATTCTTGTTCCAATGCTCAGGTATCTGTCTCGAAACCAGATAGTTCACAATATCCTCAAACCAGGGTAACTGTGATATCCTGACTGACATGATCTGCTCGTCGAGAAAAGAATCACTGATCGGCCTCTAATTCTGCATGGTCTCCACGATCAGTCTAGAAAGGTGGTCTGCTACTACATTCTCGCTTCTCTTCTTATCTCGAATCTCGAGATCAAACTCCTGTAGTAGCAGAACCCAACGAATCAGTCTCGGTTTGGTGTCTTTCTTATTCAACAGATATTTCAATGCAGCATGGTCAGAATAGACAACCACCTTCGAACCGAGCAAATAGGACCTAAATTTGTCCAATGCGAACACTACAACAAGTAGCTCCTTCTCTGTCGTGGTATAATTCATCTGAGCATCAGACAGAGTTCTACTTGTGTAGTAAATCACATAGGGCTTTCTATCAAAGCGTTGTCCTAATATGGCTCCCATAGCATACTCAGAAGCATCGCACATAATCTCAAATGGGAGAGTCCAATCCAGAGGTCTCAAAATGGGCGCAATAATCAAGGCCTCTTTGAGAATCTCAAAGGCCTTCATACAATCCTCGCTAAAAACAAAGGGCTGGTCTTTCTCCAATAAAGTGCAAAGCGGTCGAGAGATTTTACTAAAATCCTTTATGAACCGCCTATAAAAGCCTGCATCCCCTAAAAATGACTGAATCTTCCTCACAGAGGTGGGTGGAGTCAAACGAGAAATGGATTCCACCTTCGCTCTGTCAACCTCAATGCCCCGCTTGAACACAATGTGTCCAAGCACAATCCCCTCCTGGACCATAAAGTGACTATTTTCCCAACTCAAGACAAGATTTGTCTCCGCACACCTACTCAGTACTCGAGTAAGTTTTTGGAGGCAATCTTCGAATGAAGAGCCATACACTGAAAAGTTGTCCATGAAAACCTCCATCACATCATCTATCATGTCTGAGAAGATAGCAAGCATGCACCTCTGAAAAGTTGTTGGGGCATTGCAGAGCCCGAACGACATACGTCTGAATGCGAAGGTGCCATAAGGACATGTAAATGTCATCTTCTCCTGGTCGTCACGATGGACAACTACCTGATTGTATCCTGAGTACCCATCTAAAAAGCAGTAATAGCTCTGTCCTGCGAGTCTCTCTAAGATCTGATCAATGAACGGCAATGTGAAATGATCTTTCCTAGTTGCCACATTCAACTTCCTATAATCGATGCAGACTCGCTATCCTGTAGTGGTCCTCATCGGAATTCTGTCACCCTTCTCATTCTCCACAACAGTGAGTCCTGACTTCTTCGGTACAACCTGAATCAGACTGACCCACTGGCTATCAGAAACAGGGTAAATGATTCCGGCATCCAACCACTTCACCACCTCATTCTTCACCACTTCCTTCATATTGGGATTTAGCCTTCTCTGCATATCTCTCAACGACTTGACTTCCTCATCGCAATGGATTCTATGCATGAAGAATGAAGGATCAATCCCCTTCAGATCAGCAACTCCCCAGTCAATCGCTGCTTGTGCTCTCGTAGAATAGTCAATAATCTCTGCTCCTGCTCCTCAGTGAGCAGGGACGAGATGATCACAGGCAGAGTCTTATCATCTCCGAGGTATGCATACTTGAGTGAATCCAGTAAGGGTTTCAACTCAAGTTTCGGAGGTGACTCGATCGAAGATTTGGCAGGGGACTCCGTAAGTGGTGGGAGAGGCTCAATGATAGCTTCCCAAGGTGGTCTCTCTGACGACACTCTAGACACATCTATGCTATCTATACAACTATTCTTCTCTATATGGTACAAATCTAAAGAATCCTCAGTAATATACAAATCGGGTTGCTCCTCCAACAACTCATGTGCAATATCTACATGAAAGCAGTCCATGTCTCCCGCTGGTCCCATCGCGACATTGAAAATATTCAGCTTGACCTTCCTATTGCCGAATGAGAGATCCATAGCTCCGGTCCTACAGTTGATGCACGCATTGGCAGTCGCCAAGAATGGTCTGCCCAAAATTATCGGAGTCTGGTGCTGGTTGTCTACTCCTTCCATATCCAGAATAATGAAATCGACGGGAAAATAAAAATCATCCACTTTAACTAGCACGTCCTCCAAGACACCTCTCGGTACCTTGACAGAACGATCTGCTAGCTGAAGTGTAATAGGAGTCGATCTCATCTCATCTAGCCCAAAAGAATCAAAGAAATATCCGGGCAGAATGTTCATGCTTGCTCCAAGATCGAGCAATGCACGTTCTATCTGGATGTTCCCTATGGTAAAAGCAATGATCAGGGCTCGAGGGTCCTTGAGCTTTGGTGGTGTCTGATGCTGAAGTACTGAACTCACCTGCTCAGTAAGATGGACTCTGTTAGGAACTTTCTCTCTAGATTTCCTCTTCTGAGTACATAACTCCTTCAGGAATTTGGCATAAGCCGTCACCTACTGAATCACATCGAGCAACGACAAGTTGATCTGCACATGCTTGAAGATGTCAAGCATGTCCTAGATCTTCGCACCTTTCTTCCCTCTAAATCTGTGAGACTCTAATGCTTTGGGATAGGGTGGTGGGGGAATATACTCGGGTGGTTCCTCCTCTTTGTGAGAAGGCTCACGCCTATCCTTCTTCTGCACTGAGGATGATAAAGATGATGAAGGTGAAGAAGATGATGATGGGGATGATGATGATGGCTAAGCCGACAAAGGTGAAACAATGGTCTCTGGCTCCTCGATCCTCTCTCTACTCTCTCTCTCTGCTCTTGACGTGATACCCACGTCCACTCCTCAGAGCCATAACAGATTTGGCGTGCTTCGGGTTCATGACAGCCTGGCTCGGCAATGTACCCTCGGGTCTCCTACTGATCGCTTCTGCTATCTGTCCCATTTGCGACTCTCACTTTGCAATGGACTGCGTATGTGAGCTCAAGATCTGGCTACACTTCTTGAAGGCATTCTGATTAGAGGTTTTCACCTCTTGGAATGCCTGGAGAAGTCTCTCCTCAAAAGATGTCTGCGGGGCAGACTCCTGCTGAATCGGGGGAGGAAATGAGGGAGAAGATTGAGAATAGCTCGGCCTCGGAAATGTCTAAGAAAAAGATGGTGGCAGAGCTGGCTGGGAGGATGTAGGCATCTCAATGGAAGATTGTGGATTCTTCCATGAAAAATTGGGATGGTTACGCCAACCCTGATTATATGTAGATGAGAATGGGTTGTTCGGTGGTCTGACGTAACCTTGAGCTGCCTGAACTTGTTCTTGAACAAATTCAGGGTACTGAGCTGCCGAAGGGCACTCAGTGATATCATGTGCCGGACTGGCACACAGAGTACACACCTGCTGGGTAGTGGGTGGTCCTGAGAGAAGCTGGTCCAACTTCTGAGCAATCATATCTACCTTGCACTGTAGTGCAGTAGATGGACCAATCTCAAGAACACCTGCTTTCTTCTGAATGATGGGCGTGGCTCTATCCAAATGAGAGCTCGAAGCATGGTGGAGAGAATTCTCGGCCAATGTATCAAATAACCTCCATGCTTCATCCTCACTCTTCAGCATGAATGTCCCCCTACATGAAAAGTCGATCATCTGACGATTCCTGTCAGACAATCCATCGTAAAAGCTCTGCACCAGTTGCCATCTCGGCACCTGATGATGGGGACATTTCCTGAGGAGATCCTTCATTCTCTCCCAGGTCTCATGAAAGTGCTCACCATCTAGCTCTAAGAAGCTAGTGATGGCTCTACGATATTGGTTCGTACGACCAATGGGAAAGTATTTCCTAAGAAACTCCTGTTGTAACTGATCCCAGGACTCTATTTCTACAGAATTTAAGGACTTTAGCCAATACTTGGCCTTGTCCTTCAATGAAAAGGAGAATAGAGTCAACCTCAAAGCGTCATCATCAAAATTTTGTATCTTTACAGTAGAACAGATTTTGAGGAATTCATCTAAATGTCGGTAGGGATCCTCGTGACTAAGGCCATAAAAATATGGGAGCATCTGAATAATGCTGGCCTTAGTCTCATAGTGAGGCGCACCTACATCGGGTCTCCGAATGCAGGATGCCTGAACATAATCTATGGGAATGAAGTATTCCTGCAGAGGACGTGGATGAACTGGGGGTGGAGGTGGAGGATCCATGTCAGCCATTGTTGTCGAACTTCGATGAGAATGCAAAATTCTCTCTGGGTTGTCAACAAATGGATGTAATGGTGTTCCTAGACCTCGTCTCCCCTGCATACACTGGTACTAAGACCAGATGTAAGCACACGACCTAATACTAAATCTAAAACTAAAACGGGTACTAGAATGTAAATAACACAAATAAAACAACTACTACACAAATATGTTAAACTAATTATGTCAGAATTATCTAACTAAGTAAATGAAATAAAAAATTAAACTACTCTAAAGTACTGAAAAGATAAATACAGGAAATCATAAACTAAGTTTTTCTAAAACCCACCTGTCTAATCGATCCTTGCAGAATGAATATAAAGTGAATCCTAGAAAGAACAGTATGTGAATCCTATATTTACTAACTATGTTAATCCTATATTCACTTACTAATCCTACTAACTAGAAAATAAAACAACTAAGTAACTAACTAAAACAGATTAATAAATCAAACTCTAAGAAATAAAATAAGTAATTCACCGTTCCCCGGGAACGGCGCAAAATTTGGTTGATATTTTGGAAGTGGTATTTTTAAAACTATAATTTTCAATAAAAGCTTTAGAAAATCGTCAACCAAAGATATAAAAACCGACTTTCCACGAAGTGGTAAGTGCGGGTCGAATCCACAGGGAACAAGAATTACTTAAAATATTTCTCAAAAATTTAATTTATTAATTACAAATCTCAATCTACAATTACAAAGCTAATACAACGACGATTAATCACTAAAAAGAATGAAAAAGCAATTCAATCTTCAGTGTTGGAGGTTAGCCTGCAACAAAATGAGGGTGTAACACCCCAAATTTTGTAACCCGAAAAAATGGTGGATTTTTTTTTTTTGAAATACATTTAAAACTTTTAGCAATTAACAGCGGAAAAACACATTGGGTATAAAACTTGGCATGCTACTACATATGAACACTTGCAAACATATAATTATGGAATTTAAAATTTAACAACTAATTAACCATGCATTAAATAAAATTAAAGTTCCACAGTATCCAAAATTAATCACATTTATCCTTAAATTGAATTAAAATAAAATCAGAGTTCAGAATCCATGAAGCAGAGGAAAGGTAGGCTCAGTTCCCATCTCAACCTTCCGCCTTCGCACGTAAGTACATACTCTTCACTTGAAAAATATTAAACCATATAGGGTCAGACAAAACATGTCTCAGTAGAGTAAAATATGCTAAACTTGTAAGACAGAATTACAAGACAATGATTTCGATAGAGATTTCATGGTTTAACATTTAATTTAACTTAAACAATCATACAACTAATCATGCATGTTTAGAATTTTTACATTTAACAGAAAACATTAATCCATACATTCAAAATACAAAATGCATGAACAAATAATATGCATGACTTACCATATGCAGAAGCCCTTCAATGCATATTTTCTTATCTTTAATTATATTTTCTTAATTAGATGATACATGTGATGCCAAATTAATGCACACACCATTTAAGTTATCACTTCTTAGCCCTGCTGATACGACGCAGGCAAACATTCTCAGATCAGGACCATGACACTGAACTTGTTTGTGATCATGCAAATTTTTTTCTCTCGTTCCTCTTTTCCTTTCTTTTTGCCTTTCTAGCCTTTATTCCCCTTTTTGAAAGGGAATAAAAAAAGATAGAAAAGAAGAGAGAATAAGAAAAAGAGAGAAGAGAGAGAGGAACTCTTTTGCAAGGTCTCATCTGACCAAAATTTTTTAAAAAAATGCCTTAAAATCACATACCTCCGTTTTGAAAATTTGTGGAAAAATGGAGAGACGGGATTCGCTCGTCGGTACGAGGTTCGACCGTTCCTGGCGCCTTTACCAGGGTAATTGAACCAAGGATCAAATTCATGTCTTTTACTTTGCTAAAATATTATCTAAGAATTTATCCTAAGTCTAAATGCACAAAAAATCATGCTTGTGCAATGCAAGGATGTATGCTCTTTTTTAAAAAAAATGATTTGGAAATCTCCAAGTATTTCTGAGATGAATTTGATAATAGAGTGAAGAAAATGTTTCTAACTTAGAACTTAAGATAGATCAGAAATGATGTTTAAAGTTCTGAGTTTTTAAAATAATCAGAGTTTTGAGAAAATAAATCTTGATTTTGAAAAGAATGATTTGAAGCTGAGATAAAAGAAAAAGAAAGGAAGTTTCAAGGTCAGAAATTGGACCTTGAATCTGGATTTAGGAGCGGAGATGAATTTTTGAAATGGAATTAAATTCCAGATTCGAAGTTTTTGAATCAGAATGGGATTTGAGAAATCCAAGTTAAGTTTAAAAAATAAAATTGGGTTAAAGAGATCAAGATAGGATATGAGAAATGGGAATTATTCTTTTGGATTTTGGGAATCAAGATAGACTTGGATTTGGAATCTGGCATTTTAAATGGATTTTGGATCTGAGATCCAAGATGGAGTTGCTTTTGGAAATCTGGATCCTAAATGGAATTTGGATATGAAGTCTGAGATCCAAGATGAAGTTGAATTCTGGATCTAGAATCCTAAATGAGAATTGGATATGAAATCTGAGATCCAAGATGAAGTTGAAGTTCTGGATCCTAAATGGAATTGGATCCAAGATCTGGAATCCAAGATGGAATTTGGATCTGAAGTCTGAGATCCAATAGTGGAGATTGCATTTGGAAATCTGGATCCAAGTTGGGATTGGGTTCTAACTTTTGATTTGGATTTTCGAAAGTCCAAATGGGATTTTTGAAAATAGGTCTGGGTTTTGAAAACCTAGATTGAATTTAAATTTTTTAGGAAGAATCAAATTTTGAGATCCAGAATCACTTTCAGAGCCTTGATTTTGATTTGAGAAGCATTTTAAAAATAAAGAATAATTCTGAATTTTGAAATCAGAAGATGAATCAGAAATTTTGAAATTGATTGATTTGAACTTGAATTTGACTTTGAACTTAAAAAATGATCTTGGAATTTTGATTTGAAACTTGAAATTTGATTTAGAATTAGAGATTGAATTTTAAATATACAAATGAATTGGACTTTGAAAATGAAGCTTGAATTTGGATTTGGAAAATAAATCAAGAATTTCAAAGTTAAATTGAACTTTGAATTTGATTAGAGTTTTGAATATAAAATGAATTTGAAACTTCAAAGCCAAATTGGACTTTGAAAATGAGATAGAAATGATGAATTGAAATAGAAATTGAAGAAAGATATGCAAAAATCACTTAGAGTTTTGAAAAAGAATTTTGAAAATATGATGTAATTCTACTCTAAATGATGAATGAATTTAAAGATTTTGAAATTGGATTTGAAAAAAAAATCATATTTCATTCTTTAAATGAATTAAAATAAGATTGAAGATATAATACATTCCTGACTATGGTCATTGAATGCATTATATAATAATCTATATTTAAATTCAGGTGAAGAATAGAACATATTTTGATGCTTTTATAGAGTTTAAAATGAAATTAAATCTCAATATATCCTGACTATGGCCATTGATATATATTTTGAGTTAATTTTAAATTAAACTCTGATAAAAGAAGGAAATATTCAGAAAAGTATGATGATTTTTTAAAAGGATCCAGTGTAGATCCAATGTTATTTTATGAAAGATGAAAATCCTAAGTTTTGTTCACATCCTAACTATGGTCATTGATGCAATTCATCAACTTAGGATTTAATCACTTTTTATAAAATGGTTCACGTGTCATTCGTGTTCCCATTTGTAACATTTTGCAAAAAGAGGAAGAATGATATGGAGACAAGTGTTTCTAAAACACATATGCTCATACATTCTAATCTAATACCAGGAATGTAAATTCTCATTTTGTATCTAGCTATTATAATCTTTAAATTGTATTGAAATTTAAGTTCCTAATCTAGGAAAGAATTTCAATAACTCATAACCATCCTGCAAAGATAGAGTTAGTGTAAAACAAAATGGCAAATATGGGGTAAAATCTAGATATCATATTCTCATTTGAATAAAAAGAGAGAGAAAAAAAAAATGAAGGCATCTATCTAAAGATATACATTTAACTATCTGAAAATGATAGTGCAAACAAAATGGGGGTGACATACATAGAGGCATAAAAAAAAAAAAAGAGCATGAATTATACCGATTGTAAAAGGAAAGACCCACGGTTGGCATGAAATATATATAAGTTCCATATGAAAGAATAATAGCTTACAGATGCTGGGAAACTATGAAATAGTGGTGTTGATACAAGGGTCTGGAAGTTGGTGACAACATTGGTGAATATGCTGTCATCAGGTGAGATATTAATGGGAGGTGTTGCTACAGTAGTATAAGTGGATGGAGCCCCTTTAGTGATGGGCTGATAGGGTGAAAGGGATATTAGGAGCATGTGATTTGGACGATCCATAGAAGGAAGTCTCATGGAATAAGTATAACCAAATAACTTGAATCCAGTTTTTTTTTTTTATCTGCAGCTCTGAAAATAGACTTTTGAAGAGTTGGCTTAGACAAAACATTGTTTAGGACCATCAGCATGAGTCACAGTTGATTCCTAGCCTCTATCAGACAATGGTTCTGTTGTATTTTCTTCATTGGAAGACTTATACAAGTCTTTTGTCTTTGACCATTATGACCACAACCTATTGTGGGATTACAAGCATATGAGGTGGGTTTGAAATCTTTGAACAGAAGATACTAAAAGTGATGCTAATCAATCAGAATTGTACACAATGCTAAAAAGAAAGTAATAAAAGAGCACAGTAAAACAACCAATGTTGCAACCAATATTTTGAAATGTAATTAAATTTTATTGGAAGAATACAGTAAAGATTTCACTTAATCAGGCTTCACCACTAGTGCTTTACTGTAATCAAAGATAATGAATTCAGACTAAATTCTAGTCAACCAACCAACAAAAACCCAGGGTCTGGATGTTACTAATCTAAACAAGATCAACCATATCTAATCCATTTTTTTTAACAGAGAGATCAAATTTCACATTTATTGGACTTCAAAGAAAGAGAATCAGGTGACAACCATAGGACAATGGTCATATGGCTGGAGTTTATCAATAGTTCAAATTCATGTCTTTAACAATTATTCCATCAGCATGCGCACAAATTCGATTTTGATGGAACTTTATACAAATTTTCTGGGAAGACAATGAAAGAAAGATATTCGCAGAAAATTCAAGCATTCATTGCTCTGATAGGTCTGATGGTGAAGAATATCTCTACTCTTCAATAATAATGGAAATTACCTGATCTGTGAGCTCTGTTATGCACCAACTCGCGATCCTCAATATTCTGCTATACTAAAGTATGCAGATATGGCTTCTTCACCATAAATAAGCTCAAGCAACACCCAGACTCTGATAACTTCTTGATGACAATCAGACTTCCCAAAGGCTTGTCTGGCAACAGGACTCCATAGGAGTTTTTATAACATTCTTTGAATTGCCTGGAGTTCCTTGATTGCACTGGAATTCTGAAGGAGAGAGGAGGGAGCTTCTCCTTTTTTTTTTTTTTGAAGCTTTTCCAATGAAGAGTCGAGGGGCGTCAATGGATGATGGAGTGGTGGAAAGATCCCCTTCCCCCCTTCTCGATGCCTCTTCATATAGGAAGAGGTGAACCATCGAGAAGGAGAGGGTTTGTTGATGATGGAGGGCGGTTGGTCTGGAGCCATTGATCGGAAGCTGGAGAATGAAAGGGGGATTCCGTTGGCGATGGAGGGTTGAGGCAAAGCAGGAGGAGGATGGGCGGAAGCGAAGGGGGGAAGCTTCTGGAGGGCGGATCTGCGAAAGGGAGAAGGCGAGAGAGAGGGTCTGAAAACCCTAACTCGTCTTTCCGAGGGTTGTAAAGGAGCTTTTTCTAGAGTTTTCTAAAAAAGGGTCTCTTAAAAAAAAATCCTCAAAACGGGTTTTTAAAGCTATTTTTCTGCAATTTTTACTATTTTTTATTTTTTTTCTTTTCTTTTTTTCGATACTTTTTTATTTTTTTGTTATTTTGGAAATAAAACCCTAAAACCTAAGCAATACGAGAGACAAGACTATTTTTTTGTATTTTTGATAAATATTTACAAAAAGAGGGGTTTTCTGAAAATTTGGGTTTGATTTCTTCAAAAAAACGAGTTTGGATTCAAAATTTAAGAAGATTTTTGAGTTTTTAACCTCGAAGTTAGAAATATAGAGCAATGAATCCCAACGAATGCCAGATGGACTGTCTGAGCCATTTAAAAATTATCTTTGGTATTTTTGGTAATTTTAATTCGAAAATTGGACAATGAGGCTCAAATTTGGATTTTGATATTGGATCCGGGTCCGAAACTGAGTCAGATGTATAAAAATTTCAATAAAATCTGAGAAATTTTGGAATTTAGATTTTAAACTTGCTCGATTGCTCAGAAAATGGGGTCAGGGGCAAAAAAAAAGGGAACATTTACAATATTTTAAAAAATTTGGGATGTTCACAGATGCCCCTCTTTGCTACTAAGCCGATTGAAAGCTGAGCTTAGTGGTAAAGAAACACTCCAAATTTTGAAAAATGCCCTAGTTAGCCAACCTGAACTGGGTGTGGAAGAATTACTTTAAAAACATGGCTTTTCAGACTTAAAACCTTATCCTGAATGGTTCGGGGGGGGAGGGGGATAAAATCCTCGAAAATGATATGACTGAATAATAAAAAATGAGGAAATCGTGATGGGACTTTGGGTAAAGGTCCCAAAATGGTGAAAGATAAGAATTTTGATCAAGTCTTGTTGGTGAGACAAGATCAGCCTTTTGGAATGACTCAGGTTTAGCCCTTAACCTGGATGGGACAAATATAAATCCAGATAATTTGGATGGGGAAAGGAATATAAGCGGACCTTGATGGGACATTTTTGAGAGAAATGCCCCGTGAGATGAAACGCAAGTATGATCCTTTCCTGAATGGATATATATAGAGCATGAATTCCTTTGTGGGGAAAAACCATGATGGGACTGAGAGGATTACCTCGTCGAAACGAGGTTCAGGTTTAAACCAAACCTGAAAGGAAGATACCTCGTGGAACGAGGTTCAGGCTTAACCCTTAGCCTGAAAGGGGCGACCATACAGAATCCTCAGACGAGGAAGCCGTGATGGGACAACGAAATGCATCGCCAAAGCAAGATTCAGGTTTAACCCTTGACCTGAGTGAGGGGAAATCGTATGGAATCCTCGGATTAAGAAACTGTGATGGGACTAGAAAGGATATCTAGTCGAAATGAGACTCAGGTTTAACCCTAACTTGAATAGAAAGATACCTCATGGAGCGAGGTTCAGGCTTTACCCCTTATCTTGAAAGGGGCGATCATACGGAATCCTCGAATGAAGAATCCATGATGGGACCTTCAGAATTTGGATGAACTAATCCGAAAGGGGTTTTGCGAGAAGAGAAAAATAAGGGATTTCCTAAAGCTTAGAAAAAGGGATGATTTGGGGCGTTTGTAAACACCCCAAATTTTCCTCATCCATTCTCAAACAACCCTTCTCGTGTAGTGCCAACCCTGTTAGGTCAGTATAGGAGTCAAACCCCGAGTCAGTTTCAGAAAATCACCACTTTACCAATTTTTCATTAGGAAAATTACCATTTTACCCCTACGACATCCCGGACCCCAGTCAGTCAGAGTAAACCAAGCTCAGTGGTCAGTTCAGAACATTTAGAATATCAGTCATTTCAAATTCATTTGAGTCCACAATGAACAAACCATTTTCATTTCTGACCATTCCTGCCAAAATGGGATCATTTCTTCAGAAATGAGCTCATTTCTCACTCAAATCCAAGCCAATTGTCTCTGAGTTAGTCATTCATAGTCAGTCATACTCTCCAGAGTCTAACTTGAGCTCACCAGGAGTTCGAGTGCTTCTGTTTCAGTTCAAAACAATTTCTAAGTGTTCAGGAGCCCATTTTAGTCCATTTCAGCTCTTTCAGCTGAAATTGAGCCGAGTTCAGTCAGTTGAGCTAGTGTTTGAGCCTTGATTTTAGTTCATCTCAGTATTACTGACCTTTGTTTTAGCTCAAAGTCAGTTCAGGTTCGTAATTCACTTCACTCCAGTGACCATTCCGTATCATTTCTTTAAAAATGGCAGCTTTTCTTGAAACTTAAGCCGGAAAGGTCAGTTGAGTCAGTATTATTGTCAGTTCATTTGAGTTCTAAAACCCAGCTCAATCCAGTTCATTTCAGTTTAATCCAGCTCAAACCCTAATTTCCAGTGTCACTCTAGCTTGGCAGAGCTCAAAAATCATTTCTTCAATCATTTTTGCAAATTTTGTCAATTTTAACACTTTTTGAACTGATACAAGTGTCAATCGGGGTCTAACATCCAAAATTCTTCATTCAGGGTTAGCATTTCATGTCATTTCTCATCATTTCATATCATTTCTCAGCATTTCATAACATTTCTTCACATTTCATTCCATTTTCGAAGTCCAAAACTCCAGTTTTATAAATTTCAATCCAGATTGAGTTTTAAAAGTTTTCAGAAATCAATTTCAAACCCTAGGTTTTCAAAATTGACATTTTTACCCCCAAGATTCTAAATTTGGAAATATTTTCTCGAGAAAAACAATCTGGATTTCTTTTAAAGTTAAATTTTCAAATTCTATACTGGATTTGCTTCGCAACGAGGTATTGAACTTTAAAATCCGAGCTCATTTCAAAAACTGCCAAAAATAGCTCATTTCATCTAGAAATAAATTTGGAAGTATTTTCTTGACAAAAACAATCTGGATTTCTTTCAAAATCAATTTTTTAAATTGTACACTGGATTTGCTTCGCAACAGGATATTGAACTTCAAAATCCGAGCTTGTTTCAAAAACTGCCAAAAATAGCTCGTTTCGTGTGGAAATTTTCTGAAAAGACTATTTTACCCCTCTAATCGTCAAAATAAATTTCAAAAGTAGAATTTGGACCCGCTCTGAGATGGCCCACTCATTTACATTTATGTTTTATTAAAAAAAAATATTCTTTTATTCCTTTCAATTTTCTTTTATTTGTTCATTTTTTTTTATTTATTTATTTTGCATTTTAGAGAGGTGGGTCCCACAAAGTGGTCGCCCAAGCCTCCAGCCCCACTTTCCATTTTTTTCCTCATTTTTCTTTCCTTTTTCCTTTTCCCCTCCTTTTCTTTTTTTCCTTTTCTTTCTTTTTCTTCCTTTTCTTCTTCCTCTTCTTTCCTTCTTCCCTTCCTTCCTCCCTTCTTTTCCCTCTTGCCCAGCCATTCAGGTAAAGGGGTCTCTCCCTTTTTCATTGACTCATAAAACTTTAGGTAGGAGTCCAATTAAAACCTAAGTTTAAAACCAAAAAGAGAAAAAAGCCATACGGCAAAAAGGAGAGGTACAACCCCTCAAACCCCAAAACCAGAAGAAGCCCAAAATCTGCTGCAAAGTGTGGGTCTCAAGGCTCCTACTGTGCGCCGTCGCATCGCGCTGCATCTACTCGTCACCTGTATCCCCATAAAACGGGGTCAGTACTCTTGCGAGCTGGTGAGACAAACCATTCATACATTTTCATTTTAAAGGAAAAACAGAAAGTAGGCAGCATGACACAAGTATGCTAAATACCAGACTACAACTATCATAATGGAACAATTAGAAGCATTTGAAACAAAAGTACAAGTGTGTGTCAGGTAGGTGCTGTTGAGAAACTCGGTTTTGATGTCACATAATATGATACACTGTCTTATTTGATTTTGTATGATATGATAACATGTTCTCTTGAAATAATGTTATATTATGACTAAATATGTTTTGCCTTAAATCTAACGAGTATTTGATGCAAGGATATCTCACCCAATAAGGATGGAGACTTCCTGTTCAAGTACAACTATGGTGCAATCATACTCCTTGAAGAAAAAGCTTGATGAGCCATGCTTTCCTAAAGTTCAAATGAAGAAATCGGCTACCTCAAGTTGAAGATTTTTTCTTCTTTAGAGTCATATGTAACAGAACCTTCAGGAACTTGCATATTGCATATTACATACTCATTCATACATACTATATCATAAAAGTATACGATAGTTTCAAAAAGGTTCTTTTTTGAAAACTAACAAGTGTACCCTCTTACAACCTTTTTATGAAAAAGATATTTTGTCATATAATAATTGCACCTTCTTACAACCTTTTATGAAAAAGATATTTTGTCATATAATAATTGCACCTTCTTACAACCTTTTATGAAAAAGATATTTTGTCATATAATAATTGTACCTTCTTACAACCTTTTATGAAAAAGACATTTTGTCATTATACCTTACACTATATACAAGACAACACAAAACCGGCTACATAAGAAGAACAAATAAAATATGTTTTTGAAAAGACTTAAGATATCTTCTTTAAAATATTTTTTAATACAAGAAGAAGACAAAAACATAAATCGGCTACACAAAAGAAATAAAATATGTTTTTGAAAAGACTTAAGATATCTTCTTTAAAATATTTCTTAATACAAGAAGAAGACAAAAACATAAATCGGCTACACAAAAGAAATAAAATATGTTTTTGAAAAGACTTAAGATATCTTCTTTAAAATATTTCTTAATACAAGAAGAAGACAAAAACATAAATCGGCTACACAAAAGAAAAACAAATAAAATATGTTTTTAAAGGACTCTAGTTACTTTTTCTCATAACTATAGAATGTCGACTTACTTGAAGTCATCATTCTCTTTACAAAGCATTAAATACCTTCTGTAACAAATCCCTTCTAAATATCCTTCCCAAAGAATGTCGACCTTCTTTTTGGATCCTCATTCTCTCTGGAGACTTTAAAATACACTACATAAAGAACATACTTGACATGACTATGTACAAATAAATATCTCAAAGCACTCATAGTACTTACACTCATTTAAAGTAAAAAAGTACTAATGTACCTCAAATCATTAATTAGAATAAAAACAAAACTACAACCCAACGTTCAAATGTACTATTGTAAGAAATAGACTTTCTTACATAAAATATGTATTACCTAAAACACTACAACGACTAGTGTACCCTCTATCTTACTCTTCTAGAAAAAGGCATTCTCGATCTTCTCTAAAAGATATTTTTAAAAAAAAGACATAACATTTCATATTTCAAAAAGTTACAATTCCAAAATGTAACGACTACTTTTTATGAGCTATATAAACACACACACATAAACTATTCAAACAAGAATGAAATAGATGTGTGAGCTTACAAAGAGAAAAATATTCTATTCGTGATTTGAAAAAGAGAGCCTTGAAAAAGAAAGAGAAAAAGAAAAAGAAAAAGAAAAAGAAAGAAAAGAGAAAAAGTCAAGTCCAGCTCTTTGACAAAGAGTATCCTCTGAGTGACAAAACAGAACATTCTTAGAATCCTTCATTCGTGCATTCATATCATTCTGAAGGTTCTATAGGAAGTATTGTAACTCTGTTATTCACTGTATTCCTTCTTTGTTTAAAGAAGTAGACCTCTGTGAAAGAGGGTGTTGCCCTTCTCTGTTGGGAGAAGAAGACCTCTTGGGAAGAGGGTGTGCCCCTTCTCTGTTGAGAGAAGAAGACCTCTTGGGAAGAGGGTGTTGTACTATTTATCCGGTAACTCGGATGTTATAGTGGAATCTCAAGTGGTTTGCTTGGGGACTGGATGTAGGTCTGGATATTGACCGAACCAGTATAACTTCTGTGTTTTATGTGTTGTGCCTTATTGCTTAATTATTTTATTTTATCGATCATAATCATATTTCACTATTCACCCCCCCTCTAGTGGAATTTCATTTGGTATCAGAGCAGGTTTGCTGGTTTCGACGTAACAAGTCTCCCAGCACAAATGGCATCTACCTCTTATGCTCGTGATATTGAAGGTCAACACGCATCTCGTCCTCCCTTCTTCAATGGCTCCAACTATGGATATTGGAAGTGCAGAATGGCTATCTTTCTCAAATCCATAGACTTTGCTGTATGGAAAATTGTTGAGCATCCATACACATCTCCATCCGCAGACTATAACTTATGGTCTGATGAAGAAAAGAAAATGGCAAACTTAAATGCAAAGGCTATGAATGCCTTATATTGTGCCATTGATCAAAATGAATTCAACAGAATATCTATATGTGAATCTGCATATGACATTTGGCATTCTTTGGAGGTGATTCATGAAGGAACCAACAAAGTTAAAGAAGCCAAAATATCATCTCTTGTTAGAAAATATGAGTTGTTCAAAATGAACAAAGATGAACTCATCACAGAGATGTTTACCAGATTCACCAACATCACCAACGATCTCAAATCTCTGGGTGTAACATATTCCCAGACTGAAAAGGTGAAGAAAATCTTGAGATCTCTCACAACTGATTGGGAGAGAAAGACCACTGCTATTGAAGAAGCTCAAGATTTATCTAAGCTTACATTGGACGACTTAATAGGCAATCTTATGGCCTATGAAGTCCACATGAAAGAAAGAAGGGAAGAAGAGCAACCAGTAAAGAAAACTCTAGCTTTCCCAGCCCTATCTGAGAATGAAGACTCAGATAAAGAATCAGAAATTGCGCTGCTTACCAGAAAATTCCAGCGCTTCATGAGAAGGAACCGACTTCCAAATAGGCACAAGGAAAGAAAAGATCTTAAAGAAGATCCCATGTGCTTTCAGTGTAATAAGCCAGGGCACTTAAAACGTGACTGTCCCCTTCTCAAAAGAAAGTCCAAGACTGAGGAACCAAAGAAGAGGTTCTTCAAGAAAAAGGCTCTGCATGCTCAATGGGATGATTCAGAACCATCCACTAGTGAAGAGTCAAGTGATGATGAAGCCGAAACTGCAAATATGTGCTTCATGGCAAACGAAAGTTCGGTAAGTGAAATCTCTGATTTTTCCTTTGAAGAACTTCTAGATGCTTTTCAAGAACTATTTGAAGAATCTAGAAAATTGAGTTTCAAAAATAAAGCTTTAAAATCTGAAAATTTAGAGCTTTCTCACAAGAATGAAAAGCTCAGCAGTGAAAATTCTGAGTTGAAAAAGAAAAATCTTTTGCTTATATCTGAAATTTCTTCTACTAACTCCAAAACTAAAGATATGCAAGTAGAAATTTCAGAGCTAAAAAGTAAAACTGAGAACCTCATGAAAACGGTTTTCAAGTTTACTAAAGGTAAAGAGAACTTGGATAAACTCTTAACCTCTCAGAAGGTCTCCTTTTACAAGAATGGGATTAGCTATTCTCATTTCAAAAAACCTTCTTGTATAAATCAAAAGACCACATTTGTGAAAAGTTCATCTGAACCAAATAAGGAGTATTATATTGATAATCTTTTTAACTCCTCTAAAGAGATAGACAAACCCAAATCCAAATGGATATGGGTTCCAAAGTCTAACAAAAAAGGACCCGATTGGGTACCAAAAAGAAGATTTACTTAATGTTTTGCAGGCTCCAAAGAAGAACAGATGGATACTAGATAGTGGATGTTCAAAGCACATGACAGGACATCCAGACCTTTTTGCTGTTCTTCATCATAAAGAAGGAGGAACCGTCACCTTTGGAGATAACAACAAAGGTTTGATAATTGGTATTGGAAATATTGGTAACATAGACAAACCTCTTATCAAAGATGTTCTCCTTGTTAAAGGCTTAAAACATAACCTACTAAGTATCAGTCAAATGTGTGACACAGGTTATAATGTTAGCTTTAATCATGATGCATGCCTCATAGCTGACACAAATGAAAACATCATCTTAAAAGGTATAAGAAAGAATAATATATACGAACTATACCTAGAAAACATCACAGAACATTGTCTTATAGCTAATAATGACACTCAACATCTATGGCACATGAGAATGGGCCATGTCAATTCAAAATACATGTCCAAACTAGCTAAAAATAAATTAGTACGTGGGTTACCCAACATATCTTTTAAAAAGGATTATTTTTGTGATGCATGTCAATTAGGAAAATTGTCAAAATCTCCTTTCAAATCAAAAAATGTCATCTCAAGTAAAAGACCTTTAGAGCTTCTCCACCTGGACCTTTTTGGTCCTTCTAGGGTAGCTAGCCTTAATCATAATAGATATGTTTTTGTCATTGTAGATGATTACTCAAGATTTACTTGGGTAATATTTTTGAAAAACAAAAGTGACACGTTTTGTAAGTTTGAAATCTTATGTAAAAAATTACAAAACGAAAAATCATGTTCTATTGTTAAAATCCGTAGTGACCATGGAGGAGAATTTGAAAATGAACTCTTTGAAAATTTTTGTAACTTGCATGGTATTTCTCATAACTTTGCCTTCCCTAGAGCTGCACCTCAAAATGGTGTAGTAGAAAGAAAGAATAGAACCCTTCAGGAATCTGCCAGGACTATGCTCCAACAAAATAATCTTGTAAAATCTTTTTGGGCAGAAGCTGTTAATACTGCATGCTATATAACAAATAGAGTTCTCATTAGACCCTTATTAAATAAAACTCCCTATGAACTATTCTATGACAGAACTCCAAGAATAGACTACTTCAAAGTCTTTGGATGTAAATGCTTTATCCTAAACACAAAAGATAGCCTGGATAAGTTTGATGCTAAATCTGTTGAAGGCATATTCTTAGGATATTCAAGTCATAGTAAAGCATACAGAGTTTTCAATAAGTGTCATAATACTATTGAAGAATCTATGCATGTTAGTTTTTGTGAATCTATTGATCAATCTGTTCATATACAAACTAATGATGATGTTGAAAGTACAGATTTATTTTTAGATAACACAGCTAAGTCTAATGAAGATGATCACCAAAGAACCTTTGTCGATATCAAAGATCATCCTCAAAAGCAGATTTTGGGAGAACTAACAAAGGGGGTTCAAACTAGAGCTCAACTAGAACGGATTGCAAACATGGCATTCATTTCTCAACTTGAACCAAAGAAGATTGATGAAGCCATCATTGATGAGTTCTGGATGCTAGCCATGACTGAAGAACTGAATCAATTCCAAAGAAATGACGTTTGGGATCTTGTGCCGAGACCAAAGGATCATCCAATCATTGGGACAAGATGGATCTTCAGAAACAAGCTAGACGAAACAGGTAATGTTATAAGAAACAAGGCCAGACTAGTAGCTCAAGGATACAACCAGGAGGAAGGTATTGACTTTGATGAAACATTTGCTCCTGTTGCTAGACTTGAATCTATTAGAATGCTCTTAGCATATGCAAGCTATATGGATTTCAAATTATTTCAAATGGATGTTAAAAGTGCTTTCTTAAATGGTTTTATAAATGAAGAAGTCTATGTAAAACAACCTCCAGGATTTGAAAATGAACAATACCCAGATCATGTTTTTAAACTCAAACGTGCTTTGTATGGTTTGAAACAAGCACCTCGTGCTTGGTACGAAAGACTTAAAACCTTTTTATTAAAAACTGGTTTTTCTGTTGGCAAAGCAGATTCTACACTATTTGTCAAAGTAGTGGATAATCATACCCTAATTGTTCAAATCTATGTCGACGACATCATCTTTGGATCTTCTAACAGCACTCTCTGTGAAGATTTTTCTAAGTCCATGCAGAAGGAATTCGAAATGAGTATGATGGGAGAACTCACCTACTTTCTTGGACTGCATATTAAGCAAACCAAGGATGGAGTTTTCATCAACCAATCTAAGTATGCTCATGAACTTCTGAAGAGGTTCAACATGAACTCAACTGTTTCAAAATCCACTCCTATGAGCACTACTACTGTGTTGGACAAAGATGAAGATGGTAAGACTGTTGATACAAAGGTATACCGAGGTATGATAGGATCACTTCTTTATTTAACTGCTAGCCGTCCAGATATAATGTTTAGTGTTTGCTTGTGTGCTAGATTCCAGTCAAACCCAAAAGAATCACATCTTAAAGCTGTAAAAAGAATAATGAGATATTTAAAAGACACAGTTGATTTTGGATTATTCTATTCAAAATCCTCTACATTTGATCTAATCTCATACAGTGATGCTGACTTTGCTGGAAGTAAATCTGACAGAAAAAGCACAAGTGGAACATGTCACATGCTAGGGCACTCACTGGTATCATGGTTCAGTAAGAAACAGAATTGTGTATCATTATCAACTACTGAAGCCGAATACATTGCTGCTAGCCTAGCTTGTACTCAAGTTATCTGGATGAAACAAACATTAAAAGATTTTGATTTAAATTTTGAAAACACAACTATTTTTTGTGATAATACAAGTGCTATAAACCTATCTAAGAATCCTATTTTACACTCACGAACTAAGCACATTCAAATAAGACACCACTTCTTAAGAGAACAAGTCTTAAACAACATAATTAAACTAGAATTCATACCCACTAATCAGCAGTTAGCAGACATATTCACTAAACCATTAAGGCATGAAGACTTCACACGAATTAGAAGAGAACTAGGAATATGTAAACTAAGTGACTTATAAATTAATCACACTTAATATAATACTTCTTATAAGTTTTGTTAAAATCTTATTTTAAAAGTCTTTTTCTTCTTATCGATTTTTGTTAGTCAAACTAGGTTTCCATATTCACGTATACTCTAAACTCTTATAAGACACATTCTTTATGTCTTTCAACTTGTCATCTTTCAAGTACACATCCATAATGATTCCTTGTCCTATCTCCTTTCACTCATATCCATAAGAACTAATTATATTCAAAGCTATCATGACATTGTTCACATCACTCATCTCATATCTCCTTTATTATTTGTTGTCCTTTTGTGAAAACTTCTCTTACGATAAGTTGATTCACCTTCAACATGATAACATATTATTTTATGAGAAATCTTACTTTTCAATTTTTAGTCAAAATCGAATGATTTTTTTTGGTTCTTTTTACCTTCTTCTTCTAAAAATCTAGTTGCTATGTTTTTTTTTTTACGTATAAATGTTACTATATCATTTGTTATATCATATAGTATGTACACTCTATTTTTATCATGTCTTCTTTTCCTCTTATCAACACTTCACTAAGACATTAATGCCCTTCATGAAAAATTCAAATGATTATCCTCTCGTACCACCTTTTAAGTTATTATATTTCACATAAATTTTTACTATATCATCTATTATATCATAGCCTAAGAACAATCTATTATCATCTCTTCATGGTTTACATCTTTTACGAAAAAGTACTGTAAAATTCTCTTTTCAAAAACTTGTACGTTTTGTATCACCATTTTATCTCTCTCTCTCTACATTATACGAAGTTCCTTTTCATCCGTGACCATGACTCTCTCATATATTTTATATCTCTCTCAAATCGAGATTCATTAAAACCTTGTCCTTCACTCCACCTTTTGTCATACAATTTCTATCCAACTTCAAGTGATTGGTGTCCTTTATGACCACTCTCATTTCTTTTACATATCCGTATCACCCTCCTTTATATCTATTCACACTCCTTTCACGTATATCAAAATATACACTTCTTAAATAAGAAATTATTGCATTTCCTCATACTCTCATGTTTGTCCTATTCCAAACTCCCTCTTCACGATTTTGGAAAGCTTTCACATAAAGTAAATTCTTGAAAAAGTTGTTTGTTCTTATTAGGCCATTATTCACTCTCTATTCCTCATGATCTTCACGAAACACTTTAAAAACTCTTGAATCATTCTTTCTCTTACGTTTAATATGACACTCCATACTCAATTCATGACTCTTCTCACTATCCAACAGGATTGCCCATAGTAAATTTGTTACATATATATAGAAAAATTATTTCGAAACTATGTCCTTCTTAATATCTATGCTAATATAATACACTTTCTTCCAAAATTGATTTGATTTGTCATTCACGAGTCTCTTATTTTACAACTCACGCATTTCCTCATTTCATATCAACAATTATTTTTCCTTCTATTTAATCAATTGGTTCATCTCTTACCATTCCATTCGATCTTTTCTATCCTCATACAAATTTTCTCTCGATTCTAGCTCCTTTCTCTCCTAGTCCTTTATTTTCAAGATACTCGAAAATGACTTCCTCTTCTACCAATGTGATCACCTCCGCCGATCTAAGGTATCCTGATTTGTTTCACACCTACACCTCACTCTGCTCTTGCCCCATTCATGAAGGAAAATTGATCAACTTTGACGACTTCATGTTCTTCGACTTAGACACCTATCTCCCCGAACTCAAACCTCTCATAGGATCTTCATCCCCAGCCGCCTATTATCCTGAACTAGTTCGACTGTTTTATACCAACTTCTCTTCTGATCATGAACAAACCTCAATCACCAGCAAAGTCCGAGGACAGCTGATGATTTTCAATGCTTCCGACCTAGGTAGAATTCTAAATCTACCTTCCACCGGTACCGACCTTAACGCCATAGTACCAATCGACCGATCGGTACTTCGAAAAATACTTCTTTGCACCAACTGCTACCAACTTCCGTGGCACATGAGGAATCTCCAACCTCAAGCTCAGCTACTTGCCCAGATTCTTCTCCACAACCTCTATCCCAAGCATCCCCGCCAGGGATTAGTTCCTCGAAAAATCTCTCTTCTTATCTACGCAATCCTTTCTTCTCTTTCGATAAATTGGTCATCCATTATTTTCGACCTTTTTATTCGTTATCAGAAATTTGAGCCTCTTCTTTTTGGGTGTTTTATAACTCCCATTCTCAAATACTTCCAAGTACCACTTCACAACGAAGTCATCCTCCGACCCTCTCACGTCCTCGATGCTACCACCTTCAATCTAAGGTCCCTGCACATGCCCGGCTCTGATGAAGCAGATCCACTGTCCTCCTTCAATTACTTTTCTGCTATCGAGCAAACTCAAGATCGAATCCTTCGTAATCAAGCCCTGTTGCAGCAGACTCGCAAGCGGAATCGTGCCAACCGGACAACTTCACCTTCTCCACCCTCGAGATAGACTCATTTTTTTTTATTATATTTGGTCTGTAATAATTTTTTATTACTCTGATCCCTCCTTTTTGTCCATGACAAAGGGGGAGAAAACCTGTCTCTTTAAACATTATTTCACCTTTTTTATCATATTATTATTTCTATGCATAATGTCTTTTTGACAGGGGGAGCATATTTTGTCATCATCAAAAAGGGGGAGAATGTTGAGAAACTCGGTTTTGATGTCACATAATATGATACACTGTCTTATTTGATTTTGTATGATATGATAACATGTTCTCTTGAAATAATGTTATATTATGACTAAATATGTTTTGCCTTAAATCTAACGAGTATTTGATGCAAGGATATCTCACCCAATAAGGATGGAGACTTCCTGTTCAAGTACAACTATGGTGCAATCATACTCCTTGAAGAAAAAGCTTGATGAGCCATGCTTTCCTAAAGTTCAAATGAAGAAATCGGCTACCTCAAGTTGAAGATTTTTTCTTCTTTAGAGTCATATGTAACAGAACCTTCAGGAACTTGCATATTGCATATTACATACTCATTCATACATACTATATCATAAAAGTATACGATAGTTTCAAAAAGGTTCTTTTTTGAAAACTAACAAGTGTACCCTCTTACAACCTTTTTATGAAAAAGATATTTTGTCATATAATAATTGCACCTTCTTACAACCTTTTATGAAAAAGATATTTTGTCATATAATAATTGCACCTTCTTACAACCTTTTATGAAAAAGATATTTTGTCATATAATAATTGTACCTTCTTACAACCTTTTATGAAAAAGACATTTTGTCATTATACCTTACACTATATACAAGACAACACAAAATCGGCTACATAAGAAGAACAAATAAAATATGTTTTTGAAAAGACTTAAGATATCTTCTTTAAAATATTTTTTAATACAAGAAGAAGACAAAAACATAAATCGGCTACACAAAAGAAATAAAATATGTTTTTGAAAAGACTTAAGATATCTTCTTTAAAATATTTCTTAATACAAGAAGAAGACAAAAACATAAATCGGCTACACAAAAGAAAAACAAATAAAATATGTTTTTAAAGGACTCTAGTTACTTTTTCTCATAACTATAGAATGTCGACTTACTTGAAGTCATCATTCTCTTTACAAAGCATTAAATACCTTCTGTAACAAATCCCTTCTAAATATCCTTCCCAAAGAATGTCGACCTTCTTTTTGGATCCTCATTCTCTCTGGAGACTTTAAAATACACTACATAAAGAACATACTTGACATGACTATGTACAAATAAATATCTCAAAGCACTCATAGTACTTACACTCATTTAAAGTAAAAAAGTACTAATGTACCTCAAATCATTAATTAGAATAAAAACAAAACTACAACCCAACGTTCAAATGTACTATTGTAAGAAATAGACTTTCTTACATAAAATATGTATTACCTAAAACACTACAACGACTAGTGTACCCTCTATCTTACTCTTCTAGAAAAAGGCATTCTCGATCTTCTCTAAAAGATATTTTAAAAAAAAAGACATAACATTTCATATTTCAAAAAGTTACAATTCCAAAATGTAACGACTACTTTTTATGAGCTATATAAACACACACACATAAACTATTCAAACAAGAATGAAATAGACGTGTGAGCTTACAAAGAGAAAAATATTCTATTCGTGATTTGAAAAAGAGAGCCTTGAAAAAGAAAGAGAAAAAGAAAAAGAAAAAGAAAAAGAAAGAAAAGAGAAAAAGTCAAGTCCAGCTCTTTGACAAAGAGTATCCTCTGAGTGACAAAACAGAACATTCTTAGAATCCTTCATTCGTGCATTCATATCATTCTGAAGGTTCTATAGGAAGTATTGTAACTCTGTTATTCACTGTATTCCTTCTTTGTTTAAAGAAGTAGACCTCTGTGAAAGAGGGTGTTGCCCTTCTCTGTTGGGAGAAGAAGACCTCTTGGGAAGAGGGTGTGCCCCTTCTCTGTTGAGAGAAGAAGACCTCTTGGGAAGAGGGTGTTGTACTATTTATCCGGTAACTCGGATGTTATAGTGGAATCTCAAGTGGTTTGCTTGGGGACTGGATGTAGGTCTGGATATTGACCGAACCAGTATAACTTCTGTGTTTTATGTGTTGTGCCTTATTGCTTAATTATTTTATTTTATCGATCATAATCATATTTCACTATTCACCCCCCCTCTAGTGGAATTTCAGGTGCACGTGCCACAAGACAGTAAAACTGCAAGTAACAGTGCAGCTACTAAAGTAACAAAACAGAAACTAAACAACAGATAGTAGCAGCTAAAGTAACAGGGTAGGAACCAACCAACAGAGAGTAGCAACTGAACCAAAGTGTGTACTGCTCTAGAGTAACAACTATAGTAAGTCAGTCTGTTTGGTTAGTCTTTATGTTCTTCTTTTTACCTCCTTCGAGTACGCGAAGGAAACCCTCGAGTTCTGTGAGTCATGCACCCGGCGTCTGTTATTCAATTTCTAATGTGGTAACCGGGGATGCTACAGAACGAGAAAACCACCTGCGGGCGACACGCAGCCAGGAGAAACCTTTCGCAGGGGTAAAGGATTGCAATCCGTACTACTGCAGTAGCAAAGGTCCCTGTAGAGGGTAACCTTGACCTCCGTAACTCCGAGTGACTGGAGGTCAGAGGGCACATCGGCTCCTCTAAAGAACAAGTCGTAGTAACGACACGTCACTCGGGGTTGTACCATTCACCCTCTCCCTGGGTGACCAAATTGTGAATGGGGCGCGATAGGTTTATCTTATTTAGGCTCAAACTTCCGGTCGTACCTCCTCTCGAGGTAGTCACGCCTCGTGGTCCCCGCGGGGTACGCAAACGAGGACTTGGCCTGCCCATTCACGTGCTCAACCTCACACGGCCACCACGAGCACATCGCCTGTGACGACGATAATATATCATTTTATTTATGCCTAGGGCGACACGAACTTGTGAGCACATTCTAACTACCCCGGGCCATTGCCCCTAGACTCCAACCGAGTCTCAAGACCTCAATAGGTCAAAAAGTGTCAAACCCTACGATAATTTTTGTTCATTTCCAAGTGTATGCCATGTCGAGTGTAAAGCACGCCTCTGGTGCAGTGTATGTCCATCGATATACGAACGGAAGTCAAACAGGGAAGCACTCGACATTTGAGCCAGTGACATACTTGTCAAAACGTGCCGGCTTGCACGTACTAAACCCGAACAACTCACACAGGTGTAAGTTCATCCAAAAACGCGTACCATTATCATAACGCGGCAGAATCTCGCGTAGCGAAGCCATCCGCTAGGGATCTTCGCGAGCTCGACACTGACGAGTGTCAAGGGATAGAATCCAACCTAATCCCATGCTAATGGGAATAACATTGGCATATCCACAAGCACGGCTGCACGACTGGGACACGAACGCGACCGAAACCTGAAAGGTCCGTAGAACCGGACAACCCTATGCGAGCGTGTGTCGCAACACCGCTTGCAACCCATCCGCACGGCCTCCCTTACGGGGCTGCGGGGTATGAGCAACCGAAGCCTGAAACAGCAACATGTGTTGCTTGCAAGCGACGCATTCCGCCAATAAGGCTCGACATTGCCTAACGGCACGGAAGGGTAAACGTTGCCATGGATGAGTTCCCGTGGAACTCCATGGGGTCGTGCAAACCTTGTTGCTACCCGTAAGGGGTTCTGACCCCAGGTCGGAGCACTCCAAGGGGCTGCCCAAAAGGTGACAAGGTTACTGGGTGCCTTAGCACCCGGTGTCGTTTTGGCGCCAAGGGGGAACCTAAAACCCGGAGGGGCTGAACAAGTGGCTAGGCCATGGGGGCCTTGCCACCCTTGGTCTCCGCCTAGCAACTGGCCAAGGTGGGCTGACAGCCATACTGGCCTCAGCCTGCACGTGCCAACTCGGGTGTGCCAGCACCCGGCTAAGCCTAGAGCGCCCTCAAGGGTGATAGGCTTAGCCCAGGGCCCATCGGACCAATCAAGACCCCAAGCGAGGTCTGGCCCACACATGACCAGACCCAGCTGGGTCCCGAAAAACCCCTCGACTGAACCCAGCCACGGGTTCGGACTAGGGTGTTGGGCCTTAGCCCACACCCAGAGGGGTGCGGCTAACCCAACCACTCGGCTGGGTGGGTCAAGCCTAAGGCTCTGGCCTGGACCCTATTGGTCCAAGCCCAGCGGACAAAAAGGGGCAGGGGCACTAGTTGATGTGCCCCACAGGCACCCCTGATCTGACCCATGAGTGGGTCCTGACCAAGGCACCCAGCGGGTGCACGCCAGCCCATAAGAGGCGCCAAAGGAGGGACCAAGGTGGGGCTCCCACGCGGGTTAGGTGGCGCCATACCAAGGTGGTGGTCTGGACCACCGAGGGTCCAGACCCAGCCTGACTACCCCAGCAACTGAGGTTGCTGGGGGCAGGCCACGCCTGGTCTAACCCAGCCACGGGTCCAGACTAGGCCCACAAGGGCCAGCGCGCCACCAAGTGGTATGCCCAGCACCAAGCCCGGGTGCTCTAAGCACCCGACCCCAGGCTGCACAACAGCCAACCAAGTCAAGGGGGGGGGGGGGTCAGCCACCTGCTACAGACCCTAGGTCTGTAGCATTTGGCTCAACCCCGCCATGGGCTGATGTGATCATTGCAAAAATTTTCCTCTCCTGTGGTTTCTCTCTCTTCCTTCTCTTTTCCTTTTTCTAACCTCTATTTTCCTCCTTTTTGAAGGGAGAAGAATAAAAGAAAGAAAAGAGAAAGAGAAAAGCAAAGAAAGAAAAAGAGAAGAGGAACTATTTTGCACGGTCTCACTCGACCTTAATTTGAAAATATTTAGAAATTTAACTTGCCTCCGTTTTGAAAATTTGCGGGAAAAAATGAAGAGACGGGATTCGCTCGTCGGTACGAGGTTCGACCGTTCCTGGCGCCTTTACCAGGGGTAATCGAACCAAGGATTGAATCTATGCCTTTTGCTTTGCCTAAATATAATCTAAGAATTTATCCTAACTCTAAATGCACAAAGAATCATACTTGTGCAATGCAAAAGATGTATGCTCTTTTGAAAATTGATTTAGAAATTTCCAAGTATTCTGAGATGAACTTGGTAAAGGAGTGAAGTAATGATTGAATCTAACTTTTAGAACTTTGAGATAGATCAGAGAATTTCTGAGTCTTCGAAGTAAATCAGAGTTGGAAAAATAAATCTTGACTTTGAGAAAGGATGATTTGAAGCTTTTGAAATAAAAAGAAATGAAGTTTCAAAGTCGGAGATGGACTTTGAATTTAATCTTTGATTTGGGAGAAGAAGATGAATTTTTCGAAGTGATATTGAATTTGAATCTTAGAATGAACTTGGGAAAATCAAAATGGTATTTAAGAATAGAAATGGATTTAGGAGTTCAAATTAGATCCGAAAATGAAATTGAAATCTAGAATTGGAATTGGATTCCGGATCCTTAACAGAATGAGATTCGAGATTTTAGAATCCAAAATGGACTTGGGTTATGGATCCTAAAATGGAGTGGATCTGAAGTCTGAGATCTAATATAGAGTTGGACTCTGGATCCTGAGATGGATTTGGATCTGAAGTCTGAGATCCAATGTAGAGTTGGATTCTGGATCCTAAGATGGATTTGGATCTGAAGTCTGAGATCCAATGTAGACTCTGGATCCTAAGATGGATTTGGATCTGAAATCTGAGATCCAAAGTGAAATCGGATTCTGGATCCTATAAGGAAATTGGATCTGAAGTCTGAGATCTAAGGTGAAATCGGATTCTGGATCCTATAAGGAAATTGGATCTGAAGTCTGAGATCCAAAAGTGGAATTGGATTCTGGATCCTAAGATGGGTTTTATATCTGAATTTGAGATCCGAAAAGTGGGGGTTTGTACTTGGGAATCCGGATCCAAGTTTGATTTAGGATCTGACTTTGGATTTGGCATTTCAAAAATTTGATTTGAGAATTTTGAACTTGGAATAAGCATTTCAAAGTCTAATTGGACTTTGAATTTGAAGTTTGAATCTGGAATTTAGAAGGTGAATCAAGAGTCTCAAAGTTAAAATTAAACTTTGAGTTTGATTAGAGTTTTGAATATAAAATGAATTTGGAATTTCAAAGTCAAATTGAACTTTGAAATCTGATTTGAATTTGAATATACAAATGACTTTGAAATCTCAAAGTTTAAATTGAACTTTGAGATTGAAAATGAAATTGAATTTGAAAATGAAAGGATGAATTGGATTTTATAAGAATTGAAGATAGATTGAGGAAGATATTTACATTACTTGGAATTTTTGGAAAGGGAATTTTGAAAACATGATGCAGTTCTATCCTAAATGATGAATGAATTTAAAGATTTTGAATTTAGATTTTAAAAAGATATCTTATTCTTGGATTGAATTAAAATAAGATTTAAGATATAATACATCCCTGACTATGGTCATTGAATATATTATATAATAATCTATATTTAAATTCAGGTGAAGAATAAGACACATTTGATGCTTTTATAGAATTTAAAATGAAATTAACTCTCAATATACCCTGACTATGGCCATTGGTATATATTTTGAATTAATTTTAAGTTAAATTCTGATAAAAGAAGAAAATATTTAGGGGAAAATATGATGAATTTTGAAAACGGATCCAGTGTGGATCCAGTGTTATTTTGTAAAAGATAAAAATACTAAGTTTTGTCCACACCCTGACTATGGGCATTGATGTGGATCATCAACTTAGGATTAATTTATCTCTTACGAAATGGTGCACGTGCCATTCGTGTTTCACCAATATGAGATTTTGAGAAATAAAGGCAAAAATGCGTGAAAAGCAAGTAATTTATGATATTTACAATGCTCATTCATTCTATCTAAAACAGGAAATATAAATTCTCATTATATCTAGCTATTACAAACTTGAAATTAATTTAAGTTCACAAAATAATAATTTCTATATATGTTCCCCTGCAAAAACACTTAATTAGTCCAAGAGTATATATATATAAAGAACAACTTACATAACAACATATTGGACTGTTATCATCGCAAATTTTTTCACTTTTTGCGAGTCAAACTGACCTTTGAAAAGTTTTTTAAAATAACTCGCCTCCGTTTTAAAATGCGGGATAATTCCGAAGAATGGGACTCGCCTGTCGGTACGAGGTTCGACCGTTCCTGCCACCTTTAACAGGGGTAATCGAACCAAGGATCAATCTACTGCTCTGCTCTATTCAACTTATCTAAATCATATTCTAATTTCTAAATGCACATAAAATCAGACATGTGCTATGAATTTCTGAAAATACATATTTGAAAACATGATGTTTGCTTTGAATGACTGAAACACTTAGAATAGATATCACATGGAAAATCGTGAATTTGGATTTGAAATGTACTTCTGAGAAAAGTAAAAATCGGTTTCTGAAGAAATCTTGAGATTTTGTGAAAATTGATTCTGAGAAATGTGAAATAACTTTGAAAAACTTGATTTCTTTGAATTCAAACTTTGAAATTGAAAATATAACTTAGAAAATCGAATTTGGAACTTTGAAAAATACTTGAATTATCATTGGCAAATCCATATTTTGAGAAAATCGATTTTTGAATAAGACTTAGAAAAAATTAAGAAAATGAATTTCTTTGAATTGAGATTTGAATTGGCATTGGCAAATGCATGAAATGAATGAATATGGATTTGAGGAATTGAGAAATACTTTTTGTATTTTTGAGAAATGTAGTGCATTTTGAAGTTAGCCTAAGAGTGTAGGCTGAATGTGGCTAATGTGAAGATCATAAATCTGGGTATCATTCATATTCTGACTATGGCCATAAATACGAATTCCACCAAGTTTATAAACTTCATAAAAGCTAGTGTATGTGCGATTCGTGTAGACCATAGTGAATTAATAAAATGTACATGAATGATACATTCATCAGACATTTAATATTGACAGAATTAAACTATATGCAATGCAATCCTAGTCTAAGCTGAAATTTAAATTCTTATTCCAAAGTTTAATTTAATTTACATTACCATTGAATTTAAATACAAGAAAAATAAAATCTTCAAGGTACCTGCAAAACTAGAAAACTTGGTTAATGAAAATATGTTGGCTTTTCTAGGTTTATCCAGTAATATCTAGAAATTACTGGATTTTGCTAGACATAAGCCTTTTTCCATGATTCCCTTAAATCAAAATTGATAAAATATGAAATAAAATGAAATAAATATGAAAATGGAATTTGAAATTTCAAAATCGGGGTCAAAATGACCAAAATACCCCTGATAACAAGACTATGGCCTTGAAATTAGGGTTTTTAGAAAGATATTTGATAAAAATGCAAGTTTTGAAATACAAATAATGATAAATTAACTCAAATATGATATGACATGATTAAAATGAGAAAATTAGGGTTAGGGATTTCGAAATTGAGGTCAAATGACCAAATTGCCCCCGATAGCAAGACTATGGCCTTGAAATCAGGGTTTTCTGAAATAGATTTTGGATAAAACTTAGGTTTTATGCACTAAATGAAGTCAAATGAACATCAAATTTAACCTAAAGTATCCTAATATGATTATGAATATGATTAAATCCTAAAAATATATGCTTATACACAAAAACCCAAGAATATCACAAATTTTGTGATTTTTGCTGTGTTTTGGAATTCTTCGGGTACCCTATTTTGCAATTCAAACCATTCAAGCATCAAACGGATTCTAAAAATCTTCAAAATTGGTACCTGCACTTGTTATAACCCTAATATCAAATTAGAATTATAAAAATATTTTTTTGGCATTAAATTAATCCAAAAATAGCATCAAACCATAAAAAAATGCTATTTTTAACCTAGTTCACCAACCAGTCTCAGTCCAAGACCCAAACCAGGGATCAAACCTCCATGGAAATCTATGAACTTTTACAGAGACTAAATAGACAGAAAAACAGAACTCTTCCTTTTTACAGATTTGAAAAAGCACTTAAGATCAAGGAGATCCCCTTCCGGTAATCCGGGCTTGAATATTGCAAACCAAACATGAGTTAAAACAGACACTGCATATTACAAATTCCGGGATAAATATCAGTACTATTCTAAAATATCTGAGATTTTAACAGTGAACAGTTAACAGAAAAATAATAATACTCACTTTTTACAGATCATGAATCAGATCTGTAGTTTGGGATTTATAAACAACACAAGTCTGATTAGGGTTTTGATAAACCCTAATGAGTTTTAAATTGAAAATCAGAGTCTCTGACAGAGGAAAAATACTAAACAGTAATAAAAAATTTTGAAAATTTCACAGTAGATAGATATAATCAATGTGAATCCATGTCACTTTACATATCTAAAATCGAACATAGGATGAGAAAAATATCATCACAGCAAGTTACCTTCCTGATTTTAACAACAATTTTAAAGTTTTAAAAACCCGATTTGGTGTCTGATTTTTCTGACAGGGTTCCCGAAGTCCAAATCTCTGATTTTTTTACAGTAGTTCAATCACATATTCATGCATCACATATAAAAAAATCAAAAATTAACAACACATATTTCAATCCAAAACAGCATGCTCTTTTCTGTTCTAAACTAAAAACACACAGAAATCTAAGAAACTTGAGAATATATGCATTAACTAATGAAAAACAATAAAATAAACACTAAAACAGTAAAATAAAAACTATTTTTATGCTGGAAAACGTGTAATAAACATGGATAAACAAATAAATAAATAAAATACAGGGAATCAATGGCTGGAATTTGATGTTACCTTTAAAAGCATGGATTTAACCCATTAAAAGGGTAAATCACATGTTTTATCGGTTAATAATATAAAAAATAATGCAATAAATGATTCTAATGGATTAGAATCCCTGTAAAACACAAAAAACAGATTTAGATCATCTTATTGAATTGATTTTGGGGTTCTTGGATGAAATCCATGGTTAAATCCATGAACACAAGAGTTTCCATGGTGAAATCTATTGAAAAATCATAAAAAAACTAATAAAAAAATAATAAAATAATATTAAATAACTCACCTTGGGGCTGCAGCTGCAATGGAGGAAGGTAGAGGTGCTGGAGAGGAGAGAGAAGCCACGAAAAATTGAGAGAAAAAGAGCTCTCTTTTGACCTCCCTTAGGTCCCTTTTTATAATTTTTCAAAAAGTCACTTAATTTGGGTTAATTAAGAGGTTTTTCATTTTTTCAGGACTCTTTCTAAATAATCCACTAAGGGCAACGATTTTTTGTGGTTTCCTAACCCTAAATGAACTCTAATTAAACTCTAATTAATACCTAATTAAACCCTAAAAAGTCCAAATGTGACACCACCTAGTATGGACCCACATTTGGTTTTTAAAACCTGAATTTAAAACCTTTAAAAACCAATGGTTTAAAAGTTAAATAAAATAGATTTTTAAAATTGATTTTGACTCCTCTAAACCCCTAACCTAACTAGGACAATGACTAACCCTAGTCTAACCTTGACTTATTCAAATGTGGCGCCACCCCGAGTGGGCCCTACTTGAGTTTTTCAAAAAGCGATTTTAAAACTTGAAATTGAAGGAGTTTTCAAAAGGATTTTCAAAAGCAATCTTAAAATTAGAATTTTTTGAAATGTCATAGGGTTCTAACCAAGTCATAACTCCTCTGGATATGGTGCCAACTGAGTGGGCCCACATCGAGTTTTGAAGAATTTTGAAATAAACACTAAAAATGGTTTTAAAAAGGGGTTAAAATCAGTATTTGAAATTCAAGATCTTTGAAAATAGGGTATCAAGCGAACTGGAACTCCGAGTTAGAGTCCTGAACTCTTAGAATTCTGAGATTTTAGATTTTAGAATTCAAATGGAAGAGTTTTCGAAAGATTTTATCAAAAACTGACGAAATAAGTCAAAAAAACACAGTCAGGGGTGGACTCCTAACTCGATCGACCTCTAAAATAGAGCCCTGAATTAACTGGACTCTGTAAAATGACCTAAATTTTGAAAACAATAAAAAATGAAATAAAAACGATTTCAAAACAGACTCCTGACTGGACTAGGACTCTGGGACAGAGTTCTGATCGGACTGAAACTCTAGGTTTTTTTTTGGTATTTTCTGAAAAACAGACGAAACAACTTGTCAAAACAGTGAAAACAATAACGAATACTGGAATAAAATAGAGTTCTGATTCAGCTGAGACTCTGAGGACAGAGTCCTAATTGAACTAGGACTCTCCAATTTTTGGATTTTCTTCAGAAAACAAATGGGAGGATTTTGAAAAACAGTTAAAACAGGATGAAATTGAAGTTTTGGTTCAGAGTCCTGATCTGATTAGGACTCTGAGAAAGAGTCCTGATTCAATCAGAACTCTAAGAATTTTGGTTTTTCTGGTAGGCAAATGATGAATTTTAAGCAAAGCTTTTGAAAACTAGTGAAAATGAAGTGAGAAAATCAATTTTGGATAGAGTCCTACTTCGATCAGGACTCTGGGGTAGAGTCCTGATTTGATCAGGACTTTGAGATAAACTTCAGAATTTTGAAATTCTTTGATAAAAGTGTAATAGTTTTGGTAGATTGAAAGATTTCTGAAAGATTCTTGAAATTTGATTTTAATTAGAATTTGAATTTTGGATATACAAATGAATTTCAAAGTCAAATTGGACTTCGAATTTAAAGTTAGAATCTGAAAATGATATTTGAATTTACAAGAGTTGAAAATTGATTTGAGAAGTGAAGAAGATATCTGAAGGAAATCACTTGGATTTATGAAAAAGAATTTTGAAAATATGATGCAATTCTATCCTAAATGATGAATGAATTTAAAGAATTTTGAAATTGGATTTTGAAAACCCTATTTCATTCTTTCCCCAAAAATATATGCTTATGCACAAAAATCCAAGAATATCACAAAAACTGTGATTTTGGCAGTGTTTTTGGATCTTTCAGGAACCCAGTTTTGCAATTTGCTTAATTCAGCCATCAATCAGATTCCAAAATTCATCAAATTTGGTACCTACACTTGTTATAACCCTAATTTTGAATTAGAATTATAAAAATATTTTTTTGGCATTAAATTGATCCGAAAATAGCATCAAACCCTAAAAATATGCTATTTTTGACCTAGTTCACCAACCAGTCTCAGTCCAAGACCCGAACCAGGGGTCAAACCTCCATGAAAATTTATGAAATTTTACAGAGAACAAATAGACAAGAAAACAAAACTTTTCCTATTTACAGATCTGAAAAAGCTTTTAAAACCATGGAGATCCCTATCCGACAATCCGGACTTGAATATATTGATTTTAACTTTGGTCTTAACTGATACTTTCAATTGAAAATTCCGGGATAAATAGCAAGGCTCATTCAAAATATCTGAGATTTTAACAGTGAACAGTTGACAGAAAAATAATAATACTTACTTTTTACAGATCATGAATCGGATCTGTAGTTTGGGATTTATAAACAACAAAAGTCTGATTAGGGTTTTGGAAAATCAGAGTCTCTGACAGAGGAAAAATACTAAACAGTAATAAAAAATTCTGAAAATTTCAAAGTAGCTATATCTAATCAATATGAATCCATGGAATTTTACAGATCTAAAATCGAATATAAGATGAGAAAAATATCATCACAGCAAGTTACCCTCTTGATTTTAACAACGATTTTAAAGTTTTAAAAACCCGATTTTATGTCTGATTTTTTTAACAGGGTTTCCGAAGTCCAAAATCTCTGATTTTTTTACAGTAGTTTCTTTAGATATGCATGCATCACATATAAAAAACTCAGAAATAAACAATGAATATTTCAATCCGAAACAACATGCTTTTTACTGTTCTAAACTAAAAACACACAGAAATCTAAGAAACTTAAGAAATCATGCATTAACTAATGAAAAACAATAAAATAAACCATAAAACAGTAAATAAAAATTATTTCTATGCTGTAAAACGTAAAATAAACATGAATAAACAGATAAATAAATAAAATACAGGGAATCCATGGCTGGAATTTGCTTTCACCTTTGAAATCATGGATTTAACCCATTTAACGGGTAAATCTCACGTTTCGTCGGTTAAGAACATGAAAAACATACCTCTCATCGATTATAATGGATTAGAATCCTTGAAATCACCCTCAAACTGAGTTAGATCATCTTCTTGGGTCGATTTTGGGGTTCTTGGATGAAATCCATGGTTAAATCCATGAACACAAGAGTTTCCATGGTGAAATCTATTGAAAAATCATAAAAACTAATAAAATAATAATAAAATAATATTAAATAAACTCACCTTGGGGCTGCAGCTGCAATGGAGGAAGGTGGAGGTGATGGAGAGGAGAGAGAAGCCACAAAAATTTGAGAGAAAAAGAGCCTCCTTTGACCCCCCTTAGGTCCCTTTTTATAGTTTTTCAAAAAGTCACTTAATTAGGGTTAATTAAGAGGTTTTTCATTTTTTCAGGACTCTTTCTAATAAATCCACTAAGGGCAACGATTTTTTGTGGTTTCCTAACCCTAAATGAACTCTAATTAAACTCTAATTAATACCTAATTAAACCCTAAAAAGTCCAAATGTGACACCACCTAGTATGGACCCACATTTGGTTTTTAAAACCTGAATTTAAAACCTTTAAAAACCAATGGTTTAAAACTTAAATAAAATGGATTTTTAAAATTGATTTTGACTCACCTAGACATCTAACCTAGGTAGGACATTGACTAATCCTAGTCTAACCTTGACTTATACAAATGTGGCGCCACCCCGAGTGGGCTCCACTTGAATTTTCAAAAAATGATTTTAAAACTTGAAAATGAGAGGTTTTCGAAAAGAAATTCAAAAGTAGACTTTGAGATTGAAAGTTTTGAAATGGTACAGAGTCTTGACTGAGTCAGAACTCCTCTAGATACAGCGCCAATGGGGTCGGCCCCACATCGAGGTTTTGAAAAACTTGAAATAAATACTAAAAATGGCTTTAAAAAAAGGTTAAAATCAACAGTTGAAATTCAAAGTTTTAAAAATAGAGTTCTAAGCAAACTGGAACTCTGGGCTAGAGTCCTGGATTTATAGGACTCTGAGATTTTGGTTTTTAAAAGCCAAATGAAGGAGTTTTTGAAAAGATTTAATTGAAAATGATGAAATAAGTTAGAAAATACTGTCAGGGTTAGACTCCTAACTCAATCAGAACTCTGAAATAGAGTCCTGAATTAACTGGACTCTACAAAATGACCTAATTTTTGAAAAACAAATGAAAATAAATAAAAATAGAAGTAAAAACAGACTCTAGAACAAACTCCTGAATGGATTAGGACTCTGGGACAGAGTCCTGATCAGACTGAAACTCTAGATTTTTTTTGGTATTTTCTGAAAAACAAATGAAAGAACTTGTCAAAAACAGTGAAAACAATAACGAATATTGAAATAAAACAGAGTTTTGATTCAATTGAGACTTTGGGGACAGAGTCCTAATTGAACTAGTACTCTCCAATTTTTGGATTTTCTGAGAAATCAAATAAGAGAATTTTGAAAAACAGTTAAAAACACGATGAAATTGAAGTTTTGGTTCAGAGTCCTGATCTGATTAGGACTCTGAGAAAGAGTCTTGATTCGATCAGAACTCTAAGAATTTTGGCTTTCTGATAAGCAAATGATGAAATTTGGGCAAAGCTTTTGAAAACCAGTGAAAATGAAGTATAAAAATCAATTTTGGATAGAGTCCTACTTCGATCAGGACTCTGGGGTAGAGTCCTGATTTGATCAGGACTCTGAGATAAAACCTCAGAATTTTGAAATTCTTTGATAAAAGTGTAATAGTTTTGGTAGATTGAAAGATTTATGAAAGATTTCTGAAAGATTCTTTCAAAATTGAAATCAGGATCAGAGTCCTGATCCAACTAGGACTCTCTGAACAGAGTCCTGTTTTGACTGAAAATCTGAGTTTCTGACTCCTTTTGAAAGATTTGATTAAAAATAGATAAAATAGCTGCAAAAGATTAGAATTCTAATCCAATTAAAACTCTGAAGAAGAGTCCTGATCCGACTGAACTCTTGAAGAAGAGTCCTGATCCAACTGAACTCTTGAAGAAGAGTTCTGATCCAACTAGGACTCTGAAACTTTAGCCAAAATAGAAGGTTTTAAAAGGTTTTCTCCAAAAATAGGTAAAAAGGTAGTAAAAAGTAGAGTTTTGATCCGACTAAGACTCTGGAAAAAGGGTCTTGATCCAATTAGGACTCTAAGATTTTTGAGATTTTTGATAAGTGAAGGAATCTAGAAGAGACACCACCTAAATGGGCCTCATCTGAGAATTAAAATCAATTGAAATTGAGTTTGAAATGAATCCAGATCGTTTTCTAAGGAAGTATTTCAAAATATAAGGTCCTGGGGGTTAGAAAATGACAGAATGTTGAATAAAAACCCAGATTTTAAAATTGTTTTTGAAAGAAAAGTTTAAAAAAACTGAATCTGGATTGAATATTTTAAAAACAAGAGTGCTGGATCTCAAAAATTAGATGGGATGACATGCAATGCTATGTAATGCAATGAAATGGTATGCCAAATGCATGCAATGATATGCAATGACACATGAAATGTAAGTACTAGATGAGGGTGAAAATTTGGGGTGTTTATAGATGCCCCTCTTTGCTGCTAAGCCGGTTGAAAGTCGAGCTTAGTGGCAAAGAAAACATACCAAATTTGAACCATAAAAATACCCCAGTTAGATAAATCTCATTGGGTATGAAAGAATTAATTCAAATGATGATGGTAGTTATAAAATGGAGAATTTTATTTCAAAAGAAGTGAGATTCTGGTTTTGCCCTTATCCTGAATGGGACGAGAAATACCTCGTATGGAACGAAGCTCAGGCTTAACCCTTAACCTGACCGGGTTGAAAATGGAATACCTCATCAAAGGAGGCTCAGGTTTGTACCCTTGTCCTGATTGGGTGGAAAATGGAATACCTCAGCAAAGGAGGCTCAGGTTTGTACCCTTAACCTGATCGGGCAGAAAATGAAATACCTCATCAAAGGAGGCCCAGGTTTATACCCCTAACCTGATTGGGCAGAAAATGGAATACCTCATCAAAGGAGGCCCAGGTTTATACCCTTAACCTGATTGGGCAAAAAAAATGGAATACCTCATCAAATGAGGCTCAGGTTTATACCCTTAACCTGATTGGGCAAAAAAATGGACAGAATCCTTGAAAGAAGAGACCGTGATGAAACCTTCGGATTTCCGCACAATGAATCCGATAGAAGTTTTGCAAAAGGAAGGAAATTGGGGTCCCTAAAGCTTGAAAAGGGATTGATTTTGGGCGTCTCATTGCTGAGACTGATTAACTTTTGAAATTGCCTTTTGCTGAAATTGGTGGCTTAACCTCAAGCCGAAATTGGACTGTCTATGGTGGGACAGTGGGGACACAGGGAAGTGTGCGAATCTGAGAACCCAGGCGCTCAGATTATACCGAAGAAGGGAAGGAATCTTGAAAACTCCCGTTATCAAGTCCTAAAAAGGGATGGTGTCAGGATGCGCCAAAGATGAACCTCAAGCTCTCGCTTCATGCCAGGATAACTAGAAAATATTGTCAGAATGTTGAAAATTGTTGTTGATTCAAAATAATTGAAACTGATGCACATTGTTTTGAAAGTATTCCCTCTTTTCTACCTGAAGTATTATCTCCGACTGGGCTTAACTCCGTAGAATCAAGATTCGAATTCAAATTGCTTGCGATTGGCTTTCTTTCAAGGAAGCTATCAATTTCCTTGATATGGACGGGAAAGAAAGTATTCTTGATATTGCGAGAGCTATTGTTGAAAGAATATTGATAAAAGAGTTTCACAAAATTAAAGAAGATTTTTGATAGATTCGGCAGTCTGATATCCTGGGATTCTTTTCTCATGATGATCTTTCTGCACTCTTTTTTTTTTTTAGTAGATTGGAGCTCTCTTGGATTTTTCGGGAATTACATCATCCTTCATTTTGGAGATGTCCTGACTTGTCTCTCTCTCTTTTTTTTTTGGAAGGGTACGTCACAAACTCCTTCATCTCAGAGATGTTATGATCCTTCTTTTCTCTCAGGGATTATCTTGATAGTTATTGGCTCTTTGGTTGGGAATCTCTTGATGATAGCTGGAATCAAATATCTTTTAGGGTTTGTCGGTAGGCTCATCACACTCGCCTTCATCTCGACGGTGATCTGAACTTTCCCTGGAAGGATCCGTCACAAACTCTGTCATCTTGGAGATGATCCAAATCTTCTTTGGCCCCAGGGGTCGACTCGCTTAATTCGCCTTCATCTTGACGACAATTGAGAGATCCCTTTTGCAGATATTTAATTGCAGCTTAGGTGATTGAGGAGATATGGAAATTAAGTGGATTTTTTCTGTATCACCCAGGATATTTCGACTGCTTTATTTTTCAAGAATGGTCTTTAAAAATGTGCCATTGACTGCGATCAATATCAATCACTCATGACTTTGCAACAACATTGAATTCTCTTTGCTGGCCATATCGCGGATTTATTCTTCATCCTTTTGGTTGGCCAATAAAAAGATTTTGAACTTTGAATCCTTTTTCGTGAAAGCATTGCCCTTTCGGAAGTAATAGTGAAGGTATTCTGAAGTAATAATTTTGTGCAATAAAGATTTTTGAAATCAACAAATATTTAATGAGAAATTGGCAAAATTTTCTTGAAATCCTTTTATGAAAGCGAGCATTTGAAGCACAACGCAACACATTCATGACAGAAATTCTCTTCTCCTTTCCCCAAAGGAGAAGATTCATAAATTAGAATTGGGAATTACTCCTCTCTTCCCTGAAGAAGAGGTGTTTACAAAACGAACTTTTGAAGAGAAATTAAGCTTTCGTCAAAACTTCCTAACATTAGGCTTCTCTTATGGAAAGGGGGCCGGAATTGGTGAGGTTGGTAAGTTGGTCATGAAGGAATGAGTTCATCACACTCTCCCTGAAAAGAGGGTCCTTCATGATGAAATGGCCTAGTCTGAAATTTGGGGGGCCACAAGGAAAGCAAGTCTCCGTCGAGTCTCTCCCTATAAAAAGGGTTCCTTGTGTGAAATTTGGAATTTTGTTTTGCAAACGGTTCACAAAGACACGAGTCCCTTCAAACTCTCCCTAAAAAGGGGCTAAGTGAACGAATTGGATAGGATGTGAAAAGAGAGAGCTCCCTCGAACTCTCCCTATAAAAAGGGTCTCTCGCAAGAGAAAAAAATTGAAATTGGGTATTGGGTGACTCAAAAGGGTCAAATTTTGGAAATTGGAATTTTGAAATTTGATATTTGAAATTTGAAATTGGAAATTGGAAATTGGAAATTGGAAATTGATAATTGAAAATTGAAAATTGATTGACCCGAAGGTCGAAATTGTGAATTGGTTTACTGAGAATGACATGGGTTCTATAGGGATTCAGCCGAAGAACGACATTGGTTCAATTGAGAACGGCATTGGTCCCGTAGGGGTTCGACCTACGAACTATCAATTACATAGGAATTCAACCTAAGGATCATAGCCCAAGAAGGAATGATTCCAACTTGTGAGCTTTGAATGGACCAGGTGCTAAACTGGGTTTTTGAGGGAAGATTCGAATCAGAATTCAATTCTTCAAGGAAAACTAGATGAATTGGATTTTGAAAGACAATTCGAGTCGGAACTCGGAGCTTCTAGACCAACTCGCAGGATAGTTTGAGTAGAAGTTGAAACTTGTAAAGGAAAGCTAAGCGAATTGGATTTGAAAGAAAATTCAAGTCGGAACTCTGATTTTCTAGACCAATTCTGAATTGGATTTGGAAGAAGATTCGAATCGGAACTCGACTCTTCTAGACCAATTCTAGAATCTAGAGGAAAGAAAATTATACAAATTGGATTTGTAAGAAAATTCAAGTCAGAACTTGGATTTTCTAAACCAATTCTGAATTGGATTTGGAAGAAGATTCGAATCGGAACTCGACTCTTCTAGACCAATTCAAGACATCTAGAGGAAAGAAAATTATACGAATTGGATTTGTAAGAAAATTCAAGTCGAAACTTGGATTTTCTAGACCAATTCTGAATTGGATTTGGAAGAAGATTCGAATCGGAACTCGACTCTTCTAGACCAATTCAAGACATCTAGAGGAAAGAAAATTATACGAATTGGATTTGTAAGAAAATTCAAGTCGAAACTTGGATTTTCTAGACCAATTCTGAATTGGATTTGGAAGAAGGTTCGAATCGGAACTCGACTCTTCTAGACCAATTCAAGACATTTAAAGGAAAGAAAAGTTGATAAGTATAAAAATGACATTTGGGACTAGTTCAACTAGCACGAGCATCAGATTTTGGAAGAGTACCAGTACGAGCACTGGATTTTAAAAGATTACCAGTACGAGCACTGGATTTTAAATGGTTACCAGTACGAGCACTAAGTTTTAAATGATTAGCAGTACGAGTACTGGGTTTTGAAAGTTTACCAGCACGAACAGTCTCAGTCCAAGACCCGAACCAGGGGTCAAACCTCCATGAAAATTTATGAAATTTTACAGAGAACAAATAGACAAGAAAACAAAACTTTTCCTATTTACAGATCTGAAAAAGCTTTTAAAACCATGGAGATCCCTATCCGACAATCCGGACTTGAATATATTGATTTTAACTTTGGTCTTAACTGATACTTTCAATTGAAAATTCCGGGATAAATGAATCCATGGAATTTTACAATTCTAAAATCGGATATAAGATGAGAAAAATATCATCACAGCAAGTTACCCTCTTGATTTTAACAACGATTTTAAAGTTTTAAAAACCCGATTTTATGTCTGATTTTTTTAACAAAGTTTCTGAAGTCCAAAATCTCTGATTTTTTTACAGTAGTTTATTTAGATATGCATGCATCACATATAAAATACTCAGAAATAAACAACGAATATTTCAATCCGAAACAGCATGCTTTTTACTGTTCTAAACTAAAACACACACAGAAATCTAAGAAACTTAAGAAATCATGCATTAACTAATGAAAAACAATAAAATAAACCATAAAACAGTAAATAAAAATTATTTCTATGCTGTAAAACGTAAAATAAACATGAATAAACAGATAAATAAATAAAATACAGGGAATCCATGGCTGGAATTTGCTTTCACCTTTGAAATCATGGATTTAACCCATTTAACGGGTAAATCTCATGTTTCGTCGGTTAAGAACATGAAAAACATACCTCTCATCGATTCTAATGGATTAGAATCCTTGAAATCACCCTCAAACTGAGTTAGATCATCTTCTTGGGTCGATTTTGGGGTTCTTGGATGAAATCCATGGTTAAATCCATGAACACAAGAGTTTCCATGGTGAAATCTATTGAAAAATCATAAAAACTAATAAAATAATAATAAAATAATATTAAATAAACTCATCTTGGGGCTGCAGCTGCAATGGAGGAAGGTGGAGGTGCTGGAGAGGAGAGATAAGCCACGAAAATTTGAGAGAAAAAGAGCCTCCTTTGACCCCCCTTAGGTCCCTTTTTATAGTTTTTCAAAAAGTCACTTAATTAGGGTTAATTAAGAGGTTTTTCATTTTTTCAGGACTCTTTCTAATAAATCCACTAAGGGCAATGATTTTTTGTGGTTTCCTAACCCTAAATGAACTCTAATTAAACTCTAATTAATACCTAATTAAACCCTAAAAAGTCCAAATGTGACACCACCTAGTATGGACCCACATTTGGTTTTTAAAACCTGAATTTAAAACCTTTAAAAACCAATGGTTTAAAACTTAAATAAAATGGATTTTTAAAATTGATTTTGACTCACCTAGACATCTAACCTAGGTAGGACATTGACTAATCCTAGTCTAACCTTGACTTATTCAAATGTGGCGCCACCCCGAGTGGGCTCCACTTGAATTTTCAAAAAATGATTTTAAAACTTGAAAATGAGAGGTTTTTGAAAAGAAATTCAAAAGTAGACTTTGAGATTGAAAGTTTTGAAATGGTACAGAGTCTTGACTGAGTCAGAACTCCTCTAGATACGGAGCCAACGGGGTGGGCCCCACATCGAGGTTTTGAAAAACTTGAAATAAATACTAAAAATGGCTTTAAAAAAAGGTTAAAATCAACAGTTGAAATTCAAAGTTTTAAAAATAGAGTTCTAAGCAAACTGGAACTCTGGGCTAGAGTCCTGGATTTATAGGACTCTGAGATTTTGGTTTTTAAAAGCCAAATGAAGGAGTTTTTGAAAAGATTTAATCGAAAATGATGAAATAAGTCAGAAAATACTGTCAGGGTTAGACTCCTAACTCAATCAGAACTATGAAATAGAGTCCTGAATTAACTGGACTCTACAAAATGACCTAATTTTTGAAAAACAAATGAAAATAAATAAAAATAGAAGTAAAAACAGACTCTAGAACAAACTCCTGACTGGATTAGGACTCTGGGACAGAGTCCTGATCAAACTGAAACTCTAGATTTTTTTTGGTATTTTCTGAAAAACAAATGAAAGAACTTGTCAAAAACAGTGAAAACAATAACGAATATTGAAATAAAACAAAGTTTTGATTCAACTGAGACTCTGGGGACAGAGTCCTAATTGAACTAGGACTCTCCAATTTTTTGGATTTTCTGAGAAATCAAATAAGAGAATTTTGAAAAACAGTTAAAAACAGGATGAAATTGAAGTTTTGGTTCAGAGTCCTGATCTGATTAGGACTCTGAGAAAGAGTCTTGATTCGATCAGAACTCTAAGAATTTTGGCTTTCTGATAAGCAAATGATGAAATTTGGGCAAAACTTTTGAAAACTAGTGAAAATGAAATATAAAAATCAATTTTGGATAGAGTCCTACTTCGATCAGGACTCTGGGGTAGAGTCCTGATTTGATCAGGACTCTGAGATAAAGCCTCAGAATTTTGAAATTCTTTGATAAAAGTGTAATTGTTTTGGTAGATTGAAAGATTTCTGAAAGATTCTTTCAAAATTGAAATCAGGATCAGAGTCCTGATCCAACTAGGACTCTCTGAACAGAGTCCTGTTTTGACTAAAAATCTGAGTTTCTGACTCCTTTTGAAAGATTTGATTAAAAATAGATAAAATAGCTGCAAAAGATTAGAATTCTAATCCGATTAAAACTCTGAAGAAGAGTCCTGATCCGACTGAACTCTTGAAGAAGAGTCCTGATCCAACTAGGACTCTGAAACTTTAGCCAAAATAGAAGGTTTTAAAAGGTTTTCTCCAAAAATAGGTAAAAAGGTAGTGAAAAGTAGAGTTTTGATCCGACTAAGACTCTGGAAAAAGAGTCCTGATCCAATTAGGACTCTAAGATTTTTGAGATTTTTGATAAGTGAAGGAATCCAGAAGCGACACCACCTAAATGGGCCTCATCTGAGAATTAAAATCAATTGAAATTGAGTTTGAAATGAATCCAGATCGTTTTCTAAGGAAGTATTTCAAAATATAAGGTCCTGGGGGTTAGAAAATGACAGAATGTTGAATAAAAACCCAGGTTTTAAAATTGTTTTTGAAAGAAAAGTTTGAAAAAACCGAATCTGGATTGAATATTTTAAAAACAAGAGTGCTGGATCTCGAAAATGAGATGGGATGACATGCAATGCAATGATATGCAATGACACACGAAATGTAAGTACTGGATGAGGGTGAAAATTTGGGGTGTTTACATGCCCATCTTGTCTTTAGCCCACCAGCAGAAGGTCCAGATCGTAGAAGAGCTCTCCAAGGGACCTTCCATCCAGATTGTAAAGCTAAAAGCCATTCCCTTCTTGGCTGGCTGTGTAATAGCAGGAGATCCAGAAGCTGTAATCAACGTGAAGAGTTTTATTAACATGGTTTTCAGCATCCATAGCTAATAGCCTTGATTTATCAGGTAAATGTGAGTTGTTGTAACTTAAATAATGTGAAATAACGTGGTTTTAATTATTCCAGAAACTGCTATTGCAGATTTTATGTAATTTAATTTATTGTTACTTTTACATTTACTTTAGACTCACCTACATTGGCATTTTATGCCTTTCCTCTGCACATATTTCCTGTTATATGGTTTGCTTCCTGTCTATGCTATGTTATATAAGTCATGTAAATATGACTTCCTATGGTTTTGTTTATTGAAAGAATAGATGGTCAACAATCCATTTGAATGGTGTTCACCAGCCATTCAAGCACTCCACAGTAGCTTATGTTTTCATCATTATATGCCTCCAGCATTCTCCATATTATCATTGTCATCTCTAGTATATCTTTTCTATCCCCTGTACATTTTGACTGTAATATACCCATAGTTATATCTATACACTAGGTGTTTATCATTGTGTTCTAACTACAGTTAAGCAGTTATCTCTTTGATACATCTTCTGATTATTTCATCAACCATATATTGTGTTTTACAAAACTCTCTATTAAAAGTTTGCTTATAGATTTAATATGTTCCAGTTGTTTGTAATTGGATTCAGCTTAAGGTAAGGATGGCTTTATAAGCTTATGTTGCATGAATTTTAGGAAGCAAGATTTGTTATTAAGTATCATGGCAGACCCTCCAATATAGGTGTATCATCAGATTCATTCCTGTAGCATACCTATCACTGTTAGTTTATTAAAAATCTATAGGTCTTGGCATGTTAACCGTTGTCTTCTTCAGCCTATATGAGTCATACCCTGTAGCCTCTTGGTATTTTGTTAATATTTTATCCATTGAAGAGCTGTTGCACTCTTTCACCTTTTGTTACAAAACCTATTACCTTTCACAGCTACCACTTATCGTAACCCCTTTGAATCCATACCCTTTCTCTTTTCTGCAGGTGTGCAGTCTTGATAATCGGCCATGTTCATGGATGGATATTTTTATATCCATTCATGATCTATAAACCATCTCTTTCACGCTTCATTATTGATATATAGAAAAGCTCCATACCCGATTTTATTGAGAAATATGTTGTAATTTGGGAAATACGACTGTGTAAAATCCCCTACAGAAACTGTATATACCTGTAATTTCTGATTTTGCCCATTACATGGAATTTCCATTAATATGTATATTTTCTCACTATTGGTGTATATATATCTATATATATATATATCTATGTATATCTACCTATATGTATACGTATATATATATATATACATATATATATACTTGTATATATATATCCCATATCCCTTCATGTGCATTTGTTATCACATATATTTTTCGTTTCTTTTACTTTTTGTAAATATATCTTTATTATCATATATCATTTGTCATAAATTCAAGTATTTCTATATTTACATGTATATCTTTGTTGTATATAGTATATATACCCATTTCCTTGGTTATCTTGTACTAACTCTCACTTTGCAGGAAAATCTAGAAGATGCTGATTCCTTGGCTCCATTTCAAATTTTTTTTTTTTTACTTTATGTTAACAATGTAACAATACAATGTAAACCTTGGAATAAGATTTACTTTTACTACTTAGATTAGGCCGCATCTCATATAATTTGATTTCAGTAATATCCTGATTCTATGATGCATATATCTCAATTTTCCAAATTCACCGTGGATGAACACGAATGGGACGTGCACCAAACTCTTAGAGAGTTGATGAACTCGGTGGAGTCCATATTTACAGCCTTAGTCGGAATATGGACGAGACCCAGATCCATCATCTCTCTACCAGTCACATTTAGCCTACACTCTTAAGCTATCTTGAAAATGCACCTCATATTTCCAATGTTTTCAAAATATTGTGAATTAACTCAAATAAACCCTGAATATATTCATGGCCACAGACAGAATATGTGAAGGATTTACTTTGGCTTAATCCACATTTTTCCAACAAATTTTTCAGAAATCTTTTCAAAAGTGCATTCATTCATTCAAATCATCTGCATCCTTTGTTTTCTCATGATTTTCTCAAGAAACTTTCACTTCATGGAATCGATTTCTCAAGAAACTATGATGATATTCGGAGTTGGATTTCCCCAATCAAAGTTTTCCCGTGATTTTCCTTAAAAAGTTATTTTCTTAAGATCCATTTTCAAAGGGAATTTTCATCTTTCTCAAGAATAAAAAAGCTGATTTTCAGATATTTTAAAGATAAAATTCTCAAGATTCCAATTTCCTAAGTTCTAAATTTCCTTCTCCGATGAATTTTCCTATAAATTTTCTATCCTTTTCTTAAGAAAATTCTCAAAGTCCGAGTTTTCCCAACAAGTGCTTTCCTTTTTAAATGTTCATCTTTTCTCAAGAATTCCTTCAATTTTCCCAAGATTCTCATTTCCTCATGGTTTTCCAAGTCTTTCTAAGCTTTCTTAAAATTTTCCTGAGATTCTTATTTCTCATGGTTTTTCAGGTCTTTCTAAGCGTTCTCAAATTTTTTCTGAGATTCTCATTTCTTCATGGTTTTCTAAGTCTTTATAAACTTTCTCGAGATTTCAAACCTTTTTCGTCTGAGTTTTTCTGAGAGATTGATTTCCATCTTTTCATGAGAAATGCTTTTCAATTCCAAATGTTTTCTAATCATACATCATATTTTCCAAGTTACATTTTCCAAAATTCTCACAACACATGCCTGAATTCTCTGTGCATTTAGGATAGAACATAATTTTAATGATTTTACTAAGTCAAGCATAATTTTGGTCCTTGGTTCGATTACCCCTGTTAAAGGCGGCAGGAACGGTCGAACCTCGTACCGACAGGTCGAGCCCCATCCCATGGATTTTCCCGCAATTTTCAAAACGGAGGCGAGTATTTCAAAACAATTTCCAAAATTTGGTCAAGTTTGAATCGCGAAAGCATTTCCTTTTTCTCTTCCGCAAGGGAGGGAAGACGGGAAATTTTTTTGCGACGATAACATGTGCCAAGTGTGCTGCATTTGTGATAGCAGTGAATGAGAGAAGGGACAGATGCTAACTGTTGTAACTAACAACAAGTGATGAAGAGTACCATGGAAGGGATATGGGCAGGTACAGCAAGGCTGCAGGGGAGTGGTTATAATGCAAGGTTAGAAATGGATAGATGGAGCTTTGGTGAAGCTCACAGATTGATCATACCTAATTGGTGCATATTGGAATATGGCAAAACGTCAACTGATGAAAGGTAGATATGAGGTTTGGATGTATGACTAGTTAGCAGAAAAATGTCGCTGTCTAAACAAATGTAAGTTATGATCTAAACGGGAAATCAAAGAGATTTGGGAGATGGCTGGGGACAATGTTCTGTGGAGAGGATGGCAGCAATGCTGCTGCAGATAATGAAAGGTGATCATGGGAATGGTTGGTGAATGCCTAGTGAGAATATATATGTTAACGGAATCTACAACAATGTAGATATCAAGAAAATGTTATAGTGAACCCCTCTGTAGGGGACGAGTTAAGAGGTAGTGTTCATTTTTTGCCTCTACCTCTGCTAGCATAGAGACCGAATTCATCTTGATCGCTTCAACTTCAGAAATTCTGTTTTTGCTGCTGGGTCCAATGCTCATTTGCTAATGAAATGCAGTTGACAGTGAGTGTATTCAGTGGGGGTTGCGTATTATGTGGCAGGTATGGTGGTTACTATAACATCATGTAAAGGAGGTGGGTGCAAGGTGTGTGTGATTTCTACAGGTGGAAGCTATGGGATAAGCAGGTGGAAGCTATGGGATAAGCTGCAGGGTGTGATCACAGAATACATTAGTGATGTGATATCTTGGTGTTAGTGGAGATGTACAACACTTACCTGAAGCAATGGACAGACATAGAGGATATCAGTACACCTAACTCACATGGATACTGAATAAATTCTAGCATTCAGCCACACAATTGCATATACAAGTTAACGCAATGCACAACTAATAGACTAACCTGTACAATATGATCAGTACATGTAAATTAGAAACGTGATCAACATAAGACAAAAACTATATTAATGCAAGAATCTCAACACTGGTTTAATCACGAAGATTTCTTTGAGAATATTGACATACCTTGTTTTTGGCACTGATTTTAAGAATCCGGAGCCCCATATTTCCAAATTTTATAAGGGATCTTCCACAACGATAGAGTTTTCTAGCTCACTGCAACCTTTGCTTATGTGTGGTAAAGCATAGATTATAATAGAATCATAATTCACAAGGGAAATGCTACCAGGCTTAAAAAGAGTAGGTTTGTAAACATGAGTCTAACTGTCTACATGGGCCCTGCACGTCGGGCAAAAGGGGGAAGCATGATTTATTTAAGATGAACATTTCGAATTCAAAACCAGGAGGGTGCATACGATGCACAAACCAACACACAAGAAAAACCTTTCCAGTGGGCAATGGGGAGTTTCTGTGAAATTTTACGCTAAGGGCGGCTATCACCAACCAAATCCCTGACATAAAAAAATGAGTTAAATGTATACATTTTAACCACATCATTGTTTTCATCTTTCATATAAAAAATAAAAAAATGTCAAAATTCTCTGCTACATGTGAAAGCAAGATTGCAGTTGTTCCACATTCTAAAGGCAAAACCCTACACGGTAAAAGACAACAGATGAGTTGGATCAATTTGTGCCTAATTATGCCCAAAACAGTGATAATGACCTGTAAATCAGACATATTAGTGATATGAAAAAGAATAAACAAACAGAAAGGACTGACCTGACCAACCCATTGCCGAAGACTAACAATATGCTCCCTAACTTGCTCTGGAGTAAAAAGTTCAGTCAGAGATACACCTTTTATCACTGCATCACGAACAGACCTTGTACCGTGCTTTATGGTATTTCCACAGTAGTTCAAAAATGGAATTCACGAGTTAGGGGATCCAGTGAATTAACAAGTTAGGTGTTATTGCTATGAAAATTCCTCGTACGAGGGTTGGATTTGGCCTCTTGCAATCCAGCCTTATTGATGCTCATGTTGTCAACACCCAGTATGATTCCCCACACCAAATAACCCTGGTATGAACTGTGGAATGCTCATCGTTTTAGCCTGACTTGTAAACTAATCTTTTTTTTTTTTGGAATATCGATGGAATTTATGTACCAACACCCTTGTACCCGACTGATCAGATGAGGAATGATGCCTTAACCTTGATATTGCAACAGAGATTATGCATAAATGACCAGGATTCAGGGTGACATTGCCTAGGTTAAAAAAAGAAAAAAAAAAGGAAAAAAAATCTAGGAAGAAATGAACAATGAATGATGCATGAATGTTCAGGAGACGGAATAATCAATGGATACCATGAAAAATTTATATGAGATGCGATATGAACTTGCTATGAGGATAGATGAAAATCATATGACGAGATGGTGCCGATGACAGGATGAACATATGCAATAAATTAGATCATGCTGAAACAAAACCACAAGACATAGTAAATGCAAGAAGCTAGATCTGAAATTGGTCATCACGATTCTACCCAGAGCATGTACGCTCACTATAAAGTATGAACTTGAAACCTGAATAAGACGATGCTGGAGATTTAGTGGATTTACGAAATACAAGGCCCCTGTATCCTACATCGTGTGCTGGAGAAATGGTTAATCTATGAGGATGATTTCCTCCATCCGATCTCAATAATGCCGAATCATCAGAAGATACGAGAATGTCATCAGATAATATCCCCCAACCAGGAATCAAATATGAACCGAGAGTTAAAATAAACATGAAATCAAAAAGTTGGGATAAGAAAAGGCAAGTTGAATCTAAGTATCAAGGCATATTGGACTAGCTGATATTTAAATCGTTTGAACCAGGGGATTTTAAAGGCATGATTTGTTGGAATCAGAGATTCCATCGCTGTAGCGCAGGGTAGATCGATCCTGCTATATGCAGGTCGATCGAAACCCTTGATGCCAAAAAAAAAAATGCAGATAAAGAGCAAAATTAAACAGGAGGGATGCTGTAAAATAAGATCAAAATGAAAGGGATAGTTATTCAACTTGCCTTAAGGAGTCGACCTTCTACAGCCGCCAGGGAAGAACTCATGGTTTTAGTTTCGGGATTGAAACTTCTGATTGTGAGACTCCCACTGAAGAGGGAACAGTGCTTCTTGTGAACAGGCTGGTGGTGGAATCTCGGTTTTGCAGGAGTCTGAAGGAAGGAGGAGGATTTTCTCTGTTTTGGTAGAGTTGTGCGTAGTTGCTTGAAGCTCAGAAGATTGAAAGCAACTCCGGTCCAACCGATAGGGAGGAAGATCGAAAAGAAAGTCAATAGGGGAAAGGGGGAAGGGTGAAAATGGATCGATGCATGAAGAAGAGAAGGGTGCGGGGGTGAGAGGCGATGATTCTGAAGGAAAGAGCAAAGGGGGAAAGGGTGGAAACAGATCGTGAAGAAGAAGTGGGGAGGTGAAGAAGCGGTCCTGAGGGTTTTCTTTTCGGTTTGTTAAATAGGGGAGAGAGAAGGATCGAGAAGGTGAGTTTGTTGAAGATGAGCGGGATGAGGGAGGAGAGGTTGGCGATCAAAGGTGGAGAATGGGGAAGTTGAAGATCGGGGCATGGAGGAAAGAGATTTTTGGGAGATGTAGGGTTTCGTGAAGAAGAGAATCGGGAGAAAGAGAGAGTGAAGAGAGAAATGGAGGCGGCTGAGGGAGAAAATTTCGAGAGGGTCTCCCCCCCGAAACCTAACTCGATTTGTGAGTTTTGCAAGGGTTTTTACTTTTTCCAAAAGAGGTCTCCCTATAAAAGATTTTTCAAAAACGGGTTTCTCTTAAAAACCATTTCTATTTTTTATAATTTTCTTTCGTTATTTATTATTTTTTTTGTTCTTTTCTGAGTATTTATATTTTTTTTGTATTTTTGGAATGAAAATCTAAGAAAACAAAAGACTAAACCCTAATTTTTTGTATTTTTCTAAAAAGAATATTTATAAAAGTATCTTCCTGAGAATTTCAGACCATTTCGGGAAAATTTCTTCAAAAAAGAGGGTTTGGACCCAGGTTTTGAGAAAATGTTCGAGTTTTGATATTTGAATCGAGAAATATAACATGATAGATCCAAACGGATTTCGGATGGACTGTCCGAGCTATTTAAAAACAATTTTTGGTATTTTCTTAAAAATTGGACAATGAGACTCAATTTTGGATCTGGACAATGGATCCAGATCTGAAATCAATTTAAACATATAAAATGAATTTAATTTCAATAAAACTTGAGAAATGAACTGGGATTTAGATTTAAAAAATGACTTATTTGCTCAAAAATGAATTTAGGGGCAAGAAGGGAATATTTAAAAGATTTTGAAAAATTTGGGGTGTTCACACGCATGAATGGAAGGTGCGTGCATCTGACATTTGATGCATTTCCTTACAAATTGATGGCAATCCTGCTGCATGGTTTTCCAATAATATCCCGCCCGGATAATCTGCTTGACGAGTATTTGGTAGCCGACGTGGCCACTACAAATCCCTTCGTGTGCCTCTCGGACAATTTTCATGGCTTCATCTTTATCTAAGCATCTGGCGTACTAAGAACTGAATCCACGACGATAAAGAGTATCAGCAATGATGAAATAACGGGCTGACATGCACTGAACCGCGTGTTGCTCCTTTCTTGGCATTTCCGCTGAAAATTTACCAGTTTCGATGAAGTTTTTGATGTCTTGGTACCAAGGCTTTTCTTTCTGAGTGGCTTGGTTCACTTGTTCAGCTGGAATGTAGGCAGGTTGATCAAGTCTGCCTATTTCGAATGAACAACAGGATTCACTGTCTTTAAAAGACAGAATGGAGCCTAAACAGGCTAAGCCATCTGCTATATGATTGTATTCCCTCTTGACATGATTAAGTTGAAATTCTTCAAAGTTGCCTATGAGAGCTAAGGCAATCTTTTGATAAGGGATTAACTTCGAATCCTTGACTTGTCATTCAGCATTAACTTGGCTTATAACGAGCAATGAGTCGCCAAAGGCATGTACTCTCTTGACATCAAAGTCTTGCAAAATTTTGAGGCCTTGTATTAGAGCTTCATACTCGGCCATGTTATGAGTACATTGGAAGTCGAGATTGAGGGAATAAGGGAGCATCTCCTTTTCATAAGTGATTAGCAAAATTCCAATCCCTATACCGGACATATTTCTAGCTCCGTCAAAGAATAGAGTCCAAACTGGGGATTCCTGAACACTGCAGATGCGGTCGTCAGGGAAATCGTCTTCGGCTTTGATCTCTTCTGTCAATGGAAAATCTGCCAACTGATCTACGATGGACTGACCCTTGACTGTCTTCTGAGAAACATATTCCAAATTGTACTGCATTAGAAGGACTTGCCATTTTGCAATCCGTCCAGTAAGGAAAGGCTGCTCAAGGATGTACTTGAGAGGGTTAAGTCTTGACAGAATTTTGATCTCTGAGGCCATCAGATAATGTCTTAACTTCTGACACATCCATACTATGGCTAGACATGTCTTCTCCATCTGAGAATATCTTTTCTCATAATCGATGAAGGTCTTGTTGATGTAGTAGATGGCATGCTCTATTCGGCTGCCTTCCTCGTACTGTGAAAGAAATCCTCCGCAGGCATTATGGTTGACGGAGATATACAAGAGAAGCGACTTTCTCAGTTCTGGTGGCTTCAGAACTGGTGGATTGAGAAGATACTGTTTGATGCGCTCAAATGAGAGCTGACATTCTGGTCCCCACTCAAACTTCACTTTTTTTCTCAGCAAGTGATTAAAGGGTTCGCACCTCATGGCCAAATTAGAGATAAAATGTCGAATTGACTGAATACGACCTTGAAGACTTTGCAGCTCTTTAAGATTAGTAGGAGGCGGCATATCAATGATCGCTTTCGCCTTGGCAGGATCTACCTCTATGCCTTTCTTGCTGATCATGTAGCCAAGCAGCTTGCCTGACTCCACTCCGAAGGCGCATTTCTGTGGATTGAGTCTCAGCTTGTAGAGAATAAGTCTTTCAAAGACTTGGTTGAGAGCATCAAGATGATCCTCTCCTTCCTTGGACTTGACCAATATATCATCCACATAGGCATCCATATTCTTGTGCATCTGGTCATGAAAGATAACTGCCATGGCTCTCTGATAGGTTGCCCTAGCATTCTTGAGCCCAAACGGCATGACTGTATAGCAAAATGTACCCCAAGGCGTAGTGAAGGAAGTTTTGGATTGGTCACGAGCGGCCAATTTGATCTGATTATAGCCTGAGTATCCATCCATAAAGGAAAACATGGCATGGCCTGCCGTGCTATCGATCAGAAGATCGATGTTGGGGAGTGGATAATCATCCTTTGGGGTTGCTTTGTTCAGATCTCTGAAATCAATACAGATTCAGACTTTGCCATTCTTTTTAGGAACTGCCACGATGTTCGCCAACCAGTCTTGATATTCGATGGTCCGGATGAATCCTGCTTTTAACAATTCTTCAAGTCCTTCTTTAACTTGCGGTGCCACTCGAGGATCCATCTTTCTCAATTTTTGCTCGATTGGTTTGCAATCTGGCTTCAACATAAGGCGATGCTCGACTAACTTGGAGTCTAAGCCTGGCATATCCTCATAAGTCCAAGCGAAGACTTCCTGATGCTGTTTGAGAAAGTAGACGAGCCTTTTCTTCTCATTCGAACTCAAGCTGGAACCAATCTTGAGGATTTTCGGGTCATCTTCTGAATCGATGTTGACATCCTCTGTCGGGTCTTAAACCAATGGTGATGGTTCATCCTGCTTCTGAATACTGGAAAATTCTGGCAAATCTTGAATCGTCGAGTTGAATTCTGCCAATTCTTCGATCTGCTCTGTCATTCTGCTGACTTCTCCTCCTGCCTTTGCCTTGCAGATTCTGGCCGGTTGGGATTTATTTTGAGAAAAATTGGTATTGATGACGAGCTTCTTGAGCGACTTAGGAGCCATGATCTCGACAATCCTGTTAGCGCAAGGAAGGTTTTTAAGAAAAGGATAAAAGGTTTTTGGAAATAGCCTTTTGTAAGAAACAAAGAATGACAATTATGGAAGAGAGATATAAGCAAGAATTTGTGCACACCAAGATGAGAAATAGGAATCAAAATTTCATTGATTTAAGTAATTCTGATATTTACAAATGATGGAAGAAAAGAAAGAAAATTAAGGCGGAACTTTTGCCCCTTACAAGATGACTCAAACGGGAAAGAAAACAAAAAACACTGGCATTGTCTTCATTGTGCTCCTTTGATGAAAATGGTCTTCTTGCCGGATGATTGACCTGTAAAGCCCAAGCCTGTGCCTTCGATATGCTGAGCGGGGACGATTGGTTCTAGAATGCCGTCTTCATTCTTGCCTAGGCCCCTAAAGGGCTGATAATCGTGCTTCATCAGAAGATCAAATCCTCTCTTAGCTTTTGAGAACTGAGGGAAAAGAGGGTGATCTTTGAGGGAAGTGCAATCAAGGCACCCGCCCAACTTGAAGAAGCGAGGTCCCTGCCACTGGATTACTGCTGTCACATTTTCTGTCGGCTGGACTTCTGTCAGCTTTAACATGTCCAAGCTTTCACTTAAATTGATTTCATCGACTTCCCGGATGCTCGGGATGTCGGCAGTGAAAGTAGGATGGGGAATCATTGGCTGCGGGAGTCGCTCTTCTGGGTCCTCTCCTAGGACCGTAGTGATCATGTTTCCCTTCGACCACTTGATGCATTGGTGCAAGGTTGATGGAACAGCATTGGCGTTGCGAATCCAAGTGCGTCCAAGCAACAGGTTGTACGTAGGTGGCACATTCACTACGTGGAAAAGGATAGTATGCACTGAATAGTTGATGAAAATTTCGAGAAATACCTTCCCCTTTGCTGTCTGCCCATGGTTGTCAAAACCGTAGATCGTTATTGGATATGGGGTATATTCCTCTTCTTTTAGGCCCAATGCTTTAGCCGTCATTTTCGGACAGATATTGAGGTTGCTGCCTCCATCAACGAGCACATGAGGGACTGTCATGCCCCTGGTTCGCACCACTATGTAAAGTGCGTTGTTGTGAAATGAATGAGGTTTTGGCAGATTCTCATCCGAAAAGGTGATTGGTGCATTCGTCATTGCTTGATTGACGATCTGAGCCATGTCCTGCGGTGTGGTGCTAGGCTTGACTTTGATTTTTCTGAGAAGCTCTTCTAGCACTTGCTGGTGCTCAGGTAAAGCGTGGGTCAGGTCCAAAATAGAAATATTGGACAGAGCGGTGATTAGCTTCTGAACTGACCCTGAAGCTTTTCCTTCCTTCGAAGCCGCCTTGATAAAGCGCTTCGGGATTCTGGGGACTATCTTGGCAATTTCTGTCGTTGCCTTTGTTGTTTTGCTGGAAAACACAGTGACATCCGCCCTCTTGGCGAGAGACTGTGCTTGGCGGAGGACGAGGACCTGATGCTGATCCTGGATGTCCTGGGTGGAACATGGTTGAATGCTACCTTGTAGAGAAAATGTTTGTTCTGTGATGACTGAAGCTGAATGTTTGAGAAATGGTTTGGACAAGATTTCTGGTTGTTCTTCTTTATCCTCGATTAACAGGTTCTTGTCGATGCAATCCTGGATGATGTTCTTAAGGACAAAACAATGCTCTGTATCATGTCCCACAGTTCGGTGAAGCTTGCAGAATTTATCGGTCCATTTTCCCATAGTGACCGGAGGATCTGCTACCTTGGGGAGCTTAATCATTCCCTTAGACATCATATACTCTAAGATGTCTTCGCGGGATTGTTCCAAAGCTGTGAATTCTCGGTCATAACTCCAACCCTCGTATTTTGACTTCTCTGACTGCTTCGCTTCTGGCTGAGGTGCTGACTGAATAGGCTGTGGTTTGACGAACTTCCCCTTTTGGGCTGCAGAGTTTATCCTTTTGGCCTTGGAATGCCCGGCATTTTTGTTACGATTTTTCTTGCTCTTCTTGTTGTTGGAGCTGCCACTGCCTTGACCTGAGAATTCTGCAGCATAGGCGACGTGCGCCTTTTTCTTCTGATCAGGATTCCCTCTGACAAAAGGATATCCTTCGTAAAGGCCATTGTCCAGGCCGGTCTCGAGCCATTCGGCTCTCTCAATTAGCTTGATGAATGATTTGGCGGGCGAAGTAGAAATGAGGTTCCTCAGAGGCTGGGCAAAATTATTCAGAATAATCTGTAGGGCGTGCTCCTCTGGGATGGGAACCTTCATTCTGTTACAGGTGCTTCTCCACCTGTGGATGAATTCGCTGGCTTTCTCATTCTCCATCTGTTTTAAATTGTATAGATGATTGAGGGTTGGCGAGGCTTCAACATTGAACATGAAGCGCTCAATGAACAAATTCACGACTTTATCAAACTCTCGTAGTTCGATAGGATTAATGTGGTCTGCATACCACCTGACCGCTACCCCTTCTAGGCTGCGCAGAAAGCAAATGAACAACGCCCGGTTATCTTTCCTGAAACGGCCGCATTCGGCATAGAAAGTGGCCAAATAAGCCTTAGGGTTGCTTGTTCCGTCAAACTTAAGGAACTTGAGAGGGAGGTTTTCCATATTGTCATCCCCGTCTAGGCCATGGAAAAAATCTTCACCGGAGTAGGTTTGCTTGCCTTTGCTTTTAGACTTAATATCCTTGATAGCCCGATTCATTTCTTTCATCTGCTCTTGCATCGGGTCATTAACCGGAATGGGTTTGTTGATTGATTCGGGCTCTGCAGCAGTCTTTACAAACTGCGGCGGAGGATTCTGATGATAAACAAACTGCTCTTCATCTTCTAATTCCTCTTCTACTGACTCTGTTTCTTCAGAAGTGGTGTCGGGCTGGACTTTCTTCTTGATGATCCTGATTGGCCTTTTCACAGCCTTCTTCTTGGGCTTGCTTTTTGGAGCAGCCTCCTTCTGACTGGCTTCTGCCTGCTCTGACATCATCTTGGTCATCATCCTTTTGAACAGGTTGTACATCGCGGGGTCTATATCATCAACCTAATTCCTATTCTGCCCTCTGATTGACTTAGGAGAGCTGACTGCTTCGACTTCACTGTCGCTGTGCTGAGGCGCAGTCTCTTTTCCAGCTCTGGTTTGCACCATTTTTGACAATGCCAGATGATTTCTGTAGAAGTAGAAGAACGGTTAGAGTCTGGAGGAATTTTTTGAAAATGCGATCTTTTGAGAAAAAGACATGAAGGAAGGAATTGATAGACAGTTTAGACAAGTTATCCCATCACCAGGGATTGGGTCATCACAAATTTTGCAATGATTGTGTCACCCTTTTGCGGCAACAAAATGCGCCTTATAACCTAGGCGAGGTCGTCCATCATGACGAGAGATAATCGAAGAAGAATATAAGAGAGAAGCCTCATCACTGGGGATGAGGTTGTCCCGAGGATCGTAACCATATAAAACAAAATAAAATTTGGCCATAAAAAGCTCTTTATCAGAACAAAAGTTTGCATTTTCATTGATGACAAAATTTAGATACAAAGAGAAGGTGGGCAGGGCAGACAGTTTGCCACCATTCTCGATACTCTGATGATACATTAGGACTAGGAAATATAGACAAAGGAACGAAAGAGTCCCAAGTGTATTTGGCGACGTGGTATGCTCCATACCACTGATCCAATCGTAGATCAAACTCTGGCATGCGGCCCGTCGGGAAGCGGGTGTTGACACGAATCTGCCGCTGTGAGAACTGTCGGAGACACCTCTCTGGCAGATAGTCGACATAGAAGAAATGGTCGAGCAATTTGTAGCGCTTGTCGCGAGCATAGGTGTATCGAGGAACCGTCTCTCTTCTATCGAAAAAGTCCCAAACGATCTCTTCCTGATGCAGTTTCTCGATCAAAGCTCGGCACTGAATGGCTGACTTTGGCTGCTTATTGCTGAATCTGAAAGAACTGGCATTTGACGGCATATGTCGCAGGAACCATGACTGCAAGGCATACGTGCATCCTTCCACTAAAATGGTTTCTCCGAGGGCGAAACGAGCTAAGCCTCTGTAGAGAAAATCTAGAGCTGCCATGGACACTGAAAGCTGACGGGTCTGCTTGCTTCCCCATCTTCGAAAGAGTTGGGTGACTCTGTTATCGATGAAATTTTGACCATCCTGAAAGAATGCCAGTCCCACTGTGCATAGGACCATGGCATGCTGAATTCTTTCTTTCGCTGCTCGAGACAAGGTATCGACTTCTTCATAGGACCCATACTTGTGATAGAGTTCGAACAGATCGATGAACTGACTTCCGTTGATCTCCGTGAGAGGCCAGGATATGCTCCCTGTAGCTCTGGCCAATGCTTCTCGAACATCTATCCCTTTGACATTGATCAAGAACTGCTGCTCGACCGGGTCGTCTGGCTAACCCGCTGGCTCTGGCAATCCCATGATGTCACTGAGTTCATCCATTAGCAAAGTCATCTCTCCCCATGGAAACCAAAATGTGCAGGTACGCGGATTCCACCGTTCTACCATAGCTTGAATTAGACTATCGTTGATGGTTTGCTTGCCAACTGCCGATGCCATCTCCAATCCACAATCATCCAAGTGGTCTGGGAACATACGCGAGAAGGTGGCGAACCAGGAATAGTACCACCGAGGGAAGAAGGTACGAGACTGGATGACTCGATGATCTGGGGTTCCATCCCTTATTTGATAGAAGACATGATCCCTGGAAAAGATAACATCGGGGGATTCGGGTGCCATCGGAATGATACTGAGGCAAGAGAGGAAAAGAGTCAGATAGAATGCAGGACTTTATGATCATCGCAAATTTTTTCCTCTTTATGGTTTCTCTCTCTTCCTTCTCTTTTCCTTTTCTAACCTCTATTCTCCTCCTTTTTGAAGGGAGAAGGATAAAAGAAAGAAAAAAAAAGAGAGAAGAGAAAAGAAAGAAAGAAAGAGAGAAGAGGAACTATTTTGCGGGTTTTCACTTGACCTTTATTTGAAAATATTTAGAAAATTACTCGCCTCCGTTTTGAAAATTTGCGGGAAAAAGATGGAGAGACGGGATTCGCTCGTCGGTACGAGGTTCGACCGTTCCTGGCGCCTTTACCAGGGGTAATTGAACCAAGGATCGAATCTATGCCTTTTGCTTTGCCTAAATATAATCTAAGAATTTACTCTAACTCTAAATGCACAATGAATCATGCTTGTGCAATGCAAGAATGAATGCTCTTTCGAAAATTGATTTAGAAATTTCCAAGTATTCTGAGATGAACTTGGCAAAGCAGTGAAGAAATGATTTAAATTTAACTTAGAACTTGAGATAGATCAGAGAAGCTCTAAGTATTCAAAGTTTGGGAAATAAATATTGATTTTGAAGAGAAAGATTTGAAGTTTTGAAATGAAAGAAAATGGAATTTCAAAGTCAGAAATGGACTTTTGGATTTGAATTTGAATTTGAATTTAGGAAAGGAAATGAATACTTGAGATGGAATTGAATCTAGATTTTGAAATTGGAAATCTTAAATTTAGAATGGATCTGAGGAATCTAAATGGTGTTTAAGAAGATGGATTTAGAGATTTGAATTGAGATCTGGAAATAGACTTGGATTTGAAATTTAGAAATGGAATTGGAATTGGATAATGGTTTTAAGATCTGAGATTCAAGAAATGACATTAGATCTAAAGTCTGGGATCCAAAGTTGAATTGGACTCTGGACCCTAAGATGGAATTGGATCTGAAATCTAAGATCCGAAGTGAAGTTTGGATTTTGGGTCCTAAAGGGGAATTGGATCTGAAGTCTAAGATCCAAAAGTGAAGTTTGGATTTTGGGTCCTAAAGGGGAATTGGATCTGAAGTCTAAGATCCAAAAGTGAAGTTTGGATTTTGGGTCCTAAAGGGGAATTGGATCTGAAGTCTAAGATCAAAAAGTGAAGTTGGATTCTGGACCCTAAAATGAATTTGGGTCTGAGGTCTGAGATCCAATGTAGGATTTGGGTTCTGGATCCTAAAATGGAATTTTTGGATCTGAATCTGAGATCCAAGGTAGAATGAGGATCTGGATCCTAAGAGTTTGGATTTTGGATCTGAATCTGAGACCCAAAGTAGGATTGGATTCTGGATCCTAAGAATTGGATTTTTGGATCTGTGATGGGAGATCCAGAGTAGAATAAGGATTTGAATCCTAAATGGGATTTGGATCCGTGATTGGAGATCCAAAGTGGAATGGGGTCCTATACTTGGAACTCTGAATCCAAGTTGAGACTAGGATTTGATTTTTGGATTTGGGTTTTTGAGAGGTCCAAAATAGGACTTTTAAAGATGATCTGGGTTTTTGAAGATCCAGATTTGAACTTGAGAAGGTTTGAGTTTTTGAGATTCAAAGTCAACCTCAACTTTGATTTGAAAACTTTGAAGGAAAACTGGATTTTAGAATCAGAAGATGAATTTAGAAACTTCAAAGTTAAATTGAACTTTGAAGTTGAGTTTTGAATTGAGTTTGGAATTTTGAAGTTTTGAACATGAAATGATTTTGAAATTTCAAAGTCAAATTGGACTTTGAAATTGAGATAGATTTGGAAAAATAGAAAAGATGTTCGAAATCACTTGGGTTTTTGAAAGAATTTTGAAAAAAATATGATACAATTCTACTCTATATGATGAATGAATTTGAATAATTTTGAAATTGGATCTTGAAAAGCTATTTCATTCTTTAAATGAATTAAGATAAGATTGAAAATATAATACATCCTTGACTATGGTCATTGAATGTATTATATGATAATCTATATTTAAACTCAAATGAAGAATAAAATACATTTTAGTGCTTTTATAGAATTTAAAATGAGATCAACCCTCAATATACCCTGACTATGGCCATTGGTATATATTTTGAGTTAATCCTAAGTTAAATTCTGATAAAAGAAAGAGATATTTTGAGAAAATATGATGGATTTTGAAAGTGGATCTAGTGTAGATCCAATGTTATTTCGTAAGAGATAAAAATCCTAAGTTTTGTCCACACCCTGACTATGGCCATTGATGTGGATCATCAACTTAGGATTGATTTACCTCTTACGAAATGGTGCACGTGCCATTCGTGTTTCACTATTGTGAGAATTTGAGAAATAAAGGCAAAAAGCATGAAAAACAAGCAATTTATGACATTTACAATGCTCATCCATTCTATCTAAAATAGAAAATGTGAATTCTCATTAAGGTTCTGAGTTGTTACAATCTTTGAAATCTGGAAGGAGGACATCTATAATCTTAAGATAACAATACAAATTTCTCATGACTTCCCTGTAAAAGAATGAATTAGCTCAATAGGAGAAAATGCTTCATTGAAAACAAGATCATCTATGATTTGTATTGATCCTAACGCAAGGTGTTATGCTCATGCTGAATGAGAGGGGTATATGTCCTACCCGGCTGATGTCACTTTTATTCACTCATTCGGCTAACATTCATGACCTTTACTCTGAACAGGCAAGGCTAACAGGGACTGCTAACATATTAACGCATCTTGTTTACCATAGACCAACACTTACTGATTTTAGGTTAACTACCAACCCCTATTAACATGATGGATTTTCCACTATTAACACCTTCAGGTTCACTACTAACCTGCTGAAACCTATGATACTAATTTACCAGTCATAATACCTAACAAAAACCTTTGACTATAATCATTTGGGTATTAAAGGATAGGATCTATTTCAAACTTAATATCCTACTGTTCAAACTGAACTCAATGAGTGGGCACTAAACTGATCTGATAACATAACTATTAATAAGGCCGACATTTAGCCGAAATGATGGCCATCAACTAGAATCCGAGTATCATTTGGACACTTTGACACTTGTAGTCAAATATTCGGATAAGGACAAATGCTGGTAGGTGGCCGGGGGTTCCAGTTTTATCTAAGTGGTAAGTGACAGCAAGTGAGGACAAATGTTGTACAGAGGTGGAGAAATACACAGCCAGGTAAAAAAAAAAATGTCATAAATGTTGTGCACAGTACAATACTCAGAGGGTAAAGCATGTAAGTTTGACAAGAAGAAAAAAATTTTTTTTTTTACAGGTAGTGGTTCTAGAATGAAGTGTTAGCAATACACAGATTATATACCTTGTGATGAATACCATTAATTAGTTAGAAAACGTATCTCTCTAGCAAATTAAGATGAACAAGATTTTACAACAAATTCAAGATGGGAATTCATGATGAGCCCGAAAAGAAAAGAAAATGAATTCTGGGGAGGAAGTATCGAACCTGCTGTAGACTGGCACTATTTGTAGATCACTGATAACCTGCTGTAGACTGGCACTATTTGTAGATCACTGATAACCGTGGCCTGCTTGAAAAGGGGAAAAAGAGGATATTCCTTTCGTGCGTAGAGGGCTTCTGAATGTGGAGAAGGGTGGCCTTCCCTCCTTTTCACCGGATCTTCCTTCGTTCTGCAACCAGGACCTTCTATTGCTGAAAGAGAGGCTTGATCGACTGATGAGGGGCGGAGAGTGGATGGACTTCGGTGGATAAAAAAAATGAACAATGCTCAGAAGTGACCGATATTCGGGAGGAAAAGGGGGGGGATGAGTTTTAAGAAAAATGGGGAAGTCAGGATCTCTGGTTGCTAATGACAAGAGTGCTTGACAAAGGGTCCGATCCCCCGGCAAAAGGGGGTCCCTCCCATTTATAACAGGGGAGGAGAGCCATAGAAGGATCGAGAGGAAGTTGGGGATCAAGGGTGGAGAAGGAAGGTTCGGAGATAGAGGGCGATGGGGCAACCGGATCGCACATGGGAGGAAGTTCTGGAGGGTTTGGTGGGAGCTTCGTGAAGGAGGAAAGTGGTTAAAGATGAAGGGTTCAGGGTGCTTGTTGATGGAAGAAGAGGATCGGAGGGTGGAGGCCATGGAGGAAGACTCTCCTCCCTCAGAGGCGCCGCCCTCTCCTCTCCTACGCAGGAAAACCCTAAGCCACCAATTTTACGAAAAAAGGGTCTTTCAAAAACAATTTCAAAAAGATGTTTTTCTAAAATGATTTTTTTCAAAAATGGGTTTTCAAAAACCACTGCAACTTCCTTCATTTACTTTTGATTTTGATTTTTTTTTCTTTTTTTTTTTATTCTTTTCTCAATATTTCTATTTTTTTTTATATTTTGGAATGAAAAACTGAGAAAACAAAGACTAAACCCTATTTTTTTTGTATTTTTCTAAAAAGAATATTTACAAAAGTATTTTCCTGAGAATTTCAGACTATTTCAGGAAAATTTCTTCAAAAGAATGGGTTTGGATCCAAGTTTTGAGAAAACATTCGAGTTTTAAAACCTCGATTTGAGGACTATAATACGATGGATCCAAACGGAAACCGGATGAAGTGTCTGAGCTTTTCAAAAAGTTACTTTTGATAATTTTAAGAATTTGATTTAAAAATGGGATAATGAGGCTCAGATTTGGATTTTGATGTAGATCCGGATCCGAAATTGAGTCAGATATGTAAAATGAATTTAATTTCAACAAAATTTGAGAAATAAAAATGGAATTTAGATTTAAAACCGACCCAATTACCCAAAAGATGGGGGAAAAGGGCAAAAAGGGGATATTTACAACATTTTGAAAAATTTGGGGTGTTCACAGACTTACGGATAGACTTTTGATGAAAGAAGAAGATAGACATAAATCCTGGAAAACTTTGAAGGATCAAGGGACTTGGAAAAGACTTTCCAGGGTTTTTAAGAAAAGTTTTGACATACAAAAGAGAAAAGAATATAGGTAAAGAGAAGATATGCACCTGGGGTTTTCGAAAAATAGAGGAAATTTTGAATAGTGTACCCAGGGTTTTAAAGAAGTTTTTGATATACACAGGAGCATACAAGAAGATATTATACACTTATAACTGCACAAACAAGGATGCACACACAACACTCCCTAAAGGCTGACTCTAAATGCAATATTTGAAATGGCAAATAGGATCTTAATCCTAACTCTATGGTTCAGATTATCTGATTCCAATCAAGGTATGCCGATATACTTAAGCCGAAGCTCGAAGTACGTGGCATATAAGATATTTCTCTGGTTCTAAGGTAAGGGCTTCCCAACATCCTTGAGCACCTACCGATATACCTCGGACTATGACCCTTAGGTACGTGGTAGGGGGGCGCGAACCCAAATAAGTGGTTCAGTTGTGAGACTCTCTCCCGAACTATGGCTCAGTGAGACAGCCCAGCAACGTGAAGACCGGGACAATATAGGTAGGGATGTTTTCAAAATATGATCAACATGCAATAAAACCAGAAGGCTCTAATGCAAGTCCTAAAGAGATAGATTTAAATAAAGAGAAGCATACACTTGCATACATTGTTTTGCATTCAATCCCTAGAATTGAGGAGAGTTGTATTTCAACCTAAATCTAATGTGAACATGGATATAATCTCCTCAATATGGTCCTACCAAACCATACTTAGATCTTATATGCAATGATGTCAGCTTAGAACAGAGTCTAGGCTCCTAAGGTTTGCATGAAAATGAAGCTGACATAGAAGAATAAAGACTTAGATTATATAAAAGCAAAGCAAAGGCATAGATTCAACCGGACGAAGACGAGTCCCATCTCGGTCGCCAAAACTGTGATCATTGCAAAATTTTTCCTCTTCTGTGGTTTCTCTTTCTTCCTTCTCTTTTCCTTTTTCTAACCTCTATTTTCCTCCTTTTTGAAGAGAGAAGAATAAAAGAAAGAAAAGAGAAAGAGAAAAGAAAAGAAAGAAAAAGAGAAGAGGAACTATTTTGCACGGTCTCACTCGACCTTAATTTGAAAACATTTAGAAATTTAACTTGCCTCTGTTTTGAAAATTTGCGGGAAAAAATGGAGAGAGGGGATTCGCTCGTCGGTACGAGGTTCGACCGTTCCTGGCGCCTTTACCAGAGGTAATCGAACCAAGGATTGAATCTATGCCTTTTGCTTTGCCTAAATATAATCTAAGAATTTATCCTAACTCTAAATGCACAAAGAATCATACTTGTGCAATGCAAAAGATGTATGCTCTTTTGAAAATTGATTTAGAAATTTCCAAGCATTCTGAGATGAACTTGGTAAAGGAGTGAAGTAATGATTGAATCTAACTTTTAGAACTTTGAGATAGATCAGAGAATTTCTGAGTCTTCGAAGTAAATCAGAGTTGGAAAAATAAATCTTGACTTTGAGAAAGGATGATTTGAAGCTTTTGAAATAAAAGGAAATGAAGTTTCAAAGTCGGAGATGGACTTTGAATTTAATCATGGATTTGGGAGAAGAAGATGAATTTTTCGAAGTGATATTGAATTTGAATCTTAGAATGAACTTGGGAAAATCAAAATGGTATTTAAGAATAGAAACGGATTTAGGAGTTCAAATTAGATCCGAAAATGGAATTGAAATCTAGAATTGGAATTGGATTCCGGATCCTTAACAGAATGGGATTCGAGATTTTAGAATCCAAAATGGACTTGGGTTCTGGATCCTAAAATGGAGTGGATCTGAAGTCTGAGATCTAATGTAGAGTTGGACTCTGGATCCTAAGATGGATTTAGATCTAAAGTCTGAGATCCAATGTAGAGTTGGATTCTGGATCCTAAGATGGATTTGGATATGAAGTCTAAGATCCAATGTAGACTCTGGATCCTAAGATGGATTTGGATCTGAAATCTGAGATCCAAAGTGAAATCGGATTCTGGATCCTATAAGGAAATTGGATCTAAAGTCTGAGATCCAAGGTGAAATCGGATTCTGGATCCTATAAGGAAATTGGATCTGAAGTCTGAGATCCAAAAGTGGAATTGGATTCTGGATCCTAAGATGGGTTTTATATCTGAATTTGAGATCCGAAAAGTGGGGGTTTGTACTTGGGAATCCGGATCCAAGTTGGATTTAGGATCTGACTTTGGATTTGGAATTTCAAAAATTTGATTTGAGAATTTTGAACTTGGAATAAGCATTTCAAAGTCTAATCGGACTTTGAATTTGAAGTTTGAATCTGGAATTTAGAAGGTTGTAAACACACCAAATTTTCACCCTCATCCAGTGTTTGTCCATTTCATAAGTCATTACAGATCATTGCATGTCATTGCATGTATTCCGCATAGCATTGCATGTCATTGCATCTCATTTTCGAGATCCAGCACTCCTATTTCGAAACATTCAATCCAGATTTGAATTTTAAAGATTTATTTCAAAATCAATTTCAAAACATGGGTTTTTATTCAATACTCTATCATTTCCCAACCCCAGGACTTTATATTTCGAAATATTTTCTCAAGGAAACAATCTGGATTCATTTCAAATTCAAATTTTAATCGATTTCAATTCACAGATGAGACCCATTGAGGTGGTGTCGCTTCTGAATTCCTCTATTCATCAAATTTCTCAAAATTTTGAAAGTTTCAGTCCGATCAGGACTCTGTCTCATAGACCTGATCCGGTCAGGAGTCTATTTTGAAGTCTGTTTTACTTCCATTTTTAATCTTTTCTGTTTGCTTTCAAAATTTAGGTCATTTTACAGAGTCCAGTTAGTTCAGGATTCTATTTTAGAGTTCGGTCGAGTTGAGAGTCTAACCCTGACTGTGCTTTCTGACTTATTTCATCATTTCTTGATAAAATCTTTTGAAAATTCTTTCATTTAGCTTTTAAAATCTAAAAACTCAGAGTCCTAAGAGTTCAGGACTCTAACTTGGAGTTCCAGTTCGCATGAGACCCTATTTTCAAAAATCTTGAATTTCAAATGTCAATTTTAACCCTTTTTCAAAGCCATTTTCAGTGTTTATTTCAAAAATGTTCAAAATTCGATGTGGGCCTACTCAGTTGGCACCATATCCAGAGGAATTCTAATTCAGTTAGGATCCTATATCATTTCAAAAATTTCAATTTCAAAGTTTGCTTTTGAAAAGCTTTTGAAAACTCCTTCAATTTCAAGTTTTAAAATCGTTTTTTTTTTAAAAACTCAAGTAGGGCCCACTCGGGGTGGCGCCATATTCGAGTCAGTCAGGGCTAGACTAGGGTTAGTTGATGTCTTGGTTAGTGTTAGAGGTTTAGAAGAGTCAAAACCATTTTGAAAACTCATTTTGAAAGTTAGTTTTTAAAACTAGTATTTTTAAAGGTTTTTAAAGGTGTTTTAAAAACCCAATGTGAGAAAATGCCAAGTGGCACCACATTTGGGGGATTTTTAGGATTAGCTAGGGGTTAATTAGGCATTAGTTAGGATAATTTAGACTAGGGGTAGTTAGGAAACTCCACCCCAAAATCGCCCCCCCCTTTAGAGTCCAAAATTTTCAAAATTGTCAATTTTTAAACCTAAAAAATTTTCTATAAATAGAGGCCATAGGGGGGTCGATTTTTCCAATTGGCTTTCCTTTGGATTCTTGGAGCTTCTCTCTCCTCTCCAGCCCTTCCTCCATTGTAGCAACCTCAAGGTAACTATTTTCTCTAATTTTTTGTTTTTATTTAATGTTTTTCATTGTTTTAAACATGATTTAGCCATTGGTACCATCATCTTCATGGATTAAACCATGGATTCAACCTCAAGAATCATCAAGAATCAGCAAAAACAATCCAAGAAGGTGATCTAACCCTGTTTTGGATGATTTACAGAGATTTTAATCCATTAGAATTGATTTTAACATGATTCTTTGCATTATTAACCAATAAAATATATGATTTACCCTTTTTAATGGGTTAAATCTATGTTTTAAAGGTGATATCAAATTCCAGCCATTGATTCCCTGTTTTTAATTTATTTTCATGGTTTATTCATGTTTGTTTTACGTTCTATAGCATAGAAATAAGTTTTATTTACTGTTTTATGCTTTATTTTATTTATTTACATTAGTTAATGCATGGTTTTTCAAGTTTCTTAAATTTCTGTGTGTTCTAGGTTTAGAACAGTAAAGATGATGTTATTTCGGATGGAAGCACTCATTGTTTATTTCTGATTTTTTTATATGTGGTGAATTCATAAGCTATTGAGTTACTGTAGAAAAATCAGAGGCTTTGGATCTCGGGAACCCTGTCAAAAAAATCAGACATCAAATCGGGTTTTTAAAGCTTTAAAATCGTGGTTAAAATCAAGAAGGTAACTTGCTGTGATGATATTTCTATCATCTTATATCCGATTTTAGATATGTAAAGTGATATGGATTCACAATAAGTAGATCTGTCTTCTGTGAAATTTTCGGATTTTTTGATCACTGTTTAGTATTTTTCCTTTTTTAGAGAATCTGTTTCTAAATTTAAAACTCGTTAGGGTTTACTAAAACCCTAATCAGACTTGTGTTAGTCATAAATCCCAAACCACAGATCCGATTCTAGATCTGTAAAAAGTGAGTACTGCTATTTTTATGTCTACTGTTCACCACTAAAGTTTCAGAATTTTTTTTTTAGAATTTCTATTTATTCCTGTATTTTCAATCTGGAATAGCTGTTTTAATCCCTGTTAAGAGTGATGTGTTTTAGCTCAGATTGCCGAAAGAGTTTCTCCCTAACCGGAGATGATTTTTCCAATCTGTAAATTGGGAAATCTCTGTTTTTCTTTCTAGTTAGTTTCTGTAAAATTGCATAAATTTCCATGGAGATTTGATTCCTGATTCAGGTCTTGGATTGAAACTGGTTGGTGAATTAGGTCAAAAATAGCATATTTTTAGGGTTTAATGCAATTTTCGGATTAATTTAATGTCAAAAAATTATTTTTATAATTGCAATTCGACATTAGAGTTATAACAAGTGCAGGTACCAATTTTTATGGATTTTGGAATCCATTTGATGGCTGAATTAAGCAAATTGCAAAACCGGGTTCCTGAAAGATCCAAAAACACTGCTAAAATCACAAAATTTGTGATATTATTGGATTTTCGTGCATAAGCATATATTTTTAGGGTTTAATCATGTTCATAATCATATTAGGATGCTTTAGGTTTAATTTGATGCTCATTTGATTTCATTTAGTGCATAAAACCTAAGTTTTTACCAAAATCTATTTCTAAAAACCCTGATTTCAAGGCCATAGTCTTGCTATCGGGGGCAATTTGGTCATTTGACCTAAATTTCGAAATCCCTAGCCCTAATTTCATATTTTTAATCATGTCATAACATATTTGGTTTGAGTTTATTCCATTAAAATTTCAAAATTTGCATTTTATCAAAATATCTTTCTAAAAACCCTAATTTCAATGTCATAGTCTTGTTATTAGGGGTATTTTGGTCATTTTGACCCCAATTTCGAAATTCCATATCTTCTCTTTCATATTTATTCTATTTTATTTCATACTTTATCATTTTTATTTAAGGGAATCAAGGAAGAGGCTTATATCTAGCAAAATCCAACAATTTCCTGATATTGTTGGATAAATCTAGAAAAGCCAACATATTTTCATTAACCAAGTTTTCTAGTTTTGCAGGTACATTGAAGACTTTATTTTTGATGTATTTAAATTTCAATAGTGATGTAATTTGTAATTAAACTTTGGAATAAGAATTTACATTTCCTGCTTAGCTTAGGTTGCATTGCATATAGTTTATAATTTTAATGTGTGATGGATGATGATTCATGCATATTTTTACAAATTCACCATGGTTTACACGAATGGCACATGCACTAGCTTCTATGAAGTTTATAAACTTGGTGGAATTCATATTTATGGCCATAGTCAGAATATGAATGATACTTAGATTTATGATCTTCACATTAGCCACATTCAGCCTACACTCTTAGGCTAACTTCAAAATGCACTGCATTTCTCAAAAATGCAAAAAGTATTTCTCAATTCCTCAAATCCATATTCATTCATTTCATGCATTTGTCAACTCCAATTCAAAATCCAAGTCAAGGAAATTGAATTCCTCAAAATCTCCTAAGTCTTATAGCAAAATCGATTTTCCCAAAAGCATTGAATTTCAAAGAATATTTCAAGTATTTCCCAAGTTCAAAATTCAAAATTTCAAGTTATATTTTCAAGTTCAAAGTTTGAATTCAGAGAAACCAAGTTTCTCAGAATCGATTTTCACCAAATGTCAAGGATTCCTCAAAATCGATTTTTATTTCTTTCAGAAGTATATTTGAAATCCCAATTCACGATTTTCCAAGATTTACATTTTATATTTCAATCATTCAAAGCAAACATCATGTTTTCAAAATGTGCATTTTCTGAAAATTCATAGCACATGCCTGATTCTATGTGCATTTAGAAATTAGAATATGATTTAGACAAGTTGAATAGAGTAGAGCATAAGATTGATCCTTGGTTCAATTACCCCTGTTAAAGGTGGCAGGAACGGTTGAACCTCGTACCGACAGGCGAGTTCCATTCTTCGGAATTTTCCCGCATTTAAAAAAACAGAGGCGAGTTATTTTCAAAATCTTTTTCAAAGGTCAGTTTGATTTGCAAAAGTAAAAATTTTGCGATGATAACAGGTTTGGCGACCGAGATGGGACCTGTCTTCGCCTGATCAATCTAATGCTCTACTTAGTTCAAATTGTCAAAATCGATTTCCATGGAATGTCAGCTTTGCTTTATGATATTATGTGAACCTAGAAGCCTAGACTTGAACCCAGCTGACATGGAATGCATATAGACTAGGTATGGTTTGGTAGGACCATATTGAGGAGAATTATTCATGCTCACATAGACTTAGGTCTAATACAACACTCCTCAATTTAGGAATTGTATGAAAACAATGTTTGCTTCTTCAAATATTTCAAAATTCTATCTCTTTAGGACTTAGAGCCTTCTGTTTGATTGTATGTGCTCATGTTTTTCAAAAATCACCCCACCTATATTGTCCCGATCTTCACGTTGCTGGGCTCTCTTCCAGAACCATAGTTCGGGACAGAGCCTCACAACTGGGCCATCTATTTGGGTGAAAGCCCCCCTGCCACGTACCAAGGGCCATAGTCCAACGTATATCGGCAGGTGCTCAAGGATGTTGGAAAACTTGAACCTAGAACCGGATGAATTGATTTTATGCCACGTACATTGAGCCTTGGCTTGAGTATATAGGCATAACTGGATTGGATACAGATGATCTGAGCCTTAGAGTTAGGATTAAGGTCCTACAGCTATTTCAAAATTTGTGCATCTAGAGTCAGCTTCTAGGGAATGTTGTATGTGCATACTTGTTTGTGCAGAATGTGATTGAATATGTTATAGCCATTTCCTTTTCCATATTTTCCCAATTTTCTAAAATACTGGACGATTTTCTCTAAATTCCCCAATCTATGTCCATGTACTGTCCATGTTTTAAGCCTTGGACGATTTTCAAATACTCCATTTTATGAAATATTAAAACCCTGGACGATTTTCATGAAATTCCTCTATTTCCTTTAAAACTCCAGGTGATTTCCCATCTTTCCTGTCTTCTGGATCTCAAATTTCCTGCTTTATTTTTATCCTGCATGCATTTTTCTCAAAATTCCTGTATTTTTCTCAAACCTTATTCCAATTTCCATGTCTTCCAGTCCGATGGCATCCAATCAACTTGATTCAGTCTTCCCTGAGGGTCACATCTCCTACGAGGTGCGACAACGTCTTCCCGAACATCGAGTCCTCAGCACCGGATCCTTCTTTCCCCGGTGGTATTATTCATGGTTCAAGAACTTCTCTCGTATGTTTCCAGATCATCTAGACGAGTGTGGATTGGAACTGGCGTCTGCAGTAGGAAAGCAAGCAGTCAACGGCAACTTGATTCATGCACTAGCAGAACGGTGGAATCCGAGCACTTCTACCTTTTGGTTCCCGTGGGGCGAGATGACAGTACTGATGGATGAATTTTCAGAGATTATGGGATTGCCCGAGCCAGCCGGTCAGCCTGGAGATCCATTGGAGAAACAGTTTCTGATTAATGTTAAGGGTCTGGACCCTAAGGATGCTTTAGCTCGCATGACAGGACGCAAGCCTTGGCCATTGATTGAAGAGGATGGAAATGAATATGTAGATCTGCTCGAAATCTACAGACAGCATGGGACATTTGTGGAAGTCAGTTCGTTGTCCAGGACAGCTCGAGAGAGAATTCAGCACGCGATGGTTCTGTGCATGGTGGGATTAGCTTTCTTTCCTGACGGACGGAATTACATGGATATCAGAATAGTTCAGCTTATGAGGAGATGGGGAAGTCGACAGACCAGCCGCCTCTCGATAGCCATGGCCGCACTCGCTTTTCTATACCGAGGGTTGACTCGTTTCGCACTCGGAGAATCGATTCTAGTCGAAGGGTGCACCTATGCCTTGCAGTCTTGGTTCCTCCGGCATGTGCCAGTCTGAGCCAGTTCATTCAGATACAATGGAGAGAAGCTTCTTCCAGTTGCGCGATACCGGTTCTTGATCGACAACCTTCAGGAGGAAGAAGTCGTATGGGACTACTTTGATCGTCAGGAATCACCTCCCAAATACACTTATACTTATGGCAAGCGATTCAGACTACTTGGCCCATTCTTCTGCTCATACTATCATCCTGAGCGGTGTGTCAGGCAGTTCTCTCAGAGGCAGAAGCGCGTAGAGATTCATCCACTAGCGGGGGTTCTGCCAGAATTCGATCTCGCATCAGATCAGTGGTCCGGAGCATACCATTCTGCCAGACATGGCTGGGATTCCTTTGTCAGTCTTACTATTTTTCCTGGTCCTCGTGTGTCTTCTGATTTTGTAGAGTGGTGGAAAATTGTTCGTCCCCCTCCCCTCTGTCAAGTGTATTATTGATAAAATCATGTTTTTCCCCTCAATAAAATTCTTTTACATTTCACTTTGGTTTGACGACCTCGCCTAGGTAACAAGGCAAATTTTCAGTTGTTTATCTTGCAAAGAATAGCAACGCAATTGTCGTAATCCCAGCGACGACTCAATCCCTAGTAATGGGATATTATTTCAATTGTCTACCAAAATTCTCAACAAATATTTTCTTCCAAACCAAATTTCCTTCAGAAGTCTAACCATCAGTTCTGCCCTGCAGAGAGCATCAACAACATCCAAGAGAACATTTGCAATACCCGATGGTCAATACAAGATCCAGAAAGAAAACCACATCAGTTGAAGGTGTCGCATATTCAGTAGCTTCATAAGAAGAGATGGACTCACCTCGATCAATCCAGAGTCAGGGTCAGTAGGCGAATGATGGCATCGATCCCCAAATGTATATCATGTTCAAAAAGATGATGACCAAGATGCTGGCAGAGCAAGCTGAGGCCAGTACTGAGCAAATTCAAACTAAACAGAAAGATAAGGGTCAGACCGTCAAGAATGTGAAGATCAGCAAAAAGCAGAGTCGTCACGAGAAAATATCTGATGAGTCAGAATCAGCTGACGATGCTGACAAGGAATGTGAAAATAAATATGAATTTAGAAGGTCGACTCAGGGTCAGGGGTCAGCTTACAAATCCAAGAATCAGTCTGTTGACGACCCTACGCAGTCACAACTGAAAGATGTGATGAAAATGGTTAAGGATCTGCAGGCCCGCGACAAGGGCAAGAAAATCTTCACCAGCGAAGACTTCTATGATGGATTGGATGGGGATGATGATCTCGATAACCTCCCCAAGAAATTCATTAAGTTTGATGGTTCGGGTGACCCAAAGGCGCACCTCGCCCTTTTCTTTGCAGAGTGTTCCAAGTTCAGGAGGAATAACAGGGCCTTATTTCTTTGTTTCCCTCACAGTTTGGAGGGTATTGCAGCAAAATGGTATTCAGAGCATATTAATCCCATAGAGCTGAAAGAGTTTGATAAAGTGGTCAATTTGTTTATTGAGCGCTTCTTATTCAACGCTGAGGCACTCCCGACCCTCAGCCACCTCTGTGGCCTGAAACAGAGAGAAAATGAAAAGGCCCGAGATTTTATCCACCGCTGGAGGTCAGCTTGTAATAAAATGAAAGATCCCATATCAGAGGGGCATGCTTTATCCTTAATTCTAAGCAATTTCTCGCAGCCTCTGAAAGGCCTCATCTCCACCGCACCATCCAGAACCTTTATTGAATTAACAGAGCGAGCTGAATGGCTCGAATTAAGTCTGGAGAATGGCTTCTATGAAGGTTTCACTTTCACCAAGAACAGCGGCCAGAACGAGTCAAAGAAGAAGACTCACTTTACTAATTCTGTCAATAATAATAAATGGAATCATCGCAAGGGGCAGAATAGAGACTTTTGTTATGGGGCAGGAGGTTCAAACAGGAATGATCAGAAAGGGAAGTCGATCCCGCAATTCAATAAGCCGCTTCAGCTGGAGCAGGGACCAAAACCCCGAGAAAAAGTGAAGCATGAGGGATGGAGCTATGACAGGAAATTCACTCCATTAGATCAATCACTCGAGACTGTGCTCGAGTACATGTTGGCCAAGGAGATGGTCAAGTTGCCAAGGCTGGCCGATCCTCCCGTTCCTATGGGAAAATTTAAAGACCAATTCTGCAAGTTCCACAGAACAGTGGGGCACAATACTGAGAACTGCTTTGTTCTGAAGAATATTGTTCAGGACCTTATTGATAAAAATCTTCTAGTAGAAGGCGCGGAAGATGAAAATATAGATATTCTAAAAGAGCCATTTTCTCGTCATTCTACAGTAGTCATCACCGAACAGTCGTTTCAACCGTAGGAGCATATCAGGCCATGCTCTGAAAATGACATGCAAGCTCAGCATCAAGTCCTGGTATTGCAGCAGGCTCGGTCCAAGGCCCAGAAGATGGACCTTATTTCAGCTTTCGGCAAATTGAAAGTGTCTGACAAGTCCGCTGGGATATCTCCCGAGGTAGCTAGAAGTATGCCATGGCTCCCTAAGCATCTCATTAAGTCCACCACAAAGAAAAGCGAGACATCAACTTTAAAGCCTATTACAGCATTATCAAATGTCTCAATTTTGGACTTAACTCAAGCCTCCGCCAAGCATCAGCAGGTGTTGAATGATCTGCTACAAAAGATCAAGGTGAAACCAAGCACAACTCCTGAAGACATGGCCCATATAGTCAATCAGGCCATGACTAATGCTCCAGTTACTTTCTCTGATGAGGATCTCCCTAAACCTCATGTATTTCACAATAATGCCTTGTATGTTGTGGTTCGAACCAGAGGGATTACAGTTCCTCATGTGCTGATCGATGGAGGCAGCAACCTCAATATATGTCCGGAAATGACCGCCAAAGCTTTGGGCATAAAAGAAGAAGAATACATTCCAGATCCAATCACCATTTATGGGTTCGACAATCATGGCCAAACAGCGAAAGGAAAAATATTCCTAGAGATCTTCATTGACTACTCGGTCCATTCAATTCTCTTTCACGTGGTCAATGTGCCGCCTACTTATAATCTACTTCTCGGGAGACCATGGATCCACAACACAAACGCAGTACCGTCTACTCTGCATCAATGCATCAAGTGGTCAAAAGGTGGTATGATCACGACAGTCTTAGGCGAAGATCCGGAGCAGAGGCTAGCACAGCCCATGGTTCCCAGGCCCTCTTTCACTACTGATATCCCTAGCATTAGGGGTATTGAAGAGGTCAGCTTTGAAGAGGATTCAGGAATAATGCAGACGGCAGAGCAACCCGAGCATACAGTGGCTGCGACCCGATGGGGAGGTTCACAGTTCTTCAAGATTGGAGGACGAATTGATTACAGCACTCTTAAGGGTCATCCCCTATTCTCCCAATTTATGAAGGCTAAAAAAGGATTTGATTTACTAGTAAAGCATGGCTACCAGCCTTTTCGAGGCCTAGGCAAAAATGAAGATGGTCGTCTTGAACCAGTGATTCCTCAGCACTGCCCTAAAAGAGCCGGATTGGGCTTTAAGGGTCGAAGGTCTCAGAAAGGGACTGTTTTCATTAAGGGAGCACATTAGAAGAATTCCTTTGTCTTTCTTTTTCTATTCTGTTATCGGGATGATATCTCATTTCATTTTCATCATTGTCATTTTGATTAATTCTATCTTTCAATAAAGTTGCCAGTTTCCTTTGTCTATCTTGGTGCCATTTGTCTCTTTGTTCCTCAGTATTAAATCTTCACAAAATTGAAATCATTTTGCTCTTTTATCTTTCCAATTATTTTCAATAAAAGCAATTTATTTCATGATGAGCAATTTCCCTAAATCAATTTATCATCCAATTTTCAGAATGTCTTCCCGATCTATCAAGAAGCTTGTCTTTAATCCAAAAGCTTGTTCGAAATCAGCAGTAATTCATCAGGTCAGAATAAGAGCAGAATGTAGTCAAACTGCAAAGCAGTCAGAAGAGCCCGCAGAGTTCGATTCAGCTCTTCAGGAACTGCCAGAATTTGCATCGATTCAGAGGCAAGATGAGCCATCATTCTTAGTTCAAGATCCGACTCAGGATATCAATATCGGATCAGAAGACGATCCTAGAATTCTCAAAATTGGCAGTGGTTTGAGCCCAGGAGAAAAAGAAAGGCTCACTAATTTCCTCAAGCAACATGAAGAAGTATTCGCATGGACTTATGAGGATATGCCAGGTTTAGATCCGAAATTGGTGGAACATCGCCTCGTTTTGAAGCCTGAGGCGAAACCAGTCAAGCAGAAGTTGAGAAAAATGGATCCTCGAATCGAGCAACAGGTCAAGGAAGGACTTGAGGATCTGCTTAAAGCAGGATTCATTCGAGCAATTGATTATCCGGATTGGTTGGCGAATATCGTAGCAGTTCCTAAGAAGAATGGGAAAGTGCGAATCTGTATCGACTTCCGTGATCTCAATAAAGCCACTCCAAAGGATGACTATCCGCTCCCAAACATTGATCTCCTAGTCGATAGCACAGTCGGGCATGCTATGTTTTCCTTCATGGACGGATACTCCGGATATAATCAAATCAAGTTAGCCGCTCGTGACCAATCCAAAACATCCTTTACCACGCCATGGGGCACTTTCTGTTATACAGTCATGCCTTTTGGGCTCAAGAATGCTGGAGTCACTTATCAGCGCGCTATGGCCGTTATATTCCATGATCAGATGCACAAAATCATGGATGCATATGTTGATGATATTCTAGTAAAATCCAAAGAAGAGGAAGATCACATCGAAGCTCTCAATCAAGTTTTCAAGCGGCTCATTCTTTACAAGCTAAGACTCAATCCACAAAAATGTGTTTTTGGAGTCGAATCTGGCAAGTTGCTAGGCTTCTTAGTCAGCAAGAAGGGGATAGAGATGGATCCTGCTAAGGCCAAGGCTATCATTGGCATGCCGCCTCCGACTAATCTCAAAGAATTGCGTAGCCTTCAAGGACGCATGCAATCAATTCGGCGATTCATTTCTAATTTGGCCATGAGATGTGAGCCTTTCAATCATTTGCTCAGAAAAGGAGTGAAGTTTGAATGGGGACCAGAGTGTCAGCAATCGTTCGAACGCATCAAGAAATATCTTCTCAATCCTCCTGTTTTAAAGCCGCCAGAATTAGGGAAACCCCTATTGCTATACATTTCAGTTAATCAAGTTGCTTGCGGCGGATTCTTGGCACAATACGAAGAAGGCAGCTTGATAGAACATGCCATTTACTATGTGAGCAAGACCTTTATTGATTACGAGAAGAAATACTCTCAGATAGAGAAGACATGTTTAGCTCTGGTATGGATGTGTCAGAAATTGAGACATTATCTATTGGCGTCTGAAGTCAAGATTCTATCTAAATTAAATCCTCTCAAGTACGTTCTTGAACAACCATTTCTCAGTGGACGGATCGCCAAATGGCAAGTCCTGTTAATGCAATACGACTTGCAATATGTCTCTCAGCAATCTATCAAAGGCCAAGCAATTGCAGACCAATTAGCAGATTTTCCTCTAGCAGAGGATGTTAAAGCTGAGGATGATTTCCCCGATGAGCGGATCTGCAATATTCAACAATCCCCAATTTGGAATTTATTCTTCGACGGTTCCAAGAATATGGTAGGCATAGGAATCAGAATTCTGCTAATTACACCAGAGAAGGAGATGATTCCCTTTTCTCTTAAACTGGATTTTCAGTGCACTCATAATATGGCCGAGTATGAAGCTTTGATACAAGGTCTGAAAATTCTACAGGACTTCAATGTCAAAAGAGTGCATGCTTATGGCGATTCTTTGTTAATCGTCAATCAAGTTCTGGCCGAATGGCAAGTGAAAGATCAGAAACTACTTCCTTACCAGAAGATTGTCTCAGCCCTTGCCAACAAATTTGAAGAATTCCAACTTTTTCATAACAAAAGAGATTTCAACCAAGTTGCAGACAGTTTAGCCAATCTGGGATCCATCATGTCTTTCAGGAGTGGAGAATTTTGTCGCTCATTTGAAATTGGCAGACCTGATCAACCCGCTTTCATTCCAGTAGAGCAGATAAACCAGGCTGAGCAGAAGAAGAAGCCTTGGTATCATGATATCAAGAATTTCATTAAAACTGACGAATTTTCTCCAGAATTATCAAAGAGAGAGCAGCGAGCAATTCAACGCATGTCTGCTCGATATTTTATTCTTGCTGACGTCCTTTATCGTCGTGGATTCAGTTCTGAATATTCCAGATGTTTGGACGAAGAAGAAGCCAAAGAAGTTGTGCAAGAAGCACATGAAGGCATTTGCGGTGGTCATGTTGGCTATCAGACTCTCGTCAAACAAATCATCCGAGCAGGATATTATTGGAGAACTATGCAACAAGATTGCTATCGTTTTGTAAAGAAGTGCGTTCAATGTCAGATGCATGCGCCTTCCATTCATGCGCCAGCGACATACTTGCAATCTGTCGTCTCGCCATGGCCATTTTCCATGTGGGCTTTCGATGTTGTAGGCCCCATCACTCCTTCAGCCTCCAATGGTCATAAATATTTTCTTGCCGCAACAGAATATTTTACTAAATGGTTTGAAGCAGTCACTCTACGCATAGTAGAAGGTCGGCATGTGGTTTCTTTCATCCATAAGAATATCCTTTGCCGCTTCGGTATACCGCATGATATTGTGTCGGATAATGACAGCCATTTCAAGAATGAGAGAATGAGGACATTCTGCTCAAAATTCAGAATTCATCATCATTTTTCCGCTCCTTATTATCCTCAAGGGAATGGTCAGGCAGAGGCCACCAACAAGGTTCTGATTCGAATCCTGGAGCGAACTTTAGAAACGGGTCGTGACTGGCATGAAAAGATTCATGATGCATTATGGGCATACAGAACCACCATTCGAACTCCAACGAATGCTACTCCGTCAGAACTTGTCTACGGAACTGAAGTAGTGCTGCCTCTACATGTTCAGAAACCTGCTCTGAAATTTGCATCACTTCTAGAATTACCTCTTGATCAGTATCAGCAACAGCGACTGGTACAGCTTGATTTGCTTGATGAAAGAAGGCTCAGAGCAGCAGAGCATGCTCAATCCTATCGCCAGAGGATAGCCCGACAATATGCAAAATCCGTCATTGAGAGAAAATTTTGGGTCAATGATCTAGTGCTCAGATCAACAACTTATCTCAGGCATCGCCCGGGTGGCAAATGGTCACCAAATTGGGAAGGTCCTTATGTTGTCAAAGAGGCACTACCTCGCAATTCATATCGACTCATCAATGCTGATGGAATAGAATTAACAGATCCCATCAATGCTCGACATTTGAAAAAATTCTATACTTGAACAATTCTCTATTCTTTGTAATCCTTCCAAATTTTCTTCAATAATGATCAAAATTCTTTTCCCAGTTACACTGAGGCATTTTAAAATTTTGTTTTTTATCTACAAATATTCCGTATGCAGGCAGGATAAACAAATCTCTCATTTCACGCACTTGTGCACGCCTGTGCACCCATTTACATTCATTTGCATTTGCATGCATTCATTCGCATTCGTCTGCATCAATTTGCATTAGCATCGATTACCCATTCAGGATAAGGGATAAATCCTGAGACCCCGACAGTTGTCCGAGTCGTCGTGAGGGTGAAGACTGAAAATTTTCCATCAAAATCAATTAGTAATTCTTCAGGATCCAGTGTTCGTGCTGATTTTTCAAAAGTCGAGTGTTCGGGCTGGTAAACTTTCAAAAATCCAGTGTTCGTGCTAGTAAACTTTCAAAAATCCAGTGTTCGTGCTGGTAAACTTTCAAAACCCAGTGTTCGTGCTGGTAAACTTTCAAAAATCCAGTGTTCATGCTGGTAAACTTTCAAAATCCAGTGTTCGTGTTGGTAAATTTCCAAAACCCAGCGCTCGTACTGGTAACCATTTAAAATCCAGCGCTCGTACTGGTAACCATTTAAAATCCAGCGCTCGTACTGGTAATCATTTAAAATCCAGCGCTCGTACTGGTAACCTTTTAAAATCCAGCGCTCGTATTGGAAATCTTTCAAAATCCAACGCTCGTACTGGTAATCTTCCAAAATCCAGTATCTAAACTGGTACATTTTTAAACCAGTATGCATACAGGTATCTTTTCAAAATCGAGCACTCGTGTCATGTCAGTCGACCTCTTGAGTTCAGTTCTCGTGCTGATCACTCATCAAATTCCCAATTTCCAAATTCCAAATTTCCAAATTTCCAATTTCCAATTTCCGATTATCAACTTCCAAATTTCCAAATTTCTAATTTCCAATTTTCCAATTTCAAATATCAAATTTCAAAATTCCAATTTCCAAAATTTGACCCTTTTGAGTCACCCAATACCAATTTCAATCATTTTCTCTTGCGAGAGACCCTTTGTATAGGGAGAGTTCGAGGGAGCTCGCTCTTTTCGCATGCTATCCAATTCGTTCACTTAGCCCCTTTTCAGGGAGAGTTTGAAGGGACTCGTGTCTTTGTGAACCGTTTGCAAAACAAAATTCTAAATTTCACACAAGGAACCCTTTTTATAGGGAGAGACTCGACGGAGACTTGCTTTCCTTGTGGCCCCATAATTTCAGACTAGGCCATTTCATCATGAAGGACCCTCTTTTCAGGGAGAGTGTGATGAACTCGTTCCTTCATGACCAATTTACCAACCTCACCAATTCCGGCCCCCTTTCCATAAGAGAAGCCTAATGTTAGGAAGTTTTGACGAAAGCTTAATTTCTCTTCGAAAGTTCGTTTTGCAAACACCTCCTCTTCAGGGAAGAGAGGAGTAATTCCCAATTCCAATTTCTGAATCTTCTCCTTTGGGGAAAGGAGAAGAGGGTTTTTGTCAGAGATGTGTTGCCTTGTACTTCAAATGCTCGATTTCACAAAAGGATTTCAAGAAAGTTTTGCCAATTTGTCCTTAAATATTTGTTGATTTCAAAAATCTTTATTGCACAAAATTATTACTTCAGAATACCTCCACTATTACTTCCGAAAGGGTAATGCTTTCGCGAAAAAGGATTCAAAGTTCAAAATCTTTCTATTGGCCAACCAAAAGGATGAAGAATAAATCCTCGATATGGCCAGCAAAGAGAATTCAATGTTGTTGCAAAGCCATGAGTGATTGATATTGATCGCAGTCAATGGCACATTTTTAAAGACCATTCTTGAAAAATAAAGTAGTCGAAATATCTTGGGTGATACAGAAAAATCCACTCAATTTTCATATCTCCTCAATCACCTAAGCTGCAATTAAATATCTACAAAAGGGATCTCTCAATTGTCGTCGAGATAAAGGCGAATTAAGCGAGTCGACCCCCGGGGCCAAAGAAGATTTGGATCATCTCCAAGATGACGGAGTTTGTGACGGATCCTTCCAGGGAAAGTTCAGATCACCGTCGAGATGAAGGCGAGTGTGATGAGCCTACCGACAAACCCTAAAAGATATTTGATTTTAGCTATCATTAAGAGATTTCCTACCAAAGAGCCAATAACTATCAAGATAATCCCTGAGAGAAAAGAAGGATCGGAACATCTCTGAGATGAAGGAGTTTGTCACGTACCCTTCCAAAAAAAAAAGAGAGAGACAAGTCAGGACATCTCCAAAATGAAGGATGATGTAATTCCCGAAAAATCCAAGAGAGCTCCAATCTGCTAAAAAAAAAAAAAAGAAGAGTGCAGAAAGATCATCATGAGAAAAGAATCCCAGGATATCAGACTGCCAAATCTATCAAGAATCTTCTTTAATTTTGTGAAATTCTTTTATCAATATTCTTTTACCAATAGCTCTCGTAATATCAAGAATACTTTCTTTTTCGTCCATATCAAGGAAATTGATAGCTTCCTTGAAAGAAAGCCAATCGCAAGCAATTTGAATTCGAATCTTGATTCTACGGAGTTAAGCTCAGTCGGAGATAATACTTCAGGTAGAAAAGAGGGAATACTTTCAAAACAATGTGCATCATTTTCAATTATTTTGAATCAACAACAATTTTCAACAATTTGACAATATTTTCTGGCTATTCTGGCGTGAAGCGAGAGCTTGAGGTTCATCTTTGGTGCATCCTGACATCAGTTGTTATCCCTTTTAGGACTTGATTACGAGAGTTTTCAAGGTTCCTTCCCTTCTTTGGTATAATCTGAGCACACGGGCACTCAGATTCGCACACTTCCCTGTGTCCCCACTGTCCCACCATAGACAGTCCAATTTCGGCTTGAGGTTAAGCCACCAATTTCAGCAAAAGGCAATTTCAAAAGTTAATTAGTCTCAGCAATGAGGCGCCCAAAATCAATCCCTTTTCAAACTTTAGGGACCCCAATTTCCTTCCTTTTGCAAAACCCCTATCGGATTCATTGTGCGAAAATCTGAAGGTTCCATCACGGTCTCTTCTTTCGAGGATTCCGTTCATTTTCTGCCCAATCAGGTTAAGGGTACAAACCTGAGCCTCCTTTGATGAGGTATTTCATTTTCCGCCCGATCAGGTTAAGGGTATAAACCTGGGCCTCCTTTGATGAGGTATTTCATTTTCAACCCGATCAGGTTAAGGGTACAAACCTGAGCCTCCTTTGATGAGGTATTTCATTTTCTGCCCAATCAGGTTAAGGGTACAAACCTGAGCCTTCTTTGATGAGGTATTTCATTTTCTGCCCGATCAGGTTAAGGGTATAAACCTGGGCCTCCTTTGATGAGGTATTTCATTTTCAACCCGATCAGGTTAAGGGTACAAACCTGAGCCTCCTTTGATGAGGTATTCCATTTTCATTTCCCGGTCAGGTTAAGAGTCAAACCTGAGCTTCGTTTCTACACGAGGTATTTTTTGTCCCATCAAGGTTAAGGGCAAAACCTGAATCCACTTCATTTTGAAATAAAATTTTCTCCTTATTCCCCATTTCATATCTATCATCGTCACTTGAACTAATTCTTTCATACCCAGTCAGATTCATCTAACTGGGGCATTTTTATGGTTCAAATTTGGTATGTTTTCTTTGCCACTAAGCTCGGCTTTCAACCGGCTTAGCAGCAAAGAGGGGCATCTGTAAACACACCAAATTTTCACCCTCATCCAATGTTTGTCCATTTCATGAGTCATTACAGATCATTGCATGTCATTGCATGTATTCTGCATAGCATTGCATGTCATTGCATAGCATTGCAGGTCATTTTCGAGATCCAGCACTCCTATTTCAAAACATTCAATCCAGATTTGAATTTTAAAGCTTTATTTCAAAATCAATTTCAAAACATGGGTTTTTATTCAATACTCTGTCATTTCCCAACCCCAGGACTTTATATTTCGAAATATTTTCTCAAGGAAACAATCTGGATTCATTTCAAATTCAAATTTTAATCGATTTCAATTCACAGATGAGACCCATTAAGGTGGTGTCGCTTCTGAATTCCTCTATTCATCAAATTTCTCAAAATTTTGAAAGTTTCAGTCCGATCAGGACTCTGCCTCATAGACCTGATCCGGTCAGGAGTCTGTTTTGAAGTCTGTTTTACTTCCATTTTTAATCTTTTCCGTTTGCTTTCAAAATTTAGGTCATTTTACAGAGTCCAGTTAGTTCAGGATTCTATTTTAGAGTTCGGTCGAGTTGAGAGTCTAACCCTGACTGTGTTTTCTGACTTATTTCATCATTTCTTGATAAAATCTTTTGAAAATTCTTTCATTTAGCTTTTAAAATCTAAAAACTCAGAGTCCTAAGAGTTCAGGACTCTAACTCGGAGTTCCAGTTCGCATGAGACCCTATTTTCAAAAATCTTGAATTTCAAATGTCAATTTTAACCCTTTTTCAAAGCCATTTTCAGTGTTTATTTCAAAAATGTTCAAAATTCGATGTGGGCCTACTCAGTTGGCACCATATCCAGAGGAATTCTAATTCAGTTAGGATCCTATATCATTTCAAAAATTTCAATTTCAAAGTTTGCTTTTGAAAAGCTTTTGAAAACTCCTTCAATTTCAAGTTTTAAAATCGTTTTTTTTTTAAAAACTCAAGTAGGGCCCACTCGGGGTGGCGCCATATTCGAGTCAGTCAGGGCTAGACTAGGGTTAGTTGATGTCTTGGTTAGTGTTAGAGGTTTAGAAGAGTCAAAACCATTTTGAAAACTCATTTTGAAAGTTAGTTTTTAAAACTAGTATTTTTAAAGGTTTTTAAAGGTGTTTTAAAAACCCAATGTGAGAAAATGCCAAGTGGCACCACATTTGGGGGATTTTTAGGATTAGCTAGGGGTTAATTAGGCATTAGTTAGGATAATTTAGACTAGGGGTAGTTAGGAAACTCCACCCCAAAATCGCCCCCCCCTTTAGAGTCCAAAATTTTCAAAATTGTCAATTTTTAAACCTAAAAAATTTTCTATAAATAGAGGCCATAGGGGGGTCGATTTTTCCAATTGGCTTTCCTTTGGATTCTTGGAGCTTCTCTCTCCTCTCCAGCCCTTCCTCCATTGTAGCAACCTCAAGGTAACTATTTTCTCTAATTTTTTGTTTTTATTTAATGTTTTTCATTGTTTTAAACATGATTTAGCCATTGGTACCATCATCTTCATGGATTAAACCATGGATTCAACCTCAAGAATCATCAAGAATCAGCAAAAACAATCCAAGAAGGTGATCTAACCCTGTTTTGGATGATTTACAGAGATTTTAATCCATTAGAATTGATTTTAACATGATTCTTTGCATTATTAACCAATAAAATATATGATTTACCCTTTTTAATGGGTTAAATCTATGTTTTAAAGGTGATATCAAATTCCAGCAATTGATTCCCTGTTTTTAATTTATTTTCATGGTTTATTCATGTTTGTTTTACGTTCTATAGCATAGAAATAAGTTTTATTTACTGTTTTATGGTTTATTTTATTTATTTACATTAGTTAATGCATGGTTTTTCAAGTTTCTTAAATTTCTGTGTGTTCTAGGTTTAGAACAGTAAAGATGATGTTAGTTCGGATAGAAGCACTCATTGTTTATTTCTGATTTTTTTATATGTGGTGCATGCATGAGTTATTTAGTTACTGTAGAAAAATCAGAGGGTTTGGATCTCGGGAACCCTGTCAAAAAAATTAGACATCAAATCGGGTTTTTAAAGCTTTAAAATCGTTGTTAAAATCAAGAAGGTAACTTGCTGTGATGATATTTCTCTCATCTTATATCCGATTTTAGATCTGTAAAATGATATGGATTCACAATAAGTAGATCTGTCTTCTGTGAAATTTTCGGATTTTTTATCACTGTTTAGTATTTTTCCCCTTTTAGAGAATCTGTTTTTAAATTTAAAACTCGTTAGGGTTTACTAAAACCCTAATCAGAATTGTGTTAGTCATAAATCCCAAACCACAGATCCGATTCTAGATCTGTAAAAAGTGAGTACTGTTATTTTTCTGTCTACTATTCACCACTAAAATTTCAGAAATTTTTGTTTAAATTTGCTATTTATTCCTGTATTTTCAATCTGGAATAGCTGTTTTAATCCCTGTTAAGAGTGATGTATTTTAGCTCAGATTATCGGAAGGGTTTCTCCCTAACCGGAGATGATTTTTCCAATCTGTAAATTGGGAAATCTCTGTTTTTCTTTCTAGTTAGTTTCTGTAAAATTGCATAAATTTCCATGGAGATTTGACCCCTGATTCAGGTCTTGGATTGAAACTGGTTGGTGAATTAGGTCAAAAATAGCATATTTTTAGGGTTTAATGCAATTTTCGGATTAATTTAATGTCAAAAAATTATTTTTATAATTCCAATTCGACATTAGGGCTATAACAAGTGCAGGTATCAATTTTTATGGATTTTAGAATCCATTTGATGGCTGAATTAAGCAAATTGCAAAACCGGGTTCCTGAAAGATCAAAAAACACTGCAAAAATCACAAAATTTGTGATATTATTGCATTTTCGTGCATAAGCATATATTTTTAGGGTTTAATCATGTTCATAATCATATTAGGATGCTTTAGGTTTAATTTGATGCTCATTTGATTTCATTTAGTGCATAAAACCTAAGTTTTTACCAAAATCTATTTCTAAAAACCCTGATTTCAAGGCCATAGTCTTGCTATCGGGGGCAATTTGGTCATTTGACCTAAATTTCGAAATCCCTAGCCCTAATTTCATATTTTTAATCATGTCATAGCATATTTGGTTTGAGTTTATTCCATTAAAATTTCAAAATTTGCATTTTATCAAAATATCTTTCTAAAAACCCTAATTTCAATGTCATAGTCTTGTTATTAGGGGTATTTTGGTCATTTTGACCCCAATTTCGAAATTCCATATCTTATCTTTCATATTTATTCCATTTTATTTCATACTTTATCATTTTTATTTAAGGGAATCAAGGAAGAGGCTTATATCTAGCAAAATCCAACAATTTCCTGATATTGTTGGATAAATCTAGAAAAGCCAACATATTTTCATTAACCAAGTTTTCTAGTTTTGCAGGTACATTGAAGACTTTATTTTTCATGTATTTAAATTTCAATAGTGATGTAATTTGTAATTAAACTTTGGAATAAGAATTTACATTTCCTGCTTAGCTTAGGTTGCATTGCATATAGTTTATAATTTTAATGTGTGATGGATGATGATTCATGCATATTTTTACAAATTCACCATGGTTTACACGAATGGCACATGCACTAGCTTCTATGAAGTTTATAAACTTGGTGGAATTCATATTTATGGCCATAGTCAGAATATGAATGATACTTAGATTTATGATCTTCACATTAGCCACATTCAGCCTACACTCTTAGGCTAACTTCAAAATGCACTGCATTTCTCAAAAATGCAAAAAGTATTTCTCAATTCCTCAAATCCATATTCATTCATTTCATGCATTTGTCAACTCCAATTCAAAATCCAAGTCAAGGAAATTGAATTCCTCAAAATCTCCTAAGTCTTATAGCAAAATCGATTTTCCCAAAAGCATTGAATTTCAAAGAATATTTCAAGTATTTCCCAAGTTCAAAATTCAAAATTTCAAGTTATATTTTCAAGTTCAAAGTTTGAATTCAGAGAAACCAAGTTTCTCAGAATCGATTTTCACCAAATGTCAAGGATTCCTTAAAATCGATTTTTATTTCTTTCAGAAGTATATTTGAAATCCCAATTCACGATTTTCCAAGATTTACATTTTATATTTCAATCATTCAAAGCAAACATCATGTTTTCAAAATGTGCATTTTCTGAAAATTCATAGCACATGCCTGATTCTATGTGCATTTAGAAATTAGAATATGATTTAGACAAGTTGAATAGAGTAGAGCATAAGATTGATCCTTGGTTCAATTACCCCTGTTAAAGGTGGCAGGAACGGTTGAACCTCGTACCGACAGGCGAGTCCCATTCTTCGGAATTTTCCCGCATTTAAAAAAACAGAGGCGAGTTATTTTCAAAATCTTTTTCAAAGGTCAGTTTGATTTGCAAAAGTAAAAATTTTGCAATGATAACAAAGGTGAATCAAGAGTCTCAAAGTAAAAATTAAACTTTGAGTTTGATTAGAGTTTTGAATATAAAATGAATTTGGAATTTCAAAGTCAAATTGAACTTTGAAATCTGATTTGAATTTGAATATACAAATGACTTTGAAATCTCAAAGTTTAAATTGAACTTTGAGATTGAAAATGAAATTGAATTTGAAAATGAAAGGATGAATTGGATTTTATAAGAATTGAAGATAGATTGAGGAAGATATTTACATTACTTGGAATTTTTGGAAAGGGAATTTTGAAAACATGATGCAGTTCTATCCTAAATGATGAATGAATTTAAAGATTTTGAATTTAGATTTTGAAAAGGTATCTTATTCTTGGACTGAATTAAAATAAGATTGAAGATATAATACATCCCTGACTATGGTCATTGAATGTATTATATAATAATCTATATTTAAATTCAGGTGAAGAATAAGACACATTTGGTGCTTTTATAGAATTTAAAATGAAATTAACTCTCAATATACCCTGACTATGGCCATTGGTATATATTTTGAATTAATTTTAAGTTAAATTCTGATAAAAGAAGAAAATATTTAGGGGAAAATATGATGAATTTTGAAAACGGATCCAGTGTGGATCCAGTGTAATTTTGTAAAAGATAAAAATACTAAGTTTTGTCCACACCCTGACTATGGCCATTGATGTGGATCATCAACTTAGGATTAATTTATCTCTTACGAAATGGTGCACGTGCCATTCGTGTTTCACCAATGTGAGATTTTGAGAAATAAAGGCAAAAATGCATGAAAAGCAAGTAATTTATGATATTTACAATGCTCATTCATTCTATCTAAAATAGGAAATATAAATTCTCATTATATCTAGCTATTACAAACTTGAAATTAATTTAAGTTCACAAAATAATAATTTCTATATATGTTCCCCTGCAAAAACACTTAATTAGTCCAAGAGTATATATATATAAAGAACAACTCACATGACAACATATTGGACCTAAGAGGTTACTCCTGAAGCAATTAGGTATATATCTCATATTATAGAAAATGCAAGACAAATGACGCAATCTATATTAGAATGACATATTCAAGTTAATTTATATATGAGAATTGGCGTAATGCCTTAAGGTAACTAAAATATACATTGAAATCCATAAAAGATGTCCTAAACTATTTGGGTTGTATGATATAAATATCATGTAGTTACATAGGTGCTGGAGGTATTGAAAGGGGGTTTATGCTGTAGTGATGTTGTAGACTTTGACCTAAAGTGGTGGGCAATGGATGACATTAAGGGCACACAGGCTAATTATAATGCAGGCAGCTAGTGAATGGCAAAGCAAAGATGCAGGAATGACCATGGAAGGTGACAGATGTGTGTAGCAGGTTGACTGCGGTACCTTGTATTAACTCTCGGTGATAACCTAAATATTATCATACATCCCTATGATGAGCATGAAACTGAAAATACAGACTTTACCATGATGCCAAGTTACCAGATGTTATGCTATCTTTCAAGATAATGAGACCTAAAATATGCATGCTGATGTTAATTCAATATACACATAAGAGGTTTATTTAAACTGGGAATACGTTGTGGATAAAAAAAATGTGGAACAAATGTTGTGAAATGAAGGCATTGGGTGATGAATGTAACTGTTGCAGTTACAACAACAAAGGGGACATGCTGGATTTGCACAGGGTGCTCAACAATGCTACTGAATGAGATGGCGGCAAATGCATAGATAATATAAACAGGATAAGTAGGAGATCATCGATAGGCACAAGATGTCCAACATCGCTGACATGACATAGCAGCTGTGTATTGGTGCATGAAAGTGTAAGTGATCATGATATAAAGAAAAAGTGTAGAGATGTACTGTGTGGAATGACATGACAACATATACGCAAAATGCAAGCATAATGATAGTGACAGATGGCAAGGGTGCAATTTGAGTGAGGTAAACATATGAGTGCGGCTGGGTGTCAGAATTTGCACAATGGTATACTTATGAACCCTTCCATCGATGTACAATGAGATATGGTATTGGCATGCAAGTACATTCAGCACTTTGAAGCAGACAGAAGTTCAAATGCAGAGCTCTGTATCCCATATTTAGTGGGAATTGTCTATCATGTAAGTCCACCAAAGGTAATCACCTCAATCCAGCAAAAGCAGCAATGCTCAGAAATACTGTAGATAGCCTCAACTATCTTCTTTGAGCCACCAGGACCTCCGACCCTTGTCCAATAGTATTAACAGAGTAACCATGTTCCATCAAAATTTGTCTCATAGAAGCTATCCCTCAGCAAACTCTGGACCTCCAATGCATACGAAACATATGGAAGAGAAAGAGACAATGCTTCCAGACTCCTGGAGTTGGCTTGAAATCCAGACCCACATATCCATAGGTCAATAAATGGAATAACTCTTTTTTTTTTATGATCTTTGTGATCCAGAACATGAGAAATCTGAGGTTTGAATCATGAGGAGAGAGTTAAAAGACCATTTGCCACCATACGAAACAATAGCTATAGTGAATCATTGCCTACTTATTAACAGGTTTTTTTTAAGATTGATCATAATTATCATATAACCATTCATATGAACTACTAGAATATGATAACAGTAATGTCCAAAGAGGTAAGCATAATCATAGTCAAATTTTGCTAGCAATGAGTCTCAGGCTTACCAACCAAAGAAATGATGTAGGGTTGGGCCAGAAGCTTCTCTGCTTCAATTTGAGATGGCTGAGCAGAGTCACCTGTTTCAGGACATAGAAACAACTTGAGCACCAAAAGAAGAAAGAAAGAGAAAGAAAATAATTTGTTTTTTGTTTTTTGAAGAGTCTCTATCCTTCAGCTTTTCTCTCGATTTCGGCATCAGTCCAGCCCTATCAAACACACTAAGAAAGTCTCCAAAACTGCCCACACAGAATATACCATAGATGTGTCGTAGCAGATCACCCTTAAACTTTTTGAAGGAATCACCTCTGTATACAACATTTCTGGCCACGCCTACAGCTTAGAAAAGCACTGCTTGCTTCTGCTTGAGGAGCATCATATGGATGGTGAAAACTAAAGTTACAGAGTACCAGAATTCTGTATTCAAATCATGGGACAAACCTTTTGAGTAAATGGTAGAGACTACCCATGCTATTACAAGACTAAAATGGGGAATCGATCTTGAAATGCTAACATCCCTGCAACTCATTACATTACTGTGATTTACACACAAAAAAGAGGATGGTTGGCACGGTTCCAATGCAGCAAGTGTAACATGCAGGGGATTGTGAAGGAATGCGGTAGAAAATTTAAAAGGCACAATTATGGGAAAATGACATTGACTACTACAAATAAAAATGGGTGATGGTCAGACCATGCCTATAATGAAGTAGAATGCATATGAATGTTGAAAACACTGGTACGATGTTATTAACATAAAAAGAAAAAGATAGTTCATCAGATGCATGCGTTATTGAGGTGAATAAGCCATGTGTACAGGTTTTTAATAAAACAACAGGAGGGAAAAGTGAATGACGATGGTGAATGTGGTTGAGGACACAACTCAACCTTTCTCTAGTCGCACTGGTATTCGATGATATCCCTGTTAACAATATGCTCCATATAGACATAACACAGGAGATGCTGTATAAAAACAAAAACAAAAAAAAGAAAATAAACTCATATTATACGATTACCCACAATATGGCACCACCAATTAGGAATGAATACAGGTAGCAAGAATGACTGGGGTTAACGGCCATAGCCACCATGAATCAATGGAAGCTTAGAGGAAAGGGGGGGGGGGTTCCTCTGGGTGCCGACCATCTCTGTTTGATTGAATTGTCCCACAGAAGAAGTATATTCAATATATATAGCAATCTCCAAGGTCGTGCCTAGAATAATTTCATATATTCTGAGGTCTGCGATTTTGGGATCCAATTCGATCCCCCTTACATGGGATGGTACATGTAAATAAATAAATTAAGGTAGAGAACTGAATGTAAAAGAAGAATTAAGTGTATTGTCAATTCACAAAATTTCAAAAAAAGAAAGAAAAAAAAAGACAGTCATATTGCAGACGACAGGATTTCAAAATGTTTAAAATATACTCCAGCCAACTTGTATGTATGAAGGTATTAAACAGTTATGATCATGTGATGCAATGAGAACCAGATGGAATAAAGGGAACGATGATGATAAATTAAAATGTGCTCGTCAGGTGGAGGACTGTGATCATCGCAAAATTTTTCCTATTCTCTTATGGTTTCTCTCTCTTCCTTCTCTTTTCCTTTTTCTAACCTCTATTCTCCTCCTTTTTGGAAGGGAGTGGAATAAAAGAAAGAAAAGAGAAAGAGAAAAGAAAAGAAAGAAAGAAAGAGAGAAGAGGAACTCTTTTGCGGGTTTTCACTTGACCTTAATTTGAAAATATTTAGAACTCTAACTCGCCTCCGTTTTGAAAATATTGCGGGAAAAATGGAGAGACGGGATTCGCTCGTCGGTACGAGGTTCGACCGTTCCTGGCGCCTTTACCAGGGGTAATCGAACCAAGGATCGAATCTATGCCTTTTGCTTTGCCTAAATATAATCTAAGAATTTATTCTAACCCTAAATGCACAATGAACCATGTGATGATGCATGAAATGCACATCATGTAAACAAGTTTTTCATGCATTTTGTATCAAGTTTAAGGTTTTAAACCCATGTTTAGATGTGTTTTGATAGTAAGGGGCTATGGTTCGAATTTCAGAAAAATCAGAGTTAAAATTAGAGAGTTATGGCTATTTCAGTGTTTGGGCATGGATTTCGAGGTGGATCGGATCCATATCCGACCCAATTAGGTTAATTGGACCTTGGATCAACTCTTTAAAAGTTCAAAACCCAACCCACACGCCTATCCAGATCCATTTCAAAAAGTTTTTCTGAAAACCCCCCAAAAAGAGGCGCCTAGAAAATATTTTTTTTATAACATTGTTTTTGCAAATTCCAAAAAGTATAAATATACTTTTTAGAGAAGCCCTAGGCGTCTTTGGATGGTTTGGACGCCCCCTACAGTGACTCTACAGAAGCAGCTCCTTCCTCTCCATCTCCCCCACGTGTTGGCCATTGAAGATCGACCTATGCTTGATTTTCAAGCATATTTTCGAGCTTTCTTTTGTTTCTTTTCATTTCTTTCTTGTTCCCTGCTGTCTTTTCACCATTTTTCTGTACTTTTGCAGGTGTAGCAGAGGTGGAGACCATTAACCTTGGGCGGGAGTGCGCAACACACCACCAAGGTGAGCCGGCCCTACCTCCATCCGGCTTTCTACACCCTCCGATCGCGAATCGGCTCACTTTCCATCGTCGGTGGATCTCCAACGTGTAGCAGCTGCAAAAGGTACCGTTTTTGGTTAAGTACAACATCCTTGAACTGTATAGGACGTCCATCTACAGCCACGGTCCGCTCTTCTTCATCCCCCCGGTCGTCGGATCTTCCAAAAGGTAGGTCTTCTTCTTTCTTCTCTTCTAGATAAAACCGATTTGTGTGTGTGGATTTTGTTTTGTTATTTTCTGTATGTTTCTTAGTTTTCTTTTTGTTTCACCCTTAGAGTAGCATTCATGCATAGACCAGCACGTTAGATTAGGTTTATGTGTTTGGTTGATTCGTTGGAATCGAGTTTTTATTGCTTTTTCATCCTTTTTATAAAAATCGGCTAGATCTTCATCTAGCCGATTCTTTAAGTTTGTCATAAGTGTTCTTGGTGTTGTTTTACATAAAATACAATAAAGAAAGTGTTCATTTTGATTCATCTTAGTCGGTTTTGTGTGTGGGTTGCATTTGATTTTAATTGAAAATAAAAATTCAAAAATCGGCTAGACTTATTCTAGCCGATTCTTGATTTTTACAAAAATATTTTTCTGTTTTGATATTTTTGTTTTGTCCAGCATGTGTCTTGTATTGTGTTGCTGAAAATCTCATTATGAAATTTCATTTTAGTTTATTCTAAGTCGTGGGTTGTGCTTGTGTTTCGTTTTGATTTTATTTATTTTTTTTTGAAAAAGAAAAAATCGGCTAGAGATATTCTAGCCGATCTTTGTATCTTGGTTAAATGTTTGTCTTGATGTGGATACACCGTGGAGTTTGCTGTGTTTTTGTATGTTAACAGTAGTATAAATTGGTGTTAGTCATTTCATTGTTTTAGGATTGGTTTAATTAATTGTATTAATCATTTTTCGTTTTTGTGTTTTGAGGCTATAGTAGAAAATTACAAAAATCAAGTTTTTGTTTTCTCTCATGTTTTCAATTCCAGCATAGTGTTGTTCTTGTTAGCTTTTGTGTAATTAGGAGTCATTTGAATTATTTTCTAAGTTAGTTTTATCAAAATAGTGGTTATTTCGTTTATTGTTTTTTTTACTAGTTTACAAATTTTATTTTTTTTATTTTTTATTTTCGTGTGGTTCTTCTTCTTCCCCAAGGTGGGGCGGCAGCCATTAGAGCTCTCCTTGAGCTCTTGGTCGAATTTTTTAGTAAGTTTTAATGGAGTTAGGTAGGTGTAATTAGGTTGTCTAGGTTCAATGTATTAGGGCTTAGTGTCTTAGCCGTTTTTAGGGGTTATTTAAGTTAAGTTTTGGGAATTAGGTTAGCATTAACTCCTAGGAAATCGTTTTTTCATTTAGTTCCTTTTATTCCCTAGGTAAATTTAATTCTTTTATTTAGAAAGTAGGATTTTTAGAAGTTGGCGATTTTTGAGAAGGGAGATAATTAAAGTAATTGAAACTTGAAAATCTTTTGGAAATAGGAGGTTCATCAAAAATCGTGTGAGGCATTTAATGGAGATTTGAATTTAGCATATGCATTAAAGAAGGAGTTACTCTTCCATTTTGGAAAGTGTTTTGAATTTACATAAAAATTCTAATTTAGGCTCCACGATTTTCATAAAGAATTAAAGGCATTCAATTCCATCGTGAAAAGCAAAAATCGTGGATTTCTATATTAGACCTTTCCATTTTCCAAAAGGAGCTTTAAAAGCAATTAAGGAGTGTAACCCACTCTTTAAATGGGGCGATTTTTGAGAATCCAAAGCATTTCAAAGTTTGGAATTTGGTAATTATTATATTCCTTTTCCAACCCTCTCCATTAAAATCGTTAACCTTGAATTAATTATAGGAATTAATAGGTTACTACTTTAGTCTAGACCTAACCTAGTCAAACCGAGCCTAGGTCGAGTCAAACTCTAGTCTACACCCCCTTTGAGCCTAGTCAAGTCAACCTTAGTTTGAGTCAACCGAGTTTACCTTATCCTATTCGAACCTAGTTGATCAAGTCAAACCCGAAACCAAACCTAGCCGAGCCCAAACCTAAACCTAGTCGAGTCAACCCCTAGCCCCTTCGAGTCTAGTCAAACCCTAAGTTGGGTCCAACTTAGTTGAGCCTAAGTCAACTCGAACCTAGTTGACTAAGTCAAACTTAAACCGAGTTCAACCTAGTCTTAATAAGCCTAAGTCCAAGACCTAGACCTAGCCCTAGTCAAGACTAAGTCAAACCCGAACCTAGTCTAAGTCAAAGTCACGACCAACCCGAGGTCGAGTCAACCTTAGCCAAACCCAACCCCACCTTAGCTAAGGTCAAACCGAGTCCACCTAAGTCAACCGAACCTAGTTGACTAAGGCAACTCAAAACCGAACCCAATTAGTGAGCCAACCTTAGCTCGAGCCTATCTCTTTCAACCTAGTCAAAATCGAGCCTACCTAATCCCATCCGAGTGCATCCAAACCCAATCCGAACCTACTCAAGCCAAAACCGATCATAGTCGAGTCAACCGAGTGAACCCTAACCTTAACCTTCGTTCTTTAGTGAAGTAAGTTCATTTAGTATTATTTCTTTTGATTTCTATACTAATTAGTTTATTTATCTAATTTAGTTTTAGTGTAGAAGTGTGTATACGTATAGCGTATTTGTTTAGTATGTGTGAAATGTGTTTTGTTGTGGTTTGAATGATAGTTAGATATTAGTTAACTTAGTAGTTAGATTGTATTTTATTATTTAGCATAGTTGCATTTCCATTGTTAGTTAACGTAGTTCTAGTCATAAATTGCTTGTCGTGTTTTGTTCGTCGTGTATTTAGTGTATTCATAATTATCATCTGCATATACACTGTTATACAGTGTCATTTAGATTGCATTAGGTGTAGATTGCATTTGATAGTGTTTACATAGGTTCATAAAGTGAATAGTGCACTCAAATAAAAATCAGATTTTGCCCTGTTGCAACAGAATTATTTTCTGTGCAAAAATTCTGTGTTTTCCAAATTTTTTTCTTCTATTCACTTTATTGACGTGTTATTTAACTGCAGACCAAATTTCAGCTCATTCGAAGTTGATTTGGTCTGATTTTTAAGCGTTTTGCGAAAACCGCTTTTTCTGGATTTTAAATTACAGGACTGGCGATATCCTGATTTTTCCCAGATTTGAAACGCTTATATCTGGAGTTCCAGATACTGTTTTTCAATTCTGTAAAAATTGTTATTTTGTTCAATCTGTCAGTTGCAGAACAGAACAAATTTCGGGAAAATCGGACCTCATTTGCCCTGTCAAACAGTGGTCTTCCGATAACCTGTCAGAATGCTATTTTACACTAGTTAGGGGCAGTTTCATAATTTTCTTAGTTTCGGCATTTTAGAATTGCTTTCAGTAGTTTCTGCATTTTAGGAGTTGCATCATCATCATACAGCATTAGTAGAGTTAAATTGGTTAATGTTAGCATTAATTTAGTATTTTATTTAATTTTTGCTTGATAAATAGTATTTGTTTTACAATTTTCGTAAAATTAGAAATAGCTTTAGTTATTGTTTTCATTATTAGAATAGAAAACTAACTTTGTATTTTTCTGCATTTTTAGGTTGAAAAACATATTTAGTGTCCAGGGGTATTATCCAAGTGAGAAGATTCTCCAAGTGGCGAAAAGACGGAAATACCCTTGGCGTGGAGCAGAAGACTGATTGCTTGTTTACTTTTCTTTTAGTGTTTAATTGTAGTTGTATTACTTTGTAATTATAGGTTGACATTTGTCATTAATAAATTGAATTTTATAGAAATATTGTGTTTAATTCATGTTCCCTGTGGATTCGACCCGTACTTACCACTTGGTGGAAAGTCGGTTTTTAAAATTTTTGGTTGACGATTTTCCAAAGTTTTATTGCAAATAAGTGTTTTAAAAAAAAGAGCATCTCAAAATATCAACCACCATGCTTGTGCAATGCAAGAATGTATGCTCCTTTTAAAAGATGTTTTGAAAATTTCCAAGTACTCTGAGATGAACTTGGTAAAGGAGTGAAGAAATGATTGAATCTAACTTAGAACTTGAGATAGATCAGAGGAGTTCTAAGTCTTTTAAATCAGGATTCGAAAGAATAAATGAGAAGGAATGACTTGAAGTTTTAAAACGAAAGCAAATGAAGTTTCAAAGTCAGAAATGGACTTTGAACTTTGAATTTGATTTTAGGAAAGGAAATGAATACTTTGAATTTAGATTTTAAAGTTTTAAATTGGAATAGATTAAGAATAGAAATTGATTTAGGGAGTTCAGATGAGATCTGAAAATGGAATTGGATTTGAAATCTAGAATTGGGAATGGAGTTGGACCTAAAGATGGATTTAAGATCTGAGATCTGAGATCCGAGATAAAATTAGGTTATGGATCCTAAGATGGATTTGGATCAGAAGTCTAAGATCCAACTTGTGATTGAGTTCTGGATCCTAAAATGGAACTGGATCTGAAGTCTGAGATCCAATATAGAGTTGGATTCTGGATCCTAAAGGGGATTTGGATCTAAAGTCTAAGATCTGATGTAAAGTTGGACTCTGGATCTTAGAATGGAAAATTGGATCTGAAGTCTAAGATCCAAAGTGAAATTGATTCTGGATCCTATAAGTAAATTGGATCTGAAGTCTGAGATCCAATATGAGTGTTGAATTTTGGATCTTAAAATGGATTTGGATTTAAATTCAGAAGAGGAATCAAGAATTTCTAAGTCTGATTTGAATTTGGAAAAAGGAATTTTAGATATTGAATTTTGAATATACAGATGAATCCCAAAGTCAATTTAGACCTGGGATTCGAAGCTTGAAATGAATCAAGAATCTCAAAGTTAAATTGAACTTTGAGTTTGATTGGAGCTTTTGAAAATGAATTTGAAATTTCAAAGTAAAATTGAACTTTGAAAATGAATTTGAATTAGAAATTTTGAATATGAAATGGAATTGAAATCTCAAAGTTAAATTGGACTCTGAGATGGAAAATGAAATAGAATTGAAAAAAGATGAATAGGATTGAAGATTGATTGAAGAAGATATTTACATCACTTGGAGTTTTGAAAAAGTAATTTTGAAAATATGATGCAGTTCTATCCTAAATGATGAATGAATTAAATTTTTGATTTTGAGTATTTGGAAAAGCTATTCCATTCTTTAAATGAATTAAAAGAAGATTGAAGATATAATACATCCTTGACTATGATCATTGAATGTATTATATAATAATCTACATTTAAATTCAGGTGAAGAATGAAACACATTTGGTGCTTTTATAGAATTTAAAATGAAATTAACTCTCAATATACCCTGACTATGGCCATTGGTATATATTTTGAGTTAATTTTAAGTTAAATTCTGATAAAAGGAAAAAAATATTTAAGGAAAATATGATGAATTTTGAAAATGGATCCAGTGTGGATCCGATGTTATTTTGTAAAAGATAAAAATACTAAGTTTTGTTCATACCCTGACTATGGCCATTGATGTGGATCATCAACTTAGGATTGATTTACCTCTTACAAAATGGTGCACGTGCCATTCGTGTTTCACCAATGTGAGATTTTGAGAAATAAAGGAAAAATGTATGGAAAATAGGCAATTTATGATATTTATAATGCTCATTCATTCTATCTAAGAGCTGAAAATATAACATTTTCATTAATGTTTAACTATTACAATATTGAATTGAATTGAGATCAAACTCCTAAAGAAAGAAAAATGATTTCTATCTAATTCCTGCAAAGTCCCAGGTTAGTATAAGCAATACGGATGGGGAATGTTATACTAGAGGCTGAACTACATGTATATGATTAAGGGACAAGATGGAATGTGTACATTTGAGATGCATGGATGGCATTCTAAGTTGATGGGAAAAATAAATGTGGTCCTACCTACCTATACTATCATTGGAAATATACACATGTTAATCTTTGAGCCCAATGAAAACCTACATGAGGAGGTGCATGTAATGGTGTAGGCTGAAACTAAATCAAAATTCATACAGTTTACAACAAATCAAACACCGATTATGAGCTGATGAACCAGAGCCTTTCCCAAAAAAAAAAAAAGGGGCTCAGTCAATATTGTAGCAGGATGCCAAAATAGCAATCCAAATGGGGCTGAATAATGCAAAGAGATATAGGACGTGATAACCTGTGCACTGAGTATTGTTGCTAAAGGTGAGCATGCGGGTACTGTTTATGTGTTTGCAACAGGTGGCCGAAGAGGGGTTAGTGACAGGGTATTTACAGCAAAGCAAGTGATGAGATGATTGTGGTGTAAAATGGCGAAAATGCTTGTGCTAAGAATAATCAAATTGTGAAGATGACTGGAGATATATACAGTATCTACAGCAGGCAGGAAGTGTGAACATATGGATGTTATGGGTAAGATGCAGGGGACTGTGCAATGGGCAACAACAGAGTGCTGGTAGAAAAGAAAATGACGGGCATGATGATATTAGTGCAATGTAATGAAAATACACACAGTAAGAAGACGTCGGATATCAATATACCCGAATATATGATATACTCATGAGTATCCCTAATGGCGGGTTATATGCTGTAACTTAATGGAGTTACTGTCTCACAATCTATCCAACCAAAGTTTTTATGACGATGTAATCATCAAAATGAGGAGCTTTCTCCCCTCCTTTTTGGATGCAAATATCTCAGCCTTTCCCAGGGTCGGTGGCGTGATCATAGACTGAAGGAAGACCCTGATGACTTAGTGTCAATATTGATGACAATTTCAGAATGTCACTCTCCGGCGGGACTCTCGTGGATTGGATCCACATCCCAGAATTTCTTGATTTGGTTTTAATGTAACTATTATTTGAAGAGAAATTTTGTATTTCTATATCGAAGCATTCGGCTACTTGTGAATTGATTATACCCAACAGATATCATAGAGTTAAGCCAACATAGCACTAATCTATACAGATCTGAAATTTTACAAGATGGTCTACACAGATTATAAGAACACAAATCCAGTTTCGTGAGATGACTGAGTTTTTAAAAAAAATCACCATGGCCTTATGGCAATTTCTAAACAGAAATTAGGTCAGGAAGTCAACAACAAAGAGAAGAATGGACACTAGAAAGGAAATTTTCAAACCTGTTGTAGGCTGATATTGTTTGTGAGTCACTGATAACCTGTCATGAACAGACATGCACCCGATCATAAATCAATTTGCAGTAGTATTAGCAAGATGAATTTCAATGATATTAATAAATAAGTCTTAATGCGGTGCAGGCAAGCTATGAGCTATAACCAAGAACCGAATGGACTGTTTCTGTAGGATCTGAAGCTGGACTATTGCCGCGGCCGAATGGGGACAATCATCATTCTTGACATTTTCGTCCATCCCTTACCTGAGCAGAACTGATACTTTCCTGGTTCAAAGGCTGTTGAGGTATCATTGATCTATCGGCAGCCGAACCAATCCCCACAGGTCGACTCAAGACAGCAAGAGATCCCATAAGACCATCAAGGGAATGCGTCAGTCACTTCTAAAGCTTTTGTAGTATATCATATCCGATCTTGGGAGGCTGGTCCAGTACGGTGATAAAAAAAATGTCGACATCCATAGGAGTCACGGGATTGGTATATTGATGCTAGAGAGAATAAAGTGGAAGTGAAACTAAAAGAAACAGATGGATAATACTGTATGTATCAGTTTGAAATACGCATACCATGATACCCAGGGCATAATATAATGAAAAGAAAAGGGAAAAGTGAATATGCATCAATGGCAATGTAAGAGATACTCAAAACATCGAACATGAGTATTCGATTTTATCATTATAATAGCCTGATTAGGATCATTTACTCAGACATCTTCATGAAAAATAAATATCTTCATAGAACAGAGGCATTTACTTAACCCCTTTCATGGAATTCTGACAGAATATCCATTTGAATATCTTTAATGGAGACTCCATTTCAAGCATCAACAGCAGTTCTTACCCAAACATTCTTATGAAATCGAGACATGACTTAGGCATATCTCGTGGTAAAAAAAAATGTTCTAAACAATTTAAGAAAAGATACGGATACAAGGGAATCTATTACTTGTAGAAGAACTTTACATTGAATCTGCAGAGCTGAAAGCATAAATAACCCAAAATTCACTAAACAGGGGAGGCAAAACATGATAAAAATAAACCATACGTAATGAATAAAGTTACAGGAATTCACAAAGAAGGCAAGCCGTAATGGTATTGAACGTTAGTGCGACCTGCAATCGTTAATGCCTGTTGCTGGAGATCGAAAAGAAGAAAGAGAGAGGGACAAAATACGCAACAACAACCTTAGTGATAATAACAACATTATCAAAAATATGAAAGCAAAGGAGGGGTCATAACAGATAAAAAAAAAACGATCCGACGCCGGGTCAGATAGGGTATTACTTGCAGAGGCCATCTTTTATTTTGAGACAATCGGTGCTAAAGTGGCTATATGATGGAGGAAATATAATGAACAATAAATTTCAGGCCATATAGCAGAAAAAAAAGCATCAAAAGAAGACATAACCCAAGCGTTAAAACCAGAGATAAAGTTATGCAATATAGCCTGACAATGCAGTGAGCATTTAAACAGAGGCAATGTTTGTTGTTGCAGTGGGTATCCACGAGTCTGCGATAGGCAGGTCGGCGATACCAGTCTGCCTTTCAGTGAGCAATGAAATGAAAGAAAGAAAAAAAAAAAAAAAAGAAGAGGAGAGGCGATGGAGGCTCACCGGATGGAGATTTGTTAGATGCCTGGTGTTGATCCTCCCAGAAGGTAAGCAATCGGGAGATCAGAACTGAATACAGGGGCCCGATTGGGGCTTTTCTTCTGAGAGCGTCAGGCGGTAGAGATACTTCTTAGGCCAAACGAGAGACGCCTGAGTTCAACGAGCGATGATTGATCAAAAGGGATGTGGAGAACACCTTAATCACTGATGCGAGGATGATGGATGAGAAGAACAACTCCAGCAGAAAGGCCAATGAAAATGAGTTGTAACGGATGCCAATGGGTTCCTCCCCTTTTTCACTCCCCTGGCTCTGTTTATATAGGGACGAAAGAAATATTGAGAGAGAGGGGAGGTTAGGGATCGACGGTCATCCCTGGAAGGTGATGATCGGAGGGTAGATGAAGGTGAACGCACCTGTTGGCGTGCGATGTTGTTGATGATGAACGAAGGGGATTGGAGGGGAAGGCCTGTGAGGCCGTTGGCCATCGACGGTGCTGGGGCCATCACTATGGAGTTTGCAATGAGGGGAGTGCGGGGGATGGGAAGAAACTTCTGGAAGAGGGCAGAAAGACGCCGCCCCCTGGACCTCCGACCCTTTCTCGCTAGGGGTTCTCAAAACCCCTAAAAAAAAAAAAACTTTTCCCCGAGCCCCTTTTGGGTTAAAAATATTTATGACAAAAAGGGGGGCTCTTTTCGGGATTTTTCAAGAAGGTGGTTTTTCTTTTCAAGTTTTCCTAAAAAGGTGGTTAAAAGGTGAGTTTTTCGGAAAAGTTTTTTTTTTTTTCCAAAAACCACGTAGTTTTTCCTAATTTCTTTGATTTTTTTGCATGATTTTTCCAATTTTTTGTATTTTTAGAATAAAATCCTAAAGAAAACAAAGATTAAAACTAATTTTTTATATATCTTTTTTTTTTCATTTTTTGTATTTTTGTAATAGAAAAACTAAGATTTAAAACACTAAATTTTTGTATTTTTCTAAGAAATATTTAAAAATGTTTTCTCAAGAATTTCGGGCCATCTTGGGGAAGATCTCTTCAGAAAAAAGGGTTTTGGATCCAGGTTTTGAGGAAATGTTCGAGTTTTTAAACCTCAAATTGAAAAATACAACTCGATGGATCCAAACGGATACCGTACGAAGTGTCTGAGCTTTGCAAAAGATTGTTTTGGTAATTTTGAGAATTTAATTTAAAATTGGATAATGAAGCTCAGATTTGGATTTTGATAATGGATCCGGATCCGAAATTGAGTCAAATATGGAAAATGAATTTAATTTCAACCAAATTTTGAGAAACAAAAGGGGATTTAGATTTAAAACTGACTCAATTACCCAGAGAATGGGGACAAAGGGCAGAAAGGGGATATTTACAACATTTTGAAAAATTTGGGGTGTTCACAAGGACCCTGCAGGGAGCATACATAACTCGACATGAATATTCAGTGCATCAGACAACCTATGATTCATAATGAGAGGTCTTTCATTTATACCTTAACCAAGCATAAAGATCGACGAATGAGAGAAATTTCAACGAAGCACAAGTCAGTAAAAGAAGATGAGGAAAAACAATTTAGAAGAAGCAATGCTACAATCTAAAAAAAACTGTACCAAACTAAGGACAAATTAAGGGTTGGCTGAGATGTCAAATAAAAAAAAAAAATAGAAGATCATGAACAGACAATGAAAAAAAAACAACAACGAATGATCTAATGCAATGGAATTCAAGGCAACGATGAGGTGCGGTGCTATTGAAACAAGAATTCAAATATAAGGTATGGGCAGAATAAAGGAAAAAAAAAAGGAATTAAATGTTGGAATCGATAGATTCCGTCAATATTGCACTTCTTGTAAACCGAATTCGTTATGTACAAACCGAGTTTACAAAGGGTGCATAACTGAGGTAAAAACAAAAGGGGAAATGACCCAGGAAGGGAGGAGGAGAGTGTCCTTACCGATTGTCAATCCTTGACTGAATAGGGAGTGGCACCTTCGGAGTCGTAGCCGATCTTCAGCCGTTTGGGGAAAAGAACTCTGTGGTTTGCTTATGCAGAGGTTGAAGGGACGGAGAGGTGAGCAATGGGCGATAGAAGAGTATTGCTCGGCGCCAAGGGTTGATCTCATTCGCAAAAGTTCACTGATTTCTTTCCTCCTCCCTCTCATCCCTTCTTGCGCTCTTTTTATAGAGAGGGGAGGAAGGGTCTGGAGACGGTTGGGGATCGACGGACGATTCATGGAGGGTGGATGATCAGAGGGTCGAGCAAGTTTCTGTTGGGGATTGACGGGAGAGGAAGGCGCGTGGTGGAGGTTTGTTAGAGATGGATGATGGAGAAGCTTGTGGCGGGCGAAGAAGGTTCTGGAAGAGAAGAGTGCGGAGGTGCTGCCCCATCCGACTTCTTTTACAAAGAAAACCCTAAAAAGTTTTTTTTTCTTTTTTTTTCTTTTTTTTTTCTTTTTTTTTCTATATATATATATATATATGTATATATATACATATATATATATATATATATATATATATATATATATATATATATATATATATATATATATATATTTGTGTTTTTGAAAACAAGACCCTAAAACTATGGGATTTCTAAAAAAAAAAAAAAATATTTACAGAAGAAAGCTTCACTAAGAATTTTGAGTTTATCTTTGGAAATTTCTTTAAAGATGGGTTTGGACCTAGATTTCGAGAAAATATTCGAACTTTGAACCTCGAATTGAGAAATACAATTTGATGGATCCAAACGGATATCAGACGAATTGTCTGAGCTTTTTAAATGGTTATTTTGGTAACCTTGAGAATTTGATTTTAAGTTTGGATAACGAAGCTCAGATTTGGATCTTTTATCTGGATCCGTATTCGAAATTGAGTCAGATATACAAAATGAATTTTAATTTTAGAAGATTTGAGAAATAAAATGAATTTCAGATTAAAAAGTGACTCAATTACCCAGAAAATGGGGGCAAAGGGCAAAAAGTGGATATTTACAATATTTTGAAAATTTTGGGGTGTTCACAGCTGAGCCAGGCCGCACCTACCTGGCGCGCCTACTAAGTGGGTGCGCCAAGGAGGTGGCCCGGGTGCCATGCGCACCAGTTCTCCTGCTTCCATTAGGCAGCGGCCAGGGGCAAAACCAAGAAAAAGGGGCCCATACAGGCCCCTGGTTTGAGCCAAATGGTGGCTCGAACCAGGGTTGTAGCCCTTGACTCTGCAGGTCAAACCCTAAACCAAAACCCCCAGGTGCTAAGGCACCCGGGTGGTGCGTTTGCTGCTAACCAAGGAAGGGGGGTGGGCTCACCCATGGATGGGTCCGCTTCAGGTGGGTCTGGGTCCAGGATGGCCCAGACCACTCTGCCAACCGTGGGCTGCAGCACGAGCTGCAGCCAGCCCAGCCAAAAAAAGGAAAAGCCGGACTGATCAACTTTGGGTCAGTCCGGGGCTCACTTCAGGGCTTACAACGGCCCAACCCACCAGCTGTGGGCTCGGCAAGGTCATCAAAACGACATGGGCTAGTCGTGCAAAGGCTCAGCCCAGCGCCCTACCAAGCACCAGCCCCAAAGGGGCGTTCTACCACTATTGAAAGAAAAAAAAGGAAACAAGCATGGACAAGAAAGAAAACACTTTTTTTTTTTAAACCATAGTTAAAATGAAAAAGGGAAGGCGGAGCTCACCTTGTGCTAGGTTGGCCCAGCTGAGCAGCAGCACCAAGGGGGAGGGAGAGAGAGTAGAAGAGGAAGAAGAAGTTGGAGAAGAGTGGAAGGAGAGAGAGGGTGTCAACCCTCTCTCTCTTCCATTCCCTTGCTTAAAAAGGGGGAGAAGAGATGGGTGGTGGGGAGTGAAGGAGGGGAGATGTGTGGTCTCCCCCTCCCACGCCCCACCCTACTCTAAAGACCCTAGGGGGGGGGGGGGGGGGGGGTCTAAGGTACCAAGTACCTCCCAACCACTCCCCTTAATCTAAGGGGAGTGGTTGGCCTTGACCTTTCAAGGTCAAGGTCTCCCATAAAAAAAATCGCCCCTCTTCTTTTCTTTTCTTTTTTATATATTTTTTTTTGAAAGGTGTAGGGGCTACCCCCTAAGGGGCACCCAGCCTACTCCCCATAAAACGTGGGCTGAGCCCACCCACTTTACAAAATGCCTTTTTAAGGCCCCATAATGAAAATTTTCTAGCTTTTCAAAAATGCCTATGAAAAGTGAGCTTTTTTGCAAATTATGCTTTTCATAAACTCTAAAAAGGACATGGGCTGAGGTGGGGCCCATGCCAAACCTTTCTAAATACCCAAAACCCACCCCATGTAAAAATATTTTCAAAAACCCTCCTCTAGGTTTTTACTAAATTGCGATTCACTTCCTCTTTTTTTGTAAAAACTCAATATAATGAGTAATTAAAAATGACTAATCTAAACTAATTTAAAAATCAAAATTTTAAATTAGTTTATGTGAATTAAGATTTAAGCTTTCATGAAGTATATTTAATTTCCCAATTACGGCGAAATTGGGCCTCGGTATGACTCATAATTATCGATATACCCCTATTTTGCCAAAATCCACGAAATAACGAGATATTGCTCTCGTTTAAACTCCAAATCCGGAGCGAACCCATGTGAATACAATATAAATATAATCTACACATATTGAGGTTTGATTCGTCGCGGTTTGCCCCGTATCGCCCCGTAGAGCAAATCTACGCGATTCAGAACCTCAGAAAGCGATAATTGCCAAAATTACGAGTATTGCTCGTGCCGAAACAAGAAATTTTCCAACAATGAAGTATATCTCATTTAAAATTCTTTAGAAAAACAGTGGGGCTTACAGGTTCTATGAGGCAATCCTCCCAGTCCCATCATAGTTCTTCCCATCGAGGAATCCATGCTTTGTATATCCATCCAAGAAAGGATCATACTCGAGTTTCATCTCACGAGGCATTTTCTCAAAAATGTCCCATCAAGGTCTTCGTATATTCCTTTCCCATTCAGGTAAGGGTAGAACCTGAAATTCATCATGATATATCTTCGTCCCATCCAGGTTAAGGGCTAAAACCTGAGTCATTCCAAAAGATGATGTGGTCTCACTCTTGAGACTTGATCAAAATTCTTATCTTTCATCATTTCGGGATCTTTACCCAAAGTTCCATCACGATTTTCTATTATTCAATCATATCATTTTTGAGGATTTTGTCTCCCCAAAACCATTCAGGATAAGGTTTTTAAGCCTGAGAAACCATGTTTTTCTAAAAATAAATTCCTTCACACCCAGTTCAGGTTTGTTGACTGGGGCATTTTTCAAAACTTGGAGTGTTTTATTTGCCACTAAGCTCGGCTTTCAACCGGCTTAGTAGAAAAGAGGGGCATCTGTGAACACCCCAAAATTTTCAAAATTCTGTAATTATTCTCTTTTTGCCCTTAACCCCCATTTTCTGAGTAAATTGAGTCATTCTCGCACAAAATTTCAGTTTATTTCTCAAATTTACTGGAATCAAATCAATTTTTTATATCTGACTCGATTTCGGATCCGGATCCAATATCAAAATCCAAATTTGAGTCTCGTTGTCTAATTTTTAAATTAAAATTACAAAAACACCAAAAATAGTTTTTGAATGGCTCGGACAGTCCATCCGGCATCCGTTTGGATTCACTGCTCCATATTTCTCGATTCGAGGTTCAAGACTCGAAAATTTTCTCAAATCCTGAATCCAAACCCGCTTTCTAAAGAATTTTTTTAGAGAATAGCCTTGAATTCTCGAAGAACCTTCCTTTTGTAAACATTTTCAATTTTTACAAAAATATGTCAAACATCCTTTGTTTTCTCGTAAATTTTAGAGTTTTATTGTCAAAAAAACAAAAAATACAGAAAATACCAAGAAAAACAACAAAAAAATCCAAAAAAATCAGAAAATATTAAAAAAAAATTAGTTTAAAACTCTTTGAAGCTTGTTTTGCTAAAAACCCATTTTAAAACCGCTTTATGAAAAACCATTTTTTTTAGGAAACCTCTTTTTAAAAAAGGGAAAACGCTGCTTCTCTCCAATGAACGAGCATCGCCTCTCTCTCCGATCATCTCTCTCTCGCCCGAACCCTCCATGACCAACCCCCATGTGCATCCTTCTTCGTTTCCACCCTCCATCGCCAACCGTTTGCTTTTTTCCCCCTCATTCGTCAATCTCCAACAGCCACCAGGTTCTCGATTCTTCTTCCCTACTCTACAAAAGAAAGCAACAAAGAGGCAGGAGGAGGATCCCATGAACGCCATCATCGATTACGTCCATTGTTAGCAACATCCGTTTTCCCTCCCTCTGGTGTATTTTCCTTTAAGAGATCAAAGATCGATCTCTCATCTGCGGAGTTACAAGGGATCCCCCTCGAGGTCCCCTCCTGGCCTTCTGAAGTGGAAAGTTCCCACCATAGACCAAAGGGAAGGTTCATCCCATCCTTCAGAATTTCTGCAGAGCTATGGTGAGTCCCCCTTCTTTTCTCTGTTTTTCTTTCTTTCTTCCTTTCATTTCTCTGGCTTTTCTCTTAATTTTCAATTCTGGCCCCCATTGACGCACTTCCGGAGGTGTTGAGTTGCTTGTGCAACATCAACCAGCCCATGTGTGACAGCAACAGAACATTTGTTCCGACATTTCCCTTTTACGCTAATTAATTTTCTTTTATTTCATTTTTTTTCTCTGTTTTGTAACCTACTAATTCTTATTTTATTTATGCCATCGGATTCAATAACCCTATACGCTTCATCTGAATCCCAGTTTGATCTTCTTGCTGATTCTCAACATCGCTTCCATTTTGATTTCTCTGTAAATTTTCAATTGCTTGTTTATGTTATTATCTCTGTTCTGGGAATTCGATTCTCCATTTTCGTTTGACCCTTTGGGTTTTGTTAACATGGCGATCTCCCCATCTTCTCATTTCCATACATGACTATGCCTTGACACGAGTACGTGTATTTCATTTTCTGGTATCATTAAGTTGTTTTTCATGGTTTTGTCTAAAGAAGTCATCGGTCTCACTTTGGCACTCCTTTTCTCTTGCTGTGTTTATCTTGCTATTGCTTCCTATGAATCGATTTTTATATACTTCCATCTGCTTCAATTTTAGCTTGTGGGTATGCCTAGTTTTCTGCGTTAATGGCTTGTTGTTGGTTTATTTTCTATAGCATTAATGGGTTTCGTTGTTTGATGAATTTACTTCCAATACCCTGGTTCTTGGATCATGGTGATGGTTGTCAATTAGGGGTACCTTGAATTTTAGGCTCATGCCTCTCTCTATGACCCTACTTGAAAACATCTCGATAATCATGCAAGAAAAAGAGAGGAGCACCTGCGAACTCTTTATCATGTGTATCCTGACATAACTGCGTGATAAGTTGTTTGTGATGCTAGGCATGATAACCAAGGATCTCTCTATGTAAAGATGGAAGTTGTGTTAGAGAAAAGCATGGCGTCACCAATTGCAATAACGTATCATGTTGGGTTATCATCTGCTAAGTCCTAAGCAAAGATGATTCCACTGGTTAAAGCATTCTTTCATGAAGTGATTTATGTCAGATTGGAGTGGTAACAACAAATTATGTGCCTTGATTAGGTTTTCCTTTCTTTCCTGTTTTAAATTAATGGGTGTAATCTCATGTTATAGTGGCACTTTTGTTTGTTCCTAGGCACCAGCATTCTACCCATTGGTTACTTTGCATAAGAGCTTGCCATACACTACTAAAACCCACCCTGTAGTCTTCTTCACTACACCATACAGCAACATGATCATCACTTATGCACTTGCACACCCATGAGCACATTCCACTATGCTCAGCACCCTTGCCACTCACCTTCATCACTACCCATCAATATGGGCGTTCCACTGTCTATTTTCATCGCCCATTACATTGGACAACAGATTTTACCATGAATCTGAATTGATTCATGATGAAATCAAGGCAATCGGATATTCCCTGTGGCTACGGAGGAACACTGTCGAAATTATGTAAAATCCCATTGTTAGACAACATTTGGGAAATCTTGTTGTTAATGTCTCTTGAGCATGCTTATGTTATATTCACTATGAATCAGATTTTTCCCACAGTGAATATACATTCACGGTGATAATTTCTACTAATATCATTGAACTGCATTGTATATAGTATATACATTCAACATTTGCATCCCCTGTACCTGCATATGTATTACATTGTCACTTGCACATAGCACTTGCTATGCCAGCCACCTATGCACTTCACTGATTCATCTGTCGATTGTTGCATCTCATGATTCAACATCAACTGGACCTCAACGCCTTCAGCATATCTCCTGCTACATAACATCTCACTGCCATCCACTGTGGCTTCACCACATATTATTCCATCTCCACTACACTGTGCTCAGCACTTGCACCATCCAATCAACTTACCATGAAACCAGGGTTAGGTTTTGATCAATTGGAATTTCTGTAATGCTTAAGTTTAGGGTTGACACTTCATTCAAAAGCATCTCCTGTTTTGCCATAGCTTTTCCAAAGTCACCTGCACATTGCATCCTGTGCACTCACGTCTCATCATTTGTACCCTTTTGCACACTTCCATACTCCTGCACTGGTGGTTCATTTGGCTAATAAGCTGAGTGTCATCTTTGAAGTTTCATGGATACTTGAGATTCATAATCTCCCTTCTCAGGATTTTTGATATCTAATTTTCTGAATGTTGCACACTATGATGATCTAGTTTGGTTTTGAAAATCCGTGTATAGAAATCTCTTAATTCACAATATACACATCACTGTCCATAGCACCTGTGTTATTTAGGCTCCTCTCAGCAAACAACACTATTCATGCTCTCCACCCACTATTCATACTCATCACCATATTTTTTTTTACAGCACCTGCATGTATATTCTCCACTATCAGTACATTGTTCATTCATACATACTCACAGTAATTCACCATCACTAGTCTCATATCCATTGCCTTCACAATTGTATTATCTCTCTATGTACTGCCTGCCACAGCCATTCCTTATATAAATTGCTGCCTGCTTTACTTGTTTGTGAGATCTGGTTTGTGCTATTTTGAATTTTGATTTAATTGCCAAAATAAAGTCATCTTGAACAAAAGGGCACAATTGGTTCAACTCTCGTTGGGGGCATCAAAGAAGTGAAAGACTCTTAGAACTTGTTAAACATAGAGGCATTCACAGGTGGGGTGAATCCCATGAAGGGACTTCCATATGCAGATGCAGTTTTGTCCAGCCTTGCAGTGGACTGTTCTGTTAAAAAGGGTTGCCGGATATATTTCTGATAGGGATGTTGCCTTGATAACGTTCTGGGCATTGACAGATGCACCAAGAAATGGGTAGATATATACGTATATGCATATATATATATATATATATATATATATATATATATATATATATATATATATATATATATATATATATATATATATATATATATATATATATATATATATATATATATATATATATATATATTGAATCCTGGATGTTTGTTTTATAAATTGGTCATCTGAAGGGTATGTTTCTTTTTCACACAGGCATCACAAATTAATTGGTAATATCGATTACATGCACAACTTTGTTATTGATTACTGCTGACGACCTGGTTGTGGTGTCAGCCTTTCGGATAAAGAAGCAAAAAGGTCGGTTCTGGTCTCAATATTTTGTGACAGTATGACTTGCACTATAGTCATAACAATGTAAAGTATCTGCAAAATTCTGTAAAATTCGGCTTTCTACAACATATGCACTCTCCATCAGCTTGTCACATGCAACTGACAAGCCCCTATGATGTCCACCTCCAGCCTACCTTCATCCATTTTGCAGCAACTCTTGCTGTCACCACCTACAACACATTAGCCACATCCTCATCATAACAGCTGATGTATTATGTGTTCATCGAACTTTACCTTCATTATCTTCATTATACCTTAGATTTCCACATGTGTATATATTCATTTTAATCCATTATCCCCCATATTTTGCAATGTTCTATACTAACTCTATTTTGCAGGAATTATGCAGAAAATGTCAGTTTTCTTCTTAGATTAAGAGTTTTAATTTCAACTCAATTCCAAGTTGTAATAGCTAGATATAATGAGAACTCTTTACATTTCAAGCACTAGATTAGAATGTGTGAGCATGTATATTTTCTAGAAATGTTTGTTTTTCATATCATTTTCTATTATTTTCCAAAATTTCACAAATGCGATCACGAATGGCATGTGCACCATTCTAATAAGAGGTGATTAAATCCTAAGTTGATGATTTGCATCAATGGCCATAGTCAGGATATGAACAAAACTTAGGATTTTCATCTTTTATGGAATAACATTGGATCCACACTGAATCCTTTTCAAAAATCATTATATTTTTAAATATTTTTTCCTTTATGAGAGTTTAACTTAAAATAAACTCAAGACATATATCAATGGCCATAGTCAGGATATATTGAGAGTTAATTTCATTTTAAACTCTATAAAAGCACAAAAAATGTGTTTTATTTTTTACTAGGATTTAAATATGATTACTATATAATACATTCAATGACCATAGTCAAGGATGTATCATATCTTCAATCTTATTTCAATTCATTTAAAGAATGACATATGCTTTTCAAATTTAATTTCAAAATTCTTTAATTCATTTCATCATTTAGGATAGAATTGCATCATATTTTCAAAATTCTTTTTTTCAAAATCCAGGTGATTTTGAAATATATTTTCAAATATCTTCCCCATTTCTCAAATCAAATCTTCTATTTCTATTTCAATTCATCTTTCTATCTCATTTCACAATTCAATTTCAAAGTCCAATTTGACTTTGAAATTTCGAATTCTCTTCTTATATTCAAAATTCAATTTCCAATTCAAATCAAATTTCAAAGTTCAAATCGACTTTGAAAATTCATTTTTCAAGATTCAATTTCAAATTCAATTTAACATCTCATATCCAATTCCATTTTGGATTCCAGACTTCAGATCCAATCCTATTTAGGATTCAAGATTTTGGATTCAACTTCACCTTGGATCCCAGATTTCAGATTCAACTCCATTTTGGATCTCAGACTTCGGATCCAGATTCTATTTAGGATTCCAGATTTCGAATTCAACCCCATTTTGGATCTCAAACTTCAGATCCAGATTCCATTTAGGATTCCAGATTTTGAATTCAACCCCATTTTTGGATCTCAGATTTTGGGTCCAGATTCCATTTAGGATTCCAGATTTCGAAATTTAACCCCATTTTGGATTCCAAACTTCGGATCCAATCCCATTTAGGATTCCAGATTTCGGATCCAACTCCATTTTGGATTCCAAACCTCGGATCCAAATCCATTCTAGATTTCAGATCAAACATCCATTCTAGATTTCAGATCAAAAATCCATTCCAAATTTTAGATCAAACATCCATTTCAAATCAAAAATCCATTCCAGATTTTTAGATCAAACATCCATTTCAGATCAAAAATCCATTCCAGATTTTTAGATCAAACATCCATTTCAGATCAAAAGTCCATTCCAGATTTTTAGATCAAAATTTCATTCTAGATTTACAACCCAGTTTCATTTCCAATTCTCATTTTCAAAGCCAATTTTTGAATCTATTTCTCAAAATCTGGAATCAAATTCAATTCCTGTCTTAGATCTTGAATTCAGAATCGATTCTTGAAAATCGATCCAAATTCAAAGTCTATTATGACTTTGAAAATTCATTCCTATTTCAAAATTTCAATTCTAAATTCCTTTTCTCTTCATCTAAAGACTTATTTTTCCAAAAATTCTGATCATTCCAAGACTTGGAATTTCAAGTCTCTTCTTCTAGATCTATTTCAAATCCTAAGTTAGATTAAAAAATCTAACTTTTTCAAACCAATTTCAAAAGTTTGAATCATTTCTTCACTCCATTATCACATTTATTTCAGAATCACTTAGAAAATTTTCAAATTTCTAAATTGTTTTTTCAAAAGCATACATTTCTGCATCTGCATTGCACAAGCATGATTCCCTGTGCATTTTTAGACTTAGGACAAATTCTTAGATGATATTTTAGCAAAGCAAAAGGAATGAATTCGATCCTTGGTTCGATTACCCCTGGTAAAGGCGTCAGGAACGGTCGAACCTCGTACCGACGAGCGAATCCCGTCTCTCCATTTTCTCACAAATTTTCAAAATGGAGGCGAGTAATTTTTAAACATTTTCAAAATTTTGGTCAGATGAGACCTTGCAAAAGAGTTTCTCTCTCTTCTTTCTTTTCTCATTCTCTCTTCTTTTCTATCTTTTATTCTCCTTAGAAAAGAGAATAGAGGCTAGAAAAGCAAAGAGAAAGGAAAAGATGAACGAGAGGAAAAAATTTGCATGATCACACTCATCTATGTTAGGGCGGTATTCTCGTACTGGAAGAACCCTAATATTCGGATACATCTCGCTACTACAGTAGTTGGGTTCAATCCTTAGATCTTAACGATAACTATGACCTCAAACCCCTTGAGTGACTGAGGTCCTATTGAACTCTGTCAGGTTCAATATCAAATATATGTCACTCGGGTTGTTCCATTACCATCTTCCATGATGTGCAAGTCTTGAAGGGATTCGTCGGTCTAACCATTACTTGTCGGATATGATCTTGTCATTCGGACAAGCCAGTGCTTCCCACACTGAGGATATATGTACCCAACCCCATTCAGTAATCCCCCCTGACAACGACATTTAACCACAAGGTTCATGAGACATTTAAGTCTTATTCATATGCATGCTTAACTGAGCTCTCGGCTCTTCGGCCATCACGAGCATCTCACATCTTCGGGTGGACAACATACTCTGACACGATGGCCCTTATGAGTCTAGTTGTATAACAGTATCCATAAGCATGCATATGTCTCGATTTCTTTTGAATTGGCTGCTCGGCGTGTTTCACCGCAACGAGCAGTTGGCCTAGTCAAGGCACAACAACCACTCTAGCTCAGCGGCCCTTATGAGTGAAGTGCCCTTACAAGAAAATAATAGAAACAGGTCATTATGGTAGTGTTCCAATAACAGGGCATCCTCGTGCAATTCAACTGGTTCTAACATCACTTCCTCCGCTTTGACGACAAGAGTGAGTCTAACCTTTCTACATTATAGAAAGTACTGAGGGCTTATGCGCAACACCTCCTCTGCATGATGGAGTAATATGCTCCGCTCTTTCTGAGCTTGGTTGAGCTTTTTCAAAAAAATTTGCAGCACTCTCTCTCTTTTACTGAGGAAGCATGTGTTTCTTTTAAGCTCGGTGAGCATCTTTTTAGAATTTTTAACAGCACTTCCCCTCTTTAACGAAGAAATCGCTATGCTTTAACTCAGGAATAGATATGCATCGTTGTGCGTAGTTGCATCCATCAAGGTTTATTGGAACCTTGGGTCATAGTCAGGTCATACATAAATGACTTAGTTTTTACAAAAAAGTGATTTTGCATAAAAGTGAAGCCCTTCCAATAGGAGCTTCATTCATCAAGCAGAATCTTGATCGAGGAGTGGTAAGGGAATCATATTGGCGATTTGGAGTTAATCTCTATTTGAACGCTCACTTATGCACCATATATGTAATATAAGAATAAGCATGTGCTTTATATGACGGTAGTGTAAAAGAAATACATATACTTATTGTTCGGGGTGTGTAACCGAACGAAATATTCTATATATATGCAGAAAGTAGGAAAGCCTTGACATCATACGACGCGATGGTGAATGGTAAATTATATTTAAGTAGAAGCCTCGGTGATATAAAACACAACGACAATCTCAAGACAATATATGTGAGAATCGGCATCCAACAATAGTTACAAGGCGAGCGCGTGAACACCGAAGTGTCCTAGAGGGCTCAACCAAGAACTAGGGCGAGATACTATTTTTAAGAACGCATATATTGTGCATTCAAACATATATATCTGATGATAGTTATAAGGTGAGTGCGTGAACACCGAAGTGTCCTAGAGGGCTCAACCAAGAACTTGGGTGAGATATTACTTTAGAAGGTATATGATATATGCAAACAAGCAAATACTTGAGAGAGATGGATCAACGAAGCGAACATACTTCAAATTGCAGAAGAAATGACTCCAAAATGCTCCAACTGCTTCGAACGAGGTTCGATCATTCTTTTGGGAGGTCAGACTAAGTCAGATAAGGTCAACCTAGTTGAGAAAGATGAAGTGTAGGTCAAGCTGCTCAACCTAAGTAGTTTAAACTAAACTGGGTTCAGTCCAAGTCAACTGGGTTCAATAGGTTCAGACTTAGCCTAAGCTGGCTGGGTCTGGGTTAAGAAAATCAAACCAAGGTTGGAGACCAAAAAGGACTTTGACTTTAAACCCAACTAGGTTCAATTCAAGTCAACTGGGTTTGGACTAGGTCAGGTGAGTTAGGAGCAGGTCAGACAAGCTAGGACCATATCATGCAGTCTTAGACCCACTCAGGCAGGCTAGGCTAGGTAGGGGAGGTTTAGGAGAGAGAAGAGAGAGAGAGGGTCGATTTTTATGATTTTAGAGAGAGGGGGGCATGGCTATTTATAACCAAGATTACTTGGTTTTCAAGTAATCCAAACTTGGGCCCCAAGTTTCCCTTTTACTCTTTTTCCCTTAGCTTTCCAAAAATTCCAAGAGGTTCATTTCCAAGTGGGGCCCACATGCAATATTTCCATGGGATATTTTGTGAGTCCCACCAGATATTTTCTGAAGAATATTTTTGTGAGTCCCACCAACATTTTTGTGGGTCCTGCAAAATTTTTGGCTTTTCGGTATTTTTTTAAAAAAAATTCTAAGTACGCTAATCTCTTCGTATTGACATAACTAAGAAAGTTAGCTCGTACAAATCTCTTGATTTTATTCAGGAAGGAAGTTATGACTCCCTAACGGTTTGAGCATATATTTTTGAAGATACAAACATCCTAAGTATAACTAGTTCGTACATTTTGATTCATTTTGCATTTTGAGTATAAATGTTATTTTCACCTGGAAATGCTTCGTGAATTTTATTCAGAAGTTGTATAAAAAATTATGGGTCTTACACTATCAACATGCATCACATACGCGTAGCTTGCACAGCCTGGATGAGGGATACAACAACTCCTTTTATAATCCCATTATGATTTCAAATTCTCCAAGTCACAATGCTATTGTATGGGAGAATGGAGCAGCATCACAAACGTCGAACCTGAATGGCCAAAGAGAAGGATACAACCCTTATTATCTCATTATGATCTCAGACTCTCCGAGTCATGATGCTACTGTGTGGGAAAGTGGACGGACATCATGTGAACACCCCAAATTTTCCAAAAATTCCAAAAATTCCAAAATTTCTCCTTTTGCTCTTGAGCCCATCTTCTGAGTAATCGGGTCAATTTTTAACCAAAAATTCCATTCATTCCTTGGATTCGTTAGAATTCAGACTCAAAGTCTTAACTCTGACCCAGTTTTGATCCGAATCGGATCCAAACCCCTTTTTTGAGAAAAGTTTCAAAAATAAAAACCTGAATTCTCAGAAAACTCTTCTTTTTGTAAATATTTCTCAAAAATACCAAAAATAGTTTTTTAAATCTCTCATTTTGCCTAGATTTTAGGATTTTTCTTTCAAAAAGTATGAAAAAGATATAGAAAACGCGAGGGAAAACATCAAAATTCCAAAAAAAAATGGAAAACATGCAGAAAATAAGCTTGTTTTGCTAAAAAAAAACCTCTTGAAAAAACGTTTTCATGAAAAAGTTACTTTTTAGAACCCCTTTTTGAAAAATAAAAAAGAATTTGCAATAGCCCTCCTTAACAAGCTTCACACGCAAGCTCCTTTTCTTCCAGCTCTCTCTCTCTCTCTCTCTCTCTAGAGCGCCCCCTCCCTGAAGCCATCCCTGGACCCTTCCCGCAACCTTCAGTCGCAGATCGTGAATAACCTCGTCCATCGATCGCTAACTGAATCGTCTTCTCAATCCTTCCCTCTCCCTTATTTAACAAACCGAAGGGAAAGCCCTCCTCATCTGCCTTCACCCTTCCATCTCAACACATTACCTTCTCCTTCGATCTTCCCTTCTTCCTTCTCTCCCCAAATCCATCGAAGAGACCTTAGTTCCTTTCCTCAGAATCCCCCTTCCTCCTTTAGAACCTTTGTGGATCCACACTTCTTCCCCTGGCGGATTGGGGAAGACCTCCACACCTTCAACAAGAAAATCGGAAAGGAGCATCGCCCGATCGATCAAACTGTGGTCGGCTAAGAGGAGTCGATCAATCCCAAAAGTTACAGGTAAGTACTCTCCCCTCTCTGATTATTCTAAAATTTTCCTTTCCCTTCCAAAACATTTCCCTATTCCTCTTTCGTTTTTTTTTTTTCATCCCCTTTTCTCTTCATAAAGCAAAATGGTGGGGATCAACCTGCCTATAGAAGGATCGACCCCCTCCTGCTGCTACATCAATGGAGCCATTGGACTCCAACACTGGTTTTGTTCCTTTCTTTTAAAGTTTCTTGATACCTGAGTGATTTGAATGTCAATTGATTCAACATTTTTTTTTCCTTTTATATTATTATTCGATCCCTAATGCAATATATAGTCGCTCCCTTTCCTGCAAGTTTTCCTTAATTTCCTTTTGGTTTTTCCTAATTTCTTTTGTCATTTGTTTTTCGATCTCCGTAGAACTAAACTTCTGTTTTGGTGTAATGTTACTATCGTTATCTTTTTCCATTTCCTTTTTGAGGGTGTAATGTGTTTCATCTAATGGTTTTTTTTAGCATCGAATTTGTAGCATTATATTTAGTTTAGCACTACACCTCCATTTCTTGTTCTAATACATCGATCTAGTTCTTCCTTTTTGCACTTTTTTTTTTAACATTTCTGTTGTCTTTTATGAATACTTTTGCCCATTTAGCTTCGCACGAGTTGCTATGGTCCCTCTATTCGACCATCCTTGCCTCATTTTTCTTTATAGTACCTGATATTCATTTCCAGTATGATTCATCACCTCTACTTTATTGGGATTTTCAGTTGTTCTGCATTATTTAGTTTCATTGATCTGATGGGCATTTTAGTTACCAATTGTAACTCGCTTGCATCTTAATTCCAGTAACCGACATTGTATTTTTGTTAAACCTATCTAAGATGACATAAGCTAAATTCTTTGCTAGTTATATTCTCTAACATTCGATCCATCCCTGCATCAATCACGTTTCAGATATTATAGCATTTAGAATTTTTCTCCCAGCCTTATCTTCTGCTCCAGTTTTAGATTGATTATTTAAGTTTCAATTTCAGTATCATAGACTATCTATCATCATTTTAGCTATGTTCTTGTCTCTAGCATTTTTTTTCCTTTCAAGTCTTTGATCATCTTAGTTGTTTATGGCATTTTTTTATATATATTGTTATTCTGCTAACTTGAGGTAATTGCATACGTTTCTTTTTTTCTTTTTTTTTTATCTCAGTCATACATCCTCTGGTTTTTTGATGATAATTGCATTACCGTGGATTCAAACATCCTCCATTTTGAAGCATATTTCATCGTGTCATTTTTTTTTGGTATCTACATTCTTGGTATGTGTTTATTGCACTCATGCTGTTAAATCTGTTAATATCTGCATCATTTTGCCCAGTGGGACTCAAGTAGCTTGATTTTGGTACGTATCCCAAATCCATTGCATTCTGATTCATAACACCCCAATGTTTTCATCGCAAAATTTTTCCCCCTCTCTTGCGAGAGAGAAACGAATTTTGCGAGTCAAACTCGACCAAAGTTTTGAAAATTGGTTTTGAAAATCACTCACCTCCGTTTTGAAAATTTGCGGGAAAATTCCGTGGAATGGGATCCGCCTGTTGGTACGAGGTTCAACCGTTCCTGGCGCCTTTACCAGGGGTAATTGAACCAAGGATCAATTATGTGCTTTAACTTGACTCAAATATCTAAATTATGCTCTATTTTTCCTAGAATGCACAAAGAATCAGGCTTGTGCTATGAAATTTTGAAACTAATGCAATGTTTGAGAAAATATAATGTTTGCTTTGGAAAATTGAAATATGCTTGAAAATTGATTGGAAAAGTACTTGAAAATTGAATTCCTGGATAAATCATTGAATTTCATTGGAAATCAGAAATTTGCATTGGAAAGTGATTTCTCAGGAAAATTTGAACTTTAGAAAATCAATTTTGAAATTTGGAATTGCTTTTCTGAGAAAATAGATTTGAGAATTCTGAGAAAATCTAAGAAATTCATTGAAAAATGACTTTTGAAATGAAAAATGGATTCTCAAGAAAATGGGAAATCTGAGAAAAACGATTTCTAAAAACTTGAGATTTTGAAATTTGAGAATTTTAAAACATTGGAAAATCTTGATTTGGACTTGGGAAATGCTTTGAAATGTCATTTGAAAACTTAGGATTCTGAGAAAATGAGATCCTGAGAAAGACTTGGAAATTCTTGAGAAAACTGAATTTTCTAAAATTGAACTTGGAAAATGAATTTGAAAATAATGCAATTTGAATAATATGAATGAATGAATATGAATTTGAAAGGGAATTTCAATTGAGGAATTGGGAAATCCTTTTGAAACTTGGAGAAATGCAGTGCATTTTTGAAGTTAGCCTAAGAGTGTAGGCTGAATGTGGCTAATATGAAGATCATAAATCTTGATTTTCTTCGTATTCTGACTATGGCCATAAATACGAATCTCACCGAGTTTATAAACTCCATAAGAGCTTGTGCACGTGCCATTAGTGTCAACTATAGTGAATTTAAAATAAATATGCATGAATCATACATCAAATATTGAAATTTGCAGAAATTAAACTATATGCAATACAACCATATTCTATGCAGAAAAGTAACTCTTATTCCAAATATTACATAGATGTTACATTGAATTGAAATAAAAAAAAATAAAACTAAGTCTTCTTCTTGAATATTCCTGCAAAACTAGAAAATAGTGTTAGCACAAAAATGTAGGTTTTTTTTTAATTTATCCGAAAATATGGGAAATTATCGAATATTATTCAGATATAAACCCAAATTCATACCCCCTTTGATATAAACATGATAAATAATGAATAAATTTTAAAAATAAACTTGAAAATTCGAAATTGGGGTCAAAATGACCAAAATGCCCCTGATGACCTTGAAATCAAGGTTTTCTGAAAGAAATTTTGTAAATTTTGGAGTTTTGAAAATAAAATAAAATAAATCAAATACAATATGATGAAATATTATGATATGCATGAAAATTTATGAAATTGGAATTTGAAATTTCGAAATTTAGGTCAAAATGACCAAAATACCCCCGATAACTAGACTATGGCCTTAAAACCAGGGTTTTCTAAAATAAATTTTGCAAAAATGAAAAATATGAAATGCAAATAAGATTGAAATTAACCCTAATATGATTCTACATCCTTATTTACATGAATAAAACCCTAAAATGGTGAAAATATCATAAAATATCAAATTTAACCTGATTTTCGTCTGATTTTTGCTTTTGAATTTAAAGATAAACTAACATGTAAATCAAATGAACTTGGAATTAATCCAAATTTGGCATGGACACCTAAATTAACCCTATAAACAGAATGGAGCTCTAAAATCTATTTTTTTTGTATTTTCTTAATATGGAAAATAGTTAAAATCCTAAGAAAATCTAAATTTTGCCTAAAATGTTGATTCTAAACGGGATTTCAGATATCAAACTTCCATAAAAATTTCCCAAATTTTATGGGATTACAGAAGACAGTTAGGCAAAGATTTATTCTTTTTACACTTTTTGGTTTTGACCTATGGTCGGAACTGTACAGTTCCGCCAAGTTGGATCGGAATCCGACGACTCTAGGATTTGGGGAAAACAGACAGATTTCGGTAGAAAATATAGGAAAAATAAAAGACATATGGGAAAAAGGCTGAAACTGTGAGACAATGTCCCAGACAAACATTAAAATTTTTTATATTTTTACACTATTTGGATTTGGGTTACGGTTTGGAAAAGGGAAGACTGCTATCAGAGACCCAAATCTCTGGAATTTTGGGATATTGAAATCTGTCAGATAGAAAAGAAAATTTTGAGAAAAATACTGAAACAGTTTAAAAAATCCCGCAATTTTGGGAAACGATAGAAAAACATGTTAGAAACAACTTTTGTGTTGAAAGTTTTTGCAGATAGGCTACGGATTGGGCAGACTCGATGCATTAGCGTCTGTCTTTACCCTGACAAAGGAAAATCAAGATTTTCCCAGGGGTATGGGAAATCTGATTTTTGACAGAGGTCAAAACTGCTTGAAAAAACCTAAAAATTTCCAAATCATTAGTAGATTCAATTATAAATCCACTGTGATTTTTGGAGAAAAGATTCAAATGCCCCACAAGGGTGAATTTGAAGGTGCTTGTCTGCTAAGAAGAATTCTAGAAATTCCAGAAGGGTGAAATCCAGTTTTGGGGTTCGATTTATTGGATGAGGTTATAAATATCAAAAGAACCTAAGTTTTTGGCCAGACATCACAGATAAACAGAGGCATTAAAAATGAAGTTTTTGTGGATTTTTTAACAAGAAATTGAACATGAAATTATAGCTAGACTACACGCATAGATTCAAAACTTGTAATTCCTAAACAAAACTATAATAAATGAATAAAATAATCTTTCAACTAACTAAATGGATCTAAATACAATATGAGGACTACATAAACAATGATAAAAACGGAAACCAAAGGGAGTTACAATGCACCTTTTTTTTTGGCTGTTGAGAGGAGGGATCCAATCCATCAATCAGATGGATCCCTTCCTCTACATAGCATTATCATGAAATACAAAAGGGAAAGAAAAGATATGTTTATATATAAAAAAAAAGAGTAATCATGAAAATTTTTAGAGAAATATCAGCATGATAGGAGGAATCTTACCATGGCTTGGGTAGAGATGCTACACCAATGGAGGTTTCAAAATAGTGGGGATGCCGGTGGCTTGAACTGCTACCAAGAGATTGGAGAGGGTGCACTTGTTGGAGGTGGAGGGTTACTTGACCTTGCTGTGTAAGAAGGTGGTGCTGGCTGAAACAGTTTGAAAATCGGAGGTGGTTGCACCCAATGAAAAGCCTTCACCTACTGTAATGGCTGGTGGAGGTCAGCTGCTACCAAAAAAAAATGATGGAGCCGGTTGATACTCCAAGGGGGTTGCTGAAGCAAAGGAGTTAGAGGATGCAGTTGTTGTGATCGATGGCTGCAATGGTGCTGTGCATGGAGGCTTCCAGTTGGTGCTGCTGAGAGCTGCAAGGGTGCTGTTTTAATGGCTGGAAGCTGCAGCCAACAGGTGAGAAAGAGAGAGTTCAAGGGAGAGAGAGAGAGAGAGAGAGAGAGAGAGAGAGAGAGAGAGAGAGAGAGATGCGTGAAGAGGTGGGCAGTCGTATCTCCTTTGTCTTTTTTTCTAACTTACGCCTTAATGTGCTTTCTAACATAGGTCGTAATAACCTAATGAAAAGGAATCTCACCTATTACGTGAATGGGCTTGGAGGCTGGGGAAAAAGAAGGAAGGAAGGGAAGTAGGAAAGAAAGAAGGAAAGAAAGGGAAGAGAAGAAGGAAAGAGAGAAGGGAGAAAGAAAAGGAAAGAAAGGGGAAGAAAGGAGAGGGAAAGAAGAAAAGGGAAAAAAAATGAGAAAAAAAAAATAGAAAGTGGGGCTGGAGGCTTGGGCGACCACCTTGTGGGTCCCACCTCTCTAAAACGCAAAATAAATAAAAAAAAAAATAAAAATGAACAAATAAAAAAAGAAAATTGAAAGGAATAAAAGAATATTTTTTTTAAAAAAACAGAAATGTAAATGAGTGGGCCATCTCAGAGCGGGTCCAAATTCCACTTTTGAAATTCATTTTGACGATTAGAGGGGTAAAATAGTCTTATCAAAAAAATTTCAGACGAAACGAGCTATTTTTGGCAGTTTTTGAAACAAGCTCAGATTTTGAAGTTCAATACCCCGTTGCGAAGCAAATCCAATGTAGAATTTTAAAATGTAATTTTGAAAGAAATCCATATTGTTTTTCTCGAGAAAATACTTCCAAATTTATTTTCAGATGAAACAAGCTATTTTTGGCAATTTTTAAAACGAACTTAGATTTTGAAGTTCAATACCCCGTTGCGAAGCAAATCCTGTGTAGAATTTAAAATTTTGATTTTAAAATAAATCCAGATTATTCTTCTTGAGAAAATATTTCCAAATTTAGACTCTCGGGGTTAAAAATGTCAATTTTGGAAACCCGGGGTTTGAAATTGATTTCTAAAAGCTTTTAAAACTCGATCTGGATTGAAATTTATAAAACTGGAGTTCTGGACTTCGAAAATGAAATGAAATGTGATGAAATGTTATGAAATGATGAGAAATGACATGCGAAATGCAGACCCTGAATGAAGAATTTTGTATGTTAGACTCCGATTGGCAGCTGTACCATTTTAAAAAGCATTAAAATTGATAAAATTTGCAAAATAGCTCAAGAAATGGTTTTCGGGACTCTACTGGGTCAGAGTGACACTGAAAATTGGGGTTCGAGCTAGATTGAACTAAGATGAGCTGGATTGAGCTGGGTTTTAGAGTTTCAGAACTCATGTGAACTAACCAGACACTGACTCAACTGACCTTTCCGACTAAATTTTCAAGAAAAGCTACCATTTTTAGAGAAATAGTACGGAATGGTCACTGAAGCGAAGTGAATTACGAACCTGAGCTGACTTTAAGCTAAAACAAAGGTTAGTATTACTGACATGAACTAAAATTGAAGCTCGAACACTAGCTTAATTGGCTGAACTCAACTCAATTTCAGCTGAAAGAGCTGAAATGGACTAAAATGAGCTCTTGGACACTCAGAAATGGTTTTGAACTGAAACTGGAGCACTCGAACTCCTGGTGAGCTCAAGTTAGACTCTGGGAAATATGACTGAGTATGAATGACTAACTCAAAGACAATTGGCTTGAATTTGAGTGAGAAATGAGCTTATTTCTGAAGAAATGATCCCATTTTGGCAGGAATTGTCAGAAATGAAAATGGTTTGTTCATTATGAGCTCAGATGAGCTTGAGATAACTGATATTCTAAATGTTCTAAATTGACCAGTGAGCTTTGTTAACTCCAACTGACTGGGGTCCCGGTTGACCTAGGGGTAAAATGGTAATTTTCTTAATAAAAGTTGGTAAAATGATGATTTTCTGAAACTGACTCGGGGTTTGACTCCTACACTGACCTAACAAGGTTGGCACTGCACGAGGAGGGTTATTTGAGAATGGATGAGGAAAATTTGGGGTGTTTACAGATGCCCCTCTTTGCTACTAAGCCGGCTTGAAGACGAGTTTAGTGGCAAAGAAAAACACACCAAATTTGGGCAATAAAAATGCCCCAATTAGAAGGATCTGACTGGATATGAAGAAATTAACCCTAATGAAAATAGTAGATATGGAATAGAAAATGAAGAAAAATTTATTTCAAAAATAAGTGAGATTCAGGTTTTACCCTTAACCTGGATGGGACGGGAAATACTTCGTGTAGAAACGAAGCTCAGGTTTGACCCTTAACCTGACCAGGAAATGAAATACCTCATCAAAATGAGGCTCAAGTTTAACCCTTAACCTGATCGGGAAATGAAATACCTCCTCAAAGGAAGCTCAGGTTTGTACCCTTATCCTGATTGGGCGGAAAATGAAATACCTCATCAAAGGAGGCTCAGGTTTGTACCCTTATCTTGATTGGGCAGAAAATGAAATACCTCATCAAAGTAGGCTCAGGTTTGTATCCTTATCCTGATTGGGCGAAAAATGAAATACCTCATCAAAGGAAGCTTAGGTTTGTACGCTTATCCTGATTGGGCAGAAAATGAAATACCTCATCAAAGGAGGCTCAAATTTGTACCCTTATCCTGATTGGGCGGAAAATGATGGGATTCTCGAAAGAAGAACCCATGATGGAACCTTCAGACTTTTGCACAATGAATCCGATAGAGGTTTTGCAAAAGGATGAAATTGGGGTCCCTAAAGCTTGAAAAGGGGTTTGATTTTGGGCGCCTCATTGCTGAGACTAAATAACTTTTGAAATTGATGACCTTTTGCGAGAAAATGATTGGTGGCTTAACCTCAAGCCGAAATTGGACTGTCTATGGTGGGACAGTGGGAACACAGGGAAGTGTGCGAATCTGAGAGCCCAGGCACTCAGATTATACCAAAGAAGGGGAGGAATCTTGAAAACTCCCGTTATCAAGTCCTAAAAGGGATAACAACTCATGTCAAGATGCGCCAAAGATGAACTTCAAACTCTTTCTTCACGCCAGGAAAACTAGAAAATATTGTCAAAATATTTAAAATTGTTGTTGAATCAAAATAATTGAAAATGATGCACATTGTTTTGAAAATATTTCCTCTTTTCTACCTGAAGTATTACGTCCGACTGGGCTTAACTCCGTAGAATCAAGATTCAAATTCAAATTTCTTGCAATCGACTTTATTTCAAGGAGGCTATCAATTTCCCTGATATGAACAGAAAAGAGAGTATTCTTGATATTGTGAAAGCAATTGGTGAAAGAATATTGATAATAGAATTTCACAAAATTTAAAGAGGATTCTTTGGCAGATTCGGCAGTCTAATATCCTGGGATTCTTTTCTCATGATGATCTTTCTGCCCACTTTTTTTTTTATTGGCAGAATTGGAGCTCTCTTGGGTTTTTGGGAAATTTATTACATCATCCTTCATTTTGGAAATGTCCTGACTTTTCTCTCTCTCTTTTTTTAGAAGGGTACGTCACAAACTCCTTCATCTTGGAGATGCTCCGATCCTTCTTTTCTCTCAAGGATTATATTGACGGTTATTGGCTCTTTGGTTGAAAATCTCTTGATGATAGCAGAAATTAAATATCCTTTAGGGTTTGTCGGGAGGCTCATCGTAGTCGCCTTCATCTTGACGGTGCTCTGAACTTTCCCTGGAAGGATCTGTCACAAACTCCTTCATCTCGAAGATGATCCAAATCTTCTTTGGCCCCGGGGATCTAACTCGCATAATTCTTCATCTTGACGACAATTGAGAGATCCCTTTTGCAGATATTTAATTGCAGCTTACGTGATTGAGGAGATATAGGGATTGAGTGAATTTTTCTGTATCACCCAAGATATTTCAATTGCTTTATTTTTCAAGAATGCCCTTTAAAAATGTGCCATTGACTGCGATCAATATCGATCACTTATGGCTTTGCAACAACATTGAATTTCCTTTGCTGGCCATATCGAGGATTTATTCTTCATCCTTTTGGTTGGCCAATTGCAAGATCTTGAATTTTTAATCCTCCTTTACGAAAGCTTTGTCCTTTCGGAAGTAATACTGAAGGTATTCTGAGGTAATAATTTTGTGCAATAAATATTTTGAAATCAACAAATATTTAATGACAAATTGGCAAAATGTTCTTAAAATCCTTGGTGAAAGAAATTGCTTGAGGTTTAATTGACACATCCATGACCAAATTGAGTCTTGAAAAGACTCGATAAAAGATCAACTCGAAATTTGGGTTTTATTTTGACTTACCAGCTCGAAAGCAGGATTTGGGTTGACCGACCAGCTCGAAAGCAGAATTTGTTGAATTACCATCTCGAAAGCAGAATTTGTTGACCGACCAGCTCGAAAGCAGGATTTATTGACCGACTAGCTCGAAAGCAGGATTTGTTGACCGACCAGCTCGAAAGCAGGATTTATTGACCGACCAGCTCGAAAGCAGGATTTGGGTTGACCGACCAGCTAGAAAGCAGGATTTGTTGACCGACCAGCTCGAAAGCAGGATTTGTTGACCGACCAACTCGAAAGTAGGATTTATTAACCAACCAGCTCGAAAGCAGGATTTGTTGACCGACTAGCTCGAAAGCAGGATTTGGGTTGACTGACCAGCTCGAAAATAGGATTTTGATTGAAAGACCGAATTTGATGATTTGAAATTGATTGACATTGATGAAGTTGTAACCCGAAGGCTTGGAAAGTGATAGATATTGATAAAGTTGTAACCCGAAGGCAGAAAAATGACTGATGTTGGTAAGATTGTAACCCGAAGGCTTGAATTTGGAAATTGATTGACCCGAAGGTCGAAATTAGAAATTAGATTACTGGGAACGACATGGGTTCAATTGAGAACGACATTGGTTCTCTGGGAACAACATGGGTTCAATAGGGATTCCGCCTAAGAACTTGGATCATGAGGACTTCAACCTACAAATCACAATTTTGAAAAATAGCAATCCAAAAGGGGTTCGACCTAAGAACTGTAAAGAATATTGGATCAGGAGGACTTCAACCTACCGATCAAATTTTTGGCAGTGGGATTAGTTCCGAAGGGTTTCAACCTAAGAACCACTTGGTTGAGAAGGACTTTTGGTTCGCAAAGGGGTTCAACCTATGAGCCATATTGGTTTGACAAACATTCAACCTACAAATCACATTGGTTTTGCAGGGGTTCGACCTACAAACTATCAATTCCATAGGGATTTAACCTAAGGATCACATCGGTTCTGCAAAGGTTTGACCTACGAACGATCACTTTCATAGGGATTTAACCTAAGGATCACAGTTTAAGAAGGAATGATTCAATTTGTGAGCTTTGAATGGACCAGATGCTAAACTGGGTTTTGAGGGAAGATTCGAATAAGAATTCAAATCTTCAAGGAAAAACTAAATGAATTGGGTTTTGAAAGAAAAATTCAAGTCGAAACTTGGATCTTCTAGACCAATTACTAAATTGTAGAAAGGTTTGAGTAGGAGTTCCAACCTTTAAATGAAAGCCAAGTGAATTGGATTTGGAAGAAAATTCGAGTCGGAACTCTAATTTTTTAGACCGATTCCAGGCATTTGAATTGGATTTGAAAGAAAATTTCATTCAAAACTCTAATTTTCTAGACCAATCCTAGGCATTTGAATTGGTGTTATCATCGCAAAATTTTTAACTTTTGCAAATCAAACTGACCTTTGAAAAAGATTTTTGAAAATAACTCGCCTCCGTTTTAAAATGCGGAAAAAATCCGTAGAATGGGACTCGCCTGTCGGTACGAGGTTCAACCGTTCCTGCCACCTTTAACAGGGGTAATTGAACCAATGATCAATCTTATGCTCTACTCTATTCAACTTGTCTAAATCATATTCTAATTTCTAAATGCACATATAATCAGGCATGTGCTATGAATTTTCAGAAAAATGCACATTTGAAAACATGATGTTTGCTTTGAATGATTGAAATATAAAATGTAAATCTTGGAAAATCGTGAATTGGGATTTCAAATATACTTCTGAGAGAAATAAAATCGATTTTGAGGAATCCTTGACATTTGGTGAAAATCAATTCTGAGATACTTGGTTTCTCTGAATTCAAACTTGGAAATTGAAATTCTAACTTAGAAATTTTGAATTTGGAACTTGGGAAATACTTGAAATATCCTTTGAAATTCAATGTCTTTGGAAAAATCGATTTTGCTATAAGACTTAGGAGATTTTGAGAAAATGAACTTCTTTGAATTGAGATTGGAATTGGAATTGGCAAATGCATGAAATGAATGAATATGATTTTGAGGAATTGAGAAATACTTTTTTTATTTTTTAGAAATGAAGTGCATTTTTGAAGTTAGCCTAAGAGTGTAGGCTGAATGTGGCTAATGTGAAGATCATAAATCTAGATATCCTTCATATTCTGACTATGGCCATAAATATGAATTCCACCAAGTTTATAAACTTCATAAAAGCTAGTGCATGTGCCATTCGTGTAGACCATGGTGAATTTGTAAAAATATGCATGAATCATCATCCATCACACATTAAAATTATAAAAATAAACTATATGCAATGCAACCTAAGCTAAGCAGGAAATATAAATTCTTATTCCAAAGTTTAATTACAAATTACATCACTATTGAAATTTAAATACATGAAAAATAAAGTCTTCAATGTACCTGCAAAACTAGAAAACTTGGTTAATGAATATATGTTGGCTTTTCTAGATTTATCCAACAATATCAGGAAATTATTGGATTTTGCTAGATATAAGCATCTTCATTGATTCCCTTAAATAAAAATGATAAAGTATGAAATAAAATAGAATAAATATGAAAGAGAAGATATGAAATTTCGAAAATGGGGTCAAAATGACCAAAATACCCATAATAACAAGACTATGGCCTTGAAATTAGGGTTTTTAGAAAGATATTTTGATAAAATGCAAATTTTGAAATTTGAATGGAATAAACTCAAACCAAATATGCTATGACATGATTAAAAATATGAAATTAGGGCTAGGGATTTCGAAATTTAGGTCAAATGACCAAATTGCCCCCGATATGAAGACTATGACATTGAAATCAGTGTTTTTAGAAAGAGATTTTGGTAAAATTTTGAGTTTTTTTTTTACCTAGATGAAATCAAATAGCTACAAAATTAAACCTAAAGCATCCTAATATGATTATGAACATGATTAAACCCTAAAAATACATGCTTATACACGAAAATTCAAGAATATCACAAAAACTGTGATTTTTGCAGTGTTTTTGGATCTTTCAGGAACCCGGTTTTGCAATTTGCTTAATTCAGCCATCAAATGGATTTAAAAATCTATAAAAATTGGTACCTGCACTTGTTATAACCTTAATGTCGAATTGGAATTATAAAAATAATTTTTTGACATTAAATTAATCCGAAAATTGCATTAAACCCTAAAAATGTGCTATTTTTGACCTCATTCACCAACCAGTCTCAGTCCAAGACCTGAACCAGGGGTCAAATCTCCATGGAAATTTATGAGATTTTACAGAGACTAACTAGAAATAAAAACAGAGATTTCCCAATTTACAGATAGGAAAAATCATCTCCGGTTAGGGAGAAACCCTTCCGGCAATCTGAGCTAAAATATATCACTTTTAACAGGGATTAAAACAGCTATTCCAGATTGAAAATACAGGAATAAATAGCAATCCTAAACAAAAATTTCTGAAATTTTAGTGGTGAACAGTAGACAGAAAAATAACAATACTCACTTTTTACAGATCTAAAATCGGATCTGTGGTTTGGGATTTATGACTAACACAAGTCTGATTAGGGTTTAGGTAAACCCTAACGAGCTTTAAATTTAAAAACAGATTCTCTAAAAGGGGAAAAATACTAAACAATGATCAAAAAATCCGAAAATTTCAGAGAAGATAGATCTACTTAATGTGAATCCATAGCATTTTACAGATCTAAAATCGGATATAAGATGAGAGAAATATCATAACAGCAAGTTACCTTCTTGATTTTAACCACGATTCTAAAGCTTTAAAAACCCGATTTGATGTCTGATTTTTTTGACAGGGTTCCCGAGATCCAAAACCTCTGATTTTTCTACAGTAACTCAATAACTCATGCATGCACCACAAAAAAAATCAGAAATAAACAATGAGTGCTTCCATCCGAAATAACATCATCTTTACTGTTCTAAACCTAGAACACACAGAAATTTAAGAAACTTGAAAAACCATGCATTAACTAATGTAAATAAATAAAATAAACCATAAAACAATAAATAAAACTTATTTCTATGCTATAGAACATAAAACAAACATGAATAAACCATGAAAATAAAATAAAAACAGGGAATCAATGGCTGGAATTTGATATCACCTTTAAAACATAGATTTAACCCATTAAAAAGGGCAAATCATATATTTTATTGGTTATTAATGCAAAGAATCATATTAAAATCAATTCTAATGGATTAAAATCTCTGTAAATCACCCAAAACAGGGTTGGATCACCTTCTTGGATTGTTCTTGCTGATTCTTGATGGTTCTTGAGGTTGAATCCATGGTTTAATCCATGAAGATGATGGTACCAATGGCTAAATCATGTTTAAAATAATGAAAAACATTAAATAAAAACTAAAAATTAGAGAAAATAGTTACCTTGAGGTTGCTGCAATGGAGGAAGGGCTGGAGAGGAGAGAGAAGCTCCAAGAATCCAAAGGAAAGCCAATTGGGAAAATCGACCCCCCTATGGCCTCTATTTATAGAAAATTTTTTAGGTTTAAAAATTGACAATTTTGAAAATTTTGGACTCTAAAGGGGGGGGGGGGCGATTTTGGGGTGGAGTTACCTAACTACCCCTAGTCTAAATTATCCTAAATAATGCCTAATTAACCCCTAGCTAATCCTAAAAATCCCCCAAATGTGGTGCCACTTGGCATTTTCTCACATTGGGTTTTTAAAACACCTTTAAAAACCTTTAAAAATACTAGTTTTAAAAACTAACTTTCAAAATGAGTTTTTCAAAATGGTTTTGACTCTTCTAAACCTCTAACACTAACCAAGACATCAACTAACCCTAGTCTAGCCCTGACTGACTCGAATATGGCGCCACCCCGAGTGGGCCCTACTTGAGTTTTTCAAAAAAAACGATTTTAAAACTTGAAATTGAAGGAGTTTTCAAAAGCTTTTCAAAAGCAAACTTTGAAATTGAAATTTTTGAAATGATATAGGATCCTAACTGAATTAGAATTCCTCTGGATATGGTGCCAACTGAGTGGGCCCACATCGAGTTTTAGAAATTTTGAAATAAACACTGAAAATGGCTTTGAAAAAGGGTTAAAATTGACATTTGAAATTCAATATTTTTGAAAATAGGGTCTCATGCGAACTGGAACTCCGGGTTAGAGTCCTGAACTCTTAGGACTCTGAAATTTTAAATTTTAACAGCCAAATAAAAGAATTTTCAAAAGATTTTATCAAAAAATGATGAAATAAGTCAGAAAACACAGTCAGGGTTAGATTCCTAACTAGACCGAACTCTAAAATAGAATCCTGAACTAACTGGACTCTGTAAAATGACCTAAATTTCGAAAACAAACGAAAAAGATTAAAAATGGAAGTAAAACAGACTTCAAAACAGACTCCTGACCGGATCAGGTCTATGAGACAGAGTCCTGATCGGACTGAAACTTTCAAAATTTTGAGAAATTTGATGAATAGAGGAATTCAGAAGCGACACCACCTCAATGGGTCTCATCTGTGAATTGAAATCGATTAAAATTTGAATTTGAAATGAATCCAGATTGTTTCCTTGAGAAAATATTTCGAAATATAAAGTCCTGGGGTTGGAAAATGACAGAGTATTGAATAAAAACCCAGGTTTTGAAATTGATTTTGAAATAAAAGCTTTAAAATTCAAATCTGGATTGAATGTTTTGAAATAGGAGTGCTGGATCTCGAAAATGAGATGCAATGACCTGCAATGCTATGCAATGACATGCAATGCTATGCAGAATACATGCAATGACATGCAATGACATGCAATGATCTGTAATGACTTATGAAATGGACAAACACTGGATGAGGGTGAAAATTTGGGGTGTTTACAATTGGATTTAGAAGAAAATTCGAGTCGGAACTCTAATCTTCTAGACCAATTCTAGGACATTTGAATTAGATTTGGAAGAAAATTCGAGTCCAAACTCTAATCTTCTAGACCAATTCAGAAGGGAAAGAAATTCGAGTTGAAACTCAAATCCCGGAGGAAAGAAAATTCGAGTCGGAACTCGAATCCTGCAAGAAGACTAGAACAACATGGATTAGGTTTGAAAACATTAACCAGTAAAACCAGATTTTAGAAAGTTTGACCAATAAAAATTGGATTTTGAAATTCCGACCAATAACAATTGGATTTTGAAAGATGTACCAGTGTGAATACCAGATTTTGGAAATGAACCAGTATAAGTACTGGATTTTAAAAATGGATCAGTACGGATACTGTTTTTGGAAGAATTACCAGCACAAACACTGGATTTTGAAGAATTACTAGTACAAACACTAGATTTTGAAAATTTACCAGCATGAACACTAGATTTAGAAAATTTACCAGCACGAACACTGAATTTTGAAAATTTACCAGCACGAACACTGGATTTAGAAAATTTACCAGCACGAACACTGGCTTTTGAAAATCTTACCAACACGAACACTGGATTTTTGAAAATTTACCCAACTGATTCTGATGAGAGATTTTCAGTCTTCATCCTCATGATGACTTAGACAACTGTCGGGGTCTCAGGATTTATCCCTTATTCTGAATGGGTAGTTCAGGTTTATCCCTTAACCTGAAGGGGAAGTTCAGGTTTATCCCTTAACCTGAAGGGGAAGTGAATTTGATGTAAATGAATGTAAATGAATGCAAATGTATGCGAATAAATGCAAAACTGATGTGAATGAATGCACATGCATGCAAAATGAGAGATTTGTTTGATCCTGCCTGCATACAAGATGTTTTAAAGACAATTTTCAAAATAATGCCCCAGTATAACTGGAGAGTGAGAAGTTGGATGAAAGGATAAGTAACTGATATTTGAAGAATGCTTTCTGACTGTTGATTGATTCAGAGACTCTGAAGAGGGTCATTCCTCATGCGAGAACATTTTTGCGGAGAAAAAGAATAAGAGGTGACATTAAGTTTATGAGGAAAATTGATAATTTTATTAATGCATTGAAGGAAAGATGACAAATCAAGGAAAGACAAATGGGATTGCGTTATCCCTTCAAAATAATGAAAGCAAGATGAGAAATGGGAAAATGCTAGCATTGTCAGCTTCTTAAATGATTTGAGAAAAAAGCTCAGTCAGGATGGCTAGTCCTCCTTTTCATCTTCAACGAGGAGATTCTTATCAATGCAATCTTGAACAATATTCTTGAAGACGAAACAATGCTCGGTATCATGACCCATTGTCCGATGAAACTTGCAGAATTGATCTTTAAACCGTCCTATGGTTACAAGATGATCCGCTATCTTGGGAAGTCTAACCATCCCTTTGGCTATCATGTATTCCAGAACTTGCTTGAGCGACTGTTCTAAGGGAGTAAAATTACGGTTGTATCCCCAACCGTCATGCTTTGGTCTCCCTTGGGGTTTTAATTCTAGTTGGATGCTTGAGGGAGGGCTGTCATTCTGCCTGTGGATTCTGTCATCTTGTCCTGCATGATCATCTTTGCTGGAATTTAGACTCTCTGATCCGCCGGTGTGGTTCTTTCTGCCACCCCTTTTGCTTTTGCCATTGCTATTGCTGGGGGCATTCGCAGAGAATGCGAAGTTTGACTTCTTTTTGGTATCTGAATTGCTCTCTGAGAGTGTGAGACTCTCATATACTCCATTCTCTATTCCCATCTCGAGCCATTTAGCTCGTTCTATCAATTCGATAAAAGATCATGCTGGGGAAGTAGAGATCAGTCCTCTCAAAGGTTGGGAGAAATTATTCAGGATGACCGACAACGCATGCCCTTTTGATATTGGATCCTTCATTTGATTGTAGGTGGATCGCCATCTGTGGATAAAATCTCTCACCTTTTCATCCTCTTTCTGCTTCAGATTAGAGAGATGATTGAGGGTGGGCAGCACCTTAGTATTAAACAAGAATCGCTCAATGAAAAGATTAACCACCTTGTCGAATTCCTTCAACTCAATGGGATTGATATGCTCTGAATACCATTTGGCGGCAGTGCCCTCTAGACTGCGAGGAAAGCATCTAAACAAAGCGCGATTGTCTCTCTTGAATCTATTGCATTCTGCAAAGAACATAGCCAGATGAGCCTTGGGATTGCCAGTCCCATCAAATTTGACAAATTTGCAAGGGAGATCTTCTAGGTTTTCATCTCCTTCCAGACCATCATAAAAATCTTCGCTTGTGAAAATCCTTTTGCCCTTGTCGCGGGCCTGTAGATCTCAATCTATCCTAACCATATCTCTGAACTGTGGTTGGTCAGAATCACTGATAGACTGATCTTTGAATCTATGGGCTGACCCATGCCCCTGAGTAGACTTGCGGAGTATCTGCTGAGTCTCAATTTCTTCATCTGTGTCTCCCACTGATTCCTCTTTATCAGATTATCTTCACGCTGGACACGCTTTTTAGATATCTTTACCTGCTTCTTGGTTGTGTGACCCTACTCGATGAGAAAAGACTTAAAGCAGCAGAGCATGCCCAATCTTATCGTCAAAGGATAGCAAGGCAATATGCTAAGTCGGTTATTGAAAGAAGATTCCAAGTCAATGACCTGGCCCTTAGATCAACGACTCATCTTAAGCATCGTCCATGTGGCAAATGGTCACCAAACTGGGAAGGTCCCTACGTGGTGAAAGAAGTGTTACCACGTAATTCATATTGTCTGATTAATGCAAACGGGGTAGAATTACCCGATCCCATTAATGATTGACATTTGAAGAAATTCTACACCTAAAAAATCTCTATTCTATCTTTTGTATTCTTCAAAATTCCTTCCAATAAATGATCAATTATTCTTTTATCGAAATATTGCTCATTCCCAGAATACACTGGGGCATTTTGTTATAAAATTCATTTTTTTTTACCCTGTATGCAGGCAGGATCAAATAAAATCTTTCATCATTTACTTATTCGCATTCATTCGCATGTATTTACATAATATTTACATCCATTCATTTTGTGTGCATCCGCATGCATCCATTTTGCATCTGCAACAAATTCCCATTCAGGATAAGGGGTAAATCCTGAGACCAGTGGCATCTGTCCAAGTCATTGTGAGGGTGAAGATTGAAAATCCCCTATTACAATCAACAAGCAATCTTTTAAAACCCAATGCTCGTACTGGCGAATCTTTTGAAATCCAGCGCTCGTACTGGTACTCTTCCAAAATCTGAGGCCTATACTAGTTGAACTAGTCCCAAATGTCTTATCGACTCTTCTTTCCTTCAAATGTCTTGAATTGGTCTAGAAGATTCGAGTTCGGACTCGAATTTTCTTTCAAATCGAATTCAGAATTGGTCTAGAAAATCCGAGTTTCGACTCGAATTTTCTTCCAAATCCAGTTTATCTAATTTTCTTTCCTCCAAATTCTAGAATTGGTCTAGAAGATTTGAGTTCTGACTCGAATTTCCTTTCCTTCTAATCGGTCTAGTTTCCCTTCGTGATTCGAGTTCCGACTCAAATTTTCTTTCCTTCTAATTAATCTAGTTTTCCTTCGGGATTCGAGTTCCGACTCGAATTTCCTTTCCTTCTAATTAATCTACCTTTCCTTTAGGATTCGAGTTCTGACTCGAATTTCTTTTCCTTCCAAATTGATCTATTTTTCTTCAGAATTTGAGTTCCGAACCGAATTTCTTTTCCTTCCAAATTAATCTATTTTTCTTCAAAATTCGAGTTCCGACTCGAATTTCTTTTCCTTCAAAATTCATCTACTTTTCCTTCAGGATTCAAGTTCCGACTCGAATTTCTTTTCCTTCCATAATGGATCTAGTTTTCCTTCGAAGATTTGAGATCCGACTTGAGTTTTCTTTTCCTTCTGAATTGGTCTAGAAAATTAGAGTTCCAACTCAAATTTTCTTCCAAATCCAATTCAAATGTCTAGAATCGGTCCAGAAGATTAGAGTTCCGACTCGAGTTTTCTCCCAAATCCGATTTGTTTAGCTTTCCTTTAAATGTTTGAACTTCTACTCAAACTATCCTGTAAATTGGTCTAGAAAATCCGAGTTCCGACCTGAATTCTCTTTCAAAATCCAATTCATCTAGTCTTTCCTTGAAGATTTGAATTCTGATTTGAACCTTCAGACCGAACCCAGTCTTCCACCGGTCCGGTTAAATCCAATTTTCAAATTGGTCCTTTTATGAAATCCAACATCGTCTTGATTGATCTACCAAATCTTGTATTTATACTGATAGTCTTTCAAAAATCCAGTGCTCGTACTGGTAATCTTTTCAAAAACCAGTGCTCGTACTGGTAATCTTTCCAAATCCAGTGCTCATACTGGTAGTCTTTTAAAATCCAGTGCTCGTACTGGTATCCTTTAAAAATCCAGTGCTCATACTGGTAATTTTTTTAAAATCCAATGCTCGTACTGGTACTTTGTCAAAGTTCGATCTTCATACTGGTCGCAACATAAATCTCACATTGAGGTTCAGACTCAATCTTCAGATCCGCGAACCAAACAATCTTTATTAGACCTTGGGTCACTCCATTCTGTTGTTCTGACCTTTGGGTCACCAATTTTGTCAGGCCTCCGGTCATCTATTTTACCAAGCAAACCTTTGGGCTATCAAATCCTATCAATGTCAATCATATTTGTCTGACCTTTGAGTCGTATCCTGCAATCATAGTCTTTCAAGATTCAACTTTTATGTCGAATCCGTCTGCCAGTTAGTTCAGAATCAATTATCAATCATTTTCTCTTGCGAGAGACCCTTTTTCCAGAGAGAGTTCGAGGGAGCTCGTTCTTTTCGCATGTTTTTATTGTTCGTTCGTTGAACCCCTTTTTCTAGGGAGAGTTAGAAGAGACTCGTGCTTCACGAACAGTTTGCAAAATAATCTTTATTGTCATACAAGAAACCCTTTTTCTAGGGAGAGTTTCGATGGAAACTCGTCCTCCTTGTAATCCTGAATGTCTTTTCTTAGGCCACCCCCGTCATCGAGGACCCTTTTTCTAGGGAGAGTGTGATTGACTCGTTCCTCTATGATATCCTTACAACCTTTGTTAGTGGCCCTGTTATCATCGCAAAATTTTTACTTTTTGCGAGTCAAACTGACCTTTGAAAAAGATTTTGAAAATAACTCGCCTCCTTTTTCAAATGCGAGATAATTCCGAAGAATGGGACTCGCCTATCAGTACGAGGTTCAACCGTTCCTGGCGCCTTTACCAGGGGTAATTGAGCCAAGGATCAATTGTGTGCTTAGCTTTGCTCAACTTGTCTAAATCATGTTCTATTTTCTAAATGCACAAAGAATCAGGCATGTGCTATGAATTTTCTGAAAATGCATATTTGAAAACATGATGTTTGCTTTAAAGATTGGAAAATATTTGGATATTCTTGGAAAATATAACACTTGGAAAATCATGCATCATGATTGGGATACTGTATTTGAGAAAGTGAAAATCGATTTCTGAAGAATCCACAGGTTTTATGAAAATTGATTTTGAGAAATGTGAAATAACTTTGAAAAACTTGATTTCTTTGAATTAGAACGTTGAAATTAAAAATAAAACTTAGAAAAATCAAATTTGGGACTTGGGAAATACTTGAAATATCATTGGCAAATCCATATTTTGAGAAAATCGATTTTTGAATAAGACTTAGGAAATTTTTTAGAAAATTGATTTCTCTGAATTGAAATTGGAATTTTGCAAATGCATGAATTGAATGAATATGGATTTGAAAGACTTGATTTTGAGGAATTGAGAAAATCCTCTTTGTATTTTTGAGAAATGCAGTGCATTTTTGAAGTTAGCCTAAGAGTGTAGGCTGATTGTGGCTAATACGAAGATTACAAATCTAGGTCTCATTCGTATTCTGACTATGGTCATAAATACAAATTCCACCAAGTTTGTCAACTCCATAAGAGCTAGTGAACATGCCATTCGTGTAGACCATAGTGAATTTATAAAATGTGCATGAATGATACATTCATCAGACATTTAATATTTACAGAATTAAACTATATGCAATACAATCCTAGTCTAAGCTGAAATTTAAATTCTTATTCCAAATTTAATTTAATTTACATCACTATTGAATTTAAATACATGAAATTAAAGGAAAGTAAAGTCTTCAATGTCCCTGCAAAACTAGAAAACTTTGTTAGTGATGATATGTTGGCTTTTCTAGATTTATCCAATAATATCTAGAAATTACTGGATTTTGCTAGACATAAGCCTTTTTGCCATGATTCCCTTAAATAAAAATTGATAAAATATGAAATAAGATTGAATAAATATCAAAGATAAGATATGAAATTTTGAAATTGGGGGGTCAAAATGACCAAAATACTCCTGATAGCAAGACTATGGCCTTGAAATCAAGGTTTTCAGAAAAGATATTTTGTAAAAATGCAAGTATTAAAATTCAAATAAGAATAAATTGAACTAAGTATGATATGAAATGATTAAAAATATGAAAATTAGGGTTTAGAATTTCTAAATTGAGGTCAAATGACCAAATTGCCCCCGATAGCAAGACTATGGCCTTGAAATCAGGGTTTTCTGAAATAGATTTTGGTAAAAACTTGGGATTTATGATTGAAATAAACACAAAATCAAACATGAAACACCCTAATATGATTCTAGATATGAGTAAACCCTAAAAAGATGAAATTATTTACGAAAATCAAGAAATATCACCAAAATTGTGATTTTATCAGTGTTTTTGGATCTTTCAGGTATCCTATTTTGCAATTTTATTATTTCAGACATCAAATGAATTCTAAATTTCATACAAATTGGCACATACACTTATTATAACCCTAAAATCAGATTGGAATTGCAAAAATAATTTTTTGACATTATTTTAATCCAAAAATTGCATTAACAACCTAAAATAAGTTATTTTTAACCTAGGTCACCAACCAGTTTCAAAGTTAGACTCGAATCAGTGGTCAATTCTCCATGAAAACTTATGAATTCTTACAGAGATAAATTAGGAAGAAAAGCAGAGATTTATCAATTTACAGATCGGACAAATCATCTCCGGTTATGGAGAAACCCTTCCGGCAATCTGAACTAGAATCTAACAAACCTAACAGGGGTTAAAACAGCTATTTCAGATTGAAAATACAGACATAAATAGCACACTTCATCAAAAATTTCTGAAATTTTAACAATAAACAGTAGACAGAAAAATAATAATACTCACTTTTTACAGATCATGAATCGGATCTGTGGTTTGGGATTTATGAACAACACAAGTCTGATTAGGGTTTTGGTAATCCCTAACGAGTTTTAAATTTAAAATCACACTTTCTGTCAAAGAAAAAATACTAAACAGATATTAAAAAATCTCAAAATTTCATCGTAGATAGATCTAATCAATATAAATCCATGTCACTTTACAGATCTCAAATCGAATATAGGATGAGAAAAATATCATCACAGAAAGTTACCTTCCTGATTTTAACAATGATTTTAAAGTTTTAAAAACCCGATTTGATGTCTGATTTTTCTGACAGGGTTCTCGAATCACAAAAACTCTAATTTTTTTACAGTAGTTCATTTACATATGCATGTATCACATATAAAAAAATCAGCAATTAATAGTGAATATTTCAATCCTAAACAGCATGCTCTTTTCTGTTCTAAACTAAAAACACACAGAAATCTAATAAACTTGAGAAAACATGCATTAACTAATGAAAAACAATAAAATAAACACTAAAATAGTAAAATAAAATTTTTTTCTATGCTGGAAAACGTGTAATAAACATGGATAAATAAATAAATAAATAAAATACAGGGAATCAATGGTTGGAATTTAATGTTACCTTTAAAAGCATGAATTTAACCCATTAAAAGGGTAAATCACATGTTTTATCGGTTAATAATTTAAAAAATAATGCAATAAACAATTCTAATGGATTAGAATCATGAAAAACAGCATGGAATAGAGTTAGATCATCTTCTTGAATTGATTTTGGGGTTCTTGGATGAAATCCATGGTTAAATCCATGAACACAAGAGTTTCCATGGTGAAATCTATTGAAAAATCATAAAAAACTAATAAACAAATAAAAAAATAATATTAAATAACTCACCTTGGGGCTGCAGCTGCAATGAAGAAAGGTGGAGGTGCTGGAGAGGAGAGAGAAGCCACAAAAATTTGAGAGAAAAAAAGCCCCTTTGACCCCCTTTAGGTCCCCTATTTATAGATTTTTTTTTTGGATTTGTTTAGGAAGAGTTTTGATTTTCTTGGACTCTTTTTAATTGTTTTTGATAAACTACATGGGAAGGACGATTTTTTTGGAGAATTCTAACCTAAATGGACTCTAATTAATCCCAAATTAACACCTAATTAAACCCTAGAAAGTCCAAATGTGGCACCACCTAGTATGGACCCACATTTGGTTTTTAAAACTTGAATTTAAAACCTCTAAAAACCAATGGTTTAAAACTTAAACAAAATGGATTTTTAAAATTGATTTTGACTCTTGAACTTCCTAATTAAGCCCCTAACTAACCTAAGACAACTAATTAGACGTCTAACTGACCTAAAAACCCCAAATGTGGCGCCATTTGGGTTTTTCAAAAACCTATTTTTTTAAAAACTTTAAAATCAAAGTTAGAAACTAGAGTGAAGATTGGGGTTTTTAAAATTAAATTTTGACTCACCTAGATATCTAACCTAAGTAGGACCTAGTCTAATCCTGACTTTTACAAATGTGGCGCCACCTTGAGTGGGCCCCACTTGAATTTTCAAAAATAATTTTAAAGCTTGAAATTGAGAGAATTTTCAAAAGAGATTCAAAAGTAGACTTGAAATTAAAAGTTTTGAAATGGCATAGAGTTTCAACTGGGTCAGAACTCCTCTGGATATGGCGCCAAATGAGTGGACCCCACATCAGAGTTTTGAAAATTTGAAATAAATACTGAAAATGGCTTTGAAAAAGGGGTTAAAATCAATAGTTGAAATTCAAAGTTTTGAAAGTAGAGTCTCAAGCGAACTGGAACTCCGGGTTAGAGTCCTGGATTTTTAGGACTCTGTGATTTTGGTTTTTAAAAGCCAAATGAAAAAGTTTTTAAAAAGATTTAATCGAAAATGGTAAAACAAGTCAGAAAATACAGTCAGGGTTAGACTTCTAACTCAATCAGAACTTTGAAATAGAGTCCTGAATTAACTGGACTCTACAAAATGACCTAATTTTTGAAAAACAAATAAAAATAAATGAAAATAGAAGTAAAGACAGACTCTAGAACAAACTTCTGACTGGATTAGGACTCTGGGACAGAGTCCTGATCAGACTAAAACTCTAGATTTTTTTGGTATTTTCTAAAAAACAGTTGAAAGAACTTGTGAAAATAGCGAAAACAATAATAAATATTGGAATAAAACAGAGTTCTGATTCAACTGAGACTCTGGGGACAGAGTCCTAATTGAACTAAGACTCTCAGATTTTTGGATTTTCTGAGAAAACAAATGAGAGAATTTTGAAAAACAGTTAGAAACAGGATGAAGTTGAAGTTTTGGTTCAGAGTCCTGATCTGATTAGGACTCTAAGAAAGAGTCCTGATTCGATCATAACACTAAGAATTTTAGTTTTCTAATAAGCAAATGTTGAAATTTGGGTAAAGCTTTTGAAAACCAATGAAAATGAAGTATAAAAATCAATTTTGGATAGAGTCCTACTTCGATCAGGACTCTGGGGTAGAGTCCTGATTTGATCAGGACTCTAAGATAAAATCTCAGAATTTTGAAATTCTTTGATAAAAGTGTAATAGTTTTGGTAGATTGAAAGATTTCTGAAAGATTCTTTCAAAATTGAAATCAGAATCAGAGTCCTGATCCAACTAGGACTCTCTGAACAGAGTCTTGTTTTGACTAAAACTCTGAGTTTCTGACTCATTTTGAAAGATTTGATTGAAAATGGATAAAAATAGCTGTAAAAGGTTAGAGTCTCAATCCAATTGAAACTCTGAAGAAGAGTCCTGATCCGACTGGACTCTTGAAGAAGAATCCTTATTCAACTAGGACTCTAAAATTTTGGCCAAAACAGAAGATTTTAAAAGATTTTCTCCGATAACAGGTAAAAAGGTAGTGAAAAGTAGAGTTTTGATCCAACTAAGACTCCGGAAAAAGAATCCTGATTCAACTAGAACTCTAAAATTTTTGAGATTTTTGATAAGTGAAGGAATCCAGAAGCGACACCACCTAAATGGGCCTCATCTGAGAATTGAAATCAATTGAACTTGAGTTTGAAATGAATCCAGATTGTTTTCTGAGAAAACATTTCGAAATATAAGGTCCTAGGGGTTGGAAAGTGACAGAATGCTGATTAAAAACCCAGGTTTTAACAATTGATTTTGAAAGAAAAGTTTTAAAACTCAAATCTGGATTAAATATTTTGAAAACAAGAGTTCTGGATCTCGAAAATGAGATGTAATGACATGCAATGCCATGAAATGGTATGCTGAATTCATGCAGTGATATGCAATGACACATGAAATGTAAGCACTGGATAAGAGTGAAAATTTGGAGTGTTTATAGATGCCCCTCTTTGCTGCTAAGCCGGTTAGAGGCCGAGCTTAGTGGCAAAGAAAACACACCAAATGCAGACGATAAAAATGCCCCAGTTAGATAAATTTGACTGGGTATGAAAGAATTAGTTCAAATGATGGTGGTAGATATAACATAAAGAATAAAGAAGAAGATTCACCTCATCGAAATGAGGCTCACGCTTAGCCCTTAACCTGGATGGGATGACAAATGAAATACCTCATCAGAATGAGGCTCAGGTTTTACCCCTTGACCTGATCGGGGATGATACCTCATGAAAAACGAGGTTCAGGCTTAACCCTTAACCTAAAAGGGGACGATACCTCATGGAAAAATGAGGTTCAGGCTTGACCCTTAACCTGAAAGGGGACGATACTTCATGGAAAAACGAGGTTCAGGCTTGACCCTTAACCTGAAAGGGGACGATACCTTGTGGAAAAACGAGGTTCAGGCTTGACCCTTAACCTGAAAGAGGATGATACCTCATGGAAAAACGAGGTTCAGGCTTAACCCTTAACCTGAAAGGGGACGATACCTCGTGGAAAAACGAGGCTCAGGCTTAACCCTTAACCTGAAAGGGGACGATACCTCATGGAAAAACGAGTCTCAGGCTTAACCCTTAACCTGAAAGGGGACGATACCTCATGGAAAAACGAGGCTCAGGCTTAACCCTTAACCTAAAAGGGGACGATAAACGGAATCCTCAAATGAAGAAACCATGATGGGACCTTCGAATTTTGCACAATAAATCTAAGAGGGGTTTGCAAAAGGAAGAAAGGGGGTTTCCCTAAAGCTTGAAAAGGGATTGATCTTGGGCGTCTCATTGCTGAGACTGTATGGCTTTTAAGACAGATGACCTTTTGCAGAAAAAATCATGTTTAACCCTTACCCTGAACGGGGACTGTCTATGGTGGGATAGTGGGGAACACAAGGAAGTGTGCTAATCTGAGAGACCAGGCGCTCAAATTAAAACAAGAAGGGAAGGATCTTGGATGACTCCCATCATCCGATCCTAAAAGGGATAACAACAACGCCTCTATACATCAAAATAGACATCAAGCTCTCACTTCATGTCGAGATAACTTGAAAAGATTGCCAATAAGATAAAAATTGTGGTTAATTCAAGAATGATAAGCATATATATGAAAAATATTCCCTCTTGTCTACCTGAAGTATTACCTCCAACTAGGCTTAACTCCAAAGAATCAAGATTCGAATTCAAATATCATTGCCATTGACTTTTTCTCAAGGAAGCTATCAATTTCCTTGATATGGGCGGAAAAGAATATATTCTTGATATTGCGAGAGCTATTGGTGAAAGGATATTGATATAAGAATTTCACAAAATTAAAGAAGATTCTTGATAGATTCGGCAGTCTTATATCCTGGGATTCTTTTCTCATGATGATCTTTCTGCACTCTTTTTGACAGAATTGGAGCTCTCTTAGATTTTTCAGGAATTACATCATCCTTCATTTTGGAGATGTCCTGACTTTTCTCTCTTTCTTTCTTTTTTTTGGAAGGGTACGTCACAAACTCCTTCATCTCGAAGATGTTCTGATCCTTCTTTTCTCTCAGGGATTATATTGACGATTATTGGCTCTTTGGTTGAAAATCTCTTGATGATAGCGGTAATTAAATATCCTTTAGGGTTTGTCGGTAGGTCCATCACACTCGCCTTCATCTCGACGGTGATCTGGGCTTTCTCTGGAAGGATCCGTCACAAACTCCGTCATCTTGGAGATGATCCAAATCTTATTTGGCCCTGGGGGTCGACTCGCATAATTCGTCTTCATCTTGACGACAACTGAGAGATCCCTTTTGCAGATAGTTAATTGCAGCTTAGGTGATTGAGGAGATATGAAGGTTGAGTGGATTTTTCTGTATCACCTAGGATATTTCGACTGCTTATTTTCCAAGAATGATCTTTAAAAATATGCCATTGACTGCGATCAATATCAATCACTTCTGGCTTTGCAACAACATTGAATTTTCTTTGCTGGCCATATCGTGGATTTATTCTTCATCCTCTTGGTTGGCCAATAGAAAGATTTTGAACTTTGAATCCTTTTTCGCGAAAGCTTTGTCCTTTCGGAAGTAATACTGAAGGTATTTTGAGGTATAATTTTTTGTAATAAAGATTTTGAAATCAATAACTATTTTTCATGACAAATTGGCAAAATATTCTTGGAATCCTTGGTGAAAGAAATCACTTGAGATCTAAATGACACATCCGTGGCTAGATTCTCCTCTCCTTTCCCCAAAGGAGAGACTCAGGTTTGACCCTTACCTGAACGGCTAATAAAAAGATACTCCTCTCTTCCCTGAAGAGGAGGCGTTTGCAAAATGAACTTTTGAAGAGAAATTAAGCTTTCGTCAAAACTCCTTATTTCTAGGCTTCTCTTATAGAAAGGGGGCCGCTAACAAAGATTGGAAGGATATCATAGATGAGCGAGTTCATCACACTCTCCCTGGAAAAAGGGTCCTCGATGACGGGGGTGACCTAACAAAAGACATTTAAGACTACAAGGAGGACGAGCTTTCATCGAAACTCTCCCTGAAAAAAGGGTTCCTTGCGTGACAATAAAGATTATTTTGCAAACTGTTCGTGAAGCACGAGTCCCTTCAAACTCTCCCTAGAAAAAGGGGTTCAACGAATGAACAATAAAGACATGCGAAAAGAAATGAGCTCTCTCGAACTCTCCCTGGAAAAAGGGTCCCTCGCAAGAGAAGTACTTGACGATTGATTTTGATAGATTTTGATAACTCAAAGAACTACTTGATAACACGAATGACTAGAGGTCTGACAAAATCGGCAACCCGAATGTTAGATTAACAGAATGGAACGACCCAAGGGTCTGATACAGATTGTTTGGTTCGCAGGTTTGAAGATTAACATTGAGTCTGAACCCCAATATGAGTTTTATGTTGTGACCAGTATGAAGACCGAACTTTGATAGAAATACCAGTATGAGCACTGAATTTTAAAGGATTACCAGTACGAACCCTGGATTTTTGAAGGATACCAGTACGAGCACTGGATTTTTTTAAAAGACTACCGGTACTGGATTTTGAAAGATTACCAGTACGATCACTGAATTTTAAAAGACTACCAGTACGAGCACTGGATTTTAAAAGGTTACCAGTACGAGCACTGGATTTTGAAAGATCATCAATACAAATACAAGATTTGGTAAAGCAATCAAGACGATGTTGGATTTCATAAAAGAACCAATTTGAAAATTAGATTTAACCGGACCAGTGGAAAACTGGGTTCGGTCGGAAGCTTTGAATCAGAATTCAAATCTTCAAGGAAAGACTAGATGAATTGGAATTTGAAAGAGAATTCGAGTCAGAACTCGGATTTTCTAGACCAATTGCCAAATTTGCAGGAAAGTTTGAGTAGAAGTTCAAACTTTTAAAGGAAAGCTAAGCAAATTGGATTTGAAAGAAAATTAGAGTCGGAACTCTGATTTTCTAGACCAATTCTGAATTGGATTTGGAAGAAAATTTGAGTCGGAACTCGGATCTTCTAGACCAATTTCCAAATTTGCAGGAAAGTTTGAGTAGAAGTTTGAACTTTTAAAGGAAAGCTAAGCGAATTGGATTTGAAAGAAAATTCGAGTCGGAACTCTGATTTTCTAGACCAATTTTGAATTGGATTTGGAAGAAAACTCGAGTCGGAACTCAGATCTTCTGGACCAATTCAAGACATTTGAAGGAAAGAAAACTAGATGAATTGGATTTGGAAGAAATATCGAGTCGGAACTCGGATTTTCTAGACCAATTCTGAATTGGATTTGGAAGAAAATTCGAGTCGGAACTCGGATCTTCTAGACCAATTCAAGACATTTGAAGGAAAGAAAACTAGATGAATATGTTTTGTGTTTGGAAACATTGACTAGGAAGAAAACCAAAAGAGTTTCAACAAGATTTAGAAAAGTATTAGCACGAGCACCGAATTTGGGAAGAATACTAGTACGAGCACTGAATTTTAAAAGGTTGCCAGTACGAGCACTGGATTTTCAAAAAAAGGTCACCAGTACGGGCACTGGGTTTTAAAAGATTACCAGTACGAGCACTGGATTTTGAAAGGTTACCGGCACGAGCACTGGGTTTTGAAAGATTGCCAGTACGAGCACTGAATTTTTTTTTTTTTAAAAGGTTATCAGTACGAGCACTGGGTTTTGAAAGATTGCCAGTACGAGCACTGTATTTTTTTTAAAAAGGTTATCAATACGAGCACTGGATTTTGAAGGGTCATCAATTGACGATGACTTGGACGACTTGCTGGGGTCTCAGGATTTATCCCTTATCCTGAATGGGAACCTTATGAATTTGGTGCATATGAATGCGAATGAATGCATGCAAATGCAAAATGATGTAAATGGATGCGCATGCATGCAAAATGAGAGATTTATTTGATCTTGCATGCACACAGGTTGTTTTGAATAAAAGGCAACTTTATAACAAGAATGTCGTAGTATATTCTGGGGAAGAGAGATATTTTGATAAAAGAATAATTGATCATTTATTGAAGGGAATTTTTAAAGAATACAAAAGATAGAATAGAGATTTTCTAGGTATAGAATTTCTTCAAATGTCGAGCATTAATGGGGTCAGATAGTTCTACCCCGTCTGCATTAATCAGACGATATGAATTATGGGGCAACGCTTCTTTCAGCACGTAGGGACCTTCCCAGTTTGGTGACCATATGCCACGTGGACGATGCTTGAGATGAGTCGTTGATCTAAGGACCAAGTCATTAACTTGGAATCTCCTTTCGATGACTGACTTGGCATATTGCCTTGCTATCCTCTGACGATAAGACTGAGCGTGCTCTGCTGCTTTGAGTCTTTTCTCATCGAGTAAATCCAACTGTGCCAATCTCTGTTGCTGATACTGATCAAGTAGTAGCTCTAAAAGAGATGCGAACTTAAGGGCGTGCTTCTGAACATGAAGAGGTAACACCACCTCAGTCCCATAAACAAGTTCTGAAGGAGTTGCATTGGTTGAGGTTCGAATGGTAGTTTGATATGCCCAAAGTGCATCATGGATTTTCTCGTGCCAATCACGACCCGTCTCAATGGTTCTTTCCAAGATGTGAATCAAACTCTTGTTAGTTGTTTCTGCCTGACCATTTCCTTGTGGATAATAAGGAGCTAAAAAATGATGATGAATTCTGATTTTTGAACAAAAGATCTTCATTCTCTCATCCTTGAAGTGAGTACCATTATCTGACACGATGTCGTGTGGTATACCGAAACGACAAAGAATGTTCTTATGAATGAACGAGACTACATGTCGACCTTCCACTGTACGCAGAGTGACGGCTACAACCCATTTGGTGAAATACTCTGTTGTGGCAAGGAAATATTTATGACCATTGGAAGCTGAAGGAGTGATGGGTCCTACGACGTTGAAGGCCCACATAGAAAATGGCCATGGAGACACAACTGATTGCAAGTACGTGGCTGGCGCATGAATGGAAGGTGCGTGCATCTGACACTGAACGCACTCAAAACGATAGCAGTCTTGCTGCATGGTTCTCCAATAGTATCCTGCCCGAATGATTTGTTTAACAAGGGTTTGGTAGCCGACATGACCACCGCAAATTCCTTCATGCGCTTCTCGCACGATTTCTTTGGTTTCTTCTTCGTCTAAGCACCTGGAATACTCAGAACTGAACCCACGACGATAAAGAACATTGGCAAGGATAAAATAGCGAGCGGACATATGCTGGATTGCTTTTTGCTCCTTCTTTGATAGTTCTGGTGGAAGCTCACCAGTTTCAATAAAGTTTTTAATATCTTGGTACCAAGGCTTCTTTTTCTGAGTAGGTGATTGAAATGTTCACATCTCATGGCAAGGTTGGATATGAATCTCCAAATTGATTGCATACGTCCCTGAAGACTACGCAATTCCTTAAGAGTAGTTGGAGGTGGCATGTCAATGATGGCCTTTGCTTTAGCGGGATCCATTTCTATCCCCTTTTTGCTGACCAAGAAGCCTAGCAATTTGCCTGATTCAACCCCGAAGACACATTTCTGAGGATTGAGTCTCATTTTGTAAAGAATGAGTCGCTTGAAGACTTGACTTAAAGCATCAATATGATCTTCTTCTTCTTTGGATTTGACCAGGATGTCACCAACGTATGCATCCATAGTCTTGTGCATCTGATCATGGAAAATGGCAGCCATTGCATGCTGATAGGTTGCCCCAGCATTCTTGAGCCCAAACGGCATGACTGTATAACAGAAAGTGCCCCATGGCGTAGTGAAGGATGTTTTGGATTGGTCACGAGCGGCCAACTTGATCTGATTATATCCGGAGTATCCGTCCATGAAGGAGAACATGGCATGCCCAGCCGTGCTATCAACTAGGAGATCAATATTTGGGAGCGGATAGTCATCCTTCGGAGTAGCTTTATTGAGATCGCGAAAGTCAATACAAATTCGCACTTTGCCATTTTTCTTGGGAACTGCAACGATATTCTCCAACCAGTCCGGATAATCTATTGCTCGAATGAATTCTGCTTTAAGCAAGTCCTCAAGTCCTCAAGTCCTTCCTTGACCTGTTGCTCGATTCGAGGATCTATTTTTCTTAACTTCTGCTTAACAGGTTTCGCATCAGGCTTCAGAACGAGTCGATGTTCCACTAATTTAGGATCTAAACCTGGCATATCTTCATAAGTCCATGCGAATACTTCTTGGTACTGCTTGAGAAAGTGGATGAGCCTTTCCTTCTCATCTGTACTTAGGCTGGTGCCGATCTTGAGAATTTTCGAACTATTTTCTGAACCAATATTGATGTCCTCAGTCGGATGCTGGACTAGGGTCGATGGTTCATCTTGTTTCTGAATCACTGCAAATTCTGGCAACTCTAGAAGCGACAAATCAAATTCTTCCATTTCTTCTAACTGCTTTGTGACCTTACTGTCTTCTGCTCTTGCCCGGACCCGATGTATCTTTGTCGGTTTTGATAGGATTGAAGGATTGATGACTAATCTTTTTATCGGTTGAGAAGACATTCTTAAATTTTTGAAAAGGAATAGCTTTTAGAAAAAGTTCATTCACTATGACATAAATTGCATGAGAAAAAAAAAGATAAGAATAATGAATTTTGAAGACAAATTGCAGAGGAATAAGAGAAAGATGACATCCAGATAGACGAGAAAATTGATAACTTTATTGAAGACTTGAAATGAAATGAAGACATTTAAAATGAACTGAAATGGGACATTGTTCCTACAAACTGCAGAAATCAAATGAATGAAATAGAAAAGACAAATGGTAGAAAATTTTTAATGGATCCCTTTAATGAAGACAGTATTTTTGTGAGATCTTTTGCCCATGAATCCCAATCCTGCCCTGCGCGGATGATGATCAAGGACCACTGGCTCTAGTCGGCTATCTCCGTTCTTGCCCAATCCTTTGAAAGGCTGATAACCATGCTTCAGTAACAGGTCAAACCCTTTCTTGGTTCTAACAAACTGCGGGAAAAGAGGATGGTCCTTGAAAGTACTGTAATCGAGACGACCTCCGATCTTAAAGAAATGTGGTCCTTGCCATTGGACCATCGCTGTTGTGTGGTTTGTCTCTGATGCTCTCTCTGGAATATTGCTAACGCTCTCTGCAAGGCAGAACTGATGATTAGGATTTTGAAGGAAATTTGGTTTGGAGGAAGATATTTGTTGAGAATTTTGGTAGACAATTGAAAGAGTATTCCATCACTAGGGATTGAGTCGTCGCTGGGATTACGACAATTGCGTTGCCATTCTTTGCAAAATAAACAATTGGAAATATGCCTTGTTACCTAGGCGAGGTCGTCAAACCAAGATGAAATGAAGATTAAAGGAATTTTATTGGAAATATGATTTTAATAATAGACTTGACAAACGGGAGGCAGACAGACAATTTTCCACCACTCCTAATAATCAGAGGACATTCGGGGACCAGGAAAAATAGTAAGATTGACAAAGGAATCCCAGCCATGTCTGGCAGAATGGTATGCTCTAGACCACTGATTTGATGTGAGATCGAGCTTTGGCAAGATCCCTGATAATAGACGAATCTCTACACGCTTCTGTCTCTGAGAGAACTGCCTGACACACCACTCCGAATGGTAGTAGGCGCAGAAGAAGGGGCCAAGTAGCCTGAACCGCTTGCCATAAGCGTATGTGTATCTGGGTGGTGATTTCTGATAATCAAAGTAGTCTCATACGACTTCTTCCTCCTGAAGGTTATCGATCAAGAACCGGTAGAGCGCAACTGGCAGAAGCTTTTCACCATTATATCTGAATGAACTGGCTCGGGCTGGCACATGCCGGAGGAACCAGGATTGTAATGCGTAGGCGCACCCTTCGACTAGAATAGATTCTCCAAGTGTGAAGTGGGTCAACCCTCGGTATAGAAAAGAAAGTGCGGCCATGGCTATCAAGAGGCGTCTGTCGACTTCCCCACCTCCTTAAAAGCTAAACTATTCTGATATCCATATACTTCCGTCCATCGGGAAAGAAAGTTAATCCCACCGTGCACAGAACCATCGCATGCTGAATTCTTTCTCAAGCTGTTCGAGATAAGGAACTGACTTCCACAAATGTCCCATACTGTTTGTAGATTTCAAGCAGGCTCACATATTCATTTCCATCTTCTTCGATCAAAGACCAAGACTCGCGTCCTGTCGTGCGAGCTAAAGCGTCTCGGGGGTCCAAACCCTTGACATTGATCAAAAACTGGTTCTTCAATGGATCTCCAAGCTGACCAGCTGGCTCAGGTAATCCCATAATTTCTGAAAATTCGTCCATCAGCAATGTCATCTCTGTGAACACCCCAAATTTTTCAAAATGTTGTAAATATTTCCCTTTTTACCCCTGACCCCACTTTCTAGGTAATTGAGTCACTTTTAAATCTAAATTCCATTTTATTTCTCAAATTTTGCTGAAATTAAATTCATTTTATATATTTGACTCAACTTCGGACCCGGATCCATTATCAAAATCAAATCTGAGCTTCATTATCCAATTTTAAATCAAATTCTCAAAATCTCCAAAAATAACTTCTAGAAAAGCTCAAATAGTTCGTCCGGTATCCGTTTGGATCCATTGCATTGTATTTCTCGATTCGAGTTTCAAAACTCAAATATTTTCTCAAAACTTGAGTCAAAAAACCATTCTTCCGAAGAATTTTCCCCAAAATGGCCTGAAATTCTCAGAAAAACACTTTTGTAAATATTTCTCAGAAAAATACAAAAAAAATAGTATTTTAATCTTTGTTTTCTCGTAAAGTCTTAGACTTTTATTCTAAAAATACAAAAAAATGAAAAATAAACTAAAAACCAAAAAAAAAAATTGGAAAATTTACGAGAAAAAAACCAATGGGTTTTAGCTTTTAAAAATCATCTTTTTCTAAAAACCTCATCTTAGAAAAACAACTTTTTGAAATTTTTTTTTTGAAAGAGCCCTTTTTCGTAAATTGGTGGCTTAGGGTTTTCCTTCGTAAGAGAGGAGAGGGCGGCGCCTCTGAGGGAGGAGAGTCTTCCTCCATGGCCGACCCCCGCCCATGTGCGACCTCCATCACAGCCTCCATGAACCCTCCGATCACCTCACCTCCTCCTCCTTCGTCCATCTCCAACGGCCTCACAGGCCTTCCCCCTTCACGAAGCTTCCACCGAACACCCCCATGTGCGAGCTCATCCTCTCAGCCCTTGACGCACAACCGTCATCCCCACCTTCCATAAGCCTCCTCTTCCCCTATAAAAAGGGTATTCAGAAAGAAGAAAAGGGGAGACGATCATTCATATCCGCTTCATCCTTCCAGAATCATCGATTTCTAGCAGTCTCTTCGGAATCTCTGCAAACGGAGGCAATAACACTCCTTCAGCATCTATTCTCCACTTCAAGACATTGAGTCGACTGAAAGGGACAAAGGTTATAACAACGATTCAAAGTTTCAGCCGATCCTGAATCTTCGATCACGGTCTTCCCCAGTATTCTAGATTATTGCAAAAAGTTGCAGACGTGGATCATTTAGTACATTGGCATCTAAGAACAGATTCATTGCCAATAGAATCTATACAATTGAAAGGTATGAAATACTATCTTTACCATTAATGAATAGTGGTGGTTTATTGGACGGCTTCTAATCTGTAGAGGTCATGTACTTTCTAATTCATTGAAGTCCTGAATATAAAGATGTCGGTTAAATGAGATTGATATGCATGATATCATCTAATCAATTTGTTGAACAAATGTGTAGAATAAATTCTGGGAGTACAATCATCAATTGAATGTGATACTACAACTATTTGTGATATTAGTAATTCAAAATATGGCAAAGTTAGCTTTATGTTGAGTCGCATGAATGATTTTTGTTATAAACAGCATGTGCTGTCATGGTTTGAAAATGCTGATGGTAGACTGGCTTAACCGTTAAGCGTTCAGAGATGACTCTTATTCTTTTTTTTTTCCTTCTTCTTCTTCCCAATGGTTCATACAGAATCATCATGGCCTTCCTCCAATCTATGGTAGTTTAACAATGAACTGTCATAGCTGCTGCATTTTTTTTTCAGTGGTTCCCAAGGAACCACTATGTCTTCCTTTAATTTATGATAATTCAACAAGGAACCACCATGGCTGCTGCATTTTTCTTCTTTACAGTGGTTCCCAAGGAACCACTGTAGCTCTTTTTTTTTTTAGTTATGATAGTCACTTAGAACTATCATAACTGCCTTTCTCTTACAGTGGATTCCAGGGAACCACTGTAGCTTGGCTTAGTTATATTAGTTCATCTAGAATTATCATCATTGTTATTCTTTTACAGTGGATTCCAGAGAACCACTGTAGCTTGTCTTAGTTATATTAGCTCATCTAGAATTATCATCATTGTTATTCTTTTACAGTGGATTCCAGGGAACCACTGTAGCTTGTCATAGTTATATTATTTCATCTAGAATTATCATCATTGTTATTCTTTTACAGTGGATTCCAGGGAACCACTGTAGCTTGTCTTAGTTATATTAGTTCATCTAGAAATATCATAATTGTTATTCTTTTACAGTATTTTTCAAGGAACCACTATGGTTTTCCTTTGTTATAATAGTTCATCTAGAGTCATCATCACTGTCATTTTTTTTTCTGATATAGGTTCACCAGGAACCATTACGATCAGTTTTTGCTATAGTAGCTCATCAAGAACAACTATAGTCACATTCTTTTTCCTCATAGTAGTTCATCACGAACTACTATGACCACTATATTCCACGATGGTTCATCTTAAACCATCCGGACCCTTGCCTTCATTCATTACATATAGATCTTCATGGCGTTACCTATGTATATATGTATATACATATATATAAATGTAGGTGCATGTTTTCTAACCAAGGTAGGGTGTCCCGTCCTGTGTAAGAGTTGGAATGGTCATTTACATTCATACATTTTAAATTTCCCCCTTTATGTTAATGCTATTTTGCAGAGAATATGTACATTATTTGGGAAATGTATTTTCAATTTTGATTATTGTAATAGGTTAGATCTTAATGAAAATTTACATTTCCAGCTTTTAGATATAATGAATGAGCATTGTAAATATCATAAATTACTTGTTCTTCATGCATTTTTCCTTTATTTCTCAAAATCTCACAATGGTGAAACACGAATGGCACGTGCACCATTTCATAAGAGATAATTAATTCTAAGTTGATGATTTGCATCAACGGCCATAGTCGGGATGTAAACAAGACTTAGGATTTTTATCTTTTATAAAATAACATTGGATCCACACTGGATCCTTTTCAAAAATCATCATATTTTCAAATATTTTCTTCTTTTATCAGAATTTAACTTAAAATTAATTCAAAATATATACCAATGACCATAGTCAAGGTATATTGAGAGTTAATTTCATTTTAAATTCTATAAAAGCACCAAATGTGTTTTATTCTTCACCTGAATTTAAATACAGATTATTATATGATACATTCAATGACCATAGTCAAGGATGTATTATATCCTCAATCTTATTTTAATTCATTTCAAGAATAAGATAGCTTTTCAAAATCCAATTTCAAAAATTTAAATTCATTCATCATTTAGATAGAATTGCATCATATTTTCAAAATTCCTTTTTCAAAAACTCCAAGTGATGTAAATATCTTCCTCAATCTATCTTCAATTCTTATCATTTTTAAATTCAATTTCATTTTCAATCTCAAAGTTCAATTTAACTTTGAGATTTCAAATTCATTTTATATTCAAATTCAAATCAGATTTCGAAGTTCAATTTGACTTTGAAATTCCAAATTCATTTTATCTTCAAAACTCCAATCAAAATCAAAGTTCAATTTAACTTTGAGATTCTTGATTCATCTTCTGAATTTAACTCCAAACCCATTTTAGGGTCCAGGATTCAACACTCATATTGGATCTCAGACTTCAGATCCGATTCCTCCTTAGGATCCAGACTCCAATTTCACTTTTGGATCTTAGACTTCAGATCCAAATCCTCCTTAGGATCCAGAGTCCAACTCTACATTGGATCTCAGACTTAAGATCCAGTTCCATTTTAGGATCCAGAATCCAATTCCACTTTGGATCTCAGACTCCAGATCCAATTTCATTTTTAGGATCCAGAGCCCAACTCTATATTGGATTTCAGAATCTAGATCCAATTCTATTTCAGGATCCAGAATCCAATGCCACTTTGGATCTCAGATTCCAGATCCAAAATCCATTTTACGGTCCGGAACCCAGTTCTACCTTGGATCTCAGACTTCAGATCCAAATTCCCTTTAGGATCCAGAATTCAATTCCATTCTGGATCTCAAATTTTACATCCAAATTCTATTTCAAATCCCAGATCCAGTTCCATCTCAGACATCAGATCGAGATTCCATTTTAAATATAAATTCATCTTCTATTTTTCAAAAGCCAATATTATTTCTCAAAGTTTGAATTCAAAATTCAAATTCCTACATTGAATTCAAACTCGACCATTGAAAACCGATTCTAAATTCAAAAGGCCCATTATGACTTTGAAAGTCTCAAATCTAAATTCCTCTTTCCACAGATTTATCCCTCCTAAATCCAAGTCCAAAATTCAAAGTCCATTTCAGATTTTAAAATTTCCTTTCTTTTTCCTTTTATCTCACATTCAAATCATTCTTTTCCAAAAATCAAAGATTTATTGTCCCAACTCTAAATTACTTCAAAGACTTAGAACTTCTCTGATCTATCTTAGGTTCTAAAGATAGATTCAATCATTTCTTCACTTCCTTACCAAGTTCATCTCAGAATAACTTGGAAATTTTTCAAAACATTCTTTTCAAAAGAGCATACATCCTTGCATTGCACAAGTATGATTCTTTGTGCATTTATAGTTAGGATAAATTCTTAGATTATATTTAGGCAAAGCAAAAGGCATAGATTCGATCCTTGGTTCGATTACCCCTGGTAAAGGCGCCAGGAACGGTCGAACCTCGTACAGACGAGCGAATCCCGTCTCTCCATTTTTCTGCAATATTTTCAAAAACAGAGGCGAGTAATTTTCTAAATATTTTCAAATCAAGGTCAAGTGAGACCGCGCAAAATAGTTCCTCTTCTCTCTTTCTTTTTTTCTTTTCTCCTCTCTTTCTCTTTTCTTTTTTTTATTCTCCTCCCTTCAAAAGGAGGAGAATAGAGATTAGAAAAAGGAAAAGAGAAGGAAGAGAGAGAAACCACAAGAGAGGAAAAATTTTGCGATGATCACAATCTCGCCCCATGAGAACCAGAAAGTAGAAGTGCTCGGATTCCACCGTTCTGCTAGTGCATGGATCAAATTGCCGTTGACTGTTTGCTTTCCCACTGCGGACGTCAGTTCTAACCCACAATCGTCCAAGTGGTCCGAAAACATACGAGAGAAGTTCTTGAACCATGAATAGTACCACCGGGGAAAGAAGGATCCGGTGTTGAGGACTCGATGCTCGGGAAGACTTTGTCGCACCTCGTAGGAGATGTGACCCTCAAAGAAGACTGAATCAAGCTGACTGTATGCCATCAGACTGGAAAACATGGAAAATTGGAGTAAGACTCAGAAGAATACAGGAAATTTGAGAAAAATGCAGGCAGGATAAAAATAAAGTAGGAAATTCGAGATCCAAAAGACAGGAAAGATGGGAAATCACTTGGAGTTTTGAGGAAAATGGAGGAATTTTATGAAAATCATCCAGGGTTTAATATAAGGAAGTACTTCATAAAATGAAGTATTTTGAAAATCGTCCAGGGTTTAAAACATGGACAGTACATGGACATGGATTGGGGATTTCTGAAAAATCGTCCAGTATTTTAGAAAAACTTGTGAAAAAATGTAATAAAATGGAATAAAAGAAGCTAACATTCAATCACATCCTGTACAATCAAGTATGCACATACAACATTCCCTAAAAGCTGACTCTAGATGAACAAGTTTTGAAATAGCTGTAGGACCTTAATCCTAACTCTAAGGCTCAGATCATCTGTGTCCAATCATGCTATGCCTATATACTCAAGCCAAGGCTCGATGTACGTGGCATAAAATTAATTTCTCCGGTTCTAGGTTCAAGTTTTTCCAACATCCTTGAGCACCTGCCGATATACGTTGAACTATGGCCCTTGGTACGTGGCAGGGGGTTTTCACCCAAATAGGTGGCCCAGTTGTGAGGCTTTGTCCCGAACTATGGTTTTGGAAGAAAGCTTAGCAACATGAAGACCGGGTAAAAGTAGGTGGGGTGGTTTTTGAAAACATGATCACATGCAAGCAAATCAGAAGGCTCTAAAACATAGAGAGATAGAGATTTTAAAAATTATGAAGAAGCAAACATTGTTTTCATACAAATCCTAGATTGAGGAGTGTTGTATTAGACCTAAGTCTATGTGAGCATGAATAATTCTCCTCAATATGGTCCTACCAAACCATGCCTAGTCTACATGCAATCCATGTCAGTTGGGTTCAAGTCTAGGCTCCTAGGTTCACATGATATCATGAAATAAAAGCTGACATTCCATGGAACACGATTTTGACAATTTGAACTAAGTCAAGTGCATAATTGATCAGGCGAAGACAGGTACCATCTCGGTCGCCAAACCTGTTATCATCGCAAAATTTTTACTTTTTGCGAGTCAAACTGACCTTTGAAAAAGATTTTGAAAATAACTCGCCTCCTTTTTAAAATGCGGGATAATTCCAAAGAATGGGACTCGCCTGTCGGTACGAGGTTCAACCGTTCCTGGCGCCTTTACCAGAGGTAATTGAACCAAGGATCAATTGTGTGCTTAGCTTTGCTCAACTTGTCTAAATCATGTTCTATTTCCTGAATGCACAAAGAATCAGGCATGTGCTATGAATTTTTTGAAAATGCATATTTGAAAACATGATGTTTGCTTTAAAGATTGGAAAATATTTGGAGATTCTTGGAAAATATAACACTTGGAAAATCATGCATCATGATTGAGATACTGTATTTGAGAAAGTGAAAATCGATTTTTGAAGAATCCACAGGTTTTATGAAAATCGTTTTTGAGAAATGTGAAATAACTTTGGAAAACTTGATTTCTTTGAATTAGAACTTTAAAATTGAAAATATAACTTAGAAAAATCGAATTTGGAACTTGGGAATTACTTGAAATATCATTGGCAAATCCATATTTTGAGAAAATCGATTTTTGAATAAGACTTAGGAAATTTTTGAGAAAATTGATTTCTCTGAATTGAAATTGAAATTTTGCAAATGCATGAATTGAATGAATATGGATTTGAAAGACTTGATTTTGAGGAATTGAGAAAATCCTCTTTGTATTTTTGAGAAATGCAGTGCATTTTTGAAGTTAGCCTAAGAGTGTAGGCTGAATGTGGCTAATACGAAGATTACAAATCTAGGTCTCATTCGTATTCTAACTATGGTCATAAATACAAATTCCACCAAGTTTGTCAACTCCATAAGAGCTAGTGAACATGCCATTCGTGTAGACCATAGTGAATTTATAAAATGTGCATGAATGATACATTCATCAGACATTTAATATTTACAGAATTAAACTATATGCAATACAATCCTAGTCTAAGCTGAAATTTAAATTCTTATTCCAAATTTAATTTAATTTACATCACTATTGAATTTAAATACATGAAATTAAAGGAAAGTAAAGTCTTCAATGTCCCTGCAAAACTAGAAAACTTTGTTAGTGATGATATGTTGGCTTTTCTAGATTTATCCAATAATATCTAGAAATTACTGGATTTTGCTAGACATAAGCCTTTTTGCCATGATTCCCTTAAATAAAAATTGATAAAATATGAAATAAGATTGAATAAATATCAAAGATAAGATATGAAATTTTGAAATTGGGGGTCAAAATGACCAAAATACCCTTGATGGCAAGACTATGGCCTTGAAATCAAGGTTTTCAGAAAGATATTTTGTAAAAATGCAAGTATTAAAATTCAAATAAGAATAAATTGAACTAAGTATGATATGACATGATTAAAAATATTAAAATTAGAGTTTAGAATTTCGAAATTGAGGTCAAATGACCAAATTGCCCCCGATAGCAAGACTATGGCCTTGAAATCAAGGTTTTCTGAAATAGATTTTGGTAAAAACTTGGGATTTATGATTGAAATAAACACAAAATCAAACATGAAACACCCTAATATGATTATAGATATGATTAAACCCTAAAAACATGAAATTATATGCGAAAATCAAGAAATATCACCAAAATTGTGATTTTATCAGTGTTTTTGGATCTTTCAGGTATCCTGTTTTGCAATTTTATTAATTCAGACATCAAATGAATTCTAAATTTCATAAAAATTAGCACAGACACTTATTATAACCCTAAAATCAGATTGGAATTGCAAAAATAATTTTTTGACATTATTTTAATCCGAAAATTGCATTAACAACCTAAAATAAGTTATTTTTAACCTAGGTCACCAACCAGTTTCAAAGTTATACCCGAATCAGGGGTCAATTCTCCATGAAAACTTCTGAATTTTTACAGAGATACACTAAGACAAAAACAGAGATTTACCAATTTACAGATCGGAAAAATCATCTCCGGTTAGGGAGAAACCCTTCCGGCAATCTGAACTAGAATCTAACAAACCTAACAGTGGTTAAAACAGCTACTTCAGATTGAAAATATAGACATAAATAGCAAAATTAATAAAAAAATTCTGAAATTTTAACAGTAAATAATATACAAAAAAATAATAATACTCACTTTTTACAGATCATGAATCGGATCTGTGGTTTGGGATTTATGAACAACACAAGTCTGATTAAAGTTTTGGTAAACCCTAACAAGTTTTAAATTGAAAATCACACTTTCTGTCAAGTGGAAAAATATTAAACAGATATAAAAAAATCTAAAAATTTTACAGTAGATAAATCTAATCAATATAAATCCATGGCACTTTACAGATCTCAAATCGGATATAGGATGAGAAAAATATCATCACAGCAAGTTACCTTTCTGATTTTAACAATGATTTTAAAGCTTTAAAAACTTGATTTGATGTCTGATTTTTCTGACAAGGTTCCCGAATCCCAAAAACTCTGATTTTTTTACAATAGTTCATTTACATATGCATTTATCTCATATAAAAAAATCAGCAATTAAAAGTGAATATTTCAATCCTAAACAGCATGCTCTTTTCTGTTCTAAACTAAAAACACACAGAAATCTAATAAACTTGAGAAAACATGCATTAACTAATGAAAAACAATACAATAAACACTAAAACAGTAAAATAAAAATTATTTCTATGCTGCAAAACGTGTAATAAACATGGATAAACAAATAAATAAATAAAATACATGGAATCAATGGCTGGAATTTAATGTTACCTTTAAAAGCATGGATTTAACCCATTAAAAGGGTAAATCACATGTTTTATCGGTTAATAATATAAAAAATAATGCAATAAACGATTCTAATGGATTAGAATCATTAAAAACATCATGAAATAGAGTTAGATCATCTTCTTGAATTGATTTTGGGGTTCTTGGATGAAATCCATAGTTAAATCCATGAACACAAGAGTTTCCATGGTGAAATCTATTGAAAAATCATAAAAAACTAATAAAAAAATAATAAAATAATATTAAATAACTCACCTTGGGGCTGAAGCTGCAATGGAGAAAGGTGGAGGTGCTGGATAGGAGAGAGAAGCCACAAAAATTTGAGAGAAAAAAAGCCCCTTTGACCCCCTTTAGGTCCCCTATTTATAGATTTTTTTTTTGGATTTGTTTAGGAAGAGTTTTGATTTTCTTGGACTCTTTTTAATTGTTTTTGATAAACCACATGGGGAGGACAATTTTTTTGGAGAATTCTAACCTAAATTGACTCTAAATTATCCCTAATTAATACCTAATTAAACCCTAGAAAGTCCAAATGTGGCACCACCTAGTATGAACCCACATTTGGTTTTTAAAACTTGAATTTAAAACCTTTAAAAACCAATGGTTTAAAACTTAAATAAAATTGATTTTTAAAATTGATTTTGACTCTTGACCTTCCTAATTAAGCCCCTAACTAACCTAATACTACTAATTAGAGCTCTAACTGACCTAAAAACCCCAAATGTGGCGCCATTTGGGTTTTTCAAAAACCTAATTTTTTTAAAACTTTAAAATCAAAGTTAGAAACTAGAGTGAAGATAGGGGTTTTTAAAATTAAATTTTGACTCACCTAGACATCTAAACTAAGTAGGACCTAGTCTAATCCTAACTTTTACAAATGTGGCGCCACCTTGAGTGGGCCCCACTTGAATTTTCAAAAACAATTTTAAAGCTTGAAATTAAGAGAATTTTCAAAAGAAATTCAAAAGTAGACTTGAAATTAAAAGTTTTGAAATGACATAGAGTTCCAACTGGGTCAGAACTCCTCTGGATATGTTGCCAACTGAGTGGACCTTACATCAGAGTTTTGAAAATTTGAAATAAATATTGAAAATGGCTTTGAAAAGGGGTTAAAATCAATAGTTGAAATTCAAAGTTTTGAAAGTAGAGTCTCAAGCGAACTGGAAATCCGGGTTAGAGTCCTGGATTTTTAGGACTCTGTGATTTTGGTTTTTAAAAGCCAAATGAAGGAGTTTTTAAAAAGATTTAATTGAAAATGGTAAAACAAGTCAGAAAATACAGTCAGGGTTAGACTCCTAACTCAATCAGAACTCTAAAATAGAGTCCTGAATTAACTGGACTCTACAAAATGACCTAATTTTTGAAAAACAAATGAAAATAAATGAAAATAGAAGTAAAACAGACTCTAGAACAAACTCCTGACTAGATTAGGACTCTGGGACAGAGTCCTGATCAGACTAAAACTCTAGATTTTTTTGGTATTTTCTGAAAAACAGTTGAAAGAACTTGTGAAAATAGCGAAAACAATAATAAATATTGGAATAAAATAGAGTTCTGATTCAACTAAGACTCTGGGGACAGAGTCCTAATTGAACTAGGACTCTCAGTTTTTTGGATTTTCTGAGAAAACAAATGAGAGAATTTTGAAAAACTGTTAGAAACAGGATGAAGTTGAAGTTTTGGTTCAGAGTCCTGATGTGATTAGGACTCTAAAAAAGAGTCCTGATTCGATCAGAGCTCTAAGAATTTTAGTTTTCTGATAAGAAAATGATGAAATTTGGGTAAAGCTTTTGAAAACCAGTGAAAATGAAGTATAAAATCAATTTTGGATAGAGTCCTACTTTGATAAGGACTCTGGGGTAGAGTCCTGATTTGATCAGGACTCTGAGATAAAATCTCAGAATTTTGAAATTCTTTGATAAAAGTGTAATAGTTTTGGTAGATTGAAAGATTTTTGAAAGATTCTTTCAAAATTGAAATCAGGATCAGAGTCCTGATCCAACTAGGACTCTCTGAACAGAGTCTTGTTTTGACTAAAACTCTGAGTTTCTGACTCATTTTGAAAGATTTGATTGAAAATGGATAAAAATAGCTGTAAAAGGTTAGAGTCTCAATCCAATTGAAACTCTGAAGAAGAGTCCTGATCCGACTGGACTCTTGAAGAAGAGTCCTGATCCAACTAGGACTCTAAAATTTTGGCCAAAACAGAAGATTTTAAAAGATTTTCTCCAAAAGCAGGTAAAAAGGTAGTGAAAAGTAGAGTTTTGATCCGACTAAGACTCCGAAAAAAGAGTCCTGATCCAACTAGAACTCTAAAATTTTTGAGATTTTTGATAAGTGAAGGAATCCAGAAGCGACACCACCTAAATGGGCCTCATCTGAGAATTGAAATCAATTGAACTTGAGTTTGAAATGAATCCAGATTGTTTTCTGAGAAAACATTTCGAAATATAAGGTCCTAGGGGTTGGCATGTGACAGAATGCTGATTAAAAACCCAAGTTTTAACAATTGATTTTGAAAGAAAAGTTTTAAAACTCAAATCTGGATTAAATATTTTGAAAACAAGAGTGCTGGATCTCGAAAATGAGATGTAATGACATGCAATGCTATGCAATGCCATGAAATGGTATGATGAATTCATGCAGTGATATGCAATGACATATGAAATGTAAGCACTGGATAAGAGTGAAAATTTGGGGTGTTTACAGGCCCCCTTTCCATAAGAGAAGCCTAGAAGTAGGGAGTTTTGACGAAAACTTTATTTCTCTTCGAAAGTTCATTTTTCAAACACCTCCTCTTCAGGGAAGAGAGGAGTATCTTTTCATTACCCTTTCAGGTAAGGGTCAAGCCTGAGTCTCTCCTTTGGGGAAAGGAGAGAAGAATCTAGACATGGATGTGTCATTTAGATCTCAAGTGATTTCTTTCACCAAGGATTTCAAGAATATTTTGCCAATTTGCTATAAAAAAAATAGTTGTTGATCTTAAAAAATCTTTTATTGCATAAAATGAATTATCTCAAATTACTTTCAGTATTACTTCCAAAAGAGCGAAGCTTTTGCGAAGAAGGATTCAAATCTAAATTCTTTTTATTGACCAACAAAAGGGATGAAGAATAAATCCTCGATATGGCCACCAAAGAAAATTCAATGTTGTCGCAAAGCCATAAGTGATTGATATTGATCGAAGCTATGGCACATTTTTAAACATCATTCTTGTAAAGATAAGGCAGTGGAAATATCCTGAGCGATAAAAAAAAAAGAGTTTATTCAATTCTTATATCTCCTCAATCACCCAAGCTGTATTTAAATATCTGCAAAAGGGATCTCTCAATGGTCGTCAAGATGAAGATGAATTATGTGAGTTAGACCCCCGGAGCCAAAGAAGATTTGGATCATCTCCAAGATGAAGGAGTTTGTGACGGATCCTTCCAAGGAAAGTTCAGATCACCGTCAAGATGAAGGCGACTGCGATGAACCTCTCGACAAACCCTAAAAGATATTTCATTTCAGCTGATCATCAAGAGATCACCAGCCAATGAGTCAATATCGTCAATATAATCCCTGAGGCAAAGAAGGATTAGAACATCTCCAAGATGAAGGAGTTTGTGATGTATCCTTCTAAAAAGAGAGAAAAAGCTAGGACATCTCCAAAATGAAGGATGATGTAATGAATTTCCCAGAAACCCAAAAAGATCTAATTTTTTGAAAAAAAAATAGTACATATCAAGGATCCAAGGATATCAAACTATCGAATCTGCCAAGAATCTTTTTTAATTTTGTGAAATTCTTTTATCAATATCCTTTCACCAATTGCTTTCACAATGAGAATTCTTTCTTTTCCGTTCATATCAAGGAAATTGATAGCCTCCTTGAGAGAAAGTCAATTACAAGCAATTTGAATTCGAATCTTGATTCTACGGAGTTAAGCCCAATTGAAGGTAATACTTCAAGTAGAAAAGAGGGAATATTTTTCATATAAATATACTTACATTTCAATCATTTTTCAATCAACTACACTTTTTATCTTATTGGCAATCTTTTCAAGTTATCCTGACATGAAGTGAGAGCTTGATGTCTATTTTGATGTATCCAGGAGTTGTTGTTATCCCTTTTAGGATCGGATGATGGGAGTTGTCCAAGATCCTTCCCTTCTTGTTTTGATCTGAGTGCCTAGGCTCTCAGATTTGCACACTTCCCTGTGTTCCCCACTGTCCCACCATAGACAGTTTTCGTTCAGGTTAAGGGTTAAACCTAAATTTTCTGCAAAAAGGTCATCTGTCTTAAAAGCCATTCAGTCTCAGCAATGAGACGCCCAAGATCAATCCCTTTTCAAGCTTTAGGGAACCCCCTTTCTTCCTTTTGCAATCCCTCTCAGATTTATTGTGCAAAATTAGAAGGTCCCATCATGGTTTCTTCATTTGAGGATTCCATTTGTTGTCCCTTTTCAGGTTAAGCCTGCGCCTCATTTTTTCACGAGGTATCGTCCCCTTTCAGGTTAAGGGTTAAGCCTGAACCTCATTTTTCCACGAAGTATCGTCCCCGATCAGGTCAAGGGGTTAAACCTGAGCCTCATTCTTATGAGGTATTTCGCTTCCCGTCCCATCCAGGTTAAGGGCTAAGCCTAAGCCTCATTTCGATGAGGCGAATCTTACTCTTTGTTCTCTATTCCATATCTATCATCATCATCTGAATTAATTCTTTCACACCCAGCCAAATTTTTTTAACTGGGGCATTTTGATAGTCCAAATTTGGTGTGTTTTTCTTTGCCACTAAGCTCAGCTTACAACCGACTTAGTAGCAAAGAGGGGCATCTGTAAACACCCCAAATTTTCACTCTCATCCAGTGTTTATATATTTATGTGTCATTGCATATCATTGCATGCATTTGGCATATCATTTCATTGCATTGCATAGCATTGCATGTCATTACATCTCATTTTCGAGATCCAACACTCCTGTTTTCAAAATATTTAATCCAGATTCAGGTTTTAAAACTTTTCTTTCAAAAATAATTTTAAAATCTGGGTTTTTAATCAACATTTTGTCATTTGCCAACCTCCAGGACCTTATATTTTGAAGTGTTTTTCTTAGAAAACAATCTGGATTCGTTTTAAACTCAATTTTCAACTGATTTTAATTCTCAGGACCCATTTAGGTGGTGTCGCTTCTGGATTCTTTCATTTATCAAAAATCTCAAAAATTTTAGAGCCCTAGTTGGATCAGGACTCTGTATTTTCATTTGTTTGAATCTTTTTGAACCTTTTTAAAACACCATTCTGATTTTAAACCAGTTATGGTCATATCCCTTGTATGTTTCCTCCGTTTTGGCCAAAATCTTAGAGTCCTAGTTGGATCAGGACTCTTTTTCTAGAGTCCCAGTCGGATCAAAACTCTACTTTTTACTACCTTTTCTACCTGTTTTGGAGAAAACCTTTCAAAATCTTCCGTTTTGGCTAAAATTCCAGAGTCCTAGTTGGATTAGGACTCTTCTTCAAGAATCTCAGTCGGATTAGAACTCTTCTTTAGAGTTTCAATCGAATTAGAACTCTGTCTTTTGTCGCTATTTTTTACATGTCTTTAACCAAATCTTTCAAAATGAGTCAAAAACTCAGAGTTTTAGTCAAAATAGGACTCTATTCAGAGAGTCCTAGTGGGATCAGGACTCTGATCCTGATTTCAATTTTGAGAGAATCTTTCAAAAATCTTTCCGTCTATCAAAAGTATTATACTTTTATCAAAGAATTTCAAAATTCTGGGATTTTATCCTAGAGTCCTGATTTGAACAGGACTCTGCCCCAGAGTCCTGTTCAAATCAAGACTCTATCCAAAGTTTGTTTTCTCACTCCATTTTCACTGATTTTCAAAAGTTTTGTTTAAATTTCATCATTTGCTTATCAGAAAACCAAAAAATTCTTAGAGTTCTGATCGAATAAGGACTCTTTTTCAGAGTCCTAATCAGATCAGGACTCTGAACCAAAACTTCAATTTCATCCTGTTTTTAATTATTTTTCAAAGTTCGCTCATTTGTTTTCTCAGAAAATCCAAAAATCTGAGAGTCCTAGTTCAATTAGGACTCTGTCCCCAGAGTCTCAGTTGAATCAGAACTCTGTTTTATTTCAATACTTATTATTATTTTCACTATTTTCACACGTTCTTTCATTTGTTTTTCAGAAAATACCAAAAAGTTTTAAGAGTTTCAGTTCGATCAAGACTCTGTCCCAGAGTCCTAATCCAGTTAGGAGTCTTTTTTAAAGTCTGTTTTTACTTCCATTTTCTTTTATTTTCATCTGTTTTTCAAAAATTAGGTCATTTTGTAGAGTCTAGTTAATTCATGACTCTATTTTAGAGTTCTGATTGAGTAAGGAGTCTAACCTTGATTGTATTTTCTGACTTGTTTCAGCATTTTTGATAAAATCTTTTCAAAAGCTCCTTCATTTGGCTTTTAAAACCCAAAATCTCAGAGTCCTAAAAATCCATGACTCTAACCCGGAGTCCCAATTCGCTTGAGACTCTATTACCAAAAATTCTAAATTTTAATTATTGATTTTAACCCCTTTTCAAAGTCATTTTCAATGTTTATTTCAAAATTTTCAAAACCTGATATGGGCCCACTCAGTTGGCGCCACATCCAGAGGAGTTCTGACCCAGTTGGAACTCTATGCCATTTCAAAACTTTTAATTTCAAGTTTACTTTTAAAGATCTTTTGAAAATTCTCTCAATTTCAAGCTTTAAAATCATTTTTGAAAATTCAAATGGGGCCCACTCGGGGTGGCGCCACATTTGAAGAAGTCAAGGTTAGACTAGGGTTAGTCATTGTCCTAGTTAGGTTATGGGTTTAGAGGAGTCAAAATCAATTTTGAAAATTCATTTTATTTAATTTTTAAACCATTGGTTTTTAAAGGTTTTAAATTCAAGTTTTAAAAAACCAAATGTGGGTCCACACTAGGTGGTACCACATTTAGACTTTCTAGGGTTTAATTAGGTGTTAATTAGGGATTAATTAAAGTCCATTTAGGTTAGAATCCTCTAGGAAAATTGATGCCCTTAGTGGATTTATTAGAAAAAGTCCTGAAAAAAAGAAAAACCTCTTAATTAACCCTAATTAAGTGACTTTTTGAAAACCTATAAAAAGGGGAGTTCAAGAGGTTAAAGGAGGCTAAATTTCTCTCAAATTTTCGTGGTCTCTCTCCTCTCTCCAGCACCTCTTCTTCCTCCATTGTTGCAGCCCCAAGGTGCCGATTTTTATGAATTTTGGAATCCATTTGACGCTTGAATATATCAAATAGCAGAACAGGATACATGCAGGATCCAGAAACATTGCAAAAATTGTGATTTTCATGATATTTTATGATTTTCATGATATTTTATGATTTTCATGTATAAGTTCATGTTTTTAGGGTTTGTTCATCTTTAGAATCATATTAGGATGATTCATGATTAATTTTGTGCATATTTGACTTCATTTGAACCCTAAACCCAAAGTTTTTACCAAAATTTATTTCAGAAAACCCTGATTTCATGGCCATAGTCTTGCTATCAGGGGCATTTTGGTCATTTGACCTCAATTTCAAAATTCTAAACCCTAATTTTCTCATTTTCTATCATATAACATCATATTTGATTTGATTTATCTTCATTTGAATTTCAAAAGTTGTATTTTGCAAAATATCTTTTTGAAAACCCTGATTTCAAGGTCATAGTCTTGCTATCAGAGGTATTTTGGTCATTTTGACCCCAATTTCGAATTTTCAAATCTCATCTTCATTATTTGTTTAGTTTTATTTCATATTTCATTAAGTTTATATCAAGGAATCATGGAAAAAGGCTTATATCTAGCAAAATCCAGTAATTTCTAGATATTACTGGATAAATCTAGAAAAGCCAACATATCTTCATTAACAAGTTTTCTAGTTTTGCAGGGATATTGAAGATTTTTTTTTTTGTATTTAAATTCAATTAGTGATGTAAATTAAATTACACTTTGGAATAAGAATTTCAATTTCTGCTTAGATTAGGATTTGCATTGCATATAGTTTTAAACTTTGATATATAACTGCTATGAATGCATTATTCATGCACATATTACAAATTCACTGTGGTTTACACGAATGGCATGTGCACTAGCTCTTATGGAGTTGACAAACTCGGTGGAATTTGTATTTATGGCCATAGTAAAAATATAAATGAGACCCAGATTTGTGATCTTCGTATTAGCCACATTCAGTCTACACTCTTAGGCTAACTTCAAAATGCACTGCATTTCTCAAAAATACAAAAGGATTTTCTCAATTCCTCAAAATCAAGTCTTTCAAATCCATATTCATTCATTTCATTCATTTGCAAATTCCAATTCCAATTCAGAGAAATCAATTTTCTTAAAATTTTCCAACTCTTACTTAGAAATTGATTTTCTCAAAACTTTGAGCTTTCAAATGGTATTTCAAGTATTTATCAAGTTTAAATCATGATTTTCTAAGTTATATATTCAATTTCAAAGTTTGAATTCAGAAAGATCAAGTTTTTTCAAAGTTATTTGAAATCGATTTTCCCAAAACCTCTATATTCTTTAGAAATCGATTTTCATTTTCCTCAGAAATATTCTTTCACCATGATTCACGATTTTCCAAGTGACATCTTTTCCAAGAATTCTCCAAGTATTTCAAATCTCAAAGAAAACATCATGTCTTCAAATCTGCATTTTTCAAAAAATCCATAGCACATGCCTGATTCTTTGTACATTTAGGAAATAGAACACGATTTAGACAAGTTGAGCAAAGATAAGCACACTTTTGATCCTTGGTTCAATTACCCCTGGTAAAGGCACCAGGAACGGTTGAACCTCCTACCGACAGGCGAGTCCCATTCTTCGGAATTATTCTGCATTTTAAAATGGAGGTGAGTTATTTTCAAAATCTTTTTCAAAGGTCAGTTTGACTTGTAAAAGTAAAATTTTGCGATGATAACAGGTTTGGCAACCAAGATGGGACCTTCTCTCTCCTCCCAAATTGTCACAGGCTAATTTTATAAAAAAAAAACTAATAAAAAATAATAAAATAATATTAAATAACTCACCTTGGGTCTGCAGCTGCAATGGAGGAAGGTGGAGGTGCTGGAGAGGAGAGAGAAGCCACGAAAATTTGAGAGAGAAAGAGCTCCCTTTGCCCCTCTAAAGACCCATTTTTATAATTTTTCAAAACCCATGTAATTAGGACTAATTAATACCTAACTTTGACTTTTTCAAACTCTATCTAAAACCACCAAGGGAGGACGGTTTTTTTAACTCGCAAAATTTGTACTTTTGCAAGTCAAACTGACCTTTGAAAAAGATTTTGAAAATAACTTGCCTCCGTTTTAAAATGTGGGATAATTACGAAGAATGAGACTCGCCTGTCGGTACGAGGTTTAACTGTTCCTGGCGCCTTTACCAGGGGTAATTGAACCAAGGATCAAAAGTGTGCTTAACTTTGCTCAACTTGTCTAAATTGTGTTCTATTTTCTAAATGCACAAAGAATCAGGCATGTGCTATGAATTTTCTGAAAATACAGATTTGAAAACATGATGTTTGCTTCAAAGTGTGGAATACTTGGAAAATATGGCACTTGGAAAATTATGAGCCTTGTTGAGAGAATGTTTCTGGGAAAGTAAAGATTGATTTATGAAGAAATCTTGAAGTTTTGTGAAAATCAATTCTGAGGAATTTCAAGTAACTTTGGAAAACTTGATTTTTCTAAATTTAAACTTTGAAATTGAAGATATTATGATTTGGAAAACCATGATTTGAACTTGATAAATACTTGAAATACCATCAATTTCTGAGATTTGGAATTTGAATTTGCAAATGAATGAAATGAATGAATATGAATTTGAAAGAATTGATTTTGAGGAATTAAAAAAATCCTTTTGTATTTTTGAGAAATGCAGTGCATTTTAAAGTTAGCCTAAGAGTGTAGGCTGAATGTGACTAATACGAAGAACACAAATCTGGGTCTCATTCGTATTCTGACTATGGCCATAAATACGAATTCTACCGAGTTTGTCAACTCCATAAGAGCTTGTGCAAGTGCCATTCGTGTAGACCATGGTGAATTTGTACAGAATGTGCATGAATTGGCATACATAACAGTTATATATCAAAGTTTAAAACTATATGTAATGCAAATCCTAATCTAAGCAGAAATTGAAATTCTTATTCCAAAGTTTACATTTAGTTTACATCACTAATTGAATTTAAATACAGAAAAATAAAGTCTTCAATATCCCTGCAAAACTAGAAAACTTGTTAGTAAAGATACGTTGGCTTTTCTAGATTTGTCCAGTAATATCTAGACATTACTGGATTTTGCTAGATATAAGCCTTTTTCCATGATTTCCTAAGATAAACATAATGAAATAGGAAATAAAATAAAAAAAATAATAGAAATGGGATTTGAAAATTCGAAATTGGGGTCAAAATGACCAAAATACCCCCGATAGCAAGACTATGGCCTTGAAATCAGGGTTTTCAGAAAGATATTTTCTAAAATACAACTTTTAAAATTCAAATAAGGATAAATTGAACCAAAGATGATATGATATGATTAAAATATGAAAATTAGGGTTTAGAATTTCGAAATTTAGGTCAAATGAACAAAATGCCCCTGATAGCAAGACTATGGCCTTGAAATTAAGGTTTTCTGAAATAAATTTTGGTAAAAACTTTAGGTTTATGGTTTAAATGAAGTCAAATAAGCACAAAATTAATCATGAAGCATACTAATATGATCTTAAACATGAACAAACCCTAAAAACATGAACTTATACATGAAAATCAAGAAATATCACAAAAATCACAATTTTGGCAGTGTTTTTGGACCCTATTTTGCAATTTGATCCATTCAAGCATCAAATGGATTCTAAAATTCATAAAAATAGGCACCTGAACTTATTATCACCTTAAAATCAGATTGGTATCACAAAAATATATTTTTGATATTATTTCAACTTGAAAATTGCATTAAAACTTTAAAATAAGCTATTTTTACCCATGTTCACATACCAGTTTCAGTGTTAGACCCAAATCAGGGGTCCACTCACCATGAAAATTCATGAAATTTTACAGAGGTAAACTAGACATAAAAACAAAAAATTTCCTTTTTACAGATTGGAAAAACCATCTCTGATGAGGGAGAAACTCTTCCGGCAATCTGGACTTAAATATAACGAATCTAACCTTGATTAAAATAGATACTTCTAGTTGAAAATACATAAACAAATAGAAGACTTCATCAAAAATTTCTGAAATTTTGGAAGTGAATAGTAGGCAAAAAAACAATGAACTTTTTTTTTTACAAATCATGAATCTGATCTACGGTTTGAGATCTATGATTTTTATAAGTCCGATTAGGGTTTTGGTAAACCCTAACGAGTTTTAAATTTTGAATCCGACTTTCTATCAAAGGAAAAATACCAAAAAGAGGCAAAAAATTATCAAGATTTTACAGTAAATAGTTCACATCATTATAAATCCACTGCATATTACGGATCTCAAATCGGATATCGGATAAAAGAAATAACACAACTGCAAGTTATGCTTGAATTTAAATAACGATTTTAATAAACAAAAATCCCGATTTGACTTTGTATTTTATTAACAAGGTTCCCGAATTACAAAACATTTGATTTTTTTAAAGTAGTTCACTGACATATCCTTGTATCACATATAAAAAAATCAATAATTTTTAGCTATTATTTCAATATAAAATAACATGATTTTTATTGATCTGAAATTAAAATCTACAAAAATTTAAGAAATACTAAAAAAAAATTGATTTAACCATGAAAAACCATAAAATTTATCTAAACAGAAAAACAAAATTGATTTTAATGATGGAATACATGTAATAAACACTAATATGCTAAAAAAATAAATAAAACACAGGGAATCCATGGCTGGAATTGCTTTTACCCTTGAACCCATGGATTTAATCCATTTAATCAGATAAATCTCATGTTTTCTTGGTTAAGAATATAAAAAACAATTTAATAAATGATTCTAATGGATTAGAATCATGAAAAATAGCATGGAATAGGGTTAGATCAACTTCTTGAATTGAACTTGAGGTTCTTGAGGTTGAATTCATGATTAAATCCATGAAAGGGGAGTTTCCAGGGTGAAATCTATTGAAAAATCATAAAAAACTAATAAAAAATAATAAAATAATATTAAATAACTCACCTTGGGGCTGCAACTGCAATGAAGGAAGGTGGAGGTACTGGAGAGGAGAGAGAAGCCACGAAAATTTAAGAGAGAAAGAGCTTCTTTTGCACCTCTAAAGACCCATTTTTATAATTTTTCAAAACCCATGTAGTTAGGACTAATTAATACCTAACTTTGACTTTTTCAAACTCTATCTAAAACCACCAAGAGAGGACGATTTTTTGTGGTTTCCTAACCCTAAATGAACTCTAACTAAACCCTAAAAAGTCCAAATGTGGAACTGAAATTCCACTAGAGGGGGGGTGAATAGTGAAATACGATAAAGATCGATAAAATAAAATAATCAGGCAATAAGGCACAACACATAAAACACAAAATTTATACTGGTTCGGTCAATACCCAGACCTACATCCAGTCCCCAAGCAAACTACTTGAGCTTTCCACTATAACATCCGAGTCACCGGATAAATAGTACAACACCCTCTTCCTCAGAGGTCTTCTGCTCTCAACAGAGAAGGGGCACACCCTCTTCCACAGAGGTCTTCTTCTCTCAACAGAGAAGGACAACACCCTCTTTCACAGAGATCTACTTCTTTCAACAAAGAAGGAAAACAATGAATAACAGAGTTACAATACTTCCTATAGAACCTTCAGAATTATATGAATGCACGAATGAAGGATTCTCAGAATGTTCTGTTTGTCACTGAGAGGATACTCTTTGTCAAAGAGCTATACTTGACTTTTTCTCTTTTCTTTCTTTTCTTTTTCTCTTTCTTTTTCAAGGCTCTCTTTTCAAATATCGAATAAGAATTTTTCTCGTTGTAAACTCACATGTCCATTCCATTCCATGTTGAATAGTTTATTTGAGTGTGTTTATATAGCTTTAAAAAAATAGTAGTTACTTTTTGAAATCGTAGCCTTTTTGAGATGTGAAATGTTATGTCATTCCAAAAAACATCTTTAGAGAAATTCGAGAAAGCCTTTTTCCATAAAAGTAAAATATGGGGTACACTAGTCGTTGTAATATTTTAGGTAATACATATTTTATGTAAAAAGTCTATTTCTTATAATAGTACATTGAACGTTGGATTGTAGTTTTGTCTTTATCCTAATTAATGATTTGAGGTACATAAGTACTTCTTTACTTTAAATGAGTGTAAGTACAATGAGTGCTTTGAGATATTTATTTGTACATAGTCATGTCAAGTGTTTTTTTTTATGTTGTGTTTTTCAAAGTCTTCAGAGAGAATGAGGACTACAAGAAAGTCAACATTCTTGAGAAGGATATTTTAGCAAGGATTTCTTACAGGAGGTATTTAATGCTAAACAAAGAGAATGATGACTTCATGTAAGTCGACATTCTATGGGTTTGTAAAAAGGTAACTAGAGTCATTTCAAAACCTTTATTATATTTGTTTTCTTTGTGTAGCCGTTTTTCATGTTTTGTCTTTTTCCTATATTTGAAATCATTTCTTTAAAGAAGGTAACTAGAGTCTTTTCAAAACATATTATATTTGTTTTTCTTTATGTAGCCGATTTCATGTTTTGTCTTTTTCCTACATTTGAAATTATTTCTTTAAAGAAGGTAACTAGAGTCTTTTCAAAACATATTATATTTGTTTTTCTTTATGTAGCCGATTTCATGTTTTGTCTTTTTCCTACATTTCTTTTCATGTTGTCTTGTATATGATGTAAGGTACAATTATTACATTTTGAAATCATGTCAAAAATACCTTTTTCATAAAGGGTTGTAAGAAGGTACCATTATTAGTTTTCAAAAAGCAGCTTTTTGAAACTATCATATACTTTTATGATATAGGTTTTATGAATGAGTATGTAATATGCAATATGCATGTTCCTGAAGGTTCTGTTACATATGACTCTAAAGAAGAAAAAAATCTTCATCTTGAGGTAGCCGATCTCTTCAGTTGATCTTTAGGAATGCATGGCTCATCAAGCTTTTTCTTCAAGGAGTATGATTGCACTATAGTTGTACTTGAACAGGAAGTCTCCATCCTTTTTGGGTGAGATATCCTTGCATCAAATACTCGTTAGATTTATGGCAAAACATATTCAGTCATAATATAACATTTTTCAAGAGGACATATTATCATATCATATAAAATCAAATACGACAGTGTATCATATTATGTGACATCAAAACAGAGTTTCTCAACATTCTCCCCCTTTTTTGATGATGACAAAATATGCTCCCCCTGTCAAAAAAACATTATGCATAGAAATAATAATATTATAAAATATTGAAAAATGTTTAAAGAGAGTATTTCTACAATAATGGAGACAGGTTTTCTCCCCCTTTGTCATAGACAAAAAGGAAGGGATCATAGTAAGAGAGTTATTACAGACCAATAATAAATATTGCAGTAAAAAAAATAAGTTTATTCGGAAGGTGGAGTAGGTTGATGTGTAGGGGTGTCTAGATCCTGCTGTTGAGCTTGACGAGTCTGCTGCAACAAGGCTTGATTGCGAAGGATATGATCCTGAGAACGCTGGACATCCATCAGTGCAGAGAAGTAATCAAAGTTGGATGTTGGATCTTCTTCATCAGAGCCGGGAAGGTGCAGGGACCTTAGATTAAAGAAAGTAGCATCGAGGACCTGAGAGGGATGGAGGATAACTTTGTTGTGAAGGGATACTTTGAAGTATTTTAGAATGGGAGTTATAAAACACCCGAAAATAAGAGGCTTGAATTTTTGATAACGAAGAAAAAGGTCGAAAAGAATGTTGGACCAGTTTATCGGAGTAGAAGAAAAAATTGCGTAGATAAGGAGAGAGATTTTTCTTGGTACTAATCCCTTGCGTGGAGGCTTGGGATAAATATTGTGGAGAAGAATCTGGGCAAGCAGTTGAGCATGAGGTTGGAGATTCCTCATGTGCCAGGAAAGTTGTGAGCAGTTGGTGCAGAGAAGAATTTTTCGAAGTACCGATCGTTCAAGTGGTACTATGTTGTTGAGGTCTGTGCCGGTGGAAGGAAGGTTTAGAATTCTACCTAGTGAGGAAGCATGAAAGAACATCAGGCGTCCACGTACTTTGGTGGTGATGGTAGTTTGTTCATGATCAGAAGAAAAATTTGTATAAAATAGTCGAACTAGTTCAAGATAGTAGGCAGCTTGGGATGAAGATCCTAGTAGGTGTTTGAGTTCAGAGAGAGAGCTGTCTAGGTCAAATAGCATGAAGTCTTCATAGTGAACCAACTTTCCTTCATGAATGGGTCAAGAACAAAGGGAGTTGTAGAAGTGAAAAAGATATGGATACCGTAGATCTGTGGCAGTGATTGCAGAGTTTGAGGAGGAAGCCATTGCAAAAAGGGAGTTGAGAGAGAAGGAACGAGTTTGAAAGTATGTATGAAGATAGTGAGCTACGAGTGGTATTGGTGAGGAATGAACCAATCAATTAAATAGATGAGAAAAAATAATTGTGACAATAATTGAATGACAATGGAAGTGAATGATTTTTGGATTGTAGTTTGAATAAGGAAATTCGTGAGTTGTAAGTTAAGGGTCTTGTGAATGACAAATCAAATCAATGGTGGAAGATAGTGTATTATATTGGTATGTAAGTTAAGAAGGACATAGATTTGAACAAATATACTATGGGAGAGTTTATCAAGTGGTGAGAAATGTCATGAATTGAGTATGGAGTGTCATATTGAAGCGAGTGAAGAAAATAATGGCCTAATAAAACAAACAACTTTTTTTACATGATATTACTTGATGTGGAAGCATTCCAAATTCGTGAAGAGTGATTTTGGAATAAGACAAACCAAGATAAGAGAGTGAGAGGCAATAATTTGTTATTTAATAAGTATATATTTTGATATGAGTGAAAAAAGGATGAATAGACATAAAGAAGGGTGATACGGATATGTGGTTTGAAAGATATGACATTTTTGAAAGAAAAGAATGTCTTAAAAAATGTGTCATGATTAATGTGTCTTCACATTTGTAATTTTTATGAGTATACGTAAATATGAGAGGGACACACTTTGACTAGAAATAGTGGTAAGAGAGATGATGAGACAAGAAGATATTCATGAGTGAAGAGTAATAATTGCTTATATAAGAAATATTTTTATGGATATGCGTGGAAGGAGTGAGAGTAGTCATAGAGAAAAGTGAGATGACATATATGGATTTTCGAGTAGTATAAGAAGTAATAAAAAAATCATGATTGATATGAGATAAAAGACATAAAATAAAGTTATGATTGACATGAATTATTGTTTATTTGATAAACATATTTTTAAAGAAACTCGATTTGAGGAAGTTCATAGTTTTTAGAGAATAAAGTTAAGTTTTAAACTAGTAAAGGAGTCACAAACACGGATTGACAGGAATGGAGGCTCAATTCGTATGAGAGAGAGAAAGTACTAAAGGTACTAATGAGAATAAAAAGTGAAGGACAAGGTTTTAATGAGTCTCGATTGGAGAGAGATATATGAGAGAGTCATGGTCACGGATGAAAAGGAGCTTCGTATAATGTAGAGAGAGAGAGATAAAAAGGTGATACAAAACGTACTAATGGGTGGAGTACAAGTGTTTTTACAATACTTTTTGTAAAAGATGTAAAGCATGAAGAGATGATAATAGATAGTTCTTTAGGCTATGATATAAAAGATGATATAGTAAAAATTTACGTGAGAACATAGCAACTAGATAAAAAAAACAAAAGAACAAAAAAAAATCATTCGATTTTAACTAACAATTTGAAAAGCAAGATTTCTCATAAAAAAATATGTTATCATGTTGAAGGTGAATCAATTTTTCGTAAGAGGTTTTCACAAAAGGACAAAATAATAAAGGAGTTATGAGATGAGTGATGTGAACAATGTTATGATAGCTTTTAATATAATTAGTTTTTATGGATATGAGTGAAAGGAGATAGGACAAGGAGTCATAATGGATGTGTACTTGAAAGATGACAAGTTGAAAGACATAAAGAATGAGTCTTATAAGAGTTTAGAGTATACGTGAATATGGAAACCTAGTTTGACTAACAAAAATCGATAAAAAAAACTTTTAAAATAAGATTTTAACAAAACTTATAAGAAGTATTATAATAAGTGTGATTAATTTATAAGTCACTTAGTTTGCATATTCCTAGTTCTCTTCTAATTCGTGTAAAGTCTTCATGTTTCAATGGTTTAGTGAATATGTCTGCTAACTGTTGATTAGTGGGTATGAATTCCAGTTTAATTATTTTGTTTAGGACTTGTTCTCTTAAGAAGTGGTGTCTTATTTGAATGTGCTTAGTTCGTGAGTGTAAAATAGGATTCTTAGATAAGTTTATAGCACTAGTATTATCACAGAAGATAGTTGTATTTTCAAAATTTAAACCAAAATCTTTTAGGGTTTGTTTCATCCAGATAACTTGTATACAGGCTAGGCTAGCAGCAATGTATTCGGCTTCAGTAGTTGATAAGGATACACAATTTTGTTTCTTACTGAACCATGATACAAGAGAGTGCCCTAGCATATGACATGTTTCACTTGTGCTTTTTCTGTCAGATTTACTTCCAGCAAAGTCAGCATCACTGTATGAGATTAAATCAAATATAGAGGATTTTGAATAGAATAATCCAAAATCAATTGTGTCTTTTAAATATTTCATTATTCTTTTTACAGCTTTAAGATGTGATTCTTTTGGATTTGACTGAAATCTAGCACACAAGTAAACACTGAACATAATATCTGGACGGCTAGCAGTTAAATAGAGAAGTGATCCTATCATACCTCGGTATACCTTTGTATCAACAAACTTACCATCTTCATCTTTGTCCAAAACAGTAGTAGTGCTCATAGGAGTAGATTTTGAAGCAGTTGAGTTCATGTTGAACCTCTTCAGAAGTTCACGAGCATACTTAGACTGATTGATGAAAACTCCATCCTTGGTTTGCTTAATATACAGTCCAAGAAAGTAGGTGAGTTCTCCCATCATACTCATTTCAAATTCTTTCTGCATGGACTTAAAGAATTCTTCACAAAGAGTGCTGTTAGAAGATCCAAAGATGATATCGTCTACATATATTTGAACAATTAGGGTATGATTATTCACTATTTTTATAAATAATGTAGAGTCTGCTTTGCCTACAGAAAAGCCAGTTTTTAACAAAAAGGTTTTAAGTCTATCATACCAAGCACGAGGTGCTTGTTTTAAACCATACAAAGCACATTTGAGTTTGAAAACATGATCTGGATATTGTTCATTTTCAAATCCTGGAGGTTGTTTTACATAAACTTCTTCATTTATAAAATCATTTAGAAAAGCACTTTTAACATCCATTTGATATAGTTTAAAATCTATATAGCTTGCATATGCTAAAAACATCCTAATAGATTAAAGTCTACCAACAGGAGCAAAAGTTTCATCAAAATCAATACCTTCCTCCTGGTTGTATCCTTGAGCTACTAGTCTTGCCTTGTTTCTTATAACATTACCTGTTTCATCTAGCTTGTTTCTGAAGATCCATCTTGTCCCAATGATTGGATGATCCTTTGGTCTTGGTACAAGATCCCAAACTTCATTCCTTTGGAATTGATTCAGTTCTTCAGTCATGGCTAGCATCCAGAACTCATCGATGATGGCTTCATCAATCTTCTTTGGTTCAAGTTGAGAAATGAATGCTATATTTGCAATCCTTTCTAGCTGAGCTCTAGTCTGAACCCCCTTTGTCAGTTCTCCTAAAATCTGCTTTTGAGGATGATCTTTGATATCGACAAATGTTCTTTGATGATCATCTTCATTAGACTTAGCTGTGTTATCTAAAAATAAATCTGTACTTTCAACATCATCATCGTTAGTTTGCTTATGAACAGATTGATCAATAGATTCACAGAAACTAACATGCATAGATTCTTCAATAGACTTAGAACACTTATTGAAAACCCTGTATGCTTTACTATGACTTGAATATCCTAAAAATATGCCTTCATTAGATTTAGCATCAAATTTATCTAGGCTATCTTTTGTGTTTAGGATAAAGCATTTACAACCAAAGACTTTGAAATAGTCTATTCTTGGAGTTCTGTCATAGAATAGTTCATAGGGAGTTTTATTTAATAAGGGTCTAATGAGAACTCTATTTGTTATGTAGCATGCAGTATTAACAGCTTCTTCCCAAAAAGATTTAGCAAGATTATTGTGTTGAAGCATAGTTCTAGCAGATTCCTGAAGGGTTCTATTCTTTCTTTCTACTACACCATTTTGAGGTGCAACTCTAGGAAAGGCAAAGTTATGAGAAATACCATGCAAGTTACAAAAATTTTCAAACAGTTCGTTTTCAAATTCTCCTCCATGGTCACTACGGATTTTAACAATAGAACAAGATTTTTCATTTTGTAATTTTTTACATAAAATTTCAAATTGACAAAACGTATCACTTTTGTTTTTCAAAAATATCACCCAAGTAAATCTTGAGTAGTCATCTACAATGACAAAAACGTATTTATTGTGATTATGACTAGCTACCCTAGAAGGACCAAAAAGATCCAGGTGGAGAAGCTCTAGAGGTCTTTTGCTAGAAATGATATTTTTTGATTTAAAAGATGATTTTGACAGTTTTTCTAATTGACATGCATCACAAAAATAATTCTTTTTAAAAGATATTTTGGGTAACCCACGTACTAACTTATTTTTAGCTAATTTAGACATGTACTTAGAATTTACATGACCCATTCTCATATGCCATAAATGTTGAGAGTCATTATTAGCTATAAGGCAATGTTCTGTGATGTTTTCTAGGTATAGTTTATATATATTATTTTTTCTTATACCTTTTAAGATAATATTTTTGTTGGTGTCTGCTATAAGACAAGCATTATGATTAAAACTAACATTATAACCTGTATCACACATTTGACTAATACTTAGAAGGTTATGTTTTAAGCCTTTAACCAGGAGAACGTCTTTGATAAGAGGTTTATCTATATTTCCACTATTACCAATACCTATTATCAAACCTTTGTTGTTATCTTCAAAGGTGACGGTTCCTCCTTTTTTATGAAAAACAGCAAAGAGGTCTGAATGTCCAGTCATGTGTTTTGAACATCCACTGCCTAGAATCCATCTGTTCTTCTTGTTTGGAGCCTGCAAATCATTAAGTAAAATTTATTTTTGGTACCCAATTGGGTCCTTTTTTGTTAGACTTTGGAACCCATATCCATTTGGATTTGGGTTTGTCTATAGCCTTAGAGGAGTTAAAAAAATTAACATAATAATACTCCTTATTTGGTTCAGACGAACTTTTCACAAAAGTGGTCTTTTTATTCATACAAAAAGGTTTGTTGAAATGAGAGTAGCCAATACCATTCTTGTAGAAAGAGACTTTTTGAGAAGATAGGAGTTTATTCAAGTTCTCTTTTCCTTTAGTAAACTTGAAAACCGTATTCATAAGGTTTTCAGTTTTACTTTTTAATTCTGAAATTTCTACTTGCAGATTTTTAGTCTTGAAGCTAGTAGATAAGATTTCAGAAGTAATAAGAAGATTTTTCTTTTTCAACTCAGAGTTTTCACTGCTGAGCTTTTCATGTTTCTGTGAAAGCTCTAAATTTTCAGATTTTAAAGTTTTATTTTTAAAGCTTAATTTTCTAGATTCTTCAAATAGTTCTTGAAAAGCATCTAGAAGTTCTTCAAAGGAAAAATCAGAAATTTCACTTACAGAGCTTTCGTTTGCCATGAAGCACATGTTTGCAATTTCGGCTTCATCATCACTTGACTCTTCACTGGTGGATGGTTCTGAGTCATCCCATTGAGCATGCAGAGCATTTTTCTTGAAGAACCTCTTCTTTGGTTCCTCGGTCTTGGACTTTCTTTTGAGAAGGGGACAGTCACGCCTCAAGTGACCTGGCTTATTACACTGATAGCACATGGGATCTTCCTTAGGATCTTTTCTTTCCTTGTGCTTGTTTGGAAGCCGGTTCCTTCTCATGAAGCGCTGGAATTTTTTGGTTAGTAGCGCAATTTCGGATTCTTTATCTGAGTCTTCATTCTCAGATAGAGCTGGAAAAGCTAGAGTTTTCTTTATCGGTTGTTCTTCTTCCCTTCTTTCTTTCATGTGGACTTCATAGGCCATAAGATTGCCTATTAAGTCATCCAGAGTAAGCTTAGATAAATCTTGAGCTTCTTCAATAGCTGTAGTCTTTTTCTCCCAATCAGTTGTGAGATATCTCAAGATTTTCTTCACCTTTTGTGTCTGGGAATATGTTACACCCAGAGATTTTAGATCGTTGGTGATGTTGGTGAATCTGGTAAACATCTCTATGATGGGTTCATCTTTGTTCATTTTGAACAACTCATATTTTCTAACAAGAGATGAGATTTTGGCTTCTTTCACTTTGTTGGTTCCTTCATGAATAACCTCTAAAGAATGCCAAATATCATATGCAGATTCACATATAGATATTCTATTGAATTCGTTCTGATCAATGGCACAATATAAGGCATTCATAGCCTTTGCATTTAGGTTTGCCTTTTTCTTTTCTTCTTCAGACCATAAGTTATAGTCTGCAGATGGAGATGTGTATGGATGCTCAACAATTTTTCATACAGAAAAATCTATGGACTTGAGAAATATAGTCATTCCGCACTTCCAGTATCCATAGTTGGAGCCGTTGAAGAAAGGAGGACGAGATGCGTGTTGACCTTCAATATCACAAGCATAAGAGGTAGATGCCATTTGTGTTGGAAGACTTGTTATGTCGAAACCAGCAAACCTGCTCTGATACCAAATGAAATTCCACTAGAGGGGGGGTGAATAGTGAAATACGATAAAGATCGATAAAATAAAATAATCAGGCAATAAGGCACAACACATAAAACACAGAATTTATACTGGTTCGGTCATTACACAGACCTACATCCAGTCCCCAAGCAAACCACTTGAGCTTTCCACTATAACATCCGAGTCACCGGATAAATAGTACAACACCCTCTTCCTCAGAGGTCTTCTCTCAACAGAGAAGGGGCACACCCTCTTCCACAGAGGTCTTCTTCTCTCAACAGAGAAGGACAACACCCTCTTTCACAGAGGTCTACTTCTTTCAACAAAGAAGGAAAACAGTGAATAACAGAGTTACAATACTTCCTATAGAACCTTCAGAATGACATGAATGCACGAATGAAGGATTCTCAGAATGTTCTGTTTGTCACTCAGAGGATACTCTTTGTCAAAGAGCTATACTTGACTTTTTCTCTTTTCTTTCTTTTCTTTCTTTTCTTTTTCTCTTTCTTTTTCAAGGCTCTCTTTTCAAATATCGAATAGGAATTTTTCTCGTTGTGAGCTCACATGTTCATTCCATTCCATGTTGAATAGTTTATTTGAGTGTGTTTATATAGCTTTAAAAAAGTAGTCGTTCATGTTCATGCATATAATTCAGGGTTTATTAACATTTAAATATGCATGATTTTATAAAATAATGTTTCAAAAACCCAATTTTATGTTAGTTTTCGAGTAAATGTGCTAAAATGATTTAAAAATAGAAAATGCATGAAAAATAGTTTTTTTTTACATTTTTATACATATTTTAGTTTTTGTTACATTCATAGTAGTTTGGTTTTAGTTTTTATTAAAATTAAAAAAAAAAAAAAAAAACGGAGAAAAATAGTTTTATATTCATTTTAAGTGTTTGTTTTTTTTTTTAGAAAAGAAGAAAAAAATTATTATTAGAATAGTTTTATTTTTAGTTTCTTTTTAAATAAAAAAAAAAATTGTTTGTAACTTGTTGAAAAAAATTGTAACAAAACCATTGCACGGTTTGGTTTTTGATTTTTAAAAAAACTGAAAAAAAATTAATAGCAAACCGGCTGGAACCGGTTTGCAGTTTTTTTTAAAAGCTGAAAAAAAATCTGTACAAACCGGTGAACCGGTTTGATGTTTTTAAAAACCCAAAAAACGAAAATCTCCAGGCTTCCCCATTCACGGCTGGAGCTCTTTTCGTTCCCCCTCTTTTCCTTCTTCTTTCCTCCCTTCTCCACTACCGCCGGACCCCTCTTTCCTCTCTTTTCCCCTATCTTCTTCCCCTCTTCCTCTTTCCCTTTCTTTCAAGTCGGTGGTGGTGGACTCTTCAGTCCGGTGACAGCAGTGATGGAGGAAGCCGCCACACCTTTCCCCTAATCCTTCAGTTCACGGTAAGTTTTCCAAACTCTTCTTCTTCCTCCTCTTCTTTTTCGTTTCTTCTTCTTCATCCGAATATTCTTCTTCTTCTTCTTCTTCTTTTAACTTGTCCGATTATATTGTTTTTGTCTGAAAAAGAAAAAAAATAGAAATAAAACAAAAAAAAAAATTAAACCGATCATTGATGTTTCTGAAATGTTTTTCATCTGCTAATCAATTTCGTGCTGTCTTTAATTTTCTGTTTGTTATTTTTTTTCTCATTTCTAAAAATTTTGTTCATAGCGTGATTTAGTTCCAGATTTTTTTTTTACATTAATTTTTGTGTTGATTTCACTTGATCGGATATCTGGATTCCTTTTATTGCTGTGTTTTTTTTTTCTCTGATCATCATATATCTGTATTGAGTTCCATCAGATGACATGAGGTTTACTGCAAATCCGGAGATGGATTTTTGTTTAATGGTTTCTCCAGCAAGGGATTGTTTGAAAGCTCATTGAATGATTTCTGATCCGATATTACTGATCTCGGATTGAAGTACCACCTGAAATTTCTGGTTGATTATGTGATTTCTGTAGAAGGCTTGGTTAATGAAAGAGAAAGGTGTTCAACCATTTTGTCTGATTTTGAATTACTGGATCAAAAGTGACGATCATTGCTGTTCTCTGAATTAATTTGATCTCTGAATCAGTTTGAATGATCAATGTAATTTCAAATTTTTGAAGATCTATCTGATTTTCATTGATTTGAAGTATACTTTATTGAGTTTTTTTACAGTGTTGTTTTTAGCTCATTTTCCAGTGGTGGCTGTTTAGAATTTAAATCAGTATTGTGGAAGGAGTGATCAGATGGCTGGATTGCATTGTTAGTTCATTGAATTGTTAGCTATTAGTTGTTAGCATATTTGATTGGTACAAGCAATTTGTATTTTTAATTACTTAGTTAATTGTCATTAGGTTTATCTAGTTATTGTCATTTAGATTTCGTTTATTTTACTTTCCATTATTTTAGTATTCTCCGTTTAGCACTGTTTCTACTTTTCTATCTTGTACTGCTCGCGTTCATCTGAATTGTGCAGGATAGCACAGACTGGAGCAGAAGCGATTACGTGACACGAAGTACTAAGAATAAAGCTTCTTTTTGTTTTTTTTTAGAATTAGGAATTTAATTGGGTTTGTAAATATTGCACTTTACGCCCTCTACGAAGGGTATTCATTTGTTGTAATAGTTAGTTGTTTTACTTTTCTTAAACATTTTACATTTCAAATAATTCGGCAATAAAGGTTAGTTTAGATTTGTGTACTTGAATATGATATATTCCCGTTCCCTGAGTTCGACCCGGTCTCATCCACTAGTGAGAACCGGTTTTTATTATTTGATGTCTGGTTTTCACATGTTTTACATATAAAAATCTTTTCAAAATTACAACGATTTAAAAGAAGACATCAAATTTTTGGCGTCATTGCCGGGGAACGGCGTAATATTAGTATTCACTTTATTGCCTAGTGTTTGTGTGCATTTAGGTTTAGAACCACGTATGTGCATATCTTAGAGACGAGCTTACTTTTCTGCACAGCCCACCTACTAGGACCCCCTTAGAGGTGACTGTGTATGATTGGTACCGTACACATAGATTTCATATTTCTTTACATAATTTCTGTTATGTGTAACTCCGTGGTGTTTGTTTAGTTTTTGTAGTTTTTAGTTCACTCGCTTTGTGGTTTGCGTGGTTTGGCCGCTTAGTGCGTTAGTTAGGTAAAAAACCCAAAGTTAGGACGTGTGCTACACCGGTCTACTCCAAGGTGTACGCAATGGCTGACGATCATCAATTGATCCGTCCTTTGAGGGAGTACTTCATGCCAAATACGTATACTCCCACCTCCTGCATCACGAGACCTGATGTAGGAGCGAGCCATTTTGACATTAAGGCCAGTGTGATTCAAATGTTACCTTCGTTTTATGGCCTTAGCAATGAGGACCCATATCGTCATCTCGATGAATTCCTTGAGATTTGCTCGACTGTGTGAATCAATAATTTTGGAGACGACGCTATGAGGTTAACTTTGTTTCCGTTCTCTCTCAAAGATAAAGCCAAGCACTGGCTAAAATCTCTGGAGACGGTTTGTATTACTACTTGGGAAGGAATGCAAAGAGAATTTTTAAAAAAATATTTCCCAATTGGTAAGACGAACCAGTTTCGTAAAGCTATAACCAGTTTTTCTCAAATTGAGGGAGAACAGTTTCACGAGTCTTGGGAGAGATTGAAAGATCTTCTCTACAAGTGTCCCCATCACCAGGTGCCTCGTTGGCAGTTGGTGCAGTATTTTTATGACGGGCTTACTGAAAAGCATCGTCAAATGGTTGATTCGTCTTGTGGGGGCACTTTTATGCTCAAGAGTGAGGACGAGGCGTGGTCTCTATTCGAGACCTTGAGTGAAAACACGATGCATCATACCTTGTCTTCACAGCACGATAGGACTACATCTCTGTCTAGTGGTCCTAGGAAAGTTGGGATTTCCGAAGTTGGGTCTGAGTTAGAATTGCGTACCAAGGTTGACCAGTTGACTAGGAAGTTAGATCAATTCCTAACCAATTCTTCTAGAAGTCCAGTAGAAAGAGTGTGCGAGCTATATGCTAGCCCTGCACAATGTGTTGGGGATTGTCCGGCAGTGCCATTATATCCTGAATTTGTTCAGGAGCAGGTGAATGCTGCCCAAGGTTTCGCTAAACCCCTACCTGATTCATTTACATCATCGTATAACCCAGGTTGGCGAAACCAATTCATTTCCCTATCCCATCAGCCCTCCCAGACACAGTATAGACCCAGTAACCCTTCACAAGGTTACTCGCATCCTATATTTCCACAGGTTCATCCCCAGTATTGTCTACCTTCTCCTCAGGAGCCCATTCCAATTTCATCCTTTCAAGAGAAGATGCTAGAAGCCTTTTCTGATATCAAGGCCACTCTTTGTTCCCATACGCAGTCAATAGCCAAGCTAGAGACTCAAATGGGACAGTTAGCTCAGACATTGAGTAGGCAAAGCCAGGGGAACCTTCATAGTCAGTCTGTTGTCTCAAAAAGAGAGGATTCCATGTCATTTGACTTGCAACCCACTGATTCACATCATGAGCAAGTCAAATCTATTACATCCCTTCAGTATGGGAAGGCGTGTCACTCCACTCAGGAATCAACTCATGAACCTCATATCATTTCTACTGACGAGTCGATCTCCATGATACCTCAACAGAAGGGGCCTTACTCACAGCATACATTTTCATTATATAAAGCCCCATTTTCTCAACCTTTAGGATCACCAATTTTAAGTAAGCAAGAGGTACAGATGCAGAAGGTGCTTGATCAAGTCAAGCCAGGTCATATTCACCACTTGTGTGAAGTAGCATTCATTGATACTCGGTAGGTCCTAGACTCTCGATTCTTGACCAGTCTCTCAGATGAGACTAATCTCCGTTCTTCATGTCAAGAGAGTTTTGATACTACAGTTAGAGGTAGACGGGATGGAAATACAGTGCGTAGTGTCACAGATGACACTCTTTTCTTCATAGAGCCCAGTTGAGTCTCACTTCATGTCCATTGATCTCATGGACGATGAAGGATTTTTCCAGGGATCCGTCTAGCTGGGGACGTGAAACTTAGCGCTTTATGGGAGGCAACCCATATTCTGTACAGTATTACATTTGTTGTTAGGATTTGTAGATTTCATTTGGTTTTATTTTTCGTTTTCTATCTTTTCTATGAGTTTCATGTTTTGTCATGTATACATTGCATTCATTACATTCATAGAACGTGCATTTTTAATTCATGTCAGGTCATTCTACTCTTTTCCCTCATTTATTTCCGCTCATGTGCATTCACTTAGTTTCATATAAGCATGGGGGAGTGCCACTGGGACAGTGTCATTCAAGCATGGGGGAGGGTGTAGTTTGCACACCTTGATATTTCTGTTTATGTTCTTGCACATGTTTACACATATCTCATGAAAAGTAGATTTTTAAAGAAAGAGTTTGAACTTATATGAATGTTATTTCAAATCTGATGTTTTTAGAGGATTTTTTAGCCCCACGAAAAAATTTTCTGACATAGATCTAAAAATTATGGTTGTTTATGCGGATTTCGAAGAAATGATGATAGATACATGTTAGAATTTATTTTGAAACATAAATATGAATATGCACAGTTCTATTTTTGAAAAACTAAGCAAATGAACAAAAGCGTAAAAATGAGCTCAAAAGAAAAAAATAGCATGTGTTAGGTTGTTTGGATAATTCCACAATCCTTAGTAGATGGAACTTAGATGTAAGTTGAAACTTTTAATTCCATTTTCGAAAAGGAGAGTGGAAAACTTCGTGATCCTAAGTAACTGAGAACAGATACAAGTTGAAATGTTTGACTCTCATGTTATAAGGGTGAATGAAGGAAGTCACTTTTATGTCTTAGTTGATATCTTTTGGTATGTATTGAAAAAGTATAGAAGATATTGACATTGCACAAGGCAAAAAAGCAGACCACACGCAAGCTATAAGAGAAAAATAAGTGCGCAAAAAGAAAAAGCGTGAAAAGAAAAAAAAAGAGAGAGAAGAGCTTAAAAAGAAAGAAAAGTTAAGTGCTTAGAAGTGTGATTGAGAAAACCTGTGCAGAAAACATATGAGTGAGGATAAGTAAAAAATAATATGTTTTTATTGGATTTTCTAAGAATAAAACATAAATAATTGTGATAGTTAGAAAAGTGAAAGAAATTCTTTTTCTGTGGTGGTATATAAAAGACTCTAAATTATGTTTTGATTTTGAAATAACACGAAATATTTGTGAAAATAAAGTCTTTGATTACCTACTGCTTATGAGGATGTGTAATATTATGAATACATGACAGAGATGTTTGTGGGTAGCATCACTGCAAACCCTCACGAGACCTTACTCGTCCACTGGGGTAACCCAGGGGTTGAAAGGGCTTGTTGCATGAGCTAAATGCAACCGTGATTCCTACGAAAGTGAGTTAGGTGATAGTTTGATTTCTTGCATTTTTCTAGTTTGCTCGAGGACTAGCAAAACATATAATTGATCATGCATATCATTCAGGGTTTATTAACATTTAAATATGCATGATTTTATAAAATAATGTTTCAAAAACCCAATTTTATGTTAGTTTTCGAGTAAATGTGCTAAAATGATTTAAAAATAGAAAATGCATGAAAAATAGTTTTATTTTACATTTTTATATATATTTTAGTTTTTGTTACATTCATAGTAGTTTGGTTTTAGTTTTTATTAAAATTAAAAATAAAAAAATAAAAAATAAAAAAAATGGAGAAAAATAGTTTTATATTCATTTTAAGTGTTTTTTTTTTTTTAGAAAAGAAGAAAAAAATTATTATCAGAATAGTTTTATTTTTAGTTTCTTTTTAAATAAAAAAAAAAAATTTGTTTGTAACTTGTTGAAAAAAATTGTAACAAAACCATTGCACGGTTTGGTTTTTGATTTTTAAAAAAACTGAAAAAAAAATAATAGCAAACCGGCTGGAACCGGTTTGCAGTTTTTTTTAAAAGCTGAAAAAAAATCTATACAAACCGGTGAACCGGATTGATGTTTTTAAAAACCCAAAAAACGAAAATCTCCAAGCATCCCCATTCACGGCTGGAGCTCTTTTCGTTCCCCCTCTTTTCCTTCTTCTTTCCTCCCTTCTCCACTACCACCGGACCCCTCTTTCCTCTCTTTTCCCCTATCTTCTTCCCCTCTTCCTCTTTCCCTTTCTTTCAAGCCGATGGTGGTGGACTCTTCAGTCCGGTGACAGCAGTGGTGGAGGAAGCCGCCACACCTTTCCCCTAATCCTTCAGTTCACGGTAAGTTTTCCAAACTCTTCTTCTTCCTCCTCTTCTTTTTCATTTCTTCTTCTTCATCCGAATATTCTTCTTCTTCTTCTTCTTCTTTTAACTTGTCCGATTATATTGTTTTTGTCTGAAAAAGAAAAAAAAATAGAAATAAAACGGGAAAAAAAATTTAAACCGATCATTGATGTTTCTGAAATGTTTTTCATCTGCTAATCAATTTCGTGCTATCTTTAATTTTCTGTTTGTTAATTTTTTTCTCATTTCTAAAAATTCTGTTCATAGCGTGATTTAGTTCCAGATTTTTTTTTTACATTAATTTTTGTGTTGATTTCACTTGATCGGATATCTGGATTCCTTTTATTGCTGTGTTTTTTTTTTCCCTGATCATCATATATCTGTATTGAGTTCCATTAGATGGCATGAGGTTTACTGCAAATCCGGAGATGGATTTTTGTTTAATGGTTTCTCCAGCAAGGGATTGTTTGAAAGCTCATTGAATGATTTCTGGTCCGATATTACTGATCTCAGATTAAAGTACCACCTGAAATTTCTGGTTGATTATGTGATTTCTGTAGAAGGCTTTGTTAATGAAAGAGAAAGGTGTTCAACCATTTTGTTTGATTTTGAATTACTGGATCAAAAGTGACGATCATTGTTGTTCTCTGAATTAATTTGATCTCTGAATCAGTTTGAATGATCAATGTAATTTCAAATTTTTGAAGATCTATCTGATTTTCATTGATTTGAAGTATACTTTACTGAGTTTTTTTACAGTGTTGTTTTTAGCTCATTTTCCAGTGGTGGCTGTTTAGAATTTAAATCAGTATTGTGGAAGGAGTGATCAGATGGCTGGATTGCATTGTTAGTTCATTGAATTGTTAGCTATTAGTTGTTAGCATATTTGATTGGTACAAGCAATTTGTATTTTTAATTACTTAGTTAATTGTCATTAGGTTTATCTAGTTATTGTCATTTAGATTTCGTTTATTTTACTTTCCATTATTTTAGTATTCTCCGTTTAGCACTGTTTCTACTTTTCTATCTTGTACTGCTCGTGTTCATCTGAATTGTGCAGGATAGCACAGACTGGAGCAGAAGCGATTACGTGACACGAAGTACTAAGAATAAAGCTTCTTTTTGTTTTTTTTAAGAATTAGGAATTTAATTGGGTTTGTAAATATTGCACTTTACGCCCTCTACGAAGGGTATTCATTTGTTGTAATAGTTAGTTGTTTTACTTTTCTTAAACATTTTACATTTCAAATAATTCGGCAATAAAGGTTAGTTTAGATTTGTGTACTTGAATATGATATATTCCCGTTCCCTGAGTTCGACCCGGTCTCATCCACTAGTGAGAACCGGTTTTTATTATTTGATGTCTGGTTTTCACATGTTTTACATATAAAAATCTTTTCAAAATTACAACGATTTAAAAGAAGACATCAAATTTTTGGCGCCGTTGCCGGGGAACGGCGTAATATTAGTATTCACTTTATTGCCTAGTGTTTGTGTGCATTTAGGTTTAGAACCACGTATGTGCATATCTTAGAGACGAGCTTACTTTTCTGCACAACCCACCTACTAGGACCCCCTTAGAGGTGACTGTGTACGATTGGTACCGTACACATAGATTTCATATTTCTTTGCATAATCTCTGTTATGTGTAACTACGTGATGTTTGTTTAGTTTTTGTGGTTTTTAGTTCACTCGCTTTGTGGTTTGCGTGGTTTGGCCGCTTAGTGCGTTAGTTAGGTAGAAAACCCAAAGTTAGGACGTGTGCTACACCGGTCTACTCCAAGGTGTACGCAATGGCTGACGATCATCAATTGATCCGTCCTTTGAGGGAGTACTTCATGCCAAATACGTATACTCCCACCTCCTGCATCACGAGACCTGATGTAGGAGCGAGCCATTTTGAGATTAAGGCCTGTGTGATTCAAATGTTACCTTCGTTTTATGGCCTTAGCAATGAGGACCCATATCGTCATCTCGACGAATTCCTTGAGATTTGCTCGACTGTGCGAATCAATAATTTTGGAGACGACGCTATGAGGTTAACTTTGTTTCCGTTCTCTCTCAAAGATAAAGCCAAGCACTGGCTAAAATCTCTAGAGACGGTTCGTATTACTACTTGGGAAGGAATGCAAAGAGAATTTTTAAAAAAATATTTCCCAATTGGTAAGACGAACCAGTTTCGTAAAGCTATAACCAGTTTTTCTCAAATTGAGGGAGAACAGTTTCACGAGTCTTGGGAGAGATTGAAAGATCTTCTCTGCAAGTGTCCCCATCACCAGGTGCCTCGTTGGCAGTTGGTGCAGTATTTTTATGACGGGCTTACTGAAAAGCATCGTCAAATGGTTGATTCGTCTTGTGGGGGCACTTTTATGCTCAAGAGTGAGGACGAGGCGTGGTCTCTATTCGAGACCTTGAGTGAAAACACGATGCATCATACCTTGTCTTCACGGCACGATAGGACTACTTCTCTGTCTAGTGGTCCTAGGAAAGTTGGGATTTCCGAAGTTGGGTCCGAGTTAGAATTGCGTACCAAGGTTGACCAGTTGACTAGGAAGTTAGATCAATTCCTAACCAATTCTTCGAGAAGTCCAGTAGAAAGAGTGTGCGAGCTATGTGCTAGCCTTGCACACTGTGTTGGGGATTGTCCGGCAGCGCCATTATATCCTGAATTTGTTCAGGAGCAGGTGAATGCTGCCCAAGGTTTCGCTAAATCCCTGCCTGATTCATTTACATCATCATATAACCTAGGTTGGCGAAACCAATTCATTTCCCTATCCCATCAGCCCTCCCAGACACAGTATAGACCCAGTAACCCTTCACAAGGTTACTCGCATCCTATATTTCCACAGGTTCATCCCCAGTATTGTCTACCTTCTCCTCAGGAGCCCATTCCAATTTCATCCTTTCAAGAGAAGATGCTAGAAGCCTTTTCTGATATCAAGGCCACTCTTTGTTCCCATACGCAGTCAATAGCCAAGCTAGAGACTCAAATGGGACAGTTAGCTCAGACATTGAGTAGGCAAAGCCAGGGGAACCTTCATAGTCAGTCTGTTGTCTCAAAAAGAGAGGATTCCATGTCATTTGACTTGCAACCCACTGATTCACATCATGAGCAAGTCAAATCTATTACATCCCTTCAGTATGGGAAGGCGTGTCACTCCACTCAGGAATCAACTCATGAACCTCATATCATTTCTACTGACGAGTCGATCTCCATGATACCTCAACAGAAGGGGCCTTACTCACAGCATACATTTTCATTATATAAAGCCCCATTTTCTCAACCTTTAGGATCACCAATTTTAAGTAAGCAAGAGGTACAGATGCAGAAGGTGCTTGATCAAGTCAAGCCAGGTCATATTCACCACTTGTGTGAAGTAGCATTCATTGATACTCGGTAGGTCCTAGACTCTCGATTCTTGACCAGTCTCTCAGATGAGACTAATCTCCGTTCTTCATGTCAAGAGAGTTTTGATACTACAGTTAGAGGTAGACGGGATGGAAATACAGTGCGTAGTGTCACAGATGACACTCTTTTCTTCATAGAGCCCAGTTGAGTCTCACTTCATGTCCATTGATCTCATGGACGATGAAGGATTTTTCCAGGGATCCGTCTAGCTGGGGACGTGAAACTTAGCGCTTTATGGGAGGCAACCCATATTCTGTACAGTATTACATTTGTTGTTAGGATTTGTAGATTTCATTTGGTTTTATTTTTCGTTTTCTATCTTTTCTATGAGTTTCATGTTTTGTCATGTATACATTGCATTCATTACATTCATAGAACGTGCATTTTTAATTCATGTCAGGTCATTCTACTCTTTTCCCTCATTTATTTCCGCTCATGTGCATTCACTTAGTTTCATATAAGCATGGGGGAGTGCCACTGGGACAGTGTCATTCCAGCATGGGGGAGGGTGTAGTTTGCACACCTTGATATTTCTGTTTATGTTCTTGCACATGTTTACACATATCTCATGAAAAGTAGATTTTTAAAGAAAGAGTTTGAACTTATATGAATGTTATTTCAAATCTGATGTTTTTAGAGGATTTTTTAGCCCCACGAAAAAATTTTCTGACATAGATCTAAAAATTATGGTTGTTTATGCGGATTTCGAAGAAATGATGATAGATACATGTTAGAATTTATTTTGAATCATAAATATGAATATGCACAGTTCTATTTTTGAAAAACTAAGCAAATGAACAAAAGCGTAAAAATGAGCTCAAAAGAAAAAAATAGCATGTGTTAGGTTGTTTGGATAATTCCACAATCCTTAGTAGATGGAACTTAGATGTAAGTTGAAACTTTTAATTCAATTTTCGAAAAGGAGAGTGGAAAACTTCGTGATCCTAAGTAACTGAGAACATATACAAGTTGAAATGTTTGACTCTCATGTTATAAGGGTGAATGAAGGAAGTCACTTTTATGTCTTAGTTGATATCTTTTGGTATGTATTGAAAAAGTATAGAAGATATTGACATTGCACAAGGCAAAAAAGCAGACCACACGCAAGCTATAAGAGAAAAATAAGTGCGCAAAAAGAAAAAGCGTGAAAAGAAAAAAAAAGAGAGAAAAGAGCTTAAAAAGAAAGAAAAGTTCAGTGCTTAGAAGTGCGATTGAGAAAACATGTGCAGAAAACATATGAGTGAGGATAAGTAAATAATAATATGTTTTTATTGGATATTCTAAGAATAAAACATAAATAATTGTGATAGTTAGAAAAGTGAAAGAAATTCTTTTTCTGTGGTGGTATATAAAAGACTCTAAATTATGTTTTGATTTTGAAATAACAGGAAATATTTGTGAAAATAAAGTCTTTCATTACCTATTGCTTATGAGGATGTGTAATATTATGCATACATGACAGAGATGTTTGTGGGTAGCATCACTGCAAACCCTCACGAGACCTTACTCGTCCACTGGGGTAACCCAGGGGTTGAAAGGGCTTGTTGCATGAGCTAAATGCAACCGTGATTCCTACGAAAGTGAGTTAGGTGATAGTTTGATTTCTTGCATTTTTCTAGTTTGCTCGAGGACTAGCAAAACATAAGCATGGGGGTATTTGATCATGCATATAATTCAGGGTTTATTAACATTTAAATATGCATGATTTTATAAAATAATGTTTCAAAAATCAAATTTTATGTTAGTTTTTGAGTAAATGTGCTAAAATGATTTAAAAATAGAAAATGCATGAAAAATAGTTTTATTTTACATTTTTATACATATTTTAGTTTTTGTTACATTCATAGTAGTTTGGTTTTAGTTTTTATTAAAATTAAAAATAAAAAAAATAAAAAATAAAAAAAATGGAGAAAAATAGTTTTATATTCATTTTAAGTATTTTTTTTTTTTAGAAAAGAAGAAAAAAATTATTATTAGAATAGTTTTATTTTTAGTTTCTTTTTAAATAAAAAATAAAAAATAAAATTTGTTTGTAACTTGTTGAAAAAAATTGTAACAAAACCATTGCACGGTTTGGTTTTTGATTTTTAAAAAAACTGAAAAAAAAATAATAGCAAACCGGCAGGAACCGATTTACAGTTTTTTTAAAAGCTGAAAAAAAATCTGTACAAACCGGTGAACCGGTTTGATGTTTTTAAAAACCCAAAAAACGAAAATCTCCAGGCTTCCCCATTCACGGCTGGAGCTCTTTTCGTTCCCCCTCTTTTCCTTCTTCTTTCCTCCCTTCTCCAGTACCGCCGGACCCCTCTTTCCTCTCTTTTCCACTATCTTCTTCCCCTCTTCCTCTTTCCCTTTCTTTCAAGCCGGTGGTGGTGGATTCTTCAGTCCGGTGACAGCAGTGGTGGAGGAAGCCGCCACACCTTTCCCCTAATCCTTCAGTTCACGGTAAGTTTTCCAAACTCTTCTTCTTCCTCCTCTTCTTTTTCATTTCTTCTTCTTCATCCGAATATTCTTCTTCTTCTTCTTTTAACTTGTCCGATTATATTGTTTTTGTCTGAAAAAGAAAAAAATAGAAATAAAACTGAAAAAAAAATTAAACCGATCATTGATGTTTCTGAAATGTTTTTTATCTGCTAATCAATTTCGTGCTGTCTTTAATTTTCTGTTTGTTATTTTTTTTCTCATTTCTAAAAATTCTGTTCATAGCGTGATTTAGTTCCAGATTTTTTTTTTACATTAATTTTTGTGTTGATTTCACTTGATCGGATATCTGGATTCCTTTTATTGCTGTGTTTTTTTTTTCTCTGATCATCATATATCTGTATTGAGTTCCATCAGATGACATGAGGTTTACTGCAAATCCGGAGATGGATTTTTGTTTAATGGTTTCTCCAGCAAGGGATTGTTTGAAAGCTCATTGAATGATTTCTGATCCGATATTACTGATCTCGGATTGAAGTACCACCTGAAATTTCTGGTTGATTATGTGATTTCTGTAGAAGGCTTGGTTAATGAAAGAGAAAGGTGTTCAACCATTTTGTCTGATTTTGAATTACTGGATCAAAAGTGACGAGCATTGTTGTTCTCTGAATTAATTTGATCTCTGAATCAGTTTGAATGATCATTGTAATTTCAAATTTTTGAAGATCTATCTGATTTTCATTGTTCTGAAGTATACTTTACTGAGTTTTTTTACAGTGTTGTTTTTAGCTCATTTTCCAGTGGTGGCTGTTTAGAATTTTAATCAGTATTGTGGAAGGAGTGATCAGATGGCTGGATTGCATTGTTAGTTCATTGAATTGTTAGCTATTAGTTGTTAGCATATTTGATTGGTACAAGCAATTTGTATTTTTAATTACTTAGTTAATTGTCATTAGGTTTATCTAGTTATTGTCATTTACATTTCGTTTATTTTACTTTCCATTATTTTAGTATTCTCCGTTTAGCACTGTTTCTACTTTTCTATCTTGTATTGCTCGTGTTCATCTGAATTGTGCAGGATAGCACAGACTGGAGCAGAAGCGATTACGTGACACGAAGTACTAAGAATAAAGCTTCTTTTTGTTTTTTTTTAGAATTAGGAATTTAATTGGGTTTGTAAATATTGCACTTTACGCCCTCTGCGAAGGGTATTCATTTGTTGTAATAGTTAGTTGTTTTACTTTTCTTAAACATTTACATTTCAAATAATTCGGCAATAAAGGTTAGTTTAGATTTGTGTACTTGAATATGATATATTCCCGTTCCCTGAGTTCGACCTGGTCTCTTCCACTAGTGAGAACCGATTTTTATTATTTGATGTCTGGTTTTCACATGTTTTACATATAAAAATCTTTTCAAAATTACAACGATTTAAAAGAAGACATCAATATCCTTGCATCAAATACTTGTTAGATTTATGGCAAAACATATTCAGTCATAATATAACATTTTTCAAGAGAACATATTATCATATCATATAAAATCAAATTCGACAGTGTATCATATTATGTGACATCAAAACAGAGTTTCTCAACAGGAACCACCTAGTATGGACCCACATTTGGTTTTTAAAACTTGAATTTAAAACCTTTAAAAATCAATAGTTTAAAACTTAAATAAAATGAATTTTCAAAAGTGCTTTTTGAAAGTACAGTAGAATTGAGGCAACAAGCACTAGAGGGGGATTCCTGCGGAATATTAACGGATTTTGCAATTTGAAAAGCAATTACACAAATGAACACAAGAATTTATCTTGGTTCGGTCTTTCCCGACCTACATCCAGTCCCCAAGCAAAAACCCGCTTGAGATTTCCACTATCAACCTTGTGTAACTACAAGATCATACACAGACCAAATCTGGTCCCACTTCCAGTAACACACTTACTGAAAGCAAACAACTCCTTTAAACCAAGGAGTCCTTTCTTTTATAGAAAATTGAAATAAGTAATAACTTACAATACAACCTATGAGCCCTTTTTTTGAATGCAAATGAGATGTAATTGGCTTTTGAGGTTGTTGAAATACTCTACTCACGAATTCACTATCTCTCAAAGGAATTTGAGTGAAAAACTGAAGTGAAAAATATCACGTGAGTGAGAAAATGAATATGAGTGAAAAGCAAAGAGTAAATGATTCAAATTGATTGAATTGAAGTACTTTTGAGTGTAAAATGCACTCATATTTATAATTGAAAGTTTCCATACGTTGAGGGTATGAAAGGGTGTCAAAACAGTCCATTTTGAACGATCAAAATGTTTGAAAAATGAAAAGACACGCCTTTTTGAAGTTTCAGGAAAAACGGCAAAATTAGTCGACTGAAACAGTAGTTAGTCGACTAATAGTTAGTTATTAGTAGACTGACAGTTATCGTCGGTCGACTGATCTGTTAATCGAGCTGTTTGAAAATCTGAACTTTTGAAACTTAGTCGACTAGAGAAAAGTTAGTCGACTGATAATATCATCAGTAGACTAAAAAACCTTTCAGTTGACTGCTGCTAAAATCTTCTGAAAAACATACATTCTGTCTGGTCGACTGATAAAAGCATTAGTCGACTGCTGCCAAATTTTCAGAAAACACATGTTCTGTCCGGTCGACTAATTTGACAAAAATGATTTTTTAGAAAATATGCCGTGAAAGGATTAGTCGAGTGGTGAGTCTATTGGTCGACTAATAAACATGAAAATTTAAGAAAAGAGTTTTCTAAAAAGATTTTCATGAGGGGTTCTTTTAGAAAAGTTTTTCTAAAGACTTTTTAGTTGAAATGCGGCCGAAATATGCACTCTAAGTAAGGCTCTTACAAGAATCTAAGACTTTTAATGAATTTAACATTTGCACACTAGTCTTCAAAGATTCTTCATCAAATTCTTCAATGTCTTCATCTTTCTTCATCACCTTAGCTGAAATGCAGTTGATTTACTTGCTCATCATCAAAACCTTGTACTTGAAGTATCATGTATGGCTTCATTGTCGTAACAATCTCCTTTTTGATGATGACAAACTTAATCAAAGATGAAGCATTTAGATGCATAGATGGAGATTTTACTCCCCCTATCAATATGCTGCAAAACATTAAAAGTTAACACATTTAAAGCACATATTGATTGGTTTGCATTTCCATTCATCATTACCTCATGCATTTTTTAAATCTTTTTCATAAATGAAATTTTCAGTGTTTTCACATGATGTAATTTCCATGTCAAAATGCAATATGCAATTTCTATCTTTTTCTCTTAATTTCGCATTTCTCATGCAAAATGCTATCTTTTTCAATCTTTTTCTCCCCCTTTGTCAGAATAAAAAAGAGTAAGGGCAGAAATAGCATAAGCAAAATGTAAATACAAGTTTAAAAATATTACAACCCATAAAGTATCAAAGTTTAGACAACAAAGATCAGAAAAGTGAGTTGAGCAAATCCTTGATTGAAGTAATCTCTTTCTGAATCGAAGATAGCTGTTGAGTCACATCTTCAAGAAAAGTGCGTTGATGCAGCTCCAAAGCTTCCAATCGCTGCAAAACTTCATCATTGTCTTGACTTGTAGAAAATTTCTTTCGTTTTGCTTGAGATGAAGGTGTCACAGAAGATGGTGAGGGTTCAGAAATTGATGGTTCAGTAGTATCAGATGGTTTAGTTTGATCAACATTTAAAGGAGGCAAAGATTTAATTTTCATCCTTTTAAAAATAGTTTGATCAAAGAACTCCTTTTGCTCAATATATTTTTCATTTGTTAAAGGAACTTTGAAATGTCTGAAAATACGAGTTAGAAGACAACCATAAGGAAGAAATGGTTTTTGTTTCCACAAATTAGTAAAATACACATTGGCCCAATTTACAGAAATATTTCCAAATAAGACATAAAGAGCTGTAGAAAGATCTGTGGAATAGTAATCAAAAGAACCAGTTTTAGGTAGAACATTGTGGGCAAGGATTTGTCCAGCAATGCGTGCACAAGTTTGAAGATTAGTATTTTTGAAAGGAGGGCAGTGAGGTGCACCTGGAAGAAGAATTTGTTCAAAAATTCTCTCATTATTCAGTTCAACAGTATTGAAAAGAGTGTCTGAAGATGGAATTTCTAGGATTTTTTCAAGTAGTTTAGAATCAAACTCGATTTCAACATCATGAACAAAAGAGGACGGAACTCCAGTTTCATGATCAAAATGTAAATTCGTATAAAACAAGTGAATCAGAAAAAGGATAGTGAAGGGTGTCTGCACAGGCATTAAAAAGATGTGAAATTCCTGGAAATAATTCTCTTATTTTGTAACGAGAAAACAGATGAAACAATACATTTCTGCCTGGTAAAATAGGTAGTGCAGAAATTGATCCAAAAGTATCATATAAAAGAGGATTTCAGAGTAATCTGAGAGAAAATCCATGTCTTGAAGAAGGTGTAGGAGGAGGAGAACCTAAACCTTTTGCAGATGCAGTCTTCGAACGCGGCATGGTTAAAAACAGATTTACCAAAAAGAATGTCGGCTTTCAAATGACGTTCGGCAGAAGGAAGATGTTGTCCGGTGTTGTGAAGAAGAACCAATGCAACAGAAATAGTGAATAGACGAGGAGGAGTCCGCGGTGGATGACGGTAGATGCAAGGAGGCTGCCACAAAGGGGATTCCGGTGAGAATTGAAGATCCACCGTCATGGCAAGAGGATTCCGGCGAGATTTGAAGATGCGTCAGTTACTGCAAGAGGATTTCGGCGTCTCCCTGTTACGGCAAGAAGATTCCGGTGAGGATAGTTTCGAACGACACTCTGAGGGTTTTTTGGAAGAGAGAGAGGAAAGAGAGAGAGAGAGGGTTTCGTTTTAAGGGTTTAGTTCCTTTTTTTTTTAAATAAAAAGGTACAAAAATGAAACGATGCCAAAAAAAATGGATGTAAAAAAAAATCCAAGGGGTATCGGGTCCCTTCAGTTAAAAATTTTAAAAAAAAATTTAGTCGACTAAAATTTTATCGGTCGACTAAGAATGTGCGACTCATTCTAAATTTTTTTTTCAAAACATCAGTCGACTAGAAATTTTATCAGTCGAGTAATATTGTGCGATTCATTCAAAAAATTTTAAGGCATCGGTCGACTAATATAGTGCGATTTTGAGATTTTGTTCAAAAATCAATATTTTTATAAATCCAAAAACGAGCAAATGCCTAGTTCTCTCCTAATTCTCATAAAATCTTCATTTTAAGTGGTTTAGTGAAGATATCTGCATGTTGTTCTTTAGTGGAAATAAAATTTAACGAAATATCTCCTTTTAACACATGATCTCTTAAGAAATGATGTCTAACTTCAATATGCTTAGTTCTTGAGTGCTGAATAAGATTTTTTGAAAGATTTATAGCACTAGTGTTATCACAATAAATAGTTGTTATGGAGTAATTCAAACCAAAATCTATTAAGGTCTGTTTCATCCATAGTACTTGTGAACATGCTAAACTAGCCGCTATATATTCTGCTTCAGTTGTTGAGAGTGACACTGAATTTTGCTTTTTACTAAACCAAGAGACTAAGGAATTTCCTAAGAAATGACAAGTTCCACTAGTACTCTTGCGATCAGATTTACTTCCTGCAAAATTTGCATCACTATATGAAACTAAATCAAAGGAAGATGATTTTGGGTAAAACAAACCGAGATCTGAAGTATCTTTCAAATAACGAAGAATTTGTTTTACTGCAGTTAAATGAGATTCCTTTGGATTAGCTTGAAATCTTGCACACATACAAACACTAAACATTATATCAGGTCGACTAGCAGTTAAGTATAATAGAGATCCGATCATACCTCTGTAGAGCTTAGTATCTACACTTTTACCATTTTCATCTTTATCAAGAAAAGTAGTTGTACTCATAGGATTTCTTCTTGATTTCGATGAGTCCATCCCAAATCTCTTGAGAAGTTCTTTTGTATACTTAGCCTGATTGATGAAGATTCCTTCTTCAGTTTGCTTTATTTGAAGTCCAAGGAAGTAGTTTAATTCGCCCATCAAGCTCATTTCAAACTCTTCCTGCATAGCTTTAGCAAATTCTTTACAAAGAGAGTCATTAGTAGAACCAAATATTATGTCATCAACATAAATTTACACAATAAGAATATCTGAATTAAGATTTTTAATAAATAAAGTAGAGTCTACCCGACCAATGGAAAAATCAGATTGTTCTAGAAAATTTTGTAGTCTTTCATACCACGCTCTTGGTGCTTGTTTAAGTCCGTACAAAGCTCTTTTTAATTTGTAGACTTTTTCTGGATATTTCTCATTTTCAAAGCCTGGAAGTTGCTCTACATAAACTTCTTCATTGATGTGTTCATTTAAGAATGCACTCTTAACATCAATTTGATATAACTTAAAATTCATGTAACTAGCAAAAGCAAGCATCATTCGAATTGACTCCAATCGAGCCACTGGTGCATAGGTTTCATCAAAATCTATGCCTTCTTTATTATAGTCTTGTGCTACTAGCCTTGCTTTGTTACGAATGACTTCACCATTTTTGTCCAGCTTATTTCGGAAGACCCATCTTGTTCCAATTGCTGGATGATCCTTTGGTCTATCAACTAGATCCCAAACATTATTCTTAGTAAATTGGTTAAGTTCTTCAAACATGGCCAAAAGCCAAAATTCATCATCACAAGCCTCATTGATATTCTTTGGTTCTATTTTAGATATGAAAGCAACATTTGCAATATATTTTTCTAATTGCCTTCTAGTTTGGACACCACTCTTTATTTCTCCAATAACTTGTTCATGTGGATGATTAGGAACTTCTTTCCAAACAGGTTGAAGAGGAACATTTTCTTGAGAAGTATTCTCTATCAAGGGTTCTTCTTGAAGTATTACTTCTTCTCCTTCGCTTAGAGGTATAACCTGCTCACAATTCTCATCAAATGCAACATATAAAGATTCTTCAATGCAAGATGTTCTTTTATTGAAAATACTGTTGAGAAACTCGGTTTTGATGTCACATTATATGATACACTGTCTTATTTGATTTTGTATGATATGATAATATGTTCTATTGAAATAATGTTATATTATGACTGAATATGTTTTGCCTTAAATCTAACGAGTATTTGATGCAAGGATATCTCACCCAATAAGGATGTAGACTTCCTGTTCAAGTACAACTATGGTGCAATCATACTCCTTGAAGAAAAAGCTTGATGAGCCATGCTTTCCTAAAGTTCAAATGAAGAAATCGGCTACCTCAAGATGAAGATTTTTTCTTCTTTAGAGTCATATGTAACAGAACCTTCAGGAACTTGCATATTACATATTACATACTCATTCATACATACTATATCATAAAAGTATACGATAGTTTCAAAAAGGTTTTTTTTTGAAAACCAACAAGTGTACCTTCTTACAACATTTTATGAAAAAGATATTTTGTCATATAATAATTGTACCTTCTTACAACCTTTTATGAAAAAGACATTTTGTCATTGTACCTTACACTATATACAAGACAACATAAAATCGGCTACATAAGAAAAACAAATAAAATATGTTTTTGAAAAGACTTTAGTTATCTTCTTTAATGAAATGTTTCTTAATACAAGAAGAAGACAAAAACATAAATCGGCTACACAAAAGAAAAACAAATAAAATATGTTTTTTTAAGGACTCTAGTTACTTTTTCTCATAACCATAGAATGTCGACTTACTTGAAGTCATCATTCTCTTTACAAAGCATTAAATGCCTTCTATAACAAATCCTTGTTAAATATCCTTCTCAAAGAATGTCGACCTTCCTTTTGGTCCTCATTTTCTCTGGAGACTTTGAAATACACAACATAAAGAAAACACTTGACATGACTATGTACAAATAAATATCTCAAAACACTCATAGTACTTACACTCATTTAAAGCAAAGAAGTACTAATGTACCTCAAATCATTAATTAGAATAAAGACAAAACTACAACCCAACGTTCAATGTACTATTGTAAGAAATAGACTTTTTACATAAAATATGTATTACTTAAAAACAATGCAACGACTAGTGTACCCTCTATTTTACTCTTCTGGAAAAAGGCATTCTCGAACTTCTCTAAAAGATGGTTTTGAAATGACCTAACATTTCACATTTCAAAAAGTTACAATTCCAAAAAATGTAACGACTACTTTTTATAAGCTATATAAACACACACACATAAACTATTCAAACAAGAGGAATGGAATAGACGTGTGAGCTTACAAAGAGAAAAAGTTCTATTCGTGATTTGAAAAGAGAGCCTTGAAAAAGAAAGAGAAAAAGGAAAAGGAAGAAAAGAGAAAAAGTCAAGTCCAGCTCTTTGACAAAGAGTATCCTCTGAGTGACAAACAGAACATTCTTAGAATCCTTCATTCGTGCATTCATATCATTCTGAAGGTTCTATAGGAAGTATTGTAACTCTGTTATTCACTGTATTCCTTCTTTGTTTAAAGAAGTAGACCTCTGTGAAAGAGGGTGTTGCCCTTCTCTGTTGAGAGAAGAAGACCTCTTGGAAAGAGGATGTGCCCCTTCTCTGTTGAGAGAAGAAGACCTCTTGGGAAGAGGGTGTTGTACTATTTATCCGGTAACTCGGATGTTATAGTGGAATCTCAAGTGGTTAGCTTGGGGACAGGATGTAGGTCTGGATATTGACCGAACCAGTATAACTTCTGTGTTTTATGTGTTGTGCCTTATTGCTTAATTATTTTATTTTATCGATCATTATCATATTTCACTATTCACCCCCCCTCTAGTGGAATTTCATTTGGTATCAGAGCAGGTTTGCTGGTTTCGACGTAACAAGTCTTCCAGCACAAATGGCATCTACCTCTTATGCTCGTGATATTGAAGGTCAACAAGCATCTCGTCCTCCCTTCTTCAATGGCTCCAACTATGGATATTGGAAGTGCAAAATGGCTATCTTTCTCAAATCCATAGACTTTGCTGTATGGAAAATTGTTGAGCATCCATACACATCTTCATCCGCAGACTATAACTTATGGTCTGATGAAGAAAAGAAAATGGCAAACCTAAATGCAAAGGCTATGAATGCCTTATATTGTGCCATTGATCAGAATGAATTCAACAGAATATCTATATGTGAATCTGCATATGACATTTGGCATTCTTTGGAGGTTATTCATGAAGGAACCAACAAAGTAAAAGAAGCCAAGATATCATCTCTTGTTAGAAAATATGAGTTGTTCAAAATGAACAAAGATGAACCCATCACAGAGATGTTTACCAGATTCACCAACATCACCAATGATCTGAAATCTCTGGGTGTAACATACTCCCAGACTGAAAAGGTGAAGAAAATCTTGAGATCTCTCACAACTGATTGGGAGAAAAAGACTACTGCTATTGAAGAAGCTCAAGATTTATCTAAACTTACATTGGACGACTTAATAGGCAATCTTATGGCCTATGAAGTCCACATGAAAGAAAGAAGGGAAGAAGAGCAACCAGTAAAGAAAACTCTAGCTTTCCCAGCTCTATCTGAGAATGAAGACTCAGATAAAGAATCAGAAATTGCGCTACTTACCAGAAAATTCCAGCGCTTCATGAGAAGGAACCGGCTTCCAAACAGGCACAAGGAAAGAAAAGATCTTAAAGAAGATCCCATGTGCTTTCAGTGTAATAAGCCAGGCCACTTAAAACGTGACTGTCCACTTCTCAAAAGAAAGTCCAAGACTGAGGAACCAAAGAAGAGGTTCTTCAAGAAAAAGGCTCTGCATGCTCAATGGGATGATTCAGAACCATCCACTAGTGAAGAGTCAAGTGATGATGAAGCCGAAACTGCAAATATGTGCTTCATGGCAAACGAAAGTTCGGTAAGTGAAATCTCTGATTTTTCCTTTGAAGAACTTCTAGATGCTTTTCAAGATCTATTTGAAGAATCTAGAAAATTGAGTTTCAAAAATAAAGTTTTAAAATCTGAAAATTTAAAGCTTTCTCAAGAGAATGAAAAACTCAGCAGTGAAAATTCTGAGTTAAAAAAGAAAAATCTTTTACTTATATCTGAAATTTCTTCTACTAGCTCCAAAACTAAAAATATGCAAGTAGAAATTTCAGAGCTAAAAAGTAAAACTGAGAACCTCATGAAAACGGTTTTCAAGTTTACTAAAGGTAAAGAGAACTTGGATAAACTCTTATCCTCTCAGAAGGTCTCCTTTTACAAGAATGGGATTGGCTATTCTCATTTCAAAAAACCTTCTTGTATAAATCAAAAGACCACGTTTGTGAAAAGTTCATTTGAACCAAATAAGGAGTATTATATTGATAATCTTTTTAACTCCTCTAAAGAGATAGACAAACCCAAATCCAAATGGATATGGGTTCCAAAGTCTAACAAAAAAGGACCCGATTGGGTACCAAAAAGAAGATTTACTTAATGTTTTGCAGGCTCCAAAGAAGAAGAACAGATGGATACTAGATAGTGGATGTTCAAAGCACATGACAGGACATCCAGACCTTTTTGCTGTTCTTCATCATAAAGAAGGAGGAACCGTCACCTTTGGAGATAACAACAAAGGTTTGATAATTGGTATTGGAAATATTGGTAACATAGACAAACCTCTTATCAAAGACGTTCTCCTTGTTAAAGGCTTAAAACATAACCTACTAAGTATCAGTCAAATGTGTGACACAGGTTATAATGTTAGCTTTAATCATGATGCATGCCTTATAGCTGACACAAATGAAAACATCATCCTAAAAGGTATAAGAAAGAATAATATATATGAACTATACCTAGAAAACATCACAGAACATTGCCTCATAGCTAATAATGACACTCAACATCTATGGCACATGAGAATGGGCCATGTCAACACTAAATACATGTCTAAACTAGCTAAAGATAAGTTAGTACGTGGGTTACCCAACATATCTTTTAAAAAGGATTATTTTTGTGATGCATGTCAATTAGGAAAATTGTCAAAATCTTCTTTCAAATCAAAAAATGTCATTTCAAGTAAAAGACCTTTAGAGCTTCTCCACCTGGACCTCTTTGGTCCTTCTAGGGTAGCTAGCCTTAATCAAAATAGATATGCTTTTGTCATTGTAGATGATTACTCAAGATTTACTTGGGTAATATTTTTGAAAAACAAAAGTGACACGTTTTGTCAGTTTGAAATCTTATGTAAAAAATTACAAAACGAAAAATCGTGTTCTATTGTTAAAATCCGTAGTGACCATGGAGGAGAATTTGAAAATGAACTCTTTGAAAATTTTTGTAACTTGCATGGTATTTCTCATAACTTTGCCTTTCCTAGAGTTGCACCTCAAAATGGTGTAGTAGAAAGAAAGAATAGAACCCTTCAGGAATCTGCCAGGACTATGCTCCAACACAATAATCTTGCAAAATCTTTTTGGGCAGAAGCTGTTAATACTGCATGCTACATAACAAATAGAGTTCTCATTAGACCCTTATTAAATAAAACTCCCTATGAACTATTCTATGACAGAACTCCAAGAATAGACTACTTCAAAGTCTTTGGATGTAAATGCTTTATCCTAAACACAAAAGATAGCCTGGATAAGTTTGATGCTAAATCTGTTGAAGGCATATTCTTAGGATATTCAAGTCATAGTAAAGCATACAGAGTTTTCAATAAGTGTCATAATACTATTGAAGAATCTATGCATGTTAGTTTTTGTGAATCTATTGATCAATCTGTTCATATACAAACTAATGATGATGATGTTGAAAGTACAGATTTATTTTTAGATAACACAGCTAAGTCTAATGAAGATGATCACCAAAGAACCTTTGTCGATATCAAAGATCATCCTCAAAAGCAGATTTTGGGAGAACTAACAAAGGGGGTTCAAACTAGAGCTCTGCTAGAACGGATTGCAAACATGGCATTCATTTCTCAACTTGAACCAAAGAAGATTGATGAAGCCATCATTGATGAGTTCTGGATGCTAGCCATGACTGAAGAACTGAATCAATTCCAAAGAAATGACGTTTGGGATCTTGTGCCGAGACCAAAGGATCATCCAATCATTGGGACAAGATGGATCTTCAGAAACAAGCTAGACAAAACAGGTAATGTTATAAGAAACAAGGCAAGACTAGTAGCTCAAGGATACAACCAGGAGGAAGGTATTGACTTTGATGAAACATTTGCTCCTGTTGCTAGACTTGAATCTATTAGAATGCTCTTAGCATATGCAAGCCATATGGATTTCAAATTATTTCAAATGGATGTTAAAAGTGCTTTCTTAAATGGTTTTATAAATGAAGAAGTCTATGTAAAACAACCTCCAGGATTTGAAAATGAACAATACCCAGATCATGTTTTTAAACTCAAACGTGCTTTGTATGGTTTAAAACAAGCACCTCGTGCTTGGTACGAAAGACTTAAAACCTTTTTATTAAAAACTGGTTTTTTCTGTTGGCAAAGCAGATTCTACACTATTTGTCAAAGTAGTGAATAATCATACCCTAATTGTTCAAATCTATGTCGACGACATCATCTTTGGATCTTCTAACAGCACTCTCTGTGAAGATTTTTCTAAGTCCATGCAGAAGGAATTCGAAATAAGTATGATGGGAGAACTCACCTACTTTCTTGGACTGCATATTAAGCAAACCAAGGATGGAGTTTTCATCAACCAATCTAAGTATGCTCATGAACTTCTGAAGAAGTTCAACATGAACTCAACTGCTTCAAAATCCACTCCTATGAGCACTACTACTGTGTTGGACAAAGATGAAGATGGTAAGACTGTTGATACAAAGGTATACCGAGGTATGATAGGATCACTTCTTTATTTAAATGCTAGCCGTCCAGATATAATGTTTAGTGTTTGCTTGTGTGCTAGATTCCAGTCAAATCCAAAAGAATCACATCTTAAAGCTGTAAAAAGAATAATGAGATATTTAAAAGACACAATTGACTTTGGATTATTCTATTCAAAATCCTCTACATTTGATCTAATCTCATACAGTGATGCTGACTTTGCTGGAAGTAAATCTGACAGAAAAAGCACAAGTGGAACATGTCACATGCTAGGGCACTCACTGGTATCATGGTTCAGTAAGAAACAAAATTGTGTATCATTATCAACTACTGAAGCCGAATACATTGCTGCTAGCCTAGCTTGTACTCAAGTTATCTGGATGAAACAAACATTAAAAGATTTTGGTTTAAATTTTGAAAATACAACTATTTTTTGTGATAATACAAGTGCTATAAACCTATCTAAGAATCCTATTTTACACTCACGAACTAAGCACATTCAAATAAGACACCACTTCTTAAGAGAACAAGTCTTAAACAACATAATTAAACTAGAATTCATACCCACTAATCTACAGTTAGCAGACATATTCACTAAACCATTAAAACATGAAGACTTCACACGAATTAGAAGGGAACTAGGAATATGCAAACTAAGTGACTTATAAATTAATTACACTTAATATAATACTTCTTATAAGTCTTGTTTAAATCGTATTTTAAATTGCTTTTCTTATTATCGTTTTTAGTTAGTCAAACTAAGTTTCCATATTCACGTATTCTTATAAGACACATTCTTTATGTCATTCAAACTTGTCATCTTTCAAGTACACATCCATTATTACTCCTTGTCCTATCTCCTTTCTCTCATATCCATAAGAACTAATTATATTAAAAGCCATCATAACAATGTTCACATCACTCTACTCCTTTATTATTTTTGTCCTTTTATAAAAACTTTTCTTACGATAAATGGTCCTACTTAGTTTATGAGAACTTATTACTCTTCATTAGTTAAAATCGAATGACTATTTAGTTCCTTTAAAAGATCTAGTTGCTATATTCTCACGTAAATTATTTTACTATATCATATGTTATATCATAGCCCTACAAACTATCTATTATCATCTCTTTCATATACATATTAAGCCTTCATTCTTGTCAACTCTTGTTTTAACCTAACCTTGTCGAGTTTCTTTAAGAATATAAATAATAATTCATATCAATCATAACCTCATGTCTTTCATCAACCTTTTTTTATTACTTCTTTATCCTTCACAAAAATCCATATATGTCATCTCACCTCTCTCTATGACAACTCACATTTATTACTCTTCATTCATAAATATTTCTTTGTCTCCTCATTTCATCTCTCGAATATGTTTTTTTTATACTTTTTTTGAATCCGACTCCTACATGTCTATTCTTATTTCAATTCTTATATACTTTTTAACTCTTTCTCCTTCTTGTCTCATCATCTCTCTCACCACTAGTCTAAGTCCAAATATGTCCTTCTCATATCCACGTATACTCTTAAAAAATTACAAATATTAATCATAAAACATTTTTTTAAAATGTCATATCTTTCAAAGTACAACATCACATGATCACCCTATGACCTTTCTTTCCATCCGTGACCTTGTCTCTCTCTTATTGTATATCTCTCTAAAATCGAGAACCTTTATTTATTCTATCTTTACTTTATGTCATATCTAAATCAAGTAAATGTTGTCCTTTATTTTCTTTCTCTCCTCTCTAGATATCCACATCATCTTTTTATGTCTTTAACTCTCCATTCACGAATTTAGAATCCCTTCACATAGAATAACAAGTTGTTTATCTTGTTAGGCCATTATTCTCAAAGATCAATCATTTTGTTATTCAACATGACACCCCATACTCTATTAATGGGTTCTCTCACTAGTCGATAAACTCACCCATAGTAAAATCTATATATTTCAATAACTATGTCCTCCTCAATCTAATATAATACACTATCCTCCATCATTGATTTGATTTGTCCCTCACAAGCTTCTTAACTTACTACTCACGGATTTCCTTATTTAGCTAAAATCTAAAAATCACTCTCTTCCAATGTCATTCATTTCATATCAACAATTATTTTCCTTTTTCTATTTAATCTATTGGTTCATCTCTTACCATTCCATTCGAACTTTTCTATCCTTATACAAACTCTCTCTCGGTTCTAGCTCCTTTCTCTCCTAGTGCTTCATTTTCAAGACACTCGAAAATGGCTTCCTCCTCTACCAATGTGATCACCTCCGCAGATCTAAGATACCCCGACCTTATTCACCACTTTCAGTACATTAGCACCTTGCCAATTCAAACTGGCAAACTAGTCAACTTCGACGCCTTCACATCCTTTGATCTCCATACCTCTCTTCAAGATTTTGTTCCCATCTTAGGAACGACTAACTCCATGACCTACTATCCTCATCTCATCAAAATTTTCTATACCAACCTCTCTGTAGACCGTGACCACACCACCATTACATCCATGGTACATGGAAAACTCATCTCCTTCAATATCTCTCAACTAGGCTGCATTCTAAACCTTTCCTCCTATGGCATTGAGCTTCCTAACATAGTTTTGATAGATCAAACTGTGTTTAAGAAAGTCCTTCTCTCCACTCGCTGCACCCATTTCCCATGGCATACGAGCAATCTCAAACCTCATGCTCTAATCCTCTCACACATCCTCTCATCCAATGTCTTTCCAAAGCTTCCTAACAAGGGTTTCGTGGCAAACAAAATCTCCCTTCTCCTATATGCAATCTTCTGCAACTTTTCCATCAACTGGTCCAGTATCATTTTCAATAACATGATCAATTTTCGGGCCTTCCACTCTCTTCCTTTCGGGTACTTCATCACCCATATCCTTCAGCACTTCCAGGTGCCTCTCCACCAAGACATCATTCACCGGTCTGATCATGCTTTCGATGACTCATACCTCCCTGAGGAAGGGTCCCCTCGAGATCACTCTGACGATGAAAGCACCAGTGAAGCTGATCCCCCCGCAAGCTCTGACCCCGACATCTTCTCTACCCTCGTCGACATCCAAAATACCCAGGCTCTACTTCTCAGGAATCAAGCCTCTCTGCAACAAGCCTTTGACTCCTTGACAATGGGCCAAGATTCACGTCGCCGTCGCCGCAAGCTCAATACCACTGACTCTGACTAAGACTCATTTTTTTATTATATTTGGTCTGTAATAACTTTTAAATACTTTCGGTCTGTAATAATTTTTTTTCTTACTCTGATCCCTCCTTTTTGTCCACGACAAAGGGGGAGAAAACCTGTCTCCATTATTGGAGAAATATTCTCTCTTTAAACATTATTTCACCTTTTTTATCATATTATTATTTCTATGCATAATGTCTTTTTGACAGGGGGAGCATATTTTGTCATCATCAAAAAGGGGGAGAATGTTGAGAAACTCGGTTTTGATGTCACATAATATGATACACTGTCTTATTTGATTTTGTATGATATGATAATATGTTCTATTGAAATAATGTTATATTATGACTGAATATGTTTTGCCTTAAATCTAACGAGTATTTGATGCAAGGATATCTCACCCAATAAGGATGGAGACTTCCTGTTCAAGTACAACTATGGTGCAATCATACTCCTTGAAGAAAAAGCTTGATGAGCCATGCTTTCCTAAAGTTCAAATGAAGAAATCGGCTACCTCAAGATGAAGATTTTTTCTTCTTTAGAGTCATATGTAACAGAACCTTCAGGAACTTGCATATTGCATATTACATACTCATTCATACATACTATATCATAAAAGTATACGATAGTTTCAAAAAGGTTTTTTTTTGAAAACCAACAAGTGTACCTTCTTACAACCTTTTATGAAAAAGATATTTTGTCATATAATAATTGTACCTTCTTACAACCTTTTATGAAAAAGACATTTTGTCATTGTACCTTACACTATATACAAGACAACATAAAATCGGCTACATAAGAAAAACAAATAAAATATGTTTTTGAAAAGACTTTAGTTATCTTCTTTAATGAAATGTTTCTTAATACAAGAAGACAAAAACATAAATCGGCTACACAAAAGAAAAACAAATAAAATATGTTTTTTTAAGGACTCTAGTTACTTTTTCTCATAACCATAGAATGTCGACTTACTTGAAGTCATCATTCTCTTTACAAAGCATTAAATGCCTTCTGTAACAAATCCTTGTTAAATATCCTTCTCAAAGAATGTCGACCTTCCTTTTGGTCCTCATTCTCTCTGGAGACTTTGAAATACACAACATAAAGAAAACACTTGACATGACTATGTACAAATAAATATCTCAAAACACTCATAGTACTTACACTCATTTAAAGTAAAGAAGTACTAATGTACCTCAAATCATTAATTAGAATAAAGACAAAACTACAACCCAACGTTCAATGTACTATTGTAAGAAATAGACTTTTTACATAAAATATGTATTACTTAAAAACAATACAACGACTAGTGTACCCTCTATTTTACTCTTCTGGAAAAAGGCATTCTCGAACTTCTCTAAAAGATGGTTTTGAAATGACCTAACATTTCACATTTCAAAAAGTTACAATTCCAAAAAATGTAACGACTACTTTTTATAAGCTATATAAACACACACACATAAACTATTCAAACAAGAGGAATGGAATAGACGTGTGAGCTTACAAAGAGAAAAAGTTCTATTCGTGATTTGAAAAGAGAGCCTTGAAAAAGAAAGAGAAAAAGGAAAAGGAAGAAAAGAGAAAAAGTCAAGTCCAGCTCTTTGACAAAGAGTATCCTCTGAGTGACAAACAGAACATTCTTAGAATCCTTCATTCGTGTATTCATATCATTCTGAAGGTTCTATAGGAAGTATTGTAACTCTGTTATTCACTGTATTCCTTCTTTGTTTAAAGAAATAGACCTCTGTGAAAGAGGGTGTTGCCCTTCTCTGTTGAGAGAAGAAGACCTCTTGGGAAGAGGGTGTGCCCCTTCTCTGTTGAGAGAAGAAGACCTCTTGGGAAGAGGGTGTTGTACTATTTATCCGGTAACTCGGATGTTATAGTGGAATCTCAAGTGGTTAGCTTGGGGAGTGGATGTAGGTCTGGATATTGACCGAACCAGTATAACTTCTGTGTTTTATGTGTTGTGCCTTATTGCTTAATTATTTTATTTTATCGATCATTATCATATTTCACTATTCACCCCCCCTCTAGTGGAATTTCAAATACGATAAGCTTTACTTCTAGAAGAATATCCAAGAAATATTGATTCATCTGATTTTGAATCAAACTTATCAAGATTATCTTTGGTATTTAACAAGATGCATTTACTACCAAAATTTTTGAAATATGAGATCTTTGGTATAATACAATTCAAAACATGTTTTATGTAAGATTGGTCGAATAAGAACATGGTTTAAAACATAACATGTTGTATTTATTGCTTTAGCCCAAAAGTATTTTGGTAAATTTTTATCTTGAAGCATGATTCTAGCATATTCTTGCAAAGTTCTATTCTTTCTTTCAACAACTCCATTTTGTGGAGCCGCTCTAGGAAAAGCAAAGTTGTGAGATATACCATGTAGATCACAAAACTTTAGAAAAGATTCATTTTCAAATTCACCACCATGATCACTACGAATTTTAATAATAGAAGTAGATTTTTCATTTGTAATTCTTCTACAAAATTTGGAAAATTCAGAAAAAGCATCATTTTTGTTTTTTTTTTAGAAAAATCACCCATGTAAATCGAGAATAATCATCTACTATGACAAAAGCATACTTGCTACCATTCAAACTTTGAATTCTAGAAGGTCCAAATAGATCTAAATGTAAAAGTTCAAGAGGACGTTTTGTTGAAACTATATCTTTTGCTTTAAAAGAACTCTTGATTTGTTTACTCCTTTTGCAAGCATCACATAAGTGATCTTTCTTATATGGTATTTTAGGTAGGCCTCTAACAAGATCATTCTTGGATAACTTGAAAATAATTTTAAAGTTAACATGTCCAAGTCTCTTGTGCCATAACCATTGAATTTCATTTAAAACAATAAGATATTTTTCATTAAAAGTGGGTAACTCATCTAGATATAGTTCATACACATTATTCTTTCTTTTACCTTTAAAAATGATCTTTTTAGATTGAAAATCAGAAATTAAGCATAAATCATTTTCAAAAGAAACATGAAAACCTTTATCACATAATTGACTATTAGATAATAAATTATGCATTAAACCATCTACTAAAAGAACATTTTTTATCAATGGAAAATTTGGATTACCAATATTACCAATACCTATTACTTTTCCCTTGTTATTGTCACCAAAGGTGACGGTTCCTCCATCCTTATTTTGGAGGGTGGAAAATAACTTCGGCCTTCCAGTCATATGTTTGGAACAACTGCTGTCCAATATCCATTTGCGCCTTATTTTGTGTACCTACAACAAAATTAGAAGACAAAGCATTTGACCCCTTTCTATTTTCGGGTCCATGAGAGTTAGTCTTAGGAACCCATATCCATTTGGATTTTGGTTTCCTTTGATAATAAATATTCTTTCTATAAAAAGATTTAGCATTTCTAGAATAATCATGTCTAGGCTTATACACATTATAAGTTCTATGATTAGATGCATTTCTATTAGAACTAGAGAATTTAGTTCTATGAACAAATATTTGAGAATATTGTCTTTGATTTTTCACCACATAGTTTGGTCTATTTTGAGTATCAAAAAAACTATATCTCAATCCGGTTTTATTAACTGAGCATCTTTGAGAACCAAGAAGTCTTTCTAGATTCTCTTGACCATTTATGAATTTGGTCACTATAGAAAGAAGATCATTTGATTTTTCTTTTAGACTAGTTATTTCTTTTTGTAAGAGATTGGTTCTAACTCCAATTTCTTTTATCTCAAATGCTTGGCAAGAGTTTTCCTTCTTGAGATCTTCTATCTCTTGAAGTAATGCTTTGTTTTGAGAGTCAAGAGTTGAATTTTCAGTTTTTAACTTATTATTTTTAGAACTTAGACTCTTAAATTTAGCATATAAATCATTAAATGCTTCTAATAACTCATCATAGTCAAATTGACTTACCGAATCTTCTTGTGCTACAAATCACATGTTGGCGACTTCTTCATTTGATTCTTCATCGGAAGAGGAGTCACTATCATCCCAACATGCTTGAAATGCCTTTTTCTTCTTGAATTGGTCCTTGGGCTTGAATTTGAGAAGAGGACAATCTTTCTTGATATGTCCAGCCTTTTTGCAATTAAAACACTTGACTTCATTGGGATTGGAAAAATATGTTTTCTTTGAAATCTTCCCTTTTTGATGAATCTTATGAATTGCCTTGTGATGAGGGCAATATCTTCATCTTCATCTTCTTCTGAATTTTCAGAGTCAGAAGTAGCTTTAAAAGCAAGAGATTTCTTCTTGGGTTCTTCTTCTTGTCTGTCTTGAAGTTGGACTTCATATGCCATTAGGTTACCAACCAAATCTTCAAGAGTGAGAGTGTTTAAATCATTTGCCTCTTCAATAGCTGTGGTTTTTCTCTCCCATTCAGGAGTTAAATACCTTAGGATATTTCTGATTAAATCCACTTGTGAATATTCTTTTCCAAGGGATTTAAGAGTGTTAGTTATATCGGTCATTCTTGTTACCATGTCCGATATAGATTCATTTTGCTTCATTTTAAACAATTCAAATTTATGAACTAAAGAAGCAATTTTATATTCCTTTACCTTTGACGTACCTTCGTGAGTCACGAGAAGAGTATGTCAGATTTCATTTGCTGTAGAGCATTAAGAGATGCGATTGAACTCTACCTTATCAACGGCACAATACAATGCATTCATCCCCTTGGCATTCAGTGAAGCGGTCTTCTTTTCTTCATCGGTCCATCGGCTGAAATCAGTTGATGGAGTTTGGTATTTATCTGAAGCAACTCTCCAAATATCGAGATCCATGGATTACAAGAATATTGTCATTCTCACTTCTCAGTATCCATAGTTTGTTTCGTCAAAGAGAGGAGGACGAACATAGGAGCATCCTTCTTTGTGCTGAGATGTTGTAGTTGTCATGCTAGATGATGATCAAATCAAAATAATAGCAAACCTGACTCTGATACCAAATGAAAGTGCAGTAGGATCGAGGCAACGAGCACTAGAGGGGGGGTGAATAGTGCTTTTAAAAATTGTCTGCAGAATATTAATGGATTTTGCAATTTGAAAAGCAATCACACAAAGGAACACAAGAATTTATCCTGGTTCGGTCTTTCCCGACCTACATCCAGTCCCCAAGCAAAAACCTGCTTGAGATTTCCACTATCAACCTTGTGTAACTACAAGATCATACACAGACCAAATCCGGTCCCACTTCCAGTAACACACTGAAAGCAAACAACTCCTTTAAACCAAGGAGTCCTTTCTTTTATAGAAAATTGAAATAAGTAATAACTTACAATACAACCTATGAGCCCTTTTTTTGAATGCAAATGAGATGCAACTGGCTTTTGAGGTTGTTGAAATACTCTACTCACAAATTCACTATCTCTCAAAGGAATTTGAGTGAAAAACTGAAGTGAAGAATATCACGTGAGTGAGAAAATGAATATGAGTGAAAAGCAAAGAGTAAATGATTCAAATTGATTGAATTGAAGTGCTTTTGAGTGTAAAATGCACTCATATTTATAGTTGAAAGTTTTCATACGTTGAGGGTATGAAAGGGTGTCAAAACAGTCCATTTTGAACGATCAAAACATTTGAAAAATGAAAAGACACGCCTTTTTGAAGTTTCAGGAAAAACGACAAAATTAGTCGACTGAAACAGTAGTTAGTTGACTAATAGTTAGTTATTAATAGACTGACAATTATCGTCGGTCGACTGATCTGTTAATCTAGCCGTTTGAAAATCTAAACTTTTGAAACTTAGTCGACTAGAGAAAAGTTAGTCGATTGATAATATCATCAGTAGACTAAAAAACCTTTCAGTCGACTGCTGCTAAAATCTTCTAAAAAACATACATTCTGTCTGGTCGACTGATAAAAGCATTAGTCGACTGCTGCCAAATTTTCAGAAAACACATGTTCTGTCCGGTCGACTAATAAAACCTTCGGTCGACTAATTTGACAAAAATAATTTTTTAGAAAATATGGGGCGAAAGGATTAGTCAACTGGTGAGTCTATTGGTCGACTAATAAACACGAAAATTTAAGAAAAGAGTTTTCTAAAAATATTTTCATGAGGGGTTCTTTTAGAAAAGTTTTTCTAAAGACTTTTTAGTTGAAATGCAACCGAAATATGCACTCTAAGTAAGACTCTTACAAGAATCTAAGACTTTTAATGAATTTAACATTTGCACACTAGTCTTCAAAGATTCTTCATCAAATTCTTCAATGTCTTCATCTTTCTTTATCGCCTTAGCTGAAATGCAGTTGATTTACTTGCTCATCATCAAAACCTTGTACTTGAAGTATCATGTATGGCTTCATTGTCGTAACACTTTTGACTCCTCTAAACCTCTAACCTAACTAGGACATTGACTAACCCTAGTCTAACCTTGACTTCTTCAAATGTGGCGCCACCCCGAGTGGGCTCCACTTGAATTTTCAAAAACGATTTTAAAACTTGAAAATGAGAGGTTTTTCAAAATATATTCAAAAGTAAACTTGGAATTAAAAGTTTTGAAATGGCATAAAGTTCCAACTGGGTCAGAACTCCTCTGAATATGGCGCCAACTGAGTGGGCCCCGCATCAAAGTTGTGAAAAATTAAAATAAAGACTCAAACTATCATTGAAAAGGGGTTAAAATCAATAAATGAGATTCAAATACTTGGAAATAGAGTCCTAATCGAACTGGAACTCCGGGCGAGAGTCCTAAATTTTTAGGACTCTAAGATTTTAGGATTTTAAAAGCCAAATAAAGAAGTTTTTGAAAGATTTTATCAAAAATGGTAAAATAAGTCAGAAAATGCAGTCAGGGTTAGAATCCTAACTCAATCAGAACTCTGAAATAGAGTCCTGGATTAATTGGACTCTACAAAATGACCTAATTTTTGAAAACAAATAGAAAAGAATAAAAATAGAAGTAAAAACAGATTTCATAACAGACTCCTGACTGGACTAGGACTCCGAGACAGAGTCCTGATCTGACTGAAACTCTAGATTTTTTTTGGTATTTTTCTAAAAAACAGATGAAAGAACTTGTGAAAACAGTGAAAACAATAACAAATATTAAAAGAAACCAGAGTTTTGATTCAACTGAGACTCTGGGGACAGAGTCCTAATTGAACTAGGACTCTTAGATTTTTGGATTTTATGAGAAAACACATGAGAGAATTTTGAAAAATAGTTAAAAATAGGATATAATTAAAGTTTTGGTTCAGAGTCCTGATCTGATTAGGACCCTGAGAAAGAGTCCTGATTCGATCAGAACTCTAAGAAATTTTGGTTTTCTGATAAGTAAATGATGAAATTTAAGCAAAGCTTTTGAAAACCAGTAAAAATGAAGCGTGAAAACCAACTTTGGATAGAGTCCTGATTTGATCAGGACTCTAAGGCAGAGTCCTGATTCTATCAGGACTCTAGGATAAAATCCCAGAATTTTGAAATTCTTTGATAAAAGTGTAATAGTTTTGATAGATGGAAAGATTTTTGAAAGATTCTCTCAAAACTGAAATCAGGTTCAGATTCCTGATCCAACTAGGACTCTCTAAACAAAGTCCTGTTTTGACTAAAACTCTGAGTTTTCACTCATTTTGAAAGATTTGGTTAAAAACAGGTAAAAATAGTGACAAAAGACAGAGTCCTAATCCGATTGAAACTCTGAAGAAGAAATCTAATCCGACTGGGATTCTTGAAGAAGAGTCCTAATCCAAGGACTCTAGGATTTTGGCCAAAACGAAAGATTTTAAAAGGTTTTCTCCAAAACACGTAGAAAAGGTATTAAAAAGTAGAGTTCTGATCCGACTGGGACTCTGGAAAAAGAATCCTGATCCAACTAAGATTCTAGAAAAAGAGTCCTGATTGGACTTGGATTCTCAAATTTTATCCAAAAATGACGAAAATGAGCAAGGATATGACCACAACTAGTTTAAAATCAGAATGGAGTTTTAAAAAGATTAAAAAAGATAAAAATACAGAGTCCTGATCCAACTAGGACTCTAAAATTTTTGAGATTTTTGATAAATAAAGGAATTCAGAAGTGACACCACCTAAATGGGCCTCATCTGAGAATTGAAATCAATTAAAATTGAGTTTAAAATGAATCCATATTATTTTCTGAGAAAAACATTTCAAAATATAAGGTCCTGGGGGTTGGCAAATGACAGAATGTTGATTAAAAACCCAGGTTTTAAAATTGATTTTGAAAGAAAAGTTTTAAAACCTGAATCTGGATTAAATATTTTGAAAACAGGAGTGCTGGATCTCGAAAATGAGATGTAATGACATGCAATGCTATGCAATGCAATGAAATGGTATGCCGAATACATGCAATGATATGCAATGACACATGAAATATATAAACGCTGGATGAGGGTGAAAATTTGGGGTGTTTAGAGATGCCCCTCTTTGCTACTAAGCCGGTTGTAAGCTGAGCTTAGTGGCAAAGAAAAATACACCAAATTTGGACTATAAATAAAAAAATGCCCCAGTTAGGATAATCTGACTGGATGTGAAAGAATTAATTCAGACGATGATGGTAGATATGGAATGGAGAATAAAGAAGAAGATTCACCTCATCGAAATGAGGCTCAGGCTTAGCCCTTAACCTGGATGGGACGAAAGATACCCCATGGAAGAACGAGATTCAGGCTTAACCCTTAACCTGAAAGGGGACGATACCTCGTGGAAAAACGAGGCTCAGGCTTAACCCTTAACCTGAAAGGGGACAATACCTCGTGGAAAAACGAGGTTCAGGCTTAACTTGAAAGGGGACGATACCTCGTGGAAAAATGAGGTTCAGGCTTAACCTTTAACCTAAAAGGGGACGATGCCGCGTGGAAAAATGAGGTTCAGGCTTAACCCTTAACCTGAAAGGGGACGATACCTCATGGAAAAAACGAGGTTCAAGCTTAACCCTTAACCTAAAAAGGGACGATACCTCATGGAAAAACGAGGTTCAAGCTTAACCCTTAACCTGAAAGGGGACGATAAACATAATCCTTAAATGAAGAAACCATGATGAGACCTTCGAATTTTGTACAATAAATCCGAGAGAGGTTTGCAAAAGGAAGAAAGGGGGCTCCCTAAATCTTGAAAAGGGATTGATTTTGGACGTCTCATTACTAAGACTAGATGACTTTTAAAACAGATGACCTTTCACAGAAAATTTCAGGTTTAACCCTTAACATGAACGGGAACTGTCTAGGGTGGGACAGTGGGGAACACAGGGAAGTGTGCAAATCTGAGAGCCTAGGCGCTCAGATCAAAACAAGAAGGGAAGGATCTTGGACAACTCCCATCATCCGATCCTAAAAGGGATAACAACAATGCCTGGATACATCAAAATAGACATCAAGCTCTCACTTCATGTTAGGATAACTTGAAAAGATTGCCAATAAGATAAAAAGTGTAGTTGATTGAAAAATGATTGAAATGTAAGTATATTTATATGAAAAATATTTCATCTTTTTTACCTGAAGTATTACCTTCAATTGGACTTAACTCCGTAGAATCAAGATTCGAATTCAAATTGCTTGCAATTGATTTTCTCTCAAGGAGGCTATCAATTTCCTTGATATGAACGGAAAAGAAAGAATTCTCATTATGAAAGCAATTGGTGAAAAAATATTGATAAAAGAATTTCACAAAATTAAAGAAGATTCTTGGCAGATTCGGCAGTTTGATATCCTGGGATTCTTTTCTCAGAATGGTCTTTCTGCCTGTACTCTTTTTTTTCGACAGAATTGGATCTTTTTGGGTTTCTGGGAAATTCATTACATCATCCTTTATTTTGGAGATGTCCTAGCTTTTTCTCTCTTTTTAGAAGGGTACATCACAAACTCCTTCATCTTGGAGATGTTCTGATCCTTTTTTGCCTTAGGGATTATATTGACGATATTGGCTCATTGGCTGGTGATCTCTTAATGATTAGCTGAAATTAAATATCTTTTAGGGTTTGTCGAGAGGCTCATCGCAGTCACCTTCATCTTGACGGTGATCTGAACTTTCCCTGAAAGGATCCATCACAAACTCCTTCATCTTGGAGATGATCCAAATCTTCTTTGGCCCCGGGGGTCTAACTCGCATAATTCGTCTTCATCTTGACGACAATTGAGAGATCTCTTTTTCAGATATTTAATTGCAGCTTGGGTGATTGAGGAGATATAGGAATTGAATAAACTCTCTTTTTTTTTATCGCTCAGGATATTTTCACTTCCTTATCTTTATAAGAATGATGTTTAAAAATGTGCCATAACTTTGATCAATATCAATCACTTATGGCTTTGCGACAACATTGAATTTTCTTTGCTGGCCATATCGAGGATTTATTCTTCATCCCTTTGGTTGGTCAATAAAAAAAATTTAGATTTGAATCCTTCTTCGCAAAAGCTTCGCTCTTTTGGAAGTAATACTGAAGGTAATTTGAGGTAATTCTTTTTATGCAATAAAAGATTTTTTAAGATCAACAACTATTTTTTTATAGCAAATTGGCGAAATATTCTTGAAATCCTTGGTGAAAGAAATCACTTGCGATCTAAATGACACATCCATGGCTAGATTCTCCTCTCCTTTCCCCAAAGGAGAGACTCAGGATTGACCCTTACTTGAAAGGGTAATAAAAAGATACTCCTCTCTTCCCTTAAGAGGAGGTGTTTGCAAAACAAACTTTCGAAGAGAAATAAAGTTTTCGTCAAAACTCCCTACTTCTAGGATTCTCTTATGGAAAGGGGGGCGCTAACAAAGGTTGGAAGGATATCATAGAGGAACGAGTCCATCACACTCTCCCTGGAAAAAGGGTCCTCAGTGACGGGGGTGGCCTAACAAAAGACATCCAGGATTACAAGGAGGACAAGTTTCCGTCGAAACTCTCCCTGGAAAAAGGGTTCCTTGTATGACAATAAAGATTGTTTTGCAAACTGTTCGTGAAACATGAGTCCCTTCAAACTCTCCCTAGAAAAAGGGGTTCAACGAACGAACAATAAAGACATGCGAAAAGAACGAGCTCCCTCAAACTCTCCCTGGAAAAAGGGTCCCTCACAAGAGAAAATGATTGATGATTGATTCTGAACTAATTGGCAAACGAATTTGACATAAAGGTCGAATCTTAAAAGACTATGATTGCAGGATACGACTTAAAGGTCAGACAAATATGATCGACATTGATAGGATTTAATAACCCAAAGGTTTGCTTGGTAAAATGGATGACCAGAGGTATGACAAAATTGGTGACCCAAAGGTCAGATTAATAGAATGGAGTGACCCAAAGGTCTAATAAAGGTTGTTTGGTTCGCAGATCTGAAGATTGAGTTTGATCTTCAATGTGAGATTTATGTTGCGACCAATATGAAGACCGAATTTTGACAAAGTACCAGTATGAGCACTGGATTTTAAAAGATCACCAGTACAAGCACTGAATTTTTGAAAAATTACAAGTACGAGCACTGAATTTTTGTGAGGTTACAAGTATGAGCACTGGATTTTGAAAGATTACCAGTACGAGCACTGGATTTTAAAAGGGTACCAGTACGAGCACTGGATTTTAAAAGGGTAGCAGTACGAGCACTGGATTTTGAAAGATTACCAGTACGAGCACTGGATTTTAAAAGGGTACCAGTATGAGCATTGGATTTTAAAAGGCTACAAGTACGAGCACTGGATTTTGAAAGATTACCAGTATGAGCACTGTATTTTAAAAGGGTACCAACTCAGATACAAGATTTGGTAAAGTAACCAAGGTGAGGTTGGATTTCATAAAAGGACCAACTTAAAAATTGGTTTTAACCGGATCGGTGAAAAACTGGGTTCGGTCAGAAGCTTTGAATCAGAATTCAAATCTTCATGGAAAGACTAGACGAATTGGATTTTGAAAGAGAATTTGAGTCAGAACTCAGATTTTCTAGACCAATTCTGAATTGGATTTGGAAGAAGATTCGAATCGAAATTTGGATCTTCTAGACCAATTCAAGACATTTGAAGGAAAGAAAATTAGATGAATTGGATTTGGAAGAAAATTCCAGTTGGAACTCGGATTTTTTAGACCAATTCTGAATTGGATTTGGAAGAAGATTTGAATCGGAATTCAGATCTTCTAGACCAATTCAAGACATTTGAAGGAAAGAAAATTAGATGAATTGAATTTGGAAGAAAATTTGAGTTGGGACTCAGATTTTCTAGACCAATTCTGAATTGGATTTGTAAGAAGATTCGAATCGGAACTCAAATCTTATAGACCAATTCTAGATTCTGGAGGAAAGAAAATTAAATGAACTGGATTTGGAAGAAAATTTGAGTCAGGACTCAGATTTTCTAGATCAATTCTGAATTGGATTTGGAAGAAGATTCGAATCAGAATTAGGATCTTCTAGACCAATTCAAGACATTTGAAGGAAAGAAAATTAGATGAATTGGATTTGGAAGAAAATTCGAGTCGAAACTCACATTTTCTAGACCAATTCTGAATTGGATTTGGAAGAAGATTTGAATCAGAATTCGGATCTTCTAGACCAATTACTAAATTGCAGAAAAGTTTGAGTAAGAGTTCAAACCTTTAAAGGAAAGCTTAAGCAAATCGGATTTTGGAGAAAATTCAAGTCGAAACTCTAATTTTCTAGACCGATTCTAGACATTTGAATTGGATTTGGAAGAAAATTTGAGTCGGAACTCTAATTTTCTAGACCAATTCAGAAGAAAAAGAAAACTCGGGTCGGAACTCGAATCTTCGAAGGAAAACTAGATCCATTGTGGAAGGAAAAGAAATTCGAGTCGGAACTCGAATCTTGAAAAAAAAGTAGATGAATTTGGAAGGAAAAGAAACCCGAGTCGAAACTCGAATCCTAAAGGAAAGGTAGATTAATTAGAAGGAAAGGAAATTCGAGTCGGAACTCGAATCCCGAAGGAAAACTAGATTAATTAAAAGGAAAGAAAATTCGAGTCGGAACTCGAATCCCGAAGGAAAACTAGACTGGTTAGAAGGAAAGGAAATTCGAGTCGGAACTCGAATCTCGAAGGAAAACTAGACTAATTAGAAGGAAAGAAAATTCGAGTCAGAACTCGAATCCCAAAGGAAAACTAGACCGGTTAGAAGGAAAGAAAATTCGATTCGGAACTCGAATCCTGAAGGAAAACTAGACTAATTAGAAGAAAAAAAAAATTTGAGTCGGAACTCGAATTCCGAAGGAAAACTAGATTAATTAGAAGGAAAGAAAATTCGAGTCGGAACTCGAATCCCGAAGGGAAACTAGACCGGTTAGGAGGAAAGGAAATTCGAGTCGGAACTCGAATCTCGAAAGAAAACTAGACTGGCATGGATTAGGTTTGAAAACATTAACCAGTAAAACCAGATTTAGAAAGTTTGACCAATAAAAATTGGGTTTTGAAAGTCTGACCAATAACAATTGGATTTTGAAAGATGTACCAGTGTGAATAGCGGATTTTGGAAATGAACCAGTATAAGTACTGGATTTTGAAAATGGATCAGTACAAATACTGTTTTTGGAAGAATTACCAGCACGAACACTAGATTTTGAAGATTTACCAGCACAAACACTGGATTTAGAAAATTTACCAGCACGAACACTGGATTTAGAAAATTTACCAGCACAAACACTATTTTTTTTTAAATCTTACCATCACGAACACTGGATTTTTGAAAATTTACCCAATTGATTATGATGAGAGATTTTCAATCTCCATCCTCACGATGACTTAGACAATTGTCGGGGTCTCAGGATTTATCCCTTACCCTGAATGAGTAGTTCAGGTTTATCCCTTAACCTGAAGGGGAAATGAATTTGATGCAAATGAATGTAAATGGATGCAAATGAATGCAAATGTATGCAAAATGATGTAAATGAATGCACATGCATGCAAAATAAGAGATTTGTTTGATCTTGCCTGCATACAGGATGTTTTGAAGACAATTTTCAAAATAATGCTCGAGTATAACTATGGAGTGAGAAGTTGGATGAAAGGATAAGTAATTGATATTTGAAGAATGCTTTCTGACTTTGGATTGATTCTGTGGGAACTTTGAAGAGGTCATTTTTTGTGAGATATATCTTGCAAGAGAAACAAGGCAAATTGATGTTTTATTGATGTACTGGAAAAATAAATTGATAGAAGAATTGGGGCTACATCTTCTTTTCAAAATGACAAGAGTAAGATGGAAAGGATGAGAGCATTAGTATCATCATTCTTCTTTGTGTTCAGGTAAGATAGCTGATTGATCTTCTGACTCAGCCCTTACAAGCAATCCTTTGCCGATACAATCTTGCACAATGTTCTTGAAGTCAAAGCAATGTTCTATGTCATGCCCCAATGCTCGATGATATTTGCAGAATTTATTCTTCCATTTCCCCAAAGTGACAGCAGGATCGGCAGCCTTTGGAAGTCTGACCATATCTCTGAGTTGTGATTGGTCAGATTCATTGACAAACTGTTCTTTGAACTTATAGGCTGATCCCTGCCCCTGAGTAGTTATGTGGAGTACCTGCTGGGTTTCAATTTCTTTATCTGTGTCTTCCACTGATTCTTCTTCATCAGTTGTATAAGAATTCTGAATAGACTTCTTGGCTACCTTCAAGATTTTCTTGACCACCCGGCCTTTTGCCTTCTTATTGACCTGGGTTTGCTCTATACTGGCTTCAACTTGTTCTGCCAGCATCTTGGTCATCATCTTTTTAAACATTGCATACATCTGAGGATTGATGCCATCATCTGCTTGCTGACATTGACTTTTGGCTGATCAGGGTGAATCCATTTCTTCTTCTGAAGTTGTTGAATGTGCCATGCCTTCGACTGGTGCAGTTTTCTTCCCTGACCTTGTTTGAACCATTGAATGTCATGAATGCTCTCTGCAGGGCAGAATTGATGGTTTAGGCTTTGGAAAGAGATTTTGATTGGAGGAAAATATTTGCTCAGAATTTTGGTAGACAATTGAAAGAGTATCCCATTACTAGGGATTGAGTTATCGCTGGGGTTACGACAATTGCGTTGTCATTCCTTTACAAAGAAAATAAACAACTAAAAATTATGCCTTGTTACCTAGGCGAGGTCGTCAAACCAAGATAGGATGAAAATTAAAGGAATTTTATTAAAGAAAAAACATGATTTTATTAATAATACACTTGACAAAGGGGAGGGGGACAGACAATTTTCCACCACTCCTGATAATCAGAGGATACTCGAGGACCAGGAAAAATAGTGAGAGTAACAAAAGAATCCCAGCCATGCCTGGCAGAATGGTATGCTCCGGACCACTGATCTGATGTGAGATCGAACTCTGGCAAGATCCCTGATAGTAGACGAATTTTTATGCGCTTCTGTCTCTGAGAGAACTGCCTGACACACCGCTCTAGATGGTAGTATGCGCAGAAGAATGGGCCAAGTAGCCTGAATCGCTTGCCGTATGCATAAGTATATCTGAGAAGTGATTCTCGACAATCAAAGTAGTCCCACACGACTTCTTCCTTCTGAAGGTTATCGATCAAGAATCAGTATCGTGCGACTGGAAGAAGTTTTTTATCATTGTATCTGAATGAACTGGCTTGAGCTGGCACATGCCGAAGGAACCAAGATTGTAATGCATAAGTGCACCCTTCGACGAGAATTGATTCTTCGAGCGTGAAACGGGTCAACCCTCGGTATAGAAAAGCGAGTGCGGCCATGGCTATGGAGAGGCAGCTAGTCTGTCGACTTCCCCACCTTCGCAAGAGCAGAACTATCCTCATATCCATGTAATTTCGTCCATCTGGAAAGAGAGCTAATCCCACAGTGCATAAGACCATTGCATGATGGATTCTCTCTCAAGCTGTTTGAGATAAGGAACTGACTTCCACAAATGCCCCATACTGTCTGTAGATTTCGAGCAGGTCCACATATTCGTTTTCATTCTCCTCGATCAATGGCCAAGACTGGCGTCCTGTCATGTGGGCTAAAGTGTCTCGGGGATCCAGACCCTTGACATTGATCAAAAACTGTTTCTCCAATGGATCTTCTGGCTGACCAGCTGGTTCAAGTAATCCGAGAATTCGTCCATCAATAAAGTCATTTCTCCCCATGGGAACCAGAAGGTACTAGTGCTCGGATTCCACCGATTTGTCAGTGCGTGGATCAAATTGCTGTTGACTGTCTACTTTTCCACTGCAGATGCCAGTTCTAAACCACAATCGCTCAAATGGTCCGGAAACATACGAGAAAAGTTCTTGAGCCATGAATAATACCACCGGGGAATGAAGGATCCGGTGCTGAGGACTCGATGTTTAGGAAGACCTTGTCACACCTCGTAGGAGATGTGACCCTCAGAAAACACTGAATCGAGTTGATTGGATGCCATCAGACTGAAAAACATGGAAAATTTGGAATAAGACTAAGAAAAATATAGGAATTTTAAAAAATTGCAGGCAGAATAAAAATGAAGCAGAAAGTTTGAGATCCAGAAGAACGAAAGGATGGAAAATCACCTGGAGTTTTAAAGAAAAACAGAGGAGAGTTTGAAAAAAAATCGTCCAGGGTTTGAATAAAGCATCAATTTTAGATAGTATATGGAAACAGATGAAAAAATTGGAGATTTTTGAAAATCGTTCAGTATTTTAGAAAGCTTGTGGAAAAACATAATAAACAAAACTAATATTCAATCACATCCTGTACAAACAAGTATGCACATACAACATTCTCTAAAAGCTTACTCTAGATGCACAAGTTTTGAAATAGTTGTAGGACCTTAATCCTAACTCTAAGGTTCAGATCATCTGTGTGCAATCATGTTATGCCTATATACTCGAGCCGAGGCTCGATGTACGTGGCATAAAATCAATTTCTCTGGTTCTAGGTTCAAGTTTTCCAACATCCTTGAGCGCCTGCCGATATACGTTGGACTATGGCCCTTGGTACTTGGCATGTGGGTTTTCACCCAAATAGGTGACCCAGTTGTGAAGCTTTATCCCGAACTATGGTTCTGGAAGAAATCCCAGCAACGTGAAGACCGGGTAAAGATAGGTGGGGTGGTTTTTGAAAACATGATCACATGCAAGCAAACAGATGACTCTAAGTCCTAAAGAGATAGAATTTTGAAATATTTGAAGAAGCAAACATTGTTTTCATACAATTCCTAAATTGAGGAGTGTTGTATTAGACCTAAGTCTATGTGAGCATGAATAATTCTCCTCAATATGGTCCTACCAAACCATGCCTAGTCTACATGCAATCCATGTCAGTTGGGTTCAAGTCTAGGCTCCTAGGTTCACATGATAACAGAAAGTAAAAGCTGACATTCCATGGAACACGATTTTGACAATTTGAACTAAGTTAAGCACACAATTGATCAGGCGAAGATACGTCCCATCTCGATCGCCAAACCTGTTATCATCGCAAAATTTTTGGTTTTGCAAGTCAAACTGACCTTTAAAAAATATTTTGAAAATAACTCGCCTCCGTTTTAAAATGCGGGATAATTCCGAAGAATGGGACTCGTCTGTCGCTACGAGGTTCAATCGTTCCTGGCGCCTTTACCAGAGGTAATTGAACCAAGGATCAAAAGTGTGCTTAGCTTTGCTCAACTTGTCTAAATCGTGTTTTATTTCCTAAATGCACAAAGAATTAGGCATGTGCTATGAATTTTCTAAAAATGCAGATTTGAAAACATGATGTTTGCTTCAAAGTGTGGAATACTTGGAAAAGATGGCACTTGGAAAATTATGAGCCTTGTTGAGAGAATGTTTCTGAGAAAGTAAAGATTGATTTATGAAGAAATTTTGAAGTTTTGTGAAAATCAATTCTGAGGAATTTCAAGTAACTTTGGAAAACTTGATTTTTCTAAATTTAAACTTTGAAATTGAAGATATTATGACTTGGAAAACTATGATTTGAACTTGATAAATACTTGAAATACCATCAATTTCTGAGATTTGGAAATTGAATTTGCAAATGAATGAAATGAATGAATATGGATTTGAAAGAATTGATTTTGAGGAATTGAGAAAATCCTTTTGTATTTTTGAGAAATACAGTGCATTTTAAAGTTAGCCTAAGAGTGTAGGTTGAATGTGACTAATACGAAGATCACAAATCTGGGTCTCATTCGTATTCTGACTATGAACATAAATACGAATTCTACCGAGTTTGTCAACTCCATAAGAGCTAGTGCACGTGTCATTCATGTAGACCATGGTGAATTTGTATAGAGTGTACATGAATTGACATACATAACAGTTATATATCAAAGTTTAAAACTATATGCAATGCAAATCCTAATCTAAGCAGAAATTGAAATTCTTATTCCAAAGTTTGCATTTAATTTACATCACTAATCGAATTTAAATACAGAAAAATAAAGTCTTCAATATCCCTGCAAAACTAGAAGACTTGTTAGTAAAGATACGCTGGCTTTTCTAGATTTATCCAGTAATATCTGGACATTACTGGATTTTGCTAGATATAAGCATTTTTCCATGATTTCCTGAGATAAACATAATGAAATAGGAAAAAAAATAAAAAAAATAATAGAAATGGGATTTGAAAATTCGAAATTGGGGTCAAAATGACCAAAATACCCCCGATAGCAAGACTATGGCCTTGAAATCAGGGTTTTCAGAAAGATATTTTCTAAAATACAACTTTTAAAATTCAAATAAGGATAAATTAAACCAAAGATGATATGATATGATTAAAAATATGAAAATTAGGGTTTAGAATTTCGAAATTTAGGTCAAATGACCAAAATGCCCCTGATAGCAAGACTATGGTCTTGAAATCAGGGTTTTTTGAAATAAATTTTGGTAAAAACTTTGGGTTTATGGTTTAAATGAAGTCAAATAAGCACAAAATTAATCATGAAACATCCTAATATGATCCTAAACATGAAAAACCCTAAAAACATGAACTTATACACGAAAATCAAGAAATATCACAAAAAACACAATTTTGGCAGTGTTTCTAGACCCTATTTTGCAATTTGATCCATTCAAGCATCAAATGGATTCCAAAATTCATAAAAATCGTCACCTGCACTTATTATCACCCTAAAATCAGATTGGTATCACAAAAATATATTGTTGATATTATTTCAACTCGAAAATTTCATTAAAACTCTAAAATAAGCTATTTTTACCCATGTTCACATACCAGTTTCAGTGTTAGACCCGAATCATGGGACAACTCACCATGAAAATTCTTGAAATTTTACAGAAATACACTAAACAAAAAAACAAAAATTTTCCTTTTTACAGATTGGAAAAACCATCTTCTATGAGGGAGAAACCCTTCCGGCAATCTGGACTTAAATATAACAAATCTAACCTTGATTAAAACAGATACTTCCGGTTGAAAATACAGAAAAAAATAACATACTTCATCAAAAATTTCTGAAATTTCGGAAGTAAATAGTAGGCAAAAAAAAAAATAAACTTCCTTTTTTACAGATCATGAATCGGATCTACGGTTTGAGATCTACGATCTTTACACGTCCGATTAGGGTTTTGGTAAACCCTAACGAGTTTTAAATTTTGAATCCGATTTTCTGTCAGAGGAAAAATACCAAAACGAGGCAAACAATTATCAAAATTTCACAGTAAATAGTTCACATTAATATGAAGCCACTTCATTTTACGGATCTCAAATCAAATATCGGATAAAATAAATAACACAACTGCAAGTTATGCTTGAATTTAAATAACGATTTTAATCAACAGAAATCCGGATTTGACTTTGTATTTTATTAACAGAGTTCCTGAATCTCAAAACATCTGATTTTTTTACAGTAGTTCATAGACATACTTGTGTATCACATATAAAAAAAAAAGTAATTTCTAACCATTATTTAAATATAAACTAACATGATTTCTACTGATCTAAAATTAAAATCTATAAAAATTTAAGAAACACTAAAAAAATATCATTTAACCATGAAAAACCATAAAATTTATCTAAACAGCAAAACAAAATTGATTTTAATGATGGAATACATGTAATAAATACTAATATACTAAAAAAATAAATAAAACACAGGGAATTCATGGCTGGAATTGCTTTTACCCTTGAAACCATGGATTTAATCCATTTAATCAGATAAATCTCATGTTTTCTTGGTTAAGAATATAAAAAACAATTTAATAAACGATTCTAATGGATTAGAATCATGGAAAACAGCATAGAATAGGGTTAGATCATCTTTTTGAATTGAACTTGAGGTTCTTGAGGTTGAATTCAAGGTTAAATCCATGAAAAGGGAGTTTCCATGGTGAAATCTATTGAAAAATTATAAAAAACTAATAAAAATAATAAAATAATATTAAATAACTCACCTTGGGGCTGCAGCTGCAATGGAGGAAGGTGGAGGTGCTGGAGAGGAGAGAGAAGCCACAAAATTTTGAGAGAGAAAGAGCTCCCTTCTCCCCACTAAAGACCCATTTTTATAAATTTTCAAAACCCATGTAATTAGGATTAATTAATACCTAACTTTGACTTTTTCAAACTCTATCTAAAACCACCAAGAGAGGATGATTTTTTGTGGTTTCCTAACCCTAAATGAACTCTAACTAAACCCTAATTAACACCTAATTAAACCCTAAAAAGTCCAAATGTGACACCACCTAGTATGGACCCACATTTGGTTTTTAAAACTTGAATTTAAAACCTTTAAAAATCAATAGTTTAAAACTTAAATAAAATGGATTTTTAAAAGTGATTTTAACTCCTCTAAACCTCTAACCTAACTAGGACATTGACTAACTCTAGTCTAACCTTGACTTCTTCAAATGTGGTGCCACCCCGAGTGGGCCCCACTTGAATTTTCAAAAATGATTTTAAAACTTGAAAATGAGAGATTTTTCAAAATATATTCAAAAGTAAACTTGAAATTAAAAGTTTTGAAATGGCACAAAGTTCCAACTGGGTCAGAACTCCTCTGAATATGGCGCCAACTGAGTGGGCCCCACATCAAAGTTATGAAAATTTGAAATAAAGACTGAAACTATCTTTGAAAAGGGGTTAAAATCAATAAATGAGATTCAAAGACTTGGAAATAGAGTTCTAATCGAACTGGAACTCTGGGCAAGAGTCCCAAATTTTGAGGACTCTGAGATTTTAGGATTTTAAAAGCCAAATAAAAAAGTTTTTGAAAGATTTTATCAGAAATGGTAAAATAAGTCAGAAAACGCAGTCAAGGTTAGAATCCTAACTCAATCAGAACTCTGAAATAGAGTCCTGGATTAACTAGACTCAACATAATGACCTAATTTTTGAAAACAAATAGAAAAGAATAAAAATGGAAGTAAAAACAGACTCCTGACTGGACTAGGACTCTAGGACAGAGTCCTGATCGGACTGAAACTCTAGATTTTTTTTGTATTTTTCTGAAAAACAGATAAAAGAACATGTGAAAACAGTGAAAAAAATAACAAATATTGAAATAAACCAGAGTTCTGATTCAACTGAGACTCTAGGGACAGAGTACTAATTGAACTAGGACTCTTAGATTTTTGGATTTTCTGAGAAACAAATGAGAGAATTATGAAAAATAGGATAAAGTTGAAGTTTTGGTTCCGAGTCCTGATCTGATTAGGCATCTGAGAAAGAGTCCGGATTCGATGAGAACTCTAAGAAATTTTGGTTTTCTGATAAGTAAATGATAAAATTTAAGCAAAGCTTTTGAAAATCAGTGAAAATGAAGTGCGAAAGCCAACTTTGGATAGAGTCCTGATTTGATCAGGACTCTGGGGCAGAGTCCTGATTCTATCAGGACTCTAGGATAAAATCCCAGAATTTTGAAATTCTTTGATAAAAGTGTAATAGTTTGGATAGATGGAAAGATTTTTGAAAGATTCTCTCAAAACTGAAATCAGGATCAGTGTCCTGATCCAACTAGGACTCTCTGAACAGAGTCCTGTTTTGACTAAAACTCTGAGTTTTGACTCATTTTGAAAGATTTGGTTAAAAACAGGTAAAAATAGTGACAAGAGACAGAGTCCTAATCCGACTGAAACTCTGAAGAAGAGTTTTAATCTGACTGGGATTCTTGAAGAAGAGTCCTAATTCAACTAGGACTCTAGGATTTTGGCCAAAACGAAAGATTTTAAAAGGTTTTCTCCAAAACAGGTAGAAAAGGTATTAAAAAGTAGAGTTCTGATATGACTGGGACTCTGGAAAAAGAGTCCTGATCCAACTAGGATTCTAGAAAAATAGTTCTGATTGGACTGGGATTCTGAAATTTTGGCCAAAAATGACGAAAATGAGCAAGGATATGACCACAACTAGTTTAAAATCAGAATGGAGTTTTAAAAAGATTAAAAAAGATGAAAATACAGAGTCCTGATCCAACTAAGACTCTAAAATTTTTGAGATTTTTGATAAATAAAAGAATCCAGAAGTGACGCCACCTAAATAGGCCTCATCTGAGAATTGAAATTGAGTTTAAAACGAATCCAGATTGTTTTCTGAGAAAAATATTTCAAAATATAAGGTCCTGGGGGTTGGCAAATGACATAATGTTGATTAAAAACCCATGCTTTAAAATTGATTTTGAAAGAAAAGTTTTAAATCCCGAATCTGGATTAAATATTTTGAAAACAGGAGTGTTGGATCTCGAAAATGAAATGTAATGACATGCAATGCTATGCAATGCAATGAAATGGTATGTCGAATACATGCAATGATATACAATGACACATGAAATATATAAACACTGGATGAGGGTGAAAATTTGGGGTGTTTACAGTAGTATGCGCAGAAGAATAGGCCAAGTAGCCTAAATCGCTTGCCATATGCATAAGTATAACTGGGAGGTGATTCTTGACGATCAAAGTAGTTCCACACGACTTTTTCCTCCTGAAGATTGTCGATCAAGAACCGGTATCATGCAACTGGCAGAAGCTTTTCACCATTGTATCTGAATAAACTGGCTCAGGTTGGCACATGCCGGAGGAACTAAGATTGCAATGCATAGGTGCACCCTTTGACTAGAATTGATTCTTCGAGTGTGAAATGGGTCAACCCTTAGTATAGAAAAGCGAGTGCAGTCATGGTTATGGAGAGCCAGCTAGTCTGTCGACTTCCCCACCTTCGCAAGAGCTGAACTATCCTCATATCCATGCAATTTCATTTATATGAAAAGAGAGCCAATCCCACAGTGCATAAGACCATCACATGCTAGATTCTTTCTCGAGCTGTTCGAGATAAGGAGCTGACTTCCACAAATGCCCCATATTGTCTGTAGATTTCAAATAGGTTCATATATTCATTTTTATTCTCCTCTATCAATGGCCAAGACTTGTGTCCTGTCATGCAGGATAAAGCTTCTCGGGGATCCAGACCCTTGACATTGATCAAAAATTGTTTTTCCAATGGATCTCCAGGCTGACCAGCTGGTTCAGGTAATCCCATATTCTTTGAGAATTCGTCCATCAACAAAGACATTTCCCCCCATGGAAACCAGAAGGTACTAGTGCTCGGGTTCCACCACTCTGCCAGTGCGTGGATCAAATTGTCGTTGATTGTCTGCTTTCCCACTGTGGATGTCAGTTCTAATCCAAAATCGCTCAAATGGTCCAGAAACATACGAGAAAAGTTCTTGAGCCATGAATAATACCACCAGGGAAGGAAGGATCCGGTGCTGAGAACTCGATGTTCAGGAAGACCTTGTCGCACCTTGTAGGAGACGTGACCCTCAAGAAAGACTGAATCAAGTTGACTGGATGCCATCAGACTGGAAAACATGGAGAATTGGAATAAAACTTAGGAAAATATAAGGATTTTGAAAAATTGCAGGCAGGATAAAGATGAAGCAGAAAATTCGGAATCCAGAAGAACGAAAGGATGGAAAATCACCTGGAGTTTTGAATAAAAAATAAAGGAGGATTTGAAAAATCGTCCAGGGTTTGAATAGAATACAAAAAAATACTTCATAAATTGAAAAATGAGGTATTTGAAAAATCGTCCAATATTTGGGAAAAACTGGGGAAAATATGGAAAAGTAAAGAGGAGATGACTACAACATATTCAATCACATCCTGTACAAACAATCATGCACATACAACATTCCCTAAAAGCTGACTCTAGATGCACCCATTTTAAAATAGTTGTAGGACCTTAATCCTAACTCTAAGGTTCAGATCAACTGTGTCCAATTATGCTATGCCGATATACTTAGGCCGAGGCCCGATATACGTGGCATAAAATCAATTTCTCTAGTTCTAAGTTCAAGTTTTCCAACATCCTTGAGTGCCTGCCGATATACGTTGGACTATGGCCCTTGGTACGTGGCAGGGGGATTTTCACCCAAATAGGTGGCCCATTTGTGAGGCTTTGTCCCGAACTATGGTTCTGGAAGAAAGCCCAACAATGTGAAGACCGGATAAAGATAGGTGGGGTGGTTTTTGAAAACATGATCACATGCAAGCAAAGAGATGGCTCTAAGTCCTAAAGAGATAGAATTTTAAAATATTTGAAGAAGCAAACATTGTTTTCATATATTTTCTAGATTGAGGAGTGTTGTATTAGACCTAAGTCTATGTGAGCATGAATAATTCTCCTCAATATGGTCCTACCAAACCATGCCTAGTCTACGTGCAATCCATGTCAGCTGGGTTCAAGTCTAGGCTCCTAGGTTCACATGATGATCAAAAGTAAAGGTTGACATTCCATAGAACACGATTTTGTCAATTTGAACTAAGTTAAGCACACAATTGATCAGGCGAAGACAGGTCCCATCACGGTCACCAAACCTGTTATCATCGCAAAATTTTACTTTTGCAAGTCAAACTGACATTTGAAAAAGTTTTTGAAAATAACTCGCCTCCATTTTAAAATGCAGGATAATTCCGAAGAATGGGACTCGCCTGTTGGTACGAGGTTCAACTGCTCCTGGCACCTTTATGAGGGGTAATCAAACCAAGGATCAAAAGTGTGCTTAGCTTTGCTCAACTTGTCTAAATCGTGTTCTATTTCCTAAATGCACAAAGAATCAGGCATGTGCTATGAATTTTCTGAAAATGCAGATTTGAAAACATGATGTTTGATTCTGAGATTTGAAATACTTGGAAAATTCTTGGAAAAGATGTCACTTGGAAAATCGTGAATCATGATTGAGAGAATGTTTCTGAGAATGTAAAAATCGATTTATGAAGAAATCTTGAAGTTTTATGAAAATCGATTCTGAGAAATTTGAAATAACTTTGAGAAAGGTTTGAATTTTGAATTTTGGAATTGAAGATGTTAGGATTTGGAAAATCATGAGTTTGAACTTGAGAAACACTTGAAATATCCTTTGAAAACTCAATGTTTTGAGAAAATCAATTTTTGAATAAGACTTGGAAAATTTTGAGAAAATCAATTTCTTTGAATGGGAATTAGAATTTGCAAATTGAATTAAATGATTGAATAGGGATTTGAAAGTCATGATTTTGAGGAATTGAGAAATTCTTTTTGTATTTTTGAGAAATGCAGTGCATTTTGAAGTTAGCCTAAGAGTGTAGGCTGAATGTGGCTAATACGAAGATCACAAATCTGGGTCTCATTCATATTCTGACTATGGCCATAAATACGAATTTCATCGAGTTTGTCAACTCCATAAGAGCTAGTGCACGTGTCATTCATGTAGACCATGGTGAATTGGAAATGTGCATGAATGACAAGCATAACAGTTATATATCAAAGTTCAAACTATATGCAATGCAAGTCCTAATCTAAGCTGAAATTGAAATTCTTATGCCAAAGTTTACATTTAATTTACATCACTAATTGAATTTAAATACATAAAAATAAAGTCTTCAATGTCCCTGCAAAACTAGAAAACTTGTTAGTGAAGATATGTTGGCTTTTCTAGATTTATCCAGTAATATCTGGAAATTACTGGATTTTGCTAGATATAAGCCTTTTTCCATGATTCTCTGATATAAACATAATGAAATATAAAATAAAATTCAATAAATATGAAAATAGGATTTGAAAATTCGAAATTGGGGTCAAAATGACCAAAATACCCCTGATAGCAAGACTATGGCCTTGAAATCAGGGTTTTCAAAAAGATATTTTGTAAAAATGAGGTTTTGAAATTCAAATAAGGATAAATCAAACATACGATATGATTAAAAATATGAAAATTAGGGTTTTAAAATTTCGAAATTGAGGTCAAATGACCAAATTGCCCCAGATAGCAAGACTATGGCCTTGAAATCAGGGTTTTTTTTTAATAAATTTTGGTAAAAACTTTGGATTTAGGATTGAAATAAACATAATATCGACCATGAAGCATCCTAATATGATTATAAACATGAACAAACCCTAAAAACATGAATTTATACACAAAAATCAAGAAATATCATGAAAATCATGATTTTAGCAGTGTTTCAGGATCCTACGAGTACCCTATTTTGCAATTTGATCCATTCAAGTATCAAATGGATTTCAAAATTGATACAAATTGGCACCTGCACTTGTTATCACCCTAAAATAAGTTTGAAATCATAAAAATATATTTTTGACATTATTCTAATTCGAAAATTGCATTAAAACCCTAAAATATGTTGTTTTTACCCATGGTCACATATCAGTTTCAGTGCTAGACCCAAATCAGGAATCAATCTACCATAATTTTTTTTTTTTAAATTTAGAGAAATAACCTAGACATAAAAAAAGAGAATCTCCTTTTTACAGATCAGAAAAATCATATCTGATGAGGGAGATACCCTTCTGGCAATCTGGACTTAAATATAACAAATCTAAAATTGGTTAAAATAGGTACTTCCAGTTGAAAATACAGAAACAAATAACATCCTTTATAAAAAAATTCTGAAATTTCAGAAGTGAACATTAGACAGAAAAATAATGAACTTCCCTTTTTACAGATCATGAATCAGATCTACAGTTTGAGATCTATGATCAGTACAAGTCAGATTAAGGTTTTTATAAATCATAACAAGTTTTAAAAGATGGATCCGACTTTCTGACAGAGAAAAAATACCAGACAGAGACAAAAATATTATGAAAATTTTACAGTAAATAGCTACATCAACACGAAGCCACTTCACTTTACGGATCTCAAATCGGATATCGGATGAAAGAAATAACACATCTGCAAGTTATGCTTGAATTTAAACAATGATTTTAATCAACAGAAATCCCGATTTGACTTTGTATTTTATTAACAGGGTTCCCGAATCCCAAAATATCTGATTTTTTTACATTAGCTCACTGACATATCCATGAACAACATATAAAAAAATCAGAAATTTTTAATGAATATTTTAATACGAACTAACATACCTTCTACTGATCTGAAATTAAAATATGCAGAAATCTAAGAAACACTAAAAAAAATATGATTTAAGCATGAAAAACCATAAAAATTATCTAAACAGCAAAACAAAATTGATTTTGATGATGAAACACATGTAATAAACATTAATATGCTAAAATAAATAAAACTCATAGAATCCATGGTTGGAATTGCTTTTACACTTGAAACCATGGATTTAATCCATTTAATCAGATAAATCTCATGTTTTCTTGGTTAAGAATATAAAAAAATAATGCAATAAACAATTCTAATGGATTAGAATCATGGAAAACAGCATGGAATAGGGTTAGATCATCTTCTTGAATTGAACTTGAGGTTCTTGAGGTTGAATCCATGGTTAAATCCATGAACACAATGGGTTCCATGGTGAAATCTAATATAAAATCATAAAAAACTAATAAAAAATAATGAAATAATATTAAATAACTCACCTTGAGGCTGCAGCTGCAATGGAGGAAGGTGGAGGTTCTTGAGAGGAGAGAGAATCCACAAAAATTTGAGAGAGAAAAGAGCCTCCTTTTGCCCCTCTAAAGACCACTTTTTATAGTTTTTCAAAACCCATGTAATTAGGACTAATTAATACCTAACTTTGACTTTTTCAAACTCTATCTAAAACCACCAAGGGAGGGTGATTTTTTGTGGGTTTCTAACCCTAAATGAACTCTAACTAAACCCTAATTAACACCTAATTAAACACTAGAAAGTCTAAATGTGGCACCACCTAGTATGGACCCACATTTGGTTTTTAAAACTTGAATTTAAAACCTATAAAACCAATGGTTTAAAACTTAAATAAAATGAATTTTTAAAATTGCTTTGGACTCCTCTAATCCCCTAACCTACCTAGGACAATAACTAACCCTAGTCTAACCTTGACTTTTTCAAATGTGGCACCACCCTGAGTGGGCCCCACTTGAATTTTCAAAAACGATTTTAAAACTTTAAAATGAGAGGTTTTTCAAAAGAGATTCAAAAGTCGACTTTGAGATTGAAAGTTATGAAATTGTACAGAGTCTTGACTGAGTCAGAACTCCTCTAGATATGGCGCCACCTGAAAGGGGCCCACATCGAAGTTTTGAAAAATTGAAATAAAGATTGAAAATAGCTTTGAAAAGGGGTTAAAATCAATAAATGAAATTTGAAGGCTTGGAAATAGAGTTCTAAGAAAACTGGAACTCTGGACTAGAGTCCTGAATTTTAAAGACTCTGAGAATTTGGATTTTAAAAGCCAAATGAAAGAGTTTTTGAAAGATTTTATAAAAAAAATGGTAAAATAAGGCAGAAAATGCAGTCAAGGTTAGAGTCCTAACTCAACCGAAACTCTGAAATAGAGTTTTGAATCAATTGGGACTCTACAAAATAACCTAATTTTTGAAAAATAAATGAAAATGAATGAAAATGGAAGTAAAAACAGACTTCAGAACAGACTCCTGACAGGATTAGGTCTTTGGGACAGAGTCCTGATCAGACTAAAACTCTAAATTTTTTGGTATTTTCTGAAAAATAAATGAAAGAACTTGTGAAAACAGTGAAAACAATAACGAATATTGAAATCAAAACCGAGTCCTGATCCAACTGGGACTCTGGGGACAGAGTCCTGATTGGACTAGCACTCTCAGAAATTTGGATTTTTTGAGAAAAAAAATGAGAGAATTTTGAAAAATAGTTAAAAACAGGATAAAATTGAAGTTCTAGTTCAGAGTCCCTATCTGATTTGGACTCTGAGAAAGAGTCCTGATTCGATCAGAACTCTAAGAATTTTTTTGGTTTTCTAATAAGCAAATGATGAAATTTAAACAGAAATTTTGAAAATCAGTGAAAATGGAGTGAAAAAACAAACTTTGTATAGAGTTCTGATTTGACCAGGACTTCTGGGGCAGAGTGTTGATTCTATCAGGACTCTAGGATAAAATCTGAGAATTTTGAAATTCTTTGATAAAAGTGTAATAGTTTTGATAGATGGAAAGATTTTTGAAAGATTCTCTCAAAAATGAAATCAAGATCAGAGTCCTGATCCAACTAGGACTCTCTGAATAGAGTCCTGTTTTAACCAAAACTTTGAGTTTTTGACTCATTTTGAAAGATTTGGTTAAAAGCGGGTAAAAATAGTGACAAAAGACAGTGTCCTAATCCGATTGAGCCTCTGAAGAAGTGTCATAATCCGACTGAGATTCTTGAAAAAGAGTCCTAATCCAACTAGGACTTTGGGATTTTGGCCAAAACGAAAGATTTTGAAAGGTTTTCTCCAAAAACAGTTAGAAAAGGTAGTAAAAAGTAGAGTTCTGATCCGACTAGGACTCTAGAAAAAGAGTTTTGATCCAACTAGGACTCTAAGATTTTGGCCAAAATGGAGGAAATGGACAAGGGATATGACCATAACTGGTTTAAAATCAAAATGGAGTTTTAAAAATGTTTTAAAAAGATAAAAAGATAGAGTCCTGATCCAACTAGGACTCTGAAATTTTTGAGAAATTTGATAAATGAAGGAATCCAGCAGCGACACCACCTAAATGGGTCTCATCTGAGAATTGAAATGAGTTGAAAATTGAGTTTAAAACGAATTCATATTGTTTTATGAGAAAAACACTTCAAAATATAAGGTCCTGGGGGTTGGCAAATGACAGAATGTTGATTAAAAACCCAAGTTTTAAAATTGATTTTGAAAGAAAAGTTTTAAAACTCGAATATGGATTTAATATTTTGAAAACAGAAATGCTGGATCTCGAAAATGAGATGTAATAACATGCAATTGTATGCAATGATATGCTGAATGCATGCAATACTATGCAATGACACATGAAATATATAAACACTGGATGAGGGTGAAAATTTGGGGTGTTTACAGGAATAACATTGGATCCCCACTGGATCCTTTTAAAAAATCATCATATTTCTAAAACATTTTTTTTCTTCCTTTATTAGAATTTAATTTAAAATTAACTCAAGATATGTATCAATGGCCATAGTCAGGATATATTGAGGGTTAATTTCATCTTAAATCCTATAAAGGCACCAAAATATGTTTTATTCTTCACTTGAATTTAAATGTGATTGTTATATAATACATTCAATGACCATAGTCAGGAATGTATTATATCTTCAATCTTATTTCAATTCATTTAAAAAATGAAATATGCTTTTCAAAATTCAATTTCAAAATTCTTAAATTCATTTCATCATTTAAGATGGAATTACATCATATTTTCAAAAAATTCTTCTCCAAAATCCAAGTGATCTTGAATACCTTCTTCATTTCTCAAATCAATTGTTATTTATAAATTCAAATTCAATTCTACCTCATTTCAAGATTCAAAATTCAATTTCAAAGTTCAATTTGACTTTGAAATTTCAAATTCATTTTTATATTCAAAATTTCATTTCCAATTCAAATCAAATTTCAAAAGTTCAATTCAACTTTGGAAATTCCAAATTCATTTTCAGGATTCAATTTAACATTTCAAATCAAATTTCAAAGTTTAATTTAACTTTGAAATTCCTGATTCATCTTCTGATTTCAAAATTCAAACTTCAAAATCAAAGTTTATTCTTTACCTTCAAAGTGCTATCTAAAGATTGAGACTTGGCTCTCAATTCAAAATCAAGGTTTTGAGATTGATTCTAAAATTCGATTTTTCCTAAGTTTTAAAATCAAAATCTGGATTTCTAAAATTCAGATCCATCAAAAGTCCCATTTGGAATTTCAAAAATCCAAATTCTAAAAATAGGACCCAATTCCATTAGGGTTCCAGATTTCGGATCCAACTCCATCTTGGATCTCAGACTTCGGATCCAAATTCCATTTTCCAGATTCTGGATTCAACTTCATTCTTGGATTCCAGACTTCAGATCCAAATCCATTTAGGATTCTAGATTTTGGATTCAGTTCTGCTCCCAATTCCGTATTTCAAAACCAATCCAATTTTCAGATCCCATCTGGATTTCTTAAATCCAATTCTATTTTCAAAATTCCATCCAAAATTTCAAATTTTTTAAACCTGAAATTCAATGCCATTTTAAAATTCCATCTCTACTTCGAAATCCAAATTCAAAGTCCATTTTGACTTTGAAACTTCCTTTTTTCTATCTCAACTTCAAAATCTCCTTTCTCTTCATTCCTTTCAATTTAAGATTTATTTTTCCAACTCTGATTATTTCAAGACTTAAAACTTCAAATATCTTTTCAGATCCATCTCTAGTTCTAAATCAGATTTAACTTTCAAAAACCATTTCTTCACTCCATTATCAAATTCATCTCAGAAACACTTGGAAATTTCCAAATCATTTTCAAAAGAGCATACATCCTTGTATTGCACAAGCATGATTCTTTGTGCATTTTAGACTTAGGATAAGTTCTTGGATGATATTTTAGCAAAGCAAAAAGGCATGAATTCGATCCTTGGTTCGATTACCCCTGGTAAAAGCGCCAAGAACGGTCGAACCTCGTACCGATGAGCGAATCCCGTCTCTCTATTTTCCCGCAAATTTTCAAAATGGAGGCGAGTAATTCCTAAAATATTTTCAAAATTAAGGTCAAGTGAGACCTTCGCGAAAGAGTTCCTCTCTCTTTTTTTTTCTTTTCTTTTCTTTTCTCTTCTCTTTTCTTTTTTGTCTTTTATTTTCTCCTTCAAAAAGGGAAAGTAGAGGTTAGAAAGGAAAAGAGAAGGAATCACAAGAGAAAAAATTTTGCGATGATCACAATCACCACTTCTCAACTCCTTATTATCCTCAAGGGAATGGCCAGGCAGAAGCCACCAACAAGATTTTGATTCGCATTCTGGAAAGAACTGTGGAAACAGACCATGATTGGCACGAAAAGATGCACGATGCACTTTGGGCATACCGAACCACCATTCGGACTCCAACCAATGCTACTCCTTCGGAGCTTGTTTATGGAACTGAAGTAGTACTACCTCTTCACGTTCAGAAGCCCGCACTCAAGTTTGCATCACTCATTGAACTCCCACTTGATCAGAGCAGCAGAGGTTGGTACAGTTAGATCTGCTAGACGAGAGAAGACTCAAGGCAGCAGAGCATGCCCAAGCTTATCGTTAGAGGATAGCCAGGCATTATGCCAAGTCAGTTATCGGGAGAAGATTTCGGGTTAATGATCTTGTGCTTAGATCGACAACTCATCTTAAGCATCGACCGAGGGGCAAGTGGTCACCCAATTGAGAAGGCCCTTATGTGGTTAAGGAAGCACTGCCTCACAATTCATACCATCTGATCAACGCAGATGGGGTGGAACTGCCAGATCCTATCAATGCTCTGCACCTAAAGAGATTTTATACTTAAAATGCTTGTTCTAGCCTTTTGTACTCTTCAAAGAGCCTTTCAATGAAATAATGATCTTCCATCAATTCTCATATTTTTCTCCATGATACTGGGGCATTTTATTTTGATCTATACTTGTCTTCCTCCATCATGTGCAGGCAGGATTAGACAAACTCTTTGCTTTAACTTTGTCAAATTTTTATTAAATTTTTGATCGAGTCTTTATTTTTATCAAATTTTATTCAATTTTATCAATTTTTCATCAAATTTTATTTTATCCTTAGCCCGTTCAGGTTAAGGGATAAACCTGATGCCTCTTCTCTATGAGGTACTCTTTTGTTCTTTTCCCCTTTCAGGTTAAGGGATAGACCTGAACCTCGTCCTGCGAGGTCCTTTTTTCTTTTAGGACAGAGGATAACCCTGAAGTCTTTGTCATCAATTTTTCCTCAAAATTCTACCAATCCTTTTAAATTTTTATTGTCAATTTTACCAACTGTATTGATTCTTTCCTTTTATCAATTCTTTTTATCCTTTATCAGTCTCTATCAATCTTTTTCAATTCTGTCAAATTCTCTTCAGAATAAGGGATAATCCTGGAAACCATCATAAATAAAATTCAAATCTTAGGCCACCTTGGGTCGAAGATCTTGAATAAGTTTTTGTCTTCGTCATAATCGTCAGAATCTATTCATGCCTTTTGTTAATCCTTCTAGAATCTGACTCTTAGGTTGGAATTATTTCCTTCCCATCTGAGTTCCGACTCAGGTTTTTGTTTTTCATTTTTATTTTTATTTTAAAAGATTTGGGTTCCGACTCGAGTTTTTCCTTTTTATATATCGTTTAAAGTTCTCAGTTCTGACTCAGACTTCCTATCGGATTCAACGCTCGTGTTGGAACCAATCGTTCCCTTGAAGATTCGAGTTTTCAAACTCAGATTTTCCATTTTATCTTTATTTTCAAAATCCATGTTCTGACTCGGGTTTTCCCTTTTATCTTTTCATTTGAAGCTTTGAGTTCCAACTCGGACTTCCTATCGAATTCAACGCTCATGTTAGAACCGATTTTTCTTTTGAAAATTTGAGTTTTCAAAAACTCGATTTTCTCATTCATTCTTTTATTTTGAAAAACCGGGTTCCGACTCAGGTTTTCCCTTATGTATATATATTCTTATTTCTGGAGTTGCGAGTTCCGACTCAGACTTCCTATCGGAGTCAACGCTCGGGTTGGAACCGATCGTTCTTTTGAAAATTTGAGCTTTTGAAAACTCAATTTTCTCTTTTCTCTTTTATCTTGAAAAATACGGGTTCCGACTCAGGTTTTCATTTCCTTTTCAAGTTAAGGGACAAACCTGAACTTCCCCTTTAGGATAAGAGATAATCCTGAAACTCCGACAATCATTCTCGCTTCAATTCCCAGATAGCTTAGGAGTGTTAGTCTCTTCTTCAAAACCTAGTGCTCGTACTGGTGTGATTTTCAAAACCCAGTGCTCGTACTGGTGTGCATTTTTAAAACCAGTGCTCGTACTGGTGTGTCTTTCAAAATCCAGTGCTCGTATTGGTACATTTTCAAAATCCAGTCCTCGTACTGGTATGTTTTTCAAAAATCCAGTGCTCGTGCTGGTACATCTTCAAAATCTAGTGCTCATACTGGTACATCTAGCATTCATGCTAGTGTCTGGATGACTGATCAGTTAGCCCTCCAGGTTCAGTCTTTTTACTAACCAATCATCAACAAGTCAAGCTCTAAATTCTCAATTTCAACCTTCAAGTTATCATTTTGTCAAAATCAATCTTTTTTCTCTTGCGAAGGACCCCCTTCTAGGGAGAGTTCGAGGGACCTCGTTCCTTTCGCATGCAACCATCTTTCGTTCGCAAGAACACTTTTCCAGGGAGAGTTTGAAGGGATGCATTTTCTTCGCAAATAGTTTGCAAAACAACAACCAACTTTACATAAAAGAACCCCTTTTTCAGGAAGAGCTTCGACCGAAGCTCGTTTCTTTTTGTGGCCCCTATTTTTTTCATCTTTGGCCAACCCCTTCACAGAGGACCCTCTTCTAGGGAGAGTGTGATGGACTTGTTCCTCTGTGATACTTTTTCAACTTTGTTTTCGGCCGCCTTTCTATAAGAGAAGCCTAGAGATAGGGAGTTTTGACGAAAGCTTAATTTCTCTTCAAAAGTTCCATTTTGCAAACACCTCCTTTTTGAGGAATAGTGGAGTATTTTCAACTTCCCATTCAGGTAAGGGCTAAGCCCGTGTCTCTCTTTTTGGGGAAAAAGAGAGAAGAATTTTGTCATGGATATGTCGATTCGACATCAAGGACTTCAAGAATATCTTGCCAATTTGCTATCAAAAATCATTGTTGATCTCAAAGCTTTCATCGCATAAATGATTACCTTGAACTACCTTAAGTATTATTTTCAAAAGGACAAGACCTTTGCGAAGAAGGAACACAATTCAAGCATTTTTTGTTGGTCAACCAAGAGGATGAAGAAAAATCTTTGATATAACCGAAAAAAAAAAAATTCGATGATGTTGAAAAGCCATAAGTGAATTGATATTGATCATAGCTATGGCACATTCTTAAAGATTGTTCTTCTGGCAATAAGGCAGCGGAAATATCTTGGGCAGTAAAAAGAGCATACCCAATCCATATCTCCTCAGTCAATTGAGCCGCAATCAAATATCTGCAAAAGGGATCTCTCAATTGTCGTCAAGATGAAGACAAATATGCGAGTTAGACCCCTGGGGCCAAAGAAGATTTGGATCATCTTCGAGATGAAAGGGTTTGTGATGGATCCTTCTAGAGAACGTTTAGATCACCGCCAAGATGAAGGTGACTGCGATGAATTCCCCGACAAACCCTAAAAGATATTTGATTTTTGCTATCATCCAGAGATTTCAGCCCAAGAAACAATATCATCAGTATAATTCCTGAGAAAAAGAAGGATCGAAACATCTTCAAGATGAAGAAGTTTGTGATGTACCCTTCCTCGAAAAAGAGAGAAAAGTTAGGACATCTCCAAAATGAAGGATGATGTAGTAAGCTCCTCCCAAAAACCCAAGAAAGTTTCATGATTCAAAAGAGTGCAAAAAGATCATGGGAAAACCCCAGGATATCAAACTGCCCAAAATTGCCAAGAATTATCTTTACCTATGTGAAATCTTTCTATCAATATCTTTCCATTCAATTGCTTTTATGAAGCTAAGAATATTTCCTCTCTTTTCATATCAAGAAAATTGATATCTTTCTTGAAGAAACTTAACAACAACAAATTTGAATTTGATTCTTGATTCTACAGAGTTTGCCCAATTGGAGTTAATACTCTAGGTAGAAAGAGGTGATATTTTCACACATATGAGCATAATTCAATCATTCTGAATCAACTACAACTTTTGGCATCTTATTGGCAATATTTTCTAGATTATCCTAACATGAAATAAGAACTTGACGTTCATTTTTGACGTATCCTGACGTCATCCCTCGTTCAGACTGAAAAGTCCTGGTCCCACCACGGTTTCTTCATCCGAGAATTTCGTACGGTTTCCCACTCAGGTCAAGGGTTAAACCCGAATCTCGTTTTGACAATGTATTTCTTCTTGTCTCATCACTGGTTTTTTCTTTCAAGGATTTTGTATGATTGTCCCTTTCAGGATAAGAGTTAAGCCTGAACCTCACTTCTCGAGGTATCGTCCCTTTCAGGATAAGGGTTAAGCCTGAACCTCGCCCCTCGAGGTAGCATCCCTTTCAGGTTAAGGGTTAAGCCTGAACCTCTCTCCATGAGGTATCTTCAGTTTAGGTTTGGGATTAAACCTGAGCCTCGGTTCTACGAGGCAATCCTCCCAGTCCCATCATAGTTCTTCCCATCGAGGAATCCATGCTTTGTATATCCATCCAAGAAAGGATCATACTCGAGTTTCATCTCGCGAGGCATTTTCTCAAAAATGTCTCATCAAGGTCTTCGTATATTCCTTTCCCATTCAGGTAAGGGTAGAACCTGAAATTCATCATGATATATCTTCGTCCCATCCAGGTTAAGGGCTAAAACCTGAGTCATTCCAAAAGATGATTTGGTCTCACTCATGAGACTTGATCAAAATTCTTATCTTTCATCATTTCGGGATCTTCACCCAAAGTTCCATCATGATTTTCTGTTATTCAATCATATCATTTTTGAGGATTTCGTCTCCCCAAAACCATTCAGGATAAGGTTTTTAAGCCTGAGAAACCATGTTTTTCTAAAAATAAATTCCTTCACACCGAGTTCAGGTTTGTTGACTGGAGCATTTTTCAAAACTTGGGTGTTTTCTTTGCCACTAAGCTCGGCTTTCAACCAGCTTAGTAGAAAAGAGGGGCATCTGTGAACACCCCAAAATTTTCAAAATTCTGTAATTATTCTCTTTTTGCCCTTAACCCCCATTTTCTGAGTAAATTGAGTCATTCTTGCACAAAATTTCAGTTTATTTCTCAAATTTACTGGAATCAAATCAATTTTCTATATCTGACTCGATTTCGGATCCAGATCCAATATCAAAATCCAAATCTGAGTCTCGTTGTCCAATTTTTAAATTAAAAATACAAAAACACCAAAAATAGTTTTTGAATGGCTTGGACAGTCCATCCGGCTTCCGTTTGGATTCACTGCTCCATATTTCTCGATTCGAGGTTCAAGACTCGAAATTTTTTTTAAATCCTAAATCCAAACCCGCTTTCTAAAGATTTTTTTTAGAGAATAGCCTTGAATTCTCGAAGAACCTTCCTTTTGTAAACATTTTCAATTTTTACAAAAATATGTCAAACATCCTTTGTTTTCTCATAAATTTTAGAGTTTTATTGTCAAAAAAAAAATACAAAAAATACCAAGAAAAACAACAAAAAATCAGAAAATATGCAAAAAAAAAATAGTTTAAAACTCTTTGAAGCTTGTTATGCTAAAAACCCATTTTAAAATCGCTTTATGAAAAACAGTTTTTTTAGGAAACCTCTTTTTAAAAAAGGGAAAACGTTGCTTCTCTTCGATGGACGAGCATCGTCTCTCTCTCCGATCATCTCTCTCTCGCCCAAACCCTCCATGACCAACCCCCATGTGCATCCTTCTTCGTTTCCACCCTCCATCGCCAACCGTTTGCTTTTTTCCCCCTCATTCGTCAATCTCCAACAGCCTCCAGGTTCTTGATTCTTCTTCCCTACTCTACAAAAGAAAGCAACAAAGAGGCAGGAGGAGGATCCCATGAACGCCATCATCGATTACGTCCATTGTTAGCAACATCCGTTTTCCCTCCCTCTGATGTATTTTCCTTTAAGAGATCAAAGATCGATCTCTTATCTGCCGAGTTATAAGGGATCCCCCTCGAGGTCCCCTCCTGGCCTTCTGAAGTGGAAAGTTCCCACCATAGACCAAAGGGAAGGTTCATCCCATCCTTCAGAATTTCTGCAGAGCTATGGTGAGTCCCCCTTCTTTTCTCTGTTTTTCTTTCTATCTTCCTTTCATTTCTCTGGATTTTCTCTTAATTTTCAATTCTGGCCCCCATTGACGCACTTCCGGAGGTGTTGAGTTGCTTGTGCAACATCAACCAGCCCATGTGCGACAGCAATGGAACATTTGTTCCGACATTTTCCTTTTACGCTAATTAATTTTCTTTTATTTCATTTTTTTCTCTGTTTTGTAACCTACTAATTCTTATTTTATTTATGCCATCGGATTCAATAACCCTATACGGTTCATCTGAATCCCAGTTTGATCTTCCTGTTGATTCTCAACATCGCTTCCGTTTTGATTTCTCTGTAAATTTTTAATTGCTTGTTTATGTTATTATCTCTGTTCTGGGAATTCGATTCTCCATTTTCGTTTGACCCTTTGGGTTTTGTTAACATGGTGATCTCCCCGACTTCTCATTACCATACATGACTATGCCTTGACACGAGTACGTGTATTTCATTTTCTGGTATCATTAAGTTGTTTTTCATGGTTTTGTCTAAAGAAGTCATCAGTCTCACTTTGGCACTCCTTTTCTCTTGCTGTGTTTATCTTGCTATTGCTTCCTATGAATCGATTTTTATATACTTCCATCTGCTTCAATTTTAGCTTGTGGGTATGCCTAGTTTTCTGCGTTAATGGCTTGTTGTTGGTTTATTTTCTATAGCATTAATGGGTTTCATTGTTTGATGAATTTACTTCCAATACCCTGGTTCTTGGATCATGGTGATGGTTGTCAATTAGGGGTACCTTGAATTTTAGGCTCATGCCTCTCTCTATGACCCTACCTGAAAACATCTGGATAATCATGCAAGAAAAAGAGAGGAGCACCTGCGAACTCTTTATCATGTGTATCCTGACATAACTGCGTGATAAGTTGTTTGTGATGCTAGGCATGATAACCAAGGATCTCTCTATGTAAAGATGGAAGTTGTGTTAGAGAAAAGCATGGCGTCACCAATTGCAATAACGTATCATGTTGGGTTATCATCTGCTAAGTCCTAAGCAAAGATGATTCCACTGGTTAAAGCATTCTTTCATGAAGTGATTTATGTCAGATTGGAGTGGTAACAACAAATTATGTGCCTTGATTAGGTTTTCCTTTCTTTCCTATTTTAAATTAATGGGTGTAATTGCATGTTATAGTGGCACTTTTGTTTGTTCCTAGGCACCGGCATTCTACCCATCGGTTACTTTGCATAAGAGCTTGCCATACACTACTAAAACCCACCCTGTAGTCTTCTTCACTACACCATACAACAACATGATCATCACTTATGCACTTGCACACCCATGAGCACATTCCACTGTGCTCAGCACCCTTGCCACTCACCTTCATCACTACCCATCAATATGGGTGTTCCACTCTCTATTTTCATCGCCCATTACATTGGACAACAGATTTTACCATGAATCTGAATTAATTCATGATGAAATCAAGGCAATCGGATATTCCCTGTGGCTACGGAGGAACATGTCGAAATTATGTAAAATCCCATTGTTAGACAACATTTGGGGAATCTTGTTGTTAATGTCTCTTGAGCATGCTTATGTTATATTCACTATGAATCAGATTTGCCCCATAGTGAATATACATTCACGGTGATAATTTCTACTAATATCATTGAACTGCATTGTATATAGTATATACATTCAACATTTGCATCCCCTGTACCTGCATATGTATTACAATGTCACTTGCACATAGCACTTGCTATGCCAGCCACCTATGCACTTCACTGATTCATCTGTCGATTGTTGCATCTCATGATTCAACATCAACTGGACCTCAACGCCTTCAGCATATCTCCTGCTACATAACATCTCACTGCCATCCACTGTGGCTTCACCACATATCATTCCATCTCCACTACACTGTGCTCAACACTTGCACCATCCAATCAACTTACCATGAAACCAGGGTTAGGTTTTGATCAATTGGAATTTCTGTAATGCTTAAGTTTAGGGTTGACACTTCATTCATAAGCATCTCCTGTTTTGCCATAGCTTTTCCAAAGTCACCGGCACATTGCATCCTGTGCACTCACGTCTCATCATTTGTACCCTTTTGCACACTTCCATACTCCTGCGTTGGTGGTTTATTTGGCTAATAAGCTGAGTGTCATCTTTGAAGTTTCATGGATACTTGAGATTCATAATCTCCCTTCTCAGGATTTTTGATATCTAATTTTCTAAATGTTGCACACTATGATGATCTAGTTTGGTTTTGAAAATCCGTGTATAGAAATCTCTTAATTCACAATATACACATCACCGTCCATAGCATCTGTGTTATTTAGGCTCCTCTCAGCAAACAACACTATTCATGCTCTCCACCCACTATTCATACTCATCACCACATTTTTTTTACAGCACCTGCATGTATATTCTCCACTATCAGTACATCGTTCATTCATACATACTCACAGTAATTCACCATCACTAGTCTCATATCCATTGCCTTCACAATTGTATTATCTCTCTATGTACTGCCTGCCACAGCCATTCCTTATATTAATTGCTGCCTGCTTTACTTGTTTGTGAGATCTGGTTTATGCTATTTTGAATTTTGATTTAATTGCCAAAATAAAGTCATCTTGAACAAAAGGGCACAATTGGTTCAACTCTCGTTGGGGGCATCAAAGAAGTGAAAGACTCTTAGAACTTGTTAAACATAGAGGCATTCACAGGTGGGGTGAATCCCATGAAGGGACTTCCATATGCAGATGCAGTTTTGTCCAGCCTTGTAGTGGACTGTCCTCTTAAAAAGGGTTGCCGGATATATCTCTGACAGGGATGTTGCCTTGATAACGTCCTGGGCATTGACAGATGCACCAAGAAATGGGTAGATATATACGTATATGCATATATATATATATATATATATATATATATATATATATATATATATATATATATATATATATATATATATATATATATATATATATATATATATATATATATATATTGAATCCTGGATGTTTGTTTTATAAAATTGGTCATCTGAAGGGTATGTTTCTTTTTCACATAGGCATCACAAATTAATTGCTAATATCGATTACATGCACAACTTTGTTATTGATTACTGCTGACGACCTGGTTATGGTGTCAGCCTCTCGGTTAAAGAAGCAAAAAGGTCGGTTCTGGTCTCAATATTTTGTGACAGTATGACTTGCACTATAGTCATAACAATGTAAAGTATCTGCAAAATTCTGTAAAATTCGGCTTTCTACAACATATGCACTCTCCTTCAGCTTGTCACATGCAACTGACAAGCCCCTATGATGTCCACCTCCAGCCTACCTTCATCCATTTTGCAGCAACTCTTGTTGTCACCACCTACAACACATTAGCCACATCCTCATCATAACAGCTGATGTATTATGTGTTCATCGAACTTTACCTTCATTATCTTCATTATACCTTAGATTTCCACATGTGTATATATTCATTTTAATCCATTATCCCCCATATTTTGCAATGTTGTTCTATACTAACTCTATTTTGCAGAAATTATGCAGAAAATGTCAATTTCCTTCTTAGATTAAGAGTTTTAATTTCAACTCAATTCCAAGTTGTAATAGCTAGATATAATGAGAACTCTTTACATTTCAAGCACTAGATTAGAATGTGTGAGCATGTATATTTTCTAGAAATGCTTGTTTTTCATATCATTTTCTATTATTTTCCAAAATTTCATGAATGCGATCACGAATGGCACGTGCACCATTCTAATAAGAGGTGATTAAATCCTAAGTTGATGATTTGCATCAATGGCCATAGTCAGGATATGAACAAAACTTAGGATTTTCATCTTTTATGGAATAACATTGGATTCACACTGAATCCTTTTCAAAAATCATTATATTTTTAAATATTTTTTCCTTTATCAGAGTTTAACTTAAAATGAACTCAAGACATATATCAATGGCCATAGTCAGGATATATTGAGAGTTAATTTCATTTTAAACTCTATAAAAGCACCAAAAATGTGTTTTATTTTTTACTAGGATTTAAATATGATTACTATATAATGCATTCAATGACCATAGTCAGGGATGTATCATATCTTCAATCTTATTTCAATTCATTTAAAGAATGATATATGCTTTTCAAATTTAATTTCAAAATTCTTTAATTCATTTCATCATTTAGGATAGAATTGCATCATATTTTCAAATTTCTTTTTTTCAAAATCTAGGTGATTTTGAAATATATTTTCAAATATCTTCCCCATTTCTCAAATCAAATCTTCAATTTCTATTTCAATTCATCTTTCTATCTCATTTCACAATTCAATTTCAAAGTCCAATTTGACTTTGAAATTTCGAATTCTCTTCTTATATTTAAAATTCAATTTCCAATTCAAATCAAATTTCAAAGTTCAAATCGACTTTGAAAATTCATTTTTCAAGATTCAATTTCAAATTCAATTTAACATCTCAGATCCAATTCCATTTTGGATTTCAGACTTCAGATCCAATCCTATTTAGGATTCAAGATTTTGGATTCAACTCCACCTTGGATCCCAGATTTCAGATTCAACTCCATTTTGGATCTCAGACTTCGGATCCAAATTCTATTTAGGATTCCAGATTTCGAATTCAACCCCATTTTGGATCTCAAACTTCGGATCCAGATTCCATTTAGGATTCAAGATTTCGAATTCAACCCCATTTTTGGATCTCAGATTTTGGGTCCAGATTCCATTTAGGATTCCAGATTTCGAAATTTAACCCCATTTGGATCCCAGACTTCGGATCCAATCCCATTTAGGATTCCAGATTTCGGATCCAACTCCATTTTGGATTCCAGACCTCGGATCCAAATCTATTCTAGATTTCAGATCAAACATCCATTCTAGATTACAGATCAAAAATCCATTCCAAATTTTAGATCAAACATCCATTTCAAATAAAAAATCCATTCCAGATTTTTAGATCAAACATCCATTTCAGATCAAAAATCCATTCCAGATTTTTAGATCAAACATCCATTTCAGATCAAAAGGCCATTCCAGATTTATAGATCAAAATTTCATTCTAGATTTACAACCCAGTTTCATTTCCAATTCTCATTTTCAAAGCCAATTTTTTAATCTATTTCTCAAAATCTGGAATCAAATTCAATTCCTGTCTTAGATCTTGAATTCAGAATCGATTCTTGAAAATCGATCCAAATTCAAAGTCTATTATGACTTTGAAAATTCATTCATATTTCAAAATTTCAATTCTAAATTCCTTTTCTCTTCATCTAAAGACTTATTTTTCCAAAAATTCTGATCATTCCAAGACTTGGAATTTCAAGTCTCTTCTTCTAGATCTATTTCAAATCCTAAGTTAGATTAAAAAATCTAACTTTTTCAAACCAATTTCAAATCTTTGAATCATTTCTTCACTCCATTATCACATTTATTTCAGAATCACTTGGAAAATTTTCAAATTTCTAAATTGTTTTTTCAAAAGCATACATTTCTGCATCTGCATTGCACAAGCATGATTCCCTGTGCATTTTTAGACTTAGAATAAATTCTTAGATGATATTTTAGCAAAGCAAAAAGGAATGAATTCAATCCTTGGTTCGATTACCCCTGGTAAAGGCGTCAGGAACGGTCAAACCTCGTACCGACGAGCGAATCCCATCTCTCCATTTTCTCACAAATTTTCAAAATGGAGACGAGTAATTTTTAAACATTTTCAAAATTTTGGTCAGATGAGACCTTGCAAAAGAGTTTCTCTCTCTTCTTTCTTTTCTCATTCTCTCTTCTTTTATATCTTTTATTCTCCTTAGAAAAGAGAATAGAGACTAGAAAAGCAAAGAGAAAGGAAAAGATGAACGAGAGGAAAAATTTTGCATGATCACACTCATCTATGTTAGGGCGGTATTCTCGTACCGGAAGAACCCTAATAGGCCAATTTGGATACATTCTGCTACTACAGTAGTTGGGTTCAATCCTTAGATCTTAACGATAACTATGACCTTAAACCCCTTGAGTGACTGAGGTCCTATTGAACTCTGTCAGGTTCAATATCAAATATATGTCACTCGGGTTGTTCCATTACCGTCTTCCATGATGTGCAAGTCCTAAAGGGATTCGTCGGTTTAACCATTACTTGTCGGATATGATCTTGTCATTCGGACAAGCCAGTGCTTCTCACACTGAGGATATATGTACCCGACCCCATTCAGTAATCCCCCCTGACATGAACATTCAACCACAGGGTTCATGAGACATTTAAGTCTTATTCATATGCATGCTTAACTGAGCTCTCGGCTCTTCGGCCATCACGAGCATCTCACATCTTCGGGTGGACAACATACTCTAACACGATGGCCCTTATGAGTCTAGTTGTATAACAGTATCCATAAGCATGCATATGTCTCGATTTCTTTTGGATTGGCTGCTCGGCGTGTTTCACCGCAACGAGGAGTTGGCCTAGTCAAGGCACAACAACCACTCTAGCTCAGCGGCCCTTATGAGTGAAGTGCCCTTACAGAAAAATAATAGAAATAGGTCATTCTGGTAGTGTTCCAATAACAGGGCATCCTCGTGCAATTCAACTGGTTCTAACAGCTCTTCTGCCAACCATTTCAACAGCACTTCCTCCGCTTTGACGACAGGAGTGAGTCTAACCTTTCTACATTGTAGAAAGTACTGAGAGCATATGCGCAACACCTCCTCTGCATGATGGAGTAATATGCTCCGCTCTTTCTGAGCTTGGTTGAGCTTTTTCAAAAAATTTTGCAGCACTCTCTCTCTTTTACTGAGGAAGCATGTGTTTCTTTTAAGCTCGGTGAGCATCTTCTTAGAATTTTCAACAACACTTCCTCTCTTTAACGAAGAAATCACTATGCTTTAACTCAGGAATAGATATGCACCGTTGTGCGTAGTTGCATCTATCAAGGTTTATTGGAACCTTAGGTCATAGTCAGGTCATAAATAAATGACTTAGTCTTTACAAAAAAATGATTTTGCATAAAAGTGAAGCCCTTCCAATAGGAGCTTCATTCATCAAGTAGAATCTTGATCGAGGAGTGGTAAGGGAATCACATTGGCGATTTGGAGTTGATCTCTATTTGAACGCTCACTTATGCACCATATATGTAATATAAGAAGAAGCATGTGCTTTATATGACGACAACGTAAAAGAAATACATATACATATTGTTCGGGGTGTGTAACCGAACAAAATATTCTATATATATGCAGAAAGTAGGAAAGCCTTGACATCATAGGACGCGATGGTGAATGGTAAATTATATTTAAGTAGAAGCCTCGGTGATATAAAACACAACGACAATCTCAAGACAATATATGTGAGAATCGGCATCCAACAATAGTTACAAGGCGAGCGCGTGAACACCGAAGTGTCCTAGAGGGCTCAACCAAGAACTAGGGCGAGATACTATTTTTAAGAACGCATATATTGTGCATTCAAACATATATATCTGATGATAGTTATAAGGTGAGTGCGTGAACACCGAAGTGTCCTAGAGGGCTCAACCAGGAACTTGGGTGAGATACTACTTCAGAAGGTATATGATATATGCAAACAAGCAAATACTTGAGAGAGATGGATCAACGATGCGAACATACTTCAAATTGCAGAAGAAACGACTCCAAAATGCTCCAACTGCTTTGAACGAGGTTCGATCATTCTTTTGGGAGGTCAGACTAGGTCAGATAAGGTCAACCTAGTTGAGAAAGATGAAGTGTAGGTCAAGCTGCTCAACCTAAGTAGTTTAAACTAAACTGGGTTCAGTCCAAGTCAACTGGGTTCAACAGGTTCAGACTTAGCCTAAGCTGGCTGGGTCTGGGTTAAGAAAATCAATCCAAGGTTGGAGACCAAAAAGGACTTTGACTTTAAACCCAACTAGGTTCAAGTCAAGTCAACTGGGTTTGGACTAGGTCAGGTGAGTTAGGAGCAGGTCAGACAGGCTAGGACCAGATCATGCAGTCTTAGACCCACTCTGGCAGGCTAGGCTAGGTAGGGGAGGTTTAGGAGAGAGAAGAGAGAGAGAGGGTCGATTTTTATGATTTTAGAGAGAGGGGGGCATGGCTATTTATAACCAAGATTACTTGGTTTTCAACTAATCCAAACTTGGGCCCCAAATTTCCCTTTTACTCTTTTTCCCTTAGCTTTCCAAAAATTCCAAGAGGTTCCTTTCCAAGTGGGGCCCACATGCAATATTTCCATGGGATATTTTGTGAGTCCCACCAGATATTTTTTGAAGAATATTTTTGTGAGTCCCACCAACATTTTTGTGGATCTTGCAAAAATTTTGGCTTTTTGGTATTTTTTTTTTTAATTTCTAAGTATGCCAATCTCTTCGTATTGACATAACTAAGAAAGTTAGCTCGTACAAATCTCTTGATTTTATTCAGGAAGGAAGTTATGACTCCCTAACGGTTTGAGCATATATTCGTGAAGATATAAACATCCTAAGTATAACTAGTTCGTACATTTTGCATTTTGAGTATAAATGCTTTTTTCACCTGGAAATGCTTCATGAATTTTATTCTGAAGTATAAAAAATTATGGGTCTTACACTATCAACATGCATCACATACGCCTAGCTTGCACAGCCTGGATGAGGGATACAACAACTCCTTCTATAATCCCATTATGATTTCAGATTCTCCAAGTCACAATGCTATTGTATGGGAGAATGAAGCAGCATCACAAACGTCGAACCTGAATGGCCAAAGAGAAGGATACAACCCTTATTATCTCATTATGATCTCAGACTCTCCGAGTCATGATGCTACTGTGTGGGAAAGTGGTCGGACATCATGTGAACACCCCAAATTTTCCAAAAATTCCAAAATTTCTCCTTTTGCTCTTGAGCCCATCTTCTGAGTAATCGGGTCAATTTTTAACCAAAAATTTCATTCATTCCTTGGATTCGTTATAATTCAGACTCAAAGTCTTATCTCTGACCCAGTTTTGATCTGAATCGGATCCAAACCCTTTTTTTGAGAAAAATTTCAAAAATAAAAACCTGAATTCTCAGAAAACTCTTCTTTTTGTAAATATTTCTCAAAAATACCAAAAATAGTTTTTTAAATCTCTCATTTTGCCTAGATTTTAGGTTTTTGTTTCAAAAAGTATGAAAAAGATATAGAAAACGCGAGGGAAAACATCAAAATTCCAAACAAAATTGGAAAACATGCAGAAAATAAGCTTGTTTTGCTAAAAAAAAACTCTTTTGAAAAACCGTTTTCATGAAAAAATTACTTTTTAGAACCCCTTTTTGAAAAAAAAAAAATTGCAATAGCCCTCCTTAATAAGCTTCACACGCATGCTCCTTTTCTTCCGTCTCTCTCTCTCTCTCTCTCTCTCTCTCTCTCTCTGGCACGCCCCCTCCCTGAAGCCATCCCTGGACCCTTTTTGCAACCTTCAGCCACAGATCGTGAATAACCTCGTTCATCGATCGCCAACTGAATCATCTTCTCGATCCTTCCCTCTCCCTTATTTAACAAACCGAAGGAAAGCCCTCCTCATCTGCCTTCACCCTACCATCTCAACACATTACCTTCTCCTTCGATCTTCCCTTCTTCCTTCTCTCCCCAAATCCATCGAAGAGACCTTAGTTCCTTTCCTCAGAATCCCCCTTCCTCCTTTAGAACCTCTGTGGATCCACACTTCTTCCCCTGGCGGATTGGGGAAGACCTCCGCACCTTCAACAAGCAAATCGGGAAGGAGCATCGCCCGATCGATCAAACTGTGGTCGGCTAAGAGGAGTCAATCAATCCCAAAAGTTACAGGTAAGTACTCTCCCCTCTCTGATTATTCTAAAATTTTCCTTTCCCTTCCAAAACATTTCCCTATTCGTCTTTCATTTTTTTCTTTTCATCCCCTTTTCTCTTTATAAAGCAAAATGGTGGGGATCAACCTGCCTATAGCAGGATCGACCCCCTCCTGCTGCTACATCAATGGAGCCACTGGACTCCAACACTGGTTTTGTTCCTTTCTTTTAAAGTTTCTTGATGCCTGAGTGATTTGAATGTCAATTGATTGAACAATTTTTTTTCCTTTTATATTATTATTCGATCCCTAATGCAATATATAGTCGCTCCCTTTCCTGCAAGTTTTCCTTAATTTCCTTTTGGTTTTTCCTAATTTCTTTTGTCATTTGTTTTTCGATCTCCGTAGAACTAAACTTCTGTTTTGGTGTAATGTTACTATCGTTATCTTTTTCCATTTCCTTTTTGAGGGTGTAATGCTGTAAACACCCCAAATTTTCACCCTCATCCAGTACTTACATTTCTTATGTCATTGCATATCATTGCATGCATTTGGCATACCATTTCATCGCATTGCATAGCATTGCATGTCATTACATGCCATCTCATCTCATTTTCGAGTTCCAGCACTCCTGTTTTTAAAATATTTAATCCAGATTCGGGTCTTAAAACTTTTCTTTCAAAATCAATTTCAAAACCTGGGTTTTTATTCAACATTTTGTCATTTTCCAACCACCGGGACCTTATATTTTGAAATACTTTCTTAGAAAACGATCTGGATTCATTTCAAACTCAATTTCAATTGATTTCAATTCTCAGATGAGGCCCATTTAGGTGGTGTCGCTTCTGGATTCCTTCACTTATCAAAAATCTCGAAAATCTTAGAGTCCTAGTTGAATCAGGACTCTTTTTCCAGAGTCTTAGTCGGATCAAAACTCTACTTTCACTACCTTTTTACTTGTCTTTGAAGAAAACCTTTCAAAATCTGTTGTTTTGGCCAAAATTTCAGAGTCCTAGTTGGATCAGGTCTCTTCTTCAAGAGTCCAGTCGGATCAGGACTCTTCTTCAGAGTTTCAATTGGATTGGGACTCTAATCTTTTACAGCTATTTTATCCATTTTCAATCAAATCTTTCAAAATATTTCAAAATGAGTCAGAAACTCAGAATTTCAGTCAAAACAGGACTCTGTTCAAAGAGTCCTAGTTGGATCAGGACTCTGATCCTGATTTCAATTTTGAGAGAATCTTTCAGAAATCTTTCAATCTACCAAAACTATTACACTTTTATCAAAGAATTTCAAAATTCTGAGATTTTATCTCAGAGTCCTGATCAAATCAGGACTCTACCCCAGAGTCCTGATCGAAGTAGGACTCTATCCAAAATTGATGTTCTCGCTTCATTTTCACTGGTTTTCAAAAGCTTTGCCCAAATTTCATCATTTGCCTACCAGAAAAACCAAAATGCTTAGAGTTCTGATTGAATCAGAACTCTTTCTTAGAGTCCTAATCAGATCAGGACTTTGAACCAAAATTCAATTTCATCCTGTTTTTAACTGTTTTTCAAAATTCTCTCATTTGATTTCTCAAAAAATCCAAAAATTAAAAGTCCTAGTTCAATCAGGACTCTGTCCTTAGAGTCTCAGTTGAATCAGAACTCTCTTTTATTTCAATATTCATTATTGTTTTCACTGTTTTGACAAGTTCTTTCATTTGTTCTTCAGAAAAATACCAAAAAAATCTAGAGTTTCAGTCCGATCAGGACTCTGTCCCAGAGTCCTAGTCCAGTCAGAAGTCTGTTTTGAAGTCCGTTGTCATTTCCATTTTTTATTTATTTCCATTTATTTTCAAAATTTAGGTCATTTTGTAGAGTCCAGTTAATCCAGGACTCTAATTTAGAGTTCTGATCGAGTTAGGAGTCTAACCCTGACTGTATTTTCTAACTTGTTTCACCATTTTCGATGAAATCTTTTCAAAAATTTCTTTATTTGGCTTTTAAAAACCAAAATCACAGAGTCCTAAAAATCCAGGACTCTAGCCCAGAGTCCAGTTCGCTTGAGACTCTATTTTCAAAAATCTTTGAATTTCAACTATTGATTTTAACCCCTTTTCAAAGCCATTTTCAGTATTTATTTCAAATTTTCAAAAATCTGATGTGGGGTCCACTCAGTTGGCGCCATATCCAGAGGCGTTCTGACCCAGTTGGAACTCTGTGCCATTTCAAAACTTTTTATTTCAAGTCTACTTTTGAATCTCTTTTGAAAACTCCTTCAATTTCAAGTTTTAAAATCGCTTTTTGAAAAAAACTCAAGTAGGGCCCACTCGGGGTGGCGCCATATTTGAATAAGTCAAGGTTAGACTAGGGTTAGTCATTGTCCTAGTTAGGTTAGGGGTTTAGAGGAGTCAAAATCAATTTTAAAAATCCATTTTATTTAACTTTTAAACCATTGGTTTTTAAAGGTTTTAAATTCAGGTTTTAAAAACCAAATGTGGGTCCATACTAGGTGGTGTCACATTTGGACTTTTTAGGGTTTAATTAGGTATTAATTAGAGTTCATTTAGGGTTAAGAAACCACAAAAAATCGTTGCTCTTAGTGGATTATTTAGAAAGAGTCCTGAAAAAATGAAAAACCTCTTAATTAACCCTAATTAAGTGACTTTTTGAAAATCTATAAATAGGGGACCTAAAGGGGGTCAAAAGAGAGCTCTTTTTCTCTCAAATTTTTGTGGCCTCTTTCTCCTCTCCAGCACTTCTACCTTCCTCCATTGCAGCTGCAGCCCCAAGGTGAGTTATTTAATATTATTTTATTATTTTTTATTAGTTTTTTATGATTTTTCAATAGATTTCACCATGGAAACTCTTGTGTTCATGGATTTAACCATGGATTTCATCCAAGAACCCCAAAATCAATTCAAGATCTAAATCTGTTTTTTGTGTTTTACAGGGATTCTAATCCATTAGAATCATTTATTGCATTATTTTTTATATTATTAACCAATAAAACATGTGATTTACCCTTTTAATGGGTTAAATCCATGCTTTTAAAGGTAACATCAAATTCCAGCCATTGATTCCCTGTATTTTATTTATTTATTTGTTTATCCATGTTTATTACACGTTTTCCAGCATAGAAATAATTTTTATTTTACTGTTTTAGTGTTTATTTTATTGTTTTTCATTAGTTAATGCATATTTTCTCAAGTTTCTTAGATTTCTGTGTGTTTTTAGTTTAGAACAAAAAAGAGCATGCTGTTTTGGATTGAAATATGTGTTGTTAATTTCTGATTTTTTTATATGTGATGCATGCATATGTTATTGAACTACTGTAAAATAATCATGGATTTTGGACTTCGAAAACCCTGTCAGAAAAATCAAACACCAAATCTGGTTTTTAAAACTTTAAAATCGTTGTTAAAATCAAGAAGGTAACTTGCTGTGATGATATTTTTCTCATCTTATATCCTATTTTAGATCTGTAAAATGCCATGGATTCACATTGAATAGATCTGTCTACTGTGAAATTTTCAAAAATTTTGATTACGGTTTATTATTTTTCCTCTGTCAGAGACTCTGATTTTCAATTTAAAACTCGTTAGGGTTTATCAAAACCCTAATCAGACTTGTGTTGTTTATAAATCACAAACCACAAATCCGATTCATGATATGTAAAAAGTGAGTATTATTATTTTTATGTCAACTATTCACTGTAAAAATATCAGATATTGTGAATGAGTACTGCTATTTATCCCGGAATTTTCAATTGAAAGTATTAGTTAGGACCAAAGTTAAAATCAATGTATTCAAGTCCGAATTGCCGGAAAGGGATCTCCCTGGTTTTAAAGGCTTTTTCATATATGTAAAAAAGAAAAGTTCTGTTTTCTTGTCTATTTGGTCTCTGTAAAAGTTCATAGATTTCTATGGAGGTTTTACTCCTGGTTCGGGTCTTGGACTGAGACTGGTTGGTGAACTAGGTAAAAAAAAAATATTTTTAGGGTTTGATACTATTTTCGGATTAAATTAATGCCAAAAAATTATTTTTATAATTCTAATTTGATATTAGGGTTATAACAAGTGCAGGTACCAATTTTGAAAATTTTTAGAATCTGTTTGATGCTTGAATGGTTTGAATTGCAAAACAGGGTACCCGAAGAATTCCAAAACATTGCAAAAATCACAAAATTTGTGATATTCTTGGATTTTCGTGTATAAGCATATATTTTTTTAGGGTTTAATCATGTTCATAATCATATTAGGATGCTTTAGGTTTAATTTGATGTTCATTTGATTTCATTTAGTGCATAAAACCTAAGTTTTACCAAAATATTTTCTAAAAACCCTGATTTCAAGGCCATAGTCTTGCTATCGGGGGCAATTTGGTCATTTGACCTAAATTTCAAAATCCCTAACCCTAATTTTCATATTTTTAATCATGTCATATCATATTTGGTTTGATTTATTTTCATTTGAACTTCAAAACTTGCATTCTACCAAATATCTTTCTGAAAACCCTAATTTCAAGGCCATAGTCTTGTTATTAGGGGTATTTTGGTCATTTTGACCCCAATTTCGAAATTTCATATCTTATCTTCCTTATTTATTCAATCTTATTTCATATTTTATCAATTTTGACTTAAGGGAATCATGGAAAAGGCTTATATCTAGCAAAATCTAGTAATTTCTAGATATTGCTAGATAAATCTAGAAAAGCCAACATATCATCACTAACAAAGTTTTCTAGTTTTGCAGAGATGTTGAAGACTTTAATTTCTTGTATTTAAATTCAATAGTGATGTAAATTAAATTAACTTTGAAATAAGAATTTACATTTTCTGCATAGAATAGGATGCATTGCATATAGTTTAATTCTGCCAATATTAAATGTCTGATGAATGTATCATTCATGCACATTTTATTAATTCATTATGGTCTACACGAATGGCACATACACTAGCTTTTATGAAGTTTATAAACTTGGTGGAATTTGTATTTATGGCCATAGTCAGAATAAGAATGATACCCAGATTTATGATCTTCACATTAGCCACATTCAGCCTACACTCTTAGGCTAACTTCAAAAATGCACTGCATTTCTCAAAAATACAAAAAGAATTTTCTCAATTCCTCAAATCCATATTCATTCATTTCATGCATTTGCCAATTTCAATTCAAATCTCAATTCAAAGAAGTTCATTTTCTCAAAAATTTCCTAAGTCTTATTCAAAAATCGATTTTCTCAAAATATTGATTTGTCAATGATATTTCAAGTATTTCCCAAGTTTCAAATTCGATTTTCTAAGTTATATTTTCAAATTCAAAGTTTGAATTCAAAGAAATCAAGTTTTCCAAAGTAATTTCACATTTCTTAAAATCGATTTTCACAAAATCCTTATGTTTCTTCAGAAATCGATTTTCACTTTCTCAAATACAATATCTCAATCATGATTCACGATTTTCAAGTGATGTCTTTTCCAAGAATTCTCCAAATATTTTTTCAATATTCAAATCTCAAAGCAAACATCATGTTTTCAAATATGCATTTTCAGAAAATCATAGCACATGCCTGATTCTTTGTGCATTTAGAAATTAGAATATGATTTAGATAAATTGAACAGAGCAAAGCAGTAGATTGATCCTTGGTTCAATTACCCCTGTTAAAGGTGGCAGGAACGGTTGAACCTCGTACCGACAAGCGAGTCCAATTCTTCGAAATTATCCCGCATTTTAAAACGGAGGAGAGTTATTTTCAAAATCTTTTTCAAAGGTCAGTTTGACTACAAAAAGTTAAAAAAAAATTGCGATGATAACAGGTTTGGCGACCGTGATGGGACCTGTCTTCGCCTGATCAATTTAATGCTCTATTTAGTTCAAGTTGTCAAAATCGATTTCCATGGAATGTCAGCTTTTAATTTATGCTATCATGTGAACCTAGGAGCCTAGGCTTGAACCCAGCTGACATGGAATGCATGTAGACTAGGTATGGTTTGGTAGGACCATATTGAGGAGGAAATTTTCATGTTCACATAGACTTAGGTCTAATACAACCCTCCTCAATCTAGGTTTGATTGAAAACAATGTTTGCTTCTTCAAATTTTTCAAAATCTCTATCTCTTTAGGTTTTAGAGCCTTCTGATTTGATTGCATGTGCGCATGTTTTCAAAAACCACCCCCACCTATATTGTTCCGGTCTTCACGTTGCTGGGCTCTCTTCTAGAACCATAGTTCGGGACAGAGCCTCACAACTGAGCCATCTATTTGGGTGAAAACCCCCCCTGCCACGTACCAAGGGCCATAGTCCAACGTATATCGGCAGGTGCTCAAGGATGTTGGAAAACTTGAACCTAGAACCGGAGAAATTGATTTTATGCCACGTACATCGAGCCTTGGCTTGAGTATATAGGCATAACTGGATTGGATACAGTTGATCTGAACCTTAGAGTTAGGATTAAGATCCTACAGCCATTTCAAAATTTGTGCATCTAGAGTCAGCTTTTAGGGAATGTTGTATGTGCATACTTGTTTGTGCAGGATGTGATTAAATGTGTTGTAGTCATGTCCTTTTTATTTTCCATATTTTCTCAATTTTCTAAAAAAATACTGGATGATTTTTCCAAAAATCCCCAATCCATGTCCATGTACTGTCCATGTTTTAAACCCTGGACGATTTTCAAAATACTTCATTTTATGAAGTACTTCCTTATATTTCATTAAACCCTGGACAATTTTCATAAAATTCCTCCATTTTCCTCAAAACTCCAGGTGATTTCCCATCTTTCCTATCTTCTGGATCTCGAATTTCCTGCTTTATTTTTATTCTGCCTGCATTTTCCTCAAATTTCCTGTATTTTCCCAAGTCTTATTCCAATTTTCCATGATTTCCAGTCCGATGGCATCCAGTCAGCTTGATTCAGTCTTCCCTGAGGGTCACATCTCCTACGAGGTGCGACAAAGTCTTCCTGAACATCGAGTCCTCAGCACCGGATCCTTCTTTCCTCGGTGGTACTATTTATGGTTCAAGAATTTCTCTCGTATGTTTCCAGACCACTTGGACGATTGTGGGTTAGAACTGGCGTCCGCAGTGGGAAAGCAGACAGTCAACGACAACTTGATCCATGCACTAGCAGAACGGTGGAATCCGAGCACTTCTACCTTCTGGTTCCCGTGGGGCGAGATGACAGTACTGATAGATGAATTTTCAGAGATTATGGGATTGCCCGAGCCAGCCGGTCAGCCTGGAGATCTATTGGAGAAACAGTTTTTGATCAATGTCAAGGGTCTGGATCCCCGAGACGCTTTAGCTCGCATGACAGGACGCAAGTCTTGGCCATTGATAGAGGAGGATGAAACGAATATGAGGACCTGCTCGAAATCTACAGACAGTATGGGATATTCGTAGAAATCAGCTCGTTGTCCAGGACAGCTCGAGAAAGAATTCAGCATGCGATGGTTCTGTGCACGGTGGAATTGGCTTTCTTTCCTGATGGACGGAATTATATGGATATCATAATAGTCCAGCTTCTAAGGAGGTGGGGAAGTCGACAGACCAGTCGCCTTTCGATAGCCATGGCCGCACTCGCCTTTCTATACCGAGGGTTGACTCGTTTCGCACTCAGAGAATCAATTCTAGTCGAAGGGTGCACCTACGCATTGCAATCTTGGTTCCTCCGGCATGTACCAGCCCGAGCCAGTTCATTCAGATACAATGGTGAAAAGTTTCTTCCAGTTGCGCGATACCGGTTCTTGATCGACAACCTTCAGGAGGAAGAAGTCGTATGGGACTACTTTGATCATTAGGAATCACCTCCCAGATATACTTATGCATATGACAAGCGATTCAAGCTACTTGGTCCCTTCTTTTGTGCCTACTACCATTCGGAGCACTGTGTCAGGCAGTTCTCTCAAGGACAGAAGCGTGTAGAGATTCGTCCACTATCAGGGGTCTTGCCAGAGTTCGATCTCACATCAGATCAGTGGTCCGGAGCATATCATTCTGTCAAACATGGCTGAGATTCTTTTGTCACTCTTACTATTTTCCTGGTCCTCGAGTGTCCTCTGATTATCAGGAGTGGTGAAAAATTGTCTCTCCCCCTCCCCTCTGTCAAGTGTATTATTAAAATCATATTTTCAATAAAATTCCTTTAATCTTCATTTCACTTTGGTTTGACGACCTCGCCTAGGTAACAAGGCATATTTTCAGTTGTTTATTTTGTAAAGAATAGCAGCACAATTGTCGTAACTCCAGCGACGACTCAATCCCTAGTAATGGGATACTATTTCAATTGTCTACCAAAATTCTCAACAAATATCTTCCTCCAAACCAAATTTCTTTCAAAAGCCTAACCATCAATTTTGCCTTGCAGAGAGCGTTAGCAACCTCCAGAGAGTACTCGTGATACTCGATGGTCCATACAAGGTCCGGAAAGAAAACCCTATCAGTCGAAGGCATTGCATACTCAGTCGCTTCAGAAGAGGAAATGGACTCACCCCGTAGTCAAGGTCAGCAAGCAGAAGATGACGTAGATCCCCAGATGTACGTCATGTTCAAAAAGATGATGAGTAAGATGCTGGCAGAGCAAGCCGAAGCCAATACTAAGCAGATTCAGATAAAGCAGAAGGAAAATGAGAAGGCCAGGGATTTCATTCATAGATGGAGATCCGCTTGCAATAAGATGCGTGAGCCAATAGCAGAAGGACATGCACTATCTTTGATCCTGAGCAACTTCTCGCAACCCCTGAGGGGACTGATTTCTACATCTCCATCGAAGAGCTTCATAGAACTGACAGAACGAGCTGAATGGATTGAGTTGAGTATGGAAAATGGATCTTATGAAGGTTTCATGTTCGCCAAAAGCAGCAGTCAGCAGGAATCTAACAAGAAAACCCATTTTACCTACTCTACCAGCAACAACAAGAACCATTATAAGGGAAATGTGAAAGATCACAGCTCTGGCCCAGGGGGACCAAACCTCAGCAAAAATGAGCAAAAAGGTGAGTCGATTCCTGAGTATGATAAGAAACCCCAGCGATCTTTTGAGCAAGGGTCATGCCTCAAGAAAAGCCGAAGCACGACAACTGGAGTTTTAAACGTGACTTTACTCTCCTAGATCAACCGCGTGAAGAAATCCTTGAATATATGTTGGCCAAGGAGATGATTAAGCTCCCAAGAGTCGATGATCCTCCTATCATTAAGGGAAGATTTAAAGATCAATTCTGCAAGTTTCATCGGGCCATGGGGCATGATACCGAGTACTGCTTCGTTCTCAGGAATATTATTCAAGACTATATCGATAAAAATATCCTTGTGGAAGGCAAAGAAGAAGATAAAGCAGCCAGCTCATCAGCACCCTAAGAGCGACAAGGCCATCACTCTTTCATTCTTGCATTTTGCTTTCGTTATTTTGTATGGATGGCATGGTCACATGTCTTTCATCAATAAAATTATCAATCTTCCTCATAGTTTGGCATCATCTTTGGTATTTCTCCTTCTTTACAAAATGTCTTTTTACAAGGAGTAACCTCTTTCAGAGTGTCTCCCGAATTCATCAAGAAGCACATCGTCAATCTTTCCACTGTTATCTTCAGAGAACATTCCTCAAATATCAATTATTTATCCTTTCATCCAATATCTTACTCCCCCATTACACTGGGGCATTATTTTGAAAATTGTCTTCAAAACATCCTGTATGCAGGCAGGATCAAACAAATCTCTCATTTTGCACACATGTGCACCCATTTACATTCATTTGCATTTGCATGCATTCATTTGCATTCATCTGCATCGATTTGCATTTGCATTGAATTTCCCATTCAGGATAAGGGATAAATCCTGAGGCCCCGATAGTTGTCCAAGTTGTTATAAGGTTGAAGACTGAAAATCTTCCATCAAAATCAATTAGTAATTCTTTAAAATCCAATGTTCGTGCTGGTAATTTTTTAAAAACAAAATCCAGTGTTCGTGCTGGTAAACTTTCAAAACCCAGTGCTCGTACTGGTAACCATTTAAAACCCAGTGCTCGTACTGGTAACCATTTAAAATCAAGTGCTCGTACTGGTAATCTTTCAACATCCAGTGCTCGTACTGGTAATCTTTGAAAATCCAGTGCTCGTACTGGTAATTTTCCAAAATCCAGCGCTCGTACTGGTAATCTTCCAAAACCCGATATTCGTACTGGTAATTTTTCAAAACATAATGCTTGTATTGGCACATTTTCAAAATCCGGTGTTTGCACTGGTACACTTTAAAATTTAGTGTCCACTAATTTAGTTTTCCTTTGGGATTCGAATTCCGACTCAGATTTTCTTTCCTTCTAATTGATCTAGTTTTCCTCAGGAATTCGAGTTCCGACTCGAATTTCTTTTCCTTTTAACCGGTTTAGTTTTCCTTTGGGATTCGAGTTCCGACTCGAATTTCCTTTCCTTTTAATTGATATAGTTTTCCTCAGGAATTCGAGTTCCGACTCGAATTTCTTTTCCTTCTAACTGGTTTAGTTTTCCTTTGTGATTCGAGTTCTGACTCGAATTTCCTTTCCTTCTAATTGATCTAGTTTTTCTTCTGGAATTCGAGTTCCGACTCGAATTTCTTTTCCTTCTGACCGATTTAGTTTTCCTTTGGGATTCTAGTTCCGACTCGAATCTTCTTTCCTTCTAGTTGATCTAGTTTTCCTTCAGGAATTCGAGTTCCGACTCAAATTTCCACACCTACAACTTAGAAAAGCACTGCTTGCTTCTGCTTGAGGAGCATCATATGGATGGTGAAAACTAAAGTTACAGAGTACCAGAATTCTGTATTCAAATCATGGGACAAACCTTTTGAGTAAATGGTAGAGACTACCCATAATATTACCAGACTAAAATAAGGAATCGATCTTGAAATGCTAACATCCCTACAACTCATTACATTACTGTGATTTACACACAAAAAAGAGGATGGTTGGCACGGTTTCAATGCAGCAAGTGTAACATGCAGAGGATTGTGAAGGAATGCGGTAGAAAATTTAAAAGGCACAATTATGGGAAAATGACATTGACAACTACAAATAAAAATGGGTGATGGTCAGACCATGCTTATAACGAAGTAGAATGCATATGAATGCTGAAAACACTGGTACGATGTTATGAACATAAAAAAAAAAGATAGTTCATCAGATACATGCGTTATTGAGGTGAATAAGCCATGTGTACAGGTTTTTAATGAAACAACAGGAGGGAAAAGTGAATGACGATGGTGAATGTGGTTGAGGACTGTTGTCGTCAAAAAATTTTTCCCGTCTTCCCTTCCTTGCAGAAGAGAGAGGGAAATGCTTTCGCGATTCAAACTTGACCGGATTTTTGGAAATTATTTTGAAATACTCGCCTCCGTTTTGAAAATTGCGGGAAAATCCATGGGATGGGGCTCGACCTGTCGGTACGAGGTTTGACCGTTCCTGCCGCCTTTAACAGGGGTAATCGAACCAAGGACCAAAATTGTGCTTGACTTAGTAAAATCATTAAAATTATGTTCTATCCTAAATGCACAGAGAATTCAGGCATATGCTATGAAGTTTTGTAAAATGTAAGTTGGAAAATATGATGTATGCTTAGAAAATATTTGGAGTTGAAAAGCATTTCTTAGGAAAAGATGGAAATCAATTTCTCATGAAAACTCAGACGAAGAAGGTTTGAAAATCTCGAGAAATTTTATAAAGATTTGGAAAATCAGGCAGAAATGCGAATCTCAAGAAAGTCTTGAGAAAGTTTAAATGAGAATTTCAGAAAAATCTTGAGAAAGTTTATAAAGACTTGGAAAACTTATGAAGAAATAAGAATCTCAGGAAAATTTTGAGAAAAGTTTATAAAGATGTGGAAAACAATGAAGAAATGAAATAATTGAGAAAATTTATAGACTTGGAAAACTATGAGGAAATGAGAATCTCGAGAAAATCTCGAGAAAGTTTATAAAGATTTGGAAAACCATGAAGAAATAAGAATCTCAGGAAAATTGAAGGAATTCTTGAAAAAATATGAACATTTAAAAAAAAAGGAAAGCACTTGTTGGGAAAACTCAGACTTTGAGAATTTTCTTAAGAAAAGGATAGAAAATTTATAAGAAAGATTCATTGGAGAAGGAAATTCAAAACTTAGGAAATTGAAATCCTGAGAATCTGGTTTTTTTTTGAAATATCTGAAAATCAACTTGGATTCTTGAGAAAATGAGAAATTCCTTTGAAAAGAATCTTAAGAAAATAATATTTTAAGGAAAATCATAGGAAAACATTTGATTTGGGAAAATCCAACTTCGAATATCATCATAGTTTCTTGAGAAAATCGATTCCATGAAGTGAAAATCTTTTGAGAAAATTGAATGATGCAGATGATTTGAACGAATGAATGCACTTTGAAAAACTTTCTAAAAACTTTATTGGAAAAATGTGGATTAAGCCAAAGTAAATCCTTCATATATTCTGACTGTGGCCATGAATATATTTAGGGTTTATTTGAGTTAATTCACAATATTTTGAAAAGATTGGAAATATGAGGTGCATTTTCAAGATAGCCTAAGAGTGTAGGCTCAATGTGACTGGTAGAGAGATGATGGATCTGGGTCTCGTCCATATTCCGACTAGGGCCGTAAATATGGACTCCACCGAGTTCATCAACTCTCTAAGAGTTGGTGTACGTGTCATTCGTGTTCATCCACGGTGAGTTTGAAAAATTGAGATATATGCATCATAGAATCAGGATATTACTGAAATCAAACTATATGAGATGCAACCTAATCTAAACAGTAAAAGTAAATCTTATTCCAAATTTGATTATTACATCTCTGACATAAGTCAAAATAAATGAAATAAAATACATAATGAAAAAGAATCAACCTCCTCCAGATCTTCCTGTTGGGTCTCAATCGACCAGGCTGAAGGAAATGTGGAATGGATCTTTGCTGGGCTGAAGAAGAAAAGGCAACAGCCCTGATGGATTGAAGAAAGATGGACCAAATGACCCTGCTGTGTTTTCCGCACCAAGGAATCTCTGCTGATGGACTGAAGTATGGGCAGCAGGATCCCGTTTGATGTCCTCTGCCACAGCTAGGCTGGAGAAGGATGAAACGGCAGCAACTGTTGGACCTCTGCTGGCTGGTGTGCTGAAGAAGATGGTCTTCACGCTAGCCCTCCTGCTGGCTGGACTGAAGTGGAGGTGAATATGCGGCAGGGGCTGAAAAGATGGCTGGAGATGGCTCCCCTGCGGCTGGAGCTGAAGAAGGCCTGGATGTTGATGGGGCTGAAGGCTGATGAAGGATGGCGCTGGCTGCTGTCGCTGGAGATGGATCTCGATCCCCTGCCAAAACCCAAAAGAGCCAATTTCAATCCCCCTTTTCCTTCGTGAGTGCTTGCCTCTTTTAAAACCTTCCTTTCCCCCCCAAAAGAAACACATCCCCTTCCCCCTTAATGAGGTTCCGTTAATTTTTTTTTTGAAAATTTTGTTAAAAATTTTGCAAAGGCGTGAAACCGATGCCTCATTGCTTTGAAAACTTGCTATTTTTAAAAGAGGCGCCTCTTTGGTTTTTCCAAAACCTTGTTTCATTTCCTAAGTTTAGATAGAAATCAAATTTATTACTTTTTTTATTTTTTTATTTTGGAAGTTCGGCTGTGCCATTTAAGGCTGCCTCCTTCTTAAAACAAAAAATATTTAAACAAATAAAAAAAAATAAAAAATAAAAAATAAAATGAATATTGAAATAAATGAGAGGTTTTTATGGAAATGCCATCTCAATCCACTTTTAAAATCCTTTTGAAGTTAAAGCTATTTTTTGTTTTGTAAAATCCTTTTATTTTCAAATAGGGTGCCACATGTGTGTAGACCCACTAAAATAAATAACTAAGAAATTTAAAAAAAGAAAATTTTGTAAATTGGTATGACTTCGGGTGGGTCCCGCTTGAGAATAAAACACCTCACCTGAGAGTTTTAGTACGATGCTAGCTCAAAGGCGGGTCTCGCTCCATTTATTTGAAGATACAAGATAAAACCTCATTTGTTTTTCAAGAATTTGGAAAAATTGGGTTTTCAGGGCAAAAATATGGATAAATGTAAAAACAAAATTTGTAAAGAGATTTAAAATCTTTTGCAAAAACAGTTTTGAGTTAAAATCTTTAAAATCAATATCCAAATATCCAGATTGTTTTCTTGAGAATTTTTTTTTGTAATTCAAAGTTCTGGGGGTAAAATGGGAAAATTTGGTAATTTTGAATACCCAGGGTTTTAAAAATCGGTTTTGAAAAGTTTAAAAATCAAATCTGGATTGACAATTTTGAAAATCAGGAGTTCTGGATCTCAAACTGACATGCTATGCAATGAAATGATGCAAAGTGTTCATGCAATGCGATGCAAAGACATGTTTCAGTGAAATGTCATTCCGAGCTCGGACTTAGAAATTCTAACTTTTTGTCCAGAAAGAGGATTTTGAAATTTTGCAATTTGAAGATGACTCTGAACCTAAATATAGAAATTTTGAGGCTCAAGAGTGAAATTTAGGACTTTCTGCCATGTTCAATATTTAAAAATGACTATTTTGCCCTTCATTGCTTCCGGAGAATTGAAATGTGCCGATTGAGGGCGATGTCAAGAAGGTGAGTGAAAATTTGGGGTGTTTACAGATGCCCCTCTTTGCTACTAAGTCGGCTTATGGTCGAACTTAGTGGCAAAGAAAACACACCAAATTTGGGCTATATATAAAAAAAAATGCCCCAGTTAGAAAGATCTGACTGGGTATGAAGAAGTTAGCCCGAAGAAGATGGTAGATATGAAATGGAGAATAAAGAGAAAATAAATTCGCTCAGTGAGAGCGAAGTTCAGGTTTTTGCCCTTAACCTGGATGGGACAGAAAATGATCCGTATGGAACGAAGCTCAGGTTTTAACCCTTGACCTGATCGGGCAGAAAATGGAATACCTCATTGAAGGAGGCTCAGGTTTGTATCTTTATCCTGATTGGGCGGAAAATGGAATACCTCATTGAAGGAGGCTCAGGTTTGTACCCTTATCCTGATTGGGTAGAAAATGGATGGAATCCTCGAAGGAAGTGACCATGATGGAACCTTCGGATTTTGCACAGTAAATCCGACAGGGTTTTGCAAAAGGAAGGAAAACGGGGTCCCTAAAGCTTGAAAAGGGATTGATCTTGGGCGTCTCATTGCTGAGACTAAAATCAGCTTTTGAAATTGCCTTTTGCGAGAAATGTTTGGTGGTTCGACCTCGAACCGAAATGGGACTGTCTATGGTGGGACAGTGGGGACACAGGGAAGTGTGCCAATCTGAGAGTTCATGCTCTCAAAGAAGGGAAGGAATCAAGTCCTTAGGAGGGATTTAAAATTGGTGTCAGGATGCATCGAAAACGGACATCAAGCTCTCATTTCACGTCAGGATAGCTAGAAAATATTGTCAAAATGTTGGAAATTTTGCTGTTGATTCAAAATTTTTGAAAATGTTGCACATGGTTGCAGAGATATTTTTTCTTTTCTACCCAAAGCATTTCCTCTAAACAAGGTCCACTTTGTAGAATCAAGATTGGAAATCCAAATTACTTGCGATTGACCTTCTTCAAGGATGCTATCAATTTCCTTGATATGAACAAGAAAGAAAATTTGATATTATGAAAGCAATTGATGAAAGAGTATTGATAGTAGAAATTCACGAATTTAAAGAGAATTCTTGATAGATCTGGCAGTTTGATATCCTGGGAGCTTCTCTCCTGATACTCTTTCTGTACTCTTTTGGGCTTTTGCTACATTCTCCTTCATTTTGGAGGTATTCTGACTTCTTCTTCTTCTTTTTTCTCTTTCTTTTTCCTCTCTTTCTCTCTTTTGGGAAGGGTACGTCACAAACTCCTTCAACTTGAAGATGTTTCGATCCTTCTTGGGCGATGGGTTTGGAGATCTTTGGATGATAGCTAAAATTAAATATCTTTTAGTGATTGTCGAGAGGTTCATCGCATCTGCCTTCATCTCGACAGTGCTCTGGACTTTCCCTGGAAGGACCCGTCACAAACTCCGTCATCTTGGAGATGTTTCGAATCTTCTTTGGCCCCGGGGGTCTACTCGCTTAATTCGTCTTCATCTTGACGACAAGTGAGAGATCCCTTTTGCGGATACTTAATTGCAGCTTAGGTGATTCTGAGGAGACAGGGTTTTGATGAATACTCTCTTTTCCTAGCGCTCAGGATATTTTCACTGCCTCATCTTTTCAAGAATAGTCTTTAAAGACGTGCCATTGACTGTGATCAATATCAATCATTTATGGCTTTGCAATAACACTGAATCTTCTTTGCTGGCCATATCGAGGACTTATCCTTCGTCCTTTTGGTTGGTCAATAGAAAGAATTTGAAGTTTGAATCTCTTTTCGCAAAAGCTTTACTCTTTTGGAAGTAATGCTGAAGGTAAATTGAGATAGAGATTTGTGCAATAAAGATTCTGAAATCAACAAATACCATGACAAATTGACAAAATTTTCTTGAATCCTTGGTGAAAGTGAGTATCTGAAGTCCGGCTCAATACATTTGTGACGAAAATTCTCCTCTCTTTTTCCCCAAAAAGAGAGACTCAGGCTTAGCCCTTACCTGAATGGGAAATGGGAAATACTCCTCTCTTCCCTGAAGAGGAGGTGTTTGCAAAACGAACTTTCGAAGAGAAATTGAGCTTTCGTCAAAGCTCCCTAATATTAGGCTTCTCTTATGGAAAGGGGGCTGATAATAGTGAGGTCTGAAAATTAGGTCATGAAAGGAACGAGTCCATCACACTCTCCCTGCAAAGAGGGTCCTTCATGATGAAAATGGCCTAGTATGAAATTGGGAGGTTACAAGAAAAGTGAGTCTCCGTCGAGCCTCTCCCTTTAAAAAGGGTTCCTTGGTGAAATTGGGAATTGTTTTGCAAACGGTTCACAAAGACACGAGTCCCTTCAAACTCTCCCTAAACAGGGGCTAAGTGAACAAATTGGATAGCATGCAAAAAGAACGAGCTCCCTCGAACTCTCCCTAAACGGGTCTCTCGCAAGAGAAAATGATCGAAATTGGATATTGAAATTTGATTGACGCAAAGGTCGAAATTGGAAATTAAAAAATTGCTTGTTTGGAAATTGGATGACCCGGAAGTCGAAATTGGATAATTGAATGACCTAACGATCAAAATTCGGAATTGATAGACCAAAAGGTCAAAATTGTGTGACCCGAAGGTAGGAATTGAGAATTGAGTGACCCGAAGGTCGAAAATTAGAAATTAAATGACCTGGAGGTCAAAATTGAGAATTGAGAATTGAGAATTGAGAATTGAGAATTGAAATTGGAAATTGGGTGATCCCAGGCGTCGGAATTGGAGAATTGCATGATCCAAAGATTGAAATTGGAAATCAGTGGGCAAAATGTCAAATTTGAGCAATTGACAGACCGTGATGGTTGAAATGAATTGGATTGATTAAAGGAGGATGATGAGTTCGAGTCAGAGCTCGAATAAAATATAGAGATCACGAGTCGGAACCCGGATCAACAAAAGAAAATGATGTGAAATAAAACCCGAGTTGAAACTCGGTTTTTCGAAAGTTTGGGATTTTGAAAATGTACCAGTTTAAACATTGGATTTTGAAACAATACCAGTTCGAGCACTGGGTTTTAGTTCAGTATTGGTGATTACCTTCCAATTTTGAATCATTAGAAATTGTGATGGGACTGTTTATTGAAATCCCAATACTGACTGGGATTGTTGTTAATGTAGTTGAATGCAAATGAATATGAATTGATGCACATGAATGCACAAGTGCGTGAAATGAGGAATTTGTTTATCATGCCTGTATACAGAACAAAATTTTAAAAATGCCCCAGTGTAACTGGGAAAGAGAGTTGAATCATTATTTGAAGGAAACGGGAAGATTACAAGAGGAGACTAAATGTTTCAGGTGTAGAATTTTTTCAAGTGTCGAGCATTAATGGGATCTGACAATTCTACATCATCGGCGTTGATGAGCCGATATGAGTTGCGGGGTAATGCTTCTTTGACGACATATGGGCCTTCCCAATTTGGCGACCATTTCCCGCCGGTATGATGCTTGAGATAAGCTGTGGATCGAAGTACTAAATCATTGACTTTGAACCTTCTTTCGATGACAGACTTCGCATACTGCCTGGCTACTCTCTGGCGATAGGATTGAGCATGTTCTGCTGCTTTCAGCCTTCTCTTATCGAGCAAGTCTAACTGTACCAGTCGCTGTTGCTGATATTGATCAAGAGGTAATTGCAGAAGCGATGCAAATTTCAAAGCGGGCTTTTGAACATGTAGCGGCAATACTACTTCTGTTCCATATACCAATTCTGATGGAGTAGCATTCGTTGGGGTGCGAATAGTGGTCCGGTAAGCCCATAGTGCATCGTGGATCTTCTCATGCCAGTCACGTCATGTTTCTACGGTTCGCTCCACGATACGAATTAAAATTTTATTGGTGGCCTCTGCCTGACCATTCCCTTGGGGATACTATGGAGCAGAGAAATGATGATAGATCTTGAACTTTGAGCAGAATGTCTTCATTCTTTCATTCTTGAAATGACTACCATTATCTGATACAATGTCATGCGGGATGCCGAAACGACAAAGGATGCTCTTGTGAATAAAAGAGACCACGTGCCTTCTACTATACGAAGAGTGATAGCTTCTACCCACTTGGTAAAATATTCTGTTGCAGCAAGGAAGTATTTGTGGCCATTTGAAGTTGAAGGAGTGATGGGACCTACAACATCGAAGGCCCACATAGAGAACGTCCATGGAGAGACAACAAACTGTAAATAAGTTGCCGGAGCATGAATAGAAGGTGCATGTATTTGGCATTGCACACACTTCTTCACATAATGATAACAGTCTTGTTGCATAGTCTTCCAGTAGTACCCTGCTCTTATGATTTGCTTGACAAGGGTTTGGTAGCCGACGTGGCCACCACAAATGCCTTCGTGTGCTTCTTGCACGACTTCTTTGGCTTCTTCTTCATCTAAACATCTGGAATACTCTGAGCTGAATCCACGATGATAAAGGACATTGGCCAAGATGAAATATCGAGTGGACATGCGCTGGATTGCTCGCTGCTCCTTCTTTGAGAGTTCTAGAGGAAATTCGTCGGTTTCTATGAAAGTTTTGATGTTGTAATACCAAGGTTTCTTCCTTTGCTCAGTCTGGTTTACTTCTTCCGCTGGAAGGAAAGCAGGTTGGTCAAGTCTGCCAATTTCAAAAGAGCGACAAGATTCTCCATTTCTGAATGCCATAATGGAGCCTAAACTGGCTAGACTATCGACCACTTGATTAAAATCTCTCTTGATGTGGAATAACTGAAATTCTTCAAACTTGCTGACAAGAGCTGAAAAACTTTTCTGATAGGGGAATAACTTCTGATCTTTCACTTGCCATTCGGCTCGAACTTGATTGACAACGAGTAATGAGTCACCATAGGCATGCACTCTCTTAACATTGAAGTCTAGTAGAATCTTTAAACCTTGAATCAGGGCTTCATATTCAGCCATATTGTGGGTACATTGAAAATCCAACTTGAGAGAAAATGGAATCATCTCCTTCTCAGGAGTGATTAATAAGATCCCAATGCCTATTCCGGCCATGTTCTTAGAACCATCAAAAAATAAATTCCAGACTGGAGATTGCTGGATATTGCAAATTTGCTCATCAGGGAAGTCATCTTCGGCTTTCACCTCTTCTGCTAGAGGAAAATCTGCCAATTGATCCGCAATTGCTTGACCTTTGATTGATTGCTGCGAGACATATTCTAAGTCATACAGCATCAGTAAGACTTGCCATTTTGCGACTCGTCCGCTGAGGAAAGGCTGCTCTAAAATATACTTGAGAGGATTGAGTTTAGACAAAATTTTGACTTCAGATGCCAGCAGGTAGTGTGTTAGCTTCTGACACATCCATACCAGAGCTAGGCAGGTCTTCTCTATGTGAGAGTATTTCTTTTCATAGTCTATGAAAGTCTTACTCACATAATAGATGGCGTGCTCTATCAGGCTGCCTTCTTTGTATTATGCCAAGAATCTGCCACATGCGACTTGATTGACTGAGATGTATAACAGAAGAGGTTTTCCCAATTCTGGCGGCTTCAGGATTGGAGGATTGAGAAGATACTTCTTGATCCGATCGAACGATAGCTGACACTCTGGTCCCCATTCGAACTTCACTCCTTTTCTGAGCAAGTGGTTGAAAGGTTCACATCTCATCGCCAAGTTGGAAATAAATCGCCGGATTGATTGCATGCGTCCCTGAAGGCTACGCAACTCTTTGAGATTTTTCGCGGGTGGCATATCAATGATAGCCTTGGCTTTGGCTGGGTCAACTTCAATTCCCTTTTTACTGACCAGAAAACCCAACAGTTTGCCTGATTCGACTCCAAAGACACATTTTTGTGGGTTAAGCCTTAACTTGTAAAGAATGAGTCTCTTAAAGACTTGATCAAGGGCTTCGAGGTGATCTTCTCCCTCTTTAGATTTCACGAGAATATCGTCAACATACGCATCCATGATTTTGCACATTTGATCATGAAAGATAACGGCCATCGCCCGTTGATATGTTGCTCCAGCATTCTTGAGCCCAAAAGGCATAACTGTATAGCAAAAAGTGCTCCAAGGCGTAGTAAAGGAAGTTTTAGATTGGTCGCGAGCGGCCAACTTAATCTGGCTGTAGCCGGAATATCCATCTATGAAGGAGAACATGGCATGTCCTGCTGTGCTGTCAATCAGAAGATCAATGCTTGGCAATGGATAGTCATCCTTCAAAGTTGCCTTGTTGAGGTCTCTGAAGTCTATGCAAATCCTGACTTTGCCACTTTTCTTTGGGACAACGACGATATTGGCTAACCAGTCTGGGTAGTCAATAGTTCGAATAAATCCTGCTTTGAGCAGATCTTCAAGTCCTTCTTTGACTTGTTGCTCTATTCTAGGATCCATTTTTCTCAGCTTTTGCTTAACTGGCTTTACATCTGGCTTCAAAACGAGTCGGTTTTCAACCAATTTGGGATCTAAACCCGGCATATCTTCATATGTCCATGCGAACACTTCTTTATGTTGCTTGAGGAACTTTGTAAGCCTTTCTTTCTCTTCCGGACTTAAACTGGTACCGATCTTGAGAATCTTGGGATCTTCCTCCGAGCCGATATTGACATCTTCAGTAGGATCTTGTACTAGAGCGGATGGTTCATCTTGCTTCTGAGCTGAGGCGAACTCTGGTAATTCCTGAAGAGACAGATCAAATTCTGCATAATCATCTAACTGTTTTACAATCTTGTCATCTCCTGTGCTTGCTTTGACTCGGTGAATTGCTGCCGATTTCTAGAAAGCCTTTGGATTGATAACGAGTTTCTTGATTGCTCGGGAAGACATTTCTGAAATTTTGGATAAGAAATGGGATTCAGGAAAAATCGTCCATCATACAACAAACCATCATTTAAAAAGAATTATGCATAAAATGACATTGAGTTATAAAATGAGTATGTAGAGACAAAAGAGGCAGATGACATCCAGATAGACAAAGAAACTTGACATTTTATTGATTTCAATTGATAAAAGACATTGAGACATTTATTTTGAAAGGAATATAAAGGAAATGCAACAACGATTCTCAATGTGCCCCTCTAACGAAAACAGTCTTCTTTGGTGAGCTCCCGCCGGAAAACCCTAATTCTACCCTGTGGGGACGATGCTTTTGGATCATTGGCTCGACACGACCATCTTCATTTTTGCCCAGTCCTTTAAAGGGTTGATAACCATGCTTCAGAAGTAAATCGAATCCCTTTCTTACTTTCATGAATTGTGGAAACAATGGATGATCTTTGACAGTGTCGTAGTTGACACGACCTCCAATCTTGAAGAACTTGGGACCTTTCCATCGGGTCATAGCTACAGTGTGCAGGGATAATTCTGATGTTGCCTGGAGTATCTCCTGACTTTCTTTGAGACTGATTTCTTCATTCTCTCTGATGCTAGGAATATCTGCAGTGAATGATGGTCGAGGTATCATAGGCTGTGGGAGCCTTTCTTCCGGGTCCTCTCTGAGCATAGTTGTAATCATTTCACCTTTTGACCATTTTACGCATTGATGTAAGGTGGAAGGTACTGCATTTGCATTATGAATCCATGTCCTTCCGAGCAGCAAATTGTAGGTGGGTGGCACATTGACCACATAAAAAAGCACTGAATGTACCGAATAATTAATGAATACTTTCAGGAATATCTTGTCTTTTGCCGTCTGACCATGGTTGTCAAACCCATAGATGGTGATAGGGTCTGGAATGTATTCTTCTTCCTTAATGCCTAGCACCTTTGCGGTCATTTCGGGACATATGTTGAGGTTGTTGCCTCTATCAACTAGTACATGGGGTACTGTCATTCCCCTTACCCGAACGACGATGTAAAGAGCATTATTGTGAAAGGAATGAGGCTTTGGAAGGTCCTCATCCAAGAAAGTGATTGGCGCGTTGGTCATGGCCGAATTCACTATTTGTGCCATGTCTTCAGGAGTGGTACTGGGCTTAACTTTGATCTTTCTGAGCAGATCATCCAGTACTTGCTGATGCTTGCAGGAACTTTTGGCCAAGTCAAGAATGGAAACATTGGACAGAGCAGTCAAAGGCTTCTGACTTGAATTCCCCGGCTTGGGCTTGATGATTTGATTGAGAAAATCAGGAAGTCCCTTTGACTTGGGGGCTGACTTTACCGATGCTTCGGAGACTTTCATCTTGCCCAATGCTGAGATTAGATCCATCTTCTTAGAATCAGGAGTTGCTTGTCGAAGCACTGACACCTGATGTTGAACTTGTAGATCTTGTGTAGAACACGACTTGATGTGTTCGTGAGGCAGGAATGGTTGGGCAGATACTACTGCTGTGGTGTGTGAAGGAAAAGGCTGCTTAAGAATATTCATTTCTTCTTCTTCTTCTCCTTCTACCAATAGATTTTTATCGATAAGATCCTGCACAATGTTCTTGAGAACGAAACAGTTCTCAGTGCTATGTCCCACTGTTCTGTGGAACTTGCAGAATTGATCCTTCCATTTCCCCATAGGCACAGGGGGATCAGCCAACCTCGGTAACTTGACCATTTCCTTCGACAACATATACTCGAGCACATCTTCGAGTGATTGATCGAGAGGAGTGAATTTTCGGTCATAACTCCATCCTTCATGTTTAACCTTTTCACGCAATTTCGGCCCTTGGTCTTGCTGATAAGGCTTGCTGTATTGAGGAGCAGGCTTCGTTTTCTGATCTCCTTTATTGCTGGGATTGCTTGTACCGTAGCAGTAATCTTTCTTCTGCCCTTTGTACTGATTTCGGCTATTGTTGTTGTTATTGTTGGCAGAGAAGGTGAAGTGAGCTTTCTTCTTTTGCTCACCTTGGGGGTTACTCTTGGAAAAAGTAAAGCCTTCATAGACTCCATTCTCTACGCTTATCTCGAGCCATTCTGCTCATTCAGTTAATTCAATGAAAGTCCGGGACGGTGCAGTAGAGATTAATCCTCTTAACGGCTGCGAAAAGTTATTGAGGATTAGGGACAGGGCGTGCCTTTCTGAAATGGGATCTCTCATTTTATTATAGGCTGACCTCCACCTGTGAATGAAGTCCCGTGCTTTTTCATTCTCATTCTACCTCAGACTGCAGAGATGACTTAATGTCTGGAGCGCTTCTGTATTAAACAAAAAGCGTTCAATAAATAAATTCACCACTTTATCGAACTCCTTGAGCTCGATAGGATTGATGTGCTCAGCATACCATTTAGCTGCAACTCCTTCCAAGCTGCGAGGGAAACACAGGAACAGTGCTTTGTTATCTCTCTTGAATCTTGAACACTCTGCGAAGAAAGTGGCGAGATGGGCTTTCGGATCGCCAGAACCATCGAACTTAATGAATTTTCGGGGAAGGTTTTCGAGATCGTCATCCCCTTTGAGGCCGTCATAGAAGTCCTCACTGGTGAAGACTTTCTTGCCCTTGTCGCAGGCTTGGAGATCCTTAACAACTCGGGCCATTTCCCTGAATTGCGACTGCAGGGGTTCCTCTGTAACTTGATTCTTTGCTTTGCGGCTCCTCCTTTGTTCTCGGCCACGTTTCTGAAATGTCGGAGGCACCTCATATTCTTCCTCAGTGTCTTCAGTTAATTCAGATTCATCTGAGATTTCTTCTGACTGAATCTGCTTTTTGGGAGCCTTCTTATTCTTGTGCCCGTGGAACTTTTCTCTGAATTGATTTTTTTCTGCACTAGACCCAGCCTGTTCACTCATCATTTTATTCATCATCTTTCGGAACATGGCATACATTTGAGGGTCTATGCCGTCATCCTCTTGTTGCTGCTCTTGACTCTTCTCGGATCGGGGGGAGCCCATCTCTTCTTCTGAGGCTGACGAGTACTGCGATACCGTTGTTCTTTTGCCTGATCTTGTCTGAACCATCAAATGTTATGGATGCTCTCAGATTTTGTTGCGGATGCTCTCTGTAGGGCAAAGACCTGATTAGATTATGAAGGAATTGGCTTTTGGAAGAAATATTTATTGAAAAATATGGTAGACAATTTGAAGAAGATATCCCATTACTAGGGACTGAGTCGTCGCGAGAATCACGACAATTGTGTTGTCAATTCTTAGCACGAGAAACAAACATCGAAAATATGCCTTGTTACCTAGGCGAGGTCGTCAAATCATAATAGAAAAAGAGAGAATTTTATTAAAATGAGAAAGCATGATTTTATTGATCTTGACAAAGAGGTGGAGGACAAACAATTTGCCACCATTCACGATAATCAGCAGACACTCTAGGACCAGGAAAGATTTTAAGAGAGACAAAGGAATCTCAGCCGTAGCGGGCAGAATGATATGCCCCAGACCATTGCGCAGAAGTGAGATCAAACTCTGCCATAACTCTTGATAACAATCAGGCTTCGACGTACTGCTGTCTCTGAGAGAACTGCCTGACACATCTCTCTGGTTGGTAGTAAGTGCAGAAGAATGGGCCCAGTAACTTGAACCTCTTGCCATAAGCATAGGTGTATCTGGGAGGAGATAGTTGCCGATCAAAATAGTCCCAGACTACATCATCTTCTTGAATGTTGTTGATCATAGACCGGTACTGTTCCATTGGAAGAAGTTCTTGACCATTATATCTGAAAGAGCTTGCTCGGGCTGGAACATGCTGAAAAAACCAGGATTGAAGTGCGTAGATGCATCCTTCGACTAAGATGGATTCTCCAAGTGAGAATCGAGTCAGACCTCGATATAGGAAAGCGAGCGCTGCCATGGCTATGGACAGGCGATTGGTTTGCCGACTTCCCCATCTTCTCATAAGCTGAATTATTCTGATGTCCATATAGTTTTGTCCGTCTGGGAAGAGGGATAATCCTACAGTGCATAAAACCATTGCATTCTGAATCCTTTCTTTAGCTGTCCTGGATAGCGAACTGATTTCGACGAAGGTCCCGTATTGACGATACAACTCAAGCAGATCGACATATTCATTCCCTTCCAACTGGATCAAAGGCCAGGATTGGCGGCCTGTCATACGAGCTAAGGAGTCTCGGGGGTCCAAACCCTTGACATTGATCAGGAATTGATGTTCTAATGGATCGCTTGAATGACCGGCTGGTTCTGGTAATCCCATGATTTCTGAAAATTCATCCATTAAAACGGTCATCTCTCCCCACGGGAACCAGAATGTGCACGTTCAAGGATTCCATCGCTCCGCCATTGCATGAATCAGGTTGTCATTGATGGTCTGCTTTCCGACTGCTGATGCCAGTTCTAATCCGCACTCGCTCAAATGGTCCGAGAACATTCGGGAAAAGCTTTTTAGCCAAGAATAGTACCACCGGGGAATGAAAGTTCCGGTGCTAAGGGCTCGATGTTCAGGACGACCTTGTTGCACCTCGTAGGAGATGTGACCTTCAAGAAAGATAGGATCGACTTGACTGGATGCCATCGAACTGAAAACAGAGACAGACTCAGAATGAGACTTAGGAAAATGTGAGAAATTTTGAAAAATTTTGCAGGCAGGATAAAAATGCAACTAGAAATTCGAGATCTAGTAGAAAAGTAGAATGTAAAATCGCATGGAGTTTTGGAAGAAATGGGATATTTGGAAAAATCATCCAGGGTTTGAGACAAAGATCTTGTAGAAAATAAGGATATTTTGAAAAAGACCTAATGAGTTAAAAAAAACATTGGAAAATATAAAGAATGGAGAAAATCATACATACAATCACATCCTGCACAAACATTTATGCACATTCATCATTCCCTAAAAGGCTGACTCTAGATGCATTAATTTGAAAACAGCTGTAGGACCCTAATCCTAACTCTAAGTTCAGATCATCTTTGTCCAATCCAGTTATGCCGATATACTCGAACCGAAATCCGAGGTACGTGGCATAGAATTTCAACTCTGGTTCTAAGGTAAGGTTTTCCAACATCCTTGAGCGCCTACCGATATACTTCGGACTGTGGCCCGCGGTACGTGGTAGGTGGGTGTTAACCCAAATAGTTGGCCCAGTTGTGAGGCTCTGTCCCGAACTAGGGTTCTGGAAGAGAGCCCAGCAACGTGAAGACCGGGTAATAATAGGTAATTGAGGTTTTGAAAAATGATCACATGCAAGAAATAGATGGCTCCAAGTCCTAGAGAGATAGACTTTTGAAAATCTTTGAAGAAGCATACATTCTTTGCATTCAGATCCTAAATTGAGGAGAGTTGTATTTAGACCTAAGTCTATGTGAACATGAAAATTTCTCCTCAATCTTGTCCTACCAAACCATGCCTAAGCTATATGCAGTCAATGTCAGCTAGGTCAGAATCTAGACTCCTAGGCTCACATGATATTGAAAGTAAAAGCTGACATTTTGTGAACATAATTTCAATAATTGAACTAAGTCAAGCATAATTTAGGTCAGACAAGGACAGGTCCCATCACGGTCGCCAAACCTGTTATCGTCGCAAAATTTTTCCCTTCTTCCCTTCCTTGCAGAAGAGAGAGGGAAATGCTTTCGCGATTCAAACTTGACCGGATTTTTGGAAATTGTTTTGAAATACTCTTCTCCGTTTTGAAAATTGCGGGAAAATCCATGGGATGGGGCTCGACCTGTCGGTACGAGGTTCGACCCTTCCTGCCGCCTTTAACAGGGGTAATCGAACCAAGGACCAAAATTGTGCTTGACTTAGTAAAATCATTAAAATTATGTTCTATCCTAAATGCACAGAGAATTCAGGCATGTGCTATGAAGTTTTGTAAAATGTAAGTTGGAAAATATGATGTATGCTTAGAAAATATTTGGAGTTGAAAAGCAATTCTCAGGAAAAGATGGAAATCAATTTCTCAGGAAAACTCAGACGAAGAAGGTTTAAAAATCTCGATAAATTTTATAAAGATTTGGAAAATCAGGCAGAAATGCGAATCTCAAGAAAGTCTTGAGAAAGTTTAAATGAGAATCTCGGAAAAATCTTGAGAAAGTTTATAAAGACTTGGAAAACTTATGAAGAAATAAGAATCTCGGGAAAATTTTGAGAAAAGTTTATAAAGATGTGGAAAACAATGAAGAAATGAAATTCTTGAGAAAATTTATAGACTTGGAAAACTATGAGAAAATGAGAATCTCGAGAAAATCTCGAGAAAGTTTATAAAGATTTGGAAAACCATGAAGAAATAAGAATCTCAGGAAAATTGAAGGAATTCTTGAGAAAATATGAACATTTGAAAAAAAAGGAAAGCACTTGTTGGGAAAACTCAGACTTTGAGATTTTTTTTAAGAAAAGGATAGAAAATTTATAAGAAAGATTCATTGGAGAAGGAAATTCAAAACTTAGGAAATTGAAATCCTGAGAATCTGGTTTTTTTTTGAAATATCTGAAAATCAACTTGGATTCTTGAGAAAATGAGAAATTCCTTTGAAAAGAATCTTAAGAAAATAATATTTTAAGGAAAATCATAGGAAAACATTTGATTTGGGAAAATCCAACTTCGAATATCATCATAGTTTCTTGAGAAAATCGATTCCATGAAGTGAAAATCTTTTGAGAAAATCATGAGAAAATTGAATGATGCAGATGATTTGAACGAATGAATGCACTTTGAAAAACTTTCTAAAAACTTTATTGGAAAAATGTGGATTAAGCCAAAGTAAATCCTTCATATATTCTGACTGTGGCCATGAATATATTTAGGGTTTATTTGAGTTAATTCACAATATTTTGAAAAGATTGGAAATATGAGGTGCATTTTCAAGATAGCCTAAGAGTGTAGGCTCAATGTGACTGGTAGAGAGATGATGGATCTGGGTCTCGTCCATATTCCGACTAGGGCCGTAAATATGGACTCCACCGAGTTCATCAACTCTCTAAGAGTTGGTGTACGTGTCATTCGTGTTCATCCACGGTGAGTTTGAAAAATTGAGATATATGCATCATAGAATCAGGATATTACTGAAATCAAACTATATGAGATGCAACCTAATCTAAACAGTAAAAGTAAATCTTATTCCAAATTTGATTATTACATCTCTGACATAAGTCAAAATAAATGAAATAAAATACATAATGAAAAAGAATCAACCTCCTCCAGATCTTCCTGTTGGGTCTCAATCGACCAGGCTGAAGGAAATGTGGAATGGATCTTTGCTGGGCTGAAGAAGAAAAGGCAACAGCCCTGATGGATTGAAGAAAGATGGACCAAATGACCCTGCTGTGTTTTCCGCACCAAGGAATCTCTGCTGATGGACTGAAGTATGGGCAGCAGGATCCCGTTTGATGTCCTCTGCCACAGCTAGGCTGGAGAAGGATGAAACGGCAGCAACTGTTGGACCTCTGCTGGCTGGTGTGCTGAAGAAGATGGTCTTCACGCTAGCCCTCCTGCTGGCTGGACTGAAGTGGAGGTTAATATGCGGCAGGGGCTGAAAAGATGGCTGGAGATGGCTCCCCTGCGGCTGGAGCTGAAGAAGGCCTAGATGTTGATGGGGCTGAAGGCTGATGAAGGATGGCGCTGGCTGCTGTCGCTGGAGATGGATCTCGATCCCCTGCCAAAACCCAAAAGAGCCAATTTCAATCCCCCTTTTCCTTCGTGAGTGCTTGCCTCTTTTAAAACCTTCCTTTCTCCCCCAAAAGAAACGCATCCCCTTCCCCCTTAATGAGGTTCCGTTAATTTTTTTTTTGAAAATTTTGTTGAAAATTTTGCAAAGGCGTGAAACCGATGCCTCATTGCTTTGAAAACTTGCTATTTTTAAAAGAGGCGCCTCTTTGGTTTTTCCAAAACCTTGTTTCATTTCCTAAGTTTAGATAGAAATCAAATTTATTACTTTTTTTATTTTTTTATTTTGGAAGTTCGGCTGTGCCATTTAAGGCTGCCTCCTTCTTAAAACAAAAATTATTTAAATAAATAAAAAAAAAATGAATATTGAAATAAATGAGAGGTTTTTATGGAAATACCATCTCAATCCACTTTTAAAATCCTTTTGAAGATAAAGCTTTATTGTGTTTTATAAAATCTATTTATTTTCAAATAGGGTGCCACGTGTGTGGACCCACTAAAATAAATAAATAAATAAATAAGAAATTTAAAAAAAGAAAATTTTGCAAATTGGTATGACTTCGGGTGGGTCCCGCTTGAGAATAAAACACCTCACCTGAGAGTTTTAGTACGATGCTAGCTCAAAGGCGGGTCCCGCTCCATTTATTTGAAGATACAAGATAAAACCTTATTTGTTTTTCAAGAATTTGGAAAAATTGGGTTTTCAGGGCAAAAATATGGATAAATGTAAAAACAAAATTTGTAAAGAGATTTAAAATCTTTTGCAAAAACAGTTTTGAGATAAAATCTTTAAAATCAATATCCAAATATCCAGATTGTTTTCTTGAGAAAATTTTTTTGTAATTCAAAGTCCCGGGGGTAAAATGAGAAAATTTGGTAATTTTGAATACCCAGGGTTTTAAAAATCGGTTTTGAAAAGTTTAAAAATCAAATCTGGATTGACAATTTTGAAAATCAAGAGTTCTGAATCTCAAACTGACATGCTATGCAATGAAATGATGCAAAGTGTTCATGCAATGCGATGCAAAGACATGTTTCAGTGAAATGTCATTCCGAGCTCGGACTTAGAAATTCTAACTTTTTGTCCAGAAAGAGGATTTTGAAATTTTGCAATTTGAAGATGACTCTGAACCTAAATATAGAAATTTTGAGGCTCAAGAGTGAAATTTAGGACTTTCTGCCAGGTTCAATCTTTAAAAATGACTATTTTGCCCTTCATTGCTTCCGGAGAATTGAAATGTGCCGATTGAGGGCGATGTCAAGAAGGTGAGTGAAAATTTGGGGTGTTTACAAGGACACAACTCAACCTTTCTCTAGTCGCACCGGTATTCGATGATATCCCTGTTAACAATATGCTCCATATAGACATAACACAGGAGATGCTGTATCAAAAAAAAAAACAAAAAAAGAAAATAAACTCATATTATACGATTACCCACAATATGGCACCACCAATTAGGAATGAATACAGGTAGCAGGAATGACTGGGGTTAACGGCCATAGCCACCATGAATCAATGGAAGCTTAGAGGAAAGGGGGGGGGGGGTCCTCTGGGTGCCGACCATCTCTGTTTGATTGAATTGTCCCACAGAAGACGTATATTCAATATATATAGCAATCTCCAAGGTCGTGCCTAGAATAATTTCATATATTCTGAGGTCTGCGATTTTGGGATCCAATTCGATCCCCCTTACATGGGATGGTACATGTAAATAAATAAATTAAGGTAGAGAACTGAATGTAACAGAAGAATTAAGTGTATTGTCAATTCACAAAATTTCAAAAGAAGAAAGAAAAAAAAAGACACAATGTCATATTGCAGACGACAGGATTTCAAAATGTTTAAAATACACTCCAGCCAACTTGTATGTATGAAGGTATTAAACAATTATGATCATGTGATGCAATGAGAACCAGATGGAATAAAGGGAACGATGATGATAAATTAAAATGTGCTCGTCAGGTGGAGGACCCTGCAGGGAGCATTGTTTTCGTCGCGAAATTTTATCCCCGTCTTCCCTTCCTTGCGGAAGAGAGAGGGAAATGCTTTCGCGCTTCAAACTTGACCAGATTTTGGAAAATGTTTTGAAATACTCGCCTCTGTTTTAAAATTGCGGGAAAATCCATGGGATGGGGCTCAACCTGTCGGTACGAGGTTCGACCGTTCCTGCCGCCTTTAACAGGGGTAATCGAACCAAGGACCAAAATTGTGCTTGACTTAGTTAAATCATCAAAATCGTGTTTTATCCTATATGCACAGAGAATTCAGGCATGTGCTATGAGATTTGGAAAATGTAAGTTGGAAAACATGATGTATGCTTGGAAAATATTTGAAGTTGAAAAGAATCTCTCAGGAAAAAGATGAAAGTCAATTTCTCAGGAAACTCAGAAGAAAAGGGGGTTTTTGAAATCATGAGAAAGTTCATAAAGATTTGAGAAAATCATGAATGGATGAAAATCCTGGGAAAATAGAAGTGATTCTTGAGAAAAAGGTGAACACTTGAAAGAAAATTGCTTGTCAGGAAAAGCTTCAAGTTTTGAAAAGTTTCTTTGGAAAATGATTGAAATTCATTGGAAAACCCTTGTGAAGAAGAAAAATTGAAACTTGGGAAATTGAAATCCTGGGAATCTTACCCTTGAAATACTTGGAAATCGATTTTGATCTTTGGGGAAGATTGGAAAACTCGTTTTGAAAATCTTAAGAAAACAACATTTTCCAGGGAAAATCGAGAGAAAACTTTGATTTTGGAAATCCAACTTAGAAGTTTCTTGAGAGACTGGTTTCCATGGAAAACTGTGAAAACTTAACTTGGGAAAACCGATTTTGGCAAATCCTCAGAGTTTCTTGAGAAATCAATTTCTTGAGAATACAACTTTCTTAAGAAAATCATGAGAAAACCAATGATTTCATGATGCAAATGATATGAGTGAATGAATGCACTTTGAAAGATTTTCCAAGAAATTTGTTGGAAAATGTGTATTAAGTCAAAATAAATCCTTCACATATTCTGACTGTGGCCATGAACGTGTTCAGAGTTTAATTGATTTAATGCACAATACTTTGAAAATATTAGAAATATGATGTGCATTTTAAGATAGCCTAAGAGTGTAGGCTCAATGTGACTAGTAGAAAGATGATGGATCTGGGTCTCGTCCATATTCCGACTAGGGCCGTAAATATGGATTCCACTGAGTTCATCAACTCCCTAAGAGTTGGTGCGCATGCCATTCGTGAACATCCATAGTGCTTTTGAAATAAAATGCATGAATCACATAAACAGGATATTGAATGAATTCAAACTATATGATATGCATCCTAGTCTAAGCAGGAAATTAAAATCTTATTCCAAAATTTACATTATTACATCACTAAATAAATGAAATAAGTAGAATTGCAGACTTCAGCTCCTTCATTTGAATGTCCCTGCCAAACTTGAAATAAGGTTAGCTCAAATATGTGGGTTTTTCCAAGATTTTCCAATAATATCATGAAATTATTGGATTTAATTGGATATAAACCCTATTCTCATGCTTCCTTGATATTTGAAATGATGTAAATGCAAGAAACATAGTAGAAAATAGTTTGAAATTCGGAATGGTGGTCAAAATGACCAAAGTACCCCTAATGTTAAAGTTATACCTTTAAAATCTGGGTTTTTGAAGGAAATTTTGATAAAAATTGAGATTTTGAAATTCAAATTGACTCAAATGATGATGAAATGCATAATGAGATATGATGACATGCTGTTAAACATATTAAGACTGTAAAATCAGAATTTGACACTTTGCAATTTATCCAAAATAATGAATTTCGCTTGGATTCGGGTTCTGCGGGGCCCTGTTTTGATGATATGGCCAAACCGAACCTCAAATGGATTCTAAATTACACCAAATTCGGTATGAAGCATATTATTACTCTGATAAACAGCCTAGAATGCTAAAATGTATGAAATGATATGATTTAAATGCTAAAATTTGAAGAAAATCCTAAAAATGGTGGATTTTGCCTATGGATCCGAACCAAATGCAATGCTTAATATGATAATGCAAGATTTACACCATGAAAACTTTTGATATTTTGCAGACTGCTAAAGGACCCAAAATGGAACATTTTTGGTTTTTACAGCCTCGGGATTTGAGCCATGGTGAATTCGGTAACATGGATTTGGTTCTGACAGAGGTAAAAATCGACCTGATCTAACATAAAATGCTAAATAAATAAAAAACAGCCATGAAAATTTCTAATATTTAACAGAGATTCTCATGACACCTATATGGAGAACTTTCATGTTCATTACTTCGGCATTGGATCAACAGAAACACAGATAAAAATATAACTTTTTCTGCCTAAATCAACAGAACAGACAAATGTGACAAAACAGAGGACTGACAAGAAAAATCCTAAACAGGTATCACAGCTGTTCTAAAAATTACAGGCTTCCAGATTCAAACAGAGGACATCTCGGGCATAACATTCACTTTTTATGGTTTTGGATTTGGAGCAACACACAAAGAGAACCTGTATACCTAAATCGATCCAAAATCTTAGAGGTCCAAATCAGGCTCTGCCACATATCCCGAGCTCTCGGATTTGTTTCAGATATTAACAAAAATCAGACAAATCTGAGAAAATCATGTTAAAAACTAAACATTCTTTCTAGTTTAGAACATCTTTCGGATCAAAAATCAGATCTCCCATGAGGGATATATCGATTTTACAAGTTGGAAAAGAGTTTTTATAACGCATCCCGGGTAACAAAACCCGACTTACCATTTTGAATTTTTATCGTAGTACGAAAATTCAAATGCTTCCGAATTTTTGGCACATTTCTATGGACACCTAAGGGCGCATTCCATGATTTTTTTGGATTTTTTAACAAAAATTACATGCATGAAATGACGTGTGGACTGAATGACAAAAACAGAGAACTACTGAAACTGAGCAGAATTGAAATAAATGCTAAATTAATTCTAATTAATTCATGAAATATGCTAAATTAACGAAATAAAATGCAAATTAAATCTAGATAAATGCATGAATGTTAAAAATCATCAAGAAAGCATAATTGAATATTTTTATGTATGTCGTTTTATGATAATAGCTCAATCCATCTCTCGGATGAGCTCTTTCTTCAAACGACTCCCGAATCAAATTATAAATCAAATCAAGAGGAAAAGAGGTGCACCTTGCTTCGTTAGGCAGCGTTGAAGCTCTTGAAAGGGACGGCTATCACTGGATTCATTCGTCCTTCGCTCCGGGCTTCAGATGGTTCACCAAAATCGACCCACTGCACCTTCTTCACTGAGCAAAGGGGGGGCGTCAATTCCCACAATTCAAAATCAGATTCTCAAGAAGGCTAGGTCGGATTTCCATGTCCAAAAATAGCTAAAAAAAATGGTCTCTCTATGCTGGGCGTGGAGCCTTGTTTTTATAGATTTTCTGAAAAAATTCGAATTTCAAACAGGCTCAATCTGAGCCCTCCATGTGGCGCCATCTCAGGGGATGCTATTTTGATTTTTTTGAGAAAATAAAATAGGAAATTTGTGGGTGAGACACCTCAGCAGGATTTGAAATTTTTCAAAATTTAGGTCTGCTTGATTTTCTCTGCAGGAAGCTCCCAGATTGCGCCACCTCAGAGGGTGCTCTCTTGGAGTTTGAAATTCAAATTTGCCTTTTGTAGGGAGCCCTCAGGTGGCGCCACCTCATGGTGGGCTACTTTTATTAAAAATAAAATAAAATAAAATTTGAAGCCAAGTGGGACTCTGGATTGGCGCCACCTCAAAAGGTGTTCTGAGGTGTAAAGCTGGAAACAGTAGGAGCACACCATGTGGCGCCCTCTCTGGAGGCTCTTGACATGTGTCAGAAGGACAGGAGTGGAAGAATCAGACTGTGCCATCTGAGAGGAATTCAAATTCTACTTTTCTGCAGGAAAGGAGAGGCTGACATGTGGCGGTTCCTCAGAATGGCTCGTATAATGCCATGTGGCAGGAGAACAGGACTGGAATAAGCAGAATGCGCCACCTCAGAGGGGGGGGGGGTTCTACTTTTTCTAATGCAGGGAGGTTTGGACATGTGGCAGACAAGTGTCAGCTGTTTGGAGAGGCCTTCTCAAATGGCGCCACCTCAAAGGGGAATTTGAATTTCAAATGGAGGTTGGCCTTGGAGGAATGGAGAATGTACATGTGGCATTTTCTCAGAATGGCTCCTACGATGCCATGTGGCAGGAGGGAAAATCAAGGAACATGTGGCACCCTCATATTCAAAGTAGAAAAAGGTAGAACTCCAGGATTTTCGCCACCTAGCTCTTGTCTTAAAATTTTTGAATGGTTGCTTTTCTGAAGAAAGCCAAGAGTGACATGTGTCCTCTACTTTTTCTGAAGGAGGTAGAAGGAGACATGTGTCACCTGCTTTTTCTGAAAGAAGTAGAGAATGACACATGGCAGAGGGGAGAGAAGGAGGTCCAAGCCATGTGGCGCCATCTCAGACAAAATGAAAAAGGTAGAAGTTCAAAATTTTCGCCACCTCTGGAGAGATTTGAATATTTGAATTCTAGCTTTTCTGAAGAGAGCAGGAAATGACACATGGCATCTACTTTTTCTTAGAAGAGCAGAGAATGACACATGTCACCTGCTTTTTTTGAAAAGAGTAGAGGATGACACATGGCATTTGCTTTTTCTGAGGAGATGAGAGATTGACATGTGTCCTCTGCAGGAGACACTCTTCAAATGGCGCCACCTCAGAGGAGACAAGCCTACTTTTCTGGAGGAAGCTAGGAGTGACATGTGTCTCCTACTTTTCTGAGAAAAGTAGGAAGGGACATGTGTCAGTCTACTTTTCTGAAAGAAGGAGAGGTTGACATGTGTCCTCTGCAGGAGACACTCTTCAAATGGCGCCACCTCAGAGGAGACAAGTTTTGCTTTTCCTGGACAGGACAACACATGACACTTGGCATCCCTTGGTGATCTGTGGAATGACACATGGCGCAGGATGGATATGTTGGATACTGACACATGGCAGATAAATGGGATGACATGTGGCGGCTTCTTAAGGTAGCCCGACACTAACAATTGGCAGATAAATAGGAGGAGAGAGAAAAGACAAGTGGCACCAATCCAGGGGACAAGGTGTGATCGTCACAAATTTTTTTTTCTCTTTCGTTGTTTCTCTCTCTTCCTACTCTTTTCCTTTTCCAACCTCTATTTTCCTCCTTTTTGAAGGGAGAAAGATAAAAGAAAGAAAAAGAAAGAGAGAAGAGAAAGAGAAGAGAGGAATTCTTTTGCGCGGTCTCACTTGATCTTGATTTGAAAAATATTTAGAAATTTAACTCACCTCCGTTTTGAAAATTTGCGGGAAAATGGAGAGACAGGATTCGCTCGTCGGTACGAGGTTCGACCGTTCCTGGCGCCTTTACCAGGGGTAATCGAACCAAGGATCGAATCTATGCCTTTTTGCTTTGCCTAAATATAATCTAAGAACTTATTCTAATTCTAAAGATCTAAATGCACAAAGAATCATGCTTGTGTAATGCGAGGATGTATGCTCTTTTGAAAATTGATTTAGAAATTTCCAAGTATTCTGAGATGAACTTGGTAAAGGAGTGAAGAAATGATTTAATCTAACTTAGAACTTGAGATAGATCAGAGGAGTTCTAAGTTTTTTAAGTATATCAGAGTTGGAAGAAATAAATCTAGATTTTTGAGAAAATGATTTGAAGCTTTGAAATGAAAGGAAATTAAGTTTCAAAGTCAGAAATGGACTTTGGAATTAATTATGGATTTAGGAGAGGAAGATGAAATTTGGGAGTTATCTTGGATTTGAATTTTAGAATGGATCTGAGAAAGTCAAATGGTATTTTAAAATAGAAATGGATTTAGGGAGTTCAAATGAAATCTGGAAATGGACTTGGATTTGAAATCTAGATTTTGAAATTGAATTGGATCTCAAAATGGATTTAAGGTCCGATGTAGAATTGGGTTTTGGATCCTAAAAATGGATTTGAATCTAAGGCCTGAGGTCCAATGTAGAGTTTGATCCTGGATACTAGAATGGATTTTGGATTTGGGGTCTGAGATCCAAAGCGAAATTAGGTCCTGGATCCTATAAGGAAATTGGATCTAAAGTCTAAGATCCAAATGTAGAGTTGGAATCTGGATCCTAAGATGGATTTGGATCTGAAATCTGAGATCCAATGTAGAGTTGGACTCTGGATCCTAAGATGGATTCAGATCTGAAGACTGAGATCCAAGGTGAAAGTGGATTCTGGATCCTATAAGAAAATTGGATCTGAAGTCTAAGATCCAAAGTAAAATTGGAGTCTGGATCCTAAAGGGGAATTGGATCTGAAGTCTGAGATCCAAAAGTGGAATTGGACTCTGGATCCTAAAGAGGAATGGGATCTGAAGTCTGAGATCCAATGAGTGTTGAATCCTGGATCCTAAAATGGATTTGGAATTAAATTCAGAAGATGAATCAAGAACTTCCAAGTTTAATTTGAACTTGGAAAATGGATTTTAGAAATTGAATCTTGAATATACAAATGAATTTCTAAGTTAAATTGGATTTTTAAATTTAAGATAGAATTTGGAATTTGAAATATAAGATGATTCTGAAGTTTCAAAGTCAAATGGGACTTTGAAATTGAATTCTTGAATCCTTTTGAGAAATAGAATTGAATTTGAATTTATAAATAAGATTTGATCTGAGAAATGAAGGAAAGAATTACTTGGAGTTATGAAAAAAAGAAATTTTAAAAATATGATGCAATTCTATCCTAAATGATGAATGAATTTAAATTTTTGAAATTGAATTTTGAAAAGCTATTCCATTATTTAAATGAATTAAAATAAGATTGAAGATATAATACATCCTTGACTATGGTCATTGAATGTATTATATAATAATCTATATTTACATTCAAGAGAAGAATGAAACACATTTAGTGCTTTTATAGAATTTAAAATGAAATAAACTCTCAATATACCCTGACTATGGCCATTGGTATATATTTTGAGTTAATTTTAAGTTAAATTCTGATAAAAGAAGAAAATATTTAGGGAAAATATGATGAATTTTGAAAACGGATCCAGTGTGGATCCAGTGTTATTTTGTAAAAGATAAAAATACTAAGTTTTGTCCACACCCTGACTATGGCCATTGATGTGGATCATCAACTTAGAATTAATTTACCTTTTACGAAATGGTGCACGTGCCATTCGTGTTTCACCAATGTGAGATTTTGAAAAAAAACAAAAGATGCATGAAAATAAGTAAGTTGTGATATTTACAATGCTCATTCATTCTATCTAAAACAGGAAATGTAAATTCTCATTAAGATCTAACTATTACAATACATGAAATTTAATTTACAACTCCAAATAATGATCTTTTTCATATATTCCCTGCAAAACATTGGTTAGAATGGAAGATAGAAAAGAATTTGCACATATCACATGGATTTCAAAGATGCCAAGGTAAAAAGAAAAGTACTCATATGTCAAGGTATCTAAAATCTAAAGTGTGGAAAAATCAAAATTGATATATGTCTATGTACATATATACATGCATACATATATATATATACGTACGTATATCTATATAGGTATATATATATATACATGAATATATGTATATATATCTATATATGTATCGGTGGAATGGTGATGTAAATGGTATTTATGAATCTAACACATATAGGATGGGTGTGATATTGTGCAATAGTGAAAACATGTGCAGGAAAGGCAAGAAATGTGCATAGGCGAAATGGGTGCAGCAGTGAGGGTGGTGGACAGCAAGTTGCAGGAGGTATATGTAACAGTGGTATAATGATATGAGTATAGATGAAGGCAGTGTGATGGAAGTATGAGTGGTACATGCATATATAGTAGCAGGAAATGTTATGTAGCAAAGGTATTTGACTACAGCTGTAGCTGCAGTGAGCACAAGAAATGGTGACTGGTGGTATTGGCAAGCAGTTGGTGAAATATAACAACACACAGGAAGTGGTGCTGGAAGCAATGTTACATACAAGAGGGGGTGTGAAAGGCTGAAGACATCCAACTGCAGCAATGTCTAGCATTACCACAGAAAGTCATGGTGGAATCATGGTGATACTTGGTTACTATCACCAAAAATGGCACCATAGCAGTGCTTTGAGCACTATCGTAGGTGCATAGAAGAGGCTAATTACAAATGGCTAGACAATGTGAAATTGGCTATGAAGTCATGGACAGTAGCAGTGAATATAATGCTACAGGGTGACTGGACAACTACTGGGTGCTGGGTTGATGCGGTGGCATGAAGAGGTATGATAAAGTGGGTGAAGATGGTGTAGGATGGTGAAAGTATATATATTGTTATAAGTAATCTGGGAAAGCAAGGCTGATGAAGGTACCACCACCTGAGTTACTTGTAAACAGGGTGCAGTGATAAAGAGCATTGGGAATTTGGCTGATGTAGCATGTATTATAGGATGGAGGTTGGTTGTCATAGTAGGTAAGGAATGTGCAGGTAGACTAAGTAGAAGGGAGCAAGCAGCTGAGCAAAAGTGCAGCAACATAGTTGATTCAGAAAGATAGTGCAGATGATGTTGAGGACATATGTACCGTTAGTGCAAAAGGAAGTGAAATGGGTATGGGTGAACCTACTGGAGGTGTGGTTTAATGAACAAAGATGCGACGAGGAATGGCTTTATTACAATGGGATGTGTTATTGTAGGTTACAGCAGAGTGGGGAAGTGGACAGGAGACATAAGGTGTTGAGGTTGCAGACGGTGCACAAAGGGAGGCTGACAGGGTATGAGTGGAGAATGAATAGTGTGGCTGTGCTGCAAATGACAGTAGAGAGTATTGTAAATGACATCAAAGGTATTAATGAATGGGGCGACAAATAATGTGAGCACAGGGGCTATATGTGAAGGCACCACAGTGCACAATAGGTGAGAATGATACATGAAGCTAAGTGTGCAGGTACTGGAAGTGTATGTGATACAATTTTGGGTCATTCAATGACCCACTGCAACTTTAGTGACCTGCTGTGAACGATAAGGCCACGGTAGATTCTGAGGAATTTGATGTGAAAGCTTCAACACCATGACGAAAAAGAAGGAATCACTACAGATTAATGGTGAAGAGAGAGAGTTTACAACAACTTCTAGGGAGATGGTATATATACATAGAAAAAACAAAAATGAAATCACAGTAATTCAAAAGTGAACTATTGAAGAAAAAAAAAATGTAAGAGAATGAATATTACAGCAACTCGTATGAGTTGCTGTGAGAGGCCTATCATTACGGTAGTTTGGAATGATCTACTGTGAATAGGTGGGGAAATGAAACAACTAAAGAAAGATTGTGAAAATTATAACACACTGCTGTAAAAAAAATGAGGGGGGGTAGGTAATTTACAACAAATAGCCTATGGATATTGCCATGAAAAGAAGTGAAAATGTGTTGGGCATTGTTACAGAGTGGTGCAACATGCAAGGCACCTGCTGATATTAGAGACATATGTTGTAGATGTGATGGGCAAGCATGAAGGGAGGTTGATGGTGATGCAAATGTCGGGAAATGAAGGCGGATGCTGAAGGAGGTACCATATATTACTTAATAACCAGCTCTCGCAAATCTGGAGTGTTCTTCAGCAAAAGAAATGCCAACTTCCGTTCTCATCTTTCTTTTCTGCTCAACCTGCAAACTTCCAAGCATTCCCTTCAGCCAAGGTTTTTTTCTTTTTTTTTTGAAAGTACATACCACAACTTTTCTTCCCTACAGAAATCTAAAAAAAACTGAATCTCATCAACTACCACATCAGGAAGACTGAAAATGATCCTCTAATCATAATAACATGCACTAAGGTAAAAAAAAAAGAAAAAAAGAAAAAAACTTTAATCATCAACCAGAGTCTATCTTGATGAGAGGGGATTTTCAAGAACATCACCTACTAAGAGTAACAATGTAAAATGGAAGAGTTTTGAAGGTACCTGTCATCGCATCAATACAGGAGGCTGGAAGAAATCTATTAAACACAAGCTTGCCTTTTAAAGTTAGTATAAAAGAAGGTGAATGGGAATCTAACAACAACCATTTTCCGAATGAACAAACATCGGTCAGAATAAACGAATATCAGAATTGTGCAAAAAAAAAAAAAGGATACTATAGATTTCCTAACATTTGTCGGTTTATCCAACTCACATCCACATTGACCATTTCTAGACAAAACTGCTTGTCTATCAAAAATTTAAGACAGATTATCCCTTTGCCTTTTAGAGTAACCAAATCCCATGCTTCTCTTCCTAAAGAGCAACATTCTGAACCATTTGCCCAGAGATTTTCCTACTGTCATAGAAAAAGACCCCAATTGACAAAACCCCTATATATATAATCTTATTCCCATCGCATCTTGAAACAATACTCCACCTCTTGTAGCAGGATCAATAGAGAAAATGGCTCCTACATTAGCCACAGGTGGTTTTGATGAAGTATTTTGACTGGGCTTATTTACAAAACCCCAGATCATAACCATTACTAGGGATCACAGAGCCCACAAACCCCACAGCAAACAAATAAGAGGGTAACCTTTTATACAAACTGAAGTGCAGAAATTCTGGAGTTAATGCAAACGCCAACAATGTGACGATCTCAAAATACGTTTTATCATATTAAAATGCCACCAATGTGAAAAATACTCAGATGATTTCTAATTCTCATTTACATATACCAACAATGTAAAAACTATAAATTCGACTTTGGAAACCAAAAGGAATCAAGAACTGATCCTTTCCAGTCTTCATCATCGATAGCAATGAACGATCTGATGAGGAAAAGGGATATATCACCTGATGGAATGATGAACCTAATGAAATGATGCAGGGATGGACTGACTTGAAGGACTCCACAGTGAGCCAATATTTCATCGTGGGATCAAATTCGAATCTGATTCTCGATGAATCCTATTTTCAGCTGACTAACATCTTGTGGAATATTTCACAGTAGAGGATTTTGGGCTTTATCGCAAACCCTGCAGTGATCTTATAACAAGGCACCCATTGGTTCCCTTCTCTACCATGAAATTCCCAAAGATGTCCACAACTACAGAGTAAAATTGTGATGCCTTGCTGCATGTCTTAAGGTAACGACTCAGCCTTTGTTATGGCAAAGGAGCAATAAGCTATGTTCGTAAGATACAACCAATTTCCCAAAACATACAACGCATCATTGCTGGTGAAGACAGGAAATCAAACTACAACAGGGAATGATCACCACAAACAAAAAAAAAAACAGCTAATTTGAATTCTACAGAAAAATCAAAGCACCTACAGACAAAAAAAATAAAAATAAAATAAAAAAATAAAAAAAACATAAAAATGATAATGCTAATAATACAGAGGTATAGGAAGCTATCTAAATACAGAATAGATGTTAAAGATTGAGAAAAAAGTTTTGTTACAAAGTGAAGAGAATGTAGGAATCTGAAGATTCCTGTTGATTTTGCAATAGATGGGTCGATCTTGCTCTATGCAAGTCGATCCCATCATGGTTGCATTCAAAAAAAAAAAGAAAAGAAAAGAGAAAAAAGGGGACGAAGAGGATTTAATCAAAATGCAAGGATGCGATAAACCAGAGTTTTTATCAAAAACAAAAGAAGAAATCGATGACCACTCACCGTGGCTTTGTGTTGCGGAATGATCGGCCTCTCAGTTGCTTGAGGTTTCTGCAGCAAGATGGACCTTCTTCAGTTGATGACGAAGAAGATCAGGGAAACAAGAGGAGAAGGAATGATAGAAAGGTGGAGAGGTGAGAAGGCGATCCCCTCTCTCTCCTGCGTGCTCCCCTTTTAAAGAAGGAGAGGAGCATTCGAGAGAGATGGGTTGTTGAAGATCAGAGGTTGAGGGAGACTCCAGGGAGGTTCGTTGAAGATCGATGGTGGGAGGCGGAGGGAAGCCGTTGCAAATTTCTTCAAATTCTCAATAGAGGATCCCCTTTAAGGATTTTTCTAAAAAGTGGCTTTTGGTTTTTCAAAAAGGGGGTTTCAAGAAAAGGTTTAAAAAGGAAGGTAGATTGCATAGTTTCTGAAATTTTTGGATTTTTGATTTTCTTATTATTTTTTTTGTTCTTTTCTTTTAAAACATATATTTGTAAAAACAAAACTCTAAAACTAAGAAAATTAATACTAATTTTACAAAATTTCAAAATATTCATAAGAGAAAGGTTTTCCTGAAAGATCAGGGTTATTTTGGGGAAAATTTCTTCAGAAGAATGGGTTTGGACCCAGGTTTTGAGAAAAACGTTCGAGTTTTGACACTTGAATCGAGAAATACAACGTGATGGATCCGAACGGATGTCGGATGGACTGTTCGAGCTATTTAAAAACTATTTTTGGTATTTTCTGTAATTTAAATTTAAAATTTGGACAATGAGACTCAGATTTGGATTTAGGCAATGGAAACAGATCCGAAATCAATTTAAACATATAGAATGAATTTAATTTCAGTAAAACTTGAGAAATGAACTCGAATTTAGATTTAAAATGACTCATTTGCTTAAAAATGATATCAGGGGCAAAAAGGAAATATTTAAAAGAAAAAAAAAATGGGGTGTTCACAGATGCCCCTCTTTGCTACTAAGCCGGTTGAAAGCCGAGCTTAGTGGCAAAGAAAACACTCCAAATTTTGAAAAATGCCCCAGTCAGCAGATCTGAACTGGGTGTGGAAGAATTTGATTTAAAAGACATGGTTTTTCAGATTTAAAATTTTATCCTTGAATGGCTTTGGGAGGACGAAATCCTCGAAAATGATATGACTGAATGATAGAGATGAGGAAATCGTGGTGGGACTTTGGGCGAAGATCCCAAAATGATGAAAGGTAAGAATTTAGATCAAGTCTCGTGGGCGAGACAAGATCAATCTTTTGAAATGACTCAGGTTTTGGCCCTTAACCTGGATGGGACGAAGGTATATCAAAATAACCTGGATGGGGAAGGGAATATATGATGACTCTGATGGGACATTTTGGAAAATGCCTCGTGAGATGAAGCTCAAGTAAGATTTTATTCTGGATGGATATACAAAGCATGGATTCCTCGATGGGAAGAACCATGATGGGATTGGAGGAAAATACCTCGTCGAAACGAGACTCAGGTTTAACCCAAACCTAAAAAAGGAAGGTACCTCGATGCCCGAGGTTCAGGCTTAACCCTTAACCTGAAGGGGACGACCATACGGAATCCACGAGTGGAGGGACCATGATCGGACCTTCGGAATTTGGACGAACAAATCCGAAAGGGGTTTTGCGAAAGGAGGAAGGAAATGGGGTTCCCTAAAGTTTTGTGATGTCTTCTTTTAAATCATTGTAATTTTGAAAAGTTTTTTATATGAAAAACATGTGAAAACCAGACATCAAATAATAAAAACCGGTTCTCACTAGTGGATGAGACCGGGTCGAACTCAGGGAACGGGAATATATTGTATTCAAGTACACAAATCTAAACTATTCTTTATTGCCGAATTTTTGAAATGTAAAAATGTTCAGAAAAAGTAAAAACAACTAACTATTACAACAAATGAATACCCTTCGCAGAGGGCGTAAAGTGCAATATTTACAAACCCAATTAAATTGCCTAAATTCTAAAAGAAAAGAAAAGAAAAGAAATCTTCTATCTTTATGTGCTTCGTGTCATATGTGCACTTCAACTTCACTCCTTTGCGATCCTGCACAAGTCCAACGAAACACGAGCAGTACACAATACAAGAATAAAACTAGAATGATGCTATCTAAAATATACGAAAATGAATGTTGAAAATTATATTGATATAAGCAATGATAATACTACACGAGTGTAAGTATGACTAGGTATGCATTGTTTACTAAATGAAATTTTTATGCTAAATTGAACATATACTAATGAAATCAAATACTCTTAACCTAAATGCTAAACACTAATGTAATTGGTCGAAAACTAAACACTAACAAATCATTTTAACAATCAATCAATTCAATTAACAAAGCAATTCTAGAAATTAACTAATAGCTAAGCAGAAAAATCAGTAGATGATACCCGAACATATGAAAAAAATCGATCAACACTTTCCTTAGTTTTCACACAGCATAATTTTCAATCACCAAAAATCATCAACTTTTATTCCACCGTGAAATAAAATTTTCCCGGTTAACAATTACTCCAGCAACGCAAAGTAGATTTCCAATTCAGCAAAAATGAATTTCCACGGCATCACAAAATGGATTCTGATCAGTCTTGCTTCATGGTGAATAATTCCCACCAGAGATCAGCAATCAAACAATTATTAGCAAAAGAAGAAAACACCGGCGATCGGAAATCAATAACCTCACCGGAAAACAGGAATCCCATTTAAAAATGTTATCCGATAATCAGAGTGCCGCCAGATTCTTATTCACAATGATAACTCTGAATTTTAATGGAAGAAACTCAGTCCAGCACACCGAACAACACCATATCTCAGCAGATCAAATGATCGTGCTGATTTTTCACACAAACAAGCACTAATCCGATAATCAAATGATCGCCGGATTCTCACATTTAAATCCACCAGAATTTCAAATTGAAATCTATCGGATTCTCAAATTTTTACCAGAACAGTAACATCATTACTCAGATTTCTGGATTCCAGTAAATGTTTCACTATTATCAACATACACAGCATTATCCCTCTGGCAGATGCCAATCGTGACAAGATTTCACGATCTGAATAAGAAAATTCCGGCAACTATATATCTTGACAAAATTTCACGATAGAAATTTCCGGCGGCTAGATGTTGAAATTTTTTACAGCTGATGATAAGCATTTGAAATCCATGGAATCAATGAATATTTTCAGCAGTCAGATTGCTGGTAGAATCAAAGCCTTTCTCAGAATCATTGATCGGATTCAATGATTATCCGATCGATGCCAGCAATTTTCCTCAAATGATCTTTAAAAAAAAAACATAATTGCTGGAAGAAATGCAGATCTATCTAGATTTTCAATGCTTGATCTAATAAATTTCTAACAGATCAAAGAGCAAAGCATGAATTTAATTGATCATATTTTTTATTTTCTGATGATTTGATGCTAATATAGCAAAGAAGACACGATTCCTAATACAGTAAACTAAAAAAAAACAATTCAAATACAGTAAAAACACTTCAACGATTCACAGATTTTGAGAATGTTTACAAACTGGAAATTTCTAAATCTAAAACAACATGTTCTTTTTTTTATTTTTCTCTAATGGAATTTGAGTTCTAAACATGAAAACAACAATTCAAAGAAGAAAAGGAGAAGAATAGGAAGAAGAAGAAGAAGAAGAGGAAAAGAAGAAGAAGAAAAAGAGAAAGAAGAAGAACTTACCGAATTGGAATGGTTAGAAGAGAGGTTGGAATCCTCTATCTTGCTTCAGCCATTGCCGGAATTCTCCACCGGAAAGAGGATGAGAAAAAGAGGGGAAAATAGGGAGAAGAAGAAGAGGTAAGAAGAGGTGGAGAGGAAGGGGAAGAAGAGAGGGCTTGGGCAAAAGAGAGAAGACAAGCCTCTCTTCCCCCTACGTATCATATTTAAAGATTTGAACTTTTCTCCATAAGTCCCTCTTCTTTGTAAAATTGCATTTCAAAAACTTCTCTTCAAAAAGTTATTTACAAAACAACTCAAAATGACTATGTTTTAGAAAATACAAAACTAAGTCTATTTTAACTCTAATTTTTTTATGATTTTCAAAAACTAAACTACTACAATTATGTCAAACACTAAAATAGGCATTAAAATGTAAAATAAAACTATTTTTCATGCATTTTCTATTTTTAAATGATTTTAGCACATTTACTCGAAACTAACATAAAATTGGTTTTTTAAATCATTTTCTCATGAAATCATGCATTTTTTTTATATGAAAAAACCCTAAAATATATGCATGATCATTTTGAAAAAGGGATGAACTTGGACGTCTCATTGCTGAGACTAAATCAGCTTTTGAATTTAATGACCTCTCGCAGGGAGTACAGGTTTTGACCCTTAACCTGAGTGGGAACAACCATACAGAATTCTCGAAACCATGATGGGACAGGAGAGCTACTTCAACTGAATGGGGTAACTCTTCTGGAAAACAACGCTAGATTGCATCAAAATGGATATTGAATATTTACTTCATTCTTAGAACATCTAGAAAATTTTGCCAATAAGATAAATTTATAGTTGACTTCAACGCTTGAAAATGTGCATATGTGTGCAAAGATATTCCCTCTTTAACCTAGAGTATTTTCTCCAACGAGGTTAACTTCTTGGTTTTAAGAGTCAAATTCAAAGTTTTAGCGCTGATGATTTTCTTCTAGGATGCTATCTATTTCCTGGATATGAGAAGAGAAGAAATATTCTCAATTTCATAAAAGCAAGTAGTGAAAAGACATTGATAAAAGAATTTTGCATGAGAAAAGATGACTTCTGGCAATTTAGGCAGTTTGATATCTGGGTGTTTTCCCATGATGATCTTCTTGCACTCTCTTTTTTTTTTTTTTTTGAGTCATTAGGCTTTTTCGTGCTTTTACATCATCCTTCATTTGGATGTGTCCTGACTTTTCTCTCTTTTTCAGGGAAGGGTACGTCACAAACTCCTTCATCTTGGAGATGTTCTGATCCTTCATTTATCTCAGGGATTATATTGAGGATATTGACTCAAGAATGTCTTTAGAGGATAGCAGAAATCAAATATCATTTAGGGTTTGTCGATAGGTCCATCACATCCGCCTTCATCTCGACGGTGATCCGAACTTTTCCTGGAAGGATCCGTCACAAACTCCGTCATCTTGTAGATGTTTCAAATCTTCTTTGGCTCCGGGGTCTACTTGCTTAATTCGCCTTCATCTTGACGACAATTGAGAGATCCCTTTTGCAGATATTTGATTGCAGCTTTAAAATGGATAAGAAGATATGGATTAAGTGAATTCTTTTATAGCTCAGGATATTTCCACTGTCTAATTGCCAGAAAATCATCTTTAAACATGCGTCATAGCCATGATCAATATCAATTCGTTTCTGGCTTTTCAACATCATTGAATATTTATTTCACTAATCATACCAATGATATTTCTTTCATCCTTTTGGTTGATCAACAGGAAAAAGATTTGAATTTTACCTCTTTTTCGCAAAAGTTTCACCTTTTATGAAGAAAATACTAGAGGTAATCTGAGGTAATTCTTTTGTGCAGTAAGATTTATTTGGGAATCAACAAATATTTTTAGCAAATTGGCAAAGTTTTCATGACTTCTATGTGAAATATTTACTCAATATAGATTTTGATGTGACCCTTAGTTGCAATTTATGATTTTGGACGTTCTGACCAGTAAAACTGGAACCTTTCATTTAGCGACCAGCGAAGGAACTGGAACCTTTCATTTAACGACCAGTAAAACTGGGACCTTTTATTTAACGACCAGCGAAGGAGCTGGAACATTTCATTTAATGACCAGTAAAAGCTGGGACCTTTCATTTAGTGACCAACGAGGTAGTTGGAACCTTTCATTTAATGACCAGTGAAAACTGGGACATTTCATTTAACGACCAACGAAGGAGTTGGAACATTTCATTTAACGACCAGCGAAGTAGCTGGGACATTTCATTTAGCGACCAGCGAAGTAGCTGGGACATTTCATTTAACGACCAGCGAAGTAGCTGGGACATTTCATTTAGCGACCAGCGAAGTAGCTGGGACATTTCATTTAGCGACCAGCGAAATAGCTGGGACATTTCATTTAATCATTTAACGACCAGCGAAGTAGCTGGGACATTTCATTTAATCATTTAACGACCAGCGAAGTAGCTGGGACATTTCATTTAATCATTTAACGACCAGCGAAGTAGCTGGGACATTTCATTTAATCATTTAACGACCAGCGAAGTAGCTGGGACATTTCATTTAATGACCAGCGAAGTAGCTGGGACATTTCATTTAATCATTTAACGACCAGCGAAGTAGCTGGGACATTTCATTTAATCATTTAACGACCAGCGAAGTAGCTGGGACATTTCATTTAATGACTTGATTTAAGATTGGGACTTTTTGAGAGACAAACAGCACGAGGACTGATGAACTTGATCTTTAGATTTGAAAACTTAGCAAAATAACTAGGTTTTTCAACTGAGAGTCGGGAAGGAGATCGGCCTATTTAAGATATTTAAAGATTGAAGCAAGAAGAATGACCGGGGTTTCAGGATTATCCCTTATCCTGAAGGGAAAATAGAATAGACATTTTGAAGAGAATTTAGAAAAAGAATGATTCAGGTTTATGCCTTAACCTGAAAAGGGAAATAGAAGATTTTATGAAGAGATAACCTGATACTTGAATTTAGAAGGGATATGACAAGATTTAGAATTTATGATCTATGATTTAGATGGACCAGGTATGTGATGCAGAATATAAAAAGAATAAACTTTGAGAAGACAAAAGGATATGAAACTTTGAAAAAAGAAAAAAAAAATGTAGAACATTTGAGAAAATTGATTTATTTTTGTAAAAAGAATTCTCATAGGTAGCATGGTTGCCCCTATGAGTGATCTCAGGATTATCCCTTATCCTGAATGGGGAAAAGAATAGAATTTAAAGAGTTTTAATGAAGGGAAATTGATATAAATCTAGAAAATCAACAAAGATTGACAAAACTTGTATTTACAAAAGAATCCTCATAGGTAGCGTTTATTGCTCCTACGAGGGGTTTCAAGATTATCCCTTATCTTGAATGGGAAATAGAATTTAAGAAAATTTAGCAAAGGCAAATTGATATAAATCTAGAAAATCAAAACTTGTATTTACAAAAGAATCCTCATAGGTAGCATTGTTGCTCCTACAAGGGGTCTCAGGATTTTCCATTATCCTGAATGGGAGCACCTCGGACAACGAGGGTTAGGTTTATCCCTTAACCTGAGCAGGAACACCTCGGACAACGAGGGTCAGGTTTATCCCTTAACCAAATTTGGAGTGTTGTCTTTGCCACTAAGCTCGGCTTTCAACCGGCTTAGTAGCAAAGAGGGGCATCTGTGAACACCCCAAAATTTTCAAAATATTGTAAATATCCCCTTTTTGCCCTTTGCCCCCATTTTCTGGGTAATTGAGTCACTTTTTAATCTGAATTTTATTTTATTTCTCAAATTTTCTAAAATTAAAATTCATTTTGTATATCTGACTCAATTTCGGATCTGGATCTAGATAAAAGATCCAAATCTGAGCTTCGTTATCCAAACTTCAAATCAAATTCTCAAGGTTACCAAAATAACCATTTAAAAAGCTCCGACAATTCGTCCGGTATCCGTTTGGATCCATCAAATTGTATTTTTCAATTCGAGGTTCAAAGTTCGAATATTTTCTCGAAATCCGGGTCCAAACCCATCTTTAAAGAAATTTCCAAAGATAAACTCAAAATTCTTAGTGAAGCTTTCTTCTGTAAATATTTTTTTTTGTTAAAAATCCCATAGTTTTAGAGTCTTTTTTTCAAAAACACAAAATATATATATATATATATATATATATATATATATATATATATATTTATGTATATATATACATATATATATAGAAAAAAAAGAAAAAAAAACTTTTTAGGGTTTTCTTTGTAAAAGAAGTCGGATGGGGCAGCACCTCCGCACTCTCCTCTTCTAGAACCCTCTTCGCCCACCACAAGCTTCTCCATCATCCATCTCTAACAAACCTCCACCACGTGGCTTCCTCTCTCGTCAATCCCCAACAGAAACTTGCTCGGCCCTCTGATCATCCACCCTCCATGAATCGTCCGTCGATCCCCAACCGTCTCCAGATCCTTCCTCCCCTCTCTATAAAAAGAGTGCAAGAAGGTATGAGAGGAAGGAGGAAAGAAATCAGTGAACTTTTGCGAATGAGATCAACCCTTGGCGTCGAGCAATACTCTTCTATCGCCCATTGCTCACCTCTCCGTCCCTCCAACCTCTGCATAAGCAAACCGCAGAGTTCTTTTCCCCAAACGGTTGAAGATCGGCTACGACTCCGAAGGTGCCACTCCCTATTCAGTCAAGGATTGACAATCGGTAAGGACACTCTCCTCCTCCCTTCCTGGGTCATTTCCCCTTTTGTTTTTACCCCAGTTACGCACCCTTTGTAAACTCGGTTTGTACATAACGAATTCAGTTTACAAGAAGTGCAATATTGACGGAATCTATCGATTCCAACATTTAATTCCTTTTTTTTTTCCTTTATTCTGCCCATACCTTATATTTGAATTCTTGTTTCAATAGCACCGCACCTCATCGTTGCCTTGAATTCCATTGCATTAGATCATTCGTTGTTTTTTTTTTTTCATTGTCTGTTCATGATCTTCTATTTTTTTTTTATTTGACATCTTAGCCAACCCTTAATTTGTCCTTAGTTTGGTACAGTTTTTTTTTAGATTGTAGCATTGCTTCCTTTAAATTGTTTTTCCTCATCTTCTTTTACTGACTTGTGCTTCGTTGAAATTTCTCTCTCATTCGTCGATCTTTATGCTTGGTTAAGGTATAAATGAAAGACCTCTCATTATGAATCATAGGTTGTCTGATGCACTGGATATTCATGTCGAGTTATGTGTGCTTGTAAACACCCCAAATTTTCACTCACCTCCCCGACATTTCCACCAAGCATCATCATTCAGCCTTTGAAATCGTCGGAGGGCAAAATGGTCATTTTCTGAGCCCGGACCTTGCAAAAGTCCAAATTTCATTTGGAACTCTAAAAAATTTCCCTATTATTAGCTCAGATGTTCAAAATTTTACTCCTGACAGAAGACAGGAATCTCCAAGTCTTGGTTCAAGATTCTATTGCATAAGACATGACATTGCATATCATTGCATGAGCATTTCATATCACTGCACTGCACAGCATGTCATTTCGAGGTCCAAAACTCTCGATTTTAAAATTTTCAATCCAGATTAGAATTTCAACTCTTTTCGAAATTGATTTCAAAACCCTGGGTCTTCAAAATTATCAATTCTTCCCATTTTACCCCCAGGGCTCTGAATTTCAAAATATTTCCTCAGAAAAACAATCTGGATAATTTTCAATAAATTTCAACTCAGATTTTGCCTTTTGTCAGCTATTTCAACTATCATTCTTTTACAAAATCGCCCTATAGGGGCCAACTCTTTCCAAAAATTTCTGTTTTACCAATTAGTCCAAATTTTATAAAAATTCCAAAAAGAAGTTGTTGTTTTATCCTTATTTCAATAAAGAAGCAATGTGGGACCCACACTTAGGTGGTGTCACACAGGCTTTTCTTTTGAAAAATTTGAATTTTGAAAAACCCAAAAATATAGGAGCCTTGTGTGAACACCCCAAATTTTTTTTTCTTTTAAATATTCCCTTTTTGCCCCTGATATCATTTTTAAGCAAATGAGTCATTTTAAATCTAAATTCTACTTCATTTCTCAAGTTTTACTGAAAGTAAATTCATTCTATATGTTTAAATTGATTTCGGATCTGGATCCATTGCCCAAATCCAAATCTGAGTCTCATTGTCCAAATTTTAAATTTAAATTACAGAAAATACTAAAAATAGTTTTTAAATAGCTCGGACAGTCCATCCGACATCCGTTCGGATCCATCACGTTGTATTTCTCGATTCAAGTGTCAAAACTCAAACATTTTTCTCAAAACCTGGGTCCAAACCCATTCTTCTGAAGAAATTTTCCCCAAAATAACCCTGATCTTTCAGGAAAACCTTTCTCTTATGAATATTTTGAAATTTTGTAAAATTAGTATTAATTTTCTTAGTTTTAGAGTTTTGTTTTTACAAATATATGTTTTAAAAGAAAAGAACAAAAAAAATAAGAAAATCAAAAATCCAAAAATTTCAAAAACTATGCAATCTACCTTCCTTTTTAAACATTTTCTTGAAACCCCCTTTTTGAAAAACCAAAAGCCACTTTTTAGAAAAATCCTGAAAGGGGATCCTCTATTGGGAATTTGAAGAAATTTGCAACGGCTTCCCTCCGCCTCCCACCATCGATCTTCAACGAACCTCCCTGGAGTCTCCCTCAACCTCTGATCTTCAACAACCCATCTCTCTCGAATGCTCCTCTCCTTCTTTAAAAGGGGAGCACGCAGGAGAGAGAGGGGATCGCCTTCTCACCTCTCCACCTTTCTATCATTCCTTCTCCTCTTGTTTCCCTGATCTTCTTCGTCATCAACTGAAGAAGGTCCATCTTGCTGCAGAAACCTCAAGCAACCGAGAGGCCGATCATTCCGCAACACAAAGCCACAGTGAGTGGTCATCGGTTCCTTCTTTTGTTTTTGATAAAAACTCTGGTTTATCGCATCCTTGCATTTTGATTAAATCCTCTTCGTCCCCTTTTTCCTCTTTTATTTTCTTTTTTTTTTTTGAATGCAGCCATGATGGGATCAACTTGCATAGAGCAAGATCGACCCATCTATTGCAAAATCAATAGGAATCTTCAGATTCCTACATTCTCTTCACTTTGTAACAAAACTTTTTTCTCAATCTTTAACATCTATTCTGTATTTAGATAGCTTCCTATACCTCTGTATTATTAGCATTATCATTTTTATGTTATTTTTTTTTTGTCTGTAGGTGCTTTGATTTTCCTGTAGAATTCAAATTAGCTGGGTTTTTTTTTGTTTGTGGTGATCATTCCCTGTTGTAGTTTGATTTCCTGTCTTCACCAGCAATGATGCGTTGTATGTTTTGGGAAATTGGTTGTATCTTACGAACAGAGCTTATTGCTCCTTTGCCATAACAAAATGAACAAAGGCTGAGTCGTTACCTTAAGACATGCATCAAGGCATCACAATTTTACTCTGTAGTTGTGGATATCTTTGGGAATTTCACGGTAGAGAAGGGAACCAATGGGTGCCTTGTTATAAGATCACTGCAGGGTTTGCGATAAAACCCAAAATCCTCTACTGTGAAATATTCCACAAGATGTTAGTAAGCTGAAAATAGGATTCATCGAGAATCAGATTCGAATTTGATCCCACGATGAAATATTGGCTCACTGTGGAGTCCTTCAAGTCAGTCCATCCCTGCATCATTTCATTAGGTTCATCATTCCATTAGGTGATATATCCCTTTTCCTCATCAGATCGTTCATTGCTATCGATGATGAAGACTGGAAAGGATCAGTTCTTGATTCCTTTTGGTTTCCAAAGTCGAATTTATAGTTTTTACATTGTTGGTATATGTAAATGAGAATTAGAAATCATCTGAGTATTTTTCACGTTGGTGGCATTTTAATATGATAAAACATATTTTGAGATCGTCACATTGTTGGCGTTTGCATTAACTCCAGAATTTCTGCACTTCAGTTTGTATAAAAGGTTACCCTCTTATTTGTTTGCTGTGGGGTTTGTGGGCTCTGTGATCCGTAGTAATGGTTATGATCTGGGGTTTTGTAAATAAGCCCAGTCAAAATACTTCCTCAAAACCACCTGTGGCTAATGTAGGAGCCAATTTCTCTATTGATCCTGCTACAAGAGGTGGAGTATTGTTTCAAGATGCGATGGGAATAAGATTATATGTATAGGGGTTTTGTCAATTGGGGTCTTTTTGCTATGACAGTAGGCAAATCTCTGGGCAAATGGTTCAGAATGTTGCTCTTTAGGAAGAGAAGCATGGGATTTGGTTACTCTAAAAGGCAAAGGGATAATCTGTCTTAAATTTTTGATAGACAAGCAGTTTTGTCTAGAAATGGTCAATGTGGATGTGAGTTGGATAAACCGACAAATGTTAGGAAATCTATAGTATCCTTTTTTTTTTTTTGCACAATTCTGATATTCGTTTATTCTGACCGATGTTTGTTCATTCGGAAAATGGTTGTTGTTAGATTCCCATTCACCTTCTTTTATACTAACTTTAAAAGGCAAGCTTGTGTTTAATAGATTTCTTCCAGCCTCTTGTATTGATGCCATGACAGGTACCTTCAAAACTCTTCCATTTTACATTGTTACTCTTAGTAGGTGATGTTCTTGAAAATCCCCTCTCATCAAGATAGACTCTGGTTGATGATTAAAGTTTTTTTCTTTTTTTCTTTTTTTTTTACCTTAGTGCATGTTATTATGATTAGAGGATCATTTTCAGTCTTCCTGATGTGGTAGTTGATGAGATTCAGTTTTTTTTAGATTTCTGTAGGGAAGAAAAGTCATGGTATGTACTTTCAAAAAAAAAAGAAAAAAACCTTGGCTGAAGGGAATGCTTGGAAGTTTGCAGGTTGAGCAGAAAAGAAAGATGAGAAGGAAAGTTGGCATTTCTTTTGCTGAAGAACACTCCAGATTTGCGAGAGCTGGTTATTAAGTAATATACGGTACCTCCTTCAGCATCCGCCTTCATTTCCCGACATTTGCATCACCATCAACCTCCCTTCATGCTTGCCCATCACATCTACAACATATGTCTCTAATATCAGCAGGTGCCTTGCATGTTGCACCACTCTGTAACAATGCCCAACACATTTTCACTTCTTTTCATGGCAATATCCATAGGCTATTTGTTGTAAATTACCTACCCCCCCTCATTTTTTTTACAGCAGTGTGTTATAATTTTCACAATCTTTCTTTAGTTGTTTCATTTCCCCACCTATTCACAGTAGATCATTCCAAACTACCGTAATGATAGGCCTCTCACAGCAACTCATACGAGTTGCTGTAATATTCATTCTCTTACATTTTTTTTTCTTCAATAGTTCACTTTTGAATTACTGTGATTTCATTTTTGTTTTTTCTATGTATATATACCATCTCCCTAGAAGTTGTTGTAAACTCTCTCTCTTCACCATTAATCTGTAGTGATTCCTTCTTTTTCGTCATGGTGTTGAAGCTTTCACATCAAATTCCTCAGAATCTACCGTGGCCTTATCGTTCACAGCAGGTCACTAAAGTTGCAGTGGGTCATTGAATGACCCAAAATTGTATCACATACACTTCCAGTACCTGCACACTTAGCTTCATGTATCATTCTCACCTACTGTGCACTGTGGTGCCTTCACATATAGCCCCTGTGCTCACATTATTTGTCGCCCCATTCATTAATAGCTTTGCTGCCATTTACAGTACTCTCTACTGTCATTTGCAGCAGCCACACTATTCATTCTCCACTCATACCCTGTCAGCCTCCCCTTGTGCACCGTCTGCAACCTCAACACCTTATGTCTCCTGTCCACTTCCCCACTCTGCTGTAACCTACAATAACACATCCCATTGTAATAAAGTCATTCCTCGTCGCATCTTTGTTCATTAAACCACACCTCCAGTAGGTTCACCCATACCCATCTCACTTCCTTTTGCACTAACAGTACATATGTCCTCAACATCATCTGCACTATCTTTCTGAATCAACTATGCTGCTGCACTTTTGCTCAGCTGCTCGCTCCCTTCTACTTAGTCTACCTGCACATTCCTTACCTACTATGACAACCAACCTCCATCCTATAATACATGCTACATCAGCCAAATTCCCAATGCTCTTTATCACTGCACCCTGTTTACAAGTAACTCAGGTGGTGGTACCTTCATCAGCCTTGCTTTCCCAGATTACTTATAACAATATATATACTTTCGCCATCCTACACCATCTTCACCCACTTTATCATACCTCTTCATGCCACCGCATCAACTCAGCACCCAGTAGTTGTCCAGTCACCCTGTAGCATTATATTCACTGCTACAGTCCATGACTTCATAGCCAATTTCACATTGTCTAGCCATTTGTAATTAGCCTCTTCTATGCACATACGATAGTGCTCAAAGCACTGCTATGGTGCCATTTTTGGTGATAGTAACCAAGTATCACCATGATTCCACCATGACTTTCTGTGGTAATGCTAGACATTGCTGCAGTTGGATGTCTTCAGCCTTTCACACCCCCTCTTATATGTAACATCAATTCCGCTTCCAGCACCACTTCTTGTGTGCTGTTATATTTCACCAACTGCTTGCCAATACCACCAGTCACCATTTCTTGTTCTCACTGCAGCTACAGCAGTAGTCAAATACCTTTGCTACATAACATTTCCTGCTATTATATATGCATGTACCACTCATACTTCCATCACACTGCCTTTATCTATACTCATATCATTATACCACTGTTACATATAACTTGCTGTCCACCACCCTCACTGCTGCACCCATTTCGCCTATGCACATTTCTTGCCTTTCCTGCACATGTTTTCACTATTGCACAATATCACACCCATCCTATATGTGTTAGATTCATAAATACCATTTACATCACCATTCCACCTATACATATATATATATATATACATATATATATATATATATATATATATATATATATATATATATATATATACATATATATATATATAGATAGATATGCGTACGTATATATATATATATATATATATATATATATATATATATATATATATATATGTATGCATGTATATATGTACATAGACAATGTTTTGCAGGGAATATATGAAAAAGATCATTATTTGGAGTTGTAAATTAAATTTCATGTATTGTAATAGTTAGATCTTAATGAGAATTTACATTTCCTGTTTTAGATAGAATGAATGAGCATTGTAAATATCACAACTTACTTATTTTCATGCATCTTTTGTTTTTTTTCAAAATCTCACATTGGTGAAACACGAATGACACGTGCACCATTTCGTAAAAGGTAAATTAATTCTAAGTTGATGATCCACATCAATGGCCATAGTCAGGGTGTGGACAAAACTTAGTATTTTTATCTTTTACAAAATAACACTGGATCCACACTGGATCCGTTTTCAAAATTCATCATATTTTCCCTAAATATTTTTTTCTTTTATCAAAATTTAACTTAAAATTAACTCAAAATATATACCAATGGCCATAGTCAGGGTATATTGAGAGTTCATTTCATTTTAAATTCTATAAAAGCACTAAATGTGTTTCATTCTTCTCTTGAATGTAAATATAGATTATTATATAATACATTCAATGACCATAGTCAATGATGTATTATATCTTCAATCTTATTTTAATTCATTTAAAGAATGGAATAGCTGTTATCGTCGCAAAATTTTTCCCGTCTTCCCTTCCTTGCGGAAGAGAGAGGGAAATGGTTTCGCGATTCAAACTTGACCGGATTTTGGAAAATGTTTTGAAATACTCGCCTCCGTTTTGAAAATTGCGGGAAAATCCATGGGATGGAGCTCGACCTGTCGGTACGAGGTTCGACCGTTCCTGCCGCCTTTAACAGGGGTAATCGAACCAAGGACCAAAATTGTGCTTGACTTAGTAAAATCATCGAAATGGTGTTCAATCCTAAATGCACAGAGAATTCAGGCATGTGCTATGCAATTTTGTAAAATGCAAGTTGGAAAATATGATGTATGCTTAGAAAACATTTGGAGTTGAAAAGCATTTCTCAGGAAAAAGATGGAAATCAATCTCTCAGAAAAACTCAGACGAAGAAGGTTTGAAATCTCGGGAAAGTTTATGAAGACTTAGAAAATTTTGAAGAAGTGAGAATCTTGAGAAAGTTTAAATGAGAATCTTGGGAAAATTTTGAGAAAGTTTATAAAGACTTAGAAAATTGAGAATCTCAGGACAATGTTGAGAAAGATTAGAAAGACTTGCAAAAATGAGAATCTCAGGAAAGTTTTAAGAAAATTTATAAAGACTTGGAAAATGAGAATCTCAGGAAAATTTTGAGAAAATTTATAAAACTTGGAAAACTATGAAGAAATGAGTATCTCAGGAAAATGGGAAGAATTCCTGAGAAAAGATGATCATTTGAAAAGGAAAGCATTTGTCGGGATAACTCGGACTTTGAGAATTTTCTCAAGGAAATGATAGAAAATTTATAGAAAATTCTTTGGAGAAAGAAATTCAAAACTTAGGAAGTTGAATTCCTGAGAATCTTGTCTTTTGAAATGTTGGAAAATCAACTTGGGTTCTTGAGAAAGATGAAAAATTCCTTTTGAAAAGAATCTTAAGAAAATAACATTTTCAAGAAAAATCATAGGAAAACTTTGATTTGGAAAATTTAACTCCGAATATCATCATAGTTTCTTGAGAAAATCGATTCCATGAAGTGAAAATCTTTTGAGAAAATTATGAGAAAAATGAATGATGCAGATGATTTGAATGAATGAATGCACTTTGAAAAACTTTCTGAAAATTTTGTTGGAAAAATGTGGATTAAGCCAAAGTAAATCCTTCATATATTCTGACTGTGGCCATGAATATATTCAGGGTTTATTTGAGTTAATTCACAATATTTTGAAAACATTGGAAATATGAGGTGCATTTTCAAGATAACCTAAGAGTGTAGGCTCAATGTTACTGGTAGAGAGATGATGGATCTGGGTCTCGTCCATATTCCGACTAGGGCCGTAAATATGGATTCCACCGAGTTCATCAACTCTCTAAGAGTTGGTGCACGTGCCATTCGTGTTCATCCACGGTGAATTTTGAAAATTTGAGATATATGCATCATGGAATCAGGATATTACTGAAATCAAACTATATGAGATGCGGCCTAATCTAAGCAATAAAAGTAAATCTTATTCCAAGGTTTACATTGGATTGTTACATTGCATAACATAAAGTAAAAGAAAATTGAAATGGAGCCAAGGAATCTACATCTTCTAGATTTTCCTGCAAAATGAGAGTTAGTACAAAATAACCGAGGGAATGAACATATATACTATATACAACAAAGATATATATGTAGATATAGAAATATTTGAATTTATGCTAAATGATATATGGTAATGACGATATATATACAAAAAAAAAAAAAAAAAAGTAAAAGAAAAGGAAAAATATATATGATATCCAATGCACATGAAGGTATATATATATATATATACATATATATATATATATATATATATATATATATATAAGTATGTATATATGTATATATATATATACATATGTATATACATATATACGTATACATATAGGTAGATATACAATAGACATACATATACCTAGATATGTATATACCTATGATGAGAAAATATACATTTTTAATGAAAATTCCATATAATGGGTAAAATAAAAAAAAAAATACAGGTATATACAGTTTCTGTAGGGAATTTTACATAATCATATTTCTCAAATTACAACATATTTCTCAACAAAATCGGGTATGGAGCTTCCCTATATATCAATAATGAAATGTGCAAAAGATGGTACAGAGATAATGAACGGATATGGATATATCCATTCATGAATATGGCTGATTATCAAGACTGGGTACCTGCAGGAAAGAGAGTGGCTAAATGTAGGATATACGAAATGTGTATGATATATGATGAAGCAATATCAAGGATATTGGGAAAGCGTTGTGGAAAGTGTAAGGGAGAGGTAGTAACTGATATGATGACATAAAACATAAAATTACTAGGGAATGCATGGAGGGTTAATGACTATGGTCCCAATGATAATAAACATTGCTAAAACAGGGGTTAAATAAGAATGAGAGTTGAAAACTGTAACGAAATGCTGGATACAGCCACTATGAGATATACAGGTGACTAATAAAATTTTACTCAAATGATATTCCAGCCACAGACCAATTTCAGCAAACTGTCCACCCTTCACCTTTTATAGCCTTGGTGTAATATTTTATGGAATCTAATTAACTTCAGCCATTATGGTCAACACCTTGAATTTCAGCATTGCAATGGTTTTAATCTAAACAAGGTTTTTATCTTGCTTGTGTAAATTTGCAGGTGTATTATATCAGCCCACCACTCTGTAAACATTGAGGAATCAAATAGGTCCAGCAACACACTGAATGGGTATAATCACTCCAGACACAGAGTATGCGTTCCATTTGTGTCCGCATCTACATGTATAATTGCCATACAGTCCAGATAATGGAGTATGTTTCCCTCTGCAAGCATATGCAGCTTGCTGATTTCATTACAGCCATATTGGCAATTTCAGAAACCAACGACTACTGTTCATTTATTGATACATGTAGCAAATGCAGCAATGACATATCACACACAAAACACCTTCTGTTTCAGCAGAAACAAAACAACAACAAAAAAAACTTAGAGGGAAGTATATCGGTGCTCAAAACTATTGCACAATCAAAAGAATCAGACAGCAATGAATCGTGTGATGCTTCAGGATAAATAAAAAAAAAATGACTACTATCATGATAATAAAAAAAATGCAGAAATGCATTGATGCACAAGAACAAATTTGTGAATGGCATGATGAATCTTGAATTCGATGGATGGAATATAACAAGTTCAGAAGATGATTGCAAACATTGCTGCTACTATTGATAATTCAATACTACACAATACTGAGTTTTGGGAGAACAGGGAAGTGGGAAATGAGAAAAACGTGAAAACAGAGAAAAAAAAAAAATGACATGGGAAAAAGGAAAAAAAAGATGACATCGATTATGGAATTGATGTTGCTTACCGTGAATCAAATGAAAGGAGGTATCCTGGAATGTTATTGCTGCTACTAAAATCACAGATAGGATGATGGCTGCTCGTGATTCCTTGTTCCAAATGATCTCGGCTGGGCTAAAGGAATATGGGGAATGACCCTGCCGTGTTTTCTGCACCAAGGGATCTCTGCTGATGGGCTGAAATAGGCTGGAGCGGCTGGGCTTCTTGCTGGCTGGGCTGAAATAGGCTGGAGGTGGCTGGGCTAAAGAAGATCGGCTGAAGGAGGATGTGCGGCTGAAGATGGGCTGAGATGGCTGAGTCTCTTGCACTCTAGGAAACACCACCCTTCAGCTAAGAGTTGAAGGTATGAAGCCCTTCACGCTGGATGAAGGAAACGAGCCTCCAAGAGGGGAAGAACCCACGATAGATAAAACGATACTTCAGAAAACGCAGATTGGCTTCCTCCTTCTTTCAGCTGAAGGAAAATGGGTACCTTCTTGGTGAATCCCCCTTTCGTTGGGTATCCTTCTGTTGGTGGGCTGAAGAAAATGACAGCAGCCGATAGATCTTCTTGATGGCTGGTGCTGGAGAAGAAGATGGACAGCAAACGATGGATCTTCTTGATGGCTGGTGCTGGAGAAGAGGATGGACAGCAACCGATGGGTTGAAGAAGATGCAGTTTTTGCTGCTGGAGGTAGAGAAATGATGGGCTGCGGCTGGCTTGATCTTCTCCTGGTGGGGAAGGAAGGTGGTGCTGGTAATGGAATCCTCTGCAAAACCCAAAATCTCCAACTCAATTGGCCACCCCCCGTGAATGCCCTGCCCCCCCCTTTTTAAAAACTTTCTCTTCTCACAAAAAAAAACGCAGCTCCCCCTTCCGTTACAATTTTTTTTTTTTGAAAACTTTTGAAAGTTTTGTAACTGAATTTTTAAAACTTGCTATTTTTTAAAAAAAAAACGCATCTTGGGTTTTTTCAAAACTTTGCTTCATTTACCTAAGTTTTAGGTAAATTTATTATATTATATTTTTTTTTTTTTTTGGAAGTTCGGTTGTGCCACTTTAAGGCTGCCTCTTTCTAAAAAAAAAATTTATTAAAACAAATAAAATAAAAAGGAAATAAATGAGAGGCTTTTATGGAAATGCCACCTCAATTCACTTTTAAAATCCTTTTGAAAATAAAGCCTTATTTTGTTTTTGCAAATCTTTTATTTTCAAGTGGGGTGCCACATGTGTGTGGGCCCACTAACTAAAAATGAATAATATTGAGAAAAATAAAAAAAAAAGAAAATTTGCAAATTGGTATGGATTTCGGGTGGGTCCCGCTCCATTTATTTGAAGATACGAGATAAAACCTTATTTGTTTTTTTTTTTTTTTTTTTTCAAGAATTTGGAAAAATTGGGTTTTCAGGGCAAAAATATGGATAAATGTAAAAACAAAATTTGTAAAGAGATTTAAAATCTTTTGCAAAAACAGTTTTGAGATAAAATCTTTAAAATCAATATCCAAATATCCAGATTGTTTTGTTGAGAAAATTTTTGTAATTCAAAGTCCTGGGGGTAAAATGGGAAAATTTGGTAGTTTTGAATACCCAGGGTTTTAAAAATCAATAAAAAGTTTAAACATCAAATCTGGATGGATAATTTTGCAAATCAGGAGTTCTGGATCTCAAACTGATATGCTATGTAATGAAATGATGCAAAGTGTTCATGCAATGCGATGCAAAGACATGTTTCAGTGAAATGTCACTCTGAGCTCGGACTTGAAAATTCTAACTTTTGTCCAGAAAGAGGATTTTGAAATTTTGCAATTTGAAGATGTCTCTGAACCTAAATAAAGAAATTTTGAGGCTCAAGAATGAGATTTAGGACTTTCTTCAAGGTTCAATCTTGGAAAATGACTATTTTGCCCTTCATTGCTTCTGGAGAACTGACACGTGCCGATTGAGGGCGATGTCGAGAGGATGAGTGAAAATTTGGGGTGTTTACAGATGCCCCTCTTTGCTACTAAGCCGGCTTATGGCCAAGCTTAGTGGCAAAGAAAACACACCAAATTTGGGCTATATAAAAAAAATGCCCCAGTTAGAAGGATCTGACTGGGTGTGAGGAAATTAGCCCGAGGAAAATGGTAGATATGAAGCGAAGAATGGAGAGAAAAGACTCACTCTGTGAGAGTGAAATTCAGGTTTATGCCCTTAACCTGGATGGGATAGAAATATCTCGTATGGAACAAAGCTCAGGTTTCAACCCTTGACCTGATTGGGGAATGGAATATCTCATCGAAGTGAGACTCAGGTTCGCACCCTTAACCTGATTGGGCGAAAAATGAAATACCTCTTTGAATGAGGCTCAGGTTTATACCCTTAACCTGATCGGGCGGAAAAATGGAATACCTCTTTGAATGAGGCTCAGGTTTATACCCTTATCCTGATCGGGTGGAAAATGGAATACCTCCTTGAGTGAGGCTCAGGTTTATACCCTTATCCTGATCGGGTGGAAAATGGATGGAATCCTCGAAAGAAGAGACCATGATGGAACCTTCGGATTTTGCACAATAAATCCGACAGGGGTTTTGCAAAAGGAAAGAAAATGGGGTCCCTAAAGCTTGAAAAAGGATTGATTTTGGGTGTCTCATTGCTGAGACTAAATAGCTTTTGAAATTACCTTTTGCGACAAATGATTGTTGGTTCGACCTCGAACCGAAATGGGACTGTCTATGATGGGACAGTGGGGACACAGGGAAGTGTGCAATCTGAGAGTTCATGCTCTCAAAGAAGGGAAGGAATCAAGTCCTTCAGAGGGATTAAAATTGATGTCAGGATGCATCGAAAACGAACATCAAGCTCTCGCTTCACGTCAGGATGACTAGAAAATATTGTCAAAATGTTGGAAATTTTGCTGTTGATTCGAAATTTTTGAAAATGTTGCACATTGTTGCAAAGATATTCTTTCTTTTCTACCCAAAGTATTACCTCCAAACAAGGTTCACTTCGTAGAATCGAGACTTGAAATCCAAATTGCTTGCAATTGACCTTCTTCAAGGAAGCTATCAATTTCCTTGATATGAACAAGAAAGAGAATTTGATATTGTGAAAGCAGTTGATGAAAGAGTATTGATAATAGAATTTCACAAGATTAAAGAGGATTCTTGATAGATTTGGCAGTTTGATATCCTGAGAGCTTCTCTCTTGATAATCTTTCTGCACTCTTTTGGGCCTCTTTGGTGTTTTGGCTATATTCTCCTTCATTTTGGAGATGTTCTGACTTTCTCTCTGTCTCTTTTTCCTTTCTTGCTCTCTTTTGGGAAGGGTACGTCACAAACTCCTTCAACTTGGAGATGTTTCGATCCTTCCTTGACGATATTGGCTTCTTGGCTAGAGATCTTTGGATGATAGCTGAAATTAAATATCTTTTAGGGATTGTCGAGAGGTTCATCGCATCTGCCTTCATCTTGACAGTGCTTTGGACCTTCCCTGGAAGGATCCGTCACAAACTCCGTCATCTTGGAGATGTTTCGAATCTTCTTTGGCCCCGGGGGTCTACTCGCCTAATTCGCCTTCATCTTGACGACAGGTGAGAGATCCCTTTTGCGGATACTTAATTGCAGCTTAGATGATTCTGAGGAGACAAGGCTTGGGTAAATGCTCTCTTTTCTAGCACTCAGGATATTTCAACTGCCTCGTCTTTACAAGAATAGCCTTTAAAGATGCGCCATTGACTGCGATCAATATCGATCATCCATGGCTTTGCAAAACATTGAATTTTCTCTGCTGGCCATATCGAGGATTTATCCTTCATCCTTTTGGCTGGCCGATAGAAAGAATTTGAGTTTTGAATCTCTTTTCGCGAAAGCTTCACTCTTTTGGAAATGATGCTGAAGGTAAACTGAAATAAAGATTTGTGCAATAAAGATTCTGAGATCAACAATTGATTGACAAATTGACAAAATTTTCTTGAAATCCTTGGTGAAAGTGAGTATTTAAAGTCCGGTTCAACACATCCGTGACGAAGATTCTCCTCTCTTTTTCCCCAAAAAGAGAGACTCAGGCTTGGCCCTTACCTGAATGGGAAATGGGAAATACTCCTCTCTTCCCTGAAGAGGAGGTGTTTGCAAAACGAACTTTCGAAGAGAAATTGAGCTTTCGTCAAAGCTCCCTAATATTAGGCTTCTCTTATGGAAAGGGGGCCGAAAATAGTGAGGTCTGAAAATTGGGTCATGAAAGGAACGAGTCCATCACACTCTTCCTGCAAAGAGGGTCTTTCATGACGAAAATGGCCTAGTATGAAATTGGGGGGTCACAAGAAAAGCGAGTCTCCGTCAAGCCTCTCCCTTTAAAAGAGTTTCTTGTGTGAAATTGGAAATTGTTTTGCAAACGGTTCACAAAGACGCGAGTCCCTTCAAACTCTCCCTGAAAAGGGGCTAAGTGAACGAGTTGGATAGCATGCAAAAAGAATGAGCTCCCTCGAACTCTCCCTAAAAAGGGTCTCTCGCAAGAGAAAATGATTGAAATTAGATATTGAGATTGATTGACCCGAAGGTCAAAGTTGGATGACCTGACGGTCGAAATTGAAAATTGGTTGACCAAAAGATCGAAATTATGTGACTCGAAGGTCGAAATTTGGAAATTGAGTGACCCGAAGGTCGAAATTTGAGAATTGGAATTTGAAATTGAAAATTGGGTGACTCTGGGGTCAAAATTGGGAATTGAATGACCTAACGGTCGAAATTGAGAATTGATTGACCCGAAGGTCGAAAATTTGGAATTGGTTAACCGAAAGGTCGAAATTTCAGAAATTGGGCGACCCAACAGATCAAAAATTGATTGACCCGAAAGTTGAAGGTAGGAAATTGATTGACCCAAAGGTCAAAATTGGAAATTGGTATTTGAAATTGAGAATTGAAAATTGGGTGACCCAGAGGTCGAAATTGGAGAATTGCCTGATTTGAATATTTAAATTGGAATTTAGAGGGCAAAACATCGAATTTTGAGCAACTGACAGACTCTGATGATCGAAATAACTTGGATAAACAAATGAGAATAATGAATTCGAGTCAAAGCTCGAATGAAATACAGAGATCACGAGTCGGAACCCGGATCAACCAATGAAAATGATTTGAAATAAAACCCGAGTCGGAACTCGGTTTTCTGAAAAATTGGGATTTTGAAAATGTGCCAGTTTGAGTACTGGATTTTGGAATAATACCAGTCCGAGCGCTGGGTTTTTGGTTCAGTATTGGTGATGACCTTTTGATTTTGAATCGTTAGGAATTGTGATGGGACTGTTTGTTGAAATCTCAATACTGACTGGATTGTTGTTCATGCAGTTGAATGCAAATGAATATGAATTGATGCCTATGAATGCACAAGTGCATGAAATGAGAAATTTGTTTATCCTGCCTGCATACAGAACAAAAATTTAAAAATGCCCCCAGTGTAACTGGGAAAGAAGGTTGGATCATTATCTGAAGGAAACAGGAAGGATTTACAAGAGAAGAATAAATGTTTCAAGTATAAAACTTTTTCAAATGTCGCGCGTTAATAGGATCTGGCAATTCTACCCCATCGGCATTGATGAGCCGATATGCGTTGCGGGGTAATGCTTCTTTGACGACATATGGGCCTTCCCAATTTGGCGACCATTTACCGCCAGGATGATGCTTGAGATAAGCTGTGGATCGAAGCACTAACTCATTGACTTTGAATCTTCTTTCGATGACCGACTTCGCATATTGCCTGGCTACTCTCTGGCGATAAGATTGAGCATGCTCTGCTGCTTTTAACCTTCTCTCGTTGAGTAAGTCTAACTGTACCAGTCGCTGCTGCTGGCATTGATCAAGGGGTAATTGCAGAAGCGATGCAAATTTCAAAGCGGGCTTTTGAACGTGTAGCGGCAACACTACTTCTGTTCCATAGACCAGTTCTGATGGGGTAGCATTCGTTGGTGTACGAATGGTGGTCCGATAGGCCCATAGTGCGTCGTGGATTTTCTCATGCCAGTCACGGCCTGTTTCCACAGTTCGCTCCAAAATACGAATTAAAATCTTGTTGGTGGCCTCTGCCTGACCATTCCCTTGAGGATAATATGGAGCGGAAAAATGGTGATAGATCTTGAATTTTGAGCAGAGTGTTTTCATCTTTTCATTCTTGAAATGACTGCCATTGTCTGACACAATGTCATGTGGGATGCCGAAACGGCAAAGGATGTTCTTGTGAATAAAAGAGACCACGTGTCGGCCTTCTACTGTGCGAAGAGTGATAGCTTCTACCCACTTGGTGAAATATTCTGTTGCAGCAAGGAAATATTTATGGCCATTTGAAGCTGAAGGAGTGATGGGACCTACGACATCGAAGGCCCACATAGAAAATGGCCATGGAGAGACAACAGACTGTAAATAAGTTGCCGGAGCATGGATGGAAGGTGCGTGTATCTAGTATTGCACACACTTCTTCACATAATGATAATAGTCTTGTTGCATAGTCTTCCAGTAGTAACCTGCTCTGATGATTTGCTTGACAAGGGTTTGGTAACCGACGTGGCCACCACAAATGCCTTCGTGTGCTTCTCGCACGACTTCTTTGGCTTCATCTTCGTCTAAACATCTGGAATACTCTGAACTGAATCCACGACGATAGAGGACATTGGCCAAAATAAAATATCGAGTAGACATACGCTGGATTGCTCGTTGCTCTTTCTTTGAGAGTTCTGGAGGAAATTCGCCAGTTTCTATGAAAGTTTTGATGTTGTAATACCAAGGCTTTTTCCTTTGCTCAGCTTGGTTTACTTGTTCCGCTGGAATGAAAGCAGGTTGGTCAAGTCTGCCAATTTCAAAAGAGCGACAAGATTCTCCATTTTTGAATGCTATAATGGAGCTTAAACTGGCGAGACTATCGGCTACTTGATTAAAATCTCTCTTGATGTGGAATAACTGAAATTCTTCAAACTTGCTGACAAGAGCTGAAACAATCTTTTGATAGGGAAACAACTTCTGATCTTTGACCTGCCATTCGGCTCGAACTTGATTGACAACAAGTAATGAGTCACCGTAGGCATGTACTCTCTTGACATTGAAGTCTAGTAGAATCTTTAGACCTTGAATTAGGGCTTCATATTCAGCCATATTATGAGTGCATTGAAAATCTAACTTGAGGGAAAATGGAATCATCTCCTTCTCAGGAGTGATTAATAAAATTCCGATGCCTATTCCGGCCATATTCTTAGAACCATCGAAAAATAGATTCCAGACTGGAGATTGCTGGATATTGCAAATTTGCTCATCGGGATGTCATCTTCGGCTTTCACCTCTTCTACTAGAGGAAAATCTGCCAATTGATCTGCAATTGCTTGGCCTTTGATTGATTGTTGTGAAACATATTCTAAGTCATACTGCATCAATAAGACTTGCCATTTGGCGACTCGTCCGCTGAGAAAAGGTTGCTCCAAGATGTATTTGAGAGGATTGAGTTTAGACAAGATTTTGACTTCTGATGCCAACAGGTAGTGTCTTAGCTTCTGACACATCCATACCAGAGCTAGGCAGGTCTTCTCTATATGAGAGTATTTCTTTTCATAATCTATGAAAGTCTTACTCACATAATAAATGGCGTGCTCTATCAGGCTGCCTTCTTTGTATTGTGCCAAGAATCCGCCACATGCGACTTGATTGACTGAGATGTATAACAGAAGAGGTTTTCCCAATTCTGGCGGCTTCAGGATTGGAGGATTGAGAAGATACTTCTTGATTCTATCGAACGATTGCTGACATTCTGGTCCCCATTCGAATTTCACTCCTTTTCTGAGCAAGTGGTTGAAAGGTTCACATCTCATCGCCAAGTTGGAAATAAATCGCCGGATTGATTGCATGCGTCCCTGAAGGCTACGCAACTCTTTGAGATTTTTCGGGGGTGGCATATCAATGATAGCCTTGGCTTTGGCCGGGTCAACTTCAATTCCCTTTTTACTGACCAGAAAACCCAACAGTTTGCCTGATTCGACTCCAAAGACACATTTTTGCGGGTTAAGCCTTAACTTGTAAAGAATGAGTCTCTTAAAGACTTGATCAAGGGCTTCGAGGTGATCTTCTCCCTCTTTAGATTTCACGAGAATATCATCAACATACGCATCCATGATTTTGCGCATTTGATCATGAAATATAACAGCCATTGCCCGTTGATATGTTGCTCCAGCATTCTTGAGCCCAAAAGGCATAACCGTATAGCAGAAAGTGCCCCAAGGCGTAGTAAAGGAAGTTTTAGATTGGTCGCGGGCGGCCAACTTAATCTGGTTGTAGCCGGAATATCCATCCATGAAGGAGAACATGGCGTGTCCTGCTGTGCTGTCAATCAAAAGATCAATGCTTGGCAGTGGATAGTCATCTTTCGGAGTTGCCTTATTGAGATCTCTGAAGTCTATACAAATCCTGACTTTGCCGCTTTTCTTTGGGACAACGACGATATTGGCTAACCAATCTGGATAGTCAATAGGTCGGATAAATCCTGCTTTGAGCAGATCTTCAAGTCCTTCTTTGACTTGTTGCTCTATTCTAGGATCCATTTTTCTCAGCTTTTGCTTAACTGGCTTAGCATCCGGCTTCAAAACGAGTCGATGTTCGACCAATTTGGGATCTAAACCCGGCATATCTTCATATGTCCATGCGAACACTTCTTCATGCTGCTTGAGAAAATTTGTAAGTCTTTCTTTCTCTTCCGGACTTAGACTGATACCGATCTTGAGAATCTTGGGATATTCCTCTGAGCCGATATTGACATCTTCAGTAGGATCTTGTACTAGAGCAGATGGTTCATCTTGCTTCTGAACTGAGGTGAATTCTGGTAATTCCTGAAGAGACGGGTCAAATTCTGCATAATCATCTAACTGCTTTGCAACCTTGCTGTCTCCTGTGCTTGCTTTGACTCGGTGAATTGCTGCCGATTTCTGGAAAACCTTTGGATTGATAACGAGTTTCTTGATTGCTCGGGAAGACATTCCTGAAATTTTGGATAAGAAATGTGATTCAGGAAAAATCGTCCATCATACGACAAACCCTCAAAAAGAATTATGCATAAAATGACATTGAGTTATAAAATGAGAATGTAGAGACAAAAGAGGCAGATGGCACCCAGATAAACAGAGAAAATTGACATTTTATTGATTTGAATTGATAAAAGACATGGAGACATTTATTTTGAAAGGAATAGAAGGAAATGCAACAACGATTCTCAATGTGCCCCTCTGACAAAAACAGTCTTCTTTGGTGAGTTTCCGCCGAAAAACCCTAATCCTGCCCTGTGGGGACGATGCTTTTGGATTATTGGCTCGACACGACCATCTTCATTTTTGCCCAGTCCTTTAAACGGTTGATAACCATGCTTCAGAAGTAAGTCAAATCCCTTTCTTGCTTTCATGAATTGTGGAAACAATGGATGATCTTTGACAGTGTCGTAGCTGACACGACCTCCAACTTTGAAGAACTTGGGACCTTTCCATCGGGTCATGGCTACAGTGTGCAAAGATAATTCTGATGTTGCCTGGAATATCTCCTGACTTTCTTTGAGACTGATTTCTTCATTCTCTCTGATGCTAGGAATATCTGTAGTAAATGATGGTCGAGGTATCATAGGCTGTGGTAGCCTTTCTTCTGGGTCCTCTCCGAGCACAGTTGTAATCATTCCACCTTTTGACCATTTTACGCATTGATGTAAGGTGGAAGGCACTGCATTTGCATTATGAATCCATGTCCTTCCGAGCAGCAAATTGTAGGTGGGTGGCACATTGACCACATGAAAAAGCACGGAATGTACCGAATAATTAATGAATACTTCCAGGAATATCTTCCCTTTAGCCGTCTGACCATGATTGTCAAACCCATAGATGGTAATAGGGTCTGGAATGTATTATTCTTCCTTAATGCCTAGCGCCTTTGCGGTCATTTCAGGACATATATTGAGGCTGCTACCTCCATCTACTAGCACATGGGGTACTGTCATTCCCCTGACCCGAACGACGATGTAAAGAGCATTATTGTGAAAGGAATGAGGCTTTGGAAGGTCCTCATCTGAGAAAGTGATCGGCGCATTAGTCATGGCTGAATTCACAATTTGTGCCATGTCTTCAGGAGTGGTACTGGGCTTAACTTTGATTTTTCTGAGCAGATCGTCCAGTACTTGCTGATGCTTGCAGGAACTTTTGGCCAAGTCAAAAATGGAAATATTGGACAAAGCGGTCAGAGGCTTCTGACTTGAATTCCCCGGCTTGGGCTTGATGATTTGATTGAGAAAATCAGGAAGTCCCTTTGACTTGGGGACTGACTTTACCGATGCTTCGGAGACTTTCATCTTACCCAATGCTGAGATTAGATCCATTTTCTTAGAATCAGGAGTTGCTTGTCGAAGTACTGATACCTGATGTTGAACTTGAAGATCTTGTGCAGAACATGGCTTGATGCGCTCATGTGGCAGAAATGGTTGGGCAGATACTACTGCTGTGGTGTGTGAAGGAAAAGGCTGCTTAAGAATGTCCATTTTTTCTTCTTCTTCTCCTTCTACCAATAGATTTTTATCGATAAGATCCTGCACAATGTTCTTGAGAACGAAACAATTCTCAGTGCTGTGTCCCACTGTTCTGTGGAACTTGCAGAATTGATCCTTCCATTTCCCCATAGGCACAGGGGGATCAGCCAACCTCGGTAATTTGACCATTTCCTTCGACAACATATACTCGAGCACATCTTCGAGTGATTGATCGAGAGGAGTGAATTTTCGATCATAACTCCATCCTTCATGTTTAACTTTTTCACGCAATTTAGGCCCTTGGTCTTGCTGAGAAGGCTTGCTGAACTGAGGAACAGGCTTCATTTTCTGATCTCCTTTATTGTTGGGATTGCCTGCGCCGTAACAGTAATCTTTCTTCTGCCCTTTGTACTGATTTCGGCTATTGTTGTTATTATTGTTGGCAGAGAAGGTGAAGTGAGCTTTCTTCTTCTACTCACCTTGGTTATTTTTGGAAAAAGTGAAGCCTTCATAGACTCCATTTTCTACGCTCAGCTCGAGCCATTCTGCTCGCTCAGTTAATTCAATGAAGGTCCTGGACGGTGCGGTAGAGATTAATCCTCTTAACGGCTGCGAAAAGTTATTGAGGATTAGGGACAGGGCGTGCCTTTCTGAAATGGGATCTCTCATTTTATTACAGGCTGACCTCCACCTGTGAATGAAATCCCGTGCTTTTTCATTCTCATTCTGCCTCAGACTGCAGAGATGACTTAATGTCGGGAGCGCTTCTGTATTGAACAAAAAGCGTTCAATAAATAAATTCACCACTTTATCGAACTCCTTGAGCTCGATGGGATTGATATGCTCAGCATACCATTTAGCTGCAACTCCTTCCAAGCTACGAGGGAAACACAGGAACAGTGCTCTGTTATTTCTCTTGAATCTTGAGCACTCTGCGAAGAAAGTGGCGAGATGGGCTTTCGGATCGCCAGAACCATCGAACTTGATAAATTTTCGGGGAAGATTTTCGAGATCGTCATCCCCTTCGAAGCCGTCATAGAAGTCCTCACTGGTGAAGACTTTCTTGCCCTTGTCGCGGGCTTGGAGATCCTTAACAACTCGGGCCATTTCCCTGAATTGTGACTGCAGAGGTTCTTCTGTGACTTGATTCTTTGCTTTGCGGCTCCTCCTTTGTTCTCGGCCACGTTTCTGAAATGCCGGAGGCACCTCATATTCTTCCTCAGTGTCTTCAGTTGATTCGGATTCATCTGAGATTTCTTCTGACTGAATCTGCTTTTTGGGAGCTTTCTCATTCTTATGTCCGTGGAACTTTTCTCTGAATTGATTTTTTTCTGCACTAGTTCCAGCCTGTTCATTCATCATTTTATTCATCATCTTTCGGAACATGGCGTACATTTGAGGGTCTATGCCATCATCCTCTCGTTGCTGCTCTTGACTCTTCTCGAATCGGGGAGAGCCCATCTCTTCTTCTGAGGCTGACGAGTATTGCGATGCCGTTGTTCTTTTGCCTGATCTTGTCTGAACCATCAAATGTTATGGATGCTCTCAGATTTTGCTGTGGATGCTCTTCTGTAGGGCAAAGACCTGATTAGATTATGAAGGAATTGGCTTTTGGAAAAATATGGTAGACAATTTGAAGAAGATATCCCATTGCGAGAATCACGACAATTGTGTTGTCAATTCTTGGCACGAGAAACAAACAACGAAAATATGCCTTGTTACCTAGGCGAGGTCATCAAGCCATAATAGAAAAAGAGAGAATCTTATTAAAATGAGAAAACATGATTTTATTGATCTTGACAAAGAGGTGGAGGACAGACAATTTGCCACCATTCACGATAATCAGCAGACACTCTAGGACCAGGAAAAATTTTAAGAGAGACAAAGGAATCCCAGCCGTAGCGGGCAGAATGATAGGCCCCGGACCATTGCGCGGAAGTGAGATCAAACTCTGCCACAACACCTGATAACAATCGGGCTTCGACGTACTGCTGTCTCTGGGAGAACTGCCGGACACACCTCTCTGGTTGGTAGTAAGTGCAGAAGAATGGGCCCAGTAACTTGAACCTCTTACCATAAGCATAGGTGTATCTAGGAGGAGATAGTTGTCGATCAAAATAGTCCCATACCACATCATCTTCTTGAATGTTGTTGATCATAGACCGGTACTGGGCCACTAGAAGGAGCTCTTGTCCATTGTATCTAAAAGAGCTTGCTCGGGCGGGAACATGCTGAAAGAACCAGGATTGAAGCGCATAGATACATCCTTCAACTAAGATAGATTCTCCAAGTGAGAATCGAGTCAGACCTCGATATAGGAAGGCGAGCGCTGCCATGGCTATAGAAAGACGATTGGTTTGCCGACTTCCCCATCTTCTCATAAACTGGATTATTCTGATGTCCATGTAATTCTGTCCATCTGGGAAGAGGGATAATCCTACAGTGCACAGAACCATTGCATTCTGAATCCTTTCTCTGGCTGTTCTTGATAGCGAGCTGACTTCGACGAAGGTCCCGTACTGGCGGTATAACTCTAGTAGGTCAACATATTCATTTCCTTCTAACTGGATCAGGGGCCAAGATCGGCGGCCTGTCATACGAGCTAAGGAGTCTCGGGGGTCTAAACCCTTGACATTGATCAAGAATTGATGTTCTAATGGATCGCTTGGTTGACCGGTTGGTTCTGGCAACCCCATGATTTCTGAAAATTCATCCATTAAAACGGTCATCTCTCCCCATGGGAACCAGAAGGTGCACGTCCGAGGATTCCATCGCTCCGCCATTGCATGGATCAAGTTGCCATTGATGGTCTGCTTTCCGACTGCTGACGCCAGTTCTAATCCGCACTCGCTCAAATGGTCCGGGAACATTCGGGAAAAGCTCTTTAGCCAGGAATAATACCACCGGGGAATGAAAGTTCCGGTGCTAAGGGCTCGATGTTCAGGACGACCTTGTCGCACCTCGAAGGAGATGTGACCTTCAGGAAAGATAGGATCGACTTGACTGGATGCCATCGAACTGAAAACAGAGAAAGACTCAGAATGAGACTTAGGAAAATATGAGAAATTTTGAAAAATTTTGCAGGCAGGATAAAATGCAGCTAGAAATTTGAGATCCAGTGGAAAGGTAGAATGTAAAATCACCTGGAGTTTTGAAAAAAATTGGATATTTGGGAAAATCTTCCAGGGTTTGAGAAAAAGACCTTGTGGAAAATAAGGATATTTTGAAAAAGACCTAATGAGTTGAAAAATATTGGGAAATATAAAGAATTGAAGAAATAACACCCATACAATCACATCCTGCACAAACATTTATGCGCATACAACATTCCCTAAAAGGCTGACTCTAGATGCATCAATTTGAAAATAGCTGTAGGACCTTAATCCTAACTCTAGGTTTAGATCATCTTCGTCCAATCCAGTTATGCCGATATACCCGAACCGAAATTCGAGGTACGTGGCATATAATTTCAACTCCGGTTCTAAGGTAAGGTTTTCCAACATCCTTGAGCGCCTACCGATATACTTCGGACTGTGGCCCGCGGTACGTGGTAGGGGGGGTGTTAACCCAAATAGTTGGCCCAGTTGTGAGGCTCTGTCCCGAACTAGGGTTCTGGAAGAGAGCCCAGCAACGTGAAGACCGGGTAATGATAGGTAATTGGGGTTTGAAAAAATGATCACATGCAAGAAATAGATGGCTCTAAATCCTAGAGAGATAGACTTTTGAAAATCTTTGAAGAATCATACATTGTTTGCATTCAGATCCTAAATTAAGGAGAATTGTATTTAGACCTAAGTCTATGTGAGCATGAAAATTTCTCCTCAATCTGGTCCTACCAAACCATGCCTAATCTATATGCAGTAAATGTCAGCTAGGTCAGAATCTAGGCTCCTAGGCTCACATGATATAAAAAGTAAAAGAGCTGACATTTTGTGAACATAATTTCGATAATTGAACTAAGTCAAGCATAATTTAGGTCAGACAAGGACAGGTCCCATCACGGTCGCCAAACCTGTTATCGTCGCAAAATTTTTTCCGTCTTCCCTTCCTTGCGGAAGAGAGAGGGAAATGGTTTCGCGATTCAAACTTGACCAGATTTTGGAAAATGTTTTGAAATACTCGCCTCCGTTTTGAAAATTGCGGGAAAATCCATGGGATGGAGCTCGACCTGTCGGTACGAGGTTCGACCGTTCCTGCCGCCTTTAACAGGGGTAATCGAACCAAGGACCAAAATTGTGCTTGACTTAGTAAAATCATCGAAATGGTGTTCTATCCTAAATGCACAGAGAATTCAGGCATGTGCTATACAATTTTGTAAAATGCAAGTTGGAAAATATGATGTATGCTTAGAAAACATTTGGAGTTGAAAAGCATTTCTCAGGAAAAAGATGGAAATCAATCTCTCAGAAAAACTCAGACGAAGAAGGTTTGAAATCTCGGGAAAGTTTATGAAGACTTAGAAAATTTTGAAGAAGTGAGAATCTTGAGAAAGTTTAAATGAGAATCTTGGGAAAATTTTGAGAAAGTTTATAAAGACTTAGAAAATTGAGAATCTCAGGACAATGTTGAGAAAGATTAGAAAGACTTGCAAAAATGAGAATCTCAGGAAAGTTTTAAGAAAATTTATAAAGACTTGGAAAATGAGAATCTCAGGAAAATTTTGAGAAAATTTATAAAACTTGGAAAACTATGAAGAAATGAGTATCTCAGGAAAATGGGAAGAATTCCTGAGAAAAGATGATCATTTGAAAAGGAAAGCATTTGTCGGGATAACTCGGACTTTGAGAATTTTCTCAAGGAAATGATAGAAAATTTATAGAAAATTCTTTGGAGAAAGAAATTCAAAACTTAGGAAGTTGAATTCCTGAGAATCTTGTCTTTTGAAATGTTGGAAAATCAACTTGGGTTCTTGAGAAAGATGAAAAATTCCTTTTGAAAAGAATCTTAAGAAAATAACATTTTCAAGAAAAATCATAGGAAAACTTTGATTTGGAAAATCCAACTCCGAATATCATCATAGTTTCTTGAGAAAATCGATTCCATGAAGTGAAAATCTTTTGAGAAAATTATGAGAAAAATGAATGATGCAGATGATTTGAATGAATGAATGCACTTTGAAAAACTTTCTGAAAATTTTGTTGGAAAAATGTGGATTAAGCCAAAGTAAATCCTTCATATATTCTGACTGTGGCCATGAATATATTCAGGGTTTATTTGAGTTAATTCACAATATTTTGAAAACATTGGAAATATGAGGTGCATTTTCAAGATAACCTAAGAGTGTAGGCTCAATGTTACTGGTAGAGAGATGATGGATCTGGGTCTCGTCCATATTCCGACTAGGGCCGTAAATATGGATTCCACCGAGTTCATCAACTCTCTAAGAGTTGGTGCACGTGCCATTCGTGTTCATCCACGGTGAATTTTGAAAATTTGAGATATATGCATCATGGAATCAGGATATTACTGAAATCAAACTATATGAGATGCGGCCTAATCTAAGCAATAAAAGTAAATCTTATTCCAAGGTTTACATTGGATTGTTACATTGCATAACATAAAGTAAAAGAAAATTGAAATGGAGCCAAGGAATCTACATCTTCTAGATTTTCCTGCAAAATGAGAGTTAGTACAAAATAACCGAGGGAATGAACATATATACTATATACAACAAAGATATATATGTAGATATAGAAATATTTGAATTTATGCTAAATGATATATGGTAATGACGATATATATACAAAAAAAAAAAAAAGTAAAAGAAAAGGAAAAATATATATGATATCCAATGCACATGAAGGTATATATATATATATATATATATAAGTATGTATATATGTATATATATATATACATATGTATATACATATATACGTATACATATAGGTAGATATACAATAGACATACATATACCTAGATATGTATATACCTATGATGAGAAAATATACATTTTTAATGAAAATTCCATATAATGGGTAAAATAAAAAAAAAAAATACAGGTATATACAGTTTCTGTAGGGAATTTTACATAATCATATTTCTCAAATTACAACATATTTCTCAACAAAATCGGGTATGGAGCTTCCCTATATATCAATAATGAAATGTGCAAAAGATGGTACAGAGATAATGAACGGATATGGATATATCCATTCATGAATATGGCTGATTATCAAGACTGGGTACCTGCAGGAAAGAGAGTGGCTAAATGTAGGATATACGAAATGTGTATGATATATGATGAAGCAATATCAAGGATATTGGGAAAGCGTTGTGGAAAGTGTAAGGGAGAGGTAGTAACTGATATGATGACATAAAACATAAAATTACTAGGGAATGCATGGAGGGTTAATGACTATGGTCCCAATGATAATAAACATTGCTAAAACAGGGGTTAAATAAGAATGAGAGTTGAAAACTGTAACGAAATGCTGGATACAGCCACTATGAGATATACAGGTGACTAATAAAATTTTACTCAAATGATATTCCAGCCACAGACCAATTTCAGCAAACTGTCCACCCTTCACCTTTTATAGCCTTGGTGTAATATTTTATGGAATCTAATTAACTTCAGCCATTATGGTCAACACCTTGAATTTCAGCATTGCAATGGTTTTAATCTAAACAAGGTTTTTATCTTGCTTGTGTAAATTTGCAGGTGTATTATATCAGCCCACCACTCTGTAAACATTGAGGAATCAAATAGGTCCAGCAACACACTGAATGGGTATAATCACTCCAGACACAGAGTATGCGTTCCATTTGTGTCTGCATCTACATGTATAATTGCCATACAGTCCAGATAATGGAGTATGTTTGCCTCTGCAAGCATATGCAGCTTGCTGATTTCATTACAGCCATATTGGCAATTTCAGAAACCAACGACTACTGTTCATTTATTGATACATGTAGCAAATGCAGCAATGACATATCACACACAAAACACCTTCTGTTTCAGCAGAAACAAAACAACAACAAAAAAAACTTAGAGGGAAGTATATCGGTGCTCAAAACTATTGCACAATCAAAAGAATCAGACAGCAATGAATCGTGTGATGCTTCAGGATAAATAAAAAAAAAATGACTACTATCATGATAATAAAAAAAATGCAGAAATGCATTGATGCACAAGAACAAATTTGTGAATGGCATGATGAATCTTGAATTCGATGGATGGAATATAACAAGTTCAGAAGATGATTGCAAACATTGCTGCTACTATTGATAATTCAATACTACACAATACTGAGTTTTGGGAGAACAGGGAAGTGGGAAATGAGAAAAACGTGAAAACAGAGAAAAAAAAAATGACATGGGAAAAAGGAAAAAAAAGATGACATCGATTATGGAATTGATGTTGCTTACCGTGAATCAAATGAAAGGAGGTATCCTGGAATGTTATTGCTGCTACTAAAATCACAGATAGGATGATGGCTGCTCGTGATTCCTTGTTCCAAATGATCTCGGCTGGGCTAAAGGAATATGGGGAATGACCCTGCCGTGTTTTCTGCACCAAGGGATCTCTGCTGATGGGCTGAAATAGGCTGGAGCGGCTGGGCTTCTTGCTGGCTGGGCTGAAATAGGCTGGAGGTGGCTGGGCTAAAGAAGATCGGCTGAAGGAGGATGTGCGGCTGAAGATGGGCTGAGATGGCTGAGTCTCTTGCACTCTAGGAAACACCACCCTTCAGCTAAGAGTTGAAGGTATGAAGCCCTTCACGCTGGATGAAGGAAACGAGCCTCCAAGAGGGGAAGAACCCACGATAGATAAAACGATACTTCAGAAAACGCAGATTGGCTTCCTCCTTCTTTCAGCTGAAGGAAAATGGGTACCTTCTTGGTGAATCCCCCTTTCGTTGGGTATCCTTCTGTTGGTGGGCTGAAGAAAATGACAGCAGCCGATAGATCTTCTTGATGGCTGGTGCTGGAGAAGAAGATGGACAGCAAACGATGGATCTTCTTGATGGCTGGTGCTGGAGAAGAGGATGGACAGCAACCGATGGGTTGAAGAAGATGCAGTTTTTGCTGCTGGAGGTAGAGAAATGATGGGCTGCGGCTGGCTTGATCTTCTCCTGGTGGGGAAGGAAGGTGGTGCTGGTAATGGAATCCTCTGCAAAACCCAAAATCTCCAACTCAATTGGCCACCCCCCGTGAATGCCCTGCCCCCCCCTTTTTAAAAACTTTCTCTTCTCACAAAAAAAAACGCAGCTCCCCCTTCCGTTACAATTTTTTTTTTTTGAAAACTTTTGAAAGTTTTGTAACTGAATTTTTAAAACTTGCTATTTTTTAAAAAAAAAACGCATCTTGGGTTTTTTCAAAACTTTGCTTCATTTACCTAAGTTTTAGGTAAATTTATTATATTATATATTTTTTTTTTTTTGGAAGTTCGGTTGTGCCACTTTAAGGCTGCCTCTTTCTAAAAAAAAAATTTATTAAAACAAATAAAATAAAAAGGAAATAAATGAGAGGCTTTTATGGAAATGCCACCTCAATTCACTTTTAAAATCCTTTTGAAAATAAAGCTTTATTTTGTTTTTGCAAATCTTTTATTTTCAAGTGGGGTGCCACATGTGTGTGGGCCCACTAACTAAAAATGAATAATATTGAGAAAAATAAAAAAAAAGAAAATTTGCAAATTGGTATGGATTTCGGGTGGGTCCCGCTCCATTTATTTGAAGATACGAGATAAAACCTTATTTGTTTTTTTTTTTTTTTTTTTTTCAAGAATTTGGAAAAATTGGGTTTTCAGGGCAAAAATATGGATAAATGTAAAAACAAAATTTGTAAAGAGATTTAAAATCTTTTGCAAAAACAGTTTTGAGATAAAATCTTTAAAATCAATATCCAAATATCCAGATTGTTTTGTTGAGAAAATTTTTGTAATTCAAAGTCCTGGGGGTAAAATGGGAAAATTTGGTAGTTTTGAATACCCAGGGTTTTAAAAATCAATAAAAAGTTTAAACATCAAATCTGGATGGATAATTTTGCAAATCAGGAGTTCTGGATCTCAAACTGATATGCTATGTAATGAAATGATGCAAAGTGTTCATGCAATGCGATGCAAAGACATGTTTCAGTGAAATGTCACTCTGAGCTCGGACTTGAAAATTCTAACTTTTGTCCAGAAAGAGGATTTTGAAATTTTGCAATTTGAAGATGTCTCTGAACCTAAATAAAGAAATTTTGAGGCTCAAGAATGAGATTTAGGACTTTCTTCAAGGTTCAATCTTGGAAAATGACTATTTTGCCCTTCATTGCTTCTGGAGAACTGACACGTGCCGATTGAGGGCGATGTCGAGAGGATGAGTGAAAATTTGGGGTGTTTACAATAGCTTTTCAAAATCCAATTTCAAAAATTTAAATTCATTCATCATTTAGGATAGAATTGCATCATATTTTTAAAATTTCTTTTTTTCATAACTCCAAGTAATTCTTTCCTTCATTTCTCAGATCAAATCTTATTTATAAATTCAAATTCAATTCTATTTCTCAAAAGGATTCAATCAAAGTCCCATTTGACTTTGAAACTTCAGAATCATCTTATATTTCAAATTCCAAATTCTATCTTAAATTTAAAAATCCAATTTAACTTAGAAACTCATTTGTATATTCAAGATTCAATTTCTAAAATCCATTTTCCAAATTCAAATTAAACTTGGAAGTTCTTGATTCATCTTCTGAATTTAATTCCAAATCCATTTTAGGATCCAGGATTCAACACTCATTGGATCTCAGACTTCAGATCCCATTCCTCTTTAGGATCCAGAGTCCAATTCCACTTTTGGATCTCAGACTTCAGATCCAATTCCCCTTTAGGATCCAGACTCCAATTTTACTTTGGATCTTAGACTTCAGATCCAATTTCCTTATAGGATCCAGAATCCAATTTCACCTTGGATCTCAGTCTTCAGATCCGAATCCATCTTAGGATTCAGAGTCCAACTCTACATTGGATCTCAGATTTCAGATCCAAATCCATCTTAGGATCCAGAGTCCAACTCTACATTTGAATCTTAGACTTTAGATCCAATTTCCTTATAGGATCCAGGACCTAATTTCGCTTTGGATCTCAGACCCCAAATCCAAAATTCATTCTAGGATCCAGAATCCAACTCTACATTGGACCTCAGGCCTTAGATTCAAATCCACTTTGAGGATCCAAAACCCAATTCTACATCGGACCTTAAATCCATTTTGAGATCCAATTCAATTTCAAAATCTAGATTTCAAATCCAAGTCCATTTCCAGATTTCATTTGAACTCCCTAAATCCATTTCTATTTTAAAATACCATTTGACTTTCTCAGATCCATTCTAAAATTCAAATCCAAGATCACTCCCAAATTTCATATTCCTCTCCTAAATCCATAATTAATTCCAAAGTCCATTTCTGACTTTGAAACTTCATTTTCTTTTATTTCAAAGCTTCAAATCATTCTTTCTCAAAAATCTAGATTTATTTCTTCCAACTCTGATGTACTTCAAAAACTTAGAACTCCTCTGATCTATCTCAAGTTCTAAGTTAGATTAAATCATTTCTTCACTCCTTTACCAAGTTCATCTCAGAATACTTGGAAATTTCTAAATCAATTTTCAAAAGAGCATACATCCCCGCATTACACAAGCATGATTCTTTGTGCATTTAGATCTTTAGAATTAGAATAAGTTCTTAGATTATATTTAGGCAAAGCAAAAAGGCATAGATTCGATCCTTGGTTTGATTACCCCTGGTAAAGGCGCCAGGAACGGTCGAACCTCGTACCGACGAGCGAATCCCGTCTCTCCATTTTCCCGCAAATTTTCAAAACGGAGGCGAGTTAAATTTCTAAATATTTTTCAAATCAAGGTCAAGTGAGACCGCGCAAAAGAATTCCTCTCTTCTCTTTCTCTTCTTTTCTCTTCTCTCTTTCTTTTTCTTTCTTTTGTCTTTCTTTCAAAAAGAAGGAAAATAGAGGTTGGAAAAGGAAAAGAGTAGGAAGAGAGAGAAACAACGAAAGAGAAAAAAAAAATTTGCGACGATCACAGTTTTGGCGACCGTGATGGGACTCGTCTTCGTTCGGTTGGATCTATGCCTTTGCTTTGCTTTTATATAATCTAAGTCTTTATTCTAACATATGTCAGCTACATTTTCCATGCAAACCTTAGGAGCCTAGACTCTGTCCTAAAGCTGACATCTTTGCATATAGGATCTAAGTATGGTTTGGTAGGACCATATTGAGGAGATTATTCCATGTTCACATTAGACTTAGGTCTTAAATACAACTCTCCTCAATCTTAGGGATTGAATATAAACAATGTATGCAAGTGTATGCTTCTTTTCATTTAAATCTATCTCTTTAGGACTTGCATTAGAGCTTTCTGGTTTTATCTGCATGTTGATCATGTTTTAAAAAAAATTCCCTTACCTATATTGTCCCGGTCTTCACGTTGCTGGGCTGTCTCACTGAACCATAGTTCAGGAGAGAGCCTCACAACTGGACCACTTATTTGGGTTCGCACCCCCTACCACGTACCTAAGGGCCATAGTCCGAGGTATATCGGTAGGTTCTCAAGGATGTTGGGAAGCCTTTTACCTTAGAACCGGAGAGATATTTTATGCCACGTACTTCGAGCTTCGGCTTGAGTATATCGGCATACCTTGATTGAAATCAGATGATCTAAATCTTAGAGTTAGGATTAAGGTCCTATCAGCCATTTCTAATATTGCATATAGAGTCAGCTTTAGGGAGTGCTATTTGTGCATCCTTGCTTGTATATCTGTGATTGTATGATATTATATATATATATCTTCCTTATATTTTCCAAAACCCTGGGTATATACTTCAAAATTTCCTCTTTTGTTTCTAAAACCCAAGTGTATTTTTCTTCTTCTTTTACATTTCTTCGAAAATTCTTCTGATCCTGTCTGCAAGTTCTTCAAATTTTAAATCCTTACCATTTATTCTCAAAATTCCATTTTTCCTTTTATTTTCTTCTGTTTTTATATTCTTGTTTATATTTTCATAAAAAAACTCTTTCTGTTAAGAGATATCCTTTTCAAAATGGTATTTTCTTTCATATTTTAGTTGGTTACTATCCCTCGTGGAGTAAACAACACAATTGAAACAAATTTTGTGGTGACTCAATTCCTAGTATTGGGATACAATTGTTTAGATTTCAACCTAAATCCTCCTTCTTGTCAAAACTTCTCCACAAAATTGCTTTGGTCTAAGAACCTCCTCTTTCCTCTACAGAGAGATCACTGATATCCGAAAATGGTTACGACAAGAGCGGGAAAAGAAACAGTTCCTCAACTTAGTGACAGTGAGGCGGAGGAGATAAGCTCTCCTAAATCAGTCAGGGGACAGAGTCAGAACCAGAAAGATGACATCGACCCCGCTATGTATGACATGTTCCAAAAGATGACGGCGAGGATGATGTCGGAACAAGCCGAGGCCAAACTGAAAGAGGCAGTTCCTAAAAGCAAGCTGAGGAAGAAGACTATAAAGAAGCAAGTCAGAATCATCAGAAAGAAGGTGTAGCCAGACACTACTTCTGAGGAATCAGAGTCAGTCAAGGAAGAATCGGAAGAGGAAGAGCAGATTGTCTACAAACAGAATCCTCCAAGGCAGTCCGTAAAAATAGCTGCAGAAGAGCCTGAATCCGTCAACAAGCCCAAGTCTGGGGCTCCAGCAGAGGACCTGATGAGCAAGCAGATGAAGGAGATGAATCGAGCTATTAAGGATATTCAAGCCAAGGGTAAGGGCAAGCAGACCTACACTGGCGAAGATTTTTACGATGGTCTAGATGGGGACGATAACCTGGAGAACCTTCCGCGTAAATTTCTCAAGTTTGACGGGACTGGCAACCCTAAAGCCCACTTGGCCACATTTTATGCAGAGTGCAGTCGTTTCAGAAAAGACAACAGAGCGTTGTTTATTTGCTTTCCCCGCAGTCTGGAGGGTGTAGCAGCCAGATGGTATGCTGATCATGTGAATCCTATCGAACTACGAGAGTTTGATAGGGTAGTAAATATGTTCATCGAGCGCTTCTTATTCAACACTGAAGCCTCACCTACATTAAATCATCTTTACAACCTAAAGCAAGGAGAAAATGAAAGGGCAGGTGATTTCATTCACAGGTGGAGAAGCACCTGTAACAAGATGAAGGTACCCATTCCTGAGGAGCACGCATTACAGGTAATCCTCAACAATTTCTCTCAGCCCATAAGGAGCCTCATTGTCACTTCCCCGGCGAAATTCTTCATTAAGTTGATTGAGCGAGCCGAATGGCTCGAAGCAGGAATAGAAAGCGGACTTTACGAGGGCACGCCTCTAGTCAAGAATATCCAAGACCAGAAAAAGAAGGCGCAGTTCGCTCATTCAGTTGAGGCCTCTTGCAATAATCTTGGCAGTAGCAGCAAAGGAAACAAGAACAACAGTGGCAGTGGTCCGAGAGTAGATCAGGGCAAGGGGCAGAAGGAGAGAGCATATAAAAACAATGACAAGCCGCTTCAAATTGGCATCCAACAGAAAGGAGATCTTCAAGAGAAGCCCAAGTACATCAAGTGGGAGAAAGATCGAGTCTTCACTCCTTTAGATCAAACTATGAAAGTAATTCTGGATTACCTGTTAAAGCACGGGATGATCAAACTCCCTAAAATAGCGGATCCTCCCGTAATCTTGGGAAAGTTCAAAGACCAATTTTGCAAATACCATAGGGCAACGGGGCACGACACAGAGCAATGTTTCGTCCTCAAGCACATGATACAAGACTGCATCGACAGAAGTGAGCTGATAGAGGACAAGGAAGAAAAGCAGCCAGCAGTCCTGACAGAGCCATTCCCGGACCACTCAAAGAATTAATAAAGCCAAAGTTTTTTGTTTGCTTTCGTCTCTTTTTGTCAGTTGTCTTGTAGGGGCTAGTCAGCCCAGTCTTCTATGAGTCTTTTTTCCTTTTCAAGTTCTTGTAAATATTTAGTTGTTATCAAACCTTTGCTTATCAAATGAAATGTTAATTTCCTTTATATCTTTTCTTTTCTTTTTGCCATACTGGGGCATTTTAATTCCTGTTCTTTTCAGAATGCGGGGCAATCCTGACATCATTCATGAGAGAAATGATATTACCTATGAGGGCTTTTTAAAAAATCATGAAATTTTAAAAATCTTCGTGTAAACACCCCAAATTTTCACTCACCTTCTTGACATCGCCCTCAATCGGCACATTTCCATTCTCCGGAATCAATGAAGGGCAAAATGATCATTTTCTGAGTTAGACCTTGCAGAAAGTTCTAAATTTCACTCTTGAGCCCCAAAATTTCTATATTTAGGTTCAGAGACATCTTCAAATTGCCCAATTTCAAAATCCTCTTTCTGGACAAAAAGTTAGAATTTCCAAGTCTAAGCTCAGAGGGACATTTCATTGAAATATGTCTTTGCATCGCATTGCATGAACACTTTGCATCATTTTACTGCATAGCATGTCATTTTGAGATCCAGAACTCCTGATTTTCAAAATTGTCAATCCAGATTTGATTTTTAAACTTTTTCAAAATTGATTTTTAAAACCCTGGGATTTCAAAATTGCCAATCTTTCCCATTTTACCCCCAGGACTTTGAATTGCAAAATTTTTTCTCAAGAAAAACAATTTGGATATTTGGATATTGATTTTAAAGATTTTATCTCAAAATTTTTGCAAAAAGATTTTAAATCTCCTTACAAATTTTTTTTTTTTTATCCATATTTTGTCGTGAAAAACCAAATTTTCCAAATTCTTGAAAATAAATAATGTTTTATCTCGAGCGGGACCCACCTTTTAACTAGCATCATACTAAGACCCCCAGGTAAGTTTCCTATTCTCAAGCGGGACCCACCCGAAGTTCATACCAATTTGCAAATTTTTCTTTTTAATTTCTCAATATTTATTTATTTATATTTCAGTTAGTGGGCCCACACACATGTGGCACCCCATTTTAAAATAAAAGGTTTTATAAAACAAAATAAAGCTTTATTTTCAAAAAAAAATTTTAAAGATGGCTAAGGTGGCATCTCCCATTTATTATTATCATTAATTTTTTTTTTTTATATCACTATTCATTTTTTTTTAGAAACAGTTTTTAAAAATGCTTAGTTATCTAAGACTTAGGTCAACAAACCCAAAATGATTTTAAAAACCTAAGATTTTGTGCAGCTTCTAAAACGGCGAGTTTTCAAAATTCAGTTACAAAAATTTCAAAAGTTTTCAAAAAAACAAATTTTGTAACTGAAGGGAGAGCTGCGTTTTCTTGTGAGAAGGGAAAGTTTTAAAAAGAGGGAGGCAGGGCATTCACAAAGGGGGGGATTTGAATTGGAGATTTTCGGTTTTTGCAGGGGGCTCCCAAGGTGGAAAAAAAAGGCGTTTTCACCTTCTTCAGCCCCAGCCATTTTGTGATCGAGATCCCTCTTCAGCCACTACAGCCCAGCGGCAGGGGTCATCCACCTCCAAGGTCTGCAGTTTATCTTTCTTCAGCCCCATTCAGAAGAAATCCAGCAGTTGGCTTCACCATTCATCCTCTGCCCACCAGCAGAAAACGACATCCAGCATCGCCCCTTTCATTCAGCCCAACGGTTGCTGCCCACCATTCCTTCAGCCGCAGGAGAACCTGCCGTCCCCTTTCATTCAACCCATCCGCAGGAGGATCAGCTGCCGCATTTCATCTTCTTCAACCTTCCACCTCCAACAGCCAACGGCTTCCATCACTCTTCAACAGAAGAACCAACGACCCCTAGCAACCGATTCTGGATATTAGGTTGCCCCCCCTTTCAATCTATTGGTTTTAAAAAGCCCATCTAAGAGGTGCATAGCCCAACGACCAGGTGAAGTTCTCATTACTACACTCTCGTCTTTGTTTTTGTTTTTTTTATTTTTCTTTGATAATCCTTTGTCATTACATAACCAGATTATATGAGCATTTGTCATCTGTGATTTTTCGCAAAACCACTGAATTAATCAATGGATTTTGCTTCTTTAGTTACTTTTTGTATTGAGGATCGAGAAGCCTGAGCAATGACTTCATCAATCTCTTTTTTATTACTCTGTTTAAACCAAATTATCCTTCTTAATACCCTGGCCAAATAATTTTTTTTAAGATTCATCATTTTTTTTTTTATGTCATCTCATACAGTGTGCCTTCGGTTTCATTCATATAGTTGAATATTTCTTCAGCAAATAGAAGTTGTCATGGGAATAAACACCTCATTCAGTTTCCTGTTTGCATACAGCATTCTGTTTGAAATAAATTTTTTTTTTTTACATAACTCCCTTGTTAGGCGTGAGCATCCCCTTTTCCTCTCACGACTTCTGCATATTTTTTTCAAAACAGTGATTAGATGGCCATATCCAATCGATGTCCGGGGGGACTCATCGTACAAGAAATGGGGCCCTTAACTTAGGCCCAACAATCTAAATTTTATTCTTCTAACTTTCAATTTTTTGTATTTTCCTGTATTTTATTTTAGTTCATTATATCATTTCTGTCATTTAGGTGATAGGTATATCTGCAGAAATTTTTAGCTTATCTTAATTCAGGTTCTCCTAGTGAAAAGAAGCTTGACATTGAATTCATTATCATCTTGCGTTACACAGCACCCTACAGTTTCCTGTGCCTTGGTCTCTGCTGGAAAAGCCTAAAATGGGAATCTCAAAAAGTCCAGTTTATTTTTTTTAAAAAGTTCCTCTTATGCTGTCTATGCTTTAACATTGAATTTCTCTATACTTTAGGTAATTGGAAAAGTTTGAGTTGCTGCCATCCATATGTTGCTTCATCCACTGCACATGTAGGATTCATTGTATCACAATACAATCACTTGTACATGAAAGGGCTGCATTTGCACAGCAGCACCTGTGTTTTATTACTTTGCTATGTCAACATCCTTTTCCACTTACTTTATACCTTCATCATTAATTCATCTCCACACAATCAACTGTGTTCTCATGAAATGTTGCTGTCAAATATATAAGCCTAAGAGGATAGGCTTTCTACTCATATGGTGACCCTCTTGATAAAACCGTAGGATGTGAGTAGTCATTCTCTTTTCTGCAGGTATCCAGTCTTGATAAACAGCCACCTTCATGAACGGATATATCCATATCCGTTCTTGATCTCTATACCATCCTTTGCACGCGTCATTATTGATATATAGGGAAGCTCCATACCCGATTTTGTTGCGAAATATGTTGTAATTTGGGAAATATGGCTGTGTAAAATCCCTTACAGAAATTGTATATACATATATTTTCTGGTTTTACCCATTATGTGGAATTTCCATTAAACATATATGTCTTCTCATTATATGTATATATGTATCTATATATATGTATATCTATTGTATATCTACCTATATGTATACGTGTATATGTATATATGGATATATATATGTATATATATATGTATATATATACTTATATATATATATACCCCTTCATGAGTATTTGCTATTACATGCATTTTTCTTTTCTCTTACTCTTGTAAATATATCATCATTTGATTTATGAGATTGATATTCAAATTCCTGTTTTATGAAGTTATGTTGGAACTTCATCATTTGATGCTACAATTTCTGTTTTATGAAACTATGGGCTGGAATATCATCATTTAATTTATGAGCTTGATGTTCAAAATTTTTGTTTTATGAAGTTATGGCTGGAACTTCATCATTTGATTTATGAGCTTGATATTCAAATTCCTGTTTTATGAAGTTATGTTGGAACACCATCATTTGATTTATGAGATTTTGTCTAGCTTGCTGTTAAAATCCCTGTTTTATGAAGCTATGGCTGGAACATCACCCTTGGTTTTATGAAATTTTGCTTAGCGTAGTGCTACATTCTTGTTTGCTATATCACCCCATTTGCAGCACCAATTATACATATTATTTCATCATTTTCCACGACATTTTCACCTATTCACCAAGCTTTTCATATCCTTTTCATGATATCCTTGAAATAGCCCATGATGCTTCCACAACCCATTTCCTGCACATATTCATTTTCTGCTGCAAGTGTGCAGTCTTGATATTTGGCCATATTCATGAACGGATATCTCTATATCCAATCGTGATCTCCCAACCAGCTTTGGCGTGCTTCATTATGGATATATAGGGAGGCCCTATACCCATTTTTACTGGAAATTGCATTATAATTTGAGAAGTATAATTGTGTGAAATCACCTACAGAAACTGCATATACCTGTAATTTCTGGTTTTACCTATTATACGTAATTTCCATTAGTATGTACATATTTTCTCATTATATGTATATATATATCTATATATATATATATATATTTATCTATATGTATACGTATATATGTATATATATATGTATATATATATATACATAGATATATATTTATATATATATATATATCTTCATGTGCTCTTATTTTCATGTATGAACATCCATATATTTTCTCATATAGTTACACCTCCATCGTTACATGACATTTAGCACCTATTTTAGCATTTTGATATATGTATATGTCTCTTCGTGGTATATATTATATATATATGTCTATTTCCTTGTTTATTTTGTAATAACTCTCATTTTGCAGGAAAATCTAGAAGAGGTTGATTCCTTGGCTCCAATTCAATTTTCTTTTACTTTATGTTATGCAATGTAACAATCCGATGTAAACCTTGGAATAAGATTTACTTTTACTGCTTAGATTAGGCCGCATCTCATATAGTTTGATTTCAGTAATATCCTGATTCTATGATGCATATATCTCAATTTTCAAAAACCACTGTGGATGAACACGAATGGCACGTGCACCAACTCTTAGAGAGTTGATGAACTCAGTGGAGTCCATATTTACGGCCCTAGTCGGAATATGGACGAGACCCAAATCCATCATCTCTCTACCAGTCACATTGAGCCTACACTCTTAGGCTATCTTGAAAATGCACCTCATATTTCCAATGATTTCAAAATATTGTGAATTAATTCAAATAAACCCTGAATATATTCATGGCCACAGTCAGAATATGTGAAGGATTTATTTTAGTCTAATCCACATTTTTCCAATAAAGTTTTCAAAAAGTTTTTCAAAGTGCATTCATTCATTCAAATCATCTGCATTATTCGTTTTTCTCATGATTTTCTCAAAAGATTTTCACTTCATGGAATCGATGTTCTCAAGAAACTATGATGATATTCGGAGTTGGATTTCCCAAATCAAATGTTTTCCTGTGGTTTTCCTTAAAAAGTTATTTCCTTAAGATTCTTTTCAAAGGAATTTCTCATTTTCTCAAAATCCAAATTGATTTTCAGATATTTAAAAAAAAAAAAAACAGATTCTCAGGATTTCAATTTCCTAAGTTTTGAATTTCCTTCTCCAATGAATCTTTCCTATAAATTTTCCCTCATTTTCCTAAGAAAATTCTCAAAGTCTGAGTTTTCCCGATAAGTATTTTCCGTTTCAAAAAGTTCATCTTTTCTCAAGAATTCCTTCCATTTTCCTGAGATTATTATTTCTTCATAGTTTTCCAAGTCTTTACAAATTTTCTCAAAATTTTCCTGAGATTCTCATTTTTCCAAGTCTTTATAAATTTTCTCAAAATTTTCCTGAGATTCTCATTTTTCCAAGTCTTTCTAAGCTTTCTCAAAAATTTCCTGAGATTCTCATTTTTCCAAGTCTTTATAAATTTTCTCAAAATTTTCCAGAGATTCTCATTTTTCCAAGTCTTTCTAAGCTTTCTCAAAATTTTCCTGAGATTCTCATTTTCTAAGTCTTTATAAACTTTCTCAAGATTTTCCCGAGATTCTCATCTAAACTTTCTCAAGATTTTCTTGAAATTCTCATCTCTTCAAGATTTTCTAAGTCTTTATAAACTTTCTTGAGATTTTCAAACCTTCTTCGCCTGAGTTTACTGAGAGATTGATTTCCATCTTTTTCCTGAGAAATACTTTTCAACTTCAAATATTTTCTAAGCATACATCATATTTTCCAATTTACATTTTCCAAAATTCTCATAGCACATGCCTGAATTCTCTGTGCATTTAGGAAAGAACAAGATTTCGGTAATTTCACTAAGTCAAGCACAATTTTGGTCCTTGGTTCGATTACCCCTGTTAAAGGCGGCAGGAACGGTCGAACCTCGTACCGACAGGTCGAGTCCCATCCCATGGATTTTCCCGCAATTTTCAATACGGAGGCGAGTATTTCAAAACAATTTCCAAAATCCGGTCAAGTTTGAAATCACGAAAGCATTTTCCTCTCTCTTTCGCAAGGAAGGGAAGACTGGAAAAAATTTTGCGACGATAACAGGTTTGGCAACCGTGATGGGACCTGTCCTTGTCTGACCTAAATTATGCTTGACTTAGTTCAATTATCAAAATTATGTTCACAACATGTCAGCTCTTTACTTTTTATATCATGTGAGCCTAGGAGCCTAGATTCTGACCTAGCTGACATTGACTGCATATAGACTAGGCATGGTTTGGTAGGACCAGATTGAGGAGATGTTTTCATGCTCACATAGATTTAGGTCTAAATACAACTCTCCTCAATTTAGGATCTGAATGCAAACAATGTATGCTTCTTCAAATATTTTCAAAAGTCTATCTCTCTAGGATTTAGAGCCCTCTATTTCTTGCATGTGATCATTTTTTAAAATCTCCATTACCTATCATTACCCGGTCTTCACGTTGCTGGGCTCTCTTCCAGAACCCTAGTTCGGGACAGAGCCTCACAACTGGGCCAATTATTTGGGTTAACACCCCCTACCACGTACCGCGGGCCACAGTCCGAAGTATATCGGTAGGTGCTCAAGGATGTTGGAAAACCTTACCTTAGAACTGGAGTTGAAATTATATGCCACGTACCTCGAATTTCGTTCGGGTATATCGGCATAACTGGATTGGACAAAGATGATCTGAACCTAGAGTTAGGATTAGGGTCCTATAGCTGTTTTCAAATGGATGCATTTAGAGTCAGCCTTTTAGGGAATGCTGAATGTGCATAAATGTTTGTGCAGGATGTGATTGTATGTGTGTTATTTCCTCAATTCTTTATATTTCCCAATGTTTTCCAACTTATTAGGCCTTTTTCAAATATCCTTATTTTGCACGAGATATTTTTCTCAAACCCTGGATGATTTTCTCAAATATCCCATTTCTTTGAAAACTCCAGGTAATTTTACATTCTACCTTTCCACTGGATCTCGAAGTTTCCAGTTACATTTTTTTTTCCTGCAAATTTTTTCCAAAATTTCACAATTTCCTAAGTCTCATTCTGAGTCTTTCTCTGTTTTCAGTTCGATGGCATCCAGTCAAGTCGATCCTATCTTTCCTGAAGGTCACATCTCCTTCGAGGTGCGGCAAGGTCGTCCTGAACATTGAGCCCTTAGCACCGGAACTTTCATTCCCCGGTAGTATTATTCTTGGCTAAAAAGCTTTTCCCAAATGTTCCCGAACCATTTGAGCGAGTGCGGATTAGAATTGACATCAGCAGTTGGGAAGCAGACCATCAACGGTAATTTGATCCATGCAATGGCGGAGCGATGGAATCCTCGAACATGTACATTCTGGTTCCCATGGGGAGAGATGACCGTTTTAATGGATGAATTTTCAGAAATCATGGGGTTACCAGAACCAGCCGGTCAGCCAAGCGATCCATTAGAACATCAATTCCTGATCAATGTCAAGGGTTTGGACCCCCGAGACTCCTTAGCTCGTATGACAGGCCGCCGATCCTGGCCCTTGATCCAGTTGGAGGGGAATGAATATGTCGATCTGCTCGAGTTGTATCGTCAATACGGGACCTTCGTCGAAATCAGTTCGCTATCCAGGACAGCTAAAGAAAGGATTCAGAATGCAATGGTTTTATGCACTGTAGGATTATCCCTCTTCCCAGACGGACAAAACTATATGGACATCAGAATAATTCAACTTATGAGAAGATGGGGAAGTCGGCAAACCAATCGCCTCTCCATAGCCATGGCAGCGCTCGCTTTCCTATATCGAGGTCTGACTCGATTCTCACTTGGAGAATCCATCTTAGTCGAAGGATGCATCTACGCACTTCAATCCTGGTTCTTTCAGCATGTTCCAGCCCGAACAAGCTCTTTCAGATAAAATGGTCAAGAACTTCTTCCAGTGGCACAGTACCGGTCTATGATCAACAACATTCAAGAAGATGATGTAGTCTGGGACTATTTTGATCGGCAACTATCTCCTCCCAGATACACCTATGCTTATGGCAAGAGGTTCAAGTTACTGGGCCCATTCTTCTGCACTTACTACCAACCAGAGAGATGTGTCTGGCAGTTCTCCCAGAGACAGCAGTACGTCGAAGCCCGATTGTTATCAGGAGTTATGGCAGAGTTTGATCTCACTTTCGCGCAATGGTTCGGGGCATATCATTTTGCCCGCTACGGCTGGGATTCCTTTGTCTCTCTTAAAATCTTTCCTGGTCCTAGAGTGTCTGCTGATTATCGTGAATGGTGGCAAATTGTTTGTCCTCCACCTCTTTGTCAAGATCAATAAAATCATGTTTTCTCATTTTAATAAAATTCTCTCTTTTTCTATTGTGGTTTGACGACCTCGCCTAGGTAACAAGGCATATTTTGTTGATTGTTTCTCATATTGACAACACAATTGTCGTGATTCTCGCGACGACTTAGTCCCTAGTATTGGGACATCTTCTTCAAATTGTCTACCATATTTTCAATAAATATTTCTTCCAAAAGCCAATTCCTTCATAATCTAATCAGGTCTTTGCCCTGCAGAGAGAGCATCCATAGCAAATCTGAGAGCATCCGCAGCATTTGATGGTTCAAACAAGGTCAGGAAAAAGAACCACATCACCTCAACACTCCTCACCCTCAGAAGGAGAAATGGATCATCCCGTGAATCAAGATCAACAACAAGAGGCAATTTCAAAAGCTGATTTTAGTCTCAGCAATGAGACGTCCAAGATCAACCCCTTTTCAAGCTTTAGGGACCCCATTTTCCTTCCTTTTGCAAAACCCCTGTCGGATTTACTGTGCAAAATCCGAAGGTTCCATCATAGTCTCTTCCTTCGAGGATTCCACCCATTTTACGCCCAATCAGGATAAGGGTACAAACCTGAGCCTCCTTCAATGAGGTATTCCATTTTCCGCCCGATCAGGATAAGGGTATAAACCTGAGCCTCCTTCAATGAGGTATTCCATTTTCTGCCCGATCAGGTTAAGGGTCAAAGCCTGAGCTTCGTTCCATACGGAGCATTTCCTGTCCCATCCAGGTTAAGGGCATAAACCTGAATTTCACTCTCACAGAGTGAGTCTTTCCTCTTCATTTCTCCATTTCATATCTACCATCTTCCTTGGGCTAATTTTCTTCATACCCAGTCAGATCCTTCTAACTGGGGCATTTTTATATAGCCCAAATTTGGTGTGTTTTCTTTGCCACTAAGCTCGACCATAAGCCGGCTTAGTAGCAAAGAAGGGCATCTGTAAACACCCCAAATTTTTACTCATCTTCTTGACATCGCCCTCAATCGGCACATTTCCATTCTCCGGAATCAATGAAGGGCAAAATGGTCATTTTCTGAGTTAAACCTTGCAGAAAGTTCTAAATTTCACTCTTGAGCCTCAAAATTTCTATATTTAGGATCAGAGACATCTTCAAATTGCCAAATTTCAAAATCCTCTTTCTGGACAAAAAGTTAGAATTTCCAAGTCTAAGCTCAGAGGGACATTTCATTGAAACATGTCTTTGCATCGCATTGCATGAACACTTTGCATCATTTTACTGCATAGCATGTCATTTTGAGATCCAGAACTCCTGATTTTCAAAATTGTCAATCCAGATTTGATTTTTAAACTTTTTCAAAATTGATTTTTAAAACCCTGGGATTTCAAAATTGCCAATCTTTCCCATTTTACCCCCAGGACTTTGAATTGCAAAATTTTTTCTCAAGAAAAACAATTTGGATATTTGGATATTGATTTTAAAGATTTTATCTCAAAATTTTTGCAAAAAGATTTTAAATCTCCTTACAAAATTTTTTTTTTTATCCATATTTTGTCGTGAAAAACCAAATTTTCCAAATTCTTGAAAATAAATAATGTTTTATCTCGAGCGGGACCCACCTTTTAACTAGCATCATACTAAGACCCCCAGGTAAGTTTCCTATTCTCAAGCGGGACCCACCCGAAGTTCATACCAATTTGCAAATTTTTCTTTTTAATTTCTCAATATTTATTTATTTATATTTCAGTTAGTGGGCCCACACACATGTGGCACCCCATTTTAAAATAAAAGGTTTTATAAAACAAAATAAAGCTTTATTTTCAAAAAAAATTTTTAAAGATGGCTAAGGTGGCATCTCCCATTTATTATTATCATTAAATATTTTTTTTTATATCACTATTCATTTTTTTTTAGAAACAGTTTTTAAAAATGCTTAGTTATCTAAGACTTAGGTCAACAAACCCAAAATGATTTTAAAAACCTAAGATTTTGTGCAGCTTCTAAAACGGCGAGTTTTCAAAATTCAGTTACAAAAATTTCAAAAGTTTTCAAAAAAACAAATTTTGTAACGGAAGGGAGAGCTGCGTTTTCTTGTGAGAAGGGAAAGTTTTAAAAAGAGGGAGGCAGGGCATTCACAAAGGGGGGGGATTTGAATTGGAGATTTTCGGTTTTTGCAGGGGGCTCCCAAGGTGGAAAAAAAAGGCGTTTTCACCTTCTTCAGCCCCAGCCATTTTGTGATCGAGATCCCTCTTCAGCCACTACAGCCCAGCGGCAGGGGTCATCCACCTCCAAGGTCTGCAGTTTATCTTTCTTCAGCCCCATTCAGAAGAAATCTAGCAGTTGGCTTCACCATTCATCCTCTGCCCACCAGCAGAAAACGACATCCAGCATCGCCCCTTTCATTCAGCCCAACGGTTGCTGCCCACCATTCCTTCAGCCGCAGGAGAACCTGTCGTCCCCTTTCATTCAACCCATCCGCAGGAGGATCAGCTGCCGCATTTCATCTTCTTCAACCTTCCACCTCCAACAGCCAACGGCTTCCATCACTCTTCAACAGAAGAACCAACGACCCCTAGCAACCGATTCTGGATATTAGGTTGCCCCCCCTTTCAATCTATTGGTTTTAAAAAGCCCATCTAAGAGGTGCATAGCCCAACGACCAGGTGAAGTTCTCATTACTACACTCTCGTCTTTGTTTTTGTTTTTTTTATTTTTCTTTGATAATCCTTTGTCATTACATAACCAGATTATATGAGCATTTGTCATCTGTGATTTTTCGCAAAACCACTGAATTAATCAATGGATTTTGCTTCTTTAGTTACTTTTTGTATTGAGGATCGAGAAGCCTGAGCAATGACTTCATCAATCTCTTTTTTATTACTCTGTTTAAACCAAATTATCCTTCTTAATACCCTAGCCAAATAATTTTTTTTAAGATTCATCATTTTTTTTTTTATGTCATCTCATACAGTGTGCCTTCGGTTTCATTCATATAGTTGAATATTTCTTCAGCAAATAGAAGTTGTCATGGGAATAAACACCTCATTCAGTTTCCTGTTTGCATACAGCATTCTGTTTGAAATAAATTTTTTTTTTTTACATAACTCCCTTGTTAGGCGTGAGCATCCCCTTTTCCTCTCACGACTTCTGCATATTTTTTTCAAAACAGTGATTAGATGGCCATATCCAATCGATGTCCGGGGGGACTCATCGTACAAGAAATGGGGCCCTTAACTTAGGCCCAACAATCTAAATTTTATTCTTCTAACTTTCAATTTTTTGTATTTTCCTGTATTTTATTTTAGTTCATTATATCATTTCTGTCATTTAGGTGATAGGTATATCTGCAGAAATTTTTAGCTTATCTTAATTCAGGTTCTCCTAGTGAAAAGAAGCTTGACATTGAATTCATTATCATCTTGCGTTACACAGCACCCTACAGTTTCCTGTGCCTTGGTCTCTGCTGGAAAAGCCTAAAATGGGAATCTCAAAAAGTCCAGTTTATTTTTTTTAAAAAGTTCCTCTTATGCTGTCTATGCTTTAACATTGAATTTCTCTATACTTTAGGTAATTGGAAAAGTTTGAGTTGCTGCCATCCACATGTTGCTTCATCCACTGCACATGTAGGATTCATTGTATCACAATACAATCACTTGTACATGAAAGGGCTGCATTTGCACAGCAGCACCTGTGTTTTATTACTTTGCTATGTCAACATCCTTTTCCACTTACTTTATACCTTCATCATTAATTCATCTCCACACAATCAACTGTGTTCTCATGAAATGTTGCTGTCAAATATATAAGCCTAAGAGGATAGGCTTACTACTCATATGGTGACCCTCTTGATAAAACCGTAGGATGTGAGTAGTCATTCTCTTTTCTGCAGGTATCCAGTCTTGATAAACAGCCACCTTCATGAACGGATATATCCATATCCGTTCTTGATCTCTATACCATCCTTTGCACGCGTCATTATTGATATATAGGGAAGCTCCATACCCGATTTTGTTGCGAAATATGTTGTAATTTGGGAAATATGGCTGTGTAAAATCCCTTACAGAAATTGTATATACATATATTTTCTGGTTTTACCCATTATGTGGAATTTCTATTAAACATATATGTCTTCTCATTATATGTATATATGTATCTATATATATGTATATCTATTGTATATCTACCTATATGTATACGTGTATATGTATATATGGATATATATATGTATATATATATGTATATATATACTTATATATATATATACCCCTTCACGAGTATTTGCTATTACATGCATTTTTCTTTTCTCTTACTCTTGTAAATATATCATCATTTGATTTATGAGATTGATATTCAAATTCCTGTTTTATGAAGTTATGTTGGAACTTCATCATTTGATGCTACAATTTCTGTTTTATGAAACTATGGGCTGGAATATCATCATTTAATTTATGAGCTTGATGTTCAACATTTTTGTTTTATGAAGTTATGGCTGGAACTTCATCATTTGATTTATGAGCCTGATATTCAAATTCCTGTTTTATGAAGTTATGTTGGAACACCATCATTTGATTTATGAGATTTTGTCTAGCTTGCTGTTAAAATCCCTGTTTTATGAAGCTATGGCTGGAACATCACCCTTGGTTTTATAAAATTTTGCTTAGCGTAGTGCTACATTCTTGTTTGCTATATCACCCCATTTGCAGCACCAATTATACATATTATTTCATCATTTTCCACGACATTTTCACCTATTCACCAAGCTTTTCATATCCTTTTCATGATATCCTTGAAATAGCCCATGATGCTTCCACAACCCATTTCCTGCACATATTCATTTTCTGCTGCAAGTGTGCAGTCTTGATATTTGGCCATATTCATGAACGGATATCTCTATATCCAATCGTGATCTCCCAACCAGCTTTGGCGTGCTTCATTATGGATATATAGGGAGGCCCTATACCCATTTTTACTGGAAATTGCATTATAATTTGAGAAGTATAATTGTGTGAAATCACCTACAGAAACTGCATATACCTGTAATTTCTGGTTTTACCTATTATACGTAATTTCCATTAGTATGTACATATTTTCTCATTATATGTATATATATATCTATATATATATATATTTATCTATATGTATACGTATATATGTATATATATATGTATATATATATATATACATAGATATATATTTATATATATATATATCTTCATGTGCTCTTATTTTCATGTATGAACATCCATATATTTTCTCATATAGTTACACCTCCATCGTTACATGACATTTAGCACCTATTTTAGCATTTTGATATATGTATATGTCTCTTCGTGGTATATATTATATATATATGTCTATTTCCTTGTTTATTTTGTAATAACTCTCATTTTGCAGGAAAATCTAGAAGAGGTTGATTCCTTGGCTCCAATTCAATTTTCTTTTACTTTATGTTATGCAATGTAACAATCCGATGTAAACCTTGGAATAAGATTTACTTTTACTGCTTAGATTAGGCCGCATCTCATATAGTTTGATTTCAGTAATATCCTGATTCTATGATGCATATATCTCAATTTTCAAAAACCACTGTGGATGAACACGAATGGCACGTGCACCAACTCTTAGAGAGTTGATGAACTCAGTGGAGTCCATATTTACGGCCCTAGTCGGAATATGGACGAGACCCAAATCCATCATCTCTCTACCAGTCACATTGAGCCTACACTCTTAGGCTATCTTGAAAATGCACCTCATATTTCCAATGATTTCAAAATATTGTGAATTAATTCAAATAAACCCTGAATATATTCATGGCCACAGTCAGAATATGTGAAGGATTTATTTTAGTCTAATCCACATTTTTCCAATAAAGTTTTCAAAAAGTTTTTCAAAGTGCATTCATTCATTCAAATCATCTGCATTATTCGTTTTTCTCATGATTTTCTCAAAAGATTTTCACTTCATGGAATCGATGTTCTCAAGAAACTATGATGATATTCGGAGTTGGATTTCCCAAATCAAATGTTTTCCTGTGGTTTTCCTTAAAAAGTTATTTCCTTAAGATTCTTTTCAAAGGAATTTCTCATTTTCTGAAAATCCAAATTGATTTTCAGATATTTAAAAAAAAAAAAACAGATTCTCAGGATTTCAATTTCCTAAGTTTTGAATTTCCTTCTCCAATGAATCTTTCCTATAAATTTTCCCTCATTTTCCTAAGAAAATTCTCAAAGTCTGAGTTTTCCCGATAAGTATTTTCCGTTTCAAAAAGTTCATCTTTTCTCAAGAATTCCTTCCATTTTCCTGAGATTATTATTTCTTCATAGTTTTCCAAGTCTTTACAAATTTTCTCAAAATTTTCCTGAGATTCTCATTTTTCCAAGTCTTTATAAATTTTCTCAAAATTTTCCTGAGATTCTCATTTTTCCAAGTCTTTCTAAGCTTTCTCAAAAATTTCCTGAGATTCTCATTTTTCCAAGTCTTTATAAATTTTCTCAAAAATTTCCAGAGATTCTCATTTTTCCAAGTCTTTCTAAGCTTTCTCAAAATTTTCCTGAGATTCTCATTTTCTAAGTCTTTATAAACTTTCTCAAGATTTTCCCGAGATTCTCATCTAAACTTTCTCAAGATTTTCTTGAAATTCTCATCTCTTCAAGATTTTCTAAGTCTTTATAAACTTTCTTGAGATTTTCAAACCTTCTTCGCCTGAGTTTACTGAGAGATTGATTTCCATCTTTTTCCTGAGAAATACTTTTCAACTTCAAATATTTTCTAAGCATACATCATATTTTCCAATTTACATTTTCCAAAATTCTCATAGCACATGCCTGAATTCTCTGTGCATTTAGGAAAGAACAAGATTTCGGTAATTTCACTAAGTCAAGCACAATTTTGGTCCTTGGTTCGATTACCCCTGTTAAAGGCGGCAGGAACGGTCGAACCTCGTACCGACAGGTCGAGTCCCATCCCATGGATTTTCCCGCAATTTTCAATACGGAGGCGAGTATTTCAAAACAATTTCCAAAATCCGGTCAAGTTTGAAATCACGAAAGCATTTTCCTCTCTCTTTCGCAAGGAAGGGAAGACTGGAAAAAATTTTGCGACGATAACAGGTTTGGCAACCGTGATGGGACCTGTCCTTGTCTGACCTAAATTATGCTTGACTTAGTTCAATTATCAAAATTATGTTCACAACATGTCAGCTCTTTACTTTTTATATCATGTGAGCCTAGGAGCCTAGATTCTGACCTAGCTGACATTGACTGCATATAGACTAGGCATGGTTTGGTAGGACCAGATTGAGGAGATGTTTTCATGCTCACATAGATTTAGGTCTAAATACAACTCTCCTCAATTTAGGATCTGAATGCAAACAATGTATGCTTCTTCAAATATTTTCAAAAGTCTATCTCTCTAGGATTTAGAGCCCTCTATTTCTTGCATGTGATCATTTTTTAAAATCTCCATTACCTATCATTACCCGGTCTTCACGTTGCTGGGCTCTCTTCCAGAACCCTAGTTCGGGACAGAGCCTCACAACTGGGCCAATTATTTGGGTTAACACCCCCTACCACGTACCGCGGGCCACAGTCCGAAGTATATCGGTAGGTGCTCAAGGATGTTGGAAAACCTTACCTTAGAACTGGAGTTGAAATTATATGCCACGTACCTCGAATTTCGTTCGGGTATATCGGCATAACTGGATTGGACAAAGATGATCTGAACCTAGAGTTAGGATTAGGGTCCTATAGCTGTTTTCAAATGGATGCATTTAGAGTCAGCCTTTTAGGGAATGCTGAATGTGCATAAATGTTTGTGCAGGATGTGATTGTATGTGTGTTATTTCCTCAATTCTTTATATTTCCCAATGTTTTCCAACTTATTAGGCCTTTTTCAAATATCCTTATTTTGCACGAGATATTTTTCTCAAACCCTGGATGATTTTCTCAAATATCCCATTTCTTTGAAAACTCCAGGTAATTTTACATTCTACCTTTCCACTGGATCTCGAAGTTTCCAGTTACATTTTTTTTTCCTGCAAATTTTTTCCAAAATTTCACAATTTCCTAAGTCTCATTCTGAGTCTTTCTCTGTTTTCAGTTCGATGGCATCCAGTCAAGTCGATCCTATCTTTCCTGAAGGTCACATCTCCTTCGAGGTGCGGCAAGGTCGTCCTGAACATTGAGCCCTTAGCACCGGAACTTTCATTCCCCGGTAGTATTATTCTTGGCTAAAAAGCTTTTCCCAAATGTTCCCGAACCATTTGAGCGAGTGCGGATTAGAATTGACATCAGCAGTTGGGAAGCAGACCATCAACGGTAATTTGATCCATGCAATGGCGGAGCGATGGAATCCTCGAACATGTACATTCTGGTTCCCATGGGGAGAGATGACCGTTTTAATGGATGAATTTTCAGAAATCATGGGGTTACCAGAACCAGCCGGTCAGCCAAGCGATCCATTAGAACATCAATTCCTGATCAATGTCAAGGGTTTGGACCCCCGAGACTCCTTAGCTCGTATGACAGGCCGCCGATCCTGGCCCTTGATCCAGTTGGAGGGGAATGAATATGTCGATCTGCTCGAGTTGTATCGTCAATACGGGACCTTCGTCGAAATCAGTTCGCTATCCAGGACAGCTAAAGAAAGGATTCAGAATGCAATGGTTTTATGCACTGTAGGATTATCCCTCTTCCCAGACGGACAAAACTATATGGACATCAGAATAATTCAACTTATGAGAAGATGGGGAAGTCGGCAAACCAATCGCCTCTCCATAGCCATGGCAGCGCTCGCTTTCCTATATCGAGGTCTGACTCGATTCTCACTTGGAGAATCCATCTTAGTCGAAGGATGCATCTACGCACTTCAATCCTGGTTCTTTCAGCATGTTCCAGCCCGAACAAGCTCTTTCAGATAAAATGGTCAAGAACTTCTTCCAGTGGCACAGTACCGGTCTATGATCAACAACATTCAAGAAGATGATGTAGTCTGGGACTATTTTGATCGGCAACTATCTCCTCCCAGATACACCTATGCTTATGGCAAGAGGTTCAAGTTACTGGGCCCATTCTTCTGCACTTACTACCAACCAGAGAGATGTGTCTGGCAGTTCTCCCAGAGACAGCAGTACGTCGAAGCCCGATTGTTATCAGGAGTTATGGCAGAGTTTGATCTCACTTTCGCGCAATGGTTCGGGGCATATCATTTTGCCCGCTACGGCTGGGATTCCTTTGTCTCTCTTAAAATCTTTCCTGGTCCTAGAGTGTCTGCTGATTATCGTGAATGGTGGCAAATTGTTTGTCCTCCACCTCTTTGTCAAGATCAATAAAATCATGTTTTCTCATTTTAATAAAATTCTCTCTTTTTCTATTGTGGTTTGACGACCTCGCCTAGGTAACAAGGCATATTTTGTTGATTGTTTCTCATATTGACAACACAATTGTCGTGATTCTCGCGACGACTTAGTCCCTAGTATTGGGACATCTTCTTCAAATTGTCTACCATATTTTCAATAAATATTTCTTCCAAAAGCCAATTCCTTCATAATCTAATCAGGTCTTTGCCCTGCAGAGAGAGCATCCATAGCAAATCTGAGAGCATCCGCAGCATTTGATGGTTCAAACAAGGTCAGGAAAAAGAACCACATCACCTCAACACTCCTCACCCTCAGAAGGAGAAATGGATCATCCCGTGAATCAAGATCAACAACAAGAGGATGATGGCATAGATCCGCAGATGTATGCCATGTTCCAAAAGATGATGAATAAAATGATGAGTGAACAGGCTGGGACTAGTGCAGAAAAAAATCAATTCAGAGAAAAGTTCCACGGGCACAAGAATAAGAAGGCTCCCAAGAAGCAGATTCAGTCAGAAGAAATCTCAGATGAATCTGAATCAACTGAAGACACTGAGGAAGAATATGAGGTGCCACCGGCATTTCAGAAACGTGGGCGAGAACAAAGGAGGAGTCGCAAAGCAAAGAATCAAGTTACAGAAGAACCCCTACAGTCGCAATTCAGAGAAATGGCCCGAGTTGTTAAGGATCTCCAAGCCCGTGACAAGGGCAAGAAAGTCTTCACCAGTGAGGACTTCTATGATGGCCTCGAAGGGGATGATGATCTCGAAAACCTTCCCCAAAAATTCATCAAGTTCGATGGTTCTGGCGATCCGAAAGCCCATCTCGCCACTTTCTTCGCAGAATGCTCAAGATTCAAGAGAGATAACAGAGCATTGTTCCTGTGTTTCCCTCGCAGCTTGGAAGCAGTTGCAGCTAAATGGTATGCTGAGCATATCAATCCCATCGAGCTCAAGGAGTTCGATAAAGTGGTGAATTTATTTATTGAACGCTTCTTGTTCAACACAGAAGCACTCCCGACATTAAGTCATCTCTGCAGTCTGAGGCAGAATGAGAATGAAAAAGCACGGGACTTCATTCACAGGTGGAGGTCAGCCTGTAATAAAATGAGAGATCCCATTTCAGAAAGGCACGCCCTGTCTCTAATCCTCAACAATTTTTCGCAGCCATTAAGAGGATTAATCTCTACTGCACCGTCCAGGACTTTCATTGAATTAACTGAGCGAGCAGAATGGCTCGAGCTGAGCGTAGAAATTGGAGTCTATGAAGGCTTCACTTTTTCCAAAAGTAACCCCCAAAGTGAGCAGAAGAAGAAAGCTCACTTCACCTTCTCTGCCAATAACAACAACAACAATAGCCGAAATCAGTACAAAGGGCAGAAGAAAGATTATTGTTACGACGCAGGCAATTCCAACAATAAAGGAGATCAGAAAACAAAGCCTGTTCCTCAATACAGCAAGCCTTCCCAGCAAGACTAAGGGCCGAAACTGCGTGAAAAAGTTAAACATGAAGGATGGAGTTATGACCGAAAATTCACTCCTCTCGACCAATCACTCGAAGATGTGCTCGAGTATATGCTGTCGAAAGAAATGGTCAAGTTGCCTAGATTGGTCGATCCCCCTGTGCCTATGGGGAAATGGAAGGATCAATTTTGCAAGTTCCATAGAACAGTGGGACACAACACTGAGAACTGTTTCGTTCTCAAGAATATTGTGCAGGATCTTATTGACAAGAATTTATTGGTAGAAGAAGAAGAAGAAGAAAAAATGGACATTCTTAAGCAGCCTTTTCTTTCACACATCACAGCAGTAGTGTCCGCACAACCATTCTTACCGCATGATCACATCAAGCCATGTTCTGCACAAGATCTCCAGGTTCAGCACCAGGTGTCAGTACTACGACAAGCAGCTCCTGATTCTAAGAAGATGGATCTAATCTCAGCATTGGGCAAGATGAAAATTTCTGAAGCACCTGTAAAGTCAGTCCCCAAGTCAAAGGGACTTCCTGATTTTCTAAATCAAATCATCAAGCCCAAGCCGGAGAATTCAAGTCAGAAGCCTCTGACCACTCTATCCAATGTTTTCATTCTTGATTTGGCCAAGAGTTCCTGCAAGCATCAGCAAGTACTGGATGATCTGCTCAGAAAGATCAAAGTTAAGCCCAGTACCACTCCTGAAGACATGGCACAAATAGTGAATTCGGCCATGACCAACGCGCCAATCACTTTCTCGGATGAGGACCTTCCAAAGCCTCATTCCTTTCACAATAATGCTCTTTACATCGTCGTTCGGGTCAGGGGAATGACAGTACCCCATGTGCTAGTAGATGGAGGCAGCAGCCTCAATATATGTCCTGAAATGACCGCAAAAACGCTAGGCATTAAGGAAGAAGAATACATTCCAGACCCTATCACCATCTATGGGTTTGACAACCATGGTCAGACGGCAAAAGGCAAGATATTCCTGGAAGTATTCATTAATTATTCGGTACATTCAGTACTTTTTCATGTGGTCAATGTGTCACCCACTTACAATTTGCTGCTCGGAAGGACATGGATTCATAATGCAAATGCAGTACCTTCCACCTTACATCAATGCGTAAAATGGTCAAAAGGTGGAATGATTACAACCGTGCTCGGAGAGGACCCGGAAGAAAGGCTCCCACAGCCTATGATTCCTCGACCATCATTCACTGCAGATATTCCTAGCATCAGAGAGAATGAAGAAATCAGTCTCGGAGAAAGTCAGGAAATACTTCAGGCAACATCAGAATTATCCCTGCATACTGTAGCCATGACCCGATGGAGAGGTCCCAAGTTCTTCAAGATTGGAGGTCGTGTCAGCTACGACACTGTCAAAGATCATCCATTGTTTCCACAATTCATGAAAGCAAGAAAGGGATTTGATTTACTTCTAAAGCATGGTTATCAACCCTTTAAAGGACTGGGCAAAAATGAAGATGGTTGTGTCGAGCCAATGATCCAAAAGCATCGTCCCCACAGGGCAGGATTAGGGTTTTCCGGCGGGAGCTCACCAAAGAAGACTGTTTTTGTTAGAGGGGCACATTGAGAATCGTTGTTGCATTTCCTTTCTATTCCTTTCAAAATAAATGTCTCAATGTCTTTTTGAAATCAATAAAATGTCAAAGTTTCTTTGTCTATCTGGATGCCATCTATTTTCCTTCTCTATCTCCTCATTATATAACTCAAATGTCATTTTATGCATAATTCTTTTTAAATGATTGTTTGTCGTATGATGAACGATTTTTTTTTTCTAAATCCAATTTCTTATCCAAAATTTCAGAAATGTCTTCCCGAACAATCAAGAAACTCGTTATCAATCCAAAGGCTTTCCAGAAATCGGCAACAATTCACCGAGTCAAAGCAAGCACAGGAGATGACAAGGTTGCAAAGCAGTTAGATGATTATGCAGAATTTGATCCGTCTCTTCAGGAATTACCAGAGTTCACCTCAGTTCAGAAGCAAGATGAACCATCTGCTCTAGTGCAAGATCCTACTGAAGATGTCAATATCGGCTCAGAGGAATATCCCAAGATTCTCAAGATCGGTACCAGTCTAAGTCCGGAAGAGAAAGAAAGACTTACAAATTTCCTCAAGCAACATGAAGAAGTGTTCGCATGGACATATGAAGATATGCCGGGCTTAGATCCCAAATTGGTCGAACACCGACTCATTTTGAAGCCAGATGTAAAGCCAGTTAAGCAAAAGCTGAGGAAAATGGATCCCAAAATAGAACAACGGGTCAAAGAAGGACTTGAAGATCTGCTCAAAGCAGGATTTATCCGACCTATTGACTATCCAGATTGGTTAGCCAATATTGTCGTTGTCCCAAAGAAAAGTGGCAAAGTCAGGATTTGCATTGACTTCAGAGATCTCAACAAGGCAACTCCGAAAGATGACTATCCACTGCCAAGCATTGATCTTCTGATTGACAGCACAGCAAGACATGCCATGTTGTCCTTCATGGATGGATATTCCGGCTACAACCAGATTAAGTTGGCCGCCCGCGACCAATCTAAAACTTCCTTTACTACGCCTTGGGGCACTTTTTGCTACACAATTATGCATTTTGGGCTCAAGAATGCTGGAGCAACATATCAACGGGCAATGGCCATTATCTTTCATGATCAAATGCGCAAAATCATGGATGCGTATGTTGACGATATTCTCGTGAAATCTAAAGAGGAAGAAGATCACCTCGAAGCTCTTGATCAAGTCTTTAAGCGACTCATTCTTTACAAGTTAAGACTTAACCCGCAAAAGTGTGTTTTTGGAGTCGAATCAGGCAAATTGTTGGGTTTTCTGGTCAGCAAAAAGGGAATTGAAGTTGACCCGGCCAAAGCAAAGGCTATCATTGATATGCCACCCCCGAAAAATCTCAGAGAGTTGCGTAGCCTTCAGAGACGCATGCAATCAATCCAGCGATTTATTTCCAACTTGGCGATGAGATGTGAACCTTTCAACCACTTGCTCAGAAAAGGAGTTAAGTTAGAATGGGGACCAGAGTGTCAGCAATCGTTCGATAGAATCAAGAAGTATCTTCTCAATTCTCCAATCCTGAAGCCGCCAGAATTGGGAAAACCTCTTTTGTTATACATCTCAGTCAATCAAGTTGCATGCGGCGGATTCTTGGCGCAGTACAAAGAAGGCAGCTTGATAGATCACGCCATTTATTATGTGAGTAAGACTTTCATAGACTATGAAAAGAGATACTCTCAAATAAAAAAGACCTACCTAGCTCTGGTGTGGATGTGTCAGAAGCTAAGACACTACCTGCTAGCATCAGAAGTCAAAATCTTGTCTAAACTCAATCCTCTTAAATACATCTTGGAGCAACCTTTTCTCAGCGGACGAGTCGCCAAATGGCAAGTCTTATTGATGTAGTATGACTTAGAATATGTCTCGCAGCAATCAATCAAAGGCCAAGCAATTGCAGATCAATTGGCAGATTTTCCTCTAGCAGAAGAGGTGAAAGCCGAAGATGACTTCCCTGATGAGCCAATTTGCAATATCCAGCAATTTCCAGTCTGAAATTTATTTTTTGATGGTTCTAAGAACATGGCTGGAATAGGTATTGGGATCTTATTAATCACTCCAGAGAAAGAAATGATTCCATTTTCTCTCAAGTTAGATTTTCAATGTACCCATAATATGGCTGAGTATGAAGCCCTGATTCAAGGTCTAAAAATTCTACTAGACTTCAATGTCAAGAGAGTGCACGCTTACGGTGACTTATTACTCGTCGTCAATCAAGTTCGAGCCGAATGGCAAGTGAAAGATCAAAAGTTATTCCCCTATCAGAAAATTGTTTCAACTCTTGTCAGCAAGTTTGAAGAATTTCAGTTATTCCACATCAAGAGAGATTTTAATCAAGTGGCCGATAGTCTAGCCAGTTTAGGCTCCATTATGGCATTCAGAAATGGAGAATCTTGTCACTCTTTTGAAATTGGCAGACTTGACCAACCTGCTTTCCTTCCGGCGGAACAAGTAAACCAGGCTGAGCAAAGGAAGAAACCTTGGTATTACAACATCAAAACTTTCATAGAAACCGATGAATTTCCTCCAGAACTCTCAAAGAAAGAGCAGCGAGCAATCCAGCGTATGTCCACTCGATATTTCATTTTGGCCAATGTCCTCTATCATCGTGGATTCAGCTCAGAGTATTCCAGATGTTTAGATAAAGAAGAAGCCAAAGAAGTCGTGCGAGAAGCACACGAAGGCATTTGTGGTGGCCACGTCGACTACCAAACCCTTGTCAAGCAAATCATAAGAGCAGGGTACTATTGGAAGACTATGCAACAAGACTGTTATAATTATGTGAAGAAGTGTGTGCAATGCCAAATACATGCACCTTCTATTCATGCTCCTGCAACATATCTGCAATCTGTTGTCTCTCCATGGCCGTTCTCTATGTGGGCCTTCGATGTCGTAGGTCCCATCACTCCTTCAGCTTCAAATGGCCATAAATACTTCCTTGCCGCAACAAAATATTTCACCAAGTGGGTAGAAGCTATCACTCTTCGCACAGTAGAAGGCCAACACGTGGTCTCTTTTATTCACAAGAGCATCCTTTGTCGTTTCGGCATCCCGTATGACATTGTATCAGATAATGGCAGTCATTTCAAGAATGAAAGAATGAAGACATTCTGCTCAAAGTTCAAGATTTATCATCATTTCTCTGCCCCATATTATCCTCAAGGGAATGGTCAGGCAGAGGCCACCAATAAGATCTTAATTCGTATCTTAGAGCGAACTGTGGAAACAGGTCGTGATTGGCATGAGAAGATCCACGATGCACTATGGGCCTACCGGACCACTATTTGCACTCCAACGAATGCTACTCCATCAGAACTGGTCTATGGAACAGAAGTAGTGTTGCCGCTACACGTTCAGAAGCCCGCTTTGAAATTCGCATCGCTTCTGCAATTACCTCTTGATCAATACCAGCAGTAGCGACTGGTACAGTTAGACTTACTCGACGAGAGAAGGTTAAAAGCAGCAGAGCATGCTCAATCCTATCGCCAGAGAGTAGCCAGGCAGTATGCGAAGTCTGTCATCGAAAGAAGATTCAAAGTCAATGATTTAGTACTTCGATCCACCGCTTATCTCAAGCATCGTCTAGGCGGCAAATGGCCACCAAATTGGGAAGGCCCATATGTTGTCAAAGAAGCATTACCCCGCAACTCATATTGGCTCATCAATGCCGATGGGGTAGAATTGCCAGATCCCATTAATGCTCGACACTTGAAAAAGTTCTACACTTGAAACATTTAGTCTCCTCTTGTAATCTTCCTATTTCCTTCAAATAATGATTCAACTTTCTTTCCCAGTTACACTGGGGCATTTTTAAAATTTTGTTCTGTATGCAGGCAGGATAAACAAATTCCTCATTTCACGCACTTGTGCATTCATGTGCATCAATTCATATTCATTTGCATTCAACTACATTAACAACAATCCAGTCAGTATTGGGATTTCAACAAACAGTCCCATCACAATTTCTAATGATTCAAAATTGGAAGGTAATCACCAATACTGAACTAAAACCCAGTGCTCGAACTGGTATTGTTTCAAAATCCAATGTTTAAACTGGTACATTTTCAAAATCCCAAACTTTTTGAAAAACCGAGTTCCAACTCGGGTTTTATTTCACATCATTTTCTTTTGTTGATCCGGGTTCCGACTCATGATCTCTATATATTATTCGAGCTCTGACTCGAACTCATCATTCTCCTTTGATCAATCCAAGTCATTTCAACCATCACGGTCTGTCAATTGCTCAAATTTGATATTTTGCCCACTAATTTCCAATTTCAATCTTTGGATCATGCAATTCTCCAATTCCGACCCCTGGGTCACCCAATTTCCAATTTCAATTCCAATTCTCAATTCTCAATTTTGACCTCCAGGTCTTTTAATTTCTAATTTTCGATCTTCGGGTCACTCAATTCTCAATTCTGACCTTCGGGTCACACAATTTCAACCTTTTGGTCTATTAATTACCAATTTCGATCGTTAGGTCATTCAATTATCCAATTTTGACCTCCGGGTCATCCAATTTCCAAACAATCAATTTTCCAATTTCCAATTTCGACCTTTGCGTCAATCAATTTCAATATCCAATTTCAATCATTTTCTCTTGCAAGAGACCCGTTTAGGGAGAGTTCGAGGGAACTCGTTCTTTCGCATGCTATCCAATTTGTTCACTTAGCCCCTTTTCAGGGAGAGTTTTGAAGGGACTCGTGTCTTCGTGAACCGTTTGCAAAACAATTCCCAATTTCACCCAAGGAACCCTTTTAAAGGGAGAGGCTCGACGGAGACTCGCTTTTCTTGTAAATTTCATACTAGGACATTTCCGTCATGAAGGACCCTCTTGTCAGGGAGAGTGTGATGGACTCGTTCCTTTCATGACTCAAATTTTCTGACCTCACTATTATCGGCCCCTTTCCAAAAGAGAAGCCTAATATTAGGAAGCTTTGACGAAAGCTTAATTTCTCTTCGAAAGTTCGTTTTGCAAACACCTCCTCTTCAGGGAAGAGAGGAGTATTTCCCATTTTCCATTCAGGTAAGGGCTAAGCCTGAGTCTCTCTTTTTGGGGAAAAAGAGAGGAGAATTTTCGTCACGGATGTATCGAGCCGAACCTCAAATGCTCTCTTTCACCCAAGATTTCAAGAAAATTTTGTCAATTTGTCAAATTATTTGTTGATTTCAGAATCTTTATTGCACAAATCTCTATTTACCTTTAACCTTACTTCCAAAAGAGTGAAGCTTTTGTGAAAAGAGATTCAGAATTCAAATTCTTTCTATTGGCCAACTAAAAGGATGAAGGATAAATCCTCGATATGGCCAGAAAAGAAGATTCAATGTTATTGAAAAGCCGTAGATGATCGATACTGATCGCAGTCAATGGAACATCTTTAAAGGCTACTCTTGCAAAGACGAGGCAGTGAAAATATCCTGAGCGCTAGGAAAAAAGAGCATTCATCAAAACCCTGTCTCCTTAGAATCACCTAAGCTGCCATTAAACATCCGCAAAAGGGATCTCTCACTTGTCGTCAAGATGAAGGCGAACTAAGCGAGTAGACCCCCGGGGCCAAAGAAGATTCGAAACATCTCCAAGATGACGGAGTTTGTGACGGATCCTTCTAGGGAAAGTCCAAAGCACTGTCGAGATGATAGCAGATGCGATGAACCTCTCAACAATCCCTAAAAGATATTTAATTTCAGCTATCATCCAAAGATCTCCAAACCCATCGTCTAAGAAGGATCAAAACATCTCCAAGTTGAAGGAGCTTGTGACGTACCCTTCCCCAAAAGAGAGCAAGAGAGGAAAAAGAAAGAGAGAAAAGTCAGAACATCTCCAAAATGAAGGAGAATGTAGCCAAAACACTAAAGAGCCAAAAGAGTGCAGCAAGATTATCATGAGAGAAGCTCCCAGGATATCAAACTGCCAAATCTACCAAGAATTTCTTTAAATTTATGAAATTCTATTATCAATATCCTTTCATCAACTGCTTTCATAATATCAAATTATCTTTCCTATTCATATCAAGGAAATTGATAGCTTCCTTAAAGAAGGTCAATTGCAAGCAATTTGGATTTCAAGTCTCGATTCTCCGAAGTGAACCTTGTTTGGAGGTAATGCTTTGGGTAGAAAGTAAGAAATATCTTTGCAATAATGTGCAACATCTTCAAAAACTTTGAATCAATAACAGAATTCTCAATATTTTGACAATATTTTCTAGCTATCCTGATGTGAAGTGAGAGCTCGATGTCTGTCCTTGATACATCCTGACACCAATTTTACATCCCTCTTAAGGACTTGATTCCTTCCCTTATTTGAGAGCATGAACTCTCAGATTGCACACTTCCCTGTGTCCCCACTGTCCCACCATAGACAGTTCCATTTCGGTTTGAGGTCGAACCAATAATCATTTTCTCGCAAAAGGCAATTTCAAAAGCTGATTTTAGTCTCAGCAATGAGACGTCCAAGATCAACCCCTTTTCAAGCTTTAGGGACCCCATTTTCCTTCCTTTTGCAAAACCCCTGTCGGATTTACTGTGCAAAATCCGAAGGTTCCATCATAGTCTCTTCCTTCGAGGATTCCACCCATTTTACGCCCAATCAGGATAAGGGTACAAACCTGAGCCTCCTTCAATGAGGTATTCCATTTTCCGCCCGATCAGGATAAGGGTATAAACCTGAGCCTCCTTCAATGAGGTATTCCATTTTCTGCCCGATCAGGTTAAGGGTCAAAGCCTGAGCTTCGTTCCATACGGAGCATTTCCTGTCCCATCCAGGTTAAGGGCATAAACCTGAATTTCACTCTCACAGAGTGAGTCTTTCCTCTTCATTTCTCCATTTCATATCTACCATCTTCCTTGGGCTAATTTTCTTCATACCCAGTCAGATCCTTCTAACTGGGGCATTTTTATATAGCCCAAATTTGGTGTGTTTTCTTTGCCACTAAGCTCGACCATAAGCCGGCTTAGTAGCAAAGAAGGGCATCTGTAAACACCCCAAATTTTTACTCATCTTCTTGACATCGCCCTCAATCGGCACATTTCCATTCTCCGGAATCAATGAAGGGCAAAATGGTCATTTTCTGAGTTAAACCTTGCAGAAAGTTCTAAATTTCACTCTTGAGCCTCAAAATTTCTATATTTAGGATCAGAGACATCTTCAAATTGCCAAATTTCAAAATCCTCTTTCTGGACAAAAAGTTAGAATTTCCAAGTCTAAGCTCAGAGGGACATTTCATTGAAACATGTCTTTGCATCGCATTGCATGAACACTTTGCATCATTTTACTGCATAGCATGTCATTTTGAGATCCAGAACTCCTGATTTTCAAAATTGTCAATCCAGATTTGATTTTTAAACTTTTTCAAAATTGATTTTTAAAACCCTGGGATTTCAAAATTGCCAATCTTTCCCATTTTACCCCCAGGACTTTGAATTGCAAAATTTTTTCTCAAGAAAAACAATTTGGATATTTGGATATTGATTTTAAAGATTTTATCTCAAAATTTTTGCAAAAAGATTTTAAATCTCCTTACAAATTTTTTTTTTATCCATATTTTGTCGTGAAAAACCAATTTTTCCAAATTCTTGAAAATAAATAATGTTTTATCTCGAGCGGGACCCACCTTTTAACTAGCATCATACTAAGAACCCCAGTTAAGTTTCCTATTCTCAAGCGGGACCCACCCGAAGTTCATACCAATTTGCAAATTTTTCTTTTTAATTTCTTAATATTTATTTATTTATATTTCAGTTAGTGGGCCCACACACATGTGGCACCCCATTTTAAAATAAAAGGTTTTATAAAACAAAATAAAGCTTTATTTTCAAAAAAAAATTTTAAAGATGGCTGAGGTGGCATCTCCCATTTATTATTATCATTAATTTTTTTTTTTATATCACTATTCATTTTTTTTTAGAAACAGTTTTTAAAAATGCTTAGTTATCTAAGACTTAGGTCAACAAACCCAAAATGATTTTAAAAACCTAAGATTTTGTGTAGCTTCTAAAACGGCGAGTTTTCAAAATTCAGTTACAAAAATTTCAAAAGTTTTCAAAAAAACAAATTTTGTAACGGAAGGGAGAGCTGCATTTTCTTGTGAGAAGGGAAAGTTTTAAAAAAAGGGAGGCAGGGCATTCACAAAGGGGGGGGATTTGAATTGGAGATTTTCGGTTTTTGCAGGGGGCTCCCAAGGTGGAAAAAAAAGGCGTTTTCACCTTCTTCAGCCCCAGCCATTTTGCGATCGAGATCCCTCTTCAGCCACTACAGCCCAGCGGCAGGGGTCATCCACCTCCAAGGTCTGCAGTTTATCTTTCTTTAGCCCCATTCAGAAGAAATCCAGCAGTTCACCATTCATCCTCTGCCCACCAGCAGAAAACTACATCCAGCATCGCCCCTTTCATTCAGCCCAACGGTTGCTGCCCACCATTCCTTCAGCCGCAGGAGAACCTGTCGTCCCCTTTCATTCAACCCATCCGCAGGAGGATCAGCTGCCGCATTTCATCTTCTTCAACCTTCCACCTCCAACAGCCAACGGCTTCCATCACTCTTCAACAGAAGAACCAACGACCCCTAGCAACCGATTCTGGATATTAGGTTGCCCCCCCTTTCAATCTATTGGTTTTAAAAAGCCCATCTAAGAGGTGCATAGCCCAACGACCAGGTGAAGTTCTCATTACTACACTCTCGTCTTTGTTTTTGTTTTTTTTATTTTTCTTTGATAATCCTTTGTCATTACATAACCAGATTATATGAGCATTTGTCATCTGTGATTTTTCGCAAAACCACTGAATTAATCAATGGATTTTGCTTCTTTAGTTACTTTTTGTATTGAGGATCGAGAAGCCTGAGCAATGACTTCATCAATCTCTTTTTTATTACTCTGTTTAAACCAAATTATCCTTCTTAATACCCTGGCCAAATAATTTTTTTTAAGATTCATCATTTTTTTTTTTATGTCATCTCATACAGTGTGCCTTGGTTTCATTCATATAGTTGAATATTTCTTCAGCAAATAGAAGTTGTCATGGGAATAAACACCTCATTCAGTTTCCTGTTTGCATACAGCATTCTGTTTGAAATAAATTTTTTTTTTTTACATAACTCCCTTGTTAGGCGTGAGCATCCCCTTTTCCTCTCACGACTTCTGCATATTTTTTTCAAAACAGTGATTAGATGGCCATATCCAATCGATGTCCGGGGGGACTCATCGTACAAGAAATGGGGCCCTTAACTTAGGCCCAACAATCTAAATTTTATTCTTCTAACTTTCAATTTTCTGTATTTTCCTGTATTTTATTTTAGTTCATTATATCATTTCTGTCATTTAGGTGATAGGTATATCTGCAGAAATTTTTAGCTTATCTTAATTCAGGTTCTCCTAGTGAAAAGAAGCTTGACATTGAATTCATTATCATCTTGCGTTACACAACACCCTACAGTTTCCTGTGCCTTGGTCTCTGCTGGAAAAGCCTAAAATGGGAATCTCAAAAAGTCCAGTTTATTTTTTTTTAAAAAGTTCCTCTTATGCTGTCTATGCTTTAACATTGAATTTCTCTATACTTTAGGTAATTGGAAAAGTTTGAGTTGCTGCCATCCACATGTTGCTTCATCCACTGCACATGTAGGATTCATTGTATCACAATACAATCACTTGTACATGAAAGGGCTGCATTTGCACAGCAGCACCTGTGTTTTATTACTTTGCTATGTCAACATCCTTTTCCACTTACTTTATACCTTCATCATTAATTCATCTCCACACAATCAATTGTGTTCTCATGAAATGTTGCTGTCAAATATATATTGTGACCCTCTTGATAAAACCGTAGGATGTGAGTAGCCATTCTCTTTTCTGCAGGTATCCAGTCTTGATAAACAGCCACCTTCATGAACGGATATATCCATATCCGTTCCTGATCTCTATACCATCCTTTGCACGCGTCATTATTGATATATAGGGAAGCTCCATACCTGATTTTGTTGCGAAATATGTTGTAATTTGGGAAATATGGCTGTGTAAAATCCCTTACAGAAATTGTATATACATATATTTTCTGGTTTTACCCATTATGTGGAATTTCCATTAAACATATATGTCTTCTCATTATATGTATATATGTATCTATATATATGTATATCTATTGTATATCTACCTATATGTATACGTGTATATGTATATATGGATATATATATATGTATATATATATGTATATATATACTTATATATATATATACCCCTTCATGAGTATTTGCTATTACATGCATTTTTCTTTTCTCTTACTCTTGTAAATATATCATCATTTGATTTATGAGCTTGATATTCAAATTCCTGTTTTATGAAGTTATGTTGGAACTTCATCATTTGATGCTACAATTTCTGTTTTATGAAACTATGGGCTGAAATATCATCATTTAATTTATGAGTTTGATGTTCAAAATTCTTGTTTTATGAAGTTATGGCTGGAACTTCATCATTTGATTTATGAGCCTGATATTCAAATTCCTGTTTTATGAAGTTATGTTGGAACACCATCATTTGATTTATGAGATTTTGTCTAGCTTGCTGTTAAAATCCCTGTTTTATGAAGCTATGGCTGGAACATCACCCTTGGTTTTATGAAATTTTGCTTAGCGTAGTGCTACATTCTTGTTTGCTATATCACCCCATTTGCAGCACCAATTATACATATTATTTCATCATTTTCCATGACATTTTCACCTATTCACCAAGCTTTTCATATCCTTTTCATGATATCCTTGAAATAGCCCATGATGCTTCCACAACCCATTTCCTGCACATATTCATTTTCTGTTGCAAGTGTGCAGTCTTGATATTTGGCCATATTCATGAATGGATATCTCTATATCCAATCGTGATCTCCCAACCATCTTTGGCGTGCTTCATTATGGATACATAGGGAGGCCCTATACCCATTTTTACTGGAAATTGCATTATAATTTGAGAAGTATAATTATGTGAAATCACCAACAGAAACTGTATATACCTGTAATTTCTGGTTTTACCTATTATACGTAATTTCCATTAGTATGTACATATTTTCTCATTATATGTATATATATCTATATATATATATATATATATTTATCTATATGTATATGTATATATGTATATATATATATGTATATATATATATATACATAGATATATATATTTATATATATATATATATATATATATATATATATATATATCTTCATGTGCTCTTATTTCCATGTATGAACATCCATATATTTTCTCATATAGTTACACCTCCATCGTTACATGACATTTAGCACCTATTTTAGCATTTTGATATATGTATGTCTCTTCGTGGTATATATTATATATATATATGTCCATTTTTTTGTTTATTTTGTACTAACTCTCATTTTGCAGGAAAATCTAGAAGTGGTTGATTCCTTGGCTCCATTTCAATTTTTTTTTACTTTATGTTATGCAATGTAACAATCCGATGTAAACCTTGGAATAAGATTTACTTTTACTGCTTAGATTAGGCAGCATCTCATATAGTTTGATTTCAGTAATATCCTGATTCTATGATGCATATATCTCAATTTTCAAAACCCACTGTGGATGAACACGAATGGCACGTGCACCAACTCTTAGAGAGTTGATGAACTCGGTGGAGTCCATATTTACGGCCCTAGTCGGAATATGGACGAGACCCAGATCCATCATCTCTCTACCAGTCACATTGAGCCTACACTCTTAGGCTATCTTGAAAATGCACCTCATATTTCCAATGATTTCAAAATATTGTGAATTAATTCAAATAAACCCTGAATATATTCATGGCCACAGTCAAAATATGTGAAGGATTTATTTTGGTCTAATCCACATTTTTCCAATAAAATTTTCAGAAAGTTTTTCAAAGTGCATTCATTCATTCAAATCATCTGCATCATTCGTTTTTCTCATGATTTTCTCAAAAGATTTTCACTTCATGGAATCGATGTTCTCAAGAAACTATGATGATATTCGGAGTTGGATTTCCCAAATCAAATGTTTTCCTGTGGTTTTCCTTAAAAAGTTATTTCCTTAAGATTCTTTTCAAAGGAATTTCTCATTTTCTCAAAATCCAAATTGATTTTCAGATATTTAAAAAAAAAAAAACAGATTCTCAGGATTTCAATTTTCTAAGTTTTGAATTTCCTTCTCCAATGAATCTTTCCTATAAATTTTCCCTCATTTTCCTAAGAAAATTCTCAAAGTCTGAGTTTTCCCGATAAGTATTTTCCGTTTCAAAAAGTTCATCTTTTCTCAAGAATTCCTTCCATTTTCCTGAGATTATTATTTCTTCATAGTTTTCCAAGTCTTTACAAATTTTCTCAAAATTTTCCTGAGATTCTCATTTTTCCAAGTCTTTATAAATTTTCTCAAAATTTTCCTTAGATTCTCATTTTTCCAAGTCTTTCTAAGCTTTCTCAAAATTTTCCTGAGATTCTCATTTTTCCAAGTCTTTATAAATTTTCTCAAAATTTTCCTGAGATTCTCATTTTTCCAAGTCTTTCTAAGCTTTCTCAAAATTTTCCTGAGATTCTCATTTTCTAAGTCTTTATAAACTTTCTCAAAATTTTCCCGAGATTCTCATCTAAACTTTCTCAAGATTTTCTTGAAATTCTCATCTCTTCAAGATTTTCTAAGTCTTTATAAACTTTCCTGAGATTTTCAAACCTTCTTTGCCTGAGTTTACTGAGAGATTGATTTCCATCTTTTTCCTGAGAAATACTTTTCAACTTCAAATATTTTCTAAGCATACATCATATTTTCCAATTTACATTTTCCAAAATTCTCATAGCACATGCCTGAATTCTCTGTGCATTTAAGATAGAACACGATTTCGGTAATTTCACTAAGTCAAGCACAATTTTGGTCCTTGGTTCGATTACCCCTGTTAAAGGCGGCAGGAACGGTCGAACCTCGTACCGACAGGTCGAGCCCCATCCCATGGATTTTCCCGCAATTTTCAAAATGGAGGCGAGTATTTCAAAACAATTTCCAAAATTCGGTCAAGTTTGAAATTGCGAAAGCATTTCCCTCTCTCTTCCGCAAGGAAGGGAAGACGGGGAAAAATTTTGCGACGATAACACTTCGTTATGACCAAGGAGTTCAAATATTCCTTGGTCTAACCTCTGACAAAAAATCAACCCTTGTGTTGATCATGTCTCCAAAAATAAAGTTTTTCAAACCATTATATTGAAAGATCAACCCTTGTGTTGGTCTTATCTTCCAAAATGAGTTTTAAATTCAAAGATCAATCCTTGTGTTGATCTTATCTTTCAAAATGGATTTTAAATCTTTATATTCAAAGATCAACCTTTGTGTTGGTCTTATCTTTCAAAATGGATTTTAAATCTTTATAGATCAACCCTTCTCTTTCAAAGTGGATTTCAAAACCTTTATATTCAAAGATCAATCCTTGTATTGATCTTATCTTCCAAAATGGATTTCAAATCTTTTTATTCAAAAGATCAACCCTTGCGTTGGTCTTATCCTCCAAAATTGATCTCAAAACTTTTCAAAGATCAACCCTGGTGTTGTTCTTGTCTTTTAAAATGGGTTATAAATCATCATATTCAAAGATCAATCATTGCATTGGTCTTATCTTCCAAAAATGGGTTTTAAATCATTATATTCAAAGATCGACCCTGTGTTGGTCTTATCTTCCAAGATTGGTTTTTAAGCATTATCTTCAAAGATCAACCCTTGTATTGATCTTGTCATCAATTTCGAACTGTTATTCTTAGAAATTAGATCTATTGTTGATCTTCTTCTTCAAAATTAAGTATTCAAAACCATTGCCTTCGAAAATTAACCCTCATGATGATCTTTCATGTTTGATTTAAAGGATCAGATCTCGCGCTGATCATTCTTCTTGTGGTGGATTTTCTTCTCCCAAAATGATTTCTCATTTATCTTTTAAAAAAACATTTTCCTTCCAAGATCCCATATGCAGGCAGGATCGAAAAAACTCCTTTTTCTCAAATCTTATAAATTTTCAGTTAATTTTTGGTATTTTTTATCTGTTTCGGTCATTTTATTCATATTTTATCAAGTTTACATCAATTTTATCAAGTTTTATCAAGTTTATCAAATATTTCCTAAAATTCCATTAAATTTTATCAAATCTTAGCACGGCTTTTCAGGCTTAAAACCTTATCCTGAACGGTCGTGTGGGGACAAAATCCTCGACAATGATATGACTGAATGATAGAAATGAGGAAATCGCGATGGGACTTTGGGTAAAAGATCCCAAGATGGTGAAAGATAAGAATTTTGATCAAGTCTCATGAGTGAGACATGATCAACCTTTTGGAATGACTCAGGTTTTTAGCCCTTAACTTGGATGGGATGAAGATAGATTAAGATAATTTGGATGGGGAAAGGAATATTAGCAGACCTCGATGGGACATTTTTGAGAGAAATGCCTCACGAGATGAAACTTAAGCATGATCCTTTTCTGGATGGATGTACAAAGAGCATGGATTCCTTTGTGGGAAAAACCATGATGGGACGGGGAGGATTACCTCGTCGAAACGAGGCTCAGGTTTAACCCAAACCTGAAAGGAAGGTACCTCATGGAACGAGGCTTAGGCTTCACCCTTATCCTGAAAGGGGCGACCATACAGCATCCTCGAACGAGGAAGCCGTGATGGGACAACAAATGCATCGCAAAAGCGAGATTCAGGTTTTACCCTTGACCTGAGTGGGGGGGAATCGCACGAAGTTCTCAAGTGAAGAAACTGTGGAAGGACTAGAAAGGATATCTAGTCGAAAATGAGACTCAGGTTTAACCCTAACCTGAACGGAAAGATACCTCGTGGAACGAGGCTCAGGCTTAACCCTTAACCTGAAAGGGGCAACCATACGGAATCCTTGGATGAAGAAACCATGATGGGACCTTCGGAATTTGGACGAACAAATCTAGAAGGGGTTTGCGAGAAAAGAAAAATAAGAGATTCCCTAAAGCTTGAAAAGGGGATGATCTGGGGTGTCTCATCGCTGAGACTAAATCAGCTTTCTAAAAACAGACGACCTCTCGCAGAAGGTTTTTGGGCTATACCTCGAGGAGCGAGGTAACAGGTTTAATCCTTAGCCTAAATGGATACAGGATCCTCGAAGAGCGGGGAAACTGTGATGGGACCTCTAGACTTTGCACAACAAGTCCGAGAGGGTTTTTTGCAAAAGGATGAAAATGGGGGTCCCTAAAGCTTGAAAAGGGGTTGTTCTTGGGTGCCTCATTGCTGAGACTGAACATAGCTTTTGACAATAACAGGCCTTTTGTAAAAAGGTTCAGGTTTAGCCCTTATCCTGAGCGGGAACTGTCTATGGTGGGATAGTGGGGAACACAGGGAAGTGTGCAAATCTGAGTGCGCTCAGATCAGACGGAAGGAAAGGACTTTTCAGTCCTAAGGGGGGATGACGTCAGGATATGTCAAGATGGATATCAAGTTCACACTTCATTTTGGAACAATGAGAAAGTATTGCCAATAAGATGTCAAAATTGTAGTTGATCTAAAAATAATTGAATTGTGCATGAAAATATCACCTCTTTCTACCTAGAGTATTAGCTTCAATTGGGGCTAATTCTTGTAGAATCAAAAGTCAAATTCAAAGTTGTTGTTGTTGGGCTTCTTTAAGGAGGATATCAATTTCCTTGATATGAAAAGAGGGGAAATATTCTTAGTTTCATAAAAGCAATTGAGTGAAAAGACATTGATAAAAGAATATCACATAGATAAAGATGATTCCTGACAGTTTTGGGCAGTTTGATATCCTGGGTATTTCCCATGATGATCTTTTTGCGCTCTTTTGAATCATGGAGCTTTCTTGGGCTTTCTACATCATCCTTCATTTTGGAGATGTCTTGACTTTTTCTCTCTTTTTTCAGGAGAAGGGTACATCACAAACTCCTTCATCTTGGAGATGTTCTGATCCTTCATTTATCTAAGGGATTATATATGATGGTATTAGCTCAAAGGTCTTTAGATGATAGCTGGAATCAGATATCTTTTAGTGTTTGTCGGTAGGTCCATCACATCCGCCTTCATCTCGACGGTGATCCGAACTTTCCCTGGAAGGATCCGTCACAAGCTCCGTCATCTTGGAGATGTTCCAAATCTTCTTTGGCCCCGGGGGTCTACTCGCTTAATTCGCCTTCAGCTTGACGACAATTGAGAGATCCCCTTTGCGGATATTTAATTTACAGCTCAAATGACTGAGGAGACATGGATTGGGTAGGTTCTTTTTACTGCCCAGGATATTTCCACTGCCTTACTGCCAAAGAATGGTCTTTAAGAATGTGCCATAGCTATGATCAATATCAATTCGCTCATGGCTTTTCAACATCATCGAATTTTCCTTTGCTGGTCATATCGGAGATTTTTCTTCATCCTCTTTGTTGACCAACAAAAAAAGCTTGAATTTAGTTCTTATTTCGCAAAAGTCTTGCTCCTTTGGAAATAATACTAAAGGTAGTTTGAGGTAATTCTTTATATAAAAAAAAAAAAATTGAGATCAGCAATGACTTGATAACAAATTGGCAAAATATTCTTAAATCCTTGATGAAAGAGATCACCTGATATCGAATCGACATGTCCGTGACAAAATTCTCCTCTCTTTTTCCCCAAAAAGAGAGACGCAGGCTTAGCCCTTACCTGAATGGGAAGTTGGAAATACTCCTCTCTTCCCCAAAGAGGAGGTGTTTGCAAAATGGAACTTTCGAAGAGAAATTAAGCTTTTATCAAAACTCCCTATCTCTAGGCTTCTCTTATGGAAAGGCGGCCGAAAAACAAAGTTGATAAAGTATCACAGAGGGACGAGTGCATCACACTCTCCCTAGAAGAGGGTCCTCTGTGAAGGGGTTTTGCCAAAGATGAGAAAAACAAAGGGCCACAAAAGAAATGAGCTTCCGTCGAAGCTCTCCCTGGAAAAAGGGTTCTTTTGTCTAAAGTTGGTTGTTGTTTTGCAAACTGTTTGCGAAGAAAACGAGTCCCTTCAAACTCTCCCTGGAAGAGGGTTCTTGCGAACGAAAGATGGTTGCATGCGAAAGGAACGAGCTCCCTCGAACTCTCCCTGAAGAGGGTCCTTCGCAAGAGAAAAGATTTGAATTTTTGATAAAATGATGACCTGAAGGTCGAAATTGAGAATTTAGAGCTTGAATGATGAGGATTGGTTAGTACAAAGACTGAACCGGGAAGGCTAACTGATCAGTCAGCCAGACACTAGCACGAGTGCTAGATGCACCAGCACGAGCGCTGGATTTGAAGATGTACCAGCACGAGGGCTGGATTTTAAAAAATATACCAGTATGGCAGCTGGATTTAAAAAAATGACCCAGTACGAGCGCTGGGTTTTCGAAAATGCACACCAGCACGAGCATTGGGTTTTCAAAATGCACACCAGCACGAGCACTGGGTTTTTCAAAAGGAGAATTGAAAAATGAGACCGACATTCAAAGATACTCGAGAATTAAGCGAGAATGATTGTCGGTTGTGAACACCCCAAAATTTTCAAAATCTTTTAAATATTCCCTTTTTGCCCCTAAATTCATTTTTTGAGCAAATGAGTCATTTTAAATCTAAATTCCAGTTCATTTCTCAAGTTTTACTGAAATTAAAATTCCTTTTATATGTCTGACTTGATTTTGGATCTGGATCCATTGTCCAGATCCAAATCTGAGTCCCATTGTCCAAATTTTAAATTAAAATTACAAAAAATACCAAAAATAGTTTTTTATAGCTCGGACAGTCCATCCGACATCCGTTTGGATCCATTGCGTTGTATTCCTCAATTCGAGTTTTAAAAACTCGAATATTTAATCAAAACTTGGGTCCAAACCCACTTTCTGAAGAAATTTCTCCAAAAAGGTCTGAAATTCTCGGAGAAAGACTCTTTGTAAATAATTCTCAGAAAAATACAAAAAAATTAGTGTTTAAAAACTTAGTTCTCTTTTAAGATCTTAGTTTTCTACTACAAAAATACAAAAAAATGGAAAAAGCAATATAAAAATAAAAAAAAAAATTTTTGAGAAGGTAAATGGTTTTAAAAATTGAAAATTTGAAATTTTGCCAAAAACCTCTTTTTAAACCATCTTTTTACAAAATTTCTTTCAAGGGGGCCTTCTTTTGGGAATTTTAGAAAATCTTCGACAGCTTCTTCCCGCGCTCCCTCCTCTCCTTCCTCCATCGTTGATCTCAAAACCAACTCCTTCCTTTTTCACCTTTGATCGTTAACCAAACTATTCTCGAATCATCCAGGGGTCTCTTTAAGAAGAGCCACTTCGCCTTCTCCAAAGGGGGGATCAAGTTTTTCTCTGCAAAAATCGCTTAAACCCATCATCTACATTCGTCTTTCCCCCTTCTTGATCCCGTTACAAATCACCATCGTTAAGCATCTTTTTTTATAACCATCACACATCTTCGATATCGAGCACCAAGTTTTATCGACTCTACTGCTGGAAGGCCATCGATCAACTGGGAAGATCGACCATCCTGATAATTGAAAAACTCCAGCGTCCCTGCAACACAAAGGACTCCATCCACGAAACATCGATCGATCAGCATCCAGACTCCCCTTTCATCCAAGACCTTTGTTGAACTGCAGGTAAGTATCCGATCTTCCTCCTCTTTCCTTTATTTTTGGGATTTTTCATAGAGATTACTTTTTTTTTTAGATTTTCTGTTTTTTTTTTTATTTTCCTTTCGCAGCATTATGGAAGGGATCGACCTGCATATAGCAGGATCGACCCTCCATTGCTACAGCAAATGGAATCTTTGATTCCAACATTCGTTGTTGTTTTCTTCTAAAATCTCTTTAGTTTAAGTCATTTGAATGTCAATTTAGTTCAACGTTTCCCTGATTACAGATCCCATTTTCTCATTTCAATTTTGATTGTCTACTTTATGCTGATTTTCTGTTTATGCCTGACTTTCTGCTTTAGATAACATCCGATGACATATTATTCTTTTTTTTTTTTACGATGTTTCATTCACTCTAGTTATATTATGTCGTGTCATCTGCGTTCCTTGCATTCTTGATTTACATATCACTATTCTCATCTCATCCTACGATTCTGGTTTTGTTATTAGTTTTGTAAAGTCCTCTTAACTTGGCTGATCAAAACTGCTATATCATTTCCTCTTGGTTATTTTCCTTATCCTTAATTGATTCATGCTTTATTCACGTCTTTTCCTTTCTTTTCTTTTGTTCTTACAATAGATGTTATGCTTAAACACAGGCCCCCATTGTTGTTTGTTGATCAGACACTGAGTCTGCAGGCTCTCTAGCTGCAGATCGGTGTCTCATCCCTACCCCTTTTAATGCTATGCTTCTGAATTTTTGCTTTGTAATAGAAGGAAGAAAACAAATCAGTTTCCATTTTGTGAACTTAAGTCGATGGAGACAGTTGTACATATCGTACATTAGGGAAGGATCTTTCTTTGTTGTTGTGATATTAAAATCAATTCTATACAAGAAAAGAGACTGGACTTATTGATGAAGAATTGGAATGTCGTTTTTAAAGTTTTCAAGGCTTAAAACAGGGGGGGTGGGGTATATCACTGCTAGCCTCTTGATATCAGGAATTCCCTTTTTTTTTTATCCTCAACGTGGAGATACTTCAGGTTGTCTTGACGATGCTGTAGATATATCAGAATTTTCCGCCCCAAACGATGTTTGTTTCCTTACATATCTATAATTGTGGCATGCCTATGCATCTGATGGTGGCTTAGGATCACCTCAAGGTCATTATCAGAAATTCCTATGGATTAGCACAGACCGTGAGATTGGTGGGTTGTGACCCAAGTCCCCTGAATGTCGTGTGGTTCTAGAACAATTGATTTGAGTCTTGTGGCTCGTCTCAAGGAGAAACTGCTGGGACAGGTATATATCTCTTCTCGATTTACTATGTGGCCAGGATATAAATGTTTTTAGGCTGCACCTTCTCTGTGTAAACTCTCATCTGTAGTTATTGTTATCCACATATAATCCTTTCCACCATTGTCTCCCACCTGCTATCACAGCAGCACAACACCCAATACATATCCCATACCTACGATAATGTAAATTTAGTTTCATTTCATTCTACAATCCTCCACTCACTGCACCTAGATATCCACCTATTGCTTACTCAATTCAATCTATCATTTCATTTCCAAACTATACCAGTCCATCAATAGGATTACCTCCCATTTTGGCCCTCAATTACCATGATAATATTCTCCATCCACTGTTATCAAGCTACAACCTATCATATATCTTCCATTACCTAGTTGTTCACCAATCACAAACACCATTTACTGTCGTATAGCCCTCCTTTACTACTGCAAATCAAAGGCAGATTCATCCACCTACCTCCCCAGTTCGCTGCTACCTCACATAGCACCTTTCCTAATGACTTTCCAGCAACCACCTACTTCAATATTCATCACTGCAAAATAACCCAGTTCTTTATAACATAACACTGCTGTCACACATTGTTTATGGCAACACCTCTTGTCTATTGCTGTAGCAACTTCCAGCTTCCAGCACTTCGCTAATCCCTGTATATCACTCATCACCAGCCCTTCTACGATTCTCGTTCAGTATCTTCCAGGTATATCCTACACTCCATTATCATTCATAGCATCACCAAATAGGTCATTATACTATCTTTCTTTTCCTTCATTTCTCAGATCAAACCCCATTCATAAATTCAAATTCAACTCTATTTCTCAAAAAGAATTCAAGAATCCAATTTCAAGGTCCCATTTGACTTTGAAACTTCAGATTCATCTTATATTTCAACAGGCACAGGCACACAGCCCCTGCTGTCACTATCAACAGCACTGCATTTCCAGCACCTCCCTGCACTTCCTGCTAAAATTCCAGCAATCACACCATTATTGCCTCCTTCGGTTCATCTCAACAGCCATCTTCTATGTCTGTCGTATTTCCCTTCCCTACACCCATCTAGCTCCAGCCACTTGCTATACAGCACTTTCCACCATATGTTATGCATATTCATTCAACCTCTCAGTTGCATATATGTCCATGACATTCATTCTCATAGAACTACTTTACATTATATATCTTCTTCTTTGTTGTATTTCCTCTTCATCAACACCTATGCTACATGTACATCATGTGTAATATATGCATATACATATATATATATATATATATATATGATTTTATATGTACCTGTATATATATACATATATGTATATAGAGATGTCTGTATATATGAATACATCCCTCCCATCTTCTTCATCATATACACCTTTGCATATGAATGTTTTATTATTGACATCTATATACAATTTTCTTCTATCTTTCATACTAATCAAGTGTTTTGCAGGAGAATATGAGGAAAAGATCATTACTCGGAGTTGTAAATTCAATTTCATGTATTGTAACAAGTTAGATCTGAATGAGAATTTATATTTCTTATCTTAGATAGAATGAATGAGCATTGTAAATTGCTTACTTTCATGCTTTTACCTTTACTTTTTCAAAATCTCACAATGGCTACACGAATGGCACGTGCACCACTTCGTAAGAGGTAAATTAATCCTAAGTTGATGATCCATATCAATGGCCATAGTCAGGGTGTGGACAAAACTTAGTGATTTTTTATCTTTTACGAAATAACACTGGATCTACACTGGATCCATTTTCGAAATTCATCATATTTCCTTAAATATTTTCTCCTTTTATTAGAATTTAATTTAAAATTGACTCAAAATATATACCAATGGCCATAGTCAGGGTATATTGAGAGTTAATTTCATTTTAAATTCTATAAAAGCACCAAATGTATTTTATTCTTCTCTTGAATTTAAATATAGATTATTATATAATACATTCAATGACCATAGTCAAGGATGTATTATATCTTCAGTCTTGTTTTAATTCATATAAAGAATGGAATAGCTTTTCAAAATCCAATTTCAAAAATTTAAATTCATTCATCATTTAGATAGAATTCATCATATTTTTAAATTCTTTTTCATAAATCCAAGTAATTCTTACCTTCATTTCTCAGATCAAACCCCATTCATAAATTCAAATTCAACTCTATTTCTCAAAAAGAATTCAAGAATCCAATTTCAAGGTCCCATTTGACTTTGAAAATTCAGAATCATCTTATATTTCAAATTTCAAATTCTAAATCCAATTTAACTTTGAAATTCATTTGTATGTTCAAGATTCAAATTCTAAAATTCGTTTTCCAAGTTCAATTTAAACTTGGAAGTCCTTGATTCATCTTCTGAATTTAATCCTAAATCCAATTTGGATCCAGATTTCCGAATATAAATCCCCACTTTTTGGATCTCAAATTCAAATCCAAAACCCATTCTAGGATCCAGGATTCAACATTCATATCGGATCTCAGGCTTCAGATCCAATTCCCCTTTAGGATCCAGAATCCAAACTCTACATTGGATCTCAAACTTCAGATCCAATTCCCCTTTAGGATCCAGAATCCAAACTCTACATTGGATCTCAGACTTCAGATCCAATTCTCCTTTAGGATCCAGACTCCAATTTCACTTTGGATCTCTGACTTCAGATCCAGTTCCATTTTAGGATCCTGAATTCAATCACATGTTGGATCTTAGATTTCTGATCCAAATCCATCTTAGGATCCAGAACCAATTTGATCTCGGAACTCAGATCTCAGATCTTAAATCCATCTTTGGATCCAATTCCATTCCCAATTCTAGATTTCAAATCCAATTCCATTCTTCAGATCTCATCTGAACTCCCTAAATCCATTTTCTATCCTTAAATACCATTTGATTATTTCAGATCCATTCCAAACTTAAATTCAATTCCATCTCAAGTATTCATTTCCTTTTCTAAAATCAAATTCAAATTCAAAGTCGATTTTGACTTTGAAACTTCATTTCCTTTCATTTCAAAGCTTCAAGTCATCCTCTCTCATTTATTCTACCAAATCCCGATTTACTTCAAAAACTTAGAACTTCTTTGATCTATCTCAAGTTCTAAAGTTAGATTCAATCATTTCTTCACTCCTTTATCAAGTTCATCTCGGAATACTTGGAAATTTTTCAAAACATCTTTTTAACGGGAGCATACATTCTTGCATTGCACAAGCATGATTCATTGTGCATTTAGAGTTAGAATAAATTCTTAGATTATAGGCAAAGCAAAAAGGCATAGATTCGATCCTTGGTTCGATTACCCCTGGTAAAGGTGCCAGGAACGGTCGAACCTCGTACCGATGAGCGAATCCCGTCTCTCCATTTTTCCCGCAATATATTTCAAAACGGAGGCGAGTAATTTTCTAAATATTTTCAAATAAAGGTCAAGTGAGACCGTGCAAAATAATTCATCTTCTCTCTTCTTTTCTTTTCTTTTCTCTTTCCGTCTTCTATTTTCTCCCTTCAAAAAGGAGGACATAGAGGTAGGAAAGGAAAAAGAGAAGGAAGAGAGAGAAACCACCAGAGAGGAAAAATTTTGCGATGATCACAGTTTTGGCGACCGTGATGGGACTCGTCTTCGTTCGGTTGAATCTATGCCTTTGCTTTGCTTTTATATAATGTAAGTCTTTATTCTTTATATGTCAGCTTGATTTCCATGCAAACCTTAGGAGCCTAGACTCTGTCCTAAAGCTGACATCATTGCATATAGGATCTAAGTATGGTTTGGTAGGACCATATTGAGGAGATTACATCCATGTTCACATTAGACTTAGGTCTTAAATACAACTCTCCTCAATTTTAGGGATTGAATGCAAAACAATGTATGCAAGTGTATGCTTCTTCTTATTTAAATCTATCTCTTTAGGACTTGCATTAGAGCCTTCTGGTTTTATTTGCATGTTGATCATATTTTGAAAACATCCCTACCTATATTGTCCCGGTCTTCACGTTGCTGAGCTGTCTCACTGAACCATAGTTCGGGAGAGAGCATCACAACTGGACCACTTATTTGGGTTTGCGCCCCCTACCACGTACCTAAGGGCCATAGTCCGAGGTATATTGGTAGGTGCTCAAGGATGTTGGGAAGCCATTACCTTAGAACCGAAGAGATATCTTATATGCCACGTACTTCGAGCTTCGGCTTGAGTATATCGGCGTACCTTGATTGGAATCAGATGATATAAATCTTAGAGTTAGGATTAAGGTCCTATCAACCATTTCAATTGTTGCATATAGAGTCAGCTTTAGGGAGTGTTGTTTGTGTATCCTTGCTTGTATATCTGTGATTGTGTGATATTTTATATCTTCCTTATATTTTCCAAAACCCTGGGTATATGTTTCAAAATGTCCTCTTTATTTTTAAAACCCAGGTGTATTTTTCTTTATCCCTTTTCCTTCTTCTTCTAAAAAATTCTTCAAAAATTCTTCTGATCCTGCCTGTAAGTTCTTCAAAATTTAAATCTTTACCATTTATCCTCAAATTTCATTTATTCTCTTATCTTCTTCTGATTTTATATTCTTGTTTATATTTTCATAAAAATCTCTTTCCGTCAAGAGATATCCTTTTCAAAATGGTATTTTCTTTCATATTTTAGTTGGTTACTCTCCCTCGTAGGGTAAACAACTCAATTGTCACAAATTTTGTGGCGACCCAATCCCTAGTAATGGGATACAATTTTTAGATTTCAACCTAAATCCTTCCTTTCGTCAAAACTTCTCCAAAAGAGTTTCTTTGGTCTAAAAAACCTCCTCTTTCCTCTGCAGAGAGAGCACTGATATCCGAAAATGGTTACGACAAGAGCGGGAAAAAAAACAGTTCCTCAACTCAGCGACAGTGAGGCGGAAGAGATAAGCTCTCCTAAATCAGTCAGGGGACAAAGTCAGAGCAAGAAGGATGACATCGACCCCGCTATGTATGACATGTTCCAAAGGATGATGGCAAGGATGATGTCAGAGCAAGCCGAGGCTAAGCTGAAAGAGGCAGTTCCTAAAAGCAAGCTGAGGAAGAAGCCTGTAAAGAAGCAAGTCAGAATCATTAGAAAGAAGTTACAGCCAGACACTACTTCTGAGGAATCTGAGTCAGTCGAGGAAGAATCAGAAGAAGAAGAGCAGATTGTCTACAAGCAGAATCCTCCAAAGCAGTCCGTAAAAATAGCTGCAGAAGAGCCTGAATCTGTCAACAAGCCCAAGTCTGGGGCTCCAGCAGAGGACCTGATGAGCAAGCAGATGAAGGAGATGAATCGAACTATTAAGGATATTCAAGCCAAGGGTAAGGGCAAGCAGACCTACACCGGCGAAGATTTTTATGATGGTCTAGATGGGGATGATAACCTGGAGAATCTTCTCCGCAAGTTTCTCAAATTTGACGGGACTGGCAACCCTAAAGCCCACTTGGCCACATTTTATGCAGAGTGCAGTCGTTTCAGAAAGGACAACAGAGCGTTGTTTATTTGCTTTCCCCGCAGTCTGGAGGGTGTAGCAGCCAGATGGTATGTTGATCATGTGAATCCTATCAAACTACGAGAGTTCGATAAGGTAGTAAATCTGTTCATCGAGCGCTTCTTATTCAACACAGAAGCCTCACCTACATTAAATCATCTTTACAACCTGAAGCAAGGAGAGACTGAAAGAGCAGGTGATTTCATTCACAGGTGGAAAAGCACCTGTAATAAGATGAAGGTACCCATTCCTGAGGAACACGCATTGCAGGTGATCCTCAATAATTTCTCTCAGCCCATAAGAAGCCTCATCGCCACTTACCCGGCGAAATCCTTCATCAAGTTAATTGAGTGAGCTGAATGGCTCGAAGCAGGAATAGAAAGCGGACTGTACGAGGGCATGCCTCTGGTCAAGAATGTCCAAGACCAAAAGAAGAAGGCGCAGTTTGCTCATTCAGTTGATGCCTCCTGCAATAATCTTGGCAACAACAGCAAGGGAAACAAGAACAACAATGACAGCGGACCGAGAGTAGATCAGGGCAAGGGGCAGAAGGAGAGATCCTTTAAAAACAATGATAAACTACTTCCAATTGGCCTTCAGCAAAAGGGTGATCTTCAAGAGAAGCCCAAATACATCAAGTGGGAGAAAGATCGAGTCTTCACTCCGTTATCTAAGAGTTTAGAAGTGATTATGAATTACCTTTTGAAGCACGGGATGATCAAACTCCCTAAGATCGCAGATCCTCCCGTAATGTTGGGAAAATTCAAGGACCAATTCTGCAAGTACCACAAGGCAACGGGGCATGATACAGAGCACTGCTTCGTCCTCAAGCACATGATACAAGACTGCATTGACAGAAGTGAGCTGATAGAGGACGAGAAAGAAAATCAACCATCAGTCCTGACAGAACCATTCCCAGACCATTCAAAGAGTTGATAAATCCAAAGTTTTTGTTTTGCTTTCATCTTTTTTTGTCAGTTGTCTTGTAGGGGCTAGTCCGCCCAGTTTTCTATGAGCCTTTCCCTTTTAAGTTCTTGTAAATATTCAGTTGTTATCAATCCTTTGCTTATCAAATGAAATGTCAATTTCCTTTATATCTTTTATATCCAATGCTTCTTTTCTCTTTGCCATACTGAGGCATTTTAATTCCCGTTCTTTTTCAGAATGCGGGGCAATCCTGAAATCATTCATGAGAGAAATGATATTACCTATGAGGGCTTTTTCAAAAATCATGAAATTTTAAAAATCTTCGTTATGACCAAGGAGTTCAAATATTCCTTGGTCTAACCTTTGACAAAAAATCAACCCTCGTGTTGATCATGTCTTCAAAAAATAAGTTTTTCAAACCATTATATTGAAAGATCAACCCTTGTGTTGGTCTTATCTTCCAAAATGATTTTTAAACTTTTATATTCAAAGATCAATCCTTGTGTTGATCTTATCTTTCAAAATGGATTTTAAATCTTTATATTCAAAGATCAACCTTTGTGTTGGTCTTATCTTTCAAAATGGATTTCAAATCTTTATAGATCAACCCTTATCTTTCAAAGTGGATTTAAAAGCCTTTATATTCAAAGATCAATCCTTGTATTGATCTTATCTTCCAAAATGGATTTCAAATCTTTTTATTCAAAAGATCAACCCTTGCGTTGGTCTTATCCTCCAAAATTGATCTCAAAACTTTTCAAAGATCAACCCTGGCGTTGTTCTTATCTTTTAAAATGGGTTATAAATCATCATATTCAAAGATCAATCATTGCATTGGTCTTATCTTCCAAAAATGGGTTTTAAATCATTATATTCAAAGATCGACCCTGTGTTGGTCTTATCTTCCAAGATTGGTTTTTAAGCATTACCTTCAACGATCAACCCTTGTGTTGATCTTATTATCGATTTCAAACTGTTATTTTTAGAAATCAGATCTATTGTTGATCTTCTTCTTCAAAATTAGGTATTCAAAACCATTGCCTTCGAAAATTAACCCTCATGATGATCTCTCATGTTTGGTTTAAAGGATCGGATCTCGCGCTGATCATTCTTCTTGTGGTGGATTTTCTTCCCCCAAAATGATTTCTCATTTATCTTTTAAATAAACATTTTCCTTCCAAAGATCCCATATGCAGGCAGGATCAGAAAAACTCCTTTTTCTCAAATCTTATAATTTTTCAGTTAATTTTTTGTATTTTTTATCTATTTCATTCATTTTATTCATATTTTATCAAGTTTACATCAATTTTATCAAGTTTATCAAATATTTCCTCAAATTCCATTAAATTTTATGAATTCCTATCACCCTTTCAGGTTAAGGGATAAACCTGATGCCTCTTTCCCATGAGGTATTTTCTAAATATTCTTTGTAGCCCCTTTCAGGTTAAGGGATAAACCTGACCCTCGTTGTCCGAGGTGTTCCCATTTAGGATAAGGGAAAATTTTGAGACCCCTCGTAGGAGCAATAACACTACCTATGAGGATTCTTTTGTAAATACAAGTTTTGCCAATCTTTATTGATTTATATCAATTTGCCTTCATTAAATTTTCTTAAATTCTATTCTCATTACCATTCAGGATAAGGGATAATCCTGAAACCCCTCGTAGGAGCAATAACGCTACCTATGAGGATTCTTTTGTAAATACAAGTTTCGTCAACCTTCATTGATTTTCTAAATTTATATCAATTTTTCTTCTTCATTTAAATTTCTTAAATTCTTTTTCCCCTTCAGGATAAGGGAAAATCCTGAAACCCATCGTAGGAGCATTAATGCTACCTACGAGAATTCTTTTGTAAACACAAGTTTCTTCATTGATTTTCTAAATTTATATCAATTTCTCTTTATTTTTATTTCCTTAAAATTCTTTTTCCCATTCAGGATAAGGGATAATCCTGAAACCCCTCGTAGGAGCCACAACGCTACCTATGAGGATTCTTTTGTAAATACAAGTTTTGTTAATCTTTGTTGATTTTCTAGATTTATATCAATTTCCCTTCATTAAATCTCTTTAAATTCTATTCTTTTTCCCATTCAGGATAAGGGATAATCCTGAGACCCCTCGTAGGAGCAATAACGCTACCGATGAGGATTCTTTTGTAAATACAAGTTTTGTCAATCTTTGTTAATTTTTTAGATTTATATCAATTTTCCTTCATTAAATTTTCTTAAATTCTATTCTTTTTCCCATTCAGGATAAGAGAAAATCTTGAAACCCCTCGTAGGAGCAATAATGCTAGCTACGAGAATTCTTTTGTAAATACAAGTTTTGTCAACCTTTAGTGATTTTATAAATTTATATCAATTTCTCTTCACCTTCTTAAATTCTATTCTTTTCTCAGGATAAGGGATAATCCTGAGATCACTCATAAGGGCAACCATGCTACCTGTGAGAATTCTTTTTACAAACATAAATCAATTTCCTCAAATGTTGTACATTTTTTTTTTCAAAGTTCTATACCCTTCTGTCTTCTCAAAGTTTATTCTTTCTATATTCCCCGTCACATACCTGGTCCATCTAAATCATAGATCATAAATTCTAAATCTTGTCATATCCCTTCTAAATTCAAATCTCAGGTTATCTCTTGATAAAATCTTCTATTTTCCCCTTCAGGTTAAGGGATAAACCTGAATCATTCTTTTTCTAAATTTTCTTCAAAAATGTCTATTCTATTTTCCCCTTCAGGATAAGGGATAATCCTGAAACCCCGGCCATTCTTATTGCTTCAAACTCTAAATATCTTAAATAGGCCGATCTTCTTCCCGACTCTCAGTTGGAAAACCTAGTATTCGCATTGGTTATTTTGCTAAGTTTCCAAATCTAAAAATCAAGTTCATCAGTCCTCGTGCTGTTTGTCTCTCAGAAAGTCTCAATCTTAAATCAAGCCATTAAATGAAATGTCCCAGCTACTTCGCTGGTCGTTAAATGATTAAATGAAATGTCCCAGCTACTTTGTTGGTCGTTAAATGATTAAATGAAATGTCCCAGCTACTTCGCTGGTCGTTAAATGATTAAATGAAATGTCCCAGCTACTTTGCTGATCGCTAAATGAAATGTCCCAGCTACTTCGCTGGTCGTTAAATGAAATATCCCAGCTACTTCGCTGGTCGCTAAATGAAAGGTTTCAGCTACTTCGCTGGTCGTTAAATGAAAGGTCCCAGTTTTTACTGGTCATTAAATGAAATGTCCCAGCTACTTCGTTAGTCGTTAAATGAAATGTCCCAGCTACTTCGCTGGTCGTTAAATAAAAGGTTCCAGTTCCTTCGCTGGTCGTTAAATGAAAGGTTCCAATTTTACTGATCAGAATGTCCAAAATCATAAATTGCAACTAAGGGTCGCATCAAAATCTATATTGAGTAAATATTTCACATAGAAGTAATGAAAAATTTGTCAATTTGCTAAAAGTATTTGTTGATTCCAATATTCTTACTGCACAAAAGAATTACCTCGGATTACCTCTAGTGTTTTCTTTATAAAAGATGAAACTCTTTGCGAAAAGAGGTAAAATTCAAATCTTTTTCCTGTTGATCAACCAAAAGGATGAAAGAAATATCCTTGGTATGATTAGTGAAATAAATATTCAATGATGTTGAAAAGCCAGAAACGAATTGATATTGATCATGGCTATGACGCATGTTTAAAGATGATTTTCTGGCAATTAGACAGTGGAAATGTCTTGAGCTACAAAAGAACCCACTTAATCCATATCTTCTCATTTTAAAATAGCAATCAAATATCTGCAAAAGGGATCCCTCAATTGTCGTCAAGATGAAGGCGAATTAAGCGAGTAGACCCCCGGGGCCAAAGAAGATTTGGATCATCTACCAAGATGAAGGAGTTTGTGAAGGATCCTTCCAGGGAAAGTTCAGATCACCGTCGAGATGAAGGCGAGTGTGATGGACCTGCCGACAAACCCTAAATGATATTTGATTTCAGCTATCATCTAAAGACCTTTTGAGCCAATATCATATATAATCCCTGAGAAAAAGAAGGATCAGAGCATCTCCGAGATGAAGGAGTTTGTGACGTACCCTTCCCTAAAAAAGAGAGAAAAGTCAGGACATCTCCAAAATGAAGGATGATGTAAAGAGCCCGAAAAAACCCAATGACTCAAAAAGAGTGCAAGAAGATCGTCATGAGAAAACACTCAGATATCAAACTGCCTAAATTGCCAGAAATCATCTTTTCTTAGGCAAAATATTTTTTATCAATGTCTTTTCACTACTTGCTTTTATGAAATTGAGAATATTCTTCTCTTCTTATATCAAAGGAAATGGATAGCTTCCTTGAAGAAAATCATCAGCGCTAAAATTTTGAATTTGACTCTTAAAACCAAGAAGTTAACCTCGTTGGAGGAAATACTCTAGGTAAAAGAGGGGATATCTTTGCACACATGTACACATTTTTCAAGCGTTGAAGTCAACTATAAATTTATCTTATTGGCAAAATTTTCTAGATATTCTAAGAATGAAATAAGTAGTCAATATCCATTTTTGATGCAACCTAGCGTTGTTCATATCTTCCAGAAGAGTTACCCCACTTAGTTGAAGTATCTCTCCTGTCCCATCACGGATTTGAGAAATCCGTATGGTTGTTCCCACTCAGGTTAAGGGTCAAAACCTGTATTTTCTGCGAGAAGTCATTAAATTCAAAAGCTGATTCAGTCTCAGCAATGAGACACCCAAGTTCATCCCTTTTTCAAGCTTTTAGGGAACCCCATTTCCTTCCTCCTTTCGCAAACCCCTTTCGGATTTGTTCGTCCAAACTCCGAAGGTCCCATCATGGTCTCTTCACTCAAGATTCCATATGGTCGTCCCTTTCAGGTTGTGGTTAAACCTGAATCTCCTTCCAACAAGTTTTTCTCGCTTCGACAAGGTGTTTTCCTCTAGTCCCATCATGGCTCTTCCCATTAAGGAATCCATGCTTTGTATATCCATCCGGAATAAGATCCTATTTGAGCTCCACCTCACAAGGCCTTCTCTCATAAATGTCCCATCAAAGTCCTCATATATCCTTTTTCCCATTCAGGGTGTTTTGATATATCTTCGTCCCATCCAGGTTAAGGACTAAGCCTGAGTCATTCCAAAAAGCTGATCTCGCCTCATTCATGAGACTTGATCGAGACCCTTTCATCATTTCGGAATCTTCACCTAAAGTCCCATCACGATTTTTTCATTTCTATCTACTCAGTCATATCATTCTCGAGGATTTCATCTTCCCAAAGCCATTCAAGGATAAAGTTTTAAACCTGAAAAACCATCTTTTAAAAATAATTCTTCCACACCCAGTTCAGATCTGCTGACTGGGGCATTTTTCAAAATTTGGAGTGTTTTCTTTGCCACTAAACTCGGCTTTCAACCGGCTTAGTAGCAAAGAGGGGCATCTGTGAACACCCCAAATTTTTCAAAATCTTTTAAATATTCCCTTTTTGCCCCTAAATTCATTTTTTGAGCAAATGAGTCATTTTAAATCTAAATTCCAGTTCATTTCTCAAGTTTTACTGAAATTAAATTTCCTTTTATATGTCTGACTTGATTTCGGATCTGGATCCATTGTCCAGATCCAAATCTGAGTCCCATTGTCCAAATTTTAAATTAAAATTAAAGAAAATACCAAAAATAGTTTTTTATAGCTCGAATAGTCCATCCGACATCCGTTTGGATCCATTGCGTTGTATTCCTCGATTCGAGTTTTAAAAACTCGAATATTTTCTCAAAACTTGGGTCCAAACCCACTTTCTAAAGAAATTTCTCCAAAAAGGTCTGAAATTCTCGGAGAAATACTCTTTGTAAATACTTCTCAGAAAAATACAAAAAAATTAGTGTTTAAAAACTTAGTTCTCTTTTAAGATCTTAGTTTTCTACTACAAAAATACAAAAAAATGGAAAAAGCAATATAAAAATCAAAAAAAAAAATTGAGAAGGTAAATGGTTTTAAAAATTGAAAATTTGAAATTTTGCCAAAAACCTCTTTTTAAACCATTTTTTTACAAAATTTCTTTCAAGGGGGGCCTTCTTTTGGGAATTTTAGAAAATCTCCAACAGCTTCTTCCCGCGCTCCCTCCTCTCCTTCCTCCATCGTTGATCTCAAAACCAACTCCTTACTTTTTCACCTTTGATCGTTAACCAAACTATTCTCGAATCATCCAGGGGTCTCTTTAAGAAGACCCGCTTCGCCTTCTCCAAAGGGGGGATCAAGTTTTTCTCTGCAAAAATCGCTTAAACCCATCATCTACATTCGTCTTTCCCCCTTCTTGATCCCGTTACAAATCACCATCGTTAAGCATCTTTTTTTTATAACCATCACACATCTTCGATATCGAGCACCAAGTTTTATCGACTCTACTGCTGGAAGGCCATCGATCAACTGGGAAGATCGACCATCCTGATAATTGAAAAACTTCAGCATCCCTGCAACACAAAGGAGCATCCAGACTCCCCTTTCATCCAAGACCTTTGTTGAACTGCAGGTAAGTATCCGATCTTCCTCCTCTTTCCTTTATTTTTGGGATTTTTCATAGAGATTACTTTTTTTTTTTAGATTTTCTGTTTTTTTTTTTAATTTTCCTTTCGCAGCATTATGGAAGGGATCGACCTGCATATAGCAGGATCGACCCTCCATTGCTACAGCAAATGGAATCTTTGATTCCAACATTCGTTGTTGTTTTCTTCTAAAATCTCTTTAGTTTAAGTAATTTGAATGTCAGTTTAGTTCAACGTTTCCCTGAATACAGATCCCATTTTCTCATTTCAATTTTGATTGTCTACTTTATGCTGATTTTCTGTTTATGCCTGACTTTTTGCTTTGGATAACATCCGATGACATATTATTCTTTTTTTTTTTACGATGTTTCATTCACTCTAGTTATATTATGTCGTGTCATCTGCTTTCCTTGCATTCTTGATATACATACCACTATTCTCATCTCATCCTACAATTCTGGTTTTGTTATTAGTTTTGTAAAGTCCTCTTAACTTGGCTGATCAAAACTGCTATATCATTTCCTCTTGGTTATTTTCCTTATCCTTAATTGATTCATGCTTTATTCACGTCTTTTCCTTTCTTTTCTTTTGTTCTTACAATAGATGTTATGCTTAAACACAGGCCCCCATTGTTGTTTGTTGATCAGCCACCGAGTCTGCAGGCTCTCTAGCTGCAGATCGGTGTCTTATCCCTACCCCTTTTAATGCTATGCTTCTGAATTTTTGCTTTGTAATAGAAGGAAGAAAACAAATCAGTTTCCATTTTGTGAACTTAAGTCGATGGAGACAGTTGTACATATCGTACATTAGGGAAGGATCTTTCTTTGTTGTTGTGATATTAAAATCAATTCTATACAAGAAAAGAGACTGGACTTATTGATGAAGAATTGGAATGTCGTTTTTAAAGTTTTCAAGGCTTAAAACAGGGGGGGTGGGGTATATCACTGCTAGCCTCTTGATATCAGGAATTCCCTTTTTTTTTATCCTCAACGTGGAGATACTTCAGGTTGTCTTGACGATGCTGTAGATATATCAGAATTTTCCGCCCCAAACGATGTTTGTTTCCTTACATATCTATAATTGTGGCATGCCTATGCATCTGATGGTGGCTTAGGATCACCTCAAGGTCATTATCAGAAATTCCTATGGATTAGCACAGACCGTGAGATTGGTGGGTTGTGACCCAAGTCCCCTGAATGTCGTGTGGTTCTAGAACAATTGATTTGAGTCTTGTGGCTCGTCTCAAGGAGAAACTGTTGGGACAGGTATATATCTCTTCTCGATTTACTATGTGGCCAGGATATAAATGTTTTTAGGCTGCACCTTCTCTGTGTAAACTCTCATCTGTATTTATTGTTATCCACATATAAGCCTTTCCACCATTGTCTCCCACCTGCTATCACAGCAACACAACACCCAATACATATCCCATACCTACGATAATGTAAATTTAGTTTCATTTCATTCTACAATCCTCCACTCACTGCACCTAGATATCCACCTATTGCTTACTCAATTCAATCTATCATTTCATTTCCAAACTATACCAGTCCATCAATAGGATTACCTCCCATTTTGGCCCTCAATTACCATGATAATATTCTCCATCCACTGTTATCAAGCTACAACCTATCATATATCTTCCATTACCTAGTTGTTCACCAATCACAAACACCATTTCCTGTCGTATAGCCCTCCTTTACTACTGCAAATCAAAGGCAGATTCATCCACCTACCTCCCCAGTTCGCTGCTACCTCAGATAGCACCTTTCCTAATGACTTTCCAGCAACCACCTACTTCAATATTCATCACTGCATTTTACTGCAAAATAACCCAGTTCTTCATAACATAACACTGCTGTCACACATTGTTTATGGCAACACCTCTTGTCTATTGCTGTAGCAACTTCCAGCTTCCAGCACTTCGCTAATCCCTGTATATCACTCATCACCAGCCCTTCTACGATTCTCGTTCAGTATCTTCCAGGTATATCCTACACTCCATTATCATTCATAGCATCACCAAATAGGTCATTATACTATCTTTCTTTTCCTTCATTTCTCAGATCAAACCCCATTCATAAATTCAAATTCAACTCTATTTCTCAAAAAGAATTCAAGAATCCAATTTCAAGGTCCCATTTGACTTTGAAACTTCAGATTCATCTTATATTTCAACAGGCACAGGCACACAGCCCCTGCTGTCACTATCAACAGCACTGCATTTCCAGCACCTCCCTGCACTTCCTGCTAAAATTCCAGCAATCACACCATTATTGCCTCCTTCGGTTCATCTCAACAGCCATCTTCTATGTCTGTCGTATTTCCCTTCCCTACACCCATCTAGCTCCAGCCACTTGCTATACAGCACTTTCCACCATATGTTATGCATATTCATTCAACCTCTCAGTTGCATATATGTCCATGACATTCATTCTCATAGAACTACTTTACATTAATTATCTTCTTCTTTGTTGTATTTCCTCTTCATCAACACCTATGCTACATGTACATCATGTGTAATATATGCATATACATATATATATATATATATATATATATATATATATATATATATATATATATGATTTTATATGTACCTGTATATATATACATATATGTATATAGAGATGTCTGTATATATGAATACATCCCTCCCATCTTCTTCATCATATACACCTTTGCATATGAATGTTTTATTATTGACATCTATATACAATTTTCTTCTATCTTTCATACTAATCAAGTGTTTTGCAGGAGAATAAGAGGAAAAGATCATTACTCGGAGTTGTAAATTCAATTTCATGTATTGTAACAAGTTAGATCTGAATGAGAATTTATATTTCCTATCTTAGATAGAATGAATGAGCATTGTAAATTGCTTACTTTCATGCTTTTACCTTTACTTTTTCAAAATCTCACAATGGCTACACGAATGGCACGTGCACCACTTCGTAAGAGGTAAATTAATCCTAAGTTGATGATCCATATCAATGGCCATAGTCAGGGTGTGGACAAAACTTAGTGATTTTTTATCTTTTACGAAATAACACTAGATCTACACTGGATCCATTTTCGAAATTCATCATATTTCCTAAAATATTTTCTCCTTTTATTAGAATTTAACTTAAAATTGACTCAAAATATATACCAATGGCCATAGTCAGGGTATATTGAGAGTTAATTTCATTTTAAATTCTATAAAAGCACCAAATGTATTTTATTCTTCTCTTGAATTTAAATATAGATTAATATATAATACATTCAATGACCATAGTCAAAGTTGTATTATATCTTCAATCTTGTTTTAATTCATTTAAAGAATGGAATAGCTTTTCAAAATCCAATTTCAAAAATTTAAATTCATTCATCATTTAGATAGAATTGCATCATATTTTTAAATTCTTTTTCATAAATCCAAGTAATTCTTTTCTTCATTTCTCAGATCAAACCCCATTCATAAATTCAAATTCAACTCTATTTCTCAAAAAGAATTCAAGAATCCAATTTCAAGGTCCCATTTGACTTTGAAACTTCAGATTCATCTTATATTTCAAATTTCTAATTCTAAATCCAATTTAACTTTGAAATTCATTTGTATGTTCAAGATTCAAATTCTAAAATTCGTTTTCCAAGTTCAATTTAAACTTGGAAGTCCTTGATTCATCTTCTGAATTTAATCCTAAATCCAATTTGGATCCAGATTTCTGAATATAAATCCCCACTTTTTGGATCTCAAATTCAAATCCAAAACCCTTTCTAGGATCCAGGATAAAACATTCATATCGGATCTCAGGCTTCAGATCCAATTCCCCTTTAGGATATAGAATCCAAACTCTACATTGGATCTCAGACTTCAGATCCAATTCCCCTTTAGGATCCAGAATCCAAACTCTACATTGGATCTCAGACTTCAGATCCAATTCCCCTTTAGGATCCAGACTCCAATTTCACTTTGGATCTCTGACTTCAGATCCAGTTCCATTTTAGGATCCTGAATTCAATCACATGTTGGATCTTAGATTTCTGATCCAAATCCATCTTAGGATCCAGAACCCAATTTTATCTCGGATCTCAGATCTCAGATCTTAAATCCATCTTTGGATCCAATTCCATTCCCAATTCTAGATTTCAAATCCAATTCCATTCTTCAGATCTCGTCTGAACTCCCTAAATCCATTTTCTATCCTTAAATACCATTTGATTATTTCAGATCCATTCCAAACTTAAATTCAATTCCATCTCAAGTATTCATTTCCTTTTCTAAAATCAAATTCAAATTCAAAGTTGATTTTGACTTTGAAACTTCATTTCCTTTCATTTCAAAGCTTCAAGTCATCCTCTCTCATTTATTCTTCCAAATTCCGATTTACTTCAAAAACTTAGAACTTCTTTGATCTATCTCAAGTTCTAAAGTTAGATTCAATCATTTCTTCACTCCTTTATCAAGTTCATCTCGGAATACTTGGAAATTTTTTAAAACATCTTTTTAAAGGGAGCATACATTCTTGCATTGCACAAGCATGATTCATTGTGCATTTAGAGTTAGAATAAATTCTTAGATTATAGGCAAAGCAAAAAGGCATAGATTCGATCCTTGGTTCGATTACTCCTGGTAAAGGCGCCAGGAATGGTCGAACCTCGTACCGACGAGTGAATCTCGTCTCTCCATTTTTCCCGCAATATATTTCAAAACGGAGGCGAGTAATTTTCTAAATATTTTCAAATAAAGGTCAAGTGAGACCGTGCAAAATAATTCCTCTTCTCTCTTCTTTTCTTTTCTTTTCTCTTCTCTTTTCTCTTTCCGTCTTCTATTTTCTCCCTTCAAAAAGGAGGACATAGAGGTAGGAAAGGAAAAAGAGAAGGAAGAGAGAGAAACCACCAGAGAGGAAAAATTTTGCGAGATCACACCGGTGTTTCAGGGTTATTTCTTATCCTGAAGGGGAAGTTCAAGGAGAACTCCGATCCAAATGTGAGCATTAGATTGACAAAGAGATTCAAGTCAGAATTTTGAGAAAATGAGGATGTACAAAAGCGAAAATCCAAGTCGGGACTCAGTTTTTCAAATATAAGAAATAAGTGAGAATTGAGTTTGAAAAACTCGAATTCTCAACACAACAATTTATCCAACATGAGCATTGGATTCAAAAGGAAGTTCAAGTCGGAACTTGAGACTTCAAAAATAAGAATATACAAAAAAGGGAAAATCCGAGTCGGAACCCGGTTTTAAATATAAGAAAATGAAATGAGAATTGAGTTTGAAAACTCGAATTCTCAAAGCAATGATTTGTCCAACACGAGCATTGGATTCAAAAGGAAGTTCAAGTCGGAACTTGAGACTTCAAAAATAAGAATATACAAACGGAAAATCCGAGTCGAAACCCGGTTTTTAAATATAAGAAAATGAATGAGAATTGAGTTTGAAAACTCGAATTCTCAAAACAATGATTTTTCCAACACGAGCATTGTATTCAAAAGGAAGTTCAAGTCGGAACTTGAGACTTCAAAAATAAGAATATACAAACGGAAAATCTGTGTCGGAACCCGGTTTTTAAATATAAGAAAATGAATGAGAATTGAGTTTGAAAACTCGAATTCTCAAAACAATGATTTGTCCAACACGAGCATTGGATTCAAAAGGAAGTTTAAGTCGGAACTTGAGACTTCAAAAATAAGAATATACAAACAGAAAATCTGAGTCAGAACCCGGTTTTTAAATATAAGAAAATGAAATGAGAATTGAGTTTGAAAACTCAAATTCTCAAAGCAATGATTTGTCCAACACGAGCATTGGATTCAAAAGGAAGTTCAAGTCGGAACTTGAGACTTCAAAAATAAGAATATACAAAAAAGGAAAATCCTAGTCGGAACTCAGATTAGAAGGAAACGATTCCAACCCGGAAGTTGGAACTTGAAGGATTGACAAAAGCATGAATAGATTTTGATGATGAAGATGAGAGATTTATTCGAGATCCTTGATCCAAGGTGGTCTAAAGTCCGAATTTATTTATGATGGCTTCAGGATCTTCCCCTATCCTGAGGGAACATAGAACAAAATTTGAGGTGAATTGAAGAATTTATGGGAAATAATTCAGGTTTATCCCTTAACCTGAAGAAGAATAAAATTTATAAAGATGGAGAAGAATTTATTGAAAATTTATTTTTTGAAAAGGAATTTTCACGGGTAGCAGCGATGCTCCCATGAGGGGTATCAGGATTATCTCTTATCCTGAATGGGAACACCTCGGACAACGAGGGTCAGGTTTTTCCCTTATCCTGAGGCAAAAAATAAATAAAAGAATACCTCATGGAAAAGAGGCATCAGGTTTATCCCTTAACCTGAAGGGGGTTGTTTTTAAAGATAAAGGAATGACATTTAGTAAAATTTGATAAAACTTAATGAAACTTGACAAGTTGGTAAAAATTGTCAATAAATTAAAATTTGATTAGATAAAAATAAAATGAAATGAATGCAATTCGATGAAGATGATCAAGTTAGCAAAGAGTTGGTAAGAATTTAGAAAAGGATTCGTCTGATCCTGCCTGCATTATGATAAAGGAAGATAAGTATAGATCAAAATAAAATGCCCCAGTATCAGGGAAGGATGTGAGAACTTAACAGAAGATTATTGCTTTATTGAAAGACTTTTGAAGAGTACAAGAGGCTATGATGAACAATTTAAGTGTAAAATCTTTTCAAATGCAAAGCATTAATCGGATCGGGCAGTTCCACTCCATCTGCGTTGATCAGATGATAGGAATTGCGAGGCAGCGCTTCTTTAACCACATAAGGGCCTTCCCAATTGGGTGACCACTTGCCCTTCGGCCGATGCTTGAGATGAGCTGTCGATCTGAGCACAAGATCATTGACTCAGAATCTTCTCTCAATAACTGATTTGGCGTAGTGCCGAGCTATCCTCTGACGATAGGCCTGAGCGTGTTCTGCTGCCTTGAGCCTTTTCTCATCTAATAGATCAAGCTGTACCAACCTCTCTTGCTGATATTGGTCCAGAGGAAGCTCAATGAGCGACGCAAACTTGAGTGCAGGCTTTTGAAAGTGGAGAGGTAACACCACCTCGGTCTCGTAGACAAGCTCTGAAGGAGTAGCATTGGTTGGAGTCCGAATGGTGGTTCGGTATGCCCAAAGTGCGTCATGCATCTTTTCATGCCAATCACGGCCTGTTTCCACTGTTCTTTTCAGAATGTGGATCAGAATTTTGTTAGTGGTCTCTGCCTGGCCATTTTCTTGAAGATAATAAGGAGCTGAAAAGTGGTGATGAATCCTGAACTTCGAGCAAAAATTCTTCATCTTCTCATTCTTGAAATGGCTGCCATTGTCTGACACAATATCATGCGGGACGCCAAAACGGCAAAGAAGATTCTTATGAATAAACGAAACCACATGTCGGCCTTCTACTGTTCGCAGAGTGACAACTTCGACTCATTTGGTGAAGTATTTTGTAGCTGCGAGGAAGTATTGGTGGCCATTAGAAGCCGAAGGAGTGATCGGGCCAACTACATCGAAAAGGGCCAAGGAGAGACCACGGATTGCAAGTACGCGGCTGGCGCATTGTGATCATCGCAAAAAAATTTTCCTCTTGTAATATTTTCTCTCTTCCTTCTCTTTTCCATTTCTAACCTCTATTTTCCTCCTTTTTGAAGGGAGAAAAAAAAAAGAAAGAAAAGAAAGAGAGAAGAGAAAAGAAAGAGAGAAAATAGGAATTCTTCTGCGTGGTCTCACTTGACCTTGATTTGAAAAATATTTAGAAATTTAACTCGCCTCCGTTTTGAAATATTGCGGGAAAAAATGGAGACGGGATTCACTCGTCGGTACGAGGTTCGGCCGTTTCTGGCGCCTTTACCAGGGGTAATCGAACCAAGGATCGAATCTATGCCTTTTTGCTTTGCCTAAATATAATCTAAGAATTTTATCCTAACTCTAAATGCACAAAGAATCATACTTGTGCAATGCAAGGATGTATGCTTCTTTTGAAAAGATGTTTTGAAAATTCCCAAGTGTTCTGAGATGAATTGGGTAATGGAATGAAGAAATGTTTGAATCTTAACTTTAGAACTTGAGATAGATCAGAGAAGTTCTAAGGTTTTTTTTTTTTGAAGTAAATCAGAGTTCGAAGAATAAATCTCGATTTTGGAGAAAGAAATGATTTAAAGCTTCGAAATGAAAGGAAATAAAGTTTCAAAGTCAGAAATGGACTTTGAATTTAATCATGGATTTAGGAGAAGAAGATGAAATTTGGAAGTGATATTGAATTTGAATTTTAGAATGGATCTGAGAAAATCAAATGATATTTAAAATAGAAATGGATTTAGGGAGTTCAAATGAGATCTGGAAAATGGGTTTGGATTTGAAATCTAGATTTTGAAATGGAATTGGATCTCTAAAATGGATTTAAGATCTGGGATCTGAGGTCCGATGTAAAATTGGATTCTGGATCCTAAGATGGATTTGGAGTTGTTAAATTTAGAAAATGGATCAAGAACTTCCAAGTTTGAATTTAAACTTGAAAAATGAAATTTTGAACCTTGAATATACGAAATGAGTTTCAAAATCAATTTAGACTTTGAATTTTGAACCAGAAGATGAATCAGAAATTTCAAAGTTTTGAACTTTGAATTTGAATTTTGAATTTAAATTGGAAATTTAAAGTTTGAATACAAAAATGATTTTGGAATTTCAAAGTCAAATTGGACTTTGAATTTAAGATAGAATTTAGAATTTGAAATACAAGATGATTCTGAAATTTCAAAGTCAAATGGGACTTTGAAATTGAATTCTTGAATCCTTTTGAGAAATAGAGTTGAATTTGAATTTATGAATAGGATTTGATCTAAGAAATGAAGGAAAGAGTCACTTGGATTTATGAAAAAGAATTTTGAAAATATGATGCAATTCTATCCTAAATGATGAATGATTTTAAATTTTTGAAATTGGATTTTGAAAAACATATTTCATTCTTTACATGAATTGAAATAAGATTGAAAATATAATACATCCTTGACTATGGTCATTGAATGTATTATATAATAATCTATATTTAAATTCAAGAGAAGAATGAAATACATTTGGTGCTTTTATAGAATTTAAAATGAAATGAACTCTCAATATACCCTGACTATGGCCATTGGTATATATTTTGAGTTAATTTTAAGTTAAATTCTGATAAAAGGAGAAAATATTTAAGGAAAATATGATGAATTTTGAAAACGGATCTAGTGTGGATCCAGTGTTATTTCGTAAAAGATAAAAATTCTAAGTTTTGTTTATATCCTGACTATGGCCATTGATGTAAATCATCAACTTAGGATTAATTACCTCTTACGAAGTGGTGCATGTGCCATTCGTGTTTCACCATTGTGAGAATTTGGGAAATAAAGGCAAGAAGATGCATGAAAACTGGCAATTTATGATTTTATAATGCTCATCTATTCTATCTAAAACAGGGAATGTAAATTCTCATTTAGATCTAACTATTACAACACATAAAATTGAATTTTTAAACTCCCGATAATGATATTTTCCATATATTCCCTGCAAAAGATGAGTTAGTGTAAATAAAGAGATATAGCTATATCTCATGAGATTAGAGGGCACATAAGAGGCATATGTTCAATGATAACTGGAGTATGTATGAACAAGCTCGATATTGATGGAAACATATAATATGAAGATGTAGATATAACAAATGGAAATATACAAGAAATAGTGAGTATGTGTTATATACCACGGGGGATGCTTGAAATGGAGGGTTTATGAATGTTGTGCCAAGTGTGCTGCATTTGTGATAGCAGTGAATGAGAGAAGGGACAGATGCTAACTGTTGTAACTAACAACAAGTGATGAAGAGTACCATGGAAGGGATATGGGCAGGTGCAGCAAGGCTGCAGGGGAGTGGTTATAATGCAAGGTTAGAAATGGATAGATCGAGCTTTGGTGAAGCTCACAGATTGATCATACCTAATTGGTGCATATTGGAATATGGCAAAACGTCAACTGATGAAAGGTAGATATGAGGTTTGGATGTATGACTAGTTAGCAAAAAAATGTCGCTGTCTAAACAATTGTAAGTTATGATCTAAATGGGAAATCAAAGAGATTAGGGAGATGGCTGGGGACAATGTTCTGTGGAGAGGATGGCAGCAATGCTGCTGCAGATAATAAAAGGTGATCATGGGAATGGTTGGTGAATGCCTAGTGAGAATATATCTGTTAACGGAATCTATAGCAATGTAGATATCAAGAAAATGTTATAGTGAACCCCTCTGTAGGGGACGAGTTAAGAGGCAGTGTTCATTTTCTGCCTCTACCTCTGCTAGCATAGAGACCGAATTCATCTTGATCGCTTCAACTTCAGAAATTCTGTTTTTGCTGCTGGGTCCAATGCTCATTTGCTAATGAAATGCAGTTGACAGTGAGTGTATTCAGTGGGGGTTGCGTATTATGTGGCAGGTATGGTGGTTACTATAACATCATGTAAAGGAGGTGGGTGCAAGGTGTGTGTGCTTTCTACAAGTGGAAGCTATGGGATAAGCAGGTGGAAGCTATGGGATAAGCTGCAGGGTGTGATCACAGAATACATTAGTGATGTGATATCTTGGTGTCAGTGGAGATGTACAACACTTACCTGAAGCAATGGACAAACATAGAGGATATCAGTACACCTAACTCACATGGATACTGAATAAATTCTAGCATTCAGCCACACAATTGCATATATAAGTTAACGCAATGCACAGCTAATAGACTAACCTATACAATATGATCAGTACATGTAACTTAGAAACGTGATCAACATAAGACAGAAACTATATTAATGCAAGAATCTCAACATTGGTTTAATCACGAAGATTTCTTTGAGAATATTGACATACCTTGTTTTTGGCACTGATTTTAAGAATCCGGAGCCCCATATTTCCAAATTTTATAAGGGATCTTCCACAACCATAGAGTTTTCTAGCTCACTGCAACCTTTTCTTATGTGTGGTAAAGCATAGATTATAATAGAATCATAATTCACAAGGGAAATGCTACCAGGCTTAAAAAGAGTAGGTTTGTAAACATGAGTCTAACTGTCTACATGTGCCCTGCACGTCAGGCAAAAGGGGGAAGCATGATTTATTTAAGATGAACATTTCGAATTCAAAACCAGGAGGGTGCATACGATGCACAAACCAACACACAAGAAAAACCTTTCCAGTGGGCAATGGGGAGTTTCTGTGAAATTTTACGCTGACGGCGGCTATCACCAACCAAATCTCTGACATAAAAAAATGAGTTAAATGTATACATTTTAACCACATCATCGTTTTCATCTTTCATATAAAAAATAAAAAAATGACAAAATTCTCTGCTACATGTGAAAGCAAGATTGCAGCTATTCCACATTCTAAAGGCAAGACCATACATGGTAAAAGACAACAGATGAGTTGGATCAATTTGTGCCTAATTATGCCCAAAACAGTGATAATGACCTGTAAATCAGACATATTAGTGATATGAAAAAGAATAAACAAACAGAAAGGACTGACCTGACCAACCCATTGCCAAAGACTAACAATATGCTCCCTAACTTGCTCTAGAGTAAAAAGTCCAGTCAGAGATACACCTTTTATCACTGCATCACGAACAGACCTTGTACCGTGCTTTATGGTATTTCCACAGTAGTTCAAAAATGGAATTCACGAGTTAGGGGATCCAGTGAATTAACGAGTTAGGTGTTATTGCTATGAAAATTCCTTGTACGAGGGTTGGATTTGGCCTCCTGCAATCCAGCCTTATTGATGCTTTTGCTGTCAACACCCAGTATGATTCCCCACACCAAATAACCCTGGTATGAACTGTGGAATGCTCATCGTTTTAGCCTGACTTGTAAACTAATCTTTTTTTTTTTTTGGAATATCGATGGAATTTATGTACCAACACCCCTGTACCCGACTGATCAGATGAGGAATGATGCCTTAACCTTGATATTGCAACAGAGATTATGCATAAATGACCAGGATTCAGGGTGACATTTCGTAGGTTAAAAAAAAAAAAAGAAAAAAAAATCTAGGAAGAAATGAATGATGCATGAATGTTCAGGAGATGGAATAATCAATGGATACCATGAAAGTTTTATTTGAGATGCGATATGAACTTGCTATGAGGATAGATGAAAATCATATGACGAGATGGTGCCGATGACAGGATGAACATATGCAATAAATTAGATCATGCTGAAACAAAACCACAAGACATAGTAAATACAAGAAGCTAGATCTGAAATTGGTCATCACGATTCTACCCAGAGCATGTATGCTCACTACAAAGTATGATCTTGAAACCTGAATAAGACAATGCTGGAGATTTAGTGGATTTACAAAATACAGGGCCCCTGTATCCTACATCGTGTGCTGGAGAAATGGTTAATCTATGAGGATGATTTCCTCCATCCGATCTCAATAATGCCGAATCATCAGAAGATACGAGAATGTCATCAGATAATATCCCCCAACCAGGAATCAAATATGAACCGAGAGTTAAAATAAACATGAAATCAAAAAGTTGGGATAAGAAAAGGCAAGCTGAATCTAAGTATCAGGGCATATTGGACTAGCTGATATTTAAATCATTTGAACCAGGGGATTTTAAAGGCATGATTTGTTGGAATCAGAGATTCCATCGTTGTAGCGCAGGGTAGATCGATCCTGCTATATGCAGATCGATCGAAACCCTTGATGCCAAAAAAAAAAAATGCAGATAAAGAGCAAAATTAAACAGGAGGGATGTTGTAAAATAAGATCAAAATGAAAGGGATAGTTATTCAACTTGCCTTAAGGAGTCGACCTTCTGCAGCCGCCAGGGAAGAACTCGTGGTTTTAGTTTCGGGATTGAAACTTCCGATTGTGAGACTCCCACTGAAGAGGGAACGATGCTTCTTGTGAACAGGCTGGTGGTGGAATCTCGGTTTTGCAGGAGTCTGAAGGAAGGAGGAGGATTTTCTCTGTTTTGGCAGAGTTGTGCGTAGTTGCTTGAAGCTCAGGAGATTGAAAGCAACTCCGGTCCAGCCGATAGGGAGGAAGATCGAAAAGAAAATCAATAGGGGAAAGGGGGAAGGGTGGAAATGGATCGATGCATGAAGAAGAGAAGGGTGCGGGGGTGAGAGGCGATGATTCTGAAGGAAAGAGCAAAGGGGGAAAGGGTGGAAACAGATCGTGAAGAAGAAGTGGGGAGGTGAAGAAGCGGTCCTGAGGGTTTTCTTTTCGGTTTGTTAAATAGGGGAGAGAGAAGGATCGAGAAGGTGAGTTTGTTGAAGATGAGCGGGATGAGGGAGGAGAGGTTGGCGATCGAAGGTGGAGAATAGGGAAGTTGAAGATCGGGGCATGGAGGAAAGAGATTTTGGGGAGATGTAGGGTTTCGTGAAGAAGAGAATCGGGAGAAAGAGAGAGTGAAGAGAGAAATGGAGGTGGCTGAGGGAGAAAATTTCGAGAGGGTCTCCCCCCCGAAACCCTAACTCGATTTGTGAGTTTTGCAAGGGTTTTTACTTTTTCCAAAAGAGGTCTCCCTATAAAAGATTTTTCAAAAACGGGTTTCTCTTAAAAACCATTTCTATTTTTTGTAATTTTCTTTCGTTATTTTTTATTTTTTTTGTTCTTTTCTAAGTATTTATATTTTTTTTTATTTTTGGAATGAAAATCTAAGAAAACAAAAGACTAAACCCTAATTTTTTGTATTTTTCTAAAAAGAATATTTATAAAAGTATCTTCCTGAGAATTTCAGACCATTTCGGGAAAATTTCTTCAAAAAAGAGGGTTTGGACCTAGGTTTTGAGAAAATGTTCGAGTTTTGATATTTGAATCGAGAAATATAACATGATAGATCCAAACGGATGTCGGATGGACTGTCCGAGCTATTTAAAAACTATTTTTGGTATTTTCTTAAAAATTGGACAATGAGACTCAATTTTGGATCTGGACAATGGATCCAGATCTGAAATCAATTTAAACATATAAAATGAATTTAATTTCAATAAAACTTGAGAAATGAACTGGGATTTAGATTTAAAAAATGACTCATTTGCTCAAAAATGAATTTAGGGGCAAGAAGGGAATATTTAAAAGATTTTAAAAATTTTGGGGTGTTCACAGGTGCCCCTCTTTGCTACTAAGCCGGTTGAAAGCCGAGCTTAGTGGCAAAGAAAACACTCCAAATTTTGAAAAATGCCCCAGTCAGCATATCTGAACTGGGTGTGGAAGAATTATTTTGAAAAGATGGTTTTTCAGGCTTAAAACCTTATCCTGAGTGGTTTTGGGAAGACGAAATCCTCGAAAATGATATGATTGAGTAAAGAATGAGGAAATCGTGATGGGACTTTGGGTGAAGATCTCAAAATGATGAAATATAAGAATTTTGATCAAGTCTCGTGGGTGAGACAAGATCAGCTTTTGAATGACTCAGGTTTAGCCCTTAACCTGGATAGGACGAATATATCTAAAAAATAACCTGAATGGGAAATATATGATAACTTTGATGGGACTTTTTTGCGAAAAATGCCTCTTGAGATGAAGCTCAAGTAGGATTTTATTCTGGATGGATATACAAAGTATGGGTTCCTCGATGGGAAGAACCATGATGGGATTGGAGGAAAATACCTCATCGAAATGAGACTCAGGTTTAACCCAAACCTGAAAAAGGAAGGTACCTCGATGCACGAGGTTCAGGCTTAACCCTTAACCTGAAGGGGACGACCATATGGAATCCTCGAGTGAAGAGACCATGATGGGACCTTCGGAGTTTGGACGAACAAATCCGAAAGGGGTTTGCGAAAGGAGGAAGGAAATGGGGTTCCCTAAATTTTTGAAAAAGGGATGAACTTGGACGTCTCATTGCTGAGACTAAATCAGCTTTTGAAATTAATGACCTCTCGCAGGGAGTACAGGTTTTGACCCTTAACCTGAGTGGGAACAACCATACGGATTTCTCGAAACCGTGATGGGATAGGAGAGATACTTCAACTGAATGGGGTAACTCTTCTGGAAGATATAAACAACGCTAGGTTGCACCAAAATTGATATTGAATATTTATTTCATTCTTAGACTATCTAAAAAATTTTGCCAATAAGATAAATTTATAGTTGACTTCAACGCTTGAAAATGTGCACATGTGTGTAAAGATATTCCCTCTTTTACCTAGAGTATTTCCTCCAACGAGGTTAACTCCTCGGTTTTAAGAGTCAAATTCAAAGTTTTTAGCGTTGATGATTTTCTTCAAGGAAGTTATCCATTTCCCTGATATGAGAAGAGAAGAAATATTCTCAATTTCATAAAAGCAAGTAGTGAAGAAATATTGATAAAAGAATTTTGCATAAGAAAAGATGACTTCTGGCAATTTAGGCAGTTTGATATCTGGGTGTTTTTCCCATGATGATCTTCTTGCACTCTTTTTGAGTCATTGAGCTTTTTCGGGCTTTTACATCATCCTTCATTTTGGATGTTCCTGACTTTTCTCTCTTTTTCAGGGAAGGGTACGTCCCAAACTCCTTCATCTTGGAGATGTTCTGATCCTTCATTTTCTCAGGGATTATATATGATACTGGCTCAGAAGGTCTTTAGGTGATAGCAGAAATCAAATATCATTTAGGGTTTGTCGGTAGGTCCATCATATCCGCCTTCATCTCGACGGTGATCCGAACTTTCCCTGGAAGGATCCGTCACAAACTCCGTCATCTTGGAGATGTTTCAAATCTTCTTTGGCCCCGGGGGTCTACTCGCTTAATTCGCCTTCATCTTGACGACAATTGAGAGATCCCTTTTGCAGATATTTGATTGCAGCTTTAAAATGGATAAGAAGATATGGATTAAGTGGATTCTTTTTGTAGCTCAGGATATTTCCACTGTTTGATTGCCAGAAAATTGTCTTTAAACACGCACCATAGTCATGATCAATATCAATTCGGTTTTGGCTTTTCAACATCATCGAATATTTCTTTCGCCAATCATACCGAGGAGATTTCTTTCATCCTTTTGGTTGATCAATAGGGAAAAGATTTGAATTTTATCCCTTATTCGCAAAAAGTTTCACTTTTTTTGGAAAGAATACTAGAGGTAACCTGAGGTGATTCTTTTGTGAAGTAAGAATATTGGAATCAACAAATACTTTTAGCAAATTGGCAAAGTTTTCACGAATTTTTTATAAAATAATCACTCGATATAGATTTTGATGAAACCTCGAGCTGAAATTTAGGAAGAATTATTTAGATTTTTGTTTTGACCGACCAGCTTGAAAGCAGGATTTTTTGGAAGTACCAGCTCGAAAGCAGGATTTTGATTGACCGACCAGCTCGAAAGCAGGATTTTTTTGGAAGTACCAGCCCGAAAGCAAGATTTTGATTGACCGACCAGCTCGAAAGTAGGATTTTGATTGACCGACCAGCTCGAAAGCAGGATTTGTTTGCCCGACTAGCTTGAAAGCAGGATTTGTTTGACCGACCAGCTCGAAAGCAGGATTTTTGGAAGTACCAGCTCGAAAGCAGGATTTGATTTGACCGACCAGCTCGAAAGCAAAATTTTTTGGAAGTACCAGCTCGAAAGCAGGATTTGATTGCCCGACCAGCTCGAAAGCAGGATTTGTTTGACCGACCTGCTCGAAAGCAGAATTTGTTTGCCCGACCAGCTCGAAAGCAGGATTTGTTTGACCGACCAGCTCAAAAGCAGGATTTCATTGCCCGACCAGCTCGAAAGCAGAATTTTGATGGAAGTACCAGCTCGAAAGCAGGATTTGTTTGCCCGACCAGCTCGAAAGCAGGATTTTGATTGACCGACCAGCTCGAAAGCAGGATTTTGTTTGACCGACCAGCTCGAAAGCAGGATTTTGTTGACCAACCAGCTCGAAAGCAGGATTTTTTGGAAGAATGATTGACATTGATAGAGTTGTGACCCGAAGGTTTGAGAATGATGGATATTTGATGAAATTGTAACCCGAAGGCTTGAACTTGATATACATTGAAGTTGTAACCCGAAGGCTTGAAAAGGATATATATTGAAGAAGTTGTAACCCGAAGGCTTGAAAAGGATATACATTGATGAAGTCATAACCCGAAGGCTTGAAAAGGATATACATTGATGAAATCGTAACCCGAGGGCTTTGAAAAGGATATACATTGATGAAATCGTAACCCGAAGGTTTTGAAAAGGATATACATTGATGAAATCGTAACCCGAAGGCTTTGAAAAGGATATACATTGATGAAATCCTAACCCGAAGGTTTTGAAAAGGATATGCATCTGATGAAATTGTAACCCGAAGGCTTGATAATAAAAGACATTTGATGAGATTGATAAACATTTAATGAGGTTGATAGACATGAGGATTTAGGATATAATAGACAATGATTCAGGTTTATCCCTTAACCTGAAAGGGAAAGAGATTTTTGAGGATATACTTGAGACTTGAATTTAAAAAAGATATGACAAGATTCATGATTTAGGATTTAGGATTTAGATGGACCAGCACATTCGGCTGTAGGGGGTCCAATTTTCAGGATTAACCCCTTGTCCTGAATAAAATTTATACAGATAGAAGGAAAATAAAATTTGATGAAATATTGATAAACAATGGAGAAAATTTTTGAGGGAATTTATTTACTTTGTAAAAGAACTTTCACAAGTAGCATTTGTCACTCCCATGAGTTTCTCAGGATTATCCCTTGTCCTAAGAAAGAATACCTCGAATGTCGAGGTTCAGGTTTATCCCTTAACCTGAAAGGGGAAAGAATAGAATTTAAGAAAAATTAATATAAATTTAGAAAATCAATTCCATGAAGCTTGTATTTGCAAAAAGGAATTCTCATAGGTAATCATTATTGCCCCTACGAGAGGTCTCAGGATTATCCCTTATCCTGAATGGAAAAAGAATTTAAGGAATTTAAATGAAGAAAAATTGATATAAATTTAGAAAGTCAAATGAAGGTTTACGAAACTTGTATTTACAAAAGAATCCTCATAGGTAGCGTTATTGCTCCTACGAGGGGTCTCAGGATTTTCCCTTATCCTGAATGGAAACAAGAATAGAATTTGAGAAAATTTAATGAAGGAAAATTGATATAAATCTAGAAAATCAACAAAGAAAAACTTGTATTTACAAAAGAATCCTCATAAGTAGCGTTATTGCTCCTACGAGGGGTTTCAGGATTTTCCCTTATCCTGAATGGGAACACCTCGGACAACGAGGGTCAGGTTTATCCCTTAACCTGAGCGGGAAAGAATAAAAGAATACGTCATGGAAAAGAGGCATCAGGTTTATCCCTTAACCTGAAAGGGTAGAGATTTGATAAAAAATTTAAAGGATTTTGAGGAAATATTGATAAAGTTGATAAAACATGATAAAATTGATGTAAACTTTGACAAAAATATGAATAGAATGAATGAAACTGATAAAGATATCCAAATTAACTGAAAATTTATAAGATTTAAAAGGAAAAGGAGTTTTTCTGATCCTGCCTGCATATGGGATCTGGAAAGAAAAAATGTTTATTTAAAAGATAAGTGAGAAATCATTTTTGGGGAGAAAGTCCACTATAAGGAGAATGATCAGTGTGAGATCTGATCCCTTCTTTTTTTTTAAAGGAATCATCATGAGAGATCATCATGAGGGTTAATTTTGAAGATAATGGTTTATAAACCCATCAATGTGATAGTTTATTTTGAAGAAGATTTTGATCAAAATATTGAATTTTTGGTGATCATGAAGAAGTTTTTGCAGAAATTCTCAAGATTTTTAGGATTTCGAAAATCCTCATAGGTAATATCATTTCTCTCATGATGATTTTTTTAGGATTTGTCCCTTATTTTAAAAAAAAGAATATGAGAAATACAAATTTTTCAAAAATATATGCCCCATCGTGGCGAAGGATAGAGGTATTTGATATCAACAGGTATGAAGAAAATTTTGACATTTTCATCGATAGGAAAACATTGATAACAACGACTGAAATATTTACAAGCTTGTTGACCAAAGGTCACAAAAGACTGGGACTGAGTTGTCCCTATTAGGTGACTGAAAAAGAGAGAAAGCAAAAAAATATTGACATGATTCGGGAAGCTAGGCCAAGACGGGTAGCTACTCTTCTTCTTAATCTTCTACCAGCAGCTTTTTGTCAATGCAGTCTTGAACGATGTTTTTGAAAACAAAACAGTGCTCGATGTCATGCCCCATCGCTCGATGGAATTTGCAGAACTGATTCTTGAACCTTCCCATAGTCACAGGAGGATCTGCTACCTTGGGAAGTTTAACCATCTCTTTTGTTGTCATATACTCAAGAACTTCTTCAAGTGTTTGCTCTAGGGGTGTAAACTCACGGTCATATCCCCAACCATCGTGTTTTGGTTTCCCTTGAGGCTTTGATTCTAACTGGATGCTCGAGGGAGGGCTGCCATTCTGCCTGCTGATCCCACTCTTTTGACTGGAACAATCATCTCTGCCTGACCCGCCAGTGTGGTTCTTTCTGCCACCTCTTTTGTTTTTTCCATTGTTGTTGGAGGAACTGGTAGAAAAGGTAAAGTTGGTTTTCTTTTTCACATCCTGACTGCCTCCTGCCAAGGTGATGCCATGATAGGTTCCATTCTCTAATCCCATTTCGAGCCATTCGACTCGCTCTATTAACTTGATGAAAGATTTAGATGGAGAAGTAGAGATCAGACCCTTCAGAGGTTGAGAGAAATTGTTCAAAATTATTGAGAGTGCATGCCCCTCTGATATCGGATCTTTCATCCGATTGCAGGTGGATCTCCATCTATGAATGAAATATTTTGCCCTCTCATTGTCATTTTGCTTTAGGTTGAAAAGATGGTTGAGGATAGGCGGAGCCTCAGTATTGAAGAGAAACCTTTCAATGAACAAGTTGATGACTTTGTCAAATTCTCGCAGTTCAATCGAGTTGATGTGGTCGGCATACCATCTTGTTGCAACTCCTTCCAGACTGCGTGGAAAGCATAAGAATAAAGCCCTATTGTTCTTTCTGAATCGGTTGCACTTGGCGAAAAATGTGGCCAGATGAGCCTTGGGGTTGCCGGTCCCATCAAATTTTATGAATTTACGAGGAAGATCTTCCCAGTTGTCATCCCCTTCTAGGTCGTCATAAAAATCTGCACTGGTGTAGCTCTTTTTGCCTTTGTCCTAGGCTTGTAAGTCTTTGATCGCACGAGTCATTTCTCTCATTTTCTCCTGCATCGGATCTTCTGCTGGGATCTGACCTTTGGCTTTGCTTGCTGACTCGTGGTTGAGGGTAGGTCATCATAAAATATGAAGAAGGCAATCCTTTTAACAAGGACAAGGCAAGTCTCTCAACAAAGCGAAAGACGAGGAAGGCAATCATTTAATTAAGGAGAAAGGCAAATCTTTTGACAACGCAAAAAGATAGGGAAGGCGATCCTTTTATCAAGGAGAAGGCGAGTCTTTCGACAAAGCGAAAGACGGAGAAGGCAATCCTTTTGATGATACGTAAATTACACATAAATATAATATAATATTATTGCATAAACGCATCATTTAGAGGTTTAGAACCCACACTTAGATGCATATAGATGTCATGGAGCTACGGTTTGAATTTCGTTCGAATCAGGTTTAAAACGAGAGAGTTATTGCATTTATAGTGAAGCGGGTCGAACCTCGGGGCAAACCGAGTCATTTCGGATCCAACTGGCCCATTTGGGCCTTGGATCTGGGCTAAAATGCACCACATCCACCCCACATTAGCCCAAAATCATTTTTTAGAAAATCTTTTCTAAAAACCCCTCCATGCTAGGCGCCCAGCCAATGTTTTTATTTTAATCCTCTTTCTGGAAATTCCAGAAAGAGGTATATGCGTTAAAACCTAAATGACGCCCAAGTGAGGGGCGTCTTTGTCTTGGAAATCCGTGCCCTAACACACCCGACTCCTCTTCCTTCATCTTCTCTCCCAGCCGTCCTACATCCTCCTTCTTCAACCTCCATGGTCGGCCATGGCATCCACGCATTTCCATTGAAGCTGCCGGCCCCTCTTCTCTCGTTTTTCCTCTTCCACACCTTCCTTTTCTTCTCCCCTTGCTGCATCTAACGACCCATGTCTTCTTGTTTGCAGGTAGCAGCAGCTTGGAGTGCTCCAGCTGTGGAAGGGGTGTTGTCTACACCTTCCCAGCCAGCCGGCCCTACCTTCATCCGGCCTTCTTCGCCATTCCAGCACGCCATGCTCGGAGCAGCTCCATTCAGCTTTTTCCAGCACACCTGCAGCAAAGAGGTGTTAGCCAGCACCACCGAGGGTCCCTTTTGGCACAGAATCTAGACAAATTCCACTCACCCCCTACCTCCTCACTCGTCGGACGGCCAGAATCAGGTACGTCTTCCCTTTTCCCCAATTCTTTTAGTGTAAAACCCAAACAGCGTGCGATTTTCTGTTTTTATTTTAAATGTTCTGTGTGTTTTCCTGTTTTTACAGCCTTAGCATAGCTGTTAGTGCTTGAACCAGCACTGTTAATTGTTTTTAAGATTCTATTTAAATTCAATTTGCGTCTTGTAGATTGTAAAATCCCCTTGTTGTTGTTCACGCCCAAACCGGTTGGACTGGTTCCAACCGGCTGGAGTCTTTTGCGTTAGAATCTATTAATTAAAATAACAGAAATTAGGCATGTTTATTAGATGTTTAATTAATTTTAGTGTTGTTTAATTAGCGTGTGCTATGTGTGTTAGTGAAATTGCAAAAATCCCCAAAATCGGGTGGACTTCTTCTTCCACCCGATTTATGCATCATATTGTTAGTAATACTAATTATAAATTCTGTGTTAGCAGCATCTAGGTAGTTGTTTGATAGTTAATTAAGGAGCTTAATTAGGTTGTAATAGCATAGTTCAATCCTGTGTGCAATTGATTTCAATTTGAATAGATGTTAGATGTAGTTTGATTTATGTGTTGAAGTGTAAGTAATTCTTGAGTTATTGATTTCCTGTGTTACTAATATTTCCTGTGTTAGTAATATTGCTGTGTTAGTCTAGGTGTTGGTTAGTTAATTAATTAGGTTGTGATACTATAGATTTAACTATGTATTAGTTGAATTTTAGTTTAGTAGTGTTTAGGTAGATTTTTGCAATAGCTAATTTTTAGGGTTTAGATAGAATGGAATGTTTGCTCTTTTAGCAATAGGTTAGTTAATGTTAGTGAGTTAGCTTAGATCAATTCATAACTGTAGGTTAGTTCAACTTAGTCTAACCTAGTGTTTTAAATTAGCACTAGTTGTACTTCTAGCGAATAATGTAGGTAGTTAATGTAGATTTTATTTTCTTAGTGTGATCCATTTTTTTTTCTGTTAATTGGTTAATATTAGGACTGTGAATGACTGTTATTACATGTATTTTGAATACATAGTGCAAATATTGGATCATTCAAGTGAATAGTGTACTAAAGCAGAACCCTGATTTGTGCTCTGATTTACACTCGTTATACTCTGTGACAATCTTCTGAGTTTTTCCAATATTATTGTTCTATGCTATTCATTAGTGTGTTAACTACGTGCAAACCAAAAATCAGCTCGTTCAGAGTTGATTTGGTTTGCCTTTTAAGCGTTCTGCAAAATTAGGTTTTACGCGATTTTAGATTTCGGGTCAAACGGTTCTATAATTTTTATCGAACTTGAAACACTTATATCCGGAGTTCCCGGATGAGTTTTTCAATTCCGTAAAGTCCGAAAGACTCTTGAGTCTGTCAGAAAGATAACAAAAGAGAAATACTTAGAATCGGACTTAGTTTGACCCTTCGCACTTCCTGTTTGCAAAAACCTATTAAAAGTCGATTTTGCATTGTTCAGGGATAAAACAGTTATTTGCTTACTTAGTTGATTTTAGGTAGTTTTTCATGTTTTATAGCAAATAGTTAGTGAACTAACAGTAGTTAGGCTAGTTAAAGTGTGTTTACTTAGTTTAGTTAGAAATCATAGTTTTGAGTTTTCTGTGTTTTTAATCGTAGTTTAATTTAGTAATTAGTTCAGAAGTAGTTTTAGCCATAATTTAGAATTAATTCTTGATTCCATACTGACTCTTTATTTTTACTGTTATAGGTTGATAAGTTAGAAACATATTTGCAGGTGTATTTACAATGCAAGTGCAGATGCACGTGTGACAAAAAGACAGAATTACCCCTGACGATATGGAGAAGACTTAGCAACCTGTTTTAGTGCATTTTCATTTTTAGATTGTTATTTACTTAGAATTGTAATATTAACATAGTTGTAAACATTTGTGATATTAATAAATTGATGTTTTAGATTTAATTTAGAATGTATCCCGTTCCCTGTGGATTCGACCCGTACTCGCCACATCTGTGGAAAGTCGGTTTTTATTATCTTTGGTTGACAATTTTCCAAATGTTTTTATTGAAAATAATGTGTTAAAAATAATCATTACAAAAGTCAAACCAAATTTTGGCGCCGTTGCCGGGGAACGGCGATTATATTCTGTTATTTCTGAGATTTCAGTTTATTAATATGTGTTTAGTTAGTTGTTTTTATTTGTTTTAGTCAGTAGGATTTAACATAGTTAGCAGATATAAGATTCATATGTTGTTTCTTATGATTCACTGAATTTCAGGATTCAAAGAGCGATTAGGCAGGTGAGTTTATAGAATATAGCTTGTGATTCTCTATATTTGCTAAATTTACTGATTTAGATTTAGATTTAGGTTTGCTATTTTTATTGGATAGAGTAATTCTGACATAGTTTAGTTGCTTTATGTGTTAGTGTTTTTATTTTTATTAACTGTTAGTTAGGGTGTATCATATGTATACTAGAAATAAAATAGTTAATTGGTTATGTGTTTTGTTCTGACTTTTGTTTTGGATTTCATTGTTGTCATGCATGAACATTGTTCCATCTGATGCCTCAATGCATGAGTCCAAGTTGCCAGACATAGAGCATGCCTTCAGGAGCAGACCATTGACCAGATCAGCAGAAAACTATGCATTCGTATATGCATAGTGGTGGTGCGAAATCAAGTCAATCATCAGCTTCAGAGGCTCGATCACATCAGGTTGTATCTATCCTTTCTCCCGTATCTGTATTACTGTTTTAGTGTGCATCTACATTGAAATTTTATATCTCTGCATGCCACTAGAGACAGTGTCATTCAAGCATGGGGGGATGGTTCAGTAGATACACACTATTTTATCCTGTTTATCATGTTTTGGTAGCTAAAACTCATAAATTAGGCGTTTCAGAAAAAAAAAATTAGCATATATGAATGTTGTTGACATAATTAGACATGTTAGAAACTTTTAGAAGCCCCATGAGGAAAATTTTTTCTGAACAAAGCTAAAAAGAGTGAGTATTTATGTGAAGTTCAAAGAAATTGCTGTATCTGAAGGCGAAAAGTTAATTTTGAATCACAAAGTATAAGTAAGCACAGTTTGAAATAAACTACTAAGTAAATGAAAAATATTAGAAAAAGCTCGAGCTTAAAAGAAAAGAGTCTGTGTTAGGTTGTTTGGATGATTTCACAATCCCGAGTAAGATGAGTGCAGAAGCTAGTTAAAGCGTTTGCATTCCACCCGAAAAGGAGAAGGAAAGCTTTGTGAGCCTCGGAAGCTGAGACCAGATACAAGTTGAAGTGTTTGAATCTCGTGTCGAAAAGGTAAATGAAGGAAGTCACTTTTGTGTCTAGTTAGTGTCTTTAGCATACAAATAGTGGTATAAGAAGGCATTAACATTGCACAGGGCACAAAAGCAGACCACACGTAGGCGAATGAAAAGAAAAGAAAAGAAAAGAATTGAAAAAGTGGAAAAATTGAAAATTCAAAGAAAAAGAAAATAAGAGCTTAAATGAAAAGAAAAAAAGTCATTACTTAGAAGTAGAATGAAAGAGTGTGCAGAAAAATACACAAGTGATGAAAAATAAATAATAACATGATAATATACGATTTTCTGAGAAACAATCATAGATAAATGCAATTTTTAGAAGAGTGAAAGGGAAATTTTTATCGTGGAGGCAATAAATTTCTAATTATGTTCTGAGAAGTGAAAAAATACATGAAATGTTTGCTAAATTTGATTTCTGGAATTGCCTAGCATTTTAGAAGAAAAATTTAAATTTTTGCATGATTTCTGATGTTTGTGGGTAGCATCTCTGCAAACCCTCACGAGACCTTGCTCATCCACTGGGGTAACCCAGGGGTTTAAAGGGCTTGTTGCATGTGCTAAATGCAACCGTGATTCCTACGAAAGTGAGTTAGTTGTTTAATAAAGTTGCGTGTTATTTGGGTAGTCCATATCTTCATCGCGAGGGAAGGGTATATTGCTAGGGACTAGCAATTATTCTAGCATGGGGGTATTTGATGATACGTAAGTTACACATAAATATAATATAATATTATTGCATAAACACATCATTTAGAGGTTTAGAACCCACACTTAGATGCATATAGATGTCATGGAGCTACGGTTTGAATTTCGTTCGAATCAGGCTTAAAACGAGAGAGTTATTGCATTTATAGTGAAGCGGGTCGAACCTCGGGGCAAACCGAGTCATTTCGGATCCAACTGGCCCATTTGGGCCTTGGATCTGGGCTAAAATGCACCACATCCACCCCACATTAGCCCAAAATCATCTTTTAGAAAATCTTTTCTAAAAACCCCTCCATGCTAGGCGCCCAGCCAATGTTTTTATTTTAATCCTCTTTCTGGAAATTCCAGAAAGAGGTATATGCGTTAAAACCTAAATGACGCCCAAGTGAGGGGCGTCTTTGTCTTGGAAATCCGTACCCTAACACACCCGACTCCTCTTCCTTCATCTTCTCTCCCAGTCGTCCTACATCCTCCTTCTTCAACCTCCATGGTCGGCCATGGCATCCACGCATTTCCATTGAAGTTGCCGGCCCCTCTTCTCTCGTTTTTCCTCTTCCACACCTTCCTTTTCTTCTCCCCTTGCTGCATCTAACGACCCATGTCTTCTTGTTTGCAGGTAGCAGCAGCTTGGAGTGCTCCAGCTGTGGAAGGGGTGTTGTCTACACCTTCCCAGCCAGCCGGCCCTACCTTCATCCGGCCTTCTTCGCCATTCCAGCACGCCATGCTCGGAGCAGCTCCATTCGGCTCCTTCCAGCACACCTGCAGCAAAGAGGTGTTAGCCAGCACCACCGAGGGTCCCTTTTGGCGCAGATTCTAGACAAATTCCACTCACCCCCTACCTCCTCACTCGTCGGACGGCCAGAATCAGGTACGTCTTCCCTTTTCCCCAATTCTTTTAGTGTAAAACCCAAACAGTGTGCGATTTTCTGTTTTTATTTTAAATGTTCTGTGTGTTTTCCTGTTTTTACAGCCTTAGCATAGCTGTTAGTGCTTGAACCAGCACTGTTAATTGTTTTTAAGATTCTATTTAAATTCAATTTGCGTCTTGTAGATTGTAAAATCCCCTTGTTGTTGTTCACGCCCAAACCGGTTGGACTGGTTCCAACCGGCTGGAGTCTTTTGCGTTAGAATCTATTAATTAAAATAACAGAAATTAGGCATGTTTATTAGATGTTTAATTAATTTTAGTGTTGTTTAATTAACGTGTGCTGTGTGTGTTAGAGAAATTGCAAAAATCCCCAAAATCGGGTGGACTTCTTCTTCCACCCGATTTATGCATCATATTGTTAGTAATACTAATTATAAATTCTGTGTTAGCAGCATCTAGGTAGTTGTTTGATAGTTAATTAAGGAGCTTAATTAGGTTGTAATAGCATAGTTCAATCCTATATGCAATTGATTTCAATTTGAATAGATGTTAGATGTAGTTTGATTTATGTGTTGAAGTGTAAGTAATTCTTGAGTTATTGATTTCCTGTGTTACTAATATTTCCTGTGTTAGTAATATTGCTGTGTTAGTCTAGGTGTTGGTTAGTTAATTAATTAGGTTGTGATACTATAGATTTAACTATGTATTAGTTGAATTTTAGTTTAGTAGTGTTTAGGTAGATTTTTGCAATAGCTAATTTTTGGGGTTTAGATAGAATGGAATGTTTGCTCTTTTAGCAATAGGTTAGTTAATGTTAGTGAGTTAGCTTAGATCAATTCATAACTGTAGGTTAGTTCAACTTAGTCTAACCTAGTGTTTTAAATTAGCACTAGTTGTACTTCTAGCGAATAATGTAGGTAGTTAATGTAGATTTTATTTTCTTAGTGTGATCCATTTTATTTTCTCTTAATTGGTTAATATTAGGACCGTGAATTACTGTTATTACATGTATTTTGAATACATAGTGCAAATATTGGATCATTCAAGTGAATAGTGTACTAAAGCAGAACCCTGATTTGTGCTCTGATTTACACTCGTTATACTCTGTGACAATCTTCTGAGTTTTTCCAATAATTTTGTTCTATGCTATTCATTAGTGTGTTAACTACGTGCAAACCAAAAATCAGCTCGTTCAGAGTTGATTTGGTTTGCCATTTAAGCGTTCTGCAAAATTAGATTTTACGCGATTTTAGATTTCGGGTCAAACGGTTCTATAATTTTTATCGAACTTGAAACGCTTTATCCGGAGTTCCTGGATGATTTTTTCAATTCCGTAAAGTCCGACAGACTCTTGAGTCTGTCAGAAAGAGAACAGAAGAGAAATACTTAGAATCGGACTTAGTTTGACCCTTCGCACTTCCTGTTTGCGAAAACCTATTAAAAGTCGATTTTGCACTATTCAGGGATAAAACAGTCATTTGCTTACTTAGTTGATTTTAGGTAGTTTTTCATGTTTTCTAGCAAATAGTTAGTGAACTAACAGTAGTTAGGCTAGTTAAAGTGTGTTTACTTAGTTTAGTTAGAAATCATAGTTTTGAGTTTTCTGTGTTTTTAATCGTAGTTTAATTTAGTAATTAGTTCAGAAGTAGTTTTAGCCATAATTTAGAATTAATTCTTGATTCCATACTGACTCTTTATTTTTACTGTTATAGGTTGATAAGTTAGAAACATATTTGCATGTGTATTTACAATGCAAGTGCAGATGCATGTGTGACAAAAAGACAGAATTACCCCTGGTGATATGGAGAAGACTTAGCAACCTGTTTTAGTGCATTTTCATTTTTAGATTGTTATTTACTTAGAATTGTAATATTAACATAGTTGTAAACATTTGTGATATTAATAAATTGATGTTTTAGATTTAATTCAGAATGTATCCCGTTCCCTGTGGATTCGACCCGTACTCGCCACATCTGTGGAAAGTCGGTTTTTATTATCTTTGGTTGACGATTTTCCAAATGCTTTTATTGAAAATAATGTGTTAAAAATAATCATTACAAAAGTCAACCACCTTTCATGAAGGAGAAGGCGAGTCTCTCGACAAAGTGAAAGACGGAGAAGGCAATCCTTTGATTAAGGAGAAGGCGAGTCTCTCGACAAAGCGAAAGACGGAGAAGGCAATCCTTTAATTAAAGAGAAGGCGAGTCTTTTGACAAAGCGAAAGATGGAGAAGGCAATCCTTTCATCAAGTAGAAGGCGAGTCTCTCGACAAAGTGAAAGACGGAGAAGGCAATCCTTTGATTAAGGAGAAGGCGAGTCTCTCGACAAAGTGAAAGACGGAGAAGGCAATCCTTTAATTAAGGAGAAGGCGAGTCTTTCGACAAAGCGAAAGACGGAGAAGGCAATCCTGTCATCAAGGAGAAGGCGAGTCTTTCGACAGAGAGAAAGACGAAGAAGGCAATCCTTTCATCAAGGAGAATGCGAGTCTCTCGACAAAGCGAAAGACGGAGAAGGCAATCCTTATGAAAGAGGGGAAGGCAACTCTTTCGACTACGCGAAAGAATGAAAAAGGCAACACCAAGATATATCAATAACAGATGTCAAGTTCTTATTTCTTATCAGGAAAGCTGGAAAAATATTGCCAAAATGATAAAAATTGTAGTTGTTTCAAGAAAATTGAAGGTAAGTACTTTCGAAAGATGTTCCCTCCTCCACCTAGAGTATTACCCCCAACTAGGTTAACTCTATAGAATCCAGGATCAAAGTCAAATTTAGTTGTTGGTCTTCTTCAAGGATGCTATCAATTTCCTTGATATGAAAGGAGAGGAAATATTCTTAGCTTCATAAAAGTAATTAAATGAGAGGATATTGATAGAAGAATTTTACATAGATAAAGAAAATTCTTTGCAGTTTGGGCAGTTTGATATCCTGGGCATTTTCCCATGATGATCTTTTTGCACTCTTTTGAGTCATGGGGCTTTCTTGGGCTTTTACATCATCCTTCATTTTGGAGATGTCCTGACTTTTCTCTCTTTTTTCGGGGAAGGGTACGTCACAAACTCCTTCATCTTGGAGATGTTTCGATCCTTCTTTTTATCTTAGAGATTATATATGATGGCATTGGCTCAAAGGTATTTAGATGATAGCTGGAATCAAATATCTTTTAGGGTTTGTCGGTAGGTCCATCACATCCGCCTTCATCTCGACGGTGATCCGGACTTTCCCTGGAAGGATCCATCACAAACTCCATCATCTTGGAGATGTTTCAAATCTTCTTTGGCCCCGGGGGTCTTACTCGCTTAATTCGCCTTCATCTTGACGACAATTGAGAGATCCCTTTTGCGGATATTTGATTTGCAGCTTAGCTGACTTGAGGAGACATGAATTGGGTAGGCTCTTTTCAGACTGTCCAGGATATTTCCACTGTCTTACTGCCAAGGAATAATCTTTAAAAATGTGCCATAGCTATGATCAATATCAGCTCATTTATGGCTTATCAGCATCATTGAATATTTCCTTTACCGGTCATGTCAAACATTTTTCTTCACCCTCTTGGTTGACCAACTAGAAAATTTGGAGTTTGAGCCTTTCTTCACAAAAGTTTCTCCCTTTTGGAAGGAATACTAAGGAGATTTGAGGAGATTCTTTATGTAATAAAAGTTTGAGATCAACAACTATTTTATGACAATTTGGCAAGATGTTCCTGAAATCCTTAATGATGAAACCTTTGCTTAACATCGAATTTTGACATATCAATGGGATTCTAGGGAAGAATCCAACGTGAGGCTGAATTCTGATAGTAAATGTGAATTTAAAGTTCTGAAGGTAAGCTTCACATAAAACAGGATTTTGAAGGTAAGCCTTTGAAAGAATATCCGAATCAGGGCTCGGATTCTACAAGGAAAACAGGGAAATTTTAAAACTCGAGTTTTTAAAGGAAAACTTGAAGGTTCGAGTCGGGACTCGAATCTCAAAAAAAACTTGAACATTTCATTTATTGAAGGTAAGAAAACTTGAGATAAAACTCAAATCTTCGAAGGAAAGCAGGAAAGTTCGAGTCAGGGCTCGAATCAAAATTTTGAAGTTTCATTTACTGAAGGCAAGAAAACTTGAGATAAAACCCAAATTTTCGAAGGAAAGCAGGAAAGTTCGAGTCAGGGCTCGAATAGAAATTTTGAAGGTTTATTTATTGAAGGCAAGAAAACTTGAGATAAAACCTAAATGAAGGAAAAGTAGGAAAATTCGAGTCAGGGCTCAAATCTTAAAGGAAAACTTGGAAAATTCTTTTATTGAAGAAAACTCGAGATAAAACTCAAATTTTCTAAGGGAAGCAAGAAAATTCGAGTCAGGGCTCGAATCTCAAAGGAATACTTGAAAGTTTTTTTAGATTTTTGAAGGAAATAAGACTCGAGTTAAGACCCAAATCTTCAAAGGAAAGCTAGAAAATTCGAGTCAGGGCTCGAATCTTAGGGAAAGAGTTGGAAGTTCGAGTCAAAACTCGAATCTTAAAGGAGAATTTGATGAGAAGGGATAGGAATTAATGGAAGATTGACAGAATTTGAGGAAAATTGAGGAAAGATTGTGACCTGAGGGCCAATTGATCGGTTAGCCAAACACTAGCACGAGTGCTAGGCTTACCTGTATGAATTTTTCAAAAATTCCCCAGTGTAAATATTGGGTTTTCTGATGGAGATTTGAAGAAAAAGGGGGACACCGACATTCTTTAAGATACTTGAGATTTGAGCGAGAATGATTGTCGGTGTTTTCAGGATTTTCCCTTATCCTTGATGCCAAAAAAAATGGAGAAGAAAGGAATAGACATTTTGATGAGAATTTAGAAATGAATGATTCAGGTTTACCCCTTAACCTGAAAGGGAAGAAGAACAAAATTTATAAAAATGGAGAAGAAAGGAAAGAAATTTTGAAAATTTATTTTGGAAAGAAACTCTCACAGGTAGCATTGTTGCTCCTATGAGGGGTTTCAGGATTATCCCTTTATCCTGAATTTAAGAAAATTTAATAAAGGGAAATTGATATAAATCTGGAAAATCAACAAAGATTGACAAAACTTGTATTTACAAAAGAATCCTCATAGGTAGCGTTATTGCTCCTACGAGGGGTTTCAGGATTATCCCTTATCCTGAATGGGAAAAGAATAGAATTTAAGAAAATTTAGCGAAGGCAAATTGATATAAATCTAGAAAAATCAATAAAGATTAACAAAACTTGTATTTACAAAGGAATCCTCATAGGTAGTGTTGTTGATCCTACAAGGGGTCTCAGGATTTTCCCTTATCTTGAATGGGAACACCTCGGACAACGAGGGTCAGGTTTATCCCTTAACCTCAGCGGGAAAAATAAGAATAAAGGAAATACCTCATGGGAAAGAGGCATCAGGTTTATCCCTTAACCTGAAAGGGTAAGAGTTTTGATAAAATTTAATAGAATTTGAGGTAATTTTATAAAACTTGATAAAAATTGACGAAAACTTGATAAAAAATGAATGAAACTGATAAAGATATCAAAATTAACTGAAGATTTATAAGATTTGAGAAAAAGAGTTTTTCTCATCCTGCCTGCATATGGGATCTTGAAAGGAAAATGTTTATTTAAAAGATAAGTGAAAAATCATTTTTGGGAAGAAAATCTACCGTAAGAAGAGTGATCAATGCGAGAACTGATCCTTTAAATCAAACATGAGAGATCATCATGAGGGATAATTTTTGAAGGCAATGGTTTGAAAATATATTTTTGAAAAAGAAGACCAACAACAGATTTGATTTCTAAAAATAACAGTTTGAAACTGATAATAAGATCAATACAAGGGTTAATCTTTGAAGACAATGTTTAAAAATCAACCTTGGAAGATAAGATCAATCACAGGGGTCGATCATTGAATATAATGATTTAAAGCCCATTCTCGGAAGATAAGATCAATGCAAGGATTGATCTTTGAATATGATGATTTATGACCCATTTTGGAAGATAAAATCAATGCAAGAATTGATCTTTGAATATGACGGTTTGAAAAGCCAAACTTGGAAGATAAGACCAACACAGGGGTTGATCTTTGACTATAATGATTTAAAATCAATTTTTGGAAGATGAGGCCAATGCCAGGATTGATCTCTGAATATAACGTTTGGAAAACCACTTTCGGAAAATATGATCAACACAAGATTTGAGACCTATTTTGGAAGATAAGACCAACACAAGGGTTGATCCTTCAATGTAATGGTTCAAAAACCTATTTTGGAAAACACGATCAACACGAGGGTTGATTTTTCAATGCAATGGTTCAAAGAACCTATTTTTGAAAACATGATCAACACGAGGGTTGATTTTTGACAAAGCTTGGACCAAAGAATGTTTGAACTCTTTGGTCATAACAAAGACTTTTTGAAATTTTATGATTTTTGAAAAGGCCCTCATAGGTAATATCATTTCTCTCATGAATGATGTCAGGATTAGTCCCGCATTGAAAAAGAACAGGAATTTAAATGTGATTTTAATAGAGGCTGAAGAAGAGATTTTTGAAATATAGATTTTCAAAAGCAAATGCCCCTATGTGGCAGAGGAAGAAAGTATTGTGATATTAGAGATATAAAGAAAAATTGACATTTCATTTGACGAGCAAAACTGATAACAAAGAACTGAAATATTTATAAGTATTTTGACCAAAAGGTCAAAAAAAGACTGGACTGACTGGCCCCCTACAAGGTGACTTGGCAAAAAGGGAAAAAGTAGAAGAATTCTGACATCTTCAGTCTTCTGAGTAGCTGGGGAGAGACTTGGTCATGACGGCTAGGTCATCTTCCTCTTTGTCTTCAACAAAGAGACTTTTGTCGACGCAGTCCTGAACAATATTTTTGAAGACAAAGCAGTGATCGGTGTCATGCCCCACTACTCGATGGAACTTGCAGAACTGATTTGTGAACCTTCCCATGACCGTAGGAGGATCCGCGACTTTTGGGAGTTTAACCAATCCCTTGGCCAGCATGAATTCAAGGGCTTCTTCAAGCGTTTGCTTCAGAGGAGTGAACTCACGATTATTACTCCAACCGTCGCGCTTTATCTTTTCTTTCTGCGGAAAGTTAGACTGAGACGGCCTGTTATTCTGCTTGGAAGACTTTTCCCTTTGAGTTGCACCGTGGTTCTGGCCATTCTTGCTGTCATTTCTGTTTCTTCTTCTGCTGTTAAGATCATTGCTAGAGGTATCAGCCGCATGAGTGAACCGCGCTTTCTTTTTCTGATCTTGGATATTTTTGGTCAGAGGCATGCCCTCGTAAATCCCACTTTCTATTCCTGCCTCGAGCCATTTGGCTCGTTCAATCAACTTGATAAAGGATTTTGCTGGAGAAGTGGCAATGAGGCTTCTCAGGGGCTGAGAGAAATTGTTGAGGATTATTTGCAATGCATGTTTCTCAGGAATGGGTACCTTCATCTTATTACAGGTGCTTCTCCACCTGTGAATGAAATCACCTGCTCTTTCAGTCTCTCCTTGCTTCAGGTTGTAAAGATGATTTAGTGTAGGTGAGGCTTCAGTGTTGAATAAGAAGCGCTCGATGAACAGATTTACTACCTTATCGAACTCTCGTAGTTCGATAGGATTTACATGGTCAGCATACCATCTGGCTGCTACACCCTCCAGACTGCGGGAAAAGCAAATAAACAATGCTCTGTTGTCTTTTCTGAAACGACTGCACTCTGCATAAAATGTGGCTAAGTGGGCTTTAGGGTTACCAGTCCCATCAAATTTGAGAAACTTGCGAGGAAGATTCTCCAAGTTATCATCCCCGTCTAGACCATCGTAAAAATCTTCGCCAGTGTAGGTATGCTTGCCCTTACCCTTGGCTTGAATATCCTTAATAGCTCGATTCATCTCCTTCATCTGCTTGCTCATCAGGTCCTCTGTTGCAGCCCCAGACTAGGGCTTGTTGACGGATTCAGGCTCTTCTGTAGCTATTTTTATGGACTGCTTTGGAGGATTCTGCTTATAGACAATCTGCTCTTCTTCTTCTAATTCTTCCTCGACTGACTCAGATTCCTCAGAAGTAGTGTCGGGCTGTACCTTCTTTCTGATGATTCTGACTTGCTTTTTTACAGGCTTCTTCCTCAGCTTGCTTTTAGGAACTGCTTCTTTCAGCTTGGCCTCGGCTTGCTCCGACATCATCCACGCCATCATCTTTTGGAACATATCATACATAGCGGGGGTCGATGTCATCCTTCTTGCTCTGACCTTGTCCCCTGACTGATTTAGGAGAGCTCATCCCTTCTGCCTCACTGTCGCTGAGTTGAGGAACTGTTTCTTTTCCCGCTCTTGTCTGAACCATTTTTGAATATCAGTGCTCTCTGTGGAGGAAAGAGGAGTTTTTTTTTTTTTAGACCAAAGAAACTCTTTTGGAGAAGTTTTGACGAAAGGAAGGATTTAGGTTGAAATCTAAAAATTGTATCCCATTACTAGGGATTGAGTCGCCACGAAATTTGTGACAATTGTGTTGTTTACTCTGTGAGGGAGAGTAACCAACTAAAAATATGAAAAAAAATATATCATTTTTGAAAAGGATATCTCTTGACGGAAAGAGATTTTTATGAAAATATAAACAAAAAATAAAAAATCAAAAGAAAATAAGAGAATAAATGAAATTTGAGGATAAATGGTAAAATTTGGATCTGAAGTCTGAGATCCAATGTAGAGTTGGATTCTGGATCCTAAGATGGATTTGGATCTGAAGTCTGAGATCCAATGTAGAGTTGGATTCTGGATCTGAAGTCTGAGGTCCAAGGTGAAATTGGATTCTGGATCCTCTAAGAAAGTTGGATCTGAATTCTAAGATCCAAAGTGAAATTGGAGTCTGGATCCTAAGGAGGAATTGGATCTAAATTTGAGATCCAAAAAGTGGGGATTTGTACTTGGAAATCTGGATCCAAGTTGGATTTAGAATCTAACTTTGGATTTGGAATTTCAAAATTTGATTTGAGAATTTTGAACTTGGAATATGAATTTCAAAGTCAAATTGGACTTTGAATTTGGAGTTTGAATCTGGAATTTAGAAGATGAATCAAGAATTTCTAAATTTGAATTGAATTTGGAAAAAAGTGAATTTTAGAAATTGAATCTTGAATATACAGATGAATTTCAAAGTTAAATTGTATTTTGAATTTGAGATAGAATTTGGAATTTGAAATACAAGATGATTCTGAAGTTTCAAAGTCAAATGGGACCTTGAAATTGAATTCTTGAATCCTTTTGAGGAATAGAGTTGAATTTGAATTTATGTATAGGATTTGATCTGAGAAATGAAGGAAAAGAACCACTTGGATTTATGAAAAAGGATTTGGAAAATATGATGCAACTCTATCCTAAATGATGAATGAATTCAAAGGATTTGAATTTAGATTTTGACAAGCAATCTTATTCTTAAACTGAATTAAAAAATAAGATTGAAGATATAATGCATCCCTGACTATGGTCATTGAATGTATTATATAATAATCTATATTTAAATTCAGGTGAAGAATAAGACACATTTGGTGCTTTTATAGAATTTAAAATGAAATTAACTCTCAATATACCCTGACTATGGCCATTGGTATATAGTTTGAATTAATTTTAAGTTAAATTTTGATAAAAGAAGAAAATATTTAGGGAAAATATGATGAATTTTGAAAACGAATCCAATGTGGATCCAGTGTTATTTCGTAAAAGATAAAAATCCTAAGTTTTGTCCACACCCTGACTATGGCCATTGATGTGGATCATCGACTTAGGATCAATTACCTCTTACGAAATGGTGCACGTGCCATTCGTGTTTCACCATTGTGAGATTTTGAAAAATAAAGGAAAAATTCATGAAGAACAAGTGGTTCATGATATCTACAATTCTATCTAAAACAGGGAATGTAAATATTTTCATTAATACCTAGCTATTATAATACATAAAATTTAAATTTACAACTCCAAGAAATGATACTTTGTATGTATTCCCTGCAAAACAACTGGTTAGTATGCAAAGGAGAAAAATTTGTACATGCCATATGGATGTGAATAGTAAAAGAATGCTCACATGCCGAAGGATTTGAGACCTAAAAGTGTGGAAACATGATATACGGTATATATACATATATATATATATATATATGTATATATATATATATACATATATATATATATATATATGTATATATATATATATATATATATATATATACCTATATACATATGTGCACATGAATGTATATATACGTACATATCTATATACATACATAGGAGGAATGGTATGGTAAACAGGTGTTTCATATTTAAGCCAGAGAAGTGTTGCCAAGCAGGCCCAAAATCCGATTTTTCCTATGAAATGCTGATGCTAAGTAGCTTTCGGGTTGAGTCCAATTCCTCATAAAAGTTAGGTTTGACACAATCAATGGCCAGAATTACTACCTGAGATGGTGACTCTTACTTATTGATTCTTGTTTCAACAATGGATGAATCAGTGAATCAAGCAATGAATGTATCACTGTGAAAATATGGATGGACCAATGGGAACTGCTGCTGCCATGAAATCCTAGAACACAGGAAAATGAATAAAAGAAGACTGAGGGAAGGGCGTCGGCCACAAGGGATGGCCATGGAGTCGTGGGCAAGGGCAAACTCTTGGATTGCTGGGAGTGTACAGTGGAGTGGAAATTGGTATGCTTATGTGCATAAGGAAACTACAACAATACTCGGTATTGCCATAAGTGATGTAATAAGATGAACACAACAATACCTTGGTATTGCTATAAACATAACAAATAAAGGCTACAGTAGTGCCGAGTGACTGCTGTGGAGGTGGATGATGGTGTGTTGGTGACTTGCAGTCAGAAAAGCAAGTAAAAGAATTCAGCATCGAAAGTTTGCACAAACTTACATCGCTAATACACTAAGCACGGGTATAAACATGCAGCATAAGAACAGAGTAAACATATTACAGCAAACTGAAAATATTGTGGTTCAGGTGTTGCAATTTTGGACAAAAGCACCTAACCCAGATGAATTTACTACAAATTCGTAGGGCCATAAAGCAACATTACATGCACCGATGACAATGTTGGTGCTACAGATTTTTAGACAATCCCACAGTAAAGCATGTCAAAAAAAAAATCAACCAAATGCTATAAGTGCTATAAAATATGATGAAAAGATGACTCATCTGAGAGGAAATTTTTGGTTTGGTAGTGGTACATGGAAGCCTGACAGTTCCCTGCAGATTTTGTCCTTGCTTACGAGCAGCTTTGGTGGATGTAGCTATATAGATCTCAATCTTTTAGAAGCTGATTCCCTTGACTCTGTAGATTCACTTGAGCCCCTCATGTCTTTAAGAAATATGAACTGAAACGAGCTGGTCTTTGCTTAATCTTAAATGACTGGTTGTACCCCAACTGCGTGGATGCCATAGTAGGATATTAGCTTATCATATTTAAACTTTAGTAAATGGAACCTGCGATCACAATGATAATTCACTTCAGCCATAGTTTTCGCAATTTAGCTCAAATTGAGGGGAAAGAAAACACTTCTCCTGGGTATTGTAAGATCGATTCCTTCCAATTGAAGAGGAAAATTTGCAATATTATCAACAAAGTTACCTTTTGCCTTTGCCAGCTTACTGAGTTGTTAGATTTATGATAAAAGTTAGTGTCACTTTTGCCACAGAATCATCCACATATGGGAACATCAGCATGGTTCTGCAAACTGTCATCGCAGGAGAATTAACTGTTTTCTCAGTTTCAAATTTCTCCAACAACCTCTCATAAGTGTTGCTTGAATTACTCAGGTGTCTTGTGCAGGTGACGTGCACAGGTACTAACAAATGTTGTGGAACCTTTGTATTGGAATTTACAGCATTTCAACTTCATGCTGGCAATCAGAGCAGTTGGTAATTCCCAAATAAATCAGAGAGATGATCAGGCCTTACCTATTGAGGGTCCCATCCGATTAGGCCCAATATAAACTGGTTACAAGGTATTTGTGCCAAAATATCCAAGGTTTATAACCCGATGATTGCTTAGGTTTTTTTTTTTTATGAGGATTAACAAACAAATTGGATTATCATTTTATCATTAAGAGGAAAAACACAGAGTTATAATATCAGGAACAAAGAATATATATATAGAATCAGAATCAGAGGAAGACACCGATGAAGAATATAAGGTGCCTCCGGCATTTCAGAAACAGGGCCAAGAACAAAGGAGGAGTCACAAATCAAAGAATCAAGTTGCAGAAGAGCCCCTGCAGTCACAGTTCAAAGAAATGGCCAAAGTTGTTAAAGACCTGCAAGTTCGCGACAAGGGCAAGAAAGTCTTCACTAGCGAGGATTTTTATGATGGATTAGAAGGAGACGAAGAACTGGAAAATCTGTCCCGCAAGTTCATCAAGTTCGATGGTTCTGGTGATCCCAAAGCCCATCTCGCCATGTTCTTCGCCGAATGCTCCAAATTCAAGAGAGACAATAAGGCCCTATTTCTCTGTTTTCCTCATAGCTTAGAAGGCACTGCCGCCAAGTGGTACTCCGAGCATATCAATCCAATCGAGCTGCGAGAATTCGATAAGGTGGTCTACCTATTCATTGAGCGATTTTTGTTCAATACTGAAGCGCTCCCAACATTGAGCCATCTCTGCAATCTAAGGCAGAATGAAAATGAAAAGGCAAGGGACTTCATTCGCAGATGGAGAGAAACCTGCAACAAAATGAGGGATCCTATATCAGAGAGGCATGCTTTATCGCTGATCCTGAACAACTTCTCACAACCTTTGAGAAGTCTTATCTCCACCTCGCCTTCCAAGTCTTTCATAGAGCTTACTGAACGAGCCGAGTGGCTCGAGATGGGGTTGGAGAATGGTGTCTATGATGGTATCACCCTCGTCAAGAACAATCTAGATCTAAAGAAAAAGGCAAATTTCACTTCCTCCGCCAACATCAGCCGCAATGATAACAAAGGTAGTAAGGGCAACCATGCGGATCGAGAGGAAAGACAAAATATCAAGCTATCTCACCCCAACTTTCCACAAAAGGAAAAGATAAAGCGTGAAGGTTGAAGTAATGATCGTATGTTCACTCCTCTCAAACAAACACTCGAAGAAGCCCTTGAATTCATGCTGACTAAGGGATTAGTGAAGCTCCCAAAGGCCACAACTCCTCCCACCATCATGGGAAGGTTCAAGAATCAGTTTTGCAAGTTCCATCGGGCAGTGGGGCATGACATCGATCATTGTTTTGTCTTCAAAAATATTGTTCAGGATTGCATTGACAAGAGCCTCCTTGTTGAAGATGAAGAAGAAGACGAGCTGGCCATCTTGACCAAGCCTTTCCCAGATCATTCAGAAAATTGATGATGTCAAAGTTTCCTGTTTTCTTCCTTTTGTTATGCCAGTCACCTCGTAAGGGGCAAGTCAGCCCGGTTTTGCAACCTTTTGGTCCAGTGCTTATAACTATGCAGTCTTTTTGTTATCAGTTCTGATTATCAATAAAATATCAAATTTCTTCATCCAATACTTCTTTCTTTTGCCCCATTAGGGCACCTATTTTTGTTTTGAAGAATCTTCTTTGCCCATTTTTTCAAGACGAGGGGCAACTTATGAGAGAAATGAAATTACCTATGAGGGTTTTTCAAAAATTGTGAAATTCTTGAAAATTTTCTATAAACATCTTCGTTATGATCACCCAAAAGTTTAATGTTTCATTCCAATCTTTTTCAAAAATCAACCATTGTGGTGATCTTCCTTTTCTTAAATTGGTTTCGAACCATTAAAATCAACCTTTGTGTTGATTTTCTTTTCCAAAATTATTGTTAAACCAATTCATTTTCAAAATCAACCCTCATGATGATCTCTCTTCAAAATCAACCCTCGTGTTGATTCCCCTTTCAAATATCAGCTCTCACGCTGATCATTCTTTAAAATCAACCTTGCAGTTGATTTTCTTCCCAAAATGATTTCTCACTTTCAAAATAACATTTTCCTTTTACTTTAAAGATCTCATGTGCAAGCACTTTCTTCATGTCAAAGGGATAATATAATTTTGTTTCCTTTCCTCGATTTTTAAGCATCAATAAAATTTGCCAATAATTTGGCACCATCTTATTTTTGTCTCTTTCCTCTTCACAAATATGTCTCTTGTAAGGAACGATCTTGAGGACGTCTCTCAATCAGGAAGCATGTCACCTTATTCCTCGATTATCCTTCTTTGTATTCAAAATCTTCCTCCCTAGTTACACTGGGGCATTTTTTTTGAAAAATCTATCTTTACCTCAAAACATCTTGTATGCAGGCAGGATAAACCAACCTCTCATTTTGCATGTATATGCACCCACTTGCATTAATTTTGCATTCATTTACATTTCATGTGCATTAGCATTTCATTTTGCTATAATTCTGCATCTATTTTTTTTTCTCTCCCCTTCAGGTTAAGGGGTAAACCTGAATCATTTTCCATGATTTTCCAATTTCTATTCATATCCCCGTTCAGGATAAGGGGTTAATCCTGAAAATCAGACCACATACATCTAAATATGATGGTCTTTTTCATTGCAAGTCAAATAATCCAGTCCTCGAACTGGCCATTCTCAAAACTTTCAATCTCAGCTCTCGCCCTATCGATTTTCAAAAAATTCAATCTTCTGAATAAAGATTTTCCTTTGAGATTCGAGCCCTGACTCGAACTTTCCAGCTTTCCTTTGAAGATTTGAGTTTTAACTCAAGTTTTCTTTCCTTCAAGAACTAAACTTTTCTGTTTCCTTTTGAGATTCGAGCCCTGACTCGAACTTTCAAGCTTTCCTTTGAATATTTGAGTTTTAACTCAAGTTTTCTTTCCTTCAAAATCTGAACTTCCCAGTTTTCCTTTGAGATTCGAGTCCCCACTCGAACTTTCCAACTTTCCTCTGAATATTTGAGTTTCGACTCAAAAATCTGAATTGACCTGGTTTTTCCTTTTAAGATTTGGGTTTCAATCCAAACTTTATCTCCTTAGAAACCAAACTTCCTAGCTTTCCTTCGAAGGCTCGAGTTTTGACTTGAATCTTCCAGCTTTCCCTGTAAAACCTGAGTCCTGATTCGGATGGTCTTTCAAAACCAACTTTTGAGTTAGGCTTACCTTCTGTAAACACCCCAAATTTTCACCCTTATCCAGTGCTTACATTTCATGTGTCATTGCTTATCATTGCATGAATTTAGCATATCATTGCATTGCATAGCATAGCATTGCATGTCATTACATCTCATCTTCGAGATCCAACACTCCTGTTTTCAAAATATTCAATCCAGATTTGAGTTTTAAAACTTTTCTTTCAAAAATCAATTTTAAAACCTGGGTTTTTAATCAACATTGTGTCATTTGCCAACCCCCAAGACCTTATATTTTGAAGTATTTTCTCAGAAAACAATCTGGATTCATTTCAAACTCAATTTCAATTGATTTCAATTCTCAGATGAGATCCATTTAGGTGGTGTCACTTCTGGATTCCTTCATTTATCAAAAATCTCAAAAATTTTAGAGTCCTAATTGGATCAGGACTCTTTTTTCATAGTCCTAGTCGGATCAAAACTCTACTTTTCACTACCTTTTTACCTGTTTTCGGAGAAAACCTTTCAAAATCTTCTGTTTTGGCCAAAATCTGAGTCCTAGTTGGATCAGGACTCTTCTTCAAGAGTCCAGTCGGATCAGGACTCTTCTTCAGAGTTTTAATCGGATTAGAACTCTAATCTTTCACAACCATTTTCAATCAAATCTTTCAAAATGAGTCAGAAACTCAGAGTTTTAGTCAAAACAGGACTCTGTTCAGAGAGTCCTAGTTGGATCAGGACTCCGATCCTGATTTCAAATTTTGAAAGAATTTTTCAAAAATCTTTTCAGCTATCAAAACTGTTGCGCTTTTATCAAAGAATTTTTAAAATTCTCAGGTTTTATCTCAGAGTCCTTATCAAATCAGGACTCTACCCCAAAGTCTTGATCGAAGTAGGATTCTATCCAAAATTGATTTTCTCAGTTCATTTTCACTAGTTTTCAAAAGCTTTGCTTAAATTCCATCACTTACTTATCAGAAAATCCAACAATATAAGAGTCCTAGTTCAATCAGGACTCTGTTCTCAGAGTCTCAGTTGAATCAGAACTCTGGTTTATTCCAATATTTGTTATTATTTTAACTGTTTTCACAAGTTCTTTCAACTGTTTTTCAGAAAATATCAAAAAAATCTAGAGTTTTAGTCCGATCAGGACTCTGTCCCAGAGTCCCAATCCAGTCAGGAGTCTGTTTTGAAGTCTGTTTTTATTCCATTTTCATTTATTTCAATTTGTTTTCAAAAATTAGGTCATTTCGTAGAGTCCAGTTAATTCAGGACTCTATTTCAGAGTCCTGATCGAGTTAGAAGTCCAACCCTGACTGTGTTTTTGACTTATTTCGTCAATTTTTGATAAAATCTTTCGAAAATTTTTCCATTTGAATTCTAAAATCTAAAATCTCAGAATCCTAAGAGTTCAGGAATCTAATTCGGAGTTCCAGTTCGCTTGAGACCCTATTTTCAAAGATCTTGAATTTCAAATACTGATTTTAACCCCTTTTCAAAGCCATTTTCAGTGTTTCTTTTAAAATTCTTCAAAAACTCGATGTGGGCCCACTCAGTTGGCACCATAGGAGGAGTTCTGACTCGGTTAGAACCCTATGCCATTTCAAAAATTTTAATTTTAAGTTTACTTTTGAAAATCTTTTGAAAACTCCTTCAATTTCAAGTTTTAAAATCGCTTTTTGAAAAAAACTCAAGTAGGGCCCGCTCGGGGTGGTGCCACATTTGAAGAAGTCAAGGTTAGACTAGGGTTAGTAAATGTCCTAGTTAGGTTAGGGGTTTAGAGGAGTCAAAATCAATTTTAAAAATCCATTTTATTTAAGTTTTAAACCATTGGTTTTTAAAGGTTTTAAATTCAGGTTTTAAAAACCAAATGTTGGTCCATACTAGGTGGTGTCACATTTGGGCTTTTTAGGGTTTAATTAGGTATTAATTAGAGTTTAATTAGAGTTCATTTAGGGTTAGGAAACCACAAAAAATCGTTGCCCTTAGTGGATTTATTAGAAAGAGTCCTGAAAAAATGAAAAACCTCTTAATTAACCCTAATTAAGTGACTTTTTGAAAAACTATAAAAAGGGACCTAAGGGGGGTCAAAGGGGGCTCTTTTTCTCTCAAATTTTCGTGGCTTCTCTCTCCTCTCCAGCACCTCCACCTTCCTCCATTGCAGCTTCATCCCCAAGGTGAGTTTATTTAATATTATTTTATTATTATTTTATTAGTTTTTATGATTTTTCAATAGATTTCACCATAGAAACTCTTGTGTTCATGGATTTAACCATGGATTTCATCCAAGAACCCCAAAATCGACCCAAGAAGATGATCTAACTCAGTTTGAGGGTGATTTCAAGGATTCTAATCCATTAGAATCGATGAGAGGTACGTTTTTCATGTTCTTAACCGACGAAATGTGAGATTTACCCGTTAAATGGGTTAAATCCATGATTTCAAAGGTGAAAGAAAATTCCAGCCATTGATTCCTGAGTTTTTATTTATTTATCTGTTTATTCATGTTTATTTTACGTTTTCCAGTATAGAAATAATTTTTATTTACTGTTTTATGGTTTATTTTATTGTTTTTCATTAGTTAATGCATGATTTCTTAAGTTTCTTAGATTTCTGTGTTTTTCAGTTTAGAACAGTAAAAAGCATGCTGTTTTGGATTGAAATATTCGTTGTTTATTTCTGATTTTTTTATATGTGATGCATGCATACCTAAAGGAACTACTGTAAAAAAATCAGAGATTTTGGACTTCGAAAACCCTGTAAAAAAAAATCAAGCACCAAATCGGGTTTTTAAAACTTTAAAATTGTTGTTAAAATCACGAAGGTAACTTGTTGTGATGATATTTTTCTCATTCTATATCCAATTTTAGATCTGTAAAGTGACATGGATTCACATTGATTAGATCTGTCTACTGTGAAATTTTCAGAATTTTTTATTACTGTTTAGTATTTTGCCCCTGTTAGAGACTCTGATTTTCAATTTAAAACGCGTTAGGGTTTGCCAAAACCCTAATCAGACTTGTGTTGTTTATAAATCCCAAACTACAGATCTGATTCATGATCTGTAAAAAGTGAGTATTGTTTTTCTTTTGTCAACTATTCATTGTTAAAATATCATATATTTTTAATGAGTACTGCTATTTATCCTAGAATTTGTAATTGAAAGTATCAGTTAGGACCAAAGTTAAAATCAATATATTCAAGTCCGGATTGTCGGATGAGTATCTCCCTGGTTTTAAAGGATTTTTCCGATCTGTAAAAAAGAAAAGTTTTGTTTTCCTCTCTATTTAGTCTCTGTAAAATTTCATAGATTTCCATGGAGGTTTGACCCCTGGTTCGGGTCTTGGACTGAGACTGGTTGGTGAACTATGTCAAAAATAGCATATTTTTAGGGTTTGATGCTATTTTCGGATTGATTTAATGCCAAAAAAATATTTTTATAATTATAATTTGATATTAGGGTTATCAAAAGTGCAGGTACCAATTTTGAGGATTTTTAGAATCCGTTTGATGCTTGAATGGCTTGAATTGCAAAACAGGACACCCGAAGAATTCCAAAACACTGCAAAAATCACAAAATTTGTGATATTCTTGGATTTTTGTGCATAAGCATATATTTTTAGGGTTTAATCATGTTCATAATCATATTAGGATACTTTAGGTTAAATTTTATGTTCATTTGATTTCATTTAGTGCATAAAACCTAAGTTTTTACCAAAATCTTTTCTAAAAACCCTCATTTCAAGACCATAGTCTTGCTATCAGGGGCAATTTGGTCATTTGACCTCAATTTCGAAATTCCTAACCCTAATTTTCATATTTTTAATCATGTCATAGCATATTTAGTTTGATTTATTCTCATTTGTATTTCAAAACTTGCATTTTACCAAATATATTTCTAAAAACCCTAATTTCAAGGCCATAGTCTTGTTATTAGGGGTATTTTGGTCATTTTGACCCCAATTTCAAAATTTCATATCTTATCTTCCTTATTTATTCAATCTTATTTCATATTTTATCAATTTTGATTTAAGGGAATCATGGCAAAAAGGCTTATATCTAGCAAAATCCAGTAATTTCTAGATATTACTGGATAAACCTAGAAAAGCCAACATATCATCACTAACAAAGTTTTCTAGTTTTGCAGGTACATTGAAGACTTTATTTTTCATGTATTTAAATTTCAATAGTGATGTCAATTAAATTAAACTTTGGAATAAGAATTTACATTTCCTGCTTAGCTTAGGCAACATTGCATATAGTTTATTTTTTTAAATAATGTTAATGTGTGATGGATGATGATTCATGCATATTCAAACTCACTATGGTCTACACGAATGGCACATACACTAGCTTTTATGAAGTTTATAAACTTGGTGGAATTCGTAATTATGGCCATAGTCAGAATATGAAGGATATCCAGATTTATGATCTTCACATTAGCCACATTCAGCCTACACTCTTAGGCTAACTTCAAAATGCACTGCATTTCTCAAAAATACAAAAAGATTTTCTCAATTCTTCAAATCCATATTCATTCATTTCATGCATTTTCCAATTCCAATTCAAATCTCAATTCAAAGAAGTTCATTTTCTCAAAATTCTCTAAGTCTTATTCAAAAATCGATTTTCTCAAAATATTGATTTGCCAATGATATTTCAAGTATTTCCCAAGTTCCAAATTCGATTTTCTAAGTTAGATTTTCAATTTCAAAGTTTGAATTCAAAGAAATCAAGATTTTCAAAGTTATTTCATATTTCTCAAAATCGATTTTCACAAAATCCTTATATTTCTTCAGAAATCGATTTTCACTTTCTCAAATACAGTATTTCAAATCCCAATTCACGATTTTCCATGTGATATCTATTCTAAGTGTTTCAGTTATTCAAAGCAAACATCATGTTTTCAAATATGCATTTTTAGAAAGTTCATAGCACATGCCTGATTCTATGTGCATTTAGAAATTAGAATATGATTTAGACAAGTTGAATAGAGCAGAGCAGTAGATTGATCCTTGGTTCGATTACCCTTGGTAAAGGCGCCAGGAACGGTTGAACCTCGTACCGACAGGCGAGTCCCATTCTACGGAATTATCCCGCATTTTAAAACGGAGGTGAGTTATTTTCAAAAACTTTTCAAAGGTCAGTTTGACTTGCAAAAAGTTAAAAATTTTGCGATGATAACAGGTTTGGCGACCGAGATGGGACCTGTCTTCGCCTGATCAATCTAATGCTCTACTTAGTTCAAATTGTCAAAATCGATTTCCATGGAATGTTAGCTTTGCTTTATGATATCATGTGAACCTAGGAGCCTAGACTTGAACCCAGCTGACATGGAATGCATATAGACTAGGTATGGTTTGGTAGGACCATATTGAGGAGAATTATTCATGCTCACATAGATTTAGGTCTAATACAACACTCCTCAATTTAGGAATTGTATGAAAACAATGTTTGCTTCTTCAAATATTTCAAAATTCTATCTCTTTAGGACTTAGAGCCCTCTGTTTTCTTGCATGTGCTCATATTTCGAAAATCACCCTACCTATATTGTCCTGGTCTTCACGTTGCTGGGCTAACTTCCAGAACCATAGTTCGGGACAGAGCCTCACAACTGGGCCACCTATTTGGGTGAAAACCCCCCTGCCACGTACCAAGGGCCATAGTCCAACGTATATCGGCAGGTGCTCAAGGATGTTGGAAAACTTGAACCTAGAATCGGAGAAATTGATTTTATGCCACGTACATCGAGCCTTGGCTTGAGTATATAGGCATAACTGGATTGGATACAGTTGATCTGAACCTTAGAGTTAGGATTAAGGTCCTACAGCTATTTCAAAATTTGTGCATCTAGAGTCAGCTTTTAGGGAATGTTGTATGTGCATACTTGTTTATGCAGAATGTGATTGAATGTGTTATTTCCTTTTTATTTTCCATATTTTCCCAATTTTCTAAAATACTGGACAATTTTCTCAAAATTCCCCAATCTATGTCCATGTACTGTCCATGTTTTAAACCTTGGACGATTTTCCAAATACTTCATTTTCCATTTATTTCTTCATATTTCATCAAACCCTGGACGATTTTCCAAATTTCCCTTAATTTCCTTCAAAACTCCAGGTGATTTTCCATCTTTCCTGTCTTCTGGATCTCGAATTTCCTGCTTTATTTTTATCCTGCCTGCATTTTCCTCAAATTTCCTGTATTTTCCCAAGTCTTATTCCAATTTTCCATGTTTTTCAGTCGGATGGCATCCAGTCAGCTTGATTCAGTCTTCCTTGAGGGTCACATCTCCTACGAGGTGCGACAAAGTCTTCCCGAGCATCGAGTCCTCAGCATCGGATCCTTCTTTCCCCGGTGGTACTATTTATGGTTCAAGAATTTCTCTCGTATGTTTCTGGACCACTTGGACGATTGTGGGTTAGAACTGGCGTCCGCAGTGGGAAAGCAGACAGTCAATGACAACTTGATCCATGCACTAGAAGAACGGTGGAATCCGAGCACTTCGACCTTCTAGTTCCCATGGGGCGAGATGACAATACTGATGGATGAATTTTCAGAAATCATGAGATTGCCCGAGCCAGCCGGTCAGCCTGGAGATCCATTGGAGAAACAATTTTTGATTAATGTCAAGGGTCTGGACCCTAAAGATGCCTTAGCTTGCATGACAGGACGCAAGTCTTGGCCTTTGATTGAAGAAGATGGAAATGAATATGTGGACCTGCTCGAAATCTACAGACAGTATGGGATATTCATAGAAGTCAGCTCGTTGTCCAGGACAGCTCGAGAAAGAATTCAGCATGCGATAATTCTGTGCACGGTGGGAGTGGCTTTCTTTCCCGATAGACGGAATTATATGGATATCAGAATAGTTCAGCTTTTAAGGAGGTGGGGAAGTCGACAGACCAGCCGCCTCTCGATTGCCATGGCCGCACTCGCCTTTCTATACCGAGGGTTGACTCGTTTCGCACTCGAAGAGTCGATCCTAGTCGAAGGGTGCACATATGCCTTGCAGTCTTGGTTCCTCCGGCATGTGTCAGTCCGAGCCAGTTCATTCAGATATAATGAAAAAAAGCTTTTGCCAGTTGCGCGATACCGGTTCTTGATCGACAACCTTCAGGAGGAAGAAGTCGTATGGGATTACTTTGATCGTCAGGAAGCGCCTCCCAGATATACCTACGCTTATGGCAAGCGGTTCAGGCTACTTGGCCCCTTCTTCTGCGCATACTATCATCCAGAGCGGTGTGTCAGGCAGTTCTCTCAGAGGCAGAAGCGCGTAGAGATTCATCCACTAGCAGGGGTTCTGCCAGAATTCGACCTTGCATCAGATCAGTGGTCCGGAGCATACCATTCTGCCAGGCATGGCTGGGATTCCTTTGTCAATCTTACTATTTTTCCTGGTCCTCGTGTGTCTTCTGATTATCCGGAGTGGTGAAAAATTGTTTGCCCCCCTCCCCTCTGTCAAGTGTATTATTGATAAAATCATGTTTTCAATAAAATTCCTTTATTTTACATCTCATCCTGGTTTGACGACCTCGCCTAGGTAACAAGGCATACTTCCAATTGTCTATTTTGCAGAGAATAAACAACGCAATTGTCATAATTCCGGCAACAACTCAATCCCTAGTAATGGGATATTATTTCAATTGTCTACCAAAATTCTCAACAAATATTCTTCTCCAACCAAACTTCCTTCAAAAGCCTAATCATCAGTTCTACCTTGCAGAGAGCATCAGCAACATTCAGGAGAACATTTGTGATACTCGATGGTTTATACAAGATTCGGAAAGAAAACCTCATCAATCGAAGGTGTGGCATACTCGATCACTTCAGAAGAGGAAATGGACTCACCTCGATCAGCTAAAAGTCAGGGTCAGCAAGCAAATGATGATGTTGATCCCCAGATATATGCTATGTTCAAAGAGATGATGACCAAAATGTCGACAGAACAAGCTGAAGCTAGTACAGAAAAGATCCAGGTCAAGCAGAGGGCAAAAGGCCGGTCAGCCAAGAAAGTTTTAAAACTATCCAAGAAACATATCCAACACGAGGATACATCTGATGAATCAGAATCAGTAGTTGGCACTGATGAAGAGTATGAAGTCTGGCAAGCACTTCAAAGATCCTCTCATAGACAAGGGACAGCCTATAAATTGAAAGATCAGGCAATGGATGATCCAGTCCAAATACAGCTGAAGGAAATGGCCAAGATGATTAAAGATTTACAAGCTCATGACAAGGGAAAGAAGGTCTTAAGGAACAAAGATTTCCATGATGACATCACCTCCGTCAAGAATAATCAAGATTCAGAAAAGAAGACAAAACTCATCTTCTTCGTTGATGCCAATCGCAGTGATTGCAAAAATAACAAAGGCAATCATACAAGTCAAAAAGAGAAACCTTTAAAGCAGAGTGAAAAATTGAGTCAATAGAAAGAGAAGAAAAAGCATGACGGTTGGGGTTACGATTGCGAATTCACTCCTCTAGATCAGCCCCTCGAAGAGGTCCTTGAATACATGCTGAGCAAAGGAATGGTTAAGCTTCCAAGAATTTGAAATTCCACTAGAGGGGGGGTGAATAGTGAAATATGATTAAGATCGATAAAATAAAATAATCAGGCAATAAAGCACAATACATAAAACACAGAATTTATACTGGTTCGGTCAATACCCAGACCTACATCCAGTCCCCAAGCAAACCACTTGAGCTTTCCACTATAACATCCGAGTCACCGGATAAATAGTACAACACCCTCTTCCTCAGAGGTCTTCTTCTCTCAACAGAGAAGGGGCACACCCTCTTCCACAGAGGTCTTCTTCTCTCAACAGAGAAGGACAACACCCTCTTTCTCAGAGGTCTACTTCTTTCAACAAAGAAGGAATACAGTGAATAACAGAAAGTTACAATACTTCCTACAGAACCTTCAGAATGATATGAATGCACGAATGAAGGATTCTCAGAATGTTCTATTTTTCACTCAGAAGATACTCTTTGTCAAAGAGCTATACTTGACTTTTTCTCTTTTCTTTCTTTTCTTTTTCAGTGCTCTCTTTTCAAATAATGAATAAAATTTTTCTCGTTGTAAGCTCACACATCTATTCCATTCCCTTTGTTGAATAGTTTATTTGAGTGTGTTTATATAGCTTTAAAAAAGTAGTCGTTACATTTTGAAATCGTAGCATTTTTGAAATGTGAAATGTTATGTCATTTCAAAAACATCTTCTAGAGAAATTCGAGAATGCCTTTTTCCATAAAAGTAAAATATAGGGTACACTTAGTCGTTGTAATATTTTAGGTAATACATATTTTATGTAAAAAGTCTATTTCTTACAATAGTACATTGAACGTTGGAATTGTAGTTTTGTCTTTATTCTAATTAATGATTTGAGGTACATAAGTACTTCTTTACCTTAAATGAGTGTAAGTACAATGAGTGCTTTGAGATATTTATTTGTGCATAGTCATGTCAAGTGTTTTCTTTATGTTGTGTTTTTCAAAGTCTTCAGAGAGAATGAGGACTACAAGAAAGTCGACATTCTTGAGAAGGATATTAACAAGGATTTCTTACAGGAGGTATTTAATGCTTGTACAAAGAGAATGATGACTTCAAGTAAGTCGACATTCTATGGGTTTGTAAAAAGGTAACTAGAGTCTTTATCAAAATAATTTATATTTGTTTTCTTTGTGTAGCCGATTTTCATGTTTTGTCTTTTACCCATATTTTAAAATTATTTCTTTAAAGAAGGTAACTAGAGTCTTTTCAAAACATATTATATTTGTTTTCTTTATGTAGCCGATTTCATGTTTTTGTCTTTTTCCCATATTTAAAAACATTTCTTTAAAGAAGGTAACTAGAGTCTTTTCAAAACATATTATATTTGTTTTCTTTATGTAGCCGATTTTATGTTTTGTCTTTTTCCTACATTTATTTTCATGTTGTTTTGTAAGGTACAATTATTACATTTTGAAATAATGTCAAAAATACCTTTTTCATAAATGGTTGTAAGGAGGTACAATTATTAGTTTTCAAAAAGGAGCTTTTTGAAACTATCGTATACTTTTATGATATAGTTTTTATGAATGAGTATGTAATATGCAATATGCATGTTCCTGAAGGTTCTGTTACATATGACTCTAAAGAAGAAAAAAATCTTCATCTTGAGGTAGCCGATCTCTTCAGTTGAACTTTAGGAATGCATGGCTCATCAAGCTTTTTCTTCAATGAGTATGATTGCACTAGTTGTACTTGAACAGGAAGTCTCCATCCTTTTTGGGTGAGATATCCTTGCATCAAATACTCGTTAGATTTATGGCAAAACATATTCAGTCATAATATAACATTTTTCAAGAGGACATATTATCATATCATATAAAATCAAATATGACAGTGTATCATATTATGTGACATCAAAACAGAGTTTCTCAACATTCTCCCCCTTTTTGATGATGACAAAATATGCTCCCCCTGTCAAAAAGACATTATGCATAGAAATAATAATATGATAAAATATTGAAAAATGTTTAAAGAGAGTATTTCTCCAATAATGGAGACAGGTTTTCTCCCCCTTTGTCATAGACAAAAAGGAAGGGATCAGAGTAAGAGAGTTATTACAGACCAATAATAAATATTACAGTCCAAAAGTAAGTTTATCCCGAAGGTGGAGTATGTTGATGTGTTCGGTTGACTTGATCCGACTGGAGGGTCCGTAGAGTTTGTTGCAACGAAGCTTGACGGCGAAGAATACAATCCTGAGAGCGCTGGACATCCATCAGAGCAGGGAAGTAATTGAAGGTGGATGTTGGATCTTCTTCATCAGAGCCGGGCATGTGCAGGGACCTTAGATTGAAGGTGGTAGCATCGAGGACCTGAGAGGGATGGAGGATGACTTCGTTGTGAAGGAGTACTTTGAAATATTTGAGAATGGGAGTTATGAAACACCCGAAAAGAAGAGGCTTGAATTTCTGATAATGAATAAAAAGGTTGAAAAGAATGGAGGACCAGTTTATCGGAGTAGAGGAGAAAATGGCGTAGATAAGGAGAGAGATTTTTCGTGGAACTAATCCCTTGCGGGGAAGCTTGGGATAGATGTTGTGGAGAAGAATCTGGGCAAGTAATTGAGCATGAGGTTGGAGATTCCTCATGTGTCAGGGAAGTGAGTAGCAGTTGGTGCAGAGAAGAATTTTTCGAAGTACCGATCGTTCGATTGGTACTATGGTGTTGAGGTCTGTGCTGGTGGAAGGTAGGTTTAGAATTCTACCTAGTGAGGAAGCATGAAAGATTATCAGTTGTCCGCGAACTTTGGTGGTGATAGTAGTTTGTTCATGATCAGTAGAAAAGTTTGTATAAAATAGTCAAACTAGTTCAGGATAATAGGCAGCTTGGGATGAAGATCCTAGTAGGTGTTTGAGTTCGGGGAGAGAGTTGTCTAGGTTAAATAACATGAAATCTTCATAGTGAACTAATTTTCCTTCATCAATGGGTCGAGAACAAAGTAAGTTGTAGTCATGAAACAGATCTGGATACCTTAGATCTGCGGCAGTGATTACAGAGTTTGAAGAGGAAGCCATTTTAAAAGGAAGTTGAGAGCGGAGGAACGAGTGTGAAAGTATGTATGCTATGAGTGGTAGTGGTGAGGAATGAACCAAACATTTAAATAGAAGAGAGAAATAATTGTGACAATAATTGAATGATATTGGAAGTGAATGATTTTTTGTTTGTGGTTTGAATAAGGAAATTCGTGAGTTGTATGTTAAGGGGCTTGTGAATGATAAATCAAATCAATGGTGGAGATAGTGTATTATATTGGTGTGTATTTTAAGAAGGACATAGATTTGAACAAATTTGTATATATATATATATATGAATTTTACTATGGGTGAGTTTATCGACTAGTGAGACAAGTCATTAATAGAGTATGGGGTGTCATGTTTTGAACTTGAGAGAGTGAATAATTCAAAAAAGTTTAAAAGAATAGTTATAGAGTGAAGAAAATAATGGCCTAATAAAACAAGCAACTTTTTCTACATGATTTTACTTTATGTGGAAGTATTCTTAATTCGTGAAAGGAGAGTTTGGAATAGGACAACCCATGGGGTATGAGTGAGAGGCAATAATAATTTTTATTTAAGAAGTATATATATTGATAAGCGTGAAAGGAGAGTGAATAGACATAAAAAGATGATACGGATATGTAGAAAAATGAGAAAGGTTATAAAGGACAACAATCACTTGATTTAGATATGACATAAAGTAGAGTTAGATTAGCCAATAGATAAAGTTTTGCTTGAAGACAAGACTTTTATGAATCTCGATTTAAGAGAGATATAAAATATATGAGAGAGTCATGGTCACGGATGGAAAGTCACTTCATATGAGATAAAGAGAGAAAGAGGAAATAAAAGGGTGGTACTAGTAGTACTAAAAACAATAGAGGACAAGTTGTCTAAAAAGGAGAGTTTAAAATTTCATAAAGGATGTGTCAGGATGATAATAGATTATACTTAAGCTATGAAATAACCGATGATATAGTAAAAGTTTACGTGAAATATAACCACTTAAAAGGTGATACAAAAATAATAATCACTTTGAATTTTTATAAGAGGTTTTAAGATTTTAGAGAAGTATATTGATACAAGGTCATGAAAGAAAATATATCACATGAATATAATTAATTAAGAATAATAATCAAAATTATGAGGAATCATGTTTGGAGGTCGGCTAGCTTATCGTATGAGAGGTTGTCACAAAAAGACAAAAGATATAAAAGGTGTAATGAAATGAGTGATGTGATCCAAGTCATGATAGCTTTTTACTTAAAGTAAATGGTTCTTATGGATATACGTAAAAGGAGATAGGACAAGAAGTCATTATGAGAGTGTACTTGAAAGATGACAAGTTGAAAGACATAAAGAATGTGTCATGATGAATGTGTTTCTATGAGTATTGAGAGTATACGAAAATATGAAAACATAGTTTGACTTTGAATAGTAAAACAAACACAAAAAAATCGATAAGAAAAAGCCTTTTAAAATAAGATTTTATCAAAAGCAATAATCTTAATAAGTGTGATTAATTTATAAGTCACTTAGTTTGCATATTCCTAGTTCTCTTCTAATACGTGTGAAGTCTTCATGTTTTAATGGTTTAGTGAATATGTCTGCTAACTGTTGATTAGTGGGTATAAATTCGAGTTTAATAATGTTGTTTAAGACTTGTTCTCTTAAGAAGTGATGTCTTATTTGAATGTGCTTAGTTCGTGAGTGTAAAATGGGATTCTTAGATAAGTTTATAGCACTAGTATTGTCACAGAAAATAGTTGTATTTTCAAAATTTAAACCAAAATCTTTTAAGGTTTGTTTCATCGAGATAACTTGGGTACAGGCTAGGCTAGCAGCAATGTATTCAGCTTCAGTAGTTGATAAAGATACACAGTTTTGTTTCTTACTGAACCATGATACTAGAGAGTGCCCTAGCATATGACATGTTCCACTTGTGCTTTTTCTATCAGATTTACTTCTAGCAAAGTCAGCATCGTTGTATGAGATTAGATCAAATATAGAGGATTTTGAATAGAATAATCCAAAATCAACTGTGTCTTTTAAATATCTCATTATTCTTTTTACAGCTTTAAGATGTGATTCTTTTGGATTTGACTGAAATCTAGCACACAAGCAAACACTGAACATAATATCTGGATGGCTAGCAGTTAAATATAGAAGTGATCCTATCATACCTCGGTATACCTTTGTATCAACAGACTTACCATCTTCATCTTTGTCCAAAACAGTAGTAGTGCTCATAGGAGTAGATTTTGAAGCAGTTGAGTTCATGTTGAACCTCTTCAGAAGTTCATGAGCATACTTAAATTGATTGATGAAAACTCCATCCTTGGTTTGCTTAATATGCAGCCCAAGAAAGTAGGTGAGTTCTCCCATCATACTCATTTCAAATTCTTTCTGCATGGACTTAGAAAATTCTTCACAAAGAGTGCTGTTAGAAGATCCAAAGATGATATCGTCTACATATATTTGAACAATTAGGGTATGATTATTCACTATTTTAACGAATAATGTAGAGTCTGCTTTGCCTACAGAAAAACCAGTTTTTAACAAAAAGGTTTTAAGTCTATCATACCAAGCACGAGGTGCTTGTTTTAAACCATACAAAGCACGTTTGAGTTTAAAAACATGATCTGGATATTGTTCATTTTCAAATCCTGGAGGTTGTTTTACATAAACTTCTTCATTTATAAATCCATTCAGAAATGCACTTTTAACATCCATTTGATATAATTTGAAATCCATATAGCTTGCATATGCTAAAAACATTCTAATAGATTCAAGTCTAGCAACAGGAGCAAATGTTTCATCAAAGTCAATACCTTCCTCCTGGTTGTATCCTTGAGCTACTAGTCTGGCCTTGTTTCTTATAACATTACCTGTTTCATCTAGCTTGTTTCTGAAGATCCATCTTGTCCCAATGATCGGATGATTCTTTGGTCTAGATACAAGATCCCAAACTTCATTCCTTTGGAATTGATTCAGTTCTTCAGTCATGGCTAGCATACAGAACTCATCGATGATGGCTTCATCAATCTTCTTTGGTTCAAGTTGAGAAATGAATGCCATATTTACAATTCGTTCTAACTGAGCTCTAGTCTGAACCCCCTTTGTCAGTTCTCCCAAAATCTGCTTTTGAGGATGATCTTTGATATCGACAAATGTTATTTGATGATCATCTTCATTAGACTTAGCTGTGTTATCTAAAAATAAATCTGTACTTTCAACATCATCATCGTTAGTTTGCTTATGAACAGATTGATCAATAGATTCACAAAAACTAACATGCATAGATTCTTCAATAGACTTAGAATGCTTATTGAAAACCCTGTATGCTTTACTATGACTTGAATATCCTAAAAATATGCCTTCAATAGATTTAGCATCAAATTTATCTAGGCTATCTTTTGTGTTTAGGATAAAGCATTTACAACCAAAGACTTTGAAATAGTCTATTCTTGGAGTTCTGTCATAGAATAGTTCATATGGAGTTTTATTTAATAAGAGTCTAATGAGAACTCTATTTGTTATGTAGCATGCAGTATTAACAGCTTCTGCCCAAAAAGATTTAGCAAGATTATTGTGTTGGAGCATAGTTCTAGCAGATTCCTGAAGGGTTCTATTCTTTCTTTCTACTACACCATTTTGAGGTGTAGCTCCAGGAAAGGCAAAGTTATGAGAAATACCATGCAAGTTACAAAAATTTTCAAAAAGTTCATTTTCAAATTCTCCTCCATGGTCACTACGGATTTTAACAATAAAACAAGATTTTTCATTTTGTAATTTTTTACATAAAATTTGAAATTGACAAAACGTATCACTTTTGTTTTTCAAAAATATCACCCAAGTAAATCTTGAGTAGTCATCTACAATGACAAAAACGTATTTATTGTGATTATGACTAGCTACCCTAGAAGGACCAAAAAGATCCAGGTGGAGAAGCTCTAGAGGTCTTTTGCTAGAAATGATATTTTTTTATTTAAAAGATGATTTGGACAGTTTTCCTAATTGACATGCATCACAAAAATAATCCTTTTTAAAAGATATTTTGTGTAACCCACGTACTAGCTTATTTTTAGCTAATTTAGACATGTACTTAGAATTTACATGACCCATTCTCATATGCCATAAATGTTGAGAGTCATTATTAGCTATAAGGCAATATTCTGTGATGTTTTCTAGGTATAGTTCATATATATTATTCTTTCTTATACCTTTTAAGATGATGTTTTCGTTGGTGTCTGCTATGAGGCATGCATCATGATTAAAGCTAACATTATAACCTGTGTCACACATTTGACTGATACTTAGAAGGTTATGTTTTAAGCCTTTAACAAGGAGAACGTCTTTGATAAGAGGTCTATCTATGTAAACAATATTACCAATGCCAATTATCAAACCTTTGTTGTTATCTCCAAAGGTGACAGTTCCTCCTTCTTTATGATGAAGAACAGCAAAAAGGTATGTATGTCCTGTCATGTGTTTTGAACATCCACTGTCTAAAATTTCTTTTTGGTACCCAATCGGGTCCTTTTTTGTTAGACCTTGGAACCCATATCCATTTGGATTTGGGTTTGTCTACAACCTTAGAGGAGTTAAAAGAATTATAATACTCCTTATTTGGTTCAGACGAACTTTTCACAAACGTGGTCTTTTGATTCATTCAAGAAGGCTTGTTGAAATGAGAGTAGCCAATACCATTCTTGTAGAAAGAGACTTTCTGAGAGGATAAGAGTTTATCTAAGTTCTCTTTACCTTTAGTAAACTTGAAAACCGTTTTCATGAGGTTCTCAGTTTTACTTTTTAGTTCTAAAATTTCTACTTGCAGATTTTTAGTTTTGGAGCTAGTAGAAGAGATTTCAGACATAAGCATTAAGTTTTTCTTTTTCAACTCAGAATTTTCACTGCTGAGTTTTTCATTTTTCTAGAAAAGCTCTAGATTTTCAGATTTTAAAGCTTTATTTTTGAAACTCAATTTTCTAGATTCTTCAAATAGTTCTTGAAAAGCAGAAGTTCTTCAACGAAAAAATCAGAGATTTCACTTACCGAACTTTCGTTTGCCATGAAGCACATATTTGCAGTTTCGGCTTCATCATCACTTGACTCTTCACTGGTGGATGGTTCTGAATCATCCCATTGAGCATGCAGAGCCTTTTTCTTGAAGAACCTCTTCTTTGGTTCCTCGGTCTTGGATTTTCTTTTGAGAAGGGGACAATCACGCCTTAAGTTACCTGGTTTATTACACTGATAGCACATGGGATCTTCCTTAGGATCTTTTCTTTCCTTGTGCCTGTTTGGAAGCCGGTTCCTTCTCATGAAGCGCTGGAATTTTCTGGTAAGTAGGGCAATTTCGGATTCTTTATCTGAGTCTTCATTCTCAGATAGAGCTGGGAAAGCTAGAGTTTTCTTTATTGGTTGCTCTTCTTCCCTTCTTTCTTTCATGTGGACTTCATAGGCCATAAGATTGCCTATTAAGTCGTCCAAAGTAAGCTTAGATAAATCTTGAGCTTCTTCAATAGCTGTAGTCTTCTTCTCCCAATCAGTTGTGAGAGATCTCAAGATTTTTTTCATCTTTTCTGTCTGGGAATATGTTACACCCAGAGATTTCAGATCGTTGGTGATGTTGGTGAATCTGGTAAACATCTCTGTGATGGGTTCATCTTTGTTCATTTTGAACAACTCATATTTTCTAACAAGAGATGAGATTTTGGCTTCTTTTACTTTGTTGGTTCCTTCATGAATAACCTCCAAAGAATGTCAAATGTCATATGCAGATTCACATATAGATATTCTATTGAATTCGTTCTGATCAATGGCACAATATAAGGCATTCATAGCCTTTGCATTTAGGTTTGCCATTTTCTTTTCTTCATCAGACCATAAGTTATAGTCTGCGGATGGAGATGTGTATGGATGCTTAACAATTTTCCATACAGCAAAATCTATGGATTTGAGAAATATAGCCATTCTACACTTCCAGTATCCATAGTTGGAGCCATTGAAGAAAGGAGGACGAGATGCGTGTTGACCTTCAATATCACGAGCATAAGAGGTAGATGTCATTTGTGCTGGAAGACTTGTTATGTCGAAACCAGCAAACCTGCTCTGATACCAAATGAAATTCCACTAGAGGGGGGGTGAATAGTGAAATATGATTAAGATCGATAAAATAAAATAATCAGGCAATAAAGCACAACACATAAAACACAGAATTTATATTGGTTCGGTCAATACCCAAACCTACATCCAGTCCCCAAGCAAACCACTTGAGCTTTCCACTATAACATCCGAGTCACCGGATAAATAGTACAACACCCTCTTCCTCAGAGGTCTTCTTCTCTCAACAGAGAAGGGGCACACCCTCTTCCACAGAGGTCTTCTTCTCTCAACAGAGAAGGACAACACCCTCTTTCTCAGAGGTCTACTTCTTTCAACAAAGAAGGAATACAGTGAATAACAGAAAGTTACAATACTTCCTATAGAACCTTCAGAATGATATGAATGCACGAATGAAGGATTCTCAGAATGTTCTGTTTTTCACTCAGAAGATACTCTTTGTCAAAGAGCTATACTTGACTTTTTCTCTTTTCTTTCTTTTCTTTTTCAATGCTCTCTTTTCAAATAATGAATAGAATTTTTCTCGTTGTAAGCTCACACATCTATTCAATTCCCCTTGTTGAATAGTTTATTTGAGTCTGTTTATATAGCTTTAAAAAAGTAGTCGTTACATTTTCAAATCGTAGCCTTTTTGAAATGTGAAATGTTATGTCATTTCAAAAACATCTTCTAGAGAAATTCGAGAATGCCTTTTTCCATAAAAGTAAAATATAGGGTACACTTAGTCGTTGTAATATTTTAGGTAATACATATTTTATGTAAAAAGTCTATTTCTTACAATAGTACATTGAACGTTGGATTTGTAGTTTTGTCTTTATTATAATTAATGATTTGAGGTACATAAGTACTTCTTTACCTTAAATAAGTGTAAGTACAATGAGTGCTTTGAGATATTTATTTGTGCATAGTCATGTCAAGTGTTTTCTTTATGTTGTGTTTTTCAAAGTCTTCAGAGAGAATGAGGACTACAAGAAAGTCGACATTCTTGAGAAGGATATTAACAAGGATTTCTTACAGGAGGTATTTAATGCTTGTACAAAGAGAATGATGACTTCAAGTAAGTCGACATTCTATGGGTTTGTAAAAAGGTAACTAGAGTCTTTATCAAAATAATTTATATTTGTTTTCTTTGTGTAGCCGATTTTCATGTTTTGTCTTTTACCCATATTTTAAAATTATTTCTTTAAAGAAGGTAACTAGAGTCTTTTCAAAACATATTATATTTGTTTTCTTTATGTAGCCGATTTCATGTTTTTGTCTTTTTCCCATATTTAAAAACATTTCTTTAAAGAAGGTAACTAGAGTCTTTTCAAAACATATTATATTTGTTTTCTTTATGTAGCCGATTTTATGTTTTGTCTTTTTCCTACATTTCTTTTCATGTTGTCTTGTAAGGTACAATTATTACATTTTGAAATCATGTCAAAAATACCTTTTTCGTAAATGGTTGTAAGGAGGTACAATTATTTGTTTTCAAAAAGGAGCTTTTTGAAACTATCGTATACTTTTATGATATAGTTTTTATGAATGAGTATGTAATATGCAATATGCATGTTCCTGAAGGTTCTGTTACATATGACTCTAAAGAAGAAAAAAATCTTCATCTTGAGGTAGCCGATCTCTTCAGTTGAACTTTAGGAATGCATGGCTCATCAAGCTTTTTCTTCAAGGAGTATGATTGCACTAGTTGTACTTGAACAGGAAGTCTCCATCCTTTTTGGGTGAGATATCCTTGCATCAAATACTCGTTAGATTTATGGCAAAACATATTCAGTCATAATATAACATTTTTCAAGAGGACATATTAGCATATCATATAAAATCAAATACGACAGTGTATCATATTATGTGACATCAAAACAGAGTTTCTCAACAGAATTGCTAATCCTCTGGTCGCCCTAGGGAAATGGAAAGACCGCTTCTGCAAATTCCACCAAACAACGGGGCACGATATTGAACATTGTTTCGTCTTTAAGAATATCATCCAAGATTATATCGACAAGAATTTCTTTGTTAAGGGCGAGAAAGAATATCAGTCGACTGTCTTTGCCAAGTCTCAGCAGAAATCAAGCACTCGGCAAGAGGTACAACATGATGATCGAAATCAGAACCGCAAGATGGCCCTTTTGGATCAAATATTTGAAAGTTTTTTGGAATACATGCTCGCGAAAGATACAGTAAGATCTCCGAAGGCTCACTTCACTCTTTCTGCCAATGATAGCAAAAGCAATAAGAAGAATCATGATCACTATTCAGAGGGATCCAAGGGCCAAAAAGGAAAGTTCTCCAACAATGATAGGCCTCTTCAATCTAGTCCTCAGCATAAAGAGAAAGATCAAGAAAAGCCAAGGCGTAAGGATTGGAGTACAGATCGAAAGTTCACCCCTTTGGACCAGACACTAGAGAGTGTTTTGGAATACATGCTCGCGAAAGATATGATCCGTTTACCTAAAGCAGCTGATCCCGCAACAATCATGGGCAGATTCAAAGGAAAATTTTGCAAATTTCATCGGGCAGTGGGACATGACACTGAGAATTGTTTCGTCCTGAAGAATATCATTCAAGATTGCATCGAAAAGAATATCCTTATTGAAGATGAGGAAGATACCAGTCGACCATCCTGAGCAAGTTTTCTAAAAATTGACAATGTCGAGACTATGTCACTTTCATCATTTTGTCATTTTGAAGGGACAATGTAGTCCCAGTTCTTCTATCAATTTGTTATTTCCTTCTTCAATGCATTAATAAATTTGTCAATCTTTCTTATGGCCTGGCGTCATCTTTTATATTCCTCATTTGCAAATGTTTAAATGTCTTCTTATAAGGGGTAACTTTTTTCAAAGTGCCTCTCTGATCAACCAAGAAGCTCATTGTCAGTTTGTACCTTGTTATCCTCAGAGAATTCTCATCAAATATCAACTACTTATCCTTTCATCCAAACTCTCACTCCCCAGTTATACTGGGGCATTATTTTGAAAATTGGCTTCAAAACTTTCTGTATGCAGGCAGGATCAAACAAATCTCTCATTTTGCACACATGTGCACCCATCTACATTCATTTGCATTTGCATGCATTCATTCGCATTCATCAACATCAATTTGCATTGAACTCCCCATTCAGGATAAGGGATAAATCCTGAGGCCCCGACAGTCGCCCAAGTTGTCGTAAGGGTGAAGACTGAAAATTGTCCATCAAAATCCATTAGTAATTCTTCAGAATCCAGTGTTCGTGCTGGTAATTTTTCAAAAATCCAATGTTCGTGCTGGTAAACTTTCAAAATCCAATGTTCGTGTTGGTAAACTTTCAAAACCCAGTACTCGTACTGGTAATCATTTAAAACCCAGTGCTCGTACTGGTAACCATTTAAAATTCAGTGCTCGTACTGGTAATCTTTCAAAATTTAGTGCTCGTACTGGTACTCTTCCAAAATCTGATGCTCGTGTTAGTTGAACTAGTCCCAAATGTCATCTTTATACTTATCAACTTTTCTTTCCTTTAAATGTCTTGAATTGGTCTAGAGGCGTCGAGTTCCGATTTGAATCTTCTTCCAAATCCAATTCAGAATTGGTCTAGAAAATCCAAGTTCCGACTTGAATTTTCTTACAAATCCAATTCGTATAATTTTCTTTCCTCTAGATTCTAGAATTGGTCTAGAAGAGTCGAGTTCCGATTCGAATCTTCTTCCAAATCCAATTCAGAATTGGTCTAGAAAATCCAAGTTTCGACTTGAATTTTCTTACAAATCCAATTCGTATAATTTTCTTTCCTCTAGATTCTAGAATTGGTCTAGAAGAGTCGAGTTCCGATTCGAATCTTCTTCCAAATCCAATTCAGAATTGGTCTAGAAAAATCCAAGTTTCGACTTGAATTTTCTTACAAATCCAATTCGTATAATTTTCTTTCCTTTAGATTCTAGAATTGGTCTAGAAGAGTCGAGTTTCGATTCGAATCTTCTTCTAAATCTAATTCAGAATTGGTCTAGAAAATCCAAGTTCCGACTTGAATTTTCTTACAAATCCAATTCGTATAATTTTCTTTCCTCTAGATTCTAGAATTGGTCTAGAAGAGTCGAGTTCCGATTCGAATCTTCTTCCAAATCCAATTCAGAATTGGTATAGAAAATCCAAGTTCCGACTTGAATTTTCTTACAAATCCAGTTCGTATAATTTTCTTTCCTCTAGATTCTAGAATTGGTCTAGAAGAGTCGAGTTCCGATTCGAATCTTCTTCCAAATCCAATTCAGAATTGGTCTAGAAAATCAGAGTTCCGACTCGAATTTTCTTTCAAATCCAATTCGCTTAGCTTTCCTTTACAAGTTTGAACTTCTACTCAAACTATCCTGCGAGTTGGTCTAGAAGATCCGAGTTCCGACTCGAATTGTCTTTCAAAATCCAATTCATCTAGTTTTCCTTGAAGAATTGAATTCCGATTCGAATCTTCCCTTAAAAACCCAGTTTAGCACCTGGTCCATTCAAAGCTAACAAGTTGGAATCATTCCTTCTTAAGCTATGATCCTTAGTTTGAATTCCTATGGAATTGATAGTTCGTAGGTCGAACCCCTGCAGGACCAATGTCGTTCTCAATTGAACCAATGTCGTTCTTAGGCTGAATCCCTATTGAACCCATGTCGTTCACAGTGAACCAATGTTGTTCTCAATTGAACCAATGTCATTCTTAGGCTGAATCCCTATTGAACCCATGTCATTCACAGTGAACCAATGTTGTTCTCAATTGAACCAATGTCGTTCTTATGCTGAATCCCTATTGAACCCATGTTGTTCCCAGTGAACCAATGTTGTTCTTAATTGAACCAATGTCGTTCTCAATCGAACCAATGCCGTTCTCAATTGAACCAATGTCGTTCTTAGGCTGAATCCCTATAGAACCCATGTCATTCTCAGTAAACCAATTCACAATTTCGACCTTCGGGTCAATCAATTTCCAATTTTCAATTATCAATTTCCAAATTTCCAATTTCCAAATTCCAATTATCAATTTCCAATTTCTAATTTCTAATTTCTAATTTCCAATTTCCAATTTCCAATTTCCAATTTCCAATTTCCAATTTCAAATATCAAATTTCAAAATTCCAATTTCCAAAATTTGACCCTTTTGAGTCACCCAATACCCAATTTCAATTATTTTCTCTTGCGAGAGACCCTTTTTATAGGGAGAGTTCGAGGGAGCTCGCTCTTTTCGCATGCTATCCAATTCGTTCACTTAGCCCATTTTCAGGGAGAGTTTGAAGGGACTCGTGTCTTTATGAACCGTTTGCAAAACAAAATTCCAAATTTCACACAATGAACCCTTTTTATAGGGAGAGACTCGACGGAGACTTGCTTTCCTTGTGGCCCCATAATTTCAGACTAGGCCATTTCATCATGAAGGACCCTCTTTTCAGGGAGAGTGTGATAAACTCGTTCCTTCATGACCAATTTACCAACCTCACCAATTCTGGCCCCCTTTCCATAAGAGAAGCCTAATATTAGGAAGTTTTGACGAAAGCTTAATTTCTCTTAAAAAGTTCGTTTTGCAAACACCTCCTCTTCAGGGAAGAGAGAAGTAATTCCCAATTCTAATTTCTGAATCTTCTCCTTTGGGGAAAGGAGAAGAGAATTTTTGTCATGGATGTGTCGCGTTGTGCTTCAAATGCTCGCTTTCACAAAAGGATTTCAAGAAAATTTTGCCAATTTGTCATTAAATATTTGCTGATTTCAAAAATCTTTATTGCACAAAATTATTACTTCAGAATACCTCCACTATTACTTCCGAAAGGGCAATGCTTTCACGAAAAAGGATTCAAAGTTCAAAATCTTTTTATTGGCCAACCAAAAGGATGAAGAATAAATCCGCGATATGGCCAGCAAAGAGAATTCAATGTTGTTGCAAAGCCATGAGTGATTGATATTGATCGCAGTCAATGGCACATTTTTAAAGACCATTCTTGAAAAATAAAGCAGTCAAAATATCCTGGGTGATACAGAAAAATCCACTCAATTTTCATATCTCCTTAATCACCTAAGCTGCAATTAAATATCTGCAAAAGGGATCTCTCAATTGTCGTCAAGATGAAGGCGAATTAAGCGAGTCGACCCACGGGGCCAAAGAAGATTTGGATCATCTCCAAGATGACGGAGTTTGTGACGGATCCTTCTAGGGAAAGTTCAGATCACCGTCGAGATGAAGGCGAGTGTGATGAGCCTACCGACAAACCCTAAAAGATATTTGATTCGAGCTATCATCAAGAGATTCCCAACCAATGAGCCAATAACTATCATGATAATCCCTGAGAGAAAAGAAGGATCAGAACATCTCTGAGATGAAGGAGTTTGTGACGTACCCTTCCCAAGAAAAAAAGAGAGAAAAGTTAGGACATCTCCAAAATGAAGGATGATGTAATTCCCGAAAAATTCAAGAGAGCTCCAATCTGCTAAAAAGAGAGTGCAGAAAGATCATCATGAGAAAAGAATCCCAGGATATCAGACTTCCAAATCTATCAAGAATCTTCTTTAATTTTGTGAAATTCTTTTATCAATATTCTTTCACCAGTAGCTCTCGCAATATCAAGAATACTTTCTTTTCCGTCCATATCAAGGAAATTGATAGCTTCCTTGAAAGAAAGTCAATCGCAAGCAATTTGAATTCGAATCTTGATTCTACGGAATTAAGCTCAGTCGGAGGTAATACTTCAGGTAGAAAAGAGGGAATACTTTCAAAACAATGTGCATCATTTTCAATTATTTTGAATCCACAACAATTTTCAACATTTTGACAATATTTTCTAGCTATCCTGGCATGAAACGAGAGCTTGAGGTTCATCTTTGGTGCATCCTGACATCAGTTGTTATCCCTTTTTAGGACTTGATAACGAGACTTTTCAAGATTCCTTCCCTTCTTTGGTATAATCTGAGCGCACGGGCTCTCAGATTCGCACACTTCCCTGTGTCCCCACTGTCCCACCATAGACAGTCCAATTTCGGCTTGAGGTTAAGCCACCAATTTTCAGCAAAAGGCAATTTCAAAAGTTAATTAGTCTCAGCAATGAGGCGCCCAAAATCAATCCCTTTTCAAACTTTAGGGACCCCAATTTCCTTCTTTTTGCAAAACCCCTCTTGGATTTATTGTGCAAAATTCGAAGGTCCCATCATGGTTTCTTCATTCGAGGACTTCGTATATCGTCCCCTTTCAGGTTAAGGGTTAAGCTTGAGCCTCATTTTTCCACGAGGTACCGTCCCCTTTCAGGTTAAGGGTTAAGCCTGCGCCTCGTTTTTCCATGAGGTATCGTCCCCTTTCAGGTTAAGGGTTAAGCCTGAGCCTCGTTTTTCCACGAGGTATCGTCCCCTTTCAGGTCAAGGGGTTAAACCTGAGCCTCATTCTGATGAGGTATTCCATTTGTCGTCCCATCCAGGTTAAGGGCTAAGCCTGAGCCTCATTTCGATGAGGTGAATCTTCTTCTTTATTCTTTATGCTATATCTACCACCATCATTTGAACTAATTCTTTCATACCCAGTCAAATTCATCTAACTGGGGCATGTTTATAGTCTGAATTTGGTGTGTTTTTCTTTGCCACTAAGCTCGGCTTACAACCGGCTTAGTAGCAAAGAGGGGCATCTGTAAACACCCCAAATTTTCACCCTTATCCAGTGCTTACATTTCATGTGTCATTGCTTATCATTGCATGAATTCAGCATATCATTGCATTGCATAGCATAGCATAGCATTGCATGTCATTACATCTCATCTTCGAGATCCAACACTCCTGTTTTCAAAATATTCAATCCAGATTTGAGTTTTAAAACTTTTTTTTCAAAAATCAATTTTAAAACTGGGTTTTTAATCAACATTGTGTCATTTGCCAACCCCCAGGACCTTATATTTTGAAGTATTTTCTCAGAAAACAATCTGGATTCATTTCAAACTCAATTTCAATTCTAAGATGAGATCCATTTAGGTGGTGTCGCTTTTGGATTCCTTCATTTATCAAAAATCTCAAAAATTTTAGATTCCTAATTGGATCAGGACTCTTTTTCCAGAGTCCTAGTCGGATCAAAACTCTACTTTTCACTACCTTTTTACCTGTTTTCGAAGAAAACCTTTCAAAATCTTCTGTTTTGGCCAAAATCTTAGAGTCCTAGTTGGATCAGGACTCTTCTTCAAGAGTCCAGTCGGATCAGGACTCTTCTTCAGAGTTTTAATCAGATTAGAACTCTAATCTTTCACAATCATTTTCAATCAAATCTTTCAAAATCTTTTAAAATGAGTCAGAAACTCAGAGTTTTAGTCAAAACAGGACTCTGTTCAGAGAGTCCTAGTTAGATCAGGACTCCGATCCTGATTTCAAATTTTGAAAGAATTTTTCAAAAATCTTTTCATCTATCAAAACTGTTGTGCTTTTATCAAAGAATTTTAAAATTCTGAGGTTTTATCTCAGAGTCCTGATCGAAGTAGGATTCTATCCAAAATTGATTTTCTCAGTTCATTTTCACTAGTTTTCAAAAGCTTTGCTTAAATTCCATCACTTACTTATCAGAAAATCCAACAATATAAGAGTCCTAGTTCAATCAGGACTCTGTTCTCAGAGTCTCAGTTGAATCAGAACTCTGGTTTATTCTAATATTTGTTATTATTTTAACTGTTTTCACAAGTTCTTTCAATTGTTTTTCAGAAAATACCAAAAAAATCTAGAGTTCTAGTCCGATCAGGACTCTGTCCCAGAGTCCCAGTCCAGTCAGGAGTCTGTTTTGAAGTCTGTTTTTATTCCATTTTCATTTATTTCCATTTGTTTTCAAAAATTAGGTCATTTCGTAGAGTCCAGTTAATTCAGGAGTCTATTTCAGAGTCCTGATCGAGTTAGAAGTCTAACCCTGACTGTGTTTTTGACTTATTTCGTCAATTTTTGATAAAATCTTTCGAAATTTTTTCCATTTGAATTCTAAAATCTAAAATCTCAGAATCCTAAGAGTTCAGGAATCTAATTCGGAGTTCCAGTTCGCTTGAGACCCTATTTTCAAAGATCTTAAATTTCAAATACTGATTTTAACCCCTTTTCAAAGCCATTTTCAGTGTTTATTTCAAAATTCTTCAAAAACTCGATGTGGGCCCACTCAGTTGGCACCATATCCGGAGGAGTTCTGACTCGGTTAGAACCCTATGCCATTTCAAAAATTCTAATTTTAAGTTTACTATTGAAAATCTTTTGAAAACTCCTTCAATTTTAAGTTTTAAAATCGCTTTTTGAAAAAAACTCAAGTAGGGCCCGCTCGGGGTGGTGCCACATTTGAAGAAGTCAAGGTTAGACTAGGGTTAGTAAATGTCCTAGTTAGGTTAGGGGTTTAGAGGAGTCAAAATCAATTTTAAAAATCCATTTTATTTAAGTTTTAAACCATTGGTTTTTAAAGGTTTTAAATTCAGGTTTTAAAAACCAAATGTTGGTCCATACTAGGTGGTGTCACATTTGGGCTTTTTAGGGTTTAATTAGGTATTAATTAGAGTTTAATTAGAGTTCATTTAGGGTTAGGAAACCACAAAAAATCGTTGCCCTTAATGGATTTATTAGAAAGAGTCCTGAAAAAATGAAAAACCTCTTAATTAACCCTAATTAAGTGACTTTTTGAAAAACTATAAAAAGGGACCTAAGGGGGGTCAAACGGGGCTCTTTTTCTCTCAAATTTTGGTGGCTTCTCTTTCCTCTCCAGGACCTCCACCTTCCTCCATTGCAGCTGCATCCCCAAGGTGAGTTTATTTAATATTATTTTATTATTATTTTATTAGTTTTTATGATTTTTCAATAGATTTCACCATGGAAACTCTTGTGTTCATGGATTTAACCATGGATTTCATCCAAGAACCCCAAAATTGATCCAAGAAGATGATCTAACTCAGTTTGAGGGTGAGTTCAAGGATTCTAATCCATTAGAATCGATGAGAGGTACGTTTTTCATGTTCTTAACCGACGAAACATGAGATTTACCCGTTAAATGGGTTAAATCCATGATTTCAAAGGTGAAAGCAAATTCCAGCCATTGATTCCTGAGTTTTTATTTATTTATCTGTTTATTCATGTTTATTTTACGTTTTCCAGTATAGAAATAATTTGTATTTACTGTTTTATGGTTTATTTTATTGTTTTTCATTAGTTAATGCATGATTTCTTAAGTTTCTTAGATTTCTGTGTTTTTTAGTTTAGAACAGTAAAAAGCATGCTGTTTTGGATTGAAATATTCATTGTTTATTTTTTATTTTTTTATATGTGATGCATGCATACCTAAAGGAACTACTGTAAAAAAATCAGAGATTTTGGACTTCGGGAACTCTGTCAAAAAAAATCAAGCACCAAATCGGGTTTTTAAAACTTTAAAATTGTTGTTAAAATCAGGAAGGTAACTTGTTGTGATGATATTTTTCTCATTCTATATCCGATTTTAGATCTGTAAAGTGCCATGGATTCATATTAATTAGATATGTCTACTGTGAAATTTTCAGAATTTTTTATTACTGTTTAGTATTTTGCCCCTGTCAGAGACTCTGATTTTCAATTTAAAACTCGTTAGGGTTTGCCAAAACCCTAATCAGACTTGTGTTGTTTATAAATCCCAAACTACAGATCCGATTCATGATCTGTAAAAAGTGAGTATTGTTTTTCTTTTGTCAACTATTCACTGTTAAAATATCAGATATTTTTAATGAGTACTGCTATTTATCCCTGAATTTGTAATTGAAAGTATCAGTTAGGACCAAAGTTAAAATCAATATATTCAAGTCCGGATTGTCGGATGAGTATCTCCCTGGTTTTAAAGGATTTTTCCGATCTGTAAAAAGGAAAAGTTTTGTTTTCCTCTCTATTTAGTCTCTGTAAAATTTCATAGATTTCCATGGAGGTTTGACTCCTGGTTTGGGTCTTGGACTGAGACTGGTTGGTGAACTATGTCAAAAATAGCATATTTTTAGGGTTTGATGCTATTTTCGGATTGATTTAATGCCAAAAAAATATTTTTATATATCTAATTTGATATTAGGGTTATCACAAGTGCAGGTACCAATTTTGAGGATTTTTAGAATCCGTTTGATGCTTGAATGGCTTGAATTGCAAAACAGGACACCCGAAGAATTCCAAAACACTGCAAAAATCACAAAATTTGTGATATTCTTGGATTTTCGTGCATAAGCATATATTTTTAGGGTTTAATCATGTTCATAATCATATTAGGATACTTTAGGTTAAATTTTATGTTCATTTGATTTCATTTAGTGCATAAAACCTAAGTTTTTACCAAAATCTTTTCTAAAAACCCTCATTTCAAGACCATAGTCTTGCTATCAGGGGCAATTTGGTCATTTGACCTCAATTTCGAAATTCCTAACCCTAATTTTAATATTTTTAATCATGTCATAGCATATTTAGTTTGATTTATTCTCATTTGTATTTCAAAACTTGCATTTTACCAAATATATTTCTAAAAACCCTAATTTCAAGGCTATAGTCTTGTTATTAGGGGTATTTTGGTTATTTTGACCCCAATTTCGAAATTTCATATCTTATCTTCCTTATTTATTCAATCTTATTTCATATTTTATCAATTTTGATTTAAGGGAATCATGGCAAAAAGGCTTATATCTAGCAAAATCCAGTAATTTCTAGATATTACTGGATAAACCTAGAAAAGCCAACATATCATCACTAACAAAGTTTTCTAGTTTTGCAGGTACATTGAAGACTTTATTTTTCATGTATTTAAATTTCAATAGTGATGTCAATTAAATTAAACTTTAGAATAAGAATTTACATTTCCTGCTTAGCATAGGCAACATTGCATATAGTTTATTTTTTTAAATAATGTTAATGTGTGATGGATGATGATTCATGCATATTCAAACTCACTGTGGTCTACATGAATGGCACATACACTAGCTTTTATGAAGTTTATAAACTTGGTGGAATTCGTATTTATGGCCATAGTCAGAATATGAAGGATATCCAGATTTATGATCTTCACATTAGCCACATTCAGCCTACACTCTTAGGCTAACTTCAAAATGCACTGCATTTCTTAAAAATACAAAAAGATTTTCTCAATTCTTCAAATCCATATTCATTCATTTCATGCATTTGCCAATTCCAATTCAAATCTCAATTCAAAGAAGTTCATTTTCTCAAAATTCTCTAAGTCTTATTCAAAAATCGATTTTCTCAAAATATTGATTTGCCAATGATATTTCAAGTATTTCCCAAGTTCCAAATTCGATTTTCTAAGTTAGATTTTCAATTTCAAAGTTTGAATTCAAAGAAATCAAGATTTTCAAAGTTATTTCATATTTCTCAAAATCGATTTTCACAAAATCCTTATATTTCTTCAGAAATCGATTTTCACTTTCTCAAATACAGTATTTCAAATCCCAATTCACGATTTTCCATGTGATATCTATTCTAAGTGTTTCAGTTATTCAAAGCAAACATCATGTTTTCAAATATGCATTTTTAGAAAGTTCATAGCACATGCCTGATTCTATGTGCATTTAGAAATTAGAATATGATTTAGACAAGTTGAATAGAGCAGAGCAGTAGATTGATCCTTAGTTCGATTACCCCTGGTAAAGGCGCCAGGAACGGTTGAACCTCGTACCGACAGGCGATTCCCATTCTACGGAATTATCCCGCATTTTAAAACGGAGGTGAGTTATTTTCAAAAACTTTTCAAAGGTCAGTTTGACTTCCAAAAAAGTTAAAAATTTTGCGATGATAACACCTTCAAAGTCCAGTATTATGCTAGGACTTACCTTCAAAATTCCAACTTCGTATTGGATTTACCTTTGGAATTGAGTACCATCGTCATGGATGTGTCAAATCGGATGTCAAGCGATCTCTTTTACTAAGGATTTCAAGAACACTTTGTCAATTTGTCAATCAATTACTTGTTGATTTCAGAATTTTATTGCACAAATTTTTACTTCAGTTTACCTTCAGTATTATTTCCAAAAAGGCAAAGCTTTTTGTGAAGAAGGATTCAAAATCCAAATTCTTTCTATTGGCCAATCAAAAGGATGAAGGATAAATCCTCGATATGGCCAGAAAAGAAGATTCAATGTTTTTGCAAAGCCATAGATGATTGATATTGATCGCAGTCAATGGCACATTTTTAAAGACCATTCTTGTGAAAATGAGGCAGTGGAAATATCCTGAGCGCTAGAAAAAGAGAGAATTCATCCAAGCCCTGTATCCTCAAAATCACCTAAGCTGCAATTAAATATCCGCAAAAGGGATCTCTCAATTGTCGTCAAGATGAAGGCGAATTAAGTGAGTAGACCCCCGGGGCCAAAGAAGATTTGAAACATCTCCAAGATGATGGAGTTTGCGACGGATCCTTCCAGGGAAAGTCCAAAGCATTGTCGAGATGAAGGCAGATGCGATGAACCTCCCGACAATCCCCAAAAGATATTTAATTTCCGCTATCATCCAAAGATCTCTAACCCATGAGCCAATATCGTCAAAGAAGAATCGAAACATCTCCAAGTTGAAGGAGTTTGTGACGTACCCTTCCAAAAAAGAGAGAAAGAGAGGAAAAAGAAAGAGAGAAAAAGTGAGAACATCTCCAAAATGAAGGAGAATGTAGCAAAAACCCAAGAGAGCCAAAAGAGCGCAGGAAGATTATCATGAGAGAAGCTCCCAGGATATCAAACTGCCACATTTATCAAGAATCTTCTTTAAATTTGTGAAATTCTATTATCAATATCCTTTCATAGATTGCTTTCATGATATCAAATTCTCTTTCCTGTTCATATCAAGGAAATTGATAACTTCTTTGAAGAAGGTTAATAGCAAGCAATTTGGATTCCAAATCTTGATTCTATGAAGTCAATCCTGTTTGGAGGTAATACTTTAGGTAGAAAAGAAAGAATAATTTTACAACAATGAGCATCATTTTCAATTACTTTGAATCAACAAAATTTTCAACATTTTGACAATATTTTCTAGCTATCCTGACGTTAAGTGAGAGCTTGTGTCCATATTGATGTATCTTGACCCCTTCGAGAGATTTTCCTTTGTCGCCTTTCACATTGTTGAAAGATTAGCCTTATCTTCGAAAGGATAGCCTTTATCATCTTTCACGTTGTTGAAAGATTAGCCTTATCTCCGAAAGGATAGCCTTTATCATCTTTCACGTTGTTGAAAGATTAGCCTTATCTCCGAAAGGACAACCTTTATCATCTTTCACGTTGTTGAAAGATTAGCCTTATCTCCGAATGGATTGCCTTTATCGGGTTCCGACTCCAATTTCTTCTTCTTCCAAATTGATCTACCTTTCCTTCAGGATTCGAGTTCCGACTCGGATTTCTTTTCCTTCCATAATGGACCTGGTTTTCCTTCTAAGATTCGGGTTCCGACTCGAGTTTTCTTTTTCTTCAGAGTTGGTCTAGAAAATCCAAGTTCCGACTTGAATTTTCTTTCAAATCCAATTCGCTTAGCTTTCCTTTACAAGTTTGAACTTCTACTCAAATTATCCTGCGAGTTGTTCTAGAAGATCCGAGTTCCGACTCAAATTGTCTTTCAAAATCCAATTCATCTAGTTTTCTTTGAAGAATTGAATTCTGATTCGAATCTTCCCTCAAAAACCCAGTTTAGCACCTGGTCCATTCAAAGCTCACAAGTTGGAATCATTCCTTCTTAAACTATGATCCTTAGGTTAAATCCCTATGGAATAGATAGTTCGTAGGTCGAACTCCTGCGGAACCCATGTGATCCTTAGGTTAAACTCCTACGGAATTGATCGTTCTTAGGCTGAATCCCTGTTGAACCCATGTCGTTCCCAGTGAACCAATGCCGTTCTAAATTGAACCAATGTCGTTCTTAGGCTGAATCCCTATTGAACCCATGTCGTTCCCAGTGAACCAATGTCGTTCTAAATTGAACCAATGTCGTTCTTAGGCTGAATCCTTGTTGAACCCATGTCGTTCCCAGTGAACTAATGTCATTCTCAATAGAACCAATGTCGTTCTTAGGCTGAATCCCTATAGAACCCTTGCCATTCTCAGTAAACTAATTCACAATTTCGACCTTTTTAGCCAATCAATTTCCAATTTCCAATTTTCAAATTCCAAATTTTCTGATTTCCAACTTTCAATTTCAAATACTAAATTTCAGAACACAAATTTCAAAATTCCAATTTCCAAAAGTCGGCCCTTTTGAGTCACCCAATACCCAATTCCAATAATTTTATCTTGCGAGAGACCCTTTGTATAGGGAGAGTTTGAGGGAGCTCGTTCTTTTCGCATGCTATCCAATTCGTTCACTTAGCCCCTTTTTCAGGGAGAGTTTGAAGGGACTCGTGTCTTTGTGAACCGTTTGCAAAACAAAATTCCAAATTTCACACAAGAAACCCTTTTTATAGGGAGAGACTCGACGGAGACTTGCTTTCCTTGTGGCCCCCATAATTTCAGACTAGGCCATTTCATCATGAAGGACCCTCTTTTCAGGGAGAGTGTGATGAACTCGTTCCTTCATGACCAATTTACCAATCTCACCAATTCCGGCCCCCTTTCCATAAGAGAAGCCTAATGTTAGGAAGTTTTGACGAAAGTTTAATTTCTCTTCGAAAGTTCGTTTTGCAAACACCTCCTCTTCAGGGAAGAGAGGAGTAATTCCCAATTCTAATTTCTAAATCTTCTCCTTTGGGGAAAGGAGAAGAGAATTTTTGTCATGAATGTGTTGCGTTGTGCTTCAAATGCTCGCTTTCACAAAAGGATTTCAAGAAAATTTTGCCAATTTGTCATTAAATATTTGTTGATTTCAAAAGTCTTTATTGCACAAAATTATTACTTCAGAATACCTCCACTATTACTTCCGAAAAGGCAATGCTTTCGCGAAAAAGGATTCAAAATTTAAAATCTTTCTATTGGCCAACCAAAAGGATGAAGAATAAATCCTCGATATGGCCAGCAAAGAGAATTCAATGTTGTTGCAAAGCCATGAGTGATTGATATTGATCGCAGTCAATGGCACATTTTTAAAGACCATTCTTGAAAAATAAAGCAGTCGAAATATCCTGGGTGATACAGAAAAATCCACTCAATTTTCATATCTCCTCAATCACCTAAGCTGCAATTAAATATCTGCAAAAGGGATCTCTCAATTGTCGTCAAGATGAAGGCGAATTAAGCGAGTCGACCCCCGGGGCCAAAGAAGATTTGGATCATCTTCAAGATGACGGAGTTTGTGACGGATCCTTCTAGGGAAAGTTCAGATCACCGTCGAGATGAAGGCGAGTGTGATGAGCCTACCGACAAACCCTAAATGATATTTAATTTTTGCTATCATCAAGAGATTTCCTACCTAAGAGCCAATAATCATCATGATAACCCCTGAGAGAAAAGAAGGATCGGAAACATCTCTGAGATGAAGGAGTTTGTGACATACCCTTCTAAAAAAAAAAGAGAGAGAGAGAAGTCAGGACATCTCCAAAATGAAGGATGATGTAATTCCCAAAAAATCCAAGAGAGCTCCAATCTGCTAAAAAAAAAAGAGTGCAGAAAGATCATCATGAGAAAAGAATCCCAGGATATCAGACTGCCGAATCTATCAAGAATCTTCTTTAATTTTGTGAAATTCTTTTATCAATATTCTTTCACCAATAGCTCTCGCAATATCAAGAATACTTTCTTTTCCGTCCATATCAAGGAAATTGATAGCTTCCTTGAAAGAAAGTCAATCGCAAGCAATTTGAATTCGAATCTTGATTCTACGAAGTTAAGCCCAGTCGGAGGTAATACTTCAGGTAGAAAAGAGGGAATACTTTCAAAACAATGTGCATCATTTTCAATTATTTTGAATCAATAATAATTTTTAACATTTTGACAATATTTTCTAGCTATTCTGGCATGAAGCGAGAGCTTGAGGTTCATCTTTGGCGCATCCTGACACCATCCCTTTTAGGACTTGGTAACAGGAGTTTTCAAGATTCCTTCCCTTCTTTGGTATAATCTGAGCGCACGGGCTCTCAGATTCGCACACTTCCCTGTGTCCCCACTGTCCCACCATAGACAGTCCAATTTTGGCTTGAGGTTAAGCCACCAATTTCAGCAAAAGGCAATTTCAAAAGTTAATTAGTCTCAGCAATGAGGCGCCCAAAATCAATCCCTTTTCAAGCTTTAGGGACCCCAATTTCCTTCCTTTTGCAAAACCCCTATCGGATTCATTGTGCGGAAATCCGAAGGTTTCATCACGGTCTCTTCTTTCGAGGATTCCGTCCATTTTCTACCCAATCAGGTTAAGGGTATAAACCTGGGCCTCCTTTGATGAGATATTCCATTTTCCACCCAATTAGGTTAAGGGTATAAACCTGAGCCTCCTTTGATGAGGTATTCCATTTTCAGCCCAATCAGGTTAAGGGTATAAACCTGGGCCTCCTTTGATGAGGTATTCCATTTTCTGCCCAATCAGGATAAGGGTATAAACCTGAGCCTCATTTGATGAGGTATTCCATTTTCTGCCCAATCAGGTTAAGGGTATAAACCTGGGCCTCCTTTGATGAGGTATTCCATTTTCCACCCAATCAGGTTACGGGTATAAACCTGAGCCTCCTTTGATGAGGTATTCCATTTTCCACCCAATCAGGACAAGGGTACAAACCTGAGCCTCCTTTGATGAGGTATTCCATTTTCAACCCGGTCAGTTTAAGAGTTAAGCCTGAGCTTCGTTGCATACGAGGTATTTCCCGTCCCATCCAGCTTAATGGCAAAACCTGAATCTCACTTCTTTTGAAATAAAATTCTCCATTTTATAACTACCATCATCATTTGAATTAATTCTTTCATACCCAGTCAGATTTATCTAACTGGGGCATTTTTATGGTTCAAATTTGGTATGTTTTCTTTGCCACTAAGCTCGGCTTTCAACCAGCTTAGCAGCAAAGAGGGGCTTCTGTAAACACCCCAAATTTTCACCCTCATCCAGTACTTACATTTTATGTGTCATTGCATATCATTGCATGCATTCGACATACCATTTCATCGCATTGCATAGCATTGCTTGTCATTACATGCCATCTCATCTCATTTTCGAGATCCAGCACTCTTGTTTTAGAATATTTAATCCAGATTCGGGTCTTAAAACTTTTCTTTCAAAATCAATTTCAAAACCTGGGTTTTTATTCAACATTCTGTCATTTTCTAACCCCGGGACCTTATATTTTGAAATACTTTCTTAGAAAACGATCTGGATTCATTTCAAACTCAATTTCAATTGATTTCAATTCTCAGATGAGGCCCATTTAGGTGGTGTCGCTTCTGGATTTCTTCACTTATCAAAAATCTTAGAGTCCTAGTTGGATCAGGACTCTTCTTCCAGAGTCTTAGTCGGATCAAAACTCTACTTTTCACTACCTTTTTACCTGTCTTTGAAGAAAACCTTTAAAAATCTGCTGTTTTGGCCAAAATTTCAGAGTCCTAGTTGGATCAGGACTCTTCTTCAAGAGTCCAGTCGGATCAGGACTCTTCTTCAGAGTTTCAATTGGATTGGGACTCTAATCTTTTACAGCTATTTTTATCCATTTTCAATCAAATCTTTCAAAATATTTCAAAATGAGTCAGAAACTCAGAATTTCAGTCAAAACAGGACTCTGTTCAAAGAGTCCTAGTTGGATCAGGACTCTGATCCTGATTTCAATTTTGAGAGAATCTTTCAGAAATCTTTCAATCTACCAAAACTATTACACTTTTATCAAAGAATTTCAAAATTCTGAGGTTTTGTCTCAGAGTCCTGATCAAATCAGGACTCTACCCCAGAGTCCTGATCGAAGTAGAACTCTATCCAAAATTGATGTTCTCGCTTCATTTTTACTGGTTTTCAAAAGCTTTGCCCAAATTTCATCATTTGCCTACCAGAAAAACCAAAATGCTTAGAGTTCTGATTGAATCAAAACTCTTTCTTAGAGTCCTAATCAGATCAGGACTCTGAACCAAAATTCAATTTCATCCTGTTTTTAACTGTTTTTCAAAATTCTCTCATTTGATTTCTCAGAAAATCCAAAAATTAAAAGTTCTAGTTCAATCAGGACTCTGTCCTTAGAGTCTCAGTTGAATCAGAACTCTCTTTTATTTCAATATTCGTTATTGTTTTCACTGTTTTGACAAATTCTTTCATTTGTTTTTCAGAAAAATACCAAAAAAATCTAGAGTTTCAGTCCGATCAGGACTCTGTCCCAGAGTCCTAGTCCAGTCAGGAGTTTGTTTTGAAGTCCGTTGTCATTTCCATTTTTTATTTATTTCCATTTATTTTCAAAATTTAGGTCATTTTGTAGAGTCCAGTTAATCCAGGACTCTAATTTAGAGTTCTGATCGAGTTAGGAGTCTAATCCTGACTGTATTTTCTGACTTGTTTCACCATTTTCGATGAAATCTTTTCAAAAATTTCTTTATTTGGCTTTTAAAAACCAAAATCACAGAGTCCTAAAAATCCAGGACTCTAGCCCAGAGTCCAGTTCGCTTGAGACTCTATTTTCAAAAATCTTTGAATTTCAACTATTGATTTCAACCCCTTTTCAAAGCCATTTTCAGTATTTATTTCAAATTTTCAAAAATCTGATGTGGGGTCCACTCAGTTGGCGCCATATCCAGAGGCGTTCTGACCCAGTTGGAACTCTGTGCCATTTCAAAACTTTTAATTTCAAGTCTATTTTTGAATCTCTTTTGAAAACTCCTTCAATTTCAAGTTTTAAAATCGCTTTTTGAAAAAAAACTCAAGTAGGGCCCACTCGGGGTGGCGCCATATTTGAATAAGTCAAGGTTAGACTAGGGTTAGTCATTGTCCTAGTTAGGTTAGGGGTTTAGAGGAGTCAAAATCAATTTTAAAAATCCATTTTTATTAACTTTTAAACCATTGGTTTTTAAAGGTTTTAAATTCAGGTTTTAAAAACCAAATGTGGGTCCATACTAGGTGGTGTCACATTTGGACTTTTTAGGGTTTAATTAGAGTTTAATTAGAGTTCATTTAGGGTTAGGAAACTACAAAAAATCGTTGCCCTTAGTGGATTATTTAGAAAGAGTCCTGAAAAAATGAAAAACCTCTTAATTAACCCTAATTAAGTGACTTTTTGAAAATCTATAAATAGGGGACCTAAAGGGGGTCAAAAGAGAGCTCTTTTTCTCTCAAATTTTCGTGGACTCTTTCTCCTCTCCAGCACCTCTACCTTCCTCCATTGCAGCTGCAGCCTCAAGGTGAGTTATTTAATATTATTTTATTATTGTTTTATTAGTTTTTTTATGATTTTTCAATAGATTTCACCATGGAAACTCTTATGTTCATGGATTTCATCCAAGAACCCCAAAATCAATTCAAGATCTAAATATGTTTTTTGTGTTTTACAGGGATTCTAATCCATTAGAATCATTTATTGCATTATTTTTTATATTATTAACCAATAAAACATGTGATTTACCCTTTTAATGGGTTAAATCCATGCTTTTAAAGGTAACATCAAATTCCAGCCATTGATTCCCTTATTTTATTTATTTATTTGTTTATCCATGTTTATTACATGTTTTCCAGCATAGAAATAATTTTTATTTTACTGTTTTAGTGTTTATTTTATTGTTTTTCATTAGTTAATGCATATTTTCTCAAGTTTCTTAGATTTCTGTGTGTTTTTAGTTTAGAACAGAAAAGAGTATGTTGTTTTGGATTGAAATATGTGTTGTTAATTTCTGATTTTTTTATATGTGATGCATGCATAAGTTATTGAGTTACTGTAGAAAAATCAGAGGTTTTGGATCTCGGGAACCCTATCAAAAAAATCAGACATCAAATCGGGTTTTTAAAGCTTTAAAATCGTTGTTAAAATCAAGAAGGTAACTTTCTGTGATGATATTTTTCTCATCCTATATCCGATTTTAGATCTGTAAAGTGCCATGGATTTACATTGACTAGATCTGTCTACTGCAAAATTTTCAGAATTTGTTATTACTGTTTAGTATTTTTCCTCTGTCAGAGACTCTGATTTTCAATTTAAAACTCGTTAGGGTTTATCAAAACCCTAATCAGACTTGTGTTGTTTATAAATCCCAAACCACAGATCTGATTCATGATCTGTAAAAAATGAGTATTATTATTTTTATGTCAACTGTTCGCTGTTAAAATATCAGATATTTTGCATGAGTACTGCTATTTATCCCGGAATTTGCAATTGAAAGTATCAGTTAGGACCAAAGTTAAAATCAATGTATTCAAGTCCGGATTGCCGGAAAGGGATCTCCCTGGTTTTAAAGGCTTTTTCATATCTGTAAAAAATAAAAGTTCTTTTTTTCTGTCTATTTTGTCTCTGTAAAAGTTCATAGATTTCCATGGAGGTTTGACCCCTGGTTCGGGTCTTGGACTGAGACTGGTTGGTGAACTAGGTCAAAAATAGCATATTTTTAGGGTTTGATGCTATTTTCGGATTAAATTAATGCCAAAAAATTATTTTTATAATTCTAATTTGATATTAGGGTTATAAAAAGTGCAGGTACCAATTTTGAGGATTTTTAGAATCTGTTTGATGCTTGAATGGTTTGAATTGCAAAACAGGGTACCCGAAGAATTCCAAAACACTGCAAAAATCATAAAATTTGTGATATTCTTGGATTTTAGTGTATAAGCATATATTTTTTTAGGGTTTAATCATGTTCATAATCATATTAGGATGCTTTAGGTTTAATTTGATGTTCATTTGATTTCATTTAGTGCATAAAACCTAAGTTTTACCAAAATATTTTCTAAAAACCCTGATTTCAAGGCCATAGTCTTGCTATCGGGGGCAATTTGGTCATTTGACCTAAATTTCAAAATCCCTAACCCTAATTTTCATATTTTTAATCATGTCATATCATATTTGGTTTGATTTATTTTCATTTGAACTTCAAAACTTGCATTTTACCAAATATCTTTCTGAAAACCCTAATTTCAAGGCCATAGTCTTGTTATTAGGGGTATTTTGGTCATTTTGACCCAAATTTCGAAATTTCATATCTTATCTTCCTTATTTATTCAATCTTATTTCATATTTTATCAATTTTGACTTAAGGGGATCATGGAAAAGGCTTATATCTAGCAAAATCCAGTAATTTCTAGATATTACTGAATAAATCTAGAAAGCCAACATATCATCACTAACAAAGTTTTCTAGTTTTGCATGGATGTTGAAGACTTTAATTTCTTGTATTTAAATTCAATAGTGATGTAAATTAAATTAACTTTGGAATAAGAATTTACATTTCCCGCATAGAATAGGATGCATTGCATATAGTTTAATTCTGTCAATATTAAATGTCTGATGAATGTATCATTCATGCACATTTTATTAATTCACTATAGTCTACACGAATGGCACATACACTAGCTTTTATGAAGTTTATAAACTTGGTGGAATTTGTATTTATGGCCATAGTCAGAATACGAATGATACCCAGATTTATGATCTTCACATTAGCCACATTCAGCCTACACTCTTAGGCTAACTTCAAAAATGCACTGCATTTCTCAAAAATACAAAAAGAATTTTCTCAATTCCTCAAATCCATATTCATTCATTTCATGCATTTGCCAATTTCAATTCAAATCTCAATTAAAAGAAGTTCATTTTCTCAAAAATTTCCTAAGTCTTATTCAAAAATCGATTTTCTCAAAATATTGATTTGTCAATGATATTTCAAGTATTTCCCAAGTTTCAAATTCGATTTTCTAAGTTATATTTTCAATTTCAAAGTTTGAATTCAAAGAAATCAAGTTTTCCAAAGTAATTTCACATTTCTTAAAATCGATTTTCACAAAATCCTTATGTTTCTTCAGAAATCAATTTTCACTTTCTCAAATACAATATCTCAATCATGATTCACGATTTTCAAGTGATGTCTTTTCCAAGAATTCTCCAAATATTTTTTCAATATTCAAATCTCAAAGCAAACATCATGTTTTCAAATATGCATTTTCAGAAAATCATAGCACATGCCTGATTCGTTGTGCATTTAGAAATTAAAAAATGATTTAGATAAGTTGAACAGAGCAAAGTAGTAGATTGATCCATGGTTCAATTACCCCTGTTAAAGGTGGCAGGAACGGTTGAACCTCGTACCGACAGGCGAGTCCCATTCTTCGGAATTATCCCGCATTTTAAAACGGAGGCGAGTTATTTTCAAAATCTTTTTCAAAGGTCAGTTTGACTCGCAAAAGGTTAAAAAAAAAATTGCGATGATAACAAATGCGTTTCATCTAATGGTTTTTTTTAGCATCGAATTTGTAGCATTATATTTAGTTTAGCACTACACCTCCATTTTTTGTTCTAATACATCGATCTAGTTCTTCCTTTTTGCACTTTTTTTTAAACATTTCTGTTGTCTTTTATGAATACTTTTGCCCATTTAGCTTCGCACGAGTTGCTATGGTCCCTCTATTCGACCATCCTTGCCTCATTTTTCTTTACAGTACCTGATATTCATTTCCAGTATGATTCATCGCCTCTACTTTATTGGGATTTTCAGTTGTTCTGCATTATTTAGTTTCATTGATCTGATGGGCATTTTAGTTACCAATTGTAACTCGTTTGCATCTTAATTCCAGTAAACGACATTGTATTTTTGTTAAACCTATCTGAGATGACATAAGCTAAATTCTTTGCTAGTTACATTCTCTAACATTCGATCCATCCCTGCATCAATCACGTTTCAGATATTATAGCATTTAGAATTTTCTCCCAGCCTTATCTTCTGCTCCAGTTTTAGATTGATTATTTAAGTTTCAATTTCAGTATCATAGACTATCAATCATCATTTTAGCTATGTTCTTGTCTCTAGCATTTTTTTTTTCTTTCAAGTCTTTGATCATCTTAGTTGTTTATGGCATTTTTTTTATATATATTGTTATTCTGCTAACTTGAGGTAATTGCATATGTTTCTTTCTGCTAACTTGAGGTAATTGCATACGTTTCTTTTTTTCTTTTCTTTTTTATCTCAGTCATACATCCCCCTGGTTCTTTGATGATAATTGCATTACCGTGGATTCAAACATCCTCCATTTTGAAGCCTATTTCATCGTGTCATTTTTTTGGTATCTACATTATTGGTATGTGTTTATTGCACTCATGTTGATAAATCTGTTAATATCTGCATCATTTTGCCCTGTGGGACTCAAGTAGCTTGATTTTGGTATGTATCCCAAACCCATTGCATTCTGATTCATAACACCTCAATGTTTTCATCGCAAAATTTTCCAACCTCTCTTGCAAGAGAGAAAAGAATTTCGCGAGTCAAACTCGACCAAAGTTTTGAAAATTGGTTTTGAAAATCACTCGCCTCCGTTTTGAAAATTTGCGGGAAAATTCCGTGGAATGGGATCCGCCTGTCGGTATGAGGTTCAACCGTTTCTAGCGCCTTTACCAGGGGTAATTGAACCAAGAATCAATTATGTGCTTTAACTTGACTCAAATATCTAAATTATGCTCTATTTTTCCTAGAATGCACAATGAATCAGGCTTGTGCTATGAAATTTTGAAAATAATGCAATATTTAAGAAAATATGATGTTTGCTTTAGAAAATTGAAATATGCTTGAAAATTGATTGGAAAAGTACTTGAAAATTGAATTCCTCGAAAAATCATTGAATTTCATTGGAAATCAGAAATTTGCATTGGAAAGTGATTTCTCAGAAAAATTTGAACTTTAGAAAATCGATTTTGAAATTTGGAATTGCTTTTCTGAGAAAATGGATTTGAGAATTCTGAGAAAATCTAAGAAATTCAATGAAAAATGACTTTTGAAATGAAAAACGAATTCTCAAGAAAATGGGAAATCTGAGAAAAACGATTTCTAAAAACTTGAGATTTTGAAATTTGAGAATTTTAAAACATTGGAAAATCTTGATTTGGACTTGGGAAATGCTTTGAAATGTCATTTGAAAACTTAGGATTCTGAGAAAATGAGATCCTGAGAAAGACTTGGAAATTCTTGAGAAAACTGAATTTTCTGAAATTGAACTTGGAAAATGAATTTAAACATAATGCAATTTGAATAATATGAATGAATGAATATGAATTTAAAAGGGAATTTCAATTGAGGAATTGGGAAATCCTTTTGAAACTTGGAGAAATGCAGTGCATTTTTGAAGTTAGCCTAAGAGTGTAGGCTGAATGTGGCTAATATGAAGATCATAAATCTTGGTTTTCTTCGTATTCTGACTATGGCCATAAATATGAATCCCACCGAGTTCATAAACTCCATAAGAGCTTGTGCACGTGTCATTCGTGTCAACTATAGTGAATTTAAAATAAATATGCATGAATCATACATCAAATATTGAAATTTGCAGAAATTAAACTATATGCAATACAACCATATTCTATGCAGAAAAGTAACTCTTATTCCAAATATTACATAGATGTTACATTGAATTGAAATAAAAAAAAACAAAACTAAGCCTTCTTCTTGAATATTCCTGTAAAACTAGAAAACAGTGTTAGCACAAAAATGTAGGTTTTTTTTTTTAATTTATCCGAAAATATGGGAAATTATCGGATATTATTTAGATATAAACCCAAATTCATACCCCCTTTGATATAAACATGATAAATAATGAATAAATTTCAAAAATAAACTTGAAAATTTGAAATTGGGATCAAAATGACCAAAATTCCCCTCATGACCTTGAAATCAGGGTTTTCTGAAAGAAATTTTATAAATTTTGGAGTTTTAAAAATAAAATAAAATAAATCAAATACAATATGATGAAATATTATGATATGCATGAAAATTTATGAAATTGGAATTTGAAATTTCGAAATTTAGGTCAAAATGACCAAAATACCCCCGATAACAAGACTATGGCCTTGAAACCAGGGTTTTCTAAAATAATTTTGCAAAAATGAAAAATATGAAATGCAAATGAGATTGAAATTAACCCTAATATGATTATACATCCTTATTTACATGAATAAAACCCTAAAATGGCAAAAATATCATAAAATATCAAATTTAACCTGATTTTCGCCTGATTTTTGCTTATGAATTTAAAGATAAACTAACATGTAAATCAAATGAACTTGGAATTAATCCAAATTTGGCATGGACACTTAAATTAACCCTATAAACAGAATGGAGCTTGAAAATCTATTTTTTTGTATTTTCTTAATATGGAAAATAGTTAAAATCCTAAGAAAGTCTAAATTTTGCCTAAAATGCTGATTCTAAACAAAATTTCGGATATCAAACTTCCATAAAAATTTCTCAAATTTTTTGAGATGACAGAGGACAGTTGGGAAAAGATTTTTTCCTTTTACACTTTCTGCTTTTGACCTATGGTCGGAGTTGTACAGTTCCGGCAAGTCAGATCGGAATCCGACGACTCTAGGATTTGGGGGAAACAGATAGGTTTCGGTAGAAAATATGGGAAAAATAGAAGAAGTATGGGAAAAAGGATAAAATTGTGGGAAAATGTCCCAAACAAACAGGAATTTTTTTTATATTTTTACACTATTTGGAGTCGGGTTACGGTTTGGAAAAGGGTAGACTGTTATCAGAGACCCAAATCTCTGAAATTTTGGGATATTGAAATCTGTCAGACAGAAAATAAAATTTTGAAAAAAATACTAAAACAGTTTCCAAAAACCCACAATTTTGGAAAACGACAGGAAAACATATTAGAAACAACTTTTGTGTTTAACATTTTTGCATATGGGCTACGGATTTGGCAGACTCGATGCATTAGGGTCTGTCTATACCCTGACAAAGGAAAATCTAGATTTTCCCAGAAGTCTGGGAAATTCGATTTTTGACAGAGGTCAAAACTGCTTGGAAAAACCTAAAAATTTCCAGATCATTAGTAGATTCAATTATAAATCCACTGTGATTTTTTGAGTGAATATTCAAATGCCCCACAAGGGTGAATTTGAAGGTGTTTGTCTGCTAAGAAGAATTCTAGAAATTCCAGAAGGGTGTAATCCAATTTTGGAGTTCTATTTATTGGATGGAGTTATAAATATCAAAAGAACCTAAGTTTTTGGCCAGACATCACAGATAAACAGAGGCATTAAAATGATTTTTTGTGGATTTTTGAACAAGAAATTGAACATGAAATTATAGCTAGACTACACGCATAGATTCAAAACTTGTAATTCCTAAACAAAACTATAATAAATGAATAAAATAATCTTTCAACTAACTAAATGGATCTAAATGCAATATGAGGACTACATAAAAAATGATAAAAACGGAAACCAAAGGGAGTTACAATGCACCTTTTTTTTTGGCTGTTGAGAGGAGGGATCCAATCCATCAATCAGATGGATCCCTTCCTCTACATAGCATTATCATGAAATACAAAAGGGAAAGAAAATATATGTTTATATATATATATATATATATATATATATATATATATATATATATATATATATAAACAGAGTAATCATGAAAATTTTTAGAGAAATATCAACATGATAGGAGGAATCTTACCATGGATTGGGTAGAGATGCTACACCAATGGAGGTTTCAAAATACTGGGGATGCCGATGGCTTGAACTGCTACCAAGAGATTGGAGAGGGTGCACTTGTTGGAGGTGGAGGGTTACTTGACCTTGTTGTGTAAGAAGGTGGTGCTGGCTGCAACAGTTTGAAAATCGGAGGTGGTTGCACCCAATGAAAAGCCTTCACCTACTGTAATGGCTGGTGGAGGTCAGCTGCTACCAAAAAAAATGATGGAGCCGGTTGATACTCCAAGGGAGTTGCTGAAGCAAAGGAGTTAGAGGATGCAATTGCTGTGATCGATGGCTGCAATGGTGCTGTGCGTGGAGGCTTCCAGTTGGTGCTGCTGAGAGCTGCAAGGGTGCTGTTTCAATGGCTGGAAGCTGCATACAAGGGGTGAGAAAGAGAGAGTTCAAGGGAGAGAGAGAGAGATGCGTGAAGAGGTGGGCAGCCGTATCTCCTTTTAGTCTTTTTTTTCTAACTTAGGCCTTAATGTGCTTTCTAACCTAATTTTTAATAACCTATTGAAAAAGGAATCTCATCCTTTACGTAAATGGGCTTGGAGGCTGGGGAAAAAGAAGGAAGGAAGGAAGGGAAGAAGGAAAGAAAGAAGGAAAGAAATGGAAGAGAAGAAGGAAAGACAGGATGGAGAAAGAAAAGGAAAGAAAGGGGAAGAAAGGAGAGGGAAAGAGGAAAAGGGAAAGAAAAATGAGGAAAAAAATGGAAAGTGGGGCTGGAGGCTTGGGCGACCACTTTGTGGGTCCCACCTCTCTAAAACGCAAAATAAAAAAAAAAACAAAAATGAACAAATAAAAAAAGAAAAATGAAAGGAATAAAAGAATATTTTTTTTTAATAAAACAGAAATGTAAATGAGTGGGCCATCTAAAAGCGGGTCCAAATTCCACTTTTGAAATTCATTTTGACGATTAGAGGGGTAAAATAGTCTTTTCAGAAAATTTCCAGATGAAACAAGCTATTTTTGGCAGTTTTTGAAACGAGCTCAGATTTTTAAGTTCAATACCCCGTTGCGAAGCAAATCCAATGTAGAATTTAAAAATGTAATTTTGAAAGAAATCCAGATTGTTTTTCTCGAGAAAATACTTCCAAATTTATTTTCAGATGAAATGAGCTATTTTTGGCAATTTTTGAAACGAGCTCAGATTTTAAAGTTCAATACCCCGTTGCGAAGCAAATCCTGTGTAGAATTTTAAATTTTGGTTTTAAAATAAATCAAGATTATTCTTCTTGAGAAAATATTTCCAAATTTAGACTCCTGGGGGTAAAAATGTCAATTTTAGCAACCCGGGGTTTGAAATTGATTTCTAAAAGCTTTTAAAACTCGATCTGGATTGAAATTTATAAAACTGGAGTTCTGGACTTCGAAAATGAAATGAAATGTGATGAAATGTTTTGAAATGCTGAGAAATGATGAGAAATGACATGCGAAATACAGACCCTGAATGAAGAATTTTGGATGTTAGACTCCGATTGGCAGTTGTACCAGTTTAAAAAGCATTAAAATTGATAAAATTTGCAAAATAGCTCAAGAAATGGTTTTCGGGACTCTACTAGGTCAGAGTGACACTGAAAATTGGGGTTCGAGCTGGATTGAACTAAGATGAGCTGGATTGAGCTAAGTTTTAGAGTTTCAGAACTCATGTGAACTAACCAGACACTGACTCAACTGACCTTTCTGACTAAATTTTCAAGAAAAACTACCATTTTTAGAGAAATAGTACGGAATGGTCACTGAAGCAAAGTGAATTACGAACCTGAGCTGACCTTGAGCTAAAACAAAGGTCAGTAATACTGACATGAACTAAAATTGAAGCTCAAACACTAGCTCAATTGGCTGAACTCAACTCAATTTCAGCTAAAAGAGCTGAAATGGACTAAAATGGGCTCTTGGACAGTCAGAAATGGTTTTGAACTGAAACTGGAGCACTCGAACTCTTGGTGAGCTCAAGTTAGACTCTGGGAAATATGACTGACTCAGAGACAATTGGCTTGGATTTAAGTGAGAAATGAGCTTATTTCTGAAGAAATGATCCCATTTTGGCATGAATTGTCAGAAATGAAAATGGTCTGTTCATTGTGAGCTCAGATGAGCTTGAGATAACTGATATTCTAAATGTTCTGAACTGACCAGTGAGCTTTGTTGACTCCAACTGATTGGGGTCCCGGTTGACCTAGAGGTAAAATGGTAATTTTCCTAATAAAAGTTGGTAAAATGATTATTTTCTGAAACTGACTCGGGGTTTGACTCCTACAGTGACCTAACAAGGTTGGCATTGCACGAAGAGGGTTATTTGAGAATGGATGAGGAAAATTTGGGGTGTTTACAGATGCCCCTTTTTGCTACTAAGCCGGCTTGAAGACGAACTTAGTGGCAAAGAAAAACACACCAAATTTGGGCTATAAAAATGCCCCAGTTAGAAGGATCTGACTGGATATGAAGAAATTAACCCTGATGAAAATGGTAGATATGGAAAGGAAAATGAAGAAAAATTTATTTCAAAAATAAGTGAGATTCAGGTTTTACCCTTAACCTGGATGGGACGGGAAATACTTTCACAATATCAAGAATACTCTTTGGCAGATTCGGCAGTCTGATATCCTGGGATTCTTTTCTCATGATGATCTTTCTGCCCACTTTTTTTTTATTGGCAGAATTGGTGCTCTCTTGTGTTTTTGGGAAATTTATTACATCATCATTCATTTTGGAGATGTCCTGACTTTTCTCTCTCTTTTTTTTTTGGAAGGGTACGTCACAAACTCCTTCATCTTGGAGATGCTCTGATCCTTCTTTTCTCTCAAGGATTATATTGACGGTTATTGGCTCTTTGGTTGAAAATCTCTTGATGATAGCAGAAATTAAATATCCTTTAGGGTTTGTCGGGAGGCTCATCGCAGTCGCCTTCATCTTGACGGTGCTCTGAACTTTCCCTCAAAGGATCCATCACAAACTCCTTCATCTCGGAGATGATCCAAATCTTCTTTGGCCCCGGGGATCTAACTCGCATAATTCGTCTTCATCTTGACGACAATTAAGAGATCCCTTTTGCAGATATTTAATTGCAGCTTAGGTGATTGAGGAGATATAGGGATTGAGTGAATTTTTCTGTATCACCCAGGATATTTCGACTGCTTTATTTTTCAAGAATGCCCTTTAAAAATGTGCCATTAACTGCGATCAATATCGATCACTTATGGCTTTGCAACAACATTGAATTTCCTTTGCTGGCCATATCAAGGATTTATTCTTCATCCTTTTGGTTGGCCAATTGCAAGATCTTGAATTTTGAATCCTCCTTCGCGAAAGCTTTGTCCTTTCGGAAGTAATACTGAAGGTATTCGGAGGTAATAATTTTGTTTAATAAATATTTTAAAATCAACAAATATTTATTGACAAATTGGCAAAATGTTCTTAAAATCCTTGGTGAAAGAAATTGCTTGAGGTTTAATTGACACATCCATGACCAAATTGAGTCTTGAAAAGACTCGATAAAAGATCAACTCGAAATTTGGGTTTTATTTTGACTTACCAGCTCGAAAGCAGGATTTGGGTTGACCGACCAGCTCGAAAGCAGGATTTGTTGAATTACCAGCTCGAAAGCAGGATTTGTTGACCGACCAGCTCGAAAGCAGGATTTATTGACTGACCAGCTCGAAAGCAGGATTTGTTGACCGACCAGCTCGAAAGCAGGATTTATTGACCGACCAGCTCGAAAGCAGGATTTGGGTTGACCGACCAGCTAGAAAGCATGATTTGTTGACCGACCAGCTCGAAAGCAGGATTTGTTGACCGACGAGCTCAAAAGCATGATTTATTAACAGACTAGCTCAAAAGCAGGATTTATTAACAGACTAGCTCAAAAGCAGGATTTGTTGTCCGACTAGCTCGAAAGCAGGATTTGGGTTGACCGACCAGCTTAAAAGCAGGATTTTGATTAAAAGACCGAATTTGATGATTTGAAATTGATTGACATTGATGAAGTTGTAACCCGAAGGCTTGGAAAGTGATAGATATTGATAAAGTTGTAACCCGAAAGAAGAAAAATGACTGATGTTGGTAAGATTGTAACCCGAAGGCTTGAATTTAGAAATTGATTGACCCGAAGGTCGAAATTAGAAATTAGTTTACTGGGAACGGCATGGGTTCAATTGAGAACGACATTGGTTCTCTAGGAACAACATGGGTTCAATAGGGATTCCGCCTAAGAACTTGGATCAGGAGGACTTCAACCTACAAATCACAATTCTGAAAAATAGCAATCCAAAAGGGGTTCGACCTAAGAACTGTAAAGAATATTGGATCAGGAGGACTTCAACCTACCGATCAAATTTTTGGCAGTGGGATTAGTTCTGAAGGGTTTCAACCTAAGAACCACTTGGTTGAGAAGGACTTTTGGTTCACAAAGGGGTTCAACCTATGAGCCATATTGGTTTGACAGACATTCAACCTACAAATCACATTGGTTCTGCAGGGGTTCGACTTACAAACTATCAATTCCATAGGGATTTAACCTAAAGATCACATCGATTCTGCAAAGATTTGACCTACGAACGATCACTTCCATAGGGATTTAACCTAAGGATCACAGTTAAAGAAGGAATGATTCAATTTGTGAGCTTTGAATGGACCAGATGCTAAACTGGGTTTTGAGGGAAGATTCGAATAAGAATTCAAATCTTCAAGGAAAAACTAAATGAATTGGGTTTTGAAAGAAAAATTCAAGTCGGAACTTGGATCTTCTAGACCAATTACTAAATTGTAGAAAGGTTTGAGTAGGAGTTCAAACCTTTAAATGAAAGCCAAGCGAATTGGATTTGGAAGAAAATTCGAGTCGGAACTCTAATTTTCTAGACCGATTCCAGGCATTTAAATTGGATTTGGAAGAAAATTTGAGTCTGAACTCTAATTTTTTAGACCAATTCTAGGCATTTGAATTGGATTTAAAAGAAAATTCGAGTCGGAACTTTAATCTTCTAGACCAATTCTAGGACATTTGAATTGGATTTGGAAGAAAATTTGAGTCGGAACTCTAATCGTCTAGACCAATTCTAGGACATTTGAATTGGATTTGGAAGAAAATTTGAGTCAGAACTCTAATCTTCTAGACCAATTCAGAAGGGAAAGAAATTCGAGTTGAAACTCGAATCCCGGAGGAAAGAAAATTCGAGTCGGAACTCGAATCCCGCAAGAAGACTAGGCCAACATGGATTAGGTTTGAAAACATTAACCAGTAAAACTAGATTTTAGAAAGTTTGACCAATAAAAATTGGATTTTGAAAGTCCGACCAATAACAATTGGATTTTGAAAGATGTACCAGTGTGAATACCAGATTTTGGAAATGAACCAGTATAAGTACTGTATTTTAAAAATGGATCAGTACGGATACTGTTTTTGGAAGAATTACCAGCACAAACACTGGATTTTGAAGAATTACGAGTAGAAACACTGGATTTTGAAAATTTACCAGCACGAACACTGGATTTAGAAGATTTACCAGCACGAACACTGAATTTTGAAAATTTACCAGCACGAATACTGGATTTAGAAAATTTACCAGCACGAACACTGAATTTTGAAAATTTACCAGCACGAACAATGGATTTAGAAAATTTACCAGCACGAAGACTGGCTTTTGAAAATCTTACCAGCACGAACACTGGATTTTTGAAAATTTACCCAACTGATTCTGATGAGAGATTTTCAGTCTTCATCCTCATGATGACTTAGACAATTGTCGGGGTCTCAGGATTTATCCCTTATCCTGAATGGGTAGTTCAGGTTTATCCCTTAACTTGAAGGGGAAGTTCAGGTTTATCCCTTAACCTAAAGGGGAAGTGAATTTGATGCAAATGAATGTAAATGAATGCAAATGTATGCAAATAAATGCAAAACTGATGTGAATGAATGCACATGTATGCAAAATGAGAGATTTGTTTGATCCTGCCTACATACAAAATGTTTTGAAGACAATTTTCAAAATAATGCCCCAGTATAACTGGGGAGTGAGAAGTTGGATGAAAGGATAAGTAATTGATATTTGAAGAATGCTTTCTGACTGTTGATTGATTCAAAGACTCTGAAGAGGGTCATTCCTCATGCGAGAACATTTTTGCGGAGAAGGAGAATAAGAGGTGACATCAAGTTTATGAGGAAAATTGATAATTTTATTAATGTATTGAAGGAAAGATGACAAATCAAGGAAAGACAAATGAGATTGCGTTATCCCTTCAAAATAATGAAAGCAAGATGAGAAATGGGAAAATGCTAGCATTGTCAGCTTCTTAAATGATTTGAGAAAAAAGCTCATTCAGGATGGCTAGTCCTCCTTTTCATCTTCAACGAGGAGATTCTTATCAATGCAGTCTTGAACAATATTCTTGAAGACGAAACAATGCTCGGTATCGTGACCCATTGTCCGATGAAACTTGCAAAATTGATCTTTAAACCTTCCCATGATCACAAGATGATCCGCTATCTTGGGGAGTCTAACCATCCCTTTGGCTATCATTGTAAACACCCCAAATTTTCACCCTCATCCAGTGTCATTACAGATCATTGCATGTCATTGCATGTATTCTGCATAGCATTGCATGTCATTGCATAGCATTGCATGTCATTGCATCTCATTTTCGAGATCCAGCACTCCTATTTCAAAACATTCAATCCAGATTTGAATTTTAAAGCTTTATTTCAAAATCAATTTCAAAACCTGGGTTTTTATTCAATACTCTATCATTTTCCAACCCCAGGGCTTTATATTTCGAAATATTTTCTCAGAAAACAATCTGGATTCATTTCAAATTCAAATTTTAATCGATTTCAATTCACAGATGAGACCCATTGAGGTGGTGTCGCTTCTGAATTCCTCTATTCATCAAATTTCTCAAATCTTTGAAAGTTTCAGTCCGATCAGGACTCTGTCTCAGAGTCCTAATCCGGTCAGGAGTCTGGTTTTTAAGTCTATTTTACTTCCATTTTCAGTCTTTTTCGATTATTTTTAAAATTTAGGTCATTTTACATAGTCCAGTTAGTTCAGGATTCTATTTTAGAGTTCGGTTGAGTTAGGAGTCTAACCCTGACTGTGTTTTCTGACTTATTTCATCATTTCTTGATAAAATCTTTTGAAAATTCTTTCATTTGGCTTTTAAAATCTAAAATCTCAGAGTCCTAAGAGTTCAGGACTCTAACCCAGAGTTCCAATTCGCTTGAGACCCTATTTTCAAAGATCTTGAATTTTAATTATTAATTTTAACCCCTTTTCAAAGGTATTTTCAATGTTTATTTCAAAATTTGCAAAACTCGATGTGGGCCCACTCAGTTGGTACCATATCCAGAGGATTCCTGACCCAGTTAGGACCCTATGCCATTTCAAAAATTTTAATTTCAAAGTTTACTTTTGAAAATCTTTTGAAAACTTTCTCAATTTCAAGTTTTAAAATTATTTAAAAAAAAAAAAAACTCAAGTAGCGCCCACTCGGGGTGGCGCCATATTCGAGTAAGTCAGCGCTAGACTAGGGTTAGTCATTGTCCTAGTTAGGTTAGAGGTTTAGAGGAGTCAAAATCAATTTTAAAAATCCATTTTATTTAAGTTTTAAACCATTGGTTTTTAAAGGTTTTAAATTCAGGTTTTTAAAAACCAAATGTGGGTCCATACTAGGTGGTACCACATTTGGACTTTTTAGGGTTTAATTAGGTGTTAATTAAGGTTTAATTAGAGTTCATTTAGGGTTAGAAAACCACAAAAAATTGTTGCCTTTAGTGGATTTATTAGAAAGAGTCCTAAAAAAATGAAAAACCTCTTAATTAACCCTAATTATGTGACTTTTTGAAAAACTATAAAAAGGGACCTAAGGGGGGCCAAAAGGGGGGCTCTTTTCTCTCAAATTTTCGTGGCCTCTCTCTCCTCTCCAGCACCTCCACCTTCCTCCATTGCATCTGCAAGCACCAAGGTAATATTTTTAATATTTTTTAGTTTTATTTAATACTTTTTCATGTTTTAAATCAATTTTAGCCATTGGTGTCATCCCCTTCATGGATTAAACCATGGATTCAACCTCAAGAACCATCAAGAATCAGCAAGAACGATCCAAGAAGGTGATCTAACCCTGTTTTGGATGATTTACAGAGATTTTAATCCATTAGAATTGATTTTAATATGATTCTTTACATTATTAACCAATAAAATATATGATTTACCCCTTTTAATGGGTTAAATCTATGTTTTAAAGGTGATATCAAATTCCAGCCATTGATTCCCTGTTTTTATTTTATTTTCATGATTTATTTATGTTTGTTTTACGTTCTATAGCATAGAAATAAGTTTTATTTACTGTTTTATGGTTTATTTTATTTATTTACATTAGTTAATGCATGGTTTGTCAAGTTTCTTAAATTTCTGTGTGTTTTAGGTTTAGAACAGTAAAGATAATGTTATTTCGGATTGAAGTACTCATTTTTTATTTCTTATTTTTTTATATGTGATGCATGCATGAGTTATTGAGTTACTGTAGAAAAATCAGAGGTTTTGGATCTCGGGAACCCTGTCAAAAAAATCATACATCAAATCGGGTTTTTAAAGCTTTAAAATCGTGGTTAAAATCAAGAAGGTAACTTTCTATTATGATATTTCTCTCATCTTATATCCGATTTTAGATCTGTAAAGTGATATGGATTCACATTGAGTAGATCTGTCGGCTGTGAAATTTTCGGATTTTTTTATCACAGTTTAGTATTTTTCCCTTTTTAGAGAATCTGTTTTTAAATTTAAAACTCGTTAGGGTTTACCAAAACCCTAATCAGACTTGTGTTAGTCATAAATCCCAAACCACATATCCGATTCATGATCTGTAAAAAGTGAGTATTATTATTTTTCTGTCTAATGTTCACCACTAAAATTTCAGAGATTTGTGTTTATGATTTCTATTTATGTCTGTATTTTCAATCTGGAATAGCTGTTTTAATCCCTGTTAAGAGTGATATATTTTAACTCAGATTGCCGAAAGGGTTTCTCCCTAACCGAAGATGATTTTTCCGATCTGTAAATTGGGAAATCTTTGTTTTTCTTTTTAGTTAGTCTCTGTAAAATTTCATAAATTTTCATAGAGATTTGATCCCTGGTTCAGGTCTTGGATTGAGACTGGTTGGTGAATTAGGTCAAAAATAGCATATTTTAGAATTTAATTCAATTTTCGGATTAATTTAATGTCAAAAAATTATTTTATAACTCCAATTCGACATTAGGGTTATAAAAAGTGCATGTACCAATTTTTATGGATTTTGGAATCTATTTGATGGCTGAATTAAGCAAATTGTAAAACCGGGTTCCTGAAAGATCCAAAAACACTGCAAAAATCACAAAATTTGTGATATTATTGGATTTTCGTGCATAAGCATATGGTTTTAGGATTTTATTATGTTCATAAGAATCTTAGGATACTTTAGGTTTAATTTTGTAGTTATTTGATTTCATTTAGGTCATAAAACCTAAATTTTTACCAAAAATCTATTTCTAAAAACCCTGATTTCAAGGCCATAGCCTTGCTATCGGGGGCAATTTGGTCATTTGACCTAAATTTCGAAATCCCTAACCCTAATTTCATATTTTTAATCATGTCATAGCATATTTAGTTTGAGTTTATTCCATTCAAATTTCAAAACTTGCATTTTATCAAAATATCTTTATAAAAACCCTAATTTCAATGCCATAGTTTTGTTATTAAGGGTATTTTGGTCATTTGGACCCCAATTTCGAAATTTCATATCTTATCTTCCTTATTTATTCCATTTTATTTCATACTTTATCACTTTTGATTTAAGGGAATCAAGGAAAAGGCTTATATCTAGCAAAATCCAGTAATTTCTAGATATTACTGGATAAATCTAGAAAAGCCAACATATTTTCATTAACCAAGTTTTCTAGTTTTGCAGGTACATTGAAGACTTTATTTTTCATGTATTTAAATTTCAATAGTGATGTAATTAAACTTTGGAATAAGAATTTACATTTCCTGCTTAGCTTAGGTTGCATTGCATATAGTTTATTTTCTTTTATAATGTTAATGTGTGATGGATGATGATTCATGCATATTTAAACTCACTATGGTCTACACGAATGGCACATGCACTAGCTTCTATGAAGTTTATAAACTTGGTGGAATTTGTATTTATGGCCATAGTCATAATACGAATGATACTCAGATTTATAATCTTCACATTAGCCACATTCAGCCTACACTCTTAGGCTAACTTCAAAATGCATTGCATTTCTCAAAATACAAAAAAGTATTTCTCAAATCCTCAAATCCATATTCATTCATTTCATGCATTTACCAATTCCAATTCGAATTCTAAGTCAAGGAAATTGAATTCCTCAAAATCTCCTAAGTCTTATAGCAAAATCGATTTTCCCAAAAGCATTGAATTTCAAAGAATATTTCAAGTATTTCCCAAGTTCCAAATTCAAATTTTCTAAGTTACAATTTCAAAGTTTGAATTCAGAGAAACCAAGTCTCTCAGAATCGATTTTTACCAAATGTCAAGGATTCCTCAAAATCGATTTTATTTCTCTTAGAAGTACATTTCAAATCCCAATTCACGATTTTCCAAGATTTACATTTTCTAAATATTTCAATCATTCAAAGCAAACATCATGTTTTCAAATGTGCATTTTCTGAAAATTCATAGCACATGCTTGATTCTATGTGTATTTAGAAATTAGAATATGGTTTAGACAAGTTGAACAGAGCAGAGCATAAGATTGATCCTTGGTTCAATTACCCCTGTTAAAGGTGGCAGGAACGGTTGAACCTCGTACCGACAGGCGAGTCCCATTCTTCGGAATTATCCCGCATTTTAAAACGGAGGTGAGTTATTTTCAAAAACTTTTTCAAAGGTCAGTTTGATTTGCAAAAGTAAAAATTTTGCGATGATAACAGGTTTGGCGACCGTGATGGGACCTGTCTTCGCCTGATCAATCTAATGCTCTACTTAGTTCAAATTGTCAAAATCGATTTCCATGGAATGTCAGCTTTGCTTTATGATATCATGTGAACCTAGGAGCCTAGACCTGAACCCAGCTGACATGGAATGCATATAGACTAGGTATGGTTTGGTAGGACCATATTGAGGAGAATTATTCATACTCACATAGACTTAGGTCTAATACAACACTCCTCAATTTAGGAATTGTATGAAAACAATGTTTGCTTCTTCAAATATTTCAAAATTCTATCTCTTTAGGACTTAGAGCCTTCTGTTTGATTTCATGTGCTCATGTTTTTCAAAAACCACCCCCACCTATGTCTACCCGGTCTTCACGTTGCTGGGTTTTCTTCCAGAACCATAGTTCGGGACAGAGCCTCACAACTGGGCCACCTATTTGGGTGAAAACCCCCCTGCCACGTACCAAGGGCCATAGTCCAACGTATATCGGCAAGTGCTCAAGGATGTTGGAAAACTTGAACCTAGAACCGGAGGAATTGATTTTATGCCACGTACATCGAGCCTTGGCTTGAGTATATAGGCATAACTGGATTGGATACAGATGATCTGAGCCTTAGAGTTAGGATTAAGGTCCTACAACCATTTCAAAATTTGTGCATCTAGAGTCAGCTTTTAGGGAATGTTGTATGTGCATACTTGTTTATGCAGAATTTGATTGAATATGTTATTTCCTTTTTATTTTCCATATTCTCCCCAATTTTCTAAAATGCTGGACGATTTTCTCAAAATTCCCCAATCTATGTCCATGTACTGTTCATGTTTTAAACCTTGGACGATTTTCCAAATACTTCATTTATTTCTTCATATTTCATCAAACCCTAGACGATTTTCATGAAATTCCTCTATTTTCTTCAAAACTCCAGGTGATTTCCCATCTTTCCTTTCTTCTAGATCTCGAATTTTCTGCTTTATTTTATCCTGCCTGCAATTCTCTTTCAAAATTCCTGTATTTTCCCAAGTCTTATTCCAATTTTCTATGTCTTCCAGTCTGATGGCATCCAGTTAGCTTGATTTAGTCTTCCCTGAGGGTCACATCTCCTACGAGGTGCGACAAAGTCTTCCCGAGCATCGAGTCCTCAGCACCGGATCCTTCTTTCCCCGGTGGTACTATTTATGGTTCAAGAGCTTCTCTCGTATGTTTTCGGACCACTTGGACGATTGTGGGTTAGAACTGGCGTCCGCAGTGGTGTAAACACCCCAAATTTTCACCCTCATCCAGTGTTTGTCCATTTCATGTGTCACTGCATATCACTGCATACATTTTTGCATATCATTTCATCGCATTGCATGTCATTACATGTCATTACATCTCATTTTCGAGATCCAGCACTCCTATTTCAAAACATTCAATCCAGATTTGAATTTTAAAGCTTTTATTTCAAAATCAATTTCAAAACCTGGGTTTTTATTCAATACTCTGTTATTTTCCAACCACAGGACTTTATATTTCGAAATATTTTCTCAAGGAAACAATCTGGATTCATTTCAAATTCCAATTTTAATCGATTTCAATTCACAGATGAGACCCATTGAGGTGGTGTCGCTTCTGAATTCCTCTATTCATCAAATTTCTCAAATTTTTGAAAGTTTCAGTTCGATCAGGACTCTGTCTCAGAGTCCCAATCCAGTCAGGAGTCTGTTTTGAAGTCTGCTTTACTTCCATTTTCATTTATTTCCGTTTGTATTCGAAATTTAGGTCATTTTACAGAGTCCAGTTAGTTCAGGACTCTATTTTAGAGTTCGGTTGAGTTAGGAGTCTAACCCTGACTGTGTTTTCTGACTTATTTCATCATTTCTTGATAAAATCTTTTGGAAAATTCTTTTATTTAGCTTTTAAAATCTAAAATCTCAGAGTCCTAAGAGTTCAGGACTCTAACTCGGAGTTCCAGTTCGCTTGAGACCCTATTTTTAAAGATCTTAAATTTCAAATGTCGATTTTAACCCTTTTTCAAAGCCATTTTCAGTGTTTATTTCAAAAATTTTAAAACTCGATGTGGGCCCACTCAGTTGGCACCATATCCAGAGGAATTCTAACTCAGTTAGGATCTTATACCATTTCAAAAATTTCAATTTCAAATTCAAAGTTTGCTTTTGAAAAGCTTTTGAAAACTCCTTCAATTTCAAGTTTTAAAATCATCTTTTTGTAAAAACTCAAGTAGGGCCCACTCGGGGTGGCGCCATATTCGAGTCAGTCAGGGCTAGACTAGGGTTAGTGGATGTCTTGGTTAGTGTTAGAGGTTTAGAAGAGTCAAAACCATTTTGAAAAACTCAATTTTGAAAGTTAGTTTTTAAAACTAGTGTTTTTAAAGGTTTTTAAAGGAGTTTTAAAAACCCAATGTGAGAAAATGCCAAGTGGCACCACATTTGGGGGTTTTCTAGGATAGGCTAGGGGTTAATTAGGAATTATTTAGGATAATTTAGACTAGGGGTAGATAGGTAACTCCACCCCAAAATCGCCCCCTTAGAAGAGTCCAAATTTTCCAAAATTCCAAAATTTTTAACCTAAAAAAATTTTCTATAAAAAGCCCCCATAGGAGGGGACGATTTTTCCATCTCTCCTCTTGGAACTTCTTGGAGCTTCTCTCTCCTCTCCAGCCCTTCCTTCATTGCAGCAACCTCAAGGTAACTTTTTTCTCTAATTTTTACTTTTTATTTAATGTTTTTCATTGTTTTAAACATGATTTAGCCATTGGTACCATCATCTTCATGGATTAAACCATGGATTCAACCTCAAGAACCATCAAGAATCAGCAAGAACAATCCAATAAGGTGATCTAACCCTGTTTTGGATGATTTACAGAGATTTTAATCCATTAGAAGTGATTTTAATATGATTCTTTGCTTTATTAACCAATAAAATATATGATTTACCCTTTTTAATGGGTTAAATCTATGTTTTAAAGGTGATATCAAATTCCAGCCATTTATTCCCTGTTTTTATTTTATTTTCATGGTTTATTTATGTTTGTTTTACGTTCTATAGCATAGAAATAAGTTTTATTTACTGTTTTATGGTTTATTTTATTTATTTACATTAGTTAATGCATGGTTTGTCAAGTTTCTTAAATTTCTGTGTGTTTTAGGTTTAGAACAGTAAAGATAATGTTATTTCGGATTGAAGTACTCATTGTTTATTTCTTATTTTTTTATATGTGATGCATGCATGAGTTATTGATTTACTGTAGAAAAATCAGAGGTTTTGGATCTCGGGAACCCTGTCAAAAAAATCATACATCAAATCGGGTTTTTAAAGCTTTAAAATCGTGGTTAAAATCAAGAAGGTAACTTGCTGTTATGATATTTTTCTCATCTTATATCCGATTTTAGATCTGTAAAGTGATATGGATTCACATTGAGTAGATCTGTCGGCTGTGAAATTTTCGAATTTTTTTATCACTGTTTAGTATTTTTCCCTTTTTAGAGAATCTGTTTTTAAATTTAAAACTCGTTAGGGTTTACCAAAACCCTAATCAGACTTGTGTTAGTCATAAATCCCAAACCACAGATCCGATTCATGATATGTAAAAAGTGAGTATTGTTATTTTTCTGTCTACTGTTCACCACTAAAATTTCAGAGATTTTTGTTTATGATTTCTATTTATGTCTGTATTTTCAATCTGGAATAGCTGTTTTAATCCCTGTTAAGAGTGATATATTTTAACTCAGATTGCCGAAAGGGTTTCTCCCTAACCGAAGATGATTTTTCCGATCTGTAAATTGGGAAATCTTTGTTTTTCATTTTAGTTAGTCTCTGTAAAATTTCATAAATTTTCATGGAGATTTGACCCCTGGTTCAGGTCTTGGATTGAGACTGGTTGGTGAATTAGGTCAAAAATAGCATATTTTAGAATTTAATGCAATTTTCGGATTAATTTTGTGTCAAAAAATTATTTTTATAATTCCATATCGACATTAGGGTTATAACAAGTGCAGGTACTAAATTTTATGGATTTTGGAATCCATTTGATGGTTGAATTAAGAAAATTGCAAAACCGGGTTCCTGAAAGATCCAAAAACACTGCAAAAATCACAAAATTTATGATATTGTTGGATTTTTGTGTATAAGCATATGGTTTTAAGGTTTTATTATGTTCATAAGCATCTTAGGATACTTTAGGTTTAATTTTATAGTTATTTGATTTCATTTAGGTCCTAAAACCCAAATTTTTACCAAAATCTATTTCTAAAAACCCTGATTTCAAGGCCATAGTCTTGCTATAGGGGGCAATTTGGTCATTTGACCTAAATTTCGAAATCCCTAACCCTAATTTCATAATTTTAATCATGTCATAGCATATTTTGTTTGAGTTTATTCCATTCAAATTTCAAAACTTGCATTTTATCAAAATATCTTTCTAAAAACCCTAATTTCAAGGCCATAGTCTTGTTATTAGGGGTATTTTGGTCATTTTGACCTCAATTTCGAAATTTCATATTTTACCTTTATTATTTCTTCATATTTTATCATTTTTATTTAAGGGAATCATGGTAAAAAGGCTTATATCTAGCAAAATCCAACAATTTCCTGATATTGTTGGATAAATCTAGAAAAGCCAACATATATTCATTAACAAGTTTTCTAGTTTTGCAGGTACATTTAAGACTTTATTTTCCATGTATTTAAATTTCAATAGTGATGTAATTTGTAATTAAACTTTGGAATAAGAATTTATATTTCCTGCTTAGCTTAGGTTGCATTGCATATAGTTTATTTTTATAATGTTAATGTGTGATGGATGATGATTCATGCATATTTTTATAAATTCACCATGGTCTACACGAATGGCACATGCACTAGCTTCTATGAAGTTTATAAACTTGGTGGAATTTTTATTTATGGCCATAGTCAGAATACGAATGATACTTAGATTTATGATCTTCACATTAGCCACATTCAGCCTACACTCTTAGGCTAACTTCAAAATGCACGGCATTTCTCAAAAATACAAAAAGTATTTTTCAAATCCTCAAAATCATATTCATTCATTTCATGCATTTGCCAATTCCAATTCGAATTCTAAGTCAAGGAAATTGAATTCCTAAAAATCTCCGAAGTCTTATAGCAAAATCGATTTTTCCAAAAGCATTGAATTTCAAAGAATATTTCAAGTATTTCCCAAGTTCCAAATTCAAATTTTCTAAGTTAGAATTTCAATTTCAAAGTTTGAATTCAGAGAAACCAAGTCTCAAAATCGATTTTCACTAAATGTTAAGGATTTCTCAAAATCGATTTTTACTTCTCTCAGAAGTACATTTCAAATCCCATTTCACGATTTCTCATGTGATATTATTTCCAAGATTTACATTTTCTAAATATTTCAATCATTCAAAGCAAACATCATGTTTTCAAAATGTGCATTTTCTGAAAATTCATAGCACATGCCTGATTCTATGTGCATTTAGAAATTAGAATATGATTTAGACAAGTTGAATAGAGCAGTGCATAAGATTGATCCTTGGTTCAATTACCCCTGTTAAAGGTGGCAGGAACGGTTGAACCTCGTACCGACAAGCGAGTCCCATTCTTCGGAATTTTCCCGCATTTTAAAAACGGAGGCGAGTTATTTTCAAAAACTTTTTCAAATGTCAGTTTGATTTGCAAAAGTAAAATTTTGCGATGATAACCGGTTTGGCGACCGATATGGGACCTGTCTTTGCCTGATCAATCTAATGCTCTACTTGGTTCAAATTGTCAAAATCGATTTCCATGGAATGTCAGCTTTTAATTTATGTTATCATGTGAACCTAGGAGCCTAGACTTGAACCCAGCTGACATGGAATGCATATAGACTAGGTATGGTTTGGTAGGACCATATTGAGGAGAATTATTCATGCTCACGTAGACTTAGGTCTAATACAAAACTCCTCAATTTAGGAATTGTATGAAAACAATGTTTGCTTCTTCAAATTTTTCAAAATCTATCTCTTTAGGACTTAGAGCCTTCTATTTGCTTGCATGTGCTCATGTTTTTCAAAAACCACCCCCACCTATGTCTACCCGGTCTTCACGTTGCTGGGTTTTCTTCCAGAACCATAGTTCGGGACAGAGCCTCACAACTGGGCCACCTATTTGGGTGAAAACCCCCTGCCACGTACCAAGAGCCATAGTCCAACGTATATCGGCAGGTGCTCAAGGATGTTGGAAAACTTGAACCTAGAACCGGAGGAATTGATTTTATGCCACGTACATCGAGCCTTGGCTTGAGTATATAGGCATAACTGGATTGGATACAGATGATCTGAGCCTTAGAGTTAGGATTAAGGTCCTACAGCCATTTCAAAATTTGTGCATCTAGAGTCAGCTTTTAGAGAATGCTGTATGTGCATACTTGTTTGTGCAGATTGTGATTGAATATGTTATAGTCATTTCCTTTTATTTTCCATATTTTCCCCAATTTTCTAAAAATACTTGACGATTTTCTCAAAATTCCCCAATCTATGTCCATGTACTGTCCATGTTCTAAACCTTGGACGATTTTCAAATACTCCATTTTATGAAATATTAAAACCCTGGACAATTTTCATGAAATTTCTCTATTTTCTTCAAAACTCTAGGTAATTTCCCATCTTTCCTTTCTTTTGGATCTCGAATTTTCTGCTTCATTTTATCCTGCCTGCATTTTCCTCAAAATTCCTGTATTTTCCAAGTCTTATTTCAATTTCCATGTCTTCCAGTCCAATGGCATCCAGTCAGCTTGATTCAGTCTTCCCTGAGGGTCACATCTCCTACGAGGTGCGACAAAGTCTTCCCGAACATCGAGTCCTCAGCACCGGATCCTTCTTTCCCCGGTGGTACTATTCATGGTTTAAGAACTTCTCTCGTATGTTTACGGACCATCTGGACGAGTGTGGATTGGAACTGGCATCCGCAGTGGGAAAGCAGACAGTCAACGGCAACTTGATCCATGCACTAGCAGAGCGGTGGAATCCGACCACTTCTACCTTCTGGTTTCCATGGGGCGAGATGACGGTGCTGATAGATGAATTTTCAGAGATTATGGGATTGCCCGAGCCAGCCGGTCAGCCTGGAGATCCATTAGAGAAACAGTTTCTGATTAATGTTAAGGGTCTCGACCCTAAGGATGCCTTAGCTCGCATGACAGGACGCAAGTCTTGGCCATTGATAGAGGAGGATGGAAACGAATATATGGATCTGCTTGAAATCTACAGACAGTATGGAACATTTGCAGAAGTCAGCTCGTTGTCCAGGACAGCTCGAGAGAGAATTCAGCACGCGATGGTTCTATGCACGGTGGGATTAGCTTTCTTTCCCGATGGACGGAATTACATGGATATCAGAATAGTTCAGCTTCTAAGGAGATGGGGAAGTCGACAGACCAGCCGCCTCTCAATAGCCATGGCCGCACTCGCTTTTCTATACCGAGGGTTGACTCGTTTCGCACTCGGAGAGTCGATCCTAGTCGAAGGGTGCACCTATGCCTTGCAGTCTTGGTTCCTCCGACATGTGCTAGTCCGAGCCAGTTCCTTCAGATACAATGGTGAAAAGCTTCTTCCAGTTGCGCGATACCGGTTCTTGATCGACAACCTTCAGGAGGAAGAGGTCGTATAGGATTACTTTGATCGCCAGGAATCACCTCCCAGATACACTTATGCTTACGGCAAGCGATTCAGACTACTTGGCCCGTTTTTCTGCGCATACTATCATCCAGAGCGGTGTGTCAGGCAGTTCTCTCAGAGGCAGAAGTGCGTAGAGATTCATCCACTAGCCGGGGTTCTGCCAGGATTCGATCTCGCATCAGATCAGTGGTCCGGAGCATACCATTCTGCCAGACATGGCTGGGATTCCTTTGTCAGTCTTACTATTTTTCCTGGTCCTCGTGTATCTTCTGATTATCCGGAGTGGTGGAAAATTGTCTGTCCCCCTCCCCTCTGTCAAGTGTATTATTGATAAAATCGTGTTTTTCCCCTCAATAAAATTCCTTTATTTTACATTTCACTTTGGTTTGACGACCTCGCCTAGGTAACAAGGCATATTTTCAGTTGTTTATCTTACAAAGAATAGCAACACAATTGTCGTAATCCCAGCGACGACTCAATCCCTAGTAATGGGATATTATTTCAATTGTCTACCAAAATTCTCAACAAATATTTTCCTCCAAACCATATTTCCTTCAGAAGCCTAACCATCAGTTCTGCCCTGCAGAGAGCACCAGCCACATCCAAGAGAAAATTTGTGATACCCGATGGTTCATACAAGATCCAGAAAGAAAACCACATCAGTTGAAGGCATCGCGTACTTAGTAGCTTCAGAAGAAGAGATGGACTCACCTCGATCAATCCAGAGTCAGGGTCAGCAGGCGGATGATGGCATCGATCCCCAAATGTACGTCATATTCAAAAAAATGATGACCAAGATGCTGGCAGAGCAAGCTGAGGCCAGTACTGAGCAAATTCAGACCAGACAGAAAGATAAGGGTCATGTCGTCAAGAATGTTAAGATCAGCAAAAAGCAGAGTCGTCATGAGGAAATATCTGATGAGTCAGAATCAGCTGACGATGCTGACAAGGAATGTGAAAATAAACATGAATTCAAAAGGTCAACTCAGGGCCAGAGGTCGGCTTACAAATCCAAGAATCAGTCTGTTGACGACCCTACGCAGTCACAACTGAAAGATGTGATGAAAATGGTTAAGGATCTGCAGGCCCGCGACAAGGGCAAGAAAATCTTCACCAACGAAGACTTCTATGATGGATTGGATGGGGATGATGATCTCGATAACCTCTCCAAGAAATTCATTAAGTTTGATGGTTCGGGTGACCCAAATGCGCACCTCGCCCTTTTCTTTGCAGAGTGTTCCAAGTTCAGGAGGAATAACAGAGCCTTATTTCTTTGTTTCCCTCGCAGTTTGGAGGGTTTTGCAGCAAAATGGTACTCAGAGCATATTAATCCCATAGAGCTGAAAGAGTTTGATAAAGTGGTCAGTTTGTTTATAGAGCGCTTTTTATTCAACGTTGAGGCACTCCCGACCCTCAGCCACCTCTGTGCCCTGAAACAGAGAGAAAATGAAAAGGCCCGAGATTTTATCCACCACTAGAGGTCAGCTTGTAATAAAATGAGAGATCCCATATCAGAGGGGCATGCTTTGTCCTTAATTCTAAGCAATTTCTCGCAGCCTCTGAAAGGCCTCATCTCCACCGCACCGTCCCGAACCTTTATAGAGTTAACAGAGCGAGCCGAATGGCTCGAATTAAGTATGGAGAATGGCTTCTATGAAGGTTTCACTTTCACCAAGAACAGCGGCCAGAACGAGTCAAAGAAGAAGACTCACTTTACTAATTCTGTCAATAATAATAAATGGAATCATCGCAAGGGGCAGAATAGAGACTTCTGTTATGGGGCAGGAGGTTCAAACCGGAATGATCAGAAAGGGAAACTGATCCCGCAATTCAGCAAGCCGCTTCAACTAGAACAGGGACCAAAACCCCGAGAGAAAGTGAAGCACGAAGGATGGAGCTATGAGAGGAAGTTCACTCCATTAGATCAATCACTCGAGACTGTGCTCGAGTACTTGTTGACCAAGGAGATGGTCAAATTGCCTAGGCTGGCCGATCCTCCCGTTCCTATGGGAAAATTCAAAGACCGATTCTGCAAGTTCCACAGAACAGTGGGGCACAATACTGAGAACTGCTTCGTTCTGAAGAATATTGTTCAGGACCTTATCGATAAAAATCTTCTGGTAGAGGGAGCGGAAGATGAAAACATAGATATTCTAAAAGAACCATTTTCTCGTCATTCTACAGTGGTTATCATCGAACAGTCGTTTCAACCACAGGAGCATATCAGGCCGTGCTCTGAAAATGACATGCAAGCTCAGCATCAAGTCCTGGTATTGCAGCAGGCTCGGTCCAAGGCCCAGAAGATGGACCTTATTTCAGCTTTTGGCAAATTGAAAGTATTTGATAAGCCCGCTGGGATATCTCCCGAGGTAGCCAGAAGTATGCCATGACTCCCTAAGCATCTCATTAAGTCCACCACAAAGAAAAGCGAGACATCCACTCTAAAGCCTATTACAGCATTATCCAATGTCTCAATTTTGGACTTAACTCAAGCCTCCGCCAAGCATCAGCAGATGTTGAATGATCTGCTACAGAAAATCAAGGTGAAACCAAGCATAACTCCCGAAGACATGGCCCATATAGTCAATTAGGCCATGACTAATGCTCCAGTTACTTTCTCCGATGAGGATCTCCCTAAACCTCATGTATTTCACAACAATGCCTTGTATGTTGTGGTTCGAACCAGAGGGATGACAGTTCCTCATGTGCTGATCGATGGAGGCAGCATCCTCAATATATGTCCGGAAATGACCGCCAAAGCTTTGGGCATAAAAGAAGAAGAATACATTCCAGATCCAATCACCATTTATGGGTTCGACAATCATGGCCAAACAGCGAAAGGAAAAATATTCCTAGAGATCTTCATTGACTACTCGGTCCATTCAATTCTCTTTCACGTGGTCAATGTGCCACCCACTTATAATCTACTTCTCGGGAGACCATGGATCCACAACACAAACGCAGTACCGTCTACTCTGCATCAATGCATCAAGTGGTCAAAAGGTGGTATGATCACGACAGTCTTAGGCGAAGATCCGGAGCAGAGGCTAGCACAGCCCATGGTTCCCAGGCCCTCTTTCACTACTGATATCCCTAACATTAGGGGTATTGAAGAGGTCAGCTTCGAAGAGGATTCACGAATAATGCAGATGGCAGAGCAACCCGAGCATACAGTGGCTGCGACCCGATGGGGAGGTCCACAGTTCTTCAAGATTGGAGGACGAATTGATTACAGCACACTTAAGGGTCATCCTCTATTCCCCCAATTTATGAAGGCTAAAAAGGGATTTGGTTTACTAGTAAAGCATGGCTACCAGCCTTTTCGAGGCCTAGGCAAAAATGAAGATGGTCGTCTTGAACCAGTGATTCCTCAACACTGCCCTAAAAGAGTCGGATTGGGCTTTAATGGCCGAAGATCTCAGAAAGGGACTGTTTTCATTAAGGGAGCGCATTAGAAGAATTCCTTTGTCTTTCTTTTTCTGTTCTTTTGTCGGGATGATATCCCATTTCATTTTCATCATTGTCATCTTTCAATAAAGTTGCCAGTTTCCTCTGTCTGTCTTGGTGCCATTTGTCTTTATTCCTCAGTATTAAATCTTCACAAAATTGAAATCATTTTGCTCTTTTATCTTTCCAATTATTTTCAATAAAAGCAATTTATTTCATGATGTGCAATTTCCCTAAATCAATTTATCCTCCAATTTTCAGAATGTCTTCCCGATCTATCAAGAAGCTCGTCTTTAATCCAAAAGCCTGTTCGAAATCAGCAATAATTCATCAGGTCAGAATAAGAACAGAATGTAGTCAGACTGCAAAGCAGTCAGGAGAATCCGCAGAGTTCGATTCAGCTCTTCAGGAACTGCCAGAATTTGCATCGGTTCAGAAGCAAGATGAGCCATCATCCTTAGTTCAAGATCCGACTGAGGATATCAATATCGGATCAGAAGACGATCCTAGAATTCTCAAAATTGGCAGTGGTTTGAGCCCAGGAGAGAAAGAAAGGCTCACTAATTTCCTCAAGCAGCATGAAGAAGTATTCGCATGGACTTATGAGGATATGCCAGGTTTAGATCCGAAATTGGTGGAACATCGCCTCATTTTGAAGCCTGAGGCGAAACCAGTCAAGCAGAAGTTGGGAAAAATGGATCCTCGAATCAAGCAACAGGTCAAGGAAGGACTTGAGGATCTGCTTAAAGCAGGATTCATTCGAGCAATTGATTACCCGGATTGGTTGGCGAATATCGTAGCAGTTCCTAAGAAGAATGGGAAAGTGTGAATCTGTATACTTTCGTGATCTCAATAAAGCCACTCCGAAGGATGACTATCCGCTCCCAAACATTGATCTCCTAGTCGATAGCACAGTCGGGCATGCTATGTTTTCCTTTATGGATGGATACTCCGGATATAATCAAATCAAGTTGGCCGCTCGGGACCAATCCAAAACATCCTTTACCACGCCATGGGGCACTTTCTGTTACACGGTTATGCCTTTTGGGCTTAAGAATGCTGGAGCCACTTATCAGCGCGCTATGGCCGTTATTTTCCATGATCAGATGCACAAAATCATGGATGCATATGTCGATGATATTCTAGTAAAATCCAAAGAAGAGGAAGATCACATCGAAGCTCTTAATCAAGTCATCAAACGACTCATTCTTTACGAGCTAAGACTCAATCCACAAAAATGTGCCTTTGGAGTCGAATCAGGCAAGTTGCTAGGCTTCTTGGTCAGCAAGAAGGGGATAGAAATGGATCCCGCAAAGGCCAAAGCTATCATTGGCATGCCGCCCCCGACTAATCTCAAAGAATTGCGTAGCCTTCAAGGACGCATGCAATCAATTCGGCGATTCATTTCTAATTTGGCCATGAGATGTGAGCCTTTCAATCATTTGCTCAGAAAAGGAATGAGGTTTGAATGGGGACCAGAGTGTCAGCAGTCGTTCGAACGCATCAAGAAATATCTTCTCAATCTTCCTGTTTTAAAGCCTCCAGAATTAGGAAAACCCCTATTGGTATACATTTCAGTTAATCAAGTTGCTTGCGGCGGATTCCTGGCACAATACGAGGAAGGCAGTTTGATAGAACATGCCATTTACTATGTGAGCAAGACCTTTATTGATTATGAGAAGAAATACTCTCAGATAGAGAAGACATGCCTAGCTCTGGTATAGATGTGTCAGAAATTGCGACATTATCTATTGGCGTCTGAAGTCAAGATTCTATCTAAATTAAATCCTCTCAAGTACGTCCTTGAACAACCATTTCTCAGCGGACGAATTGCCAAATGGCAAGTCCTATTAATGCAATACGACCTGGAATATGTCTCTCAGCAATCTATCAAAGGCCAAGCAATTGCAGACCAATTAGCAGATTTTCCTCTAGCAGAGGATGTTAAAGCTGAGGATGATTTCCCCGATGAGCGGATCTGCAATATTCAACAATCTCCAATTTGGAATTTATTCTTCGACGGTTCCAAGAATATGGCAGGCATAGGAATCGGAATTCTGCTAATTACACCAGAGAAGGAGATGATTCCCTTTTCTCTTAAACTGGATTTTCAGTGCACTCATAATATGGCCGAGTATGAAGCTTTGATACAAGGTCTGAAAATTCTACAGGATTTCAATGTCAAAAGAGTGCATGCTTATGGCGATTCTTTGTTAATCGTCAATCAAGTTCTGGCCGAATGGCAAGTGAAAGATCAGAAATTACTTCCTTACCAGAAGATTGTCTCAACTCTTGCCAACAAATTTGAAGAATTCCAACTTTTTCATATCAAGAGAGATTTCAATCAAGTTGCAGACAGTTTAGCTAATCTGGGATCCATCATGTCTTTCAGGAGTGGAGAATCTTGTCGCTCATTTGAAATTGGCAGACTTGATCAACCCGCTTTCGTCCCAGTAGAGCAGATAAACCAGGCTGAGCAGAAAAAGAAGCCTTGGTATCATGATATCAAGAATTTCATTAAAACTGGCGAATTTCCCCCAGAATTATCAAAGAGAGAGCAACGAGCAATTCAACGCATGTCTGTTCGATATTTTATTCTTGCCGACGTCCTTTATCGTCGTGGATTCAGTTCTGAGTATTCCAGATGTTTGGACGAAGAAGAAGCCAAAGAAGTTGTGCAAGAAGCACATGAAGGCATTTGCGGTGGCCATGTTGGCTATCAGACTCTCGTCAAACAAATCATCCGAGCAGGATATTATTGGAGAACTATGCAACAAGATTGCTATCGTTTTGTAAAGAAGTGCGTTCAATGTCAGATGCATGCGCCTTCCATTCATGCGCCAGCGACATACTTGCAATCTGTCGTCTCGCCATGGCCATTTTCCATGTGGGCTTTCGATGTTGTAGGCCCCATTACTCCTTCAGCCTCCAATGGTCATAAATATTATCTTGCCGCAACAGAATATTTTACTAAATGGGTAGAAGCAGTCACTCTACGCACAGTAGAAGGTCGACACGTGGTTTCTTTCATCCATAAGAATATCCTTTGCCGTTTCGGTATACCGCATGATATTGTGTCGGATAATGGCAGTCATTTCAAGAATGAGAGAATGAGGACATTCTGCTCAAAATTCAGAATTCATCATCATTTTTCCGCTCCTTATTATCCTCAAGGGAATGGTCAGGCAGAGGCCACCAATAAGATTCTGATTCGAATCCTGGAGCGAACTTTAGAAACGGGTCGTGACTGGCATGAAAAGATTCATGATGCATTATGGGCATACAGAACCACCATTCGAACTCCAACGAATGCTACTCCGTCAGAACTTGTCTACGGAACTGAAGTAGTGCTGCCTCTACATGTTCAGAAACCTGCTCTGAAATTTGCATCACTTCTAGAATTACCTCTTGATCAGTATCAGCAACAACGACTGGTACAACTTGATTTGCTTGATGAAAGAAGGCTCAGAGCAGCAGAGCATGCTCAATCCTATCGCCAGAGGATAGCCCGACAATATGCAAAATCTGTCATTGAGAGAAAATTTCGGGTCAATGATCTAGTGCTCAGATCAACAGCCTATCTCAGGCATCGCCCAGGTGGCAAATGGTCGCCAAATTGGGAAGGTCCTTATGTTGTCAAAGAGGCACTACCTCGCAATTCATATCGGCTCATCAATGCTGATGGAATAGAATTACCAGATCCCATCAATGCTCGACATTTAAAAAAATTCTATACTTGAACAATTCTCTATTCTTTGTAATCCTTCCAAATTTTCTTCAATAATGATCAAAATTCTTTTCCCAGTTACACTAGGGCATTTTAAAATTTTGTTTTTATCTACAAATATTCCGTATGCAGGCAGGATAAACAAATCTCTCATTTCACGCACTTGTGCATTCATGTGCATCAATTTGCATTCGTTTGCATGCAATCGCATTAATAACGATATGGTCAGTATTGAGATTTCAACTCTCAATCCCATCACAATTCCTAACGATTCAAGATTGAAAAACAATCACCAGAACTGAACCAAAATCCAGTGTCCAAACTGGTACATTTGTAAACCGGTATGCATACCGGTATCCTTTCAAAATCGAGCACTCGTGTTAGTGCTCCACTGAATGGTCATGTCAGTCGACCTCTTGAGTTCAGTCCTCGTGTTGATCACTCATCAAATTTCCAATTTCCAATTATCAATTTCCAAATTTCCAATTATCAATTTCCAAATTTCCAATTATCAATTTCCAAATTTCCAATTTCCAATTTCCAATTATCAATTTCCAAATTTCCAAATTTCCAATTTCCAATTTCCAATTTCCAATTTCCAATTTCAAATATCAAATTTCAAAATTCCAATTTCCAAATTTTGACCCTTTTGAGTCACCCAATACCAATTTCAATCATTTTCTCTTGCGAGAGACCCTTTGTATAGGGAGAGTTCGAGGGAGCTCGCTCTTTTCGCATGCTATCCGATTCGTTCACTTAGCCCCTTTTCAGGGAGAGTTTGAAGGGACTCGTGTCTTTGTGAACCGTTTGCAAAACAAAATTCCAAATTTCACACAAGGAACCCTTTTTATAGGGAGAGACTCGACGGAGACTTGCTTTCCTTGTGGCCCCATAATTTCAAACTAGGCCATTTCATCATGAAGGACACTCTTTTCAAGGAGAGTGTGATGAACTCGTTCCTTCATGACCAATTTACCAACCTCACCAATTCCGGCCCCCTTTCCATAAGAGAAGCCTAATGTTAGGAAGTTTTGACGAAAGCTTAATTTCTCTTCGAAAGTTCGTTTTGCAAACACCTCCTCTTCAGGGAAGAGAGGAGTAATTCCCAATTCCAATTTCTAAATCTTTTCCTTTGGGGAAAGGAGAAGAGAATTTTTGTCATGGATGTGTTGCATTGTGCTTCAAATGCTCGCTTTCAAAAAAGGATTTCAAGAAAGTTTTGCCAATTTGTCATTAAATATTTATTGATTTCAAAAATCTTTATTGCACAAAATTATTACTTCAGAATACCTCCACTATTACTTCCGAAAGGGTAATGCTTTCACGAAAAAGGATTCAAAGTTCAAAATCCTTTTATTGGCCAACCAAAAGGATGAAGAATAAATCCGCGATATGGCCAGCAAAGAGAATTCAATGTTGTTGCAAAGCCATGAGTGATTGATATTGATCGCAGTCAATGGCACATTTTTAAAGACCATTCTTGAAAAATAAAGCAGTCGAAATATCCTGGGTGATACAGAAAAATCCACTCAATTTTCATATCTCCTCAATCACCTAAGCTGCAATTAAATATCTGCAAAAGGGATCTCTCAATTGTCGTCAAGATGAAGGCGAATTAAGCGAGTCGACCCCCGGGGCCAAAGAAGATTTGGATCATCTCCAAGATGACGGAGTTTGTGACGGATCCTTCCAAGGAAAGTTCAGATCACCGTCGAGATGAAGGCGGGTGTGATGAGCCTACCGACAAACCCTAAAAGATATTTAATTTCTGCTATCATCAAGAGATTTCCTACATAAGAGCCAATAATCATCATGATAATCCATGAGAGAAAAGAAGGATCAGAACATCTCTGAGATGAAGGAGTTTGTGATGTACCCTTCTAAAAAAACAGAGAGAGAGACAAGTCAGGACATCTCCAAAATGAAGGATGATGTAATTCCCGAAAAATCCAAGAGAGCTCCAATCAGCTAAAAAAAAAAAAAAGAGTGCAGAAAGATCATCATGAGAAAAGAATCCCAGGATATCAGACTGCCGAATCTATCAAGAATCTTCTTTAATTTTGTGAAATTCTTTTATCAATATTCTTTCACCAATAGCCCTCGCAATATCAAGAATACTTTCTTTCCCGTCCATATCAAGGAAATTGATAGCTTCCTTAAAAGAAAGTCAATCGCAAGCAATTTGAATTCGAATCTTGATTCTACGGAGTTAAACCCAGTCGGAGGTAATACTTCAGGTAGAAAAGAGGGAATACTTTAAAAACAAAGTGCATCATTTTCAATTATTTTGAATTAACAATAATTTTTAACATTTTGACAATATTTTCTAGCTATCCTGGCGTGAAGCGAGAGCTTGAGGTTCATCTTTGGCGCATCCTGACATCAGTTGTTATCCCTTTTAGGACTTGATAACGGGAGTTTTCAATATTCCTTCCCTTCTTTGGTATAATCTGAGCGCACGGGCTCTCAGATTCGCATACTTCCCTGTGTCCCCACTGTCCCACCATAGACAGTCCCATTTCGGCTTGAGGTTAAGCCATCAATTTCAGCAAAAGGCAATTTCAAAAGCTATTTAGTCTCAGCAATGAGACGCCCAAAATCAAACCCTTTTCAAGCTTTAGGGACCCCAATTTCCTTCCTTTTGCAGAACCCCTATCGGATTCATTGTGCGGAAATCCGAAGGTTCCATCACGGTCTCTTCTTTCGAGGATTCCATCCATTTTTTTTACCCAATCAGGTCAAGGGTATAAACCTGAGCCTCCTTTGATGAGGTATTCCATTTTTTCTGCCCGATCAGGTTAAGGGTATAAACCTGAGCCTCATTTGATGAGGTATTCCATTTTCCGCCCAATCAGGTTAAGGGTATAAACCTGAGCCTCCTTTGATGAGGTATTTCATTTTCTGCCCGATCAGGTTAAGGGTATAAACCTGAGCCTCCTTTGATGAGGTATTTCATTTTCCGCCCAATCAGGTTATGGGTATAAACCTGAGCCTCCTTTGATGAGGTATTCCATTTTCAGCCCAATCAGGTCAAGGGTACAAACCTGAGCTTCACTTTGATGAAGTATTTCATTTCCCGGTCAGGTTAAGGGTCAAACCTGAGCTTCGTTTCTACACGAGGTATTTTCTGTCCCATCCAGGTTAAGGGCAAAACCTGAATCTCACTTCATCTTGAAATAAAATTTTCTTCTTATTCTCCACTTCATATTTATCATCATTACTTGGATTAATTCCTTCATACCCAGTCAGATTCACCTAACTGGGGCATTTTTATGGTTCAAATTTGGTATATTTTCTTTGCCACTAAGCTCGGCTTTCAACCGGCTTAGCAGCAAAGAGGGGCATCTGTAAACACCCCAAATTTTCACCCTCATCCAGTGTTTGTCCATTTTATGTGTCATTGCATATCACTGCATACATTTTTGCATATCATTTCATCGCATTGCATGTCATTACATGTCATTACATCTCATTTTCGAGATCCAGCACTCCTATTTCAAAACATTCAATCCAGATTTGAATTTTAAAGCTTTTATTTCAAAATCAATTTCAAAACCTGGGTTTTTATTCAATACTCTGTCATTTTCCAACCCCAGGACTTTATATTTCGAAATATTTTCTCAAGGAAACAATCTGGATTCATTTCAAATTCCAATTTTAATCGATTTCAATTCATAGATGAGACCCATTGAGGTGGTGTCGCTTCTGAATTCCTCTATTCATCAAATTTCTCAAATTTTTGAAAGTTTCAGTCCGATCAGGACTCTGTCTCAGAGTCCCAATCCAGTCAGGAGTCTGTTTTGAAGTCTGTTTTACTTCCATTTTCATTTATTTCCATTTGTTTCCCAAATTTAGGTCATTTTACAGAGTCCAGTTAGTTCAGGACTCTATTTTAGAGTTTGGTTGAGTTAGGAGTCTAACCCTGACTGTGTTTTCTGACTTATTTCATCATTTCTTGATAAAATCTTTTGAAAAATTCTTTTATTTAGCTTTTAAAATCTAAAATCTCAGAGTCCTAAGAGTTCAGGACTCTAACTCGGAGTTCCAGTTCGCTTGAGACCCTATTTTTAAATATCTTGAATTTCAAATGTCGATTTTAACCCTTTTTCAAAGCCATTTTCAGTGTTTATTTCAAAATTTCTAAAACTCGATGTGGGCCCACTCAGTTGGCACCATATCCAGAGGAATTCTAACTCAGTTAGGATCTTATACCATTTCAAAAATTTCAATTTCAAAGTTTGCTTTTGAAAAGCTTTTGAAAACTCCTTCAATTTCAAGTTTTAAAATCATCTTTTTGTAAAAACTCAAGTAGGGCCCACTCGGGGTGGTGCCATATTCGAGTCACTCAGGGCTAGACTAGGGTTAGTGGATGTCTTGGTTAGTGTTAGAGGTTTAGAAGAGTCAAAACCATTTTGAAAAACTCATTTTTGAAAGTTAGTTTTTAAAACTAGTGTTTTTAAAGGTTTTTAAAGGAGTTTTAAAAACCCAATGTGAGAAAATGCCAAGTGGCACCACATTTGGGGGTTTTCTAGGATAGGCTAGGGGTTAATTAGGAATTATTTAGGATAATTTAGACTAGGGGTAGATAGGTAACTCCACCCCAAAATCGCCCCCTTAGAAGAGTCCAAATTTTCCAAAATTCCAAAAATTTTAACCTAAATTTTTTTTTCTATAAAACGCCCCCATAGGGGGGGATGATTTTTCCATCTCTCCTCTTGGAACTTCTTGGAGCTTCTCTCTCCTCTCCAGCCCTTCCTCCATTGCAGCAACCTCAAGGTAACTATTTTCTCTAATTTTTAGTTTTTATTTAATGTTTTTCATTGTTTTAAACATGATTTAGCCATTGGTACCATCATCTTCATGGATTAAACCATGGATTCAACCTCAAGAACCATCAAGAATCAGCAAGAACAATCCAAGAAGGTGATCTAACCCTGTTTTGGATGATCTACAGAGATTTTAATCCATTAGAAGTGATTTTAATATGATTCTTTGCATTATTAACCAATAAAATATATGATTTACCCTTTTTAATGGGTTAAATCTATGTTTTAAAGGTGATATCAAATTCCAGCCATTTATTCCCTGTTTTTATTTTATTTTCATGGTTTATTTATGTTTGTTTTACGTTCTATAGCATAAAAATAAGTTTTATTTACTGTTTTATGGTTTATTTTATTTATTTGCATTAGTTAATGCATGGTTTTCCCAAGTTTCTTAAATTTCTGTGTGTTTTAGGTTTAGAACAGTAAAGATAATGTTATTTCGGATTGAAGTTCTCATTGTTTATTTCTGATTTTTTTATATGTGGTGCATGCATGAGTTATTGAGTTACTATAGAAAAATCAGAGGTTTTGGATCTCGGGAACCCTGTAAAAAAAAATCAGACATCAAATCGGGTTTTTAAAGTTTTAAAATCGTGGGTAAAATCAATGAAGGTAACTTGCTGTTATGGTATTTCTCTCATCTTATATCCGATTTTAGATCTGTAAAGTGCTATGGATTCACATTGAGTAGATCTGTCTGCTGTTAAATTTTCGGATTTTTTTATCACTGTTTAGTATTTTTCCCTTTTAAGAGAATCTGTTGTTAAATTTAAAACTCATTAGGGTTTACCAAAACCCTAATCAGACTTGTGTTGTTTATAAATCCCAAACCACAGATCCGATTCATGATATGTAAAAAGTGAGTATTATTATTTTTCTGTCTACTGTTCACCACTAAAATTTCAAAGATTTTGGTTTAGTATTTTTATTTATGCCTGTATTTTCAATCTGAAGTAGCCGTTTTAATCCCTGTTAAGAGTGATATATTTTAGCCCAGATTGCCGGAAGGTTTTCTCCCTAACCGGAGATGATTTTTCCGATCTGTAAATTGGGAAATCTCTGTTTTTCTTCTTAGTTAGTCTATGTAAAATTTCATAAATTTCCATGGAGATTTGACCCCTGGTTGAGGTCTTGGACTGAGACTGGTTGGTGAATTAGGTCAAAAATAGCATATTTTTAGGGTTTAATGCAATTTTCGGATTAATTTAATGTCAAAAAATTATTTTTATAATTCCAATTCGACATTAGGGTTATAACAAGTGCAGGTACTAAATTTTATAGATTTTGAAATCCATTTGATGGTTGAATTAAGCAAATTGCAAAACCGGGTTCCTGAAAGATCCAAAAACACTGCAAAAATCACAAAATTTGTGATATTGTTGGATTTTTGTGTATAAGCATATGGTTTTAGGGTTTTATTATGTTCATAAGCATCTTAGGATACTTTAGGTTTAATTTTGTAGTTATTTGATTTCATTTAGGTCATAAAACCCAAATTTTTACCAAAATCTATTTCTAAAAACCCTGATTTCAAGGCCATAGCCTTGCTATCGGGGGCAATTTGTTCATTTGACCTAAATTTTGAAATCCCTAACCCTAATTTCATAATTTTAATCATGTCATAGCATATTTGGTTTGAGTTTATTCCATTCAAATTTCAAAACTTGCATTTTATCAAAATATCTTTCTAAAAATCCTAATTTCAAGGCCATAGTCTTGTTATTAGGGGTATTTTGGTCATTTTGACCTCAATTTTAAAATTTCATATTTTACCTTTATTATTTCTTCATATTTTATCATTTTGATTTAAGGGAATCATGGTAAAAAGGCTTATATCTAGCAAAATCCAACAATTTCCTGATATTGTTGGATAAATCTAGAAAAGCCAACATATATTCATTAACAAGTTTTCTAGTTTTGCAGGTACATTGAAGACTTTATTTTCCATGTATTTAAATTTCAATAGTGATGTAATTTGTAATTAAACTTTGGAATAAGAATTTATATTTCCTGCTTAGCTTAGGTTGCATTGCATATAGTTTATTTTTATAATGTTAATGTGTGATGGATGATGATTCATGCATATTTTTATAAATTCACCATGGTCTACACGAATGGCACATGCACTAGCTTCTATGAAGTTTATAAACTTGGTGAAATTTGTATTTATGGCCATAGTCAGAATACGAATGATACTTAGATTTATGATCTTCACATTAGCCACATTCAGCCTACACTCTTAGGCTAACTTCAAAATGCACTACATTTCTCAAAAATACAAAAAGTATTTCTCAAATCCTCAAAATCATATTCATTCATTTCATGCATTTTCCAATTCCAATTCGAATTCTAAGTCAAGGAAATTGAATTCCTCAAAATCTCCTAAGTCTTATAGCAAAATCGATTTTTCCAAAAGCATTGAATTTCAAAGAATATTTCAAGTATTTCCCAAGTTCCAAATTCAAATTTTCTAAGTTAGAATTTCAATTTCAAAGTTTGAATTCAGAGAAACCAAGTCTCAGAATCGATTTTCACTAAATGTTAAGGATTTCTCAAAATCGATTTTTACTTCTCTCAGAAGTACATTTCAAATCCCATTTCACGATTTCTCATGTGATATTATTTCCAAGATTTACATTTTCTAAATATTTCAATCATTCAAAGCAAACATCATGTTTTCAAAATGTGCATTTTCTGAAAATTCATAGCACATGCCTGATTCTATGTGCATTTAGAAATTAGAATATGATTTAGACAAGTTGAATAGAGCAGAGCATAAGATTGATCCTTGGTTCAATTACCCCTGTTAAAGGTGGCAGGAACGGTTAAACCTCGTACCGACAGGCGAGTCCCAATCTTCGGAATTTTCCCGCATTTTAAAAACGGAGGCGAGTTATTTTCAAAAACTTTTTCAAAGGTCAGTTTGATTTGCAAAAGTAAAATTTTGCGATGATAACAAGTGGGAAAGCAGACAGTCGACGGCAACTTAATCCATGCACTAGCAGAGCGGTGGAATCCGAGCACTTCTACCTTCTGGTTCCCGTGGGGCGAGATGACAGTACTGATGGATGAATTTTCAGAGATTATGGGATTGCCCGAGCCAGCCGGTCAGCCTGGAGATCCATTGGAGAAACAGTTTCTGATTAATGTTAAGGGTCTGGACCCTAAGGATGACTTAGCTCGCATGACAGGACACAAGTCTTGGCCTCTGATTGAAGAAGATGGAAATGAATATGTGGACCTGCTCGAAATCTACAGACAGCATGGGACATTTGTGGAACTCAGTTCGTTGTCCAGGACAGCTCGAGAAAGAATTCAGCATGCGATGGTTCTGTGCACGGTGGGATTAGCTTTCTTTCCCGACGGACGAAATTACATAGATATCAGGATAGTTCAGCTTCTAAGGAGATGGGGAAGTCGACAGACCAGCCGCCTCTCCATTGCCATGGCCGCACTCGCTTTTCTATACCGAGGGTTGACTCGTTTTGCACTCGGAGAGTCGATCCTAGTCGAAGGGTGCACCTATGCCTTGCAGTCTTGGTTCCTCCGATATGTGCCAGTCCGAGCCAGTTCCTTCAGATACAATGGTGAAAAGCTTCTTCCAGTTGCGCGATACCGGTTCTTGATCGACAACCTTCAGGAGGAAGAGGTCGTATGGGACTACTTTGATCGCCAGGAATCACCTCCCAGATATACTTATGCATACGGCAAGCGATTCAGGCTACTTGGCCCGTTTTTCTGCGCATACTATCATCCAGAGCGGTGTGTGAGGCAGTTCTCTCAGAGGCAGAAGCGCGTAGAGATTCGTCCACTAGCCGGGGTTCTGCCAGAATTCGATCTCGCATCAGATCAGTGGTCCGGAGCATACCATTCTGCCAGACATGGCTGGGATTCCTTTGTCAGTCTTACTATTTTTCCTGGTCCTCGTGTGTCTTCTGATTTTGTAGAGTGGTGGAAAATTGTCTGTCCCCCTCCCCTCTGTCAAGTGTATTATTGATAAAATCGTGTTTTTCCCCTCAATAAAATTCCTTTATTTTACATTTCACTTTGGTTTGACGACCTCGCCTAGGTAACAAGGCATATTTTCAGTTGTTTATCTTGCAAAGAATAGCAACACAATTGTCGTAATCCCAGCGACGACTCAATCCCTAGTAATGGGATATTATTTCAATTGTCTACCAAAATTCTCAACAAATATTTTCCTCCAAACCAAATTTCCTTCAGAAGCCTAACCATCAGTTCTGCCCTGCAGAGAGCACCAGCCACATCCAAGAGAAAATTTGTGATACCCGATGGTTCATACAAGATCCAGAAAGAAAACCACATCAGTTGAAGGCGTCGCATACTCAGTAACTTCAGAAGAAGAGATGGACTCACCTCGATCAATCCAGAGCCAGGGTCAGCAGGCGGATGATGGCATCGATCCCCAAATGTACGTCATATTCAAAAAAATGATGACCAAGATGCTGGCAGAGCAAGCTGAGGCCAGTACTGAGCAAATTCAGACCAGACAGAAAGATAAGGGTCATGCCGTCAAGAATGTTAAGATCAGCAAAAAGCAGAGTCGTCATGAGGAAATATCTGATGAGTCAGAATCAGCTGACGATGCTGACAAGGAATGTGAAAATAAACATGAATTCAAAAGGTCAACTCAGGGCCAGGGGTTGGCTTACAAATCCAAGAATCAGTCTGTTGACGACCCTACGCAGTCACAACTGAAAGATGTGATGAGAATGGTCAAAGATCTGCAGGCCCGCGACAAGGGCAAGAAAGTCTTCACCGGCGAAGACTTCTATGATGGCCTGGATGGGGATGATGATCTCGATAACCTCCCCAAGAAATTCATTAAGTTTGATGGTTCGGGTGACCCAAAGTCACACCTCGCCCTTTTCTTTGCAGAGTGTTCCAAGTTCAGGAGGAATAACCGATCCTTATTTCTTTGTTTCCCTCGAAGTCTGGAGGGTATTGCAGCGAAATGGTATTCAGAGCATATTAATCCCATAGAGCTGAAAGAGTTTGATAAAGTGGTCAATTTGTTTATTGAGCGCTTTTTATTCAATGTTGAAGCACTCCCGACTCTCAGTCATCTATGCAGTCTGAGGCAGAAGGAAAACGAGAAGGCCAGGGATTTCATTCACAGATGGAGATCCGCTTGCAATAAGATGCGTGAGCCAATAGCAGAAGGACACGCACTATCTTTGATCCTGAGCAACTTCTCGCAACCCCTGAGGGGACTGATTTCAACATCTCCATCGAAGAGCTTCATAGAACTGACAGAACGAGCTGAATGGATTGAGTTGAGTATGGAAAATGGATCTTATGAAGGTTTCATATTCACCAAAAGCAGCAGTCAGCATGAATCTAACAAGAAAACCCATTTTACCTACTCTACCAGCAACAACAAGAACCATTATAAGGGAAATGTGAAAGATCACAGCTCTGGCCCAGGGGGACCAAACCCCAACAAAAATGAGCAAAAAGGTGAGTCGATTCCCCAGTATGATAAGCAACCTCAGCGATCTTTTGAGCAAGGGTCGAGACCTCAAGAAAAGTCGAAGCACGACAACTGGAGTTTTAAACGTGACTTTACTCCCCTAGATCAACCGCGTGAAGAAATCCTTGAATATATGTTGGCCAAAGAGATGATTAAGCTCCCAAGAGTCGATGATCCTCCTATCACTAGGGGAAGATTTAAAGATCAATTCTGCAAGTTTCATCGGGCCATGGGGCATGATACCGAGTACTGCTTCGTTCTCAGGAATATTATTCAAGACTATATCGATAAAAATATCCTTGTGGAAGGCAAAGAAGAAGATAAAGCAACCAGCTCATCAGCCCCTTAAGAGCGACAAGGCCATCACTCTTTCATTCTTGCATTTTGCTTTCGTCATTTTGTATGGATGGCATGGTCTCATCTCTTTCATCAATAAAATTATCAATCTTCCTCATAGTTTGGCATCATCTTTTGTATTTCTCCTTCTTTACAAAATGTCTTTTTACAAGGAGTAACCTCTTTCAGAGTGTCTCCCGAATTCATCAAGAAGCACATCGTCAATCTTTCCACTGTTATCTTCAGAGAACATTCCTCAAATATCAATTATTTATCCTTTCATCCAATATCTTACTCCCCCATTACACTGGGGCATTATTTTAAAAATTGTCTTCAAAACATCCTGTATGCAGGCAGGTACAAGCAAATCTCTCATTTTGCACACATGTGTACTCATTTACATCATTTTGCATTTGCATGCATTCATTTGCATTTTTGCATACATCAACTTGCATCAATCCAATACCCATTTAGGATAAGGGATGAATTCTGAGACTCGTGGCATTTGTCTAGGTCAGCGTGAGGGTAAAAGATTGAAAATCTCACATTACAATCATCAAGCGCTTTCTAAACACCAACCTTTTTCAAGTTCGTCCTGCGGGCCGAGTTTTTATCAAAACCATTTTTACCGGTCAACCTTCGGGTGAAGCGAACTTTCTAAATCCAGTTTTCACTGGTCGAACTTCCTAAATCCGGTTTTTACTGGTCGAACTTCCAGAATCCAGTTTTCACTGGTTGAACTTCCTAAATCCAGTTTTCGCTGGTCGAACTTCTTAAATCCAGTTTTCACTGGTCGAACTTCCTAAATCCAGTTTTCGCTGGTCGAACTTCTTAAATCCAGTTTTCACTGGTCGAACTTCCTGAATCTAGTTTTCACTGGTCAAACTTCCTAAATCCGGTTTTTACTGGTCGAACTTCCTAAATCCGGTTTTTACTGGTCGAACTTCTTGAATCTAGTTTTCGCTGGTCGAACTTCTTAAATCCGGTTTTCACTGGTCGAACTTCCTAAATCCGGTTTTTACAGGTCGAACTTCCAGAATCCAGTTTTCACTGGTCGAACTTCCTAAATCCAGTTTTCGCTGGCCGAACTTCTTAAATCCAGTTTTCACTGGTCGAACTTCCTAAATCCAGATTTCACTGGTCAAACTTCCTAAATCCGGTTTTTACTCGTCGAACTTCTTGAATCCAGTTTTCGCTAGTCGAACTTTCTAAATCCGGTTTTTACTGGTCGAACTTCCTAAATCCGGTTTTTACTGGTCGAACTTCCTAAATCCTGTTTTTACTGGTCGAACTTCCTGAATCTGGTTTTTACTGGTCGAACCCTCTAAATTCAGTATTCACTGGTCAGACTTTTTCAAAGCCCAGCGTTCATGCGGGTACTTTTTTTTTTTTTTTAAATCCAGTGCTCATGCTGGTATCCTTCCAAAATCCAGTGCTCGTACTGGTATCCTTTTAAAGTCCAGTGCTCGTACTGGTAACCTTTTAAAATCCAGTGCTCGTACTGGTAACCTTCCAAAATCCAACGCTCGTACTGGTAATCTTCCAAAACCCGGTATTTGTACTGGTAATTTTTCAAAACATAATGCTTGTATTGGCACATTTTCAAAATCCGGTGTTTGCACTGGTACACTTTAAAATTCAGTGTCCACTAATTTAGTTTTCCTTCAGGATTCGAGTTCCGACTCGAATCTTCTTTCCTTCTGGTTAACCTAGTTTTCCTTCGGAATTCGAGTTCCGACTCGAATTTCCTTTCCTTCCACACCAGTTTAAGCTTTCCTGCGGGATTCGAGTTTCGACTCGAATCCTCTTTCCTTTTGGTTAACCTAGTTTTCCTTTGGGATTCGAGTTCCGACTCGAATTTCCTTTCCTTCTAATTGATCTAGTTTTCCTTCAGGAATTCGAGTTCCGACTCGAATTTCTTTTCCTTCTGACCGGTTTAGTTTTCCTTTGGGATTCGAGTTCCGACTCAAATCTTCTTTCCTTCTAGTTTTCCTTCGGAATTCGAGTTCCGATTCGAATTTCTTTTCCTGCCAATCGGTTTAGTTTTCCTTCAGGATCCGAGTTCCGACTCGAATCTTCTTTCCTTCTAGTTAATCTAGTTTCCTTCGGGATTCGGGTTCCGACTCGAATTTCTTCTCCTTCCAAATTGATTTACCTTTCCTTCAGGATTCGAGTTCCGACTCGGATTTCTTTTTCTTCCATAATGGACCTAGTTTTCCTTCGAAGATTCGGGTTCCGACTCGAGTTTTCTTTTCCTTCAGAGTTGGTCTAGAAAATCCAAGTTCCAACTTGAATTTTCTTTCAAAATCCAATTCATCTAGTTTTCCTTGAAGAATTGAATTCTGATTCGAATCTTCCCTCAAAAACCCAGTTTAGCACCTGGTCCATTCAAAGCTCACAAGTTGGAATCATTCCTTCTTAAGCTAGGATCCTTAGGTTGAATTCCTATGGAATTGATAGTTCGTAGGTCGAACCCCTGCGAAACCAATGTTGTTCTTAATTGAACCAATGTCGTTCTTAGGCTGAATCCCTATAGAGCCCATGTCATTCTCAGTAAACCAATTCACAATTTCGACCTTCGGGTCAACCAATTATCAATTTCCAAATTTCAAATTTCCAATTTCCAATTTCCAATTTCAAATATCAAATTTCAAAATTCCAATTTCCAAAATTTGACCCTTTTGAGTCACCCAATACCCAATTTCAATTATTCTCTCTTGCGAGAGACCCTTTTTATAGGGAGAGTTCGAGGGAGCTCGCTCTTTTCGCATGCTATCCAATTCGTTCACTTAGCCCCTTTTCAGGGAGAGTTTGAAGGGACTCGTGTCTTTGTGAACCGTTTGCAAAACAAAATTCCAAATTTCACACAAGGAACCCTTTTTATAGGGAGAGACTCGACGGAGACTTGCTTTCCTTGTGGCCCCCATAATTTCAGACTAAGCCATTTCATCATGAAGGACCCTCTTTTCAGGGAGAGTGTGATGAACTCGTTCCTTCATGACCAATTTACCAATCTCACCAATTCCGGCCCCCTTTCCATAAGAGAAGCCTAATGTTAGGAAGTTTTGACGAAAGTTTAATTTCTCTTCGAAAGTTCGTTTTGCAAACACCTCCTCTTCAGGGAAGAGAGGAGTAATTCCCAATTCTAATTTCTAAATCTTCTCCTTTGGGGAAAGGAGAAGAGAATTTTTGTCATGAATGTGTTGCGTTGTGCTTCAAATGCTCGCTTTCACAAAAGGATTTCAAGAAAATTTTGCCAATTTGTCATTAAATATTTGTTGATTTCAAAAGTCTTTATTGCACAAAATTATTACTTCAGAATACCTCCACTATTACTTCCGAAAAGGCAATGCTTTCGCGAAAAAGGATTCAAAATTTAAAATCTTTCTATTGGCCAACCAAAAGGATGAAGAATAAATCCTCGATATGGCCAGCAAAGAGAATTCAATGTTGTTGCAAAGCCATGAGTGATTGATATTGATCGCAGTCAATGGCACATTTTTAAAGACCATTCTTGAAAAATAAAGCAGTCGAAATATCCTGGGTGATACAGAAAAATCCACTCAATTTTCATATCTCCTCAATCACCTAAGCTGCAATTAAATATCTGCAAAAGGGATCTCTCAATTGTCGTCAAGATGAAGGCGAATTAAGCGAGTCGACCCCCGGGGCCAAAGAAGATTTGGATCATCTCCTAGATGACGGAGTTTGTGATGGATCCTTCCAGGGAAAGTTCAGATCACCGTCGAGATGAAGGCGAGTGTGATGAGCCTACCGACAAACCCTAAAAGATATTTAATTTCTGCTATCATCAAGAGATTCTCAACCAAAGAGCCAATAATCATCATGATAACCCCTGAGAGAAAAGAAGGATCGGAACATCTCTGAGATGAAGGAGTTTGTGACGTACCTTTCCAAAAAGAAAAAAAGAGAGAAAAGTCAGGACATCTCCAAAATGAAGGATGATGTAATTCCCGAAAAATCCAAGAGAGCTCCAATCTGCTAAAAAAAAGAGTGCAGAAAGATCATCATGAGAAAAGAATCCTAGGATATCAGACTGCCAAATCTATCAAGAATCTTCTTTAATTTTGTGAAATTCTTTTATCAATATTCTTTCACCAATAGCCCTCGCAATATCAAGAATACTTTCTTTCCCGTCCATATCAAGGAAATTGATAGCTTCCTTGAAAGAAAGCCAATCGCAAGCAATTTGAATTTGAATCTTGATTCTACGGAGTTAAGCCCAGTCGGAGGTAATACTTCAGTTAGAAAAGAGGGAATACTTTCAAAACAATGTGCATCATTTTCAATTATTTTGAATCAACAACAATTTTCAACAATTTGACAATATTTTCTAGCTATCCTGGCGTGAAGCGAGAGCTTGAGGTTCATCTTTGGTGCATCCTGACATCAGTTGTTATCCCTTTTAGGACTTGATTACGGGAGTTTTCAAGGTTCCTTCCCTTCTTTGGTATAATCTGAGCGCACGGGCTCTCAGATTCGCACACTTCCCTATGTCCCCACTGTCCCACCATAGACAGTCCAATTTCGGCTTGAGGTTAAGCCACCAATTTCAGCAAAAGGCAATTTCAAAAGCTATTTAGTCTCAGCAATGAGACGCCCAAAATCAATCCCTTTTCAAGCTTTAGGGACCCCAATTTTCTTTCTTTTGCAAAACCCCTATCAGACTCATTGTGCAGAAATCCGAAGGTTCCATCACGGTCTCTTCTTTCAAAGATTCCGTCCATTTTCTGCCCAATCAGGTTAAGGGTATAAACCTGGGCCTCCTTTGATGAGGTATTTCATTTTCTGCCCAATCAGGTTAAGGGTATAAACCTGAGCCTCATTTGATGAGGTATTCCATTTTCTGCCCAATCAGGTTAAGGGAATAAACCTGGGCCTCATTTGATGAGGTATTCCATTTTCTGCCCAATCAGGTTAAGGGTATAAACCTGGGCCTCATTTGATGAGGTATTCCATTTTCTGCCCAATCAGGTTAAGGGTATAAACCTGGGCCTCCTTTGATGAGGTATTTCATTTTCCGCCCGATCAGGTTAAGGGTTAAACTTGAGCTTCACTTTGATGAGGTATTTCATTTCCCGGTCAGGTTAAGGGTCAAACCTGAGCTTCGTTTCTACACGAGGTATTTTCTGTCACATCCAGGTTAAGGGCAAAACCTGAATCTCACTTCTTTTCGAAGTAAAATTTTCTCCTTATTCTTCATTTCATATCTATCATCATCACTTGAACTAATTCTTTCATACCCAGTCAAATTCATCTAACTGGGGCATTTTTATAATCCAAATTTGGTGTGTTTTCTTTGCCACTAAGCTCGACTTCTAACCGGCTTAGCAGCAAAGAGGCGCATCTGTAAACACCCCAAATTTTCACCCTCATCCAGTGTCATTACAGATCATTGCATGTCATTGCATGTATTCTGCATAGCATTGCATGTCATTGCATAGCATTGCATCTCATTTTCGAGATCCAGCACTCCTATTTCAAAACATTCAATCCAGATTTGAATTTTAAAGCTTTATTTCAAAATCAATTTCAAAACCTGAGTTTTTATTCAATACTCTGTCATTTTCCAACCCCAGGACTTTATATTTCGAAATATTTTCTCAAAAAACAATCTGGATTCATTTCAAATTCAAATTTTAATCGATTTCAATTCACAGATGAGACCCATTGAGGTGGTGTCGCTTCTGAATTCCTCTATTCATCAAATTTCTCAAATCTTTGAAAGTTTCAGTCCGATCAGGACTCAGTCTCAGAGTCCTAATCCGGTCAGGAGTCTGGTTTTTAAGTCTTTTTTACTTCCATTTTCAGTCTTTTTCGATTATTTTTAAAATTTAGGTCATTTTACATAGTCCAGTTAGTTCAGGATTCTATTTTAGAGTTCGGTTGAGTTAGGAGTCTAACCCTGACTGTGTTTTCTGACTTATTTCATCATTTCTTGATAAAATCTTTTGAAAATTCTTTCATTTAGCTTTTAAAATCTAAAATCTGAGAGTCCTAAGAGTTCAGGACTCTAACCCGGAGTTCCAGTTCGCTTGAGACCCTATTTTCAAAGATCTTGAATTTTAATTATTAATTTTAACCCCTTTTCAAAGGTATTTTCAGTGTTTATTTCAAAATTTGCAAAACTCGATGTGGGCCCACTCAGTTGGTACCATATCCAGAGGAGTCCTGACCCAGTTAGGACCCTATGCCATTTCAAAAATTTTAATTTCAAAGTTTACTTTTGAAAATCTTTTGAAAACTTTCTCAATTTCAAGTTTTAAAATCATTTTTAAAAAAAAAAAAAACTCAAGTAGGGCCCACTCGGGGTGGCGCCATATTCGAGTAAGTCAAGGCTAGACTAGGGTTAGTCATTGTCCTAGTTAGGTTAGAGGTTTAGAGGAGTCAAAATCAATTTTAAAAATCCATTTTATTTAAGTTTTAAACCATTGGTTTTTAAAGGTTTTAAATTCAGGTTTTTAAAAACCAAATATGGTACCACATTTGGACTTTTTAGGGTTTAATTAGGTGTTAATTAAGGTTTAATTAGAGTTCATTTAGGGTTAGAAAACCACAAAAAATTGTTGCCTTTAGTGGATTTATTAGAAAGAGTCCTAAAAAAATGAAAAACCTCTTAATTAACCCTAATTATGTGACTTTTTGAAAAACTATAAAAAGGGACCTAAGGGGGGCCAAAAGGGGGGCTCTTTTCTCTCAAATTTTCGTGGCCTCTCTCTCCTCTCCAGCACCTCCACCTTCCTCCATTGCATCTGCAAGCACCAAGGTAATATTTTTAATATTTTTTAGTTTTATTTAATACTTTTTCATGTTTTAAATCAATTTTAGCCATTGGTGTCATCCCCTTCATGGATTAAACCATGGATTCAACCTCAAGAACCATCAAGAATCAGCAAGAACGATCCAAGAAGGTGATCTAACCCTGTTTTGGATGATTTACAGAGATTTTAATCCATTAGAATTGATTTTAATATGATTCTTTACATTATTAACCAATAAAATATATGATTTACCCCTTTTAATGGGTTAAATCTATGTTTTAAAGGTGATATCAAATTCCAGCCATTGATTCCCTGTTTTTATTTTATTTTCATGCTTTATTTATGTTTGTTTTACGTTCTATAGCATAGAAATAAGTTTTATTTACTGTTTTATGGTTATTTTATTTATTTACATTAGTTAATGCATGGTTTGTCAAGTTTCTTAAATTTCTGTGTGTTTTAGGTTTAGAACAGTAAAGATAATGTTATTTCGGATTGAAGTACTCATTGTTTATTTCTTTTTTTTTTATATGTGATGCATGCATGAGTTATTGAGTTACTGTAGAAAAATCAGAGGTTTTGGATCTCAGAAACCCTGTCAAAAAAATCATACATCAAATCGGGTTTTTAAAGCTTAAAAATCGTGGTTAAAATCAAGAAGGTAACTTGCTGTTATGATATTTCTTTCATATTATATCAAATTTTATATCTGTAATATGCTGTGGATTCACATTGAGTAGATCTGTCTGCTGTGAAATTTTCGGATTTTTTTATCACTGTTTAGTATTTTTCCCTTTTTAGAGAATCTATTTTTAAATTTAAAACTCGTTAGGGTTTACCAAAACCCTAATCAGACTTGTGTTGTTTATAAATCCCAAACCACTTATCCGATTCATGATATGTAAAAAGTGAGTATTATTATTTTTCTGTCTACTGTTCACCACTAAAATTTCAGAGATTTTGGTTTAGTATTTTTATTTATGCCTGTATTTTCAATCTGAAGTAGCCGTTTTAATCCCTGTTAAGAGTGATATATTTTAGTCCAGATTGCCGGAAGGTTTTCTCCCTAACCGGAGATGATTTTTCCGATCTGTAAATTGGGAAATCTCTGTTTTTCTTCTTAGTTAGTCTATGTAAAATTTCATAAATTTCCATGGAGATTTGACCCCTGGTTCAGGTCTTGGACTGAGACTGGTTGGTGAATTAGGTCAAAAATAGCATATTTTTAGGGTTTAATGCAACTTTCGGATTAATTTAATGTCAAAAAATTATTTTTTTAATTCCAATTCAACATTAGGGTTATAAAAAGTGCAGGTACCAATTTTTATGGATTTTGGAATCCATTTGATGGCTGAATTAAGCAAATTGCAAAACTGGGTTCTTGAAAGATCCAAAAACACTGCAAAAATCACAAAATTTGTGATATTATTGGATTTTTGTGCATAAGCATATGGTTTTAGGATTTTATTATGTTCATAAGCATCTTAGGATACTTTAGGTTTAATTTTGTAGTTATTTGATTTCATTTAGGTCATAAAACCCAAATTTTTACCAAAAATCTATTTCTAAAAACCCTGATTTCAAGGCCATAGCCTTGCTATCGGGGGCAATTTGGTCATTTGACCTAAATTTCGAAATCCCTAACCCTAATTTCATATTTTTAATCATGTCATAGCATATTTGGTTTGAGTTTATTCCATTCAAATTTCAAAACTTGCATTTTATCAAAATATCTTTCTTAAAACCCTAATTTCAAGGCCATAGTTTTGTTATTAGGGGTATTTTGATCATTTGGACCCAAATTTTGAAATTTCATATCTTATCTTCCTTATTTATTCCATTTTATTTCATACTTTATCACTTTTGATTTAAGGGAATCAAGGAAAAGGCTTATATCTAGCAAAATCCAGTAATTTCTAGATATTACAGGATAAATCTAGAAAAGCCAACATATTTTCATTAACCAAGTTTTCTAGTTTTGCAAGTACATTGAAGACTTTATTTTTCATGTATTTAAATTTCAATAGTGATGTAATTAAACTTTGGAATAAGAATTTACATTTCCTGCTTAGCTTAGGTTGCATTGCATATAGTTTATTTTCTTTTATAATGTTAATGTGTGATGGATGATGATTCATGCATATTCAAACTCACTATGGTCTACGCGAATGGCACATGCACTAGCTTCTATGAAGTTTATAAACTTGGTGAAATTTGTATTTATGACCATAGTCAGAATACGAATGATACTCAGATTTATAATCTTTACATTAGCCACATTCAGCCTACACTCTTAGGCTAACTTCAAAATGCACTGCATTTCTCAAAATACAAAAAAGTATTTCTCAAATCCTTAAATCCATATTCATTCATTTCATGCATTTACCGATTCCAATTCAAATTCTAAGTCAAGGAAATTGAATTCCTCAAAATCTCCTAAGCCTTATAGCAAAATCGATTTTCCCAAAAGCATTGAATTTCAAAGAATATTTCAAGTATTTCCCAAGTTCCAAATTCAAATTTTCTAAGTTAGAATTTCAAAGTTTGAATTCAGAGAAACCAAGTCTCTCATAATCGATTTTCGCCAAATGTCAAGGATTCCTCAAAATCGATTTTATTTCTCTCAGAAGTACATTTCAAATCCCAATTCACGATTTTCCAAGATTTACATTTTCTAAATATTTCAATCATTCAAAGCAAACATCATGTTTTCAAATGTGCATTTTCTGAAAATTCATAGCACATGCCTGATTCTATGTGCATTTAGAAATTAGAATATGGTTTAGACAAGTTGAACAGAGCAGAGCATAAGATTGATCCTTGGTTCAATTACCCCTGTTAAAGGTGGCAGGAACGGTTGAACCTCGTACCGACAGGCGAGTCCCATTCTTCGGAATTATCCCGCATTTTAAAATGGAGGCGAGTTATTTTCAAAAACTTTTTCAAAGGTCAGTTTGATTTGCAAAAGTAAAAATTTTGCGATGATAACAATCATGTATTCCATAACTTGCTCGAGCGGTTGTTCTAAGGGAGTAAAATTGCGGTTGTATCCCCAACCATCATGCTTTGGTCTCCCTTGGGGTTTTAATTCTAGTTGGATGCTCGAGGGAGGGTTGTCATTCTGCCTATAGATTCTGTCCTCTTGTCCTGCATGATCATCTTTGCTGGAATTTTGACTCGCTGATCCGCCGGTGTGGTTCTTTCTGCCACCCCTTTTGCTTTTGCCATTGCTGGGGGCATTCGCAGAGAATGCAAAGTTTGACTTCTTTTTGGTATTTGAATTGCTCTTTGAGAGTGTGAGACTCTCATATACTCCATTCTCTATTCCCATCTCGAGCCATTCAGCTCGTTCTATCAATTCGATAAAAGATCATGTTGGGGAAGTAGAGATCAGTCCTCTCAAAGGTTGAGAGAAATTATTCAGGATGACCGACAACACATGCCCTTCTGATATTGGATTCTTCATTTGATTGCAGATGGATCACCATCTGTAGATAAAATCTCTCACCTTTTCATCCTCTTTCTGCTTCAGATTATAGAGATGATTGAGGGTGGGCAGCACCTTAGTATATACAAGAATCGCTCAATGAAAAGATTAACCACCTTGTCAAATTCCTTCAACTCAATGGGATTGATATGCTCTGAATACCATTTGGCGGCAGTGCCCTCTAGACTGCGAGTAAAGCATCTAAACAAAGCGCGATTGTCTCTCTTGAATCTATTGCATTCTGCAAAGAACATAGCCAGATGAGCCTTGGGATTGCCAGTCCCATCAAATTTGACAAATTTGCGAGGGAGATCTTCTAGGTTTTCACCTCCTTCCAGACCATCATAAAAATCTTCGCTTGCGAAAATCCTTTTGCCCTTGTCGCGGGCCTGCAGATCTCGAACTATCCTGACCATATCTCTGAACTGTGGTTGGTCAGAATCACTGATAGACTGATCTTTGAATCTATGGGACGACCCATGCCCCTGAGTAGACTTGCGGAGTATTTGCTGAGTCTCAATTTCTTCATCCGTGTCTCCCACTGATTCCTCTTTATCAGATGTATCTTCAAGCTGGACACGCTTTTTAGATATCTTTACCTGCTTCATGGTTGTGTGACCCTCAACCTTCTGCTTGACCTGGGGTTGCTCTGTATTGGCTTCAGCTTGCTCTGTCAACATTTTGGTCATCATCCTCTTGAATATGGCATACATTTGGGGATCAATGTCATCCTCAACCAGCTGGCCTTGATTTCTGCCAGAACGCGGGGAATCCATTTCTTCTTCTAAAGCTGCTGAATGTGCCATGCCTTCAGCTGATGCCGTTTTCTTCCCTGACCTTGTCTAAACCATTGAATATCATGAATGCTCTCTACAAAGCAAAATTGATGGTTAGGCTTTTGAAAGAGATTTTGATTGGAAGAAAATATTTGATGAGAATTTTGGTAGACAATTGAAAGAGTATCCCATTACTAGGGATTGAGTCGTCGCTGGGATTACGACAATTGCGTTGTCATTCCTTTGTAAAGGAAATAAACAACTGGAAATCATGCCTTGTTACCTAGGCGAGGTCGTCAAACCAAGAATTGAAGAATTTGAAAGATTTTTTATTTATTGAAAGGAAAACATGATTGCATCAATAATGGACTTGAGAAAGATGGAGCATATAGACAGTCTGCCACCACTCTCAATGATCAGCAGAGATACGAGGACTGGAGAAAAGAATGAGAATGATGAAAGAATCCCAGTCATATTTGGCAAAATGGTATGTTCCGGATCACTGCGCTGATGCAAGGTCAAACTCTGGCATAACCCCTGATAGTAGCCGAGCTTCTATGCGCTTTTGTGTCTGAGAAAATTCCCTGACGCATCACTCTGGATAATAGTAGGTACATGAAAATGGGCCAAGTAGCTTGAACTGCTTGCCATACACATATGTATATCTGGGGAGAAAGCGAGCTCTTTAGTGCATACGACCATCGCATACTGAATTCTTTCTCGAGCTGTTCTGGATAATGAGCTAACTTCTTCGAATGCCCCATACTGTCAGTAGATCTCGATCAAGTTCAGATATTCATTTCCATTTTCTTCAATCAGTGGCCAAGACTTGCGCCCCATCATGCGAGCTAAAACATCTCGGGGGTCTAAACCCTTGACATTGATAAAAAAATTGATGCTCCAATGGATCTCCAGGCTGACCTGCTAGCTCGGGCAGTCACATGATCTCTGAAAATTCGTCCATCAACAGGGTCATCTCGCCCCACGGGAACCAAAATGTGCAAGTGCGCGGATTCCACCGCTCTGCCAGTGCATGGATCAGATTGTCGTTGACTGTCAATTTTCCCACTGTAGATGCCAGTTCTAACCCACAGTCGCTGAAATGGTCCGAAAACATATGAAAGAAGTTTTTGAACCAAATATAGTACCACCAGGGGAAGAACGGTCCGGTGCTAAGAGCTTGATGCTTGGGAAGACTTTGTCGCACCTCGTAGGAGATGTGACCCTCAGGAAAGACAGAGTCAAACTGACTGAATGCCATTAGACTGAAAGATAGGAAGATTGGAATTAGACTTTGAAAAAAATACAAGAATTTTGAAAATTGCAGGCAGGATAAAGTGAAATGCTGAAAATTCGAAGTCCAGAGGAACGAAAGAATGAAAAATCACCTGGAGTTTTGAAGAAAAAGTGAATAATTTGGAAAAATCGTCCAGGGTTTACAAAGAAATGCTTTATACAACAACAACAACAACTACGCCTTCATCCCAAAAATATTGGGGTCGGCGATATAAACCAACAAAGAAAAACATTATGGGTCTTCCACATGAATCCTTCTCCTCCATTCATTTCTATCCAATGCCATGTCCTCGGTGAGGTTCAAAGCATTCATATCCTTTCTTATCACCTCCATCCATGTCTTCCTAGGCCTACCCCAACCTCTTTTAATTAATATATTTTTCCATTTCTCCATCCTTCTAACTAGAGCATCATTAGGCCTTCGTCGAATATGTCTAAACCACCGTAAACGATTCTCTCTCATCTTATTTTCAATGGGTGCAACGCCTACCTTATTACGTATCTCCTCGTTCCGAATCTTATCTTTTATTGTATTTCCACACATCCATCTCAGCATATGCATCTCAGCTACACTCATTTTCTGAATATGATGTCTCTTGGCAGCCCAACATTTCATACTATATAGTAAAGCGGGCCTAATAGTCATCCTATAAAACTTTCCCTTCAACCGCAATGGCATTCTACGATCGCACAACACTCCAGTTGCACTCTTCCATTTCATCCACCCAACCTTTATTCTATGATTTACATCTCCATCAATTTCTCCATACTTTTGAATGATAGATCCCAAATATTTGAAAGAATCATCCACCGGTATTTCGTGCTCACCAAGCTTCACTACACTCCCATCACTACTTCGTTGCTTACTAAATCGACATTCCATGTATTCTGTCTTACTCTTACTCAACTTAAAACCTCTTGCTTCCAATGTCTGTCTCCATAATTCTAACTTAGCATTAACCCCAGCTCTAGACTCATCAATCAAAACAATATCATCAGCAAACAACATACACCACGACACATTTTCTTGAATTGATATCGTAAGTTCATCCATCACTATAGCAAATAGGAAAGGGCTTAAAGCAGATCCTTGATGTAACCCAACCGTTATAGGAAAATTGGTTGTCACCCCTCCACAAGTGCAGACATTGGTTACTACTCCTTCATACATATCTTTAATTATACTAATGTACTTGAGAGAAACACCTTTCTTCATCATTGTCCACCAGAGAACGTCCCTAGGTACTCTATCGTAAGCCTTCTCCAAATCAATAAAAACCATATGCAAATCTTTGTTCCTCTCTCTATTTCTCTCAATAAGTTGTCTAAGAAGATGTATAGCTTCCATAGTTGATCTTCCAGGCATAAAACCAAATTGATTCTCCGATATCATGACAATCTTCCTCAACCTAGACTCAATCACCCTCTCCCAAAGTTTCATAGTATGACTCATGAGTTTTATACCATGATAGTTTGTGCAATCTTGTATATCACCCTTATTCTTATATACAGGCACCAAAGTACTCTTCCTCCACTCATTAGGCATCTTATTTGTCCGCCAAATCTTGTTAAAAAGATTTGTCAACCATTCTAAACCTTTCTCTCCCAAGCATTTCCAAGCCTCGATAGGTATACCATCTGGGCTAACTGCCCTTCTTGATTTCATTTTCTTCAAAGCCTCTGTAATTTCTTTCTTTTGAATCTTGCGCATGAAGTCACGATTCATCTCATGAAAAGGAATCGAAAAGTCTCCAAGATCCTGAGCATGACTTTCATTAAATAGCTTATCAAAATAATCTTTCCATCTCTCCTTAATCTCCTCATCTTTGACTAAAACCCTTTGTGTTTCATCTTTGATACATCTAACCATACCCAAATCCCTCGATTTCCTATCTCTCATCTTTGCAAGCCTATAAATATTCTTCTCACCCTCTTTGGTATCCAACTTGTCATAAACATCCTTATATACCTTATCCCTCGCATTCCGAACTACTTTTTTAGCTTCCTTCTTTGCTATCGTATACTTCTCCAAATTCTCATTATCACGATTTTTACTTAGATTTCTATAACACTCTCTTTTAACCTTAATAGCTAATTTGACATCCTCGTTCCACCACGATGTATCCTTACCTAGCGGTGCACCGCCTTTAGACTCACCCAATACCTCCTTAGCCACCTTTCTCATGCCACCCGCTATCTTATTCCACATAGATTCTGAATCCTCCTCGAGACACCAATCAACTTCCTTAACTACCCGTTCTACAAACATTCCTTGTTTAGCTTCTTTCAGTGCCCACCACTTAATTCTAGGATCTATCATATGTCTATCCCTTTTGCGGTATTGTCTAATTCTAAGATCTAAAATTAAGACTCTATGTTGTGTAGCTACACTTTCTCCCGGTATAACCTTACAATCGATGCAACAACCCCTATCTCTCTTTCTAAGTAGGAAAAAATCTATCTGACTCGTATTAACCCCACTTTTAAATGTTACTAGGTGAGACTCCCTCTTCCTAAACCAAGTGTTTGCTAAGATCATATTATAGGACAAACCAAAATCTAAAATCCTTTCTCCACTTTCGTTTCTTTCTCCTACACCATAGCCTCCATGGATACTCTCAAACCCATCCCTACTAATGCCTACATGCCCATTAAGGTCACCGCCGATGAAAAACCTTTCTCCATAAGATATCCCTTGTACTACTCCATCTAAATCTTCCCAAAATTGACGCTTAATGGAATCATCTAAACCTACTTAAGGTGCATAAACACTAATAATATTAATAATATTCGTACCTAATACTAATTTAATAAGTAAAATCCTATAACCCTTCCTACGAACCTCAACTACATTATCTATAAACTCACGACTCATAACAATCCCTACTCCATTCCTATTCCTATTCCTATTCCTATTTATTCCTGTATACCAAATCTTATATCCCCAAGGTTCTATCACTTTTGCTTTCTCACCTACCCATTTGGTCTCTTGTAGACATAAAATATCAATCTTTCTCCTACACATAACATCTACTAACTCTACCAACTTACCAGTTAAAGATCCTATGTTTCAAGTGGCTAACTTAATTTTATGGTCTTGGACTAACTTCTTTACCCCCACCCGTCCAACAAAGTGAGGGAACCCTTGCCTATTTGACACCACACCCGGGCGCCGGTGTGACACATCGCTTCCGGGCGACGACCTAGCAACCCTTGCCCATTTATCACTGCCTCTAGGCCTATAGAGTACAACGCGTCGCTCAGTAGGGAACGCCCCAACGAAATTCTCATATTGGTTCATATTCATAGGGTATGACTAAGTTTTTATGTTGGCTGTCACAGGCCTACCGCAACCCTCCTCCTTTATTCGGGCTTGGGATCGGCAGTGTATAACTAAACAGTTATACACAGGCGGAGTATTTTGGCAAATTATCCAGTATTTTGGAAAAACTGGGAAAAATATGGGAAAATAAGATGGAAATGAATATCATACATTCAATCACAAACAATTATGCACATACAACATTCCCTAAGAAGCTGACTCTAAATGCATCAATTTTGAAAGAGCTTTAGGACTCTAATCCCGACTCTAGGCTCAGATCAGCTGTGTCCAATCATGCTATGCCGATATACTCGAACCGAGGCTCGATGTACGTGACATAAAAATTCATCTTCGGTTCTAAGCTTGTGTTTTCCCAACATCCTTGAGCGCTTGCTGATATACGTTGGACTATGGCCCTTGGTACGTGCCAGGGGGGCGTTAGCCAAAATAAGTGACCCAGTTGTGAGGCTCTGTCCCGAACTATGGTTATGGAAGAGAGCCCAGCAACGTGAAGACCGGGTAGACATAGGTGGGGTGGTTTTTAAAATATGAGCACATGCAGGCAAACAGAGGGCGGCTCTAAGTCCTAAAGAGATAGAATTTTGAAATTTTTTGAAGAAGCAAACATTGTTTTCATACAATTCCTAGATTGAGGAGTGTTGTATTTCAGACCTAAGTTTAAGTGAGCATGAATAATTCTCCTCAATATGGTCCTACCAAACCATGCCTAGTCTACATGCAATCCATGTCAACTGGGTTCAGATCTAGGATTCTAGGTTCACATGATATCAGAAGTTAAAAGCTGATAGTTTATAGAGCATGATTTTGATAATTGAACTAAGTCAAGCACATTATTGATCAGGCGAAGATAGGTCCCATCACGGTCACCAAACCTGTTATCATTGCAAAATTTTCCCCCCTCTCTTGCGAGAGAGAAACGAATTTCGTGAGTCAAACTCGACCAAAGTTTTGAAAATTGGTTTTGAAAATCAGTCACCTCCGTTTTGAAAATTTGTGGGAAAATTCCGTGGAATGGGATCCGCCTATCGGTACGAGGTTCAGCCGTTCCTGGCGCCTTTACCAGGGGTAATTGAACCAAGGATCAATTATGTGCTTTAACTTGACTCAAATATCTAAATTATGCTCTATTTTTCCTAGAATGCACAAAGAATCAGGCTTGTGCTATGAAATTTTGAAAATAATGCAATGTTTGAGAAAATATGATGTTTGCTTTGGAAAATTGAAATATGCTTGAAAATTGATTGGAAAAGTACTTGAAAATTGAATTCCTGGGAAAATCATTGAATTTCATTGGAAATCAGAAATTTGCATTGGAAAGTGATTTCTGAGGAAAATTTGAACTTAAGAAAATCGATTTTGAAATTTGGAATTGCTTTTCTGAGAAAATGGATTTGAGAATTTTGAGAAAATCTAAGAAATACATTAAAAAATGAATTTTGAAATGAAAAATGGATTCTCAAGAAACTGGATTCTCAGGAAAATGGGAAATCTGAGAAAAACGATTTCAAAAAACTTGAGATTTTGAAATTTGAGAATTTTAAAACATTGGAAAATCTTGATTTGGACTTGGAAAATGCTTTGAAATGTCATTTGAAAACTTAGGATTCTGAGAAAATGAGATCCTGAGAAAGACTTCGAAATTCTTGAGAAAACTGAATTTTCTGAAATTGAACTTGGAAAATGAATTTGAAAATAATGCAATTTGAATAATATGAATGAATGAATATGAATTTGAAAGGGAATTTCAATTGAGGAATTGGTAAATCCTTTTGAAACTTGGAGAAATGCAGTGCATTTTTTAAGTTAGCATAAGAGTGTAGGCTGAATGTGGCTAATATGAAGATCATAAATTTTGGTTTTCTTCGTATTCTAACTATGGCCATAAATACGAATCCCACCGAGTTTATAAACTCCATAAGACCTTGTGCGTGTGCCATTCGTGTCAACTATAGTGAATTTAAAATAAATATGCATGAATCATGCATCAAATATTGAAATTTGCAGAAATTAAACTATATGCAATGCAACCCTATTCTAAGCAGAAAAATAACTCTTATTCCAAATATTACATTGATGTTACATTGAATTGAAAAAAAAAAACTAAGTCTTCTTCTTGAATATTCCTGCAAAACTAGAAAACAGTGTTAGCACAAAAATGTAGTTCTTTTTTTAATTTATCCAAAAATATGGGAAATTATCAGATATTATTCAGATATAAACCCAAATTCATACCCCCTTTGAAATAAACATGATAAATAATGAATAAATTTAAAAAATAAACTTGAAAATTCGAAATTGGGGTCAAAATGACCAAAATGCCCCTAATGACCTTGAAATCAGGGTTTTCTGAAAGAAATTTTATAAATTTTGGAGTTTTGAAGATAAAATAAAATAAATCAAATACAATATGATGAAATATTATGATATGCATGAAAATTTATAAATTCGAATTTGAAATTTCGAAATTTAGGTCAAATGACCAAAATACCCCCGATAACAAGACTATGGCCTTGAAACCAGGGTTTTCTAAAATAAATTTTGCAAAAATGAAAAATATGAAATGCAAATGAGATTGAAATTAACCCTAATATGGTTCTACATTATTATTTACATGAATAAAACCCTAAAATGGCAAAAATATCATAAAATATCAAATTTAACCTGATTTTCGCTTCTAAATTTAAAGATAAACTAACATGTAAATCAAATAAACTTGGAATTAAGCCAAATTTGGAATGGAAACCTAAATTAACCCTATAAATAGATTGGAGCTCGAAAATCTATTTTTTTGTATTTTCTTAATATGGAAAATAGTTAAAATCCTAACAAAATCAAAATTTTGCCTAAAATGCTCATTCTAAAGAGGATTTCGGATATCAAAATTCCATAAAAATTTCTCAAATTTTATGATATGACAGAGGACAGTTAGGCAAAGATTTTTGCATTTTACACTTTCTAGTTTTGACCTATGGTCAGAGCTGTAGAGTTCCGGCAAGTCGGATCGGAATCCGACGACTCTAGGATTTGGGGGAAACAGATAGGTTTCGGTAGAAAATATGGTAAAAATAGCAGACATATGGGAAAAAGTCTAAAACTATGGTCAAATGTCCCAGACAGACAGGATTTTTTTTATATTTTCACACTATTGGGATTCGTGTTACGGTTTGGAAAAGGGCAGACTGTTATCAGAGACCCAAATCTCTGAAATTTTGGGATATTGAAATCTGTTAGACAGAAAAGAAAATTTTGAAACAAATACTAAAACAGTTCCCAAAAACCCACAATTTTGGAAAACGACAGAAAAACATGTTAGGAACAACTTTTGTGTTGAACATTTTAGCATATGGGCTACGTATTTGGCAGACTCGATGCATTAGGGTCTGTCTATACCCTGACAAAGGAAAATCTAGATTTTCCCAGGAGTCTGGGAAATTTGATTTTTGATAGAGGTCAAAACTAGTTGGAAAAACCTAAAAATTTCCTGATCATTAGTAGATTCAATTATAAATCCACTGTGATTTTTGGAGTGAATATTCAAATGCCCCACAAGAGTGAATTTGAAGGTGCTTGTCTGCTAAGAAGAATTCTAGAAATTCCAGAAGGGTGAAATCCAGTTTTGGGGTTCGATTTATTGGATGGGGTTATAAATATCAAAAGAACCTAAGTTTTTGGACAGACATCACAGATAAACAGAGGCAATAAAAATGAATTTTTTGTGGATTTTTGAACAAGAAATTGAACATGAAATTATAGCTAGACTACATGCCTAGATTCAAAACTTGTAATTCCTAAACAAAACTATAATAAATGAATAAAATAATCTTTCAACTAACTAAATGGATCTAAATGCAATATGAGGACTACATGAAAAATGATAAAAACGGAAACCAAAGGGAGTTACAATGCACATTTTTTTTTGGCTGTTGAGAGGAGGGATCCAATCCATCAATCAGATGGATCCCTTCCTCTACATAGCATTATCATGAAATACAAAAGGGAAAGAAAATATATGTTTATATATATATAAACAGAGTAATCATGAAAATTTTTAGAGAAATATCAGCATGATATGAGGAATCTTACCATGGCTTGGGTAGAGATGCTACACCAATGGAGGTTTCAAAATACTGGGGATGCCGGTGGCTTGAACTGCTACCAAGAGATTGGAGAGGGTGCACTTGTTGGAGGTGGAGGGTTACTTGACCTTGTTGTGTAAGAAGGTGGTGCTGGCTGCAACAGTTTGAAAATCAGAGGTGGTTGCACCCAATGAAAAGCCTTCACCTACTGTAATGGCTGGTGGAGGTCAGCTGCTACAAAAAAAAATGATGGAGCCGGTTGATACTCCAAGGGAGTTGTTGAAGCAAAGAAGTTAGAGGATGCAATTGTTGTGATCGATGGCTGCAATGGTGCTGTGCGTGGAGGCTTCCAGTTGGTCCTGCTGAGAGCTGCAAGGGTGTTGTTTCAATGGCTGGAAGCTGCAGCCAAGGGGTGAGAAAGGGAAGAGAAGAAGGAAAGAGAGAAGGGAGAAAGAAAAGGAAAGAAAGGGGAAAAAAGGAGAGGGAAAGAGGAAAAGTGAAAGAAAAATGAGGGGAAAATAATGGAAAGTGGGGCTGGAGGCTTGGGCGACCATCTTGTGGGTCCCACCTCTCTAAAACGCAAAAAAAAAAAAATGAACAAATAAAAAAAGAAAAATGAAAGGAATAAAAGAATATTTTTTTTTAATAAAACAGAAATGTAAATGAGTGGGCCATCTGAGAGCGGGTCCAAATTCCACTTTTGAAATTCATTTTGACGATTAGAGAGGTAAAATAGTCTTTTCAGAAAATTTCCAGACGAAACGAGCTATTTTTGGCAGTTTTTGAAACGAGCTCAGATTTTAAAGTTCAATACCCCATTGCGAAGCAAATCCAATGTAGAATTTAAAAATGTAATTTTGAAAGAAATCCAGATTGTTTTTCTCGAGAAAATACTTCCAAATTTATTTTCAGATGAAACGAGCTATTTTTGGCAATTTTTGAAACGAGCTTAGATTTTGAAGTTCAATACCCCGTTGCGAAGCAAATCTTGTGTAGAATTTAAAATTTTGATTTTAATATAAATCAAGATTATTCTTCTTGAGAAAATATTTCCAAATTTAGACTCTCGGGGGTAAAAATGTCAATTTTGGAAACCCAGGGTTTGAAATTGATTTCTAAAAGCTTTTAAAACTCGATCTGGTTTGAAATTTATAAAACTGGAGTTCTGGACTTCGAAAATGAAATGAAATGTGATGAAATGTTATGAAATGTTATGAAATGCTGAGAAATGACATGCGAAATGCAGACCCTGAATGAAGAATTTTGGATGTTAGACTCCGATTGGCAGTTGTACCAGTTTAAAAAGCATTAAAATTGATAATATTTGCAAAATAGCTCAAGAAATGGTTTTCGGGACTCTACTGGGTCAGAGTGACACTGAAAATTAGGGTTCGAGCTGCATTGAACTAAGATGAGCTGGATTGAGCTGGGTTTTAGAGTTTCAGAACTCATGTGAACTAACCAGACACTGACTCAACTAACCTTTCCGACTAAATTTTCAAGAAAAGCTACCATTTTTAGAGAAATAGTACGGAATGGTCACTGAAGCGAAGTGAATTACGAACCTGAGCTGACTTTGAACTAAAATAAAGGTCAGTAATACTGACATGAACTAAAATTGAAGCTCGAACACTAGCTCAATTGGCTGAACTCAACTCAATTTCAGCTGAAAGAGCTGAAATGGACTAAAATGGGCTCTTAGACACTCAGAAATGGTTTTGAACTGAAACTGGAGCACTCGAACTCCTGGTGAGCTCAAGTTAGACTCTGGGAAATATGACTGACTATGAATGACTGACTCAGAGACCATTGGCTTGGATTTGAGTGAGAAATGAGCTTATTTCTAAAGAAATGATCCCATTTTGGCAGGAATTGTCAGAAATGAAAATGGTTTGTTCATTGTGAGCTCAGATGAGCTTGAGATAACTGATATTCTAAATGTTCTGAACTGACCAGTGAGCTTTGTTGACTCCGACTGACTGGGGTCCGGGATGACCTAGGGGTAAAATGGTAATTTTCCTAATGAAAGTTGGTAAAATGATGATTTTCTGAAACTGACTCGGGGTTTGACTCCTACACTGACCTAACAAGGTTGGCACTGCACGAGGAGGGTCATTTGAGAATGGATGAGGCAAATTTTGGGTGTTTACACTCAACTGATAATGTTGGGAGTCAAAAGGTCATGGTATGCTGTCACGAACAACATGTAAGCTACCTAAACTTGATACCTCTGGGTTTTGTTGCTGATTTACTGCATTTTACTTTGTATCATATTCATATTCTTGTATCATGATATCATTTGATTCAACTTTGTTGTAGGTCTGTCTGCATCAATTCATTTTGAATGCTTGCATTCGATTTATTGTGAAAATCTTATTTTACTTGCCTTCGATCTGTTGTGGGAAGTACCAGGATACCTGCTCTCATCATAAATGAGGTTCTTTTAAGATATTTTACCAAGAACAAGCAGATATATCAAAAGCTTGAAATCCTAATTCATGCTTTACTGTTTCAAATCATTTCCTTCAACAGATGAATTAAAAAAAGAAAAAAATCATTAAGGAAAGACATGAAAATCGATAATGGTTCCAGCCATGAGCCTTCCAGAAAAGCTAGTAGATAAAGTTAAAAATTGTTGTTCGCCTATTGTGCTCATTTGTCATTATTAAACTTGTCTTTGTCTGTTAACCTAAAAGAATTCAGCTCATCATGTTGCAACTTATGATGCTGAAAATTGAGAAATTACTACCCATCATAAATCTTGATGCTGGATTGTCCCAGGTTGATCAGCGTCCACCTTGTTTCCTGTATATTCACTGCCCAACATGCTGCTACCTTGTTTTCTACAGGAATTTTCTGCTTGATAAAAATTCGTTTTTGGGTCTATTTTGCATTTTATTTTGTTTATCTGAAGATTTTGGGAACTAGATCTTATTTTCAGATGTTTGTAAAAGAAGACGCTAGATTCCATCCAAGTACTATACCAGACGAAGACTAGAATCATACAAGTTTCAAAAGCAAAGTCATCAGAGCCAAATACAAAGAAAGCTACTTTGCTAGCTAGGAAAAGGGAAAGAGTCGGTCTGTCAAATTACATTGACCAATTTGGATTATCTTATCCAATTGCTAACTTTTTCAACCATCCAATGGGGATTGAATCAATGTTGAACACTAAAGCTTTGCGAAGATTTGAGTAATTGAGTCCTAATACATACAAAATCTTGATCTGAGAAACAATTCCGGGTAACTAGCAGCGCAGGGTCTTGAGGTTCTGAAGGTCATCCAACACTTTGATTCTATAACTGATGAAAGGATAAGAGCTACTGTTTTATAGAACTTTAAGGTTGCAATAGCCAAATATTTTATTGTTTGAGATCTCTTTCTCTTTCATGATCAGGTCTGTATTTTCTTTTAGTGTAAAATTGTTTGAAGCTTCATTAGAATTGTGTCCATTTTACTGATAAGGTTAATGCTGTATCCTTTTTGAGGTTCAACAAGCCATGTTATCATCCCCCACCACTTCAATTCTGCCACCTGCACCAGCCCTGCTATCTAGACCTTCTCCCGTTCAGTGTTACCATGGCATCAACACACCCACCACATCAATTTCTAGTTGACATCAGATTTTGGTCTCATTTTGATAGTCGACTGAGAGTGAACTCATCACTCATAACTGCATTTCTTGGCAACTCAAATGCCGGATATATTTGATCTCATCCATCAATAGGCCTCTTGGAATCATTCCAGCAAATTCGGCTGAGCCATATGCTTGAAAAGGTTCAAGCTTAAAAATAGTCGTTCACAGGGCTAGTCTTGTGGCCAGTTTTCTCAGGTTTCAAGAGAAGAGCATTCCCAGGTAAGAATCACCAACTTTCACCATCTTCATTTTTTTTTTATCTTGATGCAACATTCATCTTGATATTTGAATCTGAAACTAATGTTATATTAATGACTGCTAAACCTTCTCTCTTCCAATTCATTTAGTAATGTACATGCTTCATTGGAATCAATGCATCATCAGGAGATGATAGCCACCCCGCACCTTCTTTATATTCACACACTGAAATCTCAGCCGCCCCAGTTCCTGTCATTGTCTTTGTTCCTGCTATATACAACATTTACATTCCCTTTGTTTTTGTAACATATGTGTTTTATTCTCTGCAATATATGCATCTACAACATACCAAACTTCACCTCTTCACCTGTAAGTACATTGCACTTCAATCTCTCAACTGGCTGCTACCTTGTCCATATACCTATATTTTCATTGTGGTTTGCTATCTATAGCCTCTATGCATCCCTCATTTGTCACCTGGCTGCACTATGCCTTTTCACTACATTCACCTATAGCTTCACTTACTGCATCACATAGTTTACATTTCCAGCTCCTATTACCTGTAGTTCCAGCTCCTCACTTGCCAACACCGTCCACTACACTGTTACACAGCACTTCCCACTATAAGTCTCCTGTACATTATCTTCACCTGCATATTCACCATACCACTACTATCTCACTTGTTGCATATACCCGTTATTTGCAGCACCTTCACATATCACCACCACATCCTCCCTGTATAAACATTTTACCTAACCCACTGTCTTTGCACAACATAATCCTCTTTCTCATTCCACACCACTGTCACTCACCCCATTGCAGCACCTTACACTCCCCCATTAACTGCATAGCCTCTCAACTCACCTCTACACTTCCACCTGAATTGCCACTTCATTCATATCTAGCTATAAGGTTAGCGGAGTTTTGCTGTAAGACTGTGATTCATCGGTTTGTATGTCAGTTTTTGGATAAGACAGGAAGCAGTTGGTATGCTAATTCAAAATCAGTATTTGATTTGCTGCAAAATGTATAGTTTTGATCCAATATTTCACATGATATCATTGTATATACCTTCTCAGGTAGATTTTCTTTAGCCTAAAGAGTAGCATGCATATATATTCATATATAGATCTTTTCATATTATAATATCTATTTTCTCATTAGTTTAGGATATGAAGCATGCATTTTAGCATCCATTTCCTCCTTAGTTTTATGCACTCAGATACATGATTTCTCATCAACATGATGTATTACATTTTTATTAGCATGAGGCATATGCATGAACATTTTATCACTTGATATTTGCAATGTCTTTCTATAGTTGTTTGTTGCCTTGTGCTAACTCAGTCTTTGCCGAAAAATATGGAAAACTTAGACTTCCTTTCGTAAATTAGGGATTTTATCATTTCCGTTTTATTTGAAGATTGTAATAATTAGATCAATGAGAATAGTTACATCTCCTGTCTTAGATTAGAATGTATGAGCATGTAAATAATACTTGTCTCATATTAATTTTCTTTTCCATTTCAAAAATTTCACATGATGGAACACGAATGGCACGCGCACCATTCTGATGAGAGGTGATTAAATCCTAAGTTGATGATTTGCATCAATGGCCATAGTCAGGGTGCGAACAAGACTTAGGGTTTTCATCTTTTATGGGATAATACTAGATCCACACTGGATCTTTTTCAAAAATCATCATATTTTCAAATATTTTTTCTTCTTTTATTAGAGTTTAACTTAAAATTAACTCAAGATATATATCAAATGGCCATAGTCAGGATATATTGAGAGTTAATTTCATTTTAAACTCTATAAAGGCATTAAAATGTGTTTTATTCTTCATGTGAATTTAAATATAGATTATTATATAATACATTCAATGACCATAGTCAGGAATGTATTATATCTTCAATCTTATTTCCATTCATTTAAAGAATTAAATATCTTTTTCAAAAACCAGATTTCAAATTCTTTTATTTTTTAGGATAATATCATATTTTCAATATTCTTGTGATAATTCTTCTAATACCTTCTTCATTTCTTAAATCAATTCTCATTTATAAATTCAACATTCTTTTTTTCTCAATTCTATCTCATTTTTAAATTCAAATTTCAATTTCAAAGTCCAATTTGACTTTGAAATTTCAAATTCATTTTACATTAAAAAAATCAATTTCTCGTTCAAATCGAATTTTAAAGTTCAATTCAACTTTGAAATTCCAAATTCATCTTCAGAATTCAAATTCAAATTCAAATTAACATTTCAGATCAAAATTCAAAGTTCAATTTAACTTTGCAATTTTCAAATTCATGTTCTGATTCAAAGTTTCAGTCTTTGTCCTTCCTTTCAAATTTCAAAAGTCAATTTAGATTTCTCAGATCCAACTCCATCCTGGATCTTAGACTTCGGATCCAATTCTATTTAGGATCCTAGAATTCAACTTCATTTTGGACCCTAGATTTTGAATCCAACCCCATCATTGGATTCCAGACTTCGGATCCAACTCTATCTAGGACTCTAAATTTTAGATCTAATTCTACTTTTCAAATCCCATCTTGGATTCTAGATCCAATTCCATCTCAGACTCCGGATTTAGGATCCGATTTCATTGTGGATTCCTAGTTTCACACCCAATTCTAAGTTCCAAATCCCATCTAGATTTCTTCCACCTTATCATTCTGATTTCAAATTTTCAATCTAGAGTTCCACTCTATCTTCAAATTCCCTCTTGACTCTCAATTCTAGAGTCCATATTCAACTTTCAATTCTTATTTCCTAAACTCCCTTCTTCAAATTCTGGTTCATTTCAGCTTTGATTATATCAAAACTTAAGATCTATTCTAAATCCTAAATTGGAAAATCTAAAACTTCTCGAAGTCCTTCGACTTTCAAAAACCATTTCTTCAGCATATTCTTCACAATTTCAAAATCATTTGAATAAAATATTCTAAATTCTTTTCAAAAAGAGCATACATCCTTTGCATTTACACAAGCATGATTCTTTGCGCATCCTCAGACTTAGAATAAATTCTTAGACAATATTTAGGGAAAGCAAAAGGCATAAATTCGATCCTTGGTTCGATTACCCCTGGCAAAGGCACCAGGAATGGTCGAACCTCGTACCAATGAGCGAGCCCCGTCTCCCAATTTTCCCATAAATATTTCAAAACGGAGGCGAGTAATCTTCTAAAAATATTTTTTAAAAATAAGGTCAAGTGAGACCTTCGCAAAAGAGTTCCTCTCTCTTCTTTCTTTTCTTTTCTCTTTTCTCTTCTTTTCTGGCTTTTATTTTCTCCTTTCCAAAAAGGAAAGAAATAGAGGCTAGAAAGGAAAAAGAGAAGAAAGAGAGAGAACACCAAGAGAGGAAAAATTTTGCGATGATCACACATCACTGATCTATCCACAGAATTCGCTTGAGAGTGCAGAAGTGCCACCCAAGCCAACTCTAGTTGTGCCTAAGCCAAAACCATGTGATAGTGGATAATATATTCAGTTGTTTACATAAAAAAAAAATCTAACTTTTAGAAATTGGTTGTGGTTTGAAGTCAATAGACTTATGTATATAGTTTCTCGCTGCCTATGTCTGCCTGAGTGGCGTGATGTTTATATATAATGGTGATACTTATGTAATAAACTGTATATAAGTAAAATAAAGTTTTACTTCCCTATATACATCAAGAAACTAAAACATGTGCTTGTGTGTGAATAGATAAATAGCTCCTACAACAAGGAGAACCATGTCGAGCAAGGAGTCTCATACACAATAATTCCTGCTAGAGACACTCAACAACCTGGTAACAACCATCTGTGAAACAAGGTCGGAACCAGTCACTTCTTGAAATGAGAACCCTGGAGGAATAACTTATGAGAAGTTCCTCAAGCTTGATCCACCAGTTTTCGTCAATAAAACTGATCTAGAGCTTGCAGAAAGTTGGATTGAGGAAACAGAGCATGCATTCATAGTATTGGGAGTACCAGAAGAGAAAAAAAACTAACTTCGGCATATATAGGCTGAAGGATAATGCACGAAAATGGTGGGATACCACTAAGATCATCCAGTCCTCACAACTTGAAGTCGTTCCTTGAGAGGACTTTCAGAGAACTTTTATGGATAACTACTTTCCATTTCATTCAAGAAATAAGAAAAAGATGAAATTTCTGGAATTGGAGCAAGGTGGTATGAGTCTGATCGACTATACCACAAAATTTCAAAATCTTGAACGATATTGCACCCAGTTATTCGACACTGACCAGGAAAGGGCTGATAAATATATAAATGGATTGCAAGGAGGGTTACGATCTCATGTGATAACCAGTATACCTCAAACATTCCAAGTTGTTGTGGTAGCATCTTCGAAGATTAGCGCGGACTGAGAGCGATCCAAAGGGGTCGTAGGAAAGAGACCGGTAACCAGTAATGGGAACAACAAGAGGATGTTCCTAGGTGGCCAAGAATCATGATTACCTTTTTATAAGAGGGATTTTCAGAAAAAGAACTTTACTTCACATGATGATAGAAGCCAATCAGCCTTACCAACAGTCTAATTTTCAATGCTCGCGGTGTAGCTCAGATCACCCCGAAGGAGTTTGTCCTCGCAATATGGGAGGTTGCCTATATTGCGACAAATCAAGGCATCATATAAGAGAATGTCCCAAGAAGGCCTCAGATCTTTAACGAAGAAATATGGGATCTGGAAAACCCTCTTAACAGACACAAGAATAATGACTATCGCTACCTAGGGCACAACAGAAACCTGTGGCAGGTCGTGTCTATGCGGTAACAACCAAACAACTAACGGGTAATGACTGTATCAAGGAATCTGAATACCTTGATAGATAGAGTCGTGATGGGTATAAAGCAATTGAAAGACAAGATCTAATGAATGCTTGAGATAAGAGGCTCATGACCTTGTGTACAGTCATCTGGAACGATATGTATCCTTGTTCTTTAAAGTAATTTTGGATTTGTCAAATCAAATTTTAAGTGCTTATGCCCAAAATTGATGGCTACAGACCCCATGATTGAGAAATTAAGTTTGCATAATTAGAACGTTAAAAGTCACTTAATAAAATAAATCATCAAGAAATTATTCCCAAGAAGAGTCTTGTGAGGTTTTACATATTCAAGATCAGATAGTCTAGCCAGGATGAGCCTGTGAGGATGTATAACTCTATGTGAGTGTACATGTTCCAAAACCAGTAGCTCAGCTAGTATGATTCTGTGAGGGTGTACTGATCCAATATCAGGTAAGTCTAACGAGGGCGAACCTGTGAGCAGGTACGTTTTCAATACCAAGTAGTCTGACAGGGAACTTATTCCAATGTGGTTAATTTTTAAAAGAATGATCTGTGTGTATGAAATAGTTACACAAGATGGTTATGTTGATAGCCAGTTGAAAGAACATCGATTCAACAAAACTGCCATTGTAGCAACATGAATTGAACTCAGATATGAATAGCATACCCTCATTGATCATGAATTATGATATGAGGTTGTGGTTGGAATAAAAGCGATGTCAAAATAGGTGGATAACATTATGAATTCAGAATATGAGAGAAATATCTAGAGCCGTTCATATAGTACTCTTAGCAGAATTTTGCAGATGAAATTCTTTTAAGTTGGTAATGATGTAAGATCCGCAATTTTTCAGACAACTTTTGAAAAAAATTCATGAGGCATTTCTAGGTGAAAATAAAAATTATACTCGAAATACAAAATAAATTGATTTCTATGAACCCGTTATACTTAGGATATTCGTATCTTCATAAATATATACTCAAATTGTTAGAGAGTCATAGCTTTTTTCCTGAATAAAATCAAGAGATTTGTATGAGCCAACTTTCTTAGTTACGTCAATACGAAGGGAATGTCGTACTCAAAATTTTTCAGAAAAAATCATCGAAAAGCCTAAAATTTTGTGGGACCCATAGAAATATTCCTCAAAAAATATTTGGTGGGACTTACAAAATATCCCATGAAATTTCCATGTGGGCTCCATACCCAGAAGGAACCTCTTGAAATTTCTCAAAAAGAAAGGGCAAGAAGGGGAAAGAAAGCATTAGAATTTTCTAGAAAAAGCTAGAAAAAGGGGCTTGCTTAGGGGCTAAGTAAGCTTGGCTATAAATAGCCTTGCTCCCGTTTAGAAAAAATTGCCAACCACCCCTTTTGCCTTCTCTCTTTCTCTCTCCTAAACCTCCCCTACCTAGCCTAGCCTGCCTGAATGGGTCTGAGCCTACTTGATCTGGTCCTAGCCTGCCTGACCTGGTCATTGCTCACCTAACCTGGTCCAAACCTAGTTAACTTGACTTGAACCTAGTTGGGTTTGAAGTCAAAGTCAAAGTCCATTTTGGTCCCAAACCTTGGTTTGATTTTCTGAACCCAGACCTTGCCTCCTTGGGCTAAGTCTGAACCTGTTGAACCCAGTTGACTTGGATCAAACCCAGTTTGGTTCAAACCACTTAGGTTGATGTAAACACCCCAAATTTTCCTCATCCATTTTGCAAACACACCCCCGTATAGTGCCAACACTGGTAGGTCAGTGTAGGAGTCCAACCCCAAGTTTGTGTCAGAAAACTATCATTTTACCTACTTTCATTAGGAAAATTACCATTTTACCCCTAGGTCATCCCAGACCTCAGTCTGTCGGAGTCAACCAGGCTCATTGGTCAGTTCAGAACAGTTAAAATATCAGTCATTTCAAGCTCATCTGAGCTCACAATGAACAGACCATTTTCATTTCTGAACATTATTGCCAAAATGGAATCATTTCTTTAGAAATGAGCTCATTTCTCACTCAAATCCAAGGCAATTGTCTTCGAGTCAGTCATTCACAGTCAGTCATATTCCCCATAGTCTAACTTGAGCTCATCAGGAGTTCGAGTGCTCAAGTTTCAGTTCAAAACCATTTCCATGTGTCTAGGAGCTCATTTTAGCCTGTTTCAGCTCTTTCAACTGAAATTGAGTTGAGTTCAGTCAGTTGAGCTAGTGTTTGAGCTTTGATTTTAGTTAATCTTAGTATTACTGACCTTTGTTCTAGCTCAAAGTCAGCTCAGATCCATAATTCACTTCACTCCAGTGACCATTCTGTACCATTTCTCTAAAAATGGCAGTATTTCTTGAAAATTTAGTCGAAGAGTCCAGTTAAGTCAGTATCTTGTCAGTCCAGTTGAGTTCTGAAACTCAAAAACCCAACTCAATCCAGTTCATTTCAGTTCAAATAAGTTCAAACCCCAATTTTTAGTGTCACTCTAGCTCGGTAGAGCCTGAAAACCATTTCTTCATCCATTTTGCAAATTTGATCAATTTTAACACTTTTTGAACTTGTACAACTACCAAACGGCATCTAACATCCAAAATTCTTCATTTAGTGTCTGCATTTTGCATATCAATTCATATCATTTCTCAGCATTTCATAACATTTCATCACATTTCATTTCATTTTTGAACTCCAGAACTCCAGTTTTATAAATTTCAATCCAGATCGAGTTTTAAAAGCTTTCAGAAATCAATTTCAAACCCTAGGTTTCTAAAATTGACATTTTTATCCCCTGGTAGTCTAAATTTAGAAATATTTTCTCAAGAAAAATAATCTGAATTGATTTCAAACTCAAAATTTTAATTTCTACACTGGATTTGCTTCGCAACGGGGTATTGAACTTCAAAATCCGAGCTCATTTCAAAAACTGCCAAATTTTATTAAGCATCTCAACCCTAAGTTGAGAATGAAAAAAACCTAAGTTTTCTTAGGGATCCAAAAAAGAAGAGAAACACTTATACGGCTGCCATCTTTTTTCTAACTCTTTCTCTCTCTCAGCCAAGGCAACCTCCCTTCCTTGACAACCTCCTTGTTGCATCCATTCCAACATCTTCAAGGCTACCCTACACCATTGTTGTTCAAGGTGACCCCATCATCTCCATTGCTCCAGCCGGCTGCACCTTTTTCACTTATTGCAAACAAGAACTCGAGCCATACCAACCTCTAGCCGGTTCCCCTTGTAGCATTAATTGGTTCCAGCTCCATCACCAAAGCTACTTCTTCCAAGCACCTCCATTCAGCTTCAACACTTGGTGGCAGCCCAACTACATCCAGCACCATATCCAAGCACATCTTCAAACTTCATCCATCCCTTCTATAGCCGGTGCTAGCTTTCCCAAGGTAAGAAAAAAAAAAGAAAGAGAAAAGTTTGTCTTCTATGTTAAGGCCATGTCGTGGAAAGGACCCATCCAACGGATGGATCAGATCCTACTACCAATAGTCAACATCAAAATTGATCATACCCCTGTAATTTCTATCTTATTTTCATTATCATGTAGTTTTATGTTGCATTTAGAGAAGTTTTTGATTTCATGAGTATTTAATGTTGTTTTATTGATATTTAATTTAGGTTTCATTTATGCGTCGAGTCCAATTATCATTTTATGAACATGCTTTCACTAAAAATTCCAAAAAAAAGTTATGATATATTTAATTGCATTTCTTTGTTTTCCTGTCAAAAATTTGATTCAATTTGGTTTCAGAAGCCTCTCAAACAAATCAGATCCCAAACTGGGATTTCATATTTCCAAAAACTTCAATTTCTGTTTTAGTAGACTTGTCGGCTTGAGATCCCCTAGATGGGAGATTCAATCTCCCCCTAAAAATTACAGTAAATTCACAACAGAATCTACTAATTGTCTGAAAATTTTGGGATATTTATAAACAGATTTGACCTTTGTCAAAAATCAATTTTCCTAGACCTCTAGGAAAACCTTGATTTTTTCCTTGTCAAGATATAGACCGATCTTAATGTGATGTGTCCATTCAATCCATAAGTTGTCTGTCAAAACTTTTAACATAAAAGTTGTTTCTAACCCATTACCCTATCATTTCCCAAAAATTGGGAATTTTTGCAATTGTTTAAGTATTTTTCTCAAAATTATCTTTTTTGTCTGACAGATTCTCACATCAAAAATTTCCAGAGATCTAGGTCTTTGATAACAGTGTGCTCATTTTCAAACCGTAACTCGATTCCTAATACTGTAAAAAGATGAAATTTGACTATGTTTGTCAGGGACATTTTCCCATCTGTCTGCTATTTTCCCCATATTTTCTCCCGAAACCTATCTGTTTGCCCCAAATACTAGAGTCGTCGGATTCTGATCTGACTTGCCGGAGCTGTATAGCTCCGACCATAGGTCAAAACTAGAATGAGTAAAAGGAAAAAATCCTTGCCGTACTGTTCTCTGTCACCCCATAAAATTTGGGATATTTTTATGGAAGTTTGATATCCTAAATTTCATTTAGAATCAACATTTTAGGCAAATTTTTATTTTTTTTTAGGATTTTAAATATTTTCCATATTAAGAAAATACAAAAAATTAGATTTTTGAGCTCCATTCTGTTTTTAGGGTTAGTCTAGGTGTCCATGCCAAATTTGGCTCAAATCCAAGTTCATTTGCTTTGGATTTCAGTTTATTTTTAAATTCAGAGAAGAAAATCAAGTTAAATTCAATATTTTATGATATTTTTGCCATTTTAGGGTTTTTATCATGTACATAAGCATATAAAATCCTATTAGAATTAATTTCAATATCATTTGTATTTCATATTTTCTATTTTTGCAAAATTTATTTCAGAAAACCCTGGTTTCAAGGCCATAGTCTTGTTATCAGGGGCATTTTGGTTATTTTGACCCAAATTTCGAAATTTCAAACTTCAATTTTCTAAATTTTCATGCATATAATCATATTTCATCATATTATGTTTGATTTATTTCATTTGATTTTCAAAATTCCAAATTTTATAAAAATTCTTTCAGAAAACCCTGATTTCAAGGTCATTAGGGGCATTTTGGTTATTTTGACCCCAATTTTGAATTTCCAAGTTTATTTTCAAAATTTATTCATTATTTCTCATGTTTATATCAAAGGGGGTATGAATTTGGGTTTATATCTGAATAATATCTGATAATTTCTAATATTTTCAGATAAAGTAAAAAAAACCTACATTTCTCTGCTAACATTGTTTTCTAGTTTTGTAGGAACATCCAAGAAGAAGACTTAGCTTTTATTCTTTTATTTCAATTCAATGTAATAATTTGGAATAAGAGTTACTTTTTTTCTTAGAATAGGACTGCATTGTATATAGTTTAATTCCTGCAAATTTTTAATATCTGATGTATCATTCATGCACATTTTCCAAAATCACTATGATTGACACGAATTGCACATGCACAAATTCTTATGGAGTTTATAAACTTGGTGGAATTCGTATTTATGGCCATAGTCATAGTCAAAATACGAAGAAAACCAAGATTTATGATCTTTATATTAGCCACATTCAACCTACAATCTTAGGCTAACTTAAAAAATGCACTGTATTTCTCAAAGTTTCAAAAGGATTTTCCCAAATCCTCAATGAAATATATTTCAAATTCATATTCATTCCTTCAATTTGCATCATTTTCAAATTCTTTTCCCAATTCTATTTCAAAAAAAACATTTTTCTCAAGAATTTCTAAGGCTTTCTCAGGATTTGATTTTCCAGAACTCTGAATTTTCAAGTGATTTCAAAGTATTTCCCAAGTTTCAAATTATGATTTTCCAAGATTTCACATTCTTAATTCTAAGTTTCCAATCTCAAAATCATTTTTCTCAGATTTCCCATTTTTCTGAGAATCCATTTTCCATTTCAAAAGTCATTTTCCAATGAACTTCCTGATTTTCTCAGAATTCTCAAATCTATTTCCTCAGAAAAGCAATCTAAATCTCAAAATTGATTTTTCAAAGTTCAAGTTTTCCTGAGAAATCATTTTTCAATGCAAATTTCTAATTTCTAATGAAGTTTAATGATTTTCCCAGGAATTTCATTTTCAAGCACTTTTCCAGTCATTTTCCAAATGCATTTCAATTTTCCAAGCAAACATCATATGTCTCAAACTTGCATCTTTTCAAAATTCCATAGCACATGCCTGATTCTCTGTGCATTCTAGGAAAATAGAGCATAATTTAGATAATTTAACTTAATCAAAGCACACATTTGATCATTGGTTCAATTACCCCTGGTAAAGGCGCCAGGAACGGTTGAACCTCATACCGACAAGCGGATCCCATTGCACAAAATTTTTTCGCAAATTTTCAAAATGGAGGCGAGTAATTTTCAAAACCAATTTTCAAAAGAGAAGGATCGTTCCTCTCTCGCAGTTTGACTCGCAGGATCGTTCCTCTCTCGCAAGAGAAGGGAAAAAATTTGCGATGATAACAAGTTTGGCGACCGTGATGGGATCTGTCTTCGCCTGATCAATTTTGTGCTTTGACTTAGCTCAATTATCAAAATTGTGTTCTATGGAATGTCAGCTTTTAATTTATGATATCATGTGAACCTAGGAGCCTAGACTTCAACCTAGTTGACATGGATTTCATATAGACTAGGCTTGGTTTGGTAGGTCCAATTGAGGAGAACTATTCATGCTCACTTAGACTTAGGTCTAAAATACAACACTCCTCAATCTAGGAATTGTATGAAAACAATGCTTGCTTCTTCAAATATTTCAAAATTCTATCTCTTTAGGACTTAGCGCCCTCTGTTTGTCTGCATGTGATCATTTTTTAAAAACCACCTCACCTATGTCTACCCGATCATCACATTGCTATGCTTTCTTCCAGAACCATAGTTCAGGACAAAGCCTCACAACTGGGCCACTTATTTGGGCTAACGCCCCCCTGCCACGTACCAAGGGCCATAGTCCAACGTATATCGGCAGGTGCTCAAGGATGTTGGGAAAACACAAGCCTAGAACCGAAGATGAATTTTTATGCCACGTACATCGAGCCTCGGTTCGAGTATATCGGCATAGCATGATTGGACACAGTTGATTTAAGCCTAGAGTCAGGATTAGGGTCCTACAACTCTTTCAAAATTGATGCATTTAAAGTCAGCTTCTTAGGGAATGTTGTATGTGCATAATTGTTTGTGCAGAATGTGATTGAATGCATTCTTCTTTTATTTCTTAATTCCCTTTTATTTGCCTTTTACATCATTTTCTAAATTTCATCTATTTTCCCAACAGTTATTTCAAAACCTTGGATGATTTTCAAAACCTCATATTTTTCCTCAAAAAGTCCAGGCGATTTCCCGTTTCCTACCTTTCCTCCGGACCTCGAATTTCCAACCTTATTTTGATTCTGCCTGCAATTTTTCAATGTTCAAATCTTGTCAAACTTTTTTTCTCCATGTCTGCCAGATTTTTGTCTCTTTTCGAGTCCTTAGACATCTCTTGTATCATCTCTATTTCTCTTAAAAATTCTTCAGTCTAAACCATTCCTTTACTCTGCAGAAAGCATTGGCATTTTTCACCGTGGTTCAAACAAGGCCGGGAAAGAGAACAACACCAAGCAGTGTCAAAGAGATGAGTTCTCCGAGGCAAGTCAAGAAGCAGGACCAGACAAGTGAAGATGACATTGATCCAGTCATGTACAAGATGTTTCAAAAAATGATGACAAAAATGCTATTAGAGCTACCAGAGTCAAGCACTAGAAAGGAACCAGCCAAGCAGAATGATCGACCTCTCTAGTCCATTCCCCAGCATAAAGGGAAAGAGCAGGAAAAACCAAAACACAAAGACTGGAGCGCTAATCGAAAGTTCACCCCTCTGGATCAGAAGCTCGAAACTGTTTTAGAAAATTTGCTCGCAAAAGGCATGATTCATTTACCAAAGGTCGTCAATCCTCCGACAATCATGGGTAGATTCAAAGAACAATTTTGCAAGTTTCACCATGCAATAGGACACGATACAGAAAATTGTTTTGTCCTCAAGAACATTGTCCAGGATTGCATTGATATGGATATTCTGGGGAAAAGCAAAATAGAAAACCAGCCGGCTATCCTGCTCTCAGTAGAAAACAAGCAGTCAAAAGAAGCCAAAGCATGAAGGTTGGGAGCGTGACCGCAAGCTCACTCCTCTAGATCAACCCCTCGAAAAGATCCTTGAATACATGTTGAGCAAAGAAATGGTTAAACTTCCAAGAATTGCTAATCCTCCGGTCGCCCTAGGGAAATGGAAAGATTGCTTCTACAAATTCCATTGAGCTACGGAGCATGATATTGAGCGATGCTTCATCTTCAAAAATATCGTTTAAGACTGTGTTGACAAGAATCTCCCTATTAAAGAGGAAGACCAGACGACCGTTCTGACCGAGCCTTTCCATGATCATTTATGAAGATGACAAATGCCAATGCTTTCTAATTTCCATCATTTCTGCTTTTTGCTTCTCTGAATAAATGCAGTCTCCAGTTGCTTTCTTTAAATTTGTCATCCTTCCTCCAAAACATCAATAAAATCATTAGTTTCCCTTATATTTGAAGGTCATTTTCTTCATAATGTTATTTTCTGAACTCTCATGCAATATGCCCTTTGTGATGAATGCTTTTCCCTGAAAAAATTCTTCCTGCCTTCCTTCTCAGATAATCTACCAAGTTCACAAGGAAGCTCATTACCAATTATGCATTACTTTGTTATATTCCTTCAAAAATGTTTTTTTCTTCATGGTTGACGACCTCGCTTAGGTAACAAGGTATATCTCGGTTGTTTATTTCCTCTTATGGAATAACAACGCAGTTGTCGCAATTTTAACAATAATCCCATCCCTGGTAAAGGGATATCCTTCAAGTTGTCAACCCAATTTTAGATCTTCATCCAATATTTTCCTTCTATTCTCCAAGTCATTGCCTTCAAGAATTTTCCCTCATTCTAATCATCCCATTTGTCTTACTGAGAGTTTTGGCATCGTGGAATGGTTCAGATCAAATCCAGGAAGAAAACAACATCCCTTCAACACCCTAACAGTAGCAGCGAGTAAGAGATGGATTCTCCGCGATCTGCTAGGAACCAAAGTCAACAAGCCAATGATGATGTTGATCCCCAAATGTATGCCATGTTTCAAAATATGATGAATAAGATGATGGCAGAGCAAGCAGGGGCCAGTTTCGATAACATTCCTACCAAGAAAAAGATCAAGGGTCGAACATTGAAGAAACAACTGAAGATATCCAAGAAGCGTATCCAACATGAGGATACATCTGATAAAGCAGAATCAGGAGGTGGCACCGATGAAGAGTGTGAGGCTCAACAAGCTTTTCAGAAGATGACACAAGGGCAGGGGTTAGCCAATAAGCTAAAAGATCAGTCTGCTAATAACTCTGACCAGTCACAACTTAGAGACATGGTCAAAATGGTTAAGGATCTGCAAGCCTACGACAAAGGGCAAAAGGATTTTCACAAGTGAAGATTTCTATGATGGTTTAGATGGGGATGATAGCCTAGAAGATCTCCCCCGTAAATTTGTCAAATTTGATGGGACTGGCAATCCCAAGGCTCACCTGACTATGTTTTTTGCAGAATGCAATAGATTCAAGAGAGACAATCGTGCTTTGTTCATATGTTTTCCTCACAGTCTGGAGGGCACTGCCGCCAAGTGGTACTCAGAACACATCAATCCCATCGAGTTGAAGGAATTCGATAAAGTGGTCAATCTGTTCATTGAACGATTCCTTTTCAACACCGAAGCGCTACCAACGCTGAACCATCTCTACAATACAAAGCAAAGAGATAATGAGAAAGCCAGAAACTTCATCCGCAGATGGAGGGGCACTTGCAATAAAATGAGAAATCCCACCTTAGAGGAGCACGCACTCCAGATTATTCTGAAGAAATTTTCACAACCTTTGAGAGGTCTTATGATGTCTTCTTTCAAATCGTTGTAATTTTGAAAAGATTTTTATATGAAAAACATGTGAAAACCAGACATCAAATAATAAAAACCGGTTCTCACTAGTGGATGAGACCGGGTCGAACTCAGGGAACGGGAATATTTCGTATTCAAGTACACAAATCTAAACTAACCTTTATTGCCGAATTATTGAAATGTAAAATGTTCAAGAAAAGTAAAAACAACTAACTATTACAACAAATGAATACCCTTCGCAGAGGGCGTAAAGTACAATATTTACAAACCCAATTAAATTCCTAATTCTAAACTGAAAAGTAAAAAATAAGCTTCTACTCTTTTCTTCCTCGTGTCACATTATCGCTTCAGCTCCACTCCTGTGCTATCCTGCACAAATCAAACGAACACAAGCAGTATACGAGATAGAAGTAGAAATTATACTAAACTAGCTAAATGCTAAAAATACGAAGGAAATTATGCAAGAAATCTAAATGACAATAACGAGGTAAACCTAATGACAATTACCTAAATAATTCTAAGACTAAAGGTAATATTAAAAACAACTAATTACTCACTTACAACTAAGTAAATTTTATGATCTAATATTGAGGAAGCTATTTTACTTTACTAATCAATCACTCTAACAATTCCTAGTTACTTAACTAATTCAAACAAGCTTACTTTACTAAACCTGAACAAATTTATACACTAACAGCTCACTATTTATTTCATTAAGCAATTTTATTCAACTAAGTAATTAAAAGTACAAATGACTTGTATTACTCAAATCTATCAACAACTAATAGCTAATCTATTCAATTAACTAACAATTAACAACTCAATGATCTAATCATATCAATTAACACACATCATTTGATCAGTAATAGACTCAGTAATTTGTTGATTTGAATTAAGAATTTTATACGCAGCACTTTGCTGGAAAGTATTAAACCATTATAAGACTGATTTAAAAATCAGTAACTCTCGGATCCATACATCTGATCAATCATCCCAAACAATACTGGTTGAAATTCTAGACAACAACTACTAGAAGATGAGCTAAGACAACAATGTAAAAACAACCAAACTCAGTAAAATATCAAACTGATCCAAAGATCAGTAGCTTGTTACTCTTGATCCAGTGATTAGAAATCAACCAAAATGTTTGAACAACATTTATCTTTTATTAACCCAACCTTTTCCAGAATTCAAATAATCAACCAGAATCGCCAAACTTCAGGTGGCACTTTGATCAGAGATCAGTAACATCTGATCCACAAATTTCAGACATTCACTTGGTAATTGAAAAATCAGATAGTCAATTGATGAATCAGTAGACACTCAATCGGATTTTAAACAATCGCTCGCCGGAAAAAATTTTAAACAGCAATCCACCACCGGAAACGCAGTAAACATCCGGCCATCATACAGAAATCCATCCAGATCTCTGGTGATCTCTTTCTCTGATGTAAAAAAAACATGATGATCAGTTAAAAACAAAACAATAAAAGGGATCCAAATATCTGATTGAGTGGAGTCAGAAATTTAGTTGATCGGATTATGTTATTTTCACCACCAAACACAAATGCTACTCCTTCAAATGCAGATGATAATTGATCAAATGATCGATTATCTCTCAGATACTCAGCTCTGTTGCTGGAAAATACTCAATCAATTTCTGGAAAAACAAATCAATTATCGAGATGCTCAAAGTTATTGTAATGAAAATTGAAAAGTAAATGATGTTGTGTGTGAATTGAATCGCAATCTAACCCTTTTTGAAGCAAAATACAGCAGAACAAAACATCTTGCAGAAAATAAATAAATTCTAAAACACAGGATTAAACAAAATTTAATCAAACATTTTTTTAATTTTGATTTTAAGTAGCCGATCAACTACTGTAATTAACAATGGAGTAGAAAAAGGGATTTAGGAAAAGAAGATTAGGAAGAGAGAAGAAGATGCAGAGGAAGAAGAAGAAGAAGAAGAAGAACTGAAAAACTCACCGTGCTTTGAGAGGGGTTAGAAAAGAATTGGCCGGCCTCCTCCCGTACGCCGTCGCCGTTGCTGGAAATCTCTCCACCGGAAAACAGGGAAGAAGAGAGAAAGAGGGAGAAGGGGAAGAAGAGATCAGGAGAAGTGGAGAGGAAGGAGAAGAAGAGAGGGCTGTGGCTCAGGAAGGGGGAGACGACTGAAATATTTTTGTTTTTGGGTTTTTAAAACAATTCAAACCGGTTCACCGGTTTGTAACAGTTTTTATTTTGAAATGCAAACCGGTTAAATCGGTTTGTGTTTATTTTTTTCAGTTTTCAAAAATCAAAAACTATGTAAACCATTTTATTATAAAGTTTTCAAAAAAAAACAAAACTTATTTATAAAAAAAACTCAAAAACTATTCTAACTATTCTAAAAAAAACAAACATTTAAAATGATTTTATTAACAATATAAAACTATTTTCTCTATTTTTTTTATTTTATATTTTTTTTATTTTTAATTGAAAACTAAAACTAAACTACTATGACTATAACAAAAACTAAAATATGCATAAAAATGTAAAATAAAACTATTTTTCATGCATTTTTTATTTTTAAATCATTTTAGCACATTTACTCGAAAACTAATATAAAATTGGGTTTTTGAAACATTATTTTATAAAATCATGCATATTTTAATGTTAATTAACCTTGGATTATATGCATGATCAAATACCCCCATGCTTATGTTTTGCTAGTCCTCGAGCAAACTAGAAAAATGCAAGAAATCAAACTATCACCTAACTCACTTTCGTAGGAATCACGGTTGCATTTAGCTCATGCAACAAGCCCTTTCAACCCCTGGGTTACCCCAGTGGACGAGTAAGGTCTCGTGAGGGTTTGCAGTGATGCTACCCACAAACATCTCTGTCATGTATACAAAATATTACACATCCTCATAAGCAGTAGGTAATCAAAGACTTTATTTTCACAAATATTTCCTGTTATTTCAAAATCACAATATAATTAGAGTCTACCACCACAGAAAAAGAATTTCTTTCACTTTTCTAAATATCACAATTATTTATGTTTTATTCTTAGAAAATCCAATAAAAACATATTATTATTTACTTATCCTCACTCATATGTTTTCTACACAGGTTTTCTCAATCACACTTCTAAGCATTGAACTTTTCTTTCTTTTTAAGCTCTTTTCTCTTTTTTTTTCTTTTCACGCTTTTTTTTTTTTGCGCACTTATTTTTCTCTTATAGCTTGCGTGTGGTCTGCTTTTATGCCTTGTGCAATGTCAATATCTTCTATACTTTTTCAATACATACCAAAAGATATCAACTAAGACATAAAAGTGACTTCCTTCATTCACCTTTATAACATGAGAGTCAAACATTTCAACTTGTATATGTTCTCAGTTACTTAGGATCACGAAGTTTTCCACTCTCCTTTTCGAAAATGGAATTAAAAGTTTCAACTTACATCTAAGTTCCATCTACTAAGGATTGTGAAATTATCCAAACAACCTAACGCATGCTTTTTCTCACTTTTTGAGCTCATTTTTACGCTTTTGTTCATTTGCTTAGTTTTTCAAAAATAGAACTGTGCATATTCATATTTATGATTCAAAATAAATTCTAACATGTATCTATCATCATTTCTTTGAAATCCACATAAACAACCATAATTTTTAGATCTATGTTAGAAAATTTTTTCGTGGGGCTTAAAAATCTTCTAAAAACATCAGATTTGAAATAACATTCATATAAGTTCAAACTCTTTCTTTAAAAATCTACTTTTCAAGAGAGATGTGTAAACATGTGAAAGAACGTAAACAAAAATATCAAGGTGTGCAAACTACACCCTCCCCCATGCTTGAATGACACTGTCCCAGTGACACTCCCCCATGCTTATATGAAACTAAGTGAATGCACATAAGAGGAAATAAATGAGGGAAAAGAGTAGAATAACCTGACATGAATTAAAAATGCATGTTCTATGAATATAATAAATGCAATGTATACATGACAAAACATGAAAACCATGAATGAAACAAAAAGAACATGAAAAACTCATGAATAAAACGAAAAAGTAAAAACAAAATAAAATCTATAAATTCTAAGCAAATCTAATAATATACAAGATATGGGTTACCTCCCATCAAGCACTAAGTTTCACGTCCCCAGCCAGACGGATCCCTGGAAAAACCCTTCATCGTCCATGAGATCAATGGACATGAAGTCAGACTCAATCAGGCTCTCTATGAAAAATAGTGTCATCTGTGACACTGCGCACTATGTTCCCATCCTGTCTACCTCTAAATGGCTTGAAGTGCCTGATCCAACTCAACTCACCTATCTGATTTTCACGTAATTTTAGGTGATCCTCTTCTAGTGATTCCTTATCCTCCTCATGAGGTGGATCACTCAATAACCAAGCATATTCTGCTTCTACGAGGTCTTGAATGACATCAACATCGAAAGAAGCCTCCTCAACAGCAGGCCCCATAGCAACACAAAAAATGTTTAGCCGCATCTTCCTATTTCCGAATGACACATCCATCGCACCAGTGCGGCAATTAATGCACGCGTTGGCGGTAGCTAGGAAGGGGCGACCAAGAATAATAGGAGTCTGCTGTGGGCTATCAACTCCCTCCATATCTAATATCACGAAGTCGACAGGGAAATAACAATCCTCCACCTTGACTAAAACATCTTCAAGTATCCCTCTTGGGACCTTGATAGATCTATCTGCAAGCTGAAGAGTCATAGGTGTAGGTTTCATCTCTTTCAATCTAAATTGGTCATAAAAGAAACCCGACAAGATGTTAACACTTGCCCCAAGGTCGAGCAATGCACGCCCAACAGTGATCTTTCCTATGACACATGAGATGATAGGAGTCCCTGGGTCTTTGAGCTTAGGTGGGGTTTGATGTTGCAATACTGCGCTCACTTGCCCGGTTAAATAAATCTTTTTCTGCACATGGGACATCGACTTCCTTTTCTGCGTACAAAGTTCTTTGAGGAACTTTGCATATGCAGGGACCTGATGAATAGCATCTAGTAAGGGGAGGTTTATCTGAACGTGCTTGAATATCTCAAGCATCTCTTGCATGTTCACTCCGGACTTACCTAATGCTCTCGGCCTCTCTAACGCCTCAGGAAAGGGGGCTTTGGGAATGTAGGATGGTGAAGGCTCAGATGGAAGAACCTTCTCGCTTTCCTGACGTAAAACATTAGGGACAGACTGCTTCTCGCTTATCTTCTCTCTCTCTTCTGCAGCCTCCCTCGCTTGGTACTGCTTCCCACTCCTAAGGGTTACTACTTGAGCTTGCTCTTTATGTGCATCGGTCATATGCAAGCTACGCATGGGTTCCTTTCCCTTAGGGTTGACAATAGGCTGGCTAGGCAATGTCCCCTCACTTCGCCTGCTAAGTGCTTCGGCAAGCTGCCCCATTTGAGTCTCTAATTTTGCAATAGACTGGGTATGTGAGCTCAAAGTTTGCAAAATCTTATCCTCAAAAGACTGACTATGCAAAGGCTCATGAGACTGGGGATGAGTATAAACAGGTTGGACTGGGGGATAATTGGATCTTTGAAATCCAGGCGCATAACCGCCTTGACTTGGTTGACTCTGGGAAGGGTTGGGGGGGTGGATCTGTGAGTTGCGCCATGAGAAATTGGGATGATTTCGCCAGCCCGGGTTATAAGTGTTGGAAAATGGATTAGGTACGGGCCTAGCGAAGTTTTGAGCCATCTGAGTTTGCTCTTGGACAAACTCAGGATATTGTGGCGCAACTGGGCACTCGAAGACATGGTGTGCAGGACTCGCACACAACGCGCACACCTGCATGGCAGGGGAGGGACCCAACAAGAACTGATCTAATTTCTGGGACAGTTGGTCTACCTTGTTGCTCAACTCAAGGTTCATCCTTAACTCGAAAATACCTGCCTTCTTAATGCTATCCTGTGCAGGTGCAGCCCTATCGAACCGTGAGGCTGTCGCATGGTGCATTGAATTCTCGCTCAATGTCTCAAAAAACGACCATGCTTCATCCTCACTTTTGAGCATAAATGTGCCCCCACACGCGGCATCCACCATTTGACGGTTCTTTTCAGTAAGACCGTCATAGAAATATTGCACCAGTTGCCAGCGAGGCACCTGGTGGTGGGGACACTTGCGGAGAAGATCTTTCAATCTCTCCCATGACTCATGAAACTGTTCTCCCTCAATTTGGGAAAAACTGGTTATCGCTTTACGAAACTGGTTTGTTTTACCAATTGGAAAATATTTCTTTAAAAATTCTCTTTGCATATGTTCCCAAGTGGTAATTCGAACAATATCTAATGATTTTAACCAACTCTTCTCTTTGTCCTTCAGAGAGAAGGGGAACAGGGTCAACCTCATTGCGTCATCTCCAAAGTTGTTGATTCGCACTGTCGAGTAAATCTCTAGAAATTCATCGAGATGACGATATGGGTCTTCATTGCTAAGGCCATAAAATGAAGGTAGCATCTGGATCACACTGGCCTTTATCTCAAAATGGTTTGCTCCTACATCAGGTCTTGTGATGCAGGAGGCGGGAGTGTAAGTGTTGGGCATGAAATACTCCCTCAGAGGATGAGTAATCTGCTGATTCTCAGCCATGGTTGCAGATCTCTGGGCTCGCCTAATAAGGGACTCGGGGTCCTCAATCGGCTCTACCAGCTCAGGGTCAAGTGAGCATCGCCCTTGTATACACCTCAGAGTAGACCGATGTAGCACACGTCTTAACTTGGGTTTTCTACCTAACTAACGCACTAAGCGGCCAAACCACGCAAACCACAAAGCGAGTAAACTAAAAACAATACAAACTAAACAAACACCACGCAGTTACACATAACAGAGATTATGCATAAGAAATATGAAATTTATGTGTACGGTACCAATCGTACACAGTCACCTCTAAGAGGATCCTAGTAGGTAGGCTGTGCAGAAAAGTAAGCTCGTCTCTAAGATATGCACATACGTGGTTCTAAACCTAAATGCAAACAAACACTAGGCAATAAAGTGAATACTAATATTACGCTGTTCCCCGGCAACGGCGCCAAAAATTTGATGTCTTCTTTCAAATCGTTGTAATTTTGAAAAGATTTTTATATGAAAAACATGTGAAAACCAGACATCAAATAATAAAAACCGGTTCTCACTAGTGGATGAGATCGGGTCGAACTCAGGGAACGGGAATATTTTGTATTCAAGTACACAAATCTAAACTAACCTTTATTGCCGAATTATTGAAATGTAAAATGTTAAAGAAAGGTAAAAACAACTAACTATTACAACAAATGAATACCCTTCGTAGAGGGCGTAAAGTGCAATATTTACAAACCCAATTAAATTCCTAATTCTAAACTGAAAAGTAAAAAATAAGCTTCTACTCTTTTCTTCCTCGTGTCATGTTATCGCTTCAGCTCCACTCCTGTGCTATCCTGCACAAATCAAACGAACACAAGCAGTATACGAGATAGAAGTAGAAATTATACTAAACTAGCTAAATGCTAAAAATACGAAGGAAATTATGCAAAAAATCTAAATGACAATAACGAGGTAAACCTAATGACAATTACCTAAATAATTCTAAGACTAAAGGTAATATTAAAAACAACTAATTACTCACTTACAACTAAGTAAATTTTAATATCTAATATTGAGGAAGCTATTTTACTTTACTAATCAATCACTCTAACAATTCCTAGTTACTTAACTAATTCAAACAAGCTTACTTTACTAAACCTGAACAAATTTATACACTAACAGCTCACTATTTATTTCATTAAGCAATTTTATTCAACTAAGTAATTAAAAGTACAAATGACTTGTATTACTCAAATCTGTCAACAACTAATAGCTAATCTATTCAATTAACTAACAATTAACAACTCAATGATCTAATCATATCAATTAACACGCATCATTTGATCAGTAATAGACTCAGTAATTTGTTGATTTGAATTAAGAATTTTATACGCAGCACTTTGCTGGAAAGTATTAAACCATTATAAGACTGATTTAAAAATCAGTAACTCTCAGATCCATACATCTGATCAATCATCCCAAACAATACTGGTTAAAATTCTAGACAGCAACTACTGGAAGATGAGCTAAGACAACAATGTAAAAACAACCAAACTCAGTAAAATATCAAACTGATCCAAAGATCAGTAGCTTGTTACTCTTGATCCAGTGATTAGAAATCAACCAAAATGTTTGAACAACATTTATCTTTTATTAACCCAACCTTTTCCAGAATTCAAATAATCAACCAGAATCGCCAAACTTCAGGTGGCACTTTGATCAGAGATCAGTAACATCTGATCCACAAATTTCAGACATTCACTTGGTAATTGAAAAATCAGATAGTCAATTGATGAATCAGTAGACACTCAATCGGATTTTAAACAATCGCTCGCCGGAAAAAATTTTAAACAGCAATCCACCACCGGAAACGCAGTAAACATCCGGCCATCATACAGAAATCCATCCAGATCTCTGGTGATCTCTTTCTCTGATGTAAAAAAAACATGATGATCAGTTAAAAACAAAACAATAAAAGGGATCCAAATATCTGATTGAGTGGAGTCAGAAATTTAGTTGATCGGATTATGTTATTTTCACCACCAAACACAAATGCTACTCCTTCAAATGCAGATGATAATTGATCAAATGATCGATTATCTCTCAGATACTCAGCTCTGTTGCTGGAAAATACTCAATCAATTTCTGGAAAAACAAATCAATTATCGAGATGCTCAAAGTTATTGTAATGAAAATTGAAAAGTAAATGATGTTGTGTGTGAATTGAATCGCAATCTAACCCTTTTTGAAGCAAAATACAGCAGAACAAAACATCTTGCAGAAAAAAAATAAATTCTAAAACACAGGATTAAACGAAATTTAATCAAACATTTTTTTAATTTTGATTTTAAGTAACCGATCAACTACTGTAATTAACAATGGAGTAGAAAAAGGGATTTAGGAAAAGAAGATTAGGAAGAGAGAAGAAGATGCAGAGGAAGAAGAAGAAGAAGAAGAACTGAAAAACTCACCGTGCTTTGAGAGGGGTTAGAAAAGAAGTGGCCGGCCTCCTCCCGTACGCCGTCGCCGTTGCTGGAAATCTCTCCACCGGAAAACAGGGAAGAAGAGAGAAAGAGGGAGAAGGGGAAGAAGAGATCAGGAGAAGTGGAGAGGAAGGAGAAGAAGAGAGGGCTGTGGCTCAGGAAGGGGGAGACGACTGAAATATTTTCTTTTTTGGGTTTTTAAAACAATTCAAACCGGTTCACCGGTTTGTAACAGTTTTTATTTTGAAATGCAAACCGGTTAAACCGGTTTGTGTTTATTTTTTTCAGTTTTCAAAAATAAAAAACTATGTAAACCATTTTATTATAAAGTTTTAAAAAAAAAACAAAACTTATTTATAAAAAAAACTCAAAAACTATTCTAACTATTCTAAAAAAAACAAACATTTAAAATGATTTTATTAACAATATAAAACTATTTTCTCTATTTTTTTTATTTTATATTTTTTTATTTTTAATTGAAAACTAAAACTAAACTACTATGACTATAACAAAAACTAAAATATGTATAAAAATGTAAAATAAAACTATTTTTCATGCATTTTTTATTTTTAAATCATTTTAGCACATTTACTCGAAAACTAATATAAAATTGGGTTTTTGAAACATTATTTTATAAAATCATGCATATTTTAATGTTAATTAACCCTGAATTATATGCATGATCATCTTATCTCCACCTCGCCTTCCAAATCTTTCATTGAGCTTACTGAATGAGCCAAGTGGCTTGAGATAGGAATAGAGAATGGGGTCTATGATGGCATCACCCTCATTAAGAATAATCAAGATTCAAAGAAGAAGAAAATTTTCACCTTCTCTGCCAATGTCAGCCGCAGCGACTACAAAAATAGCAAGAGCAATCATGTAGGTCAGAAAGAAAAGTCTTCAAAGAAGAATAAAAAATTAAGTCAGCAGAAAGAAAAGATAAAACGGGATGGTTGGGGTGATGATCGTCAGTTTACTCCTCTTGAGCAACCTCTCGATGAAATCCTCGAATATATGTTGACCAAAGAAATGGTAAAGCTCCTTGGTGTGAGTTTTATGAAAACCCTTTTTAAAACAATATTTTTAATGAAAATCCAGTGAAAGCCAGACACCAAAAATATAAAAACCGGCTCGCACAAGTGGTGGAGTCCGGGTCGATCTCAGGGAACGGAAAATACTTCGTATTCAAACACACAATCTAACTACTCTTTATTGCCAAAATAAAAAGAATTAATTAAATAATTAACTACGAGAGTACGGCCCTACGCTGAGGGCTTAAACAAAATAAATAAATGGTTTTATTACAACCCAATGAATTGAATAAAATAAAATAAAAGCCTAGTCTAAAGAGAAAAACATGAGTCTTCAGTGCTTAAGGCTTGGTGGTCCCTTTCTGTCCCTTCCAGGTTAAACACTTTGGTATGGTTTGATTCAGGGTCCTCTGAGGGCTCACTTGAGGGCACAAAAGATGATCTCTTCGCACATCCAACGCTTCCCTGCAAAACAGAAATCAAGCAAACGCAGCAGCACTAATAGAAGTAAAACAATTCTAAGTAAAAAAAAAAACACTACAAACAGATCTGAACTACTCTAGCAAACCACTGCAAGATGAAATAGCATAACCAATTGCTAATCTAGAACACGAACGAGATTAACTAATCATGGAACAACTAGTAAACACTACTCTACTTTCAAAAATCAAATGTGACACTTACTAAAATAAAATGACTAAAACAAATTGCTAATACTAACACAAATGATTACATGACATGAACTAATGAAATAGCTAACTATTATGTTAATTAATGTGATCAGCCTAATGAATTCAATACAGCCACTAAAATGAATAACTATAACAAATAATTGTGGATGAAGTCAAGCACAGCTAGTAAGACAGTTAATATCTAAGGAAATAATAACTAATGCACTTACTAACCTAAAGCAACCAACATCTAATACACTCAATACTAAACAGCAAACACAACGAAAATATTCAAACTCAATAACTTAACCTATACTAGCTTGACCTATATAAAAATTGCATAAACATGAATCAGCTTAGCTATATGCACTTTTAACGTTAACAAATAATTGCTGCTGAAACAAGGCACACTAACTTAAATAAAAGGAAGAGATGCTGAATGAAAACTAAAAACATTGACCTAAGTAACACAACGGCTGAACCTAAGTACTTGAAACATGCTGCCAAAAAAAACAAAAGATGCTACGTTAGTATTAACTCTAATCTAACATATGATATTCTACTACAAGCATTAATACTAATGAACAATAAAAACAATAGTACCTGTGTAATGCAATAAAATAAAGACTCTAACTACCTACAGCAAATTGAAGTCATTTCAGGTATGCACAGCAACGTCATTTTTTTTTCACAGCGTGAAATGCTGTGTATTTTTTCTTTCTTTTGTATATTTTTTATTTTATTTTTTTACTGCAGACAACTAAAATCCAAGAAACCGTGTAACCTACAACCCTAAAGAACACAATAAAACGAACAGTCTAATACAGAATTCAGGATACGATTTTATTTTTTTCTTTTCAGCACAAAATAAAAAAATTAAGAAACTATTCTGAACACATAAAAAGAAGTGGAGAGAAGGAGAAGGACTTACCAAATAGTTCGGCTGGACTGGTTGAGAAAAGAGGGGTCTCTCCCGTATCAGATCATCATGCTACTCCCTTGTGCTGAAAGAAGACGAAGGAGAAGAAGCCGACGAGAAGGAAGAGAGAAGGAAAAGAAGAAGAAGAAGAAGAAGAAGAAGAAGAGTCGGCTGGTAGTGAGAAGGGGAAGAGAGAGAGAGAGAGAGAGAGGGAGAGAGAGAGAGAGAGAGGGAGGCGTACAATCCACCAGGGAAAAGACGCCTCTCCTTTGCTTATGTTTCTTATTTATAATATAATATTAGGTTAAAGCAAATTTTTCAACACAAGTCCAATATTTTCAATAATTTTCAAAAAGACCCCCTTTAGTAAAACCTGTTTTATTGTCTAAAAAGAAAACTTCCTAAACTAATTAAAAAATTATAAATTAGCTAATACAAACCTAAGCTAGCTAATCTATGATTAAAACATTCTAACTATAATAGAAACACTAAAAAAATATATATATGTGTAGGGAAAGCTTTGAAAAATACGATTTTCTGATAAAATTCAATTCAATGCAATTTCTCAGAACTAACAATAAAAATGGATTTTTAGAGCGATTTTAACACGGATCATGCATAAATAATGATTAATAAAATGCAAATATTATGCATGATCAAATACCCCCATGCTTATCGTTTGCTAGTCCTCGAGCAAACTGAAGCAAAAACAAAAATACTAAACTAGATACACAATAAATACCTAACTCACTTTCGTAGGAATCACGGTTGCATTTAGCATATGCAACAAGCCTTTTCAACCCCTGGGTTGACCCAGTGGACGAGTAAGATCTCGTGAGGGTTTGCAGTGATGCTACCCACAAACATCTGTGTCAAGTATGCATAAGAATTTTAAAACACAAAGCATTAGGCAGTTAAGGAGTTCGTTTCCACAAATATTTCATGCCATTGCATCATCAAAACAGGATTAGAGTCTTCTACTTGCCACCACAGAATAAAATATTTTCTTTCACTTTTCTAAATAGCATAATCATTTATGTTTCATCCTTAGAAATTCAAATACATACATATCATTATTTACTTATCCTCACTCATATGTGTTCTGCACAGGTTTTCTCAATATTTGCTTTTAAGCAATGAACTTTTCTCTTTTACGCTCTTTTCTCTTTCTTGATTTTCAATTTTCCACATTTTTTTCAATCAAATTTTCTGAGCACTATACCCACTTTCCAGTTTTTGTGACCCGTGTAGCGAGCTTTGGGTCAGTGACTCCCAGGCCAGACGACCTTAGGGCACCAGATACAAAGTATCCCTCAGACTTAATTGCTCGAGTCACTAGACCTTCAATTTTCTATAGTTTACGTATAGTCTACTTCTCTGTCATGTGCAATGTCAATATCTATTAGGCTCTCTATAAAGTCCATGTAACGAGCTTTCGGGCCGATGACTCCGAAACCAGATGGCTTTAGGGCACTAGGTGTAAACACCCCTCAGGCTCTACTTGCTCGAACAAAATAGGCCACAGATATCAACGTAGACAAAGAATTGACTTCCTTCGTTATCCTTTTCAACATGGACTCAAACACTTCAACTTGTGTCTAAGCCCAGCTACTAGGGAATACGAAGATATCAAACAACTAAACGTATGCTCGTTTCACTTTTTGAGCTCTTTTGCAACGTTGTTCATTTGCTTAGTTTTCAAAAATAAAACTGTGCATATTCATACTTGTGATTCAAAATAGACTCTAACATGCATTTATAATCATTTCTTTGAAATCCACATAAACAGCCATGGTTTTCTAGATTCGTGTTAGAAAAAGTCTTTCGTGGGGCTTAAAAATTCTCTTAAAATATTAGATGTTGCAAAGCAGTCGTATAAGTTCAAACTCATTCCCTAAAAGCCTAATTTTAATGAGTTGACATAAAAAAATTTGCAAGTACAAAGACATGAAAAGTTTAGGTGTGCACACTACACCCTCCCCCATGCTTGAATGACACTGTCCTCAGTGGCACTCCCCCATGCTTGTATGAAACTAAGAGGCTGCACTTGAGAACAAAATAATTGGGAGAAAAGAGCAGAAGTCACCTGAGATGACATATGAATGCATGTTCTACGATTACACAAGAATGCATACCTGATCTAACAAAACACTCATGAGATACAAGAAAGCAAAGCAAAATAACGAAAAACCATCTATGATGTTTACTAGATCCTACTAAAAATACAACATACAAACCTGTGCTCCCCCTCATGCATCCACGAGGTTAATAGCCTCAATGTCTTGCTGCACCACCATATCAGAAATGTAGGGCTTCAGTCGCTGCCCATTAACTTTGAAAATGCTACCCGTTCGCGGGTCCAAAAGATCTACCGCTCCATGTGGAAAAACTCTATGGACTATGAATGGTCCATCCCATCTGGACTTCAGCTTCCCTGGAAAAAGATGAAGACGTGAATGATAAAGCCACACCTTTTGACCAGGCTCGAACTGCTTCCTCACAATATGTTGATCATGAAAATGCTTGGTTAGAGCCTTGTATATTTTGGCACTCTCGTAGGCTTCATTGCGCAACTCCTCAAGCTCACTCAACTGCAACTTCCTCTCAGCTCCAGCTTGGACCATATCAAAATTGAACTTCTTGATAGCCCAATATGCCCTATGCTCCAATTCAACAGGAAGGTGGCATGGTTTCCCAAAAACCAATCGGTATGGGGACATGCCAATCGGAGTCTTGAAAGCAGTCCTATAGGCCCAAAGGGCATCATCAAGGCGCTGAGGCCAGTCCTTGCGGTCTGGCCGGACTGTTTTTTCAAGAATCCGCTTGATCTCCCTATTGGAGACCTCGACTTGGCCACTAGTCTGTGGGTGGTACGGTGTGGCAATCCGATGATGTACCGAGTATTTCCTAAGTAAGGAAGCTACTTGTACATTACGAAAGTGCGTACCACCATCACTAATGATCGCTCTAGGGACTCCGAACCGACTAAAAATGTTGTGCTTGATAAATCGGAGCACCTCCTTATGATCATTGGTTCGGGTGGCCACGGCCTCGACCCATTTGGAGACATAATCAACCGCCACTAGAATATAAATAAATCCGAACGAAGGCGGGAAAGGACCCATAAAATCAATGCCCCACACATCAAAAATCTCAACAATCAAAATAGGAAGGAGGGGCATCATATCACGCTTGGCGATGCGTCCCGTCTGCTGACAGCGCAAGCACCTCCTACAAAAATCGTGAGCATCTCTATGCAATGTCGGCCACCAAAATCCTGACTGGAGGACCTTTGCGGCTGTCTTTCGACTAGAAAAATGACCTCCACAAGCCAAGGAATGACAGAATGATAGAATGGAGTCATACTCCTCCTCAGGAACACACCTCCGAATCATCTGATCCGGGCATAATCGAAACAATTCTGGTTCCTCCCAAAAATAGTGCTTTACCTGCGAGAAAAATCGATCTCTCTCATTGCGGTTCCAGTGCGAAGGGTACTCTCCAGTCACCAAAAAGTTGATGATATGCGCGAACCAGGGCAAATGCTTAACATGAAAGAGCTGCTCATCCGGAAATGAATCATTAATCTGCCCCTGATCAGTGGATGTCTCCACTGTCAGTCTGGATAAATGATCTGCTACAAGATTCTCACATCCACTCTTATCTCGAATCTCGAGATCAAATTCTTGTAACAGAAGGATCCATCGAATGAGACGCGGTTTGGCATCCTTTTTACTCATCAAATATCGTAATGTTGCATGATCTGAGTAAATGATGACCTTGGAGCCTAACAAATATGATCGAAACTTCTCAAGAGCAAAAACTACGGCTAGTAATTCCTTCTCTGTGGTGGTATAATGCATTTGTGCATCAGAGAGGGTCCTACTAGCATAATAAATCACATGAGATCGTCGCTCAATCTTCTGACCGAGAATCGCTCCAACCGCGTAATCTGACGCGTCACACATAATCTCAAATGGCACTGACCACTCAGGAGATCGAAGAATAGGAGCAGTAGTCAGAGCTTCCTTCAGGGCCAAGAATGCCTTCAAACAGGCATTATCAAACACAAACGACTGATCTTTTGTTAGCAGGTTGCACAACGGTCGAGAAATCTGGCTAAAGTCCTTAATGAACCTTCTATAAAAACCTACGTGCCCTAGAAATGATCGCACCTGCCGCACAGAGGTCGGTGGAGCTAATCTAGCAATGGTCTCTACTTTGGCCTTATCAACCTCGATTCCTTTCTCAGACACAATATGTCCAAGAACAATCCCCTGTCTCCCCATGAAATGACTCTTTTCCCAACTAAGAATCAGATTTGTCTCCCTACAACGTTGAAGCACACGAGATAACTTTTGGAGACAATCGTCAAATGAAGAGCCATAGACCGAGAAATCGTCCATGAAAATCTCCAGGACATCATCCATCATATGTGAGAAGATCGCCATCATGCACCGCTGAAATGTAGCCGGGGCATTACAGAGCCCGAACGACATTCTCCTATAAGCAAAAGTGCCATATGGACTGGTGAACGTCGTTTTCTCCTGGTCCTCGGGATGAACGGCCACCTGGTTGTATCCTGAATAACCATCCAGAAAACAAAAATACTGCTGGCCCGCGAGTTTCTCCAAGATCTGGTCGATGAACGGCAGAGGGAAGTGATCCTTCCTAGTTGCATTGTTCAACTTTCTATAATCTATGCACACTCGCCATCCTGTGGTAGTCCAGATGGGGACACTTTCTCCTTTTTCATTCGTCTCTACAGTGAGCCCAGACTTCTTGGGGACAACCTGGGTAGGGCTCACCCACTGACTGTCGGAGATGGGATAAATGATCCCCGCATCCAACCATTTGACTACCTCCTTCTTTACCACCTCCTTCATATGGGGATTTAGTCTCCTTTGCGCCTCTCTTGAGGGTTTAGCTCCCTCATCCATGATAATCTGATGCATGCAAAAGGAGGGATCTATCCCCTTCAAATCTACCACCGACCATCCAATCGCCTCTTTATGCTCGTGCAAGACATGTAAAAGCTGACACTCCTGTGTGTCAGTCAGGTCTGCGGAAATAATGACGGGGAGAGTCTGATCCTTGCCTAGGAAGGCATACTTGAGTGAGGCCGGTAAGGGCTTCAACTCAAGCTCAGGCAGACTCTCTATGGATGGTCGGGCTGGCTTTTCTGCCAATTCAGGAAGCGACTCGAAGTGCCAGGTCCAACTCAGATCACTTGTATGACTCTCTATCGACCCATGGCAATCTTCTTTGAGTGATTCATCAACCTCCTCTTGAGGTGGATCACTCAATAACCAGGTATGCTCTGCTTCTACCAGGTCCTGAATGAAGTCGACCTCGAAAGAAGCCTCATCACCGGCAGGTCCCATCGCCGCATGAAAAATGTTCAGCCTCATCTTCCTGTTGCCAAATGAGACATCCATCGCACCTGTGCGGCAATTAATGCACGCATTGACAGTGGCCAGAAAGGGGCGTCCAAGAATAATGGGGGTCTGTCGCATATCATTGACTCCCTCCATATCTAAAATGATGAAGTCGACAGGGAAGTAGAAGTCCTCTACCTTGACTAAAACATCTTCCAAAATCCCTCGCGGGACCTTGATTGATCTATCTGCAAGCTGCAGGGTCATAGGTGTTGGCTTCATCTCCTTTAATCCAAATTTGTCATAAAAGAAACCCGGCAAGATATTGACACTTGCCCCAAGATCGAGCAATGCACGCTCGACAGTGATGTCTCCTATGACACACGAAATAATTGGAGTCCCTGGGTCCTTAAGCTTTGGTGGGGTTTGGTGTTGCAACACCGAACTCACCTGCTCAGTCAAGTATATCTTCTTCGGCACTTGTGACTTCAACTTTCTTTTCTGCGTACAAAGCTCCTTTAGAAACTTTGCGTATGCAGGGACTTGTTGAATGGCATCAAGCAAGGGGAGGTTTATCTGGACGTGCTTGAATATCTCAAGCATCTCCTGCATGTTCACTCCATGCTTGCCTAATGACTTCGGTCTCTCTAGCGCCTCAGGAAAGGGGGCTTTGGGAGTATAGGACTTTGAAGGCTCAGTTGGTAGAGCCCTCTCGCTTTCCTGAGGTGGGATGGTAGGGACAGGCTGCTTCTCACTCGTTCTCTCTCTTTCTTCTGCAGCCTCCCTAGCCTGGTATTGCTTCCCATTCCTAAGGGTTATTACCGCTTGAGCCCGCTCTTGATGGGCATCTGTCATGTGCAAGCCATGCATCGGCTCCTTACCCCTAGGGTTCACTACCGGTTGGCTAGGTAAATCCCCCTCACTCCGCCTGCTAAGCGCCTCGGCGAGTTGTCCCATCTGCGTCTCAAGCTTCGCAATAGAATGTGTATGGGAGCTCAGATTTGCCTTGATATCCGAGAAGGCTTGCAGCATCTTGTCCTCAAAGGACTGGCTGGATGAAGGCTCCTGAGACTGGGGTTGATTATAAGTAGGTTGAGTTGAAGGGTAGCTAGTTCTCTGAAATCCAGGCGCATAACCGCCTTGCCTGGGTTGGCTTTGGGAAGGGTTGAGAGGTTGGGCTTGTGGATTTCTCCATGAAAAATTAGGATGGTTCCGCCAGCCCGGGTTATATGTACTGGAATAGGGATTGGGTGCGGGCCTAGCGAAACTCTGCGCCATCTGAGCTTGCTCCTGGACAAACTCAGGGTATTGTGGCACAACAGGGCAATCAACAACATGGTGTGCAGGGATAGCACACAACGCACACACCTGTAGAACTGGAGAAGGACCTGACAACAACTGATCTAATTTCTGAGACAGTTGGTCGACCTTGTTTTGCAACTCAAGGTGCATCCCTATCTCGAATATACCAGCCTTCTTCGCGTCATCTTGCACAGGTGTGGCCCTCTCAGATCGTGAAGCAGAAGCATGGTGCATGGAGTTCTCGCTTAAGGTCTCAAAAAGGGCCCATGCTTCATCTTCACTTTTGAGCATAAAAGTGCCCCCACAGGCAGCGTCAACCATTTGACGGTTCTTCTCAGTGAGACCATCATAAAAATATTGCACCAGTTGCCAGCGGGGCACCTGGTGGTGGGGACACTTGCGAAGAAGATCTTTCATCCTCTCCCACGTTTCATGAAACATTTCTCCCTCGATCTGTGAAAAGCTAGTGATGGCTTTTCGATACTGGTTCGTCTTACCAATTGGGAAGTATTTCTTTAAAAACTCCCTTTGCATATGTTCCCAAGTGGTAATTTGAACTGTATCGAGGGCCTTCAGCCAATGCTTGGCTTTATCCTTAAGGGAGAAGGGGAATAACGTCAACCTTAACGCGTCATCTCCAAAATTGTTGATTCTCACCATAGAGCAGATCTCGAGAAATTCGTCGAGATGACGATATGGGTCTTCGTTGCTAAGGCCATAGAAGGAGGGTAACATCTGGATGACACTGGCCTTGATTTCAAAATGGTTCGCTCCCACATCAGGTCTTGTGATGCAGGAGGCAGGAGTGTATGTGTTGGGCATGAAGTACTCCCTAAGAGGACGGATCAACTGCTGATCTTCAGCCATGGGGCTGGATTGATGGGCTCTCCTAAAGAAAGATTCGGGATCCTCAACAAATTCGGCAAGTTCAGGTTCAAGCGAACGTCCCCGTGCATGCACCAAAGGGTAGACCGGTGCAGCAACCGTCCTAAATTGGGGTTTTCTACCTAACTAACGCGCTAGCGGCCAAACCACACAAACCACAAAACGAGTAACAAAAACAATTACTGAAAACAAGAAATAACAAGCACCACGCAGTTGCACTCAGTAGAGAATTTATGAAAATGAAATCTATGTACACGGTACCAATCGAACACAGTCACTTCTAAGGGGATCCTAATGGGTGAGCTGTGCAGAAAAGTAAGCTTGTCTCTACGGTATGCACACACGTGGTTCTAAGCCTAAATGCGAAAAGCAAACTAAACAATCCTAATTAAAGAACTAAATTAAACTAACAACCTATAAATACGAGAACAAACACAAGGCAATAAAGTGAATACTAGTATTTCGCCGTTCCCCGGCAACGGCGCCAAAATTTGGTGTGAGTTTTATGAAAACCCTTTTTAAAACAATATTTTTAATGAAAATCCAGTGAAAGCCAGACACCAAAAATATAAAAACCGGCTCGCACAAGTGGTGGAGTCCGGGTCGATCTCAGGGAACAAAAAATACTTCATATTCAAACACACAATCTAACTACTCTTTATTGCCAAAATAAAAAGAATTAATTAAATAATTAACTACGAGAGTACGGCCCTACGCTGAGGGCTTAAACAAAATAAATAAATGGTTTTATTACAACCCAATGAATTGAATAAAATAAAATAAAAGCCTAGTCTAAAGAGAAAAACATGAGTCTTCAGTGCTTAAGGCTTGGTGGTCCCTTTCTGTCCCTTCCAGGTTAAACACTTTGGTATGGTTTGATTCAGGGTCCTCTGAGGGCTCACTTGAGGGCACAAAAGATGATCTCTTCGCACATCCAACGCTTCCCTGCAAAACAGAAATCAAGCAAACGCAGCAGCACTAATAGAAGTAAAACAATTCTAAGTAAAAAAAAAAAACACTACAAACAGATCTGAACTACTCTAGCAAACCACTGCAAGATGAAATAGCATAACCAATTGCTAATCTAGAACACGAACGAGATTAACTAATCATGGAACAACTAGTAAACACTACTCTACTTTCAAAAATCAAATATGACACTTACTAAAATAAAATGACTAAAACAAATTGCTAATACTAACACAAATGATTACATGACATGAACTAATGAAATAGCTAACTATCATGTTAATTAATGTGATCAGCCTAATGAATTCAATACAGCCACTAAAATGAATAACTAAAACAAATAATTGTGGATGAAGTCAAGCACAGCTAGTAAGACAGTTAATATCTAAGGAAATAATAACTAATGCACTTACTAACCTAAATCAACCAACATCTAATACACTCAATACTAAACAGCAAACACAACGAAAATATTCAAACTCAATAACTTAACCTATACTAGCTTGACCTATATAAAAATTGCATAAACATGAATCAGCTTAGCTATATGCACTTTTAACGTTAACAAATAATTGCTGCTGAAACAAGGCACACTAACTTAAATAAAAGGAAGAGATGCTGAATGAAAACTAAAAACATTGACCTAAGTAACACAACGGCTGAACCTAAGTACTTAAACATGCTGCCAAAAAAAACAAAAGATGCTACGTTAGTATTAACTCTAATCTAACATATGATATTCTACTACAAGCATTAATACTAATGAACAATAAAAACAATAGTACCTGTGTAATGCAATAAAATAAAGACTCTAACTACCTACAGCAAATTGAAGTCATTTCAGGTATGCACAGCAACGTCATTTTTTTTTTCACAGCGTGAAACGCTGTGTATTTTTTCTTTCTTTTGTATATTTTTTATTTTATTTTTTTACTGCAGACAACTAAAATCCAAGAAACCGTGTAACCTACAACCCTAAAGAACACAATGAAACGAACAGTCTAATACAGAATTCAGGATACGATTTTATTTTTTTCTTTTCAGCACAAAATAAAAAAATTAAGAAACTATTCTGAACACATAAAAAGAAGTGGAGAGAAGGAGAAGGACTTACCAAATAGTTCGGCTGGACTGGTTGAGAAAAGAGGGGTCTCTCCCGTATCAGATCATCATGCTACTCCCTTGTGCTGAAAGAAGACGAAGGAGAAGAAGCCGCCGAGAAGGAAGAGAGAAGGAAAAGAAGAAGAAGAAGAAGAAGAAGAGCCGGCTGGTAGTGAGAAGGGGAAGAGAGAGAGAGAGAGAGAGAGGGAGGCGTACAATCCACCAGGGAAAAGACGCCTCTCCTTTGCTTATGTTTCTTATTTATAATATAATATTAGGTTAAAGCAAATTTTTCAACACAAGTCCAATATTTTCAATAATTTTCAAAAAGACCCCCTTTAGTAAAACATGTTTTATTGTCTAAAAAGAAAACTTCCTAAACTAATTAAAAAATTATAAATTAGCTAATACAAACCTAAGCTAGCTAATCTATGATTAAAACATTCTAACTATAATAGAAACACTAAAAAAATATATATATGTGCAGGGAAAGCTTTGAAAAATACGATTTTCTGATAAAATTCAATTCAATGCAATTTCTCAGAACTAACAATAAAAATGGATTTTTAGAGCGATTTTAACACGGATCATGCATAAATAATGATTAATAAAATGCAAATATTATGCATGATCACTCCCAAGAGCCACAGATCCTCCCACGATCATGGGAAGGTTCATGGACCAGTTCTGCGAATTCCATCGGGCAGTAGGACACGTTACTGACCATTGTTTTGTCTTCAAGAACATTGTTCAAGATTGCATTGATAAGAATCTTCTCGTTGAAGATGAAAAGAAGGACTAGCCATTTTTCCTCAATTACTCAAAAAGCCGACAATGCTACTATTTTCCCATTTCTCATTTTGTTTTCAAAGGAGGATGTAATCCTGTCTATCTTTCCTTGATTTGTCATTTTTCCTTTAATGCATCAATAAAATTATCAATTTTTCTCATAAGCTTGTTCTCCTTCTCTGCACCATGTCCTTCTACGAGGAGTGATATTCTTCAAAGTCTCTCCTAAATCAATCAAAAGTCAGTTGTTTTGTTACCTTCAAAGAGTATTCTTCGAACATCAATTATCTTCCTTTTATCCAAAATTTCTTTCCCTTATTACACTGGGGACCTATTTTAAAAATTGTCTTCAAAACATCCTATATGCAGGCATGATCAAACAAATCTCTCATTTTGCACACATGTGCATTCATTTATATCATTTTGCATTTACATGCATTCATTCACATTCATATGCATCAAATTCATTTCCTCTTTAGGGATAAACCTGAGTTGCCCATTCAGGATAAGGGATAAATCCTGAGACCCCGACAATTGTTCAAGTCATCGTGAGGGTGAAGACTAAAAATCTTCTATCAGAATCAATTAATATTTTTTCAAAAACCCAGTGTTCGTGCTGGTAATTCTTCAAAACCCAGTGTTCGTGCTGGTAATTTTTCAAAAAACCAGTGTTCGTGCTGGTAATTCTTCAAAACCCAGTGTTTATGCTGGTAATTTTCGAGAATCCAGTGTTTGTGCTGGTAATTTTTCAAAATCCAGTGTTTGTGCTGGTAATTTTCCAAAATCCAGTGTTTGTGCTGGTAACTTTCCAAAACTCAGTGTTCGTGCTGGTAATTTTTCAAAAACCCAGTGTTTGTGCTGGTAATTTTTCAAAACCCAGTATTCGTACTAGTAATTTTTTAAAAAGCATAATGCTTGTACTGGTTCATTTTCAAAATCTGGTGTTCACACTGGTACACTTTAAAATTCAATGTCCACATTGGTCTAGTTTTCCTTCGGGATTCGAGTTCCGACTCAAATTTCCTTTCCTTCCAATTGATCTAGTTTTCCTTCGGGATTCGAGTTCAGACTCGAATTTCTTTTCCTTCCAATTGATCTAGTTTTCCTTCGGGATTCGAGTTCAGACTCAAATTTCCTTTTCTTCTAATTGATCTAGTTTTCCTTTGGGATTCGAGTTCAGAGTCAAATTTCCTTTCCTTCTAATTGATCTAGTTTTCCTTCGGGATTCGGGTTCCAACTCGAATTTCCTTTCCTTTTAGTTGATCTAGCTTTCCATCAGGATTCGAGTTCCGACTCGAATTTCTTCTTCTTCCAAATTAATTTACTTTTCCTTCGGGATTCGAGTTTCGACTCGAATTTCTTTTCCTTCTAATTGATCTAGCTTTCCTTCAGGATTCGAGTTCTGACTCGAATTTCTTTTCCTTCCAAATTAATTTACTTTTCCTTCAGGATTTGAGTTCCAACTCGATTTTTTTTTCCTTCCAAACTGATCTAGTTTTTCTTTAGGATTCGAGTTCCGACTTGAATTTTTTTTCTTTAAAACAAAATCTGTCTAAGTTTTTCCTTTAGGATTCGAGTTCCGACTCAAATTTCCTTTTCTTCTGAACTTTCCAGTTTTTCCTTTAGGATTCGGGTTCCGACTCGAATTTTTTTTTCTTAAATTCAAATTGGATAAAGTTTTCCTTTAGGGTTTGAGTTCCGACTCGAATTTCCTTTCCTTCTGAAATTTTCCAGTTTTTCCTTTAGGGTTCGAGTTTCGACTCAAATTTCCTTCCCTTTAAATCCAAATGGGTCTAGTTTTTCCTTCGAAGATTTGAATTTCGACTTGAATTTTCTTTCCTTCAAAACCAAACTTTCTAGTTCTCCTTTGAAGACTCGAGTTCCGATTTGAATTTTCTAGTTTTCCTTACAGGACCTGAGTTTTGACTCGGTTAATCTTTCAAAACCAACTTCTGAGTTGGACTTACCTTCAAAATCCAGCATTGTGCTAGGACTTACCTTCAAAATTTCAATTTCATATTGGATTTACCTTTAGAGTTCAGGTTCATGTTGGGACCTTCATTCAGAATCCCACTGATGTGTCAACTCAGATATCAAGCAATTTCTTTCATCAAAGATCCCAAGAATATTTTGCCAATTTGTCATTAAATATATGTTGATTTCAAAACCTTTATTGCATAAAAGAATTACCTCAAAATTACCTTCAGTATTACTTCCAAAAGAACAAAGCTTTTGCGAAGAAGAATTCAAAATTCAAAATCTTTCTATTGGCCAACCAAAAGGATGAAGAATAAATCCTCGATATGGCCAGTAAAGAAAATTCAATGTTATTGCAAAGCCATAAGTGATCAGTATTGATCGCAGTCAATGGTACATTTTTAAAGATCATTCTTGGAAAATAAGGCAGTCAAAATATCCTGGGTGATATAGAAAAAACCACTCAATTTCCATATCTCCTCAATCACTTCAGCTGCAATTAAATATCTGTAAAAGAGATCTCTTAATTGTCTTCAAGATAAAGACAAATTATGCGAGTTACACTCCCGGGGCCAAAGAGGATTTGGATCATCTCCAAGATGAAGGAGTTTGTGACAGATCCTTCCAGGGAAAGTTGAGATCACCGTCAAGATGAAAGTGACTGCGATGAGCCTCCTGACAAATCCTAAAGGATATTTAATTTCTGCTATCATCAAGAGATTTCCAACCAAAGAGCCAATAACCGTCAATATAATCCCTTAGAGAAAAGAAGGATCGGAACATCTCTGAGATGAAGGAGTTTGTGATGTACCCTTCCCCCCAAAAAAAAAGAGAGAGAGAAAAGTCAAGACATCTCCAAAATGAAGGATGATGTAATCCCCAAAAACCCAAGAGAGCTCTAATTCTGCCAAAAAAAAAGAGAGAGAAAAGAAAGTGCAGAAAGATCATCATGAGAAAAGAATCCCAGGATATCAAACTGTCAAGTCTGCCAAGAATCTTCTTTAAATTTTTTGAAATTCTACTATCAATATTCTTTCACCAATTGCTTTCACAATATCAAGAATACTCTCTTTTCTCTTCATATCAAAGAAATTGATACCTTCCTTGAAAGAAAGCCAATCGCAAGCAATTTGAGTTTGAATTTTGATTCTACAGAGTTAGCCCAATTGGAGGTAATACTTTGGGTAAAAAAGAGGAAAGATTTTCATACCAATATACATCAATTTCAAGCATTTTAAATCAATAAATAATTTTTAACATTTTGGCAATATTTTCTTACTATCTTGGCATGAAGTGAAGACTCGATGTCTATCTTGACACATCCGGGTATCACCTTTTACCTCCTTGAGAGAGTAACCTTTATCGTCTTTCGCGTTGTTGAAAGATTAACCTTTTCTCTAAAAGGATAGCCTTTGTCATCTTTCGCGTTGTCGAAAGAATTCATCTTTTGCATTGTCAAAAGAATTGTCTTGCTCCATTGGATCGCCTTGTCATCTTTCGTGTTATCGAAAGAATTGCCTTGTTCCTTTGGATCACCTCTGTCATCTTTCGCGTTGTCGAAAGAATCACCTTGTTCCTTTGGATCGCCTTGTCATCTTTCACGTTGTCGAAAGAATTCATCTTTTGCGTTGTCAAAAGAATCGCCTTGCTCCTTTGGATCGCCTTGTCATCTTTCGTGTTGTTGAAAGAATCACCTTGTTCCTTTGGATCGCCTTTGCCATCTTTCGCATTGCCGAAAGAATTCATCTTTCACGTTGTCGAAAGAATTCATCTTTTGCGTTGTCAAAAGAATCACCTTGCTCCTTTGGATCGCCTTGTCATCTTTTGCATTGTTGAAAGAATCGTCTTGTTCCTTCGGATCGCCTTTGCCATCTTTCGCGTTGTCGAAAGAATTCATCTTTCGTGTTATCGAAAGAATTCATCTTTCACATTGTCGAAAGAGTTTCCTTATTCTTCTTCAAAAAAGTTATCTTATTCGCCATCCAACTTACCATTTTCTATCTTCCCGGTCAGGTTAAGGGTTAAACCTGAGCCTCATTTTGATGAGGTATTTCATTTCTCGATCAGGTTAAGGGTTAAACCTGAGCCTCATTTTGATGAGGTATTTCATTCCCGATCAGGTTAAGAGTTAAACCTGAGCCTCATTCTAATGATGTATTTCATATCCCAGTCAGATTAAGGGTCAAATATGAGCCTCATTTTTACACGAGGTATTTCCCACCCCATCCAGGTTAATGGCAAAACCTGAATCTCACTTCTTTGAAGTAAAATTTTCTTCCTTATTCTTCATTTCATATCTACCATTCTCTTCAGGGCTAATCTTCATATCCAGTCAGATCCTTCTAACTGGGGCATTTTTTACCCCAAATTTGGTGTGTTTTCTTTGCCACTAAGCTCGTCCTCAAGCTGACTTTGTAGCAAAGAGGGGCATCTGTAAACACCTCAAATTTTCCTCATCCATTTTGCAAACACACCCCCATATAGTGCCAACCCTGGTAGGTCAGTGTAGGAGTCCAACCCCAAGTTTGTGTTAGAAAACTATCATTTTACCCACTTTCATTAGGAAAATTATCATTTTACCCCTAGGTCATCCCAAACCCCAGTCAGTTGGAGTCAACTAGGCTTATTGGTCAGTTCAGAACAGTTAAAATATTAGTCATTTCAAGCTCATCTGAGCTCACAATGAACATACCATTTTCATTTGCGACCATTCTTGCCAAAATGGGATCATTTCTTTAAAAATGAGCTCATTTCTCACTCAAATCCAAGACAATTGTCTTCGAGTCAGTCAGTCATATTCTCCAGAGTCTAACTTGAGATCACTAGAAGTTCGAGTGCTCCAGTTTCAGTTCAAAACCATTTCCAAGTGTCTAGGAGCCCATTTTAGCTCGTTTCAGCTCTTTCAGCTGAAATTGAGCTGAGTTCAGTCAGTTGAGCTAGTGTTTGAGCTTTGATTTTAGTTCATCTCAGTATTATTGACCTTTGTTCTAGCTCAAAGCTAGCTCAGATCCGTAATTCACTTCACTCTAGTGACCATTCTGTACCATTTCTTTAAAAATGACAGTATTTCTTGAAAATTTAGTCGGAGAGTCCAGTTGAGTCAGTATCTTGTCAGTCCAGTCGAGTTCTGAAACTCAAAAACCTAACTCAATCTAATTCATTTCAGTTCAAATAAGTTCAAACCCCAAATTTCAGTGTCACTCTAGCTCGGTAGAGCCTGAAAACCATTTCTTCAACCATTTTGTAAATTTTATCAATTTTAACACTTTTTGAACTGCTACAACTACCAATCGGGGTCTAACATCCAAAATTCTTCATTCAGGGTTTGCATTTTGCATATCATTTAATATCATTTCTCAGCATTTCATAACATTTCATCATATTTCATTTCATTTTCGAAGTCCAGAACTCCAGTTTTATAAATTTCAATCCAGATCGAGTTTTAAAAGCTTTCAGAAATCAATTTCAAACCCTAGGTTTCCAAAATTGACATTTTTACCCCCGGAAGTCTAAATTTGGAAATATTTTCTCGAGAAAAATAATCTAAATTGATTTCAAACTCAATTTTTTAAAGTCTACACTAGATTTGCTTCGCAACGGGGTATTGAACTTCAAAATCTAAGCTCATTTCAAAAACTGCCAAAAATAGCTCCTTTCATTCAAGACTTTTTCTAAAAAGACTACTCTATCCCTAAGATTCTCAAAACGAATTTCAAATTTTAAAAATAAGCCCACTCTCAGATGGCTTATTCATTTGCATCTCCCTTTTATTAAAAAAAATGTGTTTCTTTTCAATTTTCTTTTTATTTGTTTATTTTTATTATTTTTATTTTTTTTTATTTTATTTTGTGAGGTGGGACCCACAAGTTGGTCGACCAAACCTCCAGCCCCCTCTCCCTTCCTTTATTCCCTTTTTCTTTTTCCCTTTCTATTTCTTTCTTCTTCCTTTCTTTCCTTTTCTTTTTCTTCTTCCTCCTTCTTTCTTTTCTTCTTCTTCCTTTTCTTTCCTTCCTCTTTTCCCACCACTTTTCCTTTCCCTACTTACTCCAACCCATTCACGTAAACCAAAAGGAGGCTTCCTTTTCATTAAGCATCTCAACCGTAAGTTGAGAATGAAAAAAACCTAAGTTTTCTTAGGGATCCAAAAAAGAAGAGAAACACTCATACGGTTGCCATCTTTTTTCTAACTCTTTCTCTCTCTCTCAGCCAAGGCAGCCTCCCTTCCTTGACAGCCTCCTTGTTGCAGCCATTCCAACATCTTCAAGGCTACCCCACACCATTGTTGTTCAAGGTTACCCCATCATCTCCATTGCTCCAGCCGTCTGCACCTTTTTCACTTATTGCAAACAAGAACTCGAGCCACACCAACCTCTAGCTGGTTCCCCTTGTAGCATTAATTGGTTCCAGCTCCATCAACAAAGCTACTTCTTCCAAGCACCTCCATTCAGCTTCAACACTTGGTGGCAGCCCAACTACATCCAGCACCATCTCCAAGCACATCTTCAAACTTCATCCAGCCCTTCTATAGCCGGTGCTAGCTTTCCCAAGGTAAGAAAAAAAAGAGAGAAAAGTTTGTCTTCTATGTTAAGGCCAAGTAGTGGAAAGGACCCATCCAACGGATGGATCGGATCCTACTACCAATAGCCAACATCAAAATTGATCATACCCCTGTAATTTCTCATTTTATTTTCATTATCATGTAGTTTTATGTTGCATTTAGAGAAGTTTTTTATTTCATGAGTATTTAATGTTGTTTTATTGAGATTTAATTTAGGTTTCATTTATGCGTCGAGTCCAATTATCATTTAATGAACATGCTTTTATTAAAAAATACAAAAAAAAATTTGTGTTTTATTTAATTGCATGTCTTTGTTTTTATGCCAAAAATTTGATTCAATTTGGGTTTCAGAACTCTCTCAAACAAATCAGATCCCAAACTGGGATTTCATATTTCTAGAAACTTCAATTTCTATTTTAGCAGACTTGTCAGCCTAAGATCCCCTAGATGGAAGATTCGAATCTCCCCATAAAAATTATAGTAGATTCATGATATAATCTACTAATTTTGGTATATTTATAAACAGAATCAATCTCTATCAAAAATCAATTTTCTTAGACCCTTGGGAAAACTTTGATTTTTTCCTTGTCAGGGTATAGACCGACCCTAATATGCTGTGTCCATTCAATCCATAAGTCATTTGTCAAAACTTTCAACATAAAAGTTGTTTATAACTCATTACCCTATCATTTCCCAAAATTTGGGAATTTTTGGGGTTGTTCAAGTATTTTTCCCGAAATTATCGTTTCTGTATGATAGATTCTCACATCCAAAATTTCCAGAGATCTAGGTCTTTGATAACAGTATGCTCATTTCCAAACCGTAACCCGAATCCTAATACTGTAAAAAGATGAAATTTGCCTATGTTTGTCTGGGACGTTTTCCCACAATTTCAACTATTTTGCCATCTGTATGATATTTTCCCCACATTTTCTCCCGAAACCTATCTGTTTGCCCCAAATCCTAAAGTCGATGGATTCTGATCCGACTTGCCGGAGCTGTACAGCTCCGACCATAGGTCAAAACCAGAATGTGTAAAAATACAAAATCCTTGCGTTACTATCCTTTGTCACCCCATAAAATTTGGGATATTTATATGTAAGTTTGATATCCAAAATCCCATTTAGAATCATTATTTTAGGCAAAATTTTGATTTTTTTTAGGATTTTAGCTATTTTCCATATTTAGAAAATAAAAAAAAATAGATTTTTGAGATCCATTCTGTTTTTAGGGTTAGTATAGGTGTCCATGCCAAATTTGGCTCAAATCCAAGTTTATTTGCTTTGTATGTCAGTTGATTTTTAAATTCAGAAGCGAAAATCAAGTTAAATTCAATATTTTATGATATTTTTGCCATTTTAGGGTTTTTATCATGTACATAAGCATATAGAATCATTTTAGGGTTAATTTCAATAACATTTGCATTTCATATTTTCTATTTTTGCAAAATTTATTTCAGAAAACCCTGTTTTCAAGGCCATAATAGGGGCATTTTGGTTATTTTGACCCCAATTTCGAAATTCCAAACTTAAATTTCCCAATTTTTCATGCATATCATCATATTTCATCATATTTTGTTTGATTTATTTTATTTGATTTTCAAAATTCCAAATTTTACAAAAATTCTTTTAGAAAACCCTGATTTCAAGGTCATCAGGGGCATTTTGGTTATTTTGACCCAAATTTTGAATTTCCAAGTTTATTTTCAAAATTTATTTATTATTTTTCATGTTTATATCAAAGGGAGTATAAATTTGGGTTTATATCTGAATAATATCCGATAATTTCCAATATTTTCGGATAAAGTCAGAAAAACCTATATTTCTGTGCTAACATTATTTTCTAGTTTTGCATAAACATCCAAGAAGAAGACTTAGCTTTTATTCTTTTATTTCAATTCAATGTAATGTCAAATGTAATAATTTGGAATAAGAGTTACTTTTCTGCTTAGAATAGGACTACATTGCATATAGTTTAATTCATGCAAATTTTTAATATCTGATGTATCATTCATGCACATTTTCCAAAATCACTATGGTTGACACGAATGACACATGCACAAGCTATTATGGAGTTTATAAACTTGGTGGGATTCGTATTTATGGCCATAGTCAGAATACAAAGAAAACCAAGATTTATGATCTTCATATTAACCACATTCAACCTACACTCTTAGGCTAACTTCAAAAATGCACTGCATTTCTCAAAGTTTCTAAAGGATTTTCCCAATTCCTCAATGAAATATCTTTCAAATTCATATTCATTCATTCAATTTGCATCATTTTCAAATTTTTTTTCCAATTCCATTTAAAAAAAACCAATTTTCTCTAGAATTTCTATGGCTTTCTCAGGATTTGATTTTCCCAGAACTCTGAATTTTCAAGTGAGATTTCAAAGTATTTCCCAAGTTTCAAATTATGATTTTCCAAGATTTCACATTCTCAATTCTAAGTTTCCAATCTCAAAATCAATTTTCTCAGATTTTCCATTTTTCTAAGAATCCATTTTCTATTTTAAAAGTCATTTTCCAATGAACTTCCTGATTTTCTCAGAATTCTCAAATCTATTTCCTCAGAAAAGCAATCTAAATCTCAAAATTGATTTTTCAAAGTTCAAGTTTTTCTGAGAAATCATTTTTCAATGCAAATTTCTGATTTCTATTGAAGTTTAATGATTTTCTCAGGAATGCCATTTTCAAGCACTTTTCCAGTCATTTTCCAAATGCATTTCAATTTTCCAAGCAAACACCATATGTCTCAAACTTGCATCTTTTCAAAATTCCATAGCACATGCCTGATTCTCTGTGCATTATAGGAAAATAGAGCATAATTTAGATAATTTAATTTAGTCAAAGCGCACATTTGATCCTTGGTTCAATTACCCCTGGTAAAGGCGCTAGGAACGATTGAACCTCGTACCGACAAGCGGGTCCCATTCCACGGAATTTTCTTGCAAATTTTCAAAAAGGAGGCGAGTAATTTTCAAAACCAATTTTCAAAACTTTGGTCGAGTTTGACTCGCAGGATCGTTTCTCTCTCGCAAGAGAAGGAAAAAATTTTGCGATGATAACAGTTGAGCAACTTGACCTACTCTTCCTCTTTCTCAACTAGGTCAACCTCATCTAGCCTAGTCTGACCTCTCGAAGGAAGGTTCAAACTCAGTTTGAAGCAGTCGGAGTATCTCAGAACTGTTTGTTCCGCGATTTGAAGTAAGTTCGCTTCATTGATCCATCTCTCTCAAGTATTTACTTGTTTGTATATAGCATATACCTTCTGAAGTAGTATCTTACCCTAGTTCTTGGTTGAGTTTTCTAGAACACTTCGGTATTCATGCGCTCACCTCGTAACTATCGTCGAATATATATGTTTGAATGCACAGTATATGCGTTCTTAAAAATAGTATCTTGCCCTAGTTCTTGACTGAGCCCTCTAGGACACTTCGGTGTTCACGCGCTCGCCTCATAACTATTGTTGGATGTCGATTCTTGTATATATTGTCTTGAGATTGCCCTCGCGTCTTATATCACCAAGGGTCCTTCTTAAATGTAATTTATCATTCGTCGTCGCGTCGTGTGATGCGAAGGCTCCCTGCTTTCTGCAATTTCTGATTATGCACTTAAATTACGTATTTTGTCTTGCTGTCGTGTTGAATGACGCCAAGGCTCTTGCTTTCTGCATATATATATATATGTACTTGCTTCAGCAGGATATTTTGTTTGATTTCTTCCATCGGACCCTATAAGATGCACTACTTTACGTCACCACTATATAAGGCACAGACTTCTGCTTATACTAAATATATGCCGCGTAAGTGAGCATTCAAATGAAGATCAACTCTAAATTGCCAACACGATTCCATTACCGCTCCTTAATCAAGATTTTGCTTGACGAATGAAGCCCCTATTGAAAAGGCTTCATTTTTACACAAAACTACTTTTTCGTAAAGACTAAGTCATTTGTGTATGGCCTGGCTATGGCCCAAGGTTCCAATCAACCTTGATGGATGCAAAATATGCACAATGGTGTGCATCCATTCTCGAGTTAAAGCCTAGCGATTTCGTCATCAAAGAAGGGAAGTGTTGTTGGAAATTCTGAAAAAATGCTCACCAAGTTAAAAGAAACACACGCTTCCTCAGTTAAAGAGAGGGAGTGCTGCAAAATTTTTTGAAGAAGCTCAACCATGCTTAGAAAGAGTGGAGCATGTTACTCCATCATGTAGAGAAGGTGCTGCCCATATGCCCTCAGTACCTTCTACAACGTAGAAAGGTTAGACTCACTCTTACCATCAAAGCGGAGGAAGTGTTATCGAAATGCTTGGCAGAAGAGCTGCCGAAACCAGTTGAATGCCATGAGGTTGCTCTTTTGTTGAAACGCTGCCAGAATGGCCCATTTTCATTGTTTGCCTATAAGGGCACTTCACTCGTAAGGGCCACTGAGCCAGAGTGGTTGCTGCAACTTGACAAGGCCAACTGCTTGTTGCGGTGAAATACACCGATGTCAACACCCCAAATTTTTTAAAAGCTTTTAAATATTCCCTTTTTGCCCCTTATTTCATTGAGTCACTTTTTACATCTAAATTCCAGTTCATTTCTCAAGTTTTTGCTGCTGGGCTGGAGGTAGATGGGGAAAACAGTGGTGGCTCTCCTGCGGCTGGGCTGGAGTGGATGAAGGATGGCGCTGGTGGTGACTCTCCTGCGGCTGGGCTGAAGTGGAGGTGTGCGGCAACTGCTGGAGGTGGAAGATCTGCGACTGGGGCTGAAGAAGGTGAAACGCAAACGTTGGAGGTGGCTCTCCTGCGACTGGGGCTGAAGAAAGATCGGATGCTGGTCACCTCCTCCCCTCCCTGCCAAAACCCAAAAGAGCAATTTCCATCCTCCTTCCCTTCGTGAGTGTCTGCCCTTTTTAAAACTTTCCTTTCTCCAAAAAAAATGCAGCCCCTTCCCCATTCATGGGGTTCCGTTACCTCTCTTTTGAATTTTTTTTTGAAATAGCCGTTTCAAGAGAGGCGCACCTTATGATTTTTCAAAATTTTGGTTTCATTTCCCTAAGTTTTGGGCAAAATTAAATTCGTTTCTTTAGGGAAATTCGGCTGTGCCACTTAAGGCTGCCTCTTTCTAAATTTTTTTTTTTTTTATGTAAACGAATCAAATAAAAAATGAAATAATGAGAGGCTTTTATGGAAATGTCACCTCACTTTTAAAATTCTTTTGAAAATAAAGCCTTATTTTGTTTTTGTAAGTCTTTTATTTTCAATTGGGGTGCCACATGTGTATGGGCCCACTAACTAAAAAAAATAAATACACAAATAACATTAAGAAGAATTTGCAAATTCGTTCGATCTTCGGGTGGGTCCCGCTTGAAAATAAGAAACTTACCTGGGAATCTGAGTATGATGCTAGTTTAAAGGCGGGTCCCGCTCCATTTATTTGAAAATAAAAACAGAAGAAATAATTTCTTTTTTGGAATTTTTATAATACGAGATAAAACTTTGTTTATTTTCAAGAATTTGGAAAAATTGGTTTTCCAAGGCAAAAAAAAATGTAAAAAAAAAAATGTAAAGAGATTTAAAATCTTTTTGCAAAAAGTTTTGAGATAAAATCTTTAAAATCAATATTCAAATGTCTAGATTGTTTTCTTGAGAAAAACTTTTGTAATTCAAAGTCCTGGGGGTAAAATGGGAAAGATTGGCAATTCTGAAAACCCAGGGTTTTAAAAATTAATTTTGAAAAGTTTAAAAATCAAATCTGGATTGACAATTTTGAAAATCAGGAGTTCTGGACCTCAAAATGACATGCTGTGCAGTGAAATGATATGAAATGTTCATGCAATGCTATGCAAAGACATGGTCTATGAAATGTCATTCTGAATCTAGAATTGGAAATTCTAATTTCTTGTCAGGAACAGGATTTTGAAAATTTGCAATTTGAAGATGTCTCTGAACCTAAATATAGAAATTTTGAGGCTCAAGAATGAAATTTAAGACTTTCTGCAAGGTTCAATCTTGGAAAATGACCATTTTGCCCTTCATGGGTTCCGGAGAACCGAAATGGGGTGATTGAGGGCAATGTCATGGAGGTGAGTGAAAATTTTGGGGTGTTTACAGATGCCCCTCTTTGCTACTAAGTCGGCTTATGGTCGAGCTTAGTGGCAAAGAAAACACACCAAATTTGGGCTATATAAAAATGCCCCAGTTAGAAGGATCGGACTGTGTATGAAGAAGTTAGCCCGAGGAAGATGGTAGATATGAAATGGAGAAATGAAGAGGAAAGACTCACTCTGTGAGAGTGAAATTCAGGTTTTTGCCCTTAACCTGGATGGGACAGAAAATGCTTCGTATGGAACGAAGCTCAAGTTTGACCCTTAACCTGATTGGGGAATTAAATATCTCATAGAAATGAGACTCAAGTTTGTACCCTTAACATGATCGGGCGGAAAATGGAATACCTCATTGGATGAGGCTCAGGTTTATACCCTTATCCTGATCGGGCGGAAAATGGATGGAATCCTCGAAAGAAGAGACCATGATGGAACCTTCGGATTTTGCACAATAAATCCGACAGGGGTTTTGCAAAAGGAAGGAAAATGGGGTCCCTAAAGCTGGAAAAGGGGTTGATTTTGGGTGTCTCATTGCTGAGACTAAATAGCTTTTAAAATTGCCTTTTGCGAGAAAATGATTGGTGGTTCGGCCTCGAACCGAAATGGGACTGCCTATGGTGGGACAGTGGGGACACAGGGAAGTGTGCAAATTTGAGAGTTCATGCTCTCAAAGAAGGGAAGGAATCAAGTCCTTAAGAGGGATTGGTGTCAGAATGTGTCAGAAACGAACATCAAGCTCTCACTTCACGTCAGGATAGCTAGAAAATATTGTCAAAATGTTAGAAATTTTGCTGTTGATTTAAATTTTTTGAAAATGTTGCATATTGTTGCAAAGATATTCTTTCTCTTCTACCCAAAGCATTACCTCCAAACAAGGTTCACTTCGTAGAATCGAGACTTGAAATCCTAATTGCTTGCCATTGACCTTCTTCAAGGAAACTATCAATTTCCTTGATATGAGCAGGAAAGAGAATTTGATATTATGAAAGCAATTGATGAAAGAGTATTGATAATAGAATTTCACAAATTTAAAGAGGATTCTGGATAAACTTGGCAGTTTGATATCCTGGGAGCTTCTCTCCTGATAATCTTTCTGCACAATTTTGGCTCTCTTGGGTTTTGGCTACATTCTCCTTCATTTTGGAGATGTTTCGACTTTTTCTCTCTTTCTTTTTCCTCTCTTGCTCTCTTTTGAGAAGGGTACATCACAAACTCCTTCAACTTGGAGATGTTTCGTTCCTTCTTTGACGATATTGGCTCATGGGTTTAGAAATCTTTGGATGATGGCTGAAATTAAATATCTTTTAGGGATTGTCGGGAGGTTCATCGCACCTGCCTTCATCTCGACAGTGCTTTGGACTTTCCCTGAAAGGATCCGTCACAAACTCCGTCATCTTGGAGATGTTTTGAATCTTCTTTGGCCCCGGGGGTCTACTCGCCTAATTCGCCTTCATCTTGACGACAGATGAGAGATCCCTTTTGCGGATATTTAATTACAGCTTAGGTGATTTGGGGGAGACAGGGCTTGGATAAATGCTCTCTTTTCTAGCACTCACGATATTTCCACTGCCTCATTTTACAAGAATAATCTTTAAAGATGTGCCATTGACTATGATAAATATCAATCATCCATGACTTTTCAAAAATATTGAATCTTCTTTTCTGGCCATATCGAGGATTTATCCTTCATCCTTTTGGTTGGCCAATAGAAAGAATTTGAATTTTGAATCTTTTTTTTTTTCGCAAAAGCTTTGTTCCTTTGGAAGTAATGCTAAAGGTAAATTGAGATAGACATTAGTGCAATAAAGATTATGAAATCAACAAGTAATTTGATTGACAGACTGACAAAATTTTCTCGAAATCCTTGGTGAAAGTGAGTATTTAAAATCCGGCTCAATACATCCATAACGAAAATTCTCCTCTCTTTTTCCCCAAAAAGAGAGACTCTGGCTTAGCCCTTACCTGAATGGGAAATGGGAGATACTCCTCTCTTCCTTGAAGAGGAGGTGTTTGCAAAACGAACTTTCGAAGAGAAATTAAGCTTTCGTCAAAGCTCCCTAAGATTAGGCTTCTCTTATGGAAAGGGGGCCGATAATAGTGAGGTCTGAAAATTGGGTCATGAAAGGAACGAGTCCATCACACTCTCCCTACAAAGAGGGTCTTTCATGACGAAAAGGCCTAGTATGAAATTGGGAGATCACAAGAAAAGCGAGTCTCCGTCGAGTCTCTCCCTTTTAAAAGGGTTCCTTGTGTGAAATTGGAAATTGTTTTGCAAACGGTTCACAAAGACGAGAGTCCCTTCAAACTCTCCCTGAAAAAGGGGCTAAGTGAACGAATTGGATAGCATGCAAAAAGAACGAGCTCCCTCGAACTCTCCCTAAAAAAGGGTCTTTCGCAAGAGAAAATGATTGAAATTAGATATTGAAATTGATTGACGCAAAGGTCGAAATTAGAAATTGGAAAATTGATTGTTTGCAAATTGGATGACCCGAAGGTCAAAATTGGATAATTGAATGATCAAACGGTCGAAATTGGGAATTGATAGACCAAAAGGTCAAAATTGTGTGACCCGAAGGTCGGAATTGAGAATTGAGTGACCCGAAGGTCGAAAATTAGAAATTAAATGACCTGGAGGTCAAAATTGAGAATTTGGAATTGAGAATTGAGAATTGAGAATTGGAATTGAAATTGGAAATTGGGTGACCCAGGGGTCGGAATTGGAGAATTGCATGATCCAAAGATTTAAATTGGAAATTAGTGGGCAAAATATCAAATTTGAGCAATTGACAGACCCTAAGGTACGAAATGACTTGGATCAAGAAAGGAGAATAATGAATTCGAGTCAGAGCTCGAATAAAATATAGAGATCACGAGTCAGAACACGGATCAACAAAAGAAAATGAAGAGCTCGAGTCAGGACTCGAGTAAATAAAGAGATCTCGAGTCGGAACCCCGATCAACAAAAGAAAATGAAGTGCTCGAATTAGAGCTTGGATAAGACAAAGAGATCTCGAGTTGGAACTCGAATCAACAGAGAAAATGAAGAGCTCGAATCTGAGCTCGAATAAAATAATGAGATCATGAGTCGAAACTCGGATCAACAAAGGAAAATGAAGAGCTCAAATCAGAGCTCAAACAAGATAATGAGATCACGAGTCAGAACTCGGATCAACAAAGGGAAATGAAGAGCTCAAATCAGAGCTCGAATGAAGAGATCTCGAGTCGGAACCCTGATCAACAGAAGAAAATGATTTGAATAAAAACCCGAGTCAGAACTCGATTTTTCGAAAAGTTGGGATTTTGAAAATGTACCAGTTGAAACATTGGATTTTGAAATAATACCAGCTCGAGCACTGAGTTTTGGTTCAGTATTGGTGATTACCTTCCAATTTTGAATCATTAGGAATTGTGATGAGACTGTTTGTTGAAATCCCAATACTGACCAGATTGTTGTTATAGCAGTTGAATGCAAATGAATGCAAATTGATGCACATAAATGCACAAGTGCGTGAAATGAGGAATTTGTTTATCCTGCCTGCATACAGGATGAAATTTAAAAAAAAATGCCCCAGTGTAACTGGGAAAGAAAGTTTGATCATTATTTAAAGAAAATAGGAAGATTACAAAGAAAGAATAGAGGCTTCAAGTAGAGAACTTTTTCAAGTGTCGAGCATTAATGGAATATGGTAATTCCACCCCATCGGCGTTGATGAGCCGATATGAATTGCGGGGTAATGCTTCTTTGACGACATATGGCCTTCCCAATTTGGCGACCATTTACCGCCAGGATGATGCTTGAGATAGGCTATGGATCGAAGCACTAACTCATTGACTTTGAATCTTCTTTCGATGACAGACTTCGCGTAATGCCTGGCGACTCTCTGGCGATAGGATTGAGCATGCTCTGTTGCTTTTAGCCTTCTTTCATCGAGCAAGTCTAACTGTACCGGTCGCTGCTGCTGGTATTGATCAATAGGTAATTGTAGAAGCGATGCAAATTTCAAAGCGGGCTTCTGAACATGTAGCGGCAACACTACTTCTGTTCCATAGACCAGTTCTGATGGAGTAGCATTCGTCGGAGTGCGGATGGTGGTCCGATAGGCCCATAATGCATCGTGGATCTTCTCATGCCAGTCACGGCCTGTTTTCACAGTTCGCTCCAAGATACAAATTAAAATTTTATTGGTGGCCTTTGCCTGACCATTCCATTGAGGATAATATGGGGCAGAGAAATGATGATAAATCTTGAACTTTGAGCAGAATATCTTTATTTTTTCATTCTTGAAATGACTGCCATTATCTGATACAATGTCATGCAGGATGCCGAAACGGCAAAGGATGTTCTTGTGAATGAAAGAGACCTCGTGTCGGCCTTCTACTGTGCGGAGAGTGATAGCTTCTACCCACTTGGTGAAATATTCTGTCGCGGCAAAGAAATATTTATGGGCATTTGAAGCTGAAGGAATGATGGGGCCTACAACATCGAAGGCCCACATAGAGAACGGCCATGGAGAGACAACAAATTGCAGATATGTTGCGAGAGCCTGAATAGAAGGTGCATGTATTTGGCATTGCACACACTTCTTCACATAATGATAACAATCTTGTTGCATAGTCTTCCAGTAGTAACCTGCTCTGATGATTTGCTTGACAAGGGTTTGGTAGCCGACGTGGCCACCACAAATGCCTTCGTGTGCTTCTCGCACGACCTCTTTGGCTTCGTCTTCGTCTAAGCATCTGGAATATTCTGAACTGAATCCTCGACGATAAAGGACATTGGCCAGAATGAAGTATCAAGTAGACATACGCTGGATTGCTCGCTGCTCTTTCTTTGAGAGTTCTGGAGGAAATTCACCGGTTTCTATGAAAGTTTTGATGTTGTAATACCAAGACTTCTTCCTTTGCTCAGCCTGGTTTACCTGTTCCGCTGGAAGGAAAGCAGGTTGGTCAAGTCTGCCAATTTCAAAAGAGCGACAAGATTCTCCATTTCTGAATGCCATAATGGAGCCTAAACTGGCTAGGCTATCAGCCACTTGATTAAAATCTCTCTTGATATGGAATAACTGAAATTCTTCAAACTTGCTGACAAGAGCTGAAACAATTTTTTGATAGGGAAATAGCTTCTGATCTTTGACCTGCCATTCGGCTCGAACTTGATTGACAACGAGTAATGAGTCACCGTAGGCATTCACTCTCTTAACATTGAATTCTAGTAGAATCTTTAGACCTTAAATCAGGGCTTCATATTCGGCCATGTTGTGGGTGCATTGAAAATCTAACTTGAGAGAAAATGGAATCATCTCCTTCTTAGGAGTGATTAATAAGATTCTAATGACTATTCCAGCCATATTCTTAGAACCATCGAAAAATAAATTCCAGATTAGAGATTGCTGGATATTGCAAATTTGCTCATCAGGGAAGTCATCTTCGACTTTCACTTCTTCTGCCAGAGGAAAATCCGCCAATTGATCTGCAATTGCTTGACCTTTGATTGATTGTTGCGAGACATATTCTAAGTCATACTGCATCAGTAAGACTTGCCATTTTGCGACTCATCCGCTGAGGAAAGGCTGCTCTAAAATATACTTGAGAGGATTGAGTTTGGATAAGATTTTGACTTCCGATGCTAGCAGGTAGTGTCTTAGCTTCTGACACATCCATACCAGAGCTAGGCAGGTCTTCTCTATGTGAGAGTATTTCTTTTCATAGTCTATGAAAGTCTTACTCACATAATAAATGGCGTGCTCTATCAAGCTGCCTTCTTTGTACTGCGCCAAGAATCCGCCGCATGCAACTTGATTGACTGAGAGTTATAACAAAAGAGGTTTTCTCAATTCTGGCGGCTTCAAGATAGGAGGATTGAGAAGATACTTTTTTATTCGATCGAACGATTGCTGACATTTTGGTCCCCATTCGAACTTTACTCCTTTTCTGAGTAAGTGGTTGAAAGGTTCACATCTCATCGCCAAGTTGGAAATAAATCACCGGATTGATTGCATGCATCCCTAAAGGCTACGCAACTCTTTGAGATTTTTCGGGGGTGGCATATCAATTATAGCCTTGGCTTTGGCTGGGTCAACTTCAATTCCCTTTTTGCTGACCAGAAAACCCAACAGTTTGCCTGATTCGACTCCAAAGACACATTTTTGCGGGTTAAGCCTTAACTTGTAAAGAATGAGTCTCTTTAAGACTTGATCAAGCGCTTCGAGGTGATCTTCTCCCTCTTTAGATTTCACGAGGATATCATCAACATACGCATCCATGATTTTGCGCATCTGATCGTGAAAGATAACGGCCATTGCCCGTTGATATGTTGCTCCAGCATTCTTGAGCCCAAAAGGCATAACTGTATAACAGAAAGTACCCCAAGGCGTAGTGAAGGAAGTTTTTGACTGATCGCGGGCAGCCAACTTAATCTGGTTGTAGCCGGAATATCCATCCATGAAGGAGAACATGGCATGTCCTGCTGTGCTGTCAATCAGAAGATCAATGCTTGGCAATGGGTAGTCATCCTTCGGAGTTGCCTTGTTGAGATCTCTGAAGTCTATGCAAATCCTGACTTTGCCACTTTTCTTTGGGACAACGATGATATTGGCTAACCAATCTGGATAGTCAATAGGTCGGATAAATCCTGCTTTGAGCAGATCTTCAAGTCCTTCTTTAACTTGTTGTTCTATTCTGGGATCCATTTTTCTCAGCTTTTGCTTAATTGGCTTTACATCTGGCTTCAAAACGAGTCGGTGTTCGACCAATTTGGGATCTAAGCCCGGCATATCTTCATATGTCCATGCGAACACTTCTTCATGTTGCTTGAGAAAATTTGTAAGCCTTTCTTTCTCTTCCAGACTTAGACTGGTACCGATCTTGAGAATCTTGGGATCTTCCTCTGAGCCGATATTGACATCTTTAGTAGGATCTTGTACTAGAGCGGATGGTTCATCTTGCTTCTGAACTGAGGCAAACTCTGGTAATTCCTGAAGAGACAGATCAAATTCTGCATAATCATCTAACTGTTTTGCCACCTTGCTATCTCCTGTGCTTGCTTTGACTCGGTGAATTGCTGCCGATTTCTGGAAAGCCTTTGGATTGATAACGAGTTTCTTGATTGTTCGGGAAGACATTTCTGAAATTTTGGATAAGAAATTGGATTCAGGAAAATCGTCCATCATACGTCAAACCATCCTTTAAAAGAATTATGCATAAAATGATATTGAGTTATGAAATAAGGATATAGAAATAAAGGAGACAGATGGCATCCAGATAGACAAAGAAACTTGACATTTTATTGATTTGACTTTGATAAAAGACATTGAGACATTTATTTTGAAAGGAATAGAAAGGAAAAACAACAATTGATTCTCAATATGCCTCTAACAAAAACAGTCTTCTTTGGTGAACTCCCGCCGGAAAACCCTAATCTTGCCCTGTGGGGACGATGCTTTTAGATCATTGGCTCGACACAACCATCTTCATTTTTGCCCAGTCCTTTGAAGGGTTGATAACCATGCTTCAGAAGTAAATCAAATCCCTTTCTTGCTTTCATGAATTGTGGAAACAATGGATGGTCTTTGATAGTGTCGTAGCTGACACGACCTCCAATCTTGAAGAACTTGGGACCTCTTCATCGGGTCATGCCTACAGTATGCAGGGATAATTCTGATGTTGCCTGGAGTATTTCCTGATTTTCTCTAAGACTGATCTCTTCATTCTCTCTGATGCTAGGAATATCTGTAGTGAATGATGGTCGAGGAATCATAGGCTGTGGGAGTCTTTCTTCTGGGTCTTCTCTGAGCACTGTTGTAATCATTCCACCTTTGGACCATTTTATGCATTGATGCAAGGTGGAAGGTACTGCATTTGCATTATGAGTCCATGTCCTTCCGAGCAGCAAATTGTAGGTGGGTGGCACATTGACCACATGAAAAAGCACTAAATGTACCGAATAATTGATGAACACTTCCAGGAATATCTTGCCTTTGGCCGTCTGACCATGATTGTCAAACCCATAGATGGTAATAGGATCTGGAATGTATTCTTCTTCCTTAATGCCTAGCGCCTTTGCAGTCATTTCAGGACATATATTGAGGTTGTTGCCTCCATCTACTAGCACATGGGGTACTGTCATTCCCCTTACCCGAACAACGATGTAAAGAGCATTATTGTGAAAAGAATGAGGCTTTGGAAGGTCCTCATCCGAGAAAGTGATTGGTGCGTTGGTCATGACCAAATTCACTATTTGTGCCATGTCTTCAGGAGTGGTATTGGGCTTAACTTTGATCTTTCTGAGCAGATCATCCAGTACTTGCTGATGCTTGCAGGAACTCTTGGCCAAGTCAAGAATGGAAACATTGGACAGAGCGGTCAGAGGCTTCTGACTTGAATTCTTTAGCTTGGGCTTGATGATTTGATTGAGAAAATCAGGAAGTCCCTTTGACTTGGGGGCTGACTTTACATGTGCTTCAGAAACTTTCATCTTGCCCAATGCTGAGATTAGATCCATCTTCTTAGAATCAGGAGTTGCTTGTCGTAGTACTGACACCTGGTGCTGAACCTGGAGATCTTATGCAGAACACGGCTTGATGTGCTCATGCGGCAGGAATGGTTGTGCAGACACTACTGCTATGGTGTGTGAAGGAAAAGGCTGCTTAAGAATGTCCATTTTTTCTTCTTCTTCTCCTTCTACCAATAAATTCTTGTCAATAAGATCCTGCACAATATTCTTGAGAACGAAACAGTTCTCAGTGTTGTGTCCCACTGTTCTGTGGAACTTGCAGAATTGATCCTTCCATTTCCCCATAGGCACAGGGGGATCAGCCAACCTCGGTAACTTGACCATTTCCTTCGACAACATATACTCGAGCACATCTTCGAGTGATTGATCAAGAGGGGTAAATTTTCGGTCATAGCTCCATCCTTCATGTTTAGCTTTTTCACGCATTTTCGGCCCTTGGTCTTGCTGAGAAGGTTTGCTGTATTGAGGAGCATGCTTCGTTTTCTGATCTCCTTTATTGTTGGAACTGCCTGCGCCGTAGCAGTAATTTTTCTTCTGCCCTTTGTATTGATTTCGGCTATTGTTGTTGTTGTTATTGGCAGAGAAGGTGAAGTGAGCTTTCTTCTTCTGCTCACTTTGGGGGTTACTCTTGGAAAAAGTGAAGCCTTCATAGACTCCATTCTCTACACTCAGCTCGAGCCATTCTGCTCGCTCAGTTAATTTAATGAAGGTCCTGGATGGTGCAATAGAGATTAATCCTCTTAATGGTTGAGAAAAGTTGTTAAGGATCAATGACAAAGCGTGCCTTTCAGATATGGGATCTCTCATTTTATTACAGGCTGACCTCCATCTGTGAATGAAATCTCGTGCTTTTTCATTCTTATTCTGCCTCAGACTGCAGAGATGACTTAATGTCGGGAGCGCTTCTGTGTTGAACAAAAAATGTTCAATAAATAAATTCACCACTTTATCGAACTCCTTGAGCTCGATGGGATTAATATGCTCAGCATACCATTTAGCTGCAACTCCTTCCAAGTTGCGAGGGAAACATAAGAATAGTGCTCTGTTATCTCTCTTGAATCTTGAGCACTCTGCGAAAAAAGTGGCGAGATATGCTTTCGGATCGCCAGAACCATCGAACTTGATGAATTTTCGGGGAAGGTTTTCGAGATCGTCATCCCCTTCGAGGCCGTCATAGAAGTCCTCACTGGTGAAGACTTTCTTGCCCTTGTCGCGGGCTTGGAGATCCTTAACAACTCGGGCCATTTCCCTGAATTGTGACTGCAGAGGTTCTTCTGTGACCTGATTCTTTGATTTGCAGCTCCTCCTTTGTTCTCGCCCACGTTTCTGAAATGCCGGAGGCACCTCATATTCTTCCTCAGTGTCTTCTGTTGATTCTGATTCATCTGAGATTTCTTCTGGCTGAACCTGCTTCTTGGGAGCCTTCTTATTTTTGTGCCCGTGGAACTTTTCTCTGAATTGATTTTTTTCTGCACTAGTCCTAGCTTGTTCACTCATCATTTTATTCATCATCTTTTGGAACATGGCATACATTTGCGGATCTATGCCATCATCCTCTTGCTGTTGATCTTGATTCACGGGATGATCCATTTCTCCTTCTGAGGCTGAGGAGTGCTGAGGTGATGTGATTCTTTTTCCTGACCTTGTTCGAACCATCAAATGCTGCGGATGCTCTAATGTAGTTGTGGATGCTCTCTCTCTGCAGGGCAAAGACCTGATTAGATTATGAAGGAATTGGCTTTTGGAAGAAATATTTATTGAAAATATGGTAGACAATTTGAAGAAGATATCCCATTACTAGGGACTGAGTCGTAGCGAGAATCACGACAATTGTGTTGTCGACTCTTTTAGCACGAGAAACAAACAACAAAAAAATATGCCTTGTTACCTAGACGAGGTCGTCAAACCACAATAGAAAAAAGAGAGAATTTTATTGAAATGAGAAAACATGATTTTATTGATCTTGACAAAGAGGTGGAGGACAAACAATTTGCCACCATTCACGATAATCAGCAGACACTCTAGGACCAGGAAAGATTTTAAGAGAGACAAAGGAATCCCAGCCGTAGCGGGCAGAATGATATGCCCCAGACCATTGTGCGGAAGTGAGATCAAACTTTGCCATAACTCCTGATAACAATCGGGCTTCGACGTACTGCTGTCTCTGGGAGAACTGTCGAACACATCTCTCTGGTTGGTAGTAAGTGCAAAAGAATGGTCCCAACAACTTGAACCTCTTGCCATAAGCATATGTGTATCTGGGAGGAGATAGTTGCCGATCAAAATAGTCCCAAACTACGTCATCTTCTTGAATGTTGTTGATCATAGACCGGTACTGCGCTACTGGAAGGAGTTCTTATCCATTATATCTGAAAGAGCTTGCTCGGGCTGGAACATGCTGGAAGAACCAGGATTGAAGTGCGTAGATGCATCCTTCAACTAAAATGGATTCTCCAAGTGAAAACCGAGTCAGACCACGATATAGGAAAGCGAGCGCTGCCATGGCTATGGAGAGGCGATTGGTTTGCCGACTTCCCCATCTTCTCATAAGCTGGATTATTATGATGTCCATGTAGTTTTGTCCGTCTGGGAAGAGGGATAATCCTACAGTGCACAACACCATTGCATTCTGAATCCTTTCTTTAGTTGTCCTGGATAGCGAACTGACTTCAATGAAGGTCCCGTACTGAAGATACAACTCGAGCAGGTCAACATATTCATTTCCCTCCAACTGGATCAGGGGCCAGGATCGCGGCCTGTCATACGAGCTAAGGAATCTCGGGGGTCCAAACCCTTGACATTGATCAAGAATTGATGTTCTAATGGATCACTTGGCTGACCGGCTAGTTCTGGTAACCCCATGATTTCTGAAAATTCATCCATTAAAACGGTCATTTCTCCCCACGGAAACCAGAATGTACATGTCCGAGGATTCCATCGTTCTGCCATTGCGTGGATCAGGTTGCCGTTGATGGTCTGCTTTCCGACGGCTGACGTCAATTCTAATCCGCACTCGCTCAAATGGTCCGGGAACATTTGGGAAAAACTTTTAAGCCAGGAATAGTACCACCGGGGAATGAAAGTTCCGGTGCTAAGGGCTCGATGTTCAGGACGACCTTGTCGCACCTCGTAGGAGATGTGACCTTCAGGAAAGATAGGATCGAATTGACTGGATGACATCGAACTGAAAACAGAGGAGGACTTAGAATAAGAGTTAGGAAAATGTGAAAAATTCTGAAAAAATTTTGCAGTCAGGATATAAAATGTAGCTGGAAATTCGAGATCCAGAAGAAAGGTAGAATGGAAAAACCACCTGGAGTTTTGCAAGAAATTGGATATTTGAGAAAATCATCCAGGGTTTGAGAAAATAAAGGGAAAATATGAAAAATATGGGTATTTGAAAATATTTTTGGTAAAATGTAAGGAAATAGAGGTAACATACAAACAATCACATCCTGCACAAACATTCATGCACATACAACACTCCCTAAAAGGCTGACTCTAGATGCATTATTTTGAAAACAGTTGTAGGACCCTAATCCTAACTGTAAGTTCAGATCATCTTTGTCCAATCCAGTTATGCCGATATACTGTTATCGTCGCGAAATTTTTCCCTCGTCTCCCCTTCCTTGCGGAAGAGAAAAAGGAAGGAAACGCTTTCGCGATTCAAACTTTGACCGGATTTTGGAAATTGTTTTGAAATACTCGCCTCCGTTTTTGAAAATTGCGGGAAAATCCATGGGATGGGGCTCGACCTGTCGGTACGAGGTTCGACCGTTCCTGCCACCTTTAACAGGGGTAATCGAACAAAGGACCAAAATTGTGCTTGACTTAGTTAAATCATCAAAATCATGTTCTATCCTAAATGCACTGAGAATTCAGGCATGTGCTATGAGATTTTGGAAAATGCCAGTTGGAAAACATGATGTATGCTTAGAAAAACATTTGGAGTTGGAAAGAATCTCTCAGGAAAAAGGTCAATTTCTCAGGAAACTCGGATAAAAAAGGGGTTTTTTGAAAACATGAGAAAGCTTATAAAGATGTGGAAAAAATCAGAAATAGTTGAAAATCTTGGGAAAATGGAAGTGATTCTTGAGAAAAGATGGACTTTTTGAAAAGGGAAGCACTTCTTAGGAAAACTTGGACTTTGAGAGTTTTCTTAGGAAAATGATGGAAATTCATAGGAAAGCTCATTGGAGAAGGAAATTCAAAACTTGGGGAATCGAAATCCTGGGAATTTTACCTTTTGAAATACTTGGAAATCGATTTTGGATCTTGAAGAAAGATTGGAAAACTCTTTTGAATATCTTAAGAAAATATCATTTTCCTGGGAAAACTGTGGAAAAGCTTGTCTTTGGAAAACCGATTTTGAAAAATCCTTAGAATTTATTGAGAAATCGATTTCTTGAGAATGAAGTTTTCTTGAGAAAATCTTGAGAAAATCAATGATTCTATGATGCAAATGACATAAGTGAATGAATGCACTTTGAAAAGATTTTCTAAGAGATTTGTTGGAAAAATATGCATTAAGTCAAGATAAATCCTTCACATATCCTGACTGTGGCCATGAATATGTTCAGAATTTAGTTGATTTGATGCACATGATTTTGAAAACTTTGGAAATATGATGTGCATTTTAAGATAGCCTAAGAGTGTAGGCTCAATGTGACTAGTAGAAAGATGACGGATCTGGGTCTCGTCCATATTCCGACTAGGGTCGTAAATATGGATCCCACCGAGTCCATCAACTCCCTAAGAGTTGGTGCACGTGCCATTCGTGAACATCCATAGTGCTTTTGAAATAAAATGCATGAATCATAGAAACAGGATATTGCATAAAATCAAACTATATGATATGCATCCTAGTCTAAGCAGGAAATTAAATCTCTTATTCCAAAATTTACATTATTACATCACTAAATAAAAGAAATTTGCAGACTTTAGCTCCTTCTTTGGAATGTCCCTGCCAAGCTTGAAATAAAGTTAGCTCAAATATGTGGGTTTTTCCAAGATTTTCCAATAATATTATGAAATTATTGGACTTAATTGGATATAAACCCTATTCTCATGCTTCCTTGATGTTTTGAAATGATGTAAATGCAAGAAATTCAGTGGAAAATAATTTGAAATTCGGAATTGTGGTCAAAATGACCAAAATACCCCTAATTATAAAGTTATACCTTTAAAATCAGGGTTTTTTTTGAAGGAAAACTTAGTAAAATTGGGATTTCGAAATTCAAATTGAATTCAATGATGATGAAATGCAATATGACATGCTTCTAAACACATTAGGACTGTAAAATCAGAATTTGACAATTTGAAATTTAGCCAAATAACGAATTTCGCTTGTTTTTCGCTTGGATCCGGGTCCTGCGGGGCCCTGCTTTGGTATTATGGATGATCCGAACCTCAAATGGATTCCAAATTGCACCAAATTCGGTATGAAGCATCTAAACACTCTGATAAACAACCTAGAATGCTAAAAATCACGAAATGATATGATTTAAATGCTAAAATTCAAGGAAAGTCCTAAAATGATGGATTTTGCCTATGGATCCGAACCAAATGCAATGCCTAATATGATAATGCAAGATTTACACCATGGAAACTTCTGATATTTTGCAGACTGATAAAATACCCGAAATGGAACATTTTTGGTTTTTACAGCCTCGGGATTTGAGCCATGGTGAGTTCAATAACAGGGATTTAGTTCAGACAGAGGTAAAAATCACACTAATCTGATTTAAAATGCTAAAAAAATACAAAACGGCCATGGAAATTTATGAAATTAATCAGAGCTATGAACGACACCTACATGAACAACTTTCATGTTTACGACTTCGGCATTTGATCAACATAAACACCGATAAAAATATAACTATTCCTGCCTAAACTAACAGAACAGACAAATGTAGCAAAACAGGGGGCTGACAAGAAAAATCCGAAGCAGGGGTCAACACTGTTCTAAAAATTACAGGCTTTCATATTCAAACAGAGGACACCACGGACATAACTTTCACTTTTTACAGATTTGGATTTGGAGCAACACACAAAAAGAAACCATAGCCCTAAGTCGATCCAAGATCTCAGAGGCCCAAATTAGGCTCTGACACATATCCCAAACTCTCGGATTTTTGTCAGAAATAAAAAAAATCAGAAAAATCTGATAAAATTATATTAACAACTAGACATTCTGCCGAGTTCAAAACATCTTTCGGATCGAAAATCGGTATCTTCCATGAGGGATATCTCGATTTTACAAGTCGGAAAATGATTTTCAAAACGTATCCCGGGTAACAAAACCCGACTTGCCATTTTGAATGTTTACCACAGTAAACAAATTCAAATGCCTCCGAATTTTTGGCAAAATTTCAGCGACACCTAAGGGCGCATTCCGTGATTTTTTTGGGATTTTTAATAAAAAACAAATGCATGAAATGACGTGTGGACTGACTGACAAAAACAGAGACCTACTGAAAATAAGCAGAATTGAAATAAATGCTAACTTAATCCTAATTAATTCATGAAATATGCTAAATGAATGAAATAAAATGCAAATTAAACCTAGCTAACTATTTGAATGTTAAAAATCATCAAGGAAGCATAACAAAACATTTTTATATATGTCGTTTTATGAGAATAGCTCAATCCATCCCTCGGATGAGCTCTTTCTTCAAACGACTCCCGATTCGAATTATAGAATCACATCAAGGGGAAAAGAAGTGCACCTTGCTTCGTTACGCAGCGTAGGAGCTCTTGAAAGGAGCAGCTATCACGAGCTTCCTTCGTCCTTCGCTCCGAGCTTCGGATGGTCCACCAAAATCGACCTCTGTTGGAATTGAATTGGCCACAGCACGAGCTCTACTCCACCTTCTTCAATGCGCCAAAGGGGGCATGATTTCCAAGGTTCAAAATCTGATTCTAAGAAGGCTAGATCGGATTTTCCAAGTTCACAAGAGCTAAAAAAAATGATCTCCCTTTAGGCTGGGCGTGAACCCTTGTTTTTATAACTTTTCTGAAAATTTTTGAAATTCAAACAGGTTCAATCTGAGCCCTCCATGTGGCGCCATCTCAGGGGGTGTCATCTGAGGGGTTTGAAATTCGAATTTGTCTTTTGCAGGGAGCCCTCAGGTGGCGCCACCTCAAAAGGTGTTTTAATTTTTAAGAAAAATAAAAAAAATGGAAATTTTGTGGGTGAGACACCTCAGCAGGGGGAATTTGGAATTTTTCAAAAGTTTGCTTGATTCTCTCTGCAGGGAACTCCCAGAAGACGCCACCTCAGAGGGTGCTCTCTTGGAGTTTGAATTTCAAATTCACTTTTTGTAGGGAGTCTTCAGGTGGCGCCACCTCATGGTGGGCTACCTTTATTAAAAATAAAATAAAAAATAAAAATGGAGCCAAGTGGAGTCCTGGAATGGTGCCACCTCAAAAGGTGTTTGACACATGTCAGAAGGTCAGAGCAGTGGGCTCAGAAGGCGCCACCTCAGAGGAATTTGAATTCTACCTTTTTTGGAGAAAGGAGATCTGGACATGTGGCGGACAAGTGTCAGATGTCTGGAGAGGCTTTCTCAAATGGCGCCACCTCAGGGGGAAGTTTGAAATTCAAATGGAGGTTGGCCCTGGAGGAATGGAGGATGGACATGTGGCGCCACCTCAGGGTGGCTCCTACAATGCCATGTGGCAAGAGGGAGGAAAAAGAGGGCAATGACATGTGTCTCCTACTTTTCTGAAAAAAGTAGGGAGAGGACATGTGTCCTTTACTTTTTCTGAAGGAGTGAGAAGGAGACATGTGTCACCTTCTTTTCCTGAAAGAAGTAGAAGATGACACGTGGCAGAGGGGAGAGAAGGAGGGCCAAGCCATGTGGCGCCATCTCAGATAAGATGAAAAAGGTAGGAGTTCTTGATTTGCGCCACCTATGAGGAGTTTTGAACTTTTGAATTCTAGTTTTTCTGAAGAAAGCAGGAAATGACACATGGCACTTGCTTTTTCTGAGGAAATGAGAGCTTGCCATGTGTCCTCTACAGGAGACACTCCAGATGGCGCCACCTCAGAGGAGACAAGCCTACCTTTTCTGTAGGAATTTAGGAGTGACACATGTCTCCTACTTTTCTGAGAAAAGTAGGAAGAGACATGTGTCAGGCTACTTTTCTAGAAGGAGGGAGAGGTTGACACGTGTCCTCTGCAGGAGACACACTTCAAGTGGCGCCACCTCAGAGGAGACAAACTCCACTTTTTCTAGACAGGACAACCTATGACACTTGGCATCTTCTGGTAGTCTTTGAAATGACACATGGCGCAGGATGGATACTGACACATGGCAGACATGTGGCGGCTTCTTAAGGTAGCCCCACACTGACACTTGGCAGAAGAGGGAGGGTGACATGTGGCACCGACTCTAGGTGAACCCTATGCTGACACATGGCATGTAAATGGGAGGAGAGAGAAAAGACAAGTGGCACCAATCCAGGGGACAAGGCTCCTATATTTTTGGGTTTTTCTCAAAATTCAAATTTTTCAAAAGGAAAGCTTGTGTGACACCACCTCAGTGTGGGTCCCACATTGCTTCTTTATTGAAATAAGGATAAAACCACAAAACCTCTTTTTGGAATTTTTATAAAATCTGGACTAATGGGCAAAACAGGAATTTTGGAAAGAGTTGGCCCTTGTAGGGCGATTTTGTAAAAGAAAGATATTTGAAATTGTCAAAAAGGGGCAAAATCTGAGGTGAAGTGACTGAAATCCATATTAAAAACTATCCAGATGGTTTTCCTGAGGAAATATTTTGAAATTCAGAGTCCTGGGGGTAAAATGGGAAAAATTAATAATTTTGAAAACCCAGGGTTTTGAAATCAATTTTGAAAATAGTTAAAATTCGAATCTGGATTGAAAATTTTGAAATCCAGAGTTCTGGACCTCGAAATGACATGCTGTGCAGTGCAGTGATTTGAAATGCTCATGCAATGATATGCAATGTCATGTCTTATGAAATGGAATCTTGAACCAAGACTTGAGGATTCCTGTCTTCTGTCAGGAGTAAGATTTTGACTATCTGAGACAAAATAGAGAAATTTTGAGAGTTGCAGATGAAGTTTAGACTTTTGCAAGGTCCGGGTTCAGAAAATGACCATTTTGCCCTCCAGCGATTTCAGAGGCTGGATGATGATGCTTGGTGGACTGTTGGGGAGGTGAGTGAAAATTTGGGGTGTTTACAGATGCACCTCTTTGCTACTAAGCCGGCTCATGGCCGAGCTTAGTGGCAAAGAAAACACACCAAATTTGGGCTATACGAAAAAATGCCCCAGTTAGAAGGATCTGATTGGGTGTGAAGAAATTAGCCCGAGGAAGATGGTAGAAATGAAGCAAAGAATGGAGAGAAAAGATTCACTCTATGAGAGTGAAGTTCAGGTTTATGCCCTTAACCTGGATGGGACAGAATACCTCGCATGGAACGAAGCTCAGGTTTTAACCTTTGACCTGATTGGGGATGGAATATCTCATGACATGAGATTCAGGTTTGTACCCTTAACCTGATCGGGCGGAAGATGAAATACCTCTTTGATTGAGGCTCAGGTTTGTACCCTTATCCTGATCGGGCGGAAAATGAAATACCTCTTTGATTGAGGCTTAGGTTTGTACCCTTATCCTGATCGGGTGGAAAATGGGAATACCTCAGTGATCGAGGCTCAGGTTTGTACCCTTATCCTGATCGGGCGAAAAATGGAATACCTCTTTGGATGAGGCTCAGGTTTGTACCCTTATCCTGATCGGGCGGAAAATGGAATACCTCTTTGGATGAGGCTCAGATTTGTACCCTTATCCTGATCGGGCGGAAAATGAAATACCTCATTGATCGAGGCTCAGGTTTGTATCCTTATCCTGATCGGGCGGAAAATGAAATACCTCTTTGATTGAGGCTCAGGTTTGTACCCTTATCCTGATCGGGTGGAAAATGGGAATACCTCATTGATCGAGGCTCAGGTTTGTACCCTTATCCTGATCGGGCGGAAAATGAAATACCTCTTTGATTGAGGCTCAGGTTTGTACCCTTATCCTGATCGGGCGGAAAATGGAATGGAATCCTCGAAGGAAGAGACCATGATGGAACCTTTGGATTTTGCACAATAAATCCAATAGGGTTTTTGCAAAAGGAAGGAAAATGGGGTCCCTAAAGCTTGAAAAGGGATTGGTTTTGGGCGTCTCATTGCTGAGACTAAAATCAGCTTTTGAAATTGCCTTTTGCGGGAAATGATTGGTGGTTCGACCTCGAACCGAAATGGGACTGTCTATGGTGGGACAGTGGGGACACAGGGAAGTGTGCAAATTTGAGAGTTCATGCTCTCACAGAAGGGAAGGAATCAAGTCCTTAGGAGGGATTTAAAATTGGTGTCAGGATGCATCGAAAACGGACATCAAGCTCTCACTTCATGTCAGGATAGCTAGAAAATATTGCCAAAATGTTGGAAATTTTGCTGTTGATTCAAAATTTTTGAAAATGTCGCACATTGTTGCAAAGATATTCTTTCTTTTCTACCCAAAGGATTACCTCCAAACAAGGTTCACTTTGTAGAATCGAGACTTGAAATCCAAATTGCTTGCAATTGACCTTCTTCAAGGAAGTTATCAATTTCCTTGATATGAGCAGGAAAGAGAATTTGATATTATGAAAGAATATTGATAAAAGAATATTGATAATAGAATTTCACAAGATTAAAGAGGATTCTTGATAGATCTGGCAGTTTGATATCCTGAGAGCTTCTCTCTTGATAATCTTTCTGCACTCTTTTGACTCTCTGGGTTTTTGCTACATTCTCCTTCATTTTGGAGATGTTCTGACTTTTTCTCTCTTTCTTTTTCCTCTCTTTCTCCTTTTTGGGAAGGATACATCACAAACTCCTTCAACTTGGAGATGTTTCGATCCTTCTTGGATGATGGGTTTGGAGATCTTTGGGCGATAGCTGAAATTAAATATCTTTTAGGGATTGTCGAGAGGTTCATCGCATATGCCTTCATCTCGACAGTGCTTTGGACTTTCCCTGGAAGGATCCGTCACAAACTCCGTCATCTTGGAGATGTTTCGAATCTTCTTTGGCCCCGGGGGTCTACTCGCCTAATTCGCCTTCATCTTGACGACAGGTGAGAGATCCCTTTTGCGGATATTTAATTGCAGCTTAGGTGATTCTGAGGAGACAGGGTTTGGGTGAATTCTCTCTTTTCTAGCACTCAGGATATTTCCACTGTCTCGTCCTTACAAGAATAGCCTTTAACGATGCGCCATTGGCTGCGATCAATATCGATCATCTATGGCTTTTCAATAACCTTGAATCTTCTTTTCTGGCCATATCGAGGACTTATCCTTCATCCTTTTGGTTGGCCAATAGAAAGAATTTGAATTTTGAATCCCTTTTCGCAAAAGCTTCGCTCTTTTGGAAGTGATGCTGAGGGTAAACTGACTAGTGCAATAAAGATTCTGAAATCAGCAAATAATTTGACAAATTGACGAAATTTTCTTGAAATCCTTAGTGAAAGTGAGTCATTGAAATCCGGCTCAACGCATCCATGACAAAAATTCTCCTCTCTTTTTTCCCAAAAAGAGAGACTCAGGCTTAGCCCTTACCTGAATGGGAAATGGAAAATACTCCTCTCTTCCCTAAAGAGGAGGTGTTTGCAAAACGAACTTTCGAAGAGAAATTGAGCTTTCGTCAAAGCTCCCTAATATTAGGCTTCTCTTATGGAAAGGGGGCCGATAATAGTGAGGTCTGAAAATTGGGTCATGAAAGGAACGAGTCCATCACACTCTCCCTGCAAAGAGGGTCTTTTCATGACGAAAAATGGCCTAGTATGAAATTGGGGGGGTCACAAGGAAACGAGTTTCTGTCGAGTCTCTCCCTTAAAAAGGGTTTCTTGTGTGAAATTGGAAATTGTTTTGCAAACGGTTCACAAAGACACGAGTCCCTTCAAACTCTCCCTAAAAAGGGGCTAAGTGAACGAATTGGATAGCATGCGAAAAGAACAAGCTCCCTCGAACTCTCCCTAAAAAGGGTCTCTCGCAAGAGAAAATGATTGAAATTGGATATTGAGATTGATTGACCCGAAGGTCGAAACCGGAAATTGGAAATTTGGTTGTTGAGAATTGAATGACCCAAAGGTCGAAATTGGATGACCTGATGGTCGGAATTGAGAATTGATTTGACCACAAAGGTCGAAATTGAGAATTGGTTGACCGAAAGGTCGAAATTGTGTGACCTGAAGGTCAAAATTGAGAATTGAGTGACCTAAAGGTCGAAATTGTGTGACCCGAAGGTCGAAATTGAGAATCGATTTGACCAGAGGTCGAAATTTGGAAATTGATTGACCCGAAGGTCGAAAATTGGAAATTGGTTGACCCGCAGGTCGAGAATTGGAAATTGGTGATTGAAATTGGAAATCAGAGGTCTAAATTGGAGAATTGCCTGATTTGAGGATTTAAATTGAAATTTAGAGAGAAAAATATCAAATTTGAGCAATTGACAGACCCTGATGATTGAAATGACTTGGATCAATAAAAGAGAATGATGAGTTTGAGTCAGAGCTCGAATAAAATATAGAGATCACAAGTCGGAACCCGGATCAACAAATGAAGAGCTCGAATCTGAGCTTGAATGAATAGAGAGATCTCGAGTCGAAACCCGGATCAACGAAAGAAAATGAAGAGCTCAAATCTGAGCTCGAATGATGTTATGAGATCACGAGTCAGAACCCGAATCAACAGAGGAAAATGGAAGGCTCGAATCAGAGCTCAAATAAGATAATGAGATCACGAGTCGGAACCCGGATCAACAAAGGAAAATGAAGGACTCGAATTAGAGCTTGGATAAGATAAAGAGATCTCGAGTCGGAACCCGGATCAACAAAAGAAAATGAAGAACTCGATTCAGGGTTCGAGTAAGGTAATGAGATCACGAGTCGGAACCCGGATCAACAAAAGAGAATGACAAGCTCGAAGAGATCTCGAGTCGGAACCCGAATCAACAAAGGAAAATGATTTGTTCGAGTCAAGGCTCGAATAAAGTAGAGAGATCACGAGTCGGAACCCGGATCAACAAAGGAAAATGATTTGTTCGAGTCAAAGCTCGAGTAAAGTAGAGAGATCACGAGTCAGAACCCGGATCAACAAAGGAAAATAAAGAATTTGAGTCAAGGCTCGAGTAAAGTAGAGAGATCACGAGTCGGAACCCGGATCAACAAAGGAAAATGAAGAATTCGAGTCAAGGCTCGAGTAAAGTATAGAGATCACGAGTCAGAACCCGGATCAACAAAGGAAAATGATTTGAATAAAAACCCGAGTCGGAACTCGGTTTTCCAAAAAGTTGGATCTTAGAAAAATGTACCAGCTTGAATACTGGATTTTGAAATAATACCAGTTCGAGCGCTGGGTTTTGGTTCAGTATTGGCGATGATCTTTGAATCATTAGGAATTGTGATGGGACAATACTGACCGGATTGTTATTAATGCAATTGAATGCAAATGAATATGGGTTGATGCATATGAATGCACATGTGCATGAAATGAGGAATTTGTTTATCCTGCCTGCATATAGAACAAAATTTTAAAATGCCCCAGTGTAACTGGGAAAGAAAGTTGGATCATTATTTAAAGGAAACAGGAAGGATTACAAGGGGAGAATAAATGTTTCAAGTATAAAACTTTTTCAAGTGTCGAGCATTGATAGGATCTGGCAATTCTACTCCATCGGCATTGATGAGCCGATATGAGTTGCGGGGTAATGCTTCTTTGACAACATAGGGACCTTCCCAATTTGGCGACCATTTGCCGCCAGGACGATGCTTGAGATAAGCTGTGGATCGAAGTACTAAATCATTGACTTTGAATCTTCTTTCGATGATAGATTTCGCATATTGCCTGGCTACTCTCTGGCGATAGGATTGAGCATGCTCTGCTGCTTTTAGCCTTCTCTCGTCGAGTAAGTCTAGTTGCACTAGTCGCTGCTGCTGGTATTGATCAAGAGGTAATTGCAGAAGTGAAGCAAATTTCAAAGCGGGCTTCTGAACATGTAGCGGCAATACTACTTCTGTTCCATAAACCAGTTCTGATGGGGTAGCATTCGTTGGTGTACGAATGGTGGTCCGATAGGCCCACAGTGCATCGTGGATCTTCTCATGTCAGTCACGGCCTGTTTCCACAGTTCGCTCTAAGATACGAATTAAAATCTTGTTGGTGGCCTCTGCCTGACCATTCCCTTGAGGATAATATGGAGCGGAAAAATGGTGATAGATCTTGAATTTTGAGCAGAATATCTTCATCTTTTCATTCTTGAAATGACTGCCATTGTCTGACACAATGTCATGTGGGATGCCGAAACGGCAAAGGATGTTCTTGTGAATAAAAGAGACCACGTGTCGGCCTTCTACTGTGCGGAGACTGATGGCTTCTACCCACTTGGTGAAATATTCTGTTGCGGCAAGGAAGTATTTGTGGCCATTTGAAGCTGAAGGAGTGATGGGACCTACGACATCGAAGGCCCACATGGAGAATGGCCATGGAGAGACAACAGACTGTAAATAAGTTGCCGGAGCATGGATAGAAGGTGCATGTATCTGACATTGTACACACTTCTTCACATAATGATAACAGTCTTGTTGCATAGTCTTCCAAAAGTAACCTGCTCTGATGATTTGCTTGACAAGGGTTTGGTAGCCGACGTGGCCGCCACAAATGCCTCCATGTGCTTCTCGCACGACTTCTTTGGCTTCGTCTTCATCTAAACATCTGGAATACTCTGAACTGAATCCACGACGATAGAGGACATTGGCCAAAATGAAGTATCGAGTAGACATACGCTGGATTGCTCGTTGCTCTTTCTTTGAGAGTTCTGGAGGAAATTCGCCAGTTTCTATGAAAGTTTTGATGTTGTAATACCAAGGCTTCTTCCTTTGCTCAGCCTGGTTTACCTGTTCCGTTGGAATGAAGGCAGGTTGGTCAAGTCTGTCAATTTCAAAAGAGCGACAAGATTCTCCATTCTTGAATGCCATAATGGAGCCTAAACTGGCTAGGCTATCAGCCACTTGATTGAAATCTCTCTTGATGTGAAATAACTGAAATTCTTCGAACTTGCTGACGAGAGCTGAAACAATTTTCTGATAGGGAAATAACTTCTGATCTTTGACTTGCCATTCGGCTCGAACTTGATTGACAACAAGTAATGAGTCACCGTAGGCATGTACTCTCTTGACATTAAAGTCTAATAGAATCCTTAGACCTTGAATCAGGGCTTCATATTCAGCCATATTGTGAGTGCATTGAAAGTCGAGCTTGAGAGAAAATGGAATCATCTCCTTCTCAGGAGTGATTAGTAAGATTCCGATGCCTATTCCGGCCATGTTCTTAGAACCATCGAAAAACAAATTCCAGACTGGAAATTGCTGGATATTGCAAATTTGCTCATCAGGGAAGTCATCTTCGACTTTCTCTTCTTCGGCCAGAGGAAAATCCGCCAATTGATCTGCAATTGCTTGTCCTTTGATTGATTGTTGCAAGACGTATTCTAAGTCATACTACATCAGTAAGACTTGCCATTTTGCGACTCGTCCGCTGAGGAAAGGTTGCTCTAAGATATACTTGAGAGGATTGAGTTTAGACAAGATTTTGACCTCTGATGCCAACAGGTAGTGTCTTAGCTTCTGACACATCCATACCAGAGCTAGGCAGGTCTTCTCTATTTGAGAGTATCTCTTTTCATAATCTATGAAAGTCTTGCTCACGTAGTAGATGGCGTGCTCTATCAGTCTGCCTTCTTTGTATTGTGCCAAGAATCCGCCACATGCGACTTGATTAACTGAGATGTATAATAAAAGAGGTTTTCCCAATTCTGGCGGCTTCAGGATGGGAGGATTAAGAAGATACTTCTTGATCCGATCGAACGATTGCTGACACTCTGGTCCCCATTCGAACTTCACTCCTTTTCTGAGCAAGTGGTTGAAAGGCTCGCATCTCATTGCCAAATTGGAAATGAATCGCCGGATTGACTGCATACGTCCTTGAAGGCTATGCAGTTCTTTGAGATTCTTCGGGGGAGGCATATCAATGATGGCCTTTGCTTTGGCTGGGTCAACTTCAATTCCCCTTTTGCTGACCAGAAAACCCAACAGTTTTCCTGATTCGACTCCAAAGACACACTTTTGCAGGTTAAGCCTTAACTTGTAAAGAATAAGTCTTTTAAAGACTTGATCAAGTGCTTCGAGGTGATCTTCTTCCTCTTTAGATTTCACGAGAATATCATCAACATACACATCCATGATTTTGCGCATCTGATCGTGAAAGATGACAGCCATTGCCCGTTGATACGTTGCTCCAGCATTCTTGAGCTCAAAAGGCATAATCGTATAGCAGAAAGTGCCCCAAGGCGTAGTAAAAGAAGTTTTTGATTGGTCGCGGGCGGCCAACTTAATCTGATTGTAGCCGGAATATCCGTCCATGAAAGAGAACATGGCATGTCCTGCCGTGCTATCGACTAGAAGATCGATGCTTGGAAGTGGATAGTCATCCTTCGGAGTTGCCTTATTGAGGTCTCTGAAGTCTATGCAAATCCTTACTTTGCCGCTTTTCTTTGGGACAACGACGATATTGGCTAACCAATCCGGGTAGTCAATAGCTCGAATAAATCCTGCTTTGAGCAGATCTTCAAGTCCTTCTTTGACTTGTTGTTCTATTCTGGGATCCATTTTTCTCAGCTTCTGCTTGACTGGCTTAGCATCCGGCTTTAAGACAAGACGGTGCTCGACCAATTTGGAGTCTAAGCCTGGCATGTCTTCATACGTCCATGCGAACACTTCTTCATGCCGCTTGAGAAAATCTGTAAGTCTTTTATTTTCTTCCGGATTCAGATTGGTTCCGATTTGGAGAATTTTTGGATCTTCCTCTGAACCGATATTGACACCTTCAGTTGGATCTTGTACTAGAGGAGATGGTTCGTCCTGCTTCTGAACTGCGGCGAACTCCGGTAATTCCTGAAGAGACTGATCATATTCTGCACAATCATCAGACTGCTTTGCACTCTTGTCATTTCCGGTGCTTGCTTTGATCCTGTGAATTGTTGTCGACTTTTGAGAGGCCTTGGGATTGAGAACGAGCTTCTTGATTGTCCGAGAAGTCATTCTGAAATTTTGGAGAAGAAATTTTGGTTCAGACAAATTGGCCTATAGTAAGACAAGCAATAATTTGAAGAGAACCATACATAAAATGGCATTGAATTATAAAATGATGAGACAGACAAAAAGAGAGTAGATGGCATCCGGATAGACAAAGAAGCTTGGAATTTTATTGATTGAATGGATCAATGACATTGGTAAAATGAGACATTTATTTGGAAAAGAATAGAAAGGAAATAACAAATGGTCTTCATTGTGCCCCTTTGACAAAAACAGTCTTTCTTGATGAGCTTCCTCCGGAGAACCCCAATCCTGCCCTGTGGGGACGATGTTTCTGGATCATTGGCTCGATGCGGCCATCTTCGTTCTTGCCGAGTCCCTTGAAGGGTTGATAGCCATGCTTCAGGAGTAAGTCAAATCCCTTTCTTGACTTCATGAATTGAGGAAACAAGGGATGATCCTTAATGGTGCTGTAGTCGATTCGACCTCCAACCTTGAAGAATTGAGGACCTTTCCATCGTGTCGTGGCTACTGTGTGCAGAGATGGCTCTGATGGTGCCTGAAGTATTTCTCGATTCTCTCCGAGATTGATCTCTTCACTTTCCCTGATGCTGGGAATATTTGCATTGAATGATGGCCGAGGAACCATGGGCTGCGGGAGCCTTTCTTCTGGGTCTTCTCCCAGTATTGTGGTAATCATTCCACCTTTTGACCACTTTACACATTGATGGAGGGTAGAAGGCACTGCATTAGCATTGTGAATCCACGTCCTACCGAGCAGCAAGTTGTAAGTTGGAGGTACATTAACCACATGGAAAAGCACTGAATGCACTGAATAATTAATGAACACCTCCAGGAATATCTTGCCCTTGGCCGTTTGACCATGATTGTCAAACCCATAGATAGTGATGGGATCTGGGATGTATTCCTCGTCCTTGATCCCTAATGCCTTTGCTGTCATTTCAGGACATATGTTGAGGCTACTGCCTCCATCGACCAACACATGGGGAACCGTCATTCCTCTGACTCGAACGACAATGTACAAGGCATTATTATGAAAGGAATGAGGCTTTGGAAGGTCCTCATCCGAAAAAGTGATTGGTGCATTGGTCATGGCGGAGTTCACAATCTGTGCCATGTCTTCAGGAGTAGTGCTGGGCTTAACTTTGATTTTTCTGAGCAGATCATCCAGTACTTGTCGGTGCTTGCTAGAATTTTTGGCCAAGTCAAGGATGGAGACATTGGATAAAGCAGTCAGAGGCTTCTGACTTGACTTCTCTGGCCTTGGTCTAACGATTTGTTTGAAGAAGTCAGGAGTTCCTTTTGATTTGGGAATTGACTTCACAGGTGCTTCCGCAACTCTCATTTTACTGAATGCTGAAATTAAGTCCATCTTCTTAGAATCTGGAGCTGCTTGTCGTAGCACCGTCACCTGATGTTGAACTTGGAGATCTTGCGCAGAACATGGCTTGATATGCTCATGCGGTAGAAATGGTTGTGCAGACACTACCGCTGTGGTGTGCGAAGGGAAGGGGTGGTTGAGAATGTCCATTTTCTCTTCTTCTTCTCCTTCTACCAATAGATTCTTTTCAATGAGATCTTGCACGATGTTTTTGAGAACAAAGCAGTTCTCGGTGTTGTGTCCCACTGTCCTGTGGAACTTGCAGAACTGATCTTTCCATTTCCCCATGGGCACAGGGGGATCGACCAATCTGGGCAATTTGACCATCTCTTTCGATAGCATGTACTCGAGTACATCCTCGAGTGATTGGTCAAGAGGAGTAAACTTTCTGTCGTAACTCCATCCTTCATGTTTGGCTTTCTCGCGCAGCTTCGGTCCTTGATCCTGCTGAGGAGGCTTGCTGAACTGAGGAGCAGGCTTTGCTTTCTGATCCTTGTTGTTCGAACTGCTTGAGCTGTAGCAGTAATCTTTCTTCTGCCCTTTGTGCTGATTTCGGCCTTTGTTATTGTTGTTAGCAGAATAAGTGAAGTGAGCTTTCTTCTTCTGCTCACCATGGGAGTTGTTCTTGGAAAAGGTGAAGCCTTCATAGACTCCATTTTCCACACTCAGCTCGAGCCATTCGGCTCGTTCAGTCAGCTCAATGAAGGTCCTGGACGGCGCTGTAGAAATTAATCCTCTTAACGGCTGCGAGAAATTGTTGAGGATTAAGGACAATGCATGCCTTTCCGAGATAGGATCTCTCATCTTATTACAGGCTGATCTCCACCTGTGAATGAAGTCTCGTGCTTTTTCATTCTCGTTCTGTCTCAAATTGCAGAGATGACTTAATGTAGGCAGCGCTTGTGTTGAACAAGAAGCGTTCAATGAATAGATTTACAACTTTGTCGAACTCCTTGAGCTCGATGGGGTTGATATGCTCAGCATACCACTTGGCTGCAACTCCTTCCAAGCTGCGGGGGAAGCATAGAAACAATGCTCGGTTATCCTTTCTGAACCTCGAGCATTCTGCGAAGAAGGTGGCGAGATGAGCTTTTGGGTCGCCAGAACCATCGAATTTGATGAATTTACGGGGGAGATTCTCCAGATCATCATCCCCTTCTAAGCCGTCATAGAAGTCCTCACTGGTGAAGACTTTCTTGCCCTTGTCGCGGGCTTGCAGATCTTTGACAACTCGGGCTATTTCTTTGAACTGCGCTTACAAAGGCTCTTCTTTATCTCTACTCTTTGATCTGCAGCTTTTACTTTGGCCACGCTTCTCAAATGCCGGAGGCACCTCATATTCTTCATCTGTGTTTTCAGTGGAATCTGATTCATCTGAAATCTCTTCTGGCTGGATTTTCTTCTTGGGAGCCTTCTTACTCCTGCGACCATGGAACCTTTCTCTGAATGGGTTCCTTTCTGAGCTGGTCCCGGGCTGCTCATTCATCATCTTATTCATCATTTTTCTAAACATGGCATACATTTGAGGGTCTATGCCATCGTCTTCTTGCTGCTGCTCTCGACTCTTCTCAGATCGAGGGGAACTCATCTCTTCTTCCGAGGCTGACGAGTACTGGGATGCTGTGGTTCTTTTGCCTGATCTTGTCTCAACCATCAAATGATATGGATGCTCTCTACAGGGCAAAAGACCTGATTAGATTTTGAGGGAATTAGCTTTTGGAAGAAATATTTGCTGAAAATATGGTAGACAATTTGGAAAAGATGTCCCATTACTAGGGACTGAGTCGTCGTGGGAATCACGACAATTGTGTTGTCATTCCTTCTGCAAAAGAAATAAACAACGAAAATGTGCCTTGTTACCTAGGCGAGGTCGTCAAACCACAATGGAAGGAAATAGAATTTTATTAAAATGAGAAGAATAAGATTTTATTGATCTTGACAAAGAGGTGGGGGACAAACAATTTGCCACCATTCACGATAGTCGGCAGACACTCTAGGACCTGGGAAGATTTTGAGAGAGACAAAGGAATCCCAGCCGTAGCGGGCAGAATGATATGCCCCGGACCATTGCGCGGAGGTGAGATCGAACTCTGACATAGCTCCTGATAATAGTCGGGCTTCAACGTACTGCTGCCTCTGGGAGAACTGCCGAACACATCTCTCTGGTTGATAATAAGTGCAGAAGAATGGTCCCAGCAACTTGAACCGCTTGCCATAAGCGTAGGTATATCTGGGAGGAGATATTTGCCGATCAAAATAGTCCCAAACAACGTCATCCTCTTGAATGTTGTTGATCATAGACCGGTACTGCGCCACTGGAAGGAGTTCTTGACCATTGTATCTGAAAGAGCTTGCTCGGGCTGGAACGTGCTGGAAAAACCAGGACTGAAGTGCGTAGATGCATCCTTCAACTAAAATGGACTCTCCGAGTGAGAATCGAGTCAAACCTCGATAAAGGAAGGCGAGCGCTGCCATGGCTATGGAGAGGCGATTGGTTTGCCGACTTCCCCATCTTCTCATAAGCTGGATTATCCTGATGTCCATGTAGTTCTGTCCATCTGGGAAAAGGGACAGTCCTACAGTGCATAGAACCATTGCATTCTGAATCTTTTCTTTGGCTGTTCTTGAAAGCGAGCTGACTTCAATGAAGGTCCCGTACTGACGGTACAACTCAAGTAGGTCAACATATTCATCTCCTTCTGACTGGATCAGGGGCCAAGATCGGCGGCCTGTCATACGAGCTAAGGAGTCTCGGGGGTCCAAACCCTTGACATTGATAAGGAATTGATGCTCTAAGGGGTCGCTTGGTCGACCAGCTGGTTCTGGCAACCCCATGATTTCTGAAAATTCATCTATTAAGACGGTCATTTCTCCCCATGGGAACCAGAAGGTACATGTTCGAGGATTCCATCGCTCCGCCATTGCATGGATCAGGTTGCCATTGATGGTCTGCTTTCCGACTGCTGATGCCAGTTCTAATCCGCACTCGCTCAAATGGTCCGGGAACATTTGGGAAAAGCTCTTTCGCCAGGAATAATACCACCGGGGAATGAAAGTTCCGGTGCTAAGGGTTCGATGTTCAGGACGACCTTGTCGCACATCGAAGGAGATGTGACCTTCAGGAAAGATAGGATCGACTTGACTAGATGCCATTGAACTGAAAACAGAGAAAGACTCAGAATGAGACTTAGGAAAATGTGAGAAATTTTGAAAAATTTTGCAGGCAGGATAAAAATGCAGCTAGAAATTCGAGATCCAGTAGAATGGTAGAATGTAAAATCGCCTGGAGTTTTGAAAGAAATGGGATATTTGAAAAAATCATCCAGGGTTTGAGAAAAGATCTCGTGGAAAATAAGGATATTTGGAAAAAGACCTAATGAGTTGAAAAACATTGGGAAATATAAAGAATTGAGAAAATCATACATACAATCACATCCTGCACAAACATTTATGCACATTCAGCACTCCCTAAAAGGCTGACTCTAAATGCATCAATTTGAAAACAGCTGTAGGACCCTAATCCTAACTCTAAGTTCAGATCATCTTTGTCCAATCCAGTTATGCCGATATACCCGAATCGAAATCCGAGGTACGTGGCATAGAATTTCAACTCCGGTTCTAGGGTAAGGTTTTCCAACATCCTTGAGCGCCTACCGATATACTTCGGACTGTGGCCCGCGGTACGTGGTAGGGGGGTGTTAACCCAAATAGTTGGCCTAGTTGTGAGGCTCTGTCCCGAACTAGGGTTCTGGAAGAGAGCCCAGCAACGTGAAGACCGGGTAAAGATAGGTAATTGAGGGTTTTGAAAAATGATCACATGCAAGAAATAGAGGGCTCTAAATCCTAGAGAGATAGACTTTTGAAAATCTTTGAAGAAGCATACATTGTTTGCATTCAGATCCTAAATCGAGGAGGATTGTATTTAGACCTAAGTCTATGTGAGCATGAAAATTTCTCCTCAATATGGTCCTACCAAACCATGCCTAAGCTATATGCATTCAATGTCAGCTGGGTCAGAATCTAGGCTCCTAGGCTCACATGATATTGAAAGTAAAAGAGCTGACATTTTATGAACATAATTTTGATAATTGAACTAAGTCAAGCATAATTTAGGTCAGACAAGGACAGGTCCCATCTCGGTCGCCAAACCTGTTATCGTCGCGAAATTTTTCCCTCGTCTCCCCTTTCTTGCGGAAGAGAAAAAGGAAGGAAACGCTTTCGCGATTCAAACTTTGACCGGATTTTGGAAATTGTTTTGAAATACTCGCCTCCGTTTTTGAAAATTGTGGGAAAATCCATAGGATGGGGCTCGACCTGTCGGTACGAGGTTCGACCGTTCCTGCCACCTTTAACAGGGGTAATCGAACAAAGGACCAAAATTGTGCTTGACTTAGTTAAATCATCAAAATCATGTTCTATCCTAAATGCACAGAGAATTCAGGCATGTGCTATGAGATTTTGGAAAATGCCAGTTGGAAAACATGATGTATGCTTAGAAAAACATTTGGAGTTGGAAAGAATCTCTCAGGAAAAAGGTCAATTTCTCAGGAAACTCGGATAAAAAAGGGGTTTTTTGAAAACATGAGAAAGCTTATAAAGATGTGGAAAAAATCAGAAATAGTTGAAAATCTTGGGAAAATGGAAGTGATTCTTGAGAAAAGATGGACTTTTTGAAAAGGGAAGCACTTCTTAGGAAAACTTGGACTTTGAGAGTTTTCTTAGGAAAATGATGGAAATTCATAGGAAAGCTCATTGGAGAAGGAAATTCAAAACTTGGGGAATCGAAATCCTGGGAATTTTACCTTTTGAAATACTTGGAAATCGATTTTGGATCTTGAAGAAAGATTGAAAAACTCTTTTGAATATCTTAAGAAAATATCATTTTCCTGGGAAAACTGTGGAAAAGCTTGTCTTTGGAAAACCGATTTTGAAAAGTCCTTAGAATTTCTTGAGAAATCGATTTCTTGAGAATGAAGTTTTCTTGAGAAAATCTTGAGAAAATCAATGATTCTATGATGCAAATGACATAAGTGAATGAATGCACTTTGAAAAGATTTTCTAAGAGATTTGTTGGAAAAATATCATTAAGTCAAGATAAATCCTTCACATATCCTGACTGTGGCCATGAATATGTTCAGAATTTAGTTGATTTGATGCACATGATTTTGAAAACTTTGGAAATATGATGTGCATTTTAAGATAGCCTAAGAGTGTAGGCTCAATGTGACTAGTAGAAAGATGACGGATCTGGGTCTCGTCCATATTCCGACTAGGGTCGTAAATATGGATCCCACCGAGTCCATCAACTCCCTAAGAGTTGGTGCACGTGCCATTCGTGAACATCCATAGTGCTTTTGAAATAAAATGCATGAATCATAGAAACAGGATATTGCATAAAATCAAACTATATGATATGCATCCTAGTCTAAGCAGGAAATTAAATCTCTTATTCCAAAATTTACATTATTACATCACTAAATAAAAGAAATAAAAGAAATTTGCAGACTTTAGCTCCTTCTTTGGAATGTCCCTGCCAAGCTTGAAATAAAGTTAGCTCAAATATGTGGGTTTTTCCAAGATTTTCCAATAATATTATGAAATTATTGGACTTAATTGGATATAAACCCTATTCTCATGCTTCCTTGATGTTTTGAAATGATGTAAATGCAAGAAATTCAGTGGAAAATAATTTGAAATTCGGAATTGTGGTCAAAATGACCAAAATACCCCTAATTATAAAGTTATACCTTTAAAATCAGGGTTTTTTTTGAAGGAAAACTTAGTAAAATTGGGATTTCGAAATTCAAATTGAATTCAATGATGATGAAATGCAATATTACATGCTTCTAAACACATTAGGACTGTAAAATCAGAATTTGACAATTTGAAATTTAGCCAAATAACGAATTTCGCTTGTTTTTCGCTTGGATCCGGGTCCTGCGGGGCCCTGCTTTGGTATTATGGATGATCCGAACCTCAAATGGATTCCAAATTGCACCAAATTCGGTATGAAGCATCTAAACACTCTGATAAACAACCTAGAATGCTAAAAATCACGAAATGATATGATTTAAATGCTAAAATTCAAGGAAAGTCCTAAAATGATGGATTTTGTCTATGGATCCGAACCAAATGCAATGCCTAATATGATAATGCAATATTTACACCATGGAAACTTCTGATATTTTGCAGACTGCTAAAAGACCTGAAATGGAACATTTTTGGTTTTTACAGCCCCGGGATTTGAGCCATGGTGAGTTCAATAACAGGGATTTAGTTCAGACAGAGGTAAAAATCACACTAATCTGATGTAAAATGCTAAAAAAATAAAAACGGTCATGGAAATTTATGAAATTAATCCGAGCTATGCACGACACCTACATGAACAACTTTCATGTTTATGACTTTGGCATTTGATCAACATAAACACCGATAAAAATATAACTATTCCTGCCTAAACTAACAGAACAGACAAATGTAGCAAAACAGGGGGCTGACAAGAAAAATCCGAAGCAGGGGTCAACACTATTCTAAAAATTACAGGCTTTCAGATTCAAACCGAGGACACCACGGACATAACTTTCACTTTTTACAGTTTCGGATTTGGAGCAACACACAAAGAGAAACCATAGCCCTAAGTCGATCCAAGATCTCAGAGGCCCAAATTAGGCTCTGACACGTGTCCCGAACTCTCAGATTTTTGTCAGAAATAAAAAAAATCCGAAAAATCTGATAAAACTATATTAAAAACTAGCCATTTTCCCGAGTTTCAAACATCTTTTGTATCGAAAATCGGATCTTCCATGAGGGATATCTCGATTTTACAAGTCGGAAAATGATTTTCAAAACGTATCCCGGGTAACAAAACCCGACTTGCCATTTTGAATGTTTACCGCAGTAAAAAAATTCAAATGCCTCCGAATTTTTGGCAAAATTTCAGGGACACCTAAGGGCGCATTCCGTGATTTTTTTGGGATTTTTAATAAAAAACAAATGCATGAAATGACGTGTGGACTGACTGACAAAAACAGAGACCTACTGAAAATAAGCAGAATTGAAATAAATGCTAACTTAATCCTAATTAATTCATGAAATATGCTAAATGAATGAAATAAAATGCAAATTAAACCTAGCTAACTATATGAATGTTAAAAATCATCAAGGAAGCATAACAAAACATTTTTATATATGTCGTTTTATGAGAATAGCTCAATCCATCCCTCGGATGAGCTCTTTCTTCAAACGACTCCCGATTCGAATTATAGAATCACATCAAGGGGAAAAGAAGTGAACCTTGCTTCGTTACGCAGCGTAGGAGCTCTTGAAAGGAGCAGCTATCACGAGCTTCCTTCGTCCTTCGCTCCGAGCTTCGGATGGTCCACCAAAATCGACCTCTGTTGGAATTGAATTGGCCACAGCACGAGCTCTACTCCACCTTCTTCAATGCGCCAAAGGGGGCACGATTTCCAAGGTTCAAAATCTGATTCTAGGAAGGCTAGGTCGGATTTTCCAAGTTCACAAGAGCTAAAAAAAATGATCTCCCTTTAGGCTGGGCGTGAACCCTTGTTTTTATAACTTTTCTGAAAATTTTTGAAATTCAAACAGGTTCAATCTGAGCCCTCCATGTGGCGCCATCTCAGGGGGTGTCATCTGAGGGGTTTGAAATTCGAATTTGTCTTTTGCAGGGAGCCCTCAGGTGGCGCCACCTCAAAAGGTGTTTTAATTTTTGAGAAAAATAAAAAAAATGGAAATTTTGTGGGTGAGACACCTCAGCAGGGGGAATTTGGAATTTTTCAAAAGTTTGCTTGATTCTCTCTGCAGGGAACTCCCAGAAGACGCCACCTCAGAGGGTGCTCTCTTGGAGTTTGAATTTCAAATTCACTTTTTGTAGGGAGTCTTCAGGTGGCGCCACCTCATGGTGGGCTACCTTTATTAAAAATAAAATAAAAAATAAAAATGGAGCCAAGTGGAGTCCTGGAATGGTGCCACCTCAAAAGGTGTTTGACACATGTCAGAAGGTCAGAGCAGTGGGCTCAGAAGGCGCCACCTCAGAGGAATTTGAATTCTACCTTTTCTGGAGAAAGGAGATCTGGACATGTGGCGGACAAGTGTCAGATGTCTGGAGAGGCTTTCTCAAATGGCGCCACCTCAGGGGGAAGTTTGAAATTCAAATGGAGGTTGGCCCTGGAGGAATGGAGGATGGACATGTGGCGCCACCTCAGGGTGGCTCCTACAATGCCATGTGGCAAGAGGGAGGAAAAAGAGGGCAATGACATGTGTCTCCTACTTTTCTGAAAAAAGTAGGGAGAGGACATGTGTCCTTTACTTTTTCTGAAGGAGTGAGAAGGAGACATGTGTCACCTTCTTTTCCTGAAAGAAGTAGAAGATGACACGTGGCAGAGGGGAGAGAAGGAGGGCCAAGCCATGTGGCGCCATCTCAGATAAGATGAAAAAGGTAGGAGTTCTTGATTTGCGCCACCTATGAGGAGTTTTGAACTTTTGAATTCTAGTTTTTCTGAAGAAAGCAGGAAATGACACATGGCACTTGCTTTTTCTGAGGAAATGAGAGCTTGCCATGTGTCCTCTACAGGAGACACTCCAGATGGCGCCACCTCAGAGGAGACAAGCCTACCTTTTCTGTAGGAATTTAGGAGTGACACATGTCTCCTACTTTTCTGAGAAAAGTAGGAAGAGACATGTGTCAGGCTACTTTTCTAGAAGGAGGGAGAGGTTGACACGTGTCCTCTGCAGGAGACACACTTCAAGTGGCGCCACCTCAGAGGAGACAAACTCCACTTTTTCTAGACAGGACAACCTATGACACTTGGCATCTTCTGGTAGTCTTTGAAATGACACATGGCGCAGGATGGATACTGACACATGGCAGACATGTGGCGGCTTCTTAAGGTAGCCCCACACTGACACTTGGCAGAAGAGGGAGGGTGACATGTGGCACCGACTCTAGGTGAACCCTATGCTGACACATGGCATGTAAATGGGAGGAGAGAGAAAAGACAAGTGGCACCAATCCAGGGGACAAGGCTCCTATATTTTTGGGTTTTTCTCAAAATTCAAATTTTTCAAAAGGAAAGCTTGTGTGACACCACCTCAGTGTGGGTCCCACATTGCTTCTTTATTGAAATAAGGATAAAACCACAAAACCTCTTTTTGGAATTTTTATAAAATCTGGACTAATGGGCAAAACAGGAATTTTGGAAAGAGTTGGCCCTTGTAGGGCGATTTTGTAAAAGAAAGATATTTGAAATTGTCAAAAAGGGGCAAAATCTGAGGTGAAGTGACTGAAATCCATATTAAAAACTATCCAGATGGTTTTCCTGAGGAAATATTTTGAAATTCAGAGTCCTGGGGGTAAAATGGGAAAAATTAATAATTTTGAAAACCCAGGGTTTTGAAATCAATTTTGAAAATAGTTAAAATTCGAATCTGGATTGAAAATTTTGAAATCAAGAGTTCTGGACCTCGAAATGACATGCTGTGCAGTGCAGTGATTTGAAATGCTCATGCAATGATATGCAATGTCATGTCTTATGAAATGGAATCTTGAACCAAGACTTGAGGATTCCTGTCTTCTGTCAGGAGTAAGATTTTGACTATCTGAGACAAAATAGAGAAATTTTGAGAGTTGCAGATGAAGTTTAGACTTTTGCAAGGTCCGGGCTCAGAAAATGACCATTTTGCCCTCCAGCGATTTTAGAGGCTGGATGATGATGCTTGGTGGACTGTTGGGGAGGTGAGTGAAAATTTGGGGTGTTTATATATACCCGAATTGAATTCTGAGGTACGTGGCATATAATTTCAACTCTGGTTCTAAGGTAAGATTTTCCAACATCCTTGAGCGCCTACCGATATACTTCGGACTGTAGCCCGCGGTACGTGGTAGGGGGGTGTTAACCCAAATAGTTGGCCCAGTTGTGAGGCTCTGTCCCGAACTAGGGTTCTGGAAGAGAGCCCAGCAACGTGAAGACCGGGTAATGATAGGTAATTGAGGTTTTGAAAAATGATCACATGCAAGAAATAGAGGGCTCTAAGACCTAGAGAGATAGATTTTGAAAAATCCTTGAAGAAGCATACATTGTTTGCATTCAGATCCTAAATTGAGGAGAGTTGTATTTAGACCTAAGTCTATGTGAGCATGAAAGTATCTCCTCAATATAGTCCTACCAAACCGTGCCTAAGCTATATGCAGTCAATGTCAGCTAGGTTAGAATCTAGGCTCCTAGGTTCACATGATATCAAAAGTAAAGAGCTGACATTTTGTGAACATAATTTCGATAATTGAACTAAGTCAAGCACAATTCTTATCAGACATGGACAGGTACCATCACGGTCGCCAAACCTGTTATCGGCGCAAAATTTTTCCCTGTCTTCCCTTCCTTGCGGAAGAGAGAGGGAAATGCTTTCGCGATTCAAACTTGACCGGATTTTGGAAATTTGTTTTGAAATACTCACCTCCGTTTTGAAAATTACGGGAAAATCCATGGGATGGGGCTCGACCTCTCGGTACGAGGTTCGACCGTTCCTGCCGCCTTTAACAGGGGTAATCGAACCAAGGACCAAAATTGTGCTTGACTTAGTAAATTTATCGAAATTATGTTCTATCCTAAATGCACAGAGAATTCAGGCATGTGCTATGAGATTTTTGGAAAATGTAAATTGGAAAATATGATGTATGCTTAGAAAACATTTGGAATTGAAAAAAACATTTCTCAAGAAAAGATGGAAATCAATCTCTCAGGAAAACTCAGACGAAGAAGGTTTGAAAATCTCGGGAAAGTTTATAAAGAGTTGGAAAATCTTGAAGAAGTGAGAATCTCAAGAAAATCTTGAGAAAGTTTGTAAAAACTTGGAAAACCATGAAGAAATGAGAATCTCAGGAAAATTTTGAGAAAGTTTATAAAGACTTGGAAAACCATGAAGAAATGAGAATCTCAGGAAAATTTTGAGAAAGTTTAGAAAGACTTAGAGAACCATAAAGAAATGAGAATCTCAGGAAAACTGTAGGAATTCTTGAAAAAAAAATGAACATTTGAAAAGGAAAGCACTTGTTGGAAAAACTCAGACTTTGAGAATTTTCTTAAGAAAAGGATGGAAAATTTATAGGAAAAATTCATTGGAGAAGGAAATTTAGAACTTAGGAAATTGAAATCCTGAGAACCTTGTTTTTGGAAATGTTTGAAAATCAACTTTGATTCTTGAGAAAGATGAGAAATTCCTTTTGAAAAGAATCTTAAGAAAATAACATTTCCAAGGAAAATCATAGGAAAACTTTGATTTGGGAAATCCGACTCCGAATATCATCATAGTTTCTTGAGAAATCGATTCCATGAAGTGAAAGTTTCTTGAGAAAATCATGAGAAAAACAGATGATGCAGATGATTTGAATGAATGAATGCACTTTTGAAAAGATTTCTAAAAAAAATTATTGGAAAAATGTGGATTAAGCCAAAGTAAATCCTTCACATATTTTGACTATGGCCATGAATATGTTCAGAGTTTACCTGAGTTAATTCACCATATTTTGAAAAATTGGAAATATGATGTGCATTTTTAAAATAGCCTAAGAGTGTAGGCTCAATGTGACTGGTAGAAAGATGATGGATCTGGGTCTCGTCCATATTCCGACTAAGGCCGTAAATAAGGACTCCACCGAGTTCATCAACTCTCTAAGAGTTGGTGCACATGCTATTCGTGTTCATCCACGGTGAATTTTGAAAATTTAGATATATGCATCATAGAATCAGGATAATACAGAAATCAGACTATATGAGATGCATCCTAATCTAAGCAGTAAAAGTAAATCTTATTCCAAGGTTTACATTGGACTGTTACATTGCATAAAGTAAAAAAAAATAAAATTTGAGATGGAGCCAAGGAATCAGCATATTCTAGATTTTCCTACAAAATGAGAATTAGTACAAGATAATTAAGGAAATGGATATATATATATATAATATATACAACGAAGAGACATATACATATATCAAAATGCTAAAATAGGTGCTAAATGTCATGTAACAATGGAGGTGTAACTATATGAGAAAATATATGGATGTTCATATATGGAAATAAGGGCACATGAAGGGATATATATATATATATATATATATATATATATATATATATATATATATATATATATATATATAAGTATATATCTATGTATATATATATACATATATACGTATACATATAGGTAGATATATATAGATATATATATATATATACATATAATGAGAAAATATGTACATACTAATGGAAATTACATATAATGGGTAAAACCAGAAATTACAGGTATATACAGTTTCTGTAGGCAATTTTACACAGCTGTAAATACCAAATTACAAGATAATTTTCGATAAAAATGGGTATAGAGCTTCCCTATATATCAATAACAACGCCTGAAAAAGATGGTCTAGAGATCGTGAATGGATATGGATATATCCGTTCACGAAGAGGGCTAATTATCAAGACTGGGTACCTGCAGAAAATTGGAAGGATATGGATATGAAGGGGGCTACGGTAAGTGGTAGCTATGAAGGATGAGAGGTTTTATAACAAAAGGTAAAAGAATGCAGCATCCCTTCAATTGATAAGAGATTAACAAAATATCAAGAGGCTACAGGTTATGACTCATATAGGCTGAAGAAGACAATGGTTAACCTACCAAGATTTACAGATTTTTAATAAACTAACAATGAGAAGTATGTTATAGGTAGATGATGGACAATGATTATGCAGGGACAGCATATGTAGGGCTAGACATTGAAATGACTATATCAAGTGAATGATAATATACAAATGAGAAAACCATTAGACAAGAAATGTGTGCAGGGGAATGACAACACAAGTGAGCCTAAAGCAAGAAATAACAACAGAAATTCTGTAATAGCAGTTTTGAGACAGTAAAATCATGTGTTGTTTCATCTTATTTGAATTACTGCAATTCATATATCTATTTGATATCAGTGACTGGACTTCTTGAGACAGATTCTTTCAGAAATCTGTATCAGCAAATACAGATGTAGCAATGATATGCAGGTATATCAAGTATGCGGATTCCCTATGCATATGTAAATGACTGAGAGCAAATGATAAAAACAGTGATCAAAGATTGTAAAACAGAGAATTAAAAAATACAGAAAATAAGAACCGATCTCTACAGAAAGCAACAGGAAATATGACTATGTAAAACAGGAAATGAGATTCTGAAGGAATCTAAATCAATTGCAATGTTCCAACAGTAACTGATATGGCAGAAAACAGTAAATGTATCAATCAAGAAATTCCAGAAAATATGAATCTAAACTGAGAAACAAAAAATTAACATCAGACGATACATTGAAACAGGAAGCAATTGAATTGAAAACACGAAATTAAAAGACAATGTAAAACAGAAAATTAAAAATGTAAAACAGGAAAAACAACAAATGAATACACCGGAAATCAAAAGAATAAAGAACAAGAAATCAAGAAAATGTGATAAAATCAGGAAAATGAAACAAACAAAACAGGAATTTACTGCAAAGCAACGAAAATCTGGCGATGAATGAAAACAGATTGAAAAGAACGATCAAATGGGAGTTGCTACTAACGGATGGAATGAAAGCAAATGGAGAGACGCTGGCTGGAGCTTCTTTTATTGATGGGCTGAAGTGGATGGATGGCAGCCTGTTGGTGGGTTGAAGAAAGATGGCAACAGTTGGACCTCTGTTGTGGCTAGGCTGGAGGAAGGTTCTCCTGCGGATGATGAGTTGAAGCTGGTAGGAGGCAGTTGTTGTCCCAAGGCAATATGAAGGAGTCGATGGTGGCTGAACTCCTGTAACCAGCGATAAAGGGGCAGCAACCTGCTGAGATGCTCTGCGGCTGGGCTGAGTGAATGGAGAGCAGCTGGGTTTTTTTGTTGATGGTCTAAAGAAGGAGACGGCAGCTGGCTGGAGGTGGAAGACCTCTTTTGAACCAGCGAATATCCTGCGGCTGCTAGAAAGAAATCAAAATTCGATTTTTTTGCTGCTGGGCTGGAGGCAGATGGGGAAAACAGTGGTGGCTCTCCTGCGGCTGGGCTGGAGTGGATGAAGGATGGCGCTGGTGGTGACTCTCCTGCAGCTGGGCTGAAGTGGAGGTGTGCGGCAACTGCTGGAGGTGGAAGATCTGTGACTAGGGCTGAAGAAGGTGAAACGCAGACGTTGGAGGTGGCTCTCCTGCGACTGGGGCTGAAGAAAGATCAGATGCTGGTCACCTCCTCCCCTCCCTGCCAAAACCCAAAAGAGCAATTTCCATCCTCCTTTCCTTCGTGAGTGCCTGCCCTTTTTAAAACTTTCCTTTCCCCAAAAAAAATGCAGCCCCTTCCCCATTCATGAGGTTCTGTTACCTCTCTTTTGAATTTTTTTTTGAAATAGCCGTTTCAAGAGAGGCGCACCTTATGATTTTTCAAAATTTTGGTTTCATTTCCCTAAGTTTTGGGCAAAATTAAATTCGTTTCTTTAGGGAAATTCGGATGTGCCATTTAAGGCTGCCTCTTTCTAAATTTTTTTTTTCTGTAAACGAATCAAATAAAAAATGAAATAATGAGAGGCTTTTATGGAAATGTCACCTCACTTTTAAAATCCTTTTAAAAATAAAGCCTTATTTTGTTTTTGCAAGTCTTTTATTTTCAATTGGGGTGCCACATGTGTGTGGGCCCACTAACTAAAAAAAATAAATACACAAATAACATTAAGAAGAATTAGCAAATTGGTTCGATCTCCGGGTGGGTCCCGCTTGAAAATAAGAAACTTACCTGGGAATCTGAGTATGATGCTAATTCAAAGGCGGGTCCCGCTCCATTTATTTGAAAATAAAAACATAAGAAATAATTTCTTTTTTGAAATTTTTATAATACGAGATAAAACTTTGTTTATTTTCAAGAATTTGGAAAAATTGGTTTTCCAGGTCCAAAATAAATGTAAAAAAAAAAAAAAATTGTAAAGAGATTTAAAATCTTTTTGCAAAAAGTTTTGAGATAAAATCTTTAAAATCAATATTCAAATGTCTAGATTGTTTTCCTGAGAAAAACTTTTGTAATTCAAAGTCCTGGGGGTAAAATGGGAAAGATTGGCAATTTTGAAAACCCAGGGTTTTAAAAATTAATTTTGAAAAGTTTAAAAATCAAATTTGGATTGACAATTTTGAAAATCAGGAGTTCTGGACCTCAAAATGACATGCTGTGTAGTGAAATGATATGAAATGTTCATGCAATGCTATGCAAAGACATGGTCTATGAAATGTCATTCTGAATCTAGAATTGGAAATTCTAATTTCTTGTCAGGAACAGGATTTTGAAAATTTGCAATTTGAAGATGTCTCTGAACCTAAATATAGAAATTTTGAGGCTCAAGAATGAAATTTAGGACTTTCTGCAAGGTTCAATCTTGAAAAATGACCATTTTGCCCTTCATGGCTTCCGTAGAACCGAAATGGGGTGATTGAGGGCAATGTCATGGAGGTGAGTGAAAATTTTGGGGTGTTTACAGTGCTTATTATCAAATCTGCTCAAGCCATTCTCGAAAAAAAAATGCCTGGTAAGTTTGGTAAATTTCTGGGAAAGACATATGGTGTCTGACACATTTTTTTTTTAAAAAGTCCTGTTCGGCTATTCAGAAAGTGAAAATCTCAGAAAAATCAGGGATGACCCCCCCAGTCCTGGTTGCTTCACTAAAAGGTTATTAGCCATTATCGTCTCCTGTGTCTTCATGGCACAATAACCACCAGGGTATTAGCCATTACCGTTTCATGTATTTTCGCTCATTCTATTCAGAGAAAGAAGCAGGGAATGCCCTTAATTTGGCTGTTGATGTTTCTGTATGTTAGTAAAACCGCAAGTGAATTGATCAATATGTTAGTTAAACCTCATATATTCTTTTGTCAACTGGAAAAGCACCTGTTGTAGATATTAAAAAAAGAAGAAGAAGATTGAAAGGCTTTATCAAAATCAAGTTCCTGCATGTTTCAATCATATTAAATTCTTTCATCAGTGTCATTAAAGAAGACATTGATCCTGGGTTAAATTGGATGGTATTGTTCAAGCTCCGATTTCTGAGCCTCTTCCCCCCCATGGTTAGCAACTACTTTTGGATTCTTGAATTTTTTTTTTACTATCAGATTCCTATTCTCAATTCTTGTCTCAATCATGGTAAGGCAAGTGAGTAACCACATATTGCTATTTCAGAAAGCATCAATGTCACAGGAGAAAAGCTCAGAATGGGAGTATAACATTTGATCGGCGACCTAAGTTGGAAGGAATGATGGTGTATATAATAAAGGCATTCGCGCTGAGTTGGACTAATGATGATTCACTGCAATGACTGTTTCATAAGGGAAAAGCTGAAGCTGTTATCAAGGCTCCAAGTGCTAAGTCAACTTTAAATCTAGAGGATGTTCAGGGACTTGTCACTTGGGTGCTTGGAGAAAGTGTCATGCCAGCATGGGTCTTTATAAAAAAAAACTACTTATCTCAAAAGTAGTGCTGCTACATGTTCCGGGCTTTGATGCACAACTATACATGTCACTGTCCTGTCTACTTGCTAGCCTCAAGGACCGTTGTGGAAATCCAATGCCAGCTTTAGCTCTTAGGAGAGTGGCATAAGTTCTCCCATTTGCAAATCACCACAGCCTGATTTCATTGTATTTGTCGATATCCTGCAATTTTACAATGCGCCAGTGGTAGATACAGCGGCTAAAATTTTCATATTACATCACCTTTTTTTTTCGTCATCTTATTGACCAATGTTCTTGTAATGCTTGTCATTGAGAGAAGTATTTCCTGGAAACCTCTACTAAAGTTGCTACAGCAATATAACTGCCACTTTGGATCTGGGCCATTCAAGATCTTTGACTGGCAATGTTATCCATTTTCAATGATATCATATCATTTTCTGTCAGAGGATTGGTATACCTCTGAATTTAAATTTTCTCTTCAGTAGCTGTATGTAAGCTAATATGTTTCTAATAAGAACACTCATTGAATTGTTCTCAACAGGGCAGTTGTATACTAGATGGAATGCAAACAGTTGATGCACTTTTGATGTGCAAACAAAAAGCGAAAATACCAGGAGATACCTTCAGCTGTTCGGACACCTGAAGAAACTACAAAACCAGGTTTTGTTACTTTATCCCATTGGTACTTAGATATCTATATTTGTTGGTTCTTTCATTAATATGCATATGATTTTTTTTTCTTTCTTTTTTCTCTAAACATGTGTCGTGCATATGCTTTTGTCTTAGTTTCAAATGCTTTAATTATTCATCTCATGATTATTGATGATCCACAAACGTGCTTCCGCCTGCATACTTGCAAAACTCTCTCTCTTGTATATGTTTGAACACATGTTCATGCATGTGTGCTGGCATGTGTGTACACATGTTTGGGGAGAGATTGAGTGTCGGTGTGCACTTCTGTGTTTGAATTATCTTGCTTGTAAAAGGGGAAGCACATGTTTGCACACTTTTATGATGTCTGATTAGCTTATCTAAGCTTATCGGAGGCCCACACCTTTTTTTTTTAGAAAAAAATTAGTCCTATGCTACAAGAAGTACTGCCTTTGTTCCCTTATGTAATTTTTGGAAACTAAACTGTTCTGACCCAATTATCACGTTGAAGTTACTGTATAAGAAATTTATGGTCCATTTGTCTATATTTCATGTTCAGATAATGTGCCTACTTTAGAAAATTCAAAAGAACCTCCATTTCCAGCTTCATATCACACTCTAACAGACAAAGAGTTGGAAGGAAATGGATATTGTTGTACTCAACCAGGTTTATCTCAACCATTCCTACCTCCTTAGGTTCCAAATTCTATGACATGCTTCTTGTTGATTGCGAGATGTGTGTCACAGTGAATGGCCTAGAACTTACAAGGGTGACACTGGTGGATAAAGAAGAAAAGGTTTGGCTCGATAAGTTGGTTAAGCCTTCTAATAATATTGTTGATTACAGCACAAGGTTTAGTGGAATTACTTGTGAAATGCTCAATGATGTATCCACAACGTTCACTCACCATTGCACAGTGCCATACCAACCCATTCACCCCTGCAACCTGCGTTTTTATGGTACATGACCTTTGCTGCCAATCACCTGTACTTTTCATCATAAACAGCTTACACAACACTATCTCACCTCCTTGCCAAGTCCCTTGCATACACCTCATTTCCAACCCATTCACCCCTATATCCACTTTGTTGTGTTCTCTTCATACCTGCAATAGCACAAGGCACGGTTGTTGGTTCTTTGAACCCACAACAGCACAAAACATTACTCTATTGTTGTGTTCTTCTTGTATCCATAGCCGTGCAAGGTACCCCTATCATTTGCAATAATGTAAAACCCTGTTATGATCTCAAGCGTCCCTAGTGTTTTGTCATAAACATTCATTTCAAGCCTCCAAGCTACCCCTTAGACACAACATCATACATATCATATATATATATTTAGAGCTTATGCAGATTTTCTAGTCACAGGAATATACACATATGCCTCCATATATTCTTATATATATATTTAGATAGGCCCACCCTCATGTACATACATTTAGCTCTAGGCGTCTCATGTGTATTTTCTTTAGACATGTAAATATTACATTACATTGTAGATAGAATGTTATTTCCCTTCCAGATGCATTTCTCTACTTTATGTCAAAATTTACTTTTGCAGGAGATATTTAAAGAGTGTTATTAAGGTAACTCCCATTCCATTAAATGAGGTGATAATTAGATCAATGAGAAAATTTTGTTTCTAGCTTAGATTAGAATGTATGAATATGTTCATATCTTCTAGAATTACTTGATTCATGACATTTTTCTCTTTTTTCAAAACTACGCACATGGTGAAACACAAATAGCACATGCACCATTCTAGTGAGAGGTAATTAATCCTATGCAAATGACTCACATTGATGGCCATAGTCAAAATGTGGGCAATGCTTAGGATTTTCATCTTTTATAGAATAACACTGGATCCACACTAGATCTCTTTCAAAATTCATCATATTTTCCTTAGATATTTTTCTCTTTTATCATAATTTAATTTAAAATTAATTCATTACATATACCAATGGCCATAGTCAGGGTATATTGAGAGTTAATTTCATCTTAAATTTTATAAAAGCACCAAAAATGTATTTTATTCTTCACTTGAATTTAAATGTGGTTATTATATAATACATTCAATGACCATAGTCAGGGATGTATTATATCTTCAACCTCATTCTTAATTCATTTAAAGAATGAAATATGCTTTTCAAACCCAATTTTAAAATTCTTTTAATTCATTCATCATTTAGGATATAACTGCATCATATTTTCAAAATTCTTTTCAAAATCCCAGTGGTCTTGAATATCTTTCTTCAATTTCTATTTCAAATTTATCAATTCTATCTCATTTTCAAAATTCGATTTCAAAGTCCAATGCGACTTTGAAATTTCAAATTCATTTTATATTCAAAACCCCAATCAAATTCAAAGTTCAATTTAACTTTGAAATTCTTGATTCATCTTCTAAATTTCAGATTCAAACCTCAAATTCAAAGTCCAAATTTGACTTTGAAATTCATTTGTATACTCAAAATTCAATCCTCAAATTAACTTTGAAAGTCCAAATTCATTGACTGGATTCAAATTCAAATTCAATTTAATATCTCAAAATTCCATTTTCAAAGTTCAATTTAACTTTGAAACCTCTGATTCATCTTATGATTTCAAATTCAGAATCAAATTTATTTTCTTATTTTCAAAATCAAAGTTTATTCAGAATCAAGTTTATTTTCTGGGTTTTCAAAACCCAGGATCTATCTTCAAAAGTCCCATTTGGATTTTTAAAATCCAAATCTAAAGTTAGAACCCAATCCAGAATCCAGTTCTACTTTGGATCTCAGACTTCAGATCCAAATTCCTTTTAGAATCTAGAATCCAACTCCATCTTGGATCTAAGACTTCAGATCCAAATCCATCTTAGGGTTCAGAGTCCAGCTCTATCTTGGATCTCAGATTTCAGATCCTAAATCCATTTTAAGATCCAACATCTGTTTTAGGATTCAGAATCCAATTTCATCTTGGATTCCAGATCTTGGATCCAATTCTATTTAGGATCCAGAATCCAATTCCATTTCCAATTCTAGATTTCAAATCCAATTCCATTTTTTAGATCTCATCTGAACTTCGTAAATCTATTTCTATTTTTAAATACCATTTGAATTTCTCAAATCCATCCTGATTTGAAATCTTAAACTCAATTCCATTTTTTATCTCTTCTCCTAAATCTAAGTTCAAAGTCCATCTTCTGACTTTGAAATTTCCTTCATTTTCCCTTTTTCTCTCATCTTCAAATCATTCCAAAATTCAAAGATTTATTTTTCCAGCTCTAATTATTTCAAAGACTTAGAACTTCAAGTCCCTGATCTATCTCAAGTTCTAAGTAAGATTCAATCTTTAAGTTCATCTCAGAACACTTGGAGATTTCCAAAAACCATTTTTTTTGAAAAGAGCATACATCCTTGCATTGCACAAGCATGACTCTTTTGTGCATCTTTAGACTTAGAATAAATTCTTAGATAATATTTAGGCAAAGCAAAAAGGCATAGATTCGATCCTTGGTTCGATTACCCCTGGTAAAGGCGCCAGGAACGGTCGAACCTCGTACCGACGAGCGAATCCCATCTCTCCATTTTCTCGCAATATATTTCAAAACGGAGGCGAGTAATTTTCTAAATATTTTAAAATCAAGGTCAAGTGAGACCCCCGCAAAAGAGCTCTTCTTCTCTCTTCTTTTCTTTTCTCTTCTCTATTCTTTTGTCTTTTCATTTCTCCCCTCAAAAAGGAGAAATAGAGGTCAGAAAGGAAAAAGAGAAGGAAGAGCGAGAAAGATCCAAGAGAGGAAAAATTTTGCGATGATCACAGTTTTGGCAACCGTGATGGGACTCGTCTCCGTCCGGTCGAATTTGTGCCTTTTGCTTTGCTTTGATATTTTCTAAGTCTTTATTCTTCAAATGTCAGCTTTATTTCCATGCAAACTTTAGGAGCCTAGACTCTGTCCTAAGCTGACCTCATTGCATATAGGAGCTAAGTATGGTTTGGTAGGACCATATTGAGGAGATTATTCCATCTTCACATTAGACTTAGGTCTGAAATACAACTCTCCTCAATTCTAGGGATTGAATGCAAACAATGTATGCAAGTGCATGCTTCTTTTCATTTAAATCTATCTCTTTAGGACTTGCATTAGAGCTTTCTGGTTTTATTGCATGTTGAACTTTTTTTTTTTAAAACATCCCTACCTATATTTGTCCCGGTCTTCACGTTGCTGGGCTATCTCACTGAACCATAGTTCGGGAGAGAGCCTCACAACTGGACCACTTATTTGGGTTCGCACCCCCCTACTACATACCTAAGGGCCATAGTCCGAGGTATATCGGTAGGTGCTCAAGGATGTTGGGAAGCCATTACCTTTGAACCAGAGATATATTTTTATGCCACGTACTTCGAGCTTCAGCTTGAGTATATCGGCATACCTTGATTGGAATCAGATGATCCAATTGTTAGAGTTAGGATTAAGGTCCTATCAGCCATTTCAAAATATTGCATTTAGAGTCAACCTCTAGGGAGTGTTGTTTGCGGCTCCTTGTTTGTATATATGTGATATTTTATATTCCTTATATTTCCCAAAACCCAGGGTATATATTATTTAAAATTTCATCTTTTTAAAACCTAGGTATATTTTCTTTTTCTTCTGATTTCTTCAAATTCTTTTTTATCCTGCCTGCTATTTTTCAAAATTTTAAATCCTTGTCATCTATTTTCAAAATTCGTTTTCCTCCATCATGAGAGAAATGATATTACCTATGAGGATTTTCAAAATCATAAAATCTCGAAAATTTCTGCAAAAGTCTTCATAATCATCAAAAGTTCAAATATTTTGGTCTAATATTTTTCAAAATGAACTATCATGTTGATTTTTCTTTTTCAAATTGGGTTTTAAAAACCATTGTCTTCAAAGTCATCCCTCGTTTTGGTTTTCTTTTTCAAAATTGGTTTCAAACCACTATCTTCAAAATCAAACCTCATGATGATTCCCCTTTTTCAAGGATCAACTCTCGCGCTAATCATTCTTCTCGTGGTTGAGTTTCTTCTTAAAATGATTTCTCAATTATCTTTTAAAACATTCTCTTTCCAAATTAAAGATCCCACATGCAGGCAAGATCAAATGAATTTTCTTTTCTTTTCTCAATTTTTATCAATTTTCATTAATCTTTTATCAATCTTATCAATTTTCCATCTTTTATTAAATTTTATCAATTTTATTGATTTTTCATCAATTTTATTTTGATCAATTCTATTTTTTCTCTACTCTTTCAGGTTAAGGGATAAACCTGACCCTCGTTGTCTGAGGTGTTACCCTTTCTGGTTAAGGGATAAACCTGACCCTTGTTGTTTGAGGTGTTCCCATTCAGGATAAGGGATAATCCTGAGACCCCTCGTAGGAGCAATAATGCTACCTATGAGGATTCTTTTGCAACACAAGTTTTCTTTATTGATTTTCTAAATTTATATCAATTTCTCTTCATTAATTCCCCTTAAATTCTATTTTTTTCCCCATTCAGGATAAGTGATAATCCTGAGACCCCTCACAGAAGCAACAAGGCTACCTGTGAGAATTCTTTTCAAAAACAAGATTTTCATAAATTTATTCAATTTTTCTCTACTTTTATATTTTATTCTTTTCAGGTTAAGGGATAAACCTGAACCTTGATATTCGAGGTATTCTTTCTCAGGATAAGGGATAATTCTGAGATCACTCATAGGAGCAACAATGCTGCTTGTGAGAGTTCTTTTACAAAATAAATTTTCATCAATTTTCTCAAATTTTCTCCATTCTTATCAAATCTTTAATTTCCTTCTATCTTCTCAAAATTTTATTCCTTCTTTTCCCTGTTCAGGATAAGGGGTTAATCCTGAAAATTGGACCACATATAGCTAAATCTGCTGGTCCATCTTTTCATATCCCTTCTAAATTCAATTCTCAAGTATATCCTCAAAAATCTCCTTCCTCTCTTTCAGGTTGAGGGACAAAACTGAATCTCGGCCTTTGAGATATTCTTTTTCCTTTCTGGTTAAGAGATGAACCTGAATCATTGTTTATCATATCCTAAATTTTCATCAAATGTCTATCAATTTCATAAAATGTTTGTCATTCAAGCCTTCAGGTTACAATTATATCCATCATTTTCAAACCTTTGGGTCACAACTCTAGCAATGTCAATCATTCTTCCATTAAAAATCATGCTTTCGAGCTGGTCGGTCAATCAAATCCTGCTTTCAAGCTGGTCGAACAACAAAATTCTGCTTTCGAGCTGATCGGTCAAACAAATCCTGCTTTTGAGTTGGTCGGTCAAACAAATCCTGCTTTTGAGCTGGTCGAACAAAAATACCTGCTTTCGAGCTGGTTGGTCAACAAAATCCTGCTTTCGAGTTGGTGCTTTCATAAAATCCTGCTTTCGAGCTGGTCGAACAAAGAAATCCTGCTTTCGAGCTGGTCGAACAATCAAAATCCTGTTTTCGAGCTGGTCGGTCAAACAAATCCTGCTTTCGAGCTGGTCGAACAAAGAAATCCTGCTTTCAAGCTGGTCGAACAAAAAATCCTGCTTTCGAGTTGGTCGGTTAATCAAATCCTACTTTCAAGCTAGTCGGTCAATCAAATTCTGCTTTCAAGCTGGTCGGTCAACAAAATCCTGCTTTCGAGCTGGTGCTTCCATAAAATCCTGCTTTCGAGCTGGTCAAACAAAGAAATCCTGCTTTCGAGCTGGTCAAACAAAGAAATCCTGCTTTCGAGCTGGTCGAACAAAAATCCTGCTTTCGAGCTGGTCAGTCAAACAAATCCTGCTTTCGAGCTGGTACTTTCATCAAAAATTCTGCTTTCGAGTTGGTCGAACAAAAAATCCTGCTTTCGTACTGGTCGAACAACCAAAAATCTTGCTTTCGAGCTGGTCAAATAAAAAGTCCTGCTTTCGAGCTGGTCGAACAACAAAAATTCTGCTTTCGAGCTGGTCGAACAATAAAAATCCTGCTTTCGAGCTGGTCGAACAAAAAATCCTGCTTTCGAGCTGGTCGAACAAAAAATCCTGCTTTCGAACTAGTCGAACAAAAACTCTTGCTTTCGAGCTGGTCGAACAACCAAACTCTTGCTTTCGAGCTGGTCAGTCAAAACAAAATCTAAATATTCCTTCCCAAGTTCAACTCGAGGTCTCGTCAAATTTTATATTGAATGATTATCTCATAAAGGATTCTTGAAAACTTTGCCAATTTTATTAAAATATTCGTTGATTCCAATATTCTTACTGCACAAAAGAATCACCTCAGATTACTTCTAGTATTCTTTCCAAAAAGGTGGAACTTTTTGCGAAAAAGAGGTAAAATTCAAATCTTTTCCTATTGACCAACAAAAAGGATGAAAGAAATATTCTCGATATGATTAGCGAAAGAAATATTCAATGATGTTGAAAAGACAGAAGCGAATTGATATTGATCACAGCTGTGGCGCATGTTTAAAGATGACCCTCTGGCAATCAGGCAGTGGAAATATCTTGAGCTATAAAAAAAAAAGAGAATCCACTCAATCCATGTCTCCTCAGCCATTTAAAGCTGTAATCAAATATCCGCAAAAGGGATCTCTCAATTGTCGTCGAGATGAAGACGAATATGCGAGCAGACCCCTGGGGCCAAAGAAGATTTGGATCATCTCTAAAATAAAGGAGTTTGTGAAGGATCCTTCCAGGGAAAGTTCAGATCACCGTCGAGATGAAGGCGAGTATGATGAACCTACCGACAAACCCTAAAAGATATTTGATTTCTGCTATCATCTAAAGACCCTTTTAAGCCAATAACATCAATAGAATTCTTGAGATAAAAGAAGGATCAAAACATCTTCGAGATGAAGGAGTTTGTGACATATCCTTCCCTGAAAAAGATAGAAAAGTCAGGCCACATCTCCAAAATAAAGGATGATCTAAAAAGCCCAAGAAAGCCCAATGACTCAAAAAGAGTGCAAGAAGATCATCATGGGAAAACACCCAGATATCAAACTGCCGAAATTGCCAGAAGTCATCTTTTCTCATGAAAAAATCTTTTATCAATATCTTTTCACTACCTACTTTTATGAAATTAAGAATATTTCTTCTCTTCTCATATCAGGAAAATGGATAGCTTCCTTGAAGAAAGTCATCAGCGTTAAAATTTTGAATTTGACCCTTAAAGACCGAGGAGTTAACCTCGTTGGAGGAAATACTCTAGGTAAAAGAGGGAATATCTTTTGCACGTACGTGCACATTTTCAAGCGTTTGAGTCAACTATAATTTTACCTTATTGGCAAAATTTTCTAGCTATTCTAAGAATGAAATAAATATTCAATATCCATTTTGATGCAACCCAACGTTGTTTATATCTTCCAAAAGAGTTTCCTCATTTAGTTGAAGTATCTCTTCCTGTCCCATCACGGTTTCTTCATTTAAGAATTCCGTATGGTCGTACCCACTCAGGTTAAGGGTCAAACTTGTACTTTCTGTGAGAGGTCATTAATTTCAAAAGCTATTTTAGTCTCAGCAATGAGACGCCCAAGATCATCCCTTTTTCAAGCATTAGGGAATCCCATTTTCCTCCTTTCGCAAACCCCTTTCGGATTTGTTCGTCCAAACTCCGAAGGTCCCATCATGGTTTCTTCATTCGAGGATTTCATTTGGTCGTCCCCTTCAGGCTAAAGGTTAAGCCTGGACCTCGTGCCACGAGGTATCTTCCTTTTTTTCAGGTTTTGGTTAAACCTGAGTCTTGTTCCGACGAGGTGTTTCCTTCCAGTCCCATCATGGTTCTTCCCATCGAGGAATCCATGCTCTATACATCCATTCAGAAAAGGATCATACTTGAGCTTCATCTCACGAGGCATTTTCTCAAAAAATGTCCCATCAATGTCCTCATATATCCCTTTCCCCATCCAAATTATCTAGATCTATCTTCATCCCATCCATGCTAAGGGCTAAACCTGACTCGTTCCCAAAAGGATTGATCTTGTCTCACCCATGAGACTTGATAAAAAATTCTTATCTTTCATCATTTCGGGATCTTTGCCCAAGAGTCCCATCACGATTTCCTCATTTTTTATTCAGTTTATCATTTTTCGAGGATTTCGTCAAACCTGAAACCATGTCTTTCAAATAAATTCTTCCAAACCCATTTCAAGTTTGTTAAACTGGGGCATTTTTCAAAATTTGGAGTGTTTTCTTTGCCACTAAGCTCGGCTTTCAACCGGCTTAGTAGCAAAGAGGGGCATCTGTGAACACCCCAAATTTTTCAAAAGCTTTTAAATATAACCTTTTTGCCCCTGATTTCTTTGAGTCACTTTTTAAATCTAAATTCCAGTTCATTTCTCAAGTTTTACTCATTTGACTCAATGTTGGATCCGGATCCATTGTCAAAATCCAAAACTGAGCCTCGTTATCCAATTTTTTATCAAATCCTCAAAATTACTAAAATAACCTTCTGAAAGGCTCAAACGGTTCGTTCAGTATCCGTTTGGATCCATCTTGTTATATTCCTCAATTCGAGGTTTAAAATTCAAATATTTTCTCAAAAACTTGGGTCAAAACCCATTTTCTGAAGAAATTTCTCCATGATAACCCTGGTTTTTCAACAAAACCTTTCTTTTGTAGAATATTTTGAAAATTTTGCAAAATTAGTTTAAATTCCTTAGTTTTTAGAGTTTTGTCTTCAAAAATACAAAAAAAATATAGAAACTGTCAAGGAAAAAAACAAAAAAATAAGAAAATAGAAAAAGAAGAACATATAGTACGGAATGTTGGGCTGCCAAGAGACATCATATTCAAAAAATAAGTGTAGCTGAGATGCGTATGCTGGGATGGAAGTGTGGAAATACAATAAAAGATAAGATTCAGAACGAGGAGATACGTAAGAAGGTAGGCGTTGCACCCATTGAAAATAAGATGAGAGAGAATCGTTTACGGTGGTTTGGACATATTCGACGAAGGCCTAATGATGCTCTAGTTAGAAGGATGGAGAAATGGGAAAATATATTAGTTAAAAGAGGTCGGGGTAGGCCTAGGAAGACATGGATGGAGGTGATAACAAAGGATTTGAATGCTTTGAACCTCACCGAGGACATGGCATTGGATAGAAATGAATGGAGGAGAAGGATTCATGTGGAAGACACATAATGATTTTCTTTGTTGGTTCATATTGCTGACCCCAATTGTTTTGGGATGAAGGCATAGTTGTTGTTGTTGTTGTTGTTGTTGTTGTTGTAGAAAAAGAAGAACATAAAAATAGCCTTTTGAAAAACACCTTTTGAAAATAAAGTTTATGAAAACATTTTTTTTAGCAAAATTTGTTAAAAACCCCCTCTTTGTAAAATCCCGAAAATAAAAGGGGCCCTTTTGTAAATATGTTTTTAGGAGTTTCTTTGAAAACCCTTCGTAAGAAAAGAGGGCGGCACCTCTTTTCCATTACCTCCTTCCAGAAGGATCCTCTCCCTTTCTCGCCCGAACCCTCCATGGCAAACTTTCAGATCACCTTCCATCGCCAACAACTTTCGTCTCCTCCTCTGTAAGCCCTTCATCGCCAACGAACTACTCTTCCCCACCTTCTTTAAAATCAGCAAAAAGAAAACCTTTTGGAGGACCGCTTCTCACCCCCGCACCGTTCTCCTCTCTCACGATCCGTCTTCACCATCTCTTTCCTTCTTCTTCTTCCTCTTCCTCTCCTGCTTTCCTCTTGGCCTTCCTTTTCATCTTCTTCCCCATTGATCAAAGGGAATCAATCCTGCCGCTGGAACTCCAAGTAACCCGGTAAGTAATAATCATCTCCTCTTTTAGTTTTGATTTCCTGAAAGAATTTTGTTTTCCACATTCCCTTCTCTATAGTTTTTGTTTTGTTTTTTTTTTAAAGCCTCAAAGGCATGATCGACCTGCATATAGCAGGATCGATCCACCTATAGGCTACATCAATGGAATTCCATATTCCAACATATTTCCCCTTTTAACTCCTTCAGTTTGATCCTTCATTTCATTTTATATATTGCAACTAACATCGATCCTTTTTTTTTTCTCTTTCTCATTTTCCTTTTTTTTTTGTGTATATGCTACTGTAATGCCTTTGATTTGCCCACCATTCATATATGCCGTTAGCAATTTTCGCTAAAGTACATCGTCATCCGATTGTATCTACTTGCCCAATGAGTTTTTTATTTAATAACTAGTCAAATGCTTCATACATTTATCTGGTCTTACATCTGTCAGAGTAGGCATCATGCATTTGGCTACATTGTCTGTATTCTGCCATTCTATTCAGTATCCTATCCATCGGTTCATTTTTTTTATTTATTCATTTTATTTTACTTTCAATTTTGTGTATCTCTAAGATTTTGATCTAATTTGTCACAGCATTTCCTTTATGTTAATTCATTCTTGTGTGGCATTAATTGAGATTGTGTATCACTCGAATGGTCGTCGGTCATCCCTTTAAATGGATCGTGCCTGGAGGAGCGTCACTCTGGTGACAGGGATCTCTTTGTCCTGTTATTGTCTTTATAAACACTCCCGTTGGTAGGGTCAAATGAAGGTATACAGCATGGTTGGGGTTTGTCTCATTGCTAAACAGAGATTAAAATCTGATCTCTGTCATCAGTTGTTCGTCAACAGCAATGCTATTACTTGCTTGAATTTGGGTATACTTTGCTGGAAAGAACGTTGGATTTATTAAATCAAGTTGGTGCTTATCATCAAATCTGTTGAAGCCATTCTCGAAAAAAAATGCCTGGTAACTTCGATAAAATTCTGGGAAAGATATATGGTGCCTGCCGCATTTTTTTTTTGAAAAAGCACTGTTCGGCTATTCAGAAAGTGAAAATCTCAGAAAAATCGGTGATGACCCCCCAGTTCTGGTTGCTTCACTAAAAGAGTATTAGCCATTATCGTCTCATGTGTCTTCGTGGCACAACAACCACCAGGGTATTAGCCATTACCGTTTCCTGTATTTTCGCTCATTCATTTCAGAAAAAGAAGCAAGGAATGCCCTTAATTTGGCTGTTGATGTTTCTGTATGTTAGTAAAACCGCAGGTAAATTGATCAATATGTTAGTTAAACCTCATATATTCTTTTGTCAATTGGAAAAGCACCTATTGCAGATATTAAAAAAAAAAAAGATTGAAAGACTTGAACAAAATCAAGTTCCTACATGTTTCAATCATATTAAATTCTTTTATCAGTGTCATTAAAGAAGACATTGATCCTGGGTTAAATTGGATGGTAATGTTCAAGCTCCGATTTCTGAGCCTCTTCCTCCCCATGGTAAGCAACTACTTTTGGATTCTTGAATTTTTTTTTTACTATCAGATTCCTATTCTCAATTCTTGTCTCAATCATGGCAAGGCAAGTGAGTAACCACATATTGCTATTTCAGAAAGCATCAATGTCACAAGAGAAAAGCTCAGAATGGGAGTATAACATTTGATCAGCGACCTAGGTTGGAAGGAATGATGGTATATATAATAAAGGCATTCGCGCTGAGTTGGACTAATGATGATTCACTGCAATGACTGTTTCATAAGGGAAAAGTTGAAGCTGTTATCAAGGCTCCAAGTGCTAAGTCAACTTTAAATCTAGAGGATTTTCAGGGACTTGTCACTTGGGTGCTTGGAGAAAGTGTCATGCCAGCATGGGTCTTTATAAAAAAAAACTACTTATCTCAAAAGTAGTGCTGCTACATGTTCCGGGCTTTCATGCACAACTATACATGTCATCGTCCTGTCTACTTGCTGGCGTCAAGGACCGTTGTGGAAATCCAATGCCAGCTTTAGCTCTTAGGTGAGTGGAATAAGTTCTCCCATTTGCAAATCACCACAACCTGATTTCATTGTATTTGTCAATATCCTGCAATTTTACAATGCGCCAGTGGTAGATACAGCGGCTAAAATTTTCATATTAAATCACCTTTTTTTTCCGTCATCTTATTAACCAATGTTCTTGTAATGCTTGTCATTGAGAGAAGCATTTCCTAGAAACCTCTACTAAAGTTGCTACAGCGATATAACTACCACTTTGGATCTGGGCCATTCAAGATCTTTGACTGGCAATGTTCTCCATTTTCAGTGAAATCATATCATTTTCTGTCAGAGGATTGGTATACCTCTGAATTTAAATTTTCTCTTCAGTAGTTGTATGTAAGCTATTCTGTTTCTAATAAGAACACTCATTGAATTGTTCTCAACAGGGCAGTTGTATACTAGATGCAATGCAAACAGTTGATGCACTTTTGATGTGCAAACAAAAAGCGAAAATACCAGGAGATACCTTCAACAGTTCGGACACCTGAAGAAACTACAAAACCAAGTTTTGTTACTTTATTCCATAGGTACTTAGATATCTATATTTGTTGGTTCTTTCATTAATATGCATATGATTTTTTTTTTCTCTAAACATGTGTTGTGCATATGCTTTTGTCTTAGTTTCAAATGCTTTAATTATTCATCTCATGATTATTGATGATCCACAAACGTGCTTATGCCTGCATACGTGCAAAACTCTCTCTCTTGTATATGTTTGAACACATGTTCATGCATGTGTGTACACATGTTTGGGGAGAGATGGAGTGTCGGTGTGCACTTCTGTGTTTGAATTATCTTGCTTGTAAAAGGGGAAGCACATGTTTGCGCACTTTTATGTTGTCTGATTAGCTTATCTAAGCTTATGGGAGGCCCACACCTTTTTTTTTTTAGAAAAATTTGAGTCCTATGCTACAAGAAGTACTGCCTTTGTTCCTTTATGTAATTTTTGGAAAGTAAACTGTTCTAACCCAATTATCACGTTGAAGTTACTGTATAAGAAATTTATGGTCCATTTGTCTATATTTCATGTTCAAATAACGTGCCTACTTTAGAAAATTCAAAAGAACCTCCATTTCCAGCTTCATATCACACTCTAACAGACAAAGAGTTGGAAGGAAATGGATATTGTTGTACTCAACCAGGTTTTATCTCAACCATTCCTACCTCCTTAGGTTCCAGATTCTATGACATGCTTCTTGTTGACTGCGAGATGTGCATCACAGTGAATGGCCTAGAACTTACAAGGGTGACACTGGTGGATAAAGAAGGAAAGGTTTGGCTCGATAAGTTGGTTAAGCCTTCTAATAATATTGTTGATTACAGCACAAGGTTTAGTGGAATTACTTGTGAAATGCTCAATGATGTAACCACAACACTCACTCACCATTGCACAGTGCCATACCAACCCATTCACCCCTGCAACCTGTGCTTTTATGGTACATGACCTTTGCTGCCAATCACCTGTACATTTCATCATAAACAGCTTACACAACACTATCTCACCTCCTTGCCAAGTCCCTTGCATACACCTTATTTCCAACCCATTCACCCCTGTATCCACTTTGTTGTGTTCTCTTCATACCTGCAATAGCACAAGGCACGGCTGTTGGTTCTTTGAACCCACAACAGCACAAAACATTACTGTATTGCTATGTTCTTCTTGTATCCATAGTCGTGCAAGGTACCCCTGTCATTTGCAATAATGTAAAACCCTGTTATGATCTCATGCGTCCCTAGTGTTTTGTCATAAACATTCGTTTCAAGCCTCCAAGCTACCCCTTAGACACCAACATCATACATATCATATATATATATATATATATATATATATATATATATATATATATATATATATTTAGAGCTTATGTAGATTTTCTAGTGATAGGAATATACACATATGCCTCCATATATTCTTATATATATATTTAGATAGGCCCACCCTCATGTACATACATTTAGCTCTAGGCCTCTCATGTGTATTTTCTTTAGACATGTAAATATTACATTACATTGTAGATAGAATGTTATTTCCCTTCCAGATGCATTTCTCTACTTTATGTCAAAATTTACTTTTGTAGGAGATATCTAAAGAGTGTTATTAAGGTAACTTCAATTCCATTAAATTAGGTGATAATTAGATCAATGAGAAAATTCTGTTTCTAGCTTAGATTAGAATGTATGAATATGTCCATATCTTCTAGAATTACTTGATTCATGACATTTTCCTCTTTTTTCAAAACTATGCACATGGTGAAACACGAATAGCACATGCACCATTCTAGTGAGAGGTAATTAATCCTAAGCAAATGACTCACATTGATGGCCATTGTCAAAATGTGGGCAATGCTTAGGACTTTCATCTTTTATAGAATAACACTGGATCCACACTAGATCTCTTTCAAAATTTATCATATTTTTCTTAGATATTTTCCTCTTTTATCAGAATTTAATTTAAAATGAATTCAATGCATATACCAATGGCCATAGTCAGGGTATATTGAGAGTTAATTTCATGTTAAATTCTATAAAAGCACCAAAAATGTATTTTATTCTTCACTTGAATTTAAATGTGGTTATTATATAATACATTCAATGACCATAGTCAGGGATGTATTATATCTTCAACCTCATTCTTAATTCATTTAAAGAATGAAATATGCTTTTCAAACCCAATTTTAAAATTCTTTTAATTGATTCATCATTTAGGATAGAACTGCATCATATTTTCAAAATTCTTTTCAAAATCCCAGTGGTCTTGAATATCTTTCTTCAATTTCTATTTCAAATTCATCAATTCTATCTCATTTTCAAAATCCAATTTCAAAGTCCAATGCAACTTTAAATTTTCAAATTCATTTTATATTCAAAACCCCAATCAAATTCAAAGTTCAATTTAACTTTGAAATTTTTTATTCATCTTCTAATTTCCATATTCAAGCTTCAAATTCAAAGTCCAAATTTGACTTTGAAATTCATTTGTATACTCAAAATTCAATCCTCAAATTAACTTTGAAAGTCCAAATTCATTGTCTAGATTCAAATTCAAATTCAAATTCAATTTAATATCTCAAAATTCCATTTTCAAAGTTCAATTTAACTTTGAAACCTTTGATTCATCTTCTGATTTCAAATTCAGAATCAAATTTATTTTCTTATCTTTAAAATCAAAGTTTATTTAGAATAAAGTTTATTTTCTGGGATTTCAAAACCCAGGATCTATCTTCAAAAGTCCCATTCGGATTTTTAAAATCCAAATCCAAAGTTAGAACCCAATCCATTCTAGAATCCAGAATCCAGTTCTACTTTGGATCTCAGACTTCAGATCCAAATTTCTTTTAGGATCCAGAATCCAACTCCATCTTGGATCTAAGACTTCGGATCCAAATCCATCTTAGGGTCCAGAGTCCAGCTCTATCTTTGATCTCAGATTTCAGATCTTAAATCCATTTTAAGATCCAAAATCCATTTTAGGATTCAGAATCCAATTCTATCTTGGATTACAGATCTTAGATCCAATTCTATTTAGGATCCAGAATCCAATTCTATTCCCAAATCTAGATTTCAAATCCAATTCCATTTTCAGATCTCATCTGAACTTTCTAAATCTATTTCTATTTTTAAATACCATTTGGATTTCTCAAATTCATCCTGATTTCAAATCTTAAACTCAATTCCATTTTTATCTCTTCTCCTAAATCTAAGTTCAAAGTCCATCTTCTGACTTTGAAATTTCCTTACTTTTCCCTTTTTCTCTCATCTTCAAATCATTCCAAAATTCAAAGAATTATTTTTCCAGCTCTGATTATTTCAAAGACTTAGAACTTCAAATCCCTGATCTATCTCAAGTTCTAAGTTAGATTCAATCATCAAGTTCATCTCAGAACACTTGAAGATTTCCAAAAACCATTTTTTTTTAAAAGAGCATACATCCTTGCATTGCAAAAGCATGACTGTTTGTGCATCTTTAGACTTAGAATAAATTCTTAGATAATATTTAGGCAAAGAAAAAAGGCATAGATTCGATCCTTGGTTCGATTACCCCTGGTAAAGGCGCCAGGAACGGTCGAACCTTATACCGACGAGCGGATCCCGTCTCTCCATTTTCCTGCAATATATTTCAAAACGGAGGCGAGTAATTTTCTAAATATTTTAAAATCAAGGTCAAGTGAGACCCCCACAAAAGAGCTCTTCTTCTCTCTTCTTTTCTTTTCTCTTCTCTCTTCTTTTCTGTCTTTTCAGTTCTCCCCTCAAAAAGGAGAAATAGAGGTCAGAAAGGAAAAAGAGAAGGAAGAGAGAGAAAGATCCAAGAGAGGAAAATTTTTATGATGATCACAGCCGAGCAGTCAATCCAAAAGAGATCAAGTCATATGCATGCTCATGGATACTATTATATAACTAGACTCGTAAGGGTCATCGTGCTAGAGTACGTTGTCCACCCGAAGAGGTGAGATGCTCGTGATGGCCGAAGAGCTGAGAGCTCAGTTAAGCATGCATATGAATAGGACTTAAATGTCTCATGAACCCTATGGTTAAATGTCCATGTCAGGGGGGATTACTGAATGGGGTCAGGTACATATATCCTTAGTGCGGGAAGCACTGGCTTGTCTGAATGACAATATCGTATCCGACAAGTAATGGTTAGACTGACGGACCCTTTTAGGACTTGCTCATTGTGGAAGACGGTGATGGTTCAACCCGAGTGACATATATTTGATACTGAACCTGACAAAGTTCAATGGGACCTCAGTCACACAAGGGGTTTGAGGTTGTGGTTATCCTTAAGATCTAAGGATTGAACCCAACTATTGCAGTAGCAGGATGCATCCAAATTGACCTGTTAGGGTTCTCCCAGTACTAGAATACCGCCCTAACATGGATGGGGTCATCAGGTCTCTGGGGTATCTAAAATACATAGAATAATCAACCCCTAGAATGTCGCATTGATGTCTGGACAAAGAGTTCTCCCGTGTACCAGGGGGTGAAATGTTAATATCGAAATAATGCATTAGCTCTAGGTTCAACGATGTATTGAATGTATGAGTGGATGGACGTTATTGTGAAGTCCTACATAACCTTATGAAAGGTGTCATGGTCGGTATACTACTGGACCGATTGGGCAAAGACCCATATTGTATCCACAAGACTAAGCAAAGCCCGAGAAGCTTGCCCTTAGATTCGTGGGATACAGATGTGCAAAGTATGAAGACTTGAGCTTGACATCCCTTTAAGACCCTGAAGAGGTCAATACTGAGTCCTAAAGACTGGAGCGGTTATTCAATCACAACCCTGAAAAGGCTTATGGTAAGTCGTGCAGACTCGAGTGAGAGATTCAAATCACAACCCTGAAGAGGCTTTCTTTAAGCCATGAAGACTTGAGCGAGGTGTTCAACTCATAGCTCAAAGGAGGCTCCTGCAATATACATCAAGTCATGAAGACTTGAGCGTCATTATTGCGAACTGTGATCCTGAGTGGTCAACACATTTACTTGAGTTGAATGGATGCATGATTGCTTGCTTACCAGACCATCAGTGGTTCTGACCCCGTTCAATGGGGATTTTTGGTGTTGGATTTGCGTTGCGATATGCAAAGCAAGGCGGCATCGAGTTTCAGGGTTTCTCTAGACAGAGTTGTACTGCTTTCTTTTATTGAACCAATACTGTTTTTCCAAATAGTGATGTTTGTAATAAATAAGTGGTTTTGATAAATGGAACACCTTGGTGGTCAACGGGTGCTTGGCCACATATCTGTGATGTGCCCAGAGTTTTCTAAAATTGATGACTCATTATCGTCTAATTCCACTGCTAAAAGTTTTTCTAAGTTCCGCTGAAAAGAAAAAAAATCATGAAAATTTTAACTTAGCTTTATTTTGGAAATATGGGGAGTTAGAATTCATGTGCTTTGCTTTGCTCAACTTGTCTAAATCAATGTTCTATTTTCTAAATATACAAAGAATCTGGCATATGCTATGAACTTTGAAAAAATGCAGATTGAAAAACATGATTTTTGCTTGAAATAATTGGAAAATATTTGGAAGAAGGAGATACTTTGAAAATCATGAATTGCATTTGGAAAATATTTTTGAAGAACAGGAAAATCAATTTCTGAAGAAAAGGAGATTTTTTTAGAAAATTGAATTCTTAATCAATTTTTTTGTTGAGATTGAATTGAAAAACATCAAAAGGTATGGGTGTGTGGCTGTGTGAAAGTATTTTTATGATGCAGTCTAACCTAGATGAATGAATGAATGCAATTTGCAAAAAAAAAATTAAAGACTTTGAGGAAAATCTTTGAAAAAGAGATTTTTGTACCTTATAGAATTTAGATGAAATAAATTCTTTAAATATCCCTATGGCCATGAGTATGTATTAAATATATCTCATTTGATTCTAAAAGGGGTAAATATTTAGAAAAGTTTGGAAAATATGCTATGATTTCTGAAAATGCCTAAGAGTGTAGGCCATTTGTGGCTTAAAAAAAGATGATAAATCTGGGCTTTATTCGTATTCTGACTATGGCCACAAATATGAAACCCACCAAGTTTATCAACTCCTTAGAAGCTAGTACACATGCCATTCATGTAGACCATGGTGAATTTGAAATATACAGGAATCATCATTCATCACACGATTATAATTATTGAAATAAACTGCAGCCCTATTCTAAGCAGGAAATTAAATTCTTATTCCAAATTTAGAATTTACATCAATAATAATTTGAAATAAAAAAATAAATAAAGAAAAAAATATAGTCTTGAGTGTCTCTGCAAAACTAACAAACTTGTTAGTGAAGATATGTCGGCTTTTCGAGATTTATCCAACAATATCTGGAAATTGCTGGATTTATTTGAATATAAGCCTTTTTCCATGTTTCCTTGAAATAAATATAATAAAAGATGATGCAAAATTGAAGAAATAATAAAAGGAAACAACTTTGAAATTCAGAATTTTGGGAAAATAACAAAAATGCCCCTGAAAACAAGACTATGGCCTTAAATTCTAGGTTTTTAGAAAAGTTTTTTGTAAAACTTTTAATTCAGGGATCAAACATATTCAAATCAATACCAAATCGGGTGTGGAGTACTCTAGCATGATTATGAACATGACCAAACCCTAAAAATATAAAATGTTTCCTAAAAAATTGAAATATCATGAAAATATCAATTTTTTTTCAATTTTTAATTGAATCAAGACTCCGTGGGCATCCTGTTTTCATGATTTAACCAAATAATGCATCAAATGAATTTCAAAATTCACAAAAATCAACATGAACACTTCTAATAACCCTAAAATTAAAGTGCAATAAAAATATATATTTTTGGTGCTATTTTGATATAAAAATTAAATAAAACCTAAAGTATGCAATTTTTTCTGCGGGCATATACCTATCACAATATAAGACCTGAATAAGGTATCAAATAGTAATTCAAAAATAGTGAAATTTCACATATAAAAACTAGACATTTGAAAAAAATTATTTCCTTTTACAGATCATAAAAAGCATCTCCGGTTAGGGAGATATCATTTCAGCAATATACACTTGATTGTGGTGAATACATAACGGCTCTAGAAAAGACAGTTTTGATTTCGACTCAATTAAAAATAGCAGACAGTGTTCAAAAATTACAGAAATCATACTGGTAAAACTATACATGCATTTCTGTCTGTGACAATTTATGGATCATCAATCAGATCTCCGGTTAGGAAAATACGATCTATGCAAGTTGGACTAGGGACAAAACCATACATAATGGGTACTGTGAAACATGTTTGATTTCTGGCAGAGGAAAAATAACAAACAACCATAGAAAAATCTAAAAATTTCACAAGATATACTAGACATTATAACAAACCCACTTCTTTTTATGAATTTTTGATGTGGGAGATATCGCTTTGACAAACTGTACCTGATTTTGTATAATGCCTTCATGGTACCAAAATCAAAGTTTGGTTTTTTATTTTTTCAGCAGGGTTACAGAACTCAAAATAATCCAATTTTTTATGAAAAATCACTGACACATGCACAGTTTAACCCTAAAAAAATCAGAATTTAATGATAGAAAAAACAAATATGAAATAACGCCATTCCCACATGCCCAAAATCAAGAACACATATTTTTAATAAAGCGCATGAATAAACCTATTTTATGCATGTAAAAATCAATAAAAAATGAAAATAATACAATGAATCATGTTTTAATGCTTGAACACATAAAATAAATATTAACATGATAAAATAAATAAAAAAATCAAGGAAAACACGGTTGAAATTTGATTTATCCACTAAAAGTGGGATTCAATCCATTGAATGGTCGAATCTCGATGTTTTTTGAGTGTTTAACACAATAAACAAAAAATAAATATTATTAATGGATTAAAAATATATAAGGGACCATCAAGCATCAGTTGATCATCATCTTGAGGCCCTCACATAATATTTTTGAAATAAAAACAAGGGAAAAACATGCTAAAAGGGGCGGCAATAGCAAAAATATATAAAAAATAAATAAAATAAAAAAAGGAGAAGAAGATGACTCACCTTGGGGGCTGCAGCAATGGAGGAAGGCTTGAGAGAGAGAGGAACATGAATTTTGGAGAGAGATAAAGGGTGAGAAAACATGGGATGACCCTCCCCCCCCTAGAGTCCCCTATTTATAGTTTTTCAAAACATTAATTAAGGAGAGTCTTAGTTGGTTTGAAATTTTCTTAATTGAATTAATTAGGGGGGGGGGGGTTGGTGGACTCCTAACCTAACTAAAAGGCTAATTAACTAACCTAATTGAATTCTAATTGAATTAAAAAAAATCCAAATGTGGCACCACCTATTGTGGTTGATTTTAAAAGCTCTAATTTCAAGGCTTTAAAAACTAAAAATAAATGTTATGTTTTAAAATTGATTTTGATTTTTTTGAAATTCTACTTCAATTAGGACACTAACCAAACTTGAACTAACCTAAAAACATTTTTAAATGTGACGCCACTTGCTGTGGGTTTGATTTTTTATAAAACGATTTTAAAAACCTGAAAATAAAGGGGTTAAAAACAAGATTTTCAAAAGGATTTAAAACAAAAGATGAAAATCAAAATTCTAAATCCTCTAGAGTCCTAGATGAATTGAAAATCTCTCGAATGTGGAACCAGGTATGTGGGCTTTGCATCTGAGTTTTTAAACAGGTTAAAAAAAGTTTTTAAAATATTGAAACTCTGAAACAGAGTCCTGAAATTTTTAAACTCTTAAATTTTGGTTTTTGAAAGACATACAAAGAGATTTTGAAAAATCTTATCAGAGATTACTAAAAGATGAATGAAAGGATGAAGCCAGGGTTAGAGTCCTAAACAACTGAGACTCTAGAATAGAGTCCCAAAATTTTGAAACTCTTAGAATTGAGTCTGTTTTTGAAACACAAGTGAAATAAAAGTAAAAAGATGAAATCAGAGTAGAGTTCTGGACCGACTAGAACTCTGGGGTAGAGTCCTAAAATTTTGAAACTCTACAATAAAGTCCTGAAAAATTAAAATTTGATTGTTTGAAAGATGAATGAAGAAGTTTTTGAAAGATTTTCTTGAAAAATAAAGTCGGAGTTAGAGTCCTAATCCAACTGAAACTCTAGAGCAGAGTCCTGATTCGAGTAAAACTCTAAAATTTAGACTTCTTTTGAAAGGTTTTGAAAGTTTTTTTTGAAAATAGGTGAAAATAGGAATGAAAGGTAGAGTCCTAATCCGACTGAAACTCTATGATAGAGTCTTAGTCTGACTGAAACTCTAAAATTTTGGCCTTTTTGAAAGTCAGATGAGAAGGTTTTTTAAAACAAGTGAAAAATATGAATAAAGGATGAAATCGGGATAGAGTCCTAATCCGACTAAAACTCTGGGATAGAGTCCTAGTCTGACTGAGACTATAATTTTGGCCAAAATATCAGAAATGGGCAAGGGGTAAGGCTACTTCTGATTTAAAACCAAAATAAACTTTTGAAAAGGGTTTCAAAGGTTAAAAGATAGAGTCATAATCTGACTAAAACTCTGAAATAGCTAAAATTTTGAGAAATCTAAATAAAAGAAGTGATCCAGAAGCGACGCCACCTAGATGGGTCCCATCCAAGAATTGAGATCAGTTAAAAACATGAATCCAGATTTCTTTCTAAAGAAAATATTTTGAAATATAAGATCCCAGTGGTTGACAAATGGTAAAATATTGATCTAAAACCGTATTTGAAATTAATTTCAAAATAGGGTTTTAAAACTCGAATCTGGATTGAAGATTTTGAAAAATAAGAGTGTTGGATCTCAAAAATGACATGCAATGCAATGACATGAAATAGTATGAAATGAGATGCAAAATGTAAACCTTGAGCAAGGGATTTGCAGTCCCGGGCCTCTGGCAAAGAAAGGAATTGAACATTTTTGTTCGAAGATAAAAATTAATGATTGAAATTGGGCCAAAATAGAGAGTAAATCTTGATTGTAGAATGAAATATTTGAATTTGATGCAAAATTTGGGCTTCGAATAGCCTTGGTTCAGCTGACAACTAATTGATCTTTTGAAGACTTTAGAGATTGGATCCCAGTGGCAGGAGGCAGGTGTTTGTGAATGACAATGAAAATTTGGGGTGTTTACACTTCTGTCACACTAACCTTGCGTTTTGCTCCTCCTTCGCAGTCGTGAAGTGATTCGAAGCCTACAAGTAATTTCATAAAGTTAGTGCATATGACTATAACAAAAAATTAAATATGAAACACATTAGCTATAATAAATGATTATATACCATGAATGAGGACCATAATTTGTCCAACACCTCCTTCGGGTAGTCTTTCCATTGAGCGACCGGTCTTGGAAGATGCTGAACTAGTGACTTCCTAATTTCTCAAATTACTTCTTATGACTCGAACCTCGCACTGCATATGAATTGGTACACATTAACAAACGACTATCGATATACACTATTTATAAGATAAGTACTAGACAAGTGACAATGAAATACTTATGGTCGACTATCGATATACACTATTTCAATGAGTCATCGTGTGTCAGACTGAGAAGACCCAACATTCGGCGTTGTCTTGTGATGTGTATGAGTAGCTAGTATATGTGGGTCATGTGTAGGCGAAACATCATCTACAAAAAATAAGTTAGAAATTTATATAATGCATATTTAAACTAATCAAGTATACAATTATTTAAATGATATACCTATCAAAGCATTACGTGAAAGCGAAGGCTGAAACTGACTATCACTGAGCTGAGATCCTATAAAGATGATTAACAAGTAACAATTTTTATATCAACATATAAGCAAAAATATAATGAATGCCTATATTTAAATATAACACAAAGACATCTACCTAATGTTGTCCCATGGCCTCCACTTGGTCCTCGACCACTGGGTGCTCGACCACTGTGACCTCCACGAATCCTATTCTAATAAACAAAAATGTTATTAGCATGGACATGACATATTACAGATCATCGATCGGATCTCTGATGAGGAAGATATCATCTCGGCAAACCGTCTTTGATTACACATAGCGTTTTCATGATGCAGGAATCAGAGTTCGGTTTTTTATTTTTTAAGCAGAGTTACATTACTCAAAATAATCCAAATTTTTTATTAAAAATCATTGACACATATAAGATTCAGTTATAAAAAAATCAAATTTTATTGACAAAAAATTGCACATGAAATAACACCGTTCCCGCGTAGCTAGAATCAAGATACACATATAATTGATAAAGCACATGAATAACCCTAATCTAAGCATGCAAAATCATAAAAAAAACTTGTAAATAATATAATGAATTATGATTTGATGCTTAAATAAGTAAAACAAACATGAATATGATAAAATAAATAAAAAAATCAGGGATACACTGTTAAAAACTTGATTTAGCCTTTGAAATAGGGATTCAATCCATAGAGGGATCGAATCTCATCTTTTATTTGGCATAAACATAAAAAATAATAATCTAAGTTATTTTAATGGATTAAAAACATGAAAAGCATCTTATTACAACATTAGATCATGTTCTTGAATCGTGCTAATGGTTTTTGAATGAAAATAAAGCTTGAATGCAATAGAAAGGGGGGCGGCAATGACTAAAGTACTAAATAAAATAATAAAAGTTAATAAAAATAATGAAAGAAACCTTACCTTGGGGCTGCAACAATGGAGGAGCCTTGGTTGGAGAGAGAGGTTGTTGGAGGAGAGAGAGAGAGCAAGAAGGATAAGAGGATATAATCTGGGGGTCAACCCCCTATAGCCCCTTTTATAGGCATTCATTAGCATTAATTAGGGTTAGAGTTTCACCTAAGTGAGAACTCTTTTAATTAAAGAGGATAAGCAATAAAGGGGGGGGGGGGGCGATTTTCCTTGAGGTGTTCTAACTTAACAAGGCACTAACTACTAACCCTAATTGAGACTCCTAATTAGTTTTAAGAAATCTCAAATGTGGTGCCCGCCATGTGGGCCCACATTTGGTTTTAAAAAACCCTAATTACAAGTTTTAAAAACTAAATCTTTGAAAGGTCAAAATAAAGGTTGAATTTTAAAATCAATTTTGGTTTTTCAAGCTCCTAATCTAATTAGGATACTAACTAAACTTGAACTAACCTAAAACACTTTCAAATGGGGCATCACCTACTATGGGCCCCATTTGATTTTTCAAAAAATGATTTTAAAATAGTGAAAATAAAGGTTTTCAAAAGAGGTTAGAATAAAAATGAATTTGAAATTAAAAGTTTTGAATCAACTAAAGTTTTGAATGAGTTGAAATTCTCTCAAATGTGGCATGAACTATGTGGGCCCCACATTAGGGTTTTGAAAAGGATTAAAATAAAGGTTAAAAGGGTTTTTAAAACATATAAAACTCCGAACTAGAGTCCTAAACTAACTAAAACTCTGAATTAGAGTCCTGAACCGACTAAAACTCTGAACTAGAGTCATGAACCGACTAAAACTCTGTGATAAAGTCATAAAACTTTAAAATTTGGTTTTTTTAAGGACAAATGAAGAGATTTTTAAAAGATTTTCTCAAAAATCAAGTCAAGGTTAGAGTCCTAATCCAACTAAAACTCTAGAACAGAGTCTTGATCTGACTAAAACTCCAGGATTTTGATTTCTTTTAAAAGATTTTCAAATATTTTCTTGAAAATGGGTAAAAGTAGAAACGAAAGATAGAGTCCTAATCTAACTGAAACTTCAGAATAGAGTCTTAGTCTGACTAAAACTCTAAAATTTTGGTTTCTTTTGAAAGATTTTAAAAGGTTTTCTTAAAAATGGGTAAAAGTAGAAACGAAAGATAGAGTCCTAATCTGACAGAAACTCTGGAATAGAGTCTTGATCCTACTAAAACTCTAAAATTTTGGCCAAAATAAAAGAAATGGGCAAGGGGTAAGACTACCTCTGATTTAAAACCAAAATAAATTTTTGAAAATGGTTTAAAAGGTAAAAAGCTAGAGTCTTAAATCAACTAAAACTCTGAAATAACTAAAATTTGAGAAATAAAGGAAGTGATCCAGAAGTGACACCACCTAGATGGGCCCCATCTGAGAATTGAGATCAGTTAAAATTAAGTTTAAAATGAATCCATATCTCTTTTTAAGAAAAATGTTTTGAAATAAAGGAATATAAGATCCTGGGGGTTGAGAAATGACAAGTATTGATCTAAAACCCAAGTTTTTGAAATTGATTTTGAAAGAAAAGTTTTAAAATCGAATATAGATTTAAAGATTTTGAAAAACCAGAGTGCTGGTGTGAACACCCCAAATTTTTCAAATTCTTTTAAATATTCCCTTCTTGCCCTTAAAGTCATTTTTTGAGCAAATGAGTCATTTTTAAATCTAAATTACAGTACATTTCCCAAAGTTTTACTGAAATTAAATTCATTTTATATGTTTAAATTGATTTCGGATCCGGATCCATTGTCCAGATCCAAACCTGAGTCTTGTTGTCCAACTTTTGAATTAAAATTACAGAAAATACCAAAGATAATTTTTAAATAGCTTGGACAGTCCATCCAATATCCGTTTGGATCCGTCACATTGTATTTCTCGATTTGAGTTTCAAAACTCAAATATTTTCTCAAAACTTGGGTCAAAAACCCATTTTCTGAAGAAATTTCCTCAAAATAGCCTTGAAGACCTTATTTTTGTAAATATTTCTCAGGAAAAACACAAAAAAATAGTTTTCTCGTAAAACTTTAGGATTTTATTTCAAAAAAATACAAAAAATGAAAAATACAAATAGAAAAGAAACAAAAAAATTTAGTTTTGAAAAACCACTTTTAAAAACCATTCTTTTGCAAAAACCTTTTTGAAAAAAACACCTTTTTGAATCGAGTTTTTGAAAACACCTTTTTAGCAAAAATGTGTTAAAAAACACCCTTTTAGCAAAAATGTGTTAAAAAACACCCTTTAGCAAAAAAAAAATCTTGAAAATAAAGACCCATATGGGATTTTTAACAAAACCTTCGAGAAAAGGAGTCACAAAAGAGGGTTTAGGGCATCGGTTTTCACCCCTCTCATTCTCCTTCTCCGTTTCTCTCGAAGCTTCCATTGTTTTCCCCATCTTCGGCCCTCCATCACTAACAACTCTACCTTCTCTCCACCCTCCATCGCCAACAAACCCCCTTCTCGCACGAACCCTCCAGGGCAAAACCCCATGTGCGACTCCTCCACCGCCCATCGCCACAACCGTCGCTCCCATTATCAACCCTCGATCTCCAACTTCCTCCATGGCCTTCCTTTCCTCCAGCCTCTATATAAGCAAACCACATGGGCCTTCTTCGGAGGGGGTTTTCTTCATCAGCACCCTCCTTCTACGTATCTAGAACTGTTTGCCCCTCTGAAATCATCAAAGAAACACCCGTTTGCTATGGTGCCTTTATCAGACATTTGTTTCTCTGCTCCCGATCAACCAAGGGAATCTCTCTCGAAGCCGAACAAGTAAGCATTCTCTTCTTTCGATCTTCATATAATATCCATTATTTTCCCTTCATTCCCAATTTTTTTTCATTAAAAGCATGATTTGCAGGGTCAATCCACATATAGCGAGATCGACCTGTATATTGCGACATCGACGGAATCCTCAGATTCCAATATTTCTCTCATTTTGCAATTTTACATGATTTCTATGCTTTGATTTCCTATTTTGTATTTCTTAATTAAGTTTGAGAACCACGTTTTATCCATTTTTTTTTTATAATATCATTGTCCCCCACAACATATCTCTGTTTTCACTTAAATCCTAAGCATCCTCCCTTTTAAATTCTTTATCGTGGTCCATCCCCTTTCCTTTTCTTCTTCTTCTTCTTCCTTTTTTTTTTTTGTTTTCATTGTTCTGCATTCTGCTAAAGCACTCTTCGTGGTGATTGATTTGCCAATAGCCAAACCAATCCACATACGTGCGATATCTAATGGAATATACATCTTCCGACATTTTATTTTTTTTTCACCTTTGGATTCTCCTCGTTTTGAGCATTTGCTGTATGTTAGATTCAGCTATTCCTTATTGTTTTCTGAATTTGTAATATGTTTTCAATGTCTATTAACTGTTGTTTGACATCGGTTCTGTAGTTATTTTCTTCCCATTTTGTTTATGGTATCTTCGTCCTGTTATGTGGTAGTAGCAATTGAGTTTCTGCATTTAACCATCTATTCATTTCTCTTTCTATATGTGTTTCTTTCATGCATCTGTTCATTTTTACAACATATATTCCTATATTGTTTTGATTACTTGACATCCTGTGTTATGTTCAACATATTTCAAGTAACGTTTTAATCCATGGTCGGATCTGATCTGACGTCGGATTCAATCCTCAAAGGCTCAGTAATTTCTGCTCCGTTCATTGATTAATATGCAAGTCTCAGATCCAACCTACTGCAAAAGAAAAAAAAAATTAGGGGTTGAATTTATGGCAAAACCCAATGTCGGGTTCTATGCTGGCGTCAGATTGGGTTTTGTTGAGAAGACTTCGATCAATGCCTTCAAATCCCCATGAACACACTGATCCTTGGCTCGTGTGAAAGCCCAGAAAATCGTGGAGACAAGAATTATCTGCATAAGATGCTATTAAAGGTTCGTTCAGCAGAAAAGAGGAGAAACTCGTGGTATGGGAGCTGGACGCAAACTGAAGACCCACGGGAGGAGGCAAAAATGGCCTGTCAAATCATACAAAAGAGCCAACTCTGAAATGCATGGAAGAAGCCTTTTGCAGGCTCTTCACATGCTAAAGGAATGGTTTTGGAGAAAATTGGATTTGAAGCCAAACAGCCTAACTCTGCTATTCGAAAATGTGCTAGAATTCAGTTAATCAGGAATGGGAAAAAGATTGCTGCCTTTGTTTCCAACGATGGTCGCTTGAACTTCATTGAGGAAAATATGGGTTTCTCGTCATATTACACAGGATTGCGTCAACTCTCTTGACCACTTCAGTTCATTATACTTTCATTTTCACTCATATGTTTAGTTTGAATTGCAATTGAATCAATATAAGATTTTCTTTAGCTCTTTTCTTGGATTGACTGTTTAAGTACAGGAATGTATTGATCAGAGTTATAAGAAACTGACTTGATGACTATTGCAGGGTGAAGTATTGATTGTTGGATTCAGACGGAAAGGGCATGTTGTCAGAGATATTCTTGGGGTCAGATTTAATGTGGTGAACGTACCTTGTATGTCTTTGTTGGCCCTCTTCAAGGAAAAGAAGGAAAAGCCAAGGTCTTGAGTCGGCCTTGTTTTTCGTTTCTTTATGTTTGAAACTTACATTCAGATCTTGTTACTGTATAAATCTATCATTTTTGGAATAGCGAGTTTTGCAGTCTTGCTATCAAACTCTTCCCTTTTGTTATCATTTTAAACCTTACATTTCTGAAATAGTGAGATTTTAGCAGTTCTGCTATTTAGAAATTTTGTTTTCATATAATTAGATGTGGAGTTCTGCATCTCATGGTTGAGCAGGCGTATGTGTATGTGAAATTTTTGTTTTCATATAGTCAGATGTGAAATCTTAATTGATTATCGATTGGCTAAGGTCTTTATTTAAATATCAATGATAAAAAAAAAGAGCACCTGATATAAGGTGGCCTGATTTTTAGGAAATGAAAGTATCAATGTGATTTTACTCAGAATTCTTTTGAGTAGCAAAAACATACAACCAGATATCAAACCTAGGGACGAGTGTCCTGTCACCCTATAGTTGGATTAAATTTTTTTCTTGGGGTTAAGGTAAACCCCAATCTGTAATAAATGAAAAGAACATAAAAATATCTGTGGAATTAACAAAGACATATATTGGTATGTAAAGGGGAATGTGTCAAAAATCATATCTTCTGTGTTGATGTGATTCCATTCTTATTTTACAAGATTGTGTAGTTATATTTACTATAAAATGTAAGACACTCGTGCCTGCAACCTAGTTGCCATGAGAGATAGTTTTTTCTTTTTGTTTTATTGAATTCCACCATTTAGCTAAGTATATTTTTCTTTATATGTTGCTGTTCTTTTCATAAGTTGTTCAAGTATCCATTACTCGAAACCCTCCTGTGGTAGTATTTGTCTGTACCCTTCCTATTCTACTGGTCATATTTAATCCTCGTCTTATACGTTGAGTTCTCCATTAGTCTTTTGCGAATGTTCCAGCCGAAGTGCAGAAGATTACCTCTACTCTTGGTAAGCATTTTTCTGCCAAGCAAAAGCCAAAGAAAAGGAGGAAGTGTTGTTTCCTGGGGCTTTTGTTTCCAGTTTCAAGTGCAGAGGGTGCCAGTCCCATCACATTAATGTATTGGGAGGGATTTTGTGGACCGAATGGGTCTCCTCTGTTACAACTTTCAGCTCCACTTCAACTTCACACACAACAAAGATTTTTGTCTGTTCAGCTACCTTCATTTCACAACCCACTTTCATCTTCAGCTCCACCTGCACCTTCACACATGCATAAAACCTACTCCAACACCATGCTAACAATCATGTATAGCCATCTGCATTACCTGCTAAGTGCCTCCATTAGCACTTCACCTGCACATTTCTTCTTTTTCCACAATTAGGTTCAGCAACACTTCCATATACATACCTGCACATAACTTTGTCATTTTGCCACCCAATGCATCCATCATTAGCCGAAAAGAACCTTGGTGAAAGCAGTCTTGTTATCAAGGAAGGAGTTTTGGATCCATTGTTGTCAGGAAGAGAAGAGTTGTTGAACTGATTTCATAAGAAATTCAATTCCTGGTGTAAGACTACCTTGATCCATTGATCGGCTATTAAAATTTTCAGCTAAGGGTTGTCATGTGAAATACAATTATACAGGTTTGCAGAAACTCTTTAAGTGATTTTGAAGGTAATACCGATTTGAGATATATATCACCACTACCTACAGCTCATTAGTTCATCTTCTCTCATATGCTATATATATGTATATATACACTTATACATATTATATATGCATGTATATATATGTATGTATGGGCATATATATCATATCTTCTATCTTTCCAACATTCATATCTTAATATATGAACATTTTCTTAGATATCCACATGATATATGCCATTCTTCTTCTATTTTTCCTTAATCCAGTTGTTTTGCAGGAAATATGAGGGGAAATATCATCATTTGAGATTTGTATTTTCAAAATTTAAACCTTGTAATAAGTCAGGCCTTAACGAGAATTTACATTCCCTGTTTTAGGTAGAATGTATGAGCATTGTAAACATCATGAATTACTTGTCTTCATGCATTTTTACCTTTATTTCTCAAATTCTCACAAATGGCAACACGAATGGGACGTGCACCATTTCGTAAGAGGTAATTGATCCTAAGTTGATGATTTACATCAATGGCCATAGTCAGGATGTAAACAAAACTTAGGATTTTTATCTTTTATAAAATAACATTGGATCCGCATTAGATCCTCTTTTCAAAACTCATCATATTTTCTTTAAAAAAAATTCTCTTTTATCAGGGTTTAATTTAAAATTAATTCAATATATATACCAATGGCCATAGTCAGGGTATATTGAGAGTTAATTTCATTTTAAACTCTATAAAAGCACCAAAATATATTTTATTCTTCACTTGAATTTAAATGTGGTTATTATATAATACATTCAATGACCATAGTCAGGGATGTATTATATCTTCAATCTTATTTTAATTCATTTAAAGAATTAAATAGCTTTACAAAATCTAATTTCAAAACTATTTAAATCCATTCATCATTTAGGATAGAATTGCATCATATTTTCAAAATTCCTTTTTCAAAATTCCAAGTGATTCTTTTTCTTCATTTCTCAGATCAAATCTTATTTATGGATTCAAATTCAATTCTATCTCATTTTCAAAGATTCGAATTTTATTTCAAAGTCTAATTTGACTTTGAAATTTTAGAATCATTTTTTATATTCAAATTTCAAATTTTCAATTCAATGCAAAATTCAAATTCAAAGTTCAAATTAACTTTGAAGTTCCTGATTCATCTTCAAATACAAAACCAAGTTTATCCCTCTATCTTCAAATTCAAAAATCAAAGTTTGAAATTGACCCTGAGCTTGACCTTTCCTAATTTTTAAATTCAATCCGGGTTTTCAAAACCCAGATCCATATTCAAAAGTCCCATTTGAACTTTCAATGCCCAAATCCAAAGTTAGATCAACTTGGATCCAGATTTCTAAATACAATCTCCACTTTTGGATCTTAGACTCCAGATCCAAATTACATCTCGGACCCCAGATTTCAGATCCAATTTCATTTTAGGATCCTGAATCCAATTTCACTTTGGATCTCGGACTTCAGATCCAATCCCATTTTAGGATCCAAAATCCCATTCCACTTTGGATCTCAGACTCCAGATCCAATTCCATTCTATGATCCAGAATCCAATTCTACTTTGGATCTCAGAAATCATATCCAGAGTCCATCTTAGGGTCCAGAACCCAATTCTACCTTTTTTATCTCAAACTTCAGATCCAATTCCACTTTAGGATCTCAGATCCTAAACCCATCCAAAATCCATTTTAGGTTTCAGAATCCAATCCCATCTTGGATTTCAGATCTTGGATACAATTCTATTCAAAATCTAGAATCCAATTCCATTCCCAATTCTAGATTTCAAATCCAAGACCATTTTCAGATCTCATTTGAATCTCCTAAATCCATTTCCATTTGGATTTCTCAAAATCCATCCTGAACTCCAACTTTCAAATCAATCTCGTCTCTCAATTCTACTTGGATTTTCCTAAACTCTTTTAAATTTCAAAATTCAAAGCCAGAGTTCAACTCTATTTCAGATATTCATTTCCTTTCCTAAATCCAAGATTAAAATTCAAAATTCAAAGTCTATTTCCGACTTTGAAATTTTATCTCAGCTTTAAATCATTCTCTTTCCAAGAGATCAAGATTCATTCTTTCCAACTCTAAATTACTTCAAAGACTTAGAACTTCTCTGATCTATCTCAAGTTCTAAATTAGATTCAAACATTCAGAAATCATTTCTTCACCCCATTATCAAGTTCATCTCAGAACACTTGAAAATTTTTAAAATATCTTTCAAAAGAGCATACATCCTTGCATTGCACAAGCATAATTCTTTGTGCATTTAGATTTTTAGGATAAATTCTTAGATGATATTTAGGCAAAACAAAGGGCATAAATTCGATCCTTGGTTTGATTACCCCTGGTAAAGGTGTCAGGAACGGTCGAACCTCGTACCGACGAGCGAATCCCGTCTCTCCATTTTTCCCGCAATATATTTCAAAATGGAGGCGAGTTATTTGCTAAATATTTTCAAATCAAGGTCAAGTGAAAACCCGCAAAAGAATTTCTCTCTCTTCTCTTTCTTTCTTTTCTCTTCTCTCTTTCTGTTCTGTCTTTTATTTTTTTTCCTTCAAAAAGGAGAAAAATAGAGGTTAGAAAAGGAAAAGAGAAGGAAGAGAGAGAAACTATAAGAGAGGAAAAATTTTGCGATGATCACAGCTGGATCCTGAAAATGACATGCAATGTGATGCGATGCAATAAAATGATATGAAATGGCATGAAATGATATGAAATGTCATGAAATGATATGAAATGTCATGAAATGATATGAAATGTCATGAAATGAAACAAAATGGTATGAAATAAGATGCAAAATGCAAACCCTGGATACGGGATTTGAAGTCTCAGACTCTTGGGAAAAATAAACAATTGAACATTTATGTTCGAAGATAAAAATTGATAATTGAATATCAGATCTGACACTCGATCTGATCCAAATGTGAAATGGGTCTCAGATATATCTAAAATTTTTAGGAAGGGAACTGATATGAGCTCCAATTATTGATTATACCAGTTGGGGGAGTGATAAAAATGAAGTTTCAGACAAAATGATCGAGAAATGATTTTGCCCCTGCAGAGCATGGAGTGACACTGAAACAAGGTTTGAACTGGTTTTGACTAGTTTAAATTGAATCCTAGGGTTTTCAAACTCAGAGGAACTGAAATAACACTGACTCAACCAAACTCCTAGACTGATGGACCGAGAAATGGTTCAACTCTCAAAGAAATGATGAGAAATGACCACTATAGTGAAATGGACAACAAGACTGCATTATGTTTGAGCTAGAATGAAGTTCAGGAATACTAAGATGAATTGATTTTAGAGATCAAACACTAGCTCAACTGTCTGGAATTAGCTCAATTTCAACTAAAATGGACTAAAATGGACTCCGACACTATAGGAAATAGAATTTTACTGGATCTGAGCCACTTGAACTCCTGGTGAGCTCAAGCTAGACTCAAAGGGATAGGGTCGATTGAGATTAATTTACTTAGGAACAATTGACTATAATTCAAGTAAGAAATGAGCTTATTTCTCAGGAAATAAACTGATTTTAGCCAAAAAAGGTCAGAAATGAATAGGATTTACTCGTCGTGAGCTTAGGTGAGCTAGAAATGACTGACATTCTAATTATTCTGAGCTCAAAATGAGCTTGGTTGACTCTAACTGACAGGGATCTAAGCTGACCTAGTGGTAAAATGAGAAATTTATTTACAAAATGGAAGGGAAATGACACATGAACTGAGATCGACCTAGGGCTAGTGTAACGCCCCGGATTTTCAAAACAAAACTAAGTTAAAATTTTCATGAATTTCTTTTTTTTTCATGAAATTTTCATGAACTTACAAAAGCTTTTAGCAGCAGAATAAGACGATAATGAGTCGTCAGTTTAGAAAACCCCGAGCACGTTGCAGGTATGTGGCCAAGCAACTCATTGACCACCAAAGTGTTCCATTTTATCGAAAACCACATGTTTATTACAACATCGCTGCTTGGAAAAACAATGTAGGTTCAATAAAAGGAAGCAGTACAACTCTGTCTAGAGAAACCCTGGAACTTGATGCCACCTTGCTCCGCATATCGCCACGTAGGTACAACACCTGAAATCCCCATTAAATGGGGTCAGAACCACTGATGGTCTGGTAAGCAAGCAATCATACGTCCATTCAACTCAAGTATATATGATGACCACTCAGGGTCGCAATTTGTAATAGCGACGCTCAAGCCTTCAAGACTTAGCGTATATCGCAAGAGCCTCCTCAGGGCTATGAGTTGAACATCTGCTCAAGTCTCCACGACTTAGCCTTGTCCTCTTCCGGGTCACAAAGGGATGTCTAGCTCAAGTTTTCATACTTGGCACATCCGTATCCCACGCATCTAAGGACAGCTCCTCGAGCTTCGCTTAGTCGTGCGGATACAACACGAGACTTTGCCCAGTCGGTCCAGTCGTATACCGAACATGACACCTTCACAAAGGTTATGCAGGACTGACTCAACAACGTCATCCACTCATACATTCAAGCATCGTTGAACCTAAGCTAATGCATTGTTTCGATAATTAACCTCTTCCACCCTTGGTACGTGGGCGAAGCAATTGTCTGGGCATCAACTCGACGTTCTGGGGGGTGATTATTCTATGTATTTTAGATACCCCAGAGGCTTGTTGACCCTATCCATAGTAGGGCAGTGTGTTTCAACTGGGAGAACCCTACTAGGCCCATATTCGGATGCATCATCTACTTGCAGTAGTTAGGTTCAATCCTTAGATCTTAAGGATAACCACGACCCCAAAACCCATGAGTGACTGAGGCCATCGTGGACTCTATCAGGTCCAAAGTAAAATACGTGTCACTCAAGGCTGTACCGTCACTGTCATTCCATAGTGAGAATAATTCCTGAAGGGGTCTGCCAGTCTTACAATTACTTGGATAGATATAAGCATGCCATTCAGGCCGCCCGTGCTTTAGCACTACGGGAGTATGTACCCGACCCCATTCAGTCCACCCCAACACAGTTATTACTGAGGGGGTACCCCTAACACGATTTTCAATCATGGGGTAATTGCGACCTTAAGTCTTATTCATATGCATGCAGAACACTGCTCTTGGCACTGCGACCACCATGAGCATCACACCTCTTTTGGGTGGAAACAACACACTCTACCTCATCAGCCCTTATGAGTCTAGTTGCGTAACTGTTCTCAATGAGCATGCATATGACTCGATCTAAATAGATCGGCTACTCAGCGTATTTTTACGCAACGAGTCCAAACCTAGTATTTTTTACTCCGGCTCAGCGGCCCTTACGAGCAAGGTGCCCTTGTAGGCACAGGGATACGAGCCATTCTACATCGTTCCATCAACGGATATCATTATATCGTTCAACTGGTTTCGACAACTCTTTTGCCAACCATTTCGTCAACACCTCCACTGCTCTATCGGCAGCGGTGCGACGAACCCTTCTACGATGTAGAAGGCATTCCATGAACTGAGTAGCACTTTGCTATGTGTCAGAGTATCCTGCTACATTCTTTCTAAGCTATTCTTAGCTTCTCCAGAATTTTCAGCAGCACTTTCTCTCTTTTACGGAGAAAGCGTGCGTTTCTTTTATCCATTTCAGCGGCATCTCCCCTCTTTGGCGGGAAATCGCTACGCTTAACTCGGGAAATGGATGTGCACTGTTGTGCGTACTTTGCATCCATCAAGGTTGCAGGAACCCTGGGCCATAGTCAGGCCATACGTAATTGACTTAGTCTTTACGTAAAGAGCATTTTGCCAAAAAGCGAAGCCTTTCCAATAGGGGCTTCATTCGTCAAGTAGAATCTTGAACGAGGAGTGGTCAGGGAATCGCATTGGCGATTTGGAGTTGATCTTCATTTGAACGCTCATTTATGCGCCGTATATTTTGTATAAGCAGGAGCCTTGGTGTCATTCAACACGACAGCGTAAGTAAATACATTGCAGAAAGCAGGAGCCTTGGCATCATACGACGCGACAGCGTAAGTAAATGCATAATCGAAAGTGCAGAAATCGTAAATTACAAAAAACATGAGCCTTGGCATCATACGACGCGACGACAAAGGTAAATTACATAGCCTGTGTGATATAGGATGCGTCGGTAGAATCAACAGATATACACCTAGATCTGCATCCAACGATAGTTACGAGGTGAGCGGGTGAACACCGAAGTGTTCTGAAGGGCTCAACCAAGAACTAGGGTGAGATACTGGTTGCACTTTTGGAAGTGATATTTTTAAACAATATTTTTCAATGAAATACATGAGAAAATCGTCAACCAAAGATATAAAACTGACTTTCCACCGAAGTGGCGAGTACGGGTCGAATCCACAGGGAACGAGAACATTCTGAATTAATTCCAAAATAACACTTTATTAATAAAAACAAAGTTTACAACTATGTCAATGTTTACAAGTTACATTAAATAACATTCTAACTATGAAAATAAACTACAATAGGCGGCTAAGTCTTCAGCAGGTCTCCAGGGGCATTTCTATCATTGCACATCAAGTGCAGTCGCACATCACAATTGAATTGCATCTATTAACCTGTTCTAACTTCACAACCTACATAATAAAAACAAAAAGTCAGTAACTAAATCAAGAATTCATCTAGATTACATCTACACTATTTCTAAATTAAATTACAGTTAATTTAAATATATAAAACGAAAGTTATACTAACTAAGCTAAGTAACTCTAATTACTCTAAATACTGTTAATATACTAACTAAAATATTAGAAAACAGTAAAACCACACGAAATCAAACAAATAAGTAAAAGACTGTTTTGTCCCTAAAGAAGGCAAAAATGAATTCTGACAGCTTTTTGCAAAATGACTGTTTGAGGGGTCAAACGAATTTCAAAATTAGTCAAATCACTTCTATTCTGTAAAAGACAGATCCAAGAAGCTGACGCAGTTTACAAAAGTGAAAAATACATTCTGGATCTCCAGAACGAAGCGTTTCAAAATCAGAATAATTTGGGAAATCGTTGGACCCGAAATTTTAAAATCAGAAAAAGCTGTTTTCATAATACGCTTAAAAACCAGACCAAATCAACTCAAATCGAGCTGAAATTTGGTCTGCAGACAGTTAACATGCCAAAGTGGAGAATAAAATAATAATTTTCAGAAAACTCACGAAAAATCCACATAAAATAACTAGTGCACGATCGGGTAAAAATTAGGGTTTTAGTTCAGTGCACTATTCATCCCTTTGAATCCACAATTAACATTTGGACATTAAACCATGTACAAAAACAGTCCTAACTGAACCTAACCTACTGTTAAACTACAACAAACAATAACAATTAAACTAAGTTATAAAATCTAAGAAATAACCTAACCTAAACTCACTAATACTCTAAATAAGATATCTAAATAAATATAAACTCTAACTAGACATAATATATAACATCTAATTGAAATTCCACTAGAGGGGGGGGTGAATAGTGAAATATGATTATGATCGATAAAATAAAATAATTAAGCAATAAGGCACAACACATAAAACACAGAAGTTATACTGGTTCGGTCAGTATCTAGACCTACATCCAGTCCCCAAGCAAACCACTTGAGATTCCACTATAACATCCGAGTTACCGGATAAATAGTACAACACCCTCTTCCCAAGAGGTCTTCTTCTCTCAACAGAGAAGGGCAACACCCTCTTCCCAAGAGGTCTTCTTCTCTCAACAGAGAAGGGCAACACCCTCTTTCACAGAGGTCTACTTCTTTAAACAAAGAAGGAGTACAGTGAATAAACAGAGTTACAATACTTCCTATAGAACCTTCAGAATGATATGAATGCACGAATGAAGGATTCTAAGAATGTTCTGTTTGTCACTCAGAGGATACTCTTTGTCAAAGAGCTGGACTTGACTTTTTCTCTTTTCTTTCTTTTTCTTTTTCTCTTTCTTTTTCAAGGCTCTCTTTTCAAATCACGAATAGAATATTTTTCTCTTTGTAAGCTCACACGTCTATTTCATTCCTCTTGTTTGAATAGTTTATGTGTGTGTGTTTATATAGCTTATAAAAAGTAGTCGTTACATTTTGGAATTGTAACTTTTTGAAATATGAAATGTTATGTCTTTTCAAAAATATCTTTTAGAGAAGATCGAGAATGCCTTTTTCTAGAAGAGTAAGATAGAGGGTACACTAGTCGTTTGTAGTGTTTTAGGTAATACATATTTTATGTAAAAAGTCTATTTCTTACAATAGTACATTTGAACGTTGGGTTGTAGTTTTGTCTTTATTCTAATTAATGATTTGAGGTACATTAGTACTTCTTTACTTTAAATGAGTGTAAGTACTATGAGTGCTTTGAGATATTTATTTGTACATAGTCATGTCAAGTGTATTCTTTATGTAGTGTATTTCAAAGTTTCCAGAGAGAATGAGGACCAAAAAGAAGGTCGACATTCTTTGGGAAGGATATTTAGAAAGGATTTGTTACAGAAGGCATTTAATGCTTTGTAGAGAGAATGATGACTTCAAGTAAGTCGACATTCTATGGTTATGAGAAAAAGTAACTATAGTTCTTTTAAAACCATATTTTATTTGTTTTTCTTATGTGTAGCCGATTTATGTTTTTGTCTTCTTTTTGTATTTAAGAAACATTTCATTAGAGAAGATAACTAAGGTCTTTTCAAAAACATATTTTATTTGTTTTTCTTATGTAGTCGATTTTATGTTTTTGTCTTCTTCTTATATAAAAAATATTTCATTAAAGAAGATAACTAAAGTCTTTTCAAAAACATATTTTATTTGTTTTCTCCATGTAGTCGATGTTATGTTTTTGTCTTTTTCCTACATTTTTTTTTTTTTATGTTTTCTTGTATATAGTGTAAGGTACAATGATTATATGACAAAAAGTCTTTTTCATAAAAGGTTGTAAGAAGGTACAATTATTATATGACAAAATATCTTTTTCATAAAAGGTTGTAAGAAGGTACACTTATTGGTTTTCAAAAAAAAAGAAGCTTTTTGAAACTATCGTATACTTTTATGATATAGTATGTATGAATGAGTATGTAATATGCAAAATGCAAGTTCTTGAAGGTTCTGTTACATATGACTTTAAAGAGAAAAAAATCTTCATCTTGAGGTAGCCGATTTCTTCATTTGAGCTTTAGGAAAGCATGGCTCATCAAGCTTTTTCTTCAAGGAGTATGATTGCACCATAGTTGTACTTGAACAGGAAGTCTTCATCCTTATTGGGTGAGATATCCTTGCATCAAATACTCGTTAGATTTAAGGCAAAACATATTCAGTCATAAGATAACATTATTTCAAGAGAACATATTATCATATCATACAAAATCAAATAAGACAGTGTATCATATTATGTGACATCAAAACCGAATTTCTCAACATTCTCCCCCTTTTTGATGATGACAAAATATGCTCCCCCTGTCAAAAAGACATTATGCATAGAAATAATAATATGATAAAAATGTGAGATAATGTTTAAAGAGAGAATGTTTCTCCAATAATGGAGACAGGTTTTCTCCCCCTTTGTCATGGACAAAAAGGAGGGATCAGAGTAAAAAAGTTATTACAGACCAAAAAATACGTCTATCTCGAAGGTGGAGAAGGTGAAGGCGTCCGGGTGGCACGATTCCGCTTGCGAGTCTGCTGCAACAGGGCTTGATTACGAAGGATTCGATCTTGAGTTTGCTCGATATCCATCATAGCAGAAAAGTAATTGAAGGAGGATATTGGATCTGCTTCATCAGAGCCGGGCATGTGCAGGGACCTTAGATTGAAGGTGGCAGCATCGAGGACATGAGAGGGTCGGAGGATGACTTCGTTGTGAAGTGGTACTTGGAAGTAGTTGAAAATGGGAGTTATGAAACACCCAAAAAGAAGAGGCTCAAATTTCTGATAACGAATAAAGAGGTTGAAAATAATGGATGACCAATTTATCGGAAGAGAAGAAAGGATGGCGTAGATAAGAAGAGAGATTTTTCGAGGAACTAATTCTTGGCGGGGATGCTTGGGATAGAGGTTGTGGAAAAGAATCTGGGCAAATAGCTGAGCTTGAGGTTGGAGATTCCTCATGTGCCACGGAAGTTGGTAGCAGTTGGTGCAGAGAAGTATTTTTCGAAGTACCGATCGGTCGATTGGTACTATGGCGTTAAGGTCGGTACCGGTGGAAGGTAGATTTAGAATTCTACCTAGGTCGGAAGCATTGAAAATCATCAGCTGTCCTCGGACTTTGCTGGTGATTGAGGTTTGTTCATGATCAGAAGAGAAGTTGGTATAAAACAGTCGAACTAGTTCAGGATAATAGGCGGCTGGGGATGAAGATCCTATGAGAGGTTTGAGTTCGGGGAGATAGGTGTCTAAGTCGAAGAACATAAAGTCGTCAAAGTTGATCAATTTTCCTTCATGAATGGGGCGAGAGCAGAGTGAGGTGTAGGTGTGAAACAAATCAGGATACCTTAGATCGGCGGAGGTGATCACATTGGTAGAAGAGGAAGCCATTTTCGAGTGTCTTGAAAATAAAGCACTAGGAGAGAAAGGAGCTAGAACCGAGAGAAAATTTGTATAAGGATAGAAAAGATCGAATGGAATGGTAAGAGATGAACCAATTGATTAAATAGAAGGAAGAAAATAATTGTTGATATGAAATGAGGAAATGTGTGAGTTGTAAAATAAGAGACTTGTGAATGACAAATCAAATCAATTTTGGAAGAAAGTGTATTATATTAGCATAGATATTAAGAAGGACATAGTTTCGAAATAATTTTTCTATATATGTAACAAATTTACTATGGGCAATCTTGTTGGATAGTGAGAAGAGTCATGAATTGAGTATGGAGTGTCATATTAAATGTAAGAGAAAGAATGATTCAAGTGTTTTTAAAGTTTTTCGTGAAGATCATGAAGAATAGAGAGTGAATAATGGCCTAATAAGAACAAACAACTTTTTCAAGAATTTACTTTATGTGAAAGCATTCCAAAATCGTGAAGAGGGAGTTTGGAATAGGACAAACATGAGAGTATGAGGAAATGCAATAATTTCTTATTTAAGAAGTGTATATTTTGATATACGTGAAAGGAGTGTGAATAGATATAAAGGAGGGTGATACGGATATGTAAAAGAAATGAGAGTGGTCATAAAGGACACCAATCACTTGAAGTTGGATAGAAATTGTATGACATAAAGTGGAGTGAAGGACAAGGTTTTAATGAATCTCGATTGGAGAGAGATATAAAATATATGAGAGAGTCATGGTCACGGATGAAAAGGAACTTCGTATAATGTAGAGAGAGAGATAAAATGGTGATACAAAACGTACTAATGAGTGGAGTACAAGTTTTTGAAAAGAGAATTTTACAGTACTTTTTCGTAAAAGATGTAAACCATGAAGAGATGATAATAGATTGTTCTTAGGCTATGATATAATAGATGATATAGTAAAAATTTATACGTAAAAACATAGCAACTAGATCTTTAGAAGAAGAAGGTAAAAAGAACAAAAAAAAACATCATTCGATTTTGACTAAAATTTGAAAAGTAAGATTTCTCATAAAATAATATGTTATCATGTTGAAGGTGAATCAACTTATCGTAAGAGAAGTTTTCACAAAAGGACAATAAATAATAAAGGAGATATGAGATGAGTGATGTGAACAATGTCATGATAGCTTTTAATATAATTAGTTCTTATGGATATGAGTGAAAGGAGATAGGACAAGGAGTCATTTTGGATGTGTACTTGAAAGATGACAGGTTGAAAGACATAAAGAATGTGTCTTATAAGAGTTTAGAGTATACGTGAATATGGAAACCTAGTTTGACTAACAAAAATCGATAAGAAGAAAAAGACTTTTAAAATAAGATTTTAACAAAACTTATAAGAAGTATTATATTAAGTGTGATTAATTTATAAGTCACTTAGTTTACATATTCCTAGTTCTCTTCTAATTCGTGTGAAGTCTTCATGTCTTAATGGTTTAGTGAATATGTCTGCTAACTGTTGATTAGTGGGTATGAATTCTAGTTTAATTATGTTGTTTAAGACTTGTTCTCTTAAGAAGTGGTGTCTTATTTGAATGTGCTTAGTTCGTGAGTGTAAAATAGGATTCTTAGATAGGTTTATAACACTTGTATTATCACAAAAAATAGTTGTATTTTCAAAATTTAAACCAAAATCTTTTAATGTTTGTTTCATCCAGATAACTTGAGTACAAGCTAGGCTAGCAGCAATGTATTCGGCTTCAGTAGTTGATAATGATACACAATTCTGTTTCTTACTGAACCATGATACCAGTGAGTGCCCTAGCATGTGACATGTTCCACTTGTGCTTTTTCTGTCAGATTTACTTCCAGCAAAGTCAGCATCACTGTATGAGATTAGATCAAATGTAGAGGATTTTGAATAGAATAATCCAAAATCAACTGTGTCTTTTAAATATCTCATTATTCTTTTTACAGCTTTAAGATGTGATTCTTTTGGGCTTGACTGGAATCTAGCACACAAGCAAACACTAAACATTATATCTGGACGGCTAGCAGTTAAATAAAGAAGTGATCCTATCATACCTCGGTATACCTTTGTATCAACAGTCTTACCATCTTCATCTTTGTCCAACACAGTAGTAGTGCTCATAGGAGTGGATTTTGAAGCAGTTGAGTTCATGTTGAACCTCTTCAGAAGTTCATGAGCATACTTAGATTGGTTGATGAAAACTCCATCCTTGGTTTGCTTAATATGCAGTCCAAGAAAGTAGGTGAGTTCTCCCATCATACTCATTTCGAATTCCTTCTGCATGGACTTAGAAAAATCTTCACAGAGAGTGCTGTTAGAAGATCCAAAGATGATGTCGTCGACATAGATTTGAACAATTAGGGTATGATTATCCACTACTTTGACAAATAGTGTAGAATCTGCTTTGCCAACAGAAAAACCAGTTTTTAATAAAAAGGTTTTAAGTCTTTCGTACCAAGCACGAGGTGCTTGTTTTAAACCATACAAAGCACGTTTGAGTTTAAAAACATGATCTGGGTACTGTTCATTTTCAAATCCTGGAGGTTGTTTTACATAGACTTCTTCATTTATAAAACCATTTAAGAAAGCACTTTTAACATCCATTTGAAATAATTTGAAATCCATATAGCTTGCATATGCTAAGAGCATTCTAATAGATTCAAGTCTAGCAACAGGAGCAAATATTTCATCAAAGTCAATACCTTCCTCCTGGTTGTATCCTTGAGCTACTAGTCTGGCTTTGTTTCTTATAACATTACCTGTTTCGTCTAGCTTGTTTCTGAAGATCCATCTTGTCCCAATGATTGGATGATTCTTTGGTCTCGGCACAAGATCCCAAACGTCATTTCTTTGGAATTGATTCAGTTCTTCAGTCATGGCTAGCATCCAGAACTCATCAATGATGGCTTCATCAATCTTCTTTGGTTCAAGTTGAGAAATGAATGCCATGTTTGCAATCCGTTCTAGCTGAGCTCTAGTTTGAACCCCCTTTGTTAGTTCTCCCAAAATCTGCTTTTGAGGATGATCTTTGATATCGACAAAGGTTCTTTGGTGATCATCTTCATTAGACTTAGCTGTGTTATCTAAAAATAAATCTGTACTTTCAACATCATCATTAGTTTGTATATGAACAGATTGATCAATAGATTCACAAAAACTAACATGCATAGATTCTTCAATAGTATTATGACACTTATTGAAAACTCTGTATGCTTTACTATGACTTGAATATCCTAAGAATATGCCTTCAACAGATTTAGCATCAAACTTATCTAGGCTATCTTTTGTGTTTAGGATGAAGCATTTACATCCAAAGACTTTGAAGTAGTCTATTCTTGGAGTTCTGTCATAGAATAGTTCATAGGGAGTTTTATTTAATAAGGGTCTAATGAGAACTCTATTTGTTATGTAGCATGCAGTATTAACAGCTTCTGCCCAAAAAGATTTTACAAGATTATTGTGTTGGAGCATAGTCCTGGCAGATTCCTGAAGGGTTCTATTCTTTCTTTCTACTACACCATTTTGAGGTGCAGCTCTAGGGAAGGCAAAGTTATGAGAAATACCATGCAAGTTACAAAAATTTTCAAAGAGTTCATTTTCAAATTCTCCTCCATGGTCACTACGGATTTTAACAATAGAACATGATTTTTCATTTTGTAATTTTTTACATAAGATTTCAAACTGACAAAACGTGTCACTTTTGTTTTTCAAAAATATTACCCAAGTAAATCTTGAGTAATCATCTACAATGACAAAAACATATCTATTATGATTAAGGCTAGCTACCCTAGAAGGACCAAAAAGGTCCAGGTGGAGAAGCTTTAAAGGTCTTTTACTTGAGATGACATTTTTTGATTTGAAAGGAGATTTTGACAATTTTCCTAATTGACATGCATCACAAAAATAATCCTTTTTAAAAGATATGTTGGGTAACCCACGTACTAATTTATTTTTAGCTAGTTTGGACATGTATTTTGAATTGACATGGCCCATTCTCATGTGCCATAGATGTTGAGTGTCATTATTAGCTATAAGACAATGTTCTGTGATGTTTTCTAGGTATAGTTCGTATATATTATTCTTTCTTATACCTTTTAAGATGATGTTTTCATTTGTGTCAGCTATGAGGCATGCATCATGATTAAAGCTAACATTATAACCTGTGTCACACATTTGACTGATACTTAGTAGGTTATGTTTTAATCCTTTAACAAGGAGAACGTCTTTGATAAGAGGTTTGTCTATGTTACCAATATTTCCAATACCAATTATCAAACCTTTGTTGTTATCTCCAAAGGTGACGGTTCCTCCTTCTTTATGATGAAGAACAGCAAAAAGGTCTGGATGTCCTGTCATGTGCTTTGAACATCCACTATCTAGTATCCATTTATTCTTCTTTGGAGCCTGCAAAACATTAAGTAAATCTTCTTTTTGGTACCCAATCGGGTCCTTTTTTGTTAGACTTTGGAACCCATATCCATTTGGATTTGGGTTTGTCTATCTCTTTAGAGGAGTTAAAAAGATTATTAATATAATACTCCTTATTTGGTTCAGATGAACTTTTCACAAATGTGGTCTTTTGATTTATACAAGAAGGTTTTTTGAAATGAGAATAGCCAATCCCATTCTTGTAAAAGGAGACCTTCTGAGAGGATAAGAGTTTATCCAAGTTCTCTTTTCCTTTAGTAAACTTGAAAACCGTTTTCATAAGGTTCTCAGTTTTACTTTTTAGCTCTGAAATTTCTACTTGCATATCTTTAGTTTTGGAGCTAGTAGAAGAAATTTCAGATATAAGCAAAAGATTTTTCTTTTTCAATTCAGAATTTTCACTGCTGAGTTTTTCATTCTCTTGAGAAAGCTCTAAATTTTCAGATTTTAAAGCTTTATTTTTTAAACTCAATTTTCTAGATTCTTCAAATAGTTCTTGAAAAGCATCTAGAAGTTCTTCAAAGGAAAAATCAGAGATTTCACTTACCGAACTTTCGTTTGCCATGAAGCACATATTTGCAGTTTTGGCTTCATCATCACTTGACTCTTCACTAGTGGATGGTTCTGAATCATCCCATTGAGCATGCAGAGCCTTTTTCTTGAAGAACCTCTTCTTTGGTTCCTCAGTCTTGGACTTTCTTTTGAGAAGGGGACAGTCACGTTTTAAGTGCCCTGGCTTATTACACTGAAAGCACATGGGATCTTCTTTAAGATCTTTTCTTTCCTTGTGCCTGTTTGGAAGCCGGTTCCTTCTCATGAAGCGCTGGAATTTTCTGGTAAGTAGCGTAATTTCTGATTCTTTATCTGAGTCTTCATTCTCAGATAGGGCTGAGAAAGCTAGAGTTTTCTTTACTGGTTGCTCTTCTTCCCTTCTTTCTTTCATGTGGACTTCATAGGCCATAAGATTTCCTATTAAGTCGTCCAATGTAAGCTTAGATAAATCTTGAGCTTCTTCAATAGCAGTGGTCTTTCTCTCCCAATCAGTTGTGAGAGATCTCAAGATTTTCTTCACCTTTTCAGTCTGGGAATATGTTACACCCAGAGATTTCAGATCGTTGGTGATGTTGGTGAATCTGGTAAACATCTCTGTGATGGGTTCATCTTTGTTCATTTTGAACAACTCATATTTTCTAACAAGAGATGATATTTTGGCTTCTTTAACTTTGTTGGTTCCTTCATGAATCACCTCCAAAGAATGCCAAATGTCATATGCAGATTCACATATGGATATTCTGTTGAATTCATTTTGATCAATGGCACAATATAAGGCATTCATAGCCTTTGCATTTAAGTTTGCCATTTTCTTTTCTTCATCAGACCATAAGTTATAGTCTGCGGATGGAGATGTGTATGGATGCTCAACAATTTTCCATACAGCAAACTCTATGGATTTGAGAAAGATAGCCATTCTGCACTTCCAATATCCATAGTTGGAGCCATTGAAGAAGGGGGACGAGATGCGTGTTGACCTTCAATATCACGAGCATAAGAGGTAGATGCCATTTGTGCTGGAAGACTTGTTACGTCGAAACCAGCAAACCTGCTCTGATACCAAATGAAATTCCACTAGAGGGGGGGGTGAATAGTGAAATATGATTATGATCGATAAAATAAAATAATTAAGCAATAAGGCACAACACATAAAACACAGAAGTTATACTGGTTCGGTCAGTATCCAGACCTACATCCAGTCCCCAAGCAAACCACTTGAGATTCCACTATAACATTCGAGTTACCGGATAAATAGTACAACACCCTCTTCCCAAGAGGTCTTCTTCTCTCAACAGAGAAGGGCAACACCCTCTTCCCAAGAGGTCTTCTTCTCTCAACAGAGAAGGGCAACACCCTCTTTCACAGAGGTCTACTTCTTTAAACAAAGAAGGAGTACAGTGAATAAACAGAGTTACAATACTTTCTATAGAACCTTCAGAATGATATGAATGCACGAATGAAGGATTCTAAGAATGTTCTGTTTGTCACTCAGAGGATACTCTTTGTCAAAGAGCTGGACTTGACTTTTTCTCTTTTCTTTCTTTTTCTTTTTCTCTTTCTTTTTCAAGGCTCTCTTTTCAAATCACGAATAGAATATTTTTCTCTTTGTAAGCTCACACGTCAATTTCATTCCTCTTGTTTGAATAGTTTATGTGTGTGTGTTTATATAGCTTATAAAAAGTAGTCGTTACATTTTGGAATTGTAACTTTTTGAAATATGAAATGTTATGTCTTTTCAAAAATATCTTTTAGAGAAGATCGAGAATGCCTTTTTCTAGAAGAGTAAGATAGAGGGTACACTAGTCGTTTGTAGTGTTTTAGGTAATACATATTTTATGTAAAAAGTCTATTTCTTACAATAGTACATTTGAACGTTGGGTTGTAGTTTTGTCTTTATTCTAATTAATGATTTGAGGTACATTAGTACTTCTTTACTTTAAATGAGTGTAAGTACTATGAGTGCTTTGAGATATTTATTTGTACATAGTCATGTCAAGTGTATTCTTTATGTAGTGTATTTCAAAGTTTCCAGAGAGAATGAGGACCAAAAAGAAGGTCGACATTCTTTGGGAAGGATATTTAGAAAGGATTTGTTACAGAAGGCATTTAATGCTTTGTAGAGAGAATGATGACTTCAAGTAAGTCGACATTCTATGGTTATGAGAAAAAGTAACTATAGTTCTTTTAAAACCATATTTTATTTGTTTTTCTTATGTGTAGCCGATTTATGTTTTTGTCTTCTTTTTGTATTTAAGAAACATTTCATTAGAGAAGATAACTAAGGTCTTTTCAAAAACATATTTTATTTGTTTTTCTTATGTAGTCGATTTTATGTTTTTGTCTTCTTCTTATATAAAAAATATTTCATTAAAGAAGATAACTAAAGTCTTTTCAAAAACATATTTTATTTGTTTTCTCCATGTAGTCGATGTTATGTTTTTGTCTTTTTCCTACATTTTTTTTTTATGTTGTCTTGTATATAGTGTAAGGTACAATGATTATATGACAAAAAGTCTTTTTCATAAAAGGTTGTAAGAAGGTACAATTATTATATGACAAAATATCTTTTTCATAAAAGGTTGTAAGAAGGTACACTTATTGGTTTTAAAAAAAAAAGAAGCTTTTTGAAACTATCGTATACTTTTATGATATAGTATGTATGAATGAGTATGTAATATGCAAAATGCAAGTTCCTGAAGGTTCTGTTACATATGACTTTAAAGAGAAAAAAATCTTCATCTTGAGGTAGCCGATTTCTTCATTTGAGCTTTAGGAAAGCATGGCTCATCAAGCTTTTTCTTCAAGGAGTATGATTGCACCATAGTTGTACTTGAACAGGAAGTCTTCATCCTTATTGGGTGAGATATCCTTGCATCAAATACTCGTTAGATTTAAGGCAAAACATATTCAGTCATAAGATAACATTATTTCAAGAGAACATATTATCATATCATACAAAATCAAATAAGACAGTGTATCATATTATGTGACATCAAAACCGAATTTCTCAACACTAATATCACTAACTAAATTAACTATCTATTCTAATATTAATTCTAACTTACTAAAACAACTACTAACTTACGGTTAGTCTAACTAGCTAAGATTACTTACTAACTAAATTAAACACTAACGATATTAACTAATTATCTAGGATTAATTAATTAACTACGGTTAGGCACTAACTATTGTTAATGTAAACACCCCAAATTTTCACCCTTATCCAGTGCTTACATTTCATGTGTCATTGCTTATCATTGCATGAATTCAGCATATCATTGCATTGCATAGCATAGCATTGCATGTCATTACATCTCATCTTCGAGATCCAACACTCCTGTTTTCAAAATATTCAATCCAGATTTGAGTTTTAAAATTTTTCTTTCAAAAATCGATTTTAAAACCTGGGTTTTTAATCAACATTGTGTCATTTGCCAACCCCCAGGACCTTATATTTTGAAGTATTTTCTCAGAAAACAATCTGGATTCATTTCAAACTCAATTTCAATTGATTTCAATTCTCAGATGAGACCCATTTAGGTGGTGTCGCTTCTGGATTCCTTCATTTATCAAAAATCTCAAAAATTTTAGAGTCCTAATTGGATCAGGACTCTTTTTCCAGAGTCCTAGTCGGATCAAAACTCTACTTTTCACTACCTTTTTACCTGTTTTCGGAGAAAACCTTTCAAAATCTTCTATTTTGGCCAAAATCTTAGAGTCCTAGTTGGATCAGGACTCTTCTTCAAGAGTTCAGTCGGATCAGGACTCTTCTTCAGAGTTTTAATCAGATTAGAACTCTAATCTTTCATAACCATTTTCAAACAAATCTTTCAAAATCTTTCAAAATGAGTCAGAAACGCAGAGTTTTAGTCAAAACAGGACTTTGTTCAGAGAGTCCTAGTTGGATCAGGACTCCGATCCTGATTTCAAATTTTGAAAGAATCTTTCAAAAATCTTTTCATCTATCAAAACTGTTGCGCTTTTATCAAAGAATTTTAAAATTCTGAGGTTTTATCTTAGAGTCCTGATCAAATCAGGACTCTACTCCAGAGTCCTGATCGAAGTAGGATTCTATCCAAAATTGATTTTCTCACTTCATTTTCACTGGTTTTCAAAAGCTTTGCTTAAATTCCATCACTTATCAGAAAATCCAACAATATAAGAGTCCTAGTTCAATCAGGACTCTGTTCTCAGAGTCTCAGTTGAATCAGAACTCTGGTTTATTCCAATATTTGTTATTATTTTAACTGTTTTCATAAGTTCTTTCAACTATTTTTCAGAAAATACCAAAAAAATCTAGAGTTTTAGTCCGATCAGGACTCTGTCCCAGAGTCCCAGTCCAGTCAGAAGTCTGTTTTGAAGTCTGTTTTTATTCCCATTTTCATTTGTTTCCATTCGTTTTCAAAAAAATTAGGTCATTTTGCAGAGTCCAGTTAGATCAGGACTCTATGTCAGAGTTCTGATCGAGTTAGGAGTCTAACCCTGACTGTATTTTCTAACTTGTTTCACCATTTTCTGATAAAATCTTTCAAAAACCTGTCATTTGGCTTTTTAAAATCTAAAATCTCAGAATCCTAAGAGTTCAGGACTCTAACCTGGAGTTTCAGTTCGCCTGAGACTCTATTTTCAAAAAACTTGAATTTCAATTATTAATTTTAACCTCTTTTCAAAGGTATTTTCAGTGTTTATTTCAAAATTTGCAAAAATCGATGTGGGCCCACTCAGTTGGAACCATATCCAGAGGGGTTTTGACCCAGTTAGAACCTTATGTCATTTCAAAACTTTTAATTTCAAGCTTACTTTTGAAAATCTTTTGAAAACTTTCGCAATTTCAAGTTTTAAAATCATTTTTTTTTAAAAAACTCAAGTAGGGCCCACTCGGGGTGGCGCCATATTCGAGTAACTCAGGGCCAGACTAGGGTTAGTCAGTGTCTTGGTTAGTGTCAGAAGTTTAGAAGAGTCAAAACCATTTTGAAAACTCATTTTGAAAATTAGTTTTTAAAACTAGTGTTTTTAAATGTTTTTAAAGGTGTTTTAAAAACCCAAATGTGAAGGATGCCAAGTGGCATCACATTTGGGGGATTTCTAGGATAGACTAGGGGTTAATTAGGCATTAGTTTAGATAATTTAGGCTAGGGGTAGGATAGTAACTACACCCCAAAATCGCCCCCCCCCCCTTAGAGAGTCCAATTTTTTTAAAAAACTTGATTTTTAAACCTAATTTCTTTTTATAAATAGAAAGAGAGAGGGAGACGATTTTCACTATTCACCTTTGAGGTTTCTTGGAGCTTCTCTCTCCTCTCCAGCCCTTCCTCCATTGCTGCAACTCCATGGTATGAACTTCTTCACTTTTATTTATTTTATTTAATGTTTTTAATGCTTTAAACCTAGATTTAGCCTTGGATGCTCCTCCTTATGAAGATTCAACCATGATCCAACCTCAAGAACCATCAAGAATGGTCCAAGAAGATGATATAACCCTGTTTTGTGTGATTTACAGGGATTTTAATCCATTAAAAGTGATTTAAGTATGATTCTTTGCATTATTAACCAATAAAATACATGATTTACCCTTTTAATGGGTCAAATCCATGTGTTTAAGGGTGAAATCAAATTCCAGCCATTGATTCCATGATTTTATTTTATTTATTTGTTTATTCATGTTTATTTTACGTTTTCCAGCATAGAAATAATTTTTATTTACTGTTTTATGGTTTGTTTTATTGTTTTGCATTAGTTAATGGATGATTTCTTAAGTTTCTTAGATTTCTGTGTGTTTTTTAGTTTAGAACAGTAAAAAGCATGCTGTTTTGGATTGAAATATTCATTGTTTATTTCTGATTTTTTTATATGTGATGCATGCATATCTAAAGGAACTAATGTAAAAAAATCAGAGGTTTTGGACCTCAGGAACCCTGTCAGAAAAATCAGACATCAAATCGGGTTTTTAAATCTTTAAAATCGAAGTTAAAATCAAGAAGGTAACTTGCTGTGATGATATTTTTCTCATCTTATATCTGATTTTAGATCTGTAAAGTGCCATAGATTCATATTGATTAGATCTAGCTATTTTGAAAGTTTTAGAATTTTTGATTGCTGTTTAGTATTTTTCGTCTGTCAGAGATTCTGATTTTCAATTTAAAACTCGTTAGGGTTTACCAAAACCCTAATCAGACTTGTGTTATTCATAAATCCCAAACTACAGATCCGATTCATGATCAGTAAAAAGTGAGTATTCTTATTTTTCTGTCTACTATGTACTGATAAAATATCAGATATTTTAGATCATTATTTCTATTTATCCTGAAATTATCAATTGAAAGTATTTGTTTTAACCCCTGTTAGATTTGTTAGATTTTAGTTCAGATTGCCGGAAGGGTTTCTCCCTAACCGGAGATGATTTTTACGATCTGTAAATTGGGAAATCTCTATTTTTTTTCCTGGTTTGTCTCTGTAAAATTGCATAGATTTTCATGAAATATTGATCCCTGATTTGGGTCTAACTCTGAAACTGGTTGGTGAACTAGGTCAAAAATAGCATATTTTTAGGGTTTGATGCAATTTTCGGGTTAATTTAATGTCAAAAAAATATTTTTATAATTCTAATTCAAAATTAGGGTTTTAACAAGTGTAGGTACTAAATTTGATGAATTTTGGAATCTGATTGATGGCTGATTTAAGCAAATTGCAAAATCGGGTTCCTGAAAGATCCAAAAACACTGCCAAAATCACAGTTTTTGTGCTATTCTTGGATTTTCGTGCATAAGCATATATTTTTAGGGTTTAATCATATTCATAATCATATTAGGATACTTTAGGTCAAATTTGATGTTAATTTGATTTCATTTAGTCCTTAAAACCCAAGTTTTTACCAAAATCTATTTCAGAAAACCCTGATTTCAAGGCCATAGTCTTGCTATCATGGGCAATTTGGTCATTTGACCTCAATTTCGAAATCCCTAACCTTAGTTTTCATGTGTTTAAGTATGTCATATCATATTTTAGCCTAGTTTATTTGCATTTGAATTTCAAAACTTGTATTTTACCAAACATCTTTCTGAAAACCCTAATTTCAAGGCCATAGTCTTGTTATTAGGGGTATTTTGGTCATTTTGACCCCAATTTTGAAATTTTATATCTTATCTTCCTGATTTATTCAATTTTATTTCATACTTTATCATTTTGATTTAATGAAATCATGGCAAAAAGGCTTATATCTAGCAAAATCCAGCAATTTCCTGATATTGCTGGATAAATCTAGAAAAGCCAACATATCATCACTAACAAAGTCTTCTAGTTTTGTAGGTACATTGAAGACTTTATTTTTCATGTATTTAAATTTCAATAGTGATGTAAACTAAATTAAACTTTGGAATAAGAATTTACATTTCCTGCTTAGCTTAGGCAGCATTGCATATAGTTTATTTTTTTAAATAATGTTAATGTGTGGTGGATGATGATTCATGCATATTCAAACTCACTATGGTCTACACGAATGGCACATACACTAGCTTTTATGAAGTTTATAAACTTGGTGGAATTCGTATTTATGGCCATAGTCAGAATATGAAGGATATCTAGATTTATGATCTTCACATTAGCCACATTCAGCCTACACTCTTAGGCTAACTTCAAAATGCACTGCATTTCTTAAAAATACAAAGAGTTTTTCTCAATTTCTCAAAATCATATTCATTCATTTCATGTATTTTCTAATTCCAATTCAAATTCCAAGTCAAAGAAATCAATTCTTCAAATTTTCCTAAGTCTTATTTAAAATCGATTTTCTCAAAATATGGATTTGCCAATGATATTTCAAGTATTTCCCAAGTTCCAAATTCGATTTTCTAAGTTAGATTTTCAATTTCAAAGTTTGAATTCAAAGAAATCGAGATTTTCAAAGTTATTTCACATTTCTCAAAATCGATTTTCACAAAATCCTTATATTTCTTCATAAATCGATTTTCACTTTCTCAGATACAATATCTCAACCATGATTCTCGATTTTCCAAGTGTTATCTTTTCCAAGAATCTTCCAAATATTTTCCAATCTTTGAAGCAAACATCATGTTTTCAAATGTGCATTTTTAGAAATTCATAGCACATGCCTGATTCTTTGTGCATTTAGGAATTAGAATATGGTTTAGACAAGTTGAACAAAGCAAAGCATTTGATTGATCCTTGGTTCAATTACCCTTGGTAAAGGCGCCAGGAACGGTTGAATCTCGTACCGACAGGCGAGTCCCATTCTTCAGAATAATCCCGCATTTTAAAAACGGAGGCGAGTTATTTTCAAAATCTTTTTCAAAGGTCAGTTTGATTTGCAAAAGTAAAATTTTGCGATGATAACAGGTTTGGCGACCGTGATGGGACATGTCTTCGCCTGATCAATCTAATGCTTTGCTTAGTTCAAATTGTCAAAATCGTGTTCCATGGAATGTCAGCTTTTATTTCATGATATCATGTGAACCTAAGAGCCTAGACTTGAACCCAGCTGACATGGATTGCATGTAGACTAAGTATGGTTTGGTAAGACCATATTGAGGAGAAAATTATTCATGCTCACATAGACTTAGGTCTAATACAACCCTCCTCAATCTAGGTTTGTATGAAAACAATGTTTGCTTCTTCAAATTTTTCAAAATCTATCTCTTTAGGACTTAGAGCCTTCTATTTGCTTGCATGTGCTCATATTTTTCAAAAACCACCCCACCTATATTGTCCCGGTCTTCACGTTGTTGGGCTCTCTTCCAGAATCATAGTTCGGGACAGAGCCTCACAACTGGGCCACCTATTTGGGTGAAAACCCCCCTGCCACGTACCAAGGGCCATAGTCCAACGTATATCGGCAGGTGCTCAAGGATGTTGGAAAACTTGAACCTAGAACCGGAGGAATTGATTTTATGCCATGTACATCGAGCCTTGGCTTGAGTTTATAGGCATAGCATGATTGGACACAGATGATCTGAAACTTAGAGTTAGGATTAAGGTCTTACAGCTATTTCAAAATTTGTGCATCTAGAGTCAGCTTTTAGGGAATGCTGTATGTGCATACTTGTTGTAATTGAATGTATTATAGTCATTTCTTTGTTATTTTCCATATTTTCCCAATTTTCTAAAATACTGGACGACTTTTCAAAAATCCCCAATCCATGTCCATGTATTGTCCATGTTTTAAACCCTGGACGATTTTCAAAATACTCCATTTTATGAAGTACTTCCTTATATTTCATTAAACCCTGGACGATTTTCATAAAATTCCTCCATTTTCCTAAAAACTCCAGGTGATTTCCCATCTTCCTATCCTCTGGATCTCGAATCTCCTACTTCATTTTATCCTGCCTGCATTTTTTTCAAAGTCTCTATATTTTCCCAAGTCTTATTTCAAATTTTCCATGTTTTCCAGTCGATTCTGATGGCATCCAGTCAGCTTGATTCAGTCTTCCCCGAGGGTCACATCTCCTACAAGGTGCGACAAGGTCTTCCAGAACATCGAGTCCTCAGCACCGGATCCTTCTTTCCCCGGTGGTACTACTCATGGTTCAAGAACTTCTCTCGTATGTTTCCGGACCACTTGGACGATTGTGGGCTAGAACTGGCGTCCGCGGTGGGAAAGCAGACAGTCAACGGCAATTTGATCCATGCACTAGCAAAGCGGTGGAATCCGGGCACTTCTACCTTCTGGTTCCCGTGGGGCGAGATGACGGTGCTGATAGATGAATTTTTAGAGATTATGGGATTACCCGAGCCAGCCGGTCAGCCTGGAGACCCATTGGAGAAACAATTTCTGATTAATGTTAAGGGTCTGGACCCTAAGAATGCCTTAGCTCGCACGACAGGACGTAAGTCATGGCCCTTGATCGAGGAGGATGGAAATGAATATGTGGACCTGCTCAAAATCTACAAACAGTATGGAACATTTGCAGAGGTCAGCTCATTGTCCAGGACAGCTCGAGAGAGAATCCAACATGCGATGGTTCTGTGCACGGTGGGATTAGCCTTCTTTCCTGATGGGCGGAATTATATAGATATCAGAATAGTTCAGCTTCTAAGGAGATGGGGAAGTCGACAGACCAGCCACCTCTCCATAGCCATGGCCGCACTCACTTTTCTATACCGAGGGTTGACCCGTTTCACACTCGGAGAATCAATTCTAGTCGAAGGGTGCACCTACGCATTACAATCTTGGTTCCTCCGGCATGTGCCCGCCCGAGCCAGCTCATTCAGATACAATGGCAAAAAACTTCTTCCAGTTGCTCGATACCGGTTCTTGATCGATAATCTTCAAGAGGAAGAGGTCGTATGGGACTACTTAGATCGTCAAGAATCACCTCCTAGATACACATATGCTTATGGCAAGCGGTTCAGGCTACTTGGTCCATTCTTCTGCGCATACTACCATCCAGAGCGGTGTGTCAGGCAGTTCTCTCAGAGACAAAAACGTGTAGAGATTCGTCCACTATCGGGGGTCTTGCCAGAGTTCGATCTCACATCAGATCAGTGGTCCAAAGCATACCATTCTGCCAGACATGGCTGGGATTCCTTTATTACTCTTACTATTTTTCCTGGTCCTCGAGTGTCCTTTGATTATCAGGAGTGGTGGAAAATTGTCCGTCCCCCTCCCCTTTGTTGAGTCTATTATTAATAAAATCATGTCTTTTTTTTCTTCAATAAAATTCCTTTAAATTTCAGACTATCTTGGTTTGACGACCTCGCCTAGGTAACAAAGCATATTTTTCAGTTGTTTATTTTTGCAAAGGAATAGCAGCGCAATTGTCGTAATCCCAGCGACGACTCAATCCCTAGTAATGGGATACTCTTTCAATTGTCTACCAAAATTCTCAATAAATATTTTCCTCCAAACCAAATTTCCTTCAAAAGCCTAACCATCAATTCTGCCCTGCAGAGAGCGTTAACAATCTCCAGAGAGTTGTCGTGACATTCAATGGTTCATACATGGTCCGGAAAGAAAACCACATCAGTTGAAGGCATCACATACTCAATCGCTTCAGAAGAAGAAATGGACTCACCCCAATCAGCCAAAAGTCAAGGACAGCAGGTGGAGGATGACGTGGATCCCCAGATGTACATCATGTTCAAGAAAATGATGACCAAGATGCTGGCAGAGCAAGCTGAAGCCAGTACTGAGCAGACTCAGACCAAGTAGAAAGATAGGGATCACACGGCCAGGAATGTGAAAGTCAGTAAAAATCAAAATCGTCATGAGGAAATGTCTGATGAGTCAGAATTAGCAGATGATACTGACAAAGAATATGAAAACAAGCAAGAATTCAAAAGGTCGACTCAGGGGCAGGGGTCGGCCTACAAATCCAAGAATCAGTCTGTTGACGACCCTACGCAGTCACAACTCAAAGATGTGATGAAAATAGTTAAGGATCTTCAAACTCGTGACAAGGGCAAAAGAGTCTTTACAAGTGAAGACTTCTATGATGGACTGGATGGGGATGATGATCTTGATAATCTCCCCAAGAAATTTATCAAGTTTGATGGTTCGGGTTACCCAAAAGCACATCTCGCCCTATTCTTCGCAGAATGTTCCAGGTTCAAGAGGAACAATCATGCCTTATTTCTCTGCTTTCCTCGCAGTTTGGAAGGTGTCGCAGCAAAGTGGTACTCAGAGCACATTAATCCGATAGAACTGAAAGAATTCGACAAAGTGGTTAATTTATTTATTGAGCGCTTTCTATTCAATGCTGAAGCACTCCCGACTCTCAGTCATCTCTGCAGTCTGAGGCAGAAGGAAAATGAGAAGGCCAGGGATTTCATTCATAGATGGAGATCCACCTGCAATAAGATGTGTGAGCCAATAGCAGAAAGACATGCACTATCTTTGATCCTGAGCAACTTCTCGCAACCCCTGAGGGGACTAATTTCTACATCTCCATCGAAGAGCTTCATAGAACTGACAGAACGAGCCGAATGCCTCGAGTTGAGTATGGAGAACGGATCTTATGAGGGTTTTATGTTTACAAAGAATAACAGTCAACAAGAATCAAAGAAGAAAGCCCATTTTACCTACTCTGCCAATAACAGTAAGAATCAGAACAAAGGAAATGAAAAAAATTACAGTTATGCTTCAGGAGGGTCAAATCCCAACAAAAGTGATCAGAAAGGCAAGTCGATTATTCAATATGATAAGCAGCCACAGCAGACCCTCGAACAGAGATCAAGACCACAAGAAAAGCCGAAGCGGGAAGGATGGAGTTATAACCGCAAGTTTACTCCTCTAGACCAGTCCCTCGAGATGGTATTAGAATATATGCTTGGCAGTGATATGATTAAGCTTCCAAGGGTAGCTGACCCGCCAGTGGTTATGGGAAAAATGAAAGACAGATTCTGCAAGTTCCACCGAACTGTGGGACATGATACCGAGAACTGTTTCGTTCTCAAAAATATCATACAAGATTATATTGACAAAAATCTGTTGGTAGAAGGGGCTGAAGATGAGAAAATAGAGATTCTAAAACAGCCTTTCTTGCAACACTCAACAGCAATGATATCTGATCATCCCTTTTAGCCACAAGATCATATCCGACCATGCCCTAGCAGTGATATCAAGGTACAACATCAGGTATTAGTGTTGCATAAGGCCCAGTCCAGTTCCCAAAAGATGGACCTCGTTTCAGCATTCAGTAAGCTGAAAGTTTCAAGAGAGCCCGCTGGGGTATCTCCAGAGGTAGCCAAAAGAATGCCATGGTTACCCAAGAGCCTTGTCAAATCTACTTCGGAAAAAGGGAGAAAACCAGAAGAAAAAGTCGATGCAGTGCAAAGACCAATCACTGCCCTCTCTAATATCCCTATCTTTGAGTTGGCACGTGCCTCTCCTAAGCATCAGCAAGTCCTGGACGATTTACTACGAAAGATCAAGGTCAAGCCAGGCACCACACCTGAAGACATGGCTCAGATAGTTAATCAGGCCATGACCAATGCTCCCATAACCTTCTCAGATGAGGATCTGCCAAAACCTCACACATTTCATAACATTGCCCTGTATATTGTAGTGCGAACTCGGGGAACGACTGTACCCCACGTGCTTGTAGATGGAGGCAGTAGCCTCAACATTTGTCCTGAAATGACTGCCAAGGCTCTGGGTATAAAAGAAGAAGAGTATACACCGGATCCGATCACCATTTATGGGTTCGATAATCATGAACAGACAGCAAAGGGAAAGATCTTCTTGGAAACATTTATCAACTACTCTATTCATACAGTGCTTTTCCATGTCATTAACGTGCCGCCAACGTATAATCTTTTACTGGGAAGAACATGGATTCATAATGACAACGCCGTACCATCCACTCTGCATCAGTGCATCAAATGGTCTAAAGGTGGCATGATAACTACTGTTTTGGGGGAAGATCCTGAAGAGAGGCTACCTCAACCTATGATCCCTAGGCCAACTTATACTGCTGATATCCCCAACATTAGAGAAGGTGAAGAGGTTGTTCTCAGTGAAAGCCTTGAAATGCTAAAGTTAGAAGCAGCATCAGAGGCAAATCACACAGCAGCGATGGTCCAATGGCAAGGACCACATTTCTTTAAGATTGGAGGTCGACTCGATTACAGTACTTTCAAGGACCATCCTCTTTTCCCGCAGTTTGTTAGAACCAAGAAAGGGTATGCACTTTGGGCATATCGAACTACCATTCAAACCCCAACCAATGTGACTCCTTCAAAACTTATTTATGGGACTGAGGTGGTGTTACCCCTTCATGTTCAGAAGCCCGCCCTTAAGTTCGCATCTCTTTTAGAGTTACCACTCGATCAGTATCAGCAACAGAGATTGGTACAGTTAGATTTACTCGATGAGAAAAGACTCAAAGCAGCAGAGCATGCTCAGTCTTATCGTCAGAGGATAGCAAGGCAATATGCCAAGACAGTCATCGAAAGGAGATTCCAAGTTAATGACTTGGTCCTTAGATCAACGGCTCATCTCAAGCATCGTCCACATGGCAAATGGTCACCAAACTGGGAAGGTCCCTACGTGGTGAAAGAAGCGTTGCCCCGTAATTTGCATTGAATTTCCCATTCAGGATAAGGGATAAATCCTGAGACCCCGGCAAGTCGTCCAAGTCATCATCAATTGATGACCCTTCAAAACCCAGTGCTCGTACTGGTAATCCTTCAAAACCCAGTGCTCGTACTGGTAATCTTTTAAAACCCAGTGCTCGTACTGGTAATCTTTTAAAACCCAGTGCTTGTACTGGTAATCTTTTAAAACCCAGTGCTCGTACTGGTAATCTTTTAAAACCCAGTGCTCATACTGGTAATCTTTTAAAACCCAGTGCTCGTACTGGTAATCTTTTAAAACCCAGTGCTCGTACTGGTAATCTTTTAAAACCCAGTGCTCGTACTGGTAACCTTTTAAAACTCAGTGCTCGTACTGGTAACCTTTTAAAACCCAGTGCTTGTACTGGTAATCTTTTAAAACCTAGTGCTCGTACTGGTAATCTTTTAAAACCCAGTGCTCGTACTGGTAATCTTTTAAAACCCAGTGCTCGTACTGATAATTTTTTAAAACCCAGTGCTCGTACTGATAATCTTTTAAAACCCAGTGCTCGTACTGGTAATCTTTTAAAACCCAGTGCTCGTACTGGTAACCTTTTAAAACCCAGTGCTTGTACTGGTAACCTTTTAAAATCCAGTGCTCGTACTGGCATTTTATTAAAATTCGGTCTTCATACTGGTCGCAACATAAATCTCATATTGGGGTTCAGACTCAATGTTAATCTTCAAACCTGCGAACCAAACAATTTGTATCATACCCTTGGGTCGTTCCATTCTGTTAATTTGACATTCGGGTTGCCAATTTTGTCAGACCTCTAGTCATTCGTGTTATCAAGCAGTTCTTTAAGTTATCAAAATCAATCGTCAAGTACTTCTCTTGCGAGGGACCCTTTTTCCAAAGAGAGTTCGAGGGAGCTCGTTTCTTTTCGCATGTCTTTATTGTTCGTTCGTTGAACCCCTTTTTCTAGGGAGAGTTTGAAGGGACTCGTGCTTCACAAACAGTTTGCAAAATAATCTTTATTGTCACGCAAGGAACCCTTTTTCCAGGGAGAGTTTCGACGGAAGCTCGTCCTCCTTGTAATCTTAAATGTCTTTTGTTAGGCCACCCCCGTCGTCGAGGACCCTTTTTCCAGGGAGAGTGTGATGGACTCGCTCCTCTATGATATCCTTCCAATCTTTGTTAGCGTCCCCCTTTCTATAAGAGAAGCCTAGAAATAGGGAGTTTTGACGAAAGCTTAATTTCTCTTCGAAAGTTCATTTTGCAAACGCCTTCTCTTCAGGGAAGAGAGGAGTATCTTTTTATTACCCGTTCAGGTAAGGGTCAAGCCTGAGTCTCTCCTTTGGGGAAAGGAGAGGAGAATCTAGCCACGGATGTGTCATTTAGATCTCAAGTGATTTCTTTCACCAAGGATTTCAGGAATATTTTGTGAATTTGTCATGAAAAATAGTTGTTGATCTTAAAATCTTTACTGCATAAAATTGTACCTCAGAATACCTTTAGTATTACTTCCGAAAGGACAAAGCTTTTGTGAAAAAGTATTCAAAATTCAAAATCTTTCTATTGGCCAACCAAAAGGATGAAGAATAAATCTGCGATATGGCTAGCAAAGAAAATTCAATGTTGTTGCAAAGCCATGAGTGATTGATATTGATCGCAGTCAATGGCACACTTTTTAAGATCATTCTTGGAAAATAAAAGCAGTCGAAATATCCTGAGTGATACAGAAAAATCCACTCAATCTCCATGTCTCCTCAATCACCTAAGCTGCAATTAAGTATCTGCAAAAGGGATCTCTAAATTGTCGTCAAGATGAAGGCGAATCAGATGAGTCGACCCCCGGGGCCAAAGAAGATTTGGATCATCTCCAAGATGACGGAGTTTGTGACGGATCCTTCCAAGGAAAGTCCAGATCACCGTCGAGATGAAGGCGATTGTGATGGACCTATCGACAAATCCTAAAAGATATTTAATTTCTGCTATCATCAAGAGATTCCGAACCAATGAGCCAATAACCGTCAATATAATCCCTGAGAGAAAAGAATGATCGGAACATCTCTGAGATGAAGGAGTTTGTGACGTACCCTTCCAAAAAAATAAAGAGAGAAAAAGCTAGGACATCTCCAAAATGAAGGATGATGTAATTCCCGAAAAATCCAAGAGAGCTTCAATTCTGTTAAAAAGAGAGTGCAGAAAGATCATCATGAGAAAAGAATCCCAGGATATCAGACTGCTGAATCTATCAAGAATCTTCTTTAATTTTGTGAAATTCTTTTATCAATATCCTTTCACTAATAGCTCTCGCAATATCAAGAATACATTCTTTTCCATCCATATCAAGGAAATTGATAGCCTCCTTGAAGGAAAGTCAATTGCAAGTAATTTGAATTCGAATCTTGATTCTACGAAGTTAAGTCCAATTGGAGGTAATACTTCAGGTAGAAAAGAGGGAATATTTTTCATATATATATGTGCTTATCATTCTTGAATTAACTATAATTTTTTATCTTATTGGCAATCTTTTCAAGTTATCCTGACAAGAAGTGAGAACTTGATGTTTATTTTGATGTATCCAGGCGTTGTTGTTATCCCTTTTAGGATCAGATGATGGGAGTTGTCCAAGATCCTTCCCTTCTTGTTTTAATCTGAGTGCCTGGGCTCTCAGATTCGCACACTTCCCTGTGCTCCCCACTGTCCCACCATAGACAGTTCCCGTTCAGGTTAAGGGTTCAACCTGAATTTTCTGCAAAAAGGTCATCTGTCTTAAAAGCCATTCAGTCTCAGCGATGAGACGTCCAAGATCAATCCCTTTTCAAGCTTTAGGGAACCCCCTTTCTTCCTTTTGCAAACCCCTCTCGAATTTATTGTGCAAAATTCGAAGGTCCCATCATGGTTTCTTCATTCGAGGACTCCGTATATCGTCCCCTTTCAGGTTAAGGGTTAAGCCTGAGCCTCATTTTTCCACGAGGTATCGTCCCCTTTCAGGTTAAGGGTTAAGCCTGAGCCTCGTTTTTCCATGAGGTATCGTCCCCTTTCAGGTTAAGGGTTAAGCCTGAGCCTCATTTTTCCATGAGGTATCGTCCCCTTTCAGGTTAAGGGTTAAGCCTGAGCCTCGTTTTTCCATGAGGTATCGTCCCCTTTCAGGTTAAGGGTTAAGCCTGAGCCTCATTTTTCCATGAGGTATTGTCCCCTTTCAGGTTAAGGGTTAAGCCTGAGCCTCATTTTTTCACGAGGTATCGTCCCCTTTCAGGTCAAGGGGTTAAACCTGAGCCTCATTCTAATGAGGTATTTCATTTGTCGTCCCATCCTGGTTAAGGGCTAAGCCTGAGCCTCATTTCGATGAGGTGAATCTTCTTCTTTATTCTTTATGCTATATCTACCACCATCATTTGAACTAATTCTTTCATACCCAGTCAAATTCATCTAACTGGGGCATGTTTATAGTCTGAATTTGGTGTGTTTTTCTTTGCACTAAGCTCGGCTTACAACCGGCTTAGTAGCAAAGAGAGGCATCTGTAAACACCCCAAATTTTTACCCTTATCCAGTGCTTACATTTCATGTGTCATTGCTTATCATTGCATGAATTCAGCATATCATTGCATTGCATAACATAGCATTGCATGTCATTACATCTCATCTTCGAGATCCAACACTCCTGTTTTCAAAATATTCAATCCAGATCTGAGTTTTAAAACTTTTCTTTCAAAAATCAATTTTAAAACCTGGGTTTTTAATCAACATTGTGTCATTTGCCAACCCCCAGTACCTTATATTTTGAAGTATTTTCTCAGAAAACAATCTGGATTCATTTCAAACTCAATTTTAATTGATTTCAATTCTCAGATGAGACCCATTTAGGTGGTGTCGCTTCTGGATTCCTTCATTTTTCAAAAATCTCAAAAATTTTAGAGTCCTAATTGGATCAGGACTCTTTTTCCAGAGTCCTAGTTGGATCAAAACTCTACTTTTCACTAGCTTTTTACCTATTTTCGGAGAAAACCTTTCAAAATCTTCTGTTTTGGCCAAAATCTTAGAGTCCTAGTTGGATCAGGACTCTTCTTCAAGAGTCCAGTCGGATCAGGACTCTTCTTCAGAGTTTTAATCGGATTAGAACTCTAATCTTTCACAACCATTTTCAATCAAATCTTTCAAAATCTTTCAAAATGAGTCAGAAACGCAGAGTTTTAGTCAAAACAGAACCCTGTTCAGAGAGTCCTAGTTGGATCAGGACTCCGATCCTGATTTCAAATTTTGAAAGAATCTTTCAAAAATCTTTTCATCTATCAAAACTGTTGCGCTTTTATCAAAGAATTTTAAAATTCTGAGGTTTTATCTTAGAGTCCTGATCAAATCAGGACTCTACCCCAGAGTCCTGATCGAAGTAGGATTCTATCCAAAATTGATTTTCTCACTTCATTTTCACTAGTTTTCAAAAGCTTTGCTTAAATTCCATCACTTACTTATCAGAAAATCCAACAATATAAGAGTCTTAGTTCAATCAGGACTCTTTTCTCAGAGTCTCAGTTGAATCAGAACTCTGGTTTATTCTAATATTTGTTATTATTTTAACTGTTTTCACAAGTTCTTTCAACTGTTTTTCAGAAAATACCAAAAAAATCTAGAGTTTTAGTCCGATCAGGACTCTGTCCCAGAGTCCCAGTCCAGTCAGGAGTCTGTTTTGAAGTCTGTTTTTATTCCATTTTTCATTTGTTTCCATTCGTTTTCAAAAAAATTAGGTCATTTTGCAGAGTCCAGTTAGATCAAGACTCTATGTCAGAGTTCTGATCGAGTTAGGAGTCTAACCCTGACTGTATTTTCTGACTTGTTTCACCATTTTCTGATAAAATCTTTCAAAAACCTGTCATTTGGCTTTTTAAAATCTAAAATCTCAGAATCCTAAGAGTTCAGGACTCTAACCTGGAGTTCCAGTTCGCCTGAGACTCTATTTTCAAAAATCTTGAATTTCAATTATTAACTTTAACCTCTTTTCAAAGGTATTTTCAGTGTTTATTTCAAAATTTGCAAAAATCGATGTTGGCCCACTCAGTTGGAACCATATCCAGAGGGGTTTTGACCCAGTTAGAACCCTATGTCATTTCAAAACTTTTAATTTCAAGCTTACTTTTGAAAATCTTTTGAAAACTTTCGCAATTTCAAGTTTTAAAATCATTTTTTTTTTAAAAACTCAAGTAGGGCCCACTCGGGGTGGCGCCATATTCGAGTAAGTCAGGGCTAGACTAGGGTTAGTCAGTGTCTTGGTTAGTGTCAGAAGTTTAGAAGAGTCAAAACCATTTTGAAAACTCATTTTGAAAATTAGTTTTTAAAACTAGTGTTTTTAAATGTTTTTAAAGGTGTTTTAAAAACCCAAATGTGAAGGATGCCAAGTGGCATCACATTTGGGGGATTTCTAGGATAGACTAGGGGCTAATTAGGCATTAGTTTAGATAATTTAGGCTAGGAGTAGGATAGTAACTACACCCCAAAATCCCCCCCCCTTAGAGAGTCCAAATTTTTTAAAAAAACTTGATTTTTAAACCTAATTTCTTTTTATAAATAGAAAGAGAGAGGGGGACGATTTTCACTATTCACCTTTGAGGTTTCTTGGAGCTTCTCTCTCCTCTCCAGCCCTTCCTCCATTGCTGCAACTCCAAGGTATGAACTTCTTCACTTTTATTTATTTTATTTAATGTTTTTAAATGCCTTAAACCTAGATTTAGCCTTGGATGCTCCTCCTTATGAAGATTCAACCATGATCCAACCTCAAGAACCATCAAGAATGGTCCAAGAAGATGATATAACCCTGTTTTGTGTGATTTACAGGGATTTTAATCCATTAAAAGTGATTTAAGTATGATTCTTTGCATTATTAACCAATAAAATACATGATTTACCCTTTTAATGGGTCAAATCCATGTGTTTAAGGGTGAAATCAAATTCTAGCCATTGATTCCATGATTTTATTTTATTTATTTGTTTATTCATGTTTATTTTACGTTTTCCAGCATAGAAATAATTTTTATTTACTGTTTTATGGTTTGTTTTATTGTTTTTCATTAGTTAATGCATGATTTCTTAAGTTTCTTAGATTTCTGTGTGTTTTTTAGTTTAGAACAGTAAAAAGCATGCTGTTTTGTATTGAAATATTCATTGTTTATTTCTGATTTTTTTATATGTGATGCATGCATATCTAAAGGAACTAATGTAAAAAAATCAGAGGTTTTGGACCTCAGGAACCCTGTCAGAAAAATCAGACATCAAATCGGGTTTTTAAATCTTTAAAATCGAAGTTAAAATCAAGAAGGTAACTTGCTGTGATGATATTTTTCTCATCTTATATCCGATTTTAGATCTGTAAAATGCCATGGATTCATATTGATTAGATCTAGCTATTATGAAAGTTTTAGAATTTTTGATTGCTGTTTAGTATTTTTTCTCTGTCAGAGATTCTGATTTTCAATTTAAAACTCGTTAGGGTTTACCAAAACCCTAATCAGACTTGTGTTATTCATAAATCCCAAACTACAGATCCGATTCATGATCAGTAAAAAGTGAGTATTATTATTTTTCTGTCTACTATGTATTGATAAAATATCAGATATTTTAGATCATTATTTCTATTTATCCTGAAATTATCAATTGAAAGTATCTGTTTTAACCCCTGTTAGATTTGTTAGATTTTAGTTCAGATTGCCGGAAGGGTTTCTCCCTAACCGGAGATGATTTTTCTGATCTGTAAATTGGGAAATCTCTGTTTTTTTTCCTGGTTTGTCTCTGTAAAATTTCATAGATTTTCATGAAATATTGATCCCTAATTCGGGTATAACTCTGAAACTGGTTGGTGAACTAGGTCAAAAATAGCATATTTTTAGGGTTTGATGCAATTTTCGGGTTAATTTAATGTCAAAAAAATATTTTTATAAATCTAATTCAAAATTAGGGTTTTAACAAGTGTAGGTACCAAATTTGATGAATTTTGGAATCTGATTGATGGCTGAATTAAGCAAATTGCAAAACTGGGTTCCTGAAAGATCAAAAAACACTGCCAAAATCACAGTTTTTGTGATATTCTTGGATTTTCGTGCATAAGCATATATTTTTAGGGTTTAATCATATTCATAATCATATTAGGATACTTTAGGTCAAATTTGATGTTAATTTGATTTCATTTAGTCCTTAAAACCCAAGTTTTTACCAAAATCTATTTCAGAAAACCCTGATTTCAAGGCCATAGTCTTGCTATCAGAGGCAATTTGGTCATTTGACCTCAATTTCGAAATCCCTAACCTTAGTTTTCATGTGTTTAAGTATGTCATATCGTATTTTAGCCTAGTTTATTTGCATTTGAATTTCAAAACTTGTATTTTACCAAATATCTTTCTGAAAACCCTAATTTCAAGGCCATAGTCTTGTTATTAGGGGTATTTTGGTCATTTTGACCCCAATTTTGAAATTTCATATCTTATCTTCCTGATTTATTCAATTTTATTTCATACTTTATCATTTTGATTTAATGGAATCATGGCAAAAAGGCTTATATCTAGCAAAATCCAGCAATTTCCTGATATTGCTGGATAAATCTAGAAAAGCCAACATATCATCACTAACAAAGTCTTCTAGTTTTGTAGGTACATTGAAGACTTTATTTTTCATGTATTTAAATTTCAATAGTGATGTAAACTAAATTAAACTTTGGAATAAAAATTTACATTTCTTGCTTAGCTTAGGCAGCATTGCATATAGTTTATTTTTTTAAATAATGTTAATGTGTGGTGGATGATGATTCATGCATATTCAAACTCACTATGGTCTACACGAATGGCACATACACTAGCTTTTATGAAGTTTATAAACTTGGTGGAATTCGTATTTATGGCCATAGTCAGAATATGAAGGATATCTAGATTTATGATCTTCACATTAGCCATATTCAGCCTACACTCTTAGGCTAACTTCAAAATGCACTGCATTTCTTAAAAATACAAAGAGTTTTTCTCAATTTCTCAAAATCATATTCATTCATTTCATGTATTTTCTAATTCCAATTCAAATTCCAAGTCAAAGAAATCAAATTCTTCAAATTTTCCTATGTCTTATTTAAAATCGATTTTCTCAAAATATGGATTTGCCAATGATATTTCAAGTATTTCCCAAGTTCCAAATTCGATTTTCTAAGTTAGATTTTCAATTTCAAAGTTTGAATTCAAAGAAATCGAGATTTTCAAAGTTATTTCACATTTCTCAAAATCGATTTTCACAAAATCCTTATATTTCTTCATAAATCGATTTTCACTTTCTCAGATACAATATCTCAACCATGATTCTCGATTTTCCAAGTGTTATCTTTTCCAAGAATCTTCCAAATATTTTCCAATCTTTGAAGCAAACATCATGTTTTCAAATGTGCATTTTTAGAAATTCATAGCACATGCCTGATTCTTTGTGCATTTAGGAATTAGAATATGGTTTAGACAAGTTGAACAAAGCAAAGCATTTGATTGATCCTTGGTTCAATTACCCTTGGTAAAGGCGCCAGGAACGGTTGAATCTCGTACCGACAGGCGAGTCCCATTCTTCAGAATAATCCCGCATTTTAAAAACGGAGGCGAGTTATTTTCAAAATCTTTTTCAAAGGTCAGTTTGATTTGCAAAAGTAAAATTTTGCGATGATAACAGTTAACCTAATAACTAGGGTTAGTAGGGGCCGGTTAAGACTAACTAGGGTTAGGCTAACTAGACTAATGACTAACTATAGTTAGTTGACTAAGGTTACTAGGTTAATCGACTAATTAACTAGAGTTAGGTGAGGTTGGTCACTTGGGTTAAACTAGGGCTAACTATTGATAGGGTGTAACTACTAGGGTTGCTAACATTAACTAGGGTTAAGGGTTCACTATGAGTAAACATTAACTATGGTTTAACTATGGTTAGACTAAAGTAAATATGCTTTAACTACCTAAGGTTAGGAACTAACTAAAATGAAACTAGGGTTAATTAACATTAGCTAACTAACTAAGGATTAATTTAACTAGGTCTAACTAATTAGGGTTAATACCTATGGATAGGCTAGGGTTTAACTCGAGTTAGGGTTAGCTAGGATTAACTAAGGGTATGGTTAGTTTAACTAAAGTTAGGGGGTAACTAACTATTAACTAAGGTTAATTAGGATTAAGAGGGTTTAACTAGGGGTCGATTAGGATTAGGTAGGGTTAACTAAGATCAAATGAGGTTAACTAGGGTTGACTAGGGTTTACAAGGGTTGATTAGGGTTTAGCTAACTACGGTTATTAACTAACTAGATTTAGATAAGGTCGGTTAGACTAGGGTCGGTTAGGTTTACTTAACTAGGGTTAGTCTAGGTGGCAGTTTTAGAATAGGATTTGAATAGGGTCCACGCCAACCTAGATTAGACTAATTACATTACTAACTCATTGTCATTTCCTAAAACATTAGTACAAGTCTAAATTAACTCCTATATTAACTATACTCTAAAATTAGCATCTACTTAATTAGACCTACACGAATTTCACTAATCTAATTTAATTCAATAACTTACTCTAATTAAATACACACGATTTTCTAAAATCTAATTCTAATGCTACATTACTAATTTAATTAACACCTAATTAATGCTAATTCAAATAACGAAAATAGTAAATAGGGCTAATAAATCTGAGAAACACGATTTTGGTAGGGGACAACTCCTTCTCTTCATGCCTTAATTGCACTTGGGGAAGGCTCATCTTCAAAAACCGTCCAGCCTCTTTTTCATTAAAAACATTAACTTCTTTTGAAAACCTTTCCCAAAACACCCAACACGTTTTTGGATTAGCTTTAAATGCTCATTTCAAATTTCCAATCTTTTCCAAAAACGTGTAGCCATATTTAACATGACCTTTGGAATTCCAAAGGGTTTCCAACTTTGAAAATGAGAAGGCATATTGATTGGATTGGGAAATGAAGCTTTCCTCTTAATTGCCTTAAATGCATATTGGGAAAGTGTAATTTTCAAAAACCGTCCAACTAATGATTCACACGTTTTTCTATTTTGGCATTAAAAGCAAGAGCCCTTTTTAAAATCTTCCCCAAAACGTGTCACACGATTTTTTTTGAGTTTGCTTTAAATGATAACTTAACAATTCAACTCTTGCCCTAAAAATCGTGTAGACCCTTTTAGAAAACCTAGGGAATTTGAAAAGGTTGCCTCATTGGAAAAAGATACTCATTTAAAACTTAGCTGGAAAATAGAACTTTCCCAAATTGAAATTCGTGGAATTGAAGAAGGTGCCTCATACCAAAACCGTTTTCTCAATACAATGCCCACATTACCCCTTGACTAAAATCTACACGAATTTATATACCTAGACTAAAATAAAATTAATCTAACTAAATTAATATATATACAAATCAAACAAAGGGCATAAAGGGAAAGCTATAAAAAATCAAACCTATCTCTATTAACTACTACACGAAAATTAAAAAAACACTAATTTAATGCTAAATTAACTACCATGAAAATCATGAATTGTACTTACTCTATGACTAAAGCTAATATCACATATGAAATACCTACATCACGAATTAAAGAAATAAACTAATGTACCTAGTATACAAAAATCGACAATCCTAAATTAATATGAAAATAACTAAAATAATTATAAAGAATCTAAACACTACATTATTACTAACATTAACCTATGATTAATCCTAACTATCAAAACATCTCAAAAACGAATCTAACAAACTGTTTCCTACAGAAAATTAAATAAAAAACGACTTAAACAAACACTATATGAAAGCTACAATAAACTAAAATCTAAAACATATGAAATGAATCCCTCTAAGCAAGATCTACATTATGCTATGCTACTTTTGAACGTTTAAAACTAAGACACACTAAAATTAAGTTACGCCTATGCTGGGAATTGAAATAACACAGAAAATGCTACATTAACAACCTAAGATAATAGGCTAACCTAAATACAAAACAAAAATTCAGCAATGAAAAACTATATTACAAGATTAAGACTAACTATAAACGATAACTAAAACACATTACCAATTTATCAAAATACTTTCTAACAGAAAATGCTACAGCTGATTGGACGACCTACTGATGATGCATAAATATCACATTTTATTAATACATTTTCACTGCATAAATGCATCATCTATAGGTTTAAAGCATACACTTAGGTGCATAATGATGTTAGGGAGCTCTGGTTCGAATTTCATTGAAATCGGACTTAAAACGAAGGAATTATGACATTTACAGTGTAACGGGTCAAATATCGGATCCGATTTGAGAGATTTGGATCCAGACGCCCATTTGGACTTTGGATCTGGACCAAATTACATGGATTTAACCCAGCTCCAGCCCACTTAAGTTTTGTAAAAACATTTTCTAAAAACCCCCTGCAGAAAGAGGCGCCCAGGAATTATTTTTTATTTTAATCCTGTTTTTGTAAAATAACCCAAACAAGCCAAATCGTCAAAAGAGGGGGAGACGCCCAGCCATTCTTTGTCTTTGTCTTGATTTTCGTGCCCTAGGGGCACGATTCTAGCTCAACTCCACCTTCTCCCAAGCCGCCCCTCTCATCCACCTTCTTCCTCATCCATGGAGACCATCTTCAATGGAGACGCCACCCTCTTCTTCCATTCTTTTCTTTTCACATCTTGTCTTTCTTCTCCCCCTGCTGAAACTAATCATTGAGGTTGTCTTTTGCAGGTATTTGCAGCATTGGAGTGTTCTAGCCATGGTAGGGGTGCAGTCTACTTCTCCATGGCCGGTCGTCTCTACCTCCATACGACCCTCTACGCATCTTCACCACTTCTTCTTCTTCTTCCTCATCCCGGAACACCACCACCTGTGGATCCCTGTAAAAGTACAGCAAAGAGATGTTAGACAGCATCACCGAGGTTCCTCGTGGCATGGAGTCAAGCAAAGTCCGCTCTTCTTCATCCCCCCAGTCTTCGGATCGGCCTTTTGAGGTAGGTCTTATTCTATCCTTTCTTCTAGATAAAACCGAAAATGTGTGTGTGTTATGTGCTGCGTTTTTCTGTGTTTTTCGTCAGCCATAGAATAGATATATGTCATGCATAAACCAACATGTAGAATGTTTAGGGTTTGTGTTATTTAAAATCATATTTTTATTCCAACGTTGGATGCTTTTATGTATGTGCGTGTGAGCAAAATTTGTCTTCTGTGTGTCTGCATTTTCACCATGTTTTCCCAGCACTAGATAGGTCTGAAGATGTTTTGTTTAGTATTAGATTTTATATAGTCCTTCTTAGTTAATATCGTTTTTGATTTTTAGATCGCTTGAATGTGTTTTTATAAGTAGCGATTCATGTAGTTTAGCCTATGAGACTAGATTCAGCTGTAGTGTTTTTCTGCAATTGTTAGTATAATATAATTAGTTCTATTTTAGTTAAATTCGTGTGTTCACTGTGTGATTGATGGAGTTTTTATCATAAAGTAACTTTAGTTTTAGAATAGTTGTATTTTTGGTGTTTTGAGTGTAGTCGAGTTTAGTGTAATTGTAGAATGCATGTTCTGTGTTTTGATTTTATGTACAGCATAGTATTAACTTAGTTTTCATGCTCTTAGTTTTTCCAATTCCAGATTTAACGTGTATCCATTAGAATAGAATTTAGATTTTGATTAGAGTTAGAAGTTTCATATATTTTAGTTGTCATTCTAGTTTAGATTTACATTAAGATGTTTGTCAATTCGTGTTTGGTAAAATATTCGTGTAGGTAACTGTTTGTAGATTAATTTTTCTATGTCTTGGATATTGGTTTTAGTACTAAGTTAATTAGAGGAGTTACATTCTTTGCTTTTCGTTTTAGTCAATTTAGATTTAACTTAGAGGGTCAATTTTGTGTTGATAGTTTAAAATAGATAGCTTTTCATTTTCGATTTTTATTTATCCTTTCTTACCCTTTTAGTGATTAGATATATTTTGATTTAGCTAGATTAATATTAGAGTAGCTTAGTTATTTATTTTCTAGTATACTTTATAGAAGGGCAATGTGGTCTTTCAATGGAAATCCATTTTTGGTAGAAAACCACTCCCTCTAAATTCGTGGAATTGCATTTAAGTAAATCTCAATTTCCCAATCCAGCTATAAATGAGTTTTCTTTTCAAGGTTGAAAACCCTTTGGAATTCCAAAGGCCCTTTAAAGAGGGTTACACGACTTTTGGAAACCCTTTGGAATTCCAAAGGTCCTTCCAAAAAGCCTTTACACGAGTTTTGTGGAAGTTTTGAAATTCTAAATGTGCATTTAAAGACATTCAAAAACGTGTAAAGGGCTTTGGGAAATGTTTGTAAAAAAAAAAAGGAGCTAATGCCTTTATGGAAACCATGAAAAATATATTTCCCAATGGGCTGGACGATTTTTGAAGATGAGCTTTCCCAATATGCATTTAAGGCAATTAAGAGGAGAGCTTCATTTCCCAATCCAATCATGAAAGCCTTCTCATTTTCAAAGTTGGAAACCCCTTTTGAATTCCAAAGGTCATGCTAAATGTGGCTACACGTTTTTAGAAAAGATTGAAAATTTGAAATGAGCATTTAAAGCTAATCCAAAAACGTGTTTGGTGTTTTGGGAAAGTTTTCAAAAGAAGTTAATGTTTTTAATGAAAAATGGGCTGGACGGTTTTTGAAGTTGAACACTTTCCTAAATGCAATTAATACAATAATGAGAGGAGAGGTTTCATACCAAAATCGTGTTTCTCAAATTTATTAGCTCTATTTACTATTTTCGTTATTTGAATTAGCATTAATTAGGTGTAATTAAATTAGTAATGTAGCATTAGAATTAGATTTTAGAAAATCATGTGTATTTAATTAGAATAAGTTATTGAATTAAATTAGGTTTGTAAATTCGTGTAGGTCTATTAAAGTAGGTGCTAATTTTAGTGTACATTTAATTTAGGAATTAATTTGGGTTTGCTTTAGGGTATTAGGAAATGCCAATTAGTTATTAGTCTAACTTAGAATGGCGTGTATTCAAGGCCTTATTCTAAACCGCCACTTAGACTAACCCTAGTTAGTCAAACCTAACCCTAGTTTAACCTAAGTTAGCATTTAACCTAGCCAACTAATCTTAGTCTAAACCCTAGTCGCCCCTAGCTTAGTCAAACCCCTAGTTTGTCTTAACTAAACCCTAGTCGACCCTACCTTATCCCATCCGACCCTTGTCCACCATAGTCAAACCCTAATCTAACCATAGCTTACCCTAACCGATTCTAGCTAAACCCCAACCTTAGTCTAGTTAATTAGTTAGCCCTAGTTATATCCTTAGTTAATACCTAACCGTAGTTAGTTAGCCACCTATAGTTAGATTAAATCGTAGGTAGTTTGTTACTAACCTAAGTTAAAAGCTAACCCCTAACTCGAGTTAAAACCTAGCCTTACTTAACCTTAGTTAGAACCCAAACCCTAGTCGACCCCTTAACTACTTTATTAACTATAGTTAATGCCCCTAGTTAGTTCTAACCGACCCTCATTAACCAACCTTATAGCTAACCCTAGTTAGTTAATAACCGTAGTTAGCTAAACCCTAATCATCCTCTTAACCTTAACTGAACCATAGTTAACCCCTAACTACCTTATTAGACCCTAGTTAAACCTTAATTAACCTTAGTTAGGAACTAACCGACCCCTACTAACCCTAGCCTTAGTTAAACCCCTAATCCTAGTTAGAATCTAACCCTAGTTAGTTTAACCGTAGATTAGTAGTTGACTTATTAGGTTAGAATTAACATTAGATTAATGAGTTCAATTGGTAATCATGTTAGTTAGAGTATGTTAGATTTAGTTAGATTTGTCATTTAGATTAGATAGTTAGTGTTTAATTTAGTTAGTAAGTAATTTTAGATAGTTAGACTAATCGTAAGTTAGAACTAATATTAGAATAGATAGTTAATTTAGTTAGTGATATTAGATATTATAAATTAGGTTTAATTAGAGTTTATATTTATTTAGATATCTTATTTAGAGTATTTGTGAGTTTAGGTTAGGTTATTTCTTAAATTTTATAACTTAGTTTAATTGTTATTGTTTGCTGTAGTTTAACAGTAGGTTAGGTTCAGTTAGGACTGTTTTTGTACGTGGTTCAATGTCCAAATGTCAAATATGGATTCAAAGGGATGAATAGTGCACTGAACCAAAACCGTAATATTTACCCGATCGTGCACTAGTTATTTCATGTGGATATTTCGTGAATTTTCTGAATATTATTTTTCTATTCTTCACATTGTTGTGTTAATGGTCTGCATACCAAATTTCAGCTCGATCCGAGTTGATTTGGTCTGGTTTTTAAGCGTATTATGAAAACAGCTTTTTCTGATTTTGAAATTTCGGGTCCAGCGATTTCCCAAATTATCCTGATTTTGAAACGCTTCGTTCTGGAGATCCAGAACATATTTTTCACTTATGTAAAGTGTGTCAGATTCTTGGATCTGTCTTTTACAGAATAGAAGTGATTTGACTAATTTTGGAATTCGTTTGACCCCTCAAACAGTCGTTTTGCGAAAAGCTGTCAGAATCCATTTTTGCCTTCTTTAGGGACAAAATAGTCTTTTAAGTAATTGTTTAATTTCGGGTAGTTTTACTGTTTTCTAGTTGTGTAATTAGTAAATTAACAGTATTTAGAGTAATTAGAGTGCTTAGCTTAGTTAGTTTACTCAGTTAGTATAATCTTAGTTTTAGATGTTTAAATTAACTTTAATTTAATTTAGAAATAGTTTAGAAATAATGTAGATGTAATCTAGATAAATTCTTGATTTAGTTACTGACTTTGTGTTTTTATTTTGTAGGTTGTTAAGTTAGAACAGGTTCACAGGTGTAATTCAATTATAATGTGCGACTGCACTTGATGTGAAAAGACAGAAATGCCCCTGGAGACCTGCAGAAGACTTAGCCTCCGATTTTATTTTATTTTCATAGTTTAGAATGTTATTTAATGTAACTTGTAAACATTGACATAGTTGTAAACTTTGTTTTTATTAATAAAGTGTTATTTTAGAATTAATTCAGAATGTTCCCGTTCCCTGTGGATTCGACCCGTACTCGCCACTTCTGTGGAAAGTCGGTTTTATATCTTTGGTTGACGATTTTCCCATGTTTTCATTGAAAAATAATGTTTAAAAAGATCATTTCAAAATATCAACCAAATTTTGGCGCCGTTGCCGGGGAACGACGATATATTATGAATATTTCTGAGATATCATTTTATTAATATATGTGTTTAGTTTAGTTTAGTTTGTTTTAATTGTTTTAGTTAGTATAGAATTAACATAATTAGAAAAATATAGGGTTCATTTGCTGTTTTTGATAAGATTCACTGAATTCCATGCTTCAATGATATATTAAACAGTTGAGTCTTAGATAAAATAGTGTGAATTCCTGTATTTACTGATTTTCTGATTTAGAATAGCTTATCTTTTATTTCATAGAGTAATTAGCTTTAGTTTAACGTTGTTAACATAGATTGCATAGATTAATTAAATAGTTTTAACATAGTTTAACATAGTTTAAAATAGCATAGTTGCTAACTTGCTGATTTAGATTAACTTAATCTCCATAGTGTAATTCTAACATAGGTTAGTTGCTATTTTGTTCATTGTTTTACTGATTTAGACCTAGATTTAGGTTTACTAATTGCATTGATAGATTATTCTAACATAGTCTAGTCGTTTTATGTATTAGTGTTCTTATGTTATTAACTATAGTGTATGATGTATCATATGTAAATTAAAATAAAGTAGTAGTTGTTTATGTATTTTATTTTGAATTTTATTTTAATTTCATGTGAATTTCATTGTTTACATGTATGAACAATCGATCCATCAATGTGTGAGTTCAAGTAAATCGAATATGAAGAAGCCTTCAAGAGTAGAACATTGACCAGATGAGCAGAAAACTATGCATTTGTACATGCATAGTGGTAGTGCAGAGTCCAGTCAATCGACAACTCCAGAGGATCGAGCATACCAGGTTGTATCAATCCTTTCTCCTTATTCATTTTATTGTTCTGTAGTGTGCATCTGCATTGCATGATTGCATTATTTTGTATGCCACTAGGGACAGTGTCATTCAAGCATGGGGGATGGTGTAGATGCACAAATTTTAAAAAATTTTCTTTATGTCTGTTTGCTTTAAACTCATAAAAGTAGGTCTTTTAAGAACAATTTGTAACATTTATGATTATATTTCTCCATGATCTGACAATTTAGAAATGTATAAGCCCCATGTAAAATTTTTTTTTCTTATCTGATTTAAATAGAGTAGTTGTTTATGAAATAGAAAAGAAAAGATAGTATTTGATATGTTAGAAAGTTTTGATTCACTTAAGTATAAGTATGCACAGTGTGTTTTATGAGAAAAATGAGCAATTGAATGATGTTTTTGAAAAATGTGCTTAATAGAATAGAGCTACGTTTAGTTGTTGATTTCTTCATGAATCCAAGTAGTAGAACTCAGACACGAGTTGAAATGTTTGAGTCTCTTACGAAATGGATAACGAAGGAGATCATTCTCTTATCCAGTTGATATCTGTGGCTGATGATGCATGAAGTGCACATCATGTAAACAAGTTTTTCATGCATTTTGTATCAAGTTTAAGGTTTTAAACCCATGTTTAGATGTGTTTTGATAGTAAGGGGCTATGGTTCGAATTTCAGAAAAATCAGAGTTAAAATGAGAGAGTTATGGCTATTTCAGTGTTTGGGCACGAATTTCGAGGTAGATAAGATCCATATCCGACCCAATTAGGTCAATTGGACCTTGGATCAACTCTTAGAAAGCCCAAAACCCAACCCACACGCCTATCCATATCCATTTCAAAAAGTTTTTCTGAAACCCCCCCCAGAAAGTGGTGCCTAGCAATATTTTATTTTTTTTGACACTCTTTTTGAAAAAGGTCAAAACTATAAATAGTTTTTTTTCAAGAACCCTAGGCGTCTTTGGCTGTGTTTGGACGCCCCTTGCAGTGAATCTACTCCAGCACTCCTTCCTCTCCATCTCCCCCACGTGTTGGCCATTGAAGACCGGTCTATGCTTGATTTTCAAGCATATTTTCGATCTTTCTTTGTGTTCTTTTCATTTCTTTCTTGTTCCTTGCGGTAGTACTCACCATTTTTCTGTATTTTTGCAGGTGTAGCAGAGGTGGAGACCATTAACCTTGGGAGGGAGTGCGCAACACACCACCAAGGTGAGTCGGCCCTACCTCCATCCGGCTTTCTACACCCTCCGATCGAGAATCGGCTCACATTCCATCGTCGGTGGATCTCCAACGTGTAGCAGCTGCAAAAGGGGCCATTTTTGGTGAAGTACAGCATTCTTGAACTGTATAGGACGTCCATCTCCAGCCACGGTCCGCTCTTCTTCATCCCCCCGGTCGTCGAATCTTCCAAAAGGTAGATCTTCTTCTTCCTTCTCTTCTAGATAAAACCGAAGTGTGTGTGGTTTTCTTTTTCTTATTTTCTAAGTGTTTCTTGTTTTTCTTTTCATTTCAACCTTAAATTAGATTGCGTGCATAGGCCAGCACGTTAGATTAGGTTTATTTGTTTGTTTGAGTCATTGAAATCGAATTTTTTTATTTTTTTTTCATTCTTTTCATTAAAATCGGCTAGATCTTCATCTAGCCGATTCTTTAAATTTCTCATAGGCGTTCTTGGGGCTGTTTTACAGAAAATTCAATAAAAAAAAGTGTTCATTTTGATTTACTTTATTCGGTTTTTGTGTGGGTTGCAATTGGTTTTAATTGAAAAGAAAAATCCAAAAATCGGCTAGACTTATTCTAGCCGATTCTTGATTTTCACAAAAATATTTTTCTTTGTTATGATTTTTTTTTATGTCCAGCTTGTGTCTTGTGTTGTTTTACTGAAAATCTCATTAGAAAATTTCAGTTTAGTTCATTTTAGTCGTGGGGTGTGCTTGTGTTTTGTTTTGATTTTATTTTTGAAAAAGAAAAAAAAAATTCGGCTAGAGATATTCTAGCCGATCTTTGCATTGTTGTTAAAAGGGTGTTTAGAGTGGTAAGACGTGTGGTTTATTGTGTGTTTAGTGTGTTAACAGTAGCATAAACTTGTGTTAGTCATTTCATTGTTTTAGGATTGATTTAATTACTTGTTTTAATCAATTTTTCATTTTTGTGTTTTGAGTCTATTGTTGAAAATTATAAAAATCAAGTTTTCTTTTTTTTTCTCATGTTTTTAATTCTAGCATAGTGCTGTTCTTGTTAGCCTTTTTTTAATTAGGAGTCCTTTGTATTATTTTCTAATTTAATTTTATCAGAAATAATGGTTATTTAGTTTTATTGCTTTTTGTTAACTTATAATTTTGTAATTTTTTTATTTTATTTTTTATTTTTATTTTTCGTGTGATTCTTCTTCTTCCCCAAGGAGGGGCGGCAGCCATTAGAGCTCCCCTTGAGCTCTTGGTCGATTTTTTTTGTAATTTTTAATTACAATTAGGTAGGTGTAATTAGGTTGTCTAGGTTCAATGTATTAGGGTTTAGTGTCTTAGCCATTTTTAGGGGTTATTTAAGTTAAGTTTTGGGGATTAGGTTATTATTTAATCCTAGGAAATCGTTTTGCTATTTAAGTTCTTTTATTTTTTAGATAGAGTTAATGCTATTAGTTTAGAAAGTAGTCCCTCTTGAAGTTGGCGATTTTGGAAAAAGGAGGCTCTTCAAAAGTCGTGTGAATCATTTAAGGAAAATTTGAATTTTGAATGGGTATTAAAGGAGTTACTCCTTAACTTTGGAAAGTGTTTTTGGCATTAACCAAACATTCCAATCTAGACTACACGATTTCCATAGAGTATTAAAAGCATTTTAATTCCATCTTGAAAAGCAAAAATCGTGTACTTTTAGATTGGTCTTTCCATTTTGCCAAAAGGAGCATTAAAGGCAATTAAGGAGTGTAACCCCCTCTTTAAATGGGGCGATTTTTGAGAATCCAAAGCATTTCAAAATTTGAACATTGGTAATTATTACATTCCTTTTCCAACCTTCTCCATTAAAATCGTTAACTTTGAATTAATTGTAGGAATTAAGAGGTTACTACTTTAGTCTAACCCTAACCCAGTCAACCCTAACCCTAGGTCGAGTCAAACCTAGTTCAACCCACTTGAGTCTACTCAAGTCAACCTTAGTTTGAGTCAACCGACCCTACCTATTGAACCTAATCTAACCTAGTCAATTAGGTTAACTTGGTTAGGTGCGCCTTGTGTCAAAGTCAACTTGAACCCTAGCCCAAGTCAAATACAACTCGAGCCTAGTCAAAGAACTAGACCTAACTCAAGTCAAACCTTAGTCTAAACCAAGTCGAGTCAACCGAGTTTACCTTACCCCATTCAAGCCTAGTCAAACCTAAGTTGGGTCAAACTTAGTTGAGCCTAAGTCAACTCGAACCTAGTTGACTAAGTCAACCCTAAACCGAGTTCAACCTAGTCTTAATAAGCCTAAGTCCAAGACCTAGACCTAGTCCTAGTCAAGACTAAGTCAAACCCAACCCAACCTTAGCTAAGGTCAAACCGAGTCCACCTAAGTCAACCGAACCTAGTTGACTAAGGCAACTCAAAACCGAACCCAACTAGTTGAGTCAACCTTAGCTCAAGCCTATCTCTCTCAACCTAGTCAAAACCGAGCCTACCTACTCCCATCCGAGTTCATCCAAACCCAATCCGAACCTACTCAAGCCAAAACTGAGCCTAGTCGAGTCAACCGAGTGACCCTAACTTTAGCCTTTGTTCTTTAGTGAATTAATTTCATTTAGTATTATTTATTTTGATTTTTATACTAATTAGTTTATTTATCGACTTTAGTTGTAGTGTAGAAGTATGTGTGTGTATATCGTATTTGTTTCGTATGTGTGAAATGTGTTTTGTGAGTGTTTGAATTGGTAATTAGATATTCTTTAACTTAGTAGTTGGATTACATTTTATTGTTTAGCATAGTTGCATTTGCATTGTTAGTTAACGTAGTTCTATTCATAAATTGCTTATCGAGTTTTGTTCGTCGTGCATTTAGTGTATTCATAATCATCACCTGTATATACACTGTTATACAGTGTCATTTAGATTGCATTAGGTTTGATTTGTCTTTTAGAGTGTTAAAATAGATTCATAAAGTGAATAGTGCATTCAAATAAAAACCAGATTTTTGCCTTGTCGCACTCGCATTATTTTCTGTGCAAAAATTCTGTGTTTTCCAAAAAGTTTTCTTCTATTCACTTTAATGACTTGTTATTTAACTACAGACCAAATTTCAGCTCATTCGGAGTTGATTTGGTCTGATTTTTAAGCGTTTTGCGAAAACCGCTTTTTCTGGATTTCAAATTACAGGACTTGCGATATCCTGATTTTTCCCAGATTTGAAACACTTATATCTGGCGTTCCAGATACTGTTTTTCAATTCTGTAAAAACTGTCAGTTTGTTTAATCTGTCAGTTGCAGAACAGAACAAATTTCGGGAAAATTGGACCTCGTTTGCTTTGTCAAACAGCGGTTTTCCGATAACCTGTCAGAATGCTATTTTACACTAGTTAGGGGCAGTTTCGTAATTTTCTTAGTTTCGGCAATTTAGACTTGTTTTCAGTAGTTTCTGCATTTTAGGAGTTGCATAATCCTCATACAGCATTAGTAGAATTAATTTGGTTAATTTTAGAATTAATTTAGTATTTTATTTAATTTTTGCTTGATAAATAGCATTTGTTTTATTATTTTCGTACAATTAGAATTAGTTTTAGTTATTGTTTGCATTGTTAGAATAGAAAACTAACTTTGTATTTTTCTGCATTTTTAGGTTGAAAAGCATATTTAGTTTCCAGGGTTATTGTCCAAGTGAGAAGATTCTCTAATTGGCGAAAAGACGGAAATACCCTTGGTGTGGAGCAGAAGACTGAGTGCTTGTTTACTTTTCTTTTAGTGATTATTTGTAATTGTATTAACTTTATAATTGTAGATTGATATTTGTCATTAATAAATTAAATTTTCTAGAAATATTGTGTTTAATTCCTGTTCCCTGAGGATTCGACCCGTACTTACCACTTTGTGGAAAGTCGGTTTTTATATTTTTGGTGGACGATTTTCCAAAGTTTATTGAAAATAATTGTTTTAAAAAGCGCATTCCAAAACATCAACCAAATTTTGGCGTCGTTGCCGGGGAACGGCGAATTAATTACTTTATTTCTTAGAGTTTGATTTATTAATTTGTTTTAGTTAGCTAATTAGTTGTTTTATTTTTAGTTAGTAGGATTAGTAAGTGAATATAGGATTAACATAGTTAGTAAATATAGGATTCACGTTCTGTTCTTTCTAGGATTCACTTGAAATTCATTCTGCAAGGAGCGATTTGACAGGTGGGTGTTAGAAAAACTTAGTGTGTGATTGCCTGTATTTATCTTTTCAGTACTTTAGAGTAGTTTAATTTGTTATTTCATTTACTTAGTTAGATCATTCTGACATAATTAGTTTAGTATATTTGTTTAGTAGTTATTTATTTTGTGTTATTTATATTTAGTACCGGTGTTAGTTAATTTTTTTTTTTTTAGATTTAGGTCGTTTTGCTTACATCTGGTCTTAGTACCAGTGTATGCAGGGTCGACGAGGTCTAGGAACCCCATTACACCCATTTGTTGACAACCCAGAGAGAATTTTACATTCTCATCGAAGTTCGGCAACAATGGCTGACATGGATCCTCCACCCCCAGTTCTTTCACGCCCTCTGCGGGAATACTTCATTCCCACAGACTATGTTCAGGCATCCTGCATTCGGAGACCCGATGTAGGAGCGCCACATTATGAGATTAAGGTCAGCATTATTCAAATGCTTCCATCCTTTTATGGCCTTAGTCATGAGGATCCCTACAGACATTTAGATGAATTCCAAGAAATTTGTTCTACTGTTAAGATACAGAATTTCGATGATGATGCTTTAAGGTTGACTCTATTCCCCTTTTCATTGAAGGACAAAGCCAAGTATTGGCTAAAGTCCTTAGATTCTGTAGAAATAGAGTCATGGGATCAATTGCAACAGGAGTTTCTTCGGAAATATTTTCTCATTGGTCGTACGAACCAATATCGTAGAGCCATCACTAGCTTTTCAGAGCTAGATGGTGAGCGCTTTCATGAGACCTGGGAGAGAATGAAGGATCTCCTCAGGAAATGTCCCCATCATCAGATGCCGAAATGGCAACTGATGCAGAGCTTCTACGATGGATTGTCTGACAAGAATCGTCAGATGATCGACTCTTCATGTGGAGGGACATTCATGCTGAAGAGCGAGGATGAAGCATGGAGGCTATTTGATACATTGGCTGAGAATTCACTCCACCATGCTTCGAGCTCTCATTCTGATAGAGCCACACCCAGCATTCAGAAGAAAGCTGGTGTTCTTGAAGTTGGTCCATCTACTGCACTACAATGCAAGGTAGACATGATTGCTTAGAAGCTGGACCAGCTTCTCTCAGGACCATCCACTACATAGCAGGTGTGTACTCTTTGTGCCAGTCCGGCACACGAGATCACTGAGTGCCCTTCGGCAGCTCAATACCCTGAATTTGTTCAAGAACAAGTTCAGGCAGCTCAGGGTTACGTCAGACCGCCAAATAACCCATTTTCATCGACATATAATCCGGGTTGGCGTAACCATCCCAATTTTTCATGGAAGAATCCACAGTCTTCCATGCAGATGCCTACTTCTTCTCAGCCAGTTCGGCAGCCATCTTTTACTCAGTCATTTCAAAGACCAAACTATTCTCAGTCTTCTTCTTCTTCTGTCACTCCCCCGATTCAGCAGGAGTCTGCCCCGCAGACATCTTTTGAGGAGAGACTTCTCCAGGCATTGCAAGAGGTGAAAACCTCTAATCGGAACGCCTTCGAGAAGTGTAGCCAGATTTTGAGCTCACATACGCAGTCCATTGCGAAGTTAGAGTCGCAAATGGGACAGTTAGCTGAGGCTATTAGTAGGAGACCCGAGGGTACATTGCCGAGTCAGGCTGTCATGAACCCGAAGGGTAAGGACCAGATGACTGGAGGCCTATTTCATACCGAGACACAGCAGCAGGCTAAATCAGTTATGGCCTTGAGGAGTGGACATGAGTATCACGTCGAGAGCAGAGAGCGAGAGAGTAGAGAGAGGATAGAGGAGCCAGAGACTATTGTTTCACCTACGTCGGCTCAGCCATCATCCCCATCCCCATCATCATCTTCATCTTCATCCTCAGAGGAGAAGAAGGATAGGAGTGAGCCTTCTCACAAAGAGGAGGAGTCAGCAGAGTATATTCCCCCACCTCCCTATCCCAAAGCATTAGAGTCTCCTGGATATAGAGGAAAGCAAGGTGCGAAGATCCAGGACATGCTTGACATCTTCAAGCATGTGCAGATCAACCTACCTTTACTCGATGCTATTCAACAGGTGCCGGCATATGTCAAATTCCTGAAGGAACTATGTACGCAAAAGCGTAAATCTAGAGAGCGAGTTCCTAACAGGGTCCATCTGACTGAGCAGGTGAGTTCAGTACTTCAGCATCAGACACCACCAAAGCTCAAGGACCCTGGAGCCCCTATCATTGCGTGTACTATAGGGAACATCCGGATAGAACGCGCATTGCTCGATCTTGGAGCAAGCGTGAACATTCTTCCCGGATATTTCTTTGATTCTTTTGGGCTAGGAGAGATGAGATCGACTCCGATTACACTGCAGCTGGCAGATCGTTCTGTCAAGGTACCGAGAGGTGTCTTGGAGGACGTGCTAGTTAAGGTGGATGACTTTTATTTTCCAGTCGATTTCATTATTCTTGATATGGAAGGAGTAGACAGCCAGCACCAGACTCTGATTATTTTAGGCAGACCATTCTTGGCGACTGCCAATGCGTGCATCAATTGTAGGACCGGAGCCATGGATCTCTCATTCGGCAATCGAAAGGTCAAGCTGAATATTTTCAATGCCGCGATGGGACCAGTAGGAGACATGGACTGCTTTCATGTAGACATTGCACAAAAGTTAGTGGAGGAGCAGCCCGAGTTGTACATTACTGAGGATTCTTTAGATTTGTACCATATAGAGAAGAATAGTGGTGTAGATAGTGTAGATGTGTCTAGAGTGTCGTCAGAGAGACCACCTTGGGGAGCTGTCAGGGAGCCTCTTCCACTACTTGCGGAGACCCCCGCCAAATCGTTGATCGAGTCGCCTCCGAAACTTGAGCTGAAACCCTTACCGGATTCACTCAAGTATGCATACCTCGGAGATGAGGAGACTCTGCCTGTGATCATCTCGTCCTTGCACACTGAGGAGCAGGAACAGAGATTGCTGACTATTCTTCGAGAGCACAAGGCAGCGATTGGCTGGGGAGTTGCTGATCTGAAAGGGATTGATCCTTCATTCTGCATGCATAGGATCCATTGTGATGAGGAAGTCAAGCCATTTAGGGATATGCAGAGAAGGCTAAATCCCAACATGAAGGAAGTGGTGAAGAAAGAGGTGGTGAAGTGGTTGGATGCCGGAATCATTTACCCAATTTCTGATTGCCAGTGGGTCAGTCCGATTCAAGTTGTGCCGAAGAAGTCAGGACTCACTGTGGTTGAGAATGAGAAGGGTGAGAGAATTCCGATGAGGACCACTACAGGATGGCGAGTCTGCATCGATTATAGGAAGCTGAATGTGGCAACTAGGAAAGATCATTTCCCATTGCCATTCATTGATCAGATCTTAGAGAGACTCGCAGGACAGAGCTACTACTGCTTTCTAGATGGATATTCAGGATACAATCAGGTAGCTGTCCATCCTGACGACCAGGAGAAGACCACGTTTACATGTCCTTATGGCACCTTCGCGTTTAGACGTATGCTTTTTGGGCTCTGTAATGCCCCGACTACTTTTCAGAGGTGCATGCTTGCTATCTTCTCGGACATGATTGATGATGTGATGGAAGTTTTTATGGACGACTTTTCTGTGTATGGCTCTTCTTTTGAAGATTGCCTCCAAAAACTTGCTCGAGTACTGAGTAGGTGTGTGGAGACCAATCTCGTCCTGAGTTGGGAAAAGAGCCATTTTATGGTCCAGGAGGGGATTGTGCTAGGACACATTGTGTCCAAGCGAGGTATTGAGGTTGACAGAGCGAAGGTGGAATCCATTTCCCGTTTGACTCCACCCACCTCTGTGAGGCAGATTCAATCGTTTTTAGGGCATGCGGGATTTTATAGGCGGTTCATAAAAGATTTCAGTAAAATCTCTTGACCTCTTTGCACTTTATTGGAGAAAGACCAACCCTTTGTTTTCGGTGAGGATTGTATGAAGGCCTTTGAGATTCTCAAAGAGGCCTTGATTACTGCACCTATTTTGAGACCTCCAGATTGGACTCTCCCATTTGAAATTATGTGCAATGCATCTGATTATGCTATGGGGGCCATTTTAGGACAACGCATTGATAGGAAGCCCTATGTGATCTACTATGTGAGTAGAACTCTGTCTGATGCTCAGATGAATTATACTACGACAGAGAAGGAGCTACTTGCGGTAGTTTTTGCATTGGATAAATTCAGGTCCTATTTACTCGGTTCGAAGGTGGTTGTCTATTCTGACCATTCTGCATTGAAATATTTGTTGAATAAGAAAGACACCAAACCGAGATTGATTCGTTGGGTCCTACTACTACAGGAGTTTGATCTCGAGATTCGAGATAAGAAGGGAAGCGAGAATGTAGTAGCAGACCATCTTTCCAGACTGATCGTGGAGACCACGTAGGATCAGAGGTCGATCAGTGATTCTTTCCCCGACGAGCAGATCATGTCAGTCAGTACACCGCAAGTACCCTGGTTTGCAGATATTGTGAACTATCTGGTTTCGAGGCAGATACCTGAGCATTGGAACAAGAATGAGCGTGAGAGATTCCTATCTCAGGTAAGGCACTATTATTGGGATGAACCAGAGTTGTTCAAATACTGTGCTGACCAGATCATTAGGAGGATGTGTTCCGGAGGAGGAGTACCAGTCCATTTTGAAGTTTTCTCATTCATTAGCCTGTGGAGGGCATTTTAGTAGTAGGAAGACGGCTGCAAAAGTTTTGCAGTCAGGATTTTATTAGCCCACACTCCACAGGGATGCTCATGAGTTCTGTAGGCGATGCCTGCGATGTCAGCAGATTGGGAACATGTCCAAGAGGGATATGATGCCCTTGCTTTCGATTTTGATAGTCGAGATTTTTGATGTTTGGGGCATTGATTTTATGGGACCATTTCCGCCTTCCTTCGGAAATTTATACATTCTGGTGGCGGTTGATTATGTGTCCAAGTGGGTCGAGGCTATGGCAACCAAGACCAATGATCACAGAGTAGTGCTTAAGTTCATTAAGCACAACATTTTCAGTCGTTTTGGTGTGCCACGAGCAATGATTAGCGATGGTGGTAAGCATTTTAGGAATGTACAGATAGCTTCTCTGCTGAGAAGATATTCTGTCAATCATAGATTCACCACTCCATATCATCCGCAGACTAGTGGACAGGTTGAAGTGTCCAATAGGGAGATTAAGCGAATTTTAGAAAAGACAGTTCGTCTGGACCGCAAGGATTGGTCCCAGCGATTAGATGATGCACTTTGGGCATATAGAACTGCATTTAAGACTCCCATTGGCATGTCCCCGTATCGCCTTGTATTCGGGAAAGCATGCCATCTTCCTGTCGAGCTAGAGCATAGAGCGTACTGGGCTATCAAGAAATTGAATTTTGACCTCACCCAGGCTGGCAAAGAGAGAGCACTGCAGCTCTCAGAATTAGAAGAACTCATGAATGATGCATATGAGAATGCCAAATTATACAAAGCTCGCACAAAAGCATTTCATGATAAGCATATTGTCAGAAAAGTGTTTGAGCCAGATCAGAAAGTGTGGCTATACAATTCTCGTTTACATTTATTCCCAGGGAAGTTAAGATCGAGATGGACAGGTCCGTACATTGTGAAAGAAGTATTTCCCCATGGAGCAATGACATTATTCGATCCTATGACCCAAGGTACATTCAAGGTAAATGGGCAAAGATTGAAGCCCTTCATTTCAGATGCCTTGCAGGATGGTGAGTGTGAGATAGTGCATCTCACGAAGGCATGAGGATTCGACCAGAGGGATGTATCATATGTACATTATTTCTTTTTCATTTCATAATTTTTATTTATTTAGTATTTCATTTCACATGTGCTAATTTGTGTTTTGATGTATGCAGGATGAATTTAATATTTAGTGTATCAATTACCAGGTACAGAGAAGAGCTTTCAAAGAATTCAAGGATCAGATGAAAATCAACTTCAGAAGCTCAGAGCAAATCAGGTTGTATCTATCCTTTCTCCCATATTTTTGTTAGTGTCTTTTAGTGTGCATTTGCATTACATTTTTATTCATTTTGTATGCCACTAGGGACAGTGTCATTCAAGCATGGGGGGGGGGTTTAGATGCATGCACACAAAATTTTTTTTTATGACTGGTAATCAAAGTAGGCATTTGAGAACAAAGTGTAGCATATATGATTGTTTTTGGCATAATCTAACAGTTTATAAATTTTTAAGCCCCATAAAAATTTTATTTTCTGAACTGAGTCAAATAGAGTAGTTATTCATGAGAAAATTCAAAGAAAAGATAGTATTTGATTGTTAGAAAATTTTGAATCACTTTAGTATAAGTATGCACAGTATGTTTTCTAAAAGAAATAAGCAATGGAAAGATGTGTTTAAAAAATGAGTTTAAAAGAATAGAGCTACGTTTAGTTGTTGATGTCTTCGTGAATCCTAGTAGTGGAACTCAGACGCGAGATGAAGTGTTTGAGTATCTTAACGAAAAGGATAACGAAGGAGATCATCTTCTTGTCTAAGTCGATATCTGTGGCCTTTGTAGTTCGAGTAAGTAGAATCTGAAGGGTGTTTTACACCTGGTGCCCCAAAGCCAGCTGGTTTAGGAGCCACCGGTTCGAAAGCTTGTTACATGGACTGCATAGAAAGCCTAAGAGATAGAGACATTAAACATGACGAGAGGTAGACTATACGTAAACTATTAAAATAGAAGGACTAGTGACTCGAGCAATTAAGTCCGAGGGATACTCTGTATCTAGTGCCCTAAGGTCGGCCGACTTGGGAGTCACTGACCCAAAGCTCGCTACACGGGTCACAAAAACTGACTATTCGAAATAGTGCTCATATGAGAAGAATGCGCAAGAGATCAAAAGTTGAAAAAAGAGTGAAAATGAAAGAAAAGAATGTGCTGAATGAGAAATTTTTTATTGCTTAGGCATAAATGTGTATTACTGTGCAGAAAATATACAAGTGAGAATAAATGAGTAAAACATGAGAATACTTGACTTTCAGAGAAAAATCATGAACTAGCTACAATATTAGAAAAGGGAAGAAAAAGAATTTTTACTGTGGTGGCATGAGATTTTTAAACTTGTTTTGAGAATGTCAATTACATGAAATATTTATTACAACTGCATTCTTAAGAGCCTAATATTTTTGAAAAATCATCCTCGCACTTCATTGATGTTTGTGGGTAGCATCTCTGCAAACCCTCACGAGACCTTACTCGTCCACTAGTGTAAGCTAGGGGTTTAAAGGGCTTGTTGCATACGCTAAATGCAATCGTGATTCCTACGAAAGTGAGTTAGTATTATGCATTCATGCTTAGCATTTCTTGTCTTCGTTGCATATCATAATTAGGGTTTGTTAAGGGACTAACAAACATTCAAGCATGGGGGTATTTGATGATGCATGAAGTGCACATCATGTAAACAAGTTTTTCATGCATTTTGTATCAAGTTTAAGGTTTTAAACCCATGTTTAGATGTGTTTTGATAGTAAGGGGCTATGGTTCGAATTTCAGAAAAATCGGAGTTAAAATGAGAGAGTTATGGCTATTTCAGTGTTTGAGCAAGGATTTCGAGGTGGATCGGATCCATATCCGACCCAATTAGGTCAATTGAACCTTGGATCAACTCTTAGAAAGCCCAAAACCCAACCCACACGCCTATCCATATCCATTTCAAAAAGTTTTTCTGAAACCCCCCCAGAAAGTGGCGCCTAGCAATATTTTATTTTTTTAACACTCTTTTTGAAAAAGGTCAAAACTATAAATAGTTTTTTTTCAAGAACCCTAGGCGTCTTTGGCTGTGTTTGGACGCCCCTTGCAGTGAATCTACTCCAGCACTCCTTCCTCTCCATCTCCCCCACGTGTTGGCCCTTGAAGACCGGTCTATGCTTGATTTTCAAGCATATTTTCGATCTTTCTTTGTGTTCTTTTCATTTCTTTCTTGTTCCTTGCTGTAGTACTCACCATTTTTCTGTATTTTTGCAGGTGTAGCAGAGGTGGAGACCATTAACCTTGGGCGGGAGTGCGCAACACACCACCAAGGTGAGCCGGCCCTACCTCCATCCGGCTTTCTACACCCTCCGATCGAGAATCGGCTCACATTCCATCGTCGGTGGATCTCCAACGTGTAGCAGCTGCAAAAGGTGCCATTTTTGGTGAAGTACAGCATTCTCGAACTGTATAGGACGTCCATCTCCAGCCACGGTCCGCTCTTCTTCATCCCCCCGGTCGTCGGATCTTCCAAAAGGTAGATCTTCTTCTTCCTTCTCTTCTAGATAAAACCGAAGTGTGTGTGGTTTTCTTTTTCTTATTTTCTGAGTGTTTCTTGTTTTTCTTTTCATTTCAACCTTAGATTAGATTGCGTGCATAGGCCAGCACGTTAGATTAGGTTTATTTGTTTGTTTGAGTCATTGAAATCGAATTTTTTTATTTTTTTTCATTCTTTTCATTAAAATCGGCTAGATCTTCATCTAGCCGATTCTTTAAATTTCTCATAGGCGTTCTTGGGGCTGTTTTACAGAAAATCCAATAAAAAAAGTGTTCATTTTGATTTACTTTATTCGGTTTTTGTGTGGGTTGCAATTGGTTTTAATTGAAAAGAAAATTCCAAAAATCGGCTAGACTTATTCTAGCCGATTCTTGATTTTCACAAAAATATTTTTCTTTGTTATGATTTTTTTTTATGTCCAGCTTGTGTCTTGTGTTGTTTTACTGAAAATCTCATTAGAAAATTTCAGTTTAGTTCATTTTAGTCGTGGGGTGTGCTTGTGTTTTGTTTTGATTTTATTTTTGAAAAAGAAAAAAAAATTCGGCTAGAGATATTCTAGCCGATCTTTGCATTGTTGTTAAAAGGGTGTTTAGAGTGGTAAGACGTGTGGTTTATTGTGTGTTTAGTGTGTTAACAGTAGCATAAACTTGTCTTAGTCATTTCATTGTTTTAGGATTGATTTAATTACTTGTTTTAATCAATTTTTCGTTTTTGTGTTTTGAGTCTATTGTTGAAAATTATAAAAATCAAGTTTTCTTTTTTTTTCTCATGTTTTTAATTCCAGCATAGTGCTGTTCTTGTTAGCCTTTTTTTAATTAGGAGTCCTTTGTATTATTTTCTAATTTAATTTTATCAGAAATAGTGGTTATTTAGTTTTATTGCTTTTTGTTAACTTATAATTTTGTAATTTTTTTATTTTATTTTTTATTTTTATTTTTCGTGTGGTTCTTCTTCTTCCCCAAGGAGGGGCGGCAGCCATTAGAGCTCCCCTTGAGCTCTTGGTCGATTTTTTTTGTAATTTTTAATTACAATTAGGTAGGTGTAATTAGGTTGTCTAGGTTCAATGTATTAGGGTTTAGTGTCTTAGCCGTTTTTAGGGGTTATTTAAGTTAAGTTTTGGGGATTAGGTTATCATTTAATCCTAGGAAATCGTTTTGCTATTTAAGTTCTTTTATTTCCTAGATAGAGTTAATGCTATTAGTTTAGAAAGTAGTCCCTCTTGAAGTTGGCGATTTTGGAGAAAGGAGGCTCTTCAAAAGTCGTGTGAATCATTTAAGGAAAATTTGAATTTTGAATGGGTATTAAAGAAGGAGTTACTCCTTAACTTTGGAAAGTGTTTTTGGCATTAACCAAACATTCCAATCTAGACTACACGATTTCCATAGAGTATTAAAAGCATTTTAATTCCATCTTGAAAAGCAAAAATCGTGTACTTTTAGATTGGTCTTTCCATTTTGCCAAAAGGAGCATTAAAGGCAATTAAGGAGTGTAACCCCCTCTTTAAATGGGGCGATTTTTGAGAATCCAAAGCATTTCAAAATTTGAACATTGGTAATTATTACATTCCTTTTCCAACCTTCTCCATTAAAATCGTTAACTTTGAATTAATTGTAGGAATTAAGAGGTTACTACTTTAGTCTAACCCTAACCCAGTCAACCCTAACCCTAGGTCGAGTCAAACCTAGTTCAACCCACTTGAGTCTACTCAAGTCAACCTTAGTTTGAGTCAACCGACCCTACCTATTGAACCTAATCTAACCTAGTCAATTAGGTTAACTTGGTTAGGTGCGCCTTGTGTCAAAGTCAACTTGAACCCTAGCCCAAGTCAAATACAACTCGAGCCTAGTCAAAGAACTAGACCTAACTCGAGTCAAACCTTAGTCTAAACCAAGTCGAGTCAACCGAGTTTACCTTACCCCATTCGAGCCTAGTCAAACCTAAGTTGGGTCAAACTTAGTTGAGCCTAAGTCAACTCGAACCTAGTTGACTAAGTCAACCCTAAACCGAGTTCAACCTAGGCTTAATAAGCCTAAGTCCAAGACCTAGACCTAGTCCTAGTCAAGACTAAGTCAAACCCAACCCAACCTTAGCTAAGGTCAAACCGAGTCCACCTAAGTCAACCGAACCTAGTTGACTAAGGCAACTCAAAACCGAACCCAACTAGTTGAGTCAACCTTAGCTCAAGCCTATCTCTCTCAACCTAGTCAAAACCGAGCCTACCTACTCCCATCCGAGTTCATCCAAACCCAATCCGAACCTACTCAAGCCAAAACCAAGCCTAGTCGAGTCAACCGAGTGACCCTAACCTTAGCCTTCGTTCTTTAGTGAATTAATTTCATTTAGTATTATTTATTTTGATTTTTATACTAATTAGTTTATTTATCGACTTTAGTTGTAGTGTAGAAGTATGTGTGTGTATATCGTATTTGTTTCGTATGTGTGAAATGTGTTTTGTGAGTGTTTGAATTGGTAATTAGATATTCTTTAACTTAGTAGTCGGATTACATTTTATTGTTTAGCATAGTTGCATTTGCATTGTTAGTTAACGTAGTTCTATTCATAAATTACTTATCGAGTTTTGTTCGTCGTGCATTTAGTGTATTCATAATCATTATCTGTATATACACTGTTATACAGTGTCATTTAGATTGCATTAGGTTTGATTTGTCTTTTAGAGTGTTAAAATAGATTCATAAAGTGAATAGTGCATTCAAATAAAAACCAGATTTTTGCCCTGTCGCACTCGCATTATTTTCTGTGCAAAAATTTTGTGTTTTCCAAAAAAATTTCTTCTATTCACTTTATTGACTTGTTATTTAACTGCAGACCAAATTTCAACTCATTCGGAGTTGATTTGGTTTGATTTTTAAGCGTTTTGCGAAAACCGCTTTTTCTGGATTTCAAATTACAGGACTTGCGATATCCTGATTTTTTCCAGATTTGAAACGCTTATATCTGGCGTTCCAGATACTGTTTTTCAATTCTGTAAAAACTGTCAGTTTGTTTAATCTGTCAGTTGCAGAACAGAACAAATTTCGAGAAAATCGGACCTCGTTTGCCCTATCAAATAGCGGTTTTCCGATAACCTATTAGAATGCTATTTTACACTAGTTAGGGGCTGTTTCGTAATTTTCTTAGTTTCGGCAATTTAGACTTGTTTTCAGTAGTTTCTGCATTTTAGGACTTGCATAATCCTCATACAGCATTAGTAGAATTAATTTGGTTAATTTTAGAATTAATTTAGTATTTTATTTAATTTTTGCTTGATAAATAGCATTTGTTTTATTATTTTCGTACAATTAGAATTAGTTTTAGTTATTGTTTGCATTGTTAGAATAGAAAACTAACTTTGTATTTTTCTGCATTTTTAGGTTGAAAAACATATTTAGTTTCCAGGGTTATTGTCCAAGTGAGAAGATTCTCTAATTGGCGAAAAGACGGAAATACCCTTGGTGTGGAGCAGAAGACTGAGTGCTTGTTTACTTTTCTTTTAGTGATTATTTGTAATTGTATTAACTTTATAATTGTAGATTGATATTTGTCATTAATAAATTAAATTTTCTAGAAATATTGTGTTTAATTCCTGTTCCCTGAGGATTCGACCCGTACTTACCACTTTGTGGAAAGTCGGTTTTTATATTCTTGGTTGACGATTTTCCAAAGTTTATTGAAAATAATTGTTTTAAAAAGAGCATTCCAAAACATCAACCAGTGGCCTTTGTAGTTTGAGTAAGTAGAATCTGAAGGGTGTTTTACACCTGGTGCCCTAAAGCCAACTGGTTTAGGAGTCATCGATTCAAAAACTTGTTACATGGACTGCATAGAAAGCCTAAGAGATAGAGACATTGCACATGATGAGAGGAAAACTATACGTAACTATTAGAATTGAAGGTTTAATGACTCGAGCAATTAAGTCCGAGGGATACTTTGTATCTAGTGCCCTAAGGATTGGCCAGCCTGGGAGTCACTGACCTAAAGCTCGTTACACGGGTCATGAGACTTGATATTCGAAATAGTGCTCAATTTAGAAGAATGAAAAAGAGTAAAAAATAGAATATCAAAAGAAAAAGAATGAGCTTAAAGAGAGAAATTCAATGCTTATGAATAATTAATGAATTACTGTGCAGAAAATATACAGGTGAGAATAAATGAGTAAAACATGATAGTACTTGATTTTCTGAGAAAATTCATAAATAATTACAAGTTTAGAGAAGTGAAAGAAAAATAATTTCTACTGTGGTGGCATAGAAATTTCTGAATTTGTTTTGAAAATGTAGATTACATGAAATATTTGTTTACATTGAATTCTTAATTGCCTATTATTTCTGAAAAATTATTCATGCATGATTTTGATGTTTGTGGGTAGCATCTCTGTAAACCCTCACGAGAACTTACTCGTCCACTGGGGTAACCCAGGGGTTTAAAGGGCTTGTTGCATAAGCTAAATGCAACCGTGATTCCTACGAAAGTGAGTTAGTTTTTATTTTTTTAGTATTTTTTTTAATTTTATTTTCAATAAGAGCTTTCATGTTATTGGGTAGTCCATATTTTTATTGCATGTTAGAGTGTATTGCTAGGGACTAGCAATTATTCTAGCATGGGGGTATTTGATGATGCATAAATATCAAATTTTTTTAATACATTTTCACTGCATAAATGCATCATCTATAGGTTTAAAGCATACACTTAGGTGCATAATGATGTTAGGGAGCTCTGATTCGAATTTCATTGAAATCGGACTTAAAACGAAGGAATTATGACATTTACAGTGTAACGGGTCAAATATCGGATCCGATTTGAGAGATTTGGATCCAGACGCCCATTTGGACTTTGGATCTGGACCAAATTACATGGATTTAACCCAGCTCCAGCCCACTTAAGTTTTGTAAAAACATTTTCTAAAAACCCCCTGCAGAAAGAGGTGCCCAGGAATTAATTTTTATTTTAATCCTGTTTTTGTAAAATAACCCAAACAAGCCAAATCGTCAAAAGAGGGGGAGACGCCCAGCCATTCTTTGTCTTTGTCTTGATTTTCATGCCCTAGGGGCACGATTCTAGCTCAACTCCACCTTCTCCAAAGCCGCCCCTCTCATCCACCTTATTCCTCATCCATGGAGACCATCTTCAATGGAGACGCCACCCTCTTCTTCCATTCTTTTCTTTTCACATCTTGTCTTTCTTCTCCCCCTGCTGAAACTAATCATTGAGGTTGTCTTTTGCAGGTATTTGCAGCATTGGAGTGTTCTAGCCATGGTAGGGGTGCAGTCTACTTCTCCATGGCCGGTCGTCTCTACCTCCATACGGCCCTCTACGCATCTTCACCACTTCTTCTTCTTCTTCCTCATCCCGGAACACCACCACCTGTGGATCCCTGTAAAAGTACAACAAAGAGATGTTAGACAGCATCACCGAGGTTCCTCGTGGCATGGAGTCAAGCAAAGTCCGTTCTTCTTCATCCCCCCAGTCTTCGGATCGGCCTTTTGAGGTAGGTCTTATTCTATCCTTTCTTCTAGATAAAACCAAAAATGTGTGTGTGTTATGTGCTGCATTTTTCTGTGTTTTTTGTCAGCCATAGAATAGATATATGTCATGCATAAACCAGCATGTAGAATGTTTAGGGTTTGTGTTATTTAAAATCATATTTTTATTCCAACGTTGGATGCTTTTATGTATGTGCGTGTGAGCAAAATCTGTCTTCTGTGTGTCTGCATTTTCACCATGTTTTCCCAGCACTAGATAGGTCTGAAGATGTTTTGTTTAGTATTAGATTTTATATAGTCCTTCTTAGTTAATATCATTTTTGATTTTTAGATCGCTTGAATGTGTTTTTATAAGTAGCGATTCATGTAGTTTAGCCTATGAGACTAGATTCAGCTGTAGCGTTTTTCTGCAATTGTTAGTATAATATAATTAGTTCTATTTTAGTTAAATTCGTGTGTTTACTGTGTGATTGATGGAGTTTTTATCATAAAGTAACTTTAGTTTTAGAATAGTTGTATTTTTGGTGTTTTGAGTGTAGTCGAGTTTAGTGTAATTGTAGAATGCATGTTCTGTGTTTTGATTTTATGTACAGCATAGTATTAACTTAGTTTTCATGCTCTTAGTTTTTCCAATTCCAGATTTAACGTGTATCCATTAGAATAGAATTTAGATTTTGATTAGAGTTAGAAGTTTCATATATTTTAGTTGTCATTCTAGTTTAGATTTACATTAAGATGTTTGTCAATTCGTGTTTGGTAAAATATTCGTGTAGGTAACTGTTTGTAGATTAATTTTTCTCTGTCTTGGATATTGGTTTTAGTACTAAGTTAATTAGAGGAGTTACATTCTTTGCTTTTCGTTTTAGTCAATTTAGATTTAACTTAGAGGGTCGATTTTGTGTAGATAGTTTAAAATATATAGCTTTTCATTTTTTATTTTTATTTATCCTTTCTTACCCTTTTAGTGATTAGATATATTTTGATTTAGCTAGATTAATATTAGAGTAGCTTAGTTATTTATTTTCTAGTATACTTTATAGAAGGGCAATGTGGTCTTTCAATGGAAATCCATTTTTGGTAGAAAACCACTCCCTCTAAATTCTTGGAATTGCATTTAAGTAAATCTCAATTTCCCAATCCAGCTATAAATGAGTTTTCTTTTCAAGGTTGAAAACCCTTTGGAATTCCAAAGGCCCTTTAAAGAGGGTTACACGACTTTTGGAAACCCTTTGGAATTCCAAAGGTCCTTCCAAAAAGCCTTTACACGAGTTTTGTGGAAGTTTTGAAATTCTAAATGTGCATTTAAAGACATTCAAAAATGTGTAAAGGGCTTTGGGAAATGTTTGTAAAAAAAAAAAGGAGCTAATGCCTTTATGGAAACCATGAAAAATATATTTCCCAATGGGCTGGACGATTTTTGAAGATGAGCTTTCCCAATATGCATTTAAGGCAATTAAGAGGAGAGCTTCATTTCCCAATCCAATCATGAAAGCCTTCTCATTTTCAAAGTTGGAAACCCCTTTTGAATTCCAAAGGTCATGCTAAATGTGCCTACACATTTTTAGAAAAGATTGAAAATTTGAAATGAGCATTTAAAGCTAATCCAAAAACGTGTTTGGTGTTTTGGGAAAGGTTTTCAAAAGAAGTTAATGTTTTTAATGAAAAATGGGCTGGACGGTTTTTGAAGTTGAACACTTTCCTAAATGCAATTAATACAATAATGAGAGGAGAGGTTTCATACCAAAATCGTGTTTCTCAAATTTATTAGCTCTATTTACTATTTTCGTTATTTGAATTAGCATTAATTAGGTGTAATTAAATTAGTAATGTAGCATTAGAATTAGATTTTAGAAAATCGTGTGTATTTAATTAGAATAAGTTATTGAATTAAATTAGGTTTGTAAATTCGTGTCGGTCTATTAAAGTAGGTGCTAATTTTAGTGTACATTTAATTTAGGAATTAATTTAGGTTTGCTTTAGGGTATTAGGAAATGCCAATTAGTTATTAGTCTAACTTAGAATGGCGTGAATTCAAGGCCTTATTCTAAACCGCCACTTAGACTAACCCTAGTTAGTCAAACCTAACCCTAGTTTAACCTAAGTTAGCATTTAACCTAGACAACTAATCTTAGTCTAAACCCTAGTCGCCCCTAGCTTAGTCAAACCTCTAGTTTGTCTTAACTAAACCCTAGTCGACCCTACCTTATCCCATTCGACCCTTGTCCACCATAGTCAAACCCTAATCTAACAATAGCTTACCCTAACCGATTCTAGCTAAACCCCAACCTTAGTCTAGTTAATTAGTTAGCCCTAGTTATATCCTTAGTTAATACCTAACCGTAGTTAGTTAGGCACCTATAGTTAGATTAAATCGTAGGTAGTTAGTCACTAACCTAAGTTAAAAGCTAACCCCTAACTCGAGTTAAAACCTAGCCTTACTTAACCTTAGTTAGAACCCAAACCCTAGTCGACCCCTTAACTACTTTATTAACTATAGTTAATGCCCCTAGTTAGTTCTAACCGACCCTCATTAACCAACCTTATAGCTAACCCTAGTTAGTTAATAATCGTAGTTAGCTAAACCCTAATCATCCTCTTAACCTTAACCGAACCATAGTTAACCCCTAACTACCTTATTAGACCCTAGTTAAACCTTAATTAACCTTAGTTAGGAACTAACCGACCCCTACTAACCCTAGCCTTAGTTAAACCCCTAATCCTAGTTAGAATCTAACCCTAGTTAGTTTAACCGTAGATTAGTAGTTGATTTATTAGGTTAGAATTAACATTAGATTAATGAGTTCAATTGGTAATCATGTTAGTTAGAGTATGTTAGATTTAGTTAGATTTGTCATTTAGATTAGATAGTTAGTGTTTAATTTAGTTAGTAAGTAATTTTAGCTAGTTAGACTAATCGTAAGTTAGAACTAATATTAGAATAGATAGTTAATTTAGTTAGTGATATTAGATGTTATAAATTAGGTTTAATTAGAGTTTATATTTATTTAGATATCTTATTTAGAGTATTTGTGAGTTTAGGTTAGGTTATTTCTTAAATTTTATAACTTAGTTTAATTGTTATTGTTTGCTATAGTTTAACAGTAGGTTAGGTTCAGTTAGGACTGTTTTTGTACGTGGTTCAATGTCCAAATGTCAATTATGGATTCAAAGGGATGAATAGTGCACTGAACCAAAACCCTATTTTTTACCCGATCGTGCACTAGTTATTTCATGTGGATTTTTCATGAATTTTATGAATATTTTTTTTCTATTCTCCACATTGGTGTGTTAGCTGTCTTCAGACCAAATTTCAGTTCGATCCGAGTTGATTTGGTCTGGTTTTTAAGCGTACTATGAAAACAGCTTTTTCTGATTTTAAAATTTCGGGTCCAGCGATTTCCCAAATTATCCTGATTTTGAAACGCTTCGTTCTGGAGATCCAGAACATATTTTTCACTTCTGTAAAGTGTGTCAGATTCTTGGATCTGTCTTTTACAGAATAGAAGTGATTTTACTAATTTTGAAATTCGTTTGACCCCTCAAACAGTCATTTTGCGAAAAGCTGTCAGAATCCATTTTTACCTTCTTTAGGGACAAAACAGTCTTTTAAGTAATTGTTTAATTTCGGGTAGTTTTACTGTTTTCTAGTTGCGTAATCAGTAAATTAACAGTATTTAGAGTAATTAGAGTGCTTAGCTTAGTTAGTTTACTCAGTTAGTATAATCTTAGTTTTAGATGTTTAAATTAACTTTAATTTAATTTAGAAATAGTTTAGAAATAATGTAGATGTAATCTAGATAAATTCTTGATTTAGTTACTGACTTTGTGTTTTTATTGTGTAGGTTGTTAAGTTAGAACAGGTTCACAGGTGTAATTCAATTATAATGTGCGACTGCACTTGATGTGAAAAGACAGAAATGCCCCTGGAGACCTACAGAAGACTTAGCCTCCGATTTTATTTTATTTTCATAGTTTAGAATGTTATTTAATGTAACTTGTAAACATTGACATAGTTGTAAACTTTGTTTTTATTAATAAAGTGTTATTTTAGAATTAATTCAGAATGTTCCCGTTCCCTGTGGATTCGACCCGTACTCGCCACTTCAGTGGAAAGTTGGTTTTATATCTTTGGTTGACGATTTTCCCATGTTTTCATTGAAAAATAATGTTTAAAAAGATCATTTCAAAATATCAACCACCTACCTAAAAAAAAACAGGAAAACAACAATCGACACTCACTTCTAGCAAGATCTAAAAACGTCAAAACAGCAACTGACATATGCACAACTCCTAAAATCTTAAACTTGATCACCACTAGACATACAAAGCTGGACATACTGGAAAAACGCAGACACTTTGTAAACAGCAAATAAAAAACACACGCATGCACACAACACACCATCGATGGATTAAACATGAAATAATTAAACAAAGCACCCACCTAAACACCCTACGTGCTGGCTTTTGCACGACAAAAACTCTATTCTAAGGCTGATGAAAATACAGAAAAACACCCAACACATTACACACGCACATGATAGGTTTTAGCTAGAAGAGAATGGAGAAGAAGACCTACCTCTTGGGTGATCCGACGACCGGGGGATGAAGAAGAGCGGACTTTGCTTGACTCCATGCCACGAGGAACCTCGGTGATGCTGTCTAATCCTTTTCCTGTCTTCTTTGCAGGGATTCTCAAGTGGAAATGCTCCGGGGTTCAGGGCCGACCGACCATGGAGGAGCGGGACCTCCACCATGATGGATACACTCCAGCTGCAGCTGCAAATAAACAAAACAAAAGTTAGTTCCAGCAGGGTGAGAAGAAAGACAAGATATGAAAGAAGAGAATGGAGGAAGAAAACGGCATCTCCAATGGTGTTGGCATGGCTTCCATGGCCAACCATGGATGAGGAAGAAGGTGGATGAGAGGGGCGGCTTGGGAGAAGGTGGAGTTGAGCTAGCATCGTGCCCCTAGAGCACGAAAATCAAGACAAAGACAGATGGAATGGGCGCCCCCTCTCCCTTTTGACGTTTTGGCTATTTTACAAAAACGGGTTTAAAATAAAAATATTTCCTGGGCGCCTCATTTTACAGGGGGTTTTTAGAAAATGTTTTTACAAAACTTAAGTTTGCTGGAGCTGGGTTAAATCCATGTAATTTGGTCCAGATCCAAAGTCCAAATGGGCGTTTGGATCCAAATCTCTCAAATCGGATCCGATATTTGACCCGTTACACTATAAATGTCATAATTCCTTCAAATTAACTCCAATTTTGATGAAATTCGAACCAGAGCTCCCTAACATCATTATGCACCTAAGTGTATGCTTTAAACCTATAGATGATGCATTTATGCAGTGAAAATGTATTAATAAAATATGATATTTATGCATCATCAGATACCATTTTTAAAACGCATATATTGCGTATTTGAACATAGATATATCCGACGATAGTTACGAGACGAGCGAGTGAACACCGAAGTATCCAAAAAGGGCTCAATAAAGAACTAAAGCAAGATACTATTTCAGAAAGTATATTCTATATACAAACAATCAAATACTTGAGAGAGATGGATCAACGAAGCGAACTTACTTCAAATCGTGGAAGAAACGGCTCCGGGTTGCTCCTTTGGCTTTGAGCCTTCCTTCGAGAGGTCAGACTAAGTCAGAGGAAGCTGACTTAGTTGAGAAAGAGGTAGAGTAGGTCAAGCTACTCAACTTAAGTGGTTTGAACCAAACAGGGTTTGGTCCAAGTCAACTGGGTTTAGCAGGTTCGAACTCAGCTCAAGTAGGCTAAGCTTGGGTTCAGAAATCCAAACCAGAATCTAGACAAAAAAGGACTTTGACTTTGACTTTAAACCCAACTAGGTTCAAGTCAAGTCAACTAGGTTTGGACCAGGTCAAGTGGGCTAGGACCAGGTCAGGCAGGCTCAGACCAGGTCAGGTGGGTTCAGGCCAGGCCAGGTGGGCTCAGACTCACTTGGGCTCACTAGAGGAGGTTTAGGAGAGAGAGAGAAGGCAAGAGAGAGATGGGGGGTCAAAATTATGAGAAGAGAGAGAGTGGGGAGGGCTATTTATAGCCCAAGCCCACCTCCTTTAAGGATTTTCTATCCCCTTTTTGCCCCTTGGCTTTATTTTAATTCCAAGAGGTTCCCTTTGAGGTGGGGCCCACTAGATATTTCCATAGGACATTTTGTGGGTCCCATAAGATATTTTCTGAGGAATATTTTTGTGGGCCCCACCAACATTTCTGTGGGTCCCGCAAAAATTTTGGGTTTTCAGCGATTTTTTTTCCGAAAAATTCTGAGTACGCTATTCTCTTCGTATTGACGTAACTAAGAAAGTTGGTTCGTAGAAATCTCTTGATTTCATTTGGGTAGGAAGTTATGGCTTCCAGAGTGTTTGATCATATCGCGAAAGCATTTCCCCCTCTCTTCTGCAAGGAAGGGAAGACAGGAAATTTTTTGTGACGATAACAGGTTTGGCGACCGTGATGGGACTTGTCCTTGTCTGACCAAAAGTGTGCTTAACTTAGTTCAATTATCGAAACTGTGTTCACAAAATGTCAGCTTTTACTTTCAATATCATGCGAACCTAGGAGCCTAGATTTTGACCTAGCTGACATTGACTACATATAGACTAGGCATGGTTTGGTAGGACCATATTGAGGAGAAATTTTCATGTTCACATAGACTTAGGTCTAAATACAACTCTCCTCAATTTAGGATTTGAATGCAAACAATGTATGCTTCTTCAAGGATTTTTCAAAATCTATCTCTCTAGGATTTAGAGCCCTCTATTTCTTGCATGTGATCATTTTTTTTCAAACCTCAAATACCTATCATTAACCGGTCTTCACGTTGTTGGGCTCTCTTCCAGAACCCTAGTTTAGGACAGAGCCTCATAACTGGGCCAATTATTTGGGTTAACACCCCCCTACCACGTACCGCGGGCCACAGTCCGAAGTATATCGGTAGGCACTCAAGGATGTTGGAAAACCTTACCTTAGAACCGGAGTCGAAATTATATGCCACGTACCTCGAATTTTGGTTCGGGTATATCGGCATAACTGGATTGGACAAAGATGATCTGAACCTAGAGTTAGGATTAAGGTCCTACAGTTGTTTTCAAAATAATGCATCTAGAGTCAGCCTTTTAGGGAATGCTGAATGTGCATAAATGTTTGTGCAGGATGTGATTGTATGTGTGTTATTTCTTCAATTCTTTATATTTCCCAATGTTTTCCAACTTATTAGGCCTTTTTCAAATATCATTATTTTCCACAAGATATTTTTCTCAAACCTTGGATGATTTTCTCAAGTATCCCTTTTCTTTCAAAACTTCAGGTGGTTTTCCATTCTTCCACTCTACTGGATCTCGAATTTTCAGCTGCATTTTTATATCCTGCCTGCAAAAATTTTCAAAAATTTCCCACATTTTCCTAAGTCTCCTTCTGAGTCTTTCTCTGTTTTCAGTTCGATGGCATCCAGTCAAGTCGATCCTATCTTTCCTGAAGGTCACATCTCCTTCGAGGTGCGACAAGGTCGTCCTGAACATCGAGCCCTTAGCACCGGAACTTTCATTCCCCGGTGGTATTATTCCTGGCTAAAAAGCTTTTCCCGAATGTTCCCAGACCATTTGAGCGAATGCGGATTAGAACTGGCGTCGGCAGTCGGAAAGCAGACCATCAACGACAACTTGATCCACGCAATGGCGGAGCGATGGAATCCTCGGACATGTACATTCTAGTTCCCATGGGGAGAGATGACCGTTTTAATGGATGAATTTTCAGAAATCATGGGATTACCAGAACCAGCTGGTCAGCCAAGCGATCCATTAGAACATCAATTCCTGATCAATGTCAAGGGTTTGGACCCCCGAGATTCATTAGCTCGTATGACAGGCCGCCGATCCTGGCCCCTGATCCAGTTGGAGGGAAATGAATATGTCGACCTGCTCGAGTTGTATCGTCAGTACGGGACCTTCGTTGAAGTCAGTTCGCTATCCAGGACAGCTAAAGAAAGGATTCAGAATGCAATGGTTCTGTGCACTGTAGGACTATCCCTTTTTCCAGATGGACAAAACTACATGGACATCAGAATAATCCAGCTTATGAGAAGATGGGGAAGTCGACAAACCAATCGCCTCTCCATAGCCATGGCAGCACTCGCCTTCCTATATCGTGGTTTGACTCGATTCTCACTTGGAGAATCCATCTTATTAGAAGGATGTATCTACGCACTTCAATCCTGGTTCTTTCAGCATGTTCCAGCCCGAGCAAGCTCTTTCAGATACAACGGTCAAGAACTTCTTCCAGTGGTACAGTACCGGTCTATGATCAACAACATTCAAGAAGATGACATAGTCTGAGACTATTTTGATCGGCAACTATCTCCTCCCAGATACACATACGCTTATGACAAGAGGTTCAAGTTACTGGGACCATTCTTCTGCACTTACTACCAACCAGAGAGATGTGTTTGACAGTTCTCCAAGAGACAACAGTACGTTGAAGCCCGATTGTTATCAGGAGTTATGATAGAGTTTGATCTCACTTCCGCACAATGGTCCGGGGCATATCATTCTGCCCGCTACGGCTGGGATTCCTTTGTATCTCTTAAAATCTTTCCTGGTCCTAGAGTGTCTGCTGATTATCGTGAATGGTGGCAAATTGTTTGTCCTCCACCTCTTTGTCAAGATCAATAAAATCATGTTTTCTCATTTCAATAAAATTCTCTCTTTTTCTATTGTGGTTTGACGACCTCGCCTAGGTAACAAGGCACATTTTCGTTGTTTGTTTCTCGTGCTAAAAGAATTGACAACACAATTGTCGTGATTCTCGCGACGACTCAGTCCCTAGTAATGGGATATCTTCTTCAAATTGTCTACCATATTTTCAATAAATATTTCTTCCAAAAGCCAATTCCTTCATAATCTAATCAGGTCTTTGCCCTGCAGAGAGCATCCACAACTACATTAGAGCATCCGCAACATTTGATGGTTTGAACAAGGTCAGGAAAAAGAACCACATCACCTCAGCACTCCTCAGCCTCAGAAGGAGAAATGGATCATCCCGTAAATCAAGATCAACAACAAGAGGATGATGGCATAGATCCGCAAATGTATGCCATGTTCCGGAAAATGATGAACAAAATGATGAGTGAACAGGCTGGGACCACTGCAGAAAAGAATTCATTTCAGAGAAAAGTTCCACGGGCATAAGAGCAAGAAAACTTCCAAGAAGCAGGTTCAGCCAGAAGAAATCTCAGATGAATCAGAATCAACGGAAGACACTGAGGAAGAATATGAGGTGCCTCCGGCATTTCAGAAACGCGGCCGAGAACAAAGGAAAAGCCACAAATCAAAGAATCAGGTCACAGAAGAACCCCTGCAGTCACAATTCAGGGAAATGGCCCAAGTTGTTAAGGATCTCCAAGCCCGCGACAAGGGCAAGAAAGTCTTCACCAGTGAGGACTTCTATGACGGCCTCGAAGGGGATGACGATCTCGAAAACCTTCCTCGAAAATTTATCAAGTTCGATGGTTCTGGCGATCCGAAAGCCCATCTCGCCACTTTCTTCGCAGAGTGCTCAAGATTCAAGAGAGATAACAGAGCACTGTTCCTGTGTTTCCCTCGCAGCTTGGAAGGAGTTGCAGCTAAATGGTATGCTGAGCATATCAATCCCATCGAGCTCAAGGAGTTCGATAAAGTTGTGAATTTATTTATTGAACGCTTTTTGTTCAACACAGAAGCGCTCCCGACATTAAGTCATCTCTGCAGTCTGAGGTAGAATGAGAATGAAAAAGCATGAGATTTCATTCACAGATGGAGGTCAGCCTGCAACAAAATGAGAGATTCCATATCTGAAAGGCATGCTTTGTCATTAATCCTCAATAATTTTTCTCAACCATTAAGAGGATTAATCTCTACTGCACCGTCCAGGACCTTCATTGAATTAACTGAACGAGCAGAATGGCTCGAGCTAAGCGTAGAGAATGGAGTCTATGAAGGCTTCACTTTTTCCAAAAATAACCCCCAAGGTGAGCAGAAGAAGAAAGCTCACTTCACCTTCTCTGCCAACAACAACAACAACAACAGCCGAAATCAGTACAAAGGGTAGAAGAAAGATGACTGCTACGGCGCAGGCAATTCCAACAACAAAGGAGATCAGAAAATGAAACCTGCTCCTCAATACAACAAGCCTTCTCAGCAAGACCAAGGGCTGAAATTGCGTGAAAAAGTTAAACATGAAGGATGGAGTTATGACCGAAAATTTACTCCTCTCGATCAATCACTCGAAGATGTGCTCGAGTATATGCTATCGAAAGAAATGGTCAAGTTGCCTAGATTGGCCGATCCCCCTGTGCCTATGGGGAAATGGAAAGATCAATTCTGCAAGTTCTATAGAACAGTGGGACACAACACTGAGAACTGTTTCGTTCTCAAGAATATTGTGCAGGATCTTATTGACAAGAATTTATTGGTAGGAGAAGAAGAAGAAAAAGAAAAAATGGACATTCTTAAGCAGCCTTTTCCTTCACACACCATGGCAGTGGTGTCCGCACAGCCATTCTTACCGCATGAGCACATCAAGCCGTGTTCTGCACAAGATCTCCAGGTTCAGCACCAGGTGTCAGTACTACGACAAGCAACTCCTGATTCTAAGAAGATGGATCTAATCTCAGCATTGAGCAAGATGAAAGTTTCTGAAGCACCTGTAAAGTCAACCCCCAAGTCAAAGGGACTTCCTGATTTTCTCAATCAAATCATCAAGCCCAAGCCGGAGAATTCAAGTCAGAAGCCTCTGACCGCTCTGTCCAATGTTTCCATTCTTGACTTGGCCAAGAGTTCCTGCAAGCATCAACAAGTACTGGATGATCTGCTCAGAAAGATCAAAGTTAAGCCCAGTACCACTCCTGAAGACATGGCACAAATAGTGAATTCGGCCATAACCAATGCGCCAATCACTTTCTCAGATAAGGACCTTCCAAAGCCTCATTCCTTTCATAATAATCCTCTTTACATCGTCGTTCGAGTAAGGAGAATGACAGTACCTCATGTGCTAGTAGATGGAGGCAGCAGCCTCAATATATGTCCTGAAATGACCGCAAAGGCGTTAGGCATTAAGGAAGAAGAATACATTCCAGACCCTATCACCATCTATGGGTTTGACAACCATGGTCAGACGGCAAAAGGCAAGATATTCCTGGAAGTATTCATTGATTATTCGGTACATTCAGTGCTTTTTCATGTGGTCAATGTGCCACACACCTACAATTTGCTGCTCGGAAGGACATGAATTCATAATGCAAATGCAGTGCCTTCCACTTTGCATCAATGCGTAAAATGGTCCAAAGGTGGAATGATTACCACAGTGCTTGGAGAGGACCCGGAAGAAAGACTCTCACAGCCTATGATCCCTCGACCATCATTCACTGCAGATATTCCTAGCATCAGAGAAAATGAAGAAATCAGTCTCGGAGAAAATCAGGAAATACTTCAGGCAACATCAGAATTATCCCTGCATACTGTAGCCATAACCCGATGGAGAGGTCCCAAGTTCTTCAAGATTGGAGGTCGTGTTAGCTACGACACTGTCAAAGATCATCCATTGTTCCCACAATTCATGAAAGCAAGAAAGAGATTTGATTTACTTCTGAAGCATGGTTATCAACCCTGTAAAGGATTGGGCAAAAATGAAGATGGTCGTGTTGAGCCAATGATCCAAAAGCATCGTTCCCATAGGACAGGATTAGGGTTTTCCGGCGAGAGCTCATCAAAGAAGACTGTTTTTCTTAAAGGGGCACATTAAGAAATCAGTTGTTGCTTTTCCTTTCTATTCCTTTCAAAATAAATGTCTCAATGTCTTTTATCAAGTGAAATCAATAAAATGTCAAGTTTCTTTGTTTATCTGGATGCCATCTATCTTCCTTCTCTATCTCCTCATTTTATAACTGAAATGTCATTTTATGCATAATTCTTTTTAAATGATTGTTTGTCGTATGATGGAAGATTTTTCCTGAATCCAATTTCTTATCCAAAATTTCAGAAATGTCTTCCTAAACAATCAAGAAACTCGTTAACAATCCAAAGGCTTTCCAGAAATCGGCAGCAATTCACCGAGTAAAAGCAAGCACAGGAGATGACAAGATTGCAAAGCAGTTAGATGATTATGCAGAATTTGATCTGTCTCTTCAGGAATTACCAGAGTTCGCCTCAGTTTAGAAGCAAGATGAACCATCTGCTCTAGTACAAGATCCTACTGAAGATGTCAATATCGGCTCAGAGGAAGATCCCAAGATTCTCAAGATCGGTACCAGTCTAAGTCTGGAAGAGAAAGAAAGGCTTACAAATTTTCTCAAGCAACATGAAGAAGTGTTCGCATGGACATATGAAGATATGCCGAGCTTAGATCCCAAATTGGTCGAACACCGACTCATTTTGAAGCTAGATGTAAAGCCAGTTAAGCAAAAGCTGAGAAAAATGGTTCCCAGAATAGAACAACAAGTCAAAGAAGGACTTGAAGATCTGCTCAAAGCAGGATTTATCCGACCTATTGACTATCCAGATTGGTTAGCCAATATCGTCGTTGTCCCAAAGAAAAGTGGCAAAGTCAGGATTTGCATAGACTTCAGAGACCTCAACAAGGCAACTCCAAAGGATGACTATCCACTGCCAAGCATCGATCTTCTGATTGACAGCACAGCAGGACATGCCATGTTCTCCTTCATGGATGGATATTCCGGCTACAACCAGATTAAGTAGGCCGCCCGCGACCAATCTAAAACTTCCTTCACTACGCCTTGGGGTACTTTCTGTTATACAGTTATGCCTTTTGTGCTCAAGAATGCTGGAGCAACATATCAACGGGCAATGGCCATTATCTTTCACGATCAGATGCGCAAAATCATGGATGCGTATGTTGATGATATCCTCGTGAAATCTAAAGAGGGAGAAGATCACCTCGAAGCGCTTGATCAAGTCTTTAAGAGACTCATTCTTTATAAGTTAAGGCTTAACCCGCAAAAATGTGTCTTTGGAGTCGAATCAGGCAAACTGTTGGGATTTCTAGTCAGCAAAAAGGGAATTGAAGTTGACCCAGCCAAAGCAAAGGCTATCATTGATATGCCATCCCCAAAAAATCTCAAAGAGTTGCGTAGCCTTCAGGGACGCATGCAATCAATCCGGCGATTTATTTCCAACTTGGCGATGAGATGTGAGCCCTTCAACCACTTACTCAGAAAAGGAGTAAAGTTTGAATGGGGATCAGAGTGTCAGCAATCGTTCGATCAGATCAAGAAGTACCTTCTCAATCCTCCTATCTTGAAGCCGCCAGAATTGGGAAAACCTCTTTTGTTATACATCTCAGTCAATCAAGTCGCATGCGGCGGATTCTTGGCGCAGTACAAAGAAGGCAGCTTGATAGAGCACGCCATTTATTATGTGAGTAAGACTTTCATAGACTATGAAAAGAAATACTCTCACATAGAGAAGACTTGTCTAGCTCTGGTATGGATGTGTCAGAAGCTAAGACACTACCTGTTGGCATCTGAAGTCAAAATTTTGTCTAAACTCAATCCTCTCAAGTATATCTTAGAGCAACCTTTTCTCAGCGGACGAGTCGCAAAATGGCAAGTCTTATTGATGTAGTATGACTTAGAATATGTCTCGCAGTAATCAATCAAAGGCCAAGCAATTGCAGATCAATTGGCAGATTTTCCTCTAGCAGAAGAGGTGAAAGCCGAAGATGACTTCCCTGATGAGCAAATTTGCAATATCCAGCAATCTCCAGTCTGGAATTTATTTTTCGATGGTTCTAAGAATATGGCCGGAATAGGCATCGGAATTCTATTAATCACTCTAGAGAAGAAGATGATTCCCTTCTCTCTTAAGCTCGATTTTCAATGCACCCATAACATGGCAGAGTATGAAGCCCTGATTCAAGGTTTAAAAATTCTACTAGAATTCAATGTTAAGAGAGTGCACACTTACGGCGACTCATTACTCGTTGTCAATCAAGTCCGAGTCGAATGGCAAGTGAAAGATCAGAAGTTATTCCCCTATCAGAAAATTGTTTCAGCTCTTGTCAGCAAGTTGAAGAATTTCAGCTCTTCCATATCAAGAGAGATTTTAATCAAGTGGCCGATAGCCTAGCCAGTTTAGGCTCCATTATGGCATTCAGAAATGGAGAATCTTGCCGCTCTTTTGAAATTGGCAGACTTGACCAACCTGCTTTCCTTCCAGCGGAACAAGTAAATCAGACTGAGCAAAGGAAGAAGCCTTGGTAATACAATATCAAAACTTTCATAGAAACTGGCGAATTTCCTCCAGAACTCTCAAAGAAAGAGCAGCGAGCAATCCAGTGTATGTCCACTCGATATTTCATTTTGGCCAATGTCCTCTATCGCCGTGGATTCAGTTCAGAGTATTCCAGATGTTTAGATGAAGACGAAGCCAAAGAGGTTGTGCGAGAAGCACACGAAGGCATCTGTGGTGGTCACGTTGGCTACCAAACCCTTGTCAAGCAGATCATCAGAGCAGGTTACTGCTGGAAAACTATGCAACACGATTGTTATCATTATGTGAAGAAGTGTGTGCAATGCCAAATACATGCACCTTCTATTCATGCTCCTGCAACATATCTGCAATCTGTTGTCTCTCCATGGCCGTTCTCTATGTGGGCCTTCGATGTCGTAGGTCCTATCACTCCTTCAGCTTCAAATGGCCATAAATACTTCCTTGCCGCAACAGAATATTTCACCAAGTGGGTAGAAGCTATCACTCTTCGCACAGTAGAAGGCCGACACGTGGTCTCTTTTATTCACAAGAGCATCCTTTGCCGTTTCGGCATCCCGCATGACATTGTATCAGATAATGGCAGTCATTTCAAGAATGAAAGAATGAAGACATTCTGCTCAAAGTTTAAGATTTATCATCATTTCTCTGCCCCATATTATCCTCAATGAAATGGTCAGGCAGAGGCCACCAACAAAATCCTAATTCGTATCTTAGAGCGAACTGTGGAAACAGGTCGTGATTGGCATGAGAAAATCCACGATGCACTATGGGCCTACCGAACCACTATTCGCACTCCAACGAATGCTACTCCATCAGAACTGGTCTACAGAACAGAAGTAGTATTGTCGCTACATGTTCAGAAGCCCGCTTTGAAATTTGCTTCACTTCTGCAATTACTTCTTGATCAATAGCAGCAGTAGCGACTGGTACAGTTAGACTTACTCGACGAGAGAAAGCTAAAAGCAGCAGAACATGCTCAATCCTATCGCCAGAGAGTAGCCAGGCAATACGCAAAGTCAGTCATCGAAAGAAGATTCAAAGTCAATGAGTTAGTGCTTCGATCCACAGCTTATCTTAAGCATCGTCCAGGCGGCAAATGGTCGCCAAATTGGGAAGGACCCTATGTTATCAAAGAAGCATTACCCCGCAACTCATATCGGCTCATCAACGCCGATGGGGTAGAATTGCCAGATCCCATTAATGCTCGACACTTGAAAAAGTTCTACACTTGAAACATTTAGTCTCCTCTTGTAATCTTCCTGTTTCCTTCAAATAATGATTCAACTTTCTTCCCCAGTTACACTGGGGCATTTTTAAAATTTTGTTCTGTATGCAGGCAGGATAAACAAATTCCTCATTTCACGCACTTGTGCATTCATGTGCATCAATTCATATTCATTTGCATTCAACTGCATTAACAACAATCCAGTCAGTATTGGGATTTCAACAAACCGTCCCATAATGATTCAAAATTGGAAAGTAATCACCAATACTGAACCAAAACCCAGTGCTCGAACTGGTATTATTTCAAAATCCCATGTTTAAACTGGTACATTTTCAAAATCCCAATTTTTCGAAAAACCGAGTTCCGACTCGGGTTTTTATTCAAATCATTTTCTTCTGTTGATCCGGGTTCCGACTCGAGATCTCTTCATTCGAGCTCTGATTTGAGCTCTTCATTTCCCTCTGTTGATCCGAGTTCTGACTCGTGATCTCCTTATCTTGTTTGAGCTCTGACTCGAGCTCTTCATTTTCCTTTGTTGATTCGAGTTCCAATTCATGATCTCATTATTTTATTCAAGTCCTGACTCGAGCTCTTCATTTTCTTTGTTGATTCGAGTTCTGACTCGAGATCTCTTTGTCTTATCCAAGCTCTAATTCAAGCACTTCATTTTCTTTTGTTGATCCGGGTTCCGACCCGAGATCTCTTTATTTACTCGAGTCCTGACTCGAGCTCTTCATTTTCTTTTGTTGATCCGGGTTCCGACTCGTGATCTCTATATTTTATTCGAGCTTTGACTCGAACTCATCATTCTCCTTTGATCAATCCAAGTCATTTCAACCATCACGGTCTGTCAATTGCTCAAATTTGATATTTTGCCCACTAATTTCCAATTTCAATCTTTGGATCATGCAATTCTCCAATTTCGACCCCTGGGTCACCCAATTTCCAATTTCAAATCTCAATTCCAAATTCTCAATTTTGACCTCCAAGTCATTTAATTTCTAATTTTCGACCTTCGGGTCACTCAATTCTCAATTCCGACCTTCGGGTCACACAATTTCGACCTTTTGGTCTATCAATTCCCAATGTCGACCGTTAGGTCATTCAATTATCCAATTTCGACCTCCGGGTCATCCAATTTCCAAACAATCAATTTTCCAATTTCCAATTTCGACCTTTGCGTCAATCAATTTCAATATCCAATTTCAATCATTTTCTCTTGCGAGAGACCCATTTAGGGAGAGTTCGAGGGAGCTCGTTCTTTTCGCATGCTATCCAATTTGTTCACTTAGCCCCTTTTCAGGGAGAGTTTTGAAGGGACTCGTGTCTTCGTGAACCGTTTGCAAAACAATTCCCAATTTCACCCAAGGAACCCTTTTAAAGGGAGAGGCTCGACGGAGACTCGCTTTTCTTGTAACCTCCCAATTTCATACTAGGCCATTTCTGTCATGAAGGACCCTCTTGTGAGGGAGAGTGTGATGGAATCGTTCCTTTCATGACTCAAATTTTTTGACCTCACTATTATCGGCCCCTTTCCATAAGAGAAGCCTAATATTAGGGAGCTTTGACGAAAGCTTAATTTCTCTTCGAAAGTTGGTTTTGCAAACACCTCCTCTTTAGGGAAGAGAGGAGTATTTCCCATTCAGGTAAGGGCTAAGCCTGAGTCTCTCTTTTTGGGGAAAAGAGAGAAGAATTTTCGTCACGGATGTGTTGAGCCGGATTTCAAATACTCACTTTCACCAAGGATTCAAGAAAATTTTGTCAATTTGTCACATCAATTATTTGTTGATTTCAGAATCTTTACAGCACAAATCTTTGTCTCAGTCTACCTTCAACATTACTCCCAAGAGAGTGAAGCTTTTGTAAGAAGAGATTCAAATTTCAAATTCTTTATATTGGCCAACCAAAAGGATGAAGGATAAATCTTCGATATGGCCAGAAAAGAAGATTCAATGTTATTGAAAAGCCATAGATGACTGATATTGATCGCGGTTATGGCACATTTTAAAGACCATGCTTGTAAAAATGAGGCAGTGGAAATATTCTGAGCGCTGGGAAAAAAGAGAATTCATCCAAGCCCTGTCTCCTTAAAATCACCTAAGCTGCAATTAAATATCCACAAAAGAGATCTCTCAATTGTCGTCAAGATGAAGGCGAATTAAGCAAGTAGACCTCCGGGGCCAAAGAAGATTCGAAACATCTCCAAGTTGACGGAGTTTGTGACGGATCCTTCCAGGGAAAGTCCAAAGCACTGTCGAGATGAAGGCAGATGCGATGAACCTCTCGACAATCCCTAAAAGATATTTAATTTCAGCTATCATCCAAGGATCTCCCAACCCATGAGCCAATATTGTCAAAGAAGGATCGAAACATCTCCAAGTTGAAGGAGTTTGTGATGCACCCTTCCCAAAAGAGAGTAAGAGAGGAAAAAGAAAGAGAGAAAAAGTCAGAACATCTCCAAAATGAAGGAGACTGTAGCAAAAACCCAAAAGAGCCAAGAGAGTGCATCAAGATTATCATGAGACAAGCTCCCAGGATATCAAACTGCCAAATTTATCAAGAATCCTCTTTAAATTTGTGAAATTCTATTATCAATATTCTTTCATCAACTGCTTTCATAATATCAAATTCTCTTTCCTGTTCATATCAAGGAAATTGATAGCTTCCTTGAAGAAGGTCAATTGCAAGCAATTTGGATTTCAAGTCTCGATTCTACGAAGTGAACCTTGTTTGGAGGTAATGCTTTGGGTAGAAAATAAGGAATATCTTTGCAACAATGTGCAACATTTTCAAAAACTTTGAATCAACAACAAAATTCTCAATATTTTGACAATATTTTCTAGCGATCCTGTCGTGAAGTGAGAGCTTGATATCCGTCTTTGATACATCCTGACACCAATTTTAAATCCCTCCTAAGGACTTGATTCCTTCCCTTCTTTGAGGGCATGAACTCTCAGATTTGCACACTTCCCTCTGTCCCCACTGTCCAACCATAGACAGTCCATTTCGGTTCAAGGTCGAACCACCAATCATTTTCTAGCAAAAGGCAATTTCAAAAGCTATTTAGTCTCAGCAATGAGACGCCCAAAATCAATCCCTTTTCAAGCTTTAGGGACCCCATTTTCTTTCCTTTTGCAAAATCCCTGTCGGATTCATTGTGCAAAATCCGAAGGTTCCATCATACCAACTCTTTTTCCGCCCGATCAGGATAAGGGTGCAAACCTGAATCTCATTTCTATGAGATTTTTCAATCCCCAATCAGGTTAAGGGTCAAAACCTGAGCTTCGTTCCATACGAAGCATTTTCTGTCCCATCCAGATTAAGGGCATAAAAACCTGAATTTCACTCTCACATAGTGAGTCCTTTCTCTTCATTCTTTGCTTCATATCTACCATCTTCCTCGGGCTAATTTCTTCATACCCAGTCAGATCCTTCTAACTGGGGCATTTTTTTTATAGCCCAAATTTGGTGTGTTTTTCTTTGCCACTAAGCTCGACCATAAGCTGGCTTAGTAGCAAAGAGGGGCATTTGTAAACACCCCAAATTTTCACTCACTTTCTTGACATCGCCCTCAATCGGCACATTTCAGTTCTCTGGAATCAATGAAGGGCAAAATGGTCATTTTCCAAGATTGAACCTTGCAGAAAGTCCTAAATTTCCTTCTTGAGCCTCAAAATTTCTATATTTAGGTTCAAAGACATCTTCAAATGGCAAAATTTCAAAATCCTTCTTCTGAACAAAAAGCTAAAATTTCCAAATCCGAGCTCAGAGTGACATTTCATAAAACATGTCTTTGCATAGCATTGCATCATTTCACTGCATAGCATGTCAGTTTGAGATCCAGAACTCCTGATTTTCAAAATTGTCAATCCAGATTTGATTTTTAAACTTTTCAAAATTGATTTTTAAAACCCTGGGTATTCAAAATTACCAAATTTTTCCATTTTACCCCCAAGACTTTGAATTACAAAAATCTTCTCAAGAAAAACAATCTGGATATTTGGATATTGATTTTAAAGATTTTATCTCAAAACTTTTTGCAAAAAAGATTTTAAATCTCTTTACAAAATTTTTACATTTACTTTATCCATATTTTGCTCTGAAAAAACCAATTTTTCCAAATTCTTGAAAACAAATAATGTTTTATTTCGTATCTTCAAATAAATGGAGCGGGACCCGCCTTTGAACTAGCATCATACTCAGACTCCCAGGTAAATTTCTTATTCTCAAGCGGGACCCACCCGGAGATCAAACCCATTTGCAAATTCTTCTTAATGTTATTTTTTTTTTATTATTATTTATTCTTTTAGTTAGTGGGCCCACACACAAGTGGCACCCTAATTGAAAATAAAAGATTTGCAAAACAAAATAAAACTTTATTTTAAAAAAGAATTTAAAAAAAAAAAATTGGCTGTGGTGGCATCTCCCATTTAATTTTATTCTTTTTATTTTTTTTATTTACTATTCATTTTTTTTAAAAAGAAACAGCCCCAAAACGGCGCCACAGCTGAACTTTCCTTAAAAAAAGTTCATTTTACCTAAAACCTTAGGTAAATGAACTAAAAACTTTTGAAAATGATAAAATCGTCCTCTTTTAAACAACAAATCTTTCAATGAGGCATCGGTTTCACATTGCCAAAATTTTCAAAAAAAAGAGAGAATGTGTAACGGAAACTGGAGGAAAAGAAGCTGCGTTTTTTTTTTTTTTTTGGAAAGAGGCTGAAGGTCTTTAAAAGACCCAGCCATTTGATTGAGAAGGGGAAGAAAAATTTGATTTTTTTTTGGTCTTTTGGATTTTCGCAGGAGGTTCTTCTCAGCAGCGTGAAGGAGTACTTCACCTCTTTCAACCCATGCGCAGGGTACCTCCAACCACGGCCTCTCATCAGTTTCAGCACATCGGCTAAAACTCTAAAGGGGCTGTCTCCCACCATTTCTTTCAGCCCATCTCGCACAGCAGTTGGGGATCCAACGGATCCCTCTTTTCCTTCAGCCCTCAGTAGAAGCCACCACACGGTTGCTGCCTCTTCTTCAATCCCTCAGCAGAAGACCACCAGCCTTGCTGTCTACAGCAGAAGGAAGTCTAACGGTGCCATCCAAATCTTGAATCTTTAAAAAAAAAAGTGATCTCTGAAAAGCCTCCCAGTTGTAAAACCAAAAGAGAAATCGGTTTTTCTGGTTCAAGGTAAGCCATACCTTGTTTAATCTGTGTTATTTCCCCTTTTCCCATTTCGTTTTTTTTTTTGTGTGTGTTTTCACATTTTCCTTTTCCCATGCCCTGTTTAGCCAAAACACAGCTTTGTGCAATCTTGAATTACCCATAGCAGCATCAATGTCTGAAATAATTTCCTGAATTTGCTATGTTCTATCCATCGAACTCATGCTTTATTATGCATGTTATCTCGTTTCTAATAGATCTGATCTCTCTCTCTATTTTCACTACACATTTCTTATGGTTTGGATGACATTTCTGGTAGAACCTGAATCTGCAACATTGAGGTGGTCTATGCTGCAGTCATATTGTGTTCAAATTTGATTTGTTGAAGGTTTGGATGTTATCATCCAAAATCTATTTTGCACATTTTTTTTTTGTTTTTGTTTCTTTTTCCAGTCACTTGTTATGCAGTATGGACTTAACCCTTTCATTAAGTTTTAAGTGCTGGATGGCCAACGTTGGAATCAGTCCTAGGCCCTATCCTGGTCCAGGTCCATCAATTCTGTGTGATGCTGGACATTAGATCTTCTAAGACTGGTCTCTAACGTCAAATTGTGGATGTTGAAGGTCTTGCGTTTTGCTGTAAAAGAATCCTAATGGATATAGCCTTTCCCAATCAGATTGGGAGCATGTGCTGGATACGAATGTTATAAAGATATGAAGACCAGCAATGCTTGTAAAATATGGCATGTCAAATCCATATTGGTGTAGCTAATAACATTTTGTATCTTAGTGTTAATTTTTTTCTTTTTTTTTGCAGTCTCACATTCACAAACAATACTTAGCTTAATGCAGGAACTTATGATGTAGTTAAGGTTCCATCTCCTGGGCTTAGCACCATTGCTCAAGACTTTCCATTAGGTAGTACATTTGTCATCAGATGGTGATAGCTGGACGTCTGTTGAGATTCCTGTTAGAATTGGCAGCAACCACAGGCTTTCATATGTCAACAAACTACTGCCTCAAATGCAACCTATATCCTGCCAAGTGCATCAATTGGCCTTAACATGGCTGAAGCAGTAACTCAAGCCCTGTGCATGCTCTTACCATTCCACAGTTGCCAATTAAAACTCAAAAATCACACTACTATATTATAATGACCTTTTGCTATAGCCAATTTTATTCATATAAGTATTAGTTGAAATATATATTGTCAAGGCTATGTATTCCCAGCATAAAAATTTCTGTAGGTAGAACATCTCAATTTTTTATAGTCCAACCCTACTAACCTATTCCATAGCATCTTCACATCTCTCCATTAAGCTTTTCACAGCCTTATCACAATTTTCTTGAAAACAGCCCATTGTTCCCATAGTGGATTTCCTGCACATCACGTATGTGTTGTATTTACCATTTTCTGCAGGTGTGCAGTCTTGATAATCGGTCATGTTCACGGATGGATATTTTTATATTCAATCATGATCTATAAACCATCTTTTGTATGCTTTGTTATTGATATATAGGGAAGCTCCATACCCAGTTTTATCGAAAATTACCTTGTAATTTGGGAAATACGGCTGTGTGAAATCCCCTACAGAAACAGTATATACCTGTATTTTCTAATTTTACCCATTATATGTAATTTCCATTAGTATATATATATTTCTTTTTATATGTATATGTTTCTCATTATATTTACATGTATATATCTACATATATGTATATATATATTGTATATCTACCTATATGTATACATATATATGTATATATATATATATAGATATATGTTATGAAGATACATATATAAATATATGCCTATACTTATATATATATCCATATATCCTTTCATGTGTATTTACCTCCATATATGAGCATTCATATAACTATGTTCTCATACAAATACACCTCCATTGTTACATATCATTTAGCACCAATTTAGCAATTTTGATATATATACACATCTCTTCTTTGTATATATTATATATATATGTACACTTCCTTGGTTATCTTGTACTAGTATTCATTTTGCAGGAAAATCTAGAAGATGCTGATTCCTTGGCTCTATTTAATTTTTTTTTTTTTTTTTACTTTATGTTATGCAATGTAACAATCCAATGTAAACCTTGGAATAAGATTTACTTTTACTGCTTAGATTAGGCCGTATCTCATATAGTTTGATTTCAGTAATATCCTGATTATATGATGCATACATCTCAATCTTTCAAAATTCACCGTGGATGAACACGAATGGCACGTGCACCGACTCTTAGAGAGTTGATGAACTCGGTGGAGTCCATATTGACGGCTCTAGTCGGAATATGGAAGAGACCCAGATCCATCATCTTTCTACCAGTCACATTGAGCCTACACTCTTAGGCTATCTTGAAAATGCACCTCATATTTCCAATGTTTTCAAAATATTGTGAATTAACTCAAATAAACCCTGAATATATTTATGGCCATAGTCAGAATATGTGAAGGATTTACTTTGGCTTAATCCACATTTTTCCAACAATTTTTTTTTCAGAAAGCTTTTCAAACTGCATTCATTCATTCAAATCATCTGCATCATCTGTTTTCTCATGATTTTCTCAAGAAATTTTCACTTCATGGAATCGATTTCTCAAGAAACTATGATGATATTCGGAGTTGGATTTCCCAAATCAAAGTTTTCCCATGATTTTCCTTAAAAAGTTATTTTCTTAAGATCCATTTTCAAAAGGAATTTTCATCTTTCTCAAGAATAAAAAGTTGATTTTCAGATATTTCAAAGATAAAATTCTCAGGATTTCAATTTCTTAAGTTCTAAATTTCCTTCCCCAATGAATTTTCCTATAAATTTTCTATCCTTTTCTTAAGAAAATTCTCAAAGTCCGAGTTTTCCCAACAAGTGCTTTCCTTTTCAAATGTTCATCTTTTCTCAAAAAATTCCTTCCATTTTTCCCGAGATTCTCATTTCTTCATAGTTTTCCAAGTCTTCTAAACTTTCTCAAAATTTTCCTGAGATTCTCATTTCTTCATGGTTTTCTAAGTCTTTCTAAACTGTCTCAAACTTTTCCCGAGATTATCATTTCTTTGTAGTTTTTCAAGTCTTTATAACTTTCTCAAAATTTTCCCGAGAGTGTCATTTCTTCATAGTTTTTACAAAGACTTTATAAACTTTCTCAAGATTTTCTCAAGATTTTCCAACTCTTTGTAAATTTTCTCCAGATTTCAAACCTTCTTCGTCTGAGTTTTTCTGAGAGATTAATTTCCATCTTTTTCTGAGAACTGCTTTTCAACTTCAAATGTTTTCTAATCATACATCATATTTTCCAATTTACATTTTCCAAAGATCTCATAGCACATGTCTGAATTCTCTGTGCATTTAGGATAGAACACAATTTCGATAATTTCACTAAGTCAAGCATAATTTTGGTCCTTGGTTCGATTACCCCTGTTAAAGGCGACAGGAACGGTCGAACCTCGTACCGACAGGTCAAGCCCCATCCCATAGATTTTCCCGCAATTTTAAAAAACGGAGGCGAGTATTTCAAAACAATTTCCAAAATCCGGTCAAGTTTGAATCGCGAAAACATTTCCCTCTCTCTTCTCCAAGGAAGGGAAGACGGGAAAATTTTTGCGACGATAACAATGTTATAGTGGAAGGCTCAAGTGGTTTGCTTGGGGACTGGATGTAGGTCAGGGTTTTGACCGAACGAGTATAAATTCTATGTTTATGTGTTGCGCCTTTATTGCTTTATATTTTTAATTTATCGATCTATATACAATTTCACTATTCACCCCCCTCTAGTGGAATTTCATTTGGTATCAGAGCAGATTTGCTGGTTTCGACATAACAAGTCTTCCAGCACAAATGGCATCTACCTCTTATGCTCGTGATATTGAAGGTCAACACGCATCTCGTCCTCCTTTCTTCAACGGCTCCAACTATGGATACTGGAAGTGCAGAATGACTATATTTCTCAAATCCAAAGATTTTGCTGTATGGAAAATTGTTGAGCATCCATACACATCTCCATCTGCAGACTATAACTTATGGTCTGATGAAGAAAAGAAAATGGCAAACCTAAATGCAAAGGCTATGAATGCCTTATATTGTGCCATTGATCAGAATGAATTCAATAAAATATCTATATGTGAATCTGCATATGATATTTGGCATTCTTTGGAGGTTATTCACGAAGGAACAAACAAAGTGAAAGAAGCCAAAATCTCATCTGTTGTCAGAAAATATGAGTTGTTCAAAATGAACAAAGATGAACCCATCACAGAGATGTTCACCAGATTCACCAATATCACCAACGATCTGAAATCTCTGGGTGTAACCCACTCTCAGACAAAAAAGGTGAAGAAAATCTTGAGATCTCTCACAACTGATTGGGAGAAAAAGACTACTGCTATTAAAGAAGCTCAAGATTTGTCCAAGCTTACCCTGAATGATTTAATAGGCAATCTTATGGCCTATAAGTCCACATGAAGGAAAGAAGGGAAGAAGAACAACCTTTAAAGAAAACTCTAGCCTTCCCAGCCCTATCTGAGGATGAGGACTCAGAAAAAGAAACTGAGATTGTGCTACTCACCAGAAAATTCCAGCGATTTATGAGAAGGAACCGGCTTCCAAATAAGCACAAAGAAAGAAAAGACCCAAAGGAAGATTCTATATGCTACCAGTGTAATAAGCCAGGTCACTTAAGACGTGACTGTCCTCTTCTCAAAAGAAAATCCAAGACTGAGGAACCAAAGAAAAGGTTCTTCAAGAAAAAGGCTTTGCATGCTCAATGGGATGATTCAGAACCATCCACAAGTGAAGAGTCAAATGATGATGAAGCAGAAACCGCCAACATGTGCTTCATGGCAGAAAGCTCTGTAAGTGAATCCCTTGATTTCTCCTTTGAAGAACTTCAAAATGCTTTTCAGGAACTTTTTGAAGAATCAAGGAAAACGATTCTCAAAAACAGACATTTGAAATCTGAGAATCTAGAGCTCATTAAGAAAAATGAAAAACTCAGTATTGAAAATTCTGAGTTACAAAAGAAAAATCTTCTTATAACTTCTGAAATCTCTTCTACTAGCTCCAAGACTAAAAATCTGCAAGTAGAAATTTCAGAATTAAAAAGTAAAACTGAGAACCTTATGAAAACGGTTTTCAAGTTTACTAAAGGAAAAGAGAACTTGGATAAACTCCTATCCTCTCAAAAAATCTCTTTCTACAAGAATGGTATTGGCTACTCTCATTTCAACAAGCCTTCTTGTATGAATCAAAAGACCACTTTTGTGAAAGGTTCTTCTGAACCTAAAAAGGAGTATTATAATTTTAACTTCTTGAACTCCTCTAAAGCCGTAGACAAACCCAAATCTAAATGGATATGGGTTCCAAAGTCTAACAAAAAGGGACCCGACTGGGTACCAAAAAGAAGTTTTACTTAATGTTTTGCAGGCTCCAAACAAGAAAAACAGATGGATACTAGACAATGGATGTTCAAAACACATGACTGGACATCCAGACCTTTTTGTTGTTCTTCATCATAAAGAAGGAGGAACTATCACCTTTGGAGATAACAACAAAGGTTTGATAATTGGTATTGGTAATATTGGCAATATAGATAAACCTCTTATCAAAGACGTTCTCCTAGTTAAAGGCTTAAAACATAACCTTCTAAGTATTAGTCAAATGTGTGACACAGGTTATAATGTTAGCTTTAATCATGATGCTTGTCTTATAGCAGACACCAACGAGAATATCATCTTAAAAGGTATAAGAAGAAATAATATATATGAACTATACCTAGAAAACATCACTGAACATTGCCTTATAGCTAATAATGACACTCAACATTTATGGCACATGAGAATGGGTCATGTCAACTCCAAATACATGTCTAAATTTGCTAAAGATAAGTTAGTACGTGGGTTACCCAAAATATCTTTTTAAAAGGATTATTTTTGTGATGCATGTCAATTAGGAAAACTGTTTAAATCTTCTTTCAAATCAAAAAATATCATTTCAAGTAAAAGACCTTTAGAGCTTCTCCACCTGGATCTTTTTGGTCCTTCTAGAGTAGCTAGTCTGAATCATAATAAATATGCTTTTGTCATTGTAGATGATTACTCACGATTTACTTGGGTAATATTTTTTAAAAACAAAAGTGATACGTTTTGTCAATTTGAAATTTTATGTAAAAAATTACAAAATGAAAAATCTTGTTCTATTGTTAAAATCCGTAGTGACCATGGAGGAGAATTTGAAAATGAACTCTTTGTAAATTTTTGTAACTTGCATGGTATTTCTCATAACTTTGCCTTTCCTAGAGCTGCACCTCAAAATGGTGTAGTAGAAAGAAAGAACAGAACCCTTCAGGAATCTACTAGAACTATGATCCAACACAATAATCTTGCTAAATCTTTTTGGGCAGAAGTTGTTAATACTGCATGCTATATAACAAATAGAGTTCTCATTAGACCCTTATTAAATAAAACTCCCTATGAATTATTCTATGACAGGACTCCAAGAATAGACTATTTTAAAGTCTTTGGATGTAAATGCTTTATCCTAAACACAAAAGATAGCCTAGATAAATTTGATGCTAAATCTATTGAAGGCATATTTTTAGGATATTCAAGTCATAGTAAAGCATACAGAGTTTTCAATAAGTGTTCTAATACTATTGAAGAATCTATGTATGTTAGTTTCTGTGAATCTATTGATCAATCTGTTCATAAGCAAACTAACGATGATGATGTTGATAGTACAGATTTATTTTTAGATAACACAGCTAAGTCTAATGAAGATGATCATCAAAGAACATTTGCCGAAATCAGAGATCATCCTCAAAGCAGATTTTGGGAGATCTAACAAAGGGGGTTCAAACTAGAGCTCAGCTAGAACGGATTGCAAACATGGCATTCATTTCTCAACTTGAACCGAAGAAGATTGATGAAGCCATCATCGATGAGTTCTGGATGCTAGCCATGACTGAAGAACTGAATCAATTCCAAAGAAATGATGTTTGGGATCTTGTACCAAGACCAAAGGATCATCAGATCATTGGGACAAGATGGATCTTCATAAACAAGCTAGATGAAACAGGTAATGTTATAAGAAACAAGGCAAGACTAGTAGCTCAAGGATATAACCAGGTGGAAGGTATTGATTTTGATGAAACATTTGCTCCTGTTGATAGACTTGAATCTATTATGATGTTTTTAGCTTATGCAAGCTATATGGATTTTAAACTATATCAAATGGATGTTAAAAGTGTTTTTTTAAATGGTTTTATAAATGAAGAAGTTTATGTAAAACAACCTTCAGGATTTGAAAATGAACAATATCCAGATCATGTCTTCAAACTAAAACGTGCTTTATATGGTTTAAAACAAGCACCTCGTGCTTGGTATGACAGACTCAAAACCTTTTTAGTAAAAACTGGTTTTTCTATAGGCAAAGCAGACTCTACTTTATTTATAAAAATAGTGAATAATCATACCCTAATTGTTCAAATATATGTGGACGATATCATCTTTGGATCTACTAACAACACTCTCTGTGAAGAATTTTCTAAGTCCATGCAGAAAGAATTTGAAATGAGTATGATGGGAGAACTCACCTACTTTCTTGGACTGCATATTATGCAAACCAAGGATGGAGTTTTCATCAATCAATCTAAATATGCTCGTGAACTTCTGAAGAGGTTCAACATGAACTCAACTGCTTCAAAATCTACTCCTATGAGCACAACCACTGTTTTGGACAAAGATGAAGATGGTAAGTCTGTTGATACAAAGGTATACCGAGGTATGATAGGATCACTTTTGTATTTAACTGCTAGCCGTCCAGATATTATGTTCAGTGTTTGCTTGTGTGCTAGATTTCAGTCAAATCCAAAAGAATCACATCTTAAAGCTGTAAAAAGAATAATGAGATATTTAAAAGACAGTTGATTTTGGATTATTCTATTCAAAATCCTCTACATTTGATCTAATCTCATACAGCGATGCTGACTTTTCTGGAAGTAAATCTGACAGAAAAAGCACAAGTGGAACATGTCAAATGCTAGGGCACTCACTAGTTTCATGGTTCAATAAGAAACAAAACTGTGTATCCTTATCAACTACTGAAGCTGAATACATTGCTGCTAGCCTAGCTTGTACACAAGTTATCTGGATGAAACAAACTTTGAAAGATTTTGGTTTAAATTTTGAAAATACAACTATTTTCTGTGATAATACTAGTGCTATAAACCTATCTAAAAATCCTATTTTACACTCACGAACTAAGCACATTCAAATAAGACACCACTTCTTAAGAGAACAAGTCTTAAACAACATAATCAAACTCGAATTCATACCCACTAATCAACAGTTAGCAGACATCTTTACTAAACCATTAAAACATGAAGACTTTACACGAATTCGAAGAGATTTAGGAATATGCAAACTAAGTGACTTATAATTAATCTCACATACTAAGACTAAAACATCTTATGAGTTCTATTAAAATTTTATTTTATTCGGTTTCATTCTTATCGATTTCTCATATTTATGTTTTTAAAAGGTCAAACTATGTCTCTATATTCACGTATACTCTAAATACTTATAAAAACTCATTCATCATGACACATTCTTTATGTCTTTCAACTTGTCATCTTTCAAGTACACATCTATAATGACTCCTTGTCCTATTACCTTTCACTCATATCCATAAGAACTAATTATATTAAGTAAAAGCTATCATGACTTTGTTCACATCACTCATCTCATAACACCTCTTATCACTTTTTGTCTTCTAGTAAAAACCTCTCTTACGATAAGCTAGCCTATCTTCAAACATGATATTATATTCCTCACTTATTCTATTTTTCATATTCATGCAATATACTCTCTTTCATGAACTTTCCTCAAAAAATACACTTCACTAAAATCCTCATACCTTTTATATCAAATTCGAGTGATTATCCTTCCTATTTGTTTTACCACCTTTTAAGTTGTTATATTTCACGTAAATTTTTTTACTATATCATCTATTATATCATTGCTTAAGAACAATCAACTATCATCCTTTCACTTTTCACACCCTTTATAATAAAAAAATTATTATAAAATCTCCTTTTTGACAACTTACACTTTTCTTCCCTCTCTCTCTAGTTCATACGAAGTGACTCTCCATCCGTGACCATGACCTCCTCATATATTTTATATCTCTCTCCAATCGAGATTCTTTAAAACCATGTCCTTTAGAAAAACTTCATTTCACATCTAACTCTACTTTATGTCATACATCTCATGTCTAACATCAAGTGATTAATGTCCTTTATAACTATTCACACTCCTTCCACGCATACCAAAAATATAATCTTCTTAAATAAGAAATTATTGCATCCCCTCATATATTCCTGTTTGTCCTATTCCAAACTCCTTCTTCATGTATTTGGAATGCCTTCACATAAAATAAATTTTTGAAAAGTTGTTTGTTTTATTAGGCCATTATTCACTCTATAACTTTTCTTACATGATCTTCACGAAATCTTTAAAATCCTTGAATCATTCACTCTCTTGAGTTTATTAAGATACTCCATACTCCATACATGATATATCTCAAACTTCGACAAACACTCCCATAGTAAATCTTTCTCTATATAGAAAATTTTTAAAACTATGTCCTTCTAAACATACAATACACTATCTTCCAACAACTGATTTGATTTGTCATTCACAAGCCTCTTTATTTCCAACTCACGCATTTCCTCTTTCAGCTAAAATCTAAAAATCCTTCACTTCCAATGTCATTCATTTCTTATCACCATTACTTTTCTCCTTCTATTTAATAGATTGATTCATCTCTCATTCCCCACAAATATCTCTATTCTCTTACAAACTCCTACCCCTTCCAAGCTCTTCTCTCTTTCTTTTTCTAAGCTCTTGCCATGGCCTCCTCCTCAACCAATTTGATCACTGCCGCTGATCTCAGGTTTCCTGACCTATTTCACTTTTACAACTCTCTTTCCTCACGTCCAATTCATGAAGGTGAATTGGTTCACTACAAAGACTTCGCCTCTTTTGACCTTGACCAATCTCTTCCCGAACTTAAACACTTACTAGACACTTCATCCCAAGCTTCGTACTATCCCGAACTTGTTCGTCTCTTCTACACAAATCTTTCCACCGATCATAACCGCACTACCATCACCACCAAGGTCCGAGGACGCAAGATGTTCTTTGATGCTTCCTCACTAGGCAAAATTCTCAACCTTCCTTCAAACGACACCAATCTAACAAACATAGTACCACTTGACCACTCGATACTTCAAAAAATTCTTCTCTGTACTCACTTCACACACCTTCCCTAGCACATGAGAAATCTCCAACCCCATGCTCAATTTCTTGCCCATATTCTTCTTCACAATCTCTATCCCAAGCCTCCTCGCAAGGGATTAGTACCCAGAAAAATCTCTCTCCTCCTCTACGCAATCTTCTGCTCTACTCCGATCAACTGGTCCAACATCATCTTCGCCCATTTTATTCGCTATCAAAAATTTCAACCTCTTTTTTTTGGGTGTTTTATAACTCCCATTTTAAAATACTTCAAGGTACCCCTTCAAAATGAAGTTATCCTCTATCCTTCGCAGATCCTCAATGCTACTTCTTTCAATCCAAGGTCCCTGCACACTAATAATACCGGCTCTGATGACGCGGATCCCTCATCCGAATATGATTACCTTTCTGCAATCATGGATGTTCAGACAACTCAGGATCTTCTCCTTCGGAATCAAGCCTCGATGCAGCAGACCCTTCAAACTCTCCAACAGGATCAAGCCGCCCGTACACATCAATCCTCTCCACCTTTGGAGTAAACTTATTTTTTGGACTGTAATAACTTTATTTTTTTTGGTCTGTAATAACTCTACTTACTCTGATCCCTTCCTTTTTGTCCATGACAAAGGGGGAGAAAACCCTGTCTCCATTATTGGAGAAAAATACTCTCTTTAACATTTTTTTCAATAGTTTTATGATATTATTATTTCTATGCATAATGTCTTTTTGACAAGGGGAGCATATTTTGTCATCATCAAAAAGGGGAAGAATGTTGAGAAACTCTGTTTTGATGTCACATAATATGATACACTATCTTATTTGATTTCATATGATATGATAATATGTCTTCTTGAAAAATGTTATATTATGACTAGATATGTTTTGCCATATATCTAACGAGTATTTGATGCAAGGATATCTCACTCAAAAAGGATGGAGACCTCCTGTTCAAGTACAACTATGCTGCAATCATACTCCTTGAAGAAAAAGCTTGTAGAGCCATGCATTTCTAAAGACCATCTAAAGAGATCAGCTACCTCAAGTTGAAGATTTTTTTTCTTCTTTAGAGTCATATGTAACAGAACCTTCAGAAGCATGCATATTGCATACTCATTCATAAAAGCTATTTCATAAAAGTATACAATAGTTTCAAAAAGCTCCTTTTTTGAAAACCAATAATTGTACCTTCTTACAAACCTTCATGGAAAATGTATTTTGACATGATATAATTCATGATTTCAAAAAGCAATAATTGTACCTTCTATCATATACAAGACAACTTGAAAAGTAATGATTTCAAAAGTAGGAAAAAGACAACATGAAATCGGCTACATAAAGAAAAACAAATATAATACTTGTTGAAAAGACTCTAGTTACCTTCTTTAAAGAAATGATTTCAAATATAGGAAAAAGATGAAACATGAAAATCGGCTACAAAAAGAAAAACAAATATAATACTTGTTGAAAAGACTCTAGTTACCTTTTTTAAAGAAATGATTTCAAATGTGTAGGAAAAAGACAAAACATGAAAATCGGCTACACAAAAAAAAACAAATATAATACTTGTTGAAAAGACTTTAGTTACCTTTTTATAAACCCATAGAATGTCGACTTACTTGAAGTCATCATTCTCTTTGTATAGCATTAAATACCTCCTGTAAGAAATCCTTGTTGATATCCTTCTCAAGAATATTGACTTGCTTAAAGTCTCCATTCTCTCTGTAGACATTGAAAAACACATCATAAAGAAAACTCTTGATATGACTATGTACAAATAAATATCTCAAAGCATTTATTGTACTTACATTCATTTAAAGTAAAGAAGTACTTATGTACCATAAATCATTAATTAGGATAAAGACAAAACTACATGACAGCCTACAATCCAACGTTCAATGTACTATTGTAAGAAATAAACTTTTTACATAAAATATATATATATATATATATATTACCTAGAACATTACAACGACTAGTGTACCCTATATTTTACTTTTATGTAAAGAAGACTTTCTCGAATTTCTCTAAAGATGTTTTTTGAAATGACATGACATTTCACATCTCAAAAAGGCTACGATTTCAAAAAGTAACGACTACTTTTTTAAGCTATATAAACACACTCAAATAAACTATTCAAACAACGATGGACATGTGAGCTTACAACGAGAAAAATTCCTATTCAATATATGAAAGAGAGCCTAGAAAAAGAAAGAGAAAAGAAAGAGAAAAAGTCAAGAATAGCTCTTTGACAAAGAGTATCTTCTGAGTGAAAAGAACAGAACATTATGAGAATCCTTCATTCGTGCATTCATATCATTCTGAAGGTTCTATAGGAAGTATTGTAACTTTCTGTTATTCACTGTATTCCTTCTTTGTTGAAAGAAGTAGACCTCTGAGAAAGAGGGTGTTTCCCTTCTCTGTTGAGAGAAGAAGACCTCTGTGAAAGATGGTGTTGTCCTTCTCTGTTGAGAGAAGAAGACCTCTGTGGAAGAGGGTGTGCCCCTTCTCTGTTGAGAGAAGAAGACCTCTGAGGAAGAGGGTGTTGTACTATTTATCCGGTGACTCGGATGTTATAGTGGAAAGCTCAAGTGGTTTGCTTGGGGACTGGATGTAGGTCAGGATTTTGACCGAACCAGTATAAATTCTGTGTTTATGTGTTGTGACTTTATTGCTTTGTATTTTTAATTTATCAATCTATATACAATTTCACTATTCACCCCCCCCCAGTGGAATTTCAGTTCAAGCTTGACCCTTAACCTAAATGGAAAAATACCTCATGGAAGAACAAGGTTCAAGCTTGATCCTTAACCTGAACAAGAAAATACCTTATAGAAGAATGAGGTTCAGGCTTGACCGTTAACCTAAACGGGAAAAATAGAATCCTTGAAAGAAGAAACCATGATGGAACCTTCGAGTTTCGCACAATAAATCTGAGAGGGGTTTGCAAAAGGGAGAAAATAGGGTTCTCTAAAGCTTTAAAAAATGATTGATCTTTGGCGTCTCATTGCTAAGACTAAATATCTTTTGAAATGACCTTTTGCTGGAAAACTACAAATGGTGGCTCGTCCTCGAAACAAAAATAAATCGTCTATGGTGGGACAATAGGACTGTCTATGGTGGGACAGTGGAAAACACAAAGAAGTGTGCAAATCTGAGAGCCCAGACACTTAGATTAAAAAAAGAAGGGAAGGATATTGAAAACTCGTGTTATCAAGTCCTAAAGAGGGATAACAATAACACCAGGATATATCAAAGATGGATATCTAGCTCTTCGCTTCATGTCAGGATAACTAGAAAAGATTGCCAAAATGATAAAAATTGTAGTTGATTAATAAAATGATTGAAAATAAGCACATTTGCATGAAAATGTTTCATCTTCTACCTAGAGTATTACCTCCAACGGGGCTAACTCCGTAGAATCCAGAATCAAATTCAAATTATTGTTGTTGAGTTTCTTCAAAGAAGCTAGCCATTTCCTTGATATAAAAAGAAAGAAATTTGCTCTTAGTATCATAAAAGTGATTGATGAAAGGATATTGATAAAAAAATTTCACATGAATAAAGATAATTCTTTGCAGATCTGGCAGTTTGATATATGGGGTTTACCCATGATGATCTTTTTGCACTCTTTTTAAGATATAGGGATTGAGCTTTCTCGGGGCTTGGCGAGAATTCCATCACATCAACATTCAACTTGACTTTGTTCTGATTTTCCCTAGAAGAACACATCACATCCTCCTTTAACTCAGAGATGATCAAAGTCTTCTTTGGTCCCAGGAATTAGATTGATTATATTGTCTCATTGGATTGAAAATCTTTTTATGATAACAATGATCAAATATCTTTTAGGGAATGTTGGGAGGTTCATTGCATCAACTTTCAACTTGGCGATGATTTAAACTTTCCCTGGAAGGACACGTCACATACTTTTCAACTTGGAGATGATTCAAGCCTTCTTTGGCCTTGGGGGTCTAACTCATTCATCATTCTTCAACTTGACAATGATTGAGAGATTCCTTTTGCAAATAATTAATTATAGCTTGAATGATTGAATAAATATATTGAAATTGAGTGAATTCTTTTTATAGCGTGGGATATTTTCACTGCCTTATTACCAGAAGAATAGTTTTAAAAATGTGTCATAGTTGTGATCAATATCAATTCATTTAGGGCTTTTCAACATCATTGAATTTTCCTTGCTAGTCATATCGAAGATTTTTCTTTATCCTTTTGTTGACCAACATAAAAGCTTTGAATTTTGAAACTTTCTTTGCAAAAGTCTTGTCCTTTTGGAGAGAATACTGAAGGTAATTTAAGGTAAAAATTTGTGCAATAGAAGCTTTGAGATCAATAACTATTTTTTATGACAAATATTCTTGAAATCCTTAGTGAAAAAAAGTACTTGATGTCTGATTGACATATTTGTGACTAAATTATCCTCTCATTTTCCCAAAGAAGAGACACAGGTTTGACTCTTACCTGAACGGGTAATAAAAAATACTTTTCTCTTCTCTGAAGAGGAGGTGTTTACAAAATGAACTTTCAAAGAGAAATTAGGTTTTTGTCAAAACTTTCTAACTTAAGGCTTCTCTTATGGATAGGTGGCAGATTGGATAAGGTCGATGAATTGTCATAAAGGAGCGAGTCCATCATACTCTCCCCAAAAAAGGGTCCTCGATGACTGGATGGCCTAACAAAAAATATTAAGAGGCCACAAGGAGAATGAACTTCCATCGAAGCTCTCCCTAGAAGAAGTGTTCCTTGTTTGACCATAAAAAATTATTTTGCAAATTGTTCGCAAAGCCCGAGTCCCTTCAAACTCTTCCTATAAAAGGGGTTCAACAAACAAACAATAATTGCATGTGAAAGGAATGACCTCCCTTGAACTCTCCCTGGAAAAAGGGTCCCTCGCAAGAAAAATGGTTGATAATTGATATTGAGTCAATTGGCAGACGAGTTCGACACGAAGGTCAAATCTTGAAAGACCATGATTGGCAAAAGTGACCCGTGGGTCTGAAAATGATTGATTTTGATAGGATTGGTAACCTGAAGGATTGATCGATTGTTTGAGCTAGGATCTTAATGAAAGATCAGATCATAAGGGATGATTCAAAAGGGGATTCACATTGGTTCCATAGGAACAACATCCATTCTGTAAGAACAACATCGGTTCACTTAAGAACAACATAGGTTCAATTAAGAACAACATTGGTTCAATTAAGAACAACATTGGTTCACTTAAAAACAACATCGGTTCAACTAAGAACAACATCGGTTCAATTAAGAGCAACAACTTTGAGAAAAGAAATCAGTATGAGAACTGGGTTTTAAAAATGAGTTTGATCTAAGATCGATAATTTTTGAAAATGGACCAGCACTAGGACTAGGTTTTAAAACGGGATCAATGAAAATAGTTCTCAATAAAATGGACTTGATCCATATATTGGTTTTGAGAAAGACTGGTTCTGCAAAGGATTCAAGTCGCAGGCTGAATTTGGAAACTAAAGATTCTTGATGAAAACTTCTTAATTCGAGAGGGTTCATGATTTGAACATACCATTATAGTGTCAGCTTTCAGAATTATTTCCTTATCCTGAATGGGTGGTGAATTTGATGCAAATTAATGCAAATGGATGTGAATGAATGCAACCAAATGCACAGGAATGCAAATGAATGCCACTGAATGCAAATGCGTGCAACTGAATAACAATGAATGGTGAAAGATTTTGTTTGATCCTGCCTACATACAAGACATTTGAAATAAAAGACAAGTTTTCATAATAAAAAATGCTCCAGTATAGCCTGAGAAGAGAATATTGGATGAGGGAACAATTGATCCTCATTGAAAGAGACTCTTTAAAGAATACAAAAGATAAAACAGAGGTTCTAAACATAGAATCTCTTCAGATGCAGGGCAATGATGGGATTGGGCAATTCTACCCCATCTGCATTAATCAGATGATATAAATTATGTGGTAATGCTTCCTTGACCATGTAGGGACCTTCCCAATTCGGTGTTCATTTGCCACGCAGGCGGTGCTTGAGATGAGCTGCTGACCTGAGGACTAGATCATTAACTTGAAATCTTCTTTCAATAACTGACTTGACATATTGTCTGGCTATCCTGTGATGATAAGATTGAGCATGTTTTGCTGCCTTGGATCTTTTCTCATTGAGTAGATCAAGTTGTACCAACCTCTATTGCTGATACTAATCAAGTGGTAGCTCTAAAAGCGATGCGAACTTGAGAGCGAGCTTCTGAATATGAAGAGGCTGTACCACCTCGGTTCCATAAACGAGCTCTGAAGAAGTGACATTGGTTGGGGTTTAAATGGTAGTTCAATATGCCCAAAGTGCATCATAGATTTTCTCGTGCCAATCATGACCCATCTCAATGGTTCTTTCTAGGATGCAAATCAAGATTTTATTGGTGGCCTCTGACTGACCATTCTCTTGAGGATAATAAGGACCAAAAAAATGATGATGAATCTTGAACAAAAGATCTTCATTCTCTTGTTCTTGAAATGAGTGTCATTATCTGAAATGATATCATGTGGTATACCAAAATGATAGAGGATATTCTTGTGGATGAACGAGACTACATGTCGGCCTTTCATTATATGCAGAGTAACAACTTCTACCCATTTGGTAAAATATTCCGTCGCGGCAAGAAAATACTTATGGCCATTGAAAGCGGAAGGAGTAATTGGGCCCACAACATCAAAAGCCTACATGGAGAATGACCATGGGGATACAACTGATTGCAAATATATGACTGGCGCATGAATGAAAGGTGCGTGCATCTAACATTGGACACACTTCTTCACAAAACGATAGCAGTCTTGTTGCATGGTCTTCCAATAGTATCATGCTCGATTAACAAGGGTCTGATAACCGACGTGGCCACCACAAATGCCTTCGTGTGCTTCTCGAACGACCTATTTGGCTTCATCTTTGTCCAAGCATCTAGAATACTCAGCATTAAATCCACGATGATAAAGGACATTGGTAAGAATAAAATATCGAACAGACATGCACTGAATCGCTTGTTGCTCTCTCTTTGACAATTCTAGTGGAAGCTCACCAGTTTCAATGAAGTTTTTGATATCTTGGTACCAAGGCTTCTTCTTTTGATCTACCTTGTTGATTTGCATAACTGAAATGAAGGCAGGTTGATCGAGTCTGTCATTTCAAAAGAATGACAGGATTTCCCGTCTTTAAAGGACATAATGAAGCCTAGGCTAGCCAAGCTGTCAGCTATTTGATTGAATTCTCTCTTAATATGATAAAGTTAAAATTCTTTTAAAGCTACTGATGAGAGCTAAGATGATCTTTTGATAAGAAAGTAGCTTCTAATCTTTCACCTACCATTCGGCTTTGACCTGGCTGATGACGAGCAGTGAGTCGCTAAAGGCATACACTCCCTTGACGTAGTCTTGCAGAATTCTCAGACCTTGTATTAAAGCTCCATACTTGGCCATGTTATGAGTGCATTGAAAATCAAGTTTAAGGGAAAATGAATCATTTCCTTCTCGAGTGTGATAAATAAGATCCCAATCCCTATGCCAGCCATATTCTTGGAGCTATCGAAGAATAAACTCTAAACTGAAGACTGATGGACATTATAGATACGTTCATTAGGGAAATCATCCTTGGCTTTCACATCTTCTGCCAAAAGAAAATCGGCTAGCTGGTCGGCGATGGCCTGACTTTTGATTGACTTCTGAGAGACATACTCTAAGTCATATTGCATTAGCAGAACTTACCATTTGGCAATTCGTCCACTGAGAAATGGTTGTTCGAGAATATATTTGAGAGGATTAAGCTTTGATAAAATCTTGACTTCCAAGGCTAACAAATAATGTCTTAATTTCTAACACATCCAGACCAGAGCTAGGCATGTCTTCTCTATTTGAGAATATTTCTTCTCATAATCGATAAAGGTCTTACTCACATAGTAGATGGCATGCTTTACTCGAATGCCTTATTCATATTGCGCCAAGAATCTTTCACAAGTGGTTTGATTAACTTAGACATATAACAAAAGAGGGTTTCCCAATTCTGGCTGCTTCAGAACAGGTGGGTTGAGAAGATATTTCTTGATGCACTCGAACGACTGCTGACACTCTGGTCCCCATTTGAAGTTTACTCCTTTTTTTGAGTAGATGATTGAAGGGTTCACAACTCATGGCCAAATTAGATATGAATTATCAAGTTGACTGCATATGTTCTTCAAGAGTATGCAACTCTTTGAGATTGGTCGCAGGTGGCATATGAATGATAGCCTTTGCCTTAGCGGGATCTACTTCTATCCCCTTTTTGCTGACCATGAAGCCAAGCAGCTTGCCTGACTCTACTCTAAAAATACATTTGTGAGGATTGAGTCTCAACTTGAATAAAATGAGTCACTTGAAGACTTGACCAAGAGCTTCAATGTGGTCTTCTTCTTCCTTGGATTTGACTAGGATATCATTGACATATGCGTCCATGATTTTATGCATCTGGTCATAAAAAATGACAATCATTGCACGCTGATAGGTTGCCCTGGTGTTCTTAAGCCCAAATGGCATGACTGTATAATAAAAGGTGCCCCAAGGCATGGTGAAGGATGTCTTGGACTGGTCACGAGCGGCCAACTGTGAACACCTCAAATTTTTCAAAATCTTTTAAATATTCCCTTTTTGCCCCTGATTTCATTTTCCCAGCAAATGGGTCATTTTCAAATCTAAATTCCAGTTCGTTTCTCAAGTCTTATTGAAATTAAATTCATTTCATATGTTCAAATTGATTTCGGATCTGGATCCATTGTCCAGATCCAAATCTGAGTCTCATTGTTTAAATTTTAAATTAAAATTATGGAAAATACCAAAAATAGCCCTTAAATAGCTCGGATAGTCCATTCGACATCCGTTTGGATCCATCACATTGTACTTCTCGATTCGAGTGTCAAAACGCAACATTTTCTCAAAACCTGGGTCAAAAACCCATTCTTCTGAAGAAATTTCCCCGAAATGGTCAGAAATTCTCAGAAAAATACTTTTGTAAATATTTCTCAGAAAAATACAAAAAATTAGTGTTTAAAACTTAGTTTTCTTTTGAAATCTTAGTTTTCTACTACAAAACTACAAAAAGATGGAAAATGTGATGAAAAAATCAAAAAAATTGAGGAAAGCAAAAGGTTTTAAAACTTGAAAAATTGAGTTGTTGCCAAAAACCTCTCTTGAACCACTCTTTTTACAAAAATTCTTTCAAGGGGGCCTTCTTTTGGAAATTTGGAAAAATCCACAAACGAATCACCCCCGCGCACTCGCCTTCTCCTACCACAGCCTTTCATCTTCTCCCTCTTTCACCAAAACCCTCCTCTTCAGCCACCTTTGATCGTCATGGCCATTGGCCTCCTCCCTCCATCTTCAACGGCCTCGCACGCCTTCTTCCTCTCCCCGCCAGCCCCATGTGCGACATCAAGCTCCACCCTTCATCACCGAGCCCCCTCACTCGGACCATCGATCTGCAACAGAAGCCCTCCTTCTCGAGGCTTTTAATTTTTCTATAAAGGAAGGCCAGTGAGAAAGGAAAAAGGGGGGGGGAGAGATTTCAGCCAGCATCGATCGGCATCTACGAAGCATCTGCTCTTCACCCTCATTCGGATTTCCTTCCCCTCTCCTCTTCATCATCAGAAAGAAACTTAAGAGGAGAGTAGAAGGGAAGCTCCATCAGAACTCTTGCAATCCGGACGAAAGACCGAGTGATACGGTTTGATCTCCAACAGAGGAATATCCCCGAAGATCTTCAAACTCCTTTTCTGCCAGGTATGTTATTTAATTCAGTAACATGGAGAGTGTTGTCACCACCATTTTTTTTTTTATCTATAGACTGTACTTTCATTCATATACCCTCACTCATACCATTGTTCACTGGGCACAATTCAACACTTAATCCCTGTTCACCCATCACCGATCTGTTAAAATGGGAGTTTGGACCTCTGCGACATGAGTGTGAACTATGGTTGATCGTGCTGTGTAAATTCCATTTGCTGAAGCTTATAGGTTCAATCTGAAAAGGTCCAATATATTGAAACTGATCGATTATGCGAAATTAATTTGAAGAGACCTATAGCAAAGATTCAATTTGATTATTAGAGATGGGTATATGCATGTAGCTCAAGTTGAGTAACACGCCACTTTGTGGCCCCTTTTCATGTTCACTGCTGCATCTTTTAAACACAACAACATGTTGCACTTCCATTTTTTAACGCATAGGCATCCTTCCCCTGCAGTTTCACTTTCCTATATACAAACATCCGATAATGACCCACTGCCTTAGTACTTTTCAAACAGCAATGGTGGGCTTCCTCTCATCCTCATTCCTGTAAGTGACCTGCAATGTATAGGAAGCACTTGACTCTTTTCCTTCTCTTTTACTGATGTAATGAAACAGATATAGCTCCAACTGCTTTCTGCCAAAGTTATGATGCATTTTCTAACTTTGAGCAGACTTTACATCATCTGTAGTTCCATCATTGACCTCATACATTTTCGTGTATATCCTCTTTTAATTTATTCACATGATTTTTTTTTTATTAGCTGCATTTCATGGTGTTCATTAACATTGATCTGCATCCCAGCATGTCATGACAACATTAGCTTAGTTATACATGGCATACAAAATTCCCATCAGTCCCATTAATGTCTGGAGTTTTATATTCCAGGTCCCTGGTTCAAACTCCATTTCCTACTTGGTACCATTCATCACACTGTTGGTAGTTAATTGACATCATGTTTTCATTTTGGGGAATTATTTAAGGACTGAATCTGGAGGTTTCGTTGTGTACATGACGTTATAAGTTCATTGGTGATGTGACTTTGGTACCTAAAGCATATACCTACTTGAGATACAAGAATAACTTGGGCAAAGACATTCGCTGAAGAGCTTGAGGAAGCTCCTTTCAGTTCCTTTATTATTGAGCTTCGGTATTTCTGCACTTTGGGATTCATTATCATGCCGATGGCTCCTCTGTGGGTTCTGTATTCTGTTTCACTCTGCTTCACTTTCCGTGTTATAGCTCCTTTCCCAGTAATTTTTTTTATTTTATTATTCCAATTAACAATTAGTGGGTTACGAGATAGTAATTCATCTTGTTGCAATGTCTCATTATTACATGTTACCATATTGTTGGATGACATTGGATCTTGTTCGTTATCTTCACAAATGTATTTTCATTTGCTTCCTCCTATCCACATTCTCTGCAGTATTAATTTCAGGATATCACATATCATCTAGTGTCATCTGTATCCTATACAGCTTCTACAATATCCCTTTGGTTATCCTACTTCCCCAGCCAACAGCACAGTAGCACCTTATAAATACACAGCACCTAACATCTTCATACCTTAGGCCTGCAGCATACCATCTGTGGTGATAGCTACCCAACGCACCCAAGCACTTAACTGTGTTGGTAACCTTCTGTGCACAACATAAATTCCATTCTTAGCACTCACTGCACCATTACTCTCTGCATTACCTCATCACCTTTAGATTTCCAGCTCAAATGGTCACCATTCACCTTAAATACCATTGTAGCCAATTTCCAGTTATCTCATTTTCCAAGGTTTGACATGTCATAACACATACAGGAGACATCCTAATGTTGGGTCTTGATTGGTAAACCTTATATCATCTCTGGATAGTGGGTTCATGGGCATTGTAAATCTCCTCATGTCTAGATGTCTTCCATAAACATGATTCACGCTTGTACTCTTCCTTCTCTTTTCATTATTAACCAAGTTGTTTTGCAGGAAATATGTGGATAAAGTATCATTTAAAGTTGTAAATTTGATTTTATATGTTGTAATAGCTAGATTGAAATAAAAATTTACATTTCCTGTTTTAGATTAGAATGAATGAGCATTGTAGATATCATGAATTACTTGTTCTTCATGCATTTTTTTTCTTTACTTCTCAAATTCTCACAAATGGCAACACGAATGGCACGTGCACCATTTCGTAAGAGGTAAACTAATCCTAAGTTGATGATTTACACTAACGGCCATAGTCGGGATATAAACAAGACTTAGTATTTTTATCTTTTATAAAATAACATTGGATCCACACCGGATCCTCTTCAAAAATCATCATATTTTCAAATATTTCCTTCTTTTATTAGAGTTTAACTTAGAATTGGCTCAAAATACATACCAATGGCCATAGTCAGGGTATATTGAGAGTTAATTCCATTTTAAACTCTATAAAAGCACAAAAATATGTTTTATTCTTCACCTGAATTTAAATATAGATTATTATATAATACATTCAATGACCATAGTCAGGGATGTATTATATCTTCAATCTTATTTTAATTCATTTAAAGAATGGAATAGCTTTTTAAAATCCAAATTCAAATTATTTAAATTCATTCATCATTTAGGATAGAATTACATCATATTTTCAAAAATTCTTTTTCATAAATCCAAGTGATTTCCTTCAGATATCTTCTTCACTTCTCAAATCAATTTTTTTTTTAACTCTTATAAATTCAAATATCATTTTTGGATTCTAACTTCAAATTCAAAGTCCAATTTGACTTTGAAATCCCTTTTGTATATCCAAAATTCAAATTCTAACTTCAAATTCAAAAGTCCAATTTGACTTTGAAATCCATTTGTATATCCAAAATTCAAATTCTAAAACTTCAAAATTCAAAGTCCAATTTGACTTTAAAATCCATTTATATATCCAAAATTCAAATTCTAAATGAAATTTCAAAGTTCAAATTAACTTTGAAACTTCTGATTCATCTTCTAAGTTTCAAACTCAAGGTCTAATTTGACTTTAAAATTCACTTGTGTATTCAAAGATTCAATTTCTAGAAATTCATTTTCCAAGTTCAAATTTAACTTGGAAGTTCTTGATTCATCTTCTAAATTTCAAATTCAAAGTCCAATTTGACTCAGAAATTCATTTTATTCAAATTTGGGAACTCTTCATTAACTTCTTGAATTTAACTCCAAATCTATCTTACGATCCAGAACCCAATTCTACATTTGGATCTCAGACTTCAGATCCACTCCATTTTAGGATCAAGAACCCAAGTCCATCTTGATTTCTAAATCTCGGATCCCATTCTGCCTAGGATCCAGAATCCAATTCCAATTCTAGATCTCAATTTCATCTAATCTGAATCTCTTAAATTCATTTGATGATGCATAAATATCACATTTTCTTAACATGTTTTCACTGCATAAATGCATCATCTATAGGTTTAAAGCATACACTTAGGTGCATAATATGATTATAGAGCTTGGGTTCGAATTTCATTGAAATCGGACTTAAAACGAAGGAATTATGGCATTTACAGTGTAACGGGTCAAATATCGGATCCGATTTGAGAGATTTGGATCCAGACGCCCATTTGGACTTTGGATCTGGACCAAATTACATGGATTTAACCCAGCTCCAACCCACTTAAGTTTTATAAAAATATTTTCTAAAAACCCTCTGCAGAAAGAGGCGCCCAGGAATTATTTTTATTTTAACACTGTTTTTGAAATTAAACCTAAAGAGGCCAAAACGTCAAAAGGGAGAGGGGGCGCCCATTCCAGCTTGTCTTTGTCTTGATTTTCGTGCCCTAGGGGCACGATTCTAACTCATCCACCTTCTCCCTAGCCGCCCCTCTCATCCACCTTCTTCCTCATCCATGGAGGCCATCTTCAATGGAGACGCCACCCCCTTCTTTCATTCTTTTCTTTTCACATCTTGTCTTTCTTCTCCCCCTGCTGAAACTAATCATTGAGGTTGTCTTTTGCAGGTATTTGCAGCATTGGAGTGTTCTAGCCGTGGTCGGGGTGCAGTCTACTTCTCCATGGCCGGTCGTCTCTACCCCCGTACGGCACTCTACGCATCTTCACCACTTCTTCTTCTTCCCGGAACACCACCACCTGTGGATCCCTGTAAAAGTACAACAAAGAGATGTTAGACAGCATCACCGAGGTTCCTCGTGGCATGGAGTCAAGCAAAGTTCGCTCTTCTCTTCATCCCCTCATTCTTCGGATCGGCCTTTTGAGGTAGGTCTTCTTCTATCCTTTCTTCTAGATAAAACCGAAAATGTGTGTGTGTTATGTGCTGCATTTTTCTGTGTTTTTCATCAGCCATAGAATAGATATATGTCATGCATAAACCAGCATGTAGAATGTTTAGGGTTTGTGTTATTTAAAATCATATTTTTATTCCAACGTTGGATGCTTTTATGTATGTGCGTGTGAGCAAAATCTGTCTTCTGTGTGTCTGCGTTTTCACCATGTTTTCCCAGCACTAGATAGGTCTGAAGATGTTTTGTTTAGTATTAGATTTTATAGATTCCTTCTTAGTTAATATCGTTTTTGATTTCTAGATCGTTTGAATGTGTTTTTGGAAATAGCATGTTACGTAGTTGTTCTAATTCGTTAGTTAAATTAGTCATAGTCTTTTTCTATAGATCAGTAGTGTAGATCGGTTAGTGTATTAGGTTTTATTTGCTGTGTGAATTTAGGAAATGTTAATATGGCATTAGACTTAGTCGATTGATGAAATTCTAGGTTTTCTTAATAGTCGATTGTAGTAAAATCTTCCTTAACATTTTCCTGTTTTTGATTTTTGTTTCAGCATGTCATGTTTTAATTAATTAGTTCATAGCATAATAGCTAGATTCTTTTAGTAATTCATAGTTGTAATATTCCAGCTTTTATCTTATGTAATGTTGATCTTGCTTAGAGTATGTTATTAGTTTCATTTGATTTTAATTTGTAGTTTAATGTAGATTTCATGTAGTATTTGGTAGAATTCGGTTTGAGTCAAATTTCTGTAGGTAATAGTTTGGTAAATTAAATTTTGGAAGTGTTTCATATTAGTTGAGTCATAGGCTACATAGGATAATTACAATTTCTAATTTTGTCTTAGTTAATTTATTAATTTAATTTCGAGTGTAGTATTTAATCCAATAGCTCGTCCAAATTCGTATTTCATGTTTTTAGCCCTCACCTTATGTCTTCCTAGTTTAATATAGTTAGATTACCCTTAGGATATATTAGTTGTTTGTTTAATTCTGTATTTTAGTTAAGGGGCATTGAGGTCCTTGTTTGAAATGCGAATTTGGTATTAAGGCACCTCCTCTAATTTCGTTAAATGCAATTAAGGAAAATTCTATTACCCATACAAGTCATAAATGCATTCTCCTTTCCAATGGGGAACTCTTTGGAATTCCAAAGACCCTTTAAAGATGTTTACACATTTTTTTGGAAAACCTTGGGAATTTCAAAGGATCTTCTAAAAGTGTCTACACGACTTTTGGAGCACGTTTTGAAATTCCAATTTTTATTTAAAGCAACCCCAAATTCGTGGAGAGCACTTAATGAGGTTATCTTTTCCAACCCAACCATTAATGCCTTCTCATTTTCAAAGTTGGAAACTCTTTGGAATTCCAAAGGGTCTTTTAATAAGGGTTACACAACTTTTGGAAACCCTTTGGAATTCCAAAGGTCCTTCCAAAAGCATTTACACGAATTTTGAGAAGTTTTGAAACTCCAAATGCTCATTTAAAGCCAACCCCAAAAATCGTGTGGGATGCTTTGGGAAAGAATTTCAAAAAGAGGATTTAATGCTTGAATTTTCAAAAGAGTTCCAAAAGGGTTTACTCAATTTTGGCAAGAAGTTAAATGCTATCTCTTCTTTCAAGAGCTAGCCAAAATCGTATAGTGTGTTTTTGGGAAAGAATTTAAGGTTTTAATGCTTTTAATGCCAATATGGAAAAACGTGTGGATTTTAATAGCTGGACGGTTTTTGAAATTGAAAGCTTTCCCTAAGTGCAATTAAGGCAATAAAGAGGAGAGGGTTCATACCAAATTCGTGGTTTCTTATTTATAGCCCTATTTATTAGTGCTTATTTAGGAGTTAGCATCAATTAGGTGTTAATGAATTAATTTAGGTAGTAATAGTGTAGATTTTGTAAAATCGTGTAAGGCTAGTTAGGTATGTATTGACTTTAGTTATATTGCATGTAGGGATGTTAATTAGGTAGATTAATTAGATGTTTACTAACTTAGTAAGTTGTGCATTAGGATTAGTTGGTCAAAATCGTATATGCTTAGGTATTAACATTAGGTTGCATTTAATTTAGGAATTAATTAGTAGATTAACCCTAAGTAGCTAACTATAGTTAGTTGTTAACCTAGTTAGTTAGCTTAGGTGGCATGGACCCTATTCAAATCATATTCTAAAATCGCCACCTAGACTAACCCTAGTTAGTTAAACCTAACCCTAGTTAGAACAAACCTTAGTCAGTTAGTTAGTTCTAATTAGTTAACCCTAGTAGTTAGTTAAACCTACTTAACCCAAACCGACCTTAGTTATCCCAACCGACCCTAGTAAACTGAGTTAATAGTTAGCCCTAATTAGATTAACCTTAGATAATTAGTACTAACCCTAACCGAATCCTAGTTGACCTTAGTTAGAATCCAAATACCATAGTTAACCCCCACTAACCATAGCTAAACCCTAATCTAATCATAGTTAGTTAAACTAACCATACCCTTAGTCGCCCCTAACTCTAGGTATTAACCCTACCTTAGTTAGATTAGTTAATGACTCTAGGTTGGTGTGTAGTCAATGCCTTATTCAAAACCGCCACCTAGACTAACCCTAGTTAGTTGCCCAAACCGCCCCTACTAACTATAGTTAGTCATTAGTCTAGTTAGCCTAACCCTAGTTAGTTCTAACCGACCTTCATTAACCGAACCATAGTTAACCCTAACCCAAACCTAGCTGACCCCTTAACTACCTTAGTAGACCCTTGTCAACCATACCTTAGATAGATAACCCTAGTTACTAGTTAGTTAAACCTAGCCCTAGTTAAACCCCTAACCTTAGTTAGAAAAATAACCCTAGATAGTTAGTTAACATAACCGTAGGTTAGATAGTTAATTAAGTTAGTTAGTAAAGTAGAATTAATATTAGGATAGATAGTTAATTTAGTTAGTAATATTAGATGTTATAAATTAGGTTTAATTAGAGTGTATATTCCTTTAGATATCTTATTTAGAGTATTCGTGAGTTTAGGTTAGGTTATTTCTTAAATTTTATAACTTAGTTTAATTGTTATTGTTTGTTGTAGTTTAACAGTAGGTTAGGTTCAGTTAGGACTGTTTTTGTACGTGGTCCAATGTTCAAATGTCAATTATGGATTCAAAGGGATGAATAGTGCACTGAACCAAAACCCTAATTTTTACCCGATCGTGCACTAGCTAGTTCATGTGGATTTTTCGTGAGTTTTCTGGATATTATTTTTCTATTCTCTACATTGGTGTGTTAACTGTCTGCATACCAAATTTCAGCTTGATCCGAGTTGATTTGGTCTGGTTTTTAAGTGTATTATGAAAACAGCTTTTTCTGATTTTGAAATTTCGGGTCCAGCGATTTCCCAAATTATCCTGATTTTGAAACGCTTCGTTCTGGAGATCCAGAACGTATTTTTCACTTCTGTAAAATGTGTCAGATTTGTGGATCTGTATTTTACAGAATAAAAGTGATTTGACTAATTTTGGAATTCGTTTGACCCCTCAAACAGTCATTTTGTGAAAAGCTGTCAGAATCCATTTTTGCCTTCTTTAGGGACAAAACAGTCTTTTAACTATTTGTCTGATTTAGTGTAGTTTTACTGTTTTATAGCATTGCAGTCAGTATATTAACAGTACTTAGAGTAATTAGAGTTGCTCAGTTTAGTTAGTTCACTTAGTTAGTATAATTTTAGTTTTATATATTTAAATTAACTGTAGTTTAATGTAGAAATAGTTTAGAATTAGTTATAGATGTAATTTAGATTAAGTATTGATTTAGTTTCTGGCTTTTGTTTTTATTTTGTAGGTTGTTAAGTTAGAACAGGTTCACAGGTGTAATTCAATTATACTGTGCGACTGCACTTGATGTGAAAAGACAGAAATGCCCCTGGAGACCTGCTGAAGACTTAGCCGCCTATTGTAGTTTATTTTCATAGTTAGAATGTTGTTTAATGTAACTTGTAAACATTGACATAGTTGTAAACTTTGTTTTTATTAATAAAGTTTTATTTTGGAATTAATTCAGAAATATCCCATTCCCTGTGGATTCGACCCGTACTCGCCACTTCGGTGGAAAGTCGGTTTTATATCTTTGGTTGACGATCTTCCCATGTTCTTATTGCAAAATATTGTTTAAAAATATTCACTCCAAAAGTGCAACCAAATTTTGGCGCCGTTGCCGGGGAACGACGATATATTATGAATATTTCTGAGATATCATTTTATTAATATATGTGTTTAGTTTAGTTTAGTTTGTTTTAAGTGTTTTAGTTAGTGTAGAATTAACATTGTTAGAAAAATATAGGGCTCATTTGCTGTTTTTATTATAGATTCACTGAATTCCATGCTTCAATGATATATTAAACAGTCGAGTCTTAGAGAATGCAGTGTTGATTCCTGTATTTATTGATTTTCTGATTTAGAATAGCTTATCTTTTATTTCATAGAGTAATTAACTTAGTTTAACATTGTTAACATAGTTGCATAGTTTAATAAGATAGCTTTAACATAGTTTAAAATAGTTTAGTTGTTTAACTCTCTGATTTAGAGTAGATGTTTTTATTTCATAAGAATAATTAGATTATTTTAGCATAGTCTAACATAGAGAAATTGCTAACTTGCTGATTTAGATTTGATTGATTATCATAGTTTAATTCTAACATAGATTAGTTGCTACTTTGTTCATTGTTTTATTGATTTAGATGTAGATTATTCTAACATAGTTAGTGGTTTTATATCTTAATGTTTTATATTATTTAGCTGTATCATATGTACATTACAATAAAGTAGTTAGTATTCATGTATTTTATTCTGAATTTTATTTTGATTTCATTTGAATTTCATTGTTTACATGTATGAACATCTGATTCATCAATGTGTGAGTTCAAGTAAATCGGATATGAAGAAGCCTTCAAGAGTAGAAAATTGACCAGATGAGCAGAAAACTATGCATTTGTACATGCATAGTGGTAGTGCAGAGTCCAGTCAATCGACAACTTCAGAGGATCGAGCATACCAGGTTGTATCAATCCTTTCTCCTTATTCATTTTATTGTTCTGTAGTGTGCATCTGCATTGCATGATTGCATTATTCTGTATGCCACTAGGGACAGTGTCATTCAAGCATGGGGGGATGGTTTAGATGCACAAATTTTAAATTTTTTTCTTTATGTCTGTTAGCTTTAAACTCATAAAAGTAGGTCTTTTAAGAACAATTTGTAACATTTATGATTGTATTTCTCCATGATCTGACAATTTAGAAATGTATAAGCCCCATGTGAATTTTTTTTTTCTTATCTGATTTAAATAGAGTAGTTGTTTATGAAATAGTAAAGAAAAGATAGTATTTGATATGTTAGAAAGTTTTGATTCACTTAAGTATAAGTATGCATAGTGTGTTTTATGAGAAAAGTGAGCAATTGAATGATGTTTTTGAAAAATGAGCTTAATAGAATAGAGCTACGTTTAGTTGTTGATTTCTTTGTGAATCCAAGTAGTAGAACTCAGACACTAGTTGAAATGTTTGAGTCTCTTACGAAATGGATAACGAAGGAGATCATTCTCTTATCCAGTCGATATCTGTGGCCTTTGTAGTTCGAGTAAGTAGAATCTGAAGGGTGTTTTACACCTGGTGCCCTAAAGCCAGCTGGTTTAGGAGTCATCGATTCGAAAACTTGTTACATGGACTGCATAGAAAGCCTAAGAGATAGAGATATTGCACGTGATGAGAGGAAAACTATACGTAACTATTAGAATTGAAGGTTTAGTGACTCGAGCAATTAAGTCCGAGGGATACTTTGTATCTAGTGCCCTAAGGATCGGCCAGCCTGGGAGTCACTGACCTAAAGCTCGTTACACGGGTCATGAGACTTGATATTCGAAATAGTGCTCAATTTGGAAGAATGAAAAAGAGTAAAAAAATAGAATATCAAAAGAAAAAGAATGAGATTAAAGAGAGAAATTCAATGCTTATGAATAATTAATGAATTACTGTGCAGAAAATATACAGGTGAGGATAAATGAGTAAAACATGATAGTACTTAATTTTCTGAGAAAATTCATAAATAATTACAAGTTTAGAAAAGTGAAAGAAAAATGATATTTACTGTGGTGGCATAGAAATTTCTGAATTTGTTTTGAAAATGTAGATTACATGAAATATTTGTTTACATTTAATTCTTAATTGCCTATTATTTCTGAAAAATTATTCATGCATGATTTTGATGTTTGTGGGTAGCATCTCTGCAAACCCTCACGAGACCTTACTCATCCACTGGGGTAACCCAGGGGTTTAAAGGGCTTGTTGCATGAGCTAAATGCAACCGTGATTCCTACGAAAGTGAGTTAGTTTTATTTGTTTTTTTTTATTTATTTAATAGGATCTTTCATGTTATTGGGTAGTCCATATTTTTATTGCATATTAGAGTGTATTGCTAGGGACTAGCAATTATTCTAGCATGGGGGTATTTGATGATGCATAAATATCACATTTTCTTAACATGTTTTCACTGCATAAATGCATCATCTATAGATTTAAAGCATACACTTTGGTGCATAATATGATTATAGAGCTTGGGTTCGAATTTCATTGAAATCGGACTTAAAACGAAGGAATTATGGCATTTACAGTGTAACAGGTCAAATATCGAATCCGATTTGAGAGATTTGGATCCAGACGCCCATTTGGACTTTGGATCTGGACCAAATTACATGGATTTAACCCAGCTCCAGCCCACTTAAGTTTTATAAAAATATTTTCTAAAAAACCCCTGCAGAAAGAGGCGCCCAGGAATTATTTTTATTTTAACACTGTTTTTGAAATTAAACCTAAAGAGGCCAAAACGTCAAAAGGGAGAGGGGGCGCCCATTCCAGCTTGTCTTTGTCTTGATTTTCGTGCCCTAGGGGCACGATTCTAACTCATCCACCTTCTCCCTAGCCGCCCCTCTCATCCACCTTCTTCCTCATCCATGGAGGCCATCTTCAATGGAGACGCCACCCCCTTCTTTCATTCTTTTCTTTTCACATCTTGTCTTTCTTCTCCCCCTCCTGAAACTAATCATTGAGGTTGTCTTTTGCAGGTATTTGCAGCATTGGAGTGTTCTAGCCGTGGTCGGGGTGCAGTCTACTTCTCCATGGCCGATCGTCTCTACCCCCGTACGGCCCTCTACGCATCTTCACCACTTCTTCTTCTTCTTCCTCTTCCCCGAACACCACCACCTGTGGATCCCTGTAAAAGTACAGCAAAGAGATGTTAGACAGCATCACCGAGGTTCCTCGTGGCATGGAGTCAAGCAAAGTTCACTCTTCTCTTCATCCCCTCATTCTTCGGATCGGCCTTTTGAGGTAGGTCTTCTTCTATCCTTTCTTCTAGATAAAACCGAAAATGTGTGTGTGTTATGTGCTGCGTTTTTCTGTGTTTTTCGTCAGCCATAGAATAGATATATGTCATGCATAAACCATCATGTAGAATGTTTAGGGTTTGTGTTATTTAAAATCATATTTTTATTCCAACGTTGGATGCTTTTATGTATGTGCGTGTGAGCAAAATCTGTCTTCTATGTGTCTGTGTTTTCACCATGTTTTCCAAGGACTAGATAGGTCTGAAGATGTTTTGTTTAGTATTAGATTTTATAGATTCCTTCTTAGTTAATATCGTTTTTGATTTCTAGATCGTTTGAATGTGTTTTTGGAAATAGCATGTTACGTAGTTGTTCTAATTCGTTAGTTAAATTAGTCATAGTCTTTTTCTATAGATCAGTAGTGTAGATCAGTTAGTGTATTAGGTTTTATTTGCTGTGTGAATTTAGGAAATGTTAATATGGCATTAGACTTAGTCGATTGATGAAATTCTTGGTTTTCTTAATAGTCAATTGTAGTAAAATCTTCCTTAACGTTTTCCTGTTTTTGATTTTTGTTTCAGCATGTCATGTTTTAATTAATTAGTTCATAGCATAATAGCTAGATTCTTTTAGTAATTCATAGTTGTAATATTCCAGCTTTTATCTTATGTAATGTTGATCTTGCTTAGAGTATGTTATTAGTTTCATTTGATTTTAATTTGTAGTTTAATGTAGATTTCATGTAGTATTTGGTAGAATTCGGTTTGAGTCAAATTTCTGTAGGTAATAGTTTGGTAAATTAAATTTTGGAAGTGTTTCATATTAGTTTAGTCATAGGCTACATAGGATAATTACAATTTCTAATTTTGTCTTAGTTAATTTATTAATTTAATTTCGAGTGTAGTATTTAATCCAATAGCTTGTCCAAATTCGTATTTCATGTTTTTAGCCCTCACCTTATGTCTTCCTAGTTTAATATAGTTAGATTACACTTAGGATATATTAGTTGTTTATTTAATTCTGTATTTTAGTTAAGCGGCATTGAGGTCCTTGTTTGAAATGCGAATTTGGTATTAAGGCACCTCCTCTAATTTCGTTAAATGCAATTAAGGAAAATTCTATTACCCATACAAGTCATAAATGCATTCTCCTTTCCAATGGGGAACTCTTTGGAATTCCAAAGACCCTTTAAAGATGTTTACACATTTTTTTGGAAAACCTTGGGAATTCCAAAGGATCTTCTAAAAGTGTCTACACGACTTTTGGAGCACGTTTTGAAATTCCAATTTTTATTTAAAGCAACCCCAAATTCGTGGAGAGCACTTAATGAGGTTATCTTTTCCAACCCAACCATTAATGCCTTCTCATTTTCAAAGTTGGAAACTCTTTGGAATTCCAAAGGGTCTTTTAATAAGGGTTACACGACTTTTGGAAACCCTTTGGAATTCCAAAGGTCCTTCCAAAAGCATTTACACGAATTTTGGGAAGTTTTGAAACTCCAAATGCTCATTTAAAGCCAACCCCAAAAATCGTGTGGGATGCTTTGGGAAAGAATTTCAAAAAGAGGATTTAATGCTTGAATTTTTAAAAGAGTTCCAAAAGGGTTTACTCAATTTTGGCAAGAAGTTAAATGCTATCTCTTCTTTCAAGAGCTAGCCAAAATCGTATAGTGTGTTTTTGGGAAAGAATTCAAAAGGTTTTAATGCTTTTAATGCCAATATGGAAAAACGTGTGGATTTTAATAGCTGGACGGTTTTTGAAATTGAAAGCTTTCCCTAAGTGCAATTAAGGCAATAAAGAGGAGAGGGTTCATACCAAATTCGTGGTTTCTTATTTATAGCCCTATTTATTAGTGCTTATTTAGGAGTTAGCATCAATTAGGTGTTAATGAATTAATTTAGGTAGTAATAGTGTAGATTTTGTAAAATCGTGTAAGGCTAGTTAGGTATGTATTGACTTTAGTTATATTGCATGTAGGGATGTTAATTAGGTAGATTAATTAGATGTTTACTAACTTAGTAAGTTGTGCATTAGGATTAGTTGGTCAAAATCGTATATGCTTAGGTATTAACATTAGGTTGCATTTAATTTAGGAATTAATTAGTAGATTAACCCTAAGTAGCTAACTATAGTTAGTTGTTAACCTAGTTAGTTAGCTTAGGTGGCATGGACCCTATTCAAATCATATTCTAAAACCGCCACCTAGACTAACCCTAGTTAGTTAAACCTAACCCTAGTTAGAACAAACCTTAGTCAGTTAGTTAGTTCTAATTAGTTAACCCTAGTAGTTAGTTAAACCTACTTAACCCAAACCGACCTTAGTTATCCCAACCGACCCTAGTAAACTGAGTTAATAGTTAGCCCTAATTAGATTAACCTTAGATAATTAGTACTAACCCTAACCGAATCCTAGTTGACCTTAGTTAGAATCCAAATACCATAGTTAACCCCCACTAACCATAGCTAAACCCTAATCTAATCATAGTTAGTTAAACTAACCATACCCTTAGTCGCCCCTAACTCTAGGTATTAACCCTACCTTAGTTAGATTAGTTAATGACTCTAGGTTGGTGTGTAGTCAATGCCTTATTCAAAACCGCCACCTAGACTAACCCTAGTTAGTTGCCCAAACCGCCCCTACTAACTATAGTTAGTCATTAGTCTAGTTAGCCTAACCCTAGTTAGTTCTAACCGACCTTCATTAACCGAACCATAGTTAACCCTAACCCAAACCTAGCTGACCCCTTAACTACCTTAGTAGACCCTTGTCAACCATACCTTAGATAGATAACCCTAGTTACTAGTTAGTTAAACCTAGCCCTAGTTAAACCCCTAACCTTAGTTAGAAAAATAACCCTAGATAGTTAGTTAACATAACCGTAGGTTAGATAGTTAATTAAGTTAGTTAGTAAAGTAGAATTAATATTAGGATAGATAGTTAATTTAGTTAGTAATATTAGATGTTATAAATTAGGTTTAATTAGAGTGTATATTCCTTTAGATATCTTATTTAGAGTATTCGTGAGTTTAGGTTAGGTTATTTCTTAAATTTTATAACTTAGTTTAATTGTTATTGTTTGTTGTAGTTTAACAGTAGGTTAGGTTCAGTTAGGACTGTTTTTGTACGTGGTCCAATGTTCAAATGTCAATTATGGATTCAAAGGGATGAATAGTGCACTGAACCAAAACCCTAATTTTTACCCGATCGTGCACTAGCTAGTTCATGTGGATTTTTCGTGAGTTTTCTGGATATTATTTTTCTATTCTCTACATTGGTGTGTTAACTGTCTGCATACCAAATTTCAGCTCGATCCGAGTTAATTTGGTCTGGTTTTTAAGTGTATTATGAAAACAGCTTTTTCTGATTTTGAAATTTCGGGTCCAGCGATTTCCCAAATTATCCTGATTTTGAAACGCTTCGTTCTGGAGATCCAAAACGTATTTTTCACTTCTGTAAAATGTGTCAGATTTGTGGATCTGTATTTTACAGAATAAAAGTGATTTGACTAATTTTGGAATTCGTTTGACCCCTCAAACAGTCATTTTGTGAAAAGCTGTCAGAATCCATTTTTGCCTTCTTTAGGGACAAAACAGTCTTTTAACTATTTTCTGATTTAGTGTAGTTTTACTGTTTTATAGCATTGCAGTCAGTATATTAACAGTACTTAGAGTAATTAGAGTTGCTCAGTTTAGTTAGTTCACTTAGTTAGTATAATTTTAGTTTTATATATTTAAATTAACTGTAGTTTAATGTAGAAATAGTTTAGAATTAGTTATAGATGTAATTTAGATTAAGTATTGATTTAGTTACTGACTTTTGTTTTTATTTTGTAGGTTGTTAAGTTAGAACAGGTTCACAGGTGTAATTCAATTATACTGTGCGACTGCACTTGATGTGAAAAGACAAAAATGCCCCTGGAGACCTGCTGAAGACTTAGCCGCCTATTGTAGTTTATTTTCATAGTTAGAATGTTGTTTAATGTAACTTGTAAACATTGACATAGTTATAAACTTTGTTTTTATTAATAAAGTTTTATTTTGGAATTAATTCAAAAATATCCCGTTCCCTGTGGATTCGACCCGTACTCGCCACTTCGGTGGAAAGTCGGTTTTATATCTTTGGTTGACGATTTTCCCATGTTCTTATTGCAAAATATTGTTTAAAAATATTCACTCCAAAAATGCAACCACCATTTCTATTCTTAAATACCATTTGATTTCTCAGATCCATTCTAAATTTCAAAACTTCAGAAATCCAAATTCAAATTCCATCTCAAGTATTCATTTCCTTTCCTAAATTTAAAGTTCAAATTCAAAGTCCATTTCTGACTTTGAAACTTCATTTTAAAGCTTTAAGTCATTCCTTCTCATTTATTCTTCCAAATCCTGATTTACTTCAAAAAACTTAGAACTCATCTGATCTATCTCAAGTTCTAAAGTTAGATTCAATCATTTCTTCACTCCCTTATCAAGTTCATCTCAGAATAACTTGGAGATTTTCAAAATATCTTTCAAAAAAAAAGCATACATTATGGCATTGCACAAACATGATTCTTTGTGCATTTAGATCTTTTAGAATAAATTCTTAGATTATATTTAGGCAAAGCAAAAGGCATAGATTCGATCCTTGGTTCGATTACCCCTGGTAAAGGCGCCAGGAACGGTAGAACCTCGTACCGACGAGCGAATCCCGTTTCTCCATTTTCCCGCAATATTTTCAAAAACGGAGGCGAGTTAAATTTCTAAATGCTTTCAAATTAAGGTCAACTGAGACCGCGCGAAATAGTTCCTCTTCTCTCTTTCTTTCTTTCTTTTCTCTTCTCTTTCTCTTTTCTTTCTTTTATTCTTCTCCCTTCAAAAAGGAGGAAAATAGAGGTTAGAAAAGGAAAAGAGAAGGAAGAGAGAGAAACAACAAGAGAATAGGAAAAAATTTGCGATGATCACAATTTTGGCAACCGTGATGGGACTCGTCTTCGTCCGGTTGAATCTATGCCTCTGCTTTGCTTTAATATCATCTAAGTCTTTATTCTTCAATGTCAGCTACATTTCCATGCAAACCTCAGGAGCCTAGACTCTGTCCTAAGCTGACATCATTGCATATAGGATCTAAGTATGGTTTGGTAGGACCATATTGAGGAGATTATCCATGTTCACACTAGACTTAGGTCTTAAATACAACTCTCCTCAATTCTAGGGATTGAATGTAAACAATGTATGCAAGTGTATGCTTCTCTTTATTTAAATTCTATCTCTTTAGGACTTGCATTAGAGACTTCTGATTTTATTGCATGTTGATCATATTTTGAAAACATCCTTACCTATTTTGTCCCGGTCTTCACGTTGCTGGGCTGTCTCACTGAACCATAGTTCGGGAGAGAGCCTCACAACTGGACCACTTATTTGGGTTCGCGCCCCCCTACCACGTACCTAAGGGCCATAGTCCGAGGTATATCGGTAGGTGCTCAAGGATGTTGGGAAGCCTTTTACCTTAGAACCGGAGAGATATCTTATATGCCACGTACTTCGAGCTTCGGCTTGAGTATATCGACATACCTTGATTGGAATCAGATGATCTGAACCATAGAGTTAGGATTAAGGTCCTACAAGCTATTTCAAATATTGCATTTAGAGTCCGCCCTTAGGGAGTGCTATGCGCGCATCCTTGTTTGTGCAGCTATGATTATGCGATGTTTTTCTTGTGTTCTCCTATATATATATCGAACCTCTTTCAAAACCCTGGGTGTACTGTTCAAAACTTCCTCTTTTTTCAAAAACCCAGGTGCATATTTTTCCTTTACCTATATTCTATCCCCTTTTTTTTATGTCAAAACTTTCCTTAAAAACCCTGGAAAGTCTTTTTCAAAATTCCTTGTCTTTTCCAAAAAACTTCCAGGAAATTATGTCTATCTCTCTTCTTTCATCAAAAGTCTATCCGTAAGTCCTGCATTCTATCTGACTCTTTTTCCTCTCTTGCCTCAGTATCATTCCAAATGGCATCCAAATCTCTCGATGCTATCTTTCCTTGGGATCATGTCTTTTATCAAATAACGGATGGAACCCCAGATCATCGGGTCATCCAGTCTCGTACCTTCTTCCCTCGGTGGTACTATTCTTGGTTCATCGCCTTCTCACGTATGTTCCCGGACCACTTGGATGATTGTGGATTGGAGATGGCATCGACAGTGGGCAAGCGAACCATCAACGGCAGTCTAATTCAAGCCATGGCAGAACGATGGAATCCACGTACCTGCACGTTTTGGTTTCCATGGGGAGAGATGACTTTGCTAATGGATGAGTTTAGTGATATCATGGGATTGCCAGAACCAGCTGGTCAGCCAGACGACCCGGTCGAGCAACAATTCTTGATCAATATCAAAGGGATAGATGTTCGGGAAGCATTGGCCAGAGCTATAGGGAGCAGATCTTGGTCTCTCACAGAAATCAACGGAAGTCAGTTCATTGATCTATTCGAACTCTATCACAAATATGGAGCCTACGAAGAAGTCGATACCTTGTCTCGAGCAGCTAAAGAAAGAATTCAGCATGCCATGGTCCTATGCACAGTGGGACTAGCGTTCTTTCAGGATGGTCAGAATTTCATCGATGTCAGAGTCACCCAACTTTTTCGAAGATGGGGAAGCAAGCAGACCCGTCAGCTTTCAGTCTCCATGGCAGCTCTTGCTTTTCTTTACAGAGGTTTAGCTCGTTTCGCCCTCGGAGAAACCATTTTGGTAGAAGGATGCACATATGCCTTACAGTCGTGGTTCCTGCGACATGTGCCGTCAAAAGCCAGTTCTTTCAGATTCAGCAACAAACAGCCGAAGTCAGCCATTCAGTGCCGAGCTTTGATTGAGAAACTGCATCAGGAGGAAATCGTTTGGGACTTCTTCGACAGAAGAGAGACCGTTCCTCGATACACCTATGCTCGTGACAAGCGCTACAGATTGCTCGGCCCTTTCTTCTGCGTCAACTATCAGCCAGAGAGGTGTCTTCGACAGTTCTCGCAGCGGCAGATTCGTGTCAATACTCGCTTCCCGACAGGCCGCATGCCAGAGTTTGATCTACGGTCGGATCAGTGGTCTGGAGCATACCACGTCGCCAAATACACTTGGGACTCTTTCATTCCTTTGTCTATATTTCCCGGTCCTAATGTATCATCAGAGTATCGAGAATGGTGGCAAACTGTCTGCCCACCTTCTCTTTGTATTTAAAATTTTGTCATTAATGAAAATGCAAACCATTGTTCTGATAAAAAGTTTTTTTATGGCCAAATCTTATTGTTTCATGTAGTTACGAATTCATCCCCAGTGATGAGACCCATTTTTGTATATTCTTTCTTCGATTATCTCTCGTCATGATAGACGACCTTGCCTAGGTCATAAGGCGCATTTTGTTGCCACAAAAAAGGTGACACAATCATTGCAAAAATTTGTGATAACCCAATCCCTGGTGATGGGATAACTTATCTAAATTGTCTATCAATTCCTTCTTTCATGTCTTTTCTCAAAAATCGCACTTTCAAAAACTCCTCCGAACCCTAACCATTCCTTTCACCTTCACAGGAAATCACTGGCATTGGCAAAATGGTTGTAACAAGGGCAGGAAAAGAAATAGTTCCTCGACACAGCGACAGTGAGGCCAAAGGGATGGATTCTCCCAAATCGGTCAGGGGACAGAATCAGAATCAAGCAGATGATATAGATCCTGCCATGTATAATATGTTTAAAAGAATGATGACGAAAATGATGTCAGAACAGGCGGAGGCCAGTCAGAAAGAAGTTGCTCCAAAAAGCAAGCCAAAGAAGAAGGCTGTGAAGAAACCAGTCAGGATTATTAGAAAGAAAGTACAGCCCGACACCACTTTTGAAGAAACGGAATCAGTTGAAGAATCAGAAGAGGAAGAGCAGCTTGTTTATCAGAATCCTCCACCACAGTTTGCAAAGACCGCCGCAGAGCCCGAGTCTGTGAATAAACCAATTCCGGCTAATGACCCAATGCAAGAGCAGATGAAAGAAATGAATCGGGCCATCAAGGATATCCAGGCCAAAAGCAAAGGCAAGCAGACCTACTCTGGCGAAGATTTTTATAATGGCCTGGACGGAGACGACAATCTAGAGAATCTCCCTCGGAAGTTCCTCAAGTTTGATGGAACAGGAAATCCCAAGGCTCATTTAGCCACGTTCTATGCTAAATGCGGTCGCTTCAGAAAAGACAACCGGGCATTATTCATCTGTTTTCCTCGCAGCCTAGAAGGAACAGCGGCCAGGTGGTATGCAGACCACATTAATCCTATCGAACTACAAGAGTTCGATAAAGTCGTGAACCTATTCATTGAACGCTTCATGTTCAACATGGAGGCTGCACCTACTCTCAACCATCTGTATAATCTTAAACAGAACGAGAATGAGAGAGCTAGCGAATTCATCCACAGGTGGAGGAGCACCTATAACAAGATGAAGGTTCCTATCCCAAAGGAACATGCCTTGCAGATTATCCTGAACAACTTTGCTCAGCCTCTGAGGAACCTCATTTCTACATCGCCTGCTAAGTCATTCATGAAATTGATTGAGAAAGTCGAGTGGCTCGAGACTGACTTGGATAATGGCCTATATGAGGGTTACCTTTTCATTCGAGGGAATCCTGAGCAAAAGAAAAAAGCTCATGTTGCTTATTCCACGGATTTTTCCGATAACAACAGTAGCTCTGGCAGAAAGAAGAACAAGAAAAATCACAACAAAAACTCAGGGCACTCCAGGGCCGAAAGAACAAACTCTGCAGCCCAGAAGGAAAAATTTGTTAAGCCACAGCCTGTCCAATCAGTGCCTCAGTCAGAAGCAAAGCAGTCAGAAAAGCCGAAGCACGAAGGTTGGAGTTATGATCGGGAATTTTCAGCTTTAGAGCAATCCCGCAAAGACATCTTAGAATATATGATGTCGAAAGGAATGATCAAACTTCCCAAGGTGGCAGATCCTCCCGTCGCTATGGGTAAATGGACTGATAAATTCTGCAAGTTCCATCGAACTGTCGGACATGACACCGAACACTGTTTTGTCCTCAAAAACATCATTCAGGATTGTATTGACAAGAACATGCTGATTGAGGACGAGGATGAGCAGCAGCCAGAAATCTTGTCTAAGCCATTTCCTAAACATTCAGCTTCGGTCATCACGGAGCAGGCATTCGCTCTCCAAGGCAGTATCCAGCCATGTTCTAGTCGGGACATTCAGGATCAGCATCAGGTCCTCGTCCTCCGTCAAGCGCAGTCTTCCGCCAAGAGGGTGGGAATTACTGCATTCTCCAGCAGTAAGAAACCAAGCCAGGAGCCAACAAAGGCAACGACAGAAATTGACAAGAAGGCCCCCAGAATCCCGATGCGCTTTATCAAGACAGCTTCAAAGAAAGAAGAAGCTTCAGGGACAGTTCAGAAACCAATCACTGCTTTGTCCAACATTTCCATCCTGGACCTGACCCACGCTTCCCCAGAACACCAGCAAGTGCTAGAAGATCTGCTCAGAAAGATCAAAGTCAAGCCTAGCACGACTCCGCAAGACATGGCTCAAATCGTCAATCAGGCCATGACAAATGCACCGATCACCTTTTCTTATGAGGATTTGCCAAAACCTCATTCTTTTCATAACAATGCCCTATATATAGTGGTGCGAACCAGGGGCATGACAGTCCCTCATGTGCTCGTCGATGGAGGCAATAGCCTCAATATCTGTCCTGAGATGACAACCAAGGCTTTGGGATTAAAAGAAGATGAATATACCCCGGATCCGATCACGATCTATGGTTTTGACAACCACGGGCAGACAGCCAAGGGGAAGATATTTCTAGAAATTTTTATCAACTATTCGGTGCATACGGTCCTGTTTCATGTGGTCAATGTGCCGCCTACATACAATCTACTCCTCGGGCGCACTTGGATTCACAATGCCAATGCTGTCCCATCAACCTTGCACCAATGCATCAAATGGCCGAAGGGAGGCATGATTACCACGATCCTAGGAGAGGATCCGGAAGAACGACTCCCGCAGCCGATGATTCCCCGTCCTACTTTCACTGCCGACATCCCGAGCATCCGGGAAGCCGAAGAAATTGATCTGAGTGAAAGTCTGGATATGCTAAATTTGAAAGAAGTCCAGCCAACAGAAAATGTCACCGCAGTAGTTCAGTGGCAGGGACCTCGCTTCTTCAAGCTAGGAGGATGCCTCGATTGCACTTCATTCAAAGATCACCCGCTTTTTCCTCAGTTCTCAAAAACAAGGAAAGGATTTGATCTTCTAATGAAGCACGGTTACCAACCCTTCAGGGGTTTGGGCAGAAATGAAGACGGCATTCTGGAGCCGATCATCCCCGATCAGCATGTCACCGGTACAGGCTTGGGTTTCACAGGTCAGTCATCCGGCAGAAAGACCACTTTCGTCAAGGGAGCCCAGTAAAGAAGACAATGCCAGTGTTTTCTGTTTTTCGTTCTTTCTGTCATCTTGTAAGGGCAAGATCCGCCCCAGTTTCTTTCTCTTCTTCAACAATCGCTTGTAAATATCAAAGTTTACTTAATCAATGAAAAGTTTATTTTCTCTGTTCATCTTGGCGTACACAAATTTATATCCTTGTCTATGTTGTCATTCTCTGTTTCTGTACAAAAGGCTATTTTCAAAAAACTTTTATCCTTTCTCAAAACCCTTCTTTGCGCTTTCAGGATTGCCGGAATCATGGATCCTAAATTGCTCAAAAGGCTCATCATCAATACCAATTTTCCTCAAAATAAACCCAAACCGGCCAGAATCTGCAAGGCAAAGGCAGGGGCAGAAGTCAGTGAAGTGACAGGGTAGATCGAAGAATTAGCAGAGTTCGATGCAGCGATTCAGAATTTGCCAGCATTCAGAAGCAAGATGAACCATCGCCGTTGGTTCAAGATCCAACAGAGGATGTCAACATCGGTTCGGAAGACGATCCAAGAATCCTCAAAATTGGTTCCAGTCTAAGTTTAGATGAGAAGGAAAGGCTCATCTACTTCCTTAAACAGCATCAGGAAGTCTTTGCTTGGACTTACGAGGATATGCCAGGCTTAGACTCCAAGTTAGTCGAGCATCGCCTTGTATTAAAGCCAGATTGCAAGCCAATCAAGCAGAAACTCAGAAAAATGGATCCTCGAGTAGCACCACAAGTTAAAGAAGGACTTGAAGAGTTGTTAAAGGCAGGATTCATTCGGACCATTGAATATCTAGACTGGTTGGTAAACATTGTGGCAGTTCCCAAAAAGAATGGCAAAGTCCGGATTTGTATTGATTTCAGAGACCTGAACAAAGCCACCCCAAAAGATGACTATCCACTTCCCAACATCGATCTTTTGATCGATAGCACGGCGGACCACGCCATGTTTTCCTTTATGGATGGATACTCAGGCTACAATCAAATCAAATTGGCCGCTCGTGACCAATCCAAAACTTCCTTCACCACGCCTTGGGATACCTTTTGTTATACAGTCATTCTGTTTGGACTCAAGAATGTCGGGGCAACCTATTAGAGGGCTATGGCAGTGATCTTTCATGATCAGATGAACAAGAACATGGATGCCTATGTGGATGACATCCTGGTCAAGTCCAAAGAAGGAGAGGATCATCTTGATGCTCTCGGCCAAGTCTTCGAAAGACTTATTCTCTACAAGTTGAGACTTAATCCACAGAAATGCGTCTTCGGAGTGGAGTCAGGCAAGCTGCTTGGCTACATGATCAGCAAGAAAGGCATAGAGGTAGACCCCGCCAAGGCAAAGGCCATCATTGATATGTCGCCTCCCACCAATCTTAAAGAGCTGCGAAGCCTTCAAGGTCGTATTCAGTCAATTCGGCGTTTTATCTCTAATTTGGCCATGAGATGCGAGCCCTTCAATCACTTGCTGAGAAAAGAAGTGAAATTTGAATGGGGACCAGAATGCCAGCTCTCATTTGAGCGCATCAAGCAGTATCTTCTCAATCCACCTGTTCTGAAGCCACCAGAACTCGGAAAACCACTCCTTTTATATATTTCCATCAACCACAATGCTTGTGGCGGATTTCTTGCACAGTATGAGGAAGGCAGACGGATAGAGCATGCCATCTACTACATCAGCAAGACTTTCATCGATTATAAGAAGAGATATTCTCAGATGGAAAAGACATGTCTAGCCTTAGTATGGATGTGTCAGAAGCTGAGACATTATCTGATAGCGTTAGAGATCAAGATTCTGTCAAGACTCAACCCTCTCAAATACATCCTTGAGAAGCCTTTCCTTACTGGACGGATTGTGAAATGGCAAGTCCTCCTAATGCAGTATGACCTGGAATATGTTTCTCAGAAGTCAGTCAAGGGTCAGTCTGTAACGCCCCGGATTTCCAAAACAAAGCTAAGTTAAAATTTTCATGGATTTTTTTTTTTTTTTTTCTTTGCAGCGGAACTTAGAAAAGCTTTTAGCAGCGGAATAAGATGATAATGAGTCGTCGGTTTTAGAAAACTCCGAGCACGTTGCAGGTATGTGGCCAAGCAACTCATTGACCACCAAAGTGTTCCATTTTATCGAAAGCACATGTTTATTACAACACTACTGCTTAGAAAAGCAGTGAAGGTTCAATAAAAAGGAAGCAGTACAACTCTGTCTAGAGAAACCCTGGAACTTGATGCCGCCTTGCTCCGCATATCGCCACGCAGGTTCAACACCTGAAATCCCCATTAAACGGGGTCAGAACCACTGATGGTCTGGTAAGTGGGCAAACACCTATCTATTCAACTCAAGTAAATGCATAGACCACTTAGGGTCGCAGTTCGTAATACGACGCTCAAGCCTTCATGACTTAGCGTATATCGCAAAAGCCTCATCAGGGCTATGAGTTGAACATCCACGCAAGTCGTCATGACTTCGCATAAGCCTCTTCAGGGTTGTGAGTTAGAATAACCTCTCAAGTCTCTACGACTTAGCCTTGACTTCCTCAGAGTCACGAATGGATGTCTAGCTCAAGCCTTTATGCTTGGCACATCCGTATCCTACGAATCTAAGGACAGCTCTCCGAGCTTCACTTAGTCGTACGGATATCAATGGTGTTCTTTCCCAATCGGTCCAGTAGTATACCGACCATGACACCTTCACAAAGGTTATGCAGGACTGACTCAACAACGTCATCCACTCATACATTCAAAGTAGCGCTGTACCTAAGCTAATGCTTTGTTTCGATAATTGCACCTCCCCCTGGGCTTAGGGGACTCATATCTGGGCGACAACGCGACGATCTGGGGGTTGATTATTCTATGTATTTTAGATACCCCAGAGGCCTGTTGACCCCATCCCCCTAGTAGGACGGTACAACATACCGGAAGAGATCCTTACTAGGTATCCGAATGCATTCTGCTACTGCAGTAGTTGGGTTCAATCCTTAGATATTTAAGGATAACCACGACCTCCATACCTCTGAGTGACGAAGGCCATCAATGAACTCTATCAGGTTCGGGTGAAATATATGTCACTCAAGGCTGCGCCATCACCGTCTTCCTCGGTGAGAAATTCTGAAAGGGGCCTGCCGGTCTTACAATTACTTGACGAACATTGCATGCCTATAGGGCAACCTTTGAGAAGTATGTACCCGACCCCAATCAACCACACGGTTTTCACTGTGGAACAAAGGTTTTATTCATATGCATGCTTAACTCTGCTCTCGGCACTTCGGCCTTGACGAGCACTTCACCTCTTTCGGTGGAAACAACACACTCCGGCTCAGCGGCCCTTACGAGTCTGGTTGTCTGATAATTCTCAATGAGCATGCACATGACTCGATCTCTACGGATTGGCTACTCGGCGTATTTTTACGCAACGAGCTCAGGACCTCGTCAAGGCGCTACCACTACTTTGGCGCAACGGCTCTTACAAGTATGATGCCCTTGCAGGTGTCAGGGAGACGAGTCATTCTGACATCGTTCCAACAAAGGACATCATTGTGCCACTTAACTGGTTTTGGCAGCTCTTCTGCCAACCATTCTGTCAACACCTTCTCTGCTCTACCGGCAGTGGTGCGACGAACCTTTCTACATCGTAGAAGGCGTTCTATAACTGGGTAGCACTTCTGCTACGTTCTTTCTGAGCCATTCTTAGCTCCTTCAGGAATTTCAGCAGCACTTCCTCTCTTTTACGAAGAAAGCGTGCGTTTCTTTTATCCATTTCAGCGGCATCTCCCCTCTTTGGTGGGAAATCGCTACGCTTAACTCGGGAAATGGATGCGCACCGTTGTGCGTACTTTGCATCCATCAAGGTTGCAGGAGCCTTGGGCCATAGCCAGGCCATACGTAATTGATTTAGTCTTTACGTAAAGAGCATTTTGCCAAAAGGCGAAGCCTTTCCAATAGGGGCTTCATTCGTCAAGCAGAATCTTGTACGAGGAGCGGTAAGGGAATCGCATGGGCGATTTTGGAGTTGATCTCCGTTTGAACGCTCACTTAGGCGCCATATATGTAATATAAGCAAAAGCCTGTGCTTTATACAGCGGCGGCGTAAAGGAAATGCATATACTATTGTTCAGGGTGTGTAACTGAACGAAATATTCTACATATATAACAAAACAGGAGCCTTGGCATCGTTCGACGCGACAGCGTAAGTAAATACATTGCAGAAAGCAGGAGCCTTGGCATCGTTCGACGCGACGGCGTAAGTACATGCATAATCGGAAGTGCAGTAATCGGAAATTGCAGAAAACAGGAGCCTTGGCATCATACGACGCGACGGCAAAGGTAAATTACATGGCCTGTGCGATATAAGACGCGTCGGCAGTATCAGCAGATATACACTTAGATCTGTATCCAACGATAGTTACGAGGCGAGCGAGTGAACACCGAAGTGTCCTAGAGGGCTCAACCAAGAACTAGGGTGAGATACTATTTTGAAGAACGCATATACTGCGTATTCGAACATATATATCCGACGATAGTTACGAGGCGAGCGCGTGAACACCGAAGCGTCCTAGAGGGCTCAACCAAGAACTAAAGCAAGATACTACTTCAGAAAGTATATGCTATATACAAACAATCAAATACTTGAGAGAGATGGTTTAATGAAGCGAACTTACTTCAATTTGAGGAAGAAACGACTCTGATTGCTTCAAACGCTTCGAACGAGGCTCGACTTCGAAAAAGGATCAACTTTGGACGAAAAAGGACTTGGACTTTGACTTTGAACCAAACCAGGTTCAAGTCAAGTCAACTAGGTTCAGACTTAGGTCAAGTAGGTTCAGACCTAGGTCAGGTGGGTTAGGACCTGGTCAGGCAGGCTCAGACCAGGTCAAGCAGGCTCAGGCTAAGTCAGGCAGGCTCAGGCTAAGTCAGGCAGGCTCAGGCTAAGTCAGGCAGGCTCAGACCAGGTCAGGTGGGCTAGGCTAGGTAGGGGAGGTTTGGTAAAGGAGGAGAGAGAGAGGGGTTGGCGATTTTCCAAATGAGTGGGGGTCCTCTATTTATAGGTTCTGAAACTTGGGCCCCAAGTTTCAGAATCCCCTCTTTACCCTTGGGCTTTTCTGAGAATCCCTTCCATGGAAGGTGCTGGAAGGAGCTGGAAGGCTCTGGAAGGTGCTGGAAGGTGCTGGAATATTCTAGAATCTTCTAGAATATTTTCTGAGAAATATTTCTGTGGGTCCCACCCATATTTCTTTGGGTCCCGCAAGAATTTCGGGTTTTCGGCGATTTTTTTTCCGAAAAATTCTGAGTACGCCATTATCTTCGTATTGATGCCACTAAGAAAGTTGGCTCGCAGGAATCCTTTGATTTTGTTCAGATAGGAAGTTATGGCTTCCAGAGTGTTTGAGCATATATTCGCGATTCGACGAATATCCTAAGTGTAACTGGCTCGCAGGAATTGATTCGTTTCGCATTCTGAGAAAAATGTCATTTTTACCGGTAAATGCCTCATGAATTTTATTCAGATATTTTCTGAAAAATTGCGGGTCTTACATCATTACCCCCTTAAAGGAATTTCGTTCGCAAAATTCAGCTAAGAGTACAAGGTGAAGAGTTCAGGATATTTATCCCGCATATCCGATTCGGGCTCCCAAGTGCAATCATCGACTCCGTGATGTTGCCATCTTACTTTGACAAGTGGAATGACCTTTGTTCTTAGCACTTGCTCCCGTCGGTCCATGATCTCTACTGGCCTTTCTTCCACCGTCATATCCTCCTGGATGTCAATATCTTCATGTTGGATGACGTGGGAAGGGTCGTGAACGTATTTTCTAAGCATTGACACATGAAATACATTGTGTATCTGTGTATACTGCGGTGGCAATGCTACTCTGTAGGCGGTCTCTCCTATCCGGCAAAAAACCTCAAAGGGACCAACGAATCTGGGGCTGAGCTTCCCCTTCTTTCCGAAACGAAACACACTCTTGGTTGGGGAGACCTTGATAAAAACCTTATCTCCAACCGCAAAAGTGAGTTCCCTACGCCGCTGATCAGCGTAGCTCTTCTGTCGACTCTGAGCAGTCAGTAGCTTCTTCCTGATCATGTGGACCTGCTCAGTATAATGCTGCAACACTATGGGCGAGTCCAAGGTTCGCTCACCCACTTCACCCCAATGAATTGGTGATCTACAGGGTCGCCCGTACAAGGCTTCATACGGTGCCATCCCAATGCTAGCGTGGTGGCTATTATTATAAGCAAATTAAGCCAACGCTAGGTGGGAATCCCAATCACCTTTCCATTCTAGCATACAGGCTCTTAGCATATCTTCAAGAGTCTGTATGGTTCGTTCTGATTGCCCATCTGTTTGGGGATGGAATGCTGTACTGAACTTGAGTTTCGTCCCCAGGGCTCTTTGAAGCTGCTCCCAAAAGTGAGAGGTAAATTTCGGGTCACGATCGGATATGATCGAAATCGGCACTCCATGGAGTCTAACGATTTCCCGAATGTAGATCTCCGCCAATCGTTCAGTTGAGTATCGAGTGTTGATTGGCAGGAAGTGAGCAGACTTGGTGAGTCTGTCTACGATCACCCATATTGAGTCATGTTGTCTCTTGGACCGAAGCAATCCAACGATGAAATCCATCGTAATGCCCTCCCATTTCCATTCTGAAATCTCGATCCGTTGCATTTTTCCACCAGGTCGTTGATGCTCAATTTTTACTTGCTGGCAGATTAAACACCTTGAGACAAATGTAGCCACATCCCGTTTCATACCCCTCCACCAGTACTTTCTCTGTAAGTCCCGAAACATTTTCGTACCGCCAGGGTGAATGGTGTATTTGCTGTTATGAGCCTCCTGGAGTACTTTCTGTCTTAGCTCAGGGTTATTTGGGACCCAAATCCTTTCTTCCATCCATATTCCTCCATCTTCTTTTAAATGGAAGAAAGTGTCATCTCTTTCGGCACGAGCTTTTAATTCCAAGTACTGGGGGTCCTTGAACTGTTCGGCTACAATGCGATCGAGGATCTCGATATGGATTGTCAGGCATGACAATCGAATCTTTCCTGGGTCAGCCAGGAATGGCTTCCAACTGACAAAATCCTCCATCAGCTTCCATTGTCCGGTGAGGCTGGCCAGAGTGCCAACAGTCTTGCGACTAAGGGCATCTGCTACAACATTCGCCTTTCCAGGGTTATAGGAAAGCGTGAATTCATAGTCTTTGAGGAATTCGAGCCATCGCCGTTGCCGCATATTGAGTTCTTTTTGAGAAAAGAGGTATTTTAGGCTTTTATGGTCCGACATGACCTCAAATTTCTCTCCATACAGGTAGTGTCGCCAGATTTTAAGCGCGAACACTACCGCGGCAAGCTCCAGATCGTGGGTTGGATAGTTTTTCTCATGAATTCTTAACTGACGGGATGCATAGGCGATTACTTTGCCATGCTGCATCAATACACAACCCAGACCTGTTCCCGAGGCATCGGTATAAGCAATGAAGCCTCCCTGACCAGAAGGTAAGGTAAGGACAGGGGCAGTGGTAAGCCTCTGTTTGAGAACCTCAAAGCATTCCTTACACTGGTCAGTCCATTCAAACTTGACTCCCTTTTTCAGTAATTTCGTCATTGGTACGGCGATTCGGGAGAAGTCCTGTATGAACTTCCGATAATATACGGCAAGTCCAAGGAAGCTGCGGACCTCAGTGATATTTTCTGGCTGCTTCCAGTCTATCACAGCTTCGACCTTCGCAGGATCTACTGCGATTCCATCTTTTGAGATCACATGGCCAAGGAACATTACTTTGTCTAGCCAGAATTCACATTTTGAAAACTTGGCATATAACTGATTATCTTGAAGGGTTTTCAAGACGATTCTCAAGTGCTCCTTGTGTTGTTCCTCATTCTCTGAATACACGAGAATGTCATCAATGAAGACGATGACAAAAGTGTCTAAGTATGGTTTGAACACTCGGTTCATCAGGTCCATAAAGACAGCAGGCGCATTTGTAAGTCCGAAGGGCATTACTACGAACTCATAATGGCCATATCTCGTTCTGAAGGCAGTCTTAGGTATATCCTCCTCCTTAACTCTGAGCTGATGGTATCCAGACCTGAGGTCGATCTTGGAGAACACTCTCGCTGTTCTGAGCTGATCGAATAAGTCCTCAATCCGAGGCAACGGGTACTTATTTTTAATGGTTGCCTGGTTAAGCATCCGATAATCGATGCATAACCGAAGGGATCCATCCTTCTTCTTTACAAATAGTACCGGGGCTCCCCATGGTGACATACTTGGTCGGATGAACCCTTGTTCCATCAGTTCTTCCAACTGACACTTCAACTCACTGAGTTCAGCTGGTGCCATACGATAAGGGGCTTTGGATATTGGCGCTGTTCCAGGTAAGGATTGAATTCCAAATTCAACCTCACGAAGTGGCGGAAGTCCTGGCAATTCCTTAGGAAACAGATCAGGAAACTCCCGCACTACTTCCAAACTCTCAAGGGGTTGGTCGTTGGATTTTTCCGCCGAGAGACTCAACAGGAAGGCCACACAACCCTTCCTAAGGTATTTTTGTACCTTAAGTGCTGATATGAGCCTTTTTTGTGGAACTGGTTTGGATAACCGGTATTCCATCTTAGGTAAGCCGGGTCGAGATAGAATCACTCTGCCCTCGCGGCACAGAATCTTGGCATTATTCTGAGCCAACCAATTCATTCCCAGAATGACATCGTACTGTATCATATCGATCAGGATGGCGTCAGTAGGCAAGTGTTGCCCTGCTATCTCAATATCCAAATTTTTCACATACCGGATACATTTGGTGCGTGAACCCAACGGGTTATATACTTCGATCATTTTATCAATCGGTTGCACCAAGGCGTGGAGTTGTTCGGTGAAATCGTCGGAGATAAACGTATGAGTAGCACCACAATCAAACAAGACGTAAGCTGCATGTCCATTAACAGGTACGATGCCTTCAATGAGGTCATCGGTTTTGACTTGTTCAGTCGTTACAGCGTATACACGACCTGCAGCAGGCCTTTGTTCTACTCTAGGTGGGGGTCATTGGACTTGTGTTCGTTGTGGTACTTGTTGAGAGGGTCCGGCAGATCCGGCATTCCTCCTTTGCTCATCAATAAGCTTCTTCCTGCATTGTCTTGCAATGTGGCCCACTTTGCCACAGTACAAGCATCCACCTGTGTCACGTGGACATGGTCCTCTTGCGTGATTAACATGGCATTTTGGGCAGTTTGGGTTGGACTGCAGGTTGTTTGGAGCCATGTTCTGCCTTGGCCTTACAACTTGTTGAGTGTTGTTCCCACCTTGGAACCTTTTCTTCTGAAAGGGTTGTCGTGAACCCTGGCCACTTGGAAACATTCTCTTCTTGTTCCCACCATCAACTATGGGCCTTTTTGCTATGATCACTTTTGATCGCTCCCAATCCACTTGTATTTTTGAAGCTGCTGCCACAACCGTTTGAAACGTTTGGGGCATGTTGGTGATAACCCGTGACCTTAGCCCTTCTCGCAGTCCATTGATGTACTTGTCGGCCCTTTCTTGGTCGGTCTCAAATAACCGGGAGCAGTACCGTTCAAGATTTTGAAATTTGGTGGTATAGTCAATCAGATTCATGCCACCCTGCTCCAATTCCAGAAACTCCATCTTCTTCTTGTTTCTGGAGTGTAATGGAAAGTAATTATCCATGAAAGCTCTCCGGAAGTCAGTCCAAGGAATGACTTCAACTTCCGAGAACTAGATAATCTTAGTGGTATCCCACCACTTTCGTGCGTTGTCTTTCAGCCTGTACGTGCCAAAGTTGGTCTTCTTTTCTTCTGGTACTCCCAGCACCAGGAAGGCACGTTCGGTCTCTTCGACCCAACTTTCTGCCAGTTCAGGATCGGCTCTACCAGCGAAGACTGGTGGATCGAGCTTGAGGAATTTTTCATAGGTTATTCCACCAAGGTTTTCGCTTCGAGGTGCGACTGGTTCTGCCCTTGTTTCTCGAATGGCAGTAACCAAATTGTTGAGTGTTTCCAGCAGAAATCCTTGAGTATGGGACTCCTCGCTTGGTATGGTTCTCCTCGTCGTAGGAGCCATTTATCTACCATATACAAACAATGTGTTTTAGTTTCACAATGTATATATCGAAGCAAAGTTTTATTTACTTAATATACATCACATTTACACAAGCATCGCCTTAAACAAAATGTCATGCCGCACTGGCAGACTTTTAGGCATTGAGAAACTAGGTACATGAGTCTATTGACTCCAAAACACTACCAGTCTCTTCTAGGAACTGGATTTCTTTCTTGACCCAAAGAACCCGAAGTATCGTTTACTTCCACATTGCCTTGGTGCAGGCACAACTAGCTTTGGCTTGGGCGGCACTTCCGCACTCTCAAGCAACTCTTGTGGATAGATCAGTGATGCCGGTCCACTTGCCCATTCAGTGACATCATGGCTCGGAGAATCCGAGACCATAACGGGATGATATAGGTTGTATCCCTCTTCCTGGCCATTCAGACTCGGCGTTGGTGTAGCCGCTCTGTTCCCCCATATAATAGTACTTTGATTCGAGGAATCTGAAATCATAATGGGATTATAGAAGGAGTTGTTGCATCCCTCCTCCCAACTGTGCAAGCTAGGCGTACATGATGCCTGTTGATAGCCTTGCGATTGACCAAATCCCTCATGGAAGTTCAAGTCAAATCCTACCAGAGACGGTAGTTCATCAGAAGTTGCTGGAGTACGGCTACTCCTTCTACTGGAGTAATGTGGCCCACTAACATCCGAGGTCTCATCCCTAAGACCAAGCGATCCCCGCCGACCCATATCGGCGGTATGCTTCATTTGGCATTCGTTGACGGAATGCCCTTCTTCGCCACAATATTGACAGTCTTGGACTTCATATGGGCATACCCACTCATCGTGCATGATCCCGCAACGATAGCAGTATCCTCGGGAGTCGTGAGTTGCCATCTATACAAAGATGCACCCAGATCAGAACAAGAAGTATAAAATATACTTACAGTGCGATATAGTGGACAAGTCGGATCTCGAACCAGGTTTCTCAGACTCTTGCTCTGATACCATTTCTGTAACGCCCCGGATTTCCAAAACAAAGCTAAGTTAAAATTTTCATGGATTTCTTTTTTTTTTTTTTTTCTTTGCAGGGAACTTAGAAAAGCTTTTAGCAGCGGAAAAAGACGATAATGAGTCGTCGGTTTTAGAAAACTCCGAGCACGTTGCAGGTATGTGGCCAAGCAACTCATTGACCACCAAAGTGTTCCATTTTATCGAAAGCACATGTTTATTACAACACTACTGCTTAGAAAAGCAGTGAAGGTTCAATAAAAAGGAAGCAGTACAACTCTGTCTAGAGAAACCCTGGAACTTGATGCCGCCTTGCTCCGCATATCGCCACGCAGGTTCAACACCTGAAATCCCCATTAAACGGGGTCAGAACCACTGATGGTCTGGTAAGTAGGCAAACACCTATCTATTCAACTCAAGTAAATGCATAGACCACTCAGGGTCGCAGTTCGTAATACGACGCTCAAGCCTCCATGACTTAGCGTATATCGCAAAAGCCTCATCAGGGCTATGAGTTGAACATCCACGCAAGTCGTCATGACTTCGCATAAGCCTCTTCAGGGCTGTGAGTTAGAATAACCTCTCAAGTCTCTACGACTTAGCCTTGACTTCCTCAGAGTCACGAATGGATGTCTAGCTCAAGCCTTTATGCTTGGCACATCCGTATCCTACGAATCTAAGGACAGCTCTCCGAGCTTCACTTAGTCGTACGGATATCAATGGTGTTCTTTCCCAATCGGTCCAGTAGTATACCGACCATGACACCTTCACAAAGGTTATGCAGGACTGACTCAACAACGTCATCCACTCATACATTCAAAGTAGCGCTGTACCTAAGCTAATGCTTTGTTTCGATAATTGCACCTCCCCGTGGGCTTAGGGGACTCATATCTGGGCGACAACGCGACAATCTGGGGGTTGATTATTCTATGTATTTTAGATACCCCAGAGGCCTGTTGACCCCATCCCCCTAGTAGGACGGTACAGCATACCGGAAGAGATCCTTACTAGGTATCCGAATGCATTCTGCTACTGCAGTAGTTGGGTTCAATCCTTAGATATTTAAGGATAACCACGACCTCCATACCTCTGAGTGACGAAGGCCATCAATGAACTCTATCAGGTTCGGGTGAAATATATGTCACTCAAGGCTGCGCCATCACCGTCTTCCTCGGTGAGAAATTCTGAAAGGGGCCTGCCGGTCTTACAATTACTTGACGAACATTGCATGCCTATAGGGCAACCTTTGAGAAGTATGTACCCGACCCCAATCAACCACACGGTTTTCACTGTGGAACAAAGGTTTTATTCATATGCATGCTTAACTCTGCTCTCGGCACTTCGGCCTTGACGAGCACTTCACCTCTTTCGGTGGAAACAACACACTCCGGCTCAGCGGCCCTTACGAGTCTGGTTGTCTGATAATTCTCAATGAGCATTCACATGACTCGATCTCTACGGATTGGCTACTCGGCGTATTTTTACGCAACGAGCTCAGGACCTCGTCAAGGCGCTACCACTACTTTGGCGCAACGGCTCTTACAAGTATGATGCCCTTGCAGGTGTCAGGGAGACGAGTCATTCTGACATCGTTCCAACAAAGGACATCATTGTGCCACTTAACTGGTTTTGGCAGCTCTTCTGCCAACCATTCTGTCAACACCTTCTCTGCTCTACCGGCAGTGGTGCGACGAACCTTTCTACATCGTAGAAGGCGTTCTATAACTGGGTAGCACTTCTGCTACGTTCTTTCTGAGCCATTCTTAGCTCCTTCAGGAATTTCAGCAGCACTTCCTCTCTTTTACGGAGAAAGCGTGCGTTTCTTTTATCCATTTCAGCGGCATCTCCCCTCTTTGGTGGGAAATCGCTACGCTTAACTCGGGAAATGGATGCGCACCGTTGTGCGTACTTTGCATCCATCAAGGTTGCAAGAACCTTGGGCCATAGCCAGGCCATACGTAATTGATTTAGTCTTTACGTAAAGAGCATTTTGCCAAAAGGCGAAGCCTTTCCAATAGGGGCTTCATTCGTCAAGCAGAATCTTGTACGAGGAGCGGTAAGGGAATTGCATGGGTGATTTTGGAGTTGATCTCCGTTTGAACGCTCACTTACGCGCCATATATGTAATATAAGCAGAAGCCTGTGCTTTATACAGCGGCGGCGTAAAGGAAATGCATATACTATTGTTCAGGGTGTGTAACTGAACGAAATATTCTACATATATAACAAAACAGGAGCCTTGGCATCGTTCGACGCGACGGCGTAAGTAAATACATTGCAGAAAGCAGGAGCCTTGGCATCGTTCGACGCGACGGCGTAAGTAAATGCATAATCGGAAGTGCAGTAATCGGAAATTGCAGAAAGCAGGTGCCTTGGCATCATACGACGCGACGGCAAAGGTAAATTACATGGCCTGTGCGATATAAGACGCGTCGGCAGTATCAGCAGATATACACCTAGATCTGTATCCAACGATAGTTATGAGGCGAGCGAGTGAACACCGAAGTGTCCTAGAGGGCTCAACCAAGAACTAGGGTGAGATACTATTTTGAAGAACGCATATACTGCGTATTCGAACATATATATCCGACGATAGTTACGAGGCGAGCGCGTGAACACCGAAGCGTCCTAGAGGGCTCAACCAAGAACTAAAGCAAGATACTACTTCAGAAAGTATATGCTATATACAAACAATCAAATACTTGAGAGAGATGGTTTAATGAAGCGAACTTACTTCAATTTGAGGAAGAAACGACTCTGATTGCTTCAAACGCTTCGAACGAGGCTCGACTTCGAAAAAGGATCAACTTCGAACTTTGGACGAAAAAGGACTTGGACTTTGAACCAAACCAGGTTCAAGTCAAGTCAACTAGGTTCAGACTTAGGTCAAGTAGGTTCAGACCTAGGTCAGGTGGGTTAAGACCAGGTCAGGCAGGCTCAGACCAGGTCAAGCAGGCTCAGGCTAAGTCAGGCAGGCTCAGGCTAAGTCAGGCAGGTTCAGACCAGGTCAGGTGGGCTCAGGTGGGCTAGGCTAGGTAGGGGAGGTTTGGAAAAGGAGGAGAGAGGGGTTGGCGATTTTCTAAAGGAGTGGGGGTCCTCTATTTATAGGTTCTGAAACTTGGGCCCCAAGTTTCAGAATCCCCTCTTTACCCTTGGGCTTTTCTGAGAATCCCTTCCATGGAAGGTGCTGGAAGGAGCTGGAAGGCTCTGGAAGGTGCTGGAATATTCTAGAATCTTCTAGAATATTTTCTGAGAAATATTTTTGTGGGTCCCACCCATATTTCTGTGGGTCCCGCAAGAATTTCGGGTTTTCGGCAATTTTTTTTCCGAAAAATTCTGAGTACGCCATTATCTTCGTATTGATGCCACTAAGAAAGTTGGCTCGCAGGAATCCTTTGATTTTGTTCAGATAGGAAGTTATGGCTTCCAGAGTGTTTGAGCATATATTCGCGATTCGACGAATATCCTAAGTGTAACTGGCTCGCAGGAATTGATTCGTTTCGCATTCTGAGAAAAATGCCATTTTTATCGGTAAATGCCTCATGAATTTTATTCAGATATTTTCTGAAAAATTGCGGGTCTTACACAGTCCATCGCAGATCAGTTGACAGATTTCCCGTTAACAGAAGAGATCAAAGCGGAAGATGATTTCCTTGACGATCGTATTTGCAGTATTCAAGAATCCCCAATTTGGACTCTATTCTTTGATGGAGCCCAAAATATGTCTGGTATAGGGATTGGGGTCTTGTTGATCACTCCTGAAAAGGAGATGCTCCCTTATTCCCTCAAGCTCAATTTTCAATGCACTCACAACATGGTCGAGTATGAAGCTCTAATACAAGGCCTCAAGATTTTGCAAAGCTTTGATGTCAAGAGAATACATACCTTTGGCGACTCATTACTTGTTGTCAGTCAAGTTAATGCTGAATGGCAAGTCAAAGATTCGAAATTAATCCCTTATCAAAAGATTGCCTTGGCTCTCATAGGCAACTTTGAAGAATTTCAGCTCAATCATGTCAAGAGGGAATACAATCATATAGCCGATGGCCTGGCCTGTCTAGGTTCTATTTTGTCATTTAGAGATAGTAAGTCCTGTCGTTCCTTCGAGATCGGTAGACTTGATCAACCTGCCTACATTCCAGTTGAGCAAGTGAACCAAGCCACTCAGAAAGAGAAGCCTTGGTACCAAGACATCAAAAACTTCATCGAAACTGGTAAATTCCCAGCAGAAATGCCAAGAAAGGAGCAACACGCAGTTCAGCGCATGTCAACCCGTTATTTCCTCCTGGCTGATACTCTTTATCGCCGTGGGTTCAATTCTGAGTACGCTAGATGCTTAGATAAAGATGAAGCCATGGAAGTTGTCCGAGAGGCACACAAGGGAATTTGTGGTGGTCACGTCGGCTACCAAACACTCGTCAAGCAAATCATCCGGGCAGGGTACTACTGGAAAACCATGCAGCAGGATTGCCATCAATTTGTAAGGAAGTGCGTCAAATGCACGCACCTTCCATTCATGCGCCAGCCGCATACTTACAATCCGTGGTCTCTCCTTGGCCCTTTTCGATGTGGGCCTTTGATGTAGTCGGTTCGATCACTCCTTCGGCTTCTAATGGCCACCGATATTTCCTCGCAGCTATAGAATACTTCACCAAATGGGTCGAAGTTGTCACTCTGCGAACAGTAGAAGGCCGACATGTGGTTTTGTTTATTCATAAAAATCTTCTTTGCCGCTTCGGCGTCCCGCACGATATTGTGTCAGACAATGGCAGTCATTTCAAGAATGAGAAGATGAAGACCTTCTGCTCGAAGTTCGGGATTCATCACCACTTCTCAACTCCTTACTATCCCCAAGGGAACGGCCAAGCAGAGGCCACCAACAAGATTTTGATCCGCACTAGAAGATGCACGACGCACTTTGGGCGTACCGAACCACCATTCGAACCCCAACTAATGCTACGCCTTCAGAGCTTGTTTATGGGACGGAGGTGGTGTTACCTCAACATGTTCAGAAGCCCGCACTCAAGTTTGCATTACTCATTGAACTTCCGCTTGATCAGTATCAGCAGTAGAGATTGGTACAACTTGATCTATTAGACGAGAAAAGACTCAAGGCAGCAGAGCACGCTCAGGCCTATCGTCAGAGGATAGCTCGGCACTACGCCAAATCAGTTATTGAGAGAAGATTCCGAGTCAATGACCTTGTGCTCAGATCAACAACTCATCTCAAGCATCGGCCGAAGGGCAAGTGGTCACCCAATTGGGAGGGCCCTTATGTGGTTAAAGAGGCACTGCCCCGCAATTCCTATCGTCTGATCAACGCAGATGGGGTTGAACTGCCAGATCCCATTAATGCTTTACATCTGAAGAAATTTTACACTTAAATTGTTCATCATAGCCTTTTGTACTCCTCAAAAGTCTTTTCAATAAAGCAATATTCTTCTGTTAAATTCTCACCTTCTTCCCCCTGATACTGGGGCATTTTATTTTGATCTATACTTATTTTCCTTCATCATAAATGCAGGCAGGATCAGACAAATCCTTTTCTAAAAATTTTACCAACTCTTTGATAACTTGGTTTTCGTTATTAAGATTGCATTTGTTTTGTTTTATCTAATCAAATTTTATCAATTTATTGTCAATTTTATCAATTGGTTTAGTTTCATTAAGTTTTATCAATTTTACTAAATTTTATTCCCTTATTTTTAAACCCCTTTCAGGTTAAGGGATAAACCTGATGCCTCTTTCCCATGAGGTATTTTTCTAAATCTTTTTGTTTTGGCCCTTTCAGGTTAAGAGATAAACCTGACCCTCGTTGTCCGAGGTGTCCTACCCTTTCAGGTTAAGGGATAAACCTGATGCCTCTTTCCCATGAGGTATTTCCTTTATTCTTATCTTCCCGCTCAGGTTAAGGAAAAAATTTGACCCTCGTTGTTCGAGGTGTTCCCATTCAGGATAAGGGAAAATCCTGAAACCCCTCGCAGGAGCGATAGTGCTACCTATGAGGATTCTTTTGTAAATAACAAGTTTTATCAACCTTCATTTGATTTTCTAAATTTATATCAATTTCTCTTCATTTAAATTTTCCTTAAATTCTATTCTTTTCCCATTCAGGATAAGTGGTAATCCTGAAATCCCTCATAGGAGCATCAATGCTACCCGTGAGAATTCTTTTTCAAAATAAATTTCCTTAAATTATTCCCCATTCTTTTTTTTTTTTTTTCTTCCTTCAGGATAAAGGATAATCCTGAAGTCTTTCCTCATCAATTTCTTTCTCAATTTTCTATCAATTTTTAATTTTATCAATTTTGTTGATTCTTTGTTAAATTATTCTTTATTCTTCAAATTCTATTTGTCATTTGTTCTTTCCCCTTTCAAGTTAAGCGATAAACCTGAACCTCGTTCTTCGAGGTACATCCCTTTCAGGTTAAGGGATAGACCAGAATTATTTCCCATAAATTCTTCCATTCATATCAATCTTTATTCATTCTCCTTCAGGATAAGGGAAATCTTGAAGTCATCATAAAAAATTCAAGGTTCAGACCATCTTGGGTCAAGAATCTTGAATAAATCTTTATATTTGTTGGAATCTATTCATGCCTTTGTCAATCCTTTCGATCCGACTCTTGGGTAGTAATTATTTCCTTCCTGTCTGAGTTCCGACTCAGGTTTTTTGTTTTGTTTTTGTTTTCATTTTTGTTTTCAAGATCCGGGTTCCGACTCGGGTTCTTTTCCTTTTTATATATCGTTTGAAGTTTCGAGTTCCGACTCGGACTTCCTATCGGATTCAACGCTCGTGTTGGAACCGATCGTACCCTTGAAGATTCGAGTTTTTCAAAACTCGGGTTCTTCCATTTTATCATTATTTTAAAGATCCGGGTTCCAACTCGGGTTTTTTCTTTTTATATATCGTTTGAAGTTTCGAGTTCCGACACGGACTTCCTATCGGATTCAACGCTCGTGTTGGAACCGATCGTACCCTTGAAGATTCGAGTTTTTCAAAAACTCGGGTTCTTCCATTTTATCATTATTTTAAAGAATCCGGGTTCCAACTCGGGTTTTTCCTTTTTATGTATCGTTTGAAGTTTTGAGTTTCGACTTGAACTTCCTTTTGAATCCAATGCTCGTGTTGGACAAATCATTGTTTTGAGAATTCGAGTTTTTTTAAACTCAATTCTCACTCATTTTCTTATATTTAAAAACCGGGTTCCGACTCGGATTTTCCTTTTTGTATATTCTTATTTTTGAAGTCTCAAGTTCTGACTTGAACTTTCTTTTGAATCCAATGCTCGTGTTGGATAAATCATTGTTTTTAGAATTCGAGTTTTTCAAACTCAATTCTCACTCATTTTCTTATATTTAAAAACCGGGTTCCGACTCGAATTTTCCTTTTTGTATATTCTTATTTTTGAAGTCTCAAGTTCCGACTTGAACTTCCTTTTGAATCCAATGCTCGTGTTGGACAAATCATTGTTTTGAGAATTCGAGTTTTTCCAAACTCAATTCTCACTCATTTAAAAACCGGGTTCCGACTCGGATTTTCCTTTTTGTATATTCTTATTTTTGAAGTCTCGAGTTCCGACTTGAACATCCTTTTGAATCCAATGCTCGTGTTGGACAAATCATTGTTTTGAGAATTCGAGTTTTTCCAAACTCAATTCTCACTTATTTAGAAACCGGGTTCCGACTCGGATTTTCCCTTTGGTATATTCTTATTTTTGAAGTCTCAAGTTCCGACTTGAACTTCCTTTTGAATCCAATGCTCGTGTTGGACAAATCATCGTTTTGAGAATTTGAGTTTTCCAAACTCGATTCTCACTCATTTAAAAACCGGGTTCCGTCTCGGATTTTCCTTTTTGTATATTCTTATTTTTGAAGTCTCAAGTTCCGACTTAAACTTCCTTTTGAATCCAATGCTCATATTGGATGAATTGTCGTGTGGAGAATTCGAGTTTTTTTTAAGTTCAGTTCTCACCCATTTCTTATATTTGAAAAACTGAGTCCCGACTTGGGTTTTCACTTTTGTACATCCTCATTTTTTTTAAAAAATTTTGACTTGAATCTCCTTGCCAATTTAATGCTCACTTGTGGAGCGGAGCTCTCCTTGAACTTCCCCTTTAGGATAAGGGATAATCCTGAAACACCGGCAATCATTCTCGCTTAATTCTCAAGTATCTTCGAATGTCAGTCTCATTTTTCAAATTCTCCTGTTGAAGCATCCAGTGCTCGTGCTGGTGTGCATTTCGAAAACCCGATGCTCGTACTGGTGTGCATTTCGAAAACCCAGTGCTCGTACTGGTGTGCATTTCAAAAATCCAGTGCTCGTACTGGTGTGCATTTTTCAAAACCTAGCGCTCGTACTGGGGCATTTTTCGAAATCCAGTGCTCGTGCTGGTACATCTAGCGCTCGTGCTAGTGTTTGGCTGACTAATCAGTTAGCCCTCCAGGTTCAGTCTTTGTACTAACCAAACATCATCATTCAAGTTCTAAATTCTCAAATTTCAACCTTCGGGTTATCATTTTGTCAAAAATTCAAAATCTTTTCTTGCGAAGGACCCTCTTTAGGGAGAGTTCAAGGGAGCTCGTTCCTTTCGCATGCAACCATCTTTTGTTCGCAAGAACCCTCTTTCAGGGAGAGTTTGAAGGGACTCGTTTTCTTCACGAACAGTTTGCAAAACAACAACCAACTTTACACAAAAGAGCCCTTTTTGTTAGGGAGAGCTTCGACGGAAGCTCGTTTCTTTTATGGCCCTTTGTTTTTCTCATCTTTGGCCAAATCCTTTCGTAGAGGACCCTCTTCTAGGGAGAGTGTGATGGACTCGTTCCTCTGTGATACTTTCTCAACTTTATTTTTTTTCGGCCGCCTTTCCATAAGAGAAGCCTAGAGATAGGGAGTTTTGACGAAAACTTAATTTCTCTTCGAAAGTTCCGTTTTGCAAACACCTCCTCTTTCAGGGAAGAGAGGAGTATTTCCAACTTCCCATTCAGGTAAGGGCTTAAGCCTGAGTCTCTCTTTTTGGGGAAAAAGAGAGGAGAATTTTGTCACGGACGTGTCGATTCGATATCGAGCAATTTCTTTCATCAAGGATTTTTAGAATACATTGCCAATTTGCTATCAAAAGTCATTTGTTGGTCTCAAAGCTTCCATCGCACCAAGAAATTATCTCAAACTACCTTTAGTATCATCTTCAAAAGAGCAAGACTTCGGCGAAGTGAGAACAAAATTCAAGCTTTTCTGTTGGTCAACCAAGAGGATGAAGAAAAATCTTCGATATGACCAGGCAAAGGAAAATTCAATGATGTTGAAAAGCCATAAGTGAACTGACGTTGATCATGGCTATGGCACATTCTTAAAGATCGTTCTATTTGGCAGTAAGACAGGGAAAATATCCTGGGCAGTAAGAAAAGAACCTACCCAATCCATATCTCCTCAGTCATCCAAGCTAAGCTGCAATCAAATATCCGCAAAAGGGATCGCTCACTTGTCGTCAAGATGAAGGCAAGTTAAGTGAGTATACCCCCGGGGCTAAAGAAGATTTGAAACATCTCCAAGATGATGGAGTTTGTGACGGATCCTTCCAGGGAAAGTTCGGATCACCGTCGAGATGAAGACGGATGTGATGAACCTACCGACAAACCCTAAAAGATATTTGATTTCTGCTGTCATCCAGAGATTTCAACCCAATGAACCTATATCATCAAGCATAATTCCTGAGAAAGAAAAAGAAGGATCGGAGCATCTCCAAGATGAAGGAGTTTGTGACGTACCCTTCCTCAAAAAAAAAAAGAGAGAAAAGTCAGGACATCTCCAAAATGAAGGATGATGTGAAAGAACCCAAGAAAGCTCCATGGTTCAAAAGAGTGCAAAAAGATCATCATGGGAAATGCACAGGATATCAAACTGCCCGAAATTGCCAAGAATCATCTTTTTTTTATGTGAAATTCTTTTATCAATATCTTTTCACTCAATCGCTTTTATGAAACGAAGAATATTTCCTCTTTGTTCATATCAAGGAAATTGATACCTTCCTTGAAGAAACTCAACAGCAACAAGTTTGAGTTTGATTCTCAATTTTACAGAGTTAGCCCAACTGGAGCTAATACTCTAGGTAGAAAGAGGTGATATTTTCACACGTGAACATGATTCAATCATTCTGAATCAACTACAATTTTGGCATCTTATTGGCAATATTTTCTAGTTATCCCAACATGAAGTGTGAACTTGATGTCCGTTTTGACGTATCCTGACGTCATCCCTCCTTAGGACTGAAAAGTCCTTTCCTTCCGTCTGATCTGAGCGCTCTCAGATTTGCACACTTCCCTGTGTTCCCCACTGTCCCACCATAGACAGTTCTGTAAACACCCTAAATTTTCACTCACTTCTTGACATTGCCCTCAATCGGCACATTTCAGTTCTCCGGAAGCAATAAAGGGCAAAATGGTCATTTTCCAAGATTGAACCTTGCAGAAAGTCCTAAATTTCACTCTTGAGCATCAAAATTTCTATATTTAGGTTCAAAGACATCTTCAAATTGCAAAATTTCAAAATCCTCTTTCTGGACAAAAAGCTAGAATTTCCAAGTCCGAGTTCAGAGTGATATTTCATAGAACATGTCTTTGCATAGCATTGCATCATTTCACTGCACAGCATGTCATTTTGAGATTCAAAACTCATGATTTTCAAAATTGTCCATCCAGATTTGATTTTTAAACTTTTCAAAATTGATTTTTAAAACCCTGGGTTTTCAAAATTGCCAATCTTTCCCATTTTACCCCCAGGACTTTGAATTACAAAAATTTTTCTCAAGAAAAACAATCTGGATATTTGGATATTGATTTTAAAGATTTTATCTCAAAGCTTTTTGCAAAAGATTTTAAATTTCTTTACAAATTTTGTTTTTACATTTATCCATATTTTTGCCCTGAAAACCCAATTTTTCCAAATTCTTGAAAAACAAATAATGTTTTATCTCGTATTTTCAAATAAATGAAGCGGGACCCGCCTTTGAACTAGCATCATACTCAGACTCTCAGGTAAGTATCTTATTCTCAAGTGGGACCCACCCGGAGTTCGTACTAATTTGCAAAATTGTCTTTTTCATTTCTTATTTATTTTTATTTTTTTTTTAGTTAGTGGGCCCACACACATGTGGCACCCCAATTGAAAATAAAAGACTTTCAAAAACAAAACAAAACTTTATTTTCAAAAGGATTTTAAAAGTGGGTTGAGGTGGCATTTCCATAAAAGCCTCTCATTTTTTTTTTCTTTTTATTTGTTTAAATAAAATTTCTTTTTTAGAAGGAGGCAGCCTTAAATGGCACAGCCGAACTTCCAAAAAAAAAAGTAATAAATTTGATTTCTATCTAAACTTAGGAAATAAAACAAGGTTTTGGAAAAACCAAAGAGGCGCCTCTTTTAAAAATAGCAAGCTTTCAAAGCAATGAAGCATCGGTTTCACGCCTTTGCAAAATTGTCAACAAAATTTTCAAAAAAAATTTAACGGAACCTGATTAAGGGGGAAGGGGATGCATTTTTTTTTTGGGGGAGGAAGGAAAGTTTTAAAAAGAGGGGGACAGGGCATTCACGAGGGAGGAGGATCTTTTGATTTGGATTTTCGGTTTTTGGTAGGGGGCTCAAAGGGGAAAGGGAATAGGCGTTTTCAGAGCTTCTTCAGCCCATCTTCAGCCACAGGTCGTCCACCACCCAATCTTCATCTTCTTCAGCCAACTTCTGCATCTCTTTCAGCCACAACAGGAGGTCCAACGGCTGCTGCCCAGCCCTCTTTCAGCCCAGCCGCAAGGGATATACCAGATCCAGCAGAAGAACCAGCCATCTCCAACCTACCAACAAGAGCCCATCCTTCTTCAGCCAACGTGTTCTGCCTCCTCTTCAACCCAGCCATCTCGGTCTTCCACCTCCAGCTTATTTCAGCCCTACCAAAAGAAGCCCCAGCCGCTGGAGCTCCTTTGCCGTGGTCTTCCATCACCAGGAGCACCATCCTCTATCCAACGTGAAGGAGCTCTTCTTCATTCCAGCCACAGCAGAGAACGCCCCTTTTCTGTTGTCTATAGCGTCCATTGGTGCAAGAGATCCAGCAACCTTTAGGTCTTATCGCAGGAAGCACTGGCCAAAAATCTTTTTACGGTTTGTTTCATTCTTTATATCGCCCCTTTCCTCCATCCAGCGTAAAAAAAAAAAACTTTTTATAGAAAATAAAAACAGTATATCGCATGTTTTTCCTTCCTCTTTCCAATTTTGAGATTTGATTCTCATTGTTTTTCTGTTTTTGCTATTTTGATTTTTCTTTTCCTCGTTCTTTTGATTATTCAAGTGTTGATTTGATCTTTTATTCTAATTCATAGTAATTTTGCTTTGCTTTCCATTCACTATAGGATGTCCTGTTCTGCAAAAAAATTATTTCCTGTGTTATCATATTATATACAGTTTTTCAAGTTTTAGTTGTTACACGATTTCCTGTCATTTAATCACTTCTTGTTTTCTTACAAAATAATTTTTTGTCTTTAGTTATTTCACGTTCCAGTTTTGAAATTAATTTCCTGTTTTCCAATTGTTTTTTTTCATTTCCAGTTGTGTATTGCCTGATTGCTTCAAGTCATTTCCTATTGTCGTAATACTAAGTTCCCTAGTTGTTTTCAATCTGAATTTCCTGTTTTTATTTCTGAATGCCTTGTCTGTTTCTATTCTGATTTGCTGTTTGTTTCATTCTTTAAATTTCTGTTTTACATTGCATTTATTTTCCTATTTGACATTGATCTTCCTGTAATTCTGATTTTGTTAATTCTTTGCTTTTAATTTTCTGTGTTCATTTACTTTCGCAGTGTCATGTCTTTGATTTCCTCAGTTTTTGAAATGTTTGATTTCCTGCTGATCGTCATTTTCTAATTACATGTTTACTTTCTGTCTTTGTGAGGTTTTCGTAGATTTTAATCTTATCCCTTAATGTTTGATATCATTCAAACATAGAGATCTCAACCCTTAACTGGAAGTGGCTGCACCTGGGAGCTGATTAAGTTGCTGCCAAAAACCTGTTTCAAGAAGCTATGAAAAAAATTTTTTTTTTTTTTAATGAAGCATTTCTTTTGAAGGCCAAGTCTGGCCAATATACGTGTGCTCAAGAAGATATACCTCGGATCTATGCATAGATTGATTGGTAGATAGAACTATTCATTGATATCTACAAAAAGGGAAATCCATCAACCCCTTGTAAACAATTTGTTAAGCTGTCCATTTTCTGCTGCAAGTGTGCAGTCTTGATATTCGGCCACTTTCATGGATGGATATTTTAATATCCGTTCATGATTTCCTAGCCATCTTTTGCACGCGTCATTATTGATATATAGGGAAGCTCCATACCCATTTTTATTGGAAATTGTTATGTAATTTGGGAATTACAGCCTTGTGAAATCCCCTACAGAAACTATATATACATGTAATTTCTGGTTTTACCCATTATATGGAATTTCCATTAAACCTATATATTTTCTCATTATATGTATATATATATCTATATATATGTATACCTATCGTATATCTACCAATATGTATACGTATATATGTATATATGTATATATATGTATATATATATGTATATATATACTTATATATATATATATGTATATATCCCTTCATGTGCACTTGTCATCACATATATTTTCTTTTCTCTTACTTTTTGTAAATATATCTTCATTATCATATATCATTCATCATAAATTCAAGTATTTCTACATTTGCTTGTATATCTTTGTTATATATAGTATATATGTTCATTTCCTTGGTTATTTTGTATTAACTCTCATTTTGTAGGAAAATCTAGAAGATGCAGATTCTTTGGCTCCATTTCAATTTTTTTTTTTTTTATGTTATGAAATGTAATAATCCAATGTAAACCTTGGAATAAGATTTACTTTTACTGCTTAGATTAGGCCGCATCTCATATAGTTTGATTTCAGTAATATCCTGATTTTATGATGCATATATCTCAATTTTCCAAATTCACCGTGGATGAACACGAATTGCACGTGCACCAACTCTTAGAGACTTGATGAACTCGGTGGAGTCCATATTTACGGCCCTAGTCGGAATATGGACGAGACCCAGATCCATCATCTTTCTACCAGTCACACTGAGCCTACACTCTTAGGCTATCTTGAAAATGCACCTCATATTTCCAATGTTTTCCAAATATTGTGAATTAACTCAAATAAACCCTGAATATATTCATGGCCACAGTCAGAATATATGAAGGATTTACTTTGGCTTAATCCACATTTTTCCAATAAAATTTTCAGAAGTCTTTTCAAAAGTGCATTCATTCATTCACATCATCTGCATCATTTGTTTTTCTCATGATTTTCTCAAAAGATTTTCACTTCATGGAATCGATTTTTCTCACAAAACTATGATGATATTTGAAGTTGGATTTTCCAAATCAAAGTTTTTCCTATGATTTTCCTTGGAATGTTATTTTCTTAAGATTCTTTTCAAAAGGAATTTCTCATCTTTCTCAAAAATCAAAGTTGATTTTCAGACATTTCAAAGACAAGATTCTCAAGATTTCAATTTCCTAAGTTCTAAATTTCCTTCTCCAATGAATCTTTCCTATAAATTTCCTATCATTTTCTTAAGAAAATTCTCAAAGTCTGCATTTTCTCAACAAGTGTTTTCCTTTTCAAAAGTTCATATTTTCTCCAAAATTCTTAAAATTTTCCTGAGATTCTCATTTTTCCAAGTCTTTACAAATTTTCTTAAAATTTTCCTAAGATTCTCATTTTTCTAAGTCTTTATAAACTTTCTCAAGATTTTCCCGAGATTTTCATTTCTTCATGGTTTTCCAAGTCCCTTATAATCTTTCTCAAGATTTTCTCGAGATTCTCACTTCTTCAATATTTTCCAACTCTTTATAAACTTTCTCGAGATTTCAAACCTTCTTCGTCTGAGTTTTCCTGAGAGATTGATTTCCATCTTTTCCTGAGAAATGCTTTTCAATTCCAAATGTTTCCTAAGCATACATCATATTTTCCAATTTACATTTTTACCAAATCTCATAACACATGCCTGAATTCTCTGTGCATTTAGGGTAGAACGCGATTTCGATAATTTCACTAAGTCAAGCACAATTTTGGTCCTTGGTTCGATTACCCATGTTAAAGGCGGCAGGAACGGTCGAACCTCGTACCGACAGGTCGAGCCCCATCCCATGGATTTTCCCGCAATTTTCAAAAAAACGGAGGCGAGTATTTCAAAACAATTTCCAAAATCCGGTCAAGTTTGAATCGCGAAAGCATTTCCCTCTCTCTTCCGCAAGGAAGGGAAGACGGGAAAAATTTTGCGACGATAACAAGTTCCCGCTCAGGATAAGGGTTAAACCTGAACTTTTTGCAAAAGATCTGTTATTGTCAAAAGCTATTTTTAGCCTCAGCAATGAGGCGCCCAAGAACAACCCCTTTTCAAGCTTTAGGGACCCCCATTTTTTTTCCTTTTGCAAAAACCCCTCTCGGACTTATTGTGCAAAGTCTAGAGACCCATCACAGTTTCCCCGCTCTTCGCGGATCCTGTACCCATTCAGGCTAAGGATTAAACCTGTTACCTCGCTCCTCGAGGTATAAACCAAAACCTTCTGCGAGAGGTCGTCTGTTTTTAGAAAGCTGATTTAGTCTCAGCAATGAGACGCCCCAGATCATCCCCTTTCCAAGCTTTAGGGAATCTCTTGTTATTTTTCTTCTCGCAAAACCCCTTCCGGATTTGTTCGTCCAAATTCCGAAGGTCCCATCATGATTTCTTTATCCGAGGATTCTATATGGTTGCCCCTTTCAGGTTAAGGGTTAAGCCTGAACCTCGCTCTGCGAGGTATCCTTCCATTCAGGTTATGGTTAAACCTGAGTCTCATTTTCGACTAGATATCCTTTCTAGTCCTTCCACGGTTTCTTCATTTGAGGATTTCGTGCAATTTCCCCCCACTCAGGTCAAGGGTTCAGCCTGAATCTCGCTTTCGCGATGCATTTGTTGTCCCATCACGGCTTCTTCGTTCAAGGATTCTGTATGGTCGTCCCTTTCAGGATAAAGGTTAAGCCTGAACCTCGTGCCTCGAGGTATTCTTTTTTCCTTTTTCAGGTTTGGGTTAAACCTGAGTCTTGTTTCGACGAGGTGTTTTCCTCCCCGTACCATCATGGTTTCCCCCACAAAAGAATCCATGCTCTCTGTATATCCATCCAGGAAGGGATCATGCTAGAGTTTTATCTCACGAGGCATTTCTCTCAGAAAATGTCCCATCGAGGTCCACTTATATTCCTTTCCCCATCCAAATTATCTTGATATATCTTCGTCCCATCCAGGTTAAGGGCCAAACCTGAGTCATTCCAAAAGGGCTGATCTTGTCTCACCATGAGATTTGATCAAAATTCTGATCTCTCACCATCTTAGGGTCTTTTACCCAAAGTCCCATCACGATTTCCTCATTTTTTATCATTTATCCATATCATTGTCGAGGATTTCGTCCCCCCCCCAGCCATTCAGGATAAGATTTTAAGCCTGAAAAGCCATGTTTTTCGAAATAATTCTTCCACGCCCAGCTCAGATCGGCTGACTGGGGCATTTTTCAAAATTTGGAGTGTTTCTTTGCCACTAAGCTCGGCTTTCAACCGGCTTAGCAGCAAAGAGGGGCATCTGTGAACACCCCAAAATTTTCAAAATCTTTTAAATATTCTCTTTTTGCCCCTGATTTCATTTTCCGAGCAAATGGGTCATTTTCAAATCTAAATTCCAGTTCGTTTCTCAAGTCTTATTGAAATCAAATTCATTTCATATGTTCAAATTGATTTTGGATCTGGATCCATTGTCTAGATCCAAATCTGAGTCTCCTTGTTCAAATTTTAAATTAAAATTATAGAAAATACCAAAAATATCCCTTAAATAGCTCGGATAGTCCATTCGACATCCGTTTGGATCCATCACATTGTACTTCTCGATTCGAGTGTCAAAACACAACATTTTCTCAAAACCTGGGTCAAAAACCCATTCTTCTGAAGAAATTTCCCCGAAATGGTTAGAAATTCTCAGAAAAATACTTTTATAAATATTTCTCAGAAAAATACAAAAAATTAGTGTTTAAAACTTAGTTTTCTTTTGAAATCTTAGTTTTCTACTACAAAACTACAAAAAGATGGAAAATGTGATGAAAAAATCAAAAAAATTGAGGAAAGCAAAAGGTTTTAAAACTTGAAAAATTGCGTTGTTGCCAAAAACCTCTCTTGAACCACTCTTTTTACAAAAATTCTTTCAAGGGGGCCTTCTTTTGGAAATTTGGAAAAATCCACAAACGGATCACCCCCGCGCACTCGCCTTCTCCTACCACAGCCTTTCATCTTCTCCCTCTTTCACCAAAACCCTCCTCTTCAGCCACCTTCGATCGTCATGGCCATTGGCCTCCTCCGTCCATCTTCAACGGCCTCGCACGCCTTCTTCCTCTCCCCGCCAGCCCCATGTGCGACATCAAGCTCCACCCTTCATCACCGAGCCCCCTCACTCGGACCATCGATCTGCAATAGAAGCCCTCCTTCTCGAGGCTTCTCCTTTTTCTATAAAGGAAGGCCAGTGAGAAAGGAAAAAGGGGGGGAGAGATTTCAGTCAGCATCGATCGGCATCCACGAAGCATCCGCTCTTCACCCTCCTTCGGATTTCCTTCCCCTCTCCTCTTCATCATCAGAAAGAAACTTAAGAGGAGAGTAGAAGGGAAGCTCCATCAGAACTCTTGCAATCCGGACGAAAGACCGAGTGATACGGTTTGATCTCCAACAGAGGAATATCCCCGAAGATCTTCAAACTCCTTTTCTGCCAGGTATGTTATTTAATTCAGTAACATGGAGAGTGTTGTCACCACCATTTTTTTTTTATCTATAGACTGTACTTTCATTCATATACCCTCACTCATACTATTGTTCACTGGGCACAATTCAACACTTAATCCCTGTTCACCCATCATCGATCTGTTAAAATGGGAGTTTGGACCTCTGCGACATGAGTGTGAACTATGGTTGATCGTGCTGTGTAAATTCCATTTGCTGAAGCTTATAGGTTCAATCTGAAAAGGTCCAATATATTGAAACTGATCGATTATGCGAAATTAATTTGAAGAGACCTATAGCGAAGATTCAATTTGATTATTAGAGATGGGTATATGCATGTAGCTCAAGTTGAGTAACACTCCACTTTGTGGCCCCTTTTCATGTTCACTGTTGCATCTTTTAAACACAACAACATGTTGCACTTTCATTTTTTAGCGCATAGGCATCCTTCCCCTGCAGTTTCACTTTCCTATGTACAAACATCCGATAATGACCCACTGCCTTAGTACTTTTCAAACAACAATGGTGGGCTTCCTCTCATCCTCATTCCTGTAAGTGACCTGCAATGTATAGGAAGCACTTGACTCTTTTCCTTCTCTTTTACTGATGTAATGAAACAGATATAGCTCCAATTGCTTTCTGCCAAAGTTATGATGCATTTTCTAACTTTGAGCAGACTTTACATCATCTGTAGTTCCATCATTGACCTCATACATTTTCGTGTATATCCTCTTTTAATTTATTCACATGATTTTTTTTTTATTAGCTGCATTCCATGGTGTTCATTAACATTGATCTGCATCCCAGCATGTCATGACAACATTAGCTTAGTTATACATGGCATACAAAATTCCCATCAGTCCCATTAATGTCTGGAGTTTTATTCCAGGTCCCTGGTTCAAACTCCATTTCCTGCTTGGTACCATTCATCACACTGTTGGTAGTTAATTGACATCATGTTTTCATTTTGGGGAATTATTTAAGGACTGAATCTGGAGGTTTCGCTGTGTACATGACGTTATAAGTTCAATGGTGATGTGACTTTGGTACCTAAAGCATATACCTACTTTAGATACAAGAATAACTTGGGCAAAGACATTCGCTGAAGAGCTTGAGGAAGCTCCTTTCAGTTCCTTTATTATTGAGCTTCGGTATTTCTGCACTTTGGGATTCATTATCATGCTGATGGCTCCTCTGTGGGTTCTGTATTCTGTTTCACCCTGCTTCACTTTCCGTGTTATAGCTCCTTTCCCAGTAATTTTTTTTATTTTATTATTCCAATTAACAATTAGTGGGTTACGAGACAGTAATTCATCTTGTTGCAATGTCTCATTATTACATGTTACCATATTGTTGGATGACATTGGATCTTGTTCGTTATCTTCACAAATGTATTTTCATTTGCTTCCTCCTATCCACATTCTCTGCAGTATTAATTTCAGGATATCATATATCGTCTAGTGTCATCTGTATCCTATACAACTTCTGCAAAATCCCTTTGGTTATCCTACTTCCCCAGCCAACAGCACAATAGCACCTTATAAATACACAGCACCTAACATCTTCATACCTTAGGCCTGCAGCATACCATCTGTGGTGATAGCTACCCAATGCACCCAAGCACTTAACCGTGTTGGTAACCTCCTGTGCACAACATAAATTCCATTCTTAGCACTCACTGCACCATTACTCTCTGCATTACCTCATCACCTTTAGATTTCCAGCTCAAATGGTCACCATTCACCTTAAATACCATTGTAGCCAATTTCCAGTTATCTCATTTTCCAAGGTTTGACATGTCATAACATATACAGGAGACATCCTAATGTTGGGTCTTGATTGGTAAACCTTATATCATCTCTGGATAGTGGGTTCATGGGCATTGTAAATCTCCTCCTCATGTCTAGATGTCTTCCATAAACATGATTCACGCTTGTACTCTTCCTTCTCTTTTCATTATTAACCAAGTTGTTTTGCAGAAAATATGTGGATAAAGTATCATTTAAAGTTGTAAATTTGATTTTATATGTTGTAATAGCTAGATTGGAATAAAAATTTACATTTCCTGTTTTAGATTAGAATGAATGAGCATTGTAGATATCATGAATTATTTGTTCTTCATGCATTTTTTTTCTTTACTTCTCAAATTCTCACAAATGGCAACACGAATGGCACGTGCACCATTTCGTAAGAGGTAAACTAATCCTAAGTTGATGATTTACACTAACGGCCATAGTCGGGATGTAAACAAGACTTAGTATTTTTATCTTTTATAAAATAACATTGGATCCACACCGGATCCTCTTAAAAAATCATCATATTTTCAAATATTTCCTTCTTTTATTAGAGTTTAACTTAGAATTGGCTCAAAATATATACCAATGGTCATAGTCAGGGTATATTGAGAGTTAATTCCATTTTAAACTCTATAAAAGCACAAAAATATGTTTTATTCTTCACCTGAATTTAAATATAGATTATTATATAATACATTCAATGACCATAGTCAGGGATGTATTATATTTTCAATCTTATTTTAATTCATTTAAAGAATGGAATAGCTTTTTAAAATCCAATTTCAAATTATTTAAATTCATTCATCATTTAGGATAGAATTACATCATATTTTCAAAAATTCTTTTTCATAAATCCAAGTGATTTCCTTCAGATATCTTCTTCACTTCTCAAATCAATTTTTTTTTAACTCTTATAAATTCAAATATCATTTTTGGATTCTAACTTCAAATTCAAAGTCCAATTTGACTTTGAAATCCCTTTTGTATATCCAAAATTCAAATTCTAACTTCAAATTCAAAAGTCCAATTTGACTTTGAAATCCATTTGTATATCCAAAATTCAAATTCTAAAACTTCAAAATTCAAAGTCCAATTTGACTTTGAAATCCATTTATATATCCAAAATTCAAATTCTAAATGAAATTTCAAAGTTCAAATTAACTTTGAAACTTCTGATTCATCTTCTAAGTTTCAAACTCAAGGTCTAATTTGACTTTAAAATTCATTTGTGTATTCAAAGATTCAATTTCTAGAAATTCATTTTCCAAGTTCAAATTTAACTTGGAAGTTCTTGATTCATCTTCTAAATTTCAAATTCAAAGTCCAATTTGACTCAGAAATTCATTTTATTCAAATTTGGGAACTCTTCATTAACTTCTTGAATTTAACTCCAAATCTATCTTACGATCCAGAACCCAATTCTACATTTGGATCTCAGACTTCAGATCCACTCCATTTTAGGATCCAGAACCCAAGTCCATCTTGATTTCTAAATCTCGGATCCCATTCTGCCTAGGATCCAGAATCCAATTCCAATTCTAGATCTCAATTTCATCTAATCTGAATCTCTTAAATCCATTTCTATTCTTAAATACCATTTGATTTCTCAGATCCATTCTAAATTTCAAAACTTCAGAAATCCAAATTCAAATTCCATCTCAAGTATTCATTTCCTTTCCTAAATTCAAAGTTCAAATTCAAAGTCCATTTCTGACTTTGAAACTTCATTTTAAAGCTTTAAGTCATTCCTTCTCATTTATTCTTCCAAATCCTGATTTACTTCAAAAAACTTAGAACTCCTCTGATCTATCTCAAGTTCTAAAGTTAGATTCAATCATTTCTTCACTCCCTTATCAAGTTCATCTCAGAATAACTTGGAGATTTTCAAAATATCTTTCAAAAAAAAGCATACATTATGGCATTGCACAAGCATGATTCTTTGTGCATTTAGATCTTTTAGAATAAATTCTTAGATTATATTTAGGCAAAGCAAAAGACAGATTCGATCCTTGGTTCGATTACCCCTGGTAAAGGCGCCAGGAATGGTCGAACCTCGTACCGATGAGCGAATCCCGTCTCTCCATTTTCCCGCAATATTTTCAAAAACGAAGGCGAGTTAAATTTCTAAATGCTTTCAAATTAAGGTCAAGTGAGACCACGCGAAATAGTTCATCTTCTCTCTTTCTTTCTTTCTTTTCTCTTCTCTTTCTCTTTTCTTTCTTTTATTCTTCTCCCTTCAAAAAGGAGGAAAATAGAGGTTAGAAAAGGAAAAGAGAAGGAAGAGAGAGAAACAACAAGAGAATAGGAAAAAATTTGCGATGATCACACCAACTTGATCTGATTATGCCAGAATATCCATTCATAAAAGAGAACATGGCATGACCTGCCGTGTTGTCTATCAGAAGATCGATGTTGGGAAGTGGATAGTTGTAAACACCTGTGAACACCCCAAATTTTTCAAAATGTTGTAAATATCCCCCTTTTGCCCCTGACCCCATTTTCTAAGTAAATTGAGTCATTTTTCGATCAAAATTCCAGTTTATTTCTCAAATTTACTGGAATCAAATCGATTTTTTATTTCGGATCCGGATCCAATATCAAAATCCAAATCTGAGCCTCGTTGTCCAAATTTTAAATTAAAATTACAAAAATACCAAAAATAGTTTTTGAATGGCTCAGACAGTCCATCCAACATCTGTTTGGATTCACTACTCTATATTTCTCAATTTGACGTTCAAAACTCAAAGATTTTCTCAAATTCTGAATCCAAACCCGTTTTCTAATGAAATTTCAAAAAAATCAAACCTGAATTCTCAGAAAGCTTCTCTTTTGTAAATATTTTTCAAATTTTTATAAAATTAGTTTGAAATCCCCTGCTTTCCTTTAGATCTTAGAAATTTATTTCAAATTCACCAAAAAAAATATACATATATATATTTAAAAGTTGGAGAAAAATACAGAAAATGTTGGTTTAAAAGTCTTTGAAAACGGTTTGTAGGGAGAACCACCTTTTTGAAAAAAATCCTCTTAGAAGGACCCTGTTTTTGAAAAAACTGCTTTCACGCCCGATCACGATCACCTTGATCTCAGGCATCGACTTCCTCATTCACCTCTTCCTTCACGGATGGCCATCAATCCCCAACCTCCATCCACCTTCTTCCTCTCCCGTTCATCCTCAATGATCTTCCTACCCCTTCTGGATTCCTCCCTACATCTTACGCCCTACGATCAGTTCTTCTCTACCTCATCCACCGATCTCTAATGAACTTCTCCGCTTCCAGACCCTTCCTCCCCTTTTATAAAAGGGGCGCAAGGGGGGAAGCTGGGGAAGGGGACTGGAACCCACCAGCATCTGTTCTCGCATCCATCTCTCTGTAATCCACTTTCTTTTTACCTCCACATCTTCTTCCCTTCTCTCAATCGATCGGTTCTCACCTCCCTTCACGCATCCATTCTGGCATCCATCTCCGACTGCCACTATAAAATTCATCCCTTGCACGATCCCTTTCTTCTCATTCCCTCCTATTCTCCACATCTTTATCGCCTCTGGTGAAGAAGCCCCGTCTAGCAGCGGTAACCTTTAGTAGAAGTGCTTTCCTCTAGAGCTCCTACAAAACCATAAATCTATTCGCATCCGCAGCAAAAGGCCTCCAGGATAGAATAGAAGCCTTAGTTCTCTCTTTCACAATCTCTACAAAACAAGGTAAGTCCCTTTTTCTCCTCTCTCTACTATTTTTCTTAATTCTCCTTGTTTATTTGCCCCGTTAACACACCAAGGGCGGTATTGAATTGCCTGTGCAATATCAATCCGCCCCTATGCAACAACAACAGGACAATCATGTTCCAACATCTTTTTTTTTGCATTTTTGTTTCATTTATACCACGATTTTTACTCTTGTTGGGCTCAGGATATCGGAGTCAAGAATCCAATATGATTCATCTGAATCCCGGATTCGCTTCTCCTGTTGTTTCTCAACTATTATTTATTGTTTGATTCCTTTGCGAGTTTTTTGTGGATTTCCCTTTATGTTATCATCCCTGTTGTTGGGTTAAATTCATGCAATGTTCTCGTTATTTGATTGATCGTCTGTTGTGTGCTTGATTTCATCGGTATTTGCCATCATATGCTCGTTAGTGAATTCTCAATTTTCCTTTATATTTGACTGGTTTCCCGTTTTGAAATTTTAACCCCCCTTGTTTTCATAACTGATTGTGTACTTCTTCATTTATTCTTTTGTTTATACTATTCCAGGCTCAATACTCTTTTACGATTCATTCATCATCATTCAAGTTCTAAATTCTCAAATTTCAACCTTCGGGTTATCATTTTGTCAAAAATTCAAAATCTTTTCTTGCGAAGGACCCTCTTTAGGGAGAGTTCAAGGGAGCTCATTCCTTTCGCATGCAACCATCTTTTGTTCGCAAGAACCCTCTTTCAGGGAGAGTTTGAAGGGACTCGTTTTCTTCACGAACAGTTTGCAAAACAACAACCAACTTTACACAAAAGAGCCCTTTTTGTTAGGGAGAGCTTCGACGGAAGCTCGTTTCTTTTATGGCCCTTTGTTTTTCTCATCTTTGGCCAAATCCTTTCGTAGAGGACCCTCTTCTAGGGAGAGTGTGATGGACTCGTTCCTCTGTGATACTTTCTCAACTTTATTTTTTTTCGGCCGCCTTTCCATAAGAGAAGCCTAGAGATAGGGAGTTTTGACGAAAACTTAATTTCTCTTCGAAAGTTCCGTTTTGCAAACACCTCCTCTTTCAGGGAAGAGAGGAGTATTTCCAACTTCCCATTCAGGTAAGGGCTTAAGCCTGAGTCTCTCTTTTTGGGGAAAAAGAGAGGAGAATTTTGTCACGGACGTGTCGATTCGATATCGAGCAATTTCTTTCATCAAGGATTTTTAGAATACATTGCCAATTTGCTATCAAAAGTCATTTGTTGGTCTCAAAGCTTCCATCGCACAAAGAAATTATCTCAAACTACCTTTAGTATCATCTTCAAAAGAGCAAGACTTCGGCGAAGTGAGAACAAAATTCAAGCTTTTCTGTTGGTCAACCAAGAGGATGAAGAAAAATCTTCGATATGACCAGGCAAAGGAAAATTCAATGATGTTGAAAAGCCATAAGTGAACTGACGTTGATCATGGCTATGGCACATTCTTAAAGATCGTTCTATTTGGCAGTAAGACAGGGAAAATATCCTGGGCAGTAAGAAAAGAACCTACCCAATCCATATCTCCTCAGTCATCCAAGCTAAGCTGCAATCAAATATCCGCAAAAGGGATCGCTCACTTGTCGTCAAGATGAAGGCAAGTTAAGTGAGTATACCCCCGGGGCTAAAGAAGATTTGAAACATCTCCAAGATGACGGAGTTTGTGACGGATCCTTCCAGGGAAAGTTCGGATCACCGTCGAGATGAAGACGGATGTGATGAACCTACCGACAAACCCTAAAAGATATTTGATTTCTGCTGTCATCTAGAGATTTCAACCCAATGAACCTATATCATCAAGCATAATTCCTGAGAAAGAAAAAGAAGGATCGGAGCATCTCCAAGATGAAGGAGTTTGTGACGTACCCTTCCTCAAAAAAAAAGAGAGAGAAAAGTCAGGACATCTCCAAAATGAAGGATGATGTGAAAGAACCCAAGAAAGCTCCATGGTTCAAAAGAGTGCAAAAAGATCATCATGGGAAATGCACAGGATATCAAACTGCCCGAAATTGCCAAGAATCATCTTTTTTTTATGTGAAATTCTTTTATCAATATCTTTTCACTCAATCGCTTTTATGAAACGAAGAATATTTCCTCTTTGTTCATATCAAGGAAATTGATACCTTCCTTGAAGAAACTCAACAGCAACAAGTTTGAGTTTGATTCTCAATTTTACAGAGTTAGCCCAACTGGAGCTAATACTCTAGGTAGAAAGAGGTGATATTTTCACACGTGAACATGATTCAATCATTCTGAATCAACTACAATTTTGGCATCTTATTGGCAATATTTTCTAGTTATCCCAACATGAAGTGTGAACTTGATGTCCGTTTTGACGTATCCTGACGTCATCCCTCCTTAGGACTGAAAAGTCCTTTCCTTCCGTCTGATCTGAGCGCTCTCAGATTTGCACACTTCCCTGTGTTCCCCACTGTCCCACCATAGACAGTTCTGTAAACACCCTAAATTTTCACTCACTTCTTGACATTGCCCTCAATCGGCACATTTCAGTTCTCCGGAAGCAATAAAGGGCAAAATGGTCATTTTCCAAGATTGAACCTTGCAGAAAGTCCTAAATTTCACTCTTGAGCATCAAAATTTCTATATTTAGGTTCAAAGACATCTTCAAATTGCAAAATTTCAAAATCCTCTTTCTGGACAAAAAGCTAGAATTTCCAAGTCCGAGTTCAGAGTGATATTTCATAGAACATGTCTTTGCATAGCATTGCATCATTTCACTACACAGCATGTCATTTTGAGATTCAAAACTCATGATTTTCAAAATTGTCCATCCAGATTTGATTTTTAAACTTTTCAAAATTGATTTTTAAAACCCTGGGTTTTCAAAATTGCCAATCTTTCCCATTTTACCCCCAGGACTTTGAATTACAAAAATTTTTCTCAAGAAAAACAATCTGGATATTTGGATATTGATTTTAAAGATTTTATCTCAAAGCTTTTTGCAAAAGATTTTAAATTTCTTTACAAATTTTGTTTTTACATTTATCCATATTTTTGCCCTGAAAACCCAATTTTTCCAAATTCTTGAAAAACAAATAATGTTTTATCTCGTATTTTCAAATAAATGAAGCGGGACCCGCCTTTGAACTAGCATCATACTCAGACTCTCAGGTAAGTATCTTATTCTCAAGTGGGACCCACCCGGAGTTCGTACTAATTTGCAAAATTGTCTTTTTCATTTCTTATTTATTTTTATTTTTTTTTTAGTTAGTGGGCCCACACACATGTGGCACCCCAATTGAAAATAAAAGACTTTCAAAAACAAAACAAAACTTTATTTTCAAAAGGATTTTAAAAGTGGGTTGAGGTGGCATTTCCATAAAAGCCTCTCATTTTTTTTTTCTTTTTATTTGTTTAAATAAAATTTCTTTTTTAGAAGGAGGCAGCCTTAAATGGCACAGCCGAACTTCCAAAAAAAAAAGTAATAAATTTGATTTCTATCTAAACTTAGGAAATAAAACAAGGTTTTGGAAAAACCAAAGAGGCGCCTCTTTTAAAAATAGCAAGCTTTCAAAGCAATGAAGCATCGGTTTCACGCCTTTGCAAAATTGTCAACAAAATTTTCAAAAAAAATTTAACGGAACCTGATTAAGGGGGAAGGGGATGCATTTTTTTTTTGGGGGAGGAAGGAAAGTTTTAAAAAGAGGGGGACAGGGCATTCACGAGGGAGGAGGATCTTTTGATTTGGATTTTCGGTTTTTGGTAGGGGGCTCAAAGGGGAAAGGGAATAGGCGTTTTCAGAGCTTCTTCAGCCCATCTTCAGCCACAGGTCGTCCACCACCCAATCTTCATCTTCTTCAGCCAACTTCTGCATCTCTTTCAGCCACAACAGGAGGTCCAACGGCTGCTGCCCAGCCCTCTTTCAGCCCAGCCGCAAGGGATATACCAGATCCAGCAGAAGAACCAGCCATCTCCAACCTACCAACAAGAGCCCATCCTTCTTCAGCCAACGTGTTCTGCCTCCTCTTCAACCCAGCCATCTCGGTCTTCCACCTCCAGCTTATTTCAGCCCTACCAAAAGAAGCCCCAGCCGCTGGAGCTCCTTTGCCGTGGTCTTCCATCACCAGGAGCACCATCCTCTATCCAACGTGAAGGAGCTCTTCTTCATTCCAGCCACAGCAGAGAACGCCCCTTTTCTGTTGTCTATAGCGTCCATTGGTGCAAGAGATCCAGCAACCTTTAGGTCTTATCGCAGGAAGCACTGGCCAAAAATCTTTTTACGGTTTGTTTCATTCTTTATATCGCCCCTTTCCTCCATCCAGCGTAAAAAAAAAAAACTTTTTATAGAAAATAAAAACAGTATATCGCATGTTTTTCCTTCCTCTTTCCAATTTTGAGATTTGATTCTCATTGTTTTTCTGTTTTTGCTATTTTGATTTTTCTTTTCCTCGTTCTTTTGATTATTCAAGTGTTGATTTGATCTTTTATTCTAATTCATAGTAATTTTGCTTTGCTTTCCATTCACTATAGGATGTCCTGTTCTGCAAAAAAATTATTTCCTGTGTTATCATATTATATACAGTTTTTCAAGTTTTAGTTGTTACACGATTTCCTGTCATTTAATCACTTCTTGTTTTCTTACAAAATAATTTTTTGTCTTTAGTTATTTCACGTTCCAGTTTTGAAATTAATTTCCTGTTTTCCAATTGTTTTTTTTCATTTCCAGTTGTGTATTGCCTGATTGCTTCAAGTCATTTCCTATTGTCGTAATACTAAGTTCCCTAGTTGTTTTCAATCTGAATTTCCTGTTTTTATTTCTGAATGCCTTGTCTGTTTCTATTCTGATTTGCTGTTTGTTTCATTCTTTAAATTTCTGTTTTACATTGCATTTATTTTCCTATTTGACATTGATCTTCCTGTAATTCTGATTTTGTTAATTCTTTGCTTTTAATTTTCTGTGTTCATTTACTTTCGCAGTGTCATGTCTTTGATTTCCTCAGTTTTTGAAATGTTTGATTTCCTGCTGATCGTCATTTTCTAATTACATGTTTACTTTCTGTCTTTGTGAGGTTTTCGTAGATTTTAATCTTATCCCTTAATGTTTGATATCATTCAAACATAGAGATCTCAACCCTTAACTGGAAGTGGCTGCACCTGGGAGCTGATTAAGTTGCTGCCAAAAACCTGTTTCAAGAAGCTATGAAAAAAATTGTTTTTTTTTTTAATGAAGCATTTCTTTTGAAGGCCAAGTCTGGCCAATATACGTGTGCTCAAGAAGATATACCTCGGATCTATGCATAGATTGATTGGTAGATAGAACTATTCATTGATATCTACAAAAAGGGAAATCCATCAACCCCTTGTAAACAATTTGTTAAGCTGTCCATTTTCTGCTGCAAGTGTGCAGTCTTGATATTCGGCCACTTTCATGGATGGATATTTTAATATCCGTTCATGATTTCCTAGCCATCTTTTGCACGCGTCATTATTGATATATAGGGAAGCTCCATACCCATTTTTATTGGAAATTGTTATGTAATTTGGGAATTACAGCCTTGTGAAATCCCCTACAGAAACTATATATACATGTAATTTCTGGTTTTACCCATTATATGGAATTTCCATTAAACCTATATATTTTCTCATTATATGTATATATATATCTATATATATGTATACCTATCGTATATCTACCAATATGTATACGTATATATGTATATATGTATATATATGTATATATATATGTATATATATACTTATATATATATATATGTATATATCCCTTCATGTGCACTTGTCATCACATATATTTTCTTTTCTCTTACTTTTTGTAAATATATCTTCATTATCATATATCATTCATCATAAATTCAAGTATTTCTACATTTGCTTGTATATCTTTGTTATATATAGTATATATGTTCATTTCCTTGGTTATTTTGTATTAACTCTCATTTTGTAGGAAAATCTAGAAGATGCAGATTCTTTGGCTCCATTTCAATTTTTTTTTTTTTTATGTTATGAAATGTAATAATCCAATGTAAACCTTGGAATAAGATTTACTTTTACTGCTTAGATTAGGCCGCATCTCATATAGTTTGATTTCAGTAATATCCTGATTTTATGATGCATATATCTCAATTTTCCAAATTCACCGTGGATGAACACGAATTGCACGTGCACCAACTCTTAGAGACTTGATGAACTCGGTGGAGTCCATATTTACGGCCCTAGTCGGAATATGGACGAGACCCAGATCCATCATCTTTCTACCAGTCACACTGAGCCTACACTCTTAGGCTATCTTGAAAATGCACCTCATATTTCCAATGTTTTCCAAATATTGTGAATTAACTCAAATAAACCCTGAATATATTCATGGCCACAGTCAGAATATATGAAGGATTTACTTTGGCTTAATCCACATTTTTCCAATAAAATTTTCAGAAGTCTTTTCAAAAGTGCATTCATTCATTCACATCATCTGCATCATTTGTTTTTCTCATGATTTTCTCAAAAGATTTTCACTTCATGGAATCGATTTTTCTCACAAAACTATGATGATATTTGAAGTTGGATTTTCCAAATCAAAGTTTTTCCTATGATTTTCCTTGGAATGTTATTTTCTTAAGATTCTTTTCAAAAGGAATTTCTCATCTTTCTCAAAAATCAAAGTTGATTTTCAGACATTTCAAAGACAAGATTCTCAAGATTTCAATTTCCTAAGTTCTAAATTTCCTTCTCCAATGAATCTTTCCTATAAATTTCCTATCATTTTCTTAAGAAAATTCTCAAAGTCTGCATTTTCTCAACAAGTGTTTTCCTTTTCAAAAGTTCATATTTTCTCCAAAATTCTTAAAATTTTCCTGAGATTCTCATTTTTCCAAGTCTTTACAAATTTTCTTAAAATTTTCCTAAGATTCTCATTTTTCTAAGTCTTTATAAACTTTCTCAAGATTTTCCCGAGATTTTCATTTCTTCATGGTTTTCCAAGTCCCTTATAATCTTTCTCAAGATTTTCTCGAGATTCTCACTTCTTCAATATTTTCCAACTCTTTATAAACTTTCTCGAGATTTCAAACCTTCTTCGTCTGAGTTTTCCTGAGAGATTGATTTCCATCTTTTCCTGAGAAATGCTTTTCAATTCCAAATGTTTCCTAAGCATACATCATATTTTCCAATTTACATTTTTACCAAATCTCATAACACATGCCTGAATTCTCTGTGCATTTAGGGTAGAACGCGATTTCGATAATTTCACTAAGTCAAGCACAATTTTGGTCCTTGGTTCGATTACCCATGTTAAAGGCGGCAGGAACGGTCGAACCTCGTACCGACAGGTCGAGCCCCATCCCATGGATTTTCCCGCAATTTTCAAAAAAACGGAGGCGAGTATTTCAAAACAATTTCCAAAATCCGGTCAAGTTTGAATCGCGAAAGCATTTCCCTCTCTCTTCCGCAAGGAAGGGAAGACGGGAAAAATTTTGCGACGATAACAAGTTCCCGCTCAGGATAAGGGTTAAACCTGAACTTTTTGCAAAAGATCTGTTATTGTCAAAAGCTATTTTTAGCCTCAGCAATGAGGCGCCCAAGAACAACCCCTTTTCAAGCTTTAGGGACCCCCATTTTTTTTCCTTTTGCAAAAACCCCTCTCGGACTTATTGTGCAAAGTCTAGAGACCCATCACAGTTTCCCCGCTCTTCGCGGATCCTGTACCCATTCAGGCTAAGGATTAAACCTGTTACCTCGCTCCTCGAGGTATAAACCAAAACCTTCTGCGAGAGGTCGTCTGTTTTTAGAAAGCTGATTTAGTCTCAGCAATGAGACGCCCCAGATCATCCCCTTTCCAAGCTTTAGGGAATCTCTTGTTATTTTTCTTCTCGCAAAACCCCTTCCGGATTTGTTCGTCCAAATTCCGAAGGTCCCATCATGATTTCTTTATCCGAGGATTCTATATGGTTGCCCCTTTCAGGTTAAGGGTTAAGCCTGAACCTCGCTCTGCGAGGTATCCTTCCATTCAGGTTATGGTTAAACCTGAGTCTCATTTTCGACTAGATATCCTTTCTAGTCCTTCCACGGTTTCTTCATTTGAGGATTTCGTGCAATTTCCCCCCACTCAAGTCAAGGGTTCAGCCTGAATCTCGCTTTCGCGATGCATTTGTTGTCCCATCACGGCTTCTTCGTTCAAGGATTCTGTATGGTCGTCCCTTTCAGGATAAAGGTTAAGCCTGAACCTCGTGCCTCGAGGTATTCTTTTTTCCTTTTTCAGGTTTGGGTTAAACCTGAGTCTTGTTTCGACGAGGTGTTTTCCTCCCCGTACCATCATGGTTTCCCCCACAAAAGAATCCATGCTCTCTGTATATCCATCCAGGAAGGGATCATGCTAGAGTTTTATCTCACGAGGCATTTCTCTCAGAAAATGTCCCATCGAGGTCCACTTATATTCCTTTCCCCATCCAAATTATCTTGATATATCTTCGTCCCATCCAGGTTAAGGGCCAAACCTGAGTCATTCCAAAAGGGCTGATCTTGTCTCACCATGAGATTTGATCAAAATTCTGATCTCTCACCATCTTAGGGTCTTTTACCCAAAGTCCCATCACGATTTCCTCATTTTTTATCATTTATCCATATCATTGTCGAGGATTTCGTCCCCCCCCAGCCATTCAGGATAAGATTTTAAGCCTGAAAAGCCATGTTTTTCGAAATAATTCTTCCACGCCCAGCTCAGATCGGCTGACTGGGGCATTTTTCAAAATTTGGAGTGTTTCTTTGCCACTAAGCTCGGCTTTCAACCGGCTTAGCAGCAAAGAGGGGCATCTGTGAACACCCCAAAATTTTCAAAATCTTTTAAATATTCTCTTTTTGCCCCTGATTTCATTTTCCGAGCAAATGGGTCATTTTCAAATCTAAATTCCAGTTCGTTTCTCAAGTCTTATTGAAATCAAATTCATTTCATATGTTCAAATTGATTTTGGATCTGGATCCATTGTCTAGATCCAAATCTGAGTCTCCTTGTTCAAATTTTAAATTAAAATTATAGAAAATACCAAAAATATCCCTTAAATAGCTCGGATAGTCCATTCGACATCCGTTTGGATCCATCACATTGTACTTCTCGATTCGAGTGTCAAAACACAACATTTTCTCAAAACCTGGGTCAAAAACCCATTCTTCTGAAGAAATTTCCCCGAAATGGTTAGAAATTCTCAGAAAAATACTTTTGTAAATATTTCTCAGAAAAATACAAAAAATTAGTGTTTAAAACTTAGTTTTCTTTTGAAATCTTAGTTTTCTACTACAAAACTACAAAAAGATGGAAAATGTGATGAAAAAATCAAAAAAATTGAGGAAAGCAAAAGGTTTTAAAACTTGAAAAATTGCGTTGTTGCCAAAAACCTCTCTTGAACCACTCTTTTTACAAAAATTCTTTCAAGGGGGCCTTCTTTTGGAAATTTGGAAAAATCCACAAACGGATCACCCCCGCGCACTCGCCTTCTCCTACCACAGCCTTTCATCTTCTCCCTCTTTCACCAAAACCCTCCTCTTCAGCCACCTTCGATCGTCATGGCCATTGGCCTCCTCCGTCCATCTTCAACGGCCTCGCACGCCTTCTTCCTCTCCCCGCCAGCCCCATGTGCGACATCAAGCTCCACCCTTCATCACCGAGCCCCCTCACTCGGACCATCGATCTGCAATAGAAGCCCTCCTTCTCGAGGCTTCTCCTTTTTCTATAAAGGAAGGCCAGTGAGAAAGGAAAAAGGGGGGGAGAGATTTCAGTCAGCATCGATCGGCATCCACGAAGCATCCGCTCTTCACCCTCCTTCGGATTTCCTTCCTCTCTCCTCTTCATCATCAGAAAGAAACTTAAGAGGAGAGTAGAAGGGAAGCTCCATCAGAACTCTTGCAATCCGGACGAAAGACCGAGTGATACGGTTTGATCTCCAACAGAGGAATATCCCCGAAGATCTTCAAACTCCTTTTCTGCCAGGTATGTTATTTAATTCAGTAACATGGAGAGTGTTGTCACCACCATTTTTTTTTTATCTATAGACTGTACTTTCATTCATATACCCTCACTCATACTATTGTTCACTGGGCACAATTCAACACTTAATCCCTGTTCACCCATCATCGATCTGTTAAAATGGGAGTTTGGACCTCTGCGACATGAGTGTGAACTATGGTTGATCGTGCTGTGTAAATTCCATTTGCTGAAGCTTATAGGTTCAATCTGAAAAGGTCCAATATATTGAAACTGATCGATTATGCGAAATTAATTTGAAGAGACCTATAGCGAAGATTCAATTTGATTATTAGAGATGGGTATATGCATGTAGCTCAAGTTGAGTAACACTCCACTTTGTGGCCCCTTTTCATGTTCACTGTTGCATCTTTTAAACACAACAACATGTTGCACTTTCATTTTTTAGCGCATAGGCATCCTTCCCCTGCAGTTTCACTTTCCTATGTACAAACATCCGATAATGACCCACTGCCTTAGTACTTTTCAAACAACAATGGTGGGCTTCCTCTCATCCTCATTCCTGTAAGTGACCTGCAATGTATAGGAAGCACTTGACTCTTTTCCTTCTCTTTTACTGATGTAATGAAACAGATATAGCTCCAATTGCTTTCTGCCAAAGTTATGATGCATTTTCTAACTTTGAGCAGACTTTACATCATCTGTAGTTCCATCATTGACCTCATACATTTTCGTGTATATCCTCTTTTAATTTATTCACATGATTTTTTTTTTATTAGCTGCATTCCATGGTGTTCATTAACATTGATCTGCATCCCAGCATGTCATGACAACATTAGCTTAGTTATACATGGCATACAAAATTCCCATCAGTCCCATTAATGTCTGGAGTTTTATTCCAGGTCCCTGGTTCAAACTCCATTTCCTGCTTGGTACCATTCATCACACTGTTGGTAGTTAATTGACATCATGTTTTCATTTTGGGGAATTATTTAAGGACTGAATCTGGAGGTTTCGCTGTGTACATGACGTTATAAGTTCAATGGTGATGTGACTTTGGTACCTAAAGCATATACCTACTTTAGATACAAGAATAACTTGGGCAAAGACATTCGCTGAAGAGCTTGAGGAAGCTCCTTTCAGTTCCTTTATTATTGAGCTTCGGTATTTCTGCACTTTGGGATTCATTATCATGCTGATGGCTCCTCTGTGGGTTCTGTATTCTGTTTCACCCTGCTTCACTTTCCGTGTTATAGCTCCTTTCCCAGTAATTTTTTTTATTTTATTATTCCAATTAACAATTAGTGGGTTACGAGACAGTAATTCATCTTGTTGCAATGTCTCATTATTACATGTTACCATATTGTTGGATGACATTGGATCTTGTTCGTTATCTTCACAAATGTATTTTCATTTGCTTCCTCCTATCCACATTCTCTGCAGTATTAATTTCAGGATATCATATATCGTCTAGTGTCATCTGTATCCTATACAACTTCTGCAAAATCCCTTTGGTTATCCTACTTCCCCAGCCAACAGCACAATAGCACCTTATAAATACACAGCACCTAACATCTTCATACCTTAGGCCTGCAGCATACCATCTGTGGTGATAGCTACCCAATGCACCCAAGCACTTAACCGTGTTGGTAACCTCCTGTGCACAACATAAATTCCATTCTTAGCACTCACTGCACCATTACTCTCTGCATTACCTCATCACCTTTAGATTTCCAGCTCAAATGGTCACCATTCACCTTAAATACCATTGTAGCCAATTTCCAGTTATCTCATTTTCCAAGGTTTGACATGTCATAACATATACAGGAGACATCCTAATGTTGGGTCTTGATTGGTAAACCTTATATCATCTCTGGATAGTGGGTTCATGGGCATTGTAAATCTCCTCCTCATGTCTAGATGTCTTCCATAAACATGATTCACGCTTGTACTCTTCCTTCTCTTTTCATTATTAACCAAGTTGTTTTGCAGAAAATATGTGGATAAAGTATCATTTAAAGTTGTAAATTTGATTTTATATGTTGTAATAGCTAGATTGGAATAAAAATTTACATTTCCTGTTTTAGATTAGAATGAATGAGCATTGTAGATATCATGAATTATTTGTTCTTCATGCATTTTTTTTCTTTACTTCTCAAATTCTCACAAATGGCAACACGAATGGCACGTGCACCATTTCGTAAGAGGTAAACTAATCCTAAGTTGATGATTTACACTAACGGCCATAGTCGGGATGTAAACAAGACTTAGTATTTTTATCTTTTATAAAATAACATTGGATCCACACCGGATCCTCTTAAAAAATCATCATATTTTCAAATATTTCCTTCTTTTATTAGAGTTTAACTTAGAATTGGCTCAAAATATATACCAATGGTCATAGTCAGGGTATATTGAGAGTTAATTCCATTTTAAACTCTATAAAAGCACAAAAATATGTTTTATTCTTCACCTGAATTTAAATATAGATTATTATATAATACATTCAATGACCATAGTCAGGGATGTATTATATTTTCAATCTTATTTTAATTCATTTAAAGAATGGAATAGCTTTTTAAAATCCAATTTCAAATTATTTAAATTCATTCATCATTTAGGATAGAATTACATCATATTTTCAAAAATTCTTTTTCATAAATCCAAGTGATTTCCTTCAGATATCTTCTTCACTTCTCAAATCAATTTTTTTTTAACTCTTATAAATTCAAATATCATTTTTGGATTCTAACTTCAAATTCAAAGTCCAATTTGACTTTGAAATCCCTTTTGTATATCCAAAATTCAAATTCTAACTTCAAATTCAAAAGTCCAATTTGACTTTGAAATCCATTTGTATATCCAAAATTCAAATTCTAAAACTTCAAAATTCAAAGTCCAATTTGACTTTGAAATCCATTTATATATCCAAAATTCAAATTCTAAATGAAATTTCAAAGTTCAAATTAACTTTGAAACTTCTGATTCATCTTCTAAGTTTCAAACTCAAGGTCTAATTTGACTTTAAAATTCATTTGTGTATTCAAAGATTCAATTTCTAGAAATTCATTTTCCAAGTTCAAATTTAACTTGGAAGTTCTTGATTCATCTTCTAAATTTCAAATTCAAAGTCCAATTTGACTCAGAAATTCATTTTATTCAAATTTGGGAACTCTTCATTAACTTCTTGAATTTAACTCCAAATCTATCTTACGATCCAGAACCCAATTCTACATTTGGATCTCAGACTTCAGATCCACTCCATTTTAGGATCCAGAACCCAAGTCCATCTTGATTTCTAAATCTCGGATCCCATTCTGCCTAGGATCCAGAATCCAATTCCAATTCTAGATCTCAATTTCATCTAATCTGAATCTCTTAAATCCATTTCTATTCTTAAATACCATTTGATTTCTCAGATCCATTCTAAATTTCAAAACTTCAGAAATCCAAATTCAAATTCCATCTCAAGTATTCATTTCCTTTCCTAAATTCAAAGTTCAAATTCAAAGTCCATTTCTGACTTTGAAACTTCATTTTAAAGCTTTAAGTCATTCCTTCTCATTTATTCTTCCAAATCCTGATTTACTTCAAAAAACTTAGAACTCCTCTGATCTATCTCAAGTTCTAAAGTTAGATTCAATCATTTCTTCACTCCCTTATCAAGTTCATCTCAGAATAACTTGGAGATTTTCAAAATATCTTTCAAAAAAAAGCATACATTATGGCATTGCACAAGCATGATTCTTTGTGCATTTAGATCTTTTAGAATAAATTCTTAGATTATATTTAGGCAAAGCAAAAGACAGATTCGATCCTTGGTTCGATTACCCCTGGTAAAGGCGCCAGGAATGGTCGAACCTCGTACCGATGAGCGAATCCCGTCTCTCCATTTTCCCGCAATATTTTCAAAAACGAAGGCGAGTTAAATTTCTAAATGCTTTCAAATTAAGGTCAAGTGAGACCACGCGAAATAGTTCATCTTCTCTCTTTCTTTCTTTCTTTTCTCTTCTCTTTCTCTTTTCTTTCTTTTATTCTTCTCCCTTCAAAAAGGAGGAAAATAGAGGTTAGAAAAGGAAAAGAGAAGGAAGAGAGAGAAACAACAAGAGAATAGGAAAAAATTTGCGATGATCACACCAACTTGATCTGATTATGCCAGAATATCCATTCATAAAAGAGAACATGGCATGACCTGCCGTGTTGTCTATCAGAAGATCGATGTTGGGAAGTGGATAGTTGTAAACACCTGTGAACACCCCAAATTTTTCAAAATGTTGTAAATATCCCCCTTTTGCCCCTGACCCCATTTTCTAAGTAAATTGAGTCATTTTTCGATCAAAATTCCAGTTTATTTCTCAAATTTACTGGAATCAAATCGATTTTTTATTTCGGATCCGGATCCAATATCAAAATCCAAATCTGAGCCTCGTTGTCCAAATTTTAAATTAAAATTACAAAAATACCAAAAATAGTTTTTGAATGGCTCAGACAGTCCATCCAACATCTGTTTGGATTCACTACTCTATATTTCTCAATTTGACGTTCAAAACTCAAAGATTTTCTCAAATTCTGAATCCAAACCCGTTTTCTAATGAAATTTCAAAAAAATCAAACCTGAATTCTCAGAAAGCTTCTCTTTTGTAAATATTTTTCAAATTTTTATAAAATTAGTTTGAAATCCCCTGCTTTCCTTTAGATCTTAGAAATTTATTTCAAATTCACCAAAAAAAATATACATATATATATTTAAAAGTTGGAGAAAAATACAGAAAATGTTGGTTTAAAAGTCTTTGAAAACGGTTTGTAGGGAGAACCACCTTTTTGAAAAAAATCCTCTTAGAAGGACCCTGTTTTTGAAAAAACTGCTTTCACGCCCGATCACGATCACCTTGATCTCAGGCATCGCCTTCCTCATTCACCTCTTCCTTCACGGATGGCCATCAATCCCCAACCTCCATCCACCTTCTTCCTCTCCCGTTCATCCTCAATGATCTTCCTACCCCTTCTGGATTCCTCCCTACATCTTACGCCCTACGATCAGTTCTTCTCTACCTCATCCACCGATCTCTAATGAACTTCTCCGCTTCCAGACCCTTCCTCCCCTTTTATAAAAGGGGCGCAAGGGGGGAAGCTGGGGAAGGGGACTGGAACCCACCAGCATCTGTTCTCGCATCCATCTCTCTGTAATCCACTTTCTTTTTACCTCCACATCTTCTTCCCTTCTCTCAATCGATCGGTTCTCACCTCCCTTCACGCATCCATTCTGGCATCCATCTCCGACTGCCACTATAAAATTCATCCCTTGCACGATCCCTTTCTTCTCATTCCCTCCTATTCTCCACATCTTTATCGCCTCTGGTGAAGAAGCCCCGTCTAGCAGCGGTAACCTTTAGTAGAAGTGCTTTCCTCTAGAGCTCCTACAAAACCATAAATCTATTCGCATCCGCAGCAAAAGGCCTCCAGGATAGAATAGAAGCCTTAGTTCTCTCTTTCACAATCTCTACAAAACAAGGTAAGTCCCTTTTTCTCCTCTCTCTACTATTTTTCTTAATTCTCCTTGTTTATTTGCCCCGTTAACACACCAAGGGCGGTATTGAATTGCCTGTGCAATATCAATCCGCCCCTATGCAACAACAACAGGACAATCATGTTCCAACATCTTTTTTTTTGCATTTTTGTTTCATTTATACCACGATTTTTACTCTTGTTGGGCTCAGGATATCGGAGTCAAGAATCCAATATGATTCATCTGAATCCCGGATTCGCTTCTCCTGTTGTTTCTCAACTATTATTTATTGTTTGATTCCTTTGCGAGTTTTTTGTGGATTTCCCTTTATGTTATCATCCCTGTTGTTGGGTTAAATTCATGCAATGTTCTCGTTATTTGATTGATCGTCTGTTGTGTGCTTGATTTCATCGGTATTTGCCATCATATGCTCGTTAGTGAATTCTCAATTTTCCTTTATATTTGACTGGTTTCCCGTTTTGAAATTTTAACCCCCCTTGTTTTCATAACTGATTGTGTACTTCTTCATTTATTCTTTTGTTTATACTATTCCAGGCTCAATACTCTTTTACGATTCATTCATATCATTCCCCATATGTCCCACATCCCTCTTTGAGGATTTGTTGATAATCCACCCACTGTAAATCGATTCGAGATGGTTGAGAGTGGTTCTATCCATTTGTTGTGGCTACCTTGAGGAGGTTGTATTAAGATTTCCTTTAGAAATTAATAAGTTAACGATGATAGGATCTACATCTTGATAATGTCGAAATTCATTTCTGAATACTGTTGAATCGTTTAGTGCTTAGCTAGATTGTTGGGGCCTTCATAAATCGTCCACCTCTCATCTCCAACATCCGCATTCTTTTGTCACATATCTTCTTTTCTTTTTATCAGCATATTCACCTCTTCATCATGCTTTAGATGTGATATCTCTATTCATCGATCTATGGATCTCATTTCATCATTCATGACAAAGAAAGAGTGCCAGGGCATCATGATAGGTAGAATTGTGCAATCCGTGTACATGCTGACCTAGAACCAAAATAAGAATCATGTTGTTCAGATGGGATGAACCACCTGCTTAGACTCAAGTTTGGTAAAAACCACCCACAGGGTCAGTCTCGGACATTCTCAAGGGAAGTTCAACTCAGCAAATGAGAGTACCTTATGGAATTACTCGAACCTTGGTGCTAATAGGCAACAATAAGATGGAAGGCATCCAGGTGTTCATTTCACTTGTTGTTCATATGCATTAATTCCTAAAGAAATGAAATTGTAGATGCTTCTGGAGCCAATGTCACTCTGCAAAGGCAATAGTATCATTGAAGAATTTAGTATGTTTATTTTGTTATTTCTGCTGATAGACCCTTGATTGAAAGAAAGGTGTCCCTTCCTTGCTAATGACAAGCTATAGAAGACGAGAGTGGCAGTTGTTTTAAATAAATCTGATATCCGTGAGAATCCTCATAAGCTTGAGGAAGTTGTAACGTTTGTTAAAAAGAATGCTTGAAAACTATGGAATACAGAGGATATAACATGGTATCCTGCTTCTGCATATTCTGCACCTAAAGCAAAGATTTCAGCAGCTGCTGATGATGGGAAGGTTGATCGCTTTGTAGATGGATCCACCAACGTTGGATTGAAAAGGATACAACTTAAGCTTGATACATCAATTGAGATTGCTAGCACATTTTTTGCTGCTTGTGAAGCAAGTATGTCGGAAGAGCATCAAAAAACCCATGAGGATTTTATTTTTGCAACAGAATCAGTCAGCAGTGTGAGCAATTATGCACTATTACAGATGGTCCACTTCACACTTCACATGTGCACAGCATCTATCGCACCCTTTTTCACCTTTGTTGCATACTCCTATCAGAACCTTCTCCAGTCTCATTACTTTTTTTTTTTTCTCATTCCACCATATTTTGCCTATACAATAATACAGACCCGTACATTAACACAATGTGTTTTCTACTCACCTATCACATGACATCCACCCAATACCTCCTTTATATCTTGCTATACCTACACCCTGAATCTCCTGCAATTCCTCTTCTAGATCTGTTGTTCTGTTATTCATGGTCTTGGAGCCATCTTGGAATGATCAATTATCTTCTTACAAGCTTCACAAGTTATCTTGTAAACTTTGATCTCATCATTTGTACATTCTAGGAGGAAACCTCTGCTTCGAGAATAACAAGCCAGTTGACTAAATTTAGGAAAAAGTTCTGAGAATTGTTGGTATCTGTTTCCAAAATATTGACAATCTTTTTGGCATATTGCTTGATATTCAATTTTTTTTCTTTTTTTTATCTCTTCTTCAGATTGCATACTTCTTCTTCTCATGTTTTAGCAGCTGAATGTGCAACTCTCGGTTCATCAATATGTTTATGATTATTTGGTTGGTGCTTGAGGAATTTACCCCTGAAAAGCTTCAATGTATCCTCCATTCTCTTAATCCTTTCAGCTTTATTCTCATATCCACCTTGCTACCTGTATTCATAGCATACCCCTCCCCCCAGCATCGCTATTACATCTGCATCAGTTCCTTCACCTGTCACCAATCTCCATCCATTTTTCAGCTCCACCCTTGCATCATACCCTGCATTATCTACCTGCGCAGGAACTGATTCATCAATAACTGTTGCTGTGTTGCTTACATATGCATTTTGCAGGAACTGATTCAGTGTCATTCATGCATCTCATCAGTTATTTATTGATAACATTCACATATGGGCATAGGTATTACATATTGTATAATATGTATGCATTTAGATTTTACATAGAGTATCAGTCGTGTAAATATGCATGCATATATGCCTTCATATGTGTTTCTCATATACATTTCCATATACATTTAGATGAATGCATTCACATAAGGCATTTCCCATTTAATACAAGCATAGCATTTAGATTTTTGTTTAAAATTTTCCATCATTCTCCATATCTTGCATTTTGCTTCATACTAACTTAGTTTTGCAGGAAGTTGGTGAAAAGTGCTATTTCTTCTGTGAGATTAAGAAATTTTGTAATAATTCCAAGATGTAATAGCTGGATATAATGAGAGTTTTATATTTCCAGTACTAGATTAGAATATATGAGCATATATATCTTTCATAAATGCTTGTTTCATACCATTTTTATTCTTTTATTTCAAGAATTCATGAATGAAAACACGAATGGCACGTGCACCATCCTAATAAAAGGTGATTAAATCCTAAGTTGATGATTTGCATCAATGACCATAGTCAGGGTGTGAACAAAACTTAGGATTTTCATCTTTTATGGAATAACATTAGATCCACACTGGATCTCCTTAAAAATCATCATATTTTCAAATACTTTCTTCTTTTATCAAAGTTTAATTTAAAATTAACTCAAAATATATATATCAATGGTCATAGTTAGGATATATTGAGGGTTAATTTCATTTTAAACTCTATAAAGGCACCAAAAATGTGTTTTATTCTCCACTTGAATTTAAATATGATTATTATATAATACATCTTATGACCATAGTCATGTTATCATCGCAAAATTTTACTTTTGCAAGTCAAACTGACCTTTGAAAAAGATTTTGAAAATAACTCGCCTCCGTTTTTAAAATGCGGGAAAATTCCGTAGAATGGGACTCGCCTGTCGGTACGAGGTTCGACCGTTCCTGCCACCTTTAACAGGGGTAATCGAACCAAGGATCAATCTACTGCTCTGCTCTATTCAACTTGTCTAAATCATATTCTAATTTCTAAATGCACATAGAATCAGGCATGTGCTATGAATTTTCAGAAAATGCACATTTGAAAACATGATGTTTGCTTTGAATGATTGAAATATTTAGAAAATGTAAATCTTGGAAATGATATCACATGAAAAATCGTGAAATGGGATTTAAAATGTACTTCTGAGAGAAGTAAAAATCGATTTTGAGGAATCCTTGACATTTGGTGAAAATCGATTCTGAGAGACTTGGTTTCTCTGAATTCAAACTTTGAAATTGAAATTCTAACTTAGAAAATTTGAATTTGGAACTTGTGAAATACTTGAAATATCATTGGCAAATCCATATTTTGAGAAAATCGATTTTTGAATAAGACTTAGAAAAATTTTGATTTCTCTAACTTCAAACTTTGAAATTGACTGCATAACTTTGGAAAATTGAGTTTATGAACTTGAGAAATACTTGAAATATTCTTTGAAATTCAATGCTTTTGGGAAAATCGATTTTGCTATAAGACTTAGGAGATTTTGAGGAATTCAATTTCCTTGACTTGGATTTTGAATTGGAGTGGGCAAATGCATGAAATGAATGAATATGAATTTGAGGATTTGAGAAATACTTTTTTGTATTTTGAGAAATGCAGTGCATTTTGAAGTTAGCCTAAGAGTGTAGGCTGAATGTGGCTAATGTGAAGATCATAAATCTAAGTATCATTCATATTCTGACTATGGCCATAAATACGAATTCCACCAAGTTTATAAACTTCATAGAAGCTAGTGCATGTGCCATCCGTGTAGACCATGGTGATTTTGAATATGCATGAATCATCATCCATCACACATTGACATTATAAAAAATAAACTATATGCAATGCAACCTAAGCTAAGCAGGAAATGTAAATTCTTATTCCAAAGTTTAATTACAAATTACATCACTATTGAAATTTAAATACATGAAAAATAAAGTCTTCAATGTACCTGCAAAACTAGAAAGCTTGGTTAGTGAATATATGTTGGCTTTTTTAGATTTATCCAGCAATATCAGGAAATTACTGGATTTTGCTAGATATAAGCCTTTTTGCCAAGATTCCCTTAAATCAAAATGATGAAATATGAAATAAAATTGAATAAATAAGGAAGATAAGATATGCAATTTCGAAATTGGGGTCAAAATGACCAAAATACCCCTAATAACAAGACTATGGCCTTGAAATTAGGGTTTTTAGAAAGATATTTTGATAAAATGCAAGTTTTGAAATTTGAATGGAATAAACTAAGCTAAATATGATGTGACATGCTTAAATATGTGAAAATTAGGGTTAGGTATTTCGAAATTGAGGTCAAATGACCAAATTGCCCCTGATAGCAAGACTATGGCCTTGAAATCAGGGTTTTCTGAAATAGATTTTGGTAAAAATTTGGGTTTTATGACCTAAATGAAATCAAATAACTACAAAATTAAACCTAAAGTATCCTAAGATGCTTATGAACATAATAAAACCCTAAAACTACATGCTTATGCATGAAAATCCAATAATATCACAAAAGATATGATTTTAACATTGTTTTTGGAATTCTTCGGGTACCCTGTTTTGCAATTTTATTAATTCAGACATCAAATGGATTCCAAAATTCATAAAATTCGGTACCTGCACTTGTTATAACCCTAATGTCGAATTGGAATTATAAAAATAATTTTTTGACATTAAATTAATCCAAAAATTGCATTAAACCCTAAAAATATGCTATTTTTGACCTAGTTCACCAACCAGTCTCAGTCCAAGACCCGAACCAGGGGTCAAATCTCCATGAAAATTTATGAAATTTTACAGAGACTAACTAAGAAGAAAAACAGAGATTTCCCAATTTACAGATCGGAAAAAGCATCTCCAGTTAGGGAGAAACCCTTCCGGCAATCTGAGCTAAAATATATCACTTTTAACAGGGATTAAAACAACTGTTTCAGATTGAAAATACAAACATAAATAACAAACCTAAACAAAAATCTCTAAAATTTTAATAGTAAACAGTAGACAGAAAAATAGTAATACTCACTTTTTACAGATCATGAATCGGATCTGTGGTTTGGGATTTATGACTAACACAAGTCTGATTAGGGTTTTGGTAAACCCTAATGAGTTTTAAATTTAAAAACAGATTCTCTGAACAGGGAAAAATACTAAACAGTGATAAAAAAATCCGAAAATTTTACAGCAGACAGATCTACTCAATGTGAATCCATATCACTTTACAGATTTAAAATCGGATATAAGATGAGAGAAATATCATAACAGAAAATTACCTTCTTGATTTTAACCATGATTTTAAAGCTTTAAAAACCCGATTTGATGTCTGATTTTTTTGACAGGGTTCCCGAGATCCAAGACCTCTGATTTTTCTACAGTAACTCAACAACTCATGCATGCATCACATATAAAACAATAAGAAATAAACAATGAGTACTTAAATCCGAAATAACATTATCTTTACTGTTCTAAACCTAAAACACACAGAAATTTAAGAAACTTGGAAAACCATGCATTAACTAATGTAAATCAATAAAATAAACCATAAAACAGTAAATAAAAATTATTTCTATGCTATAGAACGTAAAATAAACATGAATAAACCATGAAAATAAAATAAAAACAGGGAATCAATGGCTGGAATTTGATATCACCTTTAAAACATAGATTTAACCCATTAAAAGGGTAAATCATATATTTTATTGGTTAATAATGTAAAGAATCATATTAAAATTAATTCTAATAGATTGAAATCCCTGTAAATCACCCAAAACAGGGTTAGATCACCTTCTTGGATCGTTCTTGCTGATTCTTGATGGTTCTTGAGGTGAAACCATGGTTGAATCCATGAAATAGGAGGTATTAATGGCTAAAATTGATTTAAAACTATTAAAAACATTAAATAAAAGCTAAAAATTAAACAAAATAATTACCTTGAGGTGGCTGCAATGGAGGAAGGGCTGGAGAGGAGAGAGAAGCTCCAAGAATCCCAAGGAGAGCAAGTTGGAAAAATCGACCCCCCTATGGAGAATATTTATAGAATTTTTTTAGGTTTAAAATTTGGGAATTTTGAATTTTTTGGACTCTAACAAGGGGGGGTGATTTTTGGGTGGAAAGACCTAACTACCCCTAGCCTAAATTATCTAAACTAGTGCCTAATTAACCCCTAGACTTTTCTAAAAAATCCCCAAATGTAATGCCACTTGGCATTTTCTACATTTGGCTTTTTAAAACACCTTTAAAAACCTTTAAAAACACTAGTTTTAAAAACTAACTTTCAAAAAATGAGTTTTTCAAAATGGTTTTGACTCTTCTAAACCTCTAACACTAACCAAGACATCAACTAACCCTAGTCTAGCCCTGACTGACTCGAATATGGCACCACCCCGAGTGGGCCCTACTTGAGTTTTTCAAAAAGCGATTTTAAAACTTGAAATTGAAGGAGTTTTCAAAAGGATTTTCAAAGATAAACTTCAAAGTTATAATTTTTAAAATGGCATAGGGTCCTAACTAGGTTAGAACTCCTCTGGATATGGTGCCAACTGAGTGGGCCCACATCGAATTTTGAAGAATTTTGAAATAAACACTGAAAATGGCTTTGAAAAAGGGTTAAAATCGATATTTGAAATTCAAGATCTTTGAAAATAGGGTCTCAAGCGAACTGAAACTCCGAGTTAGAGTTCTGAACTCTTAGGACTCTGAGATTTTAAATTTTAGAATTCAAATGTAAAAATTTTTGAAAGATTTTATCAAGAAATGATGAAATAAGTGAGAAAACACAGTCAGGGTTAGACTCCTAACTCGACCGAACTCTAAAATAGAGTTTTGAACTAACTAGACTCTGTAAAATGACCTAAATTTTGACAATAATCGAAAAAGACTAAAAATGGAAGTAAAACAGATTTCAACACAGACTCCTGACTGGATTAGGACTCTGGGACAGAGTCCTGATCGAACTGAAACTTTCAAAACTTTGAGAAATTTGATGAATAGAGGAATTCAGAAGCGACACCACATCAATGGGTCTCATCTGTGAATTGAAATCGATTAAAATTTGAATTTGAAATGAATCCAGATTGTTTTCTTGAGAAAATATTTCGAAATATAAAGTCCTGGGGTTGGAAAATGACAGAGTATTGAATAAAAACCCAGGTTTTGAAATTGATTTTGAAATAAAAGCTTTAAAATTCAAATCTGGATTGAATGTTTTGAAATAGGAGTGCTGGATCTCGAAAATGGGATGTAATGACATGCAATGCTATGCAATGCGATGGAATGCTATGCAGAATACATGCAATTGTTATCATTGCAAAATTTTACTTTTGCGAGTCAAACTGACCTTTGAAAAAGATTTTGAAAATAACTCGCCTCCGTTTTTCAAATGCGGGAAAATTCCGTAGAATGGGACTCGCCTGTCGGTACGAGGTTCAACCGTTCCTGCCACCTTTAACAGGGGTAATTGAACCAAGGATCAATCTTATGCTCTACTCTATTCAACTTGTCTAAATCATATTCTAATTTCTAAATGCACAAAGAATCAGGCATGTGCTATGAATTTTCAGAAAATGCACATTTTGAAAACATGATGTTTGCTTTGAATGATTGAAATATTTAGAAAATGTAAATCTTGGAAAATCGTGAATTGGGATTTGAAATATACTTCTGAGAGAAATAAAAATCGATTTTGAGGAATCCTTGACATTTAGTGAAAATCGATTCTGAGAGACTTGGTTTCTTTGAATTCAAACTTGGAAATTGAAATTCTAACTTAGAAAATTTGAATTTGGAACTTGGGAAATACTTGAAATATTCTTTGAAATTCAATGCTTTTGGGGAAATCGATTTTGCTATAAGACTTGGGAGATTTTAAGGAAATGAACTTCTTTGAATTGAGATTTGAATTGGAATTGGCAAATGCATGAAATGAATGAATATGAATTTGAGGAATTGAGAAATACTTTTTGTATTTTTAAGAAATGCAGTGCATTTTTGAAGTTAGCCTAAGGGTGTAGGCTGAATGTGGCTAATGTGAAGATTATAAATCTGAGTATCATTCGTATTCTGACTATGGCCATAAATACAAATTTCACCAAGTTTATAAACTTCATATAAGCTAGTGCATGTGTCATTCGTGTAGACCACAGTGAGTTTGAATATGCATGAATCATCATCCATCACACATTAACATTATTAAAAAGAAAATAAACTATATGCAATGCAGCCTAAGCTAAGCAAGAAATGTAAATTCTTATTCCAAAGTTTAATTACAAATTACATCACTATTGAAATTTAAATACATGAAAAATAAAGACTTCAATGTACCTGCAAAACTAGAAAACTTGTTAATGAATATATGTTGGCTTTTCTAGGTTTATCCAGTAATATCTAGAAATTACTGGATTTTGCTAGATATAAGCCTTTTCCTTGATTCCCTTAAATAAAAATGATAAAGATATGAAATCAAATTGAAAAAATAATGAATATAAGATATGGAATTTCGAAATTGGGGTCCAAATGACCAAAATACCCCTAATAACAAGACTATGGCCTTGAAATTAGGGTTTTTAGAAAGATATTTTGATAAAATGCAAGTTTTGAAATTTGAATGGAATAAACTAAGCTAAATATGATGTGACATGCTTAAATATGTGAAAATTAGGGTTAGAGATTTCAAAATTTAAGTCAAATGACCAAATTGCCCCCGATAGCAAGACTATGGCCTTGAAATCAGGGTTTTTAGAAATAGGTTTTGATAAAAATTTGGGTTTTTATGACATAAATGAAATCAAATAACTACAAAATTAAACTTAAAGTATCCTAAGATGCTTATGAACATAATAAAACCCTAAAACTATATGCTTATGCACGAAAATCCAATAATATCACAAAAAAATATGATTTTAACAGTGTTTTTGGATCTTTAAGGTATCCTGTTTTGCAATTTTATTAATTCAGCCATCAATCGGATTCCAAAATTCATCAAATTTGGTACCTGCACTTTTAATAACCCTAATATCAAATTAGAATTATAAAAATATTTTTTTGGCATTAAATTAATCCGAAAATAGCATCACACCCTAAAAATATGCTATTTTTGACCTAATTCACCAACCAGTCTCAGTCCAAGACCTGAACCAAGGGTCAAATTTCCATGAAAATCCATAAAATTTTACAGATACTAACTAAGAAGAAAAACAGAGATTTCCCAATTTACAGATCGAAAAAAGCATCTCGGGTTAGGGAGAAACCCTTCCGGCAATCTGAGCTAAAATATATCACTTTTAACAGGGATTAAACCAGCTACTTCAGATTGAAAATACAGACATAAATAGAAATCCTAAACAAAAATCTCTGACATTTTAGTGGTGAATGGTATACAAAAAAATAATAATACTCACTTTTTACAGATCATGAATCGGATCTGTGGTTTGGGATTTATGACTAACACAAGTCTGATTAGGGTTTTGGTAAACCCTAACGAGTTTTAAATTTAAAAACAGATTCTCTGAAAGGGGAAAAATACTAAACAGTGATAAAAAAATCTGAAAATTTCACAGCAGACATATCTACTCAATGTGAATCCATAGCATTTTACAGATCTAAAATCGGATATAATATGAGCGAAATATCATAACAGCAAGTTACCTTCTTGATTTTAACCACGATTTTAAAGCTTTAAAAACCCGATTTGATGTCTGATTTTTTTGACAGGGTTCCCGAGATCCAAAACCTCTGATTTTTCTACAGTAACTCAATAACTCATGCATGCATCACATATAAAAAAATCAGAAATAAACAATGAGTACTTTAATCTGAAATAACATTATCTTTACTGTTCTAAACCTAAAACACACAGAAATTTAAGAAACTTGAAAAACCATGCATTAACTAATGTAAATCAATAAAATAAACCATAAAACAGTAAATAAAAATTATTTCTATGCTATAGAACGAAAAACAAACATGAATAAGCCATGAAAATAAAATAAAAACAGGAAATCAATGGATGGAATTTGATATCACCTTTAAAACATAGATTTAACCCATTAAAAGGGGTAAATCATATATTTTATTGGTTAATAATGTAAAGAATCATATTAAAATCAATTCTAATGGATTAAAATCCCTGTAAATCATCCAAAACAGGGTTAGATCACCTTCTTGGATCGTTCTTGCTGATTCTTGATGGTTCTTGAGGTGAAACCATGGTTGGATCTTCACAAGGAGGGGTGTCCAAGCCTAGATCTAGGTTTAAATCATTAAAAACACTAAATAAAATATTAAAAATTGAAGAAATTATTTACCTTGGAGTTGCAGTAATGGAGGAAGGCTGGAGAGGAGAGAGAAGCTTCAAGAATACAATAGGAGGTGGCTGGAAAAATCATCCCCCATGGGGCCTCTTTATAAAGAAAATTTGTTTAGGTTAAAAAATCAAGTTTTCTAAAATTTTTTGGACTCTCTAAGGGGGGCGATTTTGGGGTGTAAAGACTATCCTACCCCTAGCCTAAATTATACTATTTAATACCTAATTAACCCCTAGACTCTCCTAAAAAATCCCCAAATGTAATGCCACTTGGCATTTCTAACATTTGAATTTTAAAACACCTTTAAAAACACTAGTTTTAAAAACTAAACTTCAAAATGAGTTTTTAAAATGAATTTTGACTCTTCTAAACCTCTAACACTAACCAAGACACTGACTAACCCTAGTCTAGCCCTGACTTACTCGAATATGGTGCCACCCCGAGTGGGCCCTACTTGAGTTTTTACAAAAAGATGATTTTAAAACTTGAAATTGAAGGAGTTTTCAAAAGGATTTTCAAAAGTAATCTTAAAATTAGAATTTTTGAAATGGCATAGGGTTCTAACTGAATTAGAATTCCTCTGGATATGGTGCCAACTGAGTGGGCCCACATCGAGTTTTGGAAATTTTGAAATAAACACTGAAAATGGCTTTGAAAAAGGGTTAAAATCGACATTTGAAATTCAAGATCTTTGAAAATAGGGTCTCAAGTGAACTGGAACTCCGAGTTAGAGTCCTGGACTCTTAGGACTCTGAGATTTTAAATTTTAGAATTCAAATGTAAAAATTTTTGAAAGATTTTATCAAGAAATGATGAAATAAGTCAGAAAACACAGTCAGGGTTAGACTTCTAACTCGACCGAACTCTAAAATAGAGTCCTGAACTAACTGGACTCTGTAAAATGACCTAAATTTCGAAAACAAACGGAAAAGATTGAAAATGGAAGTAAAACAGACTTCAAAACAGACTTCTGACCGGATTAGGACTCTAAGATAGAGTCCTGATCGGACTGAAACTTTCAAAAATTTGAGAAATTTGATGAATAGAGGAATTCAGAAGCGACACCACCTCAATGGGTCTCATCTGTGAATTGAAATCGATTAAAATTTGAATTTGAAATGAATCCAGATTGTTTCCTTGAGAAAATATTTCGAAATATAAAGTCCTGGGGTTGGAAAATGATAGAGTGTTGAATAAAAACCCAGGTTTTGAAATTGATTTTGAAATAAAAGCTTTAAAATTCAAATCTGGATTGAATGTTTTGAAAACTGGAGTACTGGATCTCAAGAATGAGATGCAATGTCATGCAATGCTATGCAATGCAATGAGATGGTATGCTGAATGCATGCAATGATATGCAATGACACATGAAATGAACAAACACTGGATGAGGGTGAAAATTTGGGGTGTTTACAGATGCCCCTCTTTGCTGCTAAGCCGGTTGAAAGCCAAGCTTAGTGGCAAAGAAAACATACCAAATTTGAACCATAAAAATGCCCCAGTTAGATAAATCTGACTGGGTATGAAAGAATTAATTCAAATGATGATGGTAGTTATAAAATGGAGAATTTTATTTCAAAAGAAGTGAGATTCAGGTTTTGCCCTTAACCTGGATAGGACGGAAAATACCTCGTATGGAACGAAGCTCAGACTTAACCCTTAACCTGATTGGGAAATGAAATACCTCATCACGTGAGGCTCAGGTTTGTACCCTTAACCTGATTGGGCAGAAAATGGACGGAACCCTAAAAAAAAGAGACGTGATGGAACCTTCGGTTTTCCGCACAATGAATCCGATAGGGGTTTTGCAAAAGGAATGAAATTGGGGTCCCTAAAGTTTGAAAAGGGATTGATTTTGGGCGTCTCATTGCTGAGACTAATTAACTTTTGAAATTGCCTTTTGCTGGAATTAGTGGCTTAACCTCAAGCCAAAATTGGACTGTCTATGGTGGGACAGTGGGGACACAGGGAAGTGTGCGAATCTGAGAGCCCGTGCGCTCAGATTATACCGAAGAAGGGAAGGAATCTTGAAAACTCCTATTATCAAGTCCTTAAAAGGGATGGTGTCAGGATGCGCCAAAGATGAACCCCAAGCTCTCGCTTCATGCCAGGATAACTAGAAAATATTGTCAGAATGTTGAAAATTGTTGTTGATTCAAAATAATTGAAAATGATGCACATTGTTTTGAAAGTATTCCCTCTTTTCTACCTGAAGTATTATCTCCGACTGAGCTTAACTCCGTAGAATCAAAATTCAAATTCAAATTGCTTGCGATTGACTTTCTTTCAAGGAAGCTATCAATTTTCTTGATATGGACGGGAAAGAAAGTATTCTTGATATTGCGAGAGCTATTGGTGAAAGAATATTGATAAAAGAATTTCACAAAGTTAAAGAAGATTCTTGATAGATTTGGCAGTCTGATATCCTGGGATTCTTTTCTCATGATGATCTTTCTGCACACTCTTTTTAGCAGATTGGAGCTCTCTTGGATTTTTCGGGAATTACATCATCCTTCATTTTGGAGATGTCCTGACTTTTCTCTCTTTTTTTCTTGGGAAGGATACGTCACAAACTTCTTCATCTCAGAGATGTTCCGATCCTTCTTTTCTCTCAGGGATTATCTTGATAGTTATTGGCTCATTGGTTGAGAATCTCTTGATGATAGCTGGAATCAAATATCTTTTAGGGTTTGTCGGTAGGCTCATCACACTCGCCTTCATCTCGACGGTGATCTGAACTTTCCCTGGAAGGATCCGTCACAAACTCCGTCATCTTGGAGATGATCCAAATCTTCTTTGGCCCCGGGGGTCGACTCGCTTAATTCGCCTTCATCTTGACGACAATTGAGAGATCCCTTTTGCAGATATTTAATTGCAGCTTAGGTGATTGAGGAGATATGAAAATTAAGTAGATTTTTTCTGTATCACCCATGATATTTCGATTGCTTTATTTTTCAAGAATGGTCTTTAAAAATGTGCCATTGACTGCGATGAATATCAATCACTCATGACTTTGCAACAACATTGAATTCTCTTTGCTGGCCATATCGCGGATTTATTCTTCATCCTTTTGGTTGGCCAATAAAAAGATTTTGAATTTGGAATCCTTTTTCGCGAAAGCTTTGTCCTTTCGGAAGTAATAGTGGAGGTATTCTGAAGTAATAATTTTGTGCAATAAAGATTTTTGAAATCAACAAATATTTAATGACAAATTGGCAAAATTTTCTTGAAATTCTTTTGTGAAAGAGAGCATTTGAAGCACAACGCAACACATCCATGACGAAAATTTTCTTCTCCTTTCCCCAAAGGAGAAGATTCAGAAATTGGAATTTGGGAATTACTCCTCTCTTCCCTGAAGAGGAGGTGTTTGCAAAATGAACTTTCGAAGAGAAATTAAGCTTTCGTCAAAACTTCCGAATATTAGGCTTCTCTTATGGAAAGGGGGCCGGAATTGGTGAGGTTGGTAAATTGGCGAGGTTGGTAAATTGGCCATGAAGAAACGAGTTCATCACACTCTCCCTGAAAAGAGGGTCCTTCATGATGAAATGGCCTAGTCTGAAATTATGGGGCCACAAGGAAAGCAAGTCTCCGTCGAATCTCTCCCTATAAAAAGGGTTCCTTGTGTGAAATTTGGAATTTTGTTTTGCAAACGGTTCACAAAGACACGAGTCCCTTCAAACTCTCCCTGAAAAGGGGCTAAGTGAACGAATTGGATAGCATGCGAAAAGAGCGAGCTCCCTCGAACTCTCCCTAAAAAAAGGATCTCTCGCAAGAAATTTTTTTTTTTTGGAATTGGGTATTGGGTGACCAAAAGGTCGAAATTTGGAAATTGGAATTTTGAAATTTGATATTTGAAATTGGAAATTGATAATTGGAAATTGGAAATTGATAATTGGAAATTGGAAATTGGAAATTTGGAAAATGATAATTGGAAATTGGAAATTGGAAATTGGAAATTGGAAATTGGAAATTGGAAATTGGAAATTGGAAATTGGAAATTGGAAATTGGAAATTGGAAATTGGAAATTGGAAATTGGAAATTGGAAATTGGAAATTGGAAATTGGAAATTTGGAAATTGATAATTGGAAATTGGAAATTGGAAATTGGAAATTGGAAATTGGAAATTGGAAATTGGAAATTGGAAATTGGAAATTGGAAATTGGAAATTGGAAATTGGAAATTTGGAAATTGATAATTGGAAATTGGAAATTTGGAAATTGATAATTGGAAATTGGAAATTGGAAATTGGAAATTGGAAATTGGAAATTGGAAATTGGAAATTGGAAATTGGAAATTGGAAATTGGAAATTGGAAATTGGAAATTGGAAATTGGAAATTGGAAATTGGAAATTTGGAAATTGATAATTGGAAATTGGAAATTGGAAATTGGAAATTTGGAAATTGATAATTGGAAATTGGAAATTGGAAATTTGGAAATTGATAATTGGAAATTGGAATTTGATGAGTGATCAACACGATGACTGAACTTAAGAGGTCGACTGACATGACCATTCAGTGGAACACTAACACGAGTGCTCGATTCTGAAAAGATACCGGTATGCATACCGGTTTAAAAATGTACCAGTTTGGATACTGGATTTTCGTTCAGTTCTGGTGATTGTCTTTCAATCTTGAATCGTTAGGAATTGTGATGGGATTGATAGTTGAAATCTCAATATTGACCAGATCGTTATTAATGTGATTGAATGCAAATGAATGCAAATTGATGCATATGAATGCACAAGTGCATGAAATGAGAGATTTGTTTATCCTGCCTGCATACAGGATATTTGTACATAAAAACAAAATTTTAAAATGCCCCAGTGTAACTGGGAAAAAGAATTTTGATCATTATTGAACAAAATTTGGAAGAATTACAAAGAATAGGGAATTGTTCAAGTATAGAATTTTTTCAAATGTCGAGCATTGATGGGATCTGGTAATTCTATTCCATCAGCATTGATGAGCCGATATGAATTGTGAGGTAGTGCCTCTTTGACAACATAAGGACCCTCCCAATTTGGCGACCATTTGCCATCCGGACGGTGCCTGAGATAAGCTGTTGATCTGAGCACTAGATCATTGACCCGAAATTTTCTCTCAATGACAGATTTTGCATATTGTCGGGCTATCCTCTGGCGATAGGATTGAGCATGCTCTGCTGCTCTGAGCCTTCTTTCATCGAGCAAATCAAGCTGTACCAGTCGTTGTTGCTGATACTGATCAAGAGGTAATTCTAGAAGTGATGCAAATTTCAGAGCACGTTTCGGAACATGTAGAGGTAGTACTACTTCAGTTCCGTAAACAAGTTCTGACGGAGTAGCATTCGTTGGACTTCGAATGGTGGTTCTGTATGCCCATAATGCATCATGAATCTTTTCATGCCAATCGCGACCCGTTTCTAAAGTTCGCTCCAGGATTCGGATCAGAATCTTGTTGGTGGCCTCTGCCTGACCATTCCCTTGAGGATAATAAGGAGCAGAAAAATGATGATGAATTTTGAACTTTGAGCAGAATGTCCTCATTCTCTCATTCTTGAAATGACTGCCATTATCTGACACAATATCATGTGGTATACCGAAACGGCAAAGGATATTCTTATGGATGAAAGAAACCATGTGTCAACCTTCTACTGTGCGTAGAGTGACTGCTTCTACCCATTTAGTAAAATATTCTGTTGCGGCAAGAAAATATTTATGACCAGTGGAGGCTGAAGGAGTGATGGGGCCTACAACATCGAAAGCCCACATGGAAAATGGCCATGGCGAGATGACAGATTGCAAGTATGTCGCTGGCGCATGAATGGAAGGCGCATGCATCTGACATTGAACGCACTTCTTCATAAAACGATAGCAATCTTGTTGCATAGTTCTCCAATAATATCCTGCTCGGATGATTTGTTTGACGAGAGTCTGATAGCCAACATGACCACCGCAAATGCCTTCATGTGCTTCTTGCACAACTTCTTCGGCTTCTTCTTTGTCCAAACATCTGGAATACTCAGAACTGAATCTGCGACGATAAAGGACGTCGGCAAGAATAAAATATCGAACAGACATGCGTTGAATTGCTCGCTGCTCTCTCTTTGATAATTCTGGAGGAAATTCGCCAGTTTTAATGAAATTCTTGATATCACGATACCAAGGCTTCTTCTTCTGCTCAGCCTGGTTTATCTGCTCTACTGGGACGAAAGCGGGTTGATCAAGTCTGCCAATTTCAAATGAGCGACAAGATTCTCCACTCCTGAAAGACATGATGGATCCCAGGTTAGCTAAATTGTCTGCAACTTGATTGAAATCTCTCTTGATATGAAAAAGTTGGAATTCTTCGAATTTGTTGGCAAGAGCTGAGACAATCTTCTGGTAAGGAAGTAATTTCTGATCTTTCACTTGCCACTCGGCCAGAACTTGATTGACGACGAGCAAGGAGTCGCCATAAGCATGCACTCTTTTGACATTGAAGTCCTGTAGAATTTTCAGACCTTGTATCAAAGCTTCATACTCGGCCATATTGTGAGTGCACTGAAAATCCAGTTTAAGAGAAAAGGGAATCATCTCTTTCTCTGGTGTGATTAGCAAAATTCTGATTCCTATGCCTGCCATATTCTTGGAACCGTCGAAGAATAAATTCCAAATTGGGGATTGTTGAATATTGCAGATCCGCTCATCGGGGAAATCATCCTCGGCTTTAGCTTCCTCCGCTAGAGGAAAATCTGCTAATTGGTCTGCAATTGCTTGGCCTTTGATAGATTGCTGAGAGACATATTCCAAGTCGTATTGCATTAATAGGACTTGCCATTTGGCGATTCGTCCGCTGAGAAATGGTTGTTCAAGAACGTACTTGAGAGGATTTAATTTAGATAGAATCTTGACTTCAGACGCCAATAAATAATGTCGCAATTTCTGACACATCCATACCAGAGCTAGGCATGTCTTCTCTATCTGAGAGTATTTCTTCTCGTAATCAATAAAGGTCTTGCTCACATAGTAAATGGCATGTTCTATCAAGCTGCCTTCTTTGTATTGCGCCAAGAATCCGCCGCAAGCAACTCGATTAACTAAAATGTATAGCAATAGGGGGTTCCCTAATTCTGGCGGCTTTAAAACAAGGGGATTGAGAAGATATTTCTTTATGCGTTCGAACGACTGCTGACACTCTGGTCCCCATTCGAACCTCACTCCTTTTCTGAGCAAATGATTGAAAGGCTCACATCTCATGGCCAAATTAGAAATGAATCGCCGAATTGATTGCATGCGTCCTTGAAGGCTACGCAATTCTTTGAGATTAGTCGGGGGCGGCATGCCAATGATAGCTTTGGCCTTAGCGGGATCCATTTTTATCCTCTTCTTGCTGACCAAGAAGCCTAGCAACTTGCCTGATTCGACTCTAAAGACACATTTTTGTGGATTGAGTCTTAGCTTGTAAAGAATGAGTCGCTTGAAAACTTGATTGAGAGCTTCGATGTGATCTTCCTCTTCTTTGGATTTCACCAGAATATCATCGACATATGCATCCATAGTCTTGTGCATCTGATCATGGTAAATAACGGCCATAGCGTGCTGATAAGTGGCTCCAGCATTCTTGAGCCCAAAAGGCATAATCGTGTAACAGAAAGTGCCCCATGGCGTGGTAAAGGATGTTTTGGATTGGTCACGAGCAGCCAACTTGATTTGATTATATCCGGAGTATCCGTCCATAAAGGAGAACATAGCATGCCCGGCTGTGCTATCGACTAGGAGATCAATGTTTGGGAGCGGATAGTCATCCTTTGGAGTGTCTTTATTGAGATCACGGAAGTCGATACAGATTCGCACTTTCCCATTCTTCTTAGGAACCGCTACGATATTCGCCAACCAATCCGGGTAATCAATTGCTCGAATGAATCCTGCTTTAAGCAGATCCTCAAGTCCTTCCTTGACCTGTTGCTCGATTCGAGGATCCATTTTTCTCAACTTCTGCTTGACTGGTTTTGCCTCAGGCTTCAAAATGAGGCGATGTTCCACCAATTTCGGATCTAAACCTGGCATATCCTCATAAGTCCATGCGAATACTTCTTCATGCTGCTTGAGGAAATTAGTGAGCCTTTCTGTCTCTCCTGGGCTCAAACCACTGCCAATCTTGAGAATTCTAGGATCGTCTTCTGATCCGATATTGATATCCTCAGTCGGGTCTTGAACTAAGGATGATGGCTCATCTTGTTTCTGAACCGATGCAAATTCTGGCAGTTCCTGAAGAGCTAAATCGAACTCTGCGGATTCTTCTGACTGCTTTGCAGTTTGACTACATTCTGTTCTTATTCTGACCTGATGAATTATTGCTGATTTCGAACAGGCTTTTGGATTAAAGACGAGCTTCTTGATAGATCGGGAAGACATTCTGAAAATTGGAGGATAAATTGATTTAGGGAAATTGCTCATCATGAAATAAATTGCTTTTATTGAAAATAATTGGAAAGATAAAAGAGCAAAATGATTTCAATTTTGTGAAGATTTAATATTGAGGAGTAAAGAGACAAATGGCACCAAGATAGACAAAGGAAACTGGCAACTTTATTAAAAGATAGAATTGATCAAAATGACAATGATGAAAATGAAATGGGATATCATCCCGAATGTGGAAATAAAAGAATGGAAATGAAAAGACAAGCAAATGCCCTTAGTACATTCCTTCAGAGATGACCACTGTATTATAAAGAGGGAAATGGTTATTTCAGAATTTCTATATTCTCATCTTCGGCACCTTCTACCAGAAGATTCTTATCAATAAGGTCCTGAACAATGTTCTTCAGAACGAAGCAATTCTCAGTGTTGTGCCCCACTGTTCGATGAAACTTGCAGAATTGGTATTTGAATTTTCCCATAGGAGCGGAAGGATCAACCAGCCTGGGCAATTTGACCATCTCATTGGTCAACAGGTACTCGAGCACAGTCTCGAGTGATTGATCTAATGGAGTGAACTTCCTCTCATAGCTCTATCCTTCGTGCTTCACTTTCTCTCGGGGTTTTGGTCCCTGCTCCAGCTGAAGCGGCTTGTTGAATTGCGGGATCGACTTTCCTTTCTGGTCATTCTTGTTTGAACCTCCTGCCCCATAACAGAAGTCTCTATTCTGCCCCTTGCGATGATTCCATTTATTATTACTGACAGAATTAGTGAAGTGAGTCTTCTTCTTTGACTCGTTCTGGCCGGTGTTCTTGGTGAAAGTGAAACCTTCGTAGAAACCATTCTCCATACTCAATTCGAGCCATTCGGCTCGCTCTGTTAACTCTATAAAGGTTCTGGATGGTGCGGTGGAGATGAGGCCTTTTAGAGGCTGCGAGAAATTGCTTAGAATCAAGGACAAAGCATGCCCTTCTGATATGGGGTCTCTCATCTTGTTGCAAGCTGACCTCAAGCGGTGGATAAAATCTCGTGCCTTTTCATTTTCTCTCTGTTTTAGGCCACAGAGGTGGCTGAGGGTCGGGAGCGCCTCAGCATTGAATAGAAAGCGCTCAATGAACATATTCACCATCTTATCAAATTCTTTCAGCTCTATGGGGTTGATATGCTCCGAGTACCACTTAGCTGTCGTTCCCTCCAGACTGCGAGGGAAGCAAAGGAAGAGTGCCCGATTGTCACGCTTGAATCGTGAACATTCAGCGAAAAACATGGCGAGATGAGCCTTAGGGTCGCCAGAACCATCAAACTTGATAAATTTTCTGGGGAGATTATCCAGATTGTCGTCCCCATCTAAACCATCATAGAAGTCTTCGCTGGTGAAGACTTTCTTGCCCTTGTCGCGGACCTGCAGATCTTTAACCATTTTCATCATATCTTTTAGTTGCGACTGAGTAGGGTCATCAACAGAATGATTTTTGGATTTGTAAGCTGACCCCTGGCCCTGAGTCAACCTTTTGAATTCATGTTTATTTTCACATTCCTTGTCAGCATCATCAGTTGATTCTGATTCATCAGACATTTCCTCGTGACGACTCTGTTTTTTGCTGATATTCTTGACGGTATGACCCTTATCTTTCTGTTTGGTCTGAATTTGCTCAGTACTGGCCTCAGCTTGCTCTGCCAGCATCTTGGTCATCATTTTCTTGAACATGACGTACATTTGAGGATCAATGTCATCCTCAACCTGCTGTCCCTGTTTTTTAGCTGATCGGGGGGAATCCATTTCCTCTTCTGAAGCGATCGAGTATGCCATACCTTCGATTGATGAGGTTTTCTTTCCGGATCTTGTATGAACCATCGGGTATCAGAAATGTTCTCTTGAATATTGCTGATGCTCTCTGCAAGGTAGGATTGATGGTTAGGTTCTTGAAGGGAATTTGGTTTGGAGGAAAATATTTATTGAGAATTTTGGTAGACAATTGGAAGAGTATCCCATTACTAGGGATTGAGTCGTCGCTGGAATTACGACAATTGCGTTGCCATTCTTTGCAAAATAAACAACTGGAAGTATGCCTTGTTACCTAGGCGAGGTCGTCGAACCAAAGTGAAATGTAAAATAAAGGAATTTTATTGAGGGGAAAAACATGATTTCATCAATAATACACTTGATAGAGGGGAGGGGGACAGACAATTTTCCACCACTCCGGATAATCAGAGGACACTCGAGAACCAGGAAAAATAGTAAGATTGACAAAGGAATCCCAGCCATGTCTGGCAGAATGGTATGCTCCGGACCATTGATCTGATGTGAGATCGAATTCTGGCAAGACCCCCGATAGTGGACAAATCTCTACACGTTTTTGCCTCTGAGAGAACTGCCTGACGCACCGCTCTGGATGATAGTATGCGCAGAAGAACGGGCCAAGTAGTCTGAATCGCTTGCCGTATGCATAAGTGTATCTGGGAGGTGATTCCTGACGATCAAAGTAGTCCCATACGACTTCTTCCTCCTGAAGGTTATCGATCAAGAACCGGTATCGCGCAACTGGAAGAAGCTTTTCACCATTGTATCTGAATGAACTGGCTCGGGCTGGCACATGCCGGAGGAACCAAGACTGCAAGGCATAGGTGCACCCTTCGACTAGAATTGATTCTCCGAGTGCGAAACGAGTCAACCCTCGGTATAGAAAGGCGAGTGCGGCCATGGCTATCGAGAGGCGGCTGGTCTGTCGACTTCCCCATCTCCTTAGAAGCTGAACTATTCTGATATCCATGTAATTTCGTCCATCGGGAAAGAAAGCTAATCCCACCGTGCACAGAACCATCGCGTGCTGAATTCTCTCTCGAGCTGTCCTAGACAACGAATTGACTTCCACAAATGTCCCATGCTGTCTGTAGATTTCGAGCAGTTCCACATATTCATTTCCATCTTCTTCAATCAAAGGCCAAGACTTGCGTCCCGTCATGCGAGCTAAGGCATCTTTTGGGTCCAGACCCTTGACATTAATCAAAAACTGTTTCTCCAATGGATCTCCAGGCTGACCGGCTGACTCGGGCAATCCCATAATCTCTGAAAATTCATCCATCAGTATTGTCATCTCGCCCCACGGAAACCAGAAGGTAGAAGTGCTCGGATTCCACCGCTCTGCTAGTGCATGGTGTTGAGAAATTCGGTTTTGATGTCACATAATATGATACACTGTCTCATTTGATTTTATATGATATGATAATATGTCATCATGAAAAATGTTATATTATGACTGAATATGTTTTGCCTTAAATCTAACGAGTATTTGATGCAAGGATATCTCACCCAATAAGGATGGAGACTTCCTGTTCAAGTACAACTATGGTGCAATCATACTCCTTGAAGAAAAAGCTTGATGAGCCATGCATTCCTAAAGTTCAAATGAAGAGATCGGCTACCTCAAGTTGAAGACTTTATTCACTGTATTCCTTCTTTGTTGAAAGAAGTAGACCTCTGTGAAAGAGGGTGTTGCCCTTCTCTGTTGAGAGAAGAAGACCTCTTGGGAAGAGGGTGTGCCCCTTCTCTATTGAGAGAAGAAGACCTTTGGGGAAGAGGGTGTTGTACTATTTATCCGGTGACTCAGATGTTATAGTGGAAAGCTCAAGTGGTTTGCTTGGGGACTGGATGTAGGTCTGGATACTGACCGAACCAGTATAAATTCTGTGGTTTATGTGTTGTGCCTTATTGCTTAATTATTTTATTTTATCGATCATTATCATATTTCACTATTCACCCCCCCTCTAGTTGAATTTTATTTGGTATCAGAGCAGGTTTGCTGGTTTCGACGTAACAAGTCTTCCAGCACAAATGGCATCTACCTCTTATGCTCGTGATATTGAAGGTCAACACGCATCTCGTCCTCCTTTCTTCAATGGCTCCAACTATGGATATTGGAAGTGCAGAATGGCTATCTTTCTCAAATCCATAGACTTTGCTGTATGGAAAATTGTTGAGCATCACTTCCAATGTCATTCACTTCATATCAACAATTATTTTCTTCTTTCTATTTAATCAATTGGTTCATCTCTCACCATTCCATTCAAAATTCTCTATTCTCATACAAACTCTCTCTCGTTTCAAGCTCCATTCTCTCTCAGTGCTTTATTTTCAAGACATTCGATAATGGCTTCCTCCTCCACCAATGTGATCACCTCCGCAGATCTACGTTACCCAGACCTTATTCACCACCTTCAGTACATTAGCACCTTGCCCATTCAAACTGGCAAACTGGTAAACTTCAACGCTTTCACATCCCTTGACCTCCATACCTCTCTTCAAGATTTTGTTCCCATCTTAGGAACAACTAACTCCATGACCTACTATCCTCATCTCATCAAAATTTTCTATACCAACCTCTCTGTAGACCGTGACCACACCACCATTACATCCATGGTACATGGAAAACTCATTTCCTTCAATATCTCTCAACTAGGCTGCATTCTAAACCTTTCTTCCTATGGCATTGAGCTTCCTAACATAGTTCCGATAGATCGAACTGTGTTTAAGAAAGTCCTTCTCTCCACTCGCTGCACCCATTTCCCATGGCATACGAGCAATCTGAAACCTCATGCTCTAATACTCTCACACATCCTCTCATCCAACGTCTTTCCAAAGTTTCCTTCCAAGGGTTTCGTGGCAAACGAAATCTCCCTTCTCCTATATACAATCTTCTGCAACTTCCCCATCAACTGGTCCAGTATCATTTTCAATAACATGATCAATTTTCGGACCTTCCACTCTCTTCCTTTCGGGTACTTCATCACCCATATCCTTCAGTACTTCCAGATGCCTCTCCACCAAGACATCATTCACCGGTCTGATCATGCATTCGATGACTCATACCTCCCTGAGGAAGGGTCCCCTCGAGATCACTCTGACGATGAAAGCACCAGTGAAGCTGATCCCCCAGCAAGCTCTGACCACGACATCTTCTCTACCCTCGTCGACATCCAAAATACACAGGCTCTACTTCTCAGGAATCAAGCCTCTCTTCAACAGGCCTTTGACTACTTGACAATGGCCCAAGATTCAAGTCGTCGCCGCCGCAAGCTCAATCCCACTGACTCTGACTAAAACTCTTTGTCTATGATAAACTCATTTTTTTTATCTGTAATAATTTTTTTTTTACTTTTGGACTGTAATATTTGGTCTGTAATAACTCTTTTACTCCGATCCCTTCCTTTTTGTCCATGACAAAGGGGGAGAAATCCTGTCTCCATTATTGGAGAAATACTCTTCTTTAAAACATTTTTCAAATTTTTTTTATCATATTATTATTTCTATGCATAATGTCTTTTTGACAGGGGGAGCATATTTTGTCATCATAAAAAAGGTGGAGAATGTTGAGAAATTCGGTTTTGATGTCACATAATATGATACACTGTCTCATTTGATTTTATATGATATGATAATATGTCATCGTGAAAAATGTTATATTATGACTGAATATGTTTTGCCTTAAATCTAACGAGTATTTGATGCAAGGATATCTCACCCAATAAGGATGGAGACTTCCTGTTCAAGTACAACTATGGTGCAATCATACTCCTTGAAGAAAAAGCTTGATGAGCCATGCATTCCTAAAGTTCAAATGAAGAGATCGGCTATCTCAAGTTGAAGACTTTTTTCTTCTTTAGAGTCATATGTAACAGAACCTTCAGGAACTTGCATATTGCATATTACATACTCATTCATAAACACTATATCATAAAAGTATACGATAGTTTCAAAAAGCTCCTTTTTCAAAACCAATAATTGTACCTTCTTACAACCTTTTATGAAAATGATATTTTGTCATGTAATAATTGTACCTTACACTATATACAAGACAACATGAAAAGGAATGTAGGAAAAAGACAAAAACATAAAATCGGCTACATGGAGTAAACAAATATAATATGTTTTTGAAAAGACTCTAAAAATATTTTTAATATAAGAAGAAGACAAAAACATAAAATCGACTACAAAAGAAAAACAAATAAAATATGTTTTAACAAGACTTTAGTTATCTTCTTTAAAGAAATGTTTTTTAATATAAGAAGAAGACAAAAACATAAATCGGCTACACAAAAGAAAAACAAATAAAATATGTTTTTGAAAGGACTCTAGTTACTTTTTTCATAACCATAGAATGTCGACTTACTTGAAGTCATCATTCTCTTTACAAAGCATTAAATGCCTCCTGTAACAAATCCTTGTTAATATCCTTCTCAAAGAATGTCGACCTTCTTTTGGTCCTCATTCTCTCTGGAGACTTTGAAATACACAACATAAAGAAAACACTTGACATGACTATGTACAAATAAATATCTCAAAGCACTCATTGTACTTACACTCATTTAAAGCAAAGAAGTACTAATGTACCTCAAATCATTAATTAGAATAAAGACAAAACTACAACCAAACGTTCAATGTACTATTGTAAGAAATAGACTTTTTACATAAAATATGTATTACCTAAAATATTACAACGACTAGTGTACCCTCTATTCTACTTTTATGGAAAAAGGTATTCTCGAATTTATCTAAAAGATATTTTTTGAAATGACATAACATTTCACATTTCAAAAAGTTACAATTCCAAAAATGTAACGACTACTTTTTAAAAGCTATATAAACACACTCAAATAAACTATTCAAACAATGGAATGGAATAGATGTGTGAGCTTACAACGAGAAAAATTTCTATTCGATATTTGAAAAGAGAGCCTTGAAAAAGAAAGAGAAAAATGGAAGAAAGAAAAGAGAAAAAGTCAAGTCCAGCTCTTTGACAAAGAGTCTCCTCTGAGTGACAAACAGAACATTCTGAGAATCCTTCATTCGTGCATTCATAGCATTTTGAAGGTTCTATAGGAAGTATTATAACTCTGTTATTCATTGTATTCCTTCTTTGTTGAAAGAAGTAGACCTCTGTGAAAGAGGGTGTTGCCCTTCTCTGTTGAGAGAAGAAGACCTCTTGGGAAGAGGGTGTGCCCCTTCTCTATTGAGAGAAGAAGACCTCTGGGGAAGAGGGTGTTGTACTATTTATCCGGTGACTCGGATGTTATAGTGGAAAGCTCAAGTGGTTTGCTTGGGGACTGGATGTAGGTCTGGATACTGACCGAACCAGTATAAATTTTGTGGTTTATGTGTTGTGCCTTATTGCTTAATTTTTTTATTTTATCGATCATTATCATATTCACTATTCACCCCCCCTCTAGTGGAATTTCACATGGATCAAGTTGCCGTTGACTGTCTGCTTTCCCACTACGGACGCCAGTTCCAATCCACACTCGTCCAGATGGTCCAGAAACATACGAGAGAAGTTCTTGAACCATGAATAGTACCACCGGGGAAAGAAGGATCCGGTGCTGAGGACTCGATGTTCGGGAAGACTTTGTCGCACCTCGTAGGAGATGTGACCCTCAAGGAAGACTGAATCAAGCTGACTGGATGCCATCGGACTGGAAGACATGGAAATTGGAATAAGACTTGGAAAAATACAGGAAATTTGAGGAAAATGCAGGCAGGATAAAAATAAAGTAGGAAATTCGAGATCCAGAAGACAGGAAAGATGGGAAATCACCTGGAGTTTTGAAGGAAATTAAGGGAAATTTGAAAAATCGTCAAGGGTTTGAAGAAATAAATGGAAAATGAAGTATTTGGAAAATCATTCAAGGTTTAAAACATGGACAGTACATGGACATAGATTGGGGAATTTTGAGAAAATCGTTCAGTATTTTAGAAAATTGTGAAAAATATGGAAAATAAAAAGGAAATAACATATTCAATCAAATTCTGCATAAACAAGTATGCACAAATAGCATTCCCTAAAAGTTGACTCTAGATGCACAAATTTTGAAATAGCTGTAGGGCCTTAATCCTAACTCTAAGGTTCAGATCAACTGTATCCAATCCAGTTATGCCTATATACTCAAGCCAAGGCTCGATGTACGTGGCATAAAATCAATTTCTCTGGTTCTAGGTTCAAGTTTTCCAACATCCTTGAGCACTTGCCAATATACGTTGGACTATGGCCCTTGGTACGTGGCAAGGGGGTTCTCACCCAAATAGGTGGCCCAGTTGTGAGGCTCTGTCCCGAACTATGGTTCTGGAAGAGAGCCCAGCAACGTGAAGACCGGGACAATATAGGTGGGGTGGTTTTTGAAAACATGAGCACATGCAATCAAATCAGAAGGCTCTAAAACCTAAAGAGATAGAGATTTTGAAAATTTTGAAGGAGCAAACATTGTTTTCAATCAAGCCTAGATTGAGGAGGGTTGTATTAGACCTAAGTCTATGTGAGCATGAAAATCCTCCTCAATATGGTCCTACCAAACCATACTTAGTCTATATGCATTCCATGTCAGCTGGGTTCAAGTCTAGGCTCCTAGGTTCACATGACATTATTTAAATAAAAGCTGACATTCCATGGAAATCGATTTTGACAATTTGAACTAAGTAGAGCATTAGATTGATCAGGCAAAGACAGGTCCCATCTCGGTCGCCAAACCTGTTATCATCGCAAAATTTTACTTTTGCGAGTCAAACTGACCTTTGAAAAAGATTTTGAAAATAACTCGCCTCCGTTGTTAAAATGCGGGAAAATTCTGTAGAATGGGACTCGTCTGTCGGTACGAGGTTCAACCGTTCCTGCCACCTTTAACAGGGGTAATTGAACCAAGGATCAATCTTATGCTCTACTCTATTCAACTTGTCTAAATCATATTCTAATTTCTAAATGCACAAAGAATCAGGCATGTGCTATGAATTTTCAGAAAATGCACATTTTGAAAACATGATGTTTGCTTTGAATGATTGAAATATTTAGAAAATGTAAATCTTGAAAAATCGTGAATTGGGATTTGAAATATACTTCTGAGAGAAATAAAAATCGATTTTGAGGAATCCTTGACATTTAGTGAAAATCGATTCTGAGAGACTTGGTTTCTTTAAATTCAAACTTGGAAATTGAAATTCTAACTTAGAAAATTTGAATTTGGAACTTGGGAAATACTTGAAATATTCTTTGAAATTCAATGCTTTTGGGGAAATCGATTTTGCTATAAGACTTGGGAGATTTTGAGGAAATGAACTTCTTTGAATTGAGATTTGAATTGGAATTGGCAAATGCATGAAATGAATGAATATGAATTTGAGGAATTGAGAAATACTTTTTGTATTTTTAAGAAATGCAGTGCATTTTTGAAGTTAGCCTAAGGGTGTAGGCTGAATGTGGCTAATGTGAAGATTATAAATCTGAGTATCATTCGTATTCTGACTATGACCATAAATACAAATTCCACCAAGTTTATAAACTTCATAGAAGCTAGTGCATGTGTCATTCGTGTAGACCACAGTGAGTTTGAATATGCATGAATCATCATCCATCACACATTAACATTATTAAAAAGAAAATAAACTATATGCAATGTAGCCTAAGCTAAGCAGGAAATGTAAATTCTTATTCCAAAGTTTAATTACAAATTACATCACTATTGAAATTTAAATACATGAAAAATAAAGTCTTCAAAGTACCTGCAAAACTAGAAAACTTGTTAATGAATATATGTTGGCTTTTCTAGGTTTATCCAGTAATATCTAGAAATTACTGGATTTTGCTAGATATAAGCCTTTTCCTTGATTCCCTTAAATAAAAATGATAAAGATATGAAATCAAATTGAACAAATAATGAATATAAGATATGGAATTTCGAAATTGGGGTCCAAATGACCAAAATACCCCTAATAACAAGACTATGGCCTTGAAATTAGGGTTTTTAGAAAGATATTTTGATAAAATGCAAGTTTTGAAATTTGAATGGAATAAACTAAGCTAAATATGATGTGACATGCTTAAATATGTGAAAATTAGGGTTAGGGATTTCGAAATTTAGGTCAAATGACCAAATTGCCCCCGATAGCAAGACTATGGCCTTGAAATCAGGGTTTTTAGAAATAGGTTTTGATAAAAAATTTGGTTTTTATGACCTAAATGAAATCAAATAACTACAAAATTAAACCTAAAGTATCCTAAGATGCTTATGAACATAATAAAACCCTAAAACTATATGCTTATGCAAGAAAATCCAATAATATCACAAAAAAATATGATTTTAACAGTGTTTTTGGATCTTTCAGGTATCCTGTTTTGCAATTTTATTAATTCAGCCATCAATCGGATTCCAAAATTCATCAAATTTGGTACCTGCACTTGTCATAACCCTAATATCAAATTAGAATTATAAAAATATTTTTTTGGCTTTAAATTAATCCGAAAATAGCATCACACCCTAAAAATATGTTATTTTTGACCTAATTCACCAACCAGTCTCAGTCCAAGACCTGAATCAGGGGTCAAATTTCCATGAAAATCCATGAAATTTTACAGAGACTAACTAAGAAGAAAAACAGAGATTTCCCAATTTACAGATCAGAAAAATCATCTCCGGTTAGGGAGAGACCCTTCCGGCAATCTGAGATAAAATATATCACTTTTAACAGGGATTAAAACAGCTACTTCAGATTGAAAATACAGACATAAATCGCAATTCTAAACAAAAATCTCTGAAATTTTAGTGGTGAACAGTAAACAGAAAAATAATAATACTCACTTTTTACAGATCATGAATCGGATCTGTGGTTTGGGATTTATGACTAACACAAGTCTGATTATGGTTTTGGTAAACCCTAACGAGTTTTAAATTTAAAAACAGATTCTCTGAAAGGGGAAAAATACTAAACAGTAATAACAAAATCTGAAAATTTCACAGTAGATAGATCTACTCAATGATAATCCATAGCACTTTACAGATCTAAAATCGGATATAATATGAGAGAAATATCAAAACAGCAAGTTACCTTCTTGATTTTAACCACGATTTTAAAGCTTTAAACACCCGATTTGATGTCTGATTTTTTTGACAGGGTTCCCGAGATCCAAAACCTCTGATTTTTCTACAGTAACTCAATAACTCACGCATGCATCACATATAAAAAAATAAGAAATAAACAATGAGTACTTCAATCCGAAATAACATTATCTTTATTGATTTTAAAAAATTTGGGTTTTTATGACCTAAATGAAATCAAATAACTACAAAATTAAACCTAAAGTATCCTAAGATGCTTATGAACATAATAAAACCCTAAAACTATATGCTTATGCACGAAAATCCAATAATATCACAAAAAAATATGATTTTAACAGTGTTTTTGGATCTTTCAAGTATCCTGTTTTGCAATTTTATTAATTCAGCCATCAATCGGATTCCAAAATTCATAAAATTTGGTACCTGCACTTTTCATAACCCTAATATCAAATTAAAATTATAAAAATATTTTTGGCATTAAATTAATCCGAAAATAGCATCACACCCTAAAAATATGTTATTTTTGACCTAATTCACCAACCAGTCTCAGTCCAAGACCTGAATCAGGGGTCAAATTTCCATGAAAATCCATGAAATTTTACAGAAACAAACTAAGAAGAAAAACAGAGATTTCCCAATTTACAGATCGGAAAACGTATCTCCGGTTAGGGAGAACCCCTTCCCGCAATCTGAGCTAAAATATATCACTTTTAACAGGGATTAAAACAGCTACTTCAGATTGAAAATACATACATAAATAGAAATCCTAAACAAAAATCTCTAAAATTTTAGTGGTGAATATTAGACAGAAAAATAACAATACTCACTTTTTACAGATCATGAATCGGATCTGTGGTTTGGTATTTATGACTAACACAAGTCTGAATAGGGTTTTGGTAAACCCTAACGAGTTTTAAATGTAAAAACAGATTCTCTGAAAGGGGAAAAATACTAAAAAGTGATCAAAAAATCTGAAACTTTCACAGAAGACAGATCTACTCAATGTGAATCCATAGCACTTTACAGATCTAAAATCGGATATAATATGAGAGAAATATCATAACAGCAAATTACCTTCTTGATTTTAATCACGATTTTAAAGTTTAAAAACCCGATTTGATGTCTGATTTTTTTGACAGGGTTCCCGAGATCCAAAACCTCTGATTTTTCTACAGTAACTCAATAACTCATGCATTCATCACATATAAAAAAATAAGAAATAAACAATGAGTACTTCAATCCGAAATAACATTATCTTTATTGTTCTAAACCTAAAACACACAGAAATTTAAGAAACTTGAAAAAACATGCATTAACTAATGTAAATCAATAAAATAAACCATAAAACAGTAAATAAAAATTATTTCTATGCTATAAAACGTAAAACAAACATGAATAAATCATGAAAATAAAATAAAAACAGGGAATCAATGGCTGGAATTTGATATCACCTTTAAAACATAGATTTAACCCATTAAAAGGGGTAAATCATATATTTTATTGGTTAATAATGTAAAGAATCATATTAAAATCAATTCTAATGGATTAAAATCCCTGTAAATCATCCAAAACAGGGTTAGATCACCTTCTTGGATCGTTCTTGCTGATTCTTGATGGTTCTTGAGGTGAAACCATGGTTGGATCTTCACAAGGAGGGGTGTCCAAGCGTAGATCTAGGTTTAAATCATTAAAAACACTAAATAAAATATTAAAAATTGAAGAAATTATTTACCTTGGAGTTGCAGCAATGGAGGAAGGCTGGAGAGGAGAGAGAAGCTCCAAGAATCCAATAGGAGGTGGCTGGAAAAATCATCCCCCATGGGGCCCCTTTATAAAGAAAATTTGTTTAGGTTAAAAAATCAAGTTTTCTAAAAAATTTTGGACTCTCTAAGGGGGGCGATTTTGGGGTGTAAAGACTATCCTACCCCTAGCCTAAATTATCCTATTTAATACCTAATTAACCCCTAGACTCTCCTAAAAAATCCCCAAATGTAATGCCACTTGGCATTTTTAACATTTGAATTTTAAAACACCTTTTAAAAACCTTTAAAAACACTAGTTTTAAAAACTAAACTTCAAAATTAGTTTTTAAAATGAATTTTGACTCTTCTAAACCTCTAACACTAACCAAGACACTGACTAACCCTAGTCTAGCCCTGACTTACTCGAATATGGCGCCACCCCGAGTGGGCCCTACTTGAGTTTTTACAAAAAGATTTTAAAACTTGAAATTGAAGGAGTTTTCAAAAGGATTTTCAAAAGTAATCTTAAAATTAGAATTTTTGAAATGGCATAGGGTTCTAACTGAATTAGAATTCCACTGGATATGGTGCCAACTGAGTGGGCCCACATCGAGTTTTGGAAATTTTGAAATAAACACTGAAAATGGCTTTGAAAAAGGGTTAAAGTCGACATTTGAAATTCAAGATCTTTGAAAATAGGGTCTCAAGCGAACTGAAACTCCGAGTTAGAGTCCTGAACTCTTAGGACTCTGAGATTTTAAATTTTAGAATTCAAATGTAAAATTTTTTTGAAAGATTTTATCAAGAAATGATGAAATAAGTCAGAAAACACAGTCAGGGTTAGACTTCTAACTCGACCGAACTCTAAAATAGAGTCCCGAACTAACTGGACTCTGTAAAATGACCTAAATTTCGAAAACAAACGGAAAAGATTGAAAATGGAAGTAAAACAGACTTCAAAACAGACTTTTGACCGGATTAGGACTCTGAGATAGAGTCCTGATCGGACTGAAACTTTTAAAAATTTGATGAATAGAGGAATTCAGAAGCGACACCACCTCAATGGGTCTCATCTGTGAATTGAAATCGATTAAAATTTGAATTTGAAATGAATCCAGATTGTTTCCTTGAGAAATCATTTCGAAATATATAGTCCTGGGGTTGGAAAATGACAGAGTGTTGAATAAAAACCCAGGTTTTGAAATTGATTTTGAAATAAAAGCTTTAAAACTCAAATCTGGATTTAATGTTTTGAAAACTGGAGTGCTGGATCTCAAGAATGAGATGCAATGTCATGCAATGCAATGAGATGGTATGCCGAATGCATGCAATGATATGCAATGACACATGAAATTGACAAACACTGGATGAGTGTGAAAATTTGGGGTGTTTACAGATGCCCAACTTTGCTGCTAAGCCGGTTGAAAGCCGAGCTTAGTGGCAAAGAAAACATACCAAATTTGAACCATAAAAATGCCCCAATTAGATAAATCTGACTGGTTATGAAAGAATTAATTCAAATGATGATGGTAGTTATAAAATGGAGAATTTTATTTCAAAAGAAGTGAGATTCAGGTTTTGCCCTTAACCTGGATGGGACGGGAAATACCTCGTATGGAACGAAGCTCAGGCTTAACCCTTAACCTGATTGGGAAATAAAATACCTCATCACGTGAGGCTCAGGTTTGTACCCTTAACCAGATTGGGCAGAAAATGGACGGAACCCTAAAAAAAAAGAGACCGTGATGGAACCTTCGGATTTCCGCAAAATGAATCCGATAGGGGTTTTGCAAAAGGAAGGAAATTGGGGTCCCTAAAGTTTGAAAAGGGATTGATTTTGGGCGTCTCATTGCTGAGACTAATTAACTTTAGAAATTGCCTTTTGCTGGAATTAGTGGCTTAACCTCAAGCCGAAATTGGACTGTCTATGGTGGGACAGTGGGGACACAGGGAAGTGTGCAAATCTGAGAGCCCGTGCGCTCAGATTATACCGAAGAAGGGAAGGAATCTTGAAAACTCCCATTATCAAGTCCTAAAAAGGGATGGTGTCAGTATGCGCCAAAGATGAACCCCAAGCTCTCGCTTCATGCTAGGATAACTAGAAAATATTGTTAGAATGTTGAAAATTGTTGTTGATTCAAAATAATTGAAAATGATGCACATTGTTTTGAAAGTATTCCCTCTTTTCTACCTGAAGTATTATCTCCGACTGAGCTTAACTCCGTAGAATCAAGATTCAAATTCAAATTGCTTACGATTGACTTTCTTTCAAGGAAGCTATCAATTTCCTTGATATGGACGGGAAATAAAGTATTCTTGATATTGCGAGAGCTATTGGTGAAAGAATATTGATAAAAGAATTTCACAAAGTTAAAGAAGATTCTTGATAGATTTGGCAGTCTGATATCCTGAGATTCTTTTCTCATGATGATCTTTTTGCACTCTCTTTTTAGCAGAGTGGAGCTCTCTTGGATTTTTTGGGAATTACATCATCCTTTATTTTGGAGATTTCCAGACTTTTCTCTCTTTTTTTCTTGGGAAGGGTACGTCACAAACTCCTTCATCTCAGAGATGTTCCGATCCTTCTTTTCTCTCAGGGATTATCTTGATAGTTATTGGCTCATTGGTAGAGAATCTCTTGATGATAGCTGAAATCAAATATCTTTTAGGGTTTGTCGGTAGGCTCATCACACTCGCCTTCATCTCGACGGTGATCTGAACTTTCCCTGGAAGAATCCGTCACAAACTCCGTCATGTTGGAGATGATCCAAATCTTCTTTGGCCCCGGGGGTCGACTCGCTTAATTCGCCTTCATCTTGACGACAATTGAGAGATCCCTTTTGCAGATATTTAATTGCAGCTTAGGTGATTGAGGAGATATGGAAATTAAGTGGATTTTTTCTGTATCACCCAGGATATTTCGACTGCTTTATTTTTCAAGAATGGTCTTTAAAAATGTGCCATTGACTGCGATCAATATCAATCACTCATGGCTTTGCAACAACATTGAATTCTCTTTGCTGGCCATATCGCGGATTTATTCTTCATCCTTTTGGTTGGCCAATAAAAAGATTTTGAATTTGGAATACTTTTTCGCGAAAGCTTTGTCCTTTCGGAAGTAATAGTGGAGGTATTCTGAAGTAATAATTTTGTGCAATAAAGATTTTTGAAATCAACAAATATTTAATGACAAATTGGCAAAATTTTCTTGAAATCCTTTTGTGAAAGAGAGCATTTGAAGCACAACGCAACACATCCATGACGAAAATTTTCTTCTCCTTTCCCCAAAGGAGAAGATTCAGAAATTGGAATTTGGGAGTTACTCCTCTCTTCCCTGAAGAGGAGGTGTTTGCAAAACGAACTTTCGAAGAGAAATTAAGCTTTCGTCAAAACTTCCGAATATTAGGCTTCTCTTATGGAAAGGGGGCTGGAATTGGTGAGGTTGGTAAATTGGTCATGAAGGAACGAGTTCATCACACTCTCCCTGAAAAGAGGGTCCTTCATGATGAAATGGCCTAGTCTGAAATTATGGGGCCACAAGGAAAGCAAGTCTCCGTCGAGTCTCTCCCTATAAAAAGGGTTCCTTGTGTGAAATTTGGAATTTTGTTTTGCAAACGGTTCAGAAAGACACGAGTCCCTTCAAACTCTCCCTGAAAAGGGGCTAAGTGAAGGAATTGGATAGCATGCGAAAAGAGCGAGCTCCCTCGAACTCTCCCTATAAAAAGGATCTTTCGCAAGAATTTTTTTTTTTTGGAATTGGGTATTGGGTGACCAAAAGGTCGAAATTTGGAAATTGGAATTTTGAAATTTGATATTTGAAATTGGAAATTGGAAATTTGGAAATTGATAATTGGAAATTGGAAATTGGAAATTGGAAATTGGAAATTGGAAATTGGAAATTAGAAATTGGAAATTGGAAATTGGAAATTGGAAATTGGAAATTGGAAATTGGAAATTGGAAATTGGAAATTGGAAATTTGGAAATTGATAATTGCAAATTGGAAATTGGAAATTGGAAATTTGGAAATTGATAATTGGAAATTGGAAATTTGGAAATTGATAATTGATAATTGGAAATTGGAAATTGGAAATTTGGAAATTGATAATTGGAAATTGGAAATTGGAAATTGGAAATTGGAAATTGGAAATTGGAAATTGGAAATTGGAAATTGGAAATTGGAAATTGGAAATTGGAAATTTGGAAATTGATAATTGGAAATTGGAAATTGGAAATTGGAAATTGGAAATTTGGAAATTGATAATTGGAAATTGGAAATTGGAAATTGGAAATTTGGAAATTGATAATTGGAAATTGGAATTTGATGAGTGATCAACACGAGGACTGAACTCCAAAGGTCGACTGACATGACCATTCAGTGGAACACTAACACGAGTGCTCGATTTTGAAAAGATACCGGTATGCATACCGGTTTAAAAATGTACCAGTTTGGATACTGGATTTTCGTTCAGTTCTGGTGATTGTCTTTCAATCTTGAATCGTTAGGAATTGTGATGGGATTGATAGTTGAAATCTCAATATTGACCAGATCGTTATTACTGCGATTGAATGCAAATGAATGCAAATTGATGCATATGAATGCACAACTGCGTGAAATGAGAGATTTTTTTATCCTGCCTGCATACAGGACATTTGTAGATAAAAACAAAATTTTAAAATGCCCCAGTGTAACTAGGAAAAAGAATTTTGATCATTATTGAAGAAAATTTGGAAGAATTACAAAGAATAGGGAATTGTTCAAGTATAGAATTTTTTCAAATGTCGAGCATTGATGGGATCTGGTAATTCTATTCCATCAGCATTGATGAGCCGATATGAATTGCGAGGTAGTGCCTCTTTGACAACATAAGGACCCTCCCAATTTGGCGACCATTTGCCACCCGGACGGTGCCTGAGATAAGTTGTTGATCTGAGCACTAGATCATTGACCCGAAATTTTCTCTCAATGACAGATTTGAGTTTTTACAAAAAGATGATTTTAAAACTTGAAATTGAAGGAGTTTTCAAAAGGATTTTCAAAAGTAATCTTAAAATTAGAATTTTTGAAATGGCATAGGGTTCTAACTGAATTAGAATTCCTTATGATATGGTGCCAACTGAGTGGGCCCACATCGAGTTTTGGAAATTTTGAAATAAACACTAAAAATGGCTTTGAAAAAGTGTTAAAATCGACATTTGAAATTCAAGATCTTTGAAAATAGGGTCTCAAGCGAACTGGAACTCTGAGTTAGAGTCCTGAACTCTTAGGACTCTAAGATTTTAAATTTTAGAATTCAAATGTAAAAATTTTTGAAAGATTTTATCAAGAAATGATGAAATAAGTCAGAAAACACAGTCAGGGTTAGACTTCTAACTCGACCGAACTCTAAAATAGAGTCCTGAACTAACTGGACTCTGTAAAATGACCTAAATTTCAAAAACAAATGGAAAAGATTGAAAATGGAAGTAAAACAGACTTCAAAACAGACTTCTGACCGGATTAGCACTCTGAGATAGAGTCCTGATCGGACTGAAACTTTCAAAATTTTGAGAAATTTGATGAATAGAGGAATTCAGAAGCGACACCACCTCAATGGGTCTCATCTGTGAATTGAAATCGATTAAAATTTGAATTTGAAATGAATCCAGATTGTTTCCTTGAGAAAATATTTCGAAATATAAAGTCCTGGGGTTGGAAAATGACAGAGTGTTGAATAAAAACCTAGGTTTTGAAATTGATTTTGAAATAAAAGCTTTAAAATTCAAATCTGGATTGAATGTTTAGAAAACTGGAGTGCTGGATCTCAAGAATGAGATGCAATGCCATGCAATGCTATGCAATGCAATGAGAGGGTATGACGAATGCATGCAATGATATGCAATGACACATGAAATGCACAAACACTGGATGAGGGTGAAAATTTGGGGTGTTTACAGATGCCCCTCTTTGCTGCTAAGCCGGTTGAAAGCCGAGCTTAGTGGCAAAGAAAACATACCAAATTTGAACCATAAAAATGCCCCAGTTAGATAAATCTGACTGGGTATGAAAGAATTAATTCAAATGATGATGGTAGTTATAAAATGGAGAATTTTATTTCAAAAGAAGTGAGATTCAGGTTTTGCCCTTAACCTGGATGGGACGGGAAATACCTCGTATGGAACGAAGCTCAAGCTTAACCCTTAACCTGATTGGGAAATGAAATACCTCAGCACGTGAGGCTCAGGTTTGTACCCTTAACCTGATTGGGCAGAAAATGGACGGAACCCTAAAAAAAAAGAGACCGTGATGGAACCTTCGGATTTCCCTACTTGAGTTCCGATAGGGGTTTTGCAAAAGGAAGGAAATTGGGGTCCCTAAAGTTTGAAAAGGGATTGATTTTGGGCGTCTCATTGCTGAGACTAATTAACTTTTGAAATTGCCTTTTGCTGGAATTAGTGGCTTAACCTCAAGCCGAAATTGGACTGTCTATGGTGGGACAGTGGGGACACAGGGAAGTGTGCGAATCTAAGAGCCCGTGCGCTCACATTATACCGAAGAAGGGAAGGAATCTTGAAAACTCCCGTTATCAAGTCCTAAAAAGGGATGGTGTCAGGATGCGCCAAAGATGAACCCCAAGCTCTCGCTTCATGCCAGGATAACTAGAAAATATTGTCAGAATGTTGAAAATTGTTGTTGATTCAAAATAATTGAAAATGATGCACATTGTTTTGAAAGTATTCCCTCTTTTCTACCTGAAGTATTATCTTCGACTGAGCTTAACTCCGTAGAATCAAGATTCAAATTCAAATTGCTTGCGATTGACTTTCTTTCAAGGAAGCTATCAATTTCCTTGATATGGACGGGAAATAAAGTATTCTTGATATTGCGAGAGCTATTGGTGAAAGAATATTGATAAAAGAATTTCACAAAGTTAAAGAAGATTCTTGATAGATTTGGCTGTCTGATATCCTGAGATTCTTTTCTCATGATGATCTTTTTGCACTCTCTTTTTAGCAGATTGGAGCTCTCTTGGATTTTTCGGGAATTACATCATCCTTCATTTTGGAGATGTCCTGACTTTTCTCTCTTTTTTTCTTGGGAAGGGTACGTCACAAACTCCTTCATCTCAGAGATGTTCTGATCCTTCTTTTCTCTCAGGGATTATCTTGATAGTTATTGGCTCATTGGTTGAGAATCTCTTGATGATAGCTGAAATCAAATATCTTTTAGGGTTTGTCGGTAGGCTCATCACACTCGCCTTCATCTCGACGGTGATCTGAACTTTCCCTGGAAGGATCCGTCACAAACTCCGTCATCTTGGAGATGATCCAAATCTTCTTTGGCCCCGGGGGTCGACTCGCTTAATTCGCATTCATCTTGACGACAATTGAGAGATCCCTTTTACAGATATTTAATTGCAGCTTAGGTGATTGAGGAGATATGGAAATTAAGTGGATTTTTTCTGTATCACCCAGGATATTTCGACTGCTTTATTTTTCAAGAATGGTCTTTAAAAATATGCCATTGACTGCGATCAATATAAATCACTCATGGCTTTGCAACAACATTGAATTCTCTTTGCTGGCCATATCGCGGATTTATTATTCATCCTTTTGGTTGGCCAATAAAAAGATTTTGAATTTGGAATATTTTTTCGCGAAAGCTTTGTCCTTTCGGAAGTAATAGTGGAGGTATTCTGAAGTAATAATTTTGTGCAATAAAGATTTTTGAAATCAACAAATATTTAATGACAAATTGGCAAAATTTCTTGAAATCCTTTTGTGAAAGAGAGCATTTGAAGCACAACGCAACACATCCATGACGAAAATTTTCTTCTTCTTTCCCCAAAGGAGAAGATTCAGAAATTGGAATTTGGGAATTACTCCTCTCTTCCCTGAAGAGGAGGTGTTTGCAAAATGAACTTTCGAAGAGAAATTAAGCTTTCGTCAAAACTTCCGAATATTAGGCTTCTCTTATGGAAAGGGGGCCGGAATTGGTGAGGTTGGTAAATTGGCCATGAAGAAACGAGTTCATCACACTCTCCCTGAAAAGAGGGTCTTTCATGATGAAATGGCCTAGTCTGAAATTATGGGGCCACAAAGAAAGCAAGTCTCCGTCGAGTCTCTCCCTATAAAAAGGGTTCCTTGTGTGAAATTTGGAATTTTGTTTTGCAAATGGTTCACAAAGACACGAGTCCCTTCAAACTCTCCCTGAAAAGGGGCTAAGTGAACGAATTGGATAGCATGCGAAAAGAGCGAGCTCCCTCGAACTCTCCCTATAAAAAGGATCTCTCGCAAAAAAATTTTTTTTTTTGGAATTGGGTATTGGGTGACCAAAAGGTCGAAATTTGGAAATTGGAATTTTGAAATTTGATATTTGAAATTGGAAATTGGAAATTTGGAAATTGATAATTGGAAATTGGAAATTTGAAAATTGATAATTGGAAATTGGAAATTGGAAATTGGAAATTGGAAATTGGAAATTGGAAATTGGAAATTGGAAATTGGGAATTGGAAATTGGAAATTGGAAATTTGGAAATTGATAATTGGAAATTGGAAATTGGAAATTTGGAAATTGATAATTGGAAATTGAAAATTTGGAAATTGATAATTGGAAATTGGAAATTGGAAATTGGAAATTGGAAATTGGAAATTGGAAATTGGAAATTGGAAATTGGAAATTGGAAATTGGAAATTGGAAATTTGGAAATTGATAATTGGAAATTGGAAATTGGAAATTGGAAATTTGGAAATTGATAATTGGAAATTGGAAATTTGGAAATTGATAATTGGAAATTGGAAATTTGGAAATTGATAATTGGAAATTGGAATTTGATGAGTGATCAACACGAGGACTGAACTCAAGAGGTCGACTGACATGACCATTCAGTGGAACACTAACACGAGTGCTCGATTTTGAAAAGATACCGGTATGCATACCGGTTTAAAAATGTTCCAGTTTGGATACTGGATTTTCATTCAGTTCTGGTGATTGTCTTTCAATCTTGAATCGTTAGGAATTGTGATGGGATTGATAGTTGAAATCTCAATATTGACCAGATCGTTATTAATGCGATTGAATGCAAATGAATGCACAAGTGCGTGAAATGAGAGATCTGTTTATCCTGCCAGCATACAGGACATTTGTAGATAAAAACAAAATTTTAAAATGCCCCAGTGTAACTGGGAAAAAGAATTTTGATCATTATTGAAGAAAATTTGGAAGAATTACAAAGAATAGGGAATTGTTCAAGTATAGAAGTTTTTCAAATGTCGAGCATTGATGGGATCTGGTAATTCTATTCCATCAGCATTGATGAGCCGATATGAATTGCGAGGTAGTGCCTCTTTGACAACATAAGGACCCTCCCAATTTGGCGACCATTTGCCACCCGGACGGTGCTTGAGATAAGCTGTTGATCTGAGCACTAGATTATTGACCCGAAATTTTCTCTCAATGACAGATTTTGCATATTGTCGGGCTATTCTATGGCGATAGGATTGAGCATGCTCTGCTGCTCTGAGCCTTCTTTCATCGAGCAAATCAAGTTGTACCAGTCGCTGTTGCTGATACTGATCAAGAGGTAATTCTAGAAGTGATGCAAATTTCAGAGCAGGTTTATGAACATGTAGAGGTAGTACTACTTCAGTTCCGTAAACAAGTTCTGACGGAGTAGCATTCGTTGGAGTTCGAATGGTGGTTCTGTATGCCCATAATGCATCATGAATCTTTTCATGCCAGTCGCGACCCGTTTCTAAAGTTCGCTCTGGGATTCGGATCAGAATCTTGTTGGTGGCCTCTGCCTGACCATTCCCTTGAGGATAATAAGGAGCGCAAAAATGATGATGAATTTTGAACTTTGAGCAGAATGTCCTCATTCTCTCATTCTTGAAATGACTGTCATTATCTGACACAATATCATGTGATATACCGAAACGGCAAAGGATATTCTTATGGATGAAAGAAACCACGTGTCGACCTTCTACTGTGCGTAGAGTGACTGCTTCTACCCATTTAGTAAAATATTCTGTTGCGGCAAGAAAATATTTATGACTATTGGAAGCTGAAGGAGTGATGGGGCCTACAACATCGAAAGCCCACATGGAAAATGGCCATGGCGAGACGACAAATTGCAAGTATGTCGCTGACGCATGAATGGAAGGCGCATGCATCTGACATTGAACGCACTTCTTCACAAAACGATAGCAATCTTGTTGCATAGTTCTCCAATAATATCCTGCTCGGATGATTTGTTTGACGAGAGTCTGATAGCCAACATGACCACCGCAAATGCCTTCATGTGCTTCTTGCACAACTTCTTCGGCTTCTTCTTCGTCCAAACATCTGGAATACTCAGAACTGAATCCGCGACAATAAAGGACGTCGGCAAGAATAAAATATCGAGCAGACATGCATTGAATTGCTCGTTGCTCTCTCTTTGATAATTCTGGAGGAAATTCTTCAGTTTTAATGAAATTCTTGATATCACGATACCAAGGCTTCTTCTTCTGCTCAGCCTGGTTTATCTGCTCTACTGGGACGAAAGCTGGTTGATCAAGTCTGCCAATTTCAAACGAGCGACAAGATTCTCCACTCCTGAAAGACATGATGGATCCCAGGTTAGCTAAATTGTCTGCAACTTGATTGAAATCTCTCTTGATATGAAAAACTTGGAATTCTTCGAATTTGTTGGCAAGAGCTGAGACAATCTTCTGGTAAGGAAGTAATTTCTGATCTTTCACTTGCCACTCGGCCAGAACTTGATTGACGATGAGCAAGGAGTCGCCATAAGCATGCACTCTTTTGACATTGAAGTCCTGTAGAATTTTCAGACCTTGTATCAAAGCTTCATACTCGGCCATATTGTAAGTGCACTGAAAATCCAGTTTAAGAGAAAAGGGAATCATCTCTTTCTCTGGTGTGATTAGCAAAATTCTGATTCCTATGCCTGTCATATTCTTGGAACCGTCGAAGAATAAATTCCAAATTGGGGATTGTTGAATATAGCATATCCGCTCATCGGGGAAATCATCCTCAGCTTTAACTTCCTCTGCTAGAGGAAAATCTGCTAATTGGTCTGCAATTGCTTGGCCTTTGATAGATTGCTGAGAGACATATTCCAAGTTGTATTGCATTAATAGGACTTGCCATTTGGCGATTCGTCCGCTGAGAAATGGTTGTTCAAGAACGTACTTGAGAGGATTTAATTTAGATAGAATCTTGACTTCAGACGCCAATAGATAATGTCGCAATTTCTGACACATCCATACCAGAGCTAGGCATGTCTTCTCTATCTGAGAGTATTTCTTCTCGTAATCAATAAAGGTCTTGCTCACATAGTAAATGGCATGTTCTATCAAGCTGCCTTCTTTGTATTGCACCAAGAATCCGCCGCAAGCAACTCGATTAACTGAAATGTATAGCAATAGGGGGTTCCCTAATTCTGGCGGCTTTAAAACAGAAGGATTGAGAAGATATTTCTTTATGCGTTCGAACGACTGCTGATACTCTGGTCCCCATTCGAACCTCACTCCTTTTCTGAGCAAATGATTGAAAGGCTCACATCTCATGGCCAAATTAGAAATGAATCGCCGAATTGATTGCATGCGTCCTTGAAGGCTACGCAATTCTTTGAGATTAGTCGGGGGCGGCATGCCAATGATAGCTTTGGCCTTAGCGGGATCCATTTCTATCCCCTTCTTGCTGACAAAGAAGCCTAGCAACTTGCCTGATTCGACTCCAAAGACACATTTTTGTGGATTGAGTCTTAGCTTGTAAAGAATGAGTCGCTTGAAAACTTGATTGAGAGCTTCGATGTGATCTTCCTCTTCTTTGGATTTCACCAGAATATCATCGACATATGCATCCATAGTCTTGTGCATCTGATCATGAAAAATAACGGCCATAGCGCGCTGATAAGTGGCTCCAGCATTCTTGATCCCAAAAGGCATAACCGTGTAACAGAAAGTGCCCCATGGCGTGGTAAAGGATGTTTTGGATTGGTCACGAGCAATCAACTTGATTTGATTATATCCGGAGTATCCGTCCATAAAGGAGAACATAGCATGCCCGGTTGTGCTATCGACTAGGAGATCAATGTTTGGGAGCGGCTGTCATCCTTTGGAGTGACTTTATTGAGATCACGGAAGTCGATACAGATTCACACTTTCCCATTCTTCTTAGGAACTGCTACGATATTCGCCAACCAATCCAGGTAATCAATTGCTTGAATGAATCCTGCTTTAAGCAGATCCTCAAGTCCTTCCTTGACCTGTTGCTCGATTCGAGGATCCATTTTTCTCAACTTCTGCTTGACTGGTTTCGCCTCAGACTTCAAAACGAGGCGATGTTCCACCAATTTCGGATCTAATCATGGCATATCCTCATAAGTCCATGCGAATACTTCTTCATGCTGCTTGAGGAAATTAGTGAGCCTTTCTTTCTCTCCTGGGCTCAAACCACTGCCAATCTTGAGAATTCTAGGATCGTCTTCTGATCCGATATTGATATCCTCAATCGGGTCTTGAACTAAGGATGATGGCTCATCTTGTTTCTGAACCAATGCAAATTCTGGTAGTTCCTAAAGAGCTGAATCGAACTCTGCGGATTCTTCTGACTGCTTTGCAGTTTGACTACATTCTGTTCTTATTTTGACCTGATGAATTATTGTTGATTTCGAACAGGCTTTTGGATTAAAGATGAGCTTCTTGATAGATTGGGAAGACATTCTGAAAATTGGAGGATAAATTGATTTAGGGAAATTGCTCATCATGAAATAAATTTCTTTTATTGAAAATAATTGGAAAGATAAAAGAGCAAAATGATTTCAATTTTGTGAAGATTTAATATTGAGGAGTAAAGAGACAAATGGCACCAAGATAGACAAAGCAAACTGGCAACTTTATTGATAGATAGAATTGATCAAAATGACAATGATGAAAATGAAATGGGATATCATCCCGAATGTGGAAATAAAAGAATGGAAATGAAAAGACAAGCAAATGCCCTTAGTGCATTCCTTCAGAGATGACCGCTGTATTATAAAGGGGGAAATGGTTATTTCAGAATTTCTATATTCTCATCTTCGGCACCTTCTACCAGAAGATTCTTATCAATAAGGTCCTGAATAATGTTCTTCAGAACGAAGCAATTCTCTGTGTTGTGCCCCACTGTTCGATGAAACTTGCAGAATTGGTCTTTGAATTTTCCCATAGGAGCGGAAGGATCGACCAACCTGGGCAATTTGACCATCTCCTTGGTCAACAGGTACTCGAGCACAGTCTCGAGTGATTGATCTAATGGAGTGAACTTCCTCTCATTGCTCCATCCTTCGTGCTTCACTTTCTCTCGGGGTTTTGGTCCCTGCTCCAGCTGAAGCGGCTTGTTGAATTGCGGGATCGACTTTCCTTTCTGGTCATTCTTGTTTGAACCTCCTGCCCTATAACAGAAGTCTCTATTCTGTCCCTTGCGACGATTCCATTTATTATTACTGACAGAATTAGTGAAGTGAGTCTTCTTCTTTGACTTGTTCTGGCCGCTGTTCTTGGTGAAAGTGAAACCTTCGTAGAAACCATTCTCCATACTCAATTCGAGCCATTCGGCTCGCTCTGTTAACTCTATAAAGGTTCTGGATAGTGCGGTGGAGATGAGGCCTTTTAGAGGCTGCGAGAAATTGCTTAGAATCAAGGACAAAGCATGCCCTTCTGATATGGGGTCTCTCATCTTGTTGCAAGCTGACCTCCAGCGGTGGATAAAATCTCGGGCCTTTTTATTTTCTCTCTGTTTCAGACCACAGAGGTGGCTGAGGGTCGGGAGCGCCTCAGCATTGAACAGAAAGCGCTCAATGAACATATTCACCATCTTATCAAATTATTTCAGCTCTATGGGGTTGATATGCTCCGAGTACCACTTAGCTGTCGTTCCCTCCAGACTGCGAGGGAAGCAAAGGAAGAGTGCCCAATTGTCACGCTTGAATCGTGAACATTCAGCGAAAAACATGGCGAGATGAGCCTTAGGGTCGCCAGAACCATCAAACTTGATAAATTTTCTGGGGAGATTATCCAGATTGTCGTCCTTATCTAAACCATCATAGAAGTCTTCACTGGTGAAGACTTTCTTGCCCTTGTCGCGAGCCTGCAGATCTTTAACCATTTTCATCATATCTTTTAGTTGCGACTGAGTAGGGTCATCAACAGACTGATTTTTGGATTTGTAAGCCGACCCCTGGCCCTGAGTCGACCTTTTGAATTCATGTTTATTTTCATATTCCTTGTCAGCATCGTCAGCTGATTCTGATTCATCAGACATTTCCTCGTGACGACTCTGCTTTTTGCTGATATTCTTGACGGTATGACCCTTATCTTTTTGTTTGGTCTGAATTTGCTCAGTACTGGCCTCAGCTTGCTCTGCCAGCATCTTGGTCATCATTTTCTTGAACATGACGTACATTTGAGGATCAATGTCATCCTCAACCTGCTGTCCCTGATTTTTAGATGATCGGGGGGAATCCATTTCCTCTTCTGAAGCGATCGAGTATGCCACACCTTAGATTGATGAGGTTTTCTTTCCGGATCTTGTATGAACCATCGGGTATCACAAATGTTCTCTTGAATATTGTTGATGCTCTCTGTAAGGTAGGATTGATGGTTAGGTTCTTGAAGGGAATTTGGTTTTGAGGAAAATATTTATTGAGAATTTTGGTAGACAATTGGAAGAGTATCCCATTACTAGGGATTGAGTCGTCGCTGGAATTACGACAATTGCATTGCTATTCTTTGCAAAATAAACAACTGGAAGTATGCCTTGTTACCTAGGCGAGGTCGTCGAACCAAAGTGAAATGTAAAATAAAGGAATTTTATTGAGGGGAAAAACATGATTTCATCAATAATACACTTGACAGAAGGGAGGGGGACAAACAATTTTCCACCACTCTGGATAATCAGAGGACACTCGAGGACCAGGAAAAATAGTAAGATTGACAAAGGAATCCCAGCCATGTCTGGCAGAATGGTATGCTCCGGACCATTGATCTGATGTGAGATCGAATTCTGGCAAAACCCCCGATAGTGGACGAATCTCTACACGTTTTTGCCTCTGAGAGAACTGCCTGACGCACCACTCTGGATGATAGTATGCGCAGAAGAACGGGCCAAGTAGTCTGAATCGCTTGCCGTATGCATAAGTGTATCTGGGAGGTGATTCCTGACGATCAAAGTAGTCCCATACGACTTCTTCCTCCTGAAGGTTATCGATCAAGAACCGGTATCGCGCAACTGGAAGAAGCTTTTCACCATTGTATCTGAATGAACTGGCTCGGGCTGGCACATGCCGGAGGAACCAAGACTGCAAGGCATAGGTGCACCCTTCGACTAGAATTGATTCTCCGAGTGCGAAACGAGTCAACCCTCGGTATAGAAAGGCAAGTGCGGCCATGGCTATCGAGAGGCGGCTGGTCTGTCGACTTCCCCATCTCCTTAGAAGCTGAACTATTCTGATATCCATGTAATTTCGTCCATCGGGAAAGAAAGCTAATCCCACCGTGCACAGAACCATCGTGTGCTGAATTCTCTCTCGAGCTGTCCTAGACAACAAACTGACTTCCTCAAATGTCCCATGCTGTCTGTAGATTTTGAGCAGGTCCACATAGTCATTTCCATCTTCTTCAATTAGAGGCCAAGACTTGCGTCCCGTCATGCGAGCTAAGGCATCTTTTGAGTCCAGACCCTTGACATTAATCAAAAACTGTTTCTCCAATGGATCTCCAGGCTGACCGGCTGGCTCGGGCAATCCCATAATCTCTGAAAATTCATCCATCAGTATTGTCATCTCGCCCCATGGAAACCAGAAGGTAGAAGTGCTCGGATTCCACCGCTCTGCTAGTGCATGGATCAAGTTGCCGTTGACTGTCTGCTTTCCCACTGCGGACGCCAGTTCCAATTCACACTCGTCCAGATGGTCCGGAAACATACGAGAGAAGTTCTTAAACCATGAATAGTACCACCGGGGAAAGAAGGATCCGGTGCTGAGGACTCGATGTTCGGGAAGACTTTGTCGCACCTCGTAGGAGATGTGACCCTCAGGGAAGACTGAATCAAGCTGACTGGATGCCATCGGACTGGAAGACATGGAAATTGGAATAAGACTTGGAAAAATACAGGAAATTTGAGGAAAATGCAGGCAGGATAAAAATAAAGTAGGAAATTCGAGATCTAGAAGACAGGAAAGATGGGAAATCACCTGGAGTTTTGAAGGAAATTAAGGGAAATTTGAAAAATCGTCAAGGGTTTGAAGAAATAAATGGAAAATGAAGTATTTGGAAAATCATTCAAGGTTTAAAACATGGACAGTACATGGACATAGATTGGGGAATTTTGAGAAAATCGTTCAGTATTTTAGAAAATTGTGAAAAATATGGAAAATAAAAAGGAAATAACATATTCAATCAAATTCTGCATAAACAAGTATGCACAAATAGCATTCCCTAAAAGTTGACTCTAGATGCACAAATTTTGAAATAGCTGTAGGACCTTAATCCTAACTCTAAGGTTCAGATCAACTGTATCCAATCCAGTTATGCCTATATACTCAAGCCAAGGCTCGATGTACGTGGCATAAAATCAATTTCTCTGGTTCTAGGTTCAAGTTTTCCAATATCCTTGAGCACTTGCCAATATACGTTGGACTATGGCCCTTGGTACGTGGCAAGGGGGTTCTCACCCAAATAGGTGGCCCAGTTATGAGGCTCTGTCCCGAACTATGGTTCTGGAAGAGAGCCCAGCAACGTGAAGACCGGGACAATATAGGTGGGGTGGTTTTTGAAAACATGAGCACATGCAATCAAATCAGAAGGCTCTAAAACCTAAAGAGATAGAGATTTTGAAAATTTTGAAGGAGCAAACATTGTTTTCAATCAAGCCTAGATTGAGGAGGGTTGTATTAGACCTAAGTCTATGTGAGCATGAAAATCCTCCTCAATATGGTCCTACCAAACCATACTTAGTCTATATGCATTCCATGTCAGCTGGGTTCAAGTCTAGGCTCCTAGGTTCACATGACATTATTTAAATAAAAGCTGACATTCCATGGAAATCGATTTTGACAATTTGAACTAAGTAGAGCATTAGATTGATCAGGCAAAGACAGGTCCCATCTCGGTCGCCAAACCTGTTATCATCGCAAAATTTTACTTTTGCGAGTCAAACTGACCTTTGAAAAAGATTTTGAAAATAACTTTCCTCCGTTTTTAAAATGCGGGAAAATTCCGTAGAATGGGACTCGCCTGTCGGTACGAGGTTCAACCGGTCCTGCCACCTTTAACAGGGGTAATTGAACCAAGGATCAATCTTATGGTCTACTCTATTCAACTTGTCTAAATCATATTCTAATTTCTAAATGCACAAAGAATCAGGCATGTGCTATGAATTTTCAGAAAATGCACATTTTGAAAACATGATGTTTACTTTGAATGATTGAAATATTTAGAAAATGTAAATCTTGGAAAATCGTGAATTGGGATTTGAAATATACTTCTGAGAGAAATAAAAATCGATTTTGAGGAATCCTTGACATTTAGTGAAAATCGATTCTGAGAGACTTGGTTTCTCTGAATTCAAACTTGGAAATTGAAATTCTAACTTAGAAAATTTGAATTTGGAACTTGGGAAATACTTGAAATATTCTTTGAAATTCAATGCTTTTGGGGAAATCGATTTTGCTATAAGACTTGGGAGATTTTGAGGAAATGAACTTCTTTGAATTGAGATTTGAATTGGAATTGTGTGATCATCGCAAAATTTTTCCTCTCTTGAGGTTTCTCTTTCTTCCTTCTCTTTTCCTTTTCTAACCTCTATTCTCCTCCTTTTTGAAGGGAGAAAAATAAAAGAAAGAGAAGAGAAAAGAAGAAGAAAGAAAAAGAGAAGAGGAATTCTTTTGCGGGTTTTCACTTGACCTTGATTTGAAAATATTTAGAAAATTACTCACCTCCGTTTTGAAAATATTGCGGGAAAAATGGAGAGACGGGATTCGCTCGTCGGTACGAGGTTTGACCGTTCCTGACGCCTTTACCAGGGGTAATCGAACCAAGGATCGAATCTATGCCTTTTGCTTTGCCTAAATATAATCTAAGAATTTATCCTAACTCTAAATGCACAAAGAATCATACTTGTGCAATGCAAGGATGTATGCTCTTTTGAAAAGAATGTTTTGGAAATTTCAAAGTATTCTGAGATGAACTTGATAAGGGAGTGAAGAAATGATTGAATCTAACTTTAGAACTTGAGATAGATCAGAAAAGTTCTAAGTCTTTGAAATAAATCAGGATTGGGAGGATAGATCTTGATTTTGAGAAAGAATGATTTTAAGTTTTGAAATGAAAGGAAATGAAATTTCAAAGTCGGAAATGGACTTTTGAAGTTGAACTTGAATTTAGGAAAGGAAATGGATACTTGAGATGGAATTTGAATTTGGATTTTGAAGTTTAGAATGGATCTGGGAAAAATCAAATAAAAAATGGATTTGAGAAGTTCGGATGAAATCTGAAAATGGAATTGAATTTTAAATCTAGCATTGAGAATGGAATTGGATCTCAAAATGGATTTAAGATCCGATGTAGAATTGGGTTTTGGATCCTAAAAATGGATTTGGATCTAAGGTCTGAGATCTAATGTAGATTTAGACTCTGGACCCTAAGATAGATTTGGATCTGAAGTCTAAGATCCAATGTAGAGTTGGACTCTGGATCCTAAGATGGATTTGGATCTGAAGTCTGAGATCCAATGTAGAGTTGGACTCTAAGATAGATTTGGATCTGAAGTATGAGATCCAATGTAGAGTTGGACTCTGGATCCTAAAGGAGATTTGGATCTGAAGTCTGAGATCCAATGTAGAGTTGGATTCTGGATCCTAAAGGAGATTTGGATCTGAAGTCTGAGATCCAATTTAGAGTTGGACTCTGGATCCTAAAATGGATTTGGAGTTAAATTCAGAAGATGAGTCAGGAACTTCTAAGTTTAATTTGAACTTGGAAAATGAATTGAATCTTGAATATACAAATGCATTTAAAAGTTAATTTGGACTTTGAATTTAAAGTTTCAAATTGGGAACTTTAGAAAAATGAAAAAAGAATCTCAAAATTAATTTGAACTCTGAATTTGGTCAGAGTTTTTGAATATAAAATGAATTTGAAATCTCAAAGTTAATTTGAACTTTGAGATTGAAAATAGAATTAGAAATGAAAAGATGAATTGAATTTTATAAAAATTGAAGATAGATTCAGGAAGATATTTACATCACTTGGAGCTTTTGAAAAAGAAATTTTGAAAATATGATGCAGTTCTATCCTAAATGATGAATGAATTTAAAGATTTTGATTTTGAATTTTGAAAAGCTATCTTATTGTTGAACTGAATTAGAATAAGATTGAAGATATAATACATCCCTGACTATGGTCATTGAATGTATTATATAATAATCTATATTTAAATTCAGGTGAAGAATAAGACACATTTGGTGCTTTTATAGAATTTAAAAATGAAATTAACTCTCAATATACCCTGACTATGGCCATTGGTATATATTTTGAATTAATTTTAAGTTAAATTCTGATAAAAGAAGAAAATATTTAAGGAAGATATGATGAATTTTGAAAATGGATCCAGTGTGGATCTAGTGTTATTTCGTAAAAGATAAAAATCCTAAGTTTTGTTTACATCCCGACTATGGCCGTTAATGTAAATCATCAACTTAGGATTAATCTACCTCTTACGAAATGGTGTACGTGCCATTCGTGTTTCACCAATGTGAGGTTTTGAGAAATAAAGAAAAAATGCATGGAAATAAGCAATTTATGATATTTACATTCATTCTATCTAAGCCAGGAGATGTAAATTCTCATTCAAGATCTAACCATTACAATATTGAAAATACAAATCCAATTACATATTTCCTGCAAAACCGAGTTAGCCTAAAGAAGTACATATGGAGAGAAAACAACACTTCATATACAAGATGATGAATGCTCATATATCTAACAGAAGGGTGCATGTGAGACACATGGGATTAAGTATATACATATGAGGGTGGATCTGTGTAACCATGCATAAAGATGTATATATGAGGACAACACATATACATATATTCCTATGATTAGAAAGCCTATGCAAATTTTTAAGTATATTCATACATATATAATATATATATATATATATATATGAAAGGGGAACTTTGAAATGTAGGGATGAGCATTATATACATAAGGTAAAAGAGGTTTCTTAGTAAGGGTGGCAATAGCTGATAAACATAGGTATTTGCAATGTAGGACAAAGATGCTAAAGTGGCAAGATGCAGAGGAAAATGTGATCATTTGTGTATAGCTGAAATGGAGTGCTGTGAGTGATGATGGATAGGAAGATGCTGGAGCCAGAATGATCCAGGATGGATCATTAGAGGAGGCAATAGCCATAGTGAGTTATTATGGAAATGAAATATTACGATGGTTCATTGTGAACCATTGTGAAAGACTATGGCTATAGTAGTTCCTCAATGAACCACTACGAAAATGAAGGGTCACAGTAGTTCCTTGTGAACAATTGTGAGAAGTTGCAGCTGTAGTAGTTTTTAATAAACTACTGTGAAAATGGATGGCCACCGTGGTTCATTGTGAACCCCAGTGAAAGATTCTCTTTCCTGTGGTGAAATCTGTGGTTGGGAAAAAGGGTTGACAGCAGGGTCAACATAGATACATAAGATATATACTGTTGTAATTAGTTTAGTGAGTTCAATGAACAATTGCTGAAAGCAAGGAAAACAATGCTAATGCAAAATGACATCCAATCTACATAAAGGGAATTAACAATAACTAACTATATACAAAGGAAAATAATCATATGAATGCAAGAAATGTTAAATGGAAAACTGGATTTATTATTTGAGATTAATCAATGACAGAATAAACAATGTTAGGATGAACATATTGCAGAAGTTTAAATAAGAAAAGGTAAGCCATTAATAATCCTACAGTAAAAGAAAGAGCTCTATAGTAATCTGACCATTTTAATGCAATTTTACAGTTTTGCCTCTGATCCATTTCTCATATTAGCCCAGTGGATCGACTCTGGTGATCCACTCTCAGCAAATTTTACTGGATGAACATAGATGGGGACACCATAAGATGAGAACTTACAATCAGTCAGATGCAAATAGCAGAAACGTCATCATGACTAAGTCAGATTATCTGATTTTTTTTTAGCAGAGGCAGCTGTATCAGAGGCTGCCTGTATTGATTGGCAGAAAAAAAAACTTTCCAACCAGCTTTATCCTATTAGCAAATCCATCATCCTAGACCACCTTGGTATTCGAGAATCCATCAATCTGACAAAAAAGTGGTCTTGCGAACTCCTGTGGATAGCGGCTTATGTAGCTGATCCCATGAAACTGAAGCATTAGCTCGATCTCTGGAAAGACCAATATACCAAGCCCAGCTGTAACTGATCCAGTTTCGTGATGATGAGATCCAAGAACTTCCCCGTACCTCGACCTACACACCTTTTCAAGAAATGTCAGATAAACAGGTCTTAAAGTATTGATGCTACTGATAAATCTTGATTCACAAGAATCTATGCAACGATCAAATTTTTGCCATAACGAACCTCCATCCTTCACCTGGAATGATAATTTCATTTAAGTCGTCACCAATTTCTTCTGAAATGACCTAAAACTACTTTGTTGCAGATGAATCATGAAATTTTTATAACAGCATGAAATTCAATTAAGGTCATGATGTCTGTTGATTCATCATACACAGTTGTTGTGTGTTGAGTTTATGACAGACATCCAGGGATGAAGTGTAGATATATATACATCCCATAACAGAACCAAAACTTTGATTCTTATTTTTGACATAGCCATACCGGACCAGATTCGTGTATCTTACCTTCCATCATTCGAATGGACATATCAGATGAGAACAAGACAGGAGAATCACTTTGGCTACGAACCTTTCAATATATATATATATATTTTTTTTAAGCCAGCTAAAGGTGGATGAATGACGGTAAAAAACATCCTTCCCTTCAGTCAGGAAGGGCATTTGCTGTAGCTGATCAACTCCTCATTAATGGTAGAATACTGGTAAAACCGTGAAAACGTGGTGACATGAGAACTCATATGATGTGGTGAAACTACACGGATAGGCACAAACTACATATTACCAGATTAACGCCAGATCAAACCACCTTTATATCCCCTGTTTCCTTTTTGGATTACTTACCATTAAATGATAATCATGTTTATAGCCTTAGATCTGGCAAAATGAGACCATCAAAAGACTGATGCACAGAGCACAGTGTAATCACGATAAGTAGCTCAAATAAGATATTTCATAACAAGCCCAGATTTGATTCCCAATCCTCCATAGGGAAAGACTTCCTCTAATGGCTAAGGGACAAATCCATTGTGGACTAAAACATGAATTATGAGGTAAACAGAACAACATTAGGGAACTGTAATAAGGCATAGAAAACAGAAATGGATGCCAGTATGTAAGATGTCGCAAGCATTGGAGGGAATCATTATACTCACCTGAATTAACAAAACATCAAAAATAATGGTGATGAATAGAATAGATCGAAAACTTTAATCTTAGCAGTAAACAACAAATTAAAGATTCAAGGAAACAAAAAAGGAAATAAACTAAAATAAATAGAGATAAACTGCAAAATGAAAACTCACGAACCTTGCAGACATATGAGATAGGAAGGTAGCAGTTCGGGTGGCACTCTATACCAGGATTCAACCAAATTTACTTCTAAAAAAAAAAATTAGCATTCCTATCCCTGCTACAGACATAAATATAATTTGAACAATTCATCAGATTTGAGAAGGATGAGATGTTATAACTGGAAACTGTTGATAAAGTGATATTTTGACCCAACACAAAGGAGATGGGTACTGATAAAAAAAAATGATTCTAAATGCTTTTACGATAATTTATTGTATCCAAAAATGAATAGGATAGGCAACAATATGAGAAATTATACAAACAAAGTAATGAAGGAAACCCACTGGCTGACATGCAACAGGTGGTGTGCTGAATCAAGTGATAAAATGTACGCAGAGAAGAAAAGATTAAAAAGAAATAATAGGTAAGTAAATGGAGTCAGTTGATGGAATGTATTAATAGCAATGAAGGGAGAATGATCACTTACTAGACAATGCAAAAATCTGGTATAAACCAGTATAAGAAAACCAAAGAAACTCAAAAGCAGATCTAAAAAAAGAAAAGAAAAAAAAAACAAGTATAGGAACATGATCGTTCTCTTGCTATTGCACTGTATGAATTGACGTTGCTATCAGCAACTCAATATCATAGGAAGTGCCTTAATCGGGACAACAAACCAAGAAAATTTTCAAAGAAAAATCTGAAATGACAGGGAGAAAAGGAGGTACTTACAGCCTTCCTGCTTCAGAGATGATCTGCCTTTTTCAATGTGAGTTTGATGAAACGAGAGAGGAGGAGGGACTCGGATGGAGGGATGCCGATGGAAAGGTAGGAGACGGATCCTCTTTTGCTTGATCAAAGAAGATCTATCTCAGCCTGTTGAAATGGTCGGTCGATCTCCTTCAATCGATGTAGATGAGAACCAGAGAGAGGGGAGATTGAGAGGAAGAAGGAGGAAGGAAAAATCGAGGAGAAAGAGTGGTCGATTGAGAGGATAATGAGAGTTATTTACAGGAAAGGGGAGGGGTGAAGACGATCCCTTCCTCCGTCTATATGCTCCCTTTTTAAAGAAGAAGATGATGGTTCAAGACAAATTTAGTTGGCGATGAAAGGTAGAAAATCAGAGGTTCGTCGAAGATCAACGGTATTGGTAGGAGAAGGCAGGTGGAAATGGAGGGAGATGGAGGAGCTCGCACATGGGGGTGTGCGGCTGTTTGGAGAGGAGAAGCCGCCAGAGAGGGAGAACTCGAGAGGGTCTCCCCCCCGAAACCCTAACTCGATGTTAAGGGTTTTACTTTTTCCAAAAAGAGGTCTTTTATAAAAAGATTTTTCAAAGAACGGATTTCTTTACAAACTATTTTTTGTAATTTTTATTATGATTTTTTTGTTCTTTTCTTGAATTTTTATTTTTTTTTGCATTTTTTTGGAATGAAAATCTGAGAAAACAAAGACTAAACCCTAATTTTTTTGTATTTGTCTAAAAAGAATATTTACAAAAGTATTTTTCTGAGAATTTCAGACCATTTCGGGGAAATTTCTTCAGAAGAATGGGTTTTGATCCAGGTTTTGAGAAAATGTTTGAGTTTTGATACTCGAATCAAGAAATATGATTTGATGGATCCAAACGGATGTCGAATGGACTATCTGAGCTATTCAAAGGCTATTTTTGGTATTTTCTATCATTTTAATTTAAAATTTGAACAAGGAGACTCAGATTTGGATCTGGATAATGGATCCAGATCCGAAATCAATTTAAACATATGCAAATTTAATTTCAATAAAACTTGGGAAATGAACTGGAATTTAGATTTGAAATGACTCATTTGCTTAAAAAAAATGATTTTAGGGGCAAAAAGGGAATATTTAAAAGATTTTGAAAAATTTGGGGTGTTCACAAATTGGCAAATGCATGAAATGAATGAATATGAATTTGAGGAATTGAGAAATACTTTTTGTATTTTTGAGAAATGAAGTGCATTTTTGAAGTTAGCCTAAGGGTGTAGGCTGAATGTGGCTAATGTGAAGATTATAAATCTGAGTATCATTCGTATTCTGACTATGGCCATAAATACAAATTTCACCAAGTTTATAAACTTCATAGAAGCTAGTGCATGTGCCATTCGTGTAGACCATAGTGAGTTTGAATATGCATGAATCATCATCCATCACACATTAACATTATTAAAAAGAAAATAAACTATAAGCAATGCAGCCTAAGCTAAGCAGGAAATGTAAATTCTTATTCCAAAGTTTAATTACAAATTACATCACTATTGAAATTTAAATACATGAAAAATAAAGTCTTCAATGTACCTGCAAAACTAGAAAACTTGTTAATGAATATATGTTGGCTTTTCTAGGTTTATCCAGTAATATCTAGAAATTACTGGATTTTGCTAGATATAAGCCTTTTCCTTGATTCCCTTAAATAAAAATGATAAAGATATGAAATCAAATTGAACAAAAAATGAATATAAGATATGTAATTTCGAAATTGGGGTCCAAATGACCAAAATACCCCTAATAACAAGACTATGGCCTTGAAATTAGGGTTTTTAGAAAGATATTTTGATAAAATGCAAGTTTTGAAATTTGAATGGAATAAACTAAGCTAAATATGATGTGACATGCTTAAATATGTGAAAATTAGGGTTAGGGATTTCGAAATTTAGGTCAAATGACCAAATTGCCCCCGATAGCAAGACTATGGCCTTGAAATCAGGGTTTTTAGAAATAGGTTTTGATAAAAATTTGGGTTTTTATGACCTAAATGAAATCAAATAACTACAAAATTAAATCTAAAGTATCCTAAGATGCTTATGAACATAATAAAACTCTAAAACTATATGCTTATGCATGAAAATCCAATAATATCACAAAAAAATATGATTTTAACAGTGTTTTTGGATCTTTCAAGTATTCTGTTTTGCAATTTTATTAATTCAGCCATCAATCGGATTCCAAAATTCATAAAATTTGGTACCTGCACTTGTCATAACCCTAATAGCAAATTAGAATTATAAAAATATTTTTTTGGCATTAAATTAATCCAAAAATAGCATCACACCCTAAAAATATGCTATTTTGACCTAATTCACCAACCAGTCTCAGTCCAAGACCTGAACCAGGGGTCAAATTTCCATGAAAATCCATGAAATTTTACAGAGACTAACTAAGAACAAAAACAGAGATTTCCCAATTTACAGATCGGAAAACGTATCTCCGGTTAGGGAGAAACCGTTCCGGCAATCTGAGCTAAAATATATCACTTTTAACAGGGATTAAAACATCTACTTCAGATTAAAAATACAGACATAAATAACAATCCTAAACAAAAATCTCTGAAATTTTAGTGGTGAACATTAGACAAAAAAATAATAATACTCACTTTTTACAGATCATGAATCGGATCTGTGGTTTGGTATTTATGACTAACACAAGTCTGAATAGGGTTTTGGTAAACCCTAACGAGTTTTAAATGTAAAAACAGATTCTCTGAAAGGGGAAAAATACTAAAAAGTGATCAAAAAATCCGAAACTTTCACAGCAGACAGATCTACTCAATGTGAATCCATAGCACTTTACAGATCTAAAATCGGATATAATATGAGAGAAATATCAGAACAGCAAGTTACCTTCTTGATTTTAATCATGATTTTCAAGCTTTAAAATCCCGATTTGATGTCTGATTTTTTTGACAGGGTTCCCGAGATCCAAAACCTCTGATTTTTCTACAGTAACTCAATAACTCATGCATGCATCACATATAAAAAAATCAGAAATAAACAATGAGTACTTCAATCCGAAATAACATTATCTTTATTGTTCTAAACCTAAAACACACAGAAATTTAAGAAACTTGAAAAAACATGCATTAACTAATGTAAATCAATAAAATAAACCATAAAACAGTAAATAAAAATTATTTTTATGCTATAGAACGTAAAACAAACATGAATAAATCATGAAAATAAAATAAAAACAGGGAATCAATGGCTGGAATTTGATATCACCTTTAAAACATAGATTTAACCCATTAAAAGGGGTAAATCATATATTTTATTGGTTAATAATGTAAAGAATCATATTAAAATCAATTCTAATGGATTAAAATCCCTGTAAATCATCCAAAACAGGGTTAGATCACCTTTTTAGATCGTTCTTGCTGATTCTTGATGGTTCTTGAGGTGAAACCATGGTTGGATCTTCACAAGGAGGGGTGTCCAAGCCTAGATCTAGGTTTAAATCATTAAAAACACTAAATAAAATATTAAAAATTGAAGAAATTATTTACCTTGGAGTTGCAGCAATGGAGGAAGGCTGGAGAGGAGAGAGAAGCTCCAAGAATCCAATAGGAGGTGGCTGGAAAAATCATCCCCCATGGGGCCTCTTTATAAAGAAAATTTGTTTAGGTTAAAAAATCAAGTTTTCTAAAAATTTTTGGACTCTCTAAGGGGGGCGATTTTGGGGTGTAAAGCCTATCCTACCCCTAGCCTAAATTATCCTATTTAATACCTAATTAACCCCTAGACTCTCCTAAAAAATCCCCGAATGTAATGCCACTTGGCATTTTTAACATTTGAATTTTAAAACACCTTTTAAAAACCTTTAAAAACACTAGTTTTAAAAACTAAACTTCAAAATGAGTTTTTAAAATGAATTTTGACTCTTCTAAACCTCTAACACTAACCAAGACACTGACTAACCCTAGTCTAGCCCTGACTTACTCGAATACGGTGCCACCCCGAGTGGGCCCTACTTGAGTTTTTACAAAAAGATGATTTTAAAACTTGAAATTGAAGGAGTTTTCAAAAGGATTTTCAAAAGTAATCTTAAAATTAGAATTTTTGAAATGGCATAGGGTTCTAACTGAATTAGAATTCCATTGGATATGGTGCCAACTGAGTGGGCCCACATCGAGTTTTGGAAATTTTGAAATAAACACTGAAAATGGCTTTGAAAAAGGGTTAAAATCGACATTTGAAATTCAAGATCTTTGAAAATAGGGTCTCAAGGGAACTGGAACTCCGAGTTAGAGTCCTGAACTCTTAGGACTCTGAGATTTTAAATTTTAGAATTCAAATGTAAAAATTTTTGAAAGATTTTATCAAGAAATGATGAAATAAGTCAGAAAACACAGTCAGGGTTAGACTTCTAACTCGACCGAACTCTAAAATAGAGTCCTGAACTAACTGGACTCTGTAAAATGACCTAAATTTCGAAAACAAACGGAAAAGATTGAAAATGGAAGTAAAACAGACTTCAAAACAGACTTCTGACCGGATTAGGACTCTGAGATAGAGTCCTGATCGGACTGAAACTTTCAAAAATTTGAGAAATTTGATGAATAGAGGAATTCAGAAGCGACACCACCTCAATGGGTCTCATCTGTGAATTGAAATCGATTAAAATTTGAATTTGAAATGAATCCAGATTGTTTCCTTGAGAAAATATTTCGAAATATAAAATCCTGGGGTTGGAAAATGACAGAGTGTTGAATAAAAACCCAGGTTTTGAAATTGATTTTGAAATAAAAGCTTTAAAATTCAAATTTGGATTGAATGTTTTGAAAACTGGAGTGCTGGATCTCAAGAATGAGATGCAATGTCATGAAATGTCATGAAATGCAATGAGATGGTATGCCGAATGCATGCAATGATATGCAATGACACATGAAATTGACAAACACTGGATGAGTGTGAAAATTTGGGGTGTTTACAGATGCCCCTCTTTGCTGCTAAGCCGGTTGAAAGCCGAGCTTAGTGGCAAAGAAAATATACCAAATTTGAACCATAAAAATGCCCCAGTTAGATAAATCTGACTGGGTATGAAAGAATTAATTCAAATGATGATGGTAGTTATAAAATGGAGAATTTTATTTCAAAAGAAGTGAGATTCAGGTTTTGCCCTTAACCTGGATGGGACGGGAAATACCTCGTATGGAACGAAGCTCAGGCTTAACCCTTAACCTGATTGGGAAATGAAATACCTCATCACGTGAGGCTCAGGTTTGTACCCTTAATCTGATTGGGCAGAAAATGGACGGAACCCTAAAAAAAAAGAGACCGTGATGGAACCTTCGGATTTCCGCACAATGAATCCGATAGGGGTTTTGCAAAAGGAAGGAAATTGGGGTCCCTAAAGTTTGAAAAGGGATTGATTTTGGGCGTCTCATTGCTGAGACTAATTAACTTTTGAAATTGCCTTTTGCTGGAATTAGTGGCTTAACCTCAAGCCGAAATTGGACTGTCTATGGTGGGACAGTGGGACACAGGGAAGTGTGCAAATCTGAGAGCCCGTGCGCTCAGATTATACCGAAGAAGGGAAGGAATCTTGAAAACTCCCATTATCAAGTCCTAAAAAGGGATGGTGTCAGGATGCGCCAAAGATGAACCCCAAGCTCTCGCTTCATGCCAGGATAACTAGAAAATATTGTCAGAATGTTGAAAATTGTTGTTGATTCAAAATAATTGAAAATGATGCATATTGTTTTGAAAGTATTCTCTCTTTTCTACCTGAAGTATTATCTCCGACTGAGCTTAACTACGTAGAATCAAGATTCAAATTCAAATTGCTTGCGATTGACTTTCTTTCAAGGAAGCTATCAATTTCCTTGATATGGACGAGAAATAAAGTATTCTTGATATTGCGAGAGCTATTGGTGAAAGAATATTGATAAAAGAATTTCACAAAGTTAAAGAAGATTCTTGATAGATTTGGCAGTCTGATATCCTGTGATTCTTTTCTCATGATGATCTTTTTGCACTCTCTTTTTAGCAGATTGGAGCTCTCTTGGATTTTTCGGGAATTACATCATCCTTCATTTTGGAGATGTCCTGACTTTTCTCTCTTTTTTTCTGGGGAAGGGTACGTCACAAACTCCTTCATCTCAGAGATGTTCCGATCCTTCTTTTCTCTCAGGGATTATCTTGATAGTTATTGGCTCATTGGTAGAGAATCTCTTGATGATAGCTGAAATCAAATATCTTTTAGGGTTTGTCGGTAGGCTCATCACACTCGCCTTCATCTCGACGGTGATCTGAACTTTCCCTGGAAGGATCCGTCACAAACTCCGTCATCTTGGAGATGATCCAAATCTTCTTTGGCCCCGGGGGTCGACTCGCTTAATTCGCCTTCATCTTGACGACAATTGAGAGATCCCTTTTGCATATATTTAATTGCAGCTTAGGTGATTGAGGAGATATGGAAATTAAGTGGATTTTTTCTGTATCACCCAGGATATTTCGACTGCTTTATTTTTCAAGAATGGTCTTTAAAAATGTGCCATTGACTGCGATCTATATCAATCACTCATGGCTTTGCAACAACATTGAATTCTCTTTGCTGGCCATATCGTGGATTTATTCTTCATCCTTTTGGTTGGCCAATAAAAAGATTTTGAATTTGGAATCCTTTTTCGCGAAAGCTTTGTCCTTTCGGAAGTAATAGTGGAGGTATTCTGAAGTAATAATTTTGTGCAATAAAGATTTTTGAAATCAACAAATATTTAATGACAAATTGGCAAAATTTTCTTGAAATCCTTTTGTGAAAGAGAGCATTTGAAGCACAACGCAACACATCCATGACGAAAATTTTCTTCTCCTTTCCCCAAAGGAGAAGATTCAGAAATTGGAATTTGGGAATTACTCCTCTCTTCCCTGAAGAGGAGGTGTTTGCAAAATGAACTTTCGAAGAGAAATTAAGCTTTCGTCAAAACTTCCAAATATTAGGCTTCTCTTATGGAAAGGGGGCCGGAATTGGTGAGGTTGGTAAATTGGTCATGAAGGAACGAGTTCATCACACTCTCCCTGAAAAGAGGGTCCTTCATGATGAAATGGCCTAGTCTGAAATTATGGGGCCACAAGGAAAGCAAGTCTCCGTCGAGTCTCTCCCTATAAAAAGGGTTCCTTGTGTGAAATTTGGAATTTTGTTTTGCAAACGGTTCACAAAGACACGAGTCCCTTCAAACTCTCCCTGAAAAGGGGCTAAGTGAACGAATTGGATAGCATGCGAAAAGAGCGAGCTTCCTCGAACTCTCCCTATAAAAAGGATCTCTCGCAAGAAAATTTTTTTTTTGGAATTGGGTATTGGGTGACCAAAAGGTCGAAATTTGGAAATTGGAATTTTGAAATTTGATATTTGAAATTGGAAATTGAATATTGGAAATTTGGAAATTGATAATTGGAAATTGGAAATTGGAAATTGGAAATTTGAAAATTGATAATTGGAAATTGGAAATTGGAAATTCGAAATTTGGAAATTGATAATTGGAAATTGGAAATTGGAAATTGGAAATTGGAAATTGGAAATTGGAAATTGGAAATTGGAAATTGGAAATTGGAAATTGGAAATTGGAAATTTGGAAATTGATAATTGGAAATTGGAAATTTGGAAATTGATAATTGGAAATTGGAAATTGGAAATTGGAAATTGGAAATTGGAAATTGGAAATTGATAATTGGAAATTGGAAATTGGAAATTTGGAAATTGATAATTGGAAATTGGAAATTGGAAATTGGAAATTGGAAATTGGAAATTGGAAATTGGAAATTGGAAATTGGAAATTGGAAATTGGAAATTGGAAATTGGAAATTGGAAATTGGAAATTGGAAATTGGAAATTTGGAAATTGATAATTGGAAATTGGAAATTGGAAATTTGGAAATTGATAATTGGAAATTGGAATTTGATGAGTGATCAACACCAGGACTGAACTCAAGAGGTCGACTGACATGACCATTCAGTGGAACACTAACACGAGTGCTCGATTTTGAAAAGATACCGGTATGCATACCGGTTTAAAAATGTACCAGTTTGGATACTGGATTTTCGTTCAGTTCTGGTGATTGTCTTTCAATCTTGAATTATTAGGAATTGTGATGGGATTGATAGTTGAAATCTCAATATTGACCAGATCGTTATTAATGCGATTGAATGCAAATGAATGCAAATTGATGCATATGAATGCACAAGTGCGTGAAATGAGAGATTTTTTTATCCTGCCTGCATACAGGACATTTGTAGATAAAAACAAAATTTTAAAATGCCTCAGTGTAACTGGGAAAAAGAATTTTGATCATTATTGAAGAAAATTTGGAAGAATTACAAAGAATAGGGAATTGTTCAAGTATAGAATTTTTTCAAATGTCGAGCATTGATGGGATCTGGTAATTCTATTCCATCAGCATTTATGAGCCGATATGAATTGCGAGGTAGTGCGTCTTTGACAACATAAGGACCCTCCCAATTTGGCGACCATTTGCCACCCGGACGGTGCCTGAGATAAGCTGTTGATCTGAGCACTAGATCATTGACCCGAAATTTTCTCTCAATGACAGATTTTGCATATTGTTGGGCTATCCTCTGGCGATAGGATTGAGCATGCTCTGCTGCTCTGAGCCTTCTTTCATCGAGCAAATCAAGTTGTACCAGTCGTTGTTGCTGATATTGATCAAGAGGTAATTCTAGAAGTGATGCAAATTTCAGAGCAGGTTTCTGAACATGTAGAAGTAGTACTACTTCAGTTCCGTAAACAAGTTCTGACGGTGTAGCATTCATTGGAGTTCGAATGGTGGTTCTGTATGCCCATAAGTCATCATGAATCTTTTCATGCCAGTCGCACTCGTTTCTAAAGTTTGCTTCAGGATTCGGATCAGAATCTTGTTGGTGGCCTCTGCCTGACCATTCCCTTGAGGATAATAAGGAGCAGAAAAATGATGATGAATTTTGAACTTTGAGCAGAATGTCCTCATTCTCTCATTCTTGAAATGACTGCCATTATCTGACACAATATCATGTGGTATACCGAAACGGCAAAGGATATTCTTATGGATGAAAGAAACCACGTGTCGACCTTCTACTGTGCGTAGAGTGACTGCTTCTACCCATTTAGTAAAATATTTTGTTGCGGCAAGAAAATATTTATGACCATTGGAGGCTGAAGGAGTGAAGGGGCCTACAACATCGAAAGCTCACATGGAAAATGGCCATGGCGAGACGACAAATTGCAAGTATGTCGCTGGCGCATGAATGGAAGGCGCATGCATCTGACATTGAACGCACTTCTTCACAAAACAATAGCAATCTTGTTGCATAGTTCTCCAATAATATCCTGCTCGGATGATTTGTTTGACGAGAGTCTAATAGCCAACATGACCACCGCAAATGCCTTCATGTGCTTCTTGCACAAATTCTTCGACTTCTTCTTCGTCCAAACATCTGGAATACTCAGAACTGAATCCGCGATGGTAAAGGACGTCGGCAAGAATAAAATATCGAGCAGACATGCGTTGAATTGCTCGCTGCTCTCTCTTTGATAATTCTGGAGGAAATTCGCCAGTTTTAATGAAATTCTTGATATCATGATACCAAGACTTCTTTTTCTGCTCAGCCTGGTTTATCTGCTCAACTGGGACGAAAGCGGGTTGATCAAGTCTACCAATTTCAAATGAGCGACAAGATTCTCCACTCCTGAAAGACATGATGGATCCCAGGTTAGCTAAACTGTCTGCAACTTGATTGAAATCTCTCTTGATATGAAAAAGTTGGAATTCTTCGAATTTGTTGGCAAGAGCTGAGACAATCTTCTGGTAAGGAAGTAATTTCTGATCTTTCACTTGCCACTCGGCCAGAACTTGATTGACGACGAGCAAGGAGTCGCCATAAGCATGCACTCTTTTGACATTGAAGTCCTATAGAATTTTCAGACCTTGTATCAAAGCTTCATACTCGGCTATATTGTGAGTGCACTGAAAATCCAGTTTAAGAGAAAAGGGAATCATCTCTTTCTCTGGTGTGATTAGCAAAATTCCGATTCCTATGCCTGCCATATTCTTGGAACCGTCGAAGAATAAATTCCAAATTGGGGATTGTTGAATATTGCAGATCCGCTCATCGGGGAAATCATCCTCGGCTTTAGCTTCCTCTGCTAGAGGAAAATCTGCTAATTGGTCTGCAATTGCTTGGCCTTTGATAGATTGCTGAGAGACATATTCCAAGTCGTATTGCATTAATAGGACTTGCCATTTGGCGATTCGTCCGCTGAGAAATGGTTGTTCAAGAACGTACTTTAGAGGATTTAATTTAGATAGAATCTTGACTTCAGACGCCAATAGATAATGTCTCAATTTCTGACACATTCATACCACAGCTAGGCATGTCTTCTCTATTTGAGAGTATTTCTTCTCGTAATCAATAAAGGTCTTGCTCACATAGTAAATGGCATGTTCTATCAAGCTGCCTTCTTTGTATTGCGCCAAGAATCCGCCGCAAGCAACTCGATTAACTGAAATGTATAGCAATAGGGGGTTCCCTAATTCTGGCGGCTTTAAAACAGGAGGATTGAGAAGATATTTCTTTATGCGTTCGAACGACTGCTGACACTCTGGTCCCCATTCGAACCTCACTCTTTTTCTGAGCAAATGATTGAAAGGCTCACATCTCATGGCCAAATTAGAAATGAATCGCCGAATTGATTGCATGCGTCCTTGAGGGCTACGCAATTTTTTGAGATTAGTCGGGGGCGGCATGCCAATGATAGCTTTGGCCTTAGCGGGATCCATTTCTATCCCCTTCTTGCTGACCAAGAAGCCTAGCAACTTGCCTGATTCGACTCCAACGACACATTTTTGTGGATTGAATCTTAGCTTGTAAAGAATGAGTCTCTTGAAAACTTGATTGAGAGCTTCGATGTGATCTTCCTCTTCTTTGGATTTCACCAGAATATCATCGACATATGCATCCATAGTCTTGTGCATCTGATCATGGAAAATAACGACCATAGCGCGCTGATAAGTGGCTCCAGCATTCTTGAGCCCAAAAGGCATAACCGTGTAACAGAAAGTGCCCCATGGCGTGGTAAAGGATGTTTTGGATTGGTCACGAGCAATCAACTTGATTTGATTATATCCGAAGTATCCGTTCATAAAGTAGAACATAGCATGCCCGGTTGTGCTATCGACTAGGAGATCAATGTTTGGGAGCGGCTGTCATCCTTTGGAGTGACTTTATTGAGATCACGGAAGTCGATACAGATTCGCACTTTCCCATTCTTCTTAGAAACTGCTACGATATTCGCCAACCAATCCAGATAATCAATTGCTCGAATGAATCCTGCTTTAAGCAGATCCTCAAGTCCTTCCTTGACCTGTTGCTCGATTCGAGGATCCATTTTTCTCAACTTCTGCTTGACTGGTTTCGCCTCAGACTTCAAAACGAGGCGATGTTCCACCAATTTCGGATCTAATCATGGCATATCCTCATAAGTTCATGCGAATACTTCTTCATGCTGCTTGAGGAAATTAGTGAGCCTTTCTTTCTCTCCTGGGCTCAAACCACTGCCAATCTTGAGAATTCTAGGATCGTCTTCTGATCCGATATTGATATCCTCAGTCGGGTCTTGAACTAAGGATGATGGCTCATCTTGTTTATAAACCGATGCAAATTCTGGTAGTTCATGAAGAGCTGAATCGAACTCTGCGGATTCTTATGACTGCTTTGCAGTTTGACTACATTCTGTTCTTATTCTGACCTGATGAATTATTGTTGATTTCGAACAGGCTTTTGGATTAAAGACGAGCTTCTTGATAGATCGGGAAGACATTCTGAAAATTGGAGGATAAATTAATTTAGGGAAATTGTTGATCATGAAATAAATTGCTTTTATTGAAAATAATTGGAAAGATAAAAGAGCAAAATGATTTCAATTTTGTGAAGATTTAATATTGAGGAGTAAAGAGACAAATGGCACCAAGATAGACAAAGGAAACTGGCAACTTTATTGAAAGATAGAATTGATCAAAATGACAATGATGAAAATGAAATGGGATATCATCCCGAATGTGGAAATAAAAGAATGGAAATGAAAAGACAAGCAAATGCCCTTAGTGCATTCCTTCAGAGATGACCGCTGTATTATAAAGGGGGAAATGGTTATTTCAGAATTTCTATATTCTCATCTTCGGCACCTTCTACCAGAAGATTCTTATCAATAAGGTCCTGAACAATGTTCTTCAGAACGAAGCAATTCTCAGTGTTGTGCCCCACTGTTCGATGAAACTTGCAGAATTGGTCTTTGAATTTTCCCATAGGAGCGGAAGGATCAACCAGCCTGGGCAATTTGACCATCTCCTTGGTCAACAGGTACTCGAGCACAGTCTCGAGTGATTGATCTAATGGAGTGAACTTCCTCTCATAGCTCCATCCTTCGTGCTTCACTTTCTCTCGGGGTTTTGGTCCCTGCTCCAGCTGAAGCGGCTTGTTGAATTGCGGGATCGACTTTCCTTTCTGATCATTCTTGTTTGAACCTCCTGCCCCATAACAGAAGTCTCTATTCTGCCCCTTGCGATGATTCCATTTAATATTACTGACAGAATTAGTGAAGTGAGTCTTCTTCTTTGACTCGTTCTGGCCGTTGTTCTTGGTGAAAGTGAAACCTTCGTAGAAACCATTCTCCATTCTCAATTCGAGCCATTCGGCTCGCTCTGTTAACTCTATAAAGGTTCTGGATGGTGCGGTGGAGATGAGGCCTTTTAGAGGCTGCGAGAAATTGCTTAGAATCAAGGACAAAGCATGCCCTTCTGATATGGGGTCTCTCATCTTGTTGCAAGCTGACCTCCAGCGGTGGATAAAATCTCGGGCCTTTTTATTTTCTCTCTGTTTCAGGCCACAGAGGTGGCTGAGGGTCGGGAGCGCCTCAGCATTGAACAAAAAGCGCTCAATGAACATATTCACCATCTTATCAAATTCTTTCAGCTCTATGGGGTTGATATGCTCCGAGTACCACTTAGCTGCCGTTCCCTCCAGACTGCGAGGGAAGCAAAGGAAGAGTGCCCGATTGTCACGCTTGAATCATGAACATTCAGCGAAAAACATGGCAAGATGAGCCTTAGGGTCGCCAGAACCATCAAACTTGATAAATTTTCTGGGGAGATTATCAAGATTGTCGTCCCCATCTAAACCATCATAGAAGTCTTCGCTGGTGAAGACTTTCTTGCCCTTGTCACGGGCCTGCAGATCTTTAACCATTTTCATCATATCTTTTAGTTGCGACTGAGTAGGGTCATCAACAGACTGATTTTTGGATTTGTAAGCCGACCCCTGGCCCTGAGTCGACCTTTTGAATTCATGTTTATTTTCCATTCCTTGTCAGCATCGTCAGCTGATTCTGATTCATCAGACATTTCCTCGTGACGACTCTGCTTTTTGCTGATATTCTTGACGGTATGACCCTTATCTTTCTGTTTGGTCTGAATTTGCTCAGTACTAGCCTCAGCTTGCTCTGCCAGCATCTTGGTCATCATTTTCTTGAACATGATGTACATTTGAGGATCAATGTCATCCTCAACCTGCTGTCCCTGATTTTTAGCTGATCGGGGGGAATCCATTTCCTCTTCTGAAGCGATCGAGTATGCCACACCTTCGATTGATGAGGTTTTCTTTCCGGATCTTGTATGAACCATCGGGTATCACAAATGTTCTCTTGAATATTGCTGATGCTCTCTGCAAGGTAGGATTGATGGTTCAGTTCTTGAAGGGAATTTGGTTTGGAGGAAAATATTTATTGAGAATTTTGGTAGACAATTGGAAGAGTATCCCATTACTAGGGATTGAGTCTTTGCTGGAATTACGATAATTGCGTTGCTATTCTTTGCAAAATAAACAACTGGAAGTATGCCTTGTTACCTAGGCGAGGTCGTCGAACCAAAGTGAAATGTAAAATAAAGGAATTTTATTGAGGGGAAAAACATGATTTCATCAATAATACACTTGACAGAGGGGACGGGGACAGACAATTTTCCACCACTCCGGATAATCAGAGGACACTCGAGGACCAGGAAAAATAGTAAGATTGACAAAGGAATCCCAACCATGTCTGGCAGAATGGTATGCTCCGGACCATTGATCTGATGTGAGATCGAATTCTGGCAAGACCCCCGATAGTGGACGAATCTCTACACGTTTTTGCCTCTGAGAGAACTGCCTGACGCACCGCTCTGGATGATAGTATGCGCAGAAGAACGGGCCAAGTAGTCTGAATCGCTTGCCGTATGCATAAGTGTATCTGGGAGGTGATTCCGGACGATCAAAGTAGTCCCATACGACTTCTTCCTCCTGAAGGTTATCGATCAAGAACCGGTATCGCGCAACTGGAAGAAGCTTTTCACCATTGTATCTGAATGAACTGGCTCGGGCTGGCACATGTCGGAGGAACCAAGACTGCAAGGCATAGGTGCACCCTTCGACTAGAATTGATTCTCCGAGTGTGAAACGAGTCAACCCTCGGTATAGAAAGGCGAGTGCGGCCATGGCTATCGAGAGGCGGCTGGTCTGTCGACTTCCCCATCTCCTTAGAAGTTGAACTATTCTGATATCCATGTAATTTCGTCCATCGAGAAAGAAAGCTAATCCCACCGTGCACAGAACCATCGCGTGCTGAATTCTCTCTCGAGCTGTCCTAGACAACGAACTGACTTCCACAAATGTCCCATGCTGTCTGTAGATTTCGAGCAGGTCCACATATTCATTTTCATCTTCTTCAATCAGAGGCCAAGACTTGCGTCCCGTCATGCGAGCTAAGGGATCTTTTGGGTCCAGACCCTTGACATTAATCAGAAACTGTTTCTCCAATGGATCTCTAGGCTGACCGGCTGGCTCGAGCAATCCCATAATCTCTGAAAATTCATCCATCATTATTGTCATCTCGCCCCACGAAAACCAGAAGGTAGAAGTGCTCGGATTCCACCGCTCTGCTAGTGCATGGATCAAGTTGCCGTTGACTGTCTGCTTTCCCACTACGGACACCAGTTCCAATCCACACTCGTCCAGATGGTCCAGAAACATACGAGAGAAGTTCTTGAACCATGAATAGTACCACCGGGGAAAGAAGGATCCGGTGCTGAGGACTCGATGTTCGGGAAGACTTTGTTGCACCTCATAGGAGATGTGACCCTCAGGGAAGACTGAATCAAGCTGACTGGATGCCATCGGACTGGAAGACATGAAAATTGGAATAAGACTTGGAAAAATACAGGAAATTTGAGGAAAATGCAGGCAGGATAAAAATAAAGTAGGAAATTCGAGATCTAGAAGACAGGAAAGATGGGAAATCACCTGGAGTTTTGAAGGAAATTAAGGGAAATTTGAAAAATCGTCCAGGGTTTGAAGAAATAAATGGAAAATGAAGTATTTGGAAAATCATTCAAGGTTTAAAACATGGACAGTACATGGACATAGATTGGGGAATTTTGAGAAAATCGTCCAATATTTTAGAAAATTGGGAAAAATATGGAAAATAAAAAGGAAATAACATATTCAATCAAATTCTGCATAAACAAGTATGCACAAACAACATTCCCTAAAAGCTAACTCTAGATGCACAAATTTTGAAATAGTTGTAGGACCTTAATCCTAACTCTAAGGTTCAGATCAACTGTATCCAATCCAGTTATGCCTATATACTCAAGCCAAGGCTCGATGTACGTGGCATAAAATTAATTTCTCCGGTTCTAGGTTCAAGTTTTCCAACATCCTTGAGCACCTGCCGATATACGTTGGACTATGGCCCTTGGTACGTGGCAGGGGGGTTTTCACCCAAATAGGTGGCCCAGTTGTGAGGCTCTGTCCCGAACTATGGTTCTGGAAGAGAGCCCAGCAACGTGAGGACCGAGACAATATAGGTGGGGTGGTTTTTGAAAACATGAGCACATGCAATCAAATCAGAAGGCTCTAAAACCTAAAGAGATAGAGATTTTGAAAATTTTGAAGGAGCAAACATTGTTTTCAATCAAGCCTAGATTGAGGAGGGTTGTATTAGACCTAAGTCTATGTGAGCATGAAAATTTCCTCCTCAATATGGTCCTAGCAAACCATACTTAGTCTATATGCATTCCATGTCAGCTGGGTTCAAGTCTAGGCTCCTAGGTTCACATGACATTATTTAAATAAAAGCTGACATTCCATGGAAATCGATTTTGACAATTTGAACTAAGTAGAGCATTAGATTGATCAGGCAAAGACAGGTCCCATCTCAGTCGCCAAACATGTTATCATCGCAAAATTTTACTTTTGCGAGTCAAACTGACCTTTGAAAAAGATTTTGAAAATAACTCGCCTCTGTTTTTAAAATGTGGGAAAATTCCGTAGAATGGGACTCGCCTGTCGGTACGAGATTCAACCGTTCCTGCCACCTTTAACAGGGGTAATTGAACCAAGGATCAATCTTATGCTCTACTCTATTCAACTTGTCTAAATCATATTCTAATTTCTAAATGCACAAAGAATCAGGCATGTGCTATGAATTTTCAGAAAATGCACATTTTGAAAACATGATGTTTGCTTTGAATGATTGAAATATTTAGAAAATGTAAATCTTGGAAAATCGTGAATTGGGATTTGAAATATACTTCTGAGAGAAATAAAAATCGATTTTGAGGAATCCTTGACATTTAGTGAAAATCGATTCTGAGAGACTTGGTTTCTCTGAATTCAAACTTGAAAATTGAAATTCTAACTTAGAAAATGAACTTCTTTGAATTGAGATTTGAATTGGAATTGGCAAATGCATGAAATGAATGAATATGAATTTGAGGAATTGAGAAATACTTTTTGTATTTTTGAGAAATGCAGTGCATTTTTGAAGTTAGCCTAAGGGTGTAGGCTGAATGTGGCTAATGTGAAGATTATAAATCTGAGTATCATTCGTATTCTGACTATGGCCACAAATACAAATTTCACCAAGTTTATAAACTTCATAGAAGCTAGTGCATGTGCCATTCGTGTAGACCATAGTGAGTTTGAATATGCATGAATCATCATCCATCACACATTAACATTATTAAAAAGAAAATAAACTATATGCAATGCAGCCTAAGCTAAGCAGGAAATGTAAATTCTTATTCCAAAGTTTAATTACAAATTACATCACTATTGAAATTTAAATACATGAAAAATAAAGTCTTCAATGTACCTGCAAAACTAGAAAACTTTTCAATGAATATATGTTGGCTTTTTTAGGTTTATCTAGTAATATCTAGAAATTACTGGATTTTGCTAGATATAAGCCTTTTTCTTGATTCCCTTAAATAAAAATGATAAAGATATGAAATCAAATTGAACAAAAAATGAATATAAGATATTTAATTTCGAAATTGGGGTCCAAATGACCAAAATACCCCTAATAACAAGACTATGGCCTTGAAATTAGGGTTTTTAGAAAGATATTTTGATAAAATGCAAGTTTTGAAATTTGAATGGAATAAACTAAGCTAAATATGATGTGACATGCTTAAATATGTGAAAATTAGGGTTAGGGATTTCGAAATTTAGGTCAAATGACCAAATTGCCCCCGATAGCAAGACTATGGCCTTGAAATCAGGGTTTTTAGAAATAGGTTTTGATAAAAATTTGGGTTTTTATGACCTAAATGAAATCAAATAACTACAAAATTAAACCTAAAGTATCCTAAGATGCTTATGAACATAATAAAACCCTAAAACTATATGCTTATGCACGAAAATCCAATAATATCACAAAAAAATATGATTTTAACAGTGTTTTTGGATCTTTCAAGTATCCTGTTTTGCAATTTTATTAATTCAGCCATCAATCGGATTCCAAAATTCATAAAATTTGGTACCTGCACTTTTCATAACCCTAATATCAAATTAAAATTATAAAAATATTTTTGGCATTAAATTAATCCGAAAATAGCATCACACCCTAAAAATATGTTATTTTTGACCTAATTCACCAACCAGTCTCAGTCCAAGACCTGAATCAGGGGTCAAATTTCCATGAAAATCCATGAAATTTTACAGAAACAAACTAAGAAGAAAAACAGAGATTTCCCAATTTACAGATCGGAAAACGTATCTCCGGTTAGGGAGAACCCCTTCCCGCAATCTGAGCTAAAATATATCACTTTTAACAGGGATTAAAACAGCTACTTCAGATTGAAAATACATACATAAATAGAAATCCTAAACAAAAATCTCTAAAATTTTAGTGGTGAATATTAGACAGAAAAATAACAATACTCACTTTTTACAGATCATGAATCGGATCTGTGGTTTGGTATTTATGACTAACACAAGTCTGAATAGGGTTTTGGTAAACCCTAACGAGTTTTAAATGTAAAAACAGATTCTCTGAAAGGGGAAAAATACTAAAAAGTGATCAAAAAATCTGAAACTTTCACAGAAGACAGATCTACTCAATGTGAATCCATAGCACTTTACAGATCTAAAATCGGATATAATATGAGAGAAATATCATAACAGCAAATTACCTTCTTGATTTTAATCACGATTTTAAAGTTTAAAAACCCGATTTGATGTCTGATTTTTTTGACAGGGTTCCCGAGATCCAAAACCTCTGATTTTTCTACAGTAACTCAATAACTCATGCATTCATCACATATAAAAAAATAAGAAATAAACAATGAGTACTTCAATCCGAAATAACATTATCTTTATTGTTCTAAACCTAAAACACACAGAAATTTAAGAAACTTGAAAAAACATGCATTAACTAATGTAAATCAATAAAATAAACCATAAAACAGTAAATAAAAATTATTTCTATGCTATAAAACGTAAAACAAACATGAATAAATCATGAAAATAAAATAAAAACAGGGAATCAATGGCTGGAATTTGATATCACCTTTAAAACATAGATTTAACCCATTAAAAGGGGTAAATCATATATTTTATTGGTTAATAATGTAAAGAATCATATTAAAATCAATTCTAATGGATTAAAATGCCTGTAAATCATCCAAAACAGGGTTAGATCACCTTCTTGGATCGTTCTTTCTGATTCTTGATGGTTCTTGAGGTGAAACCATGGTTGGATCTTCACAAGGAGGGGTGTCCAAGCCTAGATCTAGGTTTAAATCATTAAAAACACTAAATAAAATATTAAAAATTGAATAAATTATTTACCTTGGTGTTGCAGCAATGGAGGAAGGCTGGAGAGGAGAGAGAAGCTCCAAGAATCCAATAGGAGGTGGCTGGAAAAATCATCCCCCATGGGGCCTCTTTATAAAGAAAATTTGTTTAGGTTAAAAAATCAAGTTTTCTAAAAATTTTTGGACTCTCTAAGGGGGGCGATTTTGGGGTGTAAAGCCTATCCTACCCCTAGCCTAAATTATCCTATTTAATACCTAATTAACCCCTAGACTCTCCTAAAAAATCCCTGAATGTAATGCCACTTGGCATTTTTAACATTTGAATTTTAAAACACCTTTTAAAAACCTTTAAAAACACTAGTTTTAAAAACTAAACTTCAAAATGAGTTTTTAAAATGAATTTTGACTCTTCTAAACCTCTAACACTAACCAAGACACTGACTAACCCTAGTCTAGCCCTGACTTACTCGAATATGGCGCCACCCCGAGTGGGCCCTACTTGAGTTTTTACAAAAAGATGATTTTAAAACTTGAAATTGAAGGAGTTTTCAAAAGGATTTTCAAAAGTAATCTTAAAATTAGAATTTTTGAAATGGCATAGGGTTCTAACTGAATTAGAATTCCATTGGATATGGTGCCAACTGAGTGGGCCCACATCGAGTTTTGGAAATTTTGAAATAAACACTGAAAATGGCTTTGAAAAAGGGTTAAAATCGACATTTGAAATTCAAGATCTTTGAAAATAGGGTCTCAAGGGAACTGGAACTCCGAGTTAGAGTCCTGAACTCTTAGGACTCTGAGATTTTAAATTTTAGAATTCAAATGTAAAAATTTTTGAAAGATTTTATCAAGAAATGATGAAATAAGTCAGAAAACACAGTCAGGGTTAGACTTCTAACTCGACCGAACTCTAAAATAGAGTCCTGAACTAACTGGACTCTGTAAAATGACCTAAATTTCGAAAACAAACGGAATAGATTGAAAATGGAAGTAAAACAGACTTCAAAACAGACTTCTGACCGGATTAGGACTCTGAGATAGAGTCCTGATCGGACTGAAACTTTCAAAAATTTGAGAAATTTGATGAATAGAGGAATTCAGAAGCGACACCACCTCAATGGGTCTCATCTGTGAATTGAAATCGATTAAAATTTGAATTTGAAATGAATCCAGATTGTTTCCTTGAGAAAATATTTCGAAATATAAAGTCCTGGGGTTGGAAAATGATAGAGTGTTGAATAAAAACCCAGGTTTTGAAATTGATTTTGAAATAAAAGCTTTAAAATTCAAATCTGGATTGAATGTTTTGAAAACTGGAGTGCTGGATCTCAAGAATGAGATGCAATGTCATGAAATGCTATGCAATGCAATGAGATGGTATGCCGAATACATGCAATGATATGCAATGATATGCAATGACATATGAAATGGACAAACACTGGATGAGGGTGAAAATTTGGGGTGTTTACAGATGCCCCTCTTTGCTGCTAAGCCGGTTGAAAGCCGAGCTTAGTGGCAAAGAAAACATACCAAATTTGAACCATAAAAATGCCCCAGTTAGATAAATCTGACTGGGTATGAAAGAATTAATTCAAATGATGATGGTAGTTATAAAATTGAGAATTTTATTTCCAAAGAAGTGAGATTCAGGTTTTGCCTTTAACCTGGATGGGACGGGAAATACCTCGTATGGAACGAAGCTCAGGCTTAACCCTTAACCTGATTGGGAAATGAAATACCTCATCACGTGAGGCTCAGGTTTGTACCCTTAACCTGATTGGGCAGAAAATGGATGGAACCCTAAAAAAAAAGAGACCGTGATGGAAGCTTCGGATTTCCGCACAATGAATCCGATAGGGGTTTTGCAAAAGGAAGGAAATTGGGGTCCCTAAAGTTTGAAATGGGATTGATTTTGGGCGTCTCATTGCTGAGACTAATTAAGTTTTGAAATTGCCTTTTGCTGGAATTAGTGGCTTAACCTCAAGCCGAAATTGGACTGTCTATGGTGGGACAGTGGGGACACAGGGAAGTGTCTCTCCCTATAAAAAGGGTTCCTTGTGTGAAATTTAGAATTTTGTTTTGCAAACGGTTCACAAAGGCACGAGTCCCTTCAAACTCTCCCTAAAAGGGGCTAAGTGAACGAATTGGATAGCATGCGAAAAGAGCGAGCTCCCTCGAGCTCTCCCTATACAAAGGGTCTCTCACAAGAGAAATTTTTTTGGAATTAGGTATTGGGTGATCAAAAGGTCGAAATTTGGAATTTTGAATTTTGAATTTTTGAAATTGGAATTTTGATATTTGAAATTAGAAATTGGAAGTTTGGAATTTGATATTAGGAAATTGGAAATTAGAAATTGGGAATTTTGGAGATTGATATTTGGAAATTGGAAATTAGAATTTTGGAATTTGGAAATTGATATTTGGAAATTGGAAATTAGAATTTTGGAATTTTGGAATTTGGAAATTGATATTTGGAAATTGGAAATTAGAATTTTGGAATTTGGAAATTGATATTTGAAAATTGGAAATTAGAAATTGGAAATCAGAAATTGAGAATTTGATGAGTGATCAGCACGAAGACTGAACTCAAGAGGTCGACTGACATGACCATTCAGTGGAACACTAACACGAGTGCTCGATTTTGAAAGGATACCAGTATGCATACCGGTTTAAAAATGTACCAGTTTGGATACTGGATTTTGGTTCAGTTCTGGTGATTATCTTTCAATCTTGAATCGTTAGGAATTGTGATGGGATTGATAGTTGAAATCTCAATACTGACCAGATCGTTATTAATGCAATTGAATGCAAATTGATGCACATGAATGCACAAGTGCGTGAAATGAGAGATTTATTTATCCTGCCTGCATACAGGATATTTGTAGATAAAAACAAAATTTTAAAATGCCCCAGTGTAACTAGGAAAAAGAATTTTGATCATTATTGAAGAAAATTTGGAAGAATTACAAAGAATAGGAAATTGTTCAAGTATAGAATTTTTTCAAATGTCGAGCATTGATGGGATCTGGTAATTCTATTCCATCAGCATTGATGAGCCGATATGAATTGCGAGGTAGTGCCTCTTTGACAACATAAGGACCTTCCCAATTTGGCGACCATTTGCCACCCGGGCGGTGCCTGAGATAAGCTGTTGATCTGAGCACTAGATCATTGACCCGAAATTTTCTCTTAATGACAGATTTTGCATATTGTCGGGCTATCCTCTGGCGATAGGATTGAGCATGCTCTGCTGCTCTGAGCCTTCTTTCATCAAGCAAATCAAGCTGTACCAGTCGCTGTTGCTGATACTGATCAAGAGGTAATTCTAGAAGTGATGCAAATTTCAGAGCAGGTTTCTGAACATGTAGAGGCAGTACTACTTCAGTTTCGTAGACAAGTTCTGACGGAGTAGCATTCGTTGGAGTTCGAATGGTGGTTCTGTATGCCCATAATGCATCGTGAATCTTTTCATGCCAGTCACGGCCCGTTTCTAAAGTTCGCTCCAGGATTCGAATTAGAATCTTGTTGGTGGCCTCTGCCTGACCATTCCCTTGAGGATAATAAGGAGCGGAAAAATGATGATGAATTCTGAATTTTGAGCAAAATGTCCTCATTCTCTCATTCTTGAAATGACTGCCATTATCCGACACAATATCATGTGGTATACCGAAACGGCAAAGGATATTCTTATGGATGAAAGAAACCACGTGTCGACCTTCTACTCTGCGTAGAGTGACTGCTTCTACCCATTTAGTAAAGTATTCTGTTGCGGCAAGAAAATATTTATGACCATTGGAGGCTGAAGGAGTGATGGGGCCTACAACATTGAAAGCCCACATGGAAAATGGCCATGGCGAGATGACAGATTGCAAGTATGTCGCTGGCGCATGAATGGAAGGCGCATGCATCTGACATTGAACGCACTTCTTCACAAAACGATAGCAATCTTGTTGCATAGCTCTCCAATAATATCCTGCTTGGATGATTTGTTTGACGAGAGTCTGATAGCCGACATGACCACCGCAAATGCCTTCATGTGCTTCTTGCATAACTTTTTTGGCTTCTTCTTCGTCCAAACATCTGGAATACTTAGAACTGAATCCACGACGATAAAGGACGTCGGCAAGAATAAAATATCGAGCAGACATGCGTTGAATTGCTCGCTGCTCTCTCTTTGATAATTCTGGAGGAAATTCGCCAGTTTTAATGAAATTCTTGATATCATGATACCAAGGCTTCTTCTTCTGCTCAGCCTGGTTTATCTGCTCTACTGGGACGAAAGCGGGTTGATCAAGTCTGCCAATTTCAAATGAGCGACAAGATTCTCCACTCCTGAAAAACATGATGGATCCCAGATTAGCTAAACTGTCTGCAACTTGATTGAAATCTCTCTTGATATGAAAAAGTTGGAATTCTTCGAATTTGTTGGCAAGAGCTGAGACAATCTTCTGGTAAGGAAGTAATTTCTGATCTTTCACTTGCCATTCGACTAGGACTTGATTGACGACGAGCAAGGAGTCCCCATAAGCATGCAATGTTTTGACATTGAAGTCCTGTAGAATTTTCAGACCTTGTATCAAAGCTTCATACTTGGCCATATTGTGAGTGCATTGAAAATCCAGTTTAAGAGAAAAGGGAATCATCTCTTTCTCTGGTGTGATTAGCAGAATTCTTATTCCTATGCCTGCCATATTCTTGGAACCGTCGAAGAATAAATTCCAAATTGGGGATTGTTGAATATTGCAGATCCGCTCATCGGGGAAATCATCCTCAGCTTTAACATCTTCTGCTAGAGGAAAATCTGCTAATTGGTCTGCAATTGCTTGGCCTTTGATAGATTGTTGAGAGACATATTCCAAGTCGTATTGCATTAATAGGACTTGCCATTTGGCGATTCGTCCGCTGATAAATGGTTGTTCGAGAATGTACTTGAGAGGATTTAATTTAGATAGAATCTTGACTTCAGACGCCAATAGATAATGTCTCAATTTCTGACACATCCATACCAGAGCTAAACACGTCTTCTCTATCTGAGAGTATTTCTTCTCGTAATCAATAAAGGTCTTGCTCACATAGTAAATGGCATGTTCTATCAAGCTGCCTTCTTCGTATTGCGCCAAGAATCCGCCGCAAGCAACTTGATTAACTGAAATGTATAGCAATAGGGGTTTTCCTAATTCTGGCGGCTTTAAAACAGGAGGATTGAGAAGATATTTCTTGATGCGTTCGAACGACTGCTGACACTCTGGTCCCCATTCGAACCTCATGTGATCATCGCAAAAATTTTCCTCTCTGGTGGTTTCTCTCTCTTCCTTCTCTAACCTCTATTTTCCTCCTTTTTGAAGGGAGAAAAATAAAGGAAAGAAAAGAAAGAGAGAAGAGAAAAGAAAGAAAGAGAGAAGAGGAACTATTTTGCGTGGTCTCACTTGACCTTAATTTGAAAAATATTTAGAAATTTAACTCGTCTCCGTTTTGAAAATTTGCGGGAAAAATGGAGAGACGGGATTCGCTCGTCGGTACAAGGTTCGACCGTTCCTGGCGCTTTTACCAGGGGTAATCGAACCAAGGATCGAATCTATGCCTTTTAGCTTTGCCTAAATATAATCTAAGAATTTATTCTAAAAGATCTAAATGCACAAAGAATCATGCTTGTGCAATGCAAAGATGTATGCTCTTTTGAAAATTGATTTAGAAATTTGCAAGTATGTCTGAGATGAATTTGGTAAGGGAGTGAAGAAATGTTTGAATTTAACTTAGAACTTGAGATAGATCAGAGAAGTTCTAAGCTTTTGAAGTAAATCGGGATTTTGGAAAAATAAATAAGAAAGAAATGATTTGAAGCTTTGAAATGAAAGGAAATGAAGTTTCAAAGTCAAAATCGACTTTGAATTTGGATTTTTAAATTTAGAAAAGGAAATTACTTGAGATGGAATTGAATTTGGATTTAGAAGTTTGAAATTTGGAATGGATCTGAGAAATCCGGATGGTATATTAAGAATAGAAATGGATTTAGATTAGATCCGACAATGGAATTGAAATCTAGAATTTGAAATTGGATTTTGGATCCTAAACGGAATGGGATCCGAGATTTGGAGTCCAAGATGGACTTGAGTTCTGGGTCCTAGAATGGGTTCGGATCTAAAGTCTAAGATCCAAAATATAGAATTGGGTTCTGGATCCTAGAATGGATTCGGATCTGAAGTCTAAGATCCAAAGTAGAGTTGGACTCTGGATCCTAAGATGGATTTGGATCTGGAGTCTGAGATCCAATGTAGAGTTGGACTCTGGATCCTAAGATGGATTTGGATCTGAAGTCTGAGATCTAATGTGGAAGTTGAGTTATGGATCCTAAAATAGATTTGGATCTGAAGTCTGAGATCTAAAAAGTAGAATTTGTATTTTAGAAAACTGGATCCTAAGATGGATTTGGAATTGTTGAATTAAGAACTTCCAAGTTTTGAATCGAACTTGGAAAATGAAATTTAAAATTTGAATCTTGAATATACAAATGAATTTCAAAGTCAAATTAGACCTTGAATTTTTGAAGTTTGGATTTGAAATTTAGAAGATGAAGGGAATCTCAAAGTTAAATTGAACTTTGGATTTGATTTGGAGTATTTGAATATAAATGAATTTGGAATTTCAAAGTCAAATTGAACTTTGAAATCCGATTTAAAATTTGAATATAAAATGAATTTGAAATCTCAAAGTTAGATTGAACTTTGAGATTTAAAAATGAAATAGAATTTTGAAAATTGAAAGAATGAATTGGATTTGATAAGAATTGAAGATAGATTTGAAGAAAGTATTTACATTACTTGGAGTTTTTGAAGAGGAAATTTTGGAAATATGATGCAATTCTATCCTAAATGATGAATGAATTTAAATTTTTGAAATTGGATTTTGAAAAGCTATTTCATTCTTTAAATGAATTTAAAATAAGATTGAAGATATAATACATCCTTGACTATGGTCATTGAATGTATTATATAATAATCTATATTTAAATTCAAGAGAAGAATGAAACACACTTGGTGCTTTTATAGAATTTAAAATGAAGTTAACTCTCAATATACCCTGACTATGGCCATTGGTATATATTTTGAATTAATTTTAAGTTAAATTCTGATAAAAGAAGAAAATATTTAAGGAAAATATGATGAATTCTGAAAACGGACCCAGTGTGGATCCAGTGTTATTTCGTAAACGATAAAAATACTAAGTTTTGTCCATACCCTGACTATGGCCATTGATATGTGATGATGCATAAATATCATGTTTTATTAATACATTTTCACTGCATAAATGCATCATCTATAGGTTTAAAGCATACACTTAGGTGCATAATGATGTTAGGGAGCTCTGGTTCGAATTTCATCAAAATCGGAGTTAATTTGAAGGAATTATGACATTTACAGTGTAACGGGTCAAATATCAGATCCGGTTTGAGAGATTTGGATCCAGACGCCCATTTGGACTTTGGATCTGGACCAAATTACATGGATTTAACCCAACTCCAGCCCACTTAAGTTTTGTAAAAACATTTTCTAAAAACCCCCTGCAGAAAGAGGCGCCCAGTAAATATTTTATTTTTAAACCTGTTTTTGTAAAATGGCCAAAAGAACCAAAATCGTCAAAAGAGGGGGGCGCCCATTCCAGCCCTGTCTTTGCCTTGGTTTTCATGCCCTAGGGGCACGATTCTAGCTCCAGCCCCTTCTCATCTTCCACCTCCTTCCATCTCCATTGAAGACATGAAGAAAAGCTTGAAATCCAAGCCTTCTATCTTGTCTCCCTTTCAAATCCTTCCATTTCTTTAATCTTCCATGTTGGCTAATCTCCATGTGTGCTGTGTTTTGCAGGTGCAGCAGAGGTGGGAAACACTTTTCTCGGGTGGAAGTGCGAAACACTCCAACGAGAAGGGCCGGCTCTACCTCCATCCGGTCTTCTACGCCCCCCGATCGAGAATCGGTTCACATTTCATCTTCGGTGGATTTCCAACGTGTTGCAGCTGTAGGACATGGTACCATGGCGTATTTCCAGCATCAACGAGGTCTCGAACGGTGCGAAGCCAAGCAAAGTCCGCTCTTCTTCATCCCCCCACTCTTCGGATCGCCCAAAAGGTAGGTCTTCTCACCCATTGCTTCTAGTTAAAACCTATCATGTGCGTGTGTAATGTGCTGCATTTTTCTGTATTTTTGTCCAGCCTTAGTGTAGATTTTGTTCGTGCAAAAGCCAGCACGTAGAATGTTTAGGGGTTTGGGTTATTACAAATATTGTTTGTTATTCCAACGTTGGAAGCTTTTGGTGTTTCGGATGCATGTGCGTGTAATGTGATTCTCGTTTGAATGTTGCCTGCGTTTTCATCATATTTTCCCTGCATTAGTTAGGCTGGATTCGTTTTAATAAGTAGTAGGTTATGTAGATCTAGTTGTAGTTAGTGTCGTTTTTTATTATTCTAGACATTTGATTGATTTTAGTTCATAGCGATTTTGTAGTGAGATTAATTGAGTAGTTTTCATCTAGTTGTTGTAGCATTTTTCTGATTCCAGTTCATGTACAGAATATTAGCATTTTAGTTTTCATGTTCTTAGTTTTCAATTCCCGTTTGACGTATGATAGTACCGTGTGTATTAGGAGTTCAATTATCGTCATAGTATAGTGCAATGCATTTTCAGTTTATGTAATTTTGTCAATTCGTGTAGTATCTTGTTGATATCTAATGTCGTTCAATTTAATTGATGTAATAGGTTGTTAGTCTAATCTTTGATGTAGTTAGTATTAGAGTTAGTCATAGGTTAATTAGAATTTATTATTTGTGTTTCATTAGTTTACATTTTAGTTTTAGTCATGTGTGTAAATGTAGTCATCTTCTCCATAGGTAGGGCGGCCATTAGAGGGCCAGCAAGGTTGCATGTTTCAGTTATTAGGTCATTAGGTTTTAGGAAATTAGAATTAAAGCGTCTTGTTTCAATGTATTATCGTTTTAGGTAATTTAGCATTAGTTGAGTAAGTTCGATTCGTGTGTAGTAATTAATATAGTCATATTTCTTTCAATTCGTGATATAGGTATTTCATATTTGATTTTAGCTTTAGTTATAGGTTAGAGTAATTACATTCTTTGCTTTTCGTTTTAGTCAATTTAGATTTAACTTAGAGGGTCGATTTTGTGTATATAGTTTAAAATAGATAGCTTTTCATTTTCGATTTTGATTTATCCTTTCTTACCCTTTTAGTGATTAGATATATTTTGATTTAGCTAGATTAATCTTAGAGTAGCTTAGTTATTTATTTTATAGTATACTTTATAGAAGGGCAATGTGGTCTTTCAATGGAAATTCGTTTTTGGTAGAAAACCACTCCCTCTAAATTCATGGAATTGCATTTAAGTAAATATCAATTTCCCAATCCAGCTATAAATGAGTTACCTTTTCAAGGTTGTAAACCCTTTGGAATTCCAAAGGTCCTTTCAAAAACATTTACACGAATTTTGGGAAGTTTTGAACTTATAAAGACTCATTTAAAGCCAACCCCAAAAATCGTGTGGGATGTTTTGGGAATGTTTTCTAAAAGAAGATTTAATGCTTGGAATTTCAAAAGGTTTTCTAAAATAGTTCACACGAATTGGGAAGGTTAATTAAGAAGGCTATTTATTGTATTCAACCCCAAAAATTCGTGGAATGTAATTTTGGAAAGGATTTCAAAATAAATGATTTGCTTTTAATGCCAATATGGAAAAACGTGTGAAGCAATAGGCTGGACGGTTTTTGAAGATTATCCTTTTTCAAAGAGTAATTAAGGCAAGAAGAGGAGGAGTTGGTTTCATACCAAATTCGTGGTTTCCTATTTAAAGCCCTATTTAGTATTACTTAGATTGACTTAGTCTTAATTAGGTGTTACTTAAAGTAGTAATATAGCATTAGATTTTAGGAAATCGTGTGTATTTAATTAGGGTAAGTTACTGAATTAAATTAGGTTTGTAAATTCGTGTAGGTCTAATTAGGTAGATTCTACTTGTAGTGTATATTTAATGTAGTAATTAATTTAAATTAACCCTACCTTATCTATAACCGTACCCCTAGTTCAATCCTAGTTAATCTTAGTTAAACCTACTTAACCCTAACCGAATCCTAGTTGACCTTAGTTAGAATCCAAATACCATAGTTAACCCACACTAACCATAGCTAAACCCTAATCTAATCATAGTTAGTTAGACTAACCATACCCTTAGTCGCCCCTAACTCTAGGTATTAACCCTACCTTAGTTAGATTAGTTAATGACTCTAGGTTGGTGTGTAGTCAATGCCTTATTCAAAACCGCCACCTAGTGAACCCTTAACCCTAGTTAATGTTAGCAACCCTAGTAGTTACACCCTATCAATAGTTAGCCTTAGTTAATTACCACTAACCGACCCCTATTAACCATAGTCGACCCTACCTTATCCCATCCGACCCTTGTCCACCATAGCTAAACCCTAGTCTCACTTTAGTTAGTTCCTAACCCTAGCCTTAGTTAAACCCCTAATCCTAGTTAGAACCTAACCCTAGTTAGTTTAACCGTATATTAGTAGTTGATTTATTAGGTTAGAATTAACATTAGATTAATGAGTTCAATAGGTAATCATGTTAGTTAGAGTATGTTAGATTTAGTTAGATTTGTCATTTAGGTTAGATAGTTAGTATTAATTTAGTTAGTAAGTAATTTTAGCTAGTTAGATTAACCGTAAGTTAGAATTAATATTAGAATAGATAGTTAATTTAGTTAGTGATAGTAGATGTTATATATTAGGTTTAATTAGAGTATATATTTAGTTAGGTATCTTATTTAGAGTATTAGTGAGTTTAGGTTAGGTTATTGTTTAGATTTTGTAACTTAACTTAATTGTTATTCTTTGCTGTAGTTTAACAGTAGGTTTGGTTTAGTTAGGACTGTTTTTGTACGTAATTCAATGTCCAAATGTCAAATGTGGATTCAAAGGGATGAATAGTGCACTGAACCAAAACCCTAATTTTTACCCGATCGTGCACTAGCTAGTTCATGTGGATTTTTCGTGAGTTTTCTGAATATTATTTTTCTATTCTCCACATTGGTTTGTTAACTGTCTGCAGACCAAATTTCAGCTCGATCCGAGTTGATTTGGTCTGGTTTTTAAGCGTATTATGAAAACAGCTTTTTCTGATTTTGAAATTTCGGGTCCAGCGATTTTCCAAATTATCCTGATTTTGAAACGCTTCGTTCTGGAGATCCAGATCGTATTTTTCACTTCTGTAAAGTGTGTCATATTCTTAGATCTGTCCTTTACAGAATAGAAGTGATTTGACTAATTTTTGAATTCGTTTGACCCCTCAAACAGTCATTTTGCGAAAAGCTGTCAGAATCCATTTTTGCCTTCTTTAGGGACAAAACAGTCTTTTAAGTAATTGTTTAATTTCAGGTAGTTTTACTGTTTTCTAGTTGTGTAATCAGCAAATTAATAGTATTTAGAGTAATTAGAGTGCTTAGCTTAGTTAGTTTAATCAGTTAGTATAATCTTAGTTTTAGATGTTTAAATTAACTTTAATTTAATTTAGAAATAGTTTAGAAATAATGTAGATGTAATCTAGATAAATTCTTGATTTAGTTACTGACTTTGTATTTTTATTGTGTAGGTTATTAAGTTAGAACAGGTTCACAGGTGTAATTCAATTATAATGTGCGACTGCACTTGATGTGAAAAGACAGAAATGCCCCTGGAGACCTGCAGAAGACTTAGCCTCCAATTTTATTTTATTTTCATAGTTTAGAATGTTATTGAATGTAACTTGTAAACATTGACATAGTTGTAAACTTTGTTTTTATTAATAAAGTTTTATTTTGGAATTAATTCAGAAGTATCCCGTTCCCTGTGGAATCGACCCGTACTCGCCACTTCAGTGGAAAGTCGGTTTTTATATCTTTGGTTGACGATTTTCCAAAGTCTTATTGAAAATAATTGTTTTAAAAAGATCATTTCAAAATTATCAACCAATATGGATCATCAACTTAGGATTAATTTAACTCTTACGAAATGGTGCACGTGCCATTCGTGTTTCACCATTTGTGAGAATTTGAGAAATAAAGGAAAATACATGAAAATGAGCAATTTTAAGATATTCACGATGCTCATTCATTCTATCTAAAGCTTGAAATGTAAATTTTCATTTAAGATCTAATTTATTACAAGGTTTACATTTGAAAATACGAATCTCAAGTGACGATGCTCTCCTCATATTCCCTGCAAGATGCTTGATTAATATGAAAATGGAAGGGAAATGACATATATCACATGGATATCTAAAAAATGTGTTCATATACATGAGATGTGAATGGTGGAAAGATAGAAGATATGATGTATGTGCTTATGCATACATATATAGACATGTACATGTTATATACATAGGTGTATATATACGTATATATACATATAGACATATATGGCATGAGATGGGAGATGAGCTAATGGGCTGGACAGTAAAATGAAGGCAATGAATGGCGCATGGGTGATGTGCAATGGTGATGTGTTGTGTGCAGGAGGTAGTGAGGGTACTATACACATGTTGTATACAGTGGATATGAAGGAGTATTTGTAAATGAAATGCTAGGTGCCAATGGTGCCAATGAAGGTGCACAGTTGCTACGAAGGCAACAAATATAGCAGAAAAAAAAATGAGGTTGAAAGTATAAGTGTGATGGGGTGTAATGCTACAAACTGTAGGCAGATGTGCAGGAAATCGTGGGATGGATGATGGCTTACAGCCATCGGTGGAACTACTGTAGTAACTGTGAGGCTACAGCAACTCAGGGAGTTGCTGTAAATAGATGGTGAGGATGATGCTGGTGTTGAAGATGACAGCGCAGTAGGGTCTAAACAGGAAATATCATGGGTATGATGCAGTGAAGAAGAGTGTAACAGGGTGTAGGTAAATGAAGGTTGTGCAGGGGAAAGTGAAGTAATGTGCTGAGAAGGTGCTTGCGCACAGTATAGTGTGGAAAGTTGAGGTGTAAGATGGGTATGGAACGCTGGAATGTAAAAAAAATAAATAAATAAATAATAGGTGAAAGAATGCAGGGGCCAAATGGGGGTGCTGGAGTAATGAGGAGGCATGCACAGGGCCAGCGATTTGGCATTAACAACAGCCCAGGTATGGTGTATACACCCCCTTAAGGTGGCCCAACCGCAATGCATCTACCAATCTTAGCAGGACATCCTGCTTGCCTGATTTGCCTTCATTAATGGACATACATATAACAATGTTACTTGAAAGGAAATATATATATATTAGCACAGGATATAGCCGTGCTTGAGATTATTTCTTGGTAACCAATTTTTCCTGCATTTGAGCCTGCGGGAGGGGCTCATACAAATACATTTTCTTCAAGAGGCTCTTGAGAGAGAACCTGGTGATTCTCAAAGACACAAAACATTTACCTACTAATACCGGAACCAATTTTAACAATGCAAAGTATACAAAACAGAAAAAAAAAAAGAAAAAAAAAAGGGCAACAGAAGCATTTTAAACGGATAATCATCCTTCTTAATGATATTTGTTGGCTCGTTTGGAGATAAGCTCCTTCCTAAGCATATATACACATATTCCTGTAAAAGAAATCTCAATAACCATTAAATCAGCTGAACTGAATCATGCGAGGACGTGAACACCACAGAATATATTATACAAATGTTAAGATTTCGCAGGAAAGAAAAAGAAAAATACAACACAGCCAATTCACTTTTCCACAACAAATCTCCAGTTTTGTTCCACAGATTTTGCAGAGCTTTTGCCCAGTCTGAGGGGAGCAGGGAATGAACGTATCCCACCATCTTTGGGGCTTAACAGGATAGCTCCTTTTTGGAAATTCCTGGTTAATGTCAGTGGAAATGAAAATGATACAAAGGGGTGCAGTGAGTGCATGTGGTTGAGTGTTGTAACAGGCATGGTTGATGGGGGATCATATACAGATATAAATTAATGTGGGAGGAATCAAGTTTCTTAATCCTCATGTGATGGCAACGTACATGACAGGGATATATACAGTTGTTCAGAAAGTTTGAAATATACTTCAATGGACGGACCCTCAAAAGGGAATAAGTCATCCCTAATCATCCATCGATTCCTTCCAGGAGCTGAAGGAAAAATGGTCTGGGACAGAGGAATGGTGACAATAGGTAGGTGGTATTTGCAGGAAAAACAGACTTACCTGGAGGCGGCGCCGGGCTGTGTATGTTGATGATGGAGAAAAGATGCACAAGTGCCAAAATTTCAGCAGGGAGATATGCTGTATTCATGTTAGCAGTTTACAGCAAAACAGAATCTTGTCACCTGTGATAAGCCTTTTGCTATGGCATAGTTTGCATGTCACGGCTGTGATTCTAAATAAGAGGATCATAATGGATTGCAGTTATTAATCAAGATTGTTAAATGAATATCAAACTAATTACCGACCCACAGTTTTTACCTGTAATCACAAGAATTCCAGTGTTAAACTAAACTATCCATATGTAGTCTCAACATACTTCAACTAAAAGAGAAAATGACTCTAATCGCATTTGCCAAAACATGAGATTTCTGAATTAGCCATTAAAAGAATTAAGAATAAGAGGAGTAATAAAAAGAAAAAGTCACGTATTTCTTAGCTCAATACTGGGAGTTGAAAACCATCAGCATCGGCTGTCTCCTTATTTAGCATCAACTGGCGAGTAAGACCAGGCCTGGAACTTGAATCAAGATGAATCCCTTCTTGAGGAACCTTAAACTGGATGATATTTCCTTTTACCGAAAACGCATACAGTTCACATGGTTACAGAGATGGCATTGCCCAGGAGGATCGATGAACTGATATCAATAGTAATGATCTGATGGTGATGTTTAAAAAGACACACGATAAATGGTTCATACCTACAGCTTATACGACATAATTGATATGAGCACAACATTGGACCAGAAAACTAAGATTCATGCTGAAATGAAATCGAGCAAGATTGAGGTAACCATAAAAAAAAATTCTGATGTAAAGAGAAACGCAAGCAGAGATCAAACCAATACACAGAGAATCATGTGATATATGAAATATTACGGTGGACAAATAACCGAGATTAATTCAAAATGAAGATTCGTGGAAAGAAAAGAAAAAGGAAAGAAAAAAAAAAACTAAAATCACAATGAACGAAATGCCATAATATCTTGATTCCAAAATTGAAATTCCACGAAATGTCAACATCCCGTTCATATGAAGTGGAAATTCATAGGAAAATGAAATAAAATAACAAAAAAAAAACAACAAAAAAAAATGGATAACGAAGGAAATGTAACCCCAATGAGGGTGAAATTTTATTGCAGAGTGCAAATCAGGGCTGCAATAAGCAGACTGATATTGCAGTATATTGCTTTAATAAAAAAAAAAACAAACAAACTAAAAGTCTAAGAAGGGGAGTAAAAGGGGACTTACCTGTAGTTGCAGAACTTTCGGTGGTAGGCTCTCCTCCGTCAGGTGGAAGAAAGTCCAGGAAATAAGAAGAAGAAGAAGAAGGACTGAAGGAGAGGAAAAGGGGATCTGAGAGAACTTAGATGGGAAGGGAAGAAGAAGCCATCGTAGAGGGGAGGATTGTGGATGAAAATGGATGGTGGATGAGAAAATACAGTGAAGAGGTGAATGACGGATTAGAGAGAATGAAGAAGGTGCGGGGGTGAAGGAGCGGGATCGTAATGGAGAAGGTGAGAGGGTGAAGCTGGATGGCTTGAAGACTCCTGCGTGATCTCCTTTTAAAGACGAAGAGGAGAATTCCAGAAACGAGCTGTTGGAGATGGAGGGTCATCCAACGGGAGAGAGGCGATGGAGGGTGCGAACGGGAGTGGCCGTTTGTAAATTTTCTAAAATTCCTTACAGGGGTCTCCTTTTCAGGTTTTTCTAAAAAAATGGTTTTTATTTTCAAAAAGAGGTTTAAAAAGAGGTTGTTAGCAAAGTTCCATTCTTAAAAACCATTTGCTTTCCTTATATTTTTCCCATTTTTTTGATTTTTGTGTCATTTTTCCAATTTTTTTGTATTTTTGTAAATAGAAAACTAAGATTTTATGAAAACAAAGTTTAAACACTAAATTCTTATATTTTTCTGAGAAATATTTAAAAAAATGTTTTCCCAAGAATTTCGGGCCATTTTGGGGAAAATTCTTCAGAAAAAGGGGTTTGGACCCAGGTTTTGAGAAAATGTTCGAGTTTTGATACCCGAATCGAGAAATACAACATGATGGATCCAAACGGATGTCGGATGGACTGTCCGAGCTATTTAAAACTATTTTTGGTATTTTCTATAAAATTTAAAATTTGGACAATGAGACTCAGATTTGGATCTGGACAATGGGTCCGGATCCGAAACCAAGTCAGACAGTAAAACTTGAGAAATGTATTGGAATTTATATTTAAAAAGTGACTTAATTGCTTAGGAAATGATATCAAGGGCAAAAAGGGAATATTTAAAAGATTTTGAAAAATTTGGGGTGTTCACACCTCACTCCTTTTCTGAGCAAATGATTGAAAGGCTCAGATCTCATGACCAAATTAGAAATAAATCGCCGAATTGATTACATGCGTCCTTGAAGGCTACACAATTCTTTGAGATTAGTCGGGGGCGGCATGCCAATGATAGCTTTGGCCTTAGCGGGATCCATTTCTATCCCCTTCTTGCTGACCAAGAAGCCTAGCAACTTGCCTGATTCGACTCCAAAGACACATTTTTGTGGATTGAGTCTTAGCTTGTAAAGAATGAGTCGTTTGAAGACTTGATTGAGAGCTTCGATGTGATCTTCCTCTTCTTTGGATTTCACCAGAATATCATCGACATATGCATCCATAGTCTTGTGCATCTGATCATGGAAAATAACGGCCATAGCGCGCTGATAAGTGGCTCCAGCATTCTTGAGCCCAAAAGGCATAACCGTGTAACAGAAAGTGCCCCATGGCGTGGTAAAGGATGTTTTGGATTGGTCACGAGCGGCCAACTTGATTTGATTATATCCGGAGTATCCGTCCATAAAGGAAAACATAGCATGCCCGGCTGTGCTATCGACTAGGAGATCAATGTTTGGGAGCGGATAGTCATCCTTTGGAGTGGCTTTATTGAGATCACGGAAGTCGATACAGATTCACACTTTACCATTCTTCTTAAGAACTGCTACGATATTCGCCAACCAATCCAGGTAATCAATTGCTCGAATGAATCCTCTTTAAGCAGATCCTCAAGTCCTTCCTTGACCTGTTGCTCGATTTGAGGATCCATTTTTCTCAACTTCTGTTTGACTGGTTTCGCCTCAGGCTTCAGAACGAGGCAATGTTCCACCAATTTCGGATCTAAACCTGGCATATCCTCATAAGTCCATGCGAATACTTCTTCATGCTGCTTGAGGAAATTAGTGAGCCTTTCTTTCTCTCCTAGACTCAAACCACTGCCAATCTTGAGAATTCTAGGATCGTCTTCTGATCCGATATTAATATCCTCAGTCGGATCTTGAACTAAGGATGATGGCTCATCTTGCTTCTGAACCGATGCAAATTCTGGCAGTTCTTGAAGAGCTGAATTGAACTCTGCAGATTCTTCTGACTGCTTTGCAGTCTGACTACATTCTGTTCTTATTCTGACCTGATGAATTATTGCTGATTTCGAACAGGCTTTTGGATTAAAGACGAGCTTCTTGATAGATCGGGAAGACATTCTAAAAATTGGAGGATAAATTGATTTAGGGAAATTGCTCATCATGAAATAAATTGCTTTTATTGAAAATAATTAGAAAGATAAAAGAGCAAAAAGATTTCAATTTTGTGAAGATTTAATATTGAGGAGTAAAGAGACAAATGGCACCAAGATAGACAAATGAAACTGGCAACTTTATTAAAAGATAGAATTAATCAAAATGACAATGATGAGAATGAAATGGGATATCATCCCGACAATAGAATAGAAAAGGAAAGACAAATAAATTCTTCTAATGCGTTCCCTTAATGAAAACAGTCCCTTTCTGAGATCTTCGGCCATTAAAGCCCAATCCGGCCCTTTTAGGGCAATGCTGAGGAATCACTGGTTCAAGACGACCATCTTCATTTTTGCCTAAGCCTTGGAAAGGCTAGTAGCCGTGCTTCACTAGTAAATCAAATCCCTTTTTAGCTTTCATAAATTGGGAGAATAGAGGATGGTCCTTAAGTGTGCTGTAATCAATTCGTCCTCCAATCTTGAAGAACTGTGGACCTTGTTATCGTCGCAAAATTTTTCCCGTCTTCCCTTCCTTGCGGAAAAGAGAGGGAAATGCTTTCACGATTCAAACTTGACCGGATTTTGGAAATTATTTTGAAATACTCGCCTCCGTTTTTTAAAATTGTGGGAAAATCCATGGGATGGGGCTCGACCTGTCGGTACGAGGTTCGACCGTTCCTGCCGCCTTTAACAGGGGTAATCGAACCAAGGACCAAAATTATGCTTGACTTAGTGAAATTACTGAAATTGTGTTCTATCCTAAATGCACAGAGAATTCAGGCATGTGCTATGAGAATTTTGGAAATTGTAAATTGGAAAATATGATGTATGATTAGAAAACATTTGAAGTTGCAAAGCATTTCTCAGGAAAAGATGGAAATCAATTTCTCAGAAAAACTCAGACGAAGAAGGTTTGAAATCTCGAGAAAGTTTATAAAGATTTGGAAAATCTTGAAGAAGGGAGAATCTCGAGAAAATCTTGAGAAAGTTTATAAAGTCTTTGGAAAACCATGAAGAAATGAGAATCTCAAGAAAATCTTGAGAAAGCTTAGAAAGACTTAGAAAAAATCATGAAGAAATGGGAATCTCAGGAAAATCTTGAGAAAGTTTAGAAAGACTTAGAAAACTATGAAAAATAAGAATCTCAGGAAAATGAAGGAATTCTTGAGAAAAGATGATCATTTGAAAAGAAAAACACTTATCAGGAAAACTTGGATTTTGAGAATTTTCTTAAGAAAAGGATAGAAAATTTATAGGAAAGATTCATTGGAGAAGTAAATTCAAAACTTAGGAAATTGAAATCCTGAGAATCTGGTTTTTTTTTTTGCAATATCTGAAAATCAACTTGGATTCTTGAGAAAATGAGAAATTCCTTTGAAAAGAATCTTAAGGAAATAACTTTTTAAGGAAAATCACAGGAAAACATTTGATTTGGGAAATCCAACTCCGAATATCATCATAGTTTCTTGAGAAAATCGATTCCATGAAGTGAAAATCTTTTGAGAAAATCATGAGAGAAACAAATGATGCAGATGATGTGAATGAATGAATGCACTTTTGAAAAGATTTCTGAAAATTTTATTGGAAAAATGTGGATTAAACCAAAGTAAATCCTTCATATATTCTGACTGTGGCCATGAATATATTCAGGGTTTATTTGAGTTAATTCACAATATTTTGAAAAAATTGGAAATATGAGGTGCATTTTCAAGATAGCCTAAGAGTGTAGGCTCAATGTGACTGGTAGAGAGATGATGGATCTAGGTCTCGTCCATATTCCGACTAGGGCCGTAAATATGGACTCCACCGAGTTCATCAACTCTCTAAGAGTTGGTGCACGTGCCATTCGTGTTCATCCACGGTGGGTTTTGAAAATTGAGATATATGCATCATAGAATCAGGATATTACTGAAATCAAACTATATGAGATGCGACCTAATCTAAGCAGTAAAAATAAATCTTATTCCAAGGTTTACATCGGATTGTTACATTGCATAACATAAAGTAAAAGAAAATTGAAATGGAGCCAAGGAATCAACCTCTTCTAGCTTTTCCTGCAAAATGAGAGTTAGTACAAAATAAACAAGGAAATGGACATATATATATAATATATACAACGAAGAGACATATACATATATCAAAATGCTAAAATAGGTGCTAAATGTCATGTAACGATGGAGGTGTAACTATATAAGAAAATATATGGATGTGCATACATGGAAATAAGAGCACATGAAGATATATATATATATATATATATATATATATATATATATATATATATATATATATATATATATATATATATATATAAGTATATATCTATGTATATATATATACATATATATATATACATATATACGTATACATATAGGTAAATATATATAGATATACATATATATATAGAAATAAAATGAGAAAATATATGCACTAATGGAAATTCTACAAAATGGGTAAAATCAGAAAATATGGATATACGCAGTTTCTGTAGGTAACTTTACATAGCCGTATTTCCTAAATTACAAGATATATTTCAACAAAAATGGGTATAGAGCTTCTCTATATATCAATAAAGAAGCGTGCAAAAATTGGTTGGGAGATCACGATTGGATATAGAGATATCCGTTCATGAATATGGCCAAATATCAAGACTGCACACTTGCAGTAGAAAATGAATATGTGCAGGAAATGGGTTGTGGAAGCATCATGGGCTATTTCAAGGATATCATGAAAAGGATATGGAAAGATTGGTGAAAAGATGAAAATGTCGTGGAAAATGATGAAACAATATATATAATTGATGCTGCAAATGGGGTGATATAGCAAACAAGAATTTAGCCCTAAGCTAAGCAAAATTTCTTAAAACCAAGGGTAATATTCCAGCCATAGCTTCATAAAACAGAAATTATAGCATCAAATAATGAAATTCCAGCTATAACTTCATAAAACAAGCATTTTAAACATCAAGCTCATAAACCAAATGATGAAGTTCCAACATATTTTCATAAAACAGACATTTGAACATCAAGCTCATAAATCAAATGATGATGTTCCAGCCCATAGATTCATAAAACAGAAATTCGAAGCTCATAAATCAATCTCATGAATCAAAATGATGAAGTTCCAGCCATAACTTCATAAAAACAAAATTTTGAACATAACGTTCCTAAATCAAATGATGAAGTTTCAGCCATAACTTCATAAATCAGAATTTTAGCAGCAAGCTTAAACAAAATTTCATAAATCAAATGATGATATTCCAACATAGCTTCCTAAAACAGAAATTTAACATTAAGCTTAAACAAAACATGATCACCTAAATCAAGTAGTGATGTAGTTGGGCTGAATGAAGTGTAGAACACGTTGGAATCTCCGCTGGATTGGGGATCTCCTGCTGCTTGTGGACTGCAAATGGGCAGCAGGAATCTTTTTGCTGCTGATTAACTGAAGATAGATGAAGATGCTGGATTCCGGACAGCTGGTGGGCTGGGCTTCCTGCTGCAAGTTGATGTGCAGCTGGGCTTCCTGCTGCAAGTGGATGTGCAGCTGGGCTTCCTGCTGCAAGTGGATTGAAGGCAAATGGAGGTGAAGAAGGATCGGATGCTGCTGGTGGTGGCTTCTCTTGCGGCTGTGGCTGAAATGGAGGTAAAGGTGCAAACTTCAGGCTGGATGAAGGGAAAGGGCAGCGACAAAGGTCTTTTCAATGGCTGGGCTTCCCTGCTGTGGCTGGTTTGAAGTGAGGATGCAGGAAACGTTGGCTGAGCTGGAATGGATGCAATCAATTTTGGGTTGGCTGTGCTGTGGCTGGAATGAAGGAAGACGCAGCCACTTGCTGGAGGTGCCCTGTGGCTGGGCTGAAGTGTAGGTGCAGGAAACGTTGGCTGGAGGTGCCTTGTGGCTGGGCTGAAGTGTAAGTGCAGGAAACGTTGGCTGGAGGTGCCCTGTGGCTGGGCTGAAGTGTAGGTGCAGGAAACCTTGGCTGAAGGTGGCTTGCTTGTTGGTGGGTTGAAGGAAAAGGGACAGCAACCGTGGGTTAGCTGAAGGTTATGGCTGGACTGAAGAAGGTAATCTTCAGCTGCTGTTGGAGATGAAAGGGGCTTCACGCTGAGAACTCCCACCTGCAAAACAGAAAAAAAAACATTAATCGGCCAGGCCTCCCCCTTTGGTGAATGCTCCCTCTAATCCAAAACCCACGAAAACCTCTTCTTTTCTCCTCCCTCAATCGGCTAATGGCTACTCTTTAAAACTTTCAGCCCCTCCAAAAGAAACGCAGGTCCGTTACCATTTTTTTGAAAAAATTTTCAAATTGGACTTCAATGCTACCGTTTTCAAAGGGCGCATCTTTTGTTTTTTTTCAAATTTTGGTTTTATTTCCCTAAGTTTTAGGTAAAAATAAAAAAAAAATTCCTTAGGGAAATTCGGCTGTGCCATTAAGGCTGCCTCTTTCTAAAAAATTTTTATTAAAACAAAATAAAATAAAAAAAATAAAAAGGAAATAAATGAGAGGCTTTTATGGAAATGCCACCTCAATCCACTTTTAAAATCCTTTTGAAAATAAAGCTTTATTTTGTTTTGTAAAATCTTTTATTTTCAAATAGGGTGCCACATATGTGTGGGCCCACTAATAAATAAATAAATAAATAAGAATTTTAAAAAGAAAAATTTGCAAATTGGTATGACCTCCGAGTGGGTCCCACTTGAGAATAAGATACTTACCTGGGAATCTGAGTATGGTACTAGTTCAAAGGCGGGTCCCGCTCCATTTATTTGAAAATACGAGATAAAACATTATTTATTTTCAAGAATTTGGAAAAATTGGGTTTTCAATGCAAAAATATGGATAAATGTAAAAACAAAATTTGTAAAGAGATTTAAAATCTTTTTGCAAAAAGTCTTGAGATAAAGTCTTTAAAATCAATATCCAAATATCCAGATTGTTTTCTTGAGAATTTTTTTTTTTTGTAATTCAAAGTCCTGGGGATAAAGTGGGAAAGATTGGCAATTTTGAAAACCTAGGGTTTTAAAAATCAATTTTGAAAAGTTTAAAAAATCAAATCTGGATGGACAATTTTGAAAATCAGGAGTTCTGGATCTCAAACTGACATGCTATGCAGTGAAATGATGCAATGCTATGCAAAGACATGTTCTATGAAATGTCACTCTGAGCTTGGACTTGGAAATTCTAACTTCTTCTCCAGAAAAAGGATTTGAAATTTTTCAATTTGAAGGTGTCTCTGAACCTAAATATAGAAATTTTGAAGCTCAAGAATGAAATTTAGGACTTTCTGCAAGGTTCAATCTTGAAAAATGACTATTTTGCCCTTCATTGCTTCCGGAGAACTGAAATGTGCCGATTGAGGGCAATGTCAAGAAGTGAGTGAAAATTTGGGGTGTTTACAGACCTCCCCATCGGGTCGTAGACACCGTATGCTCGGGTTGCTCTGTCATCTGTATTATTCCCGAATTCTCTTCAAAGCTGACCTCTTCGATACCCCTAATGCTAGGGATATCAGTAGTGAAAGAGGGTCTGGGAACCATGGGCTGTGCTAGCCTCTGCTCCGGATCTTCGCCTAAGACTGTAGTGATCATACCACCTTTTGACCACTTGATGCACTGATGCAGAGTAGATGGTACTGCGTTTGTGTTGTGGATCCATGGTCTCCCGAGAAGCAGATTATAAGTGGGCGGCACATTGACCACGTGAAAGAGAATTGAATGGACCAAGTAGTCAATGAAGATCTCTAGGAAGATTTTTCCTTTCGTTGTTTGGCCATGATTGTCGAACCCATAAATGGTGATTGGATCTGGAATGTATTCTTCTTCTTTAATGCCCAAAGCTTTGGCGGTCATTTCCGGACATATATTGAGGCTGCTGCCTCCATCGATCAGCACATGAGAAACTGTCATCCCTCTGGTTCGAACCACAACATACAAGGCATTGTTGTGAAATACATGAGGTTTAGGGAGATCCTCATCGGAGAAAGTAACTAGAGCATTAGTCATGGCCTGATTGACTATGTGTGCCATGTCTTCCGAAGTTATGCTTGGTTTCACCTTGATTTTCTGCAACAGATTATTTAATACTTGCTGATGTTTAGCGGAAGCTTGGGTTAAGTCCAAAATTGAGACATTGGATAATGCTGTAATAGGCTTTAGAGTGGATGTCCCGCTTTTCTTTGGGGTGGACTTAAAGAGATGCTTAAGGAGCCATGGCATACTTCTGGCTACCTCGGGAGATACCCCAGCGGGCTTGTTAGATACTTTCAATTTGCCGAAAGCTGAAATAAGGTCCATCTTCTTGGCCTTGGACTGAGCCTGTTGCAATACCAGGACCCGATGATGAGCTTGCATATCATTTTCAGAGCATGGCCTGATATGCTCCTGTGGTTGAAACGACTGTTCGGTAATGACTACTGTAGAATGATGAGGAAATGGCTCTTTTAGAATATCTATATTTTCATCTTCCGCACCTTCTACCAGAAGATTTTTATCAATAAGGTCCTGAACAATGTTCTTCAGAACAAAGCAATTCTCAGTGTTGTGCCCCACTGTTCGATGAAACTTGCAGAATTGGTCTGTGAATTTTCCCATAAGAGCGAAAGGATCGACCAGCCTGGGCAATTTGACCATCTCCTTGGTCAACAAGTACTCGAGCATAGTCTCGAGTGATTGATCTAATGGAGTGAACTTCCTCTCATAGCTCCATCCTTCGTGCTTCACTTTCTCTCGGGGTTTTGGTCCCTGCTCCAGTTGAAGCGGCTTGCTGAATCGCGGGATCGACTTTCCTTTCTGGTCATTCTTGTTTGAACCTCCTGCCCCATAACAGAAGTCTCTATTCTGCCCCTTGCGATGATTCCATTTATTATTACTGACAGAATTAGTGAAGTGAGTCTTCTTCTTTGACTCGTTCTGGCCGCTGTTCTTGGTGAAAGTGAAACCTTCGTAGAAACCATTCTCCATACTCAATTCGAGTCATTCGGCTCGCTCTGTTAACTCTATAAAGGTTCTGGATGGTGCGGTGGAGATGAGGCCTTTTAGAGGCTGCGAGAAATTGCTTAGAATCAAGGACAAAGCATGCCCTTCTGATATGGGGTCTCTCATCTTGTTGCAAGCTGACCTCCAGCGGTGGATAAAATCTCGGGCCTTTTCATTTTCTCTCTGTTTTAGGCCACAGAGGTGGCTGAGGGTCAGGAGCGCCTCAGCATTGAATAGAAAGCGCTCAATGAACATATTCACCATCTTATCAAATTCTTTCAGCTCTATGGGGTTGATATGCTCCGAGTACCACTTAGCTGTCGTTCCCTCCAGATTGCGAGGGAAGCAAAGGAAGAGTGCCCGATTGTCACGCTTGAATCGTGAACATTCAGCGAAAAACATGGCGAGGTGAGCCTTAGGGTCGCCAGAACCATCAAACTTGATAAATTTTCTGGGGAGATTATCCAGATTGTCGTCCCCCTCCAAGCCATCATAGAAGTCTTCGCTGGTGAAGACTTTCTTGCCCTTGTCGCGGGCCTGCAGATCTTAAACATTTTCATCATATCTTTTAGTTGCGACTGAGTAGGGTCATCAACAGACTGATTTTTGGATTTGTAAGCCGACCCCTGGCCCTGAGTCGACCTTTTGAATTCATGTTTATTTTCACATTCCTTGTCAGCATCATCAGCTGATTCTGATTCATCAGACATTTCCTCGTGATGACTGCTTTTTGCTGATATTCTTGACGGTATGACTCTTATCTTTCTGTTTGGTCTGAATTTGCTCAGTACTGGCCTCAGCTTGCTCTGCCAGCATCTTGGTCATCATTTTCTTGAACATGACGTGCATTTGAGGATCAATGTCATCCTCAACCTGCTGTCCCTGATTTTTAGCTTATCGGGGGGAGTCCATCTCTTCTTCCGAAGCGATCGAGTATGCCACACCTTCGATTGAAGAGGTTTTCTTTCCGGATCTTGTATGAACCATCGGGTATCACAAATGTTCTCTTGGATATTGCTGATGCTCTCTGCAAGGTAGAATTGATGGTTAGGCTTTTGAAGGAAGTTTGGTTGGAGGAAACTATTTATTGAGAATTTTGGTAGACAATTGAAATAATATCCCATTACTAGGGATTGAGTCATCGCTGGAGTTACGACAATTGCGCTGCTATTCTTTGCAAAATAAACAACTGGAAATATGCCTTGTTACCTAGGGGAGGTCGACAAACCAAAGTGAAATGTAAAATAAAGGAATTTTATTGAGGGGAAAAACATGATTTTATCAATAATACACTTGACAGAGGGGAGGGGGGCAGACAATTTTCCACCACTCTAGATAATCAGAAGATACACGAGGACCAGGAAAAATAGTAAGACTGATAAAGGAATCCCAACCATGTCTGGCAGAATGGTATGCTCCGGACCACTGATCTGATGAGAGGTCGAATTCTGGCAGAACCCCTGATAGTGGACGAATCTCTACGCGCTTCTGCCTCTGAGAAAACTGCCGGACACACCACTCTGGATGGTAGTATGCGCAGAAGAACGGGCCAAGTAGCCTGAACCGCTTGCCATAAGTGTAAGTATATCTGGGAGGTGATTCCTGACGATCGAAGTAGTCCCATACGACTTCTTCCTCCTGAAGGTTGTCGATCAAGAACCGGTATCGCGCAACTGGAAGAAGCTTCTCTCCATTGTATCTGAATGAACTGGCTCAGACTGGCACATGCCGGAGGAACCAGGATTGCAATGCATAAGTGCACCCTTCGACTAGAATCGATTCTTCGAGTGTGAAACGAGTCAACCCTCGATATAAAAAGGCGAGTGCGACCATGGCAATCAAGAGGCGGCTGGTCTGTCGACTTCCTCATCTCCTTAGAAGCTGAACTATTCTGATATCCATGTAATTCCGTCCATCGGGAAAGAAAGCTAATCCCACCATGCACAGAACCATCACATGCTGAATTCTCTCTCGAGCTGTCCTGGACAACGAGCTGACTTCCACAAATGTCCCATACTGTCTGTAGATTTCGAGCAGGTCCACATATTTGTTTCCATCCTCCTCTATCAATGGCCAAGACTTGCGTCCTGTCATGCGAGCTAAGCGTCTCAGGGATCCAGACCCTTGACATTGATCAAAAATTGTTTCTCCAATGAATCTCCAAGCTGACCGGCTGGCTCGGGCAATCCCATAATCTCTGAAAATTCATCTATCAGTACTGTCATCTCGCCTCACGGGAACCAGAAGGTAGAAGTGCTCGGATTCCACCGTTCTGCTAGTGCATGGATCAAGTTGCCGTTGACTGTCTGCTTTCCCACTGCGGACGCCAGTTCTAACCCACAATCGTCCAAGTGGTCCGGAAACATACGAGAGAAATTCTTGAACCATAAATAGTACCACCGGGGAAAGAAGGATCCGGTGCTGAGAACTCGATGTTCGGGAAGACTTTGTCGCACCTCGTAGGAGATGTGACCCTCAGGGAAGACTGAATCAAGCTGACTCGATGCCATCAGACTGGAAAACATGGAAAATTAGAATAAGACTTGGGAAAATACAGGAAATTTGAGGAAAATGCAGGCAGGATAAAAATAAAGTAGGAAATTCGAGATCCAGAAGACAGGAAAGATGGGAAATCACCCAGAGTTTTGAAGGAAATTAAGGGAAATTTGGAAAATCGTCCAGGGTTTGATGAAATATGAAGAAATAAATGGAAAATGAAGTATTTGGAAAATCGTCCAAGGTTTAAAACATGGACAGTACATGGACATAGATTGGGGAATTTTGAAAATCGTCCAGTATTTTAGAAAATTGGGAAAATATGGAAAATAACAAAGAAATGACTATAACACATTCAATTACAACAAGTATGCACATACAGCATTCCCTAAAAGCTGACTCTAGATGCACAAATTTTGAAATGGCTGTAGGACCTTAATCCTAACTCTAAGGTTCAAATCAACTGTATCCAATCCAGTTATGCCTATATACTCAAGCCAAGGCTCGATGTACGTGGCATAAAATCAATTTCTCCGGTTCTAGGTTCAAGTTTTCCAACATCCTTGAGCACCTGCCGATATACGTTGGACTATGGCCCTTGGTACGTGGCAGGGGGGTTTTCACCCAAATAAGTGGCCCAGTTGTGAGGCTCTGTCCCGAACTATGGTTCTGGAAGAGAGCCCAGCAACGTGAAGACCGGGACAATATAGGTAGGGTGATTTTTGAAATATGAGCACATGCAAGAAAACAGAGGGCTCTAAGTCCTATAGAGATAGATTTTGAAAAATTTGAAGAAGCAAACATTGTTTTCATACAATTCCTAAATTGAGGAGGGTTGTATTAGACCTAAGTCTATGTGAGCATGAAAATTTCCTCCTCAATATGGTCCTACCAAACCATACCTAGTCTATATGCATTCCATGTCAGTTGGGTTCAAGCCTAGGCTCCTAGGTTCACATGATAGCATAAATTAAAAGTTGACATTCCATGGAAATCGATTTTGACAATTTGAATTAAGTAGAGCATTAGATTGATCAGGCAAAGACAAGTCCCATCTCGGTCGCCAAACCTGTTATCATCGCAAAATTTTACTTTTGCAAGTCAAACTGACCTTTGAAAAAGATTTTGAAAATAACTTGCCTCCGTTTTTAAAATGCGGGAAAATTCCGTAGAATGGGACTCGCCTGTCGGTACGAGGTTCGACCGTTCCTGCCACCTTTAACAGGGGTAATCGAACCAAGGATCAATCTACTGCTCTGCTCTATTCAACTTGTCTAAATCATATTCTAATTTCTAAATGCACATAGAATCAGGCATGTGCTATGAATTTTCAGAAAATGCACATTTGAAAACATGATGTTTGCTTTGAATGATTGAAATATTTAGAAAATGTAAATCTTGGAAATGATATCACATGAAAAATCGTGAAATGGGATTTAAAATGTACTTCTGAGAGAAGTAAAAATCGATTTTGAGGAATCCTTGACATTTGGTGAAAATCGATTCTGAGAGACTTGGTTTCTCTGAATTCAAACTTTGAAATTGAAATTCTAACTTAGAAAATTTGAATTTGGAACTTGGGAAATACTTGAAATATCATTGGCAAATTCATATTTTGAGAAAATTGATTTTTGAATAAGACTTAGAAAATTTTTGATTTTTCTAACTTCAAACTTTGAAATTGACTGCATAACTTTGGAAAATTGAGTTTATGAACTTGAGAAATACTTGAAATATTCTTTGAAATTCAATGCTTTTGGGAAAATCGATTTTGCTATAAGACTTAGGAGATTTTGAGGAATTCAATTTCCTTGACTTGGATTTTCAATTGGAGTGGGCAAATGCATGAAATGAATGAATATGAATTTGAGGATTTGAGAAATACTTTTTTGTATTTTGAGAAATGCAGTGCATTTTGAAGTTAGCCTAAGAGTGTAGGCTGAATGTGGCTAATGTGAAGATCATAAATCTAAGTATCATTCATATTCTGACTATGGCCATAAATACGAATTCCACCAAGTTTATAAACTTCATAGAAGCTAGTGCATGTACCATCCGTGTAGACCATGGTGATTTTGAATATTCATGAATCATCATCCATCACACATTGACATTATAAAAAATAAACTATATGCAATGCAACCTAAGCTAAGGAGGAAATGTAAATTCTTATTCCAAAGTTTAATTACAAATTACATCACTATTGAAATTTAAATACATGAAAAATAAAGTCTTCAATGTACCTGCAAAACTAGAAAGCTTGGTTAGTGAATATATGTTGGCTTTTCTAGATTTATCCAGCAATATCAGGAAATTGCTGGATTTTGCTAGATATAAGCATTTTTGCCAAGATTCCCTTAAATCAAAATGATGAAATATGAAATAAAATTGAATAAATAAGGAAGATAAGATATGCAATTTCGAATTTGGGGTCAAAATGACCAAAATACCCCTAATAACAAGACTATGGATTTGAAATTAAGGTTTTTAGAAAGATATTTTGATAAAATGCAAGTTTAGAAATTTGAATGAAATAAACTAAGCTAAATATGATGTGACATGCTTAAATATGTGAAAATTAGGGTTAGGGATTTCGAAATTGAGGTCAAATGACCAAATTGCCCCTGATAGCAAGACTATGGCCTTGAAATCAGGGTTTTCTAAAATAGATTTTGGTAAAAATTTGGGTTTTATGACCTAAATGAAATCAAATAACTACAAAATTAAACCTAAAGTATCCTAAGATGCTTATTAACATAATAAAACCCTAAAACTACATTCTTATGCACGAAAATCCAATAATATCACAAAAGATATGATTTTAACAGTGTTTTTGGAATTCTTCGGGTACCCTGTTTTGCAATTTTATTAATTCAGACATCAAATGGATTCCAAAATTCATCAAATTCGGTACCTGCACTTTTTATAACCCTAATGTAGAATTGGAATTATAAAAATAATTTTTTGACATTAAATTAATCCGAAAATTGCATTAAACCCTAAAAATATGTTATTTTTGACCTAGTTCACCAACCGGTCTCAGTCCAAGACCCAAACTAGGGGACAAATCTCCATGAAAATTTATGAAATTTTACAGAGACTAACTAAGAAGAAAAACAGAGATTTCCCAATTTACATATCGGAAAAAGCATCTCCGGTTAGGGAGAAACCCTTCCGGCAATCTGAGCTAAAATATATCACTTTTAACAGGGATTAACACAGCTGTTTCAGATTGCAAATACAAACATAAATAGCAAACCTAAACAAAAATCTCTGAAATTTTAATAGTAAACAGTAGACAGAAAAATAGCAATACTCACTTTTTACAGATCATGAATTGGATCTGTGGTTTGGGATTTATGACTAACACAAGTCTGATTAGGGTTTTGGTAAACCCTAATGAGTTTTAAATTTAAAAACAGATTTTCTGAAAGGGGAAAAATACTAAACAGTGATCAAAAAATCCGAAAATTTCACAGCAGACAGATCTACTCAATGTAAATCCATAGCATTTTACAGATCTAAAATCGGATATAAGATGAGAGAAATATCATAACAGCAAGTTACCTTCTTGATTTTAACCACGATTTTAAAGCTTTAAAAACCCGATTTGATGTCTGATTTTTTTGACAGGGTTCCCGAAATCCAAGACCTCTGATTTTTCTACAGTAACTCAATAACTCATGCATGCATCACATATAAAAAAATCAGAAATAAACAATGAGTACTTAAATCCAAAATAACATTATCTTTACTGTTCTAAACCTAAAACACACAGAAATTTAAGAAACTTGGAAAACCATGCATTAACTAATGTAAATCAATAAAATAAACCATAAAATAGTAAATAAAAATTATTTCTATGCTATAGAACGTAAAAAAAACATTAATAAACCATGAAAATAAAATAAAAACAGGGAATCAATGGCTGGAATTTGATATCACCTTTAAAACATAGATTTAACCCATTAAAAGGGTAAATCATATATTTTATTGGTTAATAATGTAAAGAATCATATTAAAATTAATTCTAATGGATTAAAATCCCTGTAAATCACCCAAAACAGGGTTAGATCACCTTCTTGGATCGTTCTTGCTGATTCTTGAGGTGAAACCATGGTTGAATCCATGAAATAGGAGGTATTAATGGCTAAAATTGATTTAAAACTATTAAAAACATGAAATAAAAGCTAAAAATTAAACAAAATAATTACCTTGAGGTGGCTGCAATGGAGGAAGGTCTGGAGAGGAGAGAGAAGCTCCAAGAATCCCAAGGAGAGCAAGTTGGAAAAATCGACCCCCCTATGAAGACTATTTATAGAATTTTTTTAGGTTTAAAAATTGGGAATTTTGAATTTTTTGGACTCTAACAAGGGGGGCGATTTTTGGGTGGAAAGACCTAACTACCCCTAGCCTAAATTATCTAAACTAGTGCCTAATTAACCCCTAGACTTTCCTAAAAAATCCCCAAATGTAATGCCACTTGGCATTTTCTACATTTGGCTTTTTAAAACACCTTTAAAAACACTAGTTTTAAAAACTAACTTTCAAAAAATGAGTTTTTCAAAATGGTTTTGACTCTTCTAAACCTCTAACACTAACCAAGACATCAACTAACCCTAGTCTAGCCCTGACTGACTCGAATATGGCACCACCCCGAGTGGGCCCTACTTGAGTTTTTCAAAAAACGATTTTAAAACTTGAAATTGAAGGAGTTTTCAAAAGGATTTTCAAAGACAAACTTCAAAGTTATAATTTTTAAAATGGCATAGGGTCCTAACTAGGTTAGAACTCCTCTGGATATGGTGCCAACTGAGTGGGCCCACATCGAATTTTGAAGAATTTTGAAATAAACACTGAAAATGGCTTTGAAAAAGTGTTAAAATCGACATTTGAAATTCAAGATCTTTGAAAATAGGGTCTCAAGCGAACTGGAACTTCGAGTTAGAGTCCTGAACTCTTAGGACTCTGAGATTTTAAATTTTAGAATTCAAATGTAAAATTTTTTGAAAGATTTTATCAAGAAATGATGAAATAAGTCAGAAAACACAGTCAGGATTAGACTCCTAACTCGACTGAACTCTAAAATAGAGTTTTGAACTAACTAGACTCTGTAAAATGACCTAAATTTTGACAATAATCGAAAAAGACTGAAAATGGAAGTAAAACTGATTTCAAAACAGACTCCTGACTGGATTAGGACTCTGGGACAGAGTCCTGATCGGACTGAAACTTTCAAAACTTTGAGAAATTTGATGAATAGAGGAATTGAGAAGCGACACCACCTCAATGGGTCTCATCTGTGAATTGAAATCGATTAAAATTTGAATTTGAAATGAATCCAGATTGTTTTCTTGAGAAAATATTTCGAAATATAAAGTCCTGGGGTTGGAAAATGACAGAGTATTGAATAAAAACCCAGGTTTTGAAATTGATTTTGAAATAAAAGCTTTAAAATTCAAATCTGGATTAAATGTTTTGAAATAGGAGTGCTGGATCTCGAAAATGGGATGCAATGACATGCAATGCTATGCAATGCGATGGAATGATATGCAGAATACATGCAATGATATGCAATAACACATGAAATGGACAAACACTGGATGAGGGTGAAAATTTGGGGTGTTTACAAGTCAGAGATGTATTATATCTTCAATCTTATTTTAATTCATTTAAAGAATAAAATATGCTTTTCAAAATCCAATTTCAAAATTCATTCATCATTTAGGATAAAATTGCATCATATTTTTAAAAATCTTTTTTTTTTTCAAAATCCAAGTGATCTTGAATGTCTTTCTTCAAATTCTATTTCAATTCATCAATTCTATCTCATTTCAAGATTCAAAATTCAATTTCAAAGTCCAATTTGACTTTGGAAATTTCAAAATTTGTTTTATATTCAAAGTTCCATCTCAAATTCAAATCAAATTTCAAAGTTCAATTCAACTTTAGAATTCTAAATTCATTTTTCAGGATTCAATTTTGAACTCAAATTAACATCTCAGATCAAATTTCAAAGCTCAATTTAAAATTTGAAATTCCTGATTCATCTTCTAAATTTAAAACTTCAAAATCAAACTTATTCTTGGTCTTCAAAGTTCCACCTAAAGATTGAGTCTTGATTCTCAAATCAAAATCAAAGTTTTAAGATTGATTCTGAATCTCAAAATTTGATGTTTTCTAAATTCAATCTAGGTTTTCAAAACCCAGATCCATCTTCAAAAGTCCCATTTTGGATCTTCAAAAGATCCAAATTCCACCTTGGGTTCTAAATTTAGAAACTGATTCCATATTGGATTCAGATCTTCAAAAACCAATCTCATTTTGGATCCCAGACTTCGGATCCAATCCTATTTAGGATTCTAGATCCAGAATTCGACTTCATTTTGGACTCCGGACTCTGAATCCAATCCCATTTAGGATCCTAGATTTCGAATTCAACTTCATTTTTGGATTCCAGACTTTGGATCCAATTCCATTTAGGATTCAGAATTCAGCTTCATTTTGGATTCTAGACTTTGGATCCAATTCCATGTAGGATTCAGACTTCAAATTCAAATTCCATCTGGAATTTTGGATTTCAAATACAATTCTATTCCCAATTTTAGATTTAAAAACCAAAATTCCATTTTCAGATCACATCTGGACTTCTTAAGTTTAATTCTATTTTTAAATTCCAATTTGGATTTCGTAAATCCAAAATTCTGTCCTGATTTCAAACTTTAAATATGGAATCCAATTTCATTTCAAATTCCATCTCCACTTTGAAATCCAGATCCAAAATTCAAATTCAAAGTCCATTTCTGACTCTGAAAACTTCATTTATTTTTCTCTCAGCTTCAAATCATTCTTTTTAATTCAAGATTTATTTTCCCAACTCTGATTATTTCAAAGACTTAGAACTTCAAATATCTTTTCAGATCTATCTCAAAGTTCTAATTTAGATTCAACTATTCAAAAATCAGTTCTTTATTTACATTATCACATTAACTTATGAATCACTTAAAAAATCTCAGATTTCCAAAAGTGTTTTCTCAAAAGCATACATTTTTGCATTTACATTGCACAAGCATGATTTTCTATGCATTTTAGACTTAAAATAAATTCTTAGATAATATTTTAGCAAAGCAAAAAGGCATAAATTCGATCCTTGGTTCGATTACCCATGGTAAAGGCGCCAGGAACGGTCAAACCTCGTACCGACGAGCGAATCTCGTCTCCCAATTTTCCCGCAAATATTTCAAAATGGAGAAGAGTAATTTTTCTAAATATTTTCAAAATTAAAGTCAAGTGAGACCTTGCAAAAGAGTTCCTCTCTCTTCTTTCTTTTCTCATTCTCTCTTCTTTTCTATCTTTTATTTCCCTTCAAAAAGGGAATAGAGGTTAAAAAGGCGAAGAGAAAGGAAAAGAGGAACAAATAAAAAAATTTGCAATGATCACAGTTTTGGCGACCGTGATGGGACTCGTCTCCGTCCGATCAAATTTGTGCCTTTTGCTTTGCTTTGATATTATTTAAGTATTTATTCTTCCAATGTCAGCTTCATTTCTATGCAAACCTTAGGAGCCTAGACTCTGTCCCAGCTGACATAATGCATATAGGATTTAAGTATGGTTTGGTAGGACCATATTGAGGAGATTATTGCATGTTCACTTAGACTTAGGTCTGAAATATAACTCTCCTCAATTCTAGGGATTGAATGCAAACAATGTATGCAAGTGTATGCTTCTCTTCATTTAAATTCTATCTCTTTAGGACTTGCATTAAAGCTTTCTGGTTTTATTGCATGTTGAACATGTTTTCAAAAACATCCCTACCTATATTGTCCCGATCTTCACGTTGCTGGGTTGTCTCACTGAAATAGTTTGGGAAAGAGCCTCACAACTGGGCCACTTATTTGGGTTCGCCCCCCCCTACCACATACCTAAGGGCCATAGTCCGAGGTATATCAGTAGGCGCTCAAGGATGTTGGGAAGCCTTTAACTTAGAACCAGAGAAATATTTTATATGCCACATACTTCGAGCTTTGACTTGAGTATATCGACATACCTTGATTGGAATCAGTTAATCTAAACCATAGAGTTAGGCTTAAGGTCCTACAAGTCATTTCAAATATTGCATTTAGAGTCACCCTTTAGGGAGTGTTGTGTGCGCATCCTTGTTTGTGCAGATGTGGTTATGCGATGTTTCTCATATTCTCTTATACATATATGTCAAACCTTTTTAAAACCCTGGGCATATTATGCAAAAATTCCCCTTTATTTTCAGAAATCCCAGGTGCATATTTTTCCTTTACCTACATTCTTTTCTCTTCTAGATCAAAATTTTCTTTAAAACACTGGAAAATTCTTTTAAAATTTCCTCAAATCTTTCAAAAATTTCTAGGATTTATATTCTTATCTTCTTCAAGAGTCTATCTGTAAGTCCTGCATTCTATCTGATTCCCCTCATTCTTCTTTGCCCCAGTATCATTCCGATGGCATCCAATTCTCTCGATGATGTCTTTCCCAGATATCACGTCTTTTGTCAGATAAAAGATGGATCCCTGAATCATCGGGTTATCCAGTCTCGGTGGTATTATTCCTGGTTTGCCACCTTCTCAAGTATGTTCCCAGACCACATGGATGACTGTGGATTGGAGATGGCATCGGCAGTGGGCAAGCAAACCATCAATGGAGGTTTGATTCAGGCTATGGCAGAGCGGTGGAATCCACGTACCTGCACATTTTGGTTTCCATGGTGAGAAATGACTCTATTGATGGACGAATTCAGCGACATCATGGAATTGCCAGAACTAGCTGGTCAGCCAGATGATCCAGTCAAGCAGCAGTTCCTGATCAATGTCAAGGGTATAGATGTTCGAGAAACATTAGCCAGGGCAACAGGGAGCAGATCTTGGCCTCTCACTGAGATCAACGAAAGTCAGTCATCGACCTGTTCAGACTCTATCGCAAGTATGAAGCTTACGAGGAAGTTGACACCTTGTCTCGAGCAGCGAAAGAAAGAATCCAACATGCCATGGTCTTATGCACAATGGGATTAGCATTCTTCCAGGATGGTCAAAATTTCATCAATGTTAGAGTCACCCAACTCTTTCGAAGATGGGGAAGCAAGCAAACTCGTCAACTTTTAGTGTCCATGGCAGCTTTAGCCTTTCTCTACTGAGGCTTAGCTCATTTTGCCCTTGGAGAGACCATTTTGGTGGAAGGATGTACTTATGCTCTGCAATCTTGGTTCCTGCAACATGTGTCATCAAAGGCCAGTGCTTTCAGGTTCAACAGTAATAAGCCAAAGACAACCATTCTGTATCAAGTTTCGATCGAGAGTCTGCATAAGGAGGAGATCCTTTGGGATTACTTTGACAGGCAAGAATTAGTTTCTCGCTACACTTATGCTTGTAGCAAGCGCTACAGATTGCTTGGTCCCTTCTTCTGTGTTGACTATCAGCCAGAAAGGTGTCTTAGACAGTTCTCACAGCGAAAGGTTTGTGTCAACACTCGCTTCCCGATGGGCCACATGCCAGAATTCGATCTGCAGTCGGATCAGTGGCCTGAAGCATACCATGTAACCAAATACACTTGGGACTCCTTCATTCCTCTGTCTGTATTTCCTAGACCCAATGTATCTTCTGAATATCAAGAATGCGGCAAACTGTCTGCCCACCTTCTCTTTGTCTTTAAATTTATCATCAATAAAATTTAACTTTTTGTTCTATTAAAGAGTTTTTTGGGTAAAATTTTTATATTTTATGGCGTGAATGGTCACAATTCTCGTGGCGACCTCATCCCTAGTGATGGGACATTCCTTCTAGTCTTCTTCAAAAAATCTCTTATCATGATGGATGACCTTGCCTAGGTAACAAGGCACATTTTTTGTTATCACAAAAAAAATGTAACATAATTATCACAAGTTTTGTGGTGACCCGATCCCTTGTGATGGGATAACCTGTTCAATTGTCTATCAATTCCTCCATTCTCGTCTTTTCTAAAAAAAAAAATGTTTTGAAAAGTTCTTCCGCGCTCTAACCATTCCCTTATTCTATAGAAATCATTGGTATTGTCAGAATGGTTCAAACAAGAGCTAGGAAAGAAACAGTCCCTCAGCACAGTGATAGTGAGAATGAAGAAATGGACTCTCCCAAGTCAGTCAGAGGACAGGGTCAGAACAAGGGAGATGATATCGATCCCGCCATGTATGGTTTGTTCCAGAAAATGATGGTCAGAATGATGTCAGAACAAGCTGAGGCCAGTCTGAAGAAGGTTGTTCCAAAAAACAAATTAAAGAAGAAAGCTATGAAAAAGCAGGTCCGGATTGTCAGAAAAAAAGGTCCAGCCTGACACTTCTTCCGAGGAACCAGAATCAGTAGAGGAAGAGTCAAAACAGGAAGAGCAGTTTGTTTACATTCAGAATCCTCCACGACAGTTTGTAAAGATCACTACAGAACTCGAATCTGTGAACAAACTCATTCCAATTAAGGATCCGATGCATGAGCAATTAAGAGAAATGACTCGAGCAATCAAAGACATCCAGGCCAAGAGTAAAGGCAAGTAGACCTATTCTGGCAAAGATTTCTACAACGGCCTAGACAGGGATGACAATCTGGAGAATCTCCTTCGAAAATTCCTCAAGTTTGATGGAACGGGCAATCCTAAGGCTCATTTGGCCACATTCTATGCAGAGTGCGGCCGTTTTAGAAAAGACAACAGGGCTCTGTTCATTTGCTTTCCTCGCAACCTAGAAGGTACAACGGCCAGGTGGTATGCGGACCACATTAACCCTATCGAACTACGAGAGTTTGATAGAGTAGTAAATCTTTTCATCGAGCGCTTCATGTTCAATGTTGAAGCCTCACCAACTCTCAACCACTTGTACAACCTTAGACAGAACAAGAATGAAAGAGCTGATGAATTCATCCACAGGTGGAGGAGCACCTGTAACAGAATGAAGGTTCCCATTCTAGAGGAACATTTCTTGCAAATCATCCTAAATAACTTCTCTCAGCCTTTAAGGAATCTCATTTCCATGTCTCCAGCAAAATCATTCATTAAGTTGATCGAGCGAGCCGAATGGCTCGAAACAAGGCTGAACAACAACCTCTATGAAGGTTACCCTTTCGTCCAAGGTAATCCTGAGCAAAAGAAGAAAGCACACATTGCTTATTCTATAGAATTTTTAGGCCACAGCGGCAGTTCTAGCAGCAAGAAAAGCAAGAAGAATCACAACAAGAATTCAGGACACTCTAAGGTTGAAAGAGCAAATTCTGCAACCCAAAAAGTGAAGTTTGTCAAGCAACAGTCGGCCCAGCCAGTACAACAGCCAGAAGCAAGGCAGCAAGAAAAACCGAAGCATGATGGATGGAGTTATGATCAAGAATTCACTGCTTTGGAACAATTCCGGGAGGATATCCTCGAGTATATGCTATCAAACAAGATGGTCAAACTCCCCAAGGTGGCAGATCCTCCAGTGGCTATGGGAAAATGAACGGAGAAATTCTACAAATTTCATCGGACTGTCGGATATGACACAGAGCATTGTTTTGTCCTCAAAAACATCATCCAGGACTGTATCGACAAAAATTTATTGATCGAGGATGAGGACGAAGAACAACCCGAAATTTTGTCCAAACCTATTCCCAAACATTCAGCTTCAGTGATTTCAGAGCAGACAGTCTTTTTCTAGAACAGCATTCAGCCATGTTCTAACCAGGACATTCAGGATCAACATCAGGTCCTAGTCCTACGTCAGGCACAGTCTTCCACCAAGAGGGTAGATATTACTCCATTTTTTAGCAACAAAAAGTCAGTAAAGGTGACAGCAGAGGTTGCCAAGCAAACTCTCAGGATTCCAAAGCACTTCATTAAAGCAACTTCAAAAAAGGGTGAAATGTCAGAATCAATTCAGAAGCCGATCACTGCTCTATCAAACATCTTCATCCTGGATCTGACCCATGCTTCACCAGAACATCAGCGAGTGCTAAATGATCTACTAAGAAAGATCAAGGTCAAACCAAGCACAACTCCGCAGGACATGGCTCAGATCGTCAACCAAGCAATGACGAATGCACCAATTATATTTTCAGATGAGGATTTGCCGAAGCCTCATTCATTCCACAACAATGCCTTATATGTAGTGGTGCGGACCAGGGGCATGACTGTCCCTCATGTGCTTGTAGACGGAGGCAGCAGCCTCAACCTCTGTCTACAAATGACAGCCAGGGCCTTGGGCCTGAAAGAAGAAGAATATACCCCAGATTCGATAACGATCTACAGTTTTGATAATCATGGGCAGACAACCAGGGGGAAGATCTTCCTTGAAATTTTCATCAACTATTCAGTGCATACAGTCTTATTTCACGTGGTAAATGTACCACCCACATACAATCTTCTTCTGGGTCACACATGGATTCACAGATGCCAATGTCGTTCCTTCTACCCTTCACCAGTGCATCAAGTGGTCGAAATGGGGCATGATTACCACAGTTCTGGGAGAAGATCCAGAAGAGAGACTCCCACAGACAATGATCCCCCGTCCTACTTTCACCACCGACATCCCAAGCATTCAGAAAGTCGATGAGATCAATTTAAGATACAGTTTGGAAATGCTGAAGCTGAAGGAGGTCCAACCAACAGAAAATGTCACCGCAGTAATCCAGTGGCAGGGACCTCGCTTCTTCAAGCTGGGTGGATGCCTCAATTGTGCTTCTTTTAAAGATCACCCTCTATTCCTTCAGTTCTCGAAAACAAAGAAGGGATTTGATCTCCTGATGAAGCATGGCTACCAGCCTGTAAACACCCCAAATTTTCACCCTCATCTAGTGTTTGTCCATTTCATATGTAATTGCATATCACTGCATATCACTGCATACATTTTTGCATATCATTTCATCGCATTGCATGTCATTACATCTCATTTTCGAGATCCAGCACTCCTGTTTTCAAAACATTCAATCCAGATTTGAGTTTTAAAGCTTTCTTTTAAAATCAATTTCAAAACCTGGGTTTTTAGTCAACATTCTATCATTTTTCCAACCCTAGGACCTCATATTTCGAAATATTTTTTCAGAAAACAATCTAGATTCAATTCAAACTCAATTTCAATTGATTTCAATTCTCATATGAGACCCATTTAGGTGGTGTCGCTTCTGGATTCCTTTACTTGTCAAAAATCTCCAAAAATTTTAGAGTCCTAGTTGGATCAGGACTCTTTTTCCAGAGTTCAGTCGGATCAGAACTCTACTTTTCACTACCTTTTTACCTGTTTTTGAAGAAAACCTTTCAAAATCTTCTGTTTTGGCCAAAATTTTAGAGTCCTAGTTGGATTCGGACTCTTCTTCAAGAGTCCAGTCGGATCAGGACCCTTCTTCAGAGTTTCAATTGGATTGGGACTCTAATCTTTTACAGCTATTTTATTTATTTTCAATCAAATCTTTCAAAAACTTTTAAAATGAGTCAGAAACTCAGAGTTTCAGTTAAAACAGGACTCTGTTCAGAGAGTCCTAGTTGGATCAGGACTCTGATCCTGATTTCAATTTTGAGAGAATCTTTCAGAAATCTTTCAATCTACCAAAACTATTACACTTTTATCAAAGAATTTCAAAATTCTGAGGTTTTATCTCGGAGTCCTGATCAAATCAGGATTCTACCCCAGAGTCCTGATCGAAGTAGGACTCTATCCAAAATTGATTTTCTCACTTCATTTTCACTGGTTTTCAGAAGCTTTGCTTAAAATTCATCATTTGCTTACCAGAAAAACCAAAATTCTTAGAGTTTTGATTGAATCAGGACTCTTTCTCAGAGTCCTAATTAGATCAGGATTCTGAACCAAAACTTCAATTTCATCCTATTTTCACTTGTTTTTCAAAAACCTCTCATTTGTTTTTTTAGAAAAATACCAAAAATCTAGAGTTTTAGTCCGATCAGAACTTTGTCCCGGAGTCCTAGTCCAGTTAGGAGTCTGTTTTGAAGTCTGTTTTTATTCCATTTTCATTTATTTCCATTTCTTTTTGAAAATTAGGTCATTTTGCAGAGTCCAGTTAGTTCAAGACTCTATTTCAGAGTTCGGTCGAGTTAGGAATCTAACTCTGACTGTGTTTTCTGACGCATTTCACCATTTTCTGATGAATTCTTTTAAAAATTATTTCACTTGGCTTTTAAAATCTAAAATCTCAGAGTTCTAAGAGTTCAGGACTCTAACCCGGAGTTCCAGTTTGCTTGAGACTCTGTTTTTAAAAATCTTGAATTTCAATTATTGATTTTAACCCCTTTTCAAAGCTGTTTTGAGTATTTATTTCAAAAATTTCAAAACTCAATGTGGGCCCACTCAGTTGGCACCATATCTAGAGGAGTTCTGACCCAGTTAGAACCCTATGTCATTTCAAAATTTTTAGTTTTAAAGTTTACTTTTGAAAAACTTTTGAAAACTTTCTCAATTTCAAGTTTTAAAATCGCTTTTTGAAAAACTCAAGTTGGGCCCACTCGGGGTGGCACCATATTCGAGTAAGTCAGGGCTAGACTAGGGTTAGTCAGTGTCTTCGTTAGTGTTAGGGGTTTAGAAGAGTCAAAAATCATTTTGAAAACTCATTTTGAAGTTTAGTTTTTAAAACTAGTGTTTTTAAAGGTTTTTAAAGGTGTTTTAAAAAACCAAATGTAGAGAATGCCAAGTGGCATCACATTTGGGGGATTTCTAGGATAGTCTAGGGGTTAATTAGGGATAAACTAGGCTAGGGGTAGTTAGGTAAACTCACACCAAAATCGCCCCCCCCCCCCCCTTTTAGAAGTCCAAAAATTTTAAAACTCTTCATTTTTAACCTAAATGTTTTTTATAAATAGAAGGCCATAGGGGTCGATTTTCCCAGCCACCTCTTGAGCAAATCTTAGAGCTTCTCTCTCCTCTCCAGCCTTCCTCCATTGCTGCAACTCCAAGGTAAATAATTTCTTTAATTTTTAATATTTTATTTAGTATTTTTAATGATTTAAACCTAGATTTAGCCTTGGACACCCCTCCTTATGAAGATTCAACCATTGTTTCACCTCAAGAACCATCAAGAACGGTCCAAGAAGATAATCTAACTCTGTTTTTATGTGTTTACAGGGATTTTAATCCATTAAAATCAATTTTAGTATTATTCTTTTCATTATTAACCAATAAAACATATGATTTACCCTTTTAATGGGTTAAATCTATGTTTTAAAGGTAATATTGAATTCCAGCCATTGATTCCCTGATTTTTTATTTATTTAATGGTTTATTCATGCTTATTATACGTTTTACACCATAGAAATAATTTCTATTTACTGTTTTATGGTTTATTTTATTGATTTTCATTAGTTAATGCATGGTTTCTTAAGTTTCTTAGATTTCTGTGTGTTTTAGGTTTAGAACAGTAAAGATAATGTTATTTCGGATTTAAATCCTTGCTGTTTATTTCTGATTTTTTTATATGTGATGCATGCATATGTGATTAAACTACTATAAAAAAATCACAGATTTTGGAAGTCGGGAACCCTGTCATAAAAATCAGACATCAAGTCGGGTTTTTAAAGCTTTAAAATCATTGTTAAAATCAGGAAGGTGACTTGCTGTGATGATATGTTTCTCATCATATATACGATTTGAAATATGTAAAGTGAAATGGATTCATATTGATTATATCTATCTACTGTGAAATTTTGAGATTTTTTGATATCTGTTTAGTATTTTTCGTCTGTCAGAGAATCTAATTTTAAATTTAAAACTCGTTAGGGTTTACCAAAACCCTAATCAGACTTGTGTTATTCATAGATCCCAAACCACAGATTCAATTCATGATCTGTAAAAAATGAGTATTGTTATTTTTCTGTCTTCTGATCACTGCTAAAATTTCAGAGATTTTTGGTTAAGTTTGTCATTTATTTCTGTATTTTAAATCTGAAGTAGCTGTTTTAACCCCTGTTAGGTTTGTTAGATTTTAGTTCAGATTGCCGGAAGGGTTTCTCCCTAACCGAATATGCTTTTTCCAATATGTAAATTGGGAAACCTCTATTTTTTTTCCTAGTTTATCTCTGTAAAAATTCAGAAGTTTTCATTGAGGATTGACCCCTAATTCGGGTCTAACTTTGAAACTGATATGTGACCTAGGTTAAAAATAGCTTATTTTAGGTTGTTAATGCAATTTTCAGATTAAAATAATGTCAAAAAATTATTTTTGCAATTCCAATCTGATTTTAGGGTTATAATAAGTGTCTTTTCCAATTTTTATGAAATTTAGAATTCATTTGATGTCTGAATTAATAAAATTGCAAAACAGGATACCTGAAAGATCCAAAAACACTGATAAAATCACAATTTTGGTGATATTTCTTGATTTTCGTATATAATTTCATGTTTTTAGGGTTTACTCATATCTAGAATCATATTAGGGTGTTTCATGTTTGATTTTTTGTTTATTTCAATCATAAATCCCAAGTTTTTACCAAAATCTATTTCAGAAAATCCTAATTTCAAGGCCACAGTCTTGTTATTAAGGGTATTTTGGTTATTTTGACCCCAATTTCGAAATTTCAAATTACATTTTCATATTTATTCAATCTTATTTCATATTTTATCAATTTGTATTTAAGGGAATCATGGAAAAGGCTTATATCTAGCAAAATCCAGTAATTTCTAGATATTACTGGATAAACCTAGAAAAGCCAACATATCATCATTAACAAAGTTTTCTAGTTTTGCAGGTACATTGAAGATTTTAATTTCATGTATTTAAATTTCAATAGTGATGTAAATTAAATGTAAACTTTGGAATAAGAATTTAAATTCCTGCATAGATTATGATTTGCATTTCATATAGTTTAAACTTTGATATATAACTGCCATGTATGCCAATTCATGCACATTTTATTAATTCACTATGGTCTACACGAATGGCACATACACTAGCTTTTATGAAGTTTATAAACTTGGTGAAATTCGTATTTATGGCCATAGTCAGAATATGAATGATACCCAGATTTATGATCTTCACATTTATAAAGCATTTCTTTGTAAACTTTGGACAATTTTTCCAAATTATTCACTTTTTCTTCAAAACTCTAGGTGATTTTTCATTCTTTCATTCCTCTGGACTTCGAATTTTCAGCATTTCACTTTATCCTGCCTGCAATTTTCAAAATTCTTGTATTTTTTCAAAGTCTAATTCCAATCTTCCTATCCAATGGCATTCAGTCAGCTCAACTCTGTTTTTTCTGAGGGGCACATCTCCTACGAGGTGCGACAAAGTCTTCCTGAGCATCGAACTCTCAGCACCGGACACTTCTTCCCTCGGTGGTACTACATTTGGTTCAAAAACTTCTCCCGTATGTTTCCAGACCACTTAAACGAATGCGGGTTGGAACTGGCATCCGCAGTGGAAAATTTGTCAGTCAACGACAATCTGATCCATACACTGGCAGAGCGGTGGAATCCGCGCACTTGCACGTTCTGGTTCCCTTGGGGCGAGATGACCCTGTTGAGGGACAAATTTTCAGAGATTATGGGACTGCCCGAGCCAGCCGGTCAACCTGGAGATCCATTAGAACAACAATTTTTTTGATCAATGTCAAGGGTCTGGACCCTAAAGATGTTGTAGCTCGCATGACAGGATGCAAGTTTTGGCCACTGATTGAAAAAATGGAAATGACTATGTGAAACTGATCGAGATCTACCGACAGTATGGGGCATTTGCAGAAGTCAGCTCATTATCCAGAACAACTTGAGAAAGAATTCAGTATGCGATGGTCATATGCACTGAAGGGCTCGCTTTCTTCCCAGATATACATATGTGTATGGCAAGCAGTTCAAGCTACTTGGCCCATTTTCCTGTACCTACTACTATCTAGAGCGATGTGTTAGGCAATTTTCTCAGAGACAAAAGCACGTAGAAGCTCAGCTACTATCAGGGGTTATGCTAGAGTTCAACCTTGTATCAGCGCAGTGGTCCAGAACATACCATTCTGCCAAATATGGCTGAGATTCTTTCATCATTCTCACTCTTTTCTCCAGTCCTCGTGTCTCTGCTGATCATAAAGAGTGGTGCCAAATTGTCTGTCTGCCCCCTCTTTCTCAAGTTTATTATTAATGCAATCATGTTTTCCCTTTAATGAATAAAAATCTTTCAAATTCTTCATTCTTGGTTTGACGACCTCGCTTAGGTGACAAGGCATATTTTCAGTTGTTCGTTCTCCTCGCAAAGAATGGCAACACAATTGTTGTAATCTCAGCGACGACTCAATCCCTAGTAATGGGATATTCTTTCAATTATCTACCAAATTCTCATTAAATATTTTTCCTACATTCATTTATATCCTGAATCTTCATCATCAAAATTTAATCATCCATCTCATTCTGTAGAGAGCATCAGTGTTCCCAAGTGGTTCAGATCAGATCAAGCAAGAAGACACCACTGTATCAGTGCATCAGTGATTTTAGAAGCAGACAACAAGAAATGAATCCTCTAAGATCCACCAGAAGACAGAGTCTGAATGATAAGGATGACATTGATCCTGCTGCATATTAGATGTTCAAGAAAATGATGATTAGGATGATGTCTGAGCAAACTGAAGACAGTCTCAGAAAGGCTCCCATCAAGGAGAAGATATTTGTCTCATTCTCTCAGAGTATCACTAGAAAGAGTAGCGAGCGATTCAGCGCGGGTCTGCCCGATATTTTATTCTCGCCGATGTTCTCTATCATCGTGGATTCAGTTCTGAATATTCCAGATGCCTAGACGAAAATGCAGCCAAAGAAGTCGTGCAGGAGGTACACGAAGGCATTTGCGGTGGTCATGTCGGCTACCAAACTCTTATCAAGCAAATCATCTGGGCGGGATATTATTGGAAGACTATGCTACAAGATTGCTACCATTTTGTGAAGAAGTGTGCTCTATTCCAGATACATGCACCTTTCGTCCATGCGTCAGCAACATATTTGCAATCGGTTATCTCTCCATGGCCGTTTTCTATGTGGATCTTTGATGTTGTGGGCCCCATCACTCCTTCTGGTTCAAATAGTCACAAGTATTTTCTTTCCGCAGCAGAATATTTCGCTAAATGGGTCGAAGCTATCACTTTGCGTACAGTAGAAAGTTGACACATGGTCTCATTCATCCACAAGAACATCCTTTGCTGCTTTGGTATACTGCACAATATCGTGTCGGACAATGGCAGTCATTTCAAGAATGAGAGAATAAGGACATTTTGCTTGAAGTTCAGAATTCAGCATCATTTATCTGCTCCCTATTATCCTCAAAAGAATGGTCAGGCAGAGGCCACCAATAAAATTCTTATTAGAATCCTGGAGCGAACTTTGGAAACAGACTGTGATTGGCATGAGAAGATCCATGATGCATTGTGAGCATACAGAATCATCATTCGGACTCCCACTAATGTGACTCTGTCAGAACTTGTCTACGGAACTGAAGTAGTATTGTCTCTATATGTTCAAAAACCTGCCTTGAAGTTCGCATCACTACTGGAGTTATCGCTTGATCAGTATTAGTAGCAGTGATTGGTACAACTTGATTTTCTCGATAAAAGAAGACTCAGAGCAGCAGAGCATGCTCAATCATATCGTTAAAGAATAGCCAGACAATATGCAAAATTTGTCATTGAAAGGAAATCCTTAGTCAATGATCTAGTGCTTATATCAACGGCCTATCTCAAGCCTGGGTGGCAAATGGTCGCCGAATTGGGAAGGTCCCTATGTTGTCAAAGAGGCATTACCTCGTAACTCATATCGGCTCATCAATGCCGACAGAGTGGAATTACCAGATCCCATCAATGTTCAACATTTGAAATTTTTTTTATACTTAAATTCTCTATTCCATCCTTTGTAATTCCTCAATATATTTTCTTCAATAATGGTCAAATTATTCTTTCCCAGTTACACTGGGGCATTATTTTGAAAATTGTCTTCAAAACGTATTGTATGCAGGTAGGATTAAACAAATCTCTCATTTTGCATGCATGTGCATTCATTTACATCATTTTGCATCATTTGCATTCATTTACATTTGCATGCATGTGCATTCATTTACATCATTTTGCATACATTTGCATTTACATGCATTCATTTGCATCAAATTCACTTCCCCTTCAGGTTAAGGGATAAACCTGAGTTTCCCCTTCAGGTTAAGGGATAAACCTGAACCACACATTCAGGATAAGGGATAATCCTGAGACCCCAACAATCATTCTCGTTACAATTCCCAAATATTTTAATAGCATAGGTCTCTTTCGAAAATTCAAATTTCAATTTAAAAACAATGTATGTTTTCAAAATCCAGTGCTCGAACTGGTACATTTTCAAAATCCAATGTCTATGTTGACATATTTTCAAAACCCGGTATTCATGCAAGTGTTCTTTCAAAGTTGAGCACTCGTGGTTAGTGTCTCCCTGGTTGGTCGTATCACTCAACCTCTCGGGTTCAGTCTTTGTGTTGATCATTCATCAAAGTTCAAATTCCAATTACCAGTTTCGGCCCTTGGGCCATCCAATTTCCAATTTCGGCCTTCGGGCCATCTAATTACCAATTTCGGCCCTTGGGCCACCCAATTACCAATTTGAGACCTCCGGGTCAACCAATTTCCAAATTCCAATTTCGACCTTCGGATCAATCAATTTCCCAATTTCCAATTTTCAAATTCCAAATTTCTAATTTCGACCTTTGAGTCAACCAATTTCAATTTCAACCTTTGGGTCAATCAATTCCAATTTCGACCTTCGGGTCAATCAATTTTCAATTTCCAAATTCCGAATTCCAAATTTCCAATTTCAAATATCAAAATTCAAAATTTCAAATTTTCCAAATTCCAATTTCGACCTTTTGGTCACTCAATACCAATTTCAATCATTTCCTCTTGCGAGAGACCCTTTTTACAGGGAGAGTTCAAGGGAGCTCGTTCTTTTCGCATGTTATCCTTTGTTCACCTAGCCCCTTTTCAGGGAGAGTTTGAAGGGACTCGTGTCTATGTGAACTGTTTGCAAAACAAAATTCCAATTTTATGCAAGGAACCCTTAGTTCATGGAGAGCTTCGACGGAAGTTCGCTTTCCTTGTGACCGTAATTTCAAACTAGGCCATTTCATCATGAAAACCCTTTTTTCAGGGAGAGTGTGATGGACTCGTTCCTTCATGACCAATTCACCGACCTCACCATTACTGGCCCCCTTTCCATAAGAGAAGCCTAATGTTAGGAAGTTTTGACGAAAGCTTAATTTCTCTTCCAAAGTTCGTTTTGCAAACACCTCCTCTTCAGGGAAGAGAGGAGTAATTCCTATTTCCAATTTTTGAATCTTCACCTTTGGGGAAAGGAGAAGAAAATTTTTGTCATGGATGTGTTGCGTTGTGCTTCAGATGCTCGCTCTCACCAAGGATTTCAAGAAAATTTTGCCAATTTGTCATTAAATATTTGTTGATTTCAAAAATCTTTATTGCACAAAAACATTACCTTCAGTATTACTTCCGAAAGGATAAAGCTTTCGCGAAAAGGATTCAAAATTCAATTTTTTTCTATTGGCCAACCAAAAGGATGAAGAATAAATCCTTAATATGGCCAGCAAAGGAAATTCAATGTTGTTGCAAAGCCATAAGTGATCGGTATTGATCGCCGTCAATGGCACATTTTTAAAGATCATTCTTGGAAAATAAAGCAGTCGAAATATCCTGGGTGATACAGAAAAATCCATTTAATCCTTATATCTCCTCAATCACCTGAAGTTGTAATTAAATATCTGCAAAAGGGATCTCTCAACTGTCGTCAAGATGAAGGCGAATTAGGCGAGTAGACCCCCGGGGCCAAATAAGATTTGGATCATCTCCAAGATGAAGGAGTTTGTGATGGATCCTTCCAGGGAAAGTTCAGAGCACCGTCAAGATGAAGGCGATTGCGATGAGCCTCCCGACAAACCCTAAAGGATATTTAATTTCTGCTATCATCAAGAGATTTCCAACCAAAGAGCCAATAACCGTCAATATAATCCCTGAGAGAAAAGAAGGATCAGAGCATCTCTGAGATGAAGGAGTTTATGACGTACCCTTCTAAAAAAAAGAGAGAGAAAAGTCAGGACATCTCCAAAATGAAGGATGATGTAATCCCCAAAAACCCAAGAGAGCTCTAATTCTGCCAAAAAAAAAAAGAGTAGGCAGAAAGATCGTCATGAGAAAAGAATCTCAGGATATCAGACTGCCAAATTTGCCAAAGAATCTTCTTTAAATTTGTGAAATTCTACTATCAATATTCTTTCACCAATTGCTTTCAGAATATCAAGAATACTCTCTTTTCTGTTCATATCAGGGAAATTGATAGCTTCCTTGAAAGAAAGACAATTGCAAACAATTTGAATTCGAATCTTGATTCTACAGAGTTAAGCCCAGTCGGAGGTAATACTTCAGGTAGAAAAGAGGGAATATTTTCAAAACAATGTGCATCATTTTCAATTATTTTGAATCAACAACAATTTTCAACATTTTGACAATATTTTCTAGTCATCCTGGCGTGAAGCGAGAGCTTGAGGTTCCTCTTTGACGCATCCTGACATCAGTTGTTATCCCTTTTAAGGACTTGATAACGGGAGTTTTCAAGGTTCCTTCCCTTCTGTTGGTATAATCTGAGCGCATGGGCTCTCAGATTCTCACACTTCCCTGTGTCCCCACTGTCCCACCATAGACAGTCCAATTTCGGCTTGAGGTTAAGCCATCAATCATTTTCTCGCAAAAGGTTATCAATTTCAAAAGCTATTTAGTCTCAGCAATGAGGCGCCCAAAATCCAACCCCTTTTCAAGCTTTAGGGACCCCAATTTCATTCTTTTGCAAAACCCGTATCGGACTCATTGTGCGGAGATCCGAAGGTTCCATCATGGTTTTTTCCTTCGAGGATTCCATTCATTTTCCGCCCAATCAGGATAAGGGTATAAACCTGAGCGTCCTTTGATGAGGTATTTCATTTTCCGCCCAATCAGGATAAGGGTATAAACCTGAGCCTCCTTTGATGAGGTATTTCATTTTCCGCCCAATCAGGATAAGGGTACAAACCTGAGCCTCCTTTGATGAGGTATTTCATTTTCCGCCCAATCAGGATAAGGGTACAAACCTGAGCCTCCTTTGATGAGGTATTTCATTTTCCGCCCAATCAGGATAAGGGTATAAACCTGAGCCTCCTTTGATGAGGTATTTCATTTTCCGCCCAATCAGGATAAGGGTACAAACCTGAGCCTCCTTTGATGAGGTATTTCATTTTCCTCCCAATCAGGATAAGGGTACAAACCTGAGCCTCCTTTGATGAGGTATTTCATTCCCCGACCAGGTTAAGGGTTAAACCTGAGCTTCGTTTCTACACGAGGAATTTTCTGTCCCATCCAGGTTAAGGGCAAAACCTGAATCTCACTTCCTTTTGAAGGAAAATTTTCTTCTTTATTCTTCACTTCATATCTACCATTTTCATCAGGGCTAATTTCTTCATACCCAGTCAGATCCTTCAAACTGGGGCATTTTTATAGCCCAAATTTGGTGTGTTTTCTTTGCCACTAAGCTCGTCTTCAAGCCGGCTTAGTAGCAAAGAGGGGCATCTGTAAACACCCCAAATTTTCCACATCCATTCTCAAACAACCCTCCTTAGGCAGTGCCAACCCTGTCAGGTCAGTGTAGGAGTCAAACCCCGAGTCAGCTGCAGAAAATCACCATTTTACCCATTTTTATTAGGAAAATTATCATTTTACCCCTAGGTCATCCCAGACCCCAGTCAGTCGGAGTCAACCAAGCTCATTGGTCATTTCAGAACATTTAGAATATCAATCATTTCAAGCTCATCTGAGCTCACAATGAACAGACCATTTCCATTTCTGACCATTCCTGCCAAAATGGGATCATTTCTTCAGAAATGAGCTCATTTCTCACTCAAATCCAAGCCAATTGTGTTCGAGTCAGTCATTCATAGTCAGTCATACTCCCCAGAGTCTAACTTGAGTTCACCAGAAGTTCAAGCACTCCAGTTTCAGTTCAAAACCATTTCTAAGTGTCCAGGAGCCCATTTTAGTCCATTTCAGCTCTTTCAGCTGAAATTGAGCTGAGTTCAGCCAATTGAGCTAGTGTTCGAGCATCGATTTTAGTTCATGTCAGTATTATTGACCTTTTTTTTTAGCTCGAAGTCAGCTCAAGTTCGTAATTCACTTCACTCCACTGACCATTCCGTACCATTTCTCTAAAAATGGCAGCGTTTCTTGAAAATTCAGTTGGAAAGGTCAGTTGAGTCAGTGTCTGGTGAGTTCATTTGAGTTCTGAAACTCTAAAACCCAGCTCAATCTAGCTCATATCAGTTCAATCCAGCTCGAACCCCAATTTTCAGTGTCACTCTGACCCAGTAGAGTCCCGAAAAACATTTCGTGAGCTATTTTGCAAATTTTATCAATTTTAATGCTTTTTAAACTGGTATAACTGCCAATCGGGGTCTAACATCTAAAATTCTTCATTCAGGGTCTGCATTTCGCATGTCATTTCTCATCATTTCATATCATTTCTTAGCATTTCATAACATTTCATCACATTTCATTTCATTTTCGAAGTCCAGAACTCCAGTTTTATAAATTTCAATCCAGATTGAGTTTTAAAAGTTTTCAGAAATCAATTTCAACCCTTGGGTTTCCAAAATTGACATTTTCACCCCGGGAGTCTAAATTTGGAAATATTTTTCTCGAGAAAAATAATCTGGATTTCTTTCAAAATTAAATTTTCAAATTTTACACTGGATTTGCTTCGCAATAAGCTATTGAACTTCAAAATCCGAGCTCGTTTAAAAAACTGCCAAAAATAACCCGTTTCGTTTGGAAATATTTTCTTGAGAAAAACAATCTAGATTTCTTTCAAAATTAAATTTTCAAATTCTACACTGGATTTGCTTCGCAACGAGGTATTGAACTTCAAAATCCGAGCTCGTTTCAAAAACTGCCAAAAATAGCCTGTTTCGTCTGAAAATTTTCTGAAAAGACTATTTTACCCCTTTAATCGTCAAAATGAATTTCAAAATCAAAATTTGGACCCGCTCTGAGATGACCCATCCATTTGCATTCTCTTGTTTTAATTTATAAGAAAAGAAAAAAAAATTATCTTTTTCTTTATTTTTTTTGTTTGTTTTATTTTATTTTTTTAATTATTTTATTCTTCATAAGGTGGGACCCACAAGGGGGTCGACCACCCTAGCCCACCTTCCAGCCCACTTCCTTTCTTCTTTTTCCTCCATTTTCTTTTTTTTATTCTTTTTTTTTTTTTCTTTCCTTCTTTCTTTCTTTTCTTCCTTTTTTTTTTCTTTCTTTCCTCTCCCTACACTCACGTACATCTTTTTCCAGCCTTTCTCTTTCTCCTTTCTCCTTTCTCTCTTCTTTCTTCTCTCTTTCCTTCCCTTTTCTTTTCTTTTCCTTCTTCCCCTTCTTTCCTTCTTTCTTTCATTCCCTTCTTTCTTTCCCCATTCATTATTGCCCATTCACGTAAGCCTATGTTCCCCTCTTATTAAAAGATTTTCCATTAAAACTTAGGGAGATTTTTCATTTTCCTAAGTTCGACACCAAAAAGAGGATACACGGCTGGTGGATTTCTCTTCATTCACGCCTCCCTTGTTTTTTTTTTTTTAAAAGATCAAAACTGAAATCATTAAACCCTAGATACTTGCCATTTCCCCTAAGTTTCCCCCCTTAAAAAACTTTTCCTTCTTACCTATTCAGAAAAGAAAAAAGGGCATTCACGCTCAGCCCTGGCAGCCTCTCTCAGCCCTCTCTCTTCCCACAAGATCTCTCTCTCTCTCTCATTGCAGCAACACAGCCACCTTGTAGTAGCTCCCCTACGGTTATGCAGCAGCCTCCAACCTCAGCCAAAACTTGATGTGCTAGCGTTCAGCGTTGTGCTACAAATAAATGCTTTCCATTGCCAAAATATTGGTGGGGGTGTTGAAAAAGACCTTGCTGGAGATAGTCTTCAACCTCCACAGCCAGTAGCCGTGCCTATGGTGACTCACTGCTGGTGTTCACTTCTCTCAATTGGCATACAGCAGATGCCGTTGTCTAGGCTGCAGCTTCCTGGTTTTGTTCATTCATGACTCATGAGGCTCCGTTCAATCCCAATGGCAGCTGCCAATACCCTTTTCCAGAATTCTAAATACACCATTAATGCTGCTCTTCAGGTTTTTTTTTTGTTTTGTTTTATTATATGTGCCTTGTTTGCAGCTTTTATAGCATTAAATACTTGTATTTCTGTCATAAAAATAATAAGCCTTCTCTCTTAAAAAAAAAAAAGAGATGAAGAAAAAAAGGTTTTTTTTTTTATCTTTTATGTCAAGGCTATCTAGGTGAGAGGATCCATCCGATGGATGGATCAGATCCATCTCACTTATAGCCAATATCAAAATAAGCATCATACCCTCTCAACTTTTATTTCATTTTCTGTTTATTTTCATGTAGATTATACATTTGTAGACATTACATTTATTTTATTTTATTGCTTTATGCGTGTTTCATCGGTCTCATTAATATTTACCTAGAGAACTATAGGTTTTGATTTTATGCATGGAGCCAGTTATTATTTTATGCTTGATTTTTTATCAATAAATTCTCAATTTTTTTTTTATGAATGCCTCTATTTGCTTGCAATCTTCTAACCAAAATTTGGATTGATTTATTTTATGTAACTCTATTTTAAAAATCAAATCCTAATTCAGGTTTTGGACTTCTCTGAATTTTCAATTTCTGCTTTTGCAGAAAAGAACCTTTGGATTCACCCTTGTGGGGGATTCAAATCTTCTTCCAAAAAACACAGTGGATTTACAATTGAATATACTAATGATCTGGAAATTTTGAGGGTTTTCCAATTAGTTTTGACTTTTATAAAAAATTGAATTTTTCAGACCTTTGGGAAAATATCGATTTTCTTTCGTCAGGGTATAGACATACCGTAATGCACCGAGTCCATTCAATCTGTAATCTTTCTGCAACAACTTTTAACATGAAAGTTGTTCCTAACATAATTTCCTGTCATTTCCCAAAACTGTGGAATTTTTGGATCTGTTTCATTATTTTTCCCGGATTTTCCCTTTCTGTCTAACAGATTCCAATGTCTAGAAATCTCAGAGATTTAGGTCTCTGATAACAGTATGGCCTTTTCCAAACCATAACCCGAATCCCAATGGTGTCAAAAAATCAAATCTTCCTCTATTTGTCAGGGATATTTTCCCACAATTCCAGCCTTTTTCCCATCTGTCTGCCGAAACCTGTTTGTTTTCTACCGAAACCTGTTTGTTTCCCTTAAATCCTAGAGTCGCCGAATTCCGATGCGACTTGCCGGAGTAGTACAGCTCCGACCATAGGTCAAAACCAGAAAATGTAAAAGGAAAAAATCCTTGCCTTGCTGTACTCTGTCATCCCATAAAATTTGGGAAACGTTTATGGAAATTTGATATCCTAAATCCCCTTTAGAATCAACATTTTAGGCAAAAATCATAAAATTTAGGGTTTTTACTTGAATTTCTATATTTAAAAATACAAAAAAATCGATTTTCGAGCTCCATTCTGTTTATAGGGTTATTTTAGGTGTCCATGCCAAATTTGGTTTAATTCCAATTTTATTTGCTCCATGTCTTAGTTTATCTTTAAATTCAGAAGCAAAAATCAGGTTAAATTTGGTATTTTATGATATTTTCGCCATTTTAGGGTTTTTATCATATACATGAGCATGTAGAATCATATTAGGGTTAATTTCAATGTCATTTGCATTTCATATTTTTTAATTTTGCAAAATTTCTTTCAGAAAACCCTGGTTTCAAGGCCATAGTCTTGTTATCGAGGGTACTTTGGTCATTTTGACCTAAATTTCAAAATTTCAATTTCTAATTCTCCAAAATTTCATTCATATCATCATATTTTATCATATTATGTTTGATTTATTTCATTTGATTTTCAAAATTCCAAAATTTACAAAAATTCTTTCAAAAAACCCTGATTTCAATATCATCAAGGGTATTTTGGTCATTTTGACCCCAATTTCGAATTTCAAGTTTATTTTCAAAATTTATTCATTATTTATTATGTTTATATCAGAGGGGGTATGAATTTGGGTTTATATCTGAATAATATCCGATAATTCCCCATATTTTCGGATAAATTCAGAAAAAACTACATTTTTGTGCTAACTTTATTTTCCAGTTTTGCAGGAATATTCAAGAAGACTTATCCATTTTATTTCTTTATTTTATTCAATTCATTGTAAAAATCAATGTAATATTTGGAATAAGAGTTACATTTCTGCTTAGAATAGGGCTGCATTGCATTTAGTTTAATTTATGCAAATTTTAATATGTGATGTATGATTCATGCACATTATTTCAAATTCACTATGGTTTACACGAATGGCACGTGCACAAGCTTTTATGGAGTTTATAAACTTGGTGGGATTCGTATTTATGGCCATAGTCAGAATACGAAGAAAACCAAGATTTATGATCTTTATATCAGCCACATTCAGCCTACACTCTTAGGCCAACTTCAAAATGCACTGCATTTCTCAAAGTTTTAAAAGGGTTTCCCAATTTCTCAATGAAATTCCCTTTTCAAATTCATATTCATTCATTCATATCATTCGAATTGCATTATTTTCAAATTCATTTTCTAATTTCAATTTCAGAAAATTCATTTTTCTCAAGAATTTCCAAGTCTTTCTCAAGATTTGATTTTCTCAAAATTCTGAGTTTTCAAAAGAGATTTCAAGCATCTCCCAAGTTCAAACCAAGATTTTTCAATGTTTTAAAATTCTCAAATTTCAAAGTCTCAAGTTTTCAAAAAGATCGATTTTCCCCAATTTCCCATTTTCCTGAGAACTCAGTTTCCTGAGAATCTATTTTTCATTTCAAAAGTCATTTTCCAATGAATTTCTTAGATTTTCTCAGAATTCTCAAATCCATTTTCTCAGAAAAGCAATTCCAAATTTCAAAAATCGATTTTCCAAAGTTCAAGTTTTCCTGAGAAATCACTTTCCAATGCAAATTTCTGATTTTCAATGAACTTCAATGATTTTCCCAGGAATCCCAATTTCAAGTATTTTTCCAATCATTTTTCCAGCATATTTCAATTTTCCAAAGAAAACATCATGTTTCTCAAACTTGCATTATTTTCAAAATTTCATAGCACAAGCCTGATTCTTTGTGCATTCTAGGAAAAATAGAGCATAATTTAGATATTTGAGTCGAGTTAAAGCACGTAATTGATCCTTGGTTCAATTACCCCTGGTAAAGGCGCCAGGAACGGTTGAACCTCGTACCGACAGGTGGATCCCATTCTATAGAATTTTCCCGCAAATTTTCAAAACGGAGGCGAGTAATTTTCAAAACCAATTTCAAAACTTTGGTCGAGTTTGACTCGCGAAATTCGTTTCTTTCTCGCAAGAGAGGGGAAAAAATTTGCGATGATAACACCAGTGAAAACTGGGACATTTCATTTAATGACCAGCAAAGTAGCTGAGACTTTTCATTTAATGACCAGTGAAAACTGGGACATTTCATTTAACGACCAGTGAAGTAGCTGGGACTTTTTATTTAATGACCAGTGAAAACTAGGACATTTCATTTAACGACCAATAAAGCAGTTGGGACTTTTATTTAACGACCAGTGAAAACTGGGACATTTCATTTAACGACCAGCGAAGGAGCTGGAACCTTTTATTTAACGACTTTTGATTTAATGATTTGATCTAAGATTGGGACTTTCTGAGAGACAAACAACACGAGGACTGATTTTGTGACTGAACTTGATCTTTAGATTTGAAGATTTTGAGAGGTAACCCGTGCGAGGACTGGGTTTTTCAAATGAACTTGGTCTTTAGATTTCAAAAATTTAGCAAAATAACCAGTGCGAGCACCGGATTTTCCCAAATGAGAGTCAGGAAGGAGACCGGCATTCTTAAGATATTTGGAGATTGAAGCAAGAATGATTGCCGGGGTTTTCAGGATTATCCCTTATCCTGAAGGAGAAATAGAATAGACATGTGATGAGAATTTAGGAGATCATAAAAAATGATTCAGGTTTATCCCTTAACTTGAAAGAAAAAAAACAGCTTTTGTAAAGAGATAACCTGAGACTTGAATTTAGCAGGGATATAAAAAGATTTATGATTTATGATCTATGATTTAGATGGACCAACACAGTTAGTTGTATGCGGTTCAATTTTTAGAATTAACCCCTTATCCTGAACGGGGAAAGAAAGAATAAATTTTGAGAAGATAGAAGGAGATAGAATTTGATTTAAAAGATTGATAAAAATGGAGAAAATTTGAGGAAATTGATTTATTTTGTAAAAAGAATTCTCACAAGTAGCATTGTTGCTCCTATGAGTGATCTTAGGATTATCCCTTATCCTGAATGGGAAGATAGAATAGAATTTTAAGGAGAATTTAATGAAGAGAAGTTGCTATAAATTTAGAAAATCAAATAAAGATTGATAAAACTTATGTTGCAAAAGAATTCTCATAGGTAGAATTATTGCTCCTACGAGAGGTCTCAGGATTTTCCCTTATCCTGAATGAGAACACCTCGGACAATGAGGATCAGGTTTATCACTTAACCTGAAAGGGTAATAGATAAAGAAAAAGGGAATACCTCATTGAGAAGAGGCATCAGGTTTATCCCTTAACCTGAAAGGGTATATGAAAGAATAGAATTTTGGGGAAAATTAATAAAGAGAAATTGATAGACATTTACAAAATCGAGAAAATTTTGAAAAATTGTCTTTACAAAAGAATCCTCATAGGTAACATTATTTCTCCTACGAGGGGTTTCAGGATTATCCCTTATCCTGAATGGGAGCACCTCGGACAACGAGGGTCAGGTTTATCCCTTAATCTGAGCGGGAAAAAGAATAAAATTTATAAAAATACCTCATGGAAAGGAGGCATCAGGTTTATCCCTTAACCTGAAAGGGTAAATAGATTTGATAAAATTTAATAAAATTTTAAGAAAATTTGATAAAACTTGATAAAATTTGATAAAATTGATGTAAACTTGATAGAAATATGGATAAAATGAATGAAACCGATAAAGCTAACAAGATTTAACTGAAAATTTATAAGATTTTAGAACAACGAATTTGTTTGATCCTGCCTGCATATGGGATCTTCAATGTGAAAGGAAAAAAATGTTTATTTGAAAGACAAGTGAGAAATCAATTTTTGGAAAGAAGACCAACAGCAAGAAGAATGATCAGCGCGGGATCTGATCTTTGAAAGAGAATCAACATAAGAGATCATCATGAGGGTCAATTTTTGAAGGCAATGGTTTGAAAAACCTATTTTTTGAAAAAGAAGATCAACAATAGATCTGATTTTTGAAAATATCAGTTTGAAACTGATAACAAGATCAACACAAGGGTTGATCTTTGAATATAATGTTTAAAAACCAATCTTGGAAGATAAGACCAACACAAGGGTTGATCTTTGAATATAATGTTCTGAAACCAGTTTTAGAAGATAAGGCCAACACAGGGTTGATCTTTAAATATATTGTTTTGAATACAAATTTTTGGAAAATAAGATCAATATTAGGGGTTGATAATGGTTCGAAACCCATTTTTGAAAAATACGATCAACACGAGGGTTGACTTTTAAAGGCAATGTTTCGAAACCAATTTTTGAAAATAAGATCAACACGAGGGTTGATTTTTCAATGCAATGGTTCGAAACCTATTTTTTTTGAAAATATGATCAATACGAGGGTTGATTTTTGACAAAGGTTAGAGACATTTTTTTGAACTTTTTTGTTATCATAGCAAAGACTTTGCAGAAACTTTCAAAATTTCATGATTTTTGAAAACCCTCATAGGTAATATCATTTCTCTCATGAATGATGTCAAGATTGTTCCGCATTCTGAAAAAGAACAATAATTTAATGCCCCAGTATGGCAAAAGAAAGAAGTAAAAAGATATAAAGAAAAATGACATTTCATTGATAAGTAAAGGTTCAATAACAAGACTGAATATTTACAAGAACTTTGAAAGAAAAGATTCATAAAAGACTGAGTTGACTTGCCCCTACAAGACGACTAATCAAAAGGGATGACAGTGCAGAAAAACTTGGGCATCCTCAATTCTTTGAGTGATCCGGAAATGGCTCTGTCAAGACTGTTGGCTGCTTTTCTTCCTCGTCCTCTATCAGCTCACTTCTGTCAATGCAATCTTGTATCATATGCTTGAGGATGAAACAATGCTCTGTATCATGCCCTGTTGCCCTATGGTATCTGCAAAACTGGTCTTTGAATTTTCCCAAGATTACGGGAGGATCCGCGATTTTAGGGAGTTTGATCATCTCATGCTTTAACAGGTAATCCAGAACTGTTTCCAAAGTCTGATCTAAAGGAGTGAAGACTCTATCTTTCTCCCATTTGATGTATTTGGGCTTCTCTTGAAGATCACCTTTTTGCTGGAGGCCAATTGGAAGTGGTTTGTCATTGTTCTTAAAAGACCTTTCCTTCTGCCCCTTGTTCTGATCTACTCTCGAGCCACTGCCGCTGTTATTTCTGTTTCTTCTGCTGCTACTGCCAAGATTATTGCTGGAGGTATCAGCTGAGTGAGCAAACTGCGCCTTCTTCTTCTGGTCTTAGATATTCTTGACCAGAGGCATGCCCTCATAGAGCCCATTTTCTATTCCTGCCTCGAGCCATTCAGCTTGCTCAATCAACTTGATAAAGGATTTTGTTGGGGAAGTGGCGATGCGGCTTCTCATGGGCTGAGAGAAATTGTTGAGGATGATCTGCAATGCGTGCTCCTCTGGAATGGGTACCTTTATCTTATTACAGGTGCTTCTCCACCTGTGGATGAATTCGCCAGCTCTTTCATTCTCATTTTGCTTCAGGTTGTAAAGATGATTTAGTGTAGATGAAGCTTCAGTGTTGAATAAGAAACGTTCAATGAACAAATTTACCACTTTATCGAACTCTCATAGTTCGATAGGATTGATGTGGTCGGCATACCACCTGACCGCTATACCCTCTAGACTGCAGGGAAAGCAAATGAACAGAGCCCTGTTGTCCTTTCTGAAACGGCAGCATTCTGCATAAAAGGTGGCTAGGTGAGCCTTAGGATTGCCAGTTCCGTCAAACTTAAGAAACTTGCGAGGAAGATTCTCCAGGTTATCATCCCCATCTAGGCCATCGTAAAAATCCTCGCCAGTGTAGGTCTGCTTTCCCTTACTCTTGGCTTGAATGTCTTGGATTGCTCGATTTATCTCCTTCATTTGCTTGCTCATCGGGTCCTCTACTGGAATCCCAGACTTGGGCTTGTTGACGGATTCGGGCTCTTCTGCAACTATCTTTATGGACTGCCTCGGAGGATCCTAGATAAACACAGACTGTTCCTCTTCTTCTGATTCTTCTTCCTCTGATTCTGTCCCCTCAGAAGTACTGTCTGGCTGTCTCTTCTTCTTGATGATTCTGACGTGCTTTTTTACAGCCTTCTTTTTCAGCTTACTCTTAGGGACTGCCTTTTTCCGACTAATCTCGGCCTGTTCTGACACCATTTTGGCCATCATCTTCTGGAACAAACCGTAGATAACTGGATCAACATCATCTCTTATATCCTGGCTTTGTCCTCTGGGTGACCTAGGAGAGTTCATTCCTTCTATTTCACTGTCGGTGAATTGCTGAAAAGTCTCCTTTCCTGTCCTTGTTTGAACCATTTTTGAATATCAACGCTTTCTGTAGAGGAAAGGAGAGGTTTTTAGACTAAAGAATTTTTGGAAGAAGTTTTGACAAGAGGAAGGATTAGGTTGGGAAAAAATTGTATCCCATTACTAGGGATTGAGTCATCACAGAATCTATAACCATTGTGTTGTTACTAAAACGTGAAGGAAAATGCTAAAAAAGGACATCTCTTGACGAAAAGAGATTTTATTTATGAAAAGATAAACAAGAAAAATAGAATCATACGATACATTGGAAATATAGGAGGGAAAATGAATTTGAGAATAAATGGTAAAGATTTAAAATTTGAAGAACTTGCAGGCAGGATCAGAAGAATTTTTAAAGAAATCAGAAGAATAAAAGGAAAATACACCTGGGTTTTAAAAACAAAAGAGAAAATTTTGAATAATATATACCCAGGGTTTTGGAGAATATAAGGAAGATATAAAGTATCGCACGATCACAGATGTACAAACAAGGATGCACAAACAACACTCACTAAAGCTGACTCTAGATGCAATATTTGAAATGGCTGATAGGACCTTAATCCTAACTCTAAAATTTAGATCATCTAATTCCAATCAAGGTATGCCTGATATACTCAAGCCGAAGCTCGAAATACGTGGCATAAAAATATTTCTCTGGTTCTAATTTAATGGCTTCCCAGCATCCTTGAGCGCCTACCGATATACCTCGGACTATGGCCCTTAGGTACGTGGTAGGGGGGTGCAAACCCAAATAAGTGGCCCAGTTGTGAGGCTCTCTCCCAAATTATGGTTCAGTGAGACCGCCCAGCAACGTGAAGACCGGGACAATATATGTAGGGATGTTTTCAAAAACATGTTCAACATGCAAGTAAAACCAGAAAGCTCTAATGCAAGTCCTAAAAGAGATAGAATATAATTGAAGAGAAGCATACACTTGCATACATTGTTTGCATTCAATCCCTAGAATTGAGGAGAGTTGTATTTCAGACCTAAGTCTAATGTGAGCATGGAATAACCTCCTCAATATGGTCCTATCAAACCATACTTAAATCCTATATGCAATATGTCAGCTAGGAAAGAGTCTAGGCTCCTAAGGTTTGCATGGAAATGAAGCTGACAGTTGTTAGAATAAAGAAGAGAAAAGAAAATAAAGAAGAGAGAAGAGAAAAGAAAATAAAGAAGAGAGGAGGAATTATTTTGCGGGGTCTCACTTGACCTTAATTTGAAAATAATTAGGAAAATAACTCGCCTCCGTTTTGAAATATTTGCGAGAAAAATGGGGAGACTGAATTCGCTCGTCGGTACGAGGTTCGACCGTTCCTGGCGCCTTTACCAGAGGTAATCGAACCAAGGATTGAATGTATGCATTTTTTCTATGCTAAAATATCATCTAAGAATTTATCCTAAATCTAAATGCACAAAGAATCATGCTTGTGTAATGCATGGATGTATGCTCTTTTTGAAAAATGATTTTGAAATCTCCAAGTGTTTCTGAGATGAATTTGGTAATAGAGTAAAGAAATGATCTCTAACTTAGAACTTGAGATAGATCAGAAAAGATATGTGAAGTTCTAAGTCTTTGAAATAATCAGAGTTGGGAAAATAAATCTTGATTTTGAAAAGAAGGATTTGAAGCTGAGATAAAGGAAAATGAGGTTTCAGAGTTAGAAATGGATTTTGAATTGAATTTTGAATCTAGATAGAGATGAAATTTGAAAATGGAATGGAATTTCAGATTTAAAGTTTGAAATCATGATAGAATTCGGATTTGGGAAATCCAAATGAAATCTAAAAATAGAAATGGATTTAAGAAGTTCAGCTGAGAATTGAAAATGGATTTGGATTTGAAATCTGAAACCAAAATAGATTTAGATTTGAAATCTAGAATTGAGAATGGAATTGGATTTTGAAATCTGAAAACCAAGATAGATTTGGATTTTGAAATCTAGGGTTGGGAATGGAATTGGATTTGAAATCTGGGATCCGAGATGAAATTTAAATCCAAAGTATGAATCCTAACTGTAATTTGGATCTGGAGTCTGAGATCCAAGTTGAGGTTGAATTCTTAGAATCCTAAATGAAATTGGATCCGAAGTCTGGAATAAAAAAAATGGAGTTGAATTCGATATCTGGAATCCTAAATGGAATCTGGATTTGAAGTCTGAGATCCAAAATGAAGTTGAATTCTAGGATCCTAAATGGAATTTGGATCCGAAGTCTGAGATCCAAGACAGAGTTGGATTCTGGATCCTAAATGGAATTAGATCTGAAGTCTGAGTTCCGATATAAAGTTGAATTCTGGATTCTAAAATGGAATTTGGATCTGAAATCTAAGATCCAAAAGTGGAGATTGCATTTGGAAATCTGGATCCAAGTTGGGATTGGGTTCTAACTTTCGATTTGGATTTTGAAAGTCCAAATTGGACTTTTGAAGATGAATCTGGGTTTTGAAAACCCAGATTGAATTTAAAACTTTAGAAAAGACATGAATTTTGAGATTCAGAATCAATCTCAAAACTTGGATTTTGAATTTTGAGATGTTGATTTAAATTTAAATTTTGAAAATGAATTTGGAATCTCAAAGTTGATTTGAACTTTGAAGTTTGATTTATATTGGAATTTTTGAAGTTTTAAAATGAATTTGAAATTTCAAAGTCAAATTAGACTTTGAAATTGAATTTTGAATCTTGAAAATGAGATAGAATTCGGGTTTAAAGTAGAAATTTGAAGAAAGATATTAAAAATCACTTGGGTTTTTTAAAAGGATTTTTGAAAATATGATGCAATTCTATCCTAAATGATGAATGAATTTAAAGAATTTTTGAAATTGGATTTGAAAATCATATTTCATTCTTTAAATGAATTGAAATAAGATTGAAAATATAATGCATCCCTGACTATGGCCATTGGATATATTATATAATAATCATATTTAAATTCAAGTGAAGAATAAAATATATTTTGGTGCTTTTATAGAGTTTAAAATGAAATTAACTCTCAATATATCCTGACTATGGCCATTGATATATATTTTGAGTTAATTTTAAGTTAAACTCTGATAAAAGAAGAAAAGTATTTAAAAATATGATGATTTTTAGAAAGAGATCCAGTGTGAATCCAATGTTACTCCATAAAAGATGAAAATCCTAAGTTTTGTTCACATCCTGACTATGGCCATTGATGTAAATCATCAACTTAGGATTTAATCACCTCCTATTAGAATGGTGCACGTGCCATTCGTGTTCCCATTCGTGAAATTTTGAAATAACAGAGAGGAATGATATGAAACAAGTGATTCATGATATTTATATGCTCATTCATTCTATCTAGTGCAAAAATGTAAATTCTCATTAAGACCTAACTTATTACAACATTCAAAATTAAAATTACAACTCCAAGTAATGACATTTTCTGCATATTCCCTGCAAAAACACTTGGTTAGTATGAAAATAGAAAATAATTGCTCATATCATATGATTTCGAAGATGCCAATGGTGAAATGCTCATATGTCAAGGTATTTATGATGAAAAGATAGAAAATGACATATATACCTTTATATATATGCATATTGATGATGCATGAAACGCACATCATGTTAACAAGTTTTTCATGCATTTTGTAATGAGTTTAAGGTTTTAAACCCATGTTTAGATGTGTTTTGATAGTAAGGGGTTATGGTTCGAATTTCAGAAAAATCAGAGTTAAAATGAGAGAGTTATGGATATTTCAGTGTTTGGGCATGGATTTCGAGGTGGATCAGATCCATATCCGACCCAATTAGGTTATTTGGACTTTGGATCAACCCTTAGAAAGCCCAAAACCCAACCCACATGCCTATCCATATCCAATTTAAAAAGTTTTGCAGAAAACCCCCCAGAAAGTGGTGCCTAGCAATATTTTATTTTTTAACCCTCTTTCTGAAAAATGTCCAAATTATAAATAGTTTTTTTTAAAGAACCCTAGGCGTCTTTGGCTATGTTTGGACGCCCCTACAGTGATTCTACTCCAGCATCTCCTTCCTCCCCATGTTTTGGCCATTGAAGACCGGTCTATGCTTGGTTTTCAAGCATATTTTCGATCTCCCTTGTGTTTCTTTTCATTTCTGTCTTTCTCCTTGCTGTAGTTTCACCATTTTTCTGTACTTTTGCAGGTGTAGCAGAGGTGGAGACCATTAACCTTGTGTGGGAGTGCGAAACACACCAACAAGGTGAGTCGGCCCTACCTTCATCCGGCTTTCTACACCCTCCGATCGAGAATCGACTCACATTCCATCGTCGGTGGATCTCCAACGTGTAGCAGCTGCAAAGGTGCTGTTTTTTTGGTGAAGTCCAGCATCCTCGAACTGTTTAGGACGTCCTACTCCAGCCACGGTCCGCTCTTCTTCATCCCCCCGGTCGTCGGATCTTCCAAGAGGTAGGTCTTCTTCTTTCTTTTCTTCTAGCTAAAACCGAAATTGAGTGTTTGATTTTTTTTTTTTCTGAGTGTTTCTTGTTTTCTTTTTTTTTCATCCTTAGAATAGGTTTCGTGCATAGGCCAGCACGTTAGCTTAGGTTTATTTGTTTGATTGATTCATTTGAATCGAGTTTTTTTTAGATTTTTCATCCTTTTCATTAAAATCGGCTAGATCTTCATCTAGCCGATTCTTCAAGTTTGTCATAGGTGTTCTTGGGTCTGTTCTACTGAAATTCCAATTATAAAATTCCATTTTTATTCATCTTAGTCGTTTCGTTGTGTGTTGTGATTTTGATTTCAATTGAAAAGCAAAAATACAAAAATCGGCTAGACAATTTCTAGCCGATTCTTGATTTTTACAAAAATATTTTTGTTTCAATTTTTTTTTTATGTCCAGCATGTGTATTGAGTTGTTTTGCTGAAAATACAATTATAAAAGTCATTTTGATTCATCTTATTCGTGGGATTTGAGTGTGTCTTGTTTGCTTTCATTTTTAAAAAAGAAAAAAAAAAATCGGCTAGATTTATTCTAGCCGATCTTTGCATTTTAGTTAAATTTGTGTTTTTAAATTAGTAAGTTGTGTGGTTTGCTGTATGTTTTGCATGTTAACAGCAGCATAAAATCGTGTTAAGTCATTTCATTATTTTCGGATTGTTCTAGAGAATCATTTTTAGCATTTTGTGTTTTTGGTGTTTTGGATCTATTGAAAAACAAAAATTACAAAAGTCAAATTTTCATTTCTTTATGTTTTTAAATAAATTCTAGCATAGTGTTGTTCTTGTTAGCATTTGGTTAATTAGGAGTTCTTTTTATTAAAATTTAATTTAGTTTTATCAAAATAGTGTTACTTAGTCTTCTCGTTTTTTGTGATTTATATTTTTCATTATTTTTTTTTTTAGTCTTCTTCTTCCCCAAGGTGGGGCGGCAGCCATTAGAGCTCCAATTGAGCTTTAGGTCGATTTTTTAGAAAGCATTTATTGCAATTTGGTAGATTAGGAAGGTGTATAGATTCAATGTATTAGGGTTTAGTGTCTTAGCCGTTTTAGGGGTCATTTAAGTTAGTTTTGAGAATTAGGGCTGCATTCAATCCTAGAAAATCGTTTTTCTATTTAAGTCCTTTTATTCCCTAGGTAGCTTTAAGTGCATTACTTTAGAAAGTAGGACTTTTAGAAGTTGGCGATTTTTGAGAAGGGAAGTAATTAAGGTAATTGAAATTTGGAAAGCTTTTGGAAAAAGGAGGTTCTTCAAAAATCGTGTGAGGCATTTAAGGAAGATTTAAATTTTGAATGTGCATTAAAGAAGAAGTTACTCTTTAACTTTGGAAAGTGTTTTTGGAATTTAATTAAATCTCCAATCTAGGCTCCACGATTTCCATAAAGAAATAAAAGCATTTTAATTCCATCTTGAAAAGCAAAAATCGTGGATTTCTAGATTGAACTTTTCATTTTTTCAAAATGAGCTTTAAAGGCAATTAAGGAGTGTAACTCCCTCTTTAAATGGGGCGCTTTTTGAGAATCCAAAGCATTTCAAAGTTTGAACATTGGTAATTATTACATTCTTTTTCCAACCTTCTCCATTAAAATCGTTAACTTTGAATTAATTGTAGGATAATTAAGAGGTTACTACTTTAGTCGACCCAATTAAGTGAGTCAAACCCTAGTCTAAACCCCCTTGAGTCTAGTCAAAACCGAGTTTACCTAATCTAGTCAAAACCTAGCCTAGTCTAAGTCAAAGCATAGACCAAACCTAGGTCGAGTCCAAGACCAAGACCCAACCCTAGTCAAGCCTAGTTGAGTCAACCCTAACCTAAGTTTAGGTCAACCAAGTCTACCTAACCTAATCTAAGCCAAGCCTAGTCGAGTCAAACCTAATCCCTACTTAACCCAACTCGAGCCTAGTCAAAGACTTAGACCTAACCCTAGTCAAGCTTTAGTCCAACCCTATCTAAGTCAAACCGATTCCACTTAAGTCAACCCAAACCTAGTTGATTAAGTCAACTCAAAACCGAGTCCCACCTAGTTTTAGTTAAACCTAACTTAGTCAAAACCCAAGCCTAAGTCAAGTCATAGACCAAACAGAACCCAATCCTAAGTCAACCGAACCCAACTAGTTAGGTCAAGCCTAGCCGAGTCCACATTAGTCCGAGTCGAGTCAACCTTAGCTCGAGCCTATCTCTCTCAACCTAACCCAAACTGAGCCTACCTAATCCAAATCGAGTTCACCCAAACCAACCCGAACCTACCCAAGCCAAAACCAAGCTTAGTTGAGTCAACCGAGTGAACCCTAATCCTATCCTTGTTTTTTTTAGTGGATTTAATGTCATTTAGATGTTATTTATTTTGATTTTAGATTAATTAGTTTAGTTATTTGATTTAGTGTAGTGTAGAAGTGTGTGTGCGTAGAGTGTATTTGTTTCATGGGTGTGATTTATGCATTGTGTGTAGTTGACTTGTAGTTATTTAGTGTTTAACATAGTTAATTAGAATCACATTTCATTGAGTAGCATAGTTGCATTCGCATCATTAGTTAACATAGCTTTAGTCATAACTTGCTTATCGTATTTCATTCGTCATGCATTTAGCATAGTTGTAATACTCATTTGCATATACACTGTGATACAGTGTCATTTAGACTGCATTAGGTTTAATTTACAGTTTCTAGTGTTTAAATAGATTCATAAAGTGAATAGTGCATTCAACGAAAAAACCGAATTTTGCCCTGTCGCACAAGCGTTATTTTCTGTGCAAAAATTTCGTGTTTTCTAAAAAATTTTGTTCTATTCACTTTATTGACGTATTATTTGACTGCAAGCCAAATTACAGCTCTTTCGGAGTTGAATTGGTCTGATTTTTAAGCGTTTTGCGAAAACCGCTTTTTCTGGATTTCAAATTACAGGACTTTCGATATCCTGATTTTTCCCAGATTTGAAACGCTTATATCTGGAGTTCTAATATTGTTTTTCCATTCTGTAAAAACTGTCAGATTTTTTAATCTGTCAGTTGCAGAACAGAACAAATTTCTGGAAAATCGGACCTCGTTTGCCTTGTCAAACAGTGGTTTTCCGATAACCTTTCAGAAAGCTATTTTGCACTAATTAGGGGCATTTTCATAATTTCCTTAGTTTCGGCATTTTAGGCCTGTTTTCAGTAGTTTCTGCAATTTAGGAGCTTCATAATCATCATACAGTAATAGTAGAATTAATTTGGTTAATTTTAGAATTAGTTTAGTATTTTATTTATTTATTGTTGGATAAGTAGCATTTGTTTTATTATTTTCGTAAAATTAGAATTAGTTTTAGTTATTGTTTGCATTGTTAGAACAGAATACTAACTTTGTATTTTTCTGCATTTTTTGGTTGAAAAGTATATTTAGTTTCCAGGGTTATTGTCCAAGTGCGAAGAGCGAATAATTGGCGAAAAGACGGAAATACCCTTGGTGTGGAGCAGAAGATTTAATTGTTTTTTTCATTTTCATTTTAGTGATTAATTGTCATTGTATTAACTTTATAATTGTAGATTGATATTTGTAATTAATAAATCAAATTTTCTAGAAATATCTTTATTAATTTCTGTTCCCTGTGGATTCGACTCGTACTTACCACTTTGTGGAAAGTCGGTTTTTATACTTTTGGTTGACGATTTTCCAAAGTTTTATTAAAAATAATTGTTTTTAAAAGATCATTTCAAAATACAACCAAATTTTGGCGCCGTTGCCGGGGAACGACGAATTAATTATTTTATTTCTTAGAGTTTGATTTATTAATTTGTTTTAGTTAGTTAATTAGTTGTTTTCTTTTTAGTTAGTAGGATTAGTAAGTGAATATAGGATTAACATAGTTAGTAAATATAGGATTCACGTACTGTTCTTTCTAGGATTCACTTAATTATCATTCTGCAAGGAGCGATTAGACAGGTGGGTTTTAGAAAAACTTAGTTTGTGATTTCCTGTATTTATTTGTTTCAGTATTTTAGAATAGTTTACTTTGTTATTTTTTTATTTAGTTATAGCATTCTGACATAGCTAGATAGCATATCTGTTTCTTAGTACTATTATTTGTTTTATTTACATTTTAATACTTGTGTTAGTTTAGATTTAGAGTTAGGTCGTTTGCTTACATCTGGTCTTAGTACCAGTGTATGCAGGGGCGACGAGGTTTAGGAACCCCATTACACCCATTTGTTGACAACCCAGAGAGAATTTTACATTCTCATCGAAGTTCGACAACAATGGCTGACATGGATCCTCCACCTCCACCCCCAGTTCATCCACGTCCTCTGCGGGAATACTTCATTCCCACAGACTATGTTCAAGCATCCTGCATTCGGAGACCCGATGTAGGAGCGCCTCATTACGAGATTAAGGCCAGCATTATTAAGATGCTTCCATCCTTTTATGGTCTTAGTCATGAAGATCCCTACCGACATTTAGATGAATTCCTCAAAATCTGTTCTACTGTTAAGATACAGAATTTCGATGATGATGCTTTGAGGTTGACTCTATTTCCCTTTTCATTGAAAGACAAAGCCAAGTATTGGCTAAAGTCCTTAGATTCTGTAGAAATAGAGTCCTGGGATCAATTGCAACAGGAGTTTCTTCGGAAATATTTTCCCATGGGTCGTACGAACCAATATCATAGAGCCATCACTAGCTTTTCAGAGCTAGATGGTGAGCGCTTTCATGAGACCTGGGAGAGAATGAAGGATCTCCTCAGGAAATGTCCCCATCATCAGGTGCCGAAATGGCAACTGGTGCAGAGCTTCTACGATGGATTGTCTGACAAGAATCGTCAGATGATCGACTCTTCATGTGGAGGGACATTTATGCTGAAGAGCGAGGATGAAGCATGGAGGCTATTTGATACATTGGCCGAGAATTCTCTCCACCATGCTTCGAGCTCTCATTCGGATAGAGCCACACCCAGCATTCAGAAGAAAGCTGGTGTTCTTGAGATTGGTCCATCTACTGCACTACAGTGCAAGGTAGACATGATTGCTCAGAAGATGGACCAACTTCTCTCAGGACCGACCACTACACATCAGGTGTGTACTCTTTGTGCCAGTCCGGCACACGATATCACTGAGTGCCCTTCGGCAGCTCAGTATCCTGAATTTGTTCAAGAACAAGTTCAGGCAGCTCAGGGTTACGTCAGACCGCCAAATAACCCATTTTCATCGACATATAATCCGGGTTGGCGTAACCATCCCAATTTTTCATGGAAGAATCCACAGTCTTCCATGCAGATGCCTACATCCTCTCAGCCAGTTCGGCAGCCATCTTTTACTCAGCCATTCCAAAGACCGAGCTATTCTCAGTCTTCTTCTTCTTCAGTCCCTTCCCTGATTCAGCAGGAGTCTGCCCCGCATACATCTTTTGAGGAGAGACTTCTCCAGGCATTCCAAGAGGTGAAAACCTCTAATCAGAACGCCTTCGATAAGTGTAGCCAGATATTGAGCTCACATACGCAGTCCATTGCAAAGTTAGAGTCGCAAATGGGACAGTTAGCTGAGGCTATCAGTAGGAGACCTGAGGGTACATTACCGAGTCAGGCTGTCATGAACCCGAAGTGCAAGGACCAGATGACTGGAGGCCTGTTTCATATTGAGACACAGCAGCAGGCCAAATCTGTTATGACCCTGAGAAGTGGACGTGAGTATCACGTTGAGAGCAGAGAAAGAGAGAGTAGAGAGAGGATAGAGGAGCCAGAGACCATTGTTTCACCTACGTCGGCTCAGCCATCATCATCATCCCCATCCCCAGCTTCATCTTCATCATCATCATCATCTTCATCTTCAGTGCAGAAGAAGGATAGGAGTGAGCCTTCTCGCAAAGAGGAGGAGCCAGCAGAGTATATTCCCCCACCACCCTATCCCAAAGCATTAGAGTCTCCTGGATATAGAGGGAAGCAAGGTGCGAAGATCCAGGACATGCTTGACATATTCAAGCATGTGCAGATCAACCTACCTTTGCTCGATGCGATTCAGCAGGTGCCGGCATATGCCAAATTTCTGAAGGAACTATGTACGCAGAAGCGTAAATCTAGATAAAGAGTTCCTAACAGGGTCCATCTGACTGAGCAGGTGAGTTCAGTACTTCAGCATCAGACACCACCAAAGCTCAAGGACCCTGGAGCCCCGATCATTGCGTGTACCATAGGGAACATATGGATAGAACGCGCATTGCTCGATCTTGGAGCAAGCGTGAACATTCTGCCCGGGTATTTCTTTGATTCTTTCGGGCTAGGAGAGATGAGATCAACTCCAATTACACTTCAACTGGCAGATCGTTCTGTCAAGGTATCGAGAGGTGTCTTGGAGGACGTGCTAGTTAAGGTGGATGACTTTTATTTTCCAGTCGATTTCATTATTCTTGATATGGAAGGAGTAGACAACCAGCACCAGACTCCGATTATTTTAGGCAGACCATTCTTGGCGACTGCCAATGAGTGCATCAACTGTAGAACCGGAGCCATGGATCTCTCATTCGGCAATCGGAAGGTCAAGCTGAATATTTTCAATGCCGCGATGGGACCAGCAGGAGACATGGACTGCTTTCATGTAGATATTGCACATGAGTTAGTGGAGGAGCAGCCCGAGTTGTATATCACTGAGGATTCTTTAGATTTGTACCATATAGAGAAGAATAGAGGTGTAGATAGTGTAGATGTGTCTAGAGTGTCGTCAGAGAGACCACCTTGGGGAGCCATCATTGAGACTCTCCCACCACTTGCGGAGACCCCCGCCAAATCCTCGATCGAGTCACCTCCGAAACTTGAGTTGAAACCCTTATCGGATTCACTCAAGTATGCTTATCTCGGAGATGATAAGACTCTGCCTGTGATTATCTCATGCCTGCTCACTGAGGAGCAGGAGCAGAGATTGCTGACTATTCTTCGAGAGCAAAAGGCAGCGATTGGCTGGGGAGTTGCTGATCTGAAGGGGATTGATCCTTCATTCTGCATGCATAGAATACATTGTGATGAGGAAGTCAAGCCATTTAGGGATATGCAGAGAAGGCTAAATCCCAACATGAAGGAAGTAGTGAAGAACGAGGTGGTGAAGTGGTTGGATGCCGGAATCATTTACCCTATTTCTAATAGCCAGTGGGTCAGTCCGATTCAGGTTGTGCCAAAGAAGTCAGGACTCACTATGGTTGAGAACGAGAAGGGTGAGAGAATTCCGATGAGGACCACTACAGGGTGGCGAGTCTGTATCGATTATCGGAAGCTGAATGTGGCAACTAGGAAAGATCATTTCCCATTGCCATTCATTGATCAGATCTTAGAGAGACTCGCAGGGCAGAGCTACTACTGCTTTCTAGATGGTTATTCAGGATACAATCAGGTAGCTGTCCATCCTGACGACCAGGAGAAGACCACGTTTACATGTCCTTATGGCACTTTCGCGTTTAGACGTATGCCGTTTGGGCTCTGCAATGCCCCAGCCACTTTTCAGAGGTGCATGCTTGCTATTTTCTCGGACATGATTGATAATGTGATGGAAGTCTTCATGGACGACTTTTCAGTTTATGGCTCTTCTTTTGAAGATTGCCTCCAAAAACTTACTCGAGTACTGAGTAGGTGTGCGGAGACAAATCTTGTCCTTAGTTGGGAAAAGAGCCATTTTATGGTCCAGGAGGGGATTGTGCTTGGACACATTGTGTTCAAGCGTAGTATTGAGGTTGACAGAGCGAAGGTGGAATCCATTTTCCGTTTGACTCCACCCACCTCTGTGAGGCAGATTCGATCATTCTTAGGGCATGCGGGTTTTTATAGGCGGTTCATAAAAGATTTCAGTAAAATCTCTCGACCGCTTTGCACTTTATTGGAGAGAGATCAACCCTTTGTTTTTTGTGAGGATTGTATGAAGGCCTTTGAGATTCTCAAAGAGGCCTTGATTACTGCACCCATTTTGAGACCTCCGGATTGGACTCTCCCATTTGAGATTATGTGCGATGCATCTGATTATGCTATGGGAACTATTTTAGGACAACGCGTTGATAGAAAGCCCTATGTGATCTACTATGCGAGTAGAACTTTGTCTGATGCTCAGATGAATTATACTACGACAGAGAAGGAACTACTTGCCGTAGTTTTCGCATTGGATAAGTTTAGGTCCTATTTACTCGGTTCGAAGGTGGTTGTCTATTCTGACCATGCTGCATTGAAATATCTGTTGAATAAGAAAGACACCAAACCGAGATTGATTCGTTGGGTTCTACTACTACAAGAGTTTGATCTCGAGATTTGAGATAAGAAGGGAAGCGAGAATATAGTAGCAGACCACCTGTCCAGACTGATCGTGGAGACCGCGCAGGATCAGAGACCGATCAGTGATTCTTTCCCCGATGAGCAGATCATGTCAGTTAGGACATCGCAGTTACCCTGGTTTGCAGATATTGTGAACTATCTGGTTTTGAGGCAGATACCTGAACATTGGAACAAGAATGAGCGTGAGAGATTCCTATCTCAGGTGAGGCACTATTATTGGGATGAACCAGAGTTGTTCAAATACTGTGCAGACCAGATCATTAAGAGATGTGTTCCGGAGGAGGAGTACCAGTCCATTCTGAATTTTTCCCATTCATTAGCCTGTGGAGGGCATTTTAGTAGTAGGAAGACGGCTGCAAAGGTTTTGTAGTCAGGATTTTATTGGCCCACACTCCACAGGGATGCTCATGAGTTCTGTAGGCGATGTCTTCGATGTCAGCAGATTTGGAACATGTCCAAGAGGGACATGATGCCCCTGCTTCCGATTTTGATAGTCGAGATTTTTGATGTTTGGGGCATTGATTTCATGGGACCATTTCCACCTTCATTCGGAAATTTATACATTCTTGTGGCGCTTGATTATGTGTCCAAATGGGTCGAGGCTGTGGCAACCAAGACCAATGATCACAGAGTAGTGCTTAAGTTCATTAAGCACAACATTTTCAGTCATTTTGGTGTGCCACGTGCGATGATTAGCGATGGTGGCAAGCATTTTAGGAATGTACAGATAGCTTCTCTGCTGAGAAGATATTCTGTCAATCATAGATTCACCACGCCGTATCATCCGCAGACTAGTGGACAGGTTGAAGTGTCCAATAGGGAGATTAAGCGAATTTTAGAAAAGACAGTTCGCCCGGATCGCAAGGATTGGTCCCAGCGCTTAGATGATGCACTTTGGGCATATAGAACTGCATTTAAGACTCCCATTGGCATGTCCCCGTATCGCCTTGTATTCGAGAAAGCATGCCATCTTCCTGTCGAGCTAGAGCATAGAGTGTACTGGGCTATCAAGAAATTGAATTTTGACCTCACCCAGGCTGGCAAAGAGAGAGCACTGCAGCTCTCAGAATTAGTGGAACTCAAGAATGATGCGTATGAGAATGCCAAATTATACAAAGCTCGCACGAAAGCATTTCATGATAAACATATTGCCAGGAAAGTGTTTGAGCCAGAGCAAAAAGTGTGGTTATACAATTCTCATTTGCATTTATTCCCAGGGAAGTTGAGATCGAGATGGACAGGTCCTTACATTGTGAAAGAAGTATTTCCCCATGGAGTAGTGACATTATTCGATCCTATGATCCAAGGTACATTCAAGGTAAATGGGCAAAGATTGAAACCCTTCATTTCAGATGCCTTGCAGGATGGTGAGTGTGAGATAGTGCATCTCACGAAGGCATGAGGATTCGACCAGAGGGATGTATCATATGTATATTAGTTTATATTTCATTTCATTATGTTTCTTTAATCAGTATTTTATTTCATATTTGCTAACTTTTGTTTTGATGTATGCAGGATGAATTTAACACTTAGTGTATCAATTACCAGGTACAGAGAAGAGCTTTCAAAGAATTCAAAGATCAGATGAAATTCAACTTCAGAAGCTCAGAGCAAATCAGGTTGTATCTATCCTTTCTCCCATATTTTTGTTAGTGTCTTTTAGTGTGCATTTGCATTACATTGTATATATTTTGTATGCCACTAGGGACAGTGTCATTCAAGCATGGGGGGGTGGTTTAGATGCACAAAAATTTCATTTTTTTTTTATGACTGGTAATCAAAGTAGGCATTTGAGAACAAGTTGTAGTATATATGATTGTTTTTGGCATAATCTAACAGTTTATAAATTTTTAAGCCCCATAATTTTTTTTCCCTGAACTGAGTCAAATAGAGTAGCTATTTATGAGAAAATTCAAAGAAAAGATAGTATTTGATTGTTAGAAAATTTTGAATCACTTTAGTATAAGTATGCACAGTGTGTTTTGTGAAAGAAATAAGCAATGGAAAGATGTGTTTGAAAAATGAGTTTAAAAGAATAGAGCTACGTTTAGTTGTTGATGTCTTCGTGAATCCTAGTAGTGGAACTTAGACACGAGATGAAATGTTTGAGTCTCTTAACAAAAAGGATAACGAAGGAGATCATCTTCTTGTCTAAGTCAATATCTGTGGCCTTTGTAGTTCGAGTAAGTAGAATCTGAAGGGTGTTTTACACCTGGTGCCCCAAAGCCAGCTGGTTTGGGAGCCACTGGTTCGAAAGCTTGTTACATGGACTGCATAGAAAGCCTAAGAGATAGAGACATTGCACATGACGAGAGGAAGACTATACGTAAACTATTAGAATAGAAGGTCTAGTGACTCGAGCAATTAAGTCCGAGGGATACTTTGTATCTAGTGCCCTAAGGCCGGCCGGCTTGAGAGTCACTGACCCAAAGCTCGCTACACGGGTCACGAAAACTGACTATTCGAAATAGTGCTCATATGAGAAGAATGCGCAAGAGATCAAAAGTTGAAAAAAGAGTGAAAATGAAAGAAAAAGAATGTGCTGAATGAGAAAATTTTCATTGCTTAGGCATATATGTGTATTACTGTGCAGAAAATATACAAGTGAGAATAAATGAGTAAAACATGAGAATACTTGACTTTCGGAGAAAAATCATGAACTAGCTACAATATTAGAAAAGTGAAGGAAAAGAGTTTTTACTGTGGTGGCATGAGATTTTTAAACTTGTTTTGAGAATGTCAATTACATGAAATATTTGTTCGAATTGCATTCTTAAGAGCCTAATATTTTTGAAAAATCATCCTCGCATTTCATTGATGTTTGTGGGTAGCATCTCTGCAAACCCTCACGAGACCTTACTCGTCCACTAGTGTAAGCTAGGGGTTTAAAGGGCTTGTTGCATACGCTAAATGCAACCGTGATTCCTACAAAAGTGAGTTAGTATTATGCATTCATGCTTAGCATTTCTTGTCTTCGTTGCATAGCATAATTTAGGTTTGTTAAGGGACTAACAAACATTCAAGCATGGGGGTATTTGATGATGAATGAAATGCACATCATGTTAACAAGTTTTTCATGCATTTTGTAATGATTTTAAGGTTTTAAACCCATGTTTAGATGTGTTTTGATAGTAAGGGGTTATGGTTCGAATTTCAGAAAAATCAGAGTTAAAATGAGAGAGTTATGGATATTTCAATGTTTGGGCATGGATTTCGAGGTGGATCGGATCCATATCCGACCCAATTAGGTTATTTGGACTTTGAATCAACCCTTAGAAAGCCCAAAACCCAACCCACACGCCTATCCATATCCAATTTAAAAAGTTTTGCAGAAAACCCCCCAGAAAGTGATGCCTAGCAATATTTTATTTTTTAACCCTCTTTCTGAAAAATGTCCAAATTATAAATAGTTTTTTTTGAAGAACCCTAGGCGTCTTTGGCTATGTTTGGACGCACCTACAGTGATTCTACTCCAGCAGCTCCTTCCTCTCCTTCCTCCCCACGTTTTGGCCATTGAAGACCGGTCTATGCTTGGTTTTAAAGCATATTTTCGATCTCCCTTGTGTTTCTTTTCATTTCTTTCTTTCTCCTTGCTGTAGTTTCACCATTTTTCTGTACTTTTGCAGGTGTAGCAGAGGTGGAGACCATTAACCTTGTGTGGGAGTGCGAAACACACCAACAAGGTGAGCCGGCCCTACCTCCATCCGGCTTTCTACACCCTCCGATCGAGAATCGGCTCACATTCCATCGTCGGTGGATCTCCAACGTGTAGCAGCTGCAAAGGTGCTGTTTTTTTGGTGAAGTCCAGCATCCTCGAACTGTTTAGGACGTCCTACTCCAGCCACGGTCCGCTCTTCTTCATCCCCCCGGTCATCGGATCTTCCAAGAGGTAGGTCTTCTTCTTTCGTCTCTTCTAGCTAAAACCGAAATTGAGTGTTTGATTTTATTTTTTTTATTTTCTGAGTGTTTCTTGTTTTCTTTTTGTTTTCATCCTTAGAATAGGTTTCGTGCATAGGCCAGCATGTTAGCTTAGGTTTATTTGTTTGATTGATTCATTTGAATCGAGTTTTTTTTAGATTTTTCATCCTTTTCATTAAAATCGGCTAGATCTTCATCTAGCCGATTCTTCAAGTTTGTCATAGGTGTTCTTAGGTCTGTTCTACTGAAATTCCAATTATAAAATTCCATTTTTATTCATCTTAGTCGTTTGGTTGTGTGTTGTGATTTTGATTTCAATTGAAAAGCAAAAATACAAAAATCGGCTAGACAATTTCTAGCCGATTCTTGATTTTTACAAAAATATTTTTGTTTCAATTTTTTTTTTTATGTCCAACGTGTGTATTGAGTTGTTTTGCTGAAAATCCAATTATAAAAGTCATTTCGATTCATCTTATTCGTGGGATTTGAGTGTGTTGTTTGCTTTCATTTTTGAAAAAGAAAAAAAAATCGGCTAGATTTATTCTAGCCGATCTTTGCATTTTAGTTAAATTTGTGTTTTTAAATTAGTAAGTTGTGTGGTTTGCTGTATGTTTTGCATGTTAACAGCAGCATAAAATCGTGTTAAGTCATTTCATTATTTTCGGATTGTTCTAGAGAATCATTTTTAGCATTTTGTGTTTTTGGTGTTTTGGATCTATTGAAAAACAAAAATTACAAAAGTCGAATTTTCATTTCTTTATGTTTTTAAATAAATTCTAGCATAGTGCTGTTCTTGTTAGCATTTGGGTAATTAGGAGTTCTTTTTATTAAATTTTAATTTAGTTTTATCAAAATAGTGTTAGTCTTCTCGTTTTTTGTGATTTATATTTTTCATTATTTTTTTTTTAGTCTTCTTCTTCCCCAAGGTGGAGCGGCAGCCATTAGAGCTCCAATTGAGCTCTAGGTCGATTTTTTAGAAAGCATTTATTGCAATTTGGTAGATTAGGAAGGTGTCTAGATTCAATGTATTAGGGTTTAGTTCTTAGCCGTTTTAGGGGTCATTTAAGTTAGTTTTGGGAATTAGGGCAGCATTCAATCCTAGAAAATCGTTTTTCTATTTAAGTCCTTTTATTCCCTAGGTAGCTTTAAGTGCATTACTTTAGAAAGTAGGACTTTTAGAAGTTGGCGATTTTTGAGAAGGGAAGTAATTAAGGTAATTGAAATTTGGAAAGCTTTTGGAAAAAGGAGGTTCTTCAAAAATCGTGTGAGGCATTTAAGGAAGATTTAAATTTTGAATGTGCATTAAAGAAGAAGTTACTCTTTAACTTTGGAAAGTGTTTTTGGAATTTAATTAAATCTCCAATCTACGCTCCACGATTTCCATAAAGAAATAAAAGCATTTTAATTCCATCTTGAAAAGCAAAAATCATGGATTTCTAGATTGAACTTTTCAGTTTTCCAAAATGAGCTTTAAAGGCAATTAAGGAGTGTAACTCCCTCTTTAAATGGGGCGATTTTTGAGAATCCAAAGCATTTCAAAGTTTGAACATTGGTAATTATTACATTCTTTTTCCAACCTTCTCCATTAAAATCGTTAACTTTGAATTAATTGTAGGATAATTAAGAGGTTACTACTTTAGTCGACCCAATTAAGTGAGTCAAACCCTAGTCTAAACCCCCTTGAGTCTAGTCAAAACCAAGTTTACCTAATCTAGTCAAAACCTAGCCTAGTCTAAGTCAAAGCATAGACCAAACCTAGGTCGAGTCCAAGACCAAGACCCAACCCTAGTCAAGCCTAGTTGAGTCAACCCTAACCTAAGTTTAGGTCAACCGAGTCTACGTAACCTAATCTAAGCCAAGCCTAGTCGAGTGAAACCTAATCCCTACTTAACCCAACTCGAGCCTAGTCAAAGACTTAGACCTAACCCTAGTCAAGCTTTAGTCCAACCCTATCTAAGTCAAACCGATTCCACTTAAGTCAACCCGAACCTAGTTGATTAAGTCAACTCAAAACCGAGTCCCACCTAGTTTTAGTTAAACCTAACTTAGTCAAAATCCAAGCCTAAGTCAAGTCATAGACCAAACAGAACCCAATCCTAAGTCAACCGAACCCAACTAGTTAGGTCAAGCCTAGCCGAGTCCACATTAGTCCGAGTCGAGTCAACCTTAGCTCGAGCCTATCTCTCTCAACCTAACCCAAACTGAGCCTACCTAATCCAAATCGAGTTCACCCAAACCAACCCGAACCTACCCAAGCCAAAACCAAGCTTAGTTGAGTCAACCGAGTGAACCCTAATCCTATCCTTGTTTTTTTTAGTGGATTTAATGTCATTTAGATGTTATTTATTTTGATTTTAGATTAATTAGTTTAGTTATTTGATTTAGTGTAGTGTAGAAGTGTGTGTGCGTAGAGTGTATTTGTTTCATGGGTGTGATTTATGCATTGTGTGTCGTTGACTTGTAGTTATTTAGTGTTTAACATAGTTAATTAGAATCACATTTCATTGAGCAGCATAGTTGCATTCGCATCATTAGTTAACATAGCTTTAGTCATAACTTGCTTATCGTATTTCATTCGTCATGCATTTAGCATAGTTATAATACTCATCTGCATATACACTGTGATACAATGTCATTTAGACTGCATTAGGTTTAATTTACATTTTCTAGTGTTTAAATTGATTCATAAAGTGAATAGTGCATTCAACGAAAAAACCGAATTTTGCCCTGTCGCACAAGTGTTATTTTCTGTGCAAAAATTTTGTGTTTTCCAAAAAAATTTGTTCTATTCACTTTATTGACGTGTTATTTGACTGCAGACCAAATTCCAGCTCTTTCGGAGTTGAATTGGTCTGATTTTTTAAGCGTTTTGCGAAAACCGCTTTTTCTGGATTTCAAATTACAGGACTTTCGATATCCTGATTTTTCCCAGATTTGAAACACTTATATCTGGAGTTCCAGATACTGTTTTTCCATTCTGTAAAAACTGTCAGATTGTTTAATTTGTCAGTTGCAGAACAGAACAAATTTCGGGAAAATCGGACCTCGTTTGCCCTGTTAAACAGTGGTTTTCCGATAACCTGTCAGAAAGCTATTTTGCACTAGTTAGCGGCATTTTCGTAATTTCCTTAGTTTCGGCATTTTAGGCCTGTTTTCAGTAGTTTCTGCAATTTAGGAGCTGCATAATCATCATACAGTATTAGTAGAATTAATTTGGTTAATTTTATAATTAGTTTAGTGTTTTATTTATTTATTGTTTGATAAGTAGCATTTGTTTTATTATTTTCGTAAAATTAGAATTAGTTTTAGTTATTGTTTGCATTGTTAGAATAGAATAATAACTTTGTATTTTTCTGCATTTTTAGGTTGAAAAGTTGTAAACACCCCAAATTTTTACCCTCATCCAGTGTTTGTCCATTTCATGTGTCATTGCATATCATTGCATGTAGTCTGCATATCATTCCATCGCATTGCATAGCATTGCATGTCATTGCATCCCATTTTCGAGATCCAGCACTCCTATTTCAAAACATTCAATCCAGATTTGAATTTTAAAGCTTTTATTTCAAAATCAATTTCAAAACATGGGTTTTTATTCAATACTCTGTCATTTTCCAACCCCAGGACTTTATATTTCGAAATATTTTCTCAAGAAAACAATCTGGATTCATTTCAAATTCAAATTTTAATCGATTTCAATTCACAGATGAGACCCATTGAGGTGGTGTCGCTTCTGAATTCCTCTATTCATCAAATTTCTCAAAGTTTTAAAAGTTTCAGTCCGATTAGGACTCTGTCCCAGAGTCCTATTCCAGTCAGGAGTCTGTTTTGAAATCTGTTTTACTTTCATTTTCAGTCTTTTTCGATTATTGTCAAAATTTAGGTCATTTTACAGAGTCTAGTTAGTTCAAAACTCTATTTTAGAGTTCGGTCGAGTTAGGAGTCTAACCCTGACTGTGTTTTCTGACTTATTTCATCATTTCTTGATAAAATCTTTCAAAAAATTTTACATTTGAATTCTAAAATTTAAAATCTCAGAGTCCTAAGAGTTCAGGACTCTAACTCTGAGTTCCAGTTCGCTTGAGACCCTAATTTCAAAGATCTTGAATTTCAAATGTCGATTTTAACCCTTTTTCAAAGCCATTTTCAGTGTTTATTTCAAAATTCTTCAAAATTCGATGTGGGCCCACTCAGTTGGCACCATATCCAGAGGAGTTCTAACCTAGTTAGGACCCTATGCCATTTTAAAAATTATAACTTTGAAGTTTGTCTTTGAAAATCCTTTTGAAAACTCCTTCAATTTCAAGTTTTAAAATCGCTTTTTGAAAAACTCAAGTAGGGCCCACTCGGGGTGGTGCCATATTCGACTCAGTCAGGGCTAGACTAGGGTTAGTTGATGTCTTGATTAGTGTTAGAGGTTTAGAAGAGTCAAAACCATCTTGAAAAACTCATTTTTGAAAGTTAGTTTTTAAAACTAGTGTTTTTAAAGGTTTTTAAAGGTGTTTTAAAAAGCCAAATGTAGAAAATGCCAAGTGGCATTACATTTGGGGATTTTTTAGGAAAGTCTAGGGGTTAATTAGGCACTAGTTTAGATAATTTAGGCTAGGGGTAGTTAGGTCTTTCCACCCAAAAATCGCCCCCCCTTGTTAGAGTCCAAAAAATTCAAAATTCCCAATTTTTAAACCTAAAAAAATTTTATAAATAGTCTCCATAGGGGGGTCGATTTTTCCAACTTGCTCTCCTTGGGATTCTTGGAGCTTCTCTCTCCTCTCCAGCCCTTCCTCCATTGCAGCCACCTCAAGGTAATTATTTTGTTTAATTTTTAGCTTTTATTTCATGTTTTTAATAGTTTTAAATCAATTTTAGCCATTAATACCTCCTATTTCATGGATTCAACCATGGTTTCACCTCAAGAACCATCAAGAATCAGCAAGAACGATCCAAGAAGGTGATCTAACCCTGTTTTGGGTGATTTACGGGGATTTTAATCGATTAGAATTAATTTTAATATGATTCTTTACATTATTAACCAATAAAATATATGATTTACCCTTTTAATGGGTTAAATCTATGTTTTAAAGGTGATATCAAATTCCAGCCATTGATTCCCTATTTTTATTTTATTTTCATGGTTTATTCATGTTTGTTTTACGTTCTATAGCATAGAAATAATTTTTATTTACTGTTTTATGGTTTATTTTATTGATTTACATTAGTTAATGCATGGTTTTCCAAGTTTCTTAAATTTCTGTATGTTTAAGGTTTAGAACAGTAAAGATAATGTTATTTCGGATTGAAGTACTCATTGTTTATTTCTGATTTTTTTATATGTGATGCATGCATGAGTTATTGAGTTACTGTAGAAAAATCAGAGGTTTTGGATCTCAGGAACTCTGTCAAAAAAATCAGACATCAAATCAGGTTTTTAAAGCTTTAAAATCGTGGTTAAAATCAAGAAGGTAACTTGCTGTTATGATATTTCTCTCATCTTATATCCGATTTTAGATATGTAAAGTGCTATGGATTCAAATTGAGTAGATCTGTCTGCTGTGAAATTTTCGGATTTTTTTATCACTGTTTAGTATTTTTCCCCTTTCAGAGAATCTGTTTTTAAATTTAAAACTCATTAGGGTTTACCAAAACCCTAATCAGACTTGTGTTAGTCATAAATCCCAAACCACAGATCCGATTCATGATCTGTAAAAAGTGAGTATTGCTATTTTTCTGTCTACTATTTACTATTAAAATTTCAAAGATTTTTGTTTAGGTTTGCCATTTATGTTTGTATTTTCAATCTGAAACGGTTGTTTTAATCCCTGTTAAAAGTGATATATTTTAGCTCAGATTGCCGGAAGGGTTTCTCCCTAACCGGAGATGCTTTTTCCGATCTATAAATTGGGAAATCTCTGTATTTCTTCTTAGTTAGTCTCTGTAAAAGTTTATAAATTTTCATGGAGATTTGACTCCTGGTTCGGGTCTTGGATTGAAATTGGTTGATAAATTAGGTCAAAAATAGCATATTTTTAGGGTTTAATGTAATTTTCGGATTAATTTAATGTCAAAAAATTATTTTTATAATTCCAATTCGACATTAGGGTTATAACAAGTGCAGGTACATAATTTGATGAATTTTGGAATCCATTTGATGTCTGAATTAATAAAATTGCAAAACAGGGTACCCGAAGAATTCCAAAAACACTGTTAAAATCATATCTTTTGTGATATTATTGGATTTTCTTGCAAAAGCATGTAGTTTTAGGGTTTTATTATGTTCATAAGCATCTTAGGATACTTTAGGTTTAATTTTGTAGTTATTTGATTTCATTTAGGTCATAAAACCCAAATTTTTACCAAAATCTATTTCAGAAAACCTTGATTTCAAGGCCATAGTCTTGCTATCAGAAGCAATTTGGTCATTTGACCTCAATTTCGAAATCCCTAACCCTAATTTTCACATATTTAAGCATGTCACATCATATTTAGCTTAGTTTATTCCATTCAAATTTCAAAACTTGCATTTTATCAAAATATCTTTCTAAAAACCCTAATTTTAAGGCCATAGTATTGTTATTAGGGGTATTTTGGTCATTTTGACCCCAATTTCGAAATTGCATATATTATCTTCCTTATTTATTCAATTTTATTTCATATTTCATCATTTTGATTTAAGGGAATCTTGGCAAAAAGGCTTATGTCTAGCAAAATCCAGCAATTTCCTGATATTGCTGGATAAATCTAGAAAAGCCAACATATATTCACTAACCAAGCTTTCTAGTTTTGCAGGTACATTGAAGACTTTATTTTTCATGTATTTAAATTTCAATAGTGATGTAATTTGTAATTAAACTTTGGAATAAGAATTTACATTTCCTGCTTAGCTTAGGTTGCATTGCATATAGTTTATTTTTTTATAATGTCAATGTGTGATGGATGATGATTCATGCATATTCAAAATCACCATGGTCTACACGGATGGCACATGCACTAGCTTCTATGAAGTTTATAAACTTGGTGGAATTCGTATTTATGGCCATAGTCAGAATATGAATGATACTTAGATTTATGATCTTCACATTAGCCACATTCAGCCTACACTCTTAGGCTAACTTCAAAATGCACTGCATTTCTCAAAATACAAAAAAGTATTTCTCAAATCCTCAAATTCATGTCCATTCATTTCATGCATTTGCCCACTCCAATTCAAAATCCAAGTCAAGGAAATTGAATCGATTTTCCCAAAAGCATTGAATTTCAAAGAATATTTCAAGTATTTCTCAAGTTCATAAACTCAATTTTCCAAAGTTATGCAGTCAATTTCAAAGTTTGAAGTTAGAGAAATCAAAATTTTTCTAAGTCTTATTCAAAAATCGATTTTCTCAAAATATAGATTTGCCAATGATATTTCAAGTATTTCCAAAGTTCCAAATTCAAATTTTCTAAGTTAGAATTTCAATTTCAAAGTTTGAATTCAGAGAAACCAAGTCTCTCAGAATCGATTTTCACCAAATGTCAAAGATTTCTCAAAATCGATTTTTACTTCTCTCAGAAGTACATTTTAAATCCCATTTCACGATTTTTCATGTGATATCATTTCCAAGATTTACATTTTCTAAATATTTCAATCATTTAAAGCAAACATCATGTTTTCAAATGTGCATTTTCTGAAAATTTATAGCACATGCCTGATTCTATGTGCATTTAGAAATTAGAATATGATTTAGACAAGTTGAATAGAGCAGAGCAGTAGATTGATCCTTGGTTTGATTACCCCTGTTAAAGGTGGCAGGAACGGTCGAACCTCGTATCGACAGGCGAGTCCCATTCTACGAAATTTTCCCGCATTTTAAAAACGGAGGCGAGTTATTTTCAAAATCTTTTTCAAATGTCAGTTTGACTTGCAAAAGTAAAATTTTGTGATGATAACAGGTTTGGCGACCGTGATGGGACCTGTCTTTGCCTGATCAATTTAATGCTCTACTTAGTTCAAATTGTCAAAATCGTGTTCCATGGAATGTCAGCTTTTGCTTTATGATATCATGTGAACCTAGGAGCCTAGACTTGAACCCAGCTGACATGGAATGCATATAGACTAGGTATGGTTTTGTAGGACCATATTGAGGAGAATTATTCATGCTCACATAGACTTAGGTCTAATACAACACTCCTCAATTTAGAAATTGTATGAAAATAATGTTTGCTTCTTCAAATATTTCAAAATTCTATCTCTTTAGGACTTAGAGCCTTTTGTTTTCTTGTATGTGCTCATGTTTTCAAAAACCACCCCCACCTATATTGTCCCGGTCTTCACGTTGCTGGGCTCTCTTCCAGAACCATAGTTCGGGAGAGAGCCTCACAACTGGGCCACCTATTTGGGTGAAAACCCTCCTGCCACGTACCAAGGGCCATAGTCCAACGTATATCGGCAGGTGCTCAAGGATGTTGGAAAACTTGAACCTAGAACCGGAGAAATTGATTTTATGCCACGTACATCGAGCCTTGGCTTGAGTATATAGGCATAACTAGATTGGATACATTTGATTTGAACCTTAGAGTTAGGATTAAGGTCCTACAGCCATTTCAAAATTTGTGCATCTAGAGTCAGCTTTTAGGGAATGCTGTATGTGCATACTTGTTGTAATTGAATGTGTTATAGTCATTTCTTTGTTATTTTCCATATTTTCCCAATTTTCTAAAATACTGGACGATTTTCAAAATTCCCCAATCTATGTCCATGTACTGTCCATGTTTTAAACCTTGGACGATTTTCCAAATACTTTATTTTCCATTTATTTCTTCATATTTCATCAAACCCTCGACGATTTTCCAAATTTCCCTTAATTTCCTTCAAAACTCCAGGTGATTTCCCATCTTTCTTGTCTTCTGGATCTCGAATTTCCTGCTTTATTTTTATCCTGCCTGCATTTCCTCAAATTTCCTGTATTTTCCCAAGTCTTATTCCAATTTTCCATGTTTTCCAGTCTGATGGCATCCAGTCAGCTTGATTCAGTCTTCCCTGAGGGTCACATCTCCTACGAGGTGCGACAAAGTCTTCCCGAACATCGAGTCCTCAGCACCGGATCCTTCTTTCCCCGGTGGTACTATTTATGGTTCAAGAATTTCTCTCGTATGTTTCCGAACCACTTGGACGATTGTGGGTTAGAACTGGCGTCCGCAGTGGGAAAGCAGACAGTCAACGACAACTTGATCCATGCACTAGCAGAACGGTGGAATCCGAGCACTTCTACCTTCTGGTTCCCGTGGGGCGAGATGACAATACTGATGGATGAATTTTCAGAGATTATGGGATTGCCCGAGCCAGCCGGTCAGCCTGGAGATCCATTGGAGAAACAGTTTCTGATTAATGTTAAGGGTCTGGACCCTAAGGATGCCTTAGCTCGCATGACAGGACGCAAGTCTTGGCCATTGATAGAGGAGGATGGAAACGAATATGTGGACCTGCTCGAAATCTACAGACAGTATGGGACATTTGTGGAAGTCAGCTCGTTGTCCAGGACAGCTCGAGAGAGAATTCAGCACGCGATGGTTCTGTGCACGGTAGGATTAGCTTTCTTTCCCGATGGACGGAATTACATGGATATCAGAATAGTTCAGCTTTTAAGGAGGTGGGGAAGTCGACAGACCAGCCATCTCTCGATAGCCATGGCTGCACTCGCCTTTTTATACCGAGGGTTGACTCGTTTCGCACTCGGAGAATCGATTCTAGTCGAAGGGTGCACTTATGCATTGCAATCCTGGTTCCTCCGGCATGTGTCAGTCCGAGCCAGTTCATTCAGATACAATGGAGAGAAGCTTCTTCCAGTTGCGCGATACCGGTTCTTGATCGACAACCTTCAGGAGGAAAAAGTCGTATGGGACTACTTTGATCGTCAGGAAGCGCCTCCCAGATATACCTACATTTATGGCAAGCGGTTCAGGCTACTTGGCCCGTTCTTCTGCGCATACTACCATCCAGAGCGGTGTGTCCGACAGTTTTCTCAGAGGCAGAAGCGCGTAGAGATTCGTCCACTATCAGAGGTTCTGCCAGAATTCGACCTCTCATCAGATCAGTGGTCCGGAGCATACCATTCTGCCAGACATGGCTGAGATTCCTTTGTCAGTCTCACTATTTTTCCTGGTCCTCGAGTGTCCTCTGATTATCAGTTGTGGTGGAAAATTGCCTGTCCCCCTCCCCTTTGTCGAGTCTATTATTAATAAAATCATGTCCTTTTCTTCAATAAAATTCCTTTAAATTTCATCTTATCTTGGTTTGACGACCTCGCCTAGGTAACAAGGCATACTTCCAGTTGTTTATTTTGCAAAGAATAGCAACGCAATTGTCGTAATTCCAGCGACGACTCAATCCCTAGTAATGGGATACTCTTCCAATTGTCTACCAAAATTCTCAATAAATATTTTCCTCCAAACCAAATTCCCTTCAAGAACCTAACCATCAATCCTACCTTGCAGAGAGCATCAGCAATATTCAAGAGAACATTTGTGATACCCGATGGTTCATACAAGATCCGGAAAGAAAACCTCATCAATCGAAGGTGTGGTATACTCGATCGCTTCAGAAGAGGAAATGGATTCCCCCCGATCAGCTAAAAATCAGGGACAACAGGTTGAGGATGACATTGATCCTCAAATGTACGTCATATTCCAGAAAATGATGACCAAGATGCTGGCAGAGCAAGCTGAGGCCAGTACTGAGCAAATTCAGACCAAACAGAAAGATAAGGGTCATACCGTCAAGAATATCAGCAAAAAGCAGAGTCGTCACGAGGAAATGTCTGATGAATCAGAATCAGCTGACGATGCTGACAAGGAATGTGAAAATAAACATGAATTCAAAAGGTCGACTCAGAGCCAGGGGTCGGCTTACAAATCCAAAAATCAGTCTGTTGATGACCCTACTCAGTCGCAACTAAAAGATATGATGAAAATGGTTAAAGATCTGCAGGTCCGCAATAAGGGCAAGAAAGTCTTCACCAGCGAAGACTTCTATGATGGCTTGGAGGGGGACGACAATCTGGATAATCTCCTCAGAAAATTTATCAAGTTTAATGGTTCTGGCGACCCTAAAGCTCACCTCGCCATGTTTTTCGCTGAATGTTCACGATTCAAGCATGACAATCGGGCACTCTTCCTTTGCTTCCCTCGCAGTCTGGAGGGAACGACAGCTAAATAGTACTTGGAGCACATCAACCCCATAGAGTTGAAAGAATTTGATAAGGTGGTGAATATGTTCATTGAGCGCTTTCTGTTCAATGCTGAGGCGCTCCCGACCCTCAGCCACCTCTGTGGCCTGAAATAGAGAGAAAATGAAAAGGCCCGAGATTTTATCCACCGCTGGAGGTCAGCTTGCAACAAGATGAGAGACCCCATATCAGAAGGGCATGCTTTGTCCTTGATTCTAAGCAATTTCTCGCAGCCCCTAAAAGGCCTCATCTCCACCGCACCATCCAGAACCTTTATAGAGTTAACAGAGCGAGCCGAATGGCTCGAATTGAGTATGGAGAATGGTTTCTACGAAGGTTTCACTTTCACCAAGAATAACAGTCAGAATGAGTCGAAAAAGAAGACTCATTTCACTAATTCTATCAGTAATAAACGGAATCATCGCAAGGGGCAGAATAGAGACTTCTGTTATGGGGGCAGGAGGTTCAAACAAGAATGACCAGAAAGGAAAGTCGATCCCGCAATTCAGCAAGCCGCTTCAGCTGGAGCAGGGACCAAAACCCCGAGAGAAAGTGAAGCACGAAGGATGGAGCTATGAGAGGAAGTTCACTCCATTAGATCAATCACTCGAGACTGTGCTCGAGTACCTGTTGACCAAGGAGATGGTCAAATTGCCCAGGCTGGTCGATCCTTCCGCTCCTATGGGAAAATTCAAAGACCAATTCTGCAAGTTTCATCGAACAGTGGGGCACAACACTGAGAATTGCTTCGTTCTGAAGAACATTGTTCAGGACCTTATTGATAAAAATCTTCTGGTAGAAGGTGCGGAAGATGAAAATATAGATATTCTAAAAGAGCCATTTCCTCGTCATTCTACAATAGTCATCACCAAACAGTCGTTTCAACCACAGGAGCGTATCAGGCTGTGCTCTGAAAATGATATGCAAGCTCAGCATCAAGTCCTGGTATCGCAACAGGCTCAGTCCAAGGCCCAGAAGATGGACCTTATTTCAGCTTTCAGCAAAATGAAAGTATCTGACAAGCCCGCTGGGGTATCTCCCGAGGTAGCCAGAAGTATGCCATGGCTCCCTAAGCATCTCATTAAGTCCACCCCAAAGAAAAGCGGGACATCCACTCTAAAGCCTATTACAGCATTATCCAATGTCTCAATTTTGGACTTAACCAAAGCTTCCGCTAAACATTAGCAAGTATTAAATAATCTGTTGCAGAAAATCAAGGTGAAACCAAGCATAACTCCGGAAGACATGGCCCACATAGTCAATCAGGCCATGATTAATGCTCCAGTTACTTTCTCCGATGAGGATCTCCCTAAACCTCATGTATTTCACAATAATGCCTTGTATGTTGTGGTTCGAACCAGAGGGATGACAGTTCCTCATGTGCTGATCGATGGAGGCAGCAGCCTCAATATATGTCCGGAAATGACCGTCAAAGCTTTGGGCATTAAAGAAGAAGAATACATTCCAGATCCAATCACCATTTATGGGTTCGACAATCATGGCCAAACAGCGAAAGGAAAAATTGATGATGCATGAATTGCACATCATGTAAACAATTTTTTCATGCATTTTGTGTCAAGTTTAAGGTTTTAAACCCATGTTTAGATGTGTTTTGATAGTAAGGGGCTATGGTTCGAATTTCAGAAAAATCAGAGTTAAAATGAGAGAGTTATGGCAATTTCAGTGTTTGGGCACGGATTTCGAGGTGGATCAGATCCATATCCGACCCAATTAGGTCAATTGGACCTTGGATCAACTCTTTAAAAGTCCAAAACCCAACCCATACGCCTATCCAGATCCATTTCAAAAAGTTTTTCTGAAAACCCCCCAAAAAGAGGCGCCTAGAAAATATTTTTTTTATAACATTGTTTTTGCAAATTCCAAAAAGTATAAATATACTTTTTAGAGAAGCCCTAGGCGTCTTTGGCTGTGTTTGGACGCCCCCTACAGTGACTCTACAGCAGCAGCTCCTTCCTCTCCATCTTTCCCAAGTGTTGGCCATTGAAGATCGACCTATGCTTGATTTTCAAGCATATTTTCAAGCTTTCTTTGGTTTCTTTTCCTTTCTTTCTTATTCCTTGCTGTCTTTTCACCATTTTTCTGTACTTTTGCAGGTGTAGCAGAGGTGGAGACCATTAACCTTGGGCGGGAGTGCGCAACACAACACCAAGGTGAGCCGGCCCTACCTCCATCCGGCTTTCTACACACTCCGATCGCGAATCGGCTCACATTCCATCATCGGTGGATCTCCAACGTGTAGCAGCTGCAATAGGTGCCATTTTTGGTGAAGTACAGCATCCTTGAACTGTAGAAGACGTCTACCTCCAGCCACGGTCCGCTCTTCTTCACCCCCCCGGTCGTCGGATCTTCCAAAAGGTAGGTCTTCTTCTTCCTTCTCTTCTAGATAAAACCAATTTTTGTGTGTGGTTTTTGGTTTTGTTATTTTCTGTATGTTTCTTGGTTTTCTTTTTGTTTCAACCTTAGAATAGTATTCGTGCATAGACCAGCACGTTAGACCTAGGATTGTTTCATTGTTTGCATGTTCGAGTACCGATTTTCATCACTTTTCAAGAAAAACGTGTGAATCGGCTAGAGGTTCTTCTAGCCGATTTGGGTTGTCTTATCCATTGTGTGTGTTTGTGTTAGTTCTACAGAAAAAGCCTTCAAAAAGATCAGTTTGAGTTATTTCGGGTGTTGGGGACTTGAAGAAAGGCATTTTTCATTAAAAATCGGCTAGATCCATTCTAGCCGATTTTGATTTATTTTCAATTTTTGCCTTAGTTCGGGTTTTAGCAGCCATGTTGGGTTAATAGACCCTTTATAGATCCGATTCTAGTGAGTTCTTGCAGATCTATTGAGGGTTGAGGCATTGCTTGATTTGGGTGTCTTTGATTTTTAAAGATTTTTTATTCAAATTGTGAAAATCGGCTAGAATCTCATCTAGCCGATTTCTTTTATTTTGTTTGCTAGTGGTGTGTGTGTAAGCTTCTACTTCATACTGCATGTCTGCATATTTTATTGATTTTACAGTGTTGCAAAGTGTGTTGTGGTAGAGTTAGCATTTTAGGACTACTCTAGATAATCGTTTTTATCATTTTGTGTTTTTTGTGTTTTAGGTCTATTGAGAAAATTCCAAAAATCGAGTCTTAATTCTTGATGTTTTTTTTATGAATTCCAGCATAGTGTTGTTTATGTTTGCCTTTGTGTAATTAGGAGTTCTTTTTATTAGATTTTAATTTAGTTTTATCAAAAGTGTTTGATGTTTAGTTTAATCATTTTCTTTTAGGTTGTATTTTTTTTTTTTTTAGTCTTCTTCTTCCCCAAGGAGGGGCGGCAGCCATTAGAGCTCAATTCGAGCTCTAAGCTGTTTTTGGTAATTCTTAATTGCAATTAGGTAGGTTTAATTAGGTTGTCTAGGTTCAATGTATTAGGGTTTATTGTTTTAGCCGTTTTTAGGGTTGTATTTAGGTAAGTTTTGGAATTAGGTTAGCATTAACTCCTAGGAAATCGATTTTCCATTTAAGTTCTTTTGTTCCCTAGGTATAATTAAGTCTATTAGTTTAGAAAGTAGCATCCATTGAAGTTGGCGATTTTTGAGAAGGGAGGTAATTAAAGTAATTGAAAATTGGAAAGCTTTTGGAAAAAGGATATTCTTCAAAAATCGTGTGAGGCATTTAAGGAAGATTTGAATTTTGAATGTGCATTAATGAAGGAGTTACTCCTTAACTTTGGAAAGTGTTTTGCAATTAAACCAAAATTCCAATCTAGGTTACACGATTTCCATAGAGCATTAAAAGCATTTTAATTCCATCTTGAAAAGCAAAAATCGTGGATTTCTAGATTGGCCATTTCAGATTTCCAAAAAGGCATTAAAGGCAATTAAGGAGTGTAACTCCCTCTTTAAATGGGGCGATTTTTGAGAATCCAAAGCATTTTAAAGTTTGAACATTGGTAATTATTACATTCATTTTTCCAACCTCCTCCATTAAAATCGTGAACTTTGGATTAATTGTAGCTTAATTAGGAGGTTACTACTTTAGTCTAGACCTAACCTAGTCAGACCGAGCCTAGGTCGAGTCAACCCCTAGTCTACACCCCCTTTGAGTCTAGTCAAAACCTAGCCTAGCCCAAGTCAAAGCCTAAACCGCATTTAGGTCGAGTCTAAGACCAAAGCCCAACCTTAGTCAAGCTTAGTGGAGTCAACCCTAACCTAAGTTAGGTCAACCTAGTCTACCTAACCTATCTAAGTCAAACCTAGTTGATTCAACTTAGTTCAAGCCTACCTAAATCGAGTTCATCCTAGTCTTGCTAGACCTAAATCCAAAACCCAACCTTGGTCAAACCTAGTCAAAGACCTAACTCGGGTAAAAACTTAGTCTAAACCTAGTGAGTCAAACCGAGCTTACCTTAGCCCATTCGAGCCTAGTCGAACATAAGTTGAGTCCAACTTAGTTGAGTCTAAGTCAACCTGAACCTAGTTGACTAAGTCTATCCTAAACCAAGTTCAAACCCTAGCCTAGCCTAAGTCCAAGTCAAGACCAATCCGAGATCGAGTCAACCTTAGCCAAACCCAACCCAACCTTAACTAAGGTCAAACCGAGTCCACCTAAGTCAACCGAACCTAGTTGATTAAGGTAACTCAAAACCGAATCCAATTAGTGAGTTAACCTTAGCTCGAACCTATCTCTTTCAACCTAGTCAAATCGAGCCTACCTAATCCCATCCGAGTGCATCCAAACCCAAACTGAACCTACTCAAGTCGAAACCGATCCTAGTCGAGTCAACCAAGTGAAACCTAACCTTAGCCTTCGTTCTTTAGTTAAGTAAGTCATTTCTTATTATTTCTTTTGATTTCTATATTAATTAGTTTATTTATCTAATTTAGTTTTAGTGTAGAAGTGTGTGTACGTATAGCGTATTTATTTAGTATGTATGAAATGTGTTTCATTGTGGTTTGAATGATAGTTAGATATTAGTTAACTTAGTAGTTAGATCGTATTTCATTATTGAGCATAGTTGCATTTCTATTGTTAGTTAACTTCGTTCTAGTCATAAATTGCTTGTAGTGTTTTGTTCGTCGTGCATTTAGTGTTTTCCTAATATTCATCTGCATATACACTGTTATACAATGTCATTTAGATTGCATTAGGTGTAGATTACATTTGATAGGGGGTAAATAGGTTCATAAAGTGAATAGTGCACTCAAATAAAAACCAGATTTTTGCCCTGTCGCAACAGAATTATTTTCTGAGCAAAAATTCTGTGTTTTCCAAATTTTTTTCTTCTATTCACTTTATTAACGTGTTATTTAACTGCAGACCAAATTTCAGTTCATTCGGAGTTGATTTGGTCTGATTTTTAAGCGTTTTGTGAAAACCGCTTTTTCTGGATTTTAAATTACAGGACTGACGATATCCTGATTTTTCCCAGATTTGAAACGCTTATATCTGGAGTTCCAGATACTGTTTTTCAATTCTGTAAAAACTGTCAATTTGTTTAATCTGTCAGTTGCAGAACAGAACAAATTTTGGGAAAATCGGACCTCGTTTGCCCTGTCAAACAGTGGTTTTCCGATAACCTGTCAGATTGCTAGTTTACACTAGTTAGGGGCAGTTTCGTAATTTTCTTAGTTTCGGCATTTTAGGTTTGTTTTCAGTAGTTTCTGTATTTTAGAATTTGCATAATCATCATACAGCATTAGTAGAAGTAATTTGGTTAATTTTAGAATTAATTTAGTATTTTATTTAATTTTTGTTTGATAAGTAGCATTTGTTTATTATTTTCGTAGAATTAGATATAGTTTTAGTTGTTGTTTGCATAATTAAAATAGAAAACTAACTTTGTACTTTTCTGCATTTTTAGGTTGAAAAGCATATTTAGTTTCCAGGGTTATTATACAAGTGAGAAGATTCTCTAAGTGGCGAAAAGACAGAAATACCCTTGGTGTGGAGCAGAAGACTGAATGCTTGTTTAATGTTCTTTTAGTGCTTAATTGTAGTTGTATTCACTTTATAATTGTAGATTGCCATTTGATATTAATAAATTAAATTTTCTAGAATTGTAGTTATTAATTCCTGTTCCCTGAGGATCGACCCGTACTTACCACTTTGTGGAAAGTCGGTTTTTATATTTTTGGTTGACGATTTTCCAAAGTTTTATTGAAAATAAGTGTTTTAAAAAAGAGCATTCCAAAATATCAACCAAATTTTGGCGCCGTTGCCGGGGAATGGCGAATTAATTACTTTATTTCTTAGAGTTTAATTTATTATTATTTTGTTTTAGTTAGTTAATTAGTTGTTTTCTTTTTAGTTAGTAGGATTAGTAAGTGAATATAGGATTAACATAGTAAGTAAATATAGGATTCACATATTGTTCTTTTTAGGATTCACTTAATTATCATTCTGCAAGGAGCGATTAGACAGGTGGGTTTTAGAAAAACATAGTTTGTGATTTCCTGTATTTATTTGTTTTAGCATTTTAGAATAGTTTACTTTGTTATTTAATTATTTAGTATAGAATTCTGACATAGCTATATAGCATATTTGTTTGTTTTTAGTTACTGTTATTTTCTTATTTACATTTTAGTATCTGTGCTAGTTAATTTTTTTAGTTAGGTCGTTTGCTTACATCTGGTCTTAGTACCAGTGTATGCAGGGTCGACGAGGTCTAGGAACCCCATTACACCCATTTGTTGACAACCCAGAGAGAATTTTACATTCTCATCGAAGTTCGGCAACAATGGCTGACATGGATCCTCCACCTCCACCCCCAGTTCTTTCACGCCCTCTGCGGGAATACTTCATTCCCACAGACTATGTTCAGGCATCCTGCATTCGGAGACCCGATGTAGGAGCGCCACATTATGAGATTAAGGCCAGCATTATTCAAATGCTTCCATCCTTTTATGGCCTTAGTCATGAGGATCCCTACCGACACTTAGATGAATTCCTCGAAATCTGTTCTACTGTTAAGATACAGAATTTCGATGATGATGCATTAAGGTTGACTCTATTCCCTTTTTCATTGAAGGACAAAGCCAAGTATTGGCTAAAGTTCCTAGATTCTGTAGAAATAGAGTCCTGGGATCAGTTGCAACAGGAGTTTCTTCGGAAATACTTTCCCATTGGTCGCACGAACCAATATCGTAGAGCCATCACTAGCTTTTCAGAGCTAGATGGTGAGCGCTTTCATGAGACCTGGGAGAGAATGAAGGATCTCCTCAGGAAATGCCCCCATCATCAGGTGCCGAAATGGCAACTGGTGCAGAGTTTCTATGATGGATTGTCTGACAAGAATCGTCAGATGATCGACTCTTCATGCGGTGGGACATTCATGCTGAAGAGCGAGGACGAAGCATGGAGGCTATTTGATACATTGGCCGAGAATTCACTCCACCATGCTTCGAGCTCTCATTCTGATAGAGCCACACCCAGCATTCAGAAGAAAGCTGGTGTTCTTGAGATTGGTCCATCTACTGCACTACAGTGCAAAGTAGACATGATTGCTTAGAAGCTGGACCAGCTTCTCTCAGGACCATCCACTACACAGCAGGTGTGTACTCTTTGTGCCAGTCCGACACACGAGATCACTGAGTGCCCTTCAGCAGCTCAGTACCCTGAATTTGTTCAAGAACAAGTTCAGGCAGCTCAGGGTTACGTCAGACCGCCAAATAACCCATTTTCATCGACATATAATCAGGGTTGGCGTAACCATCCCAATTTTTCATGGAAGAATCCACAGTCTTCTATACAGATGCCTTCTTCCTCTCAGCCAGTTCGGCAGCCATCTTTTACTCAGCCATTTCAAAGACCGAACTATGCTCAGTCTTCTTCTTCTTCAGTTCCTTCCCCGATTCAGCAGGAGTCTGCCCCGCAGACATCTTTTGAGGAGAGACTTCTCCAGGCATTCCAAGAGGTGAAAACCTCTAATCAGAATGCCTTCGAGAAGTGTAGCCAGATTTTGAGCTCGCATACGCAGTCCATTGCGAAGTTAGAGTCGCAAATGGGACAGTTAGCTGAGGCTATTAGTAGGAGACCCGAGGGTATATTGCCGAGTCAGGCTGTCATGAACCCGAAGGGTAAGGACCAGATGACTGGAGGCCTATTTCATACTGAGACACAGCAGCAGGCTAAATCAGTTATAGCCTTGAGGAGTGGACGTGAGTATCACGTCGAGAGCAGAGAGCGAGAGAGTAGAGAGAAGATAGAGGAGCCAGAGACCATTGTTTCACCTACGTCGGCTCAATCATCATCCCCATCCCCATCCCCATCATCACCTTCATCATCTTTATCCTCAGAGAAGAAGAAGGATAGAAGTGAGCCTTCTCGCAAAGAGGAGGAGCCAGCAGAGTATATTCCCCCACCACCCTATCCCAAAGCATTAGAGTCTCCTGGTTATAGAGGGAAGCAAGGTGCGAAGATCCAGGACATGCTTGATATCTTCAAGCATGTGCAGATCAACCTACCTTTGCTCGATGCTATTCAGCAGGTGCCGGTTTATGCCAAATTCCTGAAGGAGCTATGTACGCAAAAGAGGAAATCCAGAGAGCGAGTTCCTAACAGGGTCCATCTGACTGAGCAGGTGAGTTCAGTACTTCAGCATCAGACACCACCAAAGCTCAAGGACCCTGGAGCCCCTATCATTGCTTGTACTATAGGGAACATCCAGATAGAACGCGCATTGCTCGATCTTGGAGCAAGCGTGAACATTCTGCCCGGATATTTCTTTGATTCTTTCGGGCTAGGTGAGATGAGATCGACTCCGATTACACTTCAACTGGCAGATCGTTCCGTCATGGTACCGAGAGGTGTCTTGGAGGACGTGCTAGTTAAAGTGGATGACTTTTATTTTCCAGTCGATTTCATTATCCTTGATATGGAAGGAGTAGACAGCCAGCACCAGACTCCGATTATTTTAGGCAGACCATTCTTGGCGACTGCCAATGCATGCATCAACTGTAGGACTGGAGCCATGGATCTCTCATTCAGCAATAGGAAGGTAAAGCTGAATATTTTCAATGCCGCAATGGGACCAGCAGGAGACATGGACTGCTTTCATGTAGACATTGCACAGGAGTTAGTGGAGGAGCAGCCCGAGTTGTACATTACTGAGGATTCTTTAGATTTGTACCATATAGAGAAGAATAGTTGTGTAGATAGTGTAGATGTGTCTAGAGTGTCGTCGGAGAGACCACCTTGGGGAGCGGTCAGGGAACCTCTTCCACCACTTGTGGAGACCCCCGCCAAATCGTCGATCGAGTCGCCTCCGAAACTTGAGTTGAAACCCTTACCAGATTCACTCAAGTATGCATACCTCGGAGATGATGAGACTCTGCCTGTGATCATCTCGTCCTTGCTCACTGAGGAGCAGGAACATAGATTACTGACTATTCTCCGAGAGCACAAGGCAACGATTGGATGGGGAGTTGCTGATCTAAAGGGGATTGATCCTTTATTCTGCATGCATAGGATCCATTGTAATGAGGAAATCAAGCCATTTAGGGATATGCAGAGAAGGCTAAATCCCAACATGAAGGAAGTGGTGAAGAAAGAGGTGGTGAAGTGGTTGGATGCCGGAATCATTTACCCTATTTCTGATAGTCAGTGGGTCAGTCCGATTCAAGTTGTGCCAAAGAAGTCAGGACTCACTGTGGTTGAGAATGAGAAGGGTGAGAGAATTCCGATGAGGACCACTACAGGATGGCGAGTCTGCATCGATTATAGGAAGTTGAATGTGGCAACTAGGAAAGATCATTTCCCATTGCCATTCATTGATCAGATCTTAGAACGACTCGCAGGACAGAGCTACTACTGCTTTCTAGACGGATATTCAGGATACAATCAGGTAGCTGTCCATCCTGACGACCAAGAGAAGACCACGTTTACATGTCCTTATGGCACCTTCGCATTTAGACGTATGCTTTTTGGGCTTTGTAATGCCTCGGCTACTTTTCAGAGGTGCATGCTTGCTATCTTCTCGGACATGATTGATGATGTGATGGAAGTTTTTATGGACGACTTTTCTGTGTATGGCTCTTCTTTTAAAGATTGCCTCCACAAACTTGCTCGAGTACTGAGTAGGTGTGTGGAGACCAATCTTGTCCTGAGTTGGGAAAAGAGCCATTTTATGGTCCATGAGGGGATTGTACTTGGACACATTGTGTCCAAGCGTGGTATTGAGGTTGATAGAGCGAAGGTGGAATCCATTTCTCGTTTGACTCCACCCACCTCTGTGAGGCAGATTCGATCATTTTTAGGGCATGCGGGATTTTACAGGCGGTTCATAAAAGATTTCAGCAAAATCTCTCGACCGCTTTGCACGTTATTGGAGAAAGACCAGCCCTTTGTTTTCGGTGAGGATTGTATGAAGGCCTTTGAGATTCTCAAAGAGGCCTTGATTACTGCACCTATTTTGAGACCTTCAGATTGGACTCTCCCATTTGAGATTATGTGCGATGCTTCTGATTATGCTATGGGGGCCATTCTAGGACAACGCATTGATAGGAAGCCCTATGTGATCTACTATGCGAGTAGAACTCTGTCTGAGGCACAGATGAATTATACTACGACAGAGAAGGAACTACTTGCGGTAGTTTTCGCATTGGATAAATTTAGGTCCTATTTACTTGGTTCGAAGGTGGTTGTCTATTCTGATCATTCTGCATTGAAATATTTGTTGAATAAGAAAGACACCAAACCGAGATTAATTCGTTGGGTCCTACTACTACAGGAGTTTGATCTCGAGATTCGAGATAAGAAGGGAAGCGAGAATGTAGTAGCAGACCATCTTTCCAGACTGATCGTGGAGACCACGCAGGATCAGAGACCGATCAGTGATTCTTTCCCCGACGAGCAGATCATGTCAGTCAGTACATCGCAGTTACCCTGGTTTGCAGATATTGTGAACTATCTGGTTTCGAGGCAGATACCTGAGCATTGGAACAAGAATGAGCGTGAGAGGTTCCTATCTCAGGTGAGGCACTATTATTGGGATGAACCGGAGTTGTTCAAATACTGTGCAGATCAGATCATTAGGAGATGCGTTCCGGAGGAGGAATACCAATCCATTTTGAATTTTTCTCATTCGTTAGCCTGTGGAGGGCATTTTAGTAGTAGGAAGACGGCTGCAAAGGTTTTGCAGTCAGGATTTTATTGGCCCACACTCCACAGGGATGCTCATGAGTTCTGTAGGCGATGCTTGCGATGTCAGCAGATTGGAAACATGTCCAAGAGGGACATGATGCCCTTGCTGCCGATTTTGATAGTCGAAATTTTTGATGTTTGGGGCATTGATTTCATGGGACCATTTCCGCCCTCATTCGGAAATTTATATATTCTGGTGGCGGTTGATTATGTGTCCAAGTGGGTCGAGGCTGTGGCCACCAAGACCAATGATCACAAAGTAGTGCTTAAGTTCATTAAGCACAACATTTTCAGTCGTTTTGGAGTGCCACGTGCGATGATTAGCGATGGTGGCAAGCATTTTAGGAATGTTCAGATAGCTTCTCTGCTGAGAAGATATTCTGTCAATCATAGATTCACCACTCCATATCATCCGCAGACTAGTGGACAGGTTAAAGTGTCTAATAGGGAGATTAAGCGAATTTTAGAAAAGACAGTTCGTCCGGACCGCAAGGATTGGTCCCAGCGCTTAGATGATGCACTTTGGGCATATAGAACTGCATTTAAGACTCCCATTGGCATGTCCTCGTATCGCCTTGTATTCGGGAAAGCATGTCATCTTCCTGTCGAGTTAGAACATAGAGCGTACTGGGCTATCAAGAAATTAAATTTTGACCTCACCCAGGCTGGCAAAGAGAGAGCACTGCAGCTCTCAGAATTAGAGGAACTCAGAAATGATGCATATGAGAATGCCAAATTATACAAGGCTCGCACAAAAGCATTTCATGATAAGCATATTGTCAGAAAAGTGTTTGAGCCAGATCAGAAAGTGTGGCTATACAATTCTCGTTTATATTTATTCCCAGGGAAGTTAAGATCGAGATGGACAGGTCCATACATTGTAAAAGAAGTATTTCCCCATGGAGCAGTGACATTATTCGGTCCTATGACCCAAGGTACATTCAAAGTAAATGGGCAAAGACTGAAGCCATTCATTTCAGATGCCTTACAGGATGGTGAGTGTGAGATAGTGCATCTCACGAAGGCATGAAGATTCGACCAGAGGGATGTATCATATGTACATTATTTATTTTTCATTTCAGAGTTTTTATTTATTTAGTATTTCATTTCACATGTGCTAATTTGTGTTTTGATGTATGCAGGATGAACTTAACAATTAGTGTATCAATTACCAGGTACAGAGAAGAGTTTTCAAAGAATTCAAGAATCAGAGGAAAATCAACTTCAAAAGCTCAGAGCAAATCAGGTTGTATCTATCCTTTCTCCCATATTTTTGTTAGTGTCTTTTAGTGTGCATTTGCATTACATTTTTATTCATTTTGTATGCCACTAGAGACAGTGTCATTCAAGCATGGGGGGGTGGTTTAGATGCATGCACACAAAAATACACAAAAATTTTTTGTATGACTGGTAATCAAAGTAGGCATTTAAGAACAAAGTGTAGCATATATGATTGTTTTTGGCATAATCTAACAGTTTAAAAATTTTTTAAGCCCCATAAATTTTTTTTTCTGAACTGAATCAAATATAGTAGTTGTTTATGAGATAATTCAAAGAAAAGATAGTATTTGATTGTTAGAAAATTTTGAATCACTTTTGTATAAGTATGCACAGTATGTTTTGTGAAAGAAATAAGCAATGGAAAGATGTGTTTGAAAAATGAGTTTAAAAGAATAGAGTTACGTTTAGTTGTTGATGTCTTCGTGAATCCTAGTAGTAGAACTCAGACACGAGATGAAGTGTTTGAGTATCTTAACGAAAAGGATAACGAAGGAGATCATCTCTTGTCTAAGTCGATATCTGTGGCCTTTGTAGTTCGAGTAAGTAGAATCTGAAGGGTGTTTTACATCTGGTGCCCCAAAGCCGGCTGGTTTGGGAGCCACCGGTTCGAAAGCTTGTTACATGGACTGCATAGAAAGCCTAAGAGATAGAGACATTGCACATGACAAGAGGAAGACTATACGTAAACTATTAGAATAGAAGGTCTAGTGACTCGAGCAATTAAGTCCGAGGGATACTCTGTATCTAGTGCCCTAAGGTCGGCCGACTTGGGAGTCACTGACCCAAAGCTCGCTACACGGGTCACGAAAACTGACTATTCGAAATAGTGCTCATACGAGAAGATTGCGCAAGAAATCAAAAGTTGAAAGAAAAAGAGAGAGTGAAAATGAAAAAAAAAAAAAAAAGAGAATGTGCAAAATGAGAAAATTTTCATTGCTTAAGTATATATGTGCATTACTGTGCAGAAAATATACAAGTGAGAATAAATGAGTAAAACATGAGAATATTTGACTTTCGGAGAAAAATCATGAACTAGCTACAATATGAGAAAAGTGAAAGAAAAGAATTTTTACTGTGGAGGCATTAGATTTTTAAACTTGTTTTGAGAATGTCAATTACAGGAAAGATTTGTTACAACTGCATTCTTAAGAGCCTAATATTTTTGAAAGATCATCCTTGCATTTTATTGATGTTTGTGGGTAGCATCGCTGCAAACCCTCACGAGACCTTACTCGTCCACTAGTGTAAGCTAGGGGTTTAAAGGGCTTGTTGCATACGCTAAATGCAACCGTGATTCCTACGAAAGTGAGTTAGTATTATGCATTCATGCTTAGCATTTCTTGTCTTTAGTGCATATCATGATTAGGGTTTGTTAAGGGACTAACAAACATTCAAGCATGGGGGTATTTGATGATGCATGAATTGCACATCATGTAAACAAGTTTTTCATGCATTTTGTGTCAAGTTTAAGGTTTTAAACCCATGTTTAGATGTGTTTTGATAGTAAGGGGCTATGGTTCGAATTTCAGAAAAATCGGAGTTAAAATGAGAGAGTTATGGCTATTTCAGTGTTTGGGCACGGATTTCGAGGTGGATTGGATCCATATCCGACCCAATTAGGTCAATTGGACCTTGGATCAACTCTTTAAAAGTCCAAAACCCAACCCATACGCCTATCCAGATCCATTTCAAAAAGTTTTTCTGAAAACCCCCCAAAAAGAGGCGCCTAGAAAATATTTTTTTATAACATTGTTTTTGCAAATTCCAAAAAGTATAAATATACTTTTTAGAGAAGCCCTAGGCGTCTTTGGCTGTGTTTGGACGCCCCCTACAGTGACTCTACAGCAGCAGCTCCTTCCTCTCCATCTTTCCCAAGTGTTGGCCATTGAAGATCGACCTATGCTTGATTTTCAAGCATATTTTCAAGCTTTCTTTGGTTTCTTTTCCTTTCTTTCTTATTCTTTGCTGTCTTTTCACCATTTTTCTGTACTTTTGCAGGTGTAGCAGAGGTGGAGACCATTAACCTTGGGCGGGAGTGCGCAACACAACACCAAGGTGAGCCGGCCCTACCTCCATCCGGCTTTCTACACCCTCCGATCGCAAATCGGCTCACATTCCATCATCGGTGGATCTCCAACGTGTAGCAGCTGCAATAGGTGCCGTTTTTGGTGAAGTACAGCATCCTTGAACTGTAGAAGACGTCTACCTCCAGCCACGGTCCGCTCTTCTTCACCCCCCCGGTCGTCGGATCTTCCAAAAGGTAGGTCTTCTTCTTCCTTCTCTTCTAGATAAAACCGATTTTTGTGTGTGGTTTTTGGTTTTGTTATTTTCTGTATGTTTCTTGGTTTTCTTTTTGTTTCAACCTTAGAATAGTATTCGTGCATAGACCAGCACGTTAGACCTAGGATTGTTTCATTGTTTGCATGTTCGAGTACCGATTTTCATCACTTTTCAAGAAAAACGTGTGAATCGGCTAGAGGTTCTTCTAGCCGATTTGGGTTGTCTTATCCATTGTGTGTGTTTGTGTTAGTTCTACAGAAAAAGCCTTCAAAAAGATCAGTTTGAGTTATTTTGGGTGTTGGGGACTTGAAGAAAGGCATTTTTCATTAAAAATCGGCTAGATCCATTCTAGCCGATTTTGATTTATTTTCAATTTTTGCCTTAGTTCGGGTTTTAGCAGCCATGTTGGGTTAATAGACCCTTTATAGATCCGATTCTAGTGAGTTCTTGCAGATCTATTGAGGGTTGAGGCATTGCTTGATTTGGGTGTCTTTGATTTTTAAAGATTTTTTATTCAAATTGTGAAAATCGGCTAGAATCTCATCTAGCCGATTTCTTTTATTTTGTTTGCTAGTGGTGTGTGTGTAAGCTTCTACTTCATACTGCATGTCTGCATATTTTATTGATTTTACAGTGTTGCAAAGTGTGTTGTGGTAGAGTTAGCATTTTAGGACTACTCTAGATAATCGTTTTTATCATTTTGTGTTTTTTGTGTTTTAGGTCTATTGAGAAAATTCCAAAAATCGAGTCTTAATTCTTGATGTTTTTTTTATGAATTCCAGCATAGTGTTGTTTATGTTTGCCTTTGTGTAATTAGGAGTTCTTTTTATTAGATTTTAATTTAGTTTTATCAAAAGTGTTTGATGTTTAGTTTAATCATTTTCTTTTAGGTTGTATTTTTTTTTTTTTTTAGTCTTCTTCTTCCCCAAGGAGGGGCGGCAGCCATTAGAGCTCAATTCGAGCTCTAAGCTGTTTTTGGTAATTCCTAATTGCAATTAGGTAGGTTTAATTAGGTTGTCTAGGTTCAATGTATTAGGGTTTATTGTTTTAGCCGTTTTTAGGGTTGTATTTAGGTAAGTTTTGGAATTAGGTTAGCATTAACTCCTAGGAAATCGATTTTCCATTTAAGTTCTTTTGTTCCCTAGGTATAATTAAGTCTATTAGTTTAGAAAGTAGCATCCATTGAAGTTGGCGATTTTTGAGAAGGGAGGTAATTAAAGTAATTGAAAATTGGAAAGCTTTTGGAAAAAGGATATTCTTCAAAAATCATGTGAGGCATTTAAGGAAGATTTGAATTTTGAATGTGCATTAATGAAGGAGTTACTCCTTAACTTTGGAAAGTGTTTTGCAATTAAACCAAAATTCCAATCTAGGTTACACGATTTCCATAGAGCATTCAAAACATTTTAATTCCATCTTGAAAAGCAAAAATCGTAGATTTCTAGATTGGCCTTTTCAGATTTCCAAAAAGGCATTAAAGGCAATTAAGGAGTGTAACTCCCTCTTTGAATGAGGCGATTTTTGAGAATCCAAAGCATTTTAAAGTTTGAACATTGGTAATTATTACATTCCTTTTTCCAACCTCCTCCATTAAAATCGTGAACTTTGGATTAATTGTAGCTTAATTAGGAGGTTACTACTTTAGTCTAGACCTAACCTAGTCAGACCGAGCCTAGGTCGAGTCAACCCCTAGTCTACACCCCCTTTGAGTCTAGTCAAAACCTAGCCTAGCCCAAGTCAAAGCCTAAACCGCATTTAGGTCGAGTCTAAGACCAAAGCCCAACCTTAGTCAAGCTTAGTGGAGTCAACCCTAACCTAAGTTAGGTCAACCTAGTCTACCTAACCTGTCTAAGTCAAACCTAGTTGATTCAACTTAGTTCAAGCCTACCTAAATCGAGTTCATCCTAGTCTTGCTGGACCTAAATCCAAAACCCAACCTTGGTCAAACCTAGTCAAAGACCTAACTCGGGTAACAACTTAGTCTAAACCTAGTGAGTCAAACCGAGCTTACCTTAGCCCATTCGAGCCTAGTCGAACCTAAGTTGAGTCCAACTTAGTTGAGTCTAAGTCAACCCGAACCTAGTTGACTAAGTCTATCCTAAACCAAGTTCAAACCCTAGCCTAGCCTAAGTCCAAGTCAAGACCAATCCGAGATCGAGTCAACCTTAGCCAAACCCAACCCAACCTTAACTAAGGTCAAACCGAGTCCACCTAAGTCAACCGAACCTAGTTGATTAAGGTAACTCAAAACCGAATCCAATTAGTGAGTTAACCTTAGCTTGAACCTATCTCTTTCAACCTAGTCAAATCGAGCCTACCTAATCCCATCCGAGTGCATCCAAACCCAAACTGAACCTACTCAAGTCGAAACCGATCCTAGTCGAGTCAACCAAGTGAAACCTAACCTTAGCCTTCGTTCTTTAGTTAAGTAAGTCATTTCTTATTATTTCTTTTGATTTCTATATTAATTAGTTTATTTATCTAATTTAGTTTTAGTGTAGAAGTGTGTGTACGTATAGCGTATTTATTTAGTATGTATGAAATGTGTTTCATTGTGGTTTGAATGATAGTTAGATATTAGTTAACTTAGTAGTTAGATTGTATTTCATTATTGAGCATAGTTGCATTTCTATTGTTAGTTAACTTCGTTCTAGTCATAAATTGCTTGTAGTGTTTTGTTCGTCGTGCATTTAGTGTTTTCCTAATATTCATCTGCATATACACTGTTATACAATGTCATTTAGATTGCATTAGGTGTAGATTACATTTGATAGGGGGTAAATAGGTTCATAAAGTGAATAGTGCACTCAAATAAAAACCAGATTTTTGCCCTGTCGCAACAGAATTATTTTCTGAGCAAAAATTCTGTGTTTTCCAAATTTTTTTCTTCTATTCACTTTATTAACGTGTTATTTAACTGCAGACCAAATTTCAGTTCATTCGGAGTTGATTTGGTCTGATTTTTAAGCGTTTTGTGAAAACCGCTTTTTCTGGATTTTAAATTACAGGACTGACGATATCCTGATTTTTCCCAGATTTGAAACGCTTATATCTGGAGTTCCAGATACTGTTTTTCAATTCTGTAAAAACTGTCAATTTGTTTAATCTGTCAGTTGCAGAACAGAACAAATTTCGAGAAAATCGGACCTCGTTTGCCCTGTCAAACAGTGGTTTTCCGATAACCTGTCAGATTGCTAGTTTACACTAGTTAGGGGCAGTTTCGTAATTTTCTTAGTTTCGGCATTTTAGGTTTGTTTTCAGTAGTTTCTGTATTTTAGAATTTGCATAATCATCATACAGCATTAGTAGAAGTAATTTGGTTAATTTTAGAATTAATTTAGTATTTTATTTAATTTTTGTTTGATAAGTAGCATTTGTTTATTATTTTCGTAGAATTAGATATAGTTTTAGTTGTTGTTTGCATAATTAAAATAGAAAACTAACTTTGTACTTTTCTGCATTTTTAGGTTGAAAAGCATATTTAGTTTCCAGGGTTATTATACAAGTGAGAAGATTCTCTAAGTGGCGAAAAGACAGAAATACCCTTGGTGTGGAGCAGAAGACTGAATGCTTGTTTAGTGTTCTTTTAGTGCTTAATTGTAGTTGTATTCACTTTATAATTGTAGATTGCCATTTGATATTAATAAATTAAATTTTCTAGAATTATAGTTATTAATTCTTGTTCCCTGAGGATCGACCCGTACTTACCACTTTGTGGAAAGTCGGTTTTTATATTTTTGGTTGACGATTTTTCAAAGTTTTATTGAAAATAAGTGTTTTAAAAAAGAGCATTCCAAAATATCAACCAAAAATCTTCCTAGAGATCTTCATTGACTACTCGGTCCATTCAATTCTCTTTCACGTGGTCAATGTGCCGCCCACTTATAATCTGCTTCTCGGGAGACCATGGATAACACAAACGCAGTACCATCTACTCTGCATCAGTGCATCAAGTGGTCAAAAGGTGGTATGATCACGACAGTCTTAGGCGAAGATCCGGAGCAGAGGCTAGCACAGCCCATGGTTCCCAGACGCTCTTTCACTACTGATATCCCTAGCATTAGGGGTATCGAAGAGGTCAGCTTTAAAGAGAATTCGGGAATAATACAGATGACAAAGCAACCCGAGCATACGGTGGCTACGACCCGATGGGGAGGTCCACAGTTCTTCAAGATTGGAGGACGAATTGATTACAGCACACTTAAGGATCATCCTCTATTCTCCCAATTTATGAAAGCTAAAAAGGGATTTGATTTACTAGTGAAGCACGGCTACCAGCTTTTTCAAGGCCTAGGCAAAAATGAAGATGGTTGTCTTGAACCAGTGATTCCTCAGCATTGCCCTAAAAGGGCCGGATTGGGCTTTAATGGCCGAAGATCTCAGAAAGGGACTTTTTTCACTAAGGGAACGCATTAGAAGAATTTATTTGTCTTTCCTTTTCTATTCTTTTGTCGGGATGATATCCCATTTCATTCTCATCATTGTCATTTTGATTAATTCTATCTTTCAATAAAGTTGCCAGTTTCCTTTGTCTATCTTGGTGCCATTTGTCTCTTTACTCCTCAATATTAAATCTTCACAAAATTGAAATCATTTTGCTCTTTTATCTTTCCAATTATTTTCAATAAAAGCAATTTATTTCATGATGAGCAATTTCCCTAAATCAATTTATCCTCCAATTTTCAGAATGTCTTCCCGATCTATCAAGAAGCTCGTCTTTAATCCAAAAGTGTAATATCCGAAAATTTCTAAGTTCTTTTCTATAGCATTGTAAAATGTCCTGAATTTCGTGCCAATATAAAACCCTAATTTCTTTAAAAATTAATGTTTGAGTATATTCGTAAGGATTAAGGGGTTTAATTATATTGAATTATAGTAAATATAAACCCTACATGGTTTAAATATCTGAGAAAATTCTAAGTGATGTCTAATTGAAAACGTCTTACTTTTAAAGAAAATGTTGATTTTTCTTTTAAGTAAAATTATTTAAATAAAGTAAATTAACAAAAGTAGATTTTAAAAATATACATATTAACATGCTTAATAAGATGGAATTAACTTATATTCAATTCCTTTACATTTTCACATGAGTTGTGGGTATATAAAACTAAAACGGTTTTTAATTAGAATTTTATGATTATTCAAAAATAGTTTAATATAATAGTTTTTTTTTTTATAAATTAAAATCCATCTTCATTAGTTTAGTAGGAGCCCATAGGTGGGCCGTCCCATCCTATGTGGCATCTTACTTCAAATTCAAATTGAAAATAAAGGTATAGTGATTTTCAAGGTTATTTAAAGTTTGAAAAGTCAAAGTGGAGATCAAGGGCTCCAAATGAATTTCATTAATGAGATCAAGGGCTGGAATTAATTCCAGCACATAACTTAATTTAAGAAGGGTTATAAAACCCTCCCATAGCCCTTGCCCTCCTCATTTGTGCTGGAAAAAAAAAGGAGAGCTTTTCTCTCCCCCCAAAACCCTCTTCTCTCTCTCCTCTATTTCCCTTCTCTATTCTCTTCTTTTAGGGTTTCTTTTGGTTCTTGAGTGCAAGATCTAGGCCTCAAGGGGTGTGGAGAGGAGATCTAAGGTCCTCACCTTGCTGGAAGAAAGGGCTGATCGGTGGATCGAGCAAAAAGGGCCGTTTATCCATCAAGAAATACATTTTTTTCAACAAAAGGTAGGGTTTCCATGCTTTTCTTGCAAGAACGGAGTTCTTGGCATGGATTTTGATGCTTTTTCATGAGTTTAGATCATAATCAAACCCTCCTAACTGTGGGTTTGACTCAGATCTAATGATCCATGGCAAAAACACGTTTTTCCCAAAAGAAAACCATTTTTTGAAATCGGGTTTATTATAAAAATCGGTTTCTTAGAAATAGATTCGAAAAAATATATTTGTATTTGATTTATACCATGATTTTTATGCAAATATTAGTTTGGATTGATAGATTATGAAGTGTTTCATCTACTGTGAATATTTTAGAATTTTCAGAATTTTATTTCATGCGTATTCACTATTTCTTTTAATTTTTCTTGGGATTCGGGTGACTCGGTTTGATTCACCCAAATGCAAATCTCGGAATTTCAGGTTTTCCACTTGACCTCCGTTCAGTAAAATGGTCGTTTCTCCCTCGTCTAGAGGAGTTTTGATGAACAGATTGTTGCGTTGGAAAGATAACTCCATTGTGCATCTACTATAGAAATTTGAGCTCTGTTCATGGATCGAGCACGTATCTGTGACAGTCGAAACAAAAACAAACAGGTCTGTAGTAAAACATGCATAACTCTCTCATACGGAAGAGTTTTTACAAACGGTTTGCGGATATGGATAGCTGACAACAATTTCTATATACTGTAAAAATTTCAGCTCTGTTCATGGAGCCAAAAATTTTCTGTGAGCTCTGTACCAGTCGGACAGAGTTAAGAAATTGGAAAAATTAGGGCAATTTCATAAATCAAGGCTCAAAGGGTGCATAGTATATATGTTTTTATTCAATTTCTTTATAGAATTAGTATGCATTATGTGAATGATTATGCAGGTCTGATTTTATGCAATCTTATATGATTATGGCATGAATTGTAAACGGAATGGTTACACATTAAAGATTTAGGATCAAAAGGTCCAATGAATACAAGTTTATGTTTTAAATTCTAAAAATGTGTTGACTATATGTATGTCCATGATATTGTGATGATATGATGGTTCCATTGATATGGATGTTCATATATATTCTCCTTGTTTCATTGGCCATGTACATGCATATGCATTAGGATGTGAAAATGAATAAGATGTTTATGCTACGCATGTGCTCAAATGTCTGTTACAAGTTTAATTATATGACTTTGTCCAATGCTTTATAAGAATGCATCCATGACTATAAAGTGATTTCAGTTTGATGTTGCATAAAAAGTATGACTGTAATCAAGTAATCATGTGACATTAAACTCAAGATACTTGCTTGGAGAGTAGCAGGTGATACAAAACTTCGTGGGGCAAGTTCTGTTACGGGCACGGAAGGTTGCTCCTCCCCTCCCATGATTTTAGGGGGAAAACCTCTGCATTAGACTGCAGCGTAGAGGTTATAGTACTCATGAGGAAAAACTGATGCATCGGGTTGAAAGGTGTTGGGAATCTCTCTCGTATTAACGTCCCTCACCCCGTCTTAGTGAATGGACCTGGCCAGGCTAAAGCCACCCCTGTATATAAAACACGTCCTGTGTCATGGTCCTGATCTGAGAATGTCTGCCTGTGTCGTATCAGCAGGGCTAAGAAGTGATAACTTAAATGGTGTGTGCATTAATTTGACATCGCATGCATCATCTAACTAAGAAAATGTAACTAAAGATAAGAAAATATGCATGCATTGAAAGAGCTTCTGCATATGGTAAGTCATGCATTTTAATGGTTCATGCATTTTGTATTTTGAATATATGAATTTATGTCTTTCTGTTAAATATGAAACTTCTAAACATGCATGATTGTTGTATGATTTTTTTTAAGTTAAATTAAATGTTAAATCATGAAATTTCTATTGAAATCCTTGTCTTGTTATTTTGTCTTACAAGTTTAGCATAATTACTCTACTGAGACATGTTGTCTGACCCTATATGGTTTAAAAAATTTCAGGTAATGAGTAGGTACTTACGTGCGAAGGCGGAAGGTTGCGACGGGGACTGAGCCTACCTTTCCTCTGCTTCATGAATTCTGAACTCTGATTTTACTTTAATTCAATTCAATGACAAATGTGATAAATTTTGGATATTATGGAACTTGATTTTATTTCATGCATGGTTAATTAGTTGTTAAAGTTTAAATTTCATAAGTATATGTTTGCAAGCATTCATCTGAAGTAGCATGCCAAGTTTTATGCCCAATGTGTTTTTCCGCTGTTAACTGCTAAAAGATTTAAATGTATTTCAAAAAAAAAAAAATCCACCAATTTCGGGTTATAAAAATTGGGGTGTTACAAAAAGCCTGTTCGAAATCAGCAATAATTCATCAGGTCAGAATAAGAACAGAATGTAGTCAGACTGCAAAGCAGTCAGAAGAATCTGCAGAGTTCAATTCAACTCTTCAAGAACTGCCAGAATTTGCATCGGTTCAGAAGCAAGATGAGCCATCAACCTTAGTTCAAGATCCGACTGAGGATATCAATATCGGATCAGAAGACGATCCTAGAATCCTCAAGATTGGCAGTGGTTTGAGTCCAGGAGAGAAAGAAAGGCTCACTAATTTCCTCAAGCAGCATAAAGAAGTATTCGCGTGGACTTATGAGGATATGCCAGGTTTAGATCCGAAATTGGTGGAGCATCGCCTCGTTCTGAAGCCTGATGCGAAACCAGTCAAGCAGAAGTTGAGAAAAATGGATCCTCAAATCGAGCAATAGGTCAAGGAAGGACTTGAGGATCTGCTTAAAGCAGGATTCATTCGAGCAATTGATTACTCGGATTGGTTGGCGAATATCATAGCAGTTCCTAAGAAGAATGGTAAAGTGCAAATCTGTATCGACTTCCGTGATCTCAATAAAGCCACTCCAAAGGATGACTATCCGCTCCCAAACATTGATCTCCTAGTCGATAGCACAGCCGGACATGCTATGTTTTCCTTTATGGACGGATACTCCGGATATAATCAAATCAAGTTGGCCGCTCGTGACCAATCCAAAACATCCTTTACCACGCCATAGGGCACTTTCTGTTACACGGTTATGCCTTTTGGGCTCAAGAATGCTGGAGTCACTTATCAGCGCGCTATGGCCGTTATTTTCCATGATCAGATGCATAAGACTATGGATGCATATGTCGATGATATTCTGGTGAAATCCAAAAAAGAGGAAGATCACATCGAAGCTCTCAATCAAGTTTTCAAGCGACTCATTCTTTACAAGCTAAGACTCAATCCACAAAAATGTGTCTTTGGAGTCGAATCAGGCAAGTTGCTAGGCTTTTTGGTCAGCAAGAAGGTAATAGAAATGGATCTCGCTAAGGCCAAAGCTATCATTAGCATACCGCCCCCGACTAATCTCAAAGAATTGCGTAGCCTTCAAGGACGCATGCAATCAATTCGGCGATTCATTTCTAATTTGGCTATGAGATGTGAGCCTTTTAATCATTTGCTCAGAAAAGGAGTGAGGTTCGAATGGGGACCAGAGTGTCAGCAGTCGTTCGAACGCATCAAGAAATATCTTCTCAATCCTCCTGTTTTAAAGCCGCCAGAATTAGGGAAACCCCTATTGCTATACATTTTAGTTAATCAAGTTGCTTGCGGCGGATTCTTGGCGCAATACGAAGAAGGCAGCTTGATAGAACATGCCATTTACTATGTGAGCAAGACCTTTATTGATTACGAGAAAAAATACTCTCAGATAGAGAAGACATGTTTAGCTCTGGTATGGATGTGTCAGAAATTGAGACATTATCTATTGGCGTCTGAAGTCAAGATTCTATCTAAATTAAATCCTCTCAAGTATGTTCTCGAACAACCATTTCTCAGCGGACGAATCACCAAATGACAAGTCCTATTAATGCAATACGACTTGGAATATGTCTCTCAGCAATCTATCAAAGGCCAAGCAATTGCAGACCAATTAGCAAATTTTCCTCTAGCAGAAGATGTTAAAGCTGAGGATGATTTCCCCGATGAGTGGATCTGCAATATTCAACAATCCCCAATTTGGAATTTATTCTTCGACGGTTCCAAGAATATGGCAGGCATAGGAATCAGAATTCTGCTAATCACACCAGAGAAAGAGATGATTCCATTTTCTCTTAAACTGGATTTTCAATGCACTCACAATATGGCCGAGTATGAAGCTTTGATACAAGGTCTGAAAATTCTACAGGACTTCAATGTCAAAAGAGTGCATGCTTATGGCGACTCCTTGCTCGTCGTCAATCAAGTCCTAGTCGAATGGCAAGTGAAAGATCAGAAATTACTTCCTTACCAGAAGATTGTCTCAGCTCTTGCCAACAAATTAGAAGAATTCCAACTTTTTCATATCAAGAGAGATTTCAATCAAGTTGCAGACAGTTTAGCTAATCTGGGATCCATCATGTCTTTCAGGAGTGGAGAATCTTGTCGCTCATTTGAAATTGGCAGACTTGATCAACCCGCTTTTGTCCCAGTAGAGCAGATAAACCAGGCTAAGCAGAAGAAGAAGCCTTGGTATCTTGATATCAAGAATTTCATTAAAACTGGCGAATTTCCTGCAGAATTATCAAAGAGAGAGCAACGAGCAATTCAACGCATGTCTGCTCGATATTTTATTCTTGCCGACGTCCTTTATCGTCGTGGATTCAGTTCTGAGTATTCTAGATGTTTGGACTGAAAGTGCACTAGGATCGAGGCAACGAGCACTAGAGGGGGGGTGAATAGTGCTTTTAAAACTTTCTGCAGAATATTGAAGGATTTTGCAAATCTCAAAGCAAACACACAAAGAATACAAGATTTTATCCTGGTTCGGTCAAACCCGACCTACATCCAGTCCCCAAGCAAAACCCGCTTGAGATTTTCTACTATCAACCTTGTAAACTACAAGATCACACAGACCATAACCGGTCCCACTTTCAGTAACAATCCCACTGAAAGCAAACAACTCCTTTACACCAAGGAGTCCTTCTTTTTTACACAAAAGAAATAACAACTTACAATACAACCTATGAGCCTTCCTTTTGAATGCAAATGAGATGCAATTGGCTTTTGAGGTTGTTGAAACACTCTACTCACGAATTCACTATCTCTCAAAGTGATTTGAGTGAAAAACTGAGGTGAAAATATCACATGAGTGAGAAAATCAATACTTGACTGAATAAGAGTGAAAAGCAAGATTCAAACCGATTGAATTGTTGTTTTTGAGTGTAAAATGCACTCATATTTATAGTTAAAAGATTCCATACGTTGAGAGTATGAAAGGGTGTCAAAACGGTTCATTTCGAACGATCAAAACGTTTGAAAAATGAAAAGACACGCCTTTTTGAAGTTTCAGGAAAACGGCAAAATTAGTCGACTGAAACATCAGTTAGTCGACTAATAGTTAGTTATTAGTAGACTGACAGTTATCGTCGGTCGACTGATCTGTTAATCGAGCCGTTTGAAAATCTGAACTTTTGAAACTTAGTCGACTTGAGAAAAGTTAGTCGACTGATAATATCATCAGTAGACTAAAAAACCTTTTAGTCGACTGCTGCTAAAAACTTATGAAAAACAAACATTTTGTTCGGTCGACTGATAAAAAGCATTAGTCGACTACTGCTAAATTTTCAGAAAACACATGTTCTGTTCAGTCGACTGAAAAATCATTAGTCGACTGCTGCTAATTTTCCAGAAAACATACATTCTGTCCAGTCGACTGATAAAACCTTCGGTCGACTAATTTGACAAGAATGACTTTTTAGAAAATATGGCGCGAAAGGATTAGTCGACTGATAAGTCTATTGGTCGACTAATAAACATGAAAATTTAAGAAAAGAGTTTTCTAAAAAGATTTTCAAAAGAGTTTCTTTTAGAAAAGTTTTTCTAAAGACTTTTAAGGTGAAATGCAACCTAAATATGCACTCTAAGTAAGGCTCTTACAAGAATCTAAGACTTTTAATGATTTAAACATTTGCACACTAGTCTTCAAGGATTCTTCACCGAATTCTTCAATTTCTTCATAGCCTTAGCTGAAATGCAGTTGATTCCACTTGCTCATCATCAAAACCTTGTACTTGAAGTATCATGTATGGCTTCATTGTCGTAACATGGACGAAGAAGAAGCCAAAGAAGTTGTGCAAGAAGCACATGAAGGCATTTGCGGTGGTCATGTTGGCTATCAGACTCTTGTCAAACAAATCATCCGAGCAGGATATTATTGGAGAGCTATGCAACAAGATTGCTATTGTTTTGTGAAGAAGTGCATTCAATGTCAGATGCATGCGCCTTCCATTCATGCGCCAGCGACATACTTGCAATCTGTCGTCTCGCCATGGCCATTTTCCATGTGGGCTTTCGATGTTGTAGGCCCCATCACTCCTTCAGCCTCCAATGGTCATAAATATTTTCTTGCCGCAACAGAATATTTTACTAAATGGGTAGAAGCAGTCACTCTACGCACAGTAGAAGGTCGACACGTGGTTTCTTTCATCCATAAGAACATCCTTTGCCGTTTCGGTATACCGCATGATATTGTGTTGGATAATGGCAGTCATTTCAAGAAAGAGAGAATGAGGACATTCTGCTTAAAATTCAGAATTCATCATCATTTTTCCGCTCCTTATTATCCTCAAGGGAATGGTCAGGCAGAGGCCACCAACAAGATTCTGATTCGAATCCTGGAGCGAACTTTAGAAACGGGCCGTGACTGGCATGAAAAGATTCACGATGCATTATGGGCATACAGAACCACCATTCGAACTCCAACGAATGCTACTCCGTCAGAACTTGTCTACGGAACTGAAGTAGTACTGCCTCTACATGTTCAGAAACCTGCTCTGAAATTTGCATCACTTCTAAAATTACCTCTTGATCAGTATCAGCAACAGCGACTGGTACAACTTGATTTGCTCGATGAAAGAAGGCTCAGAGCAGTAGAGCATGCTCAATCCTATCGCCAGAGGATAGCCCGATAATATGCAAAATCTGTTATTGAGAGAAAATTTCGGGTCAATGATCTAGTGCTCAGATCAACAGCTTATCTCAGGCACCGCCTGGGTGGGAAATGGTCGCCAAAATTGGGAAGGTCCTTATGTTGTCAAAGAGGCACTACCTCGCAATTCATATCGGCTCATCAATACTGATGGAATAGAATTACCATATCCCATCAATGCTCGACATTTGAAAAAATTCTATACTTGAACAATTTCCTATTCTTTGTAATTCTTCCAAATTCTCTTCAATAATGATCAAAATTCTTTTTCCCAGTTATACTGGGGCATTTTAAAATTTTGTTTTTATCTACAAATATCCTGTATGCAGGCAGGATAAACAAATCTCTCATTTCACGCACTTGTGCATTCATGTGCATCAATTTGCATTCATTTGCATTTAATTGCATTAATAACGATCTGGTCAGTATTGAGATTTCAACTATCAATCCCATCACAATTCCTAACGATTCAAGATTGAAAGATAATCACCAGAACTGAACCAAAACCCAGTATCCAAACTGGTACATTTTTAAACTGGTATGCATACCGGTATCCTTTCAAAATCGAGCACTCGTGTTAGTGTTCCACTGAATGGTCATGTCAGTCGACCTCTTGAGTTCAGTCTTCGTGCTGATCACTCATCAAATTCCCAATTTCTAATTTCCAATTTCCAAATATCAATTTCCAAATTCCAAAATTCTAATTTCCAATTTCCAAATATCAATTTCCAAATTCCAAAATTCTAATTTCCAATTTCCAAATATCAATCTCCAAAATTCCCAATTTCCAATTTCCGAATATCAAATTCCAAACTTCCAATTTCTAATTTCAAATATCAAAATTCCAATTTCAAAAATTCAAAATTCAAAATTCAAAATTCCAAATTTCGACCTTTTGGTCACCCAATACCCAATTCCAAAAAAATTTCTCTTGCGAGAGACCCTTTGTATAGGGAGAGTTCGAGGGAGCTCGCTCTTTTCGCATGCTATCCAATTCGTTCACTTAGCCCCTTTTTAGGGAGAGTTTGAAGGGACTCGTGCCTTTATGAACCGTTTGCAAAACAAAATTCCAATTTCATACAAGGAACCCTTAGGTCAGGGAAAGCTTCGACGGAAGTTCGTTTTCCTTGTAACCATAATCTCAGACTAGGCCATTTCATCATGAAGGACCCTCTTTTCAGGGAGAGTGTGATGAACTCGTTCCTTCATGATCAATTTTCCAACCTCACCAATTCTGGCCCCCTTTTCATAAGAGAAGCCTAATATTAGGAAGTTTTGACGAAAGCTTAATTTCTCTTCGAAAGTTCGTTTTGCAAACACCTCCTCTTCAGGGAAGAGAGGAGTAATTCCCAATTCTAATTTCTGAATCTTCTCCTTTGGGGAAAGGAGAAGAGAATTTTTGTCATGGATGTGTTGCGTTGTGCTTCAAATGCTCGCTTTCACAAAAGGATTTCAAGAAAATTTTGCCAATTTGTCATTAAATATTTGTTGATTTCAAAAATCTTTATTGCACAAAATTATTACTTCAGAATACCTCCACTATTACTTCCGAAAGGGCAATGCTTTCACGAAAAAGGATTCAAAGTTCAAAATCTTTTTATTGGCCAACCAAAAGGATGAAGAATAAATCCGTGATATGGCCAGCAAAGAGAATTCAATGTTGTTGCAAAGCCATGAGTGATTGATATTGATCGCAGTCAATGGCACATTTTTAAAGACCATTCTTAAAAAATAAAGCAGTCGAAATATCCTGGGTGATACAAAAAAATCCACTCAATCTCCATATCTCCTCAATAACCTAAGATGCAATTAAATATCTGCAAAAGGGATCTCTCAATTGTCGTCAAGATGAAGGCGAATTAAGCGAGTCGACCCCCGGGGCCAAAGAAGATTTGGATCATCTCCAAGATGACGGAGTTTGTGACGGATCCTTCCAGGGAAAGTTCAGATCACCGTCGAGATGAAGGCGAGTGTGATGAGCCTACCGACAAACCCTAAAAGATATTTGATTCCAGTTATCATCAAGAGATTCCCAACCAATGAGCCAATAACTATCAAGATAATCCTTGAGAGAAAAGAAGGATTGGGACATCTCTGAGATGAAGGAGTTTGTGACGTACCCTTCCCAAGAAAAAAAGAGAGAAAAGTCAGGACATCTCCAAAATGAAGGATGATGTAATTCCCGAAAAATCCAAGAGAGCTCCAATCTGCTAAAAAGAGAGTGCAGAAAGATCATCATGAGAAAAGAATCCCAGGATATCAGACTGACGAATCTATCAAGAATCTTCTTTAACTTTGTGAAATTCTTTTATCAATATTCTCTCAGCAATAGCTCTCGCAATATCAATAATACTTTCTTTCCCGTCCATATCAAGGAAATTGATAGCTTCCTTGAAAGAAAGTCAATCGCAAGCAATTTGAATTCGAACCTTGATTCTACGGAGTTAAGCTCAGTCGGAGGTAATACTTCAGGTAGAAAAGAGGGAATACTTTCAAAACAATGTGCATCATTTTCAATTATTTTGAATCAAAAACAATTTTCAACATTTTGACAATATTTTCTAGCTATCCTGGCATGAAACGAGAACTTGAGGTTCATCTTTGGTGCATCCTGACATCAGTTGTTATCCCTTTTAAGGACTTGATAACAGGAGTTTTCAAGATTCCTTCCCTTCTTTGGTATAATCTGGGCGCACGGGCTCTCAGATTCGCACACTTCCCTGTGTCCCCACTGTCCCACCATAGACAGTCCAATTTTGGCTTGAGGTTAAGCCACCAATTTCAGCAAAAGGCAATTTCAAAAGTTAATTAGTCTCAGCAATGAGACACCCAAAATCAATCCCTTTTCAAACTTTAGGGACCCCAATTTCCTTCCTTTTGCAAAACCCCTATCGGATTCATTGTGCGGAAATCCGAAGGTTCCATCACGGTCTCTTCTTTCGAGGATTCCATCCATTTTCTGCCCAATCAGGTCAAGGGTACAAACCTGAGCCTCACGTGATGAGGTATTTCATTTCCCAATCAAGTTAAAGGTTAAGCCTGAGCTTCGTTCCATACGAGGTATTTCCCATCCCATCCAGGTTAAGGGTAAAACCTGAATCTCATTTCTTTTTGAAATAAAATTTTCTCCTTATTCTCCATTTCATAACTTCCATCATCATTTGAATTAATTCTTTCATACCCAGTCAAATTTATCTAACTGGGACATTTTTATAATCCAAATTTTGTGTGTTTTCTTTGCCACTAAGCTCGGCTTACAACCGGCTTAGTAGCAAAGAGGGGCATCTGTAAACACCCCAAATTTTCACCCGCATCCAGTGTTTGTCCATTTCATGTCTCATAGCATATCATTGCATGTAGTCTGCATATCATTCCATCGTATTGCATAGCATTGCAAGTCATTGCATCCCATTTTCGAGATCCAGCACTCCTATTTCAAAACATTCAATCCAGATTTGAATTTTAAAGCTTTTATTTCAAAATCAATTTCAAAACCTGGGTTTTTATTCAAGACTCTGTCATTTTCCAACCCCAGGACTTTATATTTCGAAATATTTTCTCAAGAAAACAATCTGGATTCATTTCAAATTCAAATTTTAATCGATTTCAATTCACAGATGAGACCCATTGTGGTGGTGTCGCTTCTGAATTCCTCTATTCATCAAATTTCTCAAAGTTTTGAAAGTTTCAGTCCGATCAGGACTCTGTCCCAGAGTCCTAATCCAGTCAGGAGTCTGTTTTGAAATTTGTTTTACTTCCATTTTCAGTCTTTTTCATTATTGTCAAAATTTAGGTCATTTTACAGAGTCTAGTTAGTTCAAAACTCTATTTTAGAGTTCGGTCGAGTTAGGAGTCTAACTCTGACTGTGTTTTCTGACTTATTTCATCATTTCTTGATAAAATCTTTCAAAAAATTTTACATTTGAATTCTAAAATTTAAAATCTCAGAGTCCTAAGAGTTCAGGACTCTAACTCGGAGTTCCAGTTCGCTTGAGACTCTATTTTCAAAGATCTTGAATTTCAAATGTCGATTTTAACCCTTTTTCAAAGCCATTTTCAGTGTTTATTTCAAAATTCTTCAAAATTCGATGTGGGCCCACTCAGTTGGCACCATATCCAGAGGAGTTCTAACCTAGTTAGGACCTTATGCCATTTTAAAAATTATAACTTTGAAGTTTGTCTTTGAAAATCCTTTTGAAAACTCCTTTAATTTCAAGTTTTAAAATCGCTTTTTGAAAAACTCAAGTAGGGCCCACTCGGGGTGGTGCCATATTCGAGTCAGTCAGGGCTAGACTAGGGTTAGTTGATGTCTTGATTAGTGTTAGAGGTTTAGAAGAGTCAAAACCATCTTGAAAAACTCATTTTTGAAAGTTAGTTTTTAAAACTAATGTTTTTAAAGGTTTTTAAAGGTGTTTTAAAAAGCCAAATGTAGAAAATGCCAAGTGGCATTACATTTGGGGATTTTTTAGGAAAGTCTAGGGGTTAATTAGGCACTAGTTTAGATAATTTAGGCTAGGGGTAGTTAGGCCTTTCCACCCAAAAATCGCCCCCCCCTTGTTAGAGTCCAAAAAATTCAAAATTCCCAATTTTTAAACCTAAAAAAATTCTATAAATAGTCTCCATAGGGGGGTCGATTTTCCAACTTGCTCTCCTTGGGATTCTTGGAGCTTCTCTCTCCTCTCCTGCCCTTCCTCCATTGCAGCCACCTCAAAGTAATTATTTTGTTTAATTTTTAGCTTTTATTTCATGTTTTTAATAGTTTTAAATCAATTTTAGCCATTAATACCTCCTATTTCATGGATTCAACCATGGTTTCACCTCAAGAACCATCAAGAATCAGCAAGAACGATCCAAGAAGGTGATCTAACCCTGTTTTGGGTGATTTACAGGGATTTTAATCCATTAGAATTAATTTTAATATGATTCTTTACATTATTAACCAATAAAATATATGATTTACCCTTTTAATGGGTTAAATCTATGTTTTAAAGGTGATATCAAATTCCAGCCATTGATTCCCTGTTTTTATTTTATTTTCATGGTTTATTCATGTTTGTTTTACGTTCTATAGCATAGAAATAATTTTTTTTTACTGTTTTATGGTTTATTTTATTGATTTACATTAGTTAATGCATGGTTTTCCAAGTTTCTTAAATTTCTGTGTGTTTTAGGTTTAGAACAGTAAAGATAATGTTATTTCGGATTGAAGTACTCATTGTTTATTTCTGATTTTTTTATATGTGATGCATGCATGAGTTATTGAGTTACTGTAGGAAAATCAGAGGTTTTGGATATCGGGAACTCTGTCAAAAAAATCAGACATCAAATCAGGTTTTTAAAGCTTTAAAATCGTGGTTAAAATCAAGAAGGTAACTTGCTGTTATGATATTTCTCTCATCTTATATCGGATTTTAGATATGTAAAATGATATGGATTCAAATTGAGTAGATCTGTCTGCTGTGAAATTTTCGGATTTTTTGATCACTGTTTAGTATTTTTCCCCTTTCAGAGAATCTGTTTTTAAATTTAAAACTCATTAGGGTTTACCAAAACCCTAATCAGACTTGTGTTAGTCATAAATCCCAAACCACAGATCCAATTCATGATCTGTAAAAAGTGAGTATTGCTATTTTTCTGTCTACTATGTACTATTAAAATTTCAATCTGAAACAGCTGTTTTAATCCCTGTTAAAAGTGATATATTTTAGCTCAGATTGCTGGAAGAGTTTCTCCCTAACCGGAGATGCTTTTTCCAATCTGTAAATTGGGAAATCTCTGTTTTTCTTCTTAGTCTTTGTAAAATTTCATAAATTATCATGGAGATTTGACCCCTGGTTCGGGTCTTGGATTGAAATTGGTTGATAAATTAGGTCAAAAATAGCATATTTTTAGGGTTTAATTCAATTTTCGGATTAATTTAATGTCAAAAAATTATTTTTATAATTCCAATTCGACATTAGGGTTATAACAAGTGCAGGTACCGAATTTGATGAATTTTGGAATCCATTTGCTGTCTGAATTAATAAAATTGCAAAACAGGGTACCCGAAGAATTCCAAAAACACTGTTAAAATCATATCTTTTGTGATATTATTGGATTTTCGTGCATAAGCATGTAGTTTTAGGGTTTTATTATGTTCATAAGCATCTTAGGATACTTTAGGTTTAATTTTGCAGTTATTTGATTTCATTTAGGTCATAAAACCCAAATTTTTACCAAAATCTATTTCAGAAAACCCTGATTTCAAGGCCATAGTCTTGCTATCAGGGGCAATTTGGTCATTTGACCTCAATTTCGAAATCCCTAACCCTAATTTTCACATATTTAAGCATTTCACATCATATTTAGCTTAGTTTATTCCATTCAAATTTCAAAACTTGCATTTTATCAAAATATCTTTCTAAAAACCTTAATTTCAAGGCCATAGTCTTGTTATTAGGGGTATTTTGGTCATTTTGACCCTAATTTTGAAATTTCATATCTTATCTTCCTTATTTATTCAATTTTATTTCATATTTCATCATTTTGATTTAAGGGAATCTTGGCAAAAAGGCTTATGTCTAGCAAAATCCAGCAATTTCCTGATATTGCTGGATAAATCTAGAAAAGCCAACATATATTCACTAACCAAGCTTTTTAGTTTTGCAGGTACATTGAAGACTTTATTTTTCATGTATTTAAATTTCAATAGTGATGTAATTTGTAATTAAACTTTGGAATAAGAATTTACATTTCCTGCTTAGCTTAGGTTGCATTGCATATAGTTTATTTTTTTATAATGTCAATGTGTGATGGATGATGATTCATGCATATTCAAAATCACCATGGTCTACACGGATGGCACATGCACTAGCTTCTATGAAGTTTATAAACTTGGTGGAATTCGTATTTATGGCCATAGTCAGAATATGAATGATACTTAGATTTATGATCTTCACATTAGCCACATTCAGCTTACACTCTTAGGCTAACTTCAAAATGCACTGCATTTATCAAAATTCAAAAAAGTATTTCTCAAATCCTCAAATTCATATTCATTCATTTCATGCATTTGCCTACTCCAATTCAAAATCCAAGTCAAGGAAATTGAATCGATTTTCCCAAAAGCATTGAATTTCAAAGAATATTTCAAGTATTTCTCAAGTTCATAAACTCAATTTTCCAAAGTTATGCAGTCAATTTCAAAGTTTGAAGTTAGAGAAATCAAAATTTTTCTAAGTCTTATTCAAAAATCGATTTTCTCAAAATATGGATTTGCCAATGATATTTCAAGTATTTCCCAAGTTCCAAATTCAAATTTTCTAAGTTAGAATTTCAATTTCAAAGTTTGAATTCAGAGAAACCAAGTCTCTCAGAATCGATTTTCACCAAATGTCAAGGATTCCTCAAAATCGATTTTTACTTCTCTCAGAAGTACATTTTAAATCCCATTTCACGATTTTTCATGTGATATCATTTCCAAGATTTACATTTTCTAAATATTTCAATCATTCAAAGCAAACATCATGTTTTCAAATGTGCATTTTCTGAAAATTCATAGCACATGCCTGATTCTATGTGCATTTAGAAATTAGAATATGATTTAGACAAGTTGAATAGAGCAGAGCAATAGATTGATCCTTGGTTCGATTACCCCTGTTAAAGGTGGCAGGAACGGTCGAACCTCGTACCGACAGGCGAGTCCCATTCTACGGAATTTTCCCGCATTTTAAAAACGGAGGCGAGTTATTTTCAAAATCTTTTTCAAAGGTCAGTTTGACTTGCAAAAGTAAAATTTTGCGATGATAACAGGTTTGGCGACCGTGATGGGACCTATCTTTGCCTGATCAATTTAATGCTCTACTTAGTTCAAATTGTCAAAATCGTGTTCCATGGAATGTCAGCTTTTGCTTTATGATATCATGTGAACCTAGGAGCCTAGACTTGAACCCAGCTGACATGGAATGCATATAGACTAGGTATGGTTTGGTAGGACCATATTGAGGAGAATTATTCATGCTCACATAGACTTAGGTCTAATACAACACTCCTCAATTTAGGAATTGTATGAAAACAATGTTTGCTTCTTCAAATATTTCAAAATTCTATCTTTTTAGGACTTAGAGCCTTCTGTTTTCTTGCATGTGCTCATGTTTTAAAAAACCACCCCCACCTATATTGTCCCGGTCTTCACGTTGCTGGGCTCTCTTCCAGAACCATAGTTCGGGACAGAGCCTCACAACTGGGTCACCTATTTGGGTGAAAACCCCCCTGCCACGTACCAAGGGCCATAGTTCAACGTATATCGGCAGGTGCTCAAGGATGTTGGAAAACTTGAACCTAGAACCGGAGAAATTGATTTTATGCCACGTACATCGAGCCTTGGCTTGAGTATATAGGCATAACTGGATTGGATACAGTTGATTTGAACCTTAGAGTTAGGATTAAGGTCCTACAGCCATTTTAAAATTTGTGCATCTAGAGTCAGCTTTTAGGGAATGCTGTATGTGCATACTTGTTGTAATTGAATGTGTTATAGTCATTTCTTTGTTATTTTCCATATTTTCCCAATTTTCTAAAATACTGGACAATTTTCAAAATTCCCCAATCTATGTCCATGTACTGTCCATGTTTTAAACCTTGGACGATTTTCCAAATACTTCATTTTCCATTTATTTCTTCATATTTCATCAAACCCTGGACGATTTTCCAAATTTCCCTTAATTTCCTTCAAAACTCCAGGTGATTTCCCATATTTCTTGTCTTCTGGATCTCGAATTTCTTGCTTTATTTTTATCCTGCCTGCATTTTCCTCAAATTTCCTGTATTTTCCCAAGTCTTATTCCAATTTTCCATGTTTTCCAGTCTGATGGCATCCAGTCAGCTTGATTCAGTCTTCCCTGAGGGTCACATCTCCTACGAGGTGCGACAAAGTCTTCCCGAACATCGAGTCCTCAGCACCGGATCCTTCTTTCCCCGGTGGTACTATTTATGGTTCAAGAATTTCTCTCGTATGTTTTTGGACCACTTGGACGATTGTGGGTTAGAACTAGCGTCCACAGTGGGAAAGCAGACAGTCAATGGCATCTTGATCCATGCACTAGCAGAACGGTGGAATCCGAGCACTTCTACCTTCTGGTTCCCGTGGGGCGAGATGACAATACTGATGGATGAATTTTCAGAGATTATGGGATTGCCCGAGCCAGCCGGTCTTCCTGGAGATCCATTGGAGAAACAGTTTTTGATTAATGTTAAGGGTCTGGACCCTAAGGATGCCTTAGCTCGCATGATAGGACGCAAGTCTTGGCCATTGATAGAGGAGGATGGAAATGAATATGTGGACCTGCTCAAAATCTACAGACAGTATGGGACATTTATGGAAGTCAGCTCGTTGTCCAGGACAGCTCGAGAGAGAATTCAGCACGCGATGGTTCTGTGCACGGTGGGATTAGCTTTCTTTCCCGATGGACGGAATTACATGGATATCAGAATAGTTCAGCTTTTAAGGAGGTGGGGAAGTCGACAGACCAGCCAGCTCTCGATAGCCATGGCCACACTCGCCTTTTTATACCGAGGGTTGACTCATTTCGCACTCGGAGAATCGATTCTAGTCGAAGGGTGCACTTATGCATTGCAATCCTGGTTCCTCCGGCATGTGCCAGTCCGAGCCAGTTCATTCAGATACAATGGAGAGAAGCTTCTTCCAGTTGCGCGATACCGGTTCTTGATCGACAACCTTCAGGAGGAAGAAGTCATATGGGACTACTTTGATCGTCAGGAAGTGCCTCCCAGATATACCTACGCTTATGGCAAGCGGTTCAGGCTACTTGGTCCGTTCTTCTGCGCATACTACCATCCAGAGCGGTGTGTCCGGCAGTTTTCTCAGAGGCAGAAGCGCGTAGAGATTCGTCCACTATCAGGGGTTCTGCCAGAATTCGACCTCTCATCAGATCAGTGGTCCGGAGCATACCATTCTGCCAAACATGGCTGGGATTCCTTTGTCAGTCTCACTATTTTTCCTGGTCCTCGAGTGTCCTTTGATTATCAAGAGTGGTGGAAAATTGCCTGTCCCCCTCCCCTTTGTCGAGTCTATTATTAATAAAATCATGTCCTTTTCTTCAAAAAAATTCCTTTAAATTTCATCCTATCTTGGTTTGACGACCTCGCCTAGGTAACAAGGCATACTTCCAGTTGTTTATTTTGCAAAGGATAGCAATGCAATTGTCGTAATTCCAGCGACGACTCAATCCCTAGTAATGGGACACTCTTCCAATTGTCTACCAAAATTCTCAATAAATATTTTCCTCCAAACCAAATTCCCTTCAAGAACCTAACCATCAATCCTACCTTGCAGAGAGCATCAGCAATATTCAAGAGAACATTTGTGATACCCGATGGTTCATACAAGATCCGAAAAGAAAACCTCATCAATCGAAGGTGTGGCATACTCGATCGCTTCAGAAGAGGAAATGGATTCCCCCCGATCAGCTAAAAATCAGAGACAGCAGGTTGAGGATGACATTGATTCTCAAATGTACGTCATGTTCAAGAAAATGATGACCAAGATGCTGGCAGAGCAAGCTGAGGCCAGTACTGAGCAAATTCAGACCAAACATAAAGATAAGGGTCATACCGTCAAGAATATCAGCAAAAAGCAGAGTCGTCACGAGGAAATGTCTGATAAATCAGAATTAGCTGACAATGCTGACAAGGAATGTGAAAATAAACATGAATTCAAAAGGTCAACTCAGGGCCAGGGGTCGGCTTACAAATCCAAAAATCAGTCTGTTGATGACCCTACTCAGTCGCAACTAAAAGATATGATGAAAATGGTTAAAGATCTGCAGGTCCGCGATAAGGGCAAGAAAGTCTTCACCAGCGAAGACTTCTATGATGGCTTGGAGGGGGACGACAATCTGGATAATCTCCCCAGAAAATTTATCAAGTTTAATGGTTCTGGCGACTCTAAAGCTCACCTCGCCATGTTTTTCGCTGAATGTTCACGATTCAAGCATGACAATCGGGCACTCTTCCTTTGCTTCCCTCGCAGTCTGGAGGGAACGACAGCTAAATAGTACTTGGAGCACATCAACCCCATAGAGTTGAAAGAATTTGACAAGGTGGTGAATATGTTCATTGAGCGCTTTCTGTTCAATGCTGAGGCGCTCCCGACCCTCAGTCACCTCTGTGGCCTGAAACAGAGAGAAAATGAAAAGGCCCAAGATTTTATCCACCGCTGGAGGTCAGCTTGCAACAAGATGAGAGACCCCATAACTGAAGGGCATGCTTTGTCCTTGATTCTAAGCAATTTCTCGCAGCCCCTAAAAGGCCTCATCTCCACCGCACCATCCAGAACCTTTATAGAGTTAACAGAGCGAGCCGAATGGCTTGAATTGAGTATGGAGAATGGTTTCTACGAAGGTTTCACTTTCACCAAGAACAGCAGTCAGAATGAGTCAAAAAAGAAGACTCATTTCACTAATTCTATCAGTAATAAACGAAATCATCGCAAGGGGCAGAATAGAGACTTTTGTTATGGGGCAGGAGGTTCAAACAAGAATGACCAGAAAGGAAAGTCGATCCCGCAATTTAGCAAGCCGCTTCAGCTGGAGCAGGGACCAAAACCCCGAGAAAAAGTGAAGCACGAAGGATGGAGCTATGAGAGGAAGTTCACTCCATTAGATCAATCACTCGAGACTATGCTCGAGTACTTGTTGACCAAGGAGATGGTCAAATTGCCTAGGCTGGTCGATCCTTCCGCTCCTATGGGAAAATTCAAAGACCAATTCTGCAAGTTTCATCGAACAGTGGGGCACAACACTGAGAATTGCTTCATTCTGAAGAACATTGTTCAGGACCTTATTGATAAAAATCTTCTGGTAGAAGGTGCGGAAGATGAAAATATAGATATTCTAAAAGAGCCATTTCCTCGTCATTCTACAGTAGTCATCACCGAACAGTCGTTTCAACCACAGGAGCGTATCAGGCCGTGCTCTGAAAATGATATGCAAGCTCAGCATCAAGTCCTGGTATTGCAACAGGCTCAGTCCAAGGCCCAGAAGATGGACCTTATTTCAGCTTTCAGCAAAATGAAAGTATCTGACAAGCCCGCTGGGGTATCTCCCGAGGTAGCCAGAAGTATGCCATGGCTCCCTAAGCATCTCATTAAGTCCACCCCAAAGAAAAGCGGGACATCCACTCTAAAGCCTATTACAGCATTATTCAATGTCTCAATTTTGGACTTAACCCAAGCTTCCGCTAAACATCAGCAAGTATTAAATAATCTGTTGCAGAAAATCAAGGTGAAACGAAGCATAACTCCGGAAGACATGGCCCACATAGTCAATCAGGCCGTGACTAATGCTCCAGTTACTTTCTCCGATGAGGATCTCCCTAAACCTCATGTATTTCACAACAATGCCTTGTATGTTGTGGTTCGAACCAGAGGGATGACAGTTCCTCATGTGCTGATCGATGGAGGCAGCAGCCTCAATATATGTCCGGAAATGACCGCCAAAGCTTTGGGCATTAAAGAAGAAGAATACATTCCAGATCCAATCACCATTTATGGGTTCGACAATCATGGCCAAACAGCGAAAGGAAAAATCTTCCTAGAGATCTTCATTGACTACTCGGTCCATTCAATTCTCTTTCACGTGGTCAATGTGCCGCCCACTTATAATCTGCTTCTCGGGAGACCATGGATCCACAACACAAACGCAGTACCATCTACTCTGCATCAATGCATCAAGTGGTCAAAAGGTGGTATGATCACGACAGTCTTAGGCGAAGATCCGGAGCAGAGGCTAGCACAGCCCATGGTTCCCAGGCCCTCTTTCACTACTGATATCCCTAGCATTAGGGGTATCGAAGAGGTCATCTTTGAAGAGAATTCGGGAATAATACAGATGATAGAGCAACCCGAGCATACGGTGGCTACGACCCGATGGGGAGGTCCACAGTTCTTCAAGATTGGAGGATGAATTGATTACAGCACACTTAAGGATCATCCTCTATTCTCCCAATTTATGAAAGCTAAAAAGGGATTTGATTTACTAAGGAAGCACGGCTACCAGCCTTTTCAAGGCCTAGGCAAAAATGAAGATGGTCGTCTTGAACCAGTGATTCCTCAGCATTGCCCTAAAAGGGCCGGATTGGGCTTTAATGGCCGAAGATCTCAGAAAGGGACTTTTTTCACTAAGGGAACGCATTAGAAGAATTTATTTGTCTTTCCTTTTCTATTCTTTTGTCGGGATGATATCCCATTTCATTCTCATCATTGTCATTTTGATTAATTCTATCTTTCAATAAAGTTGCCAGTTTCCTTTGTCTATCTTGGTGCCATTTGTCTCTTTACTCCTCAATATTAAATCTTCACAAAATTGAAATCATTTTGCTCTTTTATCTTTCCAATTATTTTCAATAAAAGCAATTTATTTCATGATGAGCAATTTCCCTAAATCAATTTATCCTCCAATTTTCAGAATGTCTTCCCGATGTATCAAGAAGCTCGTCTTTAATCCAAAAGCCTGTTCGAAATCAGCAATAATTCATCAGGTCAGAATAAGAACAAAATGTAGTCAGACTGCAAAGCAGTCAGAAGAATCTGCAGAGTTCAATTCAACTCTTCAAGAACTGCCAGAATTTGCATCGGTTCAGAAGCAAGATGATCCATCAACCTTAGTTCAAGATCCGACTGAGGATATCAATATTGAATCAGAAGACGATCCTAGAATCCTCAAGATTGGCAGTGGTTTGAGTCCAGGAGAGAAAGAAAGGCTCACTAATTTCCTCAAGCAGCATGAAGAAGTATTCGCGTGGACTTATGAGGATATGCCAGGTTTAGATCCGAAATTGGTGGAGCATCGCCTCGTTCTGAAGCCTGATGCGAAACCAGTCAAGCAGAAGTTGAGAAAAATGGATCCTCGAATCAAGCAACAGGTCAAGGAAGGACTTGAGGATCTGCTTAAAGCAGGATTCATTCGAGCAATTGATTACTCGGATTGGTTGGCGAATATCATAGCAGTTCCTAAGAAGAATGGTAAAGTGCAAATCTGTATCGACTTCCGTGATCTCAATAAAGCCACTCCAAAGGATGACTATCCGCTCCCAAACATTGATCTCCTAGTCGATAGCACAGCCGGACATGCTATGTTTTCCTTTATGGACGGATACTCCGGATATAATCAAATCAAGTTGGCCGCTCGTGACCAATCCAAAACATCCTTTACCACGCCATAGGGCACTTTCTGTTACACGGTTATGCCTTTTGGGCTCAAGAATGCTGGAGTCACTTATCAGCGCGCTATGGCCGTTATTTTCCATGATCAGATGCATAAGACTATGGATGCATATGTCGATGATATTCTGGTGAAATCCAAAAAAGAGGAAGATCACATCGAAGCTCTCAATCAAGTTTTCAAGCGACTCATTCTTTACAAGCTAAGACTCAATCCACAAAAATGTGTCTTTGGAGTCGAATCAGGCAAGTTGCTAGGCTTTTTGGTCAGCAAGAAGGTAATAGAAATGGATCCCGCTAAGGCCAAAGCTATCATTGGCATACCGCCCCCGACTAATCTCAAAGAATTGCGTAGCCTTCAAGGACGCATGCAATCAATTCGGCGATTCATTTCTAATTTGGCTATGAGATGTGAGCCTTTTAATCATTTGCTCAGAAAAGGAGTGAGGTTCGAATGGGGACCAGAGTGTCAGCAGTCGTTCGAACGCATCAAGAAATATCTTCTCAATCCTCCTGTTTTAAAGCCGCCAGAATTAGGGAAACCCCTATTGCTATACATTTTAGTTAATCAAGTTGCTTGCGGCGGATTCTTGGCGCAATACGAAGAAGGCAGCTTGATAGAACATGCCATTTACTATGTGAGCAAGACCTTTATTGATTACGAGAAGAAATACTCTCAGATAGAGAAGACATGTTTAGCTCTGGTATGGATGTGTCAGAAATTGAGACATTATCTATTGGCGTCTGAAGTCAAGATTCTATCTAAATTAAATCCTCTCAAGTATGTTCTCGAACAACCATTTCTCAGCGGACGAATCACCAAATGGCAAGTCCTATTAATGCAATACGACTTGGAATATGTCTCTCAGCAATCTATCAAAGGCCAAGCAATTGCAGACCAATTAGCAGATTTTCCTCTAGCAGAAGATGTTAAAGCTGAGGATGATTTCCCCGATGAGCGGATCTGCAATATTCAACAATCCCCAATTTGGAATTTATTCTTCGACGGTTCCAAGAATATGGCAGGCATAGGAATCAGAATTCTGCTAATCACACTAGAGAAAGAGATGATTCCCTTTTCTCTTAAACTGGATTTTCATTGCACTCACAATATGGCCGAGTATGAAGCTTTGATACAAGGTCTGAAAAGTCTATAGGACTTCAATGTCAAAAGAGTGCATGCTTATGGCGACTCCTTGCTTGTCGTCAATCAAGTCCTAGTCGAATGGCAAGTGAAAGATCAGAAATTACTTCCTTACCAGAAGATTGTCTCTGCTCTTGCCAACAAATTAGAAGAATTCCAACTTTTTCATATCAAGAGAGATTTCAATCAAGTTGCAGACAATTTAGCTAATCTGGGATCCATCATGTCTTTCAGGAGTGGAGAATCTTGTCGCTCATTTGAAATTGGCAGACTTGATCAACCCGCTTTCGTCCCAGTAGAGCAGATAAACCAGGCTGAGCAGAAGAAGCCTTGGTATCATGATATCAAGAATTTCATTAAAACTGGTGAATTTTCTCCAGAATTATCAAAGAGAGAGCAACGAGCAATTCAACGCATGTCTGCTCGATATTTTATTCTTGCCGACGTCCTTTATCGTCGTGGATTCAGTTCTGAGTATTCTAGATGTTTGGACGAGGAAGAAGCCAAAGAAGTTGTGCAAGAAGCACATGAAGGCATTTGCGGTGGTCATGTTGGCTATCAGACTCTTGTCAAACAAATCATCCAAGCAAGATATTATTGGAGAGCTATGCAACAAGATTGCTATCATTTTGTGAAGAAGTGCATTCAATGTCAGATGCATGAGCCTTCCATTCATGCGCCAGCGACATACTTGCAATCTGTCGTCTCGCCATGGCCATTTTCCATGTGGGCTTTCGATGTTGTAGGCCCCATCACTCCTTCAGCCTCCAATGGTCATAAATATTTTCTTGCCGCAACAGAATATTTTACTAAATGGGTAGAAGCAGTCACTCTACGCACAGTAGAAGGTCGACACGTAGTTTCTTTCATCCATAAGAACATCCTTTGCCATTTCGGTATACCGCATGATATTGTGTCGGATAATGGCAGTCATTTCAAGAATGAGAGAATGAGGACATTCTGCTCAAAATTTAGAATTCATCATCATTTTTTCGCTCCTTATTATCCTCAAGGGAATGGTCAGGTAGAGGCCACCAACTAGATTTTGATTCGAATCCTGGAGCGAACTTTAGAAACGGGCCGTGACTGGCATGAAAAGATTCACGATGCATTATGGGCATACAGAACCACCATTCGAACTCCAACGAATGCTACTCCGTCAGAACTTGTCTACGGAACTGAAGTAGTACTGCCTCTACATGTTCAGAAACCTGCTCTGAAATTTGCATCACTTCTAGAATTACTTCTTGATCAGTATCAGCAACAGCGACTGGTACAGCTTGATTTGCTCGATGAAAGAAGGCTCAGAGCAGCAGAGCATGCTCAATCCTATCGCCAGAGGATAGCCCGACAATATGCAAAATCTGTCATTGAGAGAAAATTTCGGGTCAATGATCTAGTGCTCAGATCAACAGCTTATCTCAGGCACCGCCCGGGTGGCAAATGGTCGCCAAAATTGGGAAGGTCCTTATGTACTCAAAGAGGCACTACCTCGCAATTCATATCGGCTCATCAATGCTGATGGAATAGAATTACCAGATCCCATCAATGCACGACATTTGAAAAAATTCTATACTAGAACAATTTCCTATTCTTTGTAATTCTTCCAAATTCTCTTTAATAATGATCAAAATTCTTTTTCCCAGTTACACTGGGGCATTTTAAAATTTTGTTTTTATCTACAAATATCCTGTATGCAGGCAGGATAAACAAATCTCTCATTTCACGCACTTGTGCATTCATGTGCATCAATTTGCATTCAATTGCATTAATAATGATCTGGTCAGTATTGAGATTTCAACTATCAATCCCATCACAATTCCTAACGATTCAAGATTGAAAGATAATCACCAGAACTGAACCAAAATCCAGTATCCAAACTGGTACATTTTTAAACCGGTATGCATACCGGTATCCTTTCAAAATCGAGCACTCGTGTTAGTGTTCCACTGAATGGTCATGTCAGTCGACCTCTTGAGTTCAGTCTTCGTGTTGATCACTCATCAAATTCCCAATTTCTAATTTCCAATTTCCAATTTCCAAATATCAATTTCCAAATTCCAAAATTCCAAAATTCTAATTTCCAATTTCCAAATATCAATTTCCAAATTCCAAAATTCCAAAATTCTAATTTCCAATTTCCAAATATCAATTTCCAAATTCCAAAATTCTAATTTCCAATTTCCAAATATCAATCTCCAAAATTCCCAATTTCTTATTTCCAATTTCCGAATATCAAATTCCAAACTTCCAATTTATAATTTCAAATATCAAAATTCTAATTTCAAAAATTCAAAATTCAAAATTCCAAATTTCGACCTTTTGGTCACCCAATACCCAATTCCAAAAAAGTTTCTCTTGCGAGAGACCCTTTGTATAGGGAGAGTTCGAGGGAGCTCGCTATTTTCGCATGCTATCCAATTCGTTCACTTAGCCCCTTTTTAGCGAGAGTTTGAAGGGACTCGTGCCTTTGTGAACCGTTTGCAAAACAAAATTCCAATTTCATACAAGGAACCCTTAGGTCAGGGAGAGCTTCGACGGAAGTTCGTTTTCCTTGTAACCATAATTTTAGACTAGGCCATTTCATCATGAAGGACCCTCTTTTCAGGGAGAGTGTGATGAACTCGTTCCTTCATGACCAATTTACCAACCTCACCAATTCCGGCCCCCTTTCCATAAGAGAAGCCTAATATTAGGAAGTTTTGACGAAAGCTTAATTTCTCTTCGAAAGTTCGTTTTGCAAACACCTCCTCTTCAGGGAAGAGAGGAGTAATTCCCAATTCTAATTTCTGAATCTTCTCCTTTGGGGAAAGGAGAAGAGAATTTTTGTCATGGATGTGTTGCGTTGTGCTTCAAATGCTCGCTTTCACAAAAGGATTTCAAGAAAATTTTGCCAATTTGTCATTAAATATTTGTTGATTTCAAAAATCTTTATTGCACAAAATTATTACTTCAGAATACCTGTACTATTACTTCCGAAAGGGCAATGCTTTCACGAAAAAGGATTCAAAGTTCAAAATCTTTTTATTGGCCAACCAAAAGGATGAAGAATAAGTCCGCGATATGGCCAGCAAAGAGAATTCAATGTTATTGCAAAGCCATGAGTGATTGATATTGATCGCAGTCAATGGCACATTTTTAAAGACCATTCTTGAAAAATAAAGTAGTCGAAATATCCAGGGTGATACAGAAAAATCCACTCAATTTTCATATCTCCTCAATCACCTAAGCTGCAATTAAATATCTACAAAAGGAATCTCTCAATTATCGTCAAGATGAAGGCGAATTAAGCGAGTCGACCCCTGGGGCCAAAGAAGATTTGAATCATCTCCAAGATGACGGAGTTGTGACGGATCCTTCCAGAGAAAGTTCAGATCACCGTCGAGATGAAGGCGAGTGTGATGAGCATACCGACAAACCCTAAAAGATATTTGATTCCAGCTATCATCAAGAGATTCTCAACCAATGAGCCAATAACTATCAAGATAATCCCTGAGAGAAAAGAAGGATCGGAACATCTCTGAGATGAAGGAGTTTGTGACGTACCCTTCCTCAAAAGAGAGAAAAGTCAGGACATCTCTAAAATGAAGGATGATGTAATTCCCGAAAAATCCAAGAGAGCTCCAATCTGCTAAAAAGAGAGTGCAGAAAGATCATCATGAGAAAAGAATCCCAGGATATCAGACTGACGAATCTATCAAGAATCTTCTTTAACTTTGTGAAATTCTTTTATCAATATTCTCTCAACAATAGCTCTCGCAATATCAAGAATACTTTCTTTCCCGTCCATATCAAGGAAATTGATAGATTCCTTGAAAGAAAGTCAATCGCAAGCAATTTGAATTCGAACCTTGATTCTACGGAGTTAAGCTCAGTCGGAGGTAATACTTCAGGTAGAAAAGAGGGAATACTTTCAAAACAATGTGCATCATTTTCAATTATTTTGAATCAAAAACAATTTTCAACATTTTGACAATATTTTCTAGCTATCCTGACATGAAACGAGAACTTGAGGTTCATGTTTGTTGCATCCTGACATCAGTTGTTATCCCTTTTAAGGACTTGATAACAGGAGTTTTCAAGATTCCTTCCCTTCTTTGGTATAATCTGAGCGCACGGGCTCTCAGATTCGCACACTTCCCTGTGTCACCACTGTCCCACCATAGACAGTCCAATTTTGGCTTGAGGTTAAGCCACCAATTTCAGCAAAAGGCAATTTCAAAAGTTAATTAGTCTCAGCAATGAGACGCCCAAAATCAATCTCTTTTCAAACTTTAGGGACCCCAATTTCCTTCCTTTTGCAAAACCCCTATCAGATTCATTGTGCAGAAATCCAAAGGTTCCATCACGGTCTCTTCTTTCGAGGATTCCGTCCATTTTCTGCCCAATCAGGTCAAGGGTACAAACCTGAGCCTCACGTGATGAGGTATTTCATTTCCCAATCAAGTTAAAGGTTAAGCCTGAGCTTCGTTCCATACGAGGTATTTCCTGTCCCATCCAGGTTAAGGGCAAAACCTGAATCTCATTTCTTTTTGAAATAAAATTTTCTCCTTATTCTTCATTTCATAACTTCCATCATCATTTCAATTAATTCTTTCATACCCAGTCAGATTTATCTAACTGGAACATTTTTATAATCCAAATTTGGTGTGTTTTCTTTGCCACTAAGCTCGGCTTACAACCGGCTTAGTAGCAAAGAGGGGCATCTGTAAACACCCCAAATTTTCACCCTCATCCAGTGTTTGTCCATTTCATGTGTCATTGCATATCATTGTATGTAGTCTGCATATCATTCCATCGCATTGCATAGCATTGCTTGTCATTGCATCCCATTTTCGAGATCCAGCACTCCTATTTCAAAACATTCAATCCAGATTTGAATTTTAAAGCTTTTATTTCAAAATCAATTTCAAAACCTGGGTTTTTATTCAATACTTTGTCATTTTCCAACCCCAGGACTTTATATTTCGAAATATTTTCTCAAGAAAATAATCTGGATTCATTTCAAATTCAAATTTTAATCGATTTCAATTCACAAATGAGACCCATTGAGGTAGTGTCGCTTCTGAATTCCTCTATTCATCAAATTTCTCAAAGTTTTGAAAGTTTCAGTCCGATCAGGACTCTGTCCCAGAGTCCTAATCCAGTCAGGAGTTTGTTTTGAAATCTGTTTTACTTTTATTTTCAGTCTTTTTCGATTATTGTCAAAATTTAGGTCATTTTACAGAGTCTAGTTAGTTCAAAACTCTATTTTAGAGTTCGGTCGAGTTAGGAGTCTAACCCTGACTGTGTTTTCTGACTTATTTCATCATTTCTTGATAAAATCTTTCAAAAATTTTTATATTTGAATTCTAAAATTTAAAATCTCAGAGTCCTAAGAGTTCAGGACTCTAACTCGGAGTTCCAGTTCGCTTGAGACCCTATTTTCAAAGATCTTGAATTTCAAATGTCGATTTTAACCCTTTTTCAAAGCCATTTTTAGTGTTTATTTCAAAATTCTTCAAAATTCGATGTGGGCCCACTCAGTTGGCACCATATACAAAGGAGTTCTAACCTAGTTAGGACCCTATGCCATTTTAAAAATTATAACTTTGAAGTTTGTCTTTGAAAATCCTTTTGAAAACTCCTTCAATTTCAAGTTTTAAAATCGCTTTTTGAAAAACTCAAGTAGGGCCCACTCGGGGTGGTGCCATATTCGAGTCAGTCAGGGCTAGACTAGGGTTAGTTGATGTCTTGATTAGTGTTAGAGGTTTAGAAGAGTCAAAACCATCTTGAAAAACTCATTTTTGAAAGTTAGTTTTTAAAACTAGTGTTTTTAAAGGTTTTTAAAGGTGTTTTAAAAAGCCAAATGTAGAAAATGCCAAGTGGCATTACATTTGGGGATTTTTTAGGAAAGTCTAGGGGTTAATTAGACACTAGTTTATATAATTTAGGCTAGGGGTAGTTAGGTCTTTCCACCCAAAAATTGCCCCCCCTTGTTAGAGTCCAAAAAATCAAAATTCCCAATTTTTAAACCTAAAACAATTCTATAAATAGTCTCCATAGGGGGGTCGATTTTTCCAACTTGCTCTCCTTGGGATTCTTGGAGCTTCTCTCTCCTCTCCAGCCCTTCCTCCATTGCAGCCACCTCAAGGTAATTATTTTTTTTAATTTTTATCTTTTATTTCATGTTTTTAATAGTTTTAAATCAATTTTAGCCATTAATACCTTCTATTTCATGGATTCAACCATGGTTTCACCTCAAGAACCATCAAGAATCAGCAAGAACGATCCAAGAAGGTGATCTAACCCTGTTTTGGGTGATTTACAGGGATTTTAATCCATTAGAATTAATTTTAATATGATTCTTTACATTATTAACCAATATAATATATGATTTACCCTTTTAATGGGTTAAATCTATGTTTTAAAGGTGATATCAAATTTCAGCCATTGATTCCCTGTTTTTATTTTATTTTCATGGTTTATTCATGTTTGTTTTATGTTCTATAGCATAGAAATAATTTTTATTTACTGTTTTATGGTTTATTTTATTGATTTACATTAGTTAATGCATGGTTTTCCAAGTTTCTTAAATTTCTGTGTGTTTTAGGTTTAGAACAGTAAAGATAATGTTATTTCGGATTAAAGTACTCATTGTTTATTTCTGATTTATTTATATGTGGTGCATGCATGAGTTATTGAGTTACTGTAGAAAAATCAGAGGTTTTGGATCTCGGGAACCCTGTCAAAAAAATCAGACATCAAATCGGGTTTTTAAAGCTTTAAAATCGTGGTTAAAATCAAGAAGGTAACTTGCTGTTATGATATTTCTCTCATCTTATATCCGATTTTAGATCTGTAAAATGATATGGATTCACATTGAGTAGATCTGTCTGCTGTGAAATTTTCGGATTTTTTTATCACTGTTTAGTATTTTTCCCCTTTCAGAGAATCTGTTTTTAAATTTAAAACTCATTAGGGTTTACCAAAACCATAATCAGACTTGTGTTAGTCATAAATCCCAAACCACAGATCCGATTCATGATCTGTAAAAAGTGAGTATTGCTATTTTTCTGTCTACTATTTACTATTAAAATTTCAGAGATTTTTGTTTAGGTTTGTCATTTATGTTTTTATTTTCAATCTGAAACAACTGTTTTAATCCCTGTTAAAAGTGATATATTTTAGCTCCGATTGCCGGAAGGGTTTCTCCCTAACCGGAGATGCTTTTTCCGATCTGTAAATTGGGAAATCTTTGTTTTTTTTCTTAGTTAGTCTCTGTAAAATTTCATAAATTTTCATGGAGATTTGACCCCTAGTTAGGGTCTTGGATTGAAATTGGTTGATAAATTAGGTCAAAAATAGCATATTTTTAGGGTTTTATGCACTTTTCGGATTAATTTAATGTCAAAAAATTATTTTTATAATTCCAATTCGACATTAGGGTTATAACAAGTGCAAGTACCGAATTTGATGAATTTTGGAATCCATTTTATCTCTGAATTAATAAAATTGCAAAACAGGGTACCCGAAGAATTCCAAAAACACTGTTAAAATCATATCTTTTGTGATATTATTGGATTTTCGTGCATAAGCATGTAGTTTTAGGGTTTTATTATGTTCATAAGCATCTTAGGATACTTTAGGTTTAATTTTGTAGTTATTTGATTTCATTTAGGTCATAAAACCCAAATTTTACCAAAATCTATTTCAGAAAACCCTGATTTCAAGGCCATAGTCTTGCTATCAGGGAAAATTTGGTCATTTGACCTCAATTTCGAAATCCCTAACCCTAATTTTCACATATTTAAGCATGTCACATCATATTTAGCTTAGTTTATTTTATTCAAATTTCAAAACTTGCATTTTATCAAAATATCTTTCTAAAAACCCTAATTTCAAGGCCATAGTCTTGTTATTAAGGGTATTTTGGTCATTTTGACCCCAATTTCGAAATTGCATATCTTATCTTCCTTATTTATTCAATTTTATTTCATATTTCATCATTTTGATTTAAGGGAATCTTGGCAAAAAGGCTTATGTCTAGCAAAATCCAGCAATTTCCTGATATTGCTGGATAAATCTAGAAAAGCCAACATATATTCACTAACCAAGCTTTCTAGTTTTGCAGGTACATTGAAGACTTTATTTTTCATGTATTTAAATTTCAATAGTGATGTAATTTGTAATTTAACTTTGGAATAAGAATTTACATTTCCTGCTTAGCTTAGGTTGTATTGCATATAGTTTATTTTTTTATAATGTCAATGTGTGATGGATGATGATTCATGCATATTCAAAATCACCATGGTCTACACGGATGGCACATGCACTAGCTTCTATGAAGTTTATAAACTTGGTGGAATTCGTATTTATGGCCATAGTTAGAATATGAATGATACTTAGATTTATGATCTTCACATTAGCCACATTCAGCCTACACTCTTAGGCTAACTTCAAAATGCACTGCATTTCTCAAAATACAAAAAAGTATTTCTCAAATCCTCAAATTCATATTCATTCATTTCATGCATTTTCCCACTCCAATTTAAAATCCAAGTCAAGGAAATTGAATCGATTTTCCCAAAAGCATTGAATTTCAAAGAATATTTCAAGTATTTCTCAAGTTCATAAACTCAATTTTCCAAAGTTATGCAGTCAATTTCAAAGTTTGAAGTTAGAGAAATCAAAATTTTTCCAAGTCTTATTCAAAAATCGATTTTCTCAAAATATGGATTTGCCAATGATATTTCAAGTATTTCCCAAGTTCCAAATTCAAATTTTCTAAGTTAGAATTTCAATTTCAAAGTTTGAATTCAGAGAAACCAAGTCTCTCAGAATCGATTTTCACCAAATGTCAAGGATTCCTCAAAATCGATTTTTACTTCTCTCAGAAGTACATTTTAAATCCCATTTCACGATTTTTCATGTGATATCATTTCCAAGATTTACATTTTCTAAATATTTCAATCATTCAAAGCAAACATCATGTTTTCAAATGTGCATTTTCTGAAAATTCATAGCACGTGCCTGATTCTATGTGCATTTAGAAATTAGAATATGATTTAGACAAGTTGAATAGAGCAGAGCAGTAGATTGATCCTTGGTTCGATTACCCCTGTTAAAGGTGGCAGGAACGGTCGAACCTCGTACCGACAGGTGAGTCCCATTCTACGGAATTTTCCCGTATTTTAAAAACGGAGGCGAGTTATTTTCAAAATCTTTTTCAAAGGTCAGTTTGACTTGCAAAAGTAAAATTTTGCGATGATAACAAAAGTATATTTAGTTTCCAGGGTTATTGTCCAAGTGCGAAGAGCGAATAATTGGCGAAAAGACAGAAATACCCTTGGTGTGGAGTAGAAGATTTAATTGTTTTTTCAATTTTCATTTTAGTGATTAATTGTCGTTGTATTAACTTTATAATTGTAGATTGATATTTGTAATTAATAAATCAAATTTTCTAGAAATATCTTTATTAATTCCTGTTCCCTGAGGATTCAACCCGTACTTACCACTTTGTGGAAAGTCGGTTTTTATACTTTTGGTTGACGATTTTCCAAAGTTTTATTGAAAATAATTGTTTTAAAAAGATCATTTCGAAATACAACCACATATATATATATATATATATATATATATATATATATATATGTGTGTGTGTGTGTGTGTGTGTGTATACATATATGACATATACAATACCTTGTAAAATAAGAGAGGTGAGGATTGGGGTTGGAAATGAAGGTGGCACAATATAGTGAAGGTGCAGTGTGATGTATTGGAGTGTGAAGAAGGTGCAACAACAGTAGTGAGAGGTAGGTGATGTATATTGTAAACGAAGGTACAACAAGAGAACGGAGGGTTGTGTTGTTGCTGTGAAAGAAATGGATGCAACAAGTAGACTATGTTGCAGTGGAGTGAAGTGGAAGGTGCTGAATTGTTATACATGTTGTATAACCAGCATTGTGAGTATTAGGTGCTGAATGTGAGTTGTTGTAGGAAAGTGCAGGTGTAAGATGGTGCACAGATGGAGCTGGAAATGGCTGTAGGTATGAATGAGATGAAGCAGCAAATAATGTGCAAAGCAGTAAATGTAAATGATGCTCACAGAGGCTGAGATGCTGTAAGTAAGCAAGTATGTTGTGAGGACAACAAAAGGTGGTGGCTTTGTGAGTGTACAATAGATAAAATGTTGTGTAGCAGGTGAATGCTGGGAAGGTGGGTGTGAGAAATGGAAGTAGATATTGACGACAAGTAGAGGTTTACAGGTAGTAGCAGGGTATGGAGATGAGTCATGATGAAAATATACCACACTCTGGAAAAAGAGTCCTGATCCAACTAGGACTCTAAGATTTTGGCCTAAATGGAGGAAATGGACAAGGGATATGACCCTAACCGGTTTAAAATCAAAATGGAGTTTTAAAAATATTTTAAAAAGATAAAAAGATAGAGTCATGATCCAACTAGGACTCTGAAATTTTTGAGAAATTTGATACATGAAGGCATCCAGAAGCGACACCACCTAAATGGGTCTTATCTAAGAATTGAAATCAGTTGTAAATTGAGTTTAAAACGAATCCAGATTGTTTTCTGAGAAAAACACTTCAAAATATATGATCCTGGGGGTTGGCAAATGACAGAATATTGATTAAAAACTCAGGTTTTAAAATTGATTTTGAAAGAAAAGTTTTAAAACTCAAATCTGGATGAAATAGTTTAAAAACAGGAGTGTAGGATCTCGGAAATGAGATGCAATGACATGCAATGCAATGAAATGGCATGTTGAATGCATGCAATGACACATGAAATGTAAGCATTGGATGAGAGTGAAAAACAGATGAAAGAACTTGTGAAAACAGTGAAAACAATAACAAATATTGAAATAAAATAGAGTTCTGATTCAATTGAGACTCTGGGGACAGAGTTCTAATTGAACTAGGACTTTCAGATTTTTGGATTTTCTGATAAAACAAATGAGAGAATTTTGAAAAACTAGTGAAATTAGGATAAAATTGAATTTTTGGTTCAGAGTCCTGATCTAATTAGGACTCTAAAGAAGAGTCCTAATTCGACTAGGACTCTAAAATTTTTTGGTTTTCTGATAAGCAAATGATGAAATTTAAACAAAACTTTTGAAAATCAGTGAAAATGAAGTGCAAAAACCAACTTTGGATAGAGTCCTAATTCGATCAGGACTCTGGGGTAGAGTCCTGATTTGATCATGACTCTGGGATAAAACCTCAGAATTTTGAAATTCTTTGATAAAAGTGTAACAGTTTTGATAGATAATTTTTTTTTTGAAAGGTTCTCTCAAAATTGAAATTAGGATCAGAGTCCTGATCCAACTTGGACTCTCTGAACAGAGTCCTGTTTTGATTGAAACTCTGAGTTTTGACTCATTTTGAAAGATTTGGTTAAAAACAGGTAAAAATAGTGACAAAAGACAGAGTCCTAGTCCGACTAGAACTCTGAAGAAGAGTCCTAATCCGACTGGGATTCTTGAAGAAGAGTTCTAACCCAACTAGGACTCTGGGATTTTGGCCAAAACGGAAGATTTTGAAAGGTTTTTTCCAAAACAGGTAGAAAAGGTAATAAAAAGTAGAGTTTTGATCCGACTAGGACTCTGAAAAAGAGTCCTGATCCAATTAGGACTCTAAGATTTTGGCCTAAATGGAGGAAATGGACAAGGGATTTGACCCTAACCGGTTTAAAATCAAAATGAAGTTTTAAAAATATTTTAAAAAGATAAAAAAATAAAAAGATAGAGTCCTGATCCAACTAGGACTCTGAAATTTTTGAGAAATTTGATAAATGAAGGCATCCAGAAGCGACAACACCTAAATGGGTCTTATCTAAGAATTGAAATTAGTTGAAAATTGAGTTTAAAAGGAATCCAGGTTGTTTTCTGAGAAAAATACTTTAAAATATAAGGTTCTGGGGTTGGCAAATGACAGAATATTGATTAAAAACTCAGGTTTTAAAATTGATTTTGAAAGAAAAGTTTTAAAACTCAAATCTGGATTAAATAGTTTAAAAACAAGAGTGATGGATCTCGAAAATGAGATGCAATGACATGCAATGCAATGAAATGGCATGCTGAATGCATGCAATGATATGCAATGACACATGAAATGTAAGCATTGGATGAGAGTGAAAATTTGGGGTGTTTACAGATGCCCCTCTTTGCTCCTAAGCTGGTTGGAAGCCGAGCTTAGTGGCAAAGAAAAACACACCAAATTTGGGCTAAAAAAAATGCCTCAGTTAGGAGAATCTGTCCGGGTATGAAAGAATTAGTTCTGACAGTGATTATGATAGGTATGGAATGAAGAATAAAGAAGAAATATTCATTCTGCGAGATTGAAGTTCAAGTTTTGTCTTTATCCTGGATGGGACGGAAATACCTCGTATGAAACAACGCTCAAATTTTAACGCTTGACTTGATTGAGGAATGAAATACCTCATCAAATGAGGCTCAGGTTTATACCCTTAACCTGATCGGGCATAAATGAAATACCTCATCAAATGAGGCTCAGGTTTGTACCCCTAATCTGATCGAGCGGAAAATGAAATACCTCATCAAAGGAGGCTCAGATTTGTACCCTTATTCTAATTTGGCAAAAAATGAAATACCTCATTGTAAACACCCCAAATTTTCACCCTTATCCAGTGCTCACATTTCATGTGTCATTGCTTATCATTGCATGAATTCAGCATATCATTGCATTGCATAGCATAGCATTGCATATCATTACATCTCATATTCGAGATCCAACACTCCTGTTTTCAAAATATTTAATCCAGATTCGGGTTTTAAAACTTTTCTTCCAAAATCAATTTTAAAACCTGGGTTTTTAATCAACATTGTGTCATTTGCCAACCCCCAGGACCTTATATTTTGAAGTATTTTCTCAGAAAACAATCTGGATTCATTTCAAACTCAATTTCAATTGATTTCAATTCTCAGATGAGACCCATTTAGGTGGTGTCGCTTATGGATTCCGTCATTTATCAAAAATCTCAAAAATTTTAGAGTCCTAATTGGATCAGGACTCTTTTTCCAGAGTCCTAGTCGGATCAAAACTCTACTTTTCACTACTTTTTTATCTGTCTTTGAAGAAAACCTTTTAAAATCTTCTGTTTTGGCCAAAATCCCAGAGTCCTGGTTGGATCAGGACTCTTCTTCAAGAGTCCAGTCGGATCAGGACTCTTCTTCAGAGTTTTAATCGGATTAGAACTCTAATCTTTCACAACCATTTTCAATCAAATCTTTCAAAATCTTTCAAAATGAGTTAGAAACTCAGAGTTCTAGTCAAAACAGGACTCTGTTCAGAGAGTCCTAGTTGGAGCAGGACTCTGATCCTGATTTCAAATTTGGAAAGAATCTTTCAAAAATCTTTTCATCTATCAAAACTATTATACTTTTATCAAAGAATTTCAAAATTCTGAGGTTTTATCTCAGAGTCCTGATTGAATTAGGACTCTACCCCAGAGTCCTGATCGAAGCAGGACTCTATCCAAAATTGATTTTTTTCACTTCATTTTCACTGGTTTTCGAAAGCTTTGCCCAAATTTCATCATTTGCTTATCAAAAAAACCAAAATTCTTAGAGTTCTGATCGAATCAGGACTCTTTCTTAGAGTCCTAATCAGATCAGGACTCTGAACCAAAATTCAATTTCATCATGTTTTTAACTGTTTTTCAAAATTCTCTCATTTGTTTTCTCAAAAAATCCAAAAATCTGAAAGTTCTAGTTCAATCAGGACTCTGTCCTCAGAGTCTCAGTTGAATCAGAACTCTGTTTTATTCCAGTATTCGTTATTGTTTTCACTGTTTTGACAAGTTCTTTCATTTGTTTTTCAGAAAATACCAAAAAAATCTAGAGTTTTAGTCCGATCAGGACTCTGTCCCAGAGTCCCAGTCCAGTCAGGAGTCTGTTTTGAAGTCTGTTTTTATTCCATTTTTTTATTTATTTCCATTTATTTTTAAAAAAATTAGGTCATTTTACAGAGTCCAGTTAGTTCAGGACTCTATTTCAGAGTTCGGTCGAGTTAGGAGTCTAACCCTGACTGTGTTCTTTCAACTCATTTCACCATTTTCTGATAAAATCTTTCAAAAACCTTTCATTTGGTTTTTAAAATCTAAAATCTCAGAGTCCTAAGAGTTCAGGACTCTAGCTCGGAGTTCCAGTTCGCTTGAGACCCTATTTTCGAAAATCTTGAATTCCAAATATTGATTTTAACGCCTTTTCAAAGCTATTTTCAGTGTTTATCTCAAAATTTCCAAAACTCGATGTGGGCCCACTCAGTTGGCACCATGTCCAGAGAAGTTCTAACCCAGTTAGAACCCTATGCAATTTCAAAACTTTTAATTTCAAGATTGCTTTTGAAAATCCTTTTGAAAATGCTTTCAATTTCAGGTTTTAAAATCGCTTTTTGAAAAACTCAAGTAGGGCCCACTCGGGGTGGCGCCATATTCGAGTAAGTCAGGGCTAGACTAGGGTTAGTCATTGTCCTAGTTAGGTTAGGGGTTTAGAGGAGTCAAAATCAATTTTAAAAATTCATTTTATTTAAGTTTTAAACCATTGGTTTTTAAAGGTTTTAAATTCAGGTTTTAAAAACCAAATGTGGGTCCATACTAGGTGGTGTCACATTTGGACTTTTTAGGGTTTAATTAGCTGTTAATTAGGGTTTATTTAGAGTTAATTTAGGGTTAGGAAACCATAAAAAATCGTCCTCCCTTGGTGGTTTTAGATAGAGTTTGAAAAAGTCAAAGTTAGGTATTAATTAGTCCTAATTACATGGGTTTTGGAAATCTATAAATAGGGGACCTAAAGGGGGCCAAAAGGGGCTCTTTTTCTCTCAAAATTTTCGTGGCCTCTCTCTCCTCTTCAGCACCTCCACCTTCCTCCATTGCATCTGCAGCCCCAAGGTGAGTTTATTTAATATTATTTTATTAGTTTTTTATGATTTTTCAATAGATTTCATCATGGAAACTCTTGTGTTCATGGATTTAACCATGGATTTCATCCAAGAACCCCAAAATTAACCCAAGAAGATGATATAACTCAGTTTGAGGGTGATTTCAAGGATTCTAATCCATTAGAATTGATGAGAGGTACGTTTTTCATGTTCTTAACCGACGAAACGTGAGATTTACCCGTTAAATGGGTTAAATCCATGATTTCAAAGGTGAAAGCAAATTCCAGCCATGGATTCCCTGTATTTTATTTATTTCTTTGCTTATTCATGTTTATTACACGTTTTCCAGTATAGAAATCAATTTTATTTTACTCTTTTATGGTTTATTTTATTGTTTTTCATTAGTTAATGCATGTTTTCTCAAGTTTCTTTGATTTCTGTGTGTTTTTAGTTTAGAACAGAAAAGAGCATGCTATTTCGGATTGAAATATGTGTTGTTAATTTCTGATTTTTTTATATATGATGCATGCATATGTGATTAAACTACTGTAAAAAAATCAGAGATTTTGAACATCAGGAACCCTGTCGGAAAAATCAGATATCAAGTCGGGTGTTTAAAACTTTAAAATCGTTGTTAAAATCAAGAGGGTAACTTGCTGTGATAATATTTTTCTCATCTTATATCCGATTTTAGATCTGTAAAGTGCCATGGATTCATGTTTATTAGATCTATCTACTGTGAAATTTTCAGAAGTTTTTATTACTTTTTAGTATTTTTCCTCTATCAGAGACTCTGATTTTCAATTTAAAACTCGTTAGGGTTTTCCAAAACCCTAATCAGATTTGTGTTGTTTATAAATCCAAAACTACAGATCCGATTTATGATCTGTAAAAAGTGAGTATTGTTATTTTTCTGTCCAATGTTCACTGTTAAAATTTCAGATATTTTGAATGAGTTCTGCTATTTATCTCAGAATTTTCAATTGAACGTATCAGTTAGGACCAAGATTAAAATCAATATATTCAAGTCCGGATTGTCGGATGGGGATCTCCCTGGTTTTAAAGGATTTTTCATATCTGTAAAATAGAAAAGTTTTTGTTTTTCTGTCTATTTGTTCTCTGTAAAATTTCATAGATTTCCATGGAGGTTTGACCCCTGGTTCGGGTCCTGGACTGAGACTGGTTGGTGAACAAGGTCAAAAATAGCATATTTTTAGGGTTTGATGCTATTTTCGGATTAATTTAATTCCAAAAAAATATTTTTATAATTCTAATTTAATATTAGGGTTATAACAAGTGCAGGTACCAATTTTGAGGATTTTTAGAATCCGTTTGATGCTTGAATGGCTTTAATTGCAAAACAGGGCACCCGAAGAATTCCAAAACACTGCAAAAATCACAAAAATTGTGATATTCTTGGATTTTTGTGTATAAGCATGTATTTTTAGGGTTTAATCATATTCATAATCATATTAGGATGCTTTAGGTTTAATTTGATGCTCATTTGATTTCATTTAGTGCATAAAACCTAAGTTTTTACCAAAATATTTTCTAAAAACCCTGATTTTAAGGCCATAGTCTTGCTATCGGGGACAATTTGGTCATTTTGACCCCAATTTCGAAATTTCATATCTTATCTTCCTTATTTATTCAATTTTATTTCATACTTTATCATTTTGATTTAATGGAATGATGGCAAAAATGCTTATATCTAGCAAAATCCAGCAATTTCCTGGTATTGCTGGATAAATCTAGAAAAGCCAACATATCATCACTAACAAAGTTTTCTAGTTTTGCAGGTACATTGAAGACTTTATTTTTCATGTATTTAAATTTCAATAGTGATGTAAACTAAATTAAACTTTGGAATAAGAATTTACATTTCCTGCTTAGCTTAGGCAGCATTGCATATAGTTTATTTTTTTAAATAATGTTAATGTGTGATGGATGATGATTCATGCATATTCAAACTCACTATGGTCTACACGAATGGCACATACACTAGCTTTTATGAAGTTTATAAACTTGGTGGAATTTGTATTTATGGCCATAGTCAGAATACGAATGATACCCAGATTTATGATCTTCACATTAGCCACATTCAGCCTACACTCTTAGGCTAATTTCAAAATGCACTGCATTTCTCAAAAATACAAAAAGTATTTCTCAATTCCTCAAATCCATATTCATTCATTTCATGCATTTGCCAATTCCAATTCAAATTTCAATTCAGAGAAATCAGTTTTCTCAAATTTTTCTAAGTCTTATTCAAAATCGATTTTCTCAAAATATTGATTTGCCAATGATATTTCAAATATTTCCCAAGTTCCAAATTTGATTTTTCTAAGTTATATTTTCAATTTCAAAGTTTGAATTCAAAGAAATCAAGTTTTTTTTAAGTTATTTCGTATTTCTCAAAATCGATTTTCACAAAAATCTCTTGAATACTTCAGAAATCGATTTTCACTTTCTCAAATACAGTATCTCAATCATGATTCATGATTTCAAAAGGGTTTATTTTCCAAATATTTTCCAATCTTTGAAGCAAACATCATGTTTTCAAATGTGCATTTTCAGAAATTCATAGCACATGCCTGATTTTTTGTGCATTTAGAAATTAGAATATGATTTAGACAAGTTGAATAGAGCAGAGCAGTAGATTGATCCTTGGTTCGATTATCCCTGTTAAAGGTGGCAGGAACGGTCGAACCTCGTACCGACAGGCGAGTCCCATTCTTCGGAATTATCCCACATTTTAAAAACGGAGGCGAGTTATTTTCAAAATCTTTTTCAAAGGTCAGTTTGACTCGCAAAAAGTTAAAAATTTTGCGATGATAACAGGTTTGGCGACCGTGATGGGATCTGTCTTCGCCTGATCAATCTAATGCTTTGCTTAGTTCAAATTGTCAAAATCGTGTTCCATGGAACATCAACTTTTTACTTTTGATATCATGTGAACCTAGTATCCTAGACTTGAACCCAGCTGACATGGACTGCATGTAGACTAGGTATGGTTTGGTAGGACCATATTGAGGAGGAAATTTTTTAAGCTCACATAGACTTAGGTCTAATACAACCCTCCTCAATCTAGGTTTGTATGAAAACAATGTTTGCTTCTTCAAATTTTTCAAAATCTATCTCTTTAGGACTTAGAGCCTTCTATTTGCTTGCATGTGCTCATATTTTTCAAAAACCACCCCACCTATATTGTCCCGGTCTTCACGTTGCTGGGCTCTCTTCCAGAACCATAGTTCGGGACAGAGTCTCACAACTGGGCCACCTATTTGGGTGAAAACCCCCCTACCACGTACCAAGGGCCATAGTCCAACGTATATCGGCAGGTGCTCAAGGATGTTGGAAAACTTGAACCTAGAACCAGAGGAATTGATTTTATGCCACGTACATCGAGCCTTGGCTTGAGTATATAAGCATAACTGGATTGGATACAGTTGATCTGAACCTTAGAGTTAGGATTAAGGTCCTATAGCTATTTCAAAACTTGTGCATCTAGAGTCAGCTTTTAGGGAATGTTGTATGTGCATACTTGTTTGTGCAGGATGTGATTAAATGTGTTGTAGTCATTTTATTTCCCATATTTTCCCAATTTTCTAAAATACTGGATGACTTTTCAAAAGTCCCCAATCCATGTCCATGTACTGTCCATGTTTTAAACCCTGGACGATTTTCAAAATACTCCATTTTATGAAGTACTTCCTTATATTTCATTAAACCCTGGATGATTTTCATAAAATTCCTCCATTTTCCTAAAAACTCCAGGTGATTTCCCATCTTCCTATCCTCTGGATCTCGAATCTCCTACTTCATTTTATCCTGCCTGCATTTGTTTCAAAGTCTCTATATTTTCCCAAGTCTTATTCCAATTTTCCATGTTTTCCAGTCTGATGGCATCCAGTCAGCTTGATTCAGTCTTCCCTGAGGGTCACATATCCTACGAGGTGCGACAAAGTCTGCCCGAACATCGAGTCCTCAGCACCGGATCCTTCTTTCCCCGGTGGTATTATACATGGCTTAAAAACTTCTATCGTATGTTTCCGGACCATTTGGACGATTGTGGGTTAGAATTGGCGTCCGCAGTGGGAAAGCAGACAGTTAACGGCAATTTGATCCATGCACTAGCAGAACGGTGGAATCCGAGCACTTCTACCTTCTGGTTCCCATGGGGAAAGATGACAGTACTGATAGATGAATTTTCAGAGATTATGGGATTGCCCGAGCCAGCCGGTCAGCCTGGAGATTCATTGGAGAAACAGTTTCTGATTAATGTTAAGGGTCTGGACCCTAAGGATGCCTTAGCTCGCATGACAGGACGTAAGTCGTGGCCCTTGATTGAGGAGGATGGAAATGAATATGTGGACCTGCTCGAAATCTACAAGCAGTATGGAACATTTGCAGAGGTCATCTCATTGTCCAGGACAGGTCAAGAGAGAATCCAGCACGCGATGGTTCTGTGCACGGTGGGATTAGCCTTCTTTCCTGATGGGCGAAATTATATAGATATCAGAATAGTTCAACTTCTAAGGAGATGGGGAAGTCGACAGACCAGCCACCTCTCCATAGCCATGGCCGCACTCGCCTTTCTATACCGAGGGTTGACTCGTTTCGCACTCGGAGAATCAATTCTAGTCGAAGGGTGCACCTACGCCCTGCAATCCTGGTTCCTCCGGCATGTGCCAGTTCGAGCCAGTTCCTTCAGATACAATGGTAAAAAGCTTCTGCCAGTTGCGCGATACCGATTCTTGATCGACAACCTTCAGGAGGAAGAAGTCGTATGGGACTACTTTGATCGTCAGGAATCACCTCCTAGATATACTTACGCTTATGGCAAGCGGTTCAGGCTACTTGGCCCCTTTTTCTGCGCATACTATCATCCAGAGCGGTGTGTCAGACAGTTCTCTCAGAGGCAGAAGCGCGTAGAGATTCGCCCACTAGCAAGGGTTCTGCCAGAATTCGACCTCGCATTAGATCAATGGTCTGGAGCATACCATTCTGCTAGACATGGCTGGGATTCCTTTGTCAATCTTACTATTTTTCCTGGTCCTCGTGTGTCTTCTGATTATCCGGAGTGGTGGAAAATTGTCTGTCCCCCTCCCCTCTGTCAAGTGTATTATTAAAATCATATTTTCGATAAAGTTCCTTTAATCTTCATTTCACTTTGGTTTGACGACCTCACCTAGGTAACAAGGCATATTCTCAGTTGTTTATTTTGCAAAGAATAGCAACGTAATTGTCGTAACTCCAGCGACGACTCAATCCCTAGTAATGGAATATTATTTCAATTGTCTACCAAAATTCTCAACAAATATTCTTCTCCAACCAAATTTCCTTCAAAAGCCTAACCATCAGTTCTACCTTGCAGAGAGCATCAACAACATCTAAAAGAATACTTGTGATACTCGATGGTTCATACAAGGTCTGAAAAGAAAACCCTATCAGTTGAAGGCATTGCATACTCAGTCGCTTCAGAAGAGGAAATGGACTCACCCCGTAGTCAAGGTCAGCAAACAGAAGATGACGTAGATCCCTAGATGTACGTCATGTTCAAAAAGATGATAAGTAAGATGCTGGCAGAGCAAGCTGAAGCCAGTACTGAGCAGACTCAGATCAAGCAGAAGGATAGGGATCACATAGCCAAGAATGTGAAAATTATCAAAAAGCAGAGTCGTCACAAGGAAATGTCTGATGAATCAGAATCAACAGATGATACTGATAAAGAGTATGAAGCCAAACAAGAATTCAGAAGGTCGACTCAGGGGCAGGGGTCGGCTTACAAGTCTAGGAGTCAATCTGTCGATGACCCTACACAGTCATAACTCAAAGACGTAATGAAAATGGTCAAAGATCTGCAAGCTCGTGACAAAGGCAAAAGGGTCTTTACAAGCGAAGACTTTTATGATGGACTGGATGGGGATGATGATCTTGATAATCTCCCCAAGAAATTTATCAAGTTTGATGGTTCGGGCGATCCAAAAGCGCATCTCGCCCTATTCTTCGCAGAGTGTTCCAGATTCAAGAGGAATAATCGTGCCTTATTTCTCTGCTTCCCTCACAGCTTGGAGGGTATCGCGGCAAAGTGCTATTCAGAGCATATCAACCCGATAGAGCTGAAAGAGTTCGATAAAGTGGTCAATTTATTTATTGAGCGCTTTCTATTCAATGCTGAAGCACTCCCGACTCTCAGTCATCTATGCAGTCTGAGGTAGAAAGAAGATGAGAGGGCCCGAGATTTTATTCATCGATGGAGGTCAGCTTGCAATAAGATGAGAGACCTGATATCAGAAGGGCATGCATTGTCACTAATCTTGAATAATTTTTCACAACCCTTGAGAGGTCTCATTTTCACGGCACCGTCAAAAACCTTCATCGAACTGACAGAACGAGCCGAGTGGCTCGAGCTAAGCATGGAAAATGGAGTTTATGAAGGCTTCATCTTTACACAGGGTAACAATCAGAATGAGCAGAAGAAGAAGGCTCACTTCACTCTTTCTGCCAATGATAGCAAAAGCAATAAGAAGAATCATGATCACTATTTAGAGGGATCCAAGGGCCAAAAAGGAAAGTTCTCCAACAATGATAAGCCTCTTCAATCTAGTCCTCAACATAAAGAGAAAGATCAAGAAAAGCCAAAGCGCAAGGATTGGAGTACGGATCGAAAGTTCACCCCTTTGGACCAGACACTAAAGAGTGTTTTGGAATACATGCTCGCGAAAGATATGATCCGTTTACCTAAAGCAGCTGATCCCGCAACAATCATGGGCAGATTCAAAGGAAAATTTTGCAAATTTCATCGGGCAGTGGGACATGACATTGAGAATTGTTTCGTTCTGAAGAATATCATTCAAGATTGCATCGACAAGAATATCCTTATTGAAGATGAGGAAGATACCAGTCGACCATCCTGAGCAAGTTTTCTAAAAATTGACAATGTCGAGACTATGTCACTTTCATCATTTTGTCATTTTGAAGGGACAATGTAGTCTCAGTTCTTCTATCAATTTGTTATTTCCTTCTTCAATGCATTAATAAATTTGTCAATCTTTCTTATGGCCTGGCGTCATCTTTTATATTCCTCATTTGCAAATGTTTAAATGTCTTCTTATAAGGGGTAACCTTTTTCAAAGTGCCTCTCTGATCAGCCAAGAAGCTCATTGTCAGTTTTTACCTCGTTATCCTTAGAGAATTCTCATCAAATATCAACTACTTATCCTTTCATCCAAACTCTCACTCCCCAGTTATACTGGGGCATTATTTTGAAAATTGGCTTCAAAACTTCCTGTATGCAGGCAGGATCAAACAAATCTCTCATTTTGCACACATGTGCACCCATCTACATTCATTTGCATTTGCATGCATTCATTCGCATTCATCTGCATTCATCTACATCAATTTGCATTGAACTCCCCATTCAGGATAAGGGATAAATCCTGAGGCCCCGACAGTCGCCCAAGTTGTCGTAAGGGTCAAGACTGAAAATTTTCCATCAAAATCCATTAGTAATTCTTCAGAATCCAGTGTTCGTGCTGGTAAACTTTCAAAATCCAGTGTTCGTGCTGGTAAACTTTCAAAACCCAGTACTCATACTGGTAATCATTTAAAACCCAGTGCTCGTACTGGTAACCATTTAAAATCCAGTGCTCGTACTGGTAATCTTTCAAAATTCAGTGCTCATATTGGTACTCTTCCAAAATCTGATGCTCGTGCTAGTTGAACTAGTCCCAAATGTCATCATTATACTTATCAACTTTTCTTTCCTTTAAATGTCTAGAATTGGTCTAGAAGAGTCGAGTTCCGATTCGAATCTTCTTCCAAATCCAATTCAGAATTGGTCTAGAAAATCCAAGTTCCAACTTGAATTTTCTTACAAATCCAATTCGTATAATTTTCTTTCCTCTAGATTCTAGAATTGGTCTAGAAGAGTCGAGTTCCGATTCGAATCTTCTTCCAAATCTAATTCAGAATTGGTCTAGAAAATCCAAGTTCCGACTTGAATTTTCTTACAAATCCAATTCGTATAATTTTCTTTCCTCTAGATTCTAGAATTGGTCTAGAAGAGTCGAGTTCCGATTCGAATCTTCTTCCAAATCCAATTCAGAATTGGTCTAGAAAATCCAAGTTCCGACTTGAATTTTCTTACAAATCCAATTCGTATAATTTTCTTTCCTCTAGATTCTAGAATTGATATAGAAGAGTCGAGTTCCGATTCGAATCTTCTTCCAAATCCAATTCAGAATTGGTCTAGAAAATTAGAGTTTCGACTCGAATTTTCTTTCAAATCCAATTCGCTTAGCTTTCCTTTACAAGTTTGAACTTCTACTCAAACTATCCTGCGAGTTGGTCTAGAAGATCCGAGTTCCGACTCGAATTGTCTTTCAAAATCCAATTCATCTAGTTTTCCTTGAAGAATTGAATTCTGATTCGAATCTTCCCTCAAAAACCCAGTTTAGCACCTGGTCCATTCAAAGCTCACAAGTTGGAATCATTCCTTCTTAAGCTATGATCCTTAGGTTGAATTCCTATGGAATTGATAGTTCGTAGGTCGAACCCCTGCGGAACCAATGTCGTTCTTAGGCTGAATCCCTATTGAACCCATGTCGTTCCCAGTGAACCAATGCCGTTCTCAATTGAACCAATGTCGTTCTTAGGCTGAATCCCTATAGAACCCATGTCATTCTCAGTAAACCAATTCACAATTTCGACCTTCGGGTCAATCAATTTCCAATTTTCAATTATCAATTTCCAAATTTCCAATTTCCAATTTCCAATTTCCAATTATCAATTTCTAATTTCCAATTTCCAATTTCCAATTTCCAATTTCCAATTTCCAATTTCCAATTTCCAATTTCCAATTTCCAATTTCCAATTTCCAATTTCCAATTTCCAATTTCCAATTTCCAATTTCCAATATCAAATTTCAAAATTCTAATTTCCAAAATTTGAACCTTTTGAGTCACCCAATACCCAATTTCAATTATTTTCTCTTGCGAGAGACCCTTTTTATAGGGAGAGTTCGAGGGAGCTCGCTCTTTTCGCATGCTATCCAATTCGTTCACTTAGCCCCTTTTCAGGGAGAGTTTGAAGGGACTCATGTCTTTGTGAACCGTTTGCAAAACAAAATTCCAAATTTCACACAAGGAACCCTTTTTAAAGGGAGAGACTCGACGGAGACTTGCTTTCCTTGAGGCCTCATAATTTCAGACTAGGCCATTTCATCATGAAGGACCCTCTTTTCAGGGAGAGTGTGATGAACTCGTTCCTTCATGACCAATTTACCAACCTCACCAATTCCGGCCCCCTTTCCATAAGAGAAGTCTAATGTTAGGAAGTTTTGACGAAAGCTTAATTTCTCTTAGAAAGTTCGTTTTGCAAACACCTCCTCTTCAGGGAAGAGAGGAGTAATTCCCAATTCTAATTTCTGAATCTTCTTCTTTGGGGAAAGGAGAAGAGAATTTCTGTCATGGATGTGTTGCGTTGCGCTTCAAATGCTTGCTTTCACAAAAGGATTTCAAGAAAATTTTGCCAATTTGTCATTAAATATTTGTTGATTTCAAAAATCTTTATTGCACAAAATTATTACTTCAGAATACCTCCACTATTACTTCCGAAAGGGCAATGCTTTCACGAAAAAGGATTCAAAGTTCAAAATCTTTTTATTGGCAAACCAAAAGGATGAAGAATAAATCCGCGATATGGCCAGCAAAGAGAATTCAATGTTGTTGCAAAGCCATGAGTGATTGATATTGATCGCAGTCAATGGCACATTTTTAAAGACCATTCTTAAAAAATAAAGCAGTCGAAATATCCTGGGTGATACAAAAAAATCCACTCAATCTCCATATCTCCTCAATAACCTAAGATGCAATTAAATATCTGCAAAAGGGATCTCTCAATTGTCGTCAAGATGAAGGCGAATTAAGCGAGTCGACCCCCGGGGCCAAAGAAGATTTGGATCATCTCCAAGATGACGGAGTTTGTGACGGATCCTTCCAGGGAAAGTTCAGATCACCGTCGAGATGAAGGCGAGTGTGATGAGCCTACCGACAAACCCTAAAAGATATTTGATTCCAGTTATCATCAAGAGATTCCCAACCAATGAGCCAATAACTATCAAGATAATCCTTGAGAGAAAAGAAGGATTGGGACATCTCTGAGATGAAGGAGTTTGTGACGTACCCTTCCCAAGAAAAAAAGAGAGAAAAGTCAGGACATCTCCAAAATGAAGGATGATGTAATTCCCGAAAAATCCAAGAGAGCTCCAATCTGCTAAAAAGAGAGTGCAGAAAGATCATCATGAGAAAAGAATCCCAGGATATCAGACTTCCAAATCTATCAAGAATCTTCTTTAATTTTGTGAAATTCTTTTATCAATATTCTTTCACCAATAGCTCTTGCAATATCAAGAATACTTTCTTTTTCGTCCATATCAAGGAAATTGATAGCTTCCTTGAAAGAAAGCCAATCACAAGCAATTTGAATTCAAATCTTGATTCTACGGAGTTAAGCCCAGTCGGAGATAATACTTCAGGTAGAAAAGAGAGAATACTTTCAAAACAATGTGCATCAGTTTCAATTATTTTGAATCAACAACAATTTTCAACATTTTGACAATATTTTCTAGCTATCCTGGCATGAAGCGAGAGCTTGAGGTTCATCTTTGGCGCATCCTGACACCATCCCTTTTAGGACTTGATAACGGGAGTTTTCAAGATTCCTTCCCTTCATTGGTATAATCTGAGCGCACGGGCTCTTAGATTAGCACACTTCCCTGTGCTCCCCGCTGTCCCACCATAGGCAGTTCCCGTTCAGGTTAAGGGTTAAACCTGAATTTTTTGCAAAAAGGTCATCTGTCTTAAAAGCCATTCAGTCTCAGCGATGAGACCTCCAAGATCAATCCCTTTTCAAGCTTTAGGGAACCCCCTTTCCTCCTTTTGCAAACCCCTCTCGGATTTATTGTGCAAAATTCGAAGGTCCCATCATGGTTTCTTCATTCGAGGACTTCGTATATCGTCCCCTTTCAGGTTAAGGGTTAAGCCTAAGCCTCATTTTTCCACGAGGTATCGTCCCCTTTCAGGTTAAGGGTTAAGCCTGAGCCTCATTTTTCCACGAGGTATCGTCCCCTTTCAGGTTAAGGGTTAAGCCTGAGCCTTATTTTTCCATGAGGTATCATCCCCTTTCAGGTCAATGGGGTTAAACCTGAGCCTTATTCTGATGAGGTATTTCATTTGTCGTCCCATCCAGGTTAAGGGCTAAGCCTGAGCCTCATTTCGATGAGGCGAATCTTCTTCTTTATTCTTTATGCTATATCTACCACCATCATTTGAACTAATTCTTTTATACCCAGTCAAATTTATCCAACTGGGGCATTTTTATAGTCTGAATTTGGTGTGTTTTTCTTTGCCACTAAGTTCGGCCTACAACCGGCTTAGTAGCAAAGAGGGGCATCTGTAAACACCCCAAATTTTCACCCTTATCCAGTGCTTACATTTCATGTGTCATTGCTTATCATTGCATGAATTCAGCATATCATTGCATTGCATAGCATAGCATTGCATGTCATTACATCTCATCTTCGAGATCCAACACTCCTGTTTTCAAAATATTTAATCCAGATTCGGGTTTTAAAACTTTTCTTCCAAAATCAATTTTAAAACCTGGGTTTTTAATCAACATTGTGTCATTTTCCAACCCCCAGGACCTTATATTTTGAAGTATTTTCTCAGAAAACAATCTGGATTCATTTCAAACTCAATTTCAATTGATTTCAATTCTTAGATGAGACCCATTTAGGTGGTGTCGCTTCTGGATTCCTTCATTTATCAAAAATCTCAAAAATTTTAGAGTCCTAGTCAGATCAAAACTCTACTTTTCACTACTTTTTTATCTGTCTTTGAAGAAAACCTTTTAAAATCTTCTGTTTTGGCCAAAATCCCAGAGTCCTGGTTGGATCAGGACTCTTCTTCAAGAGTCCAGTCGGATCAGGACTCTTCTTCAGAGTTTTAATCGGATTAGAACTCTAATCTTTCACAACCATTTTCAATCAAATCTTTCAAAATCTTTCAAAATGAGTTAGAAACTCAGAGTTCTAGTCAAAACAGGACTCTGTTCAGAGAGTCCTAGTTGGATCAGGACTCTGATCCTGATTTTAAATTTTGAAAGAATCTTTCAAAAATCTTTTCATCTATCAAAACTATTATACTTTTATCAAAGAATTTCAAAATTCTGAGGTTTTATCCTAGAGTCCTGATTGAATTAGGACTCTACCCCAGAGTCCTGATCGAGGCACGTTCTATCCAAAATTAATTTTTTTCACTTCATTTTCACTGGTTTTCGAAAGCTTTGCCCAAATTTCATCATTTGCTTATCAAAAAAACCAAAATTCTTAGAGTTCTGATCGAATCAGGACTCTTTCTTAGAGTCCTAATCAGATCAGGACTGTGAACCAAAATTCAATTTCATTATGTTTTTAACTGTTTTTCAAAATTCTCTCATTTGTTTTCTCAGAAAATCCAAAAATCTGAGAGTCCTAGTTCAATCAGGACTCTGTCCTCAGAGTCTCAGTTGAATCAGAATTCTGTTTTATTCCAGTATTCGTTATTGTTTTCACTATTTTGACAAGTTCTTTCATTTGTTTTTCAGAAAATACCAAAAAAATCTAGAGTTTTAGTCCGATCAGGACTCTGTTCCAAAGTCCCAGTCCAGTCAGGAGTCTGTTTTGAAGTCTGTTTTTATTCCATTTTTTTATTTATTTCCATTTATTTTTAAAAAAATTAGGTCATTTTACAGAGTCCAGTTAGTTCAGGACTCTATTTCAGAGTTCGGTCGAGTTAGGAGTCTAACCCTGACTGTGTTCTTTCAACTCATTTCACCATTTTCTGATAAAATCTTTCAAAAACCTTTCATTTGGTTTTTAAAATCTAAAATCTCAGAGTCCTAAGAGTTCAGGACTCTAGCTCGGAGTTCCAGTTCGCTTGAGACCCTATTTTCGAAAATCTTGAATTCCAAATATTGATTTTAACCCCTTTTCAAAGCTATTTTCAGTGTTTATCTCAAAATTTCCAAAACTCGATGTGGGCCCACTCAGTTGGCACCATGTCCAGAGAAGTTCTAACCCAGTTAGAACCCTATGCAATTTCAAAACTTTTAATTTCAAGATTGCTTTTGAAAATCCTTTTGAAAATGCTTTCAATTTCAGGTTTTAAAATCGCTTTTTGAAAAACTCAAGTAGGGCCCACTCGGGGTGGCGCCATATTCGAGTAAGTCAGGGCTAGACTAGGGTTAGTCATTGTCCTAGTTAGGTTAGGGGTTTAGAGGAGTCAAAATCAATTTTAAAAATTCATTTTATTTAAGTTTTAAACCATTGGTTTTTAAAGGTTTTAAATTCAGGTTTTAAAAACCAAATGTGGGTCCATACTAGGTGGTGTCACATTTGGACTTTTTAGGGTTTAATTAGCTGTTAATTAGGGTTTATTTAGAGTTAATTTAGGGTTAGGAAACCATAAAAAATCGTCCTCCCTTGGTGGTTTTAGATAGAGTTTGAAAAAGTCAAAGTTAGGTATTAATTAGTCCTAATTACATGGGTTTTGGAAATCTATAAATAGGGGACCTAAAGGGGGCCAAAAGGGGCTCTTTTTCTCTCAAAATTTTCGTGGCCTCTCTCTCCTCTTCAGCACCTCCACCTTCCTCCATTGCAGATGCAGCCCCAAGGTGAGTTTATTTAATATTATTTTATTAGTTTTTTATGATTTTTCAATAGATTTCATCATGGAAACTCTTGTGTTCATGGATTTAACCATGGATTTCATCCAAGAACCCCAAAATTGACCCAAGAAGATGATATAACTCAGTTTGAGGGTGATTTCAAGGATTCTAATCCATTAGAATTGATGAGAGGTACGTTTTTCATGTTCTTAACCGACGAAACGTGAGATTTACCCGTTAAATGGGTTAAATCCATGATTTCAAAGGTGAAAGCAAATTCCAGCCATGGATTCCCTGTATTTTATTTATTTCTTTGCTTATTCATGTTTATTACACGTTTTCCAGTATAGAAATCAATTTTATTTTACTCTTTTATGGTTTATTTTATTGTTTTTCATTAGTTAATGCATGTTTTCTCAAGTTTCTTTGATTTCTGTGTGTTTTTAGTTTAGAACAGAAAAGAGCATGCTATTTCGGATTGAAATATGTGTTGTTAATTTCTGATTTTTTTATATATGATGCATGCATATGTGATTAAACTACTGTAAAAAAATCAGAGATTTTGAACATCGGGAACCCTGTCGGAAAAATCAGATATCAAGTCGAGTGTTTAAAACTTTAAAATCGTTGTTAAAATCAAGAGGGTAACTTGCTGTGATAATATTTTTCTCATCTTATATCCGATTTTAGATCTGTAAAGTGCCATGGATTCATGTTTATTAGATCTATCTACTGTGAAATTTTCAGAAGTTTTTATTACTTTTTAGTATTTTTCCTCTATCAGAGACTCTGATTTTCAATTTAAAACTCGTTAGGGTTTTCCAAAACCCTAATCAGATTTGTGTTGTTTATAAATCCAAAACTACAGATTCGATTCATGATCTGAAAAAAGTGAGTATTGTTATTTTTCTGTCCAATGTTCACTGTTAAAATTTCAGATATTTTGAATGAGTTCTGCTATTTATCCTAGAATTTTCAATTGAAAGTATCAGTTAGGACCAAGATTAAAATCAATATATTCAAGTCTGGATTGTCGGATGAGGATCTCCCTGGTTTTAAAGGCTTTTTCATATCTGTAAAAAGGAAAAGTTTTGTTTTTCTGTCTATTTGTTCTCTGTAAAATTTCATAGATTTCCATGGAGGTTTGACCCCTGGTTCGGGTCCTGGACTGAGACTGGTTGGTGAACTAGGTCAAAAATAGCATATTTTTAGGGTTTGATGTTATTTTCGGATTAATTTAATGCCAAAAAATATTTTTATAATTCTAATTTGATATTATGGTTATAAAAAGTGCAGGTACCAATTTTGAGGATTTTTAGAATCCGTTTGATGCTTGAATGGCTTGAATTGCAAAACAGGGCACCTGAACAATTCCAAAACACTGCAAAAATCACAAAAATTGTGATATTCTTGGATTTTTGTGTATAAGCATGTATTTTTAGGGTTTAATCATATTCATAATCATATTAGGATGCTTTAGGTTTAATTTGATGCTCATTTGATTTCATTTAGTGCATAAAACCTAAGTTTTTGCCAAAATATTTTCTAAAAACCCTGATTTCAAGGCCATAGTCTTGCTATCGGGGGCAATTTGGTCATTTTGACACCAATTTCGAAATTTCATATCTTATCTTCCTTATTTATTCAATTTTATTTCATACTTTATCATTTTGATTTAATGGAATGATGGCAAAAATGCTTATATCTAGCAAAATCCAGCAATTTCCTGATATTGCTGGATAAATCTAGAAAAGCCAACATATCATCACTAACAAAGTTTTCTAGTTTTGCAGGTACATTGAAGACTTTATTTTTCATGTATTTAAATTTCAATAGTGATGTAAACTAAATTAAACTTTGGAATAAGAATTTACATTTCCTGCTTAGCTTAGGCAGCATTGCATATAGTTTATTTTTTTAAATAATGTTAATGTGTGATGGATGATGATTCATGCATATTCAAACTCACTATGGTCTACACGAATGGCACATACACTAGCTTTTATGAAGTTTATAAACTTGGTGGAATTTGTATTTATGGCCATAGTCAGAATACGAATGATACCCAGATTTATGATCTTCACATTAGCCACATTCAGCCTACACTCTTAGGCTAATTTCAAAATGCACTGCATTTCTCAAAAATACAAAAAGTATTTCTCAATTCCTCAAATCCATATTCATTCATTTCATGCATTTGCCAATTCCAATTCAAATTTCAATTCAGAGAAATCAGTTTTCTCAAATTTTTCTAAGTCTTATTCAAAATCGATTTTCTCAAAATATTGATTTGCCAATGATATTTCAAATATTTCCCAAGTTCCAAATTCGATTTTTCTAAGTGATATTTTCAATTTCAAAGTTTGAATTCAAAGAAATCAAGTTTTTTTTAAGTTATTTCGTATTTCTCAAAATCGATTTTCACAAAAATCTCTTGAATACTTCAGAAATCGATTTTCACTTTCTCAAATACAGTATCTCAATCATGATTCATGATTTCAAAAGGGTTTATTTTCCAAATATTTTCCAATCTTTGAAGCAAACATCATGTTTTCAAATGTGCATTTTCATAAATTCATAGCACATGCCTGATTCTTTGTGCATTTAGAAATTAGAATATGATTTAGACAAGTTGAATAGAGAAGAGCAGTAGATTGATCCTTGGTTCGATTATCCCTGTTAAAGGTGGCAGGAACGGTCGAACCTCGTACCGACAGGCGAGTCCCATTCTTCGGAATTATCCCGCATTTTAAAAACGGAGGCGAGTTATTTTCAAAATCTTTTTCAAAGGTCAGTTTGACTCGCAAAAAGTTAAAAATTTTGCGATGATAACACTCATCAAAGGAGGCTCAGGTTTGTACCCTTATCCTGATTGGGCGGAAAATGAAATACCTCATCAAAGGAGGCTCAGGTTTGTACCCTTATCCTGATTGGGCGGAAAATGAAATACCTCATCAAAGGAGACCCAGGTTTGTACCCTTATCCTGATTCGGCGGAAAATGAAATACCTCATCAAAGGAGGCTCAGGTTTGTACCCTTATCCAGATTGGGCAGAAAATGAAATACCTCATCAAATGAGGCTCAGGTTTGTACCCTTATCCTGATTGGGCGGAAAATGAAATACCTCATCAAAGGAGGCTCAGGTTTGTACCCTTATCCTAATTGGGCAGAAAATGAAATACCTCATCAAATGAGGCTCAAGTTTGTACCCTTATCTTGATTGGGCGGAAAATGAATTACCTCATTAAAGGAGGCTCAGGTTTGTACCCTTATCCTGATTGGGCGGAAAATGAAATACCTCATAAAAGGAGGCTCAGGTTTGTACCCTTATCCTAATTGGGCGGAAAATGAAATACCTCATCAAAGGAGGCTCAGGTTTGTACCCTTATCCTGATTGGGCGGAAAATGAAATACCTCATCAAAGGAGGCTCAAGTTTGTACCCTTATCCTGATTTGGCAGAAAATGAAATACCTCATCAAAGGAGGCTCAGGTTTGTACCCTTATCCTGATTGGACAAGAAATGAAAAGAAAACTCAGGTCAGAACTCGAATCTTCGAAGGGAAACTAGATCCATTGTAGAAGAAATTCGAGTCGAAACTCGAATCCTGAAGGAAAAGTAGATAAACTTGGAAGGAAAAGAAACTCGAGTCGAAACTTGAATCCTAAAGAAAAAAATATATCAATTTGGAAGGAAAAGAAATTCGAGTCGGAACTCGAATCCTGAAGGAAAGGTAGATTAATTAAAAAGAAAGGAAATTCGAGTCGGACTCGAATCTCGAAGAGAAACTAGACCGGTTAGAAGGAAAGGAAATTCGAGTCGGAACTCGAATCCCGAAGGAAAACTAGACTAATTAGAAGGGAAAAAATTTCGAGTCGGAACTCGAATCCCGAAGAAAAACTAGATTAATTAGAAGGAAAGAAAATTTGAGTCGGAACTCGAATCTCAAAGGGAAACTAGACCGGTTAGAAGGAAAAGAAATTCGAGTCGGAACTCGAATCACGAAGGAAAACTAGACTGGTTAGAAGGAAAAAAAATTCGAGTCGGAACTCGAATCCCGAAGCAAAACTAGACTAACTAGAGGGAAAGAAAATTCGAGTCGGAACTCGAATCCCGAAGAGAAACTAGACCAATTAGAAGGAAAGGAAATTCGAGTCGAAACTCGAATTCCGAAGGAAAACTAGACTAATTAGAAAGAAAGAAAATTTGAGTTGGAACTCGAATCCCGAAGGGAAACTAGACCGGTTAGAAGGAAAGGAAATTCGAGTCAGAACTTGAATCCCGAAGGAAAACTAGATTAATTAGAAGGAAAGAAGATTCGAGTCAGAACTCGAATCTCGAAGGGAAACTAGACCGGTTAGAAAGAAAGGAAATCCGAGTCAGAACTCGAATCCTGAAGGAAAACTAGATTAGCATGGATTAGGTTTGAAAACATTAGCCAGTTTGACCAATAAAAATTGGATTTTGAAAATCCGACCAATAACAATTGGATTTTGAAAGATATACCACTGTGAATACTGGATTTTGGAAATGAATCAGTATAAGTACTGGATTTTGAAAATGGATCAGTACGAATACTGTTTTTGGAAGAATTACCAGCACGAACACTGGATTTTGAAGATTTACCAGCACGAACACTGGATTTAGAAAATTTACCAACACGAACACTGGATTTAGAAAATTTACCAGCACAAACAATATTTTTTTTTTAAATCTTACCAGCACGAACACTGGATTTAGAAAATTTACCAGCACGAACACTAGATTTAGAAAATTTACCACCACGAACATTGTTTTTCTTTTTTTTTAAATCTTACCAGCACGAAAACTGGATTTTTGAAAATTTACCCAATTGATTCTGATGAGAGATTTTCAATCTTCATCCTCACGATGACTTAGATAACTGTCGGGTCTCAGGATTTATCCCTTACCCTGAATAGACAGTTCAAATTTATCCCTTAACTTGAAAGGGAAATAAATTTGATGTAAATGAATGTAAATGGATGCAAATGTATGCAAAATGATGTAAATGAATGCACATGCATGAAAAATAAGAGATTTGTTTGATCCTGCTTGCATACAGGATGTTTTGAAGACAATTTTCAAAATAATGCCCCAGTATAACTGGAGAGTGAGAAGTTGGATGAAAGGATAAGTAATTGATATTTAAAGAATGCTTTCTGACTTTGGATTGATTCTGGGACTCTGAATAGGGTCATTCCTCATAAAAGAACATTTTGCAGAGAAGGAGAATAAAAGGTGACATCAAATTTATAAGGAAAATGGATAATTTATTCAATCATTGAAGAGAAATAACAAGTTGGTAAGAAAACTGAGACTTTATTGTCCTTTTAAAATGACCAAAAGCAAAATGATTAAAGATGGCATAGCCTTGACATTGCCAGTTTCTTGGAAAACTTGATCAGGATGGTCAACTGGTATCTTCCTCATTTTCAACAAGGAGATTCTTGTTGATGCGATCTTGAATGATATTCTTCAAGACGAAACAATTCTCAGTGTCATGCCCTGTTGCTCGATGGAATTTACATAATTTTTCTTTGAATCTTCCCATGACTGTTGCGGGATCAGCTACTTTAGGTAAACAGATCATATCTTTTGCGAGCATGTATTCCAGAACATTCTCCAGTGTCTGATCCAGAGGGGTGAACTTTCGATCCGTACTCCAATCCTTGTGCTTTGACTTTTCTTGACCTTTTTCTTTATGCTGAGGACTAGATTGAAGAGGCTTATCATTGTTGAAGAACTTTCCTTTTTGGCCCTTAGATCCCTCTGAATAGTTATCATGATTGCAATCATCGGCAGAAAGAGTAAAGTGAGCCTCTGGAGATCCGACCATATCTTTAGTGAGCATGTATTCCAGGAAACTCTCGAGTATTTGATCCAATGGGGCCATCTTGCGATCCTGGTTCCGACCACCATGCTGTACTTTTTGTTGATTGCTTGACTTCTGTTGAGACTTGGCCGAGATAGTCGACCAATATTCTTTCTCATTCTCAACGAAGAAATTCTTGTCGATATAATCTTAGACAATGTTCTTGAAAATAAAACAGTGGTCGATATCATGCCCTACTGCCCGATGGAATTTGCAGAACTGGTCCATAAATCTTCCCATGATTGTGGGAGGAATTGTGACTTTCGGGAGTTTTACCAATTCTTTGACCAACATATATTCAAGGATTTCATCGAGAGACTGCTCGAGAGGAGTAAACTGGTGATTGTAACCCCAGTCGTCCCGCTTTATCTTTTCTTTTTGTTGACTCAATTTTCCACTCTGCTTTGAAGATTTCTCTTTCTGAGTTGTATGATTGCCTTTGCTATCTTTGCAATCATCGCGGTTGGCATTGACGAAGAATGCGGAGTTCATCTTATTTTTTGAATCTTGATTATTCCTGACGGGGGTGATGTCTTCGTAGAAGTCTTTGCTCCTAAAGACCTTCTTTCCCTTGTCACGGGCTTGTAAATATTTAATCATCTTGGCCATTTTCTTCAACTGTATTTGGACTGGATCATCCATTGTTTCATTTTTCAATTTATAGGTTATCTCTTGTCTATGAGGGGATCTTTGAAATGCTTGTTGGACTTCATACTCTTCATCAATGTCTTCTATTGATTCTTCTTCGTCTGTCGTATCAGTACTCTGAGCATGCTTCTTGGGTAGCTTTAAAACCTTTTTGACTATCCGACCCTTTGCCTTCTGTTTGCTCTGGGTCTGCTATGTATTGGCTTCAGCTTGTTTTGCCAGCATCTTGGTCATCATCTTTTTAAACATGGCATATATTTGAGGATCGGTGTCATCCTCAACCTGTTGCCCTTGATTTCTGCTGGAAGGCAGGGAATCCATTTCTTCTTCTGAAGTTGTTGAATGTGCGATGCCTTCGACTGGTGCAGTTTCTTTCCTAACCTTGTCTGAACCATTTAAATATCACGAATGTTCTCTGCAGGGCAAAATTGATGGTTAGGCTTTTGATTGGAAGAAAATATTTGCTGAGAATTTTGGTAGACAATTGATAGAGTATCCCATTATTAAGGATTGAGTCGTCGCTGGGATTACGATAATTGTGTTGTCATTCCTTTGTAAAGAAAATAAACAACTGAAAAATATGTCTTATTACCTAGGCGAGGTCATCAAACTAAAATGGGATGAAAATTAAAGGAATTTTATTAAAGGAAAAACATGATTTTATTAATAATATACTTGACAAAGGGGAGGGGGATAGACAATTTTCCACCACTCCTGATAATCAGAGGACACTCGAGGACCAGGAAAAATAGTAAGAGTAACAAAAGAATCTCAGCCATGTCTGGAAGAATGGTATGCTCTGGACTAGGGGTGGCAATCGGGTCGGGTTGGCGGGTTGGCGTGTCAGCATACCTCAACCCGAACCCGACCCGTTTATTAAACGGGTCGGCTGTGGCAAACACGAACCCGACCTGTTTAATAAACGGGTAACCCGACATGACCCGCCAACCCATTTAATAAATGGGTTGGGTCGGGTAAACGAGTTTTCAGGTTCGCGGGTCAGGTTGGTGGGTTGACGGATCGGGTTGGCAGGTAGGCAGGTTGGCGGGTCGGGTTGACGGGTCGGGTTGGCGGTCGGGTTGGCGGGTCGGGCAGACGGGTTGGCGGGTTGACCCACCCGCCTAACCCGTTTATTAAACGGGTCAGCCGGGTTGGCGGGTTGGCATACCCCTAACCCGAACCCGACCTGTTTAATAAACGGGTTATAAGGGTCGACCCGTTTATTAAACGGGTTGGCTTAAGCCCAACCCAAACCCGCCTAAGAGGCGGGTTGGCGGGTCGTGTCTGAAATTGCCACCCCTACTCTGGACCACTGATCTGATGTGAGATCGAACTCTGGCAAGATCCCCGATAGTAGACGAATTTCTATGCGCTTTTGTCTCTGAGAGAATTGCCTGACACAACGCTCTGGATGGTAGTATGCGCAAAAGAATGGGATAAGTAGCCTGAACCGCTTGCCGTATGCATAAGTATATCTGGGAGGTGATTCTTGACGATCAAAGTAGTCCCAAACGACCTCTTCCTCCTGGAGGTTATCGATCAAGAATCGGTATCGCGCAACTGAAAGAAGCTTTTTACCATTGTATCTGAATGAACTGGCTTGGGCTGGCACATACCGAAGGAACCAAGACTGCAATGCGTAGGTACACCATTCGACTAGAATTGATTCTCTGAGTGTGAAACGGGTCAACCCTTGGTATAAAAAAGCGAGTGCGGCCATGGCTATAGAGAGGCGGCTGGTCTGTCAACTTCCTCACCTTCGCAGAAGTTGAACTATCCTGATATCCATGTAATTCCATCCATCTAGAAAGAGAGCTAATCCCACAGTGCATAAGACCATCGCATGCTGGATTCTTTCTCGAGTTGTTCGAGATAAGGAACTGACTTCCACAAATGCCTCATACTGTCTGTAGATTTCGAGTAGGTTTACATATTCATTTCCATTCTCCTCGATCAATGGCCAAGACTTGCGTCCTGTCATGCAAGCTAAAGCGTCTCGGGGATCCAGACCCTTGACATTGATTAAGAACTGTTTCTCCAATGGATCTCCTGGATGACCGGCTAGCTCGGGTAATCCCATAATTTCTGAGAATTTGTCTATCAATAAAGTTATTTCCCCCCATGGGAACCAGAAGGTACTAGTGCTCGGATTCCATCGTTCTGCCAGTGCGTGGATCAAATTGTTGTTAACTGCTTGCTTTCCCACTGCGAATGCCAGTTTCAATCCACAATCGTTCAAATGGTCCGAAAACATGCGAGAAAAGTTCTTGAGCCATGAATAGTACCACCGGGGAAGGAAGGATCCGGTGCTGAGGACTCGATGTTCGGGAAGACCTTGTCGCACCTTGTAGGAGATGTGACCCTCAGGAAAGACTCAATCAAGTTGACCGGATGCCATCAGACTGGAAAACATGGAAAATTTGGAATAAGACTCAAGAAAATATAGGAATTTTTGAAAAGTTGCAGGCAGGATGAAGTTGGAAATTTGAGATCCAGAAGAACGAAAGGATGAAACAACACCTAGAGTTTTGAGGAAAATAAAGGAGAATTTGAAAAATCATCCAGGGTTTGAATAAAATAGGAATTTTTAGCTTGTATATGAAAACAAATGGGAAAAAATGGGGATTTTTTTAAAATCGTCCAGTATTTTAGAAAACTTGTGGTAAATGTAATAAAATGGAATAAAAGAAACTAACATTCAATCACATCCTGTACAAACAAGTATGCACATACATCATTCTCTAAAAGCTGACTCTAGATGCACCAATTTTGAAATAGCTTTAGGATAATCCTAACTCTAAGGTTCTGATCATCTGTGTTCAATCATGCTATGCCTATATACTCGAGCCAAGGCTTCGATGTACATGGCATAAAATCAATTTCTTCGGTTCTAGGTTCAAGTTTTCCAACATCCTTGAGCGCCTGCCGATATACGTTGGACTATGGCCCTTGGTACGTGGCAGGGGGGCGTTAGCCCAAATAAGTGACCCAGTTGTGAGGCTTTGTCCCGAACTATGGTTCTCGAAGAAAGCCCAGCAACATGAAGACCGAGTAAAGATAGGTGGGGTGGTTTTTGAAAACATGAGCACATGCAAGCAAACAAAAGGCTCTAAGACCTAAAGAGATAGATATTTTGAAATATTTGAAGAAGCAAACATTGTTTTCATACAAATCCTAGATTGAGGAGTGTTGTATTTCAGACCTAAGTCTATGTGAGCATGAATAATTCTCCTTAATATGGTCCTACCAAACCATACTTAGTCTAAATGCAATCCACGTCAGCTGGGTTCAAGTCTAGGCTCCTAGGTTCACATGATATCATGAAATAAAAGCTGACATTACATGGAACACGATTTTGACAATTTGAACTAAGTCAAGCACAATTGATCAGGCGATGACAGGTCCCATCACGGTCGCCAAACCTGTTATCATCGCAAAATTTTAACTTTTGCAAGTCAAACTGACCTTTGAAAAAGATTTTTGAAAATAACTCGCCTCCGTTTTAAAATGTGGGATAATTTCAAAGAATGAGACTCGCCTGTCGGTACGAGGTTCAACCATTCCTGGCGCCTTTATCAGGGGTAATTGAACCAAGGATCAATTGTGTGCTTAGCTTTGCTCAACTTGTCTAAATCGTGTTCTATTTCCTAAATGCACAAAGAATCAGGCATGTGCTATGACTTTTCTGAAAATGCAGATTTGAAAACATGATGTTTGCTTCAAAGATTGAGAATAATTGGAAAATTCTTGGAAAAGAAGCCCTTTGAAAAATCGTGAATCCTGATTGAGAGAATGTTTCTAAGAAAGTAAAAATCGATTTATGAAGAAATCTTGAAGTTTTATGAAAATTGATTCTGAGAAATTTGAAATAACTTTGGGAAAAGTTTGAATTTTGAACTTTGGAATTGAAGATGTTAGGATTTGGAAAATCATGAGTTTGAACTTGAGAAAATACTTGAAATATCCTTTGAAAACTCAGAACTTTGAGAAAATCGATTTCTGGATAAGACTTGAGAAATTTTGAGAAAATCGATTTCTCTGGATTGGAATTGGAATTTGTAAATGAATGAAATGAATGAATATGGATTTGAAACGCTTGATTTTGAGGAATTGAGAAAATTCTTTTGTATTTTTGAGAAATGCAGTGCATTTTGAAATTAGCCTAAGAGTGTAGGCTGAATGTGGCTAATACGAAGATCACAAATCTGGGTCTCATTTGTATTCTGACTATGTCCATAAATACGAATTCCACCGAGTTTGTCAACTCCAAAAGAGCTTGTGCAACTACCATTCGTGTAGACCATGGTGGATTTGAAATAAATGCACATGAATCATACATCAAATATTGAAATTTGCAGAATTAAACAATATGCAATGCATCCTATTCTATGCAGAAATTGAAATTCTTATTCCAAAGTTTACATTTAATTTACATCACTAATTGAATTTAAATACTGAAAAATAAAGTCTTCAATATCCCTGCAAAACTAGAAAACTTGTTAGTGAAGATATGTTGGCTTTTCTAGATTTATCTAGTAATATCTAGAAATTACAGAATTTTGCTAGATATAAGTCTTTTTCCATGATTCCCTGATATAAACTTAATAAAATATGACATAAACTAAATCAATAATAAAGATGAGATTTGAAATTTCAAAATTAGGGTCAAAATGACCAAAATACCCCTGATAGCAAGACTATGGCCTTGAAACCAGGGTTTTCAGAAAGATATTTTGTAAAATACAACTTTTAAAATTCAGATGAGGATAAATTAAACCAAATATGATATGACATGATTAAAAACATGAAAATTAGGGCCTTGAAATCATGGTTTTCTGAAATAGATTTTAGTAAAAACTTGGGATTTATGATTGAAATAAACATAAAATCAAACATGAAACATCCTAATATAATTCTAAACATGAACAAACCCTAAAATTGTGAGCTTATACACGAAAATCAAGAAATATCACAAATATCATGATTTTGGCAGTGTTTCGGGATCCTGCAGGCACCCTGTTTTGCAATTTGATTGATTCAAGCATCAAATGAATTCCAAATTTTATACAAATCTACACCTACACTTGTTATCACCCTAAAACCAGATTGGAATCATAAAAAAATATTTTTGATATTACTCCAATTCAAAAATTGCATTAAAACCCTAAAATAAGTTATTTTTACCCATGGTCAGAGACCAGTTTCAGAGTTAGACCCGAATCAAGAGTCAATACACCATAAAAATTTCTAAAATTTTACAAAGGTAAATTAGACAAAAAAATAGAGAATCTTCTATTTATAAATTGGAAAATTCATCTCCAGTTAGGGAGAAACCTGTTCGGCAATCTGGACTAAAATTTAATGAATATAAAAGTGCTTAGAACAGGTACTTCCGGTTGAAAATACAGAAATAAATAGAAAAATTAATCAAACATTTTTGTGATTTCATCAGTGAATATTAGACACAAAAATAATGAACTTTTTTTATAGATTATGAATCGGATCTACGGTTTGAGATCTATGATCATTACAAGTCGGATTAAGGTTTTGATAAATCATAATGAGTTTTAAAAGATGAATCCGACTTTTTGACAGAGGAAAAATATTAAATGGATGAAACAAATTATGCAAATTTCACAGTAAATATTTTACATCAACATGAAGCCACTTCACTTTACGGATCTCAAATCAGATATCGGATGAGAGAAATAACACATCTGCAAGTTAGGCTTGAAATTAAACAACGATTTTAATTAACAGAAATCCTGATTTGACTTTGTATTTTATTAACAGGGTTTCCGAATCCCAAAACATCTGAATTTTTTACAGTAGTTCACTGACATATCCGTGTATCACATATAAAAAATCAGAATTTTTTAATGAATATTTTAATACGAACTAACATGCTTTCTACTGATCTGAAATTAAAACATGCAGAAATTTAAGAAACAATAAAAAATATGATTTAAGCATAAAAAACCATAAAAATGATCTAAACAGCAAAACAAAATTGATTTTGATGATGAAAAACATGTAATAAACATTAATATGCTAAAAAAATAAATAAAACACAGAGAATCCATGGCTGAAATTTCTTTTACCCTTGAAACCATGAATTTAATCCATTTAATTGGATAAATCTTATGTTTTCTTGGTTAAGAATATAAAAAATAATGCAATAAACAATTCTAATGGATTAGAATCATAGAAAACAGCATGGAATAGGGTTAGATCATCTTCTTGAATTGAACTTGAGGTTCTTGAGGTTGAATCCATGAAAGGGGAGTTTCCATGGTGTAATCTATTGAAAAATCATAAAAAACTACTAAAAAATAATAAATAATATTAAATAACTCACCTTGGGGCTGCAGCTGCAATGGAGGAAGGTGGAGGTTTTGGAGAGAAGAGATAATCCAAAAAAATTTGAGAGAGAAAAGAGCCCTCTTTGACCTCTTGAATTCCCCCTTTTATAGGTTTTCAAAAAGTCCCTTAATTAGGGTTAATTAAGAGGTTTTTCTTTTTTTTTTCAGGACTCTTTCTAATAAATCCACTAAGGGCAACGATTTTTTGTGGTTTCTTAGCCCTAAATGAACTCTAACTAAACCCTAATTAACACCTAATTAAACCCTAGAAAGTCTAAATGTGGCACCACCTAGTATGGACCCACATTTGGTTTTTAAAACTTGAATTTAAAACTAGTAAAAACCAATGGTTTAAAACTCAAATAAAATGGATTTTTAAAATTGCTTTTGACTCCTCTAAACCCGTAACCTAACTAGGACAATGACTAACCCTAGTCTAACCTTGACTTCTTCAAATGTGGCGCCACCCCGAGTGGGCCCCACTTGAATTTTCAAAAATGATTTTAAAACTTGAAAATGAGAGGTTTTTCAAAAGAGATTCAAAAGTAGACTTTGAGATTAAAAGTTTTGAATTGGTACAGAGTCTTGATTGAGTCAGAACTCCGCTGGATACGGCGCCAATGGGGTGGGCCCACATCAACTTTTGAAAATTTGAAATAAATACTAAAAATGTCTTTGAAAAGGGGTTGAAATCAATAATTGAAATTCAGAATTTTTGACAATAGAGTCTCAGGCGAACTGAAACTCCAGGTTAAAGTCCTGAAATTTTAGGAATATGAGATTTTGGATTTTAAAAGCAAAATGAAGGAGTTTTTGAAAGATTTTATCAAAAAAATGGTGAAACAAGTCGGAAAATACAATCAGGGTTAGACTCCTAACTCAATCAGAACTTTGAAATAGAGTCCTGAATTAACTGGACTTTATAAAATGACATAATTTTTAAAAAACAAATGGAAATAAATGAAAATGGAAGTAAAAACAGACTTCTGACTGGATTAGGACTCTGGGACAGAGTCCTGATCGGACTGAAACTCTAGATTTTTTTTTTGTATTTTTTGAAAAACAGATGAAAGAACTTGTGAAAACAATAACAAATATTGAAAAAAAATAGAGTTCTGATTCAACTAAGACTCTGAGGACAGAGTCCTAAATGAACTAGGACTTCAGATTTTTGGATTTTCTAATAAAACAAATGAGAGAATTTTGAAATACCAGTGAAAATAGGATAAAATTGAAGTTTTGGTTCAGAGTCCTGATCTGATTAGGACTCTAAAGAAGAGTCCTAATTCGACTAGGACTCTAAAATTTTTTGGTTTTCTGATAAGCAAATGATGAAATTTAAACAGAACTTTTGAAAATCAGTGAAAATGAAGTGTGAAAACCAACTTTGGATAGAGTCCTAATTCGATCAGAACTCTGGGGTAGAGTCCTTATTTGATCAGGACTCTAGGATAAAACCTCAGAATTTTGAAATTCTTTGATAAAAGTGTAACAATTTTGATAGATGAAAAGAATTTTGAAAGGTTCTCTCAAAATTGAAATCAGGATCAGAGTCATGATCCAACTAGGACTCTCTAAACAGAGTCCTGTTTTGAATGAAACTCTGAGTTTTTACTCATTTTGAAAGATTTGTTAAAAATAGGTAAAAATAGTGACAAAAGACATAGTCCTAGTTCGACTGGAACTTTGAATAAGAGTCCTAATCAGACTGGGATTCTTGAAGAAGAGTCCTAATCCAACTAGGACTCTGGGATTTTGGCCAAAACGGAAGATTTTGAAGGGTTTTTTCCAAAACAGGTAGAAAAGGTAATAAAAAGTAGAGTTCTGATTCGACTAGGACTCTGGAAAAAGAGTCATGATCCAACTAGGACTCTAAGATTTTGGCCAAAATAAAGAAAATGGACAAGGGATATGACCCTAACCGGTTTAAAATCAAAATGGAGTTTTGAAAATATTTTAAAAAGATAAAAAGATAGAGTCCTGATCCAACTAGGACTCTGAAATTTTTGAGAAATTTGATAAATGAAGGCATCCAGGAGCGACACCACCTAAATGGGTCTCATCTAAGAATTGAAATCAGTTGAAAATTGAGTTTAAAATGAATCCAGATTATTTTCTGAGAAAAACACTTTAAAATATAAGGTCTTGGGGGTTGGTAAATGACATAATGTTGATTAAAAACCCAAGTTTTAAAATTGATTTTGAAATAAAAGTTTTAAAACTCGAATCTGGATTAAATAGTTTAAAAATAGGAGTGTTGGATCTCGAAAATGAGATGCAATGACATGCAATGCTATGCAATGCAATGAAATGGCATGCTGAATGCATGCAATGACACATGAAATGTAAGCACTGGATAAGAGTGAAAATTTGGGGTGTTTACAGGATGCAATGGTTCAAAACCAAAAATATTATCAACACGAGGGTTGATAATGGTTCGAAACCCATTTTTGGAAAATACGATCAACACGAGGGTTGATAATGGTTCGAAATCCATTTTTAAAAAATATGATCAACACGAGGGTTGATTTTTGAAGAAAGTTGGAGCAAAATTATTTGAACTTTTCGGTTATCATGACAAGGGTTTTGCAAATTTTTTTAAAATTTCATGATTTTTGAAAGACTCTCATAGGTAATATCATTTCTCTCATAAATGATGTCAAGATCGTCCCGAATTCTGAAAAAGAACAGGAATTTAATGCCCCAGTAGAAGTATTGGATACAAAAAATATATAAAGAAAATTGACATTTCATTGATAAGCAAAGGTTTGATAACAAGACTGAATATTTACAAGTACTTTGGAAGAAATGATTCATAAAAGACTGGGCTCACTTGCCCCTACAAGACGACTAACAAAACAGAATGACAGTGCAGAAAAACTTGGGCATCCTCAATTCTTTGAGTGATCCGGAAATGGCTCTGTCAGGACTGCTGTAAACACCCCAAATTTTCCACATCCATTCTCAAACAATCCTCCTCAGGCAGTGCCAACCCTGTTAGGTCAGTGTAGGAGTCAAACCTCGAGTCAGTTTCAGAAAATCACCATTTTACCAACTTTTATTAGGAAAATTACCATTTTACCCCTAGGTCATCCCGAACCCCAGTCAGTCAGAGTCAACGAAGCTCATTGGTCAGTTCAGGACAGTTAGAATATCAGTCATCTCAAGCTCATCTGAGCTCACAATGAACAGACCATTTTCATTTCTGACCATTCCTGCCAAAATGGGATCATTTCTTCAAAAATGAGCTCATTTCTCACTCAAATCCAATCCAATTGTCTTCGAGTCAGTCATTCCCAGTCAGTCATGTTCCTCAGAGTCTAACTTGAGCTCACCAAGAGTTCAAGCGCTCCAGTTTCAGTTCAAAACCATTTCCAAGTGTCCAGGAGCCCATTTTAGTCCATTTCAGCTCTTTCAGCTGAAATTGAGATGAGTTCAATCAGTTGAGCTAGTGTTTGGGCCTCGATTTTAGTTCATCTCAGTATTACTGAATTTGTTTCAGCTCAAACCCAGTTTAGGTTCGTAATTCACTTCATTCCAGTGATCATTCCGTACCATTTCTTTAAAAATGACAGCTTTTCTTGAAAATTCAGTCGGAAAGGTCAGTTGAGTCAGTGCCTGGTCAGTTCATTTGAGTTCTAAAACTTTAAAACCCAGCTCAATTCAGCTCATTTCAGTTCATTTCAGCTCAAACCCTAATTTTTAGTGTCACTCTAATCCAGTAGAGTCCAAAAACCATTTCGTCAACCATTTTTGCAAATTTTGTCATTTTTAACACTTTTGAATTGGTACAACTACCCATCAAGGTCTAACATCCAAAATTCATCATTCAGGGTCTGCATTTCGCATGTCATTTCTCATCATTTCTCAACATTTCATAACATTTCATCACATTTCATTTCATTTTTGAAGTCCAGAACTCCAGTTTTATAAATTTCAATCCAGATTGAGTTTTTAAAGTTTTCAAAAATCAATTTCAAACCCTGGGTTTCCAAAATTAACATTTTTACCCCAGGAGTCTAAATTTGGAAATATTTTCCCAAGAAAAACAATTTGGATCTATTTCAAACTCAAATTTTCAAATTCTACACTGGATTTGCTTCGCAACGGGGTATTGAACTTTAAAATCCGAGCTCATTTTAAAAACTGCCAAAAATAGCTCATTTCGTTTGGAAATATTTTCTTGAGAAAAACAATCTGGATTTCTTTTAAAATCAAAATTTTAAATTCTACATTGGATTTGCTTCGCGATGGGGTATTGAACTTCAAAATCCGAGCTCATTTTAAAAACTGCCAAAAATAGCTCGTTTCATGTGGAAATTTTCTGAAAAGACTATTTTACCCCTCTAATCGTCAAAATAAATTTCAAAAGTAGAATTTGGACCTGCTCTGAGATGGCCCACTCATTTACATTTCTGTTTTATTAAAAAATATATATTCTTTTATTCCTTTCAATTTTCTTTTATTTGTTCATTTTTTTTATTTATTATTTTGCATTTTAGAGAGGTGGGACCCACAAGGTGGTCACCCAAGCCTCCAGCCCCACTTTCCATTTTTTTCTCATTTTTTCTTTCCCTTTTCCTTTTTCTCTCCTTTTCTTTCTTTCCTTTCTTTCTTTTTCTTCCTTTTGTTCTTCCTTCTTTCTTTCCTTCTTCCCTTCCTTCCTTCCTTCTTTTTCCCCATCCATAGTCATTCACGTATGGCTCTTTAGATAATAATAGAAGGAAAGGAAGTTCCATACAAAAAGAAAAAGAAAAAAAGAAAAAAGTTTCATACGTGAAAGAAAAAAGTCCCATCCATAGTCATCCATAGTCAAAACCTAAGTTCCATACAAAAAGAAAAAAAAGAGCCATACGGCTGAAAAAAAAGAAAACCCCATCTCACGCCTCCTCTCTCTCTCTCTCTCCCTTGAACTCTATCTTTCTCTCCCCTTTGCTGCTACAACCACAACACCACTCCTCTTGGCTGCAACTTCCAGCCATTGAAGAACACTCCTCCGCCACGCCCAACAGCTCCAGCCATCATCTTCAACCTACGGTTCCAGCAGGCTTTGGAGTGGCGTCATCCTTAGCAGCTCCAACACCTCCTTGCAGCCACACTTTGGTACCTCCAAGCCACTTCAACCAGCACCCTCAACTCCAGCCAACAGCCATTCACCGCTTTAGCCACAGCACAACAGTTGTTCCCTTCGGTTCAGCCAAAGGCAGCCCAATCTTTATTGTTCCAGCAGCTGCTCCACGTTGAAGCCTCCTTCTAGCAGCCACCACGAGGGAACCGTCAGCCAGCCCCTTTTGTGACAGCTACCCCAACCTTCAGCCACGACCAAGGTGTGTTTTCTTTCTTTTTTCTTTTTACTTGCTATTCACTTTGTTTCATCAATATATGTTTTTAGAGGATATTCTATATGAGTAGGCTCGATGAACGATGGGATATGTCCGTTGGATGGACTAGATCTTTCGTTCGAAAGCCAAAAGCAACAAAGTGAATCACATCCCCTTGCTAGTTTATTTTCATTTTGTTTTCATATTCCATATATTTACATGCTGCACCTAAGTTAGTTTTCTTGATTTTTGTTTTACTCATCTTATGTAGTTTCATTCATGTCTAGCTTAGAGCCTGTAATTTTTCATTTAAGTATCGTTTAAATGAAGTTTCATGAGATTGTTTTTTTATCAATAAATTCTTAAAATTTTAATATTGTTAGATTTATATGTTCTCAATTTCCTATAAAAAAATTTGGTTTCATTTGAGTTTGGTAACCCCATAAAAAAAAGTGAAATCCTAATTCGGGTTTTGGACTTCTCAGAAATTCCAATTTCTGCTTTGGCAGACTTAAACCTTCGGCATCACCCTTGTGGGAGATTCGGATTATCCTCAAAAAATCACAGTAGATTTATGATTGAATCTACATTTTTAGGTTTTTCTAATTAGTTTTGATCTCTGTAAAAAATCGGATTTCTCAGACCTCTGAGAAAATATCGATTTTCTTTCGTCAGGGTATATACAGACCCTAATGCACCAAGTCCATCCAATCTGTAACCTGTCTGCAAAAACTTTCAACATGAAAGTTTTTTTTAACATAATTTCCTGTCATTTCCCAAAATTTTGGAATTTTTAAATCTATTTCATTATTTTTCTCGGATTTTCCCTTTCTGTCTAACAGATTCCAATGTCCAGAAATCTCAGAGATCTAGGTCTCTGATAACAGTATGGCCTTTTCCAAACCATAACCCGAATCCCAATGGTATTAAAAGATCAAATCTTCCTCTGTTTGTCATAGACATTTTCCCACAATTTCATCTTTTTTCCCATCTGTCTTCTATTTTTCCCATGTTTTCTACTGAAACCTGTCTGTTCCCCTAAATCCTAGAGTCGCCGGATTCCGATCCGACTTGCCGGAGTGTCACAGCTCCGACCATAGGTCAAAACCAGAAAGTGTAAAAGGAAAAAATCCTTTCCTTACTGTCCGCTGTCACCCCATAAAATTTGGGAAATTTTTATGGAAAGTTGATATCCTAAATCTTCTTTAGAATCAACATCTTAGGCAAAAATCACAAAATTTAGGGTTTTTATTTGAATTTCCATATTTAAAAATACAAAAAAATAGATTTTCGAGCTCCATTCTGTTTTTAGGGTTATTTTAGGTGTCCATGCCAAATTTGGCTTAATTCCAAGTTCATTTGCTCCATGTGTTAGTTTATCTTTAAATTCAGAAGCGAAAATCAAGCGAAAATCAGGTTAAATTTGATATTTATGATATTTTCGCCATTTTAGGGTTTTTATCATGTACATAAGCATGTAGAATCGTATTAGGGTTAATTTCAATCTACTTTGCATTTCATATTTTTCAATTTTGTAAAATTTATTTCAAAAAACCCTGCTTTCAAGGCCATAGTCTTGTTATCGGGGGTATTTTGGTCATTTTGACCTAAATTTCGAAATTTCAATTTCTGATTCTCCAAAATTTCATGCATATCATCATATTTTATCATATTATGTTTGATTTATTTTATTTGATTTTCAAAATTCTAAAATTTATAAAAATTCTTTCAGAAAACCCTGATTTCAAGGTCATCAGGGGTATTTTGGTCATTTTGACCCCAATTTCGAATTTTCAAGTTTATTTTCGAAATTTATTCATTATTTATCATGTTTATATCAAAGGGGGTATGAATTTGGGTTTATATCTGAATAATATTCGATAATTTCCCATATTTTTGGATAAATTCAGAAAAACCTACATTTTTGTGCTAACCTTGTTTTTTAGTTTTGCAGGAACATTCAAGAAGAAGACTGAGCTTTTATTTTTTTTATTTCAATTCAATGTAACCTCAAATCTAATAATTTGGAATAAGAGTTACTTTTCTGCTTAGAATAGGGTTGCATTGCATATAGTTTAATTTATGCAAATTTCAATATGTGATGTATGATTCATGCACATTATTTTAAATTCACTATGGTTTACACGAATGACACGTGCACAAGCTCTTATGGAGTTTATAAACTCGGTGGGATTCGTATTTATGGCCATAGTCAGAATACGAAGAAAACCAAGATTTATGATCTTCATATTAGCCACATTCAGCCTACACACTTAGGCTAATGATCATGCATAGATTTAGGTACATTTTACATAAAAAACATGCATGATTTCATATTAAAATCAATTAAAAAACCCATGTATATGCTAGGATAGAGCATTTTAATAAAAACATAAAAAAATAGAGAAAAATAGATTTATTTTGCAATTTAGTATACATTTACTAAAATTGTTTTAGTCTTCTTTTAAAAAAAAAAAAATTTAATTATGAAAATAGTAGAGTAGTTATATTTTTAAATCAAATGAGTCTTTTAGCAAATAATTTTTCTTGAAGCTCTTCTTTTAATTTTTGAAAAAAAATAACAAACCGGTTTAACAAACCGGTTTGCTCTTTAAAAACCCACGAAGGGGGATTTTCAAATCCGTCTTCACCATGTACGCCTGAGTCTTCCCTTTCCCCTCTTTTCCCTCCATTGTGTTTCTTACCTCCTTCTTCCCCTTCTTTCTATCTCTCTTCTCTTTCCGGTGGAGGTGGCTACTCAATCCGGCGACGGCATGGACGGTGGAGTCCACTTCTTTCCCTAATCCCTCTTCTGGTTCACGATGAGTTTTATTTCTCCTCTTCTTTTTCATTTCTTCTTCATCTGAATCTTCTTCTTCTTTTTCCAATTTCTTCAGCTTCCTCTTCTTCCTTCTCCTCTCTGATTCTTCTTCTCCTTCAGATCTTCTTCTTCTTCTTCTTCTTCTTCTTCTTTTTATTTAGCCGATCTATTTTTTTTTTTTCTTCCAATTCTTCTTCCGATTTCTTTTTATTCTTCTTCTTCTTCTTCTTCTACTTTTTTTTCACATTTATTGTTTTCTTCTGGTTTAATGAATTCAGGTTGTCGTCTTTTGTGAAACTCATGTTATGTTCTGTGTAAAGCAAAACAGGAAAAAAATATTGATCGTGCTGTTCCAGAATTTTTTTTCCCGATTTTCAATTCTGAAAGTGATTCTTTAGTTAGATGAATATTAACTCTAAATTCCAGTTTACATTCTGAAATCCATAGTTCATTTGAGTTAAAAATCTGTCATCAAATTCCCATATAATCTGGTACTGATCAGAGTTGTAGAGTTGCATTGAATAGCTGATAGGAATCCCTTGTGTTAGCCACAAATTTCATAATCAGCGTGAAGATTTCTACACAGCTGTTATTTCTGATGGAGGATTTCTATTATGAACTGAGAATTCCATCGAGTCTATGATCAGTAATTCTTGATTATTTTCTGAACATTTTCATTGATTATTAATGCACAATTGATATCCGGTCCATAAGATCTGGATTGTGTTTTCACTGAATGCTGCTGGAAATGGTTGGCATTCCACTGTTCATTACTGGAAATCAGTGAGAATCACTCTTCATTAGTATCAAAATTCCGGCAAGAGTTATTGACAGATTGGATTAAATTGAAAGTGGAAATTGTTGTTGATCATCTTTCTAATTCAAGTTGATGAATGTCTGGAATTCTAATTAGCATGATTTGAAATGTAACTAATAATGAAATGTTATAAAGTGTAGTTGTTGTTAGGTTAGTTGTTAATTAAGTTCTTAGTTGCTTAGTTACATAGATAATTCAGCTGATAAGTGTGTTGTAATGAGTTTAAGTAATTTGTAGCATTAGTGTGATTCGGTAACTATTAGTCATTTAATTGTGTATTAGTTAATTAGAAATTAGTTTTACTTAGTTAAGATAATGTAGTAAACTAGTTTTTGATTTTAAATTTAGTTCTTAAAAGTGCTTAGTGAATTGTTTCGGTATAGTATTTTAGCATTTAGTTTGCTTAGTGTAGTCACTATTAGTATCGTTGGTACTGCTCGTGTTCATTTGAATTGTGCAGGATAGCACGGGACTGGAGCGGAAGTGATTACGTGACACGAAGTACGAAGAATAAAGTCTTTTTACTTTTTAGTTTAGAATTAGGAATTTGATTGGGTTTGTAAATATTGCACTTTACGCCCTCTGCGAAGGGTATTCATTTGTTGTAATAGTTAGTTGTTTTACTTTTCTTAAACATTTTACATTTCAATAATTCGGCAATAAAGATTAGTTTAGATTTGTGTACTTGAATACGATATATTCTCGTTCCCTGAGTTCGACCCGGTCTCATCCACTAGTGAGAACCGGTTTTTATTATTTGATGTCTGGTTTTCACATGTTTTTCATATAAAAATCTTTTCAAAATTACAACGATTTTAAAGAAGACATCAAATTTTTGGCGCCGTTGCCGGGGAACGACGTAATATTAGTATTCACTTTATTGCCTAGTGTTTGTGTTGCATTTAGGTTTAGAACCACGTATGTGCATATCTTAGAGAAGAGCTTACTTTTCTGCACAGCCCACCTACTAGGAACCCCTTAGAGGTGACTGTGTACGATTGGTACCGTACACATAGTTTTTATATTTCTTTGCATAATCTCTATTATGTGTAAATGCGTGGTGTTTGTTTAGTTTTTGTTGTTTTTAGTTTACTCGCTTTGTGGTTTGCGTGGTTTGGCCGCTTAGTGCGCTAGTTAGGTAGAAAACCCAAAATTAGGACGAGTGTTACACCGATCTACTTCAAGGTGTATGCACAGGCAACGATCACTCGACCCGAGCTAATTGAGTTCTGAGTTTCTTGTTAGGAGAACTCCTCATCTTATCACCATGGCCGAAACTCGGTCGTTGTTCCGTACCCTTAAGGAGTACTTCATGCCCACCATATACACTCCCACCTCCTGCATCACGAGACCTGATGTAGGAGCCAATCAATTTGAAATAAAGGCCAGTATCATTCAAATGTTACCATCATTTCATGGCCTAAGCAACGAAGACCCATATAGTCATATTGATGATTTTCTGGAGATCTGCTCGACAGTGCGGATCAACAATTTTGAAGATAACGCATTGAGGTTGACGTTGTTTCCGTTCTCTCTCAAAGATAAAGCTAAACATTGGCTAAAGGCTCTCGATACGGTTCAGATTACCACTTGGGAAGGAATGCAACGCGAATTTCTTAAAAAGTACTTCCCAATTGGTAAGACGAATCAGTTTCGTAAAGCCATAATCAGTTTCTCGCAGATTGAGGGAGAACAATTCTACGAGACTTGGGAGAGAATGAAAGATCTTCTCCGCAAGTGTCCCCACCACCAGGTGCCTCGTTGGCAACTGGTGCAGTATTTTTACGATGGCCTGACCGAGAAGGACAGGCAAATAGTGGATTCATCATGTGGGGCACTTTTATGCTAAAAAGTGAGGATGAAGCGTGGTCGCTTTTTGAGACATTGAGCGAAAATTCGATGCACCATGCGATAACTTCACGGTTCGATAGGGCTGCACCTACACAGGATAGTACTAAGAAGGCAGGTATTTTTGAAATAGGGATAAACCTTGAGTTAAGCAACAAGGTAGACCAACTGTCCCAAAAATTAGATCAGTTTTTGTTGGGTCCCTCTCCTGCCATACAGGTGTGCACGTTGTGTGCGAGTCCTGCACACCATATTTTACAGTGCCCAGTTGCGCCACAGTATCCTGAGTTTGTCCAAGAGCAAGCTCAGATGGCTCAAAACTTCGCTAGGCCCGCACCCAATCCATTTTCCAACACTTATAACCCAGCCTGGCGAAACCATCCCAATTTTTCATGGCGCAACTCACAGATCCAAAACCCTAACCCTTCCCAGAGTCAACCCAGTCAAGGCGGTTATGCGCCTGGATTTCAGAGATCCAGTTATCCCCCAGCCCAACCTGTTTATACTCATCCCCAGTCTCATGAGCCTTCGCATAGTCAGTCCTTCGAGGACAAGATGCTACAAGCATTTTCTGATATTAAAGCGAATTTGAGCTCGCATAATCAGTCTATTTCAAAATTAGAGACTCAAATGAGGCAGCTCGCCGAGGCGCTTAGCAGGCAAAGTGAGGGGACACTGCCTAGCCAGCCTATTGTCAACCCTAAGGGAAAGGAACCCATGCGTAGCTTGCATATGACCAATGCACATAAAGAGCAAGCTCAAGTTGTAACCCTTAGGAGTGGGAAGCAGTACCAAGCGAGGGAGGCTGCAGAAGAAAGAGAGAAGATAAGTGAGAAGCAGTCTGTCCCTAAGGTTTTACCTCAGGAAAGCGAGAAGGTTCTTCCATCGGAGCCTTCGCCATCCTATATTCCTAAAGCTCCCTTTCCTGAGGCGTTAGAAAGGCCGAGAGCATTAGGTAAGGCTGGAGTGAACATGCAAGAGATGCTTGAGATATTCAAGCACGTTCAGATAAACCTTCCCTTGCTAGATGCCATCCAACAAGTCCCTGCATATGCAAAGTTCCTCAAAGAACTTTGTACGCAGAAAAGGAAGTCGATGTCCCATGTGCAGAAAAAGATTTATTTAACCGGGCAGGTGAGCGCAGTATTGCAACATCAAACACCACCTAAGCTCAAGGACCCAGGGACTCCTATCATCTCATGTGTCATAGGAAACATCACTGTTGGGCGTGCATTGCTCGACCTTGGGGCAAGTGTTAACATCTTGTCGGGTTTCTTTTATGACCAATTTGGATTGAAAGAGATGAAACCTACACCTATGACTCTTCAGCTCGCAGATAGATCTATCAAGGTCCCAAGAGGGATACTTGAAGATGTTTTAGTCAAGGTAGAGGATTGTTATTTCCCTGTTGACTTCGTGATATTAGATATGGAGGGAGTTGATAGCCCACAGCAGACTCCTATTATTCTCGGTCGCCCCTTCCTAGCTACCGCCAATGCGTGCATCAATTGCCGCACTGGTGCGATGGATGTGTCATTCGGAAATAGGAAGATACGGCTGAACATTTTTCGTGCTGCTATGGGGCCTGCGGTTGAGGAGGCTTCTTTCGAGGTTGATGTCATTCAAGACCTCGTAGAAGCAGAATATGCTTGGTTATTGAATGATCCACCTCTTGAGGAGGATAAGGAATCACTAGAAGAGGATCACTTAGAATTACTTGAGAATCAGATAGGTGATTCGAATTGGATCGGGCACGTCGAGCCATTCAGAGGTAGACAGGATGGGAACACACTGCGCAGTGTCACAGATGACACTATTTTTCATAGAGAGCCCGATTGAGCCTGACTTCATGTCCATTGATCTCATGGACGATGAAGGATTTTTCCAGAGATCCGTCTGGCTGGGGACGTGAAACTTAGCGCTTTATGGGAGGCAACCCATATCTTGTATATTATTAGATTTGATTAGAATTTATAGATTTTATTTTGTTTTTACTTTTTCGTTTTATTCATGAGTTTTTCATGTGCTTTTTGTTTCATTCTATGAGTTTTATGTTTTGTCATGTATACATTGCATTTATTACATTCATAGAACGTGTATTTTTAATTCATGTCAGGTCATTCTACTCTTTTCCCTCATTTATTTCTCTCATGTGCATTCACGTAGTTTCATATAAGCATGGGGGAGTGCCACTGGGACAGTGTCATTCAAGCATGGGGGAGGGTGTAGTTTGCACACCTGGATATTTCTGTTTATGTTCTTGCACATGTTTACACATCTATCATGAAAAGTAGATTTTTAAAGAAAGAGTTTGAAACTTATATGAATGTTATTTCAAATCTGATGTTTTTAGAGGATTTTTAAGCCCCACGAAAATTTTTTCTGACATAGATCTAAAAAATTATGGTTGTTTATGTGGATTTCAAAGAAATGATGATAGATACATGTTAGAATTTATTTTGAATCATAAATATGAATATGCACAGTTCTATTTTTGAAAAACTAAGCAAATGAACAAAAGCGTAAAAATGAGCTCAAAAGAAAAAAAGAAGAAGAAAAAAATAGCATGTGTTAGGTTGTTTGGATAATTCCACAATCCTTAGTAGATGGAACTTAGATGTAAGTTGAAACTTTTAAATTCCATTTTAAAAAAGGAGAGTGAAAAACTTTGTGATCCTAAGTAACTGAGAACAGATACAAGTTGAAATGTTTGACTCTCATGTTATAAAGGTGAATGAAGGAAGTCACTTTTATGTCTTAGTTGATATCTTTTGGTATGTATTAAAAAAGTATAGAAGATATTGACATTGCACAAGGCATAAAAGCAGACCACACGCAAGCTATAAGAGAAGAATAAGTGCGCAAAAAGAAAAAGCGTGAAAAATGAAAAAAAAGAGAGAAAAGAGCTTAAAAAGAAAGAAAAGTTCAGTGCTTAGAGGTGATTGAGAAAACCTGTGCAGAAAACATATGAGTGAGGATAAGTAAAGGATAACTTGTTTTTATTGGATTTTCTAAGAATAAAACATAAATAATTGTGATATTTAGAAAAGTAAAAGAAATTTTTTTCTGTGGTGGTATATAAAAGACTCTAATTATGTCTTGAAATTTTTTTGTAACACGAAATATTTGTGAAAACAAAGTCTTTAATTACCTACTGCTTATGAGGAAGTGTAATATTATGCATACATGACAGAGATGTTTGTGAGTAGCATCACTGCAAACCCTCACGAGACCTTACTCGTCCACTGGGGTAACCCAGGGGTTGAAAGGGCTTGTTGCATGAGCTAAATGCAACCGTGATTCCTACGAAAGTGAGTTAGGTGATAGTTTGATTTCTTGCATTTTTCTAGTTTGCTCGAGGACTAGCAAAACATAAGCATGGGGGCATTTGATCATGCATAGATTTAGGTACATTTTACATAAAAAACATGCATGATTTCATATTAAAATCAATTAAAAAACCCATGTATATGCTAGGATAGAGCATTTTAATAAAAAAATAAAAAAATAGAGAAAATAGAGAAAAATAGATTTATTTTGCAATTTAGTATACATTTACTAAAATTGTTTTAGTCTTCTTTTAAAAAAAAATAAATAAATTATGAAAATAGTAGAGTAGTTATATTTTTAAATCAAATGAGTCTTTTAGCAAATAATTTTTCTTGAAGCTCTTCTTTTAATTTTTGAAAAAAAATAACAAACCGGTTTAACAAACCGGTTTGCTCTTTAAAAACCCACGAAGGGGGATTTTCAAATCCGTCTTCACCATGTACGCCTGAGTCTTCCCTTTCCCCTCTTTTCCCTCCACTGTGTTTCTTACCTCCTTCTTCCCCTTCTTCCTATCTCTCTTCTCTTTCCGGTGGAGGTGGCTACTCAATCCGGCGACGGCATGGACGGTGGAGTCCACTTCTTTCCCTAATCCCTCTTCTGGTTCACGGTGAGTTTTATTTCTCCTCTTCTTTTTCATTTCTTCTTCATCTGAATCTTCTTCTTCTTTTTCCAATTTCTTCAGCTTCCTCTTCTTCCTTCTCCTCTCTGATTCTTCTTCTCCTTCAGATCTTCTTCTTCTTCTTCTTCTTTTTATTCAGCCGATCTGTTTTTTTTTTTTCTTCCAATTCTTCTTCCGATTTCTTTTTATTCTTCTTCTTCTTCTTCTTCTGTTTTTTTTTCACATTTATCGTTTTCTTCTGGTTTAATGAATTCAGGTTGTCGTCTTTTGTGAACCTCATGTTATGTTCTGTGTAAAGCAAAACAGGAAAAAAATATTGATCGTCGATTGTTGTTCCAGAATTTTTTTTCCCGATTTTCAATTCTGAAAGTGATTCTTTAGTTAGATGAATATTAACTCTAAATTCCAATTTACATTCTGAAATCCATAGTTTATTTGAGTTAAAAATCTGTCATCAAATTCCCATATAATCTGGTACTGATCAGAGTTGTAGAGTTGCATTGAATAGCTGATAGGAATCCCTTGTGTTAGCCACAAATTTCATAATCAGCGTGAAGATTTCTACACAGCTGTTATTTCTGATGGAGGATTTCTATTATGAACTGAGAATTCCATCGAGTCTATGATCAGTAATTCTTGATTATTTTCTGAACATTTTCATTGATTATTAATGCACAATTGATATCCGGTCCATAAGATCTGGATTGTGTTTTCACTGAATGCTGTTGGAAATGGTTGTCATTCCACTGTTGATTACTGGAAATCAGTGAGAATCACTCTTCATTAGTATCAAAATTCCGGCAAGAGTTATTGACAGATTGGATTAAATTGAAAGTGGAAATTGTTGTTGATCATCTTTCTAATTCAAGTTGATGAATGTCTAGAATTCTAATTAGCATGATTTGAAATGTAACTAATAATGAAATGTTATAAAGTGTAGTTGTTGTTAGGTTAGTTGTTAATTAAGTTCTTAGTTGCTTAGTTACATAGATAATTCAGCTGATAAGTGTGTTGTAATGAGTTTAAGTAATTTGTAGCATTAGTGTGATTCGGTAACTATTAGTCATTTAATTGTGTATTAGTTAATTAGAAATTAGTTTTACTTAGTTAAGATAATGTAGTAAACTAGTTTTTGATTTTAAATTTAGTTCTTAAAAGTGCTTAGTGAATTGTTTCGGTATAGTATTTTAGCATTTAGTTTGCTTAGTGTAGTCACTATTAGTATCGTTGGTACTGCTCGTGTTCATTTGAATTGTGCAGGATAGCACGGGACTGGAGCGGAAGTGATTACGTGACACGAAGTACGAAGAATAAAGTCTTTTTACTTTTTAGTTTAGAATTAGGAATTTGATTGGGTTTGTAAATATTGCACTTTACGCCCTCTGCGAAGGGTATTCATTTGTTGTAATAGTTAGTTGTTTTACTTTTCTTAAACATTTTACATTTCAATAATTCGGCAATAAAGATTAGTTTAGATTTGTGTACTTGAATACGATATATTCTCGTTCCCTGAGTTCGACCCGGTCTCATCCACTAGTGAGAACCGGTTTTTATTATTTGATGTCTGGTTTTCACATGTTTTTCATATAAAAATCTTTTCAAAATTACAACGATTTTAAAGAAGACATCAAATTTTTGGCGCCGTTGCCGGGGAACGACGTAATATTAGTATTCACTTTATTGCCTAGTGTTTGTGTTGCATTTAGGTTTAGAACCACGTATGTGCATATCTTAGAGAAGAGCTTACTTTTCTGCACAGCCCACCTACTAGGAACCCCTTAGAGGTGACTGTGTACGATTGGTACCGTACACATAGTTTTTATATTTCTTTGCATAATCTCTATTATGTGTAAATGCGTGGTGTTTGTTTAGTTTTTGTTGTTTTTAGTTTACTCGCTTTGTGGTTTGCGTGGTTTGGCCGCTTAGTGCGCTAGTTAGGTAGAAAACCCAAAATTAGGACGAGTGTTACACCGATCTACTTCAAGGTGTATGCACAGGCAACGATCACTCGACCCGAGCTAATTGAGTTCTGAGTTTCTTGTTAGGAGAACTCCTCATCTTATCACCATGGCCGAAACTCGGTCGTTGTTCCGTACCCTTAAGGAGTACTTCATGCCCACCATATACACTCCCACCTCCTGCATCACGAGACCTGATGTAGGAGCCAATCAATTTGAAATAAAGGCCAGTATCATTCAAATGTTACCATCATTTCATGGCCTAAGCAACGAAGACCCATATAGTCATATTGATGATTTTCTGGAGATCTGCTCGACAGTGCGGATCAACAATTTTGAAGATAACGCATTGAGGTTGACGTTGTTTCCGTTCTCTCTCAAAGATAAAGCTAAACATTGGCTAAAGGCTCTCGATACGGTTCAGATTACCACTTGGGAAGGAATGCAACGCGAATTTCTTAAAAAGTACTTCCCAATTGGTAAGACGAATCAGTTTCGTAAAGCCATAATCAGTTTCTCGCAGATTGAGGGAGAACAATTCTACGAGACTTGGGAGAGAATGAAAGATCTTCTCCGCAAGTGTCCCCACCACCAGGTGCCTCGTTGGCAACTGGTGCAGTATTTTTACGATGGCCTGACCGAGAAGGACAGGCAAATAGTGGATTCATCATGTGGGGCACTTTTATGCTAAAAAGTGAGGATGAAGCGTGGTCGCTTTTTGAGACATTGAGCGAAAATTCGATGCACCATGCGATAACTTCACGGTTCGATAGGGCTGCACCTACACAGGATAGTACTAAGAAGGCAGGTATTTTTGAAATAGGGATAAACCTTGAGTTAAGCAACAAGGTAGACCAACTGTCCCAAAAATTAGATCAGTTTTTGTTGGGTCCCTCTCCTGCCATACAGGTGTGCACGTTGTGTGCGAGTCCTGCACACCATATTTTACAGTGCCCAGTTGCGCCACAGTATCCTGAGTTTGTCCAAGAGCAAGCTCAGATGGCTCAAAACTTCGCTAGGCCCGCACCCAATCCATTTTCCAACACTTATAACCCAGCCTGGCGAAACCATCCCAATTTTTCATGGCGCAACTCACAGATCCAAAACCCTAACCCTTCCCAGAGTCAACCCAGTCAAGGCGGTTATGCGCCTGGATTTCAGAGATCCAGTTATCCCCCAGCCCAACCTGTTTATACTCATCCCCAGTCTCATGAGCCTTCGCATAGTCAGTCCTTCGAGGACAAGATGCTACAAGCATTTTCTGATATTAAAGCGAATTTGAGCTCGCATAATCAGTCTATTTCAAAATTAGAGACTCAAATGAGGCAGCTCGCCGAGGCGCTTAGCAGGCAAAGTGAGGGGACACTGCCTAGCCAGCCTATTGTCAACCCTAAGGGAAAGGAACCCATGCGTAGCTTGCATATGACCAATGCACATAAAGAGCAAGCTCAAGTTGTAACCCTTAGGAGTGGGAAGCAGTACCAAGCGAGGGAGGCTGCAGAAGAAAGAGAGAAGATAAGTGAGAAGCAGTCTGTCCCTAAGGTTTTACCTCAGGAAAGCGAGAAGGTTCTTCCATCGGAGCCTTCGCCATCCTATATTCCTAAAGCTCCCTTTCCTGAGGCGTTAGAAAGGCCGAGAGCATTAGGTAAGGCTGGAGTGAACATGCAAGAGATGCTTGAGATATTCAAGCACGTTCAGATAAACCTTCCCTTGCTAGATGCCATCCAACAAGTCCCTGCATATGCAAAGTTCCTCAAAGAACTTTGTACGCAGAAAAGGAAGTCGATGTCCCATGTGCAGAAAAAGATTTATTTAACCGGGCAGGTGAGCGCAGTATTGCAACATCAAACACCACCTAAGCTCAAGGACCCAGGGACTCCTATCATCTCATGTGTCATAGGAAACATCACTGTTGGGCGTGCATTGCTCGACCTTGGGGCAAGTGTTAACATCTTGCCGGGTTTCTTTTATGACCAATTTGGATTGAAAGAGATGAAACCTACACCTATGACTCTTCAGCTCGCAGATAGATCTATCAAGGTCCCAAGAGGGATACTTGAAGATGTTTTAGTCAAGGTAGAGGATTGTTATTTCCCTGTTGACTTCGTGATATTAGATATGGAGGGAGTTGATAGCCCACAGCAGACTCCTATTATTCTCGGTCGCCCCTTCCTAGCTACCGCCAATGCGTGCATCAATTGCCGCACTGGTGCGATGGATGTGTCATTCGGAAATAGGAAGATACGGCTGAACATTTTTCGTGCTGCTATGGGGCCTGCGGTTGAGGAGGCTTCTTTCGAGGTTGATGTCATTCAAGACCTCGTAGAAGCAGAATATGCTTGGTTATTGAATGATCCACCTCTTGAGGAGGATAAGGAATCACTAGAAGAGGATCACTTAGAATTACTTGAGAATCAGATAGGTGATTCGAATTGGATCGGGCACGTCGAGCCATTCAGAGGTAGACAGGATGGGAACACACTGCGCAGTGTCACAGATGACACTATTTTTCATAGAGAGCCCGATTGAGCCTGACTTCATGTCCATTGATCTCATGGACGATGAAGGATTTTTCCAGAGATCCGTCTGGCTGGGGACGTGAAACTTAGCGCTTTATGGGAGGCAACCCATATCTTGTATATTATTAGATTTGATTAGAATTTATAGATTTTATTTTGTTTTTACTTTTTCGTTTTATTCATGAGTTTTTCATGTGCTTTTTGTTTCATTCTATGAGTTTTATGTTTTGTCATGTATACATTGCATTTATTACATTCATAGAACGTGTATTTTTAATTCATGTCAGGTCATTCTACTCTTTTCCCTCATTTATTTCTCTCATGTGCATTCACGTAGTTTCATATAAGCATGGGGGAGTGCCACTGGGACAGTGTCATTCAAGCATGGGGGAGGGTGTAGTTTGCACACCTGGATATTTCTGTTTATGTTCTTGCACATGTTTACACATCTATCATGAAAAGTAGATTTTTAAAGAAAGAGTTTGAAACTTATATGAATGTTATTTCAAATCTGATGTTTTTAGAGGATTTTTAAGCCCCACGAAAATTTTTTCTGACATAGATCTAAAAAATTATGGTTGTTTATGTGGATTTCAAAGAAATGATGATAGATACATGTTAGAATTTATTTTGAATCATAAATATGAATATGCACAGTTCTATTTTTGAAAAACTAAGCAAATGAACAAAAGCGTAAAAATGAGCTCAAAAGAAAAAAAGAAGAAGAAAAAAATAGCATGTGTTAGGTTGTTTGGATAATTCCACAATCCTTAGTAGATGGAACTTAGATGTAAGTTGAAACTTTTAAATTCCATTTTAAAAAAGGAGAGTGAAAAACTTTGTGATCCTAAGTAACTGAGAACAGATACAAGTTGAAATGTTTGACTCTCATGTTATAAAGGTGAATGAAGGAAGTCACTTTTATGTCTTAGTTGATATCTTTTGGTATGTATTAAAAAAGTATAGAAGATATTGACATTGCACAAGGCATAAAAGCAGACCACACGCAAGCTATAAGAGAAGAATAAGTGCGCAAAAAGAAAAAGCGTGAAAAATGAAAAAAAAGAGAGAAAAGAGCTTAAAAAGAAAGAAAAGTTCAGTGCTTAGAGGTGATTGAGAAAACCTGTGCAGAAAACATATGAGTGAGGATAAGTAAAGGATAACTTGTTTTTATTGGATTTTCTAAGAATAAAACATAAATAATTGTGATATTTAGAAAAGTAAAAGAAATTTTTTTCTGTGGTGGTATATAAAAGACTCTAATTATGTCTTGAAATTTTTTTGTAACACGAAATATTTGTGAAAACAAAGTCTTTAATTACCTACTGCTTATGAGGAAGTGTAATATTATGCATACATGACAGAGATGTTTGTGAGTAGCATCACTGCAAACCCTCACGAGACCTTACTCGTCCACTGGGGTAACCCAGGGGTTGAAAGGGCTTGTTGCATGAGCTAAATGCAACCGTGATTCCTACGAAAGTGAGTTAGGTGATAGTTTGATTTCTTGCATTTTTCTAGTTTGCTCGAGGACTAGCAAAACATAAGCATGGGGGCATTTGATCATGCATAGATTTAGGTACATTTTACATAAAAAACATGCATGATTTCATATTAAAATCAATTAAAAAACCCATGTATATGCTAGGATAGAGCATTTTAATAAAAAAATAAAAAAATAGAGAAAATAGAGAAAAATAGATTTATTTTGCAATTTAGTATACATTTACTAAAATTGTTTTAGTCTTCTTTTAAAAAAAAATAAATAAATTATGAAAATAGTAGAGTAGTTATATTTTTAAATCAAATGAGTCTTTTAGCAAATAATTTTTCTTGAAGCTCTTCTTTTAATTTTTGAAAAAAAATAACAAACCGGTTTAACAAACCGGTTTGCTCTTTAAAAACCCACGAAGGGGGATTTTCAAATCCGTCTTCACCATGTACGCCTGAGTCTTCCCTTTCCCCTCTTTTCCCTCCACTGTGTTTCTTACCTCCTTCTTCCCCTTCTTCCTATCTCTCTTCTCTTTCCGGTGGAGGTGGCTACTCAATCCGGCGACGGCATGGACGGTGGAGTCCACTTCTTTCCCTAATCCCTCTTCTGGTTCACGGTGAGTTTTATTTCTCCTCTTCTTTTTCATTTCTTCTTCATCTGAATCTTCTTCTTCTTTTTCCAATTTCTTCAGCTTCCTCTTCTTCCTTCTCCTCTCTGATTCTTCTTCTCCTTCAGATCTTCTTCTTCTTCTTCTTCTTTTTATTCAGCCGATCTGTTTTTTTTTTTTCTTCCAATTCTTCTTCCGATTTCTTTTTATTCTTCTTCTTCTTCTTCTTCTGTTTTTTTTTCACATTTATCGTTTTCTTCTGGTTTAATGAATTCAGGTTGTCGTCTTTTGTGAACCTCATGTTATGTTCTGTGTAAAGCAAAACAGGAAAAAAATATTGATCGTCGATTGTTGTTCCAGAATTTTTTTTCCCGATTTTCAATTCTGAAAGTGATTCTTTAGTTAGATGAATATTAACTCTAAATTCCAATTTACATTCTGAAATCCATAGTTTATTTGAGTTAAAAATCTGTCATCAAATTCCCATATAATCTGGTACTGATCAGAGTTGTAGAGTTGCATTGAATAGCTGATAGGAATCCCTTGTGTTAGCCACAAATTTCATAATCAGCGTGAAGATTTCTACACAGCTGTTATTTCTGATGGAGGATTTCTATTATGAACTGAGAATTCCATCGAGTCTATGATCAGTAATTCTTGATTATTTTCTGAACATTTTCATTGATTATTAATGCACAATTGATATCCGGTCCATAAGATCTGGATTGTGTTTTCACTGAATGCTGTTGGAAATGGTTGTCATTCCACTGTTGATTACTGGAAATCAGTGAGAATCACTCTTCATTAGTATCAAAATTCCGGCAAGAGTTATTGACAGATTGGATTAAATTGAAAGTGGAAATTGTTGTTGATCATCTTTCTAATTCAAGTTGATGAATGTCTAGAATTCTAATTAGCATGATTTGAAATGTAACTAATAATGAAATGTTATAAAGTGTAGTTGTTGTTAGGTTAGTTGTTAATTAAGTTCTTAGTTGCTTAGTTACATAGATAATTCAGCTGATAAGTGTGTTGTAATGAGTTTAAGTAATTTGTAGCATTAGTGTGATTCGGTAACTATTAGTCATTTAATTGTGTATTAGTTAATTAGAAATTAGTTTTACTTAGTTAAGATAATGTAGTAAACTAGTTTTTGATTTTAAATTTAGTTCTTAAAAGTGCTTAGTGAATTGTTTCGGTATAGTATTTTAGCATTTAGTTTGCTTAGTGTAGTCACTATTAGTATCGTTGGTACTGCTCGTGTTCATTTGAATTGTGCAAGATAGCACGGGACTGGAGCGAAAGTGATTACGTGACACGAAGTACGAAGAATAAAGTCTTTTTACTTTTTAGTTTAGAATTAGGAATTTGATTGGGTTTGTAAATATTGCACTTTACGCCCTCTACGAAGGGTATTCATTTGTTGTAATAGTTAGTTGTTTTACTTTTCTTAAACATTTTACATTTCAATAATTCGGCAATAAAGATTAGTTTAGATTTGTGTACTTGAATACGATATATTCCCGTTCCCTGAGTTCGACCCGGTCTCATCCACTAGTGAGAACCGGTTTTTATTATTTGATGTCTGGTTTTCACATGTTTTTCATATAAAAATCTTTTCAAAATTACAACGATTTTAAAGAAGACATCAGCTAACTTCAAAAATACACTGCATTTTTCAAAACTTCAAAAGGATTTCTCAATTCCTCAATGAAATTCCCTTTTCAAATTCATATTCATTCATTCATATTATTCAAATTGCATTGTTTTCAAATTCATTTTCCAATTTCAATTTAAAAAAAAATCATTTTTTCTCAAGAATTTTCAAGTCTTTCTCAGGATCTGATTTTCTCAAAATCCTAAGTTTTCAAATGACATTTCAAAGCATTTCCCAAGTTCAAATCAAGATTTTCCTATGTTTTCAAATTCTCAAATTTCAAAATCCCAAGTTTTCAGAAATCGATTTTCTCATATTTTCCAGTTTTCCTAAGAATTCATTTTCCATTTCAAAAGTCATTTTCCAATGAATTTCTTAGATTTTCTCAGAATTCATAAATCCATTTTCTCATAAAAGCAATTCCAAATTTCAAAATCAATTTTCTAAAGTTCAAATTTTCCTGAGAAATCACTTTCCAATGCAAATTTCTGATTTCCAATAAAATTCAATGATTTTCCTAGGAATTCCATTTTCAAGCATTTTCCAGTCCTTTTCTAAATGCATTTCAATTTTCCAAAGCAAACATCATATTTTCTCAAACTTGCATTTTTCAAAATTCCATAGCACAAGCATGATTCTTTGTGCATTCTAGGAAAAATAGAGCATAATTTATATATTTGAGTCAAGTTAAAGTACATAATTGGTCCTTGGTTCAATTACCCCTGGTAAAGGCGCCAGGAACAGTTGAACCTCGTACCGACAGTCGGATCCCATTCCATAGAATTTTCCCGCAAATTTTCAAAACGGAGGTGAGTAATTTTCAAAAACCATTTTCAAAACTTTGGTCGAGTTTGACTCGCGAAATTCGTTTCTCTCTCATAAGGGAGGGGAAAATTTTTGCGATGATAAGAGGTTTGGCGATCGTGATGGGACCTGTCTTCGCCTGATCAATTATGTGCTTTAACTTAGCTCATTTATCAAAATTATGTTCTATGGAATGTCAGCTTTAATTCCTGATATCATGTGAACCTAGGAGCCTAGACTTGAACCCAGCTGACATGGATTGCATGTAGACTAGGCATGGTTTGGTAGGACCATATTGAGGAGAATTATGCATGCTCACTTACACTTTGGTCTGAAATACAACACTCCTCAATCTAGGACTTGTATGAAAACAATGTTTGCTTCTTCAAAAGTTTTCAAAATTCTATCTCTTTAGGACTTAGAGCCCTCTGTTTGCCTGCATGTGATCATATTTCAAAAACCACCTCACCTATGTCTACCCGGTCTTCACGTTGCTGGGCTCTCTTCCAGAACCATAGTTCGGGACAGAGCCTAGAGTCAGGATTAAGGTCCTAAAGCTCTTTCAAAATCAATGCATTTAGAGTTGGCTTCTTAGGGATTGCTGTATGTGCATAATTGTTTGTAATTGAATGTATGATATTCATTTTCGCCTTATTTTTTCGTATTTTTCCCAATTTTTCCAAAATACCAAACAATGTTCCAAAATACCTCATTTTTCATATTTTATGAAATATCTCCTTTTTCTCAAAAAACCCTGGACGATTTTTCTAAATTATCCACCTTTTCCTTCAAAACTCTAGGAGATTTTCCATTCTTTCGTTCCTCTGGACTTTGAATTTCCAGCATTCATTTTATCCTGCCTGCAATTTTCAAAATTCTTGTATTTTTCCAAAGTCTAATTCCAGTCTTGTTGTCTTTCAGTCAAATGGCATACAGTCAGCTCGATTCTGTTTTTTCTGAGGGTCACATCTCCTACAATGTGCAACAAAGTCTTTCTGAGCATCGATCTCTTAGCACCGGACCCTTCTTCCTCCGGTGGTACTATGTCTGGTTCAAAAACTTCTCTCGTATGTTTCTGGACCACTTGAGCGATTGCGGGTTGGAATTGGCATCTGCAGTGGGAAAGTTGTCAGTCAACGACAATCTGATTCATGCACTGGCAGAGCGGTGGAATCCGCGCACTTGCACGTTCTGGTTCCCGTGGGGCGAGATGACACTACTGATGGATGAATTTTCGGAGATTATGGGACTGCCTGAGCCAGTCGGTCAGCCTGGAGATCCGTTAGAGCAACAGTTTATGATCAATGTCAAGGGTCTGAACCCCAAAGATGTCGTAGCTCGCATGACAGAGCGCAAGTCTTGGCCACTGATTGAAGAAAATGGGAATGAGTATGTGAGCCTGATCGAGATCTACCGACAGTATGGAGAATTTGCAGAAGTCAGCTCGCTGTCCAGAACAGCTCGAGAGAGAATTCAACATGCGATGATTTTTGTGCACTGTGAGACTTGCTTTCTTTCCAGACGGACAAAACTATGTGGATGTCAGAATAGTTCAGCTTCTGAGGAGATGGGGAAGTCGACAGACCAGCCGTCTTTCGATAGCCATGGCCGCGCTTGCTTTTCTATACAGACGACTAACCCGCTTCACACTTGGAGAGTCCATCTTAGTCGAGGGAGGTACTTATGCTCTTCAATCTTGGTTCCTTCAGCATGTACCGACCAGAGCTAGTTCGTTCAGATACAATGGCAAGAAACTTCTTCCAGTTGCACGGTACCGATTCATGATCGATTATCTGCAGGAAGAAGAAGTGGTGTGGGACTATTTTGATCGAGAATTATCGCCTCCAGATACACCTATGCATATGGCAAGAGATTCAAGTTGCTTGGTCCATTCTTCTGTGTTTACTATCATCCAGAGCGGTGTGTTCGACAGTTTTCTCAGAGACAGAAGCACATAGAGATGCAACTGCTATCAGGAGTCGTGCCAGAGTTCGACCTTACATCAGCACAGTGGTCCGGAGCATACCATTCTGCCAGATATGGCTGGGACTCTTTTGTTACTCTTTCACTTTTTCCCGGTCCTCGTGTCTCTGCTAGTTATAAAGAGTGGTGGCAAATTGTCTGTCTGCCCCCTCTTTCCCAAGTTTATTATTGATGTAATCATGTTTTCTTTCAATAAATAAAAATCTTGCAAATTCTTCAATTCTTGGTTTGACGACCTCGCCTAGGTAACAAGGCATGATTTTCAGTTGTTTATTTTCTTTGCAAATGAATGACAACACAATTGTCGTAATCCCAGCGATGACTCAATCCCTAGTAATGGGATATTCTTTCAATTGTCTACCAAAATTCTCAGCAAATATCTTTCTTTCAGTCAAAATCTCTTTCAAAAGCTTAACCCTCAATCTTGCCCTGCAGAGAGCATTCATGACATTCAATGGTTCAGACAAGGTCAGGGAAGAAAACTGCACCAGTTGAAGGCATCACATATTCAACAGTTTTGGACGAAGAGATGGATTCCCCGCGCTCGGGCAAAAATCAAGGGCAGCAGGTTGAGGATGACATTGATCCTCAGATGTATGCCATGTTCAAGAAGATGATGACCAAGATGCTGGCAGAGCAAGCTGAAGCCAGTACAGAGAAAACACAGGTAAAGCAAAAGATAAAAGGTCGGACAGTCAAGAAAGCCGCGAAGATATCTAAAAAGCCTACCCAGAATATTGATACAACTGATGAAGAGGGATCAACAGAGGATTCAGATGAAGAGTTTGAGACTTATCAGGCATTCCGCAAATCTACTAAGGGACAGGGGTCAGCCCACAAATTCAAAGAGCAGTCCGTCAATGACTCTGACCAGCCGCAGTTCAAAGATGTGGTCAGAATGCTTTGAGACCTGCAGGCCCGCGACAAGGGCAAGAAAGTCTTCACCAGCGAAGACTTCTATGATGGTTTAGATGGGGATGACAATCTCGAGAATCTCCCGAGAAAGTTTATCAAATTTGATGGTTCTGGCGATCCTAAAGCTCATCTCGCCATGTTCTTCGTTGAATGCTCCAAATTCAAGCGAGACAACTGGGCACTTTTCCTTTGTTTCCCTCGTAGTCTGGAGGGAACAACAGCAAAATGGTATTCAGAACATGTCAATCCTATCGAGCTGAAAGAATTTGACAAAGTGGTGAACATGTTCATCGAGCAATTCCTCTTCAATGCTGAGGCGCTTCCCACCCTCAGTCACCTATGCGGCCTCAAACAAAGAGAAAATGAGAAGGCCAGAGATTTTATTCACCATTGGAGGTCAGCTTGCAACAAGATGAGGGACCCCATATCAGAGGGACATGCTCTGTCCCTAATTCTGAGTAACTTCTCATAGCCTCTAAGAGGTCTCATCTCTACTGCACCATCAAGGACATTTATTGAACTGACAGAGCGAGCTGAATGGCTTGAGTTGAGCATGGAGAATGATTTCTACAAAGGCTTCACTTTCTCCAAGAATAACGACCAAAATGAGCAGAAGAAGAAGACTCATTTCACTCATTCTGTCAGGAATAATAATTGGAACCACCGTAAGGGGCAGAACAGAAATTTCTGTTATGGGGAAGGAAGTTCAAACAAGAATGACCAAAAAGGCAAGTCAGTCCCTCAATTCAATAAGCCACTTTAACTAGAGCAGGGACCAAAGCCCCGAGGAAAAGTAAAGCATGAAGGGTGGAGTTATGACAGGAAATTCACTCCGCTGGATCAATCACTCGAGACTGTACTCGAGTATATGTTGACCAAGGAGATGGTCAAACTGCCTAGGCTGGCCGATCCCCCTGTTCCCATGGGAAAATTCAAAGATCAGCTCTGTAAATTTCACAGAACAGTAGGACATAATACTGAGAACTGCTTTGTTCTCAAAAATATCGTCCAAGACCTCATCGACAAGAATCTTCTGGTAGAGGGTGCCGAAGATGAAAATATGGATATTCTAAAGAAACCCTTTCCCCATCATTCTACGATAGTCATCTCTGAACAACCTTTTTAGCCGCAGGAGCATATTAGGCCATGCTCTAAAAGGGATATGCAAATCCAACATCAGGTCCTTGTACTGCAGCAGGCTCAGTCCAAAGCTCAGAAAATAGATCTCATTACAGCTTTTGGTAAAATGAAAGTATCTGATAAACCCGCTGGGGTATCTCCTAAGGTGGCTAAAAGAATGCCATGGCTCCCCAAACACTTTATTAAGCACGCCCCGGAGAAAAGTGAGACATCCACACCAAAGCCGATAACAGCATTATCCAATGTCTCAATTTTGGACTTAGCTCAAGCTTCCACCAAACACCAGCAGGTGTTGAATGATCTGTTGTGGAAAATCAAAGTGAAACCGAGCATAACTCCAGAAGACATGGCCCAGATAGTCAATCAGGCCATGACAAATGCTCCGATAACTTTCTCGGATGAAGATCTTCCCAAGCCTCATGTATTTCACAACAATGCTTTGTACGTTGTGATTCGAGCACGAGGAATGACGGTTCCTCACGTGCTGATAGATGGAGCCAGCAGCCTCAATATATGCCCAGAAATGACAGCCAAAGCTTTGGGCATCAAAGAAGAGGAATATATCCCGAACCCGATCACTATATACGGGTTTGATAATCATGGTCAGACAGCGAAAGAAAAAATTTTCTTGGAGATTTTCATCGACTATTCAGTCCATTCTGTCCTTTTTCATGTGGTCAATATGCCACCCACCTATAATCTGCTTCTCGGGAGACCGTGGATTCATAATACGAACGCTGTGCCGTCTACTCTGCATCAGTGTGTCAAATGGTCAAAAGGTGGAATGATCACAACAGTCTTGGGCGAGGATCCAGAACAGAGGCTTGCACAACCCATGGTTCCTAGGCCCACTTTCACTACTGATATCCCTAGCATTAGGGGCATTGATGAGGCCAGTTTCGAAGAAAACTCATGAATACTGCAGATGATAGAACAGCTAGAGCATACAGTGGCCATGACTCGATGGAGAGGCCCTTAGTTTTTCAAGATTGGAGGACGAATTGATTATAGCACATTCAAAGATCATCCTCTGTTCTCTCAATTCATGAAAGCCAAAAAGGGATTTGATCTGTTGGTAAAGCATGGCTATCAGCCTTTTCAAGGCCTGGGAAAAAATAAAGATGGTCGTCTCGAGCCAATAATTCCTCAGCACTATCCTCAGAGGGTCAGATTGGGCTTTAATGGCAAGAAGATCTCAGAAGGGCACTATCTTTGTCAAAGGGACGCACTAAGGGCATCTGCTTGTCTTTCATTTCTATTCTTTTGTTTTCACATTTAGGATGATATCCCGTTTCATTTCAATCATTGTCCTCAATTCAATCTTTCAATAAAGTTGCAAATTTTCTTTGTCTGTCTAGATGCCATTTGTCTCTTTACTTCTCATTATCAAATCTTTACAAAATTGCCATTATTTTGCTCTTTTATTTTTCCAATTATTTTCTCAATAAAAGCAGTTTGTTTTATGATGGGCGATTTCCCTGAATCGATTTATTCTTCAATTTTCAGAATGTCTTCCCGATCTATCAAGAAGCTCGTTCTTAATCCAGAGGCCTTTTCGAAGCCAACAGTGATTCATCAGGTTAAAAAAAGAGCAGAATGTAGTCAGATTACAAAGCAGTCAGAAGAACCTGCAGAATTTGATTCAGCTCTTCAAGAATTACCAGAATTTGCAGCAATTCAGAAACAAGATGAGCCATCATCCTTAGTTCAGGATCCGACTGAGGATATCAATATTGGATCAGAAGACGATCCTAAAATTCTCAAGATTGGCAGCAGTTTGAGCCCGGAAGAGAAAGAAAGGCTCACCCATTTTCTCAAGCAACATGAAGAAGTGTTCGCGTGGACGTATGAGGACATGCCAGGTCTATATACCAAATTGGTTGAGCATCGTCTCATCCTAAAACCAGATGTCAAGCCGGTTAAGCAGAAACTGAGAAAGATGGATCCTCGAGTGGAACAACAAGTTAAGGAAGGTCTAGAAGGCCTACTCAAAGCAGGGTTCATTCGAACCATTGACTATCCAGATTGGCTAGCAAATATTGTTGTTGTTCCCAAGAAAAATGGTAAAGTTTGAATTTGCATCGACTTCAGATATCTCAATAAAGCGACTCCTAAGGATGATTATCCACTTCCTAATATTGATCTTTTGATTGATAGCACAGCAGGTCACGCTATGTTCTCTTTTATGAATGGATATTCCGGATATAATCAGATCAAGTTGGCCGCTCGTGATCAGTCCAAGACGTCTTTCACTACTCCTTGGGGCACTTTTTGTTATACAGTCATGCCATTTGGGCTTAAGAATGCTGGAGCCACTTATCAGCGTGCTATGGCCGTCATTTTCCATGATCAGATGCACAAAATCATGGATGCCTATGTCGATGATATTCTGGTAAAGTCCAAAGAAGAGGAAGATCACATCGAAGCTCTCCATCAAGTTTTCAAGCGGCTCATTCTTTACAAGCTAAGACTCAATCCACAAAAATGTGTTTTTGGAGTCGAATCTGGCAAATTGTTAGGCTTTCTAGTCAGTAAAAAGGGGATAGAAGTTGATTCCGCTAAGGCCAAAGCTATCATTGACATGTCTCCCCCGACTAATCGGAAAGAATTGCGTAGCCTTCAGGGACGTATGCAATCAATTCGGCGATTCATATCCAATTTGGCCATGAGATGTGAGCCTTTCAATCATTTGCTCAGAAAAAGAGTGAAATTCGAATGGGGACCAGAGTGTCAGCAATCATTCGAACGCATCAAGAAATATTTGCTCAATCCTCTTGTGTTAAAGCCGCTAGAATTGGGAAAACCCCTACTGCTATACATTTCAGTTAATCAAGTGGCTTGTGGCGGATTCTTGGCGCAATACGAAGAAGGCAGTCTGATAGAGCATGCCATTTACTATGTGAGCAAAACCTTCATTGATTATGAGAAGAAATACTCTCAGATAGAGAAGACATGTCTAGCTTTGGTTTGGATGTGTCAGAAATTGAGACACTATCTGTTGGCATCTGAAGTCAAGATCCTATCCAAATTAAATCCTCTCAAGTACATTCTAGAGCAACCCTTCCTCAGTGGACGGATTGCCAAATGGCAGGTTCTATTGATGCAATATGATTTGGAATATGTCTCTCAGCAATCTATCAAGGGCCAAGCAATTGCAGATCAATTAGCAGATTTTCCTCTAGCAGAGGATGTTAAAGTCGAGGATGATTTCTCCGATGAGCGGATCTGCAATGTTCAACAATCTCCAATTTGGAATTTATTCTTTGACAGTTCCAAGAATATGGTAGGCATAGGAATCGGGATTCTGTTGATCACACCTGAGAAGGAAATGATCCCCTTTTCTCTCAAATTAGATTTTCAGTGCACTCATAATATGGCCGAGTATGAAGCTTTGATACAAGGTTTGAAAATTCTACAAGACTTCAATGTTAAAAGAGTGCATGCTTATGGCGACTCTTTGCTCGTCGTCAATCAAGTCTTAGTTGAATGGCAAGTGAAGGATCAGAAATTACTTCCTTATTAGAAGATCGTCTCAGCTCTTGTCAGCAATTTCGAAGAATTCCAACTTTTCCATGTCAAGAGAGATTTTAATCAAGTTGCAGACAGCTTAGCCAATCTCGGATCCATCATGTCTTTCAAGAACAGAGAATCTTGTCACTCCTTTGAAATTGGCAGACTTGATCAACCTGCTTTCGTCCCAGTAGAGCAGATAAACCAGGCTGAGCAAAAGAAGAAGCCTTGGTATCATGACATCAAGAATTTCATTGAAACTGGCGAATTTCCTTCAGAACTCTCAAAGAAAGAGCAGCGAGCAATTCAGAGCATGTCTGCTCGATATTTTATCCTTGCTGACATCCTTTATCGTCGTGGATTCAGTTCTGAATATTCCAGATGTTTGGATGAAGAAGAAGCCAAAAAAGTTGTGCAAGAAGCACATGAAGGCATTTGTAGTGGTCACGTTGGCTACCAAACTATTGTCAAACAAATCATCTGAGCAGGATATTACTGGAGAACTATGCAACAAGATTGTTATCGTTTTGTGAAGAAGTGCGTTCAATGCCAGATGCATGCACCTTCCATTCATGCGCCAACGACATATTTGCAATCTGTCGTCTCGCCATGGCCATTTTCTATGTGGGCTTTTGATGTTGTTGGCCCCATTACTTCTTCTGCTTCAAATGGCCATAAATATTTTCTTGCTGCAACAAAATATTTTACTAAATGGGTAGAAGCAGTCACTCTACGCACAGTAGAAGGTCGACATGTGGTCTCATTCATCCATAAGAATATCATATGTTGTTTTGGCATACCACATGATATTGTGTCAGATAATGGTAGTCATTTCAAGAATGAGAGAATGAGAACTTTCTGTTTGAAGTTCAAAATCCATCATCATTTCTCTGCTCCTTATTATCCTCAAGGAAATGGCCAAGCAGAGGCCACCAATAAGATTTTGATTCGAATCCTGGAGCGAACTTTGGAAACAGGTCATGACTGGCATGAGAAGATTCATGATGCATTGTGGGCGTATCGAACCACCATTCGAACTCCAACTAATGCTACTCCGTCTGAACTTGTCTACGGAACTGAAGTAGTATTGCCTCTACATGTTCAGAAACCTGCTCTGAAATTTGCATCACTTCTCGAATTACCTCTTGATCAGTATCAGCAACAGCGGCTAGTACAGCTTGATTTGCTAGATGAAAGAAGACTCAAAGCAGCAGAGCACGCTCAATCATATCATCAGAGGTTAGCCAGACAATATGCAAAATCTGTCATTGAAAGAAAATTTCGAGTCAATGATCTAGTGCTCAGATCAACGGTTTATCTCAAGCACCGCCCAGGTAGCAAGTGGTCACCAAATTGGGAAGGTCCCTATGTTGTCAAAGAGGCATTACCTCGTAATTCATATCGGCTCATCAATGCCGACGAAGTAGAATTACCAGATCCCATCAATGCTCGACATTTGAAAAAATTCTATACTTAAATTATTCTTTGTAATTCCTCAAATTTTCTTCAAATAATGATCAGATTCTCCTTTCCTAGTTATACTGGGGCATTTTTAAAAAAAAAAAGCTTTGTCTTTATCTACAAATACCCTGTACGCAGGCAGGATAAACAAATCTCTCACTTTGCATGCATGTGCACTCATTTATATCATTTTCATATTTGCATACATCTGCATTCATTGGCATGAATTTGCATCAAGTTTGTTACCCTTTCAGGATAAGGGATAATCTTGAGACCCCAACAATCATTCTCGTTACAATTCCCAAATATTTTAATAGCATAGGTCTCTTTCAAAAATTCAAATTTCAATTTAAAAACAAGGTAGGTTTTTAAAATCCAGTGCTCGAACTGGTACATTTTCAAAATCCAGTGCTCGAGCTGGTCTATTTTTAAAAAATCCAGTGCTCGAACTGGTACATTTTCAAAATCCAATGTCTATGTTGACATAGTTTCAAAATCTGGTATTCATGTTGGTGTTATTTCAAAGTTGAGCACTCATGGTTAGTGTCTCCCTGGTTGGTCGTATCACTCAACCTCTCGGGTTTAGTCTTTGTGTTGATCATTCATCAAAGTTTAAATTCCAATTTCCAATTTTGGCCTTCGGGCCATCCAATTACCAATTTCGGCCTTCAGGCCACCCAATTTCCAAGATTCCAATTTCGACCTTCAGGTCAATCAATTTCCAAATTTTCAATTTCGACCTTCAGGTCAATCAATTTCCAAATTTCCAATTTCGACCTTCAGGTCAATCAATTTCCAAATTTCCAATTTTGATCTTCGGGTCAATCAATTTCCCAATTTCCAATTTTCAAATTCCAAATTTCTAATTTCGACCTTTGAGTCAACCAATTTCAATTTCGACCTTTGGGTCAATCAATTCCAATTTCGACCTTCGGGTCAATCAATTTCCAATTTCCAAATTTCTAATTTCAAATATCAAATTTCAAATTTCAAAATTTCAAATTTTCCAAATTCCAATTTCGACCTTTTGGTCACTCAATACCTATTTCAATCATTTTCTCTTGCGAGAGACCCTTTTTATAGGGAGAGTTCAAGGGAGCTCGTTCTTTTCGCATGCTATCCTTTGTTCACCTAAGCCCATTTTCAGGGAGAGTTTGAAGGGACTCGTGTCTATGTGAACCGTTTGCAAAACAAATTTCCAATTTCATACAAGGAACCCTTAGTTCAGGGAGAGCTTCGACGAAAGTTCGATTTCCTTGTGACCACAATTTCATACTAGGCCATTTCATCATGAAGGACCCTCTTTTAGGGAGAGTATGATGGACTCGTTCTTTCATGACCAATTCACCGACCTCACCATTACCGGCCCCCTTTCCATAAGAGAAGCCTAATGTTAGGAAGTTTTGACGAAAGCTTAATTTCTCTTCGAAAGTTCGTTTTGCAAACACCTCCTCTTCAGGGAAGAGAGGAGTAATTTCTATTTCCCATTTCTGAATCTTCTCCTTTGGGGAAAGGAGAAGAAAATTTCTGTCATGGATGTGTTGCGTTGTGCTTCAAATACTCGCTTCCACAAAGGATTTAAAGAAAATCTTGCCAATTTGTCATTAAATATTTGTTGATTTCAAAATTTTTATTACACAAAAACATTACCTCAGAATACCTTCAGTATTATTTCCGAAAGGTCAAAGCTTTTGTGAAAAAGGATTCAAAATTCAAATTCTTTCTATTGGCCAACCAAAAGGACGAAGAATAAATCCTCGATATGGCCAGCAAAAAGAAATTCAATGTTGTTGCAAAGCCATAAGTGATCGGTATTGATCGCAGTCAATGACACATTTTTAAAGATCATTCTTGGAAAATAAAGCAGTCGAAATATCCTGGGTGATACAGAAAAATTCACTCAATCCCCATATCTCCTCAATCATCTAAGCTGCAATTAAATATCTGCAAAAGGGATCTCTCAATTGTCGTCAAGATGAAGATGAATTATGCGAGTCAACCCCCGGGGCCAAAGAAGATTTGAATCATCTCCAAGATGACGGAGTTTGTGATGGATCCTTCCAAGGAAAGTTCAGAGCACCATCAAGATGAAGGCGACTGCAATGAGCCTCCCGACAAACCCTAAAGGATATTTAATTTCCACTATCATCAAGAGATTTCCAACCAATGAGCCAATAACCGTCGATATAATCTCTTAGAGAAAAAGAAGGATCAGAACATCTCCAAGATGAAGGAGTTTGTGATGTACCCTTCCAAAAAAAAAAGAGAGAAAAGTCAGGACATCTCCAAAATGAAGGATGATGTAATAAAATCCCCAAAAGCCTAAGAGAGCTCTAATTCTGCCAAAAAAAAGAAAAAAAAAAAGTGGGCAGAAAGATCATCATGAGAAAAGAATCCCAGGATATCAGACTGCCGAATCTGTCAAGAATCTTCTTTAAAATTTGTGAAATTCTATTATCAATATTTCTTCACCAATTGCTTTCACAATATCAAGAATACTCTCTTTTCTATTCATATCAAGGAAATTGATAGCCTCCTTGAAAGAAAGTCAATTGCAAGAAATTTGAATTCGAATCCTGATTCTACGGAGTTAAGCCCAGTTGGAGGTAGTACTTCAGGTAGAAAAGAGAGAATATTTTCAAAACAATGTGCATCATTTTAAATTATTTTGAATCGATAATAATTTTCAACATTTTGACAATATTTTTCTAGCTATCCTGGCGTGAAGCGAGAACCTCAGGTTCATCTTTGGCGCATCCTGACATCAGTTGTTATCCCTTTTAAGGACTTGATAATGGGAGTTTTCAAGATTCCTTCCCTTCTGTTGGTATAATCTGAGCGCATGGGCTCTCAGATTCGCACACTTCCCTGTGTCCCCACTGTCCCACCATAGACAGTCCAATTTTGGCTTGAGGTTAAGCCACCAATAATTTTCTCGCAAAAGGTCATCAATTTCAAAAGTTATTTAGTCTCAGCAATGAGGCACCCAAAATCAAACCCCTTTTCAAGCTTTAGAGACTCCAATTTCATCCTTTTGCAAAACCCCTATTGGATTCATTGTGCGGAAGTCCGAAGGTTCCATCATGGTTTCTTCCTTCGAGGATTCCATTCATTTTCCGCCCAATCAGGATAAGGGTACAAATCTGAGCCTCCTTTGATGCGGTATTTCATTTTCCGCCCAATCAGGATAAGGGTACAAACCTGAGCCTCCTTTGATGAGGTATTTCATTTTCCGCCCAATCAGGATAAGGGTACAAACCTAAGCCTCCTTTGATGAGGTATTTCATATCGCGGTCAGGTTAAGGGTCAAACCTGAGCTTCGTTTCTACATGAGGAATTTTCCGTCTCATCCAGGTTAAGGGCAAAACCTGAATCTCACTTCTTTTGAGGTAAAATTTTTCTTCTTTATTCTCCATTTCATATCTACCATTTTCATCAGGGCTAATATTTTCATATCCAGTCAGATCCTTCTAACTGGGGCATTTTTATAGCCCAAATTTGGTGTGTTTTCTTTGCCACTAAGCTCGTCTTCAAGCTGGCTTAGTAGCAAAGAGGGGCATCTGAAAACACCCCAAATTTTCCACATCCATTCTCAAACAATCCTCCTCAGGCAGTGCCAACCCTGTTAGGTCAGTGTAGGAGTCAAACCCCGAGTCAATTTCAGAAAATCACCATTTTACCAACTTTTATTAAGAAAATTACCATTTTACCCCTAGGTCATCCTGAACCCCAGTCAGTCGGAGTCAACTAAGCTCATTGGTCAGTTCAGGACAGTTAGAATATCAGTCATCTCAAGCTCATCTGAGCTCACAATGAACAAACCGTTTTCATTTCTGACCATTCTTGCCAAAAATGGGATCATTTCTTCAAAAATGAGCTCATTTCTCACTCAAATCCAAACCAATTGTCTTCGAGTCAGTCATTCCCAGTAAGTCATGTTCCTCAGAGTCTAACTTGAGCTCACCAGGAGTTCAAGCACTCCAGTTTCAGTTCAAAACCATTTCCAAGTGTCCAGGAGCCCATTTTAGTCCATTTCAGCTCTTTTAGATGAAATTGAGCTGAGTTCAATCAGTTGAGCTAGTGTTTGGGCCTCGATTTTAGTTCATCTCAGTATTACTGACCTTTGTTTCAACTCAAACCCAGTTCAGGTTTGTAATTAACTTCATTCCAGTGATCATTCCGTACCATTTCTCTAAAAATGACAGCTTTTCTTGAAAATTCAGTCGGAAAGGTCAGTTGAGTCAGTGCCTGGTCAGTTCATTTGAGTTCTAAAACTCTAAAACCCAGCTCAATTCAGTTCATTTCAGCTCAAACCCTAATTTTCAATGTCACTCTAATCCAGTAGAGTCCAAAAACCATTTCTTCAACCATTTTTGCAAATTTTGTCATTTTTAACACTTTTGAATTGGTACAACTACCCATCAGGGTCTAACATCCAAAATTCATCATTCAGGGTCTGCATTTCACATGTCATTTCTCATCATTTCTCAACATTTCATTTCATTTTTGAAGTCTAGAACTCCAGTTTTATAAATTTCAATCCAGATTGAGTTTTTAAAGTTTTCAGAAATCAATTTCAAACTCTGGGTTTCCAAAATTAACATTTTTACCCCCAGGAGTCTAAATTTGGAAATATTTTCCCAAGAAAAACAATTTGGATTTATTTCAAACTCAAATTTTCAAATTCTACACTGGATTTGCTTCGCAACGGGGTATTGAACTTTAAAATCCGAGCTCGTTTCAAAAACTGCCAAAAATAGCTTGTTTCGTTTGGAAATATTTTCTTGAGAAAAACAATCTGGATTTCTTTCAAAATCAAATTTTTAAATTCTACACTGGATTTGCTTCGCGATGGGGTATTGAACTTCAAAATCCGAGCTCCTTTTAAAAACTGCCAAAAATAGCTCGTTTCGCATGGAAATTTTTTGAAAAGACTATTTTACCCCTCTAATCGTCAAAATAAATTTCAAAAGTAGAATTTGGACCCGCTCTGAGATGGCCCACTCATTTACATTTCTGTTTTATTAAAAAAAATATATATTCTTTTATTCCTTTCAATTTTCTTTTATTTGTTCATTTTTTTTATTTATTTATTTTGCATTTTAGATAGGTGGGACCCACAAGGTGGTCACCCAAGCCTCCAGCCCCACTTTCCATTTTTTCTCATTTTTTCTTTCCCTTTTCCTTTTTCTCTCCTTTTCTTTCTTTCCTTTCTTTCTTTTTCTTCCTTTTCTTCTTCCTTCTTTCTTTCCTTCTTCCCTTCCTTCCTTCTTTTTCCCCAGCCATAGTCATTCACGTATGGCTCTTTAGATAATAATAGAAACTTAGGTTTTGATGAAAATCAAAACCTAAGTTCCATACAAAAAGAAAAAAAAAAGAGCCATACGGCTGAAAAAAAGAAAACCCCATCTCACGCCTCCTCTCTCTCTCTCTCTCTCTCTCTCTCTCTCTCTCTCTCCCTTGAACTCTATCTTTCTCTCCCCTTTGCTGCTACAGCCACAACACCACTCCTCTTGGCTGCAACTTCCAGCCATTGAAGAACACTTCTCCACCACGCTCAACAGCTCCAGCCATCATCTTCAACCTACGGTTCCAGCAAGCTTTGGAGTGGAGTCATCCTTAGCAGCTCCAACACCTCCTTGCAGCCACACTTTGGTACCTCCAAGCCACTTCAACCAGCACCCTCAACTCCAGCCAACAGCCATTCACCGCTTTAGCCACAGCACAACAGCTGTTCCCTTCGGTTCAGCCAAAGGCAGCCCAATCTTTATTGTTCCAGCAGCTGCTCCACGTTGAAGCCTCCTTCTAGCAGCCACCACGAGGGAACCGTCAGCCAGCCCCTTTTGTGACAGCTACCCCAACCTTCAGCCACAACCAAGGTGTGTTTTCTTTCTTCTTTTTTTTTTACTTGCTATTCACTTTGTTTCATCAATATTTGTTTTTAGAGGATATTCTATATGAGTAAGCTCGATGAACGATGGGATATGTCCGTTGGATGGACTAGATCTTTCGTTCGAAAGCCAAAAGCAACAAAGTGAATCACATCCCCTTGCTAGTTTATTTTCATTTTGTTTTCATATTCCATATATTTACATGCTGCACCTAAGTTAGTTTTCTTGATTTTTGTTTTACTCATCTTATGTAGTTTCATTCATGTCTAGCTTAGAGCTTGTAATTTTTCATTTAAGTATCGTTTAGATGATGTTTCATGAGATTGTTTTTTTATCAATAAATTCTTAAAATTTTAATATTGTTAGATTTATATGTTCTCAGTTTCCTATAAAAATTTTTGGTTTCATTTGAGTTTGGTAACCCCATAAAAAAAAGTGAAATCCTAATTCGGGTTTTGGACTTCTCAGAAATTCCAATTTCTGCTTTGGCAGACTTAAACCTCCGGCACCACCCTTGTGGGAGATTCAAATTATCCTCAAAAAATCACAGTGGATTCATGATTGAATCTACTAATGATCTGAAAGTTTTTAGGTTTTTCTAATTAGTTTTGATCTCTGTAAAAAATCGGATTTCTCAGACCTCTGAGAAAATATCGATTTTCTTTCGTCAGGGTATATACAGACCTTCATGCACCGAGTCCATCCAATCTGTAATCCGTCTGCAAAAACTTTCAACATGAAAGTTTTTTCTAACATAATTTTCTGTCATTTCCCAAACTTTGGGAATTTTTAAATCTGTTTCATTATTTTTTTTGGATTTTCCCTTTCTGTCTAACAGATTCCAATGTCCAGAAATCTCAGAGATCTAGGTCTATGATAACAGTATGGCTTTTTCCAAACCATAACCTGAATCCCAATGGTATTAAAAGGTCAAATCTTCCTCTGTTTATCAGGGACATTTTCCCACAATTTCATCTTTTTTTCCATCTTTCTTCCATTTTTCCCATGTTTTCTACCGAAACCTGTCTGTTTCCCCTAAATCCTAAAGTCGCCGGATTCCGATCCGACTTGCCGGAGTGTCACAGCTCCGACCATAGGTCAAAACCAGAAAGTGTAAAAAGCAAAAATCCTTTCCTTACTGTCCGCTGTCACCTCATAAAATTTGGGAATTTTTTATGGAAATTTGATATCCTAAATCCCCTTTAGAATCAACATTTTAGGCAAAAATCACAAAATTTAGGGTTTTTATTTGAATTTTCATATTTAAAAATACAAAAAAATAGATTTTCGAGCTCCATTCTGTTTTTAGGGTTATTTTAGGTGTCCATGCCAAATTTGGCTTAATTCCAAGTTCATTTGCTCCATGTGTTAGTTTATCTTTAAATTCAGAAGCGAAAATCAGGCGAAAATCAGGTTAAATTTGATATTTATGATATTTTCGCCATTTTAGGTTTTTTATCATGTACATAAGCATGTAGAATCGTATTAGGGTTAATTTCAATCTCCTTTGCATTTCATATTTTTTAATTTTGCAAAATTTATTTCAGAAAACCCTGGTTTCAAGGCCATAGCCTTGTTATCGGGGGTATTTTGGTCATTTTGACCTAAATTTCGAAATTTCAATTTCTAATTCTCCAAAATTTCATGCATATCATCATATTTTATCATATTATGTTTGATTTATTTCATTTGATTTTCAAAATTTCAAAATTTATAAAAATTCTTTCAGAAAACCCTAATTTCAAGGTCATCAGGGGTATTTTGGTCATTTTGACCCCAATTTCGAATTTTCAAGTTTATTTTCGAAATTTATTCATTATTTATCATGTTTATATCAAAGGGAGTATGAATTTGGGTTTATATCTGAATAATATCCGATAATTTCCCATATTTTTGGATAAATTCAGAAAAACCTACATTTTTGTGCTAACCTTGTTTTTTAGTTTTGCAGAAACATTCAAGAAGAAGACTTAGCTTTTATTTTTTTTATTTCAATTCAATGTAACCTCAAATGTAATAATTTGGAATAAGAGTTACTTTTCTGCTTAGAATAGGGTTGCATTGCATATAGTTTAATTTATGCAAATTTCAATATGTGATGTATGATTCATGCACATTATTTCAAATTCACTATGGTTTACACGAATGACACGTACACAAGCTCTTATGGAGTTTATAAACTCGGTGGGATTCGTATTTATGGTCATAGTCAGAATACGAAGAAAACCAAGATTTATGATCTTCATATTAGCCACATTCTGCCTACACACTTAGGCTAACTTCAAAAATACACTGCATTTTTCAAAACTTCAAAAGGATTTCTCAATTCCTCAATGAAATTTCCTTTTCAAATTCATATTCATTCATTCATATTATTCAAATTGCATTGTTTTCAAATTCATTTTCCAATTTCAATTTAAAAAAAAATCATTTTTTCTCAAGAATTTCCAAGTCTTTCTCAGGATCTGATTTTCTCAAAATCCTAAGTTTTCAAACGACATTTCAAAGCATTTCCCAAGCTCAAATCAAGATTTTCCTATGTTTTCAAATTCTCAAATTTCAAAATCCCAAGTTTTCAGAAATCGATTTTCTCATATTTTCCAGTTTTCCTGAGAATTCATTTTCCATTTCAAAAGTCATTTTCTAATGAATTTCTTAGATTTTCTCAAAATTCTCAAATCCATTTTCTCAGAAAAGCAATTCCAAATTTCAAAATCGATTTTCTAAAGTTCAAATTTTCCTGAGAAATCACTTTCCAATGCAAATTTCTGATTTCCAATAAAATTCAATGATTTTCCCAGGAATTCCATTTTCAAGCATTTTCCAGTCCTTTTCTAAATGCATTTCAATTTTCCAAAGCAAACATCATATTTTCTCAAACTTGCATTTTTCAAAATTCCATAGCACAAGCCTGATTCTTTGTGCATTCTAGGAAAAATAGAGCATAATTTAGATATTTGAGTCAAGTTAAAGTACATAATTGGTCCTTGGTTCAATTACCCCTGGTAAAGGCGCCAAGAACGGTTGAACCTCATACCAACAGGCGGATCCCATTCCACAGAATTTTCCCGCAAATTTTCAAAACGGAGGCGAGTAATTTTCAAAAACCATTTTCAAAACTTTGGTCGAGTTTGACTCACGAAATTCGTTTCTCTCTCGCAAGGGAGGGAAAAAATTTTGCGATGATAACAACTGCTTGGTGCTCTTCTTCCTTGTCCTCCACCAGCTCACTTCTGTTATTGTAGTCTTGTATCATATGCTTGAGGACGAAGTAATATTCTGTATCATGCCCCGTTGCTCTATGGAACTTGCAGAATTGGTCTTTAAATTTTCCCAAGCTTACGGGAGGATCCGCTATTTTAGGGAGTTTAATCATCCCATGCTTTAACATGTAATCCAGAATTGTTTCCAAAGTTTGATCTAATGGATTGAAGACTCGATCTTTCTCCCACTTGATGTACTTGGGCTTCTCTTGAAGATCACCCTTTTGCTGGAGGCCAATTGGAAATGGTTTGTCATTGTTCTTATAGGATCTCTCATTCTGCCCCTTTTTCTGATCTATTCTCGGGCCACTGCCACTGTTATTTCTGTTTCCTTTGCTGCTACTGCCAAGACTATTGCTAGAGGCATCAACTGAATGAGCAAATTGTGCCTTCTTCTTTTGGTCTTGGATATTCTTGACCAGAGGCATGCCCTCGTAGAGCCCATTTTCTATTCCTGCCTCGAGCCATTCGGCTCGCTCAATCAACTTGATAAAGGATTTTGCTGGGGAAGTGGCAATGAGGCTCCTCATGAGCTGCGAGAAATTGTTGAGGATTATCTGCAATGCGTGCTCTTCTGGAATGGGTACCTTCATCTTATTACAGGTGCTTCTCCACCTGTGAATGAAATTTCCTGCTCTTTCAGTCTCACCTTGCTTTAGGTTGTAAAGATGATTTAATGTAGGTGAAACTTCAGTGTTGAATAGGAAGCGCTCAATAAACAAATTTACTACCTTATCGAACTCTCGTAGTTCGATAGGATTGATGTGGTCGGCATACCACCTAGCTGCTACACCCTCTAGACTGCAGGGAAAGCAAATAAATAAATCTCTGTTGTCCTTTCTGAAACGACAGCATTCTGCATAAAAAGTGGCTAGGTGAGCCTTAGGATTGCTGGTTCCGTCAAACTTGAAAAACTTGCGAGGAAGATTCTTCTGGTTATCATCCCCATCTAGGCCATTGTAAAAATCCTCGCCAATGTAGGTCTGTTTTCCCTTACTCTTGGATTGAATGTCCTTGATTGCTCGATTCATCTCCTTCATTTGCTTGCTCATTGGGTCCTCAGCTGGAATCCCAGACTTGGGCTTGTTGACGGATTCAGGCTCTTCAGTGGCTATCTTCACAAACTGCCTCAGAGGATTCTGGCTGAACACAAACTGTTCCTCTTCTTCAGATTCTTCTTCCTCTGATTCTGTCTCCTCGGAAGTACTGTCCGGCTGTCTCTTCTTCTTGATGATTCTGACGTGCTTTTTCACAGCCTTCTTTTTTAGCTTGCTCTTAGAGACTGCCTCTTTTAGATTGGCCTCGGCTTGCTCCAACATCATCCTAGCCATCATCTTTTGGAACAGACCATACATAGCGGGGTCAATATCGTCTTCTTTGTTCTGACCCTGTCCTCTGGATGCCCCGGGAGAGTTCATTCCTTCTATTTCACTGTCACTGAATTGCTGAAAAGTCTCCTTTCCTGTTCTTGTCTGGATCATTTTTGAATATCAGCACTCTTTGTAGAGGAAAGTGGAGGTTTTTAGACCGAAGAAATTTTGGGAGAAATTTTGACAAGAGGAATGATTAGGTTAAATATGTTAAAAAAATTGTATCCCATTACTAGGGATTGAGTCACCACAAAATTCGTGACAATTGCGTTGTTACTCCATGAGAGAGAGTAACTAACTAAAACACAAAGAAAAATGCTATTTTGAAAAGGATATCTTTTGACGGAAAGAGATTTTATTTATGAAAATATAAACAAGAATATAAAATCAGAAAAAATAGGAGGGAAAATGAATTTTGAGAATAAATGGTAAAGATTTAAAATTTGAAGAACTTGCAGGCAGGATCAGAAGAATTTTGAAGAAATTTAGAAGAAGAGAAAGGAAAATACACTTGGGTTTTTAAAAATAAAGAGAAAATTTTGAATAGTATATACCCAGGGTTTTAGAAAATATAAGGAAGATATAAAATATCACACAATCACAGATATACAAACAAGGATGCACAAACAACACTCCCTAAAGCTGACTCTAAATGCAATATTTTGAAATGGCTGATAGGACCTTAATCCTAACTGTAAGATTTAGATCATCTGATTCCAATCAAGGTACGCCGATATACTCAAGCCAAAACTCGAAGTACGTGGCATAAAAATATTTCTCTGGTTCTAAGGTAATGGCTTCCCAACATCCTTGAGCACCTACCGATATACCTCGGACTATGGCCCTTAGGTACGTGGTAGGGGGGCGCGAACCCAAATAAGTGGCCCAGTTGTGAGGCTCTCTCCCGAACTATGGTTTAGTGAGACAGCCCAACAACGTAAAGACCGAGACAATATAGGTAGGGATGTTTTTGAAAACATGCTCAACATGCAATAAAACTAGAAAGCTCTAATGCAAGTCCTAAAAGAGATAAATTTAAATGAATAGAAGCATACACTTGCACACATTGTTTGCATTCAATCCCTAAAATTGAGGAGAGTTGTATTTCAGACCTAAGTCTAATGTGAACATGGAATAATCTCCTCAATATGGTCCTACCAAACCATACTTAAATCCTATATGCAATGATGTCAGCTTAGGGCAGAGTCTAGGCTCCTAAGGCTTGCATGGAAATGAAGCTGACATTTGTTAGAATAAAGACTTAGATAATATCAAAGCAAAAGAAAAAGGCATAAATTTGACCGGATGAAGACAGGTCCCATCACGGTCGCCAAAACTGTGATCTTCGCAAAATTTTTCCTCTATTATGGTCTTTCTCTCTCTTCCTTCTCTTTTCCTTTCTAACCTTTATTTCCTCCTTTTTTAAGGAAGAAAATAAATAACAGAAAAGAATAGAGAAGAGAAAAGAAAAGAAAGAAGAGAGAGGAACTCTTTTGCAGGGTCTCACTTGACCTTGATTTGAAAAATATTTAGAAAATTACTCACCTCCGTTTTGAAATATTTTGCGGGAAAATGGAGAGACAGGATTCGCTCGTCGGTACGAGGTTCGACCATTCCTGGCGCCTTCACCAGGGGTAATCGAACCAAGGATCGAATTTATGCCTTTTTGCTTTGCTAAAACATCATCTAAGAATTTATCCTAAGTTTAAATACACAAAGAATCACGCTTGTGTAATCCAAGGATGTATGCTCCTTTTGAAAAGAATGATTTTGAAATCTGAGATTCTCCCAAGTGAAAATGAAGTGAATGCGATAATGGAAATGAAGAAATGATAAATAGTTGAATCTAACTTAGAATTTGAGATAGATCTGAAAAGATGCTTTGAATTTCTAAGTTTTTGAAATAATCAGAGTTTTGAGAATAAATCTTGACTTTGAAAAGAATGTTTGAAGCTGATAGAAAAGGAAATGAAGTTTTCAAAGTCAGAAATGGACTTTGAACTTGAATTTTAAATCTAGGTTTAGATGAGGAGATGAAATTTGAAGTTGAATTGAATTCTAATTTCGAAGTTTGAAATCAAGATAGATTTTGGATTTGAGGACTCCTAAGGGAGTTTTAAGATAGAATTGAGTTTTAAGAGACCTAGATGAGATATGAAAATGGAATGGTTTTTTTTGGAATCCAGAAATCAAGATAGAATTTGAATCCGCAGTCTGAATCCTAAAATGGAATTTGAATATGAAATCTGAGATCCAAGATGGAATTGGATCCGAAATTTGGAATGGATTTTGGATTTGAAGTCTGAGATCCAAGATGAAATTGAATTCTGGATCCTAAATGGAATTTGGATCTGAAGTCTGAGATCCAAGATGGAATTGGATTCTGGATCCTAAAATAGATTTTGGATCTGAAGTCTGTGATGCAAAATAGAATTGGATTCTGGATCCTAAAATGGATTTTGGATATGAAGTCTGAGATCCAAAGTGGAATTGGGTTCTAGATCTAGAATTGGATTTTTGAAGTTTAAATTTAGAAGATGAATCAAGAATTTTAAAGTTTAAATTGAGCTTTGAAATTTGATTTGAAATTTAGAAATTGAATCTTGAATATACAAATGAATTTCAAAGTCAAATTGGACTTTGAATTTGAAGTTTGAATTTGGAATCAGAAGATGAATCAGAGATCTCAAAGTTAAATTGAACTTTGAAATTGAATTTGGAAATGGAATTTTGAATATAAAATTGAATTTTGAATTTAAAATCTCAAAGTCAAATTGGACTTTGAAATCAAAATTTAAATCTTTGAAATAAGATAGAAGAGTGAATTGAGGAAAGATATTTGAGATCACTTGGATTTTGAAAAAAAGAATTTTGAAAAAAAGAATTTTGAAAATATGACGCAGTTCTATCCTAAATGATGAATGAATTTAAAGAATTTTGAAAATGGATTTGAAAAGCATATTTCATTCTTTAAATGAATGTAAAATAAGATTGAAAATATAATACATCCTTGACAATGGTCATTGAATGTATTATATAATAATTTATATTTAAATTCAGATGAAGAATAAAACATATTTTAGTGCTTTTATAGAGTTTAAATGAAATTAACACTCAATATATCCTGACTATGGCCATTGATATATATTTTGAGCCAATTTTAAATTAAACTCTAATAAAAGAAGAAAATATTTGAAAATATGATGATTTTTTAAGAGGATCCAGTGTGGATCCGATGTTATTCCATAAAAGATGAAAATCCTAAGTTTTGTTTACATCCTGACTATGGCCATTGATGTAAATCATCAACTTAGGATTTAATCACCTTTCATTAGAATGGTGCACGTGCCATTCGTGTTTCCATTTGTAAATTTTGGAAAATGAAGGCAAAAAGTATGAAAACAAGCAATTTATGACATTTACAATGTTAATACATACTAATCTAAAGCTGGAAATGGAAAGATTCTCATTAATATCTAGCTATTACAATTTTTAAATTTAAATTCCTAAACTAAGAAGGAAAATGACATTTTCTACCTAATTCCTGCAAAACAATGTTAGTGAAATGCCATATGCGGAAGAAGAAGAAAATGCTATCTGGGAAATAAGAATGGATGCGACCATGCCTACTCTAGTGAGGGATATTTATACAAAAAGCCATGCTCATAGCATCAATGAAGTGCACACGTACATATCCTATGCTACATATCCTATGCTAATGAGACAATTTATGAACATATATACGTGACATCTTAGATTGATGAAAGTCGGCGTATGAAGACACATATTCAGTGCCTTAGGGAAAATATATCTATTAAAGAGGCAAGTACTAACTTTATTTTCCAGTACCTTTTCAGCAAACCATGAGGATTTTTTTTTTACATGAAATGAAACTTTATAATTAATCTGAAACAGGAGTTTAAACAAAAATGCAAGGGCTGGAAGAGGGAAATATGGGAAAATGGGAATTACAGTAGTGCACTGGCACTGCTGTAGGCATATGCATGACTACAGCAGTGCCAAGCATTGTTGTAGATGTGTGAATGGGTACAACAACTTGCTGTAAAATGTATATGGGAGATTCCAACGAAGGAGGTCATGCGCTGAATATAGGTGCTAAGTTGGAAGTGATATGTGTAAGTAACAGAGACATATGTTGGGTAGAATTTGTAGGAAACAAGTCTATTTACATATGGTTGCAGCAGTGGATGTTGAAGTGCAACAGGTAAGGTAGGTAGAGTGGCTAATGCAAATATAATTTGCAAAGGGGATGTGACTTACATCAGGGTGTGAATGAATAGTACAAAAATGATACACAGATAATCAACTAATATGCAAGTGATAAACTACCTAATATGAGGGGAATATACATGTGATAAAATAGCATACAGGGCATGGCTGGGAGCACCAAGGTGCAATGGATGATGCAGGGGATGCCGTGTGAAGGGATGATGTGCTGGCTATAATATGTTAAGAATGGAGGGTGAATAGTGATGTTTGCAGAAAAATACAAAAAAAAAAGGCATCAACAGCCTGTGCATTGTGTAGTGGTGAATGATGGCTTGCGAGATAATGGAGGTGCAGAGGTGGTAAAGGAAACATTGAGGTTGGCATAGCGAGGTGCTGTTGTAGGATTGGGTGGCAGCAATTGTAATTGCAAACACAGCTATAATGGGGTGCAGTAATCGTCACATGTTGAAGGTGGACTTAGCTGTAGTATAGAGGATGGATGGTCCAAAATGACAAGTTCAAAAGAATTAAGTCTGGAACGACCACCCCATTTGAGTGCATTCACTCAATTAGATGTGGACGAGTGTAATCAAGAGTTTGTTTTGAAGCCAGCTCCACCCAACACTGCCTTAACCATCAATTATTCCATTCTCACCTGTTATGATGACGCCTGTAAGGTTGAGCCTATATATAAGATTTATGTATCTTTTCATAGGAGGCTCCCTGCCTTGACTATAGGAAGGCAGTGGATCGATGATTGGCCAGTCACTTGAATCCTTTGATCAAGAGTTGCAGCCCTTATTCCCATATCATTGTGAGGTAGCTGATGAAAACAAAAACATCCTCTCAACTGCCTTCTTGCTGGAATAAAAAACTGAGCATCACTCTTATCAGAAAAATGAATTAAGATAAAACATGGTGTTCTGAAAGGCCTTTGTGTTAAGGGTGATCTCGCTTCCTACAGCACCAAATTTAGTTATGGTGACTCGATGGGGTCTAAATTTGTTGACTGACGTCGGTTCACAATCCAAACTCTTACATGTGACAACCCATCTGATCTCATAGATATATACAAGATGACATGCTTTGAATGAAAACTAACAAGTGAAATACATGGTGGATGGGGTTTAAAGTGGAAAAAGCATAAAAAAAAAAAGAAATATAATGGGAATGCTATGAAGAATGGATGATTTATGAATCAACTATTGTGCTAACATGAAACACATGGAATGAATTTGGCGTGATAAAAGTTGATGCTGAAACGGATTGGTGCAAGCATCAAACTTTGACATTGAATGATCTGATCAGCAGATTGGTAACTAATTCTTTAATGAATAGGTGTGTCAATTCGTGATGGACAGGAGCAACTGATCTTTGGTGGAGGATCTCACAGTAGATGTATTTGGTCTCACTGTAGGATATACAATGGCTTCACAGCAGAATATGCTTCAGTTATTGCCTTCATTGTGATATCACCAGAGATGCTTACATCAACCGGACAAAGGGGAAAACACCCTGATGGACCTCTTACAGGATTTTTCAACACCTCCCCTCCCCCAAAAAAAAAGAAAAAAGAAAAAGAAAAGAAAGCAGGCATCATGAAAGGGGATATTCGTGTAATACAACACCTCTATTGTTGCCTCATACTGAAATTACGATACGATTGATGGTAGTACTCAAGTCTGATGACAGGACCAGATCAAAACTCATGGATGAGTTGATCTGCTGTGCAAACCGAACTAAAGCAGAAAATGAAATTGATCTAATAACTGGAAATACTGATAAAGACAGATTTATGCAAATTGTTTTACAATAGTAACGCAATGATGAATTGCAGAAGAACAGAGCATTGAACATAAAATAACGTAAATAGATATTTGAACTCATACAAACTAAAGAAATTCAGAATAGTTTACAAAAATGGAGAGAAATGTCAAAATATGAAATGTACAAATGGGAAATAACAAGAGAAAACTGGTATGAGGAACATGCAAAAATGATATTGAACTTGGTGCAAACAGGAATCTACCCTCACACAACTAATGAAAAAAAGTTATAAATCAGAGGATTAGTATTGAAATCGAAAGCTTCATTTGCTATTGCACCAGGTGGAGGGATTGATATTGATATAGGCAAATCAACCCCTCCATAGTGCGTTGATGGGAACAAAACAAGAGAAATAAAAGCAGATCAAAGGGATTTTCAAAATAAACCATGAACCGAAGACTTCCTCCTTTTTTTTTTAACGAAGGGAAAGACACAAAACTCATGCTACAGCGAAGCATGGTTGTGTGTTGTGACGAGAATTCAGGGGATACCGTAGAGACACTCACTACACTATCGATAATCTAAACTAAAAGAAAATTCCCAGGGGAGCAATAAGGGAGACAGACCACCATGACAATCGATGTCAATGGTCTATTAAGGTGGAAACAAAAGTTTAAAAATTGCAAGAGAGGGGAAAATGTTGAAGTGGTTCATCCCTTTGCTGTAGCGAGAGGTAGATCGATCCTGCTATATGCAGGTGATCATGCCTCTAATGCCTTGCGATGGCAGAACAATGCAGAAAAACCATAAAGGAAAATTTCTTCAAAGAGTCAAAATAAAAGGAGAAAAAGGCTTATATAAAAGCAAAAAGAGCATGATAAAGCAGTAAAAAAGAGGGTAAACGATGTGAAAGAAGATGGAAGGTGAGACACTTACCTTCTATTGTTGTTGTTGGGACTAAAAATCCTTCGGTTGACCGGAGGAGAAGTTTCAGGGAGATACAAAAGAAGAGGGGAGCAATGAGTGAGCCAGGAGGGGTGAAGACAGATCTGTGAAGGAGAAGAAAGGTGGAGGGATCGATAATGGATGGGCTCGGATGAAGGGGTGATGCTAGATGGAATGGATAGGAGGCGAATTGTGGATGGAAGTGGATGGATTGAAGACCCCCTGCGCCTCCTGTTTTATAACAGGAGGCCGTTATGATTTTTACAAGAGAGATCCAAAAACATTTGGAAAACTTTTAAAAAGTGGCTATCTTCTTAGGATTTTCTGAAAAGATGGCTTTAAGAAAGAAAACTCTCAAAAAGGGGTTTCAAGAGAGGGTTTTAACAAAACAATTAACAAAAGAGTTTAACTGCATATTTTCTGGATTTTTGGATTTTTTTATTGTTTTCTTTTTCAATTTTCTTATTTTTTTGTTCTTTTCTTGAAATTTTCTACGTTTTTTTGTATTTTTGAAAACAAAACTCTAAAAACTTATGGGATTTCTAAATCATTTATAAAATTTTACAAATATTTACCAAAGAAGGCTCTACTGAGAATTTGAGTTTATTTTTGGAAAATTTCTTCAAAAAAATGGGTTTGGATCCAGTTTTTGAGTAAATATTCAAGTTTTGAACCTCGAATTGAGGAATATAATGTGATGGATCCAAATGGATACCAGACAAATTGTCTGAGCCTTTCAAAAGGTTATTTTGGTAATTTTGAGAATTTGATTTAAAAATTGGATGACAAAGCTCAGATCTGGATTCTGATATCGGATCCGGATCCGAAATCGAGTCAGATATAGAAAATGAATTTAATTTAAGTAACATTTGAGGAATAAAATGGAATTTAGATTTAAAAGTGACTCAATTACTCAGAAAATGGAATCAGGGGCAAAAAGGGGATATTTAAAAGATTTTGAAAAATTTGGGGTTGTTCACAGTCCCTTTACTTTTTTTTGGAATTTTCAAAACAGTGGTTTGTTTTCAAAATGGAGGTTTTCAGCAAAACAAATTTTCAAAAGGGTTTAGACTACTTATTTTTTTTTGTATATTTTTCGATTGTTTTTCTTTATACTACTAAAAACTCTAAAGCTGAAGGAAAATAAGAGATTTCAAAACTATATTATATATTCATTTTTTTTTGTATTTTTGTAAAATATTTACAAAAGAGTGCTTTCTGAGAATTCAAAATTTTAATTTTGAAATTTCTTTAAAAAACGGGTTTTGGATCAGAAATTTGAGGAAATATTCGAGTTTTTAACCTCGAATTGACAAACACAGAACTGTGGATCCAACTGGACATCAGATAGACTATCTGAGCCTTTCAGAAATTATTTTTGGTATTTTTTGTAAATTGGTTTTAAAAATTGGATAACGAGGCTCAAATTTGGATTTTGACACTCGATCCGGATCCAAAATTGAGTCAAATATGAAAATCGATTTGATCCCAGTAAATCCGAGAAATAAAACTAGAATTTTGAGTGAAAATGACTCAATTATTTAGAAAACGGGGGCCAAGGGTAAAAGGGGAATATTTACAAAATTTTGAAAAAATTGGGGTGTTTACAGTCACCTGAAAACAAAGCTCCCCTGTTTTGCAAAAAATTGTTGAACTCATCCCGGAGAACATCGGCAATTGTTTCATGGAAGTAGTCACACATTGTGTTCTTAACGATCTGGCATACATCATTCCAAGAATCAGTCGGATGCTTGGAGCTGATGTTGACGGGAGAAGTCTCTGAGCCGTGACTGGAGGAAGCAATGACTGGTGAGGTGTTCATATTACTCTCAAACCCGAACACACAACCTTTTTTAGGTTCATGATCATGCATATATTTTAGGGATATTTCATATAAAAATATGCATGATTCCATGAAAAAATGATTTAAAAACCCAATTTTATGTTAGTTTGGAGTAAATATGCTAAAATAATATATGAATAGAAAATGCATGAAAAATAGTGTTATTTTACATTTTAATGCATATTTTAGTGTTTGACATAATTGTAGTAGTTTAGTTTTTGAAAATCATAAAAAATTAGAGTTAAAATGGACTTAGTTTTACAATTTCTGAAACATAGTCATTTTGAGTTGTTTTGCAAATACGTTTTCTTTAGGAGAAGATTTAAAATGGAATTCTTTGAAATAAGATGGACTTATGGAAAAACTTTCAAAATTATAAATATGATACGTAGGGGGAATTTCAAATTGTCTTCTCTCTTATACCTTCTCCCTCTTTCCTAACCCTTCTCCTCCACCTCTTCTTGCCCTTCCTTCTCCTTCTCCCTATTTCTCTCTTCTTTTCTTTTCCGATGGAGGTTCTTCTTCAGTCCGGTGACGGTGTACGGGAGGAGTCCAAATTCTTTTCTAACCCCTCTGATTTCACGATAAGCTCTTCTTTTATCCTCTCTGAATTTTCATTTGAATTCACGTTTTAGAATTCATGTTTCATGTAGATTTTTTTCCTGTATGCTGATTTTTTTACTGGATGTTTGATTGTAAGTGATCTACTGTATTTGATTCACGTTTTTTTTGTGATTTAGATTTACTGTTCTTTCTGATAATCAATAGCAATTTGGAAAAGAAAAAAATTGATCATCTTGTGCTTGTACAGATAAAACTCAGAGTTCCGGTAGCTGTGAAATTTGTATCTGACTAAATCTAAGTTGACATCTATTGAATATTTTCTGTTTCTGCAAGATAAATCAGACAATTGAGCCAGAGTAATTGCATCTAGATCATCGGATTCATTTGTGCATTCATCGGATTGTATTTTTTTTACTAAAAGTTGATCGATCATCTGGATCGATAGCTGCATTTTTCGGCGAAAGCTAAGTTCTGGAATTACTGTTCACCGTATCATCTGGTGAATGTTTTTGTTCTTTGAATGTGATGAATGTTCTGGCTGGTTTTCATGAAGTTTCTACTAATTGAATTTTCACTGATTACTTTTGAAAAAAAATCAATCGGATATCTGAATCCGATGTAAATGTTGGAATTATGAATTACTAAATTCTGATCACCGTGCGTTTATTGTTTTCCGGTGAGTAAATCTTTGATAATCGAAGTCTGGTAAGTGTCCTAATGATGTTTAAGAGATTCCAACCTTAGTGAATTTTATTTGATCGACTGAAGTCAGCCGAATTGAGATATTTTCAATCGATTGAAATGCAAATCGATGAGTTTATTTCTAATTTCTGATCATCGTGTTTTTTTTCCGGCATCTCTGTTTTATCGGCAATAGATCATCTGATCTCTCTGGTGATTTGCAGTTGCTTCTGAGCTTTACATTTCCGGTGATTTCCTGCATTTGTTGCATCTCCAGTGATTACCTACATTACATCTGCATTCGATCAATTGAAATTGAAAGCCTGAGTGAATTCCGGCATCAACTGGAGTTATTGAGAGCATTTTGATTGGTTGCATTTCACTAATATCCAGAAATTCTTTTCATTACTGTAAAATTTTGTTTCACTGTGAAGCTATTCAAGGCTGATCTATTATTTGCTTAAGGAGTCTGGTAGAATTTGGTGATTGATCAATTGAAATCAATCAGTTGTTCAAAGTTCAGCAGTTGTTATTGTGCATTTTTCGGCGAGTGTCTGAATTCTTGATTTGTTCTAATTTCTAATTTTTGAAATGTAGCTGAGATGTTTTTGCAAGCACTAAGTCCCAAAAATAAGTGATTCATTGTTGTTCTCATAGCAATTTTTCTGATTTCCTTGTTTAGCTTACATATAATTTTTTTTATTCATTTTTCTATTTTTCTATTTTTCAATTCCTTAATTTCCTAATTTTTTTTACATACTGAAACTGTTTTTCATTAGATTTGAATTGGTTAATTTTTCTGTTTACTATTCATAAATTTTTTTACATGTTGACTCTGTTTTTCAATACATTCAATTTCCTGTTTTTGATTTTTTTTCTTTTACATTCAGTTTTTCTTGATTTTTTTTTTTACATTTTGTTCTGTTTTAGTTCATTCTTTGAATTATTGTTTCTGATTTAATTTCCTGTTTCTTCATTTAGTAATTTTTCTATTTTTCACTCTTGCAAATTTCCTGTTTTTCTTTATATTCCTTCAATCTGTGTTTTTCAATCTCTCATTTCCTATTTTGTTAACTAGGTATTAGTTGTTAATTGAGTTACTTAAATCATTAGTTCGTTGTTAGTTAAGTAAAACAAGTTGGTTTAATTAGTTGGTAATTAGTAATTAGTTAGTTAAATTTACTTAGAAATCATTGTAATTTGAAATTATCATTTAGATTTCTTGCATAATTTCCTTCATATTCTTAGCATTCAGCTAGTTTAATATTGTTTTTACTTCTATCTTTGGTACTACTCGTGTTCATTTGATTTGTGCAGGATAGCACAAGAGTGGAGCCAAAGTGCATACGTGACACAGAAGGGTGCAAGAATAGAAGATTTTTACTTTTCAGTTTAGAATTAGGAATTTAATTGGGTTTGTAAATATTGCATTTTATGCCCTCTGCGAAGGGTATTCATTTGTTGTAATAGATAGTTGTTTTTACTTTTCTCGAACATTTTCCATTTAATAATTCAGTAATAAAGAAATAGTTTAGACTTGTGTGTTTGAATACAAAATATTCCCGTTCCTTGAGTTTGACCCGGTCTCATCCACTAGTGAGAACCGGTTTTTATTATTTGATGTCTGGTTTTCACATGTTTTATATATAAAAATCTTTTCAAAATTACAACGATTTAAAAGAAGACATTAATTTTTTGGCGCCGTTGTCGGGGAACGGCGTAATACTAGTATTCACTTTATTGCCTAGTGTTTGTTTGCATTTAGGTTTAAAACCACGTATGTGCATATCGTATAGACGAGCTTACTTTTCTGCACAGCCTACCTACTAGGATCCCCTTAGAGGTGACTATGTACGATTGGTACCATACACATAGATTTCATATTTCTTTTGCATAATCTCTGTTATGTGTAACTGCGTGGTGTTTGTTTAGTTTTTATTGTTTTTAGTCTACTCGCTTTGTGGTTTGCGTGGTTTGACCGCTTAGTGTGTTAGTTAGGTAGAAAACCCACAGTTAGGACGTGTGCTACACTGGTCTACTCCAAGGTGTACGCAATGGTTGACGATCATCATTTGATCCGTCCTTTGAGGGAGTACTTCATGCCAAATACATATACTCCCGCCTCCTGCATCACGAGACCTGATGTAGGAGCAAGCCATTTTGAGATTAAGGCCAGTGTGATTCAAATGCTACCTTTGTTTTATGGCCTTAGCAATGAGGATCCATATCGTCATCTCGACGAATTCCTTGAGATTTGCTCGACAGTGCGAATCAATAACTTTGGAGATAACGGTATGAGGTTGACTTTGTTTCTGTTCTCTCTCAAAGATAAAGCCAAGCACTGGCTAAAATCTCTTGAGACGGTTTGTATTACTACTTGGGAAGGAATGCATCACGAATTCCTCAAAAAGTACTTCCTAATTGGTAAAACGAATCAGTTTCGTAAAGCTATAACCAGTTTTTCTCAAATTGAGGGAGAACAATTTCACGAGTCTTAGGAGAGATTGAAAGATCTTCTCCGCAGGTGTCCCCATCACCAGGTGCTTCATTGGCAGTTGGTGCAATATTTCTATGACGGGCTTACTGAAAAGCACCGTCAAATGGTTGATTCGTCTTGTGGGGGCACTTTTATGCTCAAGAGTGAAGATGAGGTGTGGTCTCTATTCGAGACCTTGAGTGAAAATACGATGCATCATGCTTTGTCTTCACGACTCGATAGGACTACATCCTAGGAAAGTTGGGATTTCCGAAGTTGGGTCCGAGTTAGAATTGTGTACCAAGGTTGACCAGTTGACTAGGAAGTTGGATCAATTCCTAGCCAATTCTTCAAGAAGTCCAGTAGAAAGAGTGTGCGAGCTTTGTGCTAGCCCTACATACTGTGTTGCGGATTGTCCGACAGCGCCGCTATATCCTGAATTCGTTCAGGAGCAGGTGAATGCTGCCCAAGGTTTTGCTAAACCCATGCCTAATTCATTTACACCATCATATAACCCAAGTTGGCGAAACGAGTCCATTTTTCCATCCCATCAGCCCTCCCAGACACAGTATAGACACAGTAACCCTTCGCAAGGTTACTCGCATCCTATATTTCCACAGGTTCATCCCCAGTCTAGTCTACCTTCTCTTCAGGACCCCATTCCAAGTTCATCATTTCAGGAGAAGATGTTAGAAGCCTTTTCTGATATCAAGGCCACTCTTTGCTCCCATACGCAGTTAATAGCCAAGCTAGAGACTCAAATGGGACAGTTAGCTCAGACATTGAGTAGACAAAGCCAGGGGAACCTTCATAGTCAGTCTGTTGTCACATTCAAGGGAGAGAAGCCCATGTCATTTGACTTGCAACCCACAAATTCACACCCTGTGCAAGTCAAATCTGTTACATCTCTTCAGTATGGGAAGGCGTGTCACTCCACTCGAGAATCGACTCATGAGCCCCATATCATTTCTACTGACGAGTCAATCTCCATGATACCTCAGCAGAAGGGGCCAAACACACAACATGCATTATTATCACATATTCATAAAGCCCCATTCTCTAAGCTTTTAGGATCACCGATTGTTTTTAGTAAGCAAGAGGTACAGATGCAAAAGGTGCTTGACCAAGTTAAGCCAGATCATATTCACCACTTGTCTGAAGTTGCATTCATTGATACTCGGTCGGTCCTAGACTCTCATTTCTTGACTAGTCTCTCAGATGAGACTAATCTCCGTTCTTCATGTCGAGGGAGTCATGATATTACATTTAGAGGTAGATGGGATGGCAACACAGTGCATAGTGTCACAAATGACACTCTTTTCTTCATAGAGCCTCATTGAGTGATACTTCATGTCCATTGATCTTATGGACGATGAAGGTTTTTCCAGGGATCCGTCTGGCTGGGGACGTGAAACTTAGCATTTTATGGGAGGCAACTCATATCTTGTATATTATTAGATTTGCTTAGAATTTATAGTTTTTATTTTGTTTTTACTTTTTCGTGAGTTTTTCATGTTCTTTTTGTTTCATTCATGGTTTTCATGTCATGCCATGTATACATTGCATTCATTATATTCATAGAACGTGTATTTTTAATTCATGTAAGGTCATTCTACTCTTTTCCCTAATTTATTTCTTCTCATGTGCATTCACTTAGTTTCATATAAGCATGGGGGAGTGCCACTGAGACAATGTCATTCAAGCATGGGGGAGGGTGTAGTTTGCACACCTTGATATTTTTGTTCATGTTCTTGCACATGTTTACACATCTCTCATGAAAAGTAGATTTTTAAAGAAAGAGTTTGAACTTATATGAATGTTATTTCAAATTTGATGTTTTTAGAGGATTTTTAAGCCCCACGAAAAATTTTTCTGACATAGATCTAAAAATTATGGTTGTTTATGCAGATTTCGAAGAAATGATGATAGATACATGTTAGAGTTTATTTTGAATCGCAAATATGAATATGCACAGTTCTATTTTTGAAAAACTAAGCAAATGAACAAAAGCATAAAAAAGAGCTCAAAAAGTGAAAAAGAAGCATGCGTTAGGTTGTTTGGATAATTCCACAATCCTTAGTAGATGAGACTTAGATGTAAGTTGAAACTTTTGGATTCCATTTCGAAAAGGAGAGTGGAAACCTTCGTGATCCTAAGTAGCTGAGAACAAATACAAGTTGAAATGTTTGACTCTCACGTTGCAAAGGTGAATGAAGGAAGTCACTTTTATGTCTTAGTTGATATCTTTTGGTATGCATTAAAAAAATATAGAAGATATTGACATTGCACAAGGCATAAAAGCAGACCACACGCAAGCTATAAGAGAAGAATGAATGCACAAAAAGAAAAAGCGTGAAAAAATGAAAAAATCAAGAAAAGAGCTTAAAAAGAAAGAAAAGTTCACTGCTTAGAAGTGTGATTGAGAAAACCTGTGCAGAAAACATATGAGTGAGGATAAGTAAATAATAATTTGTTTTTATTAAATTTTCTAAGAATAAAACATAAATAATTATGATATTTAGAAAAGTGAAAGAAATTCTTTTTCTGTGGTGGTATATAAAAGACTCTAATTATGTTTTGATTTTTTTTGTAACACGAAATATTTGTGAAAACAAAGTCTTTAATTACCTACTGCTTATGAGGATGTGTAATATTATGCATACATGACAGAGATGTTTGTGGGTAGCATCACTGCAAACCCTCACGAGACCTTACTCGTCTATTGGGGTAACCCAGGGGTTGAAAGGGCTTGTTGCATGAGCTAAATGCAATCGCGATTCCTACGAAAGTGAGTTAGTTGATAGTTTTGATTTCGTGCATTTTTCTAGTTTGCTCGAGGACTAGCAAAACATAAGCATGGGAGTATTTGATCATGCATATATTTTAGGGATATTTCATATAAAAATATGCATGATTCCATGAGAAAATGATTTAAAAACCCAATTTTATGTTAGTTTGGAGTAAATGTGCTAAAATAATATATGAATAGAAAATGCATGAAAAATAGTGTTATTTTACATTTTAATGCATATTTTAGTGTTTGACATAATTGTAGTAGTTTATTTTTTGAAAATCATAAAAAAATTAGAGTTAAAATGGACTTAGTTTTACAATTTCTGAAACATAGTCATTTTGAGTTGCTTTGCAAATAAGTTTTCTTTAGGAGAAGATTTAAAATGGAATTCTTTGAAATAAGATGGACTTATGGAAAAACTTTCAAAATTATAAATATGATACGTAGGGGGAATTTCAAATTGTCTTCTCTCTTATACCTTCTCCCTCTTTCCTAACCCTTCTCCTCCACCTCTTCTTGCCCTTCCTTCTCCTTCTCCCTATTTCTCTCTTCTTTTCTTTTCCGATGGAGGTTCTTCTTCAGTCCGGTGACGGTGTACGGGAGGAGTCCAAATTCTTTTCTAACCCCTCTGATTTCACGGTAAGCTCTTCTTTTATCCTCTCTGAATTTTCATTTGAATTCACGTTTTAGAATTCATGTTTCATGTAGATTTTTTTTTTCTGTATGCTGATTTTTTTACTAGATGTTTGATTGTATGTGATCTACTGTATTCGATTCAAGTTTTTTTTGTGATTTAGATTTACTGTTCTTTCTGATAATCAATAGCAATTTGGAAAAGAAAAAAACTGATCATCTTGTGCTTGTACAGAGAAAACTCAGAGTTCTAGAAGCTGTGAAATTTGTATCTGACTAAATCTTAGTTGACATCTATTGAATATTTTCTTTTTCTGCAAGATAAATCAGACAATTGAGCAAGAGTAATTGCATCTATATCATCGGATTCATTTGTGCATTCATCGGATTGTATTTTTTTTACTAAAAGTTGATCGATCATCTGGATCGATAGCTGTATTTTTCGGCGAAAGCTAAGTACTGGAATTACTGTTCACTGTATCATCCGGTGAATGTTTTTGTTCTTTGAATGTGATGAATATTCTGGCTGGGTTTCATGAAGTTTCTACTAATTGAATTTTCACTAATTACTTTTGAAAAAAAATCAATCGGATATCTGAATCCGATGTAAATGTTGGAATTATGAATTACTGAATTCTGATCACCGTGCGTTTATTGTTTTCCGGTGAGTAAATCTTTGATAATCGAAGTCTGGTAAGTGTCCTAATGATGTTTAAGAGATTCCAGCCTCAGTGAATTTTGTTTGATCGATTGAAGTCAGACGGATTGAGATATTTTCAATCGATTGAAATACAAATCGATGAGTTTATTTCTAATTTCTGATCATCGTGTTTTTTTTTCGGCATCTCTGTTTTACCGGCAATAGATCATCTGATCTCTCTGGTGATTTGCAGTTGCTTCTGAGCTTTACATTTCTGGTGATTTCCTGCATTTGTTGCAGCTCCAGTGATTCCCTACATTACATCTGCATTCGATCAATTGAAATTGAAAGCCTGAGTGAATTCAGGCATCAACTGGAGTTATTGAGAGCATTTTGATTGGCTGCATTTCACTAATATCCAAAATTTTTTTTCGTTACTGTAAAATTTTGTTTCTCTGTGAAGCTATTTAAGGCTGATCTATTATTTGCTTAAGGAGTATGGTAGAATATGGTGATTGATCAATTGAAATCAATCAGTTGTTCAAAGTTCAGCAGCTGTTACTGTGCATTTTCCAGCGAGTGTCTGAATTCTTGATTTGTTCTAATTTCTAATTTTTGAAATGTAGCTGAGATGTTTTTGGAAGCACTAAGTCCCAAAAATAAGTGATTCATTGTTATTCTCGTAGCAATTTTTCTGATTTCCTTGTTTAGCTTACATATAATTTTTTTTTATTCATTTTTCTATTTTTTAATTCCTTAATTTCCTATTTTTTTTTTACATACTGAAACTGTTTTTCATTAGATTTGAATTGGTTAATTTTTCTGTTTACAGTTCATTCTTTGAATTACTGTTTCTGATTTAATTTCTTGTTTCTTCATTTAGTAATTTTTCTATTTTTCACTCTTGCAAATTTCCTGTTTTTCTTTATATTTCTTCAATCTGTGTTTTTCAATCTCTCATTTCCTGTTTTGTTAACTAGGTATTAGTTGTTAATTGAGCTACTTAAATCATTAGTTCGTTGTTAGTTAAGTAATACAAGTTGGTTTAATTAGTTGGTAATTAGTAATTAGTTAGTTAAATTTACTTAGAAATCATTGTAATTTGAAATTATCATTTAGATTTCTTGCATAATTTCCTTCATATTCTTAGAATTTAGCTAGTTTAATATTGTTTTTACTTCTATCTTTGGTACTGCTCGTGTTCATTTGATTTGTGCAGGATAGCATAGGAGTGGAGCTGAAGTGCATACATGACAAGGAAGGGCGCAAGAATAGAAGATTTTTACTTTTCAGTTTAGAATTAGGAATTTAATTGGGTTTGTAAATATTGCATTTTATGCCCTCTGCGAAGGGTATTCATTTGTTGTAATTTGATAGTTGTTTTTACTTTTCTCGAACATTTTCCATTTAATAATTCGGTAATAAAGAAATAGTTTAGACTTGTGTGTTTGAATACAAAATATTCCCGTTCCCTGAGTTCGACCCGGTCTCATCCACTAGTGAGAACCGGTTTTTATTATTTGATGTCTGGTTTTCACATGTTTTACATATAAAAATCTTTTTAAAATTACAACGATTTAAAAGAAGACATCAGTTCACCTGCTGTAGTCACCCATGCTGCAGGATCAAATGATGGATGCTGAGTAGAGTCATCGTCATATCGCTCTACCATCTGTTGCTCATATGACTCCTACAAAATAATGTTTACAGTATGAATTAATAATTAAGAATTATAATATTTATGATAACTTGTATATTACAATGATTATTAATACAATAAATACATACTGTTGTCGTTCTCGCCTTCTCCGATACAAACTCTTCTGTGGTCTTACGTTTATGTGTTTAAACGAATACATCCTTGTATGGCACAGTGCTTTCTTTTTCTGCTTCCTGCGAAGTGAAATGATAAAAGATTTAATTAATAGGTTTGCAACAATACTTAGAAAATTGATTTGTTTATATATTGATGAGTTACCATTTTCTTCAGGTGGCTCCCAAAAGTCCTAGATCCACCTGTGTGTAGATGGGCTTCGGATATTTTTGATCAATTTTGTGCAGCCTTCGCTGAGCGGTTTCAAAATGTATCCCCAGTCCACTTGTCACACATTGCATTCCAAACATCTGACCTGATAGTAGGAGGTCCATGGCCCTTTCACTGTAGTGGATCATCTATCCCGCCAGATTCTTTTCTTGTTGCAGTCTTCATATTGTGCAACATATCTGCAAATCGATTGGCAACCACCTTCTGCCATACCCTCCTTGCATCATGTTTCTCCATCGTAGTCGCGAAGCGATTCAAAGCATACAAATATTTTCAGAAAGTTAGTAGAAATGACTATAACAAATAATTAAATATGAAACACATTAACTATGACAAACAACTGTATACCGTGAATTATGACAACAATCTGTCTATCACCTCTTTTGGATACTCTTTCCATTGAGTGATCAGTCCCGGTAGATGTTGAAGTAGTGAATTCCTAATATCGCGTACTATTTCTTATGGCTCGAACCTCGTGCTGCACATGAATTGGTACATAGTAAATATTAATATACAATATTTATAAGATATGCAATAAGTGAAAACGAAATACTTATAGTCGATTATCGATATACACTATTCGAATGAGTCTTCTTGTGCCAGACTGAGAAGACCCTGCATCATGTGTTAGCTCCTGACTTGTATGATCAATTGGTGTAGGTAGGTCATGTACAGGCAAAATATCATCTGTAAAAAAATACGTTAGAAATTCTCAGAATGTGCATTTCAACTAATCAAGCATCCAATTAGTTAAATGATATACCTATCAAAGGAGCCCGTGAAGATGAAGGCTGAGACTGGCTACTACTGGATGAATGACCATTGTATGCTCCATGAATCATATTCTAACAAATAAAAAATGTCATGCAATACATTCAAATTATTTCAAATCATTCACATCAAGTATTTCAATATATTCAAATAATTCAAATCAAGTACTGCAATACATTCAAATCATTAAATCATTGGAATACCTGCAAATCATTCAAATCATTGCAATACATCTCAATACATTTAAAAAATTCAAATCAAGTATTGCAATACATTCAAATCATTCAAATCATTAGAATAGCTGCAAATCTTTCAAATCATTGCAATACATTTCAATACATTCAAATAATTCAAATCAAGTATTACAATACATTCAAATCATTGGAATACCTGCATATCATTCAAATCATTGCAATACATTCAAATCATTCACATCAAGTATTGCAATACATTAAAATCATTCACATCAAGTATTGCAATACATTCAAATAATTCAAATCATTCACATCAAGTATTATAATACATTCAAATCATTCAAATCATTGTCACACATTTCTATACATTCAAATAATTCAAATCATTCACATCAAGTATTGCAATACATTCAAAACATTGGAATACATTCGAATAGAGGTTTGTATTACAAGATTTTGCTCACTAGCTCAAGAATTCTTTGTCATCACTTGTTTGACTTTCATATTCTTCTTCTTATTCTTCTTCTTCATCTTCTTCTTCATTGTTTGCCCATCCACTTGGTATATCATTTGGATCACATTCTTCTATGAATGTTTCATCAACCAATGGAGATATGACATGCAGAACATCGTGACCATAATATAAGTCATAGATATCATCTGATTGATAGTAATCGCTCTCTTCAGTTAACTTGTCTTCCTGTAACTGATCATACTCAGGGTATAGTTTGGACTCCACCTTGCAAACTTCCCACCATTCATTTATATTTGACTTTTTTATACTCATATATGAAGTGTAATAAATTTGTTGAGCTTGCGAGGCTAATATGAATGGTTCATATGTTCTAAACCTTGATTTATGATTCACCTCCACAAAACCCTTCCTGTATAGGTGATGTCTAATGCCATGAGGTTCTACAAATCGATTGTTCTTACAAATCTTGCAGGGACACCTAATCCAACTTATGGGATCCACTGTACTGACACTTGTCATTGCAAATTCAATAAAACTTTCAACACCATTCATATATTCATGCGATAACTCATTGTCAACTATCTTACGGTACATTCATTCACGGTTTGCAGTCATTTTGTCGTATGATGTTACGAATAATATCCTAACCAGTTAAAAGAGAATCATCAGAATGTTATGATGAAGAAAATATCAAATTTATCATGCAATATATGGTATCATACAATCACAAGAATTATGATTCATGCATTAACAACTTAATATTTTCATATGCAAACTATTCATAACATGATACATTCATTTGAAGCATGCTTTCATTATACAATTTCACATGTAAGTCATTATCAAATTGAAAGTAACTACATACAAGCATGGATACAATCACATCAAACATTGCAATATATCAAAAATATTCATATAAAAAAAATGTTAAACATGTACCTGCAACAAACACACTCCAATATCCTGCTAACTACTACCATGCCTAGCATGGAATCCGTACTCCAAAAATAAGAACACTTCTATTCTCATACATTAAAATCATGCTTAGCATGATCTCCAAACTCCAACAAAGCAGTCCTAGATATCAACAACTAAGTGAGTGTGTGAACAGTAAAGTGTTGCATCCAATAAATTAAATAACATGTGATGCGCTTGCATCACTTACTCACCATGGGTATTTACTCGATTTGCATTATTTTTGTCACTTACTTACCACGAGTGGCGGGGCACAAGCGGGATCCATTGAGAAATCTACAAGAGACACTGTGTTAAAATGAAGTCACCCTCTGCCGAAAGGAAAAAAATTAGAATAAATATCGAAGTCGGACGAGAATCCGACGAGGTGGAACGCCTCCCAGGCATCGACCACCTCTTCGTTTGGCCCAACAGGTTTTTGAGTTCGGTCGGCCAGCGATGTACGACAGTTGCAAGAGGTCTCTGGAGGCAGTGATCATCCTTCAAAGCAGCAGGCACGGGAGTGATGTCGTGGTTCAAGAACTCGACTATCGTCGGGCGCTTACCGACCTGTCACCCCCCTTGCCGAAAAAAAAATAAGGCAGGGGGCGACCCCCTGCCGAAAAAAAAAGAGCTAGGGGGGCAACCCCCTACCGGAAAAAAAGCCACAAAAAAAATGAGGCAGGGGGGTGACCCCCTACCGAAAAAAAAAGAGAAAGGGGAGCGACCACCTGCCGGAAAAGCAGGGGGGCGACTCCCCCGCTGGAAATAAAAAATGAGGCAGAGGGGTGACCCCCTTCCAGAAAAAAAAATGAGGCAGGCGCCCCCCCTGTCGGAAAAAAAGAACAAGGTAGGGGGGCGACCCCCTGCTGAAAAAAAAAATGACCCACTTACCTGGGAGACGTCGTGCGGCGGAACGGGGGGCGATGGGTCGGGAGAGGGAAGGGCGGCGATGGGCAGCAGAACGAGGGGCGATGGGCCAGGGGAGGGATGGGCAACAGAACGGGGGGCGATGGGCCAGGGGAGAAACGGGCGGCAGAATGGGGGGTGATAAGCCGAGGGAGGGACGGGCGGTAGACCGGGGAGCGACGGGCGGTGGGCAGTGGGCCGGGGACTGCGTCGGGTGGGAGAGGGCGGCGGCCGAGAGAGTGCGTCGGACGAGAGAGATGAAACAGGAAAGAGAAAGAAGGGTTTCGATTAGGGATTTACGAGAAACTTAGCGACGGATTTGGCGACAACCTATTTTCGTCGCAACTCCGTCGTAAATTTACATGACCAGTTAGCAACAAAATATTTTTGTCGCTAACATCGTCGCTACTTAGCGACAAAAAAACCTCTGTCCCCAAATCCATCACTAAATACCGCGGATATTTGTTATCATCGCAAAATTTTACTTTTGCAAGTCAAACTGACCTTTGAAAAAGATTTTGAAAATAACTCGCCTCCGTTTTTAAAATGCGGGAAAATTCCGTAGAATGGGACTCGCCTGTCGGTACGAGGTTCGACCGTTCCTGCCACCTTTAACAGGGGTAATCGAACCAAGGATCAGTCTACTGCTCTGCTCTATTCAACTTGTCTAAATCATATTCTAATTTCTAAATGCACATAGAATCAGGCATGTGCTATGAATTCTCAGAAAATGCACATTTGAAAACATGATGTTTGCCTTGAATGATTGAAATATTTAGAAAATGTAAATCTTGGAAATGATATCACATGAAAAATCGTGAAATGGGATTTGAAATGTACTTCTGAGAGAAGTAAAAATCGATTTTGAGGAATCCTTGACATTTGGTGAAAATCGATTCTGAGAGACTTGGTTTCTCTGAATTCAAACTTTGAAATTGAAATTCTAACTTAGAAAATTTGAATTTGGAACTTGGGAAATACTTGAAATATCATTGGCAAATCCATATTTTGAGAAAATCGATTTTTGAATAAGACTTAGAAAAATTTTGATTTCTCTAACTTCAAACTTTGAAATTGACTGCATAACTTTGGAAAATTGAGTTTATGAACTTGAGAAATACTTGAAATATTCTTTGAAATTCAATGCTTTTGGGAAAATCGATTCAATTTCCTTGACTTGGATTTTGAATTGGAGTGGGCAAATGCATGAAATGAATGAATATGAATTTGAGGATTTGAGAAATACTTTTTTGTATTTTGAGAAATGCAGTGCATTTTGAAGTTAGCCTAAGAGTGTAGGCTGAATGTGGCTAATGTGAAGATCATAAATCTAAGTATCATTCATTTTCTGACTATGGCCATAAATACGCATTCCACCAAGTTTATAAACTTCATAGAAGCTAGTGCATGTGCCATTCGTGTAGACCATGGTGATTTTGAATATGCATGAATCATCATCCATCACACATTGACATTATAAAAAAATAAACTATATGCAATGCAACCTAAGCTAAGCAGGAAATGTAAATTCTTATTCCAAAGTTTAATTACAAATTACATCACTATTGAAATTTAAATACATGAAAAATAAAGTCTTCAATGTACCTGCAAAACTAGAAAGCTTGGTTAGTGAATATATGTTGGCTTTTCTAGATTTATCCAGCAATATCAGGAAATTGCTGGATTTTGCTAGATATAAGCCTTTTTGCCAAGATTCCCTTAAATCAAAATGATGAAATATGAAATAAAATTGAATAAATAAGGAAGATAAGATATGCAATTTCGAAATTGGGGTCAAAATAACCAAAATACCCCTAATAACAAGACTATGGCCTTGAAATTAGGGTTTTTAGAAAGATATTTTGATAAAATGCAAGTTTTGAAATTTGAATGGAAATAACTAAGCTAAATATGATGTGACATGCTTAAATATGTGAAAATTAGGGTTAGGGATTTCGAAATTGAGGTCAAATGACCAAATTGCCCCTGATAGCAAGACTATGGCCTTGAAATCAGGGTTTTCTAAAATAGATTTTGGTAAAAATTTGGGTTTTATGACCTAAATGAAATCAAATAACTACAAAATTAAACCCTAAGTATCCTAAGATGCTTATGAACATAATAAAACCCTAAAACTACATGCTTATGCACGAAAATCCAATAATATCACAAAAGATATGATTTTAACAGTGTTTTTGGAATTCTTCGGGTACCCTGTTTTGCAATTTTATTGATTCAGACATCAAATGGATTCCAAAATTCATCAAATTTGGTACCTGCACTTGTTATAACCCTAATGTCTAATTGGAATTATAAAAATAATTTTTTGACATTAAATTAATCCAAAAATTGCATTAAACCCTAAAAATATGCTATTTTGACCTAATTTATCAACCAATTTCAATCCAAGACCCGAACCAGGGGTCAAATCTCTATGAAAATTTATGAACTTTTACAGAGACTAACTAAGAAGAAAAACAAAGATTTCCCAATTTACATATCGGAAAAAGCATCTCCGGTTAAGGAGAAACCCTTCCGGCAATCTGAGCTAAAATATATCACTTTTAATAGGGATTAAAACAGCTGTTTCAGATTGAAAATACAAACATAAATGGCAAACCTAAACAAAAATCTCTGAAATTTTAATAGTAAACAGTAGACAGAAAAATAGCAATACTCACTTTTTACAGACCATGAATCAGATCTGTGGTTTGGGATTTATGACTAACACAAGTCTGATTAGGGTTTTGGTAAACCCTAATGAGTTTTAAATTTAAAAACAGATTCTCTGAAAGGGGAAAAATACTAAACAGTGATCACAAAATCCGAAAATTTCACAACAGACAGATCTGCTCAATGTGAATTCATAGCATTTTACAGATCTAAAATCGGATATAAGATGAGAGAAATATCATAACAGCAAGTTACCTTCTTGATTTTAACCATGATTTTAAAGCTTTAAAAACCCGATTTGATGTCTGATTTTTTTGACAGGGTTCCCAAAATCCAAAACCTCTGATTTTTCTACAGTAACTTAATAACTCATGCATGCATCACATATAAAAAAATCAGAAATAAACAATGAGTACTTCAATCCGAAATAACATTATCTTTACTGTTCTAAACCTAAAACACACAGAAATTTAAGAAACTTGGAAAACCATGCATTAACTAATGTAAATCAATAAAATAAACCATAAAACAGTAAATAAAAATTATTTCTATGCTATAGAACGTAAAACAAACATGAATAAACTATGAAAATAAAATAAAAACCGGAAATCAATGGCTGGAATTTGATATCACCTTTAAAACATAGATTTAACCCATTAAAAGGGTAAATCATATATTTTATTGGTTAATAATGTAAAGAATCATATTAAAATTAATTCTAATGGATTAAAATCCCTGTAAATCACCCAAAACAGGGTTAGATCACCTTCTTGGATCGTTCTTGCTGATTCTTGATGGTTTTTGAGGTGAAACCATGGTTGAATCCATGAAATAGGAGGTATTAATGGCTAAAATTGATTTAAAACTATTAAAAACATGAAATAAAAGCTAAAAATTAAACAAAATAATTACCTTGAGGTGGCTGCAATGGAGGAAGGGCTGGAGAGGAGAGAGAAGCTCCAAGAATCCCAAGGAGAGCAAGTTGGAAAAATCGACCCCCCTATGGAGACTATTTATAGAATGTTTTTAGGTTTAAAAATTGGGAATTTTGAATTTTTTGGACTCTAACAAGGGGGGGCGATTTTTGGGTGGAAAGACCTAACTACCCCTAGCCTAAATTATCTAAACTAGTGCCTAATTAACCCCTAGACTTTCCTAAAAAATCCCCAAATGTAATGCCACTTGGCATTTTCTACATTTGGCTTTTTAAAACACCTTTAAAAACACTAGTTTTAAAAACTAACTTTCAAAAATGAGTTTTTCAAAATGGTTTTGACTCTTCTAAACCTCTAACACTAATCAAGACATCAACTAACCCTAGTCTAGCCCTCACTGACTCGAATATGGCACCACCCCGAGCGGGCCCTACTTGAGTTTTTCAAAAAGCGATTTTAAAACTTGAAATTGAAGGAGTTTTCAAAAGGATTTTCAAAGACAAACTTCAAAGTTATAATTTTTAAAATGGCATAGGGTCCTAACTAGGTTAGAACTCCTCTGGATATGGTGCCAACTGAGTGGGCCCACATCGAATTTTGAAGAATTTTTAAATAAACACTGAAAATGGCTTTGAAAAAGGGTTAAAATCGACATTTGAAAATCAAGATCTTTGAAAATAGGGTCTCAAGCGAACTGGAACTCCAAGTTAGAGTCCTGAACTCTTAGGATTCTGAGATTTTAGATTTTAGAATTCAAATGAAAGAGTTTTCGAAAGATTTTATCAAAAAATGATGAAATAAGTCAGAAAACACAGTCAGGGTTAGACTCCTAACTCGACCGAACTCTAAAATAGAGTTTTGAACTAACTAGACTCTATAAAATGACCAAAATTTTGACAATAATCGAAAAAGACTAAAAATGGAAGTAAAACAGATTTCAAAACAGACTCCTGACTGGATTAGTACTCTGGGACAAAGTCCTGATCGGACTGAAACTTTCAAAACTTTGAGAAATTTGATGAATAGAGAAATTCAGAAGTGACACCACCTTAATGGGTCTCATCTGTGAATTGAAATCGATTAAAATTTGAATTTGAAATGTATCCAGATTGTTTCCTTGAGAAAATATTTCGAAATATAAAGTCCTGGGGTTGGAAAATGACAGAGTATTGAATAAAAACCCAGGTTTTGAAATTGATTTTGAAATAAAAGCTTTAAAATTCAAATCTGGATTGAATGTTTTGAAATAGGAGTGCTGGATCTCGAAAATGGGATGCAATGACATGCAATGCTATCTAATGCGATGGAATGATATGCAGACTACATGCAATGAAATGCAATGACACATGAAATGGACAAACACTGGATGAGGGTGAAAATTTGGGGTGTTTACAGATGCCCCTCTTTGCTACTAAGCCGGTTGTAAGCCAAGCTTAGTGGCAAAGAAAACACACCAAATTTGGATTATAAAAATGTCCCAGTTAGATAAATCTGACTGGGTATGAAAGAATTAATTCAAATGATGATGAAAGTTATGAAATGGAGAATAAGGAGAAAATTTTATTTCAAAAAGAAATGAGATTCAGGTTTTGCCCTTAACCTGGATGGGACGGGAAATACCTTGTATGGAACGAAGCTCAGGCTTAACCTTTAACTTGATTGGGAAATGAAATACCTCATCACGTGAGGCTCAGGTTTGTACCCTTGACCTAATTGGGCAGAAAATGGACGGAATCCTCGAAAGAAGAGATCGTGATGGAACCTTCGGATTTCCGCACAATGAATCCGATAGGGGTTTTGCAAAAGGAAGGAAATTGGGGTCCCTAAAGTTTGAAAAGGGATTGATTTTGGGCATCTCATTGCTGAGACTAATTAACTTTTGAAATTGCCTTTTGCTGAAATTGGTGGCTTAACCTCAAGCCGAAATTGGACTGTCTATGGTGGGACAGTGGGGACACAGGGAAGTGTGCGAATCTGAGAGCCTGTGCGCTCAGATTATACCAAAGAAGGGAAGGAATCTTGAAAACTCCCGTTATCAAGTTCTTAAAAGGGATAACAACTGATGTCAGGATGCACCAAAGATGAACCTCAAGTTCTCGTTTCATGCCAGGATAGCTAGAAAATATTGTCAAAATATTGAAAATTGTTGTTGATTCAAAATAATTGAAAATGATGCACATTGTTTTGAAAGTATTCCCTCTTTTCTATCTGAAGTATTACCTCCGACTGGGCTTAACTCTGTAGAATCAAAATTCGAATTCAAATTGTTTGCGATTGACTTTCTTTCCAGGAAGCTATCAATTTCCTTGATATGGACGGGAAAGAAAGTATTCTTGATATTGCGAGAGCTATTAGTGAAAGAATATTGATAAAAGAATTTCACAAAATTAAAGAAGATTCTTGATAGATTTGGAAGTCTGATATCCTGGGATTCTTTTCTCATTATGATCTTTCTGCACTCTTTTTTTTTAGCAGATTGGAGCTCTCTTGGATTTTTCGGGAATTACATCATCCTTCATTTTGGAGATGTCTTGACTTTTCTCTCTTTTTGGGAAGGGTACGTCACAAACTCCTTCATCTCAGAGATGTTCCGATCCTTCTTTTCTCTCAGGGATTATCTTGATAGTTATTGGCTCATTGGTTGAGAATCTCTTGATGATAGCTGGAATCAAATATCTTTTAGGGTTTGTCGATAGGCTCATCACACTCGCCTTCATCTCGACGGTGATCTGAACTTTCCCTGGAAGGATCCGTCACAAACTCCGTCATCTTGGAGATGATCCAAATCTTCTTTGGCCCCAGGGGTCGACTCGCTTAATTCGCCTTCATCTTGACGACAATTGAGAGATCCCTTTTGCAGATATTTAATTACAGCTTAGGTGATTGAGGAGATATGAAAATTGAGTGGATTTTTCTGTATCACCCAGGATATTTCGACTGCTTTATTTTTCAAGAATGGTCTTTAAAAATGTGTCATTGACTGCGATCAATATCAATCACCCATGGCTTTGCAACAACATTGAATTCTCTTTGCTGGCCATATCGCTGATTTATTCTTCATTCTTTTGGTTGGCCAATAAAAAGATTTTGAACTTTGAATCCTTTTTCGTGAAAGCATTGCCCTTTCGGAAGCAATAGTGGAGGTATTCTGAAGTAATAATTTTGTGTAATAAAGATTTTTGAAATCAACAAATATTTAATGACAAATTGGCAAAATTTTCTTGAAATCCTTTTGTGAAAGCGAGCATTTGAAGCACAACGCAACACATCCATGACAAAAATTCTCTTCTCCTTTCCCCAAAGGAGAAGATTCAGAAATTAGATATGAGAATTACTCCTCTCTTCCCTGAAGAGGAGGTGTTTGCAAAACGAATTTTCGAAGAGAAATTAAGCTTTCGTCAAAACTTCCTAATATTAGGCTTCTCTTATGGAAAGGGGGCCGAAATTGGTGAGGTTGGTAAATTGGTCATGAAGGAACGAGTTCATCACACTCTCCTTAAAAAGAGGGTCCTTCATGATGAAATGGCCTAGTCTGAAATTATGGTTACAAGGAAAACAAACTTTTGTCGAAGCTCTCCCTGACCTAAGGGTTCCTTGTATGAAATTGGAATTTTGTTTTGCAAACGGTTCACAAAGGCACGAGTCCCTTCAAACTCTCCCTAAAAAGGGGCTAAGTGAACAAATTGGATAGCATGTGAAAAGAGCGAGCTCCCTCGAACTCTCCCTATACAAAGGGTCTCTCGCAAGAGATTTTTTTTTGGAATTGGGTATTGGGTGACCAAAAGGTCGAAATTTGGAATTTGGAATTTTGAATTTTGAATTTTTGAAATTGGAATTTTGATATTTGAAATTAGAAATTGGAAGTTTGGAATTTGATATTCGGAAATTGGAAATTAGAAATTGGGAATTTTGGAGATTGATATTTGGAAATTGGAAATTAGAATTTTGGAATTTGGAAATTAATATTTGGAAATTGGAAATTAGAATTTTGGAATTTGGAAATTGATATTTGGAAATTGGAAATTAGAATTTTGGAATTTTGGAATTTTGGAATTTGGAAATTAGAAATTGGGAATTTGATGAGTGATCAGCATGAAGACTGAACTCAAGAGGTCGACTGACATGACCATTCAGTGGAACACTAACACGAGTGCTCGATTTTGAAAGGATACCGATATGCATACCGGTTTAAAAATGTACCAGTTTGGATACTGGATTTTGGTTCAGTTCTGGTGATTATCTTTCAATCTTGAATCGTTAGGAATTGTGATGGGATTGATAGTTGAAATCTCAATACTGACCAGATCGTTATTAATGCAATTGAATGCAAATGAATGCAAATTGATGCACATGAATGCAAATTGATGCACATGAATGCACAAGTGCGTGAAATGAGAGATTTGTTTATCCTGCCTGCATACAGGATATTTGTAGATAAAAACAAAATTTTAAAATGCCTCAGTATAACTAGAAAAAAGAATTTTGATCATTATTGAAGAAAATTTGGAAGAGTTACAAAGAATAGGAAATTGTTCAAGTATAGAATTTTTTCAAATGTCGAGCATTGATGGGATCTGGTAATTCTATTCCATCAGCATTGATGAGCCGATATGAATTGTGAGGTAGTGCCTCTTTGACAACATAAGGACCCTCCCAATTTGGCGACCATTTGCCACCCGGGCGGTGCCTGAGATAAGCTGTTGATCTGAGCACTAGATCATTGACCCGAAATTTTCTCTCAATGACAGATTTTGCATATTGTCGGGCTATCCTCTGGCGATAGGATTGAACATGCTCTGAGCCTTCTTTCATCGAGCGAATCAAGTTGTACCAGTCGCTGTTGTTGATACTGATCAAGAGGTAATTCTAAAAGTGATGCAAATTTCAAAGCAGGTTTCTGAACATGTAGAGGTAGTACTACTTCAGTTCCGTAGACAAGTTCTGACGGAGTAGCATTCGTTGGAGTTCGAATGGTGGTTCTGTATGCCCATAATGCATCGTGAATCTTTTCATGCCAGTCACGGCCCGTTTCTAAAGTTCGCTCCAGGATTCATATCAGAATCTTGTTGGTGGCCTCTGCCTGACCATTCCCTTGAGGATAATAAGGAGCGGAAAAATGATGATGAATTCTGAATTTTGAGCAGAATGTCCTCATTCTCTCATTCTTGAAATGACTGCCATTATCCAACACAATATCATGCGGTATACCGAAACGGCAAAGGATGTTCTTATGGATGAAAGAAACCACGTGTCGACCTTCTACTGTGCGTAGAGTGACTGCTTCTACCCATTTAGTAAAATATTCTGTTGCGGCAAGAAAATATTTATGACCATTGGAGGCTGATGGAGTGATGGGGCCTACAACATCGAAAGCCCACATGGAAAATGGCCATGGCGAGACGACAGATTGCAAGTATGTCGCTGGCGCATGAATGGAAGGCGCATGCATCTGACATTGAAAGCACTTCTTTACAAAACGATAGCAATCTTGTTGCATAGTTCTCCAATAATATCATGCTCGGATGATTTGTTTGACGAGAGTCGGATAGCCAACATGACCACCGCAAATGCCTTCATGTGCTTCCTGCACAACTTCTTGGGCTTCTTCTTCGTCCAAACATCTGGAATACTCAGAACTGAATCCACGACGATAAAGGACGTCGTCAAGAATAAAATATTGCGCAGACATGCATTGAATTGCTCGTTGCTCTCTCTTTGATAATTCTGGAGGAAATTCGCCAGTTTTAATGAAATTCTTGATATCATGATACCAAGGCTTCTTCTTCTGCTCAGCCTGGTTTATCTGCTCTACTGGGACGAAAGCGAGTTGATCAAGTCTGCAAATTTCAAATGAGCGACAAGATTCTCCACTCCTGAAAGACATGATGGATCCCAGATTAGCTAAACTGTCTGCAACTTGATTGAAATCTCTCTTGATATGGAAAAGTTGGAATTCTTCGAATTTGTTGGCAAGAGTTGAGACAATCTTCTGGTAAGGAAGTAATTTCTGATCTTTCACTTGCCATTCGGCTAGGACTTGATTGACGACGAGCAAGGAGTCGCCATAAGCATGCACTCTTTTGACATTGAAGTCCTGTAGAATTTTCAGACCTTGTATCAAAGCTTCATACTCGGCCATATTGTGAGTGCATTGAAAATCCAGTTTAAGAGAAAAGGGAATCATCTCTTTCTCTGGTGCGATTAGCAGAATTTCGATTCCTATGCCTGCCATATTCTTGGAATCGTCAAAGAATAAATTCCAAATTGGGGATTGTTGAATATTGCTGATCCGCTCATCGGGGAAATCATCCTCAGCTTTAACATCTTCTGCTAGAGGAAAATCTGCTAATTGGTCTGCAATTGGTTGGCCTTTGATAGATTGCTGAGAGACATATTCCAAGTCGTATTGCATTAATAGGACTTTCCATTTGGCGATTCGTCTGCTGAGAAATGGTTGTTCAAGAACGTACTTGAGAGGATTTAATTTAGATAAAATCTTGACTTCAGACGCCAATAGATAATGTCTCAATTTCTGACACATCCATACCAGAGCTAAACACGTCTTCTCTATCTGAGAGTATTTCTTCTCGTAATCAATAAAGGTCTTGCTCACATAGTAAATGGCATGTTCTATCAAGCTGCCTTCTTCGTATTGCGCCAAGAATCCGCCGCAAGCAACTTGATTAACTGAAATGTATAGCAATAGGGGTTTCCCTAATTCTGGCGGCTTTAAAACAGGAGGATTGAGAAGATATTTCTTGATGCGTTCGAACGACTGCTGACACTCTGGTCCCCATTCGAACCTCACTCCTTTTCTGAGCAAATGATTGAAAGGCTCACATCTCATGGCCAAATTAGAAATGAATCGCCGAATTGATTGCATACGTCCTTGAAGACTACGCAATTCTTTGAGATTAGTCGAGGGCGGCATGCCAATGATAGCTTTGGCCTTAGCGGGATCCATTTCTATCCCCTTCTTGCTGACCAAGAAGCCTAGCAACTTGCCTGATTCGACTCCAAAGACACATTTTTGTGGATTAAGACTTAGCTTGTAAAGAATGAGTCGTTTGAAGACTTGATTGAGAGCTTCGATGTGATCTTCCTCTTCTTTGGATTTCACCAGAATATCATCGACATATGCATCCATAGTCTTGTGCATCTGATCATGGAAAATAACGGCCATAGCGCGCTGATAAGTGGCTCCAGCATTCTTGAGCCCAAAAGGCATAATCGTGTAACAGAAAGTGCCCCATGGCGTGGTAAAAGATGTTTTGGATTGGTCACGAGCGGCCAACTTGATTTGATTATATCCGGAATATCCATCCATAAAGGAAAACATAGCATGCCCGGCTGTGCTATCGACTAGGAGATCAATGTTTGGGAGCGGATAGTCATCCTTTGGAGTGGCTTTATTGAGATCACGGAAGTCGATACAGATTCGCACTTTACCATTCTTCTTAGAAACTGCTACGATATTCGCCAACCAATCCGGGTAATCAATTGCTCGAATGAATTCTGCTTTAAGCAGATCCTCAAGTCCTTCCTTGACCTGTTGCTCGATTCGAGGATCCATTTTTCTCAACTTCTGTTTGACTGGTTTCGCCTCAGGCTTCAGAACGAGGCGATGTTCCACCAATTTCGGATCTAAACCTGGCATATCCTCATAAGTCCATGCGAATACTTCTTCATGCTGCTTGAGGAAATTAGTGAGCCTTTCTTTCTCTCCTGGACTCAAACCACTGCCAATCTTGAGAATTCTAGGATCGTCTTCTGATCCGATATTGATATCCTCAGTCGGATCTTGAACTAAGGATGATGGCTCATCTTGCTTCTGAACCGAAGCAAATTCTGGCAGTTCTTGAAGAGCTGAATCGAACTCTGCGGATTCTTCTGACTGCTTTGCAGTCTGACTACATTCTACTCTTATTCTGACCTGATGAATTATTGTTGATTTCGAACAGGCTTTTGGATTAAAGACGAGCTTCTTGATAGATCGGGAAGACATTCTGAAAATTGAAGGATAAATTGATTTAGGGAAATTGCTCATCATGAAATAAATTGCTTTTATTGAAAATAATTGGAAAGATAAAAGAGCAAAATGATTTCAATTTTGTGAAGATTTAATATTGAGGAGTAAAGAGACAAATGGCACCAAGATAGACAAAGGAAACTGGCAACTTTATTGAAAGATAGAATTAATCAAAATGACAATGATGAGAATGAAATGGGATATCATCCTGACAAATGAATAGAAAAAGAAAGACAAATAAATTCTTCTAATGCGTTCCCTTAATGAAAACAGTCCCTTTCTGAGATCTTCGGCCATTAAAGCCCAATCCGGCCCTTTTAGGGCAATGCTAAGGAATCACTGGTTCAAGACGACCATCTTCATGTTTGCCTAAGCCTTGGAAAGGCTGGTAGCCGTGCTTCACTAGTAAATCAAATCCCTTTTTAGCTTTCATAAATTGGGAGAATAGAGGATGATCCTTAAGTGTGCTGTAATCAATTAGTCCTCCAATCTTGAAGAACTGTGGACCTCCCCATCGGGTCGTAGCCACCGTATGCTCGGGTTGCTCTGTCATCTGTATTATTCCTGATTTCTCTTCAAAGCTGACCTCTTCGATACCCCTAATGCTAGGGATATCAGTAGTGAAAGAGGGCCTGGGAACCATGGGCTGTGCTAGCCTCTGCTCCGGATCTTCGCCTAAGACTGTCGTGATCATACCACCTTTTGACCACTTGATGCACTGATGCAGAGTAGATGGTACTGCGTTTGTGTTGTGGATCCATGGTCTCCCGAGAAGCAGATTATAAGTGGGCGGCACATTGACCACGTGAAAGAGAATTGAATGGACCGAGTAGTCAATGAAGATCTCCAGGAAGATTTTTCCTTTCGCTGTTTGGCCATGATTGTCGAACCCATAAATGGTGATTGGATCTAGAATGTATTCTTCTTCTTTAATGCCCAAAGCTTTGGAGGTCATTTTCGGACATATATTGAGGCTGCTGCCTCCATCGATCAGCACATAAGGAACTGTCATCCCTCTGGTTCGAACCACAACATACAAGGCATTGTTGTGAAATACATGAGGTTTAGGGAGATCCTCATCGGAGAAAGTAACTGGAGCATTAGTCATGGCCTGATTGACTATGTGGGCCATGTCTTCCGGAGTTATGCTTGGTTTCACCTTGATTTTCTGCAACAGATTATTTAATACTTGCTGATGTTTAGCGGAAGCTTGGGTTAAGTCCAAAATTGAGACATTGGATAATGCTGTAATAGGCTTTAGAGTGGATGTCCCGCTTTTCTTTGGGGTGGACTTAATGAGATGCTTAGGGAGCCATGGCATACTTCTGGCTACCTCGGAAGATACCCCAGCGGGCTTGTCAGATACTTTCAATTTGTCGAAAGCTGAAATAAGGTCCATCTTCTCGGCCTTGGACTGAGCCTGTTGCAATACCAGGACCCGATGCTGAGCTTGCATATCATTTTTAGAGCATGGCCTGATATGCTCCTGTGGTTGAAACGACTGTTCGGTAATGACTACTGTAGAATGACGAGGAAATGGCTCTTTTAGAATATCTATGTTTTCATCTTCCGCACCTTCTACCAGAAGATTTTTATCAATAAGATCCTGAACAATGTTCTTCAGAATGAAGCAATTCTCAGTGTTGTGCCCCACTGTTCGATGAAACTTGCAGAATTGGTCTTTGAATTTTCCCATAGGAGCGGAAGGATCGACCAGCCTGGGCAATTTGACCATCTCCTTGGTCAACAGGTACTCGAGCACAGTCTCAAGTGATTGATCTAATGGAGTGAACTTCCTCTCATAGCTCCATCCTTCGTGCTTCACTTTCTCTCGGGATTTTGGTCCCTGCTCCAGCTGAAGCGGCTTGCTGAATTGCGGGATCGACTTTCCTTTCTGGTCATTCTTGTTTGAACCTCCTGCCCCATAACAGAAGTCTCTATTCTGCCCCTTGCGATGATTCCGTTTATTACTGATAGAATTAGTGAAATGAGTCTTCTTTTTTGACTCATTCTGACTGCTGTTCTTGGTGAAAGTGAAACCTTCATAGAAACCATTCTCCATACTCAATTCGAGCCATTTGGCTCGCTCTGTTAACTCTATAAAGGTTCTGGATGGTGCGGTGGAGATGAGGCCTTTTAGGGGCTGCGAGAAATTGCTTAAAATCAAGGACAAAGCATGCCCTTCTGATATCGGGTCTCTCATCTTATTGCAAGCTGACCTCCAGCGGTGGATAAAATCTCGGGCCTTTTCATTTTCTCTCTGTTTCAGGCCACAGAGGTGGCTGAGGGTCGGGAGCGCCTCAGCATTGAACAGAAAGCGCTCAATGAACATATTCACCACCTTATCAAATTCTTTCAGCTCTATGGGGTTGATGTGCTTCGAGTACCATTTAGCTGTCGTTCTTTCCAGACTGCGAGGGAAGCAAAGGAAGAGTGCCCGATTGTCACGCTTGAATCGTGAACATTCAGCGAAAAACATGGCGAGGTGAGCCTTAGGGTCGCCAGAGGCATCAAACTTGATAAATTTTCTGGGGAGATTATCCAGATTGTCGTCCCCATCCAAGCCATCATAGAAGTCTTCGCTGGTGAAGACTTTCTTGCCCTTGTCGCGGGCCTGCAGATCTTTAACCATTTTCATCATATCTTTTAGTTGCGACTGAGTAGAGTCATCAACAGACTGATTTTTGGATTTGTAAGCCGACCCCTAGCCCTGAGTCGACCTTTTGAATTCATGTTTATTTTCACATTCCTTGTCAGCATCGTCAGCTGATTCTGATTCATCAGACATTTCCTCGTGACGACTCTGCTTTTTGATGATATTCTTGACGGTATGACCCTTATCTTTCTGTTTGGTCTGAATTTGATCAGTACTAGCCTCAGCTTGCTCTGCCAGCATCTTGGTCATCATTTTCTTGAACATGACGTACATTTGAGGATCAATATCATCCTCAACCTGCTGTCCCTGATTTTTAGCTGATCGGGGGGAATCCATTTCCTCTTCTGAAGCGATCGAGTATGCCACACCTTCGATTGATGAGGTTTTCTTTCCGGATCTTGTATGAACCATCGGGTATCACAAATGTTCTCTTGAATATTGCTGATAATCTCTGCAAGGTAGGATTGATGGTTAGGTTCTTGAAGGGAATTTGGTTTGGAGGAAAATATTTATTAAGAATTTTGGTAGACAATTGAAAGAGTATCCCATTACTAGGGATTGAGTCATCGCTGGAATTACGACAATTGCGTTGCTATTCTTTGCAAAATAAACAACTGGAAGTATGCCTTGTTACCTAGGCGAGGTCGTCAAACCAAGATAGGATGAAATTTAAAGGAATTTTATTAAAGAAAAGGACATGATTTTATTAATAATAGACTCGACAAAGGGGAGGGGGACAAACAATTTTCCACCACTCCTGATAATCAGAGGACACTCGAGGACCAGGAAAAATAGTGAGACTGACAAAGGAATCCCAGCCATGTCTGGCAGAATGGTATGCTCCGGACCACTGATCTGATGAGAGGTCGAATTCTGGCAGAACCCCTGATAGTGGACGAATCTCTACGCGCTTCTGCCTCTGAGAAAACTGTCGGACACACCGCTTTGGATGGTAGTATGCGCAGAAGAACAGGCCAAGTAGCCTGAACCGCTTGCCATAAGCGTAGGTATATCTGGGAGGCGCTTCCTGACGATCAAAGTAGTCCCATACGACTTCTTCCTCCTGAAGGTTGTCGATCAAGAACCGGTATCGCGCAACTGGAAGAAGCTTCTCTCGATTGTATCTGAATGAACTGGCTCGGACTGGCACATGCCGGAGGAACCAGGATTGCAATGCATAAGTGCACCCTTCGACTAGAATCGATTCTCTGAGTGCGAAACGAGTCAACCTTCGGTATAAAAAGGCGAGTGCGGCCATGGCTATCGAGAGCTGGCTGGTCTGTCGACTTCCCCACCTCCTTAAAAGCTGAACTATTCTGATATCCATGTAATTCCGTCCATCGGGAAAGAAAGCTAATCCCACCGTGCACAGAACCATCGCGTGCTGAATTCTCTCTCGAGCTGTCCTGGACAACGAGCTGACTTCCACAAATGTCCCATACTGTCTGTAGATTTCGAGCAGGTCCACATATTTGTTTCCATCCTCCTCTATCAATGGCCAAGACTTGCGTCCTGTCATGCGAGCTAAGGCATCCTTAGGGTCCAGACCCTTAACATTAATCAGAAACTGTTTCTCCAATGGATCTCCAGGCTGACCGGCTGGCTCGGGCAATCCCATAATCTCTGAAAATTCATCCATCAGTATTGTCATCTCGCCCCACGGGAACCAGAAGGTAGAAGTGCTCGGATTCCACCGTTCTGCTAGTGCATGGATCAAGTTGCCGTTGACTGTCTGCTTTCCCACTGCGGACGCCAATTCTAACCCACAATCGTCCAAGTGGTCCGGAAACATACGAGAGAAATTCTTGAACCATAAATAGTACCACCAGGGAAAGAAGGATCCGGTGCTGAGGACTCGATGTTCGGGAAGACTTTGTCGCACCTCGTAGGAGATATGACCCTCACGGAAGACTGAATCAAGCTGACTGGATGCCATCAGACTGGAAAACATGGAAAATTGGAATAAGACTTGGAAAAATACAGGAAATTTGAGGAAAATGCAGGCAGAATAAAAATAAAGCAGGAAATTCGAGATCCAGAAGACAAGAAAGATGGGAAATCGCCTGGAGTTTTGAAGAAAATTAAGGGAAATTTGGAAAATCATCCAAGGTTTGATGAAATATGAAGAAATAAATGGAAAATGAAGTATTTGGAAAATCGTCCAAGGTTTAAAACATGGACAGTACATGGACATATATTGGGGAATTTTGAAAATCGTCCAGTATTTTAGAAAATTGGGAAAATATGGAAAATAACAAAGAAATGACTATAACACATTCAATTACAACAAGTATGCACATACAGCATTCCCTAAAAGCTGTCTCTAGATGCACAAATTTTGAAATGGCTGTAGGACCTTAATCCTAACTCTAAGGTTCAAATCAACTGTATCCAATCCAGTTATGCCTATATACTCAAGCCAAGGCTCGATGTACGTGGCATAAAATCAATTTCTCTGGTTCTAGGTTCAAGTTTTCCAACATCCTTGAGCACCTGCCGATATACGTTGGACTATGGCCCTTGGTACGTGGCAGGGGGGGTTTCACCCAAATAGGTGGCTCAGTTGTGAGGCTCTGTCACGAACTATGGTTCTGGAAGAGAGCCCAGCAACGTGAAGACCGGGACAATATAGGTGGGGGTGGTTTTTGAAAACATGAGCACATGCAAGAAAACAAAAGGCTCTAAGTCCTAAAGAGATAGAATTTTGAAATATTTGAAGAAACAAACATTGTTTTCATACAATTCCTAAATTGAGGAGTGTTGTATTAGACCTAAGTCTATGTGAGCATGAATAATTCTCCTCAATATGGTCCTACCAAACCATACCTAGTCTATATGCATTCCATGTCAGCTGGGTTCAAGTCTAGGCTCCTAGGTTCACATGATATCATAAAGCAAAAGCTGACATTCCATGGAACACGATTTTGACAATTTGAACTAAGTAGAGCATTAAATTGATCAGGCAAAGACAGGTCCCATCACGGTCGCCAAACCTGTTATCATCGCAAAATTTTACTTTTGCAAGTCAAACTGACCTTTGAAAAAGATTTTGAAAATAACTCGCCTCCGTTTTTAAAATGCGGGAAAATTCCGTAGAATGGGACTCGCCTGTCGGAACGAGGTTCGACCGTTCCAGCCACCTTTAGTAGGAGTAATCAAACCAAGGATCAATCTACTGCTCTGCTCTATTCAACTTGTCTAAATCATATTCTAATTTCTAAATGCACATAGAATCAGGCATGTGCTATGAATTTTCAGAAAATGCACATTTAAAAACATGATGTTTGCTTTGAATGATTGAAATATTTAGAAAATGTAAATCATGGAAATGATATCACATGAAAAATCATGAAATGGGATTTGAAATGTACTTCTGAGAGAAGTAAAAATCGATTTTGAGGAATCCTTGACATTTGGTGAAAATCGATTCTGAGAGACTTGGTTTTTCTGAATTCAAACTTTGAAATTGAAATTCTAACTTAGAAAATTTGAATTTGGAACTTGGGAAATACTTGAAATATCATTGACAAATCCATATTTTGAGAAAATCGATTTTTGAATAAGACTTAGAAAAATTTTGATTTCTCTAACTTCAAACTTTGAAATTGACTGCATAACTTTGGAAAATTGAGTTTATGAACTTGAGAAATATTTGAAATATTCTTTGAAATTCAATGCTTTTGGGAAAATCGATTCAATTTCCTTGACTTGGATTTTGAATTGGAGTGGGCAAATGCATGAAATGAATGAATATGAATTTGAGGATTTGAGAAATACTTTTTTGTATTTTGAGAAATGCAGTGCATTTTGAAGTTAGCCTAAGAGTGTAGGCTAAATGTGGCGAATGTGAAGATCATAAATCTAAGTATCATTCATATTCTGACTATGGCCATAAATACGAATTCGACCAAGTTTATAAACTTCATAGAAGCTAGTGCATGTGCCATCCATGTAGACCATGGTGATTTTGAATATGCATGAATCATCATCCATCACACATTGACATTATAAAAAAATAAACTATATGCAATGCAACCTAAGCTAAGCAGGAAATGTAAATTCTTATTCCAAAGTTTAATTACAAATTACATCACTATTGAAATTTAAATACATGAAAAATAAAGTCTTCAATGTACCTGCAAAACTAGAAAGCTTGGTTAGTGAATATATGTTGGCTTTTCTAGATTTATCCAGCAATATCAGGAAATTGCTGGATTTTGCTAGATATAAGCCTTTTTGCCAAGATTCCCTTAAATCAAAATGATGAAATATGAAATAAAATTAAATAAATAAGGAAGATAAGATATGCAATTTTGAAATTGGGGTCAAAATGACCAAAATACCCCTAATAACAAGACTATGGCCTTGAAATTAGGGTTTTTAGAAAGATATTTTGATAAAATGCAAGTTTTGAAATTTGAATGGAATAAACTAAGCTAAATATGATGTGACATGCTTAAATATGTGAAAATTAGGGTTAGGGATTTCGAAATTGAGGTCAAATGACCAAATTGCCCCTGATAGCAAGACTATGGCCTTGAAATCAGGGTTTTCTGAAATAGATTTTGATAAAAATTTGGGTTTTATGACCTAAATGAAATCAAATAACTACAAAATTAAACCTAAAGTATCCTAAGATGCTTATCAACATAATAAAACCCTAAAACTACATGCTTATGCACGAAAATCCAATAATATCACAAAAGATATGATTTTAACAGTGTTTTTGGAATTCTTCGGGTACCCTGTTTTGCAATTTTATTAATTCAGACATCAAATGGATTCCAAAATTCATAAAATTCGGTACCTGCACTTGTTATAACCCTAATGTTGAATTGGAATTATAAAAATAATTTTTTGACATTAAATTAATCTGAAAATTGCATTAAACCCTAAAAATATGCTATTTTTGACCTAATTTATCAACTAATTTCAATCCAAGACCCGTACCAGGGGTCACATCTCCATGAAAATTTATGAAATTTTACAGAGATTAACTAAGAAGAAAAACAGAGATTTCTCAATTTACAGATCAGAAAAAGCATATTCGGTTAGGGAGAAACCCTTCCGGCAATCTGAGCTAAAATATATCACTTTTAACAGGGATTAAAACAACTGTTTCAGATTGAAAATACAAACATAAATGGCAAACCTAAACAAAAATCTCTGAAATTTTAATAGTAAACAGTATACAGAAAAATAACAATACTCACTTTTTATAGATCATGAATCGGATCTATGGTTTGGGATTTATGACTAACACAAGTCTGATTAGGGTTTTGGTAAACCCTAATGAGTTTTAAATTTAAAAACAGATTATCTGAAAGGGGAAAAATACTAAACAGTGATCAAAAAATCCGAAAATTTCACAGCAGACAGATCTACTCAATCTGAATTCATAACATTTTACAGATTTAAAATCGGATATAAGATGAGAGAAATATTATAACAGCAAGTTACCTTCTTGATTTTAACCACGATTTTAAAGCTTTAAAAACCCGATTTGATGTCTGATTTTTTTGACAACGTTCCCGAGATCCAAAACCTTTGATTTTTCTACAGTAACTCAATAACTCATGCATTCATCACATATAAAAAAATCAGAAATAAACAATGAGTACTTCAATCCGAAATAACATTATCTTTACTGTTCTAAACCTAAAACACACAGAAATTTAAGAAACTTGGAAAACCATGCATTAACTAATGTAAATCAATAAAATAAACCATAAAACAGTAAATAAAAATTATTTCTATGCTATAGAACATAAAACAAACATGAATAAACTATGAAAATAAAATAAAAATAGGGAATCAATGGCTGGAATTTGATATCACCTTTAAAACATAGATTTAACCCATTAAAAGGGTAAATCATATATTTTATTGGTTAATAATGTAAAGAATCATATTAAAATTAATTCTAATGGATTAAAATCCCTGTAAATCACCCAAAACAGGGTTAGATCACCTTCTTGGATCGTTCTTGCTGATTCTTGATGGTTTTTGAGGTGAAACCATGGTTGAATCCATGAAATAGGAGGTATTAATGGCTAAAATTGATTTAAAACTATTAAAAACATGAAATAAAAGCTAAAAATTAAACAAAATAATTACCTTGAGGTGGCTGCAATGGAGGAAGGGCTGGAGAGGAGAGAGAAGCTCCAAGAATCCCAAGGAGAGCAAGTTGGAAAAATCGACCCCCCTATGGAGACTATTTATAGAATGTTTTTAGGTTTAAAAATTGGGAATTTTGAATTTTTTGGACTCTAACAAGGGGGGGCGATTTTTGGGTGGAAAGACCTAACTACCCCTAGCCTAAATTATCTAAACTAGTGCCTAATTAACCCCTAGACTTTCCTAAAAAATCCCCAAATGTAATGCCACTTGGCATTTTCTACATTTGGCTTTTTAAAACACCTTTAAAAACACTAGTTTTAAAAACTAACTTTCAAAAATGAGTTTTTCAAAATGGTTTTGACTCTTCTAAACCTCTAACACTAATCAAGACATCAACTAACCCTAGTCTAGCCCTCACTGACTCGAATATGGCACCACCCCGAGCGGGCCCTACTTGAGTTTTTCAAAAAGCGATTTTAAAACTTGAAATTGAAGGAGTTTTCAAAAGGATTTTCAAAGACAAACTTCAAAGTTATAATTTTTAAAATGGCATAGGGTCCTAACTAGGTTAGAACTCCTCTGGATATGGTGCCAACTGAGTGGGCCCACATCGAATTTTGAAGAATTTTTAAATAAACACTGAAAATGGCTTTGAAAAAGGGTTAAAATCGACATTTGAAAATCAAGATCTTTGAAAATAGGGTCTCAAGCGAACTGGAACTCCAAGTTAGAGTCCTGAACTCTTAGGATTCTGAGATTTTAGATTTTAGAATTCAAATGAAAGAGTTTTCGAAAGATTTTATCAAAAAATGATGAAATAAGTCAGAAAACACAGTCAGGGTTAGACTCCTAACTCGACCGAACTCTAAAATAGAGTTTTGAACTAACTAGACTCTGTAAAATGACCTAAATTTTGACAATAATCGAAAAAGACTGAAAATGGAAGTAAAACAGATTTCAAAACAGACTCCTGACTGGATTAGGACTCTGGGACAGAGTCCTGATCGGACTGAAACTTTCAAAACTTTGAGAAATTTGATGAATAGAGGAATTCAGAAGCGACACCACCTCAATGGGTCTTATCTGTGAATTGAAATCGATTAAAATTTGAATTTGAAATGAATCCAGATTGTTTCCTTGAGAAAATATTTCGAAATATAAAGTCCTGGGTTGGAAAATGACAGAGTATTGAATAAAAACCCAGGTTTTGAAATTGATTTTGAAATAAAAGCTTTAAAATTCAAATCTGGATTGAATGTTTTGAAATAGGAGTGCTGGATCTCGAAAATGGGATGCAATGACATGTAATGCTATGCAATGCGATGGAATGATATGCAATGACACATGAAATGGACAAACACTGGATGAGGGTGAAAATTTGGGGTGTTTACAATATTGCAACAAAAACCTGACGTCGCTAATTAGCGACGGATTTGGTGACAAAAGTTTTTTCGTTGCTATTTTCGTAAATATTATGGATTTTAGCAACGGATTTATTTCTCTTGTTAATCCGCCGCAAAGTTGCGATGGAAAAAATCCGTTGCAAACTTTCATCGCTAATGGCTATTTTTCTTGTAGTGTATAAATATTTAAGTAAAAGTTGCAAATCGCTAACACTGTTTTATAGAAGGTGTTCTATCATGATCTGTACAACAACAAACATAAAGCGGAGACTATTTGACCTATCATGATTTGCATTTATGAGTTTTATCTATATGAACGATGTCCTATAGCGATTTACACAATGTTATATTAGTAAGAACCCGTTATTATAAATCATCAACTCACATTTAGCACTCATAAATAAAAAATGCGATTTACACAATAATGCTATATTAGTAAGAATCGAGATTAGGGTTTGTTTTCCTATCACGATTTGCTTTTATGAGCGTTTTCTACGTGAACAATATGTTGTATCATGATTTACACAATGATTGATTCATAAACAAATCGACACGATGTTTAGACCTAGTAAACTATAAATCAAAGAAAACAAACATCATCATATGCCTAATTGCCATTAGGGTTTAGGATTTTAGAGGTTTAGGCTTTATGGTTTAGGATTCAGGGTTTGGGGTTTGCGGTTTAGGGTTTAGGGTTTAGGGTTTAGGGTTTTAGGGGTTTAGGGTTTAGGGTTTAGGGTTTAGGGTTTAGGGTTTAGGGTTTAGGGTTTAGGGTTTAGGATTTAGGGTTTAAGGTTTAGGGTTTCGGTTTTAGGATTTAGGATTTAGGATTTAGGATTTAGGATTTAGGTTTTAGGTTTAGGGTTTTAGGGGTTTAGGGTTTTAGGGGTTTAGGGGTTTAGGTTTTATGTTTAGGTTTTAGGATTTAGGTTTAGGGTTTAGGCTTTGGGGTTTTATGTTTTAAGGATTGGGGTTTAGGGTTTAGGGTTTAGGGTTTAGGGATTAGGGTTTAGGGTGTAGGGTTTAGGGTTTAGGGTTTATTGTTTAGGTCTAGGTTTTAGGATTTAGGTTTAGGGTTTAGGTTTTTGGGTTTAGTGTTTTAGGGATTGGGGTTTAGCATTTAGGATTGAGGGTTTAGGGTTTAGGGTTTAGGGTTTAGGGTTTAGGTTTAGGTTTAGGGTTTTACGGGTTTAGGGTTTAGGGGTTTAGGGTTTAGATTTTTGTGTTTTATGTTTTAGGGATTGGGGTTTAGGGTTTAGTTTTTTGGGTTTTATGTTTTAGGGATTGGGGTTTAGGATTTAGGGTTTAGGGTTTAGGGATTAGGGTTTAGGGTTTAGGGTTTAGGGTTTAGGGTATAGGGTTTAGGGTTTAGCGTTTAGGATTTAGGGTTTAGGGTTTAGGGTTTAGTTTTTTGGGTTTTATGTTTTAGGGATTGGGGTTTAGGTTTCAGGGTTTAGGGTTTAGCATTTAGGATTTAGGGTTTAGGGTTTAGGGTTTAGGGTTTAGGGTTTAGTTTTTTGGGTTTTATGTTTTAGGGATTGGGGTTTAGGGTTTAGCATTTAGGATTTAGGGTTTAGGGTTTAGGGTTTAGGAAGTTACCGCGACAACGATATGTCTTTGTTTGTCTTTGTGAATGTTATCGATATATAATATCGAGATTGACGAGCTTTGTGTTTTAGGTTTTTGGGTTTTTGGCTTTAGGGATTGGGGTTTAGCATTTAGGATTTAGGGTTTAGGTTTTAGGGTTTAGTGTTTAGGTTGTAGAGTTTAGGTTTAGGATTTTAGGGTTTAGGGTTTAGCTTGTAGGGTTTAGGTTTAGGGTTTTAGGGGTTTAGGGTTTAGGGTTTAGGAAGTTACCGCGACAACAATATGTCTTTGTCTTCGTGAAAGATATCGATATATAATACCGCGATTGACAAGCTTTGTATTTTGGGTTTTTGGCTTTAGGGATTGGGGTTTAGGTTTAGGGTTGATGAGCTTTGTCTATGTGAATGATATATCTTATCACGATTTACACAATGACTGATTAATAAAAGGCGGAAAACTAAAACAATAAAAAAATCAAGGCGATGTTTAGAATAGATAAAGTAAAAACTGAGGCTACTTCTTAAATACAAATCGATTTACAACTTGATACCGATTTAAGTCATATTTGAAAATCGACTTCACTGCAACGATTTGTTCTATCGTGATTTGCTTTGACGAGCTTTGTCTATGTTAGCAATTTTCCAATCGTGATTTACATAATGACTGCTAAAAGACAAAAAAGTGGATAAAAAATAAATCAACACAATGTTTATTGGTAATGTGAATGATTTGTCCTATCGCGATTTGTTGTTACGAGCTTTGTCAATGTGAATGATATGTTAAGAAAAATATTAAATAAATTGACACGATGTTTAGACTTAGTAAACTACAAATTGAGACTTAGTTGCAAATCAATTTCACTATAACGATACGTGTTATTGCGATTTGCTTGATACGTTCTATCGCGTTGACTAGTTTTGTAAAAGGCAGATAAAATGACATTTTTTAATTTAATTAATGCACAATGTAATTTATTTGCTTGCACTTTTTAAAAGCTGGCGGTATTTTTTGAAAACTGGTGGTATGTGAAACGGCGTTTCCTTTATATATGAATGACATGTCGCATAAGTTCAGGATGGTGTCGCTTCACTTTACTTCATGAACAAGGAACAAACGAACCAACATTTTCTTTTTAAATGACTTATTCATGAATCAAACATATAACCTGCTTCATTGCAAAGGGGGTATTAATGTCGAGGAAAGAGACAAAGAATGAAAAGACGACCAGTGATGGTGAATCAGGAGTATATTTTCTAAACCTCATGACAAGTTTCTTCAAAATTTATCTCTTTTATGGCAATTTGTGTTGTGTACTGTAGAAAAGAATTTCAATATCGTTTTTTGAATATTCTGCTAATGTCAGTGGAACATAAAAAAAAAATGGTGCCCAAAAACACAGCAAAGAGATCCAAGATAACATCAAATGGCTGCAAAATGAATTTGCAGAAGGAAACACTATCAATAGTTTTGTACGTATGAAACCACTACCAGTTATATATTACGTATGTCATGGGTATGTATGTTAACACATGCATATTTGTTGCAAATAGACTATATCCGATTTTGTCATGTATATTCAAAGCAATGCAACAACCAATACTAGATGCATTGTCACCCCTTATTTCATGGTATATTGGTTCTCTTATATGTTTATTTTCTTTTTTGATTTACTCTTGTTGCTTCGTGTTTTAACCTTACTATTATCATTGTTTCGTTCAACAGAGTTTCGTCTGCCGATTACCATACTCCCTTAGATTTCAAGATGAACTACCATACTGAGGTAACGATGATCATTACGGAGACTTTTGGTCAAGTGAAAAGGTAAGTAAAGAAACCTTTTGTCCAAGGTTTAAGTATAACAGTCCTTGTAACGCCCCAAATAATTAACTTGAAAATTTTGATTTTTTTTTTCTAAACAACAGCGGAAATGTTTTTATTAAATCTTTAGTCGATTTATTTGGGCGGGTTACAATTAATAGTACAGAAGCGATAACAATAACCTCTTACATTGAAATATTACAAGTCATAAATTATATTTAAATGAATTATTGCAAGTCAGAGTTCCTCAGGACATCCGCAGAAGATATGGTCACATGGCACTGTCCGCAGCGATGACCGCAATTGCTCGCCTTTACCTGTTTCCTAAAAATATTAGATCAGAAGGGGTCAGACTACCCCGTTTGAGTAAGAAGCATAATATCTCTATGAATGCGCTCAGTGTCATGTGTACAAGTATATGTGCTACACATTTTGATAAGCAGTAACAACTAATTAAACAAATATTGGATATATAGTTCACTTAATTAAAGCATTTTATGATCTATTGCATAAACTAAAGACATCAATGTGCAATACATCATATTTATGGCTCACATTTAAGCTATCACATTTTTCATGTAAAGGAAACCAGATCTGAGTTATGCACCACATGAATGAATCACGAACATACTCTAACAATTTCAACCTCAAGCATTATGCAACTACTTGAAGATTTTCAGAAATGCACTATCTTTATGTTTTCTCTTGTTAATTACCCTGTGGGTACGCACAGGCATTCAACATCGTAGCGGACCGAGACCACACGAGGGTTTGTTATATTTTTTTTAATTAATAACCCGTATGACTAGCCGTACGGAGGCCCAAAGGGGATGGTTCACAACCGCGAGAGTACTCTCCAATGGCTAGAACTAGAATTATGATGCACCCTATAACTTTTGCAGAAGACTTGAATCTACCACCTAGGACGCATTGGTAGTCCTAACCCCCTTAACTCAGAGGACTGGGGACCGGGAGAGACGCCTCGCTCTCAAAAAACTAGGATGTCCCACGGAGTTTGTACCACCTACCCTGTCTAAGGTAGACCATGGGTTCAGTAACATACACTGTCTTTCAGGTGTACCCAGAGCCCTGGGAAACCAATAATATATACCATTTTTAGGTATACCCAGTATCCCTGGAAACCAATAACATATACCGTCTTTCAGGTATACCCAGAATCCCTTAGTTATTTTATATATGCATATTTTCCATTCTTGTTTGTTTGGGTCCAGTAACATACACCATATTTTAGGTGTACCCAAAACCTTGGGAAATCCAGTAACATATACCATCTTTCAGGTATACCCAGAATCCCATTAGAAACTTGTAACATATACCGTCTTTCAGGTATACCCAGAATCTAGAATTTTTATTTATGTGATAATGTATTAATTTAACTTTTGTTTTTGGTGCTAGGGTATACGTATCGTACCCCACTAGCTATGCTACCACATAGCATATCCCAACTTTAACATTTCATAAGTGCTCGTTTGGCACTATCAGCGTTCTGCGAGGCTGTAAGCTCAATGTTAAACTTTCATGTGCTCATTGTAGGTCAAATGCCTTTTGTTTAGCTAGTTGTTTTTTTTTTTTGCAAACACGCACATACAAAACCATAGGCAATATGACTACATCATTGATTTCTTGTTCACTCCTCAATACGTACATTCTCTCTCTATGTAAAAAGTACACTCATCATGCTATTTTAAACATGTGCATGGCAGCGAGGTGTGTCATTACCAATGTCTATCTACCTTAGTGAGTTTTAAGACCTAAGGTGCGTATGTGCATGGTCATGAATTTCCCATAAAATACTTATTATCATTTGAAGGAAAGTATCATGTGAAATTGAACGATCCCTATAGTAGAAAAGTCAATCCAAAAGATGTCCAAGCCTGACATCACAGGTCATCAAGTACATCAAACCATGAACTCGTAAAGAGTGAAGAGCTCTACAATTAGACATTTCAGTAGATCTTAGTACATCTCAGAATCCTATGGTATGTATGAAATCCCCACCCAACCATACGCATGAAGGTCATAAATTGACATCATTGGCTGCCTCTGAATGCCTAATGTTTAAGCCCCAAATATCAAAATTTAGTGATGCATTGCATTTTTAAGGTAACAAATTGTAAACACCCCAAATTTTCACTCACCTTCCTGATATCTCCATCAATCAGCACATTTCAGTTCTCCGGAATCAATGAAGGGCAAAGGGGTCATTTTTTGAGTTTAGACCTTGCAGAAAGTCCTAAATTTCATCTTCGAGTCTCAAAATTTCTCTATTTAGACTCAAAAATAGATTCAAACTGCAAAATTTCAAAATTCTACTCTTGACAAGAAGCTAGAATTTCCAAGCCCTAATTCAGAGGGGCATTTAAGGAAACATGTCTTTGCATAGCATTGCATGAGCATTTCATATCACCGCACTGCACAACATGTCATTTTGAGATCCAGAACTCCTGATTTTCAAAAGTATTAATCCAGATTCGAGTTTTAAATATTTCAAAATTGATTCCAAACCCCTGGGTTTTTAAAATTGCCAATTCTTTCCATTTTACCCCCAGGACCCCAAATTACAAAAGTCTTCTCAAGAAAATGATCCGAATGGTTTTTTATATTGATTTTCAAATCTCGTCAGTTGGAAAGAGGGGGACACACTTTCAAATTTAGAGGACTTTATTTAAAGCTTTTGCAAAAAGACTCTGAACTTCTTTATAAAACCTCTACATCTTTTATTTTGCTCTGAAGGACCATTTTTTTAGTTTTTGAAACCAAGCCCATTTTTTTGTATTTTCTAAACTAGCCTACTATTATGAAAATTATGAAAATTTTACTTTGCTTTTATTTAAAAAAAAAATGACGTGCGGGCCCATCTTGAGGTGGTGTCAGACTCAAATTCGCCAATATTTCTCCTATTTCTGAAACAGTGCCCATCCGGAGGTGGCACCAATTTATAAAACCCTCCTTTCAATTTTCATTTATTTATTTTTTCACAAAATAGCCAATGGTCCCACGCATAGGTGGCACCCCACTAGAGTCCTCTGCAAAGAAAAACAAACTTTTTTTTACTTCAAAAAGTTTTCAAATCAAGTTGAGGTGGCACCACCTTAAAAAAAAAAGAAAAAGAAAAGAGGAAAATGAAATCCGTTTTTTTAAATCATTTTACTTTTCAACCCCAAATGCAGCCACCGTGAAACTCTACCCCAAAACCTTATTTTTACCTAAGTTTTCAAAAATTTTCTGGAGAAAGGAAGCTGTCCTCCTCTCAAAACTGCGAGCTTTTCAAAATATTTCAAAAGTTTGTTTTAAAAGATTATCAAAAATCGGCTAAAGGGGAAGAAACATGGGGATTTGGGGGAAAAGCAGAGAGCCGGTTATTAAAAGACCAGAGGGGCCCAACACAAAAGGCATCAACGATTCTTCTTCCTGGCCCTATCTTCCACTTCCCTCTGATCTCCCCTTTTTCTCTCTGCTAACAGGAGGCAGACCCTGTCGGCTTCTTCCCTCCCCTCCCGAATTTTTTTTCTTTTTTTGCTTTCCCCTCTAATCTCAGTTCACGATTTCCTATTGGGAGATTCTTCACAAGTCTCTGCTTGCCACAACCTCTAAAGGAGCAGTCCAGGAAGGTGGATATGAGCAGAAAAGTGTATTAGAGGTTTACTACCCTCTTTGCGACCCACTTCGGAGATCGAAGACCTCACTGTCCAACAAGGCATCTTCAAGGATCCGCATTTAGGAGGCATCCAGTTTGAGGGACTCGCCTGACTCACCTCTGAAGGAGACGCCAACAACAGCCTCTCCTTAGCCAAGGTAAAGGCTCCTCTTTTCATTTTACCTTGCACCTACAGGAAGCCGATATTAGGTTCATGCCATATGCGTGGTAAACCCATCTCAAACGGCTGATGTGATTTACACTGTGGTTTAGTCAATATGTCAAGAAATGATAATGCCTCTCAATGGCATTCTCAATTCAGTTGAAGAGCTTGGGTTTAACGATTCCTTTGAATCACATGTTTTAATGGAATTATCATCTTCTACATGATGCTTATTTTTGTTTTGGTTTCAACTTACAGCTTTCAGACCTATGTTTTCCCTATCACTTTTAGCATATCCTCAATTTTATCCAAGCATTTGAAATCTGTTGTATAAAGGATAAAGATTTTACACATGTTTAGGTTTTTGTGTAGTGAATTAAACTTAGTCGAGTCCTCTGTTCAGGCATGACTCCTTTTGTCATAAGTTTTTTTTTTATAATCTTGTTGTCTTCACCATTTTCTTACACTTTATTTTTGTTTACAGTAACGGTTATTCAGTCTTTCTGTATTTCACTAGTTTCTGCATAGTTAAAGAGTTTTGAGAAAAGTGATTGCATGCCCTTACCTAAATCGATTGTCCATGAGGACATATCGTATATTAATAGGTGCCCTTAACCAAGGCACTACAGTCGAATTCATTTGCTAATTTTTTTTTTTGTTCTTCTCTGCATTCTTTTCTTTCTCTTTTTCAATCCCTTGATCATGGGTATTGAGATTCCTGCTATGATTTGCCTATCTTTTAATGTATTTTGTTCATCTCATGCTGTCATTTTATTTATTTTCAACAGCATATATATTGCAGTATATGTTTAACTTTGATAGCTGCTATTAACATTTGCCTATGGTTGCTGTTTGCTGTTTGCTCTGGGATAGTTCCATTACGGCAAAATTTTGATCCCTAAATATCACCTGCGTCTTGACTGTTGATGCTTCCTATTGGGAATTCATCATTTGTCAGTCATCACTCTGTTAACAAGAAGTTTTGGAATTGTTGTAAGATCACCCAGACTTGTTATAAAAGCATCTGAAGACGTTATGTGAAGTCCAGGTGCAAGCATACTCCTTTTGCAGGAACCAAGTTGTCGTGAGAAACTGGTCAATAAATCTGTCATATGGCCTTTAAAACATTGCAAAGTAGGCTATTCATTTGTTATCCAGTTCGGCAACTTGTTGGAAAATCTGTTACATGGCCTTAAATACATTACAAAGCATGATATTCTTTGGTCACCTAGTTCAGAAATTAAATCTGGAGTATCGATCTTAGAACTGATAGCCGGCTATACCTGTTGCATCCAAGCCAATTTTAATCTCTTTGAAGTTGTTCTGCTGTAAAATAGACCCGTTGCATTTGAAGATGACCACCACTTTGCTCTGCCGTGATGTCTATGTTTGAGCTTTTAACCAGTGAGCAGGATTAGTTGGTTGGAGCTGATAGGTCATCCAATTAAGATGACAATTTGCTTATCCCAGCCAATGATATATGACTGTCTTTATATTCTTTTAAGTTTTCCTTTGACACAACATGTGTTTCTTCGTGGGTTCTATACTTAGCATTTCGCACACCATATTCTAACACCTGTGACGTCTCTCACCTTCATACTTGTTGTACAGCATGCGTCTTGTAGTTGATCTCTAACCTAAAGTAGTTCATTATTTATGTTCAGTGTATCTTTTGTAGATGTTTATGTATATCCTGTGCATGTTCTGTCCATGCTCTAAAATATTTTCTGCATATCAAGTATTAATGGCTACGTTTGTTGCAGTAGAATAACATTGTTATCACTTATACATTTCATTGAAAACCACCAAACATGGCTATATGTTATTACCCTCCATAGTCCATTTGTATGATCCTAGTTATCCATACTCCAACATATAGTTATACATGGCATATGTACATCACACATGTAAATCGGATCATTAGGCCTATTCTCAATTATAAGGATATCCAGGTGTTCCTGTGCACTTTCTTTCATATATGTACTTAGAGGGATATCATCATAGGCTTTTAGGTAGATATAATTTTCATGTATATTCTAATATAAATACTTTTATATGTATATTTCATTCAATGCAAACTTAAGTGTTTAGGTCCATAGTCCTCCTTTTAGTTTTGGCATGACTTTCGTATGTCTCCATATATACTCCAGATCATTTTTTTTATATTATATTTTCATTAATATGTATATCTCTATTATGATCCAAGGCACAATTATCAATGTATTGGTCTTAATGCAAGATTTTCAATCTCTCTTGGCATGCCATATTTCTGGCATTAATCCATTTTGCAGGGAAAACCTGGAGGATGTTGACTATTTTAAGTTTCATATTTTTTCATTTATTTTGCTTTATGTCAGAGATGTAATAATCTGATTTGGAATAATATTTATCTTTACTGCTTAGATTATGACGCATATCATGTAGTTTGATTTCTGCAATATCCTGATTCTATGATTCATACATCTTATTTGCCACATCACCATGGATGTACACGAATGGCATGTGCACCAACTCTTAGAGAGTTGATGAACTCGGTGGAGTCCATATTTACGGCCCTAGTCGGAATATGGACGAGACCCAGATCCATCATCTTTCTACCAGTCACACTAAGCCTACACTCTTAGGCTATCTTCCAAAATTTCACTGCATATTTTCAATTTTATAAAATATTTTAGAATTAATTAAGTTATAAACATATTTATGGCCATAGTCGGAATATGTGATAATTCTACTTAGTTTAATTCTAAAATTGCATATTTTTCTAAAAAGAGGCTTTTACAAAATGACATTCATTCATATCATTTGCATCATGATATCACTTCTTTTTCTCATGATTTTCTCAAGAAAATTTCCTTCTCTAGAAATCGATTACTCAAGAAACTCTGAAAATTTTCGAAGTTGGATTTTCCAAGTCAAGTTTTCCTGTGATTTTCCCTGAAAATGTTATTTTCTTAAGATTCATTTTCAAAAGGAATTTCTCATCTTTCTCAAGAATCCAAATCGATTTTCAGATATTTCAAGGACAATACTCTCAGAATTTCAGTTTCCTAAGTTTTTTTTTTCTTGCTCGAAAGAGTTTTCTAATGAATTTCAATCATTTTCCAAAGAAAGTTTTCAAAGTTGGAATTTTCCCTGACAAGCATTTTCTCTTCAAATGCTTACCCTTTTCCTAAGAATTACTTCTATTTTCTCAGGATTTTCATCCATTCATGATTTTCCCAAAACTTCATAAATTTTCTCGAGATTTCAAATCTTTTCATCCGAGTTTCCTGAGAGATTGATTTCCATCCTTTTTTTTTCTAAGAAATATTTTCAACTCTAAAGCATTTTTCGAGCATACATCATATTTTTCAAAACTTACATTTTACAAAATTTCGTAGCACATGCCTAAATTCTTTGTGCATTTAGGATAGAACACGATTTCGATGATTTAACTAAGTCAAGCACATTTTTGGTCCTTGGTTCGATTACCTCTGTTAAAGGCGGCAGGAATGGTCGAACCTCGTACAGACAGGTCGAGCCCCATCCCATGGATTTTCCCGCTATTTTTAAAAATGGAGGCGAGTATTTCAAAACAATTTCCAAAATCCGGTCAAGTTTGACTCGCAAAAGCATTTTCCTTTCTCTCCCGCAGGGAAGGGAAGACGAAAAAAAAAAATTGCGACGATAACAGGTTTGGCGACCGTGATTGGAGCTGTCCTTTTCTGATTAAAAGTGTGCTTGACTTAGTTCAATTATCGAAACTGTGTTCTCAAAATGTCAGCTCTTTGCTTTTTGATATCATGCTGACCTAGGAGCCTAGATTTTGACCTAGCTGACATTAATTGCATATAGAATAGGCATGGTTTGGTAGGACCAGATTGAGGAGATATTTTCATGCACACATAGACTTAGATCTAAATACAACTCTCCTCAATTCAGGATCTAAATGCAAACAATGTATGCTCCTTCAAAGATTTTCAAAATCTATCTCTTTTAGGACTTAAAGCCCTCTATTTCTTGCATGTGATCATTTTTTCTAAACCACCCTACCTATCTTTACCCGGTCTTCACGTTGTCGGGCTCTCTTCCAGGACCCTAGTTCGGGACAGAGCCTCACAACTGGGCAACTTATTTGGGTTAACACCCCCCTACCACGTACCACGGGCCACAGTCCGAAGTATATCGATAGGCGCTCAAGGATGTTGGAAAACCTTACCTTAGAACCGGAGTTGAAATTATATGCCACGTACCTCAGATTTCGGTTCGGGTATATCGACATAACTGGATTGGACAAAGATGATCTGAACCTAGAGTTAGGATTAAGGTCCTACAGTTATTTTCAAAATGATGCATCTAGAGTCAGCCTTTTAGGGAGTGCTGTATGTGCATAAATGTTTGTGCAGGATGTGATTGTTTGTATGTCACCTTTATTCCTCTCACATTTTTCCCAAAATATTTTTCCAAATATCCATATTCTCATCTTTTTCTTTTATTTTCCCAAACCCTGGATGATTTTCCCAAAACATCTAATTTCTTTCAAAACTCTAGGTGATTTTCCTTTCTCCCGTTCTACTGGATCTCGAATTTCTCGTTGCATTTTATATCCTGTCTGCAAAATTTTCAAAATTTCCATAATTTTCCTAAGTCTGATTCTAAGTCTTTCTCTATTTTCAATTTGATGGCATCCAGTCAAATCGATTCTATTTTTCCAGAAGGTCACATCTCCTACGAGGTGCGGCAAGGTTGTCCTGAACATCGAGCCCTTAGCACCAGAACTTTCATTCCCCGGTGGTACTATTCATGGCTTAAAAGCTTTTATCGTATGTTCCTGGACCATTTGAGCGAGTGTGGATTAGAATTGGCATCAGCAGTCGGAAAGCAGACCATCAATGGCAACCTGATCCACGCAATGGCAGAGCGATGGAATCCACAAATGTGTACCTTCTGGTTCCCATGGGGAGAAATGACCATTTTAATGGATGAATTTTCAGAGATTATAAGATTACCAGAACCAACCGGTCAACCAGAAGATCCATTAGAGCATCAATTTCTGATCAATGTCAAGGGTTTGGACCCCCGAGACTCCTTAGCTCGCATGATAGGCCGCCGATCTTGGCCCCTGATTCAGTTGGACGGAAATGAATATGTCAATCTGCTTGAATTATATCATCAATACGGGAGCTTCGTCGAAGTCAGCTTACTATCAAGAACAGCTAGAGAAAGAATTCAGAATGCAATGGTTCTATGCACTGTAGGATTAGCCCTCTTCCCAGACGGACAAAACTACATGGACATCAGAATAATTCAGCTTATGTGAAGATGGGGAAGTCGACAGACCAACCGTCTTTCCATAGCCATGGCAACACTTGCTTTCCTGTATCGGGGTTTGACTCGTTTCTCACTTGGAGAATTCATCTTAGTTGAAGGATGCACCTACGCACTTCAATCTTGGTTCTTCCAGCACGTTCCAGCCTGAGCAAGCTCTTTCAGATACAATGGCCAAGAACTTCTTCCAGTGGCGCAGTACCGGTCCATGATTGCAACATTCAAGAAGATGACATTGTTTGGGACTATTTTGATCGACAATTATCCCCTCCTAGATACACATATGCTTATGGCAGGCGATTCAAATTGTTGGGACCATTCTTCTGCACTTACTATCAACCGGAGCGATGTGTTCGGCAGTTCTCCCAGAGGCAACAATATGTCAAAGCTCGATTGCTGTCAGGAGCTATGGCAGAATTCGATCTCACTTCCGCACAATGGTCCAGGGCATATCAATCTGCCCGCTACGGCTGGGATTCCTTTGTTTCTCTTAAAATCTTTCCTGGTTCTAGAGTGTCTGCCGACTATCATGAATGGTGGCAAATTGTTTGTCCTCCACCTCTTTGTCAAGATCAATAAAAGTTCAAAATTCATCATTCCAATAAAATTTTTCTCTCTCTATTATGGTTTGACGACCTCGCCTAGGTAACAAGGCATATTTTCGTTGTTCATCTCGCTTGCAAAAAATTGACAACACAATTGTCGTGATTTCTGCGACGACTCAGTCCCTAGTAATGGGATATTTTTTTTGAATTGTCTACCATATTTCCAACAAATATTTCTTCCAAAAACCAAATTCTTCAGAATCTAATCAGGTCTTTGCCCTGCAGAGAGCATCCACAACATTTGATGGTTCAGACAAGATCAGGCCAAAAAACAACATCTCAATACTCGTCAGCTTCAGAAGAAGAGATGGGCTCCCCGCGATCCGAGAGGAGTCAAGATCAGCAACAACAGGATGATGGCATAGACCCACAAATGTATGCTATGTTCCGGAAGATGATGAACAAGATGATGAACGAGCAGCCCGGGACCCGTTCAGAAAAGAATCCATTTAGAGAGAAGTTCCACGGGCACAAGGATAAGAAAGCTTCCAAGAAGCAGGTTCAGCTAGAGGAAATTTCAGATGAATCAGACTCAACTGAAAACACCGATGAAGAATATAAGGCACCTCTGACATTTCAGAAACATGACTGAGAACAAAGAAAAAGCCGCAAATCAAAAAGTCAGGTCACAAAAGAGCCCGTGCAAGCACAATTCAGGAAAATGGTCAGAGTGGTTAAAGATTTGCAAGCCCACGACAAGGGCAAGAAAGTCTTCACTAGCGAGGACTTTTATGATGGCTTAGAAGGAGATGAAGATCTCGAAAACCTTCCTCGTAAATTCATCAAGTTCGACGGTTCTGGCGACCCGAAAGCTCATCTCACCACATTCTTTGCTAAGTGCTTGAGGTTCAAGAGAGATAACAGAGCACTATTTCTATGTTTTCCCCGCAGCTTGGAAGGAGTTGCAGCCAAATGGTATGCTGAGCATATCAACCCCATCAAGCTCAAGGAGTTTGATAAAGTTGTGAATTTGTTTATTAAACGCTTCTTGTTCAACACGAAGGCGCTCCCGACATTAAGTCATCTCTGCAATATAAGGCAGAACGAAAATGAGAAAGCATGGGACTTTATTCATAGATAGAGATCAACCTGCAATAAAATGAGAGATCCTATATCAGAAAGGCATGCTCTATCTCTAATCCTCAACAACTTTTTGCAACCTCTGAGAGAATTAATATCCACCGCACCGTCCCGTACTTTCATTGAGTTGACTGAACGAGCCGAATGGCTCAAGCTGAGTGTGGAGAATGGAGTCTATGAAGGCTTCATATTTTCCAAGAATAACCCCCAAGGTGAGCAGAAGAAGAAAGCTCACTTCACCTACTCTGCCAATAACAACAACAGCCGAAATCATCACAAAGGGCAGAAGAAAGATTACTGCTATGGCGCAGACAATTCAAACAACAAAGAAGACCAGAAAGTAAAGCATGCTCCTCAATACAGCAAGCCTCCTCAGCAGGATCAAGGGCCGAAACTGCACGAGAAGACCAAACATGAAGGATGGAGTTACGATAGAAAATTTACTCCTCTCGATTAATCGCTCGAAGATGTGCTCGAGTATATGTTGTCGAAGGAGATGGTCAAGTTGCCAAGACTGGCTGATCCCCCTGTGCCTATGGGAAAATGGAAAGATCAATTTTGCAAGTTCCACAGGACAGTGGGACACAACACTGAGAACTGCTTTGTTCTCAAAAACATTGTGCAGGACCTTATTGACAACAATATGTTGGTGGAAGAAGAAGAAGAAGAAAAAATGGATATTCTCAATCAGCCGTTTCCGCCACACACTATGGCAGTAATAGCTGAACAACCATTCCTACCTCATGAACACATCAAGTCGTGTTCCGTTCAAGATCTCCAAGTGTAGCATCAGGTTTCAGTACTGCGACAAGCAGCACCAGCCACCAAGAAGGTGGACATAATCTCAGCTTTGGATAAGCTAAAAGTGTCAGCGGAGCCAGTTGGTTGTACTTTTGGAGATGGTATTTTTAAACAATATTTTTCAATAAAAACTTATTAAAATCGTCAACCAAAGATATAAAAACCGACTTTCCACCGAAGTGGCGAGTACGAGTCGAATCCACAGGGAACAAGATACTTCTAAATTAAATCTAAAATAACACTTTATTAATATAACAAAGTTTACAATCTATGTCAATATTACAAATTAAATGAAGTAACACTCTAAACTATGAAAACAAAACTAAAGTAGGAGGCTAAGTCTTTTGCAGGTCTCCAGGGGCAAAACTGTCTTTTCACAACATGTGCATTGGCACCTCATATTTGAATTACCCTTGTGAACCTGTTCTAACTTATCAACCTACACAATAAAAACACAAAGTCAGTAACAATTAATACTTAAATCTAAATTACAAACTACAAGTAATGTTAAACGAATTCTATAATTAAACTATAATTAAATAAACATAGAACATTAAAATTAAACTGTCTAATTAAACTAACTAAGAAAATTAATTCTAATTAATCTAAATACTGTTACTTTACTAACTACAAGACTAGAAAACACTAAAACTACACGAAAACAAACAATTAAATAAAAGATTGTTTTGTCCCTAAAGAAGGCAAAAATGGACTCTGACAGCTTTTCACAATTTACAGTTTTGAGGGATCAAACAATTTCCAAAATTCATGAAACCACTTCTATGCTGTAAAAGACAGATCCAAAAAACTGACACATTTTACATATTTGAAAAATACATTCTGGATCTCCAGATCTAAGTGTTTTAAAATCAGGATAATCTAGGAAATCGCAGGACCCGAAATTTGAAAACCCGAAAAAGCTGTTTTCATAAAACGCTTAAAAACCAGACCAAATCAACTCTTATTGAGCTGAAATTTGGTCTGAAGACAGTTGACACGCATATGTGGAGAATAGAAGAATAATTTTCAGAAAACTTAGTAAAAATCTACATGAAATGACAAGTGCACGATTGGGTAGAAATTAGGGTTTTGGCTCAGTGCACTATTCATCTGTTTAAATCCACTCATGCCATTTCTCATTAAACCACACGAAGTAACAGTCATAAACTACACCTAATCTACTTCTAAACTATAATAAAGGACAACAATTAAGCTAATTATAATAAAACTAAGAAATTACATAAACAACTAATATTAATTCTAATCTAAGCTACTTGTTAAATCTAATCTAACCTAGACTCACTAACTAACTAACTAAACTATAGTTAATTCTATCACTTAATTAAAACAAGCATTATCCTAATACTACGACTAGGGTTAGCTTCCAACTAACATAACTAATTAAATAGGATTACTCTAACTAAGACTAGGGTACGGTTAATGTTAGATACCTAGGGTTAGACAACTAAGGCTAAGTGCTAATTATGGTTAGTTCATTACTAATATAACTAATTAATCTAGAGTTAATTCTAAATTAATAACACATCTACTAACCTACGGTTAGGCTAACTAGGCTAATAACTAACTAGAGTTAGTTAACTACGGTTAGTCTACTAGGGTTACTAAAATTATTTACTAACTAAGGGAAGTTAGGGACTAATAGGGTTTAGGTATACTAATAACGGTTTGTACCTAGGGTTAGGCTAGGGTTTAACTAGGGTTGATAAGAGTCGGTTAGGGTTGATAGGGGCGGTTAGGCACTAACTATAATTAATTAATTACCTAGGGTTAGAAACTAACTATAGTAGACTAGGGGGTCGGTTATGGATATTGAATTAAAATGGGTCCACGCCACCCTAGTTGGGTTAGCTACTATACGAATACTTGATTATTATTTCCTAAGATACTAAAGTAAATCTAATTTAAATCCTAACTTAAATGTAAATTAAAGTTAGCACATACCTAAATAGACCTACACGACTTCTACCAAATAAAGCTAATACTACTCTTACTAAATTAATTAGTATCTAATTAATGCTAAGTCACACTAAACAATTAGTAATTAGGGCTAATAAATTTGAGAATCATGAATTTGGTAAGGATCCTCTCCTCCCATTATTGCCTTAATTGTACTTTAGGAAAGTTTTTTATTTAAAAAACCGTCCAGCCTCTAAGGCTCATGCATTTTGGATTTCTTTCATTAAAAGCCATAGAACCCATTTTGAAAACCTTTCCAAAATCACATTCCACGAATTTGGCTGGATGTAAAAGAGACTATGTGATCGTCGCGAAATTTCCCCCGTCTTCCCTTCCTTGCGGAAGAGAGAGGGAAATGCTTTCGCGCTTCAAACTTGACCGGATTTTGGAAAATGTTTAGAAATACTCGCCTCCGTTTTGAAAATTGTGGGAAAATCCATGGGATGGGGCTCGACCTGTCGGTACGAGGTTCGACCGTTCCTGCCGCCTTTAACAGGAGTAATCGAACCAAGGACCAAAATTGTGCTTGACTTAGTTAAATCATCAAAATCGTGTCCTATCCTAAATGCATAGAGAATTCAGGCATGTGGTATGAGACTTTGGGAAATGTAAGTTGGAAAACATGATGTATGCTCAGAAAACCTTTGGAGTTGAAAGATATTTCTCAAGGAGAATGTCAATTTCTCAGGAAACTCAGATGAAAGAGGTTTTGAAATCACGAGAAAGTTCATAAAGTTGTGGGAAAATCATGAATGGTTGAAAATACTGGGAAAATAGAAGTGATTCTTAAGGAAAAGGTGAAAATTTGAAAAGGGAAACACTTCTCAGGAAAACTCGGACTTTGAGAATTTTCTTAGGAAAATGATGGAAAATTTATAGGAAAACTCATTGGAGAAAAAAACTGAACTTGGGAAATTGAAATCCTGGGAATCTTACCCTTGAAATACTTGGAAATCGATTTTGATCTTTGGGAAAGGTGAGAGACTTCTTTTGAAAATCTTGAGAAAATAACCTTTTCCATGGAAAACTGTGAAAAAAACTTGACTTGGGAAAACCAATTTTGGAAAATCCTCAAAGTTTCTTGAGAAATTGATTTCTTGAGAATGAAACTTTCTTAAGAAAATCACGAGAAAACCAATGATTTCATGATGCAAATGATATGAATGAATGAATGCACTTTGAAAGATTTTCTAAGAAATTTGTTGGAAAAATGTGCATTAAGTCAAAATAAATCCTTCACATATTCTGATTGTGGCCATGAATATGTTCAAAGTTTATTTGATTTAATGCATAATATTTTGAAAACATTGGAAATATGATGTGCATTTTTAAGATAGCCTAAGAGTGTAGGCTCAATGTGACTAGTAGAAAGATGATGGATCTGGGTCTCGTCCATATTCCGACTAGGGCCGTAAATATGGATTCCACCGAGTTCATCAACTCCCTAAGAGTGAGTGCACGTGCCATTCGTGTACATCCATAGTGCTTTTGAAATAAAATGCATGAATCACATAAATAGGATATTGCATAAATTCAAACCATATGATATGCATCCTAGTCTAAGTAGGAAATTAAAATCTTATTCCAAGGTTTACATTATTACATCACTAAATAAATAAAATAAAGAAAATTTCAGACTTCCACTCCTTCTTTTGAATGTCCCTGCCAAATCTTGAAATAAGGTTAGCTCAAATATGTGGGTTTTTTCCAAGATTTTTCAATAATATTATGAAATTATTGGACTTAATTGGATATAAACCCTATTTTCATGCTTCCTTGATATTTGAAATGATGTAAATGCAGGAAATTCGGTGGAAAATAGTTTTGAAATTCGAAATGGTGGTCAAAATGACCAAAATACCCCTAAAATTAAAGTTATACCTTTAAAATCAGGGTTTTTTAAGGAAATTTTGGTAAAATTTGAGATTTTGAAATTCAAATTGAATCAAATGATGATGAAATGCATAATAAGATATGATGACATGCTGCTAAACATATTAAGACTGTAAAATCAGAATTTGACATGCTATCTTTCATCAAAATAACGAATTTCGCTGGATATTCGCTTGGATCGGGGTCCCGCGGAGCCCTGTTTTGATGATATGGCTAAATCAAGCCTCAAATGAATTCCAAATTATACCAAATTCGGTATGAAGCATCTACATACTCTGATAAACAGCCTAGAATGCTAAAACTCACGAAATGATATGATTTAAATGCTAAAATTTAAGAAAAGTTCTAAAAATGGTGGATTTCGCCTACGGACCCGAACCAAATGCAATGCTTAATATGATAATGCAAAATTTACACCATGAAAACTTCTGATATTTTGCAGACTGCTAAAAGACTCAAAATGGAACATGTTTGGTTTTTACATCTATGGGATTTGATCCATGGTGAGTTCAGTAACAGGGATTAGGTTCTGACAGAGGAAAAATCGACCTGATCTAACATAAAATGCTAAATAAATAGAAAACAGACATGGAAATTTCTGAAATTTAACATAGATACGAACAACACCTACATGGACAACTTTAATGTTCATGACTTTGGCATTTGACCAACAGAAACATGGATAACAATATAACTTTTTAATCCTAAATTGAGAGAACAGACAAATGTAGAAAAATGGAAGACTAACAAAACAAATCCGAAACAGGTATCAAAACTGTTCTAAAAATCACAATCTTTCATATGAAAATAGAGGACATCCCGACCATGACATTCACTTTTTACAGATTCGGATTTGGAGCAACACCCAAAGAGAACCCATCGACCTAAGTCGATCCAAAGTCTCAGAGGCCCAAATCAGGCTCTGACACGTGTCCCGCACTCTTGGATTTTTTTCAGAGATATAAAAACATAAAAAAAATCGCATAAAATTAGATTAAAAACTACACATCCTCCCGAGCTCAGAACATCTTTCGGATTGAAAATCAGATCTTCCACGAGGGAAATCTCGATTTTACAAGTCGAAAAAGAGTTTTTCAAATGCATCCCGGGTAACAAAACCCAACTTGCCATTTTGAATGTTTACTGCAGTAAAAAAATTCAAATGCTTCCGAATTTTTGGCACATTTTTAGGGAGACCTAAGGGAGCATTCCATGATTTTTTTGAATTTTTTAACAAACATTACATGCATGAAATGACGTGTGGACTGACTGAAAAAAACAGAGAACTACTGAAACTGAGCAGAATTGAAAAAATGCTAAATTAATCCCAATTAACTCATGAAATATGCTAAATTAACGAAATAAAATGCAAATTAAATCTAGCTAAATGCATGAATGCTAAAAATCATCAAGGAGGCATAATTGAATATTTTTATATATGTCGTTTCATAAGAATAGCTCAATCCATCCCTCGGATGAGCTCTTTCTTCAAACGACGCGTGAACCGAATTATGAGATGAAATCAAGAGGAAAAGAGGTGCACTTTGCTTCGTTGGGCAGCGTTGAAGCTCTGGAAAGGGACTGCTACCAAGGGCTTCGTTCGTCCTTCGATCCGGGCTTCAGATGGTCCACCAAAATTGACCTATGCTTGAATCGAGTTGGCCACTGCACGAACTTCACTGCACCTTCTCTACTGAACCAAAAGGGGCGTGAATTCCCACAGTTCAAAATCAGATTCTCAGCAAGGCTAGGTCTAATTTCCAAGTTCAAAAGAGCTAAAAAAAATGGTCTCCTTAGGCTGGGCGTGAGCCCTTGTTTTTATAGATTTTTTCTGAAAAATTTGAATTTCAAACAGGCTCAATCTGAGCCCTCCATGTGGCGCCATCTCAGGGGTGCTATTTTGATTTTTGAGAAAATAAAAAATAAGAATTTTGTGAGTGAGACACCTCAGCAGAATTTGAAATTTTTCAAAATTTGGGTCTGCTTGATTTTCTCTGCAGGAAGCTTTCAGATGGCGCCACCTCAGAGGGTGCTACCTGGGGTTTGAAATTCAAAATTTTCCTTTTGTAGGGAGTCCTCAGGTGGTGCCACCTCATGGGGCTATTTTTATTAAAAGAATAAAAGAAATAAAAGAAAGGAAGCCAAGTGGGGGTCTGGATTGGTGCCACCTCAAAAGGTGTTCTGAGGTGTAAAGCTGGAAACAATAGGAGCATGCCATGTGGTGCCATCTCTGGAGGCTCTTGCCATGTGTCAGAAGGACAGGAGTGGAAGAAGCAGACTGTGCCACCTCAGGGGAATTCAAATTCTACTTTTCTGCAGGCAAGAAGAGGCTGACATGTGGTGCCACCTCAGGGTGGCTCCTACAATGCCATGTGACAGGAGAACACGAATGGAAGAAGCAGACTGTGCCACCTCAGAGGGGGGTTTTTCTACTTTTTCTGATGCAGGGAGGTTTGGACATGTGGCAGACAAGTGTCAGCTATCTGGAGAGGCCTTCTCAAATGGCGCCACCTCAGAGGAGAATTTGAATTTCAAATGGAGATTGGCCCTGGAGGAATGGAGGATGGACATGTGGCAGTTCCTCAGAGTGGCTCCTACAGTGCCATGTGGCAGAAGGGAAAAGCAAGGGACATGTGGCGTCCTCATATTCAAAGTAGAAAAAGGTAGGACTCCAGGATTTTCGCCACCTAGCTCTTGCCTGAAAATTTTGAATGGTTGCTTTTTCTGAAGGAATCCAAGAGTGACATGTGTCCTCTACTTTTTCTGAAGGATGCTGGAGGAGACATGTGTCACCTGCTTTTTCTGAAAGAAGCAGAGAATGACACGTGGCAGAGGGGAGAGAAGGAGGTCCAAGCCACGTGGCACCATCTCAGACAAAATGAAAAAGGTGAAGTTCAGGATCTGCGCCACCTCTGGAGAGATTTGAATATTTGAATTCTAGCTTTCTCTGAAGAGAGCAGGAAGTGACACGTGGCATTTACTTTTTCTGAGAAGAGCAGAGAGTGACACATGGCATTTGCTTTTTCTGAGGAAATGAGAGATTGACATGTGTCTTCTGCAGGAGACACACTTCAAATGGCGCCACCTCAGAGGAGACAAGCCTACTATTTTCTGGAGGAAGCTAGGAGTGACACGTGTCTTCTACTTTTCTGGGAAAAGTAGGAAGAAACATGTGTCAGTCTACTTTTCTGAAAGAGGGAGAGGTTGACACGTGTCCTCTGCAGGAGACACTCTTCAAATGGAGCCACCTCAGAGGAGACAAGTTTTGCTTTTCTGGGCAGGACAACACATGACACTTGGCATCCCCTGGTGATCTGTGGAATGACACAAGGCGCAGGATGGATATGTTGGATACTGACACATGGCAGATAAATGGGATGACATGTGGCGGCTTCTTAAGGTAGCCCCACATTGACACTTGGCATGGAAATGGGAGGAGAGAGAAAAGACAAGTGGCACCAATTCAGGGGACAAGGCTCCTATTTTTTTGGGTTTTTTCAAAATTCAATTTTTTTTCAAAAGAAAAGCCTGTGTGACACCACCTCAATGCGGGCCCCACATTGCTTCTTTATTGAAATAAGAACAAGAGAGTAAATCCTTTTTTTGGAATTTTCATAAAGTCTAGACTAATTGGCAAAACAGAAATTTTGAAAAGAGGTGGCCCCTGTAGGGCGATTTTGTAAAAGAATGATAGTTGAAATAGTTTGACAAAAGGCAAAATCTGAGTTGAACTTTATTGAAAATTATCCAGATTGTTTTCCTGAGGAAATATTTTGAAATTCAGAGCCCTGGGGGTAAAATGGGAAGAATTGATAATTTTGAAGACTTAGGGTTTTGAAATCAATTTTGAAAAGAGTTGAAATTCTAATCTGGATTGAAAATTTTGAAATCGAGAGTTCTGGACCTCGAAATGACATGCTGTGCAGTGCAGTGATATGGGATGCTCATGCAATGATATGCAATGCCATGTCTTATGCAATATAATCTTGAACCAAGACTTGGAGATTCCTGTTTTCTGTCAGGAATAAAATTTTGAGCATCTGAGCTAAAAATAGAGAAATTTTGGGAGTTGCAGATGCAATTTAGACTTCTGTAAGGTTTGGGCTCAGAAAATGACCATTTTGCCCTCCGGCGATTTCAGAGGCTGAATGATGATGCTTGGTGGAAATGTTGGGGAGTGTGATCATCGCAAAATTTTTCCTCTCTTTATGGTTTTTCTCTCTTCCTTCTCTTTTCCTTTTCTAACCTCTATTCTCCTCCTTTTTGAAGGGAGAAGGATAAAAGAAAGAGAGAAGAGAAAAGAAGGGAAAGAAAGAGAGAAGAGGAACTCTTTTGCGGGTTTTCACTTGACCTAAATTTGAAAAATATTTAGAAAAATTACTCGCCTCCGTTTTGAAAATTTGCGGGAAAAAGATGGAGAGACGGGATTCGCTCGTCGGTACGAGGTTCGACCGTTCCTGGCGCCTTTACCAGGGGTAATCGAACCAAGGATCGAATCTATGCCTTTTGCTTTGCCTAAATATAATCTAAGAATTTATTCTAACTCTAAATGCACAAAGAATCATACTTGTGCAATGCAAGGATGTATGCTCTTTTTAAAAGATATTTTTTTAAATTTTCAAGTATTCCGAGATGAACTTGAAAAAGGAGTGAAGAAATGATTGAATCTAACTTTAGAACTTGAGATGGATCAAAGAAGTTCTAAGTTCTTGAAGTAAATCAGGATTTGGAAGAATAAATGAGAGAGAATGACTTGAAGCTTTGAAATGAAAGGAAATGAAGTTTCAAAGTCAAAATCAACTTTGAATTTGAATTTTGATTTTAGAAAAGGAAATGAATACTTGAGATGGAATTGAATTTAAGTTTGGAATGGATCTGAAATAATCAAATGGTACTTAAGGATAGAAAATGGATTTAGGGAGTTCAGATGAGATCTGAAAATAGAATTTGGATTAGAATTGGGAATAAAATTGGACCTAAAGATGGATTTAAGATCTGAGATCCGAGATAAAATTGGGTTCTGGATCCTAAGATGGATTTTGGATCTGAAGTCTAAGATCCAACATGTGATTGAATTCTAGATCCTAAAAAATGGAACTGGATCCAAAGTCTGAGATCCAAAATTGAAACCGAATTTTGGGTCCTAAGATGGATTTTGGATCTGAAGTCTAAGATCCAAAGTGGAATTGGATTCTGGATCCTAAAAATGGAACTGGATCTGAAGTCTGAGATCCAAAAGTGAAACTGGATTCTGGGTCCTAAGATGGATTTTGGATCTGAAGTCTAAGATCCAAAGTGGAATTGGATTCTGGATCCTAAAAATGGAACGGGATCTGAAGTCTGAGATCCAAAAGTGAAACTGAATTTTGGGTCCTAAGATGGATTTTGAATCTGAAATCTAAGATCCAAAGTGGAATTGAATTCTGGATCCTAAGATGGATTTGGATCTGAAGTCTGAGATCCAATATGAGTGTTGAATTTTTGGATCTTTAAAATGGATTTGGAGTTAAAAAGAAGAATCAAGAATTTCTAAGTCTGATTTGAATTTGGGAAAAGGAATTTTTAGAAATTTGAATTTTGAATATATAGAATCCCAAAGTCAATTTTGACTTGGAATTTGGATTTTAAATGAATCAAGAATCTCAAAGTTAAATTGAACTTTGAGTTTGATTGGAGTCTTTGGAAAATGAATTTGAAATTTCAAAGTAAAATTGAGCTTTGAAAATGAATTTGAATTTGGAAATTCTGAATATGAAATAAAATTGAAATCTCAAAGTTAAATTGGACTCTGAGATGGAAAATGAAATAGAATTGAAAAAGATGAATAGGATTGAAGATTGATTGAAGATGATATTTACGTCACTTGGAGTTTTGAAAAACTAATTTTGAAAATATGATGCAGTTCTATCCTAAATGATGAATGAATTTAAAGGATTTTGAAATTGGATTTTGAAAAGCTATTTCATTCTTTGGATGAATTAGAATAAGATTGAAGATATAATACATCCTTGACTATGGTCATTGAATGTATTATATAATGATCTATATTTAAATTCAGGCGAAGAATAAAACACATTTGGTGCTTTTATAGAACTTAAAATGAAATTAACTCTCAATATACCCTGACTATGGCCATTGGTATATATTTTGAATTAATTTTAAGTTAAATTCTAATAAAAGAAGAAGATATTTAAGGAAAATATGATGAATTTTGAAAACGGATCCAGTATGGGTCCAGTGTTATTTCGTAAAAGATAAAAATCCTAAGTTTTGTCCACACCCTGACTATGGCCATTGATGTGGATCGTCAACTTAGGATTAATTACCTCTTATGAAATGGTGCACGTGTCATTCGTGTTTCACCATTTGTGCGAAATTTTAAGAAGTAAGATGAAAATGACATGGGAGCAAGGGATCTATGATATTTACATGCTCATTCATTCTATCTAGGACTAGAAATATAAATATTCTCATTTAAGTCCTAACTTATTACAATATATACAATTGAAGGCACGACTCCAGGTGATGGCATTTTCTATATGTTCCCCTGCAAAATACTTGGTTAAGCCAAAATGGATGGGAATTATACACGTCACTTAGATTTCAAAAGATGCCAATGGTAAGAGGAATTGCTCACTCTTATGATAGAATGACGTATATACCTACATACATACTTGAATATGTTATGTATACATATATTTATATATGCATAAATTCATATATGTACATATCTATATATGCATACCACTTATGTACTTTCTATAAAATGGATGAGAATGGTAATGTTGTAAGCCGGATGGTGCTTTTGTTAGCAAACAATACATGTGAGTACTGTGAGGTAGATCACAATTAGTGTTTCAAGGAAAATGTGAGCATGCTGGGGCATAATACAGGAGGGGTGTGACCTAATAACGAGTGGATCTCGGCAGTCTGGACTGATCTAGCCAAAAAATATTTCAGCTAACACATCAAACCAACTCAATCAGCCAGGTTGAAGTGATCCTACTTGATATATTATGACTTTAGAAATATGCAATCACATGTGGTGGGGATCGGTCTTTTCTACATTATATATATGTATATATATATATTTAGTATCCATATTCATTTTTTTTATTCCTAAAGAGTTTCACGCAGTATTCAGATTTGGTGTGATGGACCTAAATAAACTCATGATACGCAATTTACAGAGAGAGAAAGAAAGGAAAAAAGTTTTTTTTTTTTTACACAATTCATGAGAAAGTTTAAACAAAATCTCTACAACTGGAATTCCAAGTTAGATCTAGCAATTGATAAAAATGGGTGCTGGAAGAAAAGTTTCAAACCTGTATAAGCTAACGCAGTTAGGAGTTTGCTGACAACCTGCAATGAATTAATACCCAATCAGAAATCAGTTTGAAATAATATCGACAAGCTGCGTTTCTATAGTGGCAATAAGTGGGGTACATATTATATAGATATTTGAAGACAGTGGATGTGTGAGGTTGTGGATGTGAGGAAGGCTAAATGGAGTTTAGTGCAAGGTGCAGGAAATGGCATATGCACAGGTTGCTGCAAACGACACTGTAGCAGCAAGGTAATGGAATGGCTAGCTGTGGGTAAAGGAATGGATTTACGGGGTAGGCATAAGTGTATGGCCGGTAAGTGGATTGCCTGGTGACATGAAAAGATAACTATATATGGTGTCATGAAGAAATAACATCCTGCATCAGCCTGCCGATTTATGTCTTTGCACAGAAGCCTCCTGTAGTCTGAATCAGATTGCTGGAATCAAGTTTATTGACAGCCAGGCAAATCTGGAATTTGAGAGGGGTCCTGCTCTTGACGCCATCTCTGACCCCTTTTCTCCTCAGTCTACTTTGCATTTCCCTTCACTTATTCCAGGATGGTCCATCCATGGTTTTCATCGATTCTTGACCAGTCATTGGAAACATAATTTGGCCTAGAGCTTGCTTACCCTTTAGATTCCAGCAAAAATATATTTAAAGAGAGGCAAAAATTTCAAGATATCATTGTTGTTTACCTTCAGGTACAGGGAATGGTGTCAATATGCAGATGATTGAGAATGTACAGATGGTGAAGGTAACGAGATGGAACACAATGGGCAATTCAGCATATAAAAGATAAAGAAAATTGTACAATAACCACAAAAATACCTAACACAATCTACCTTCAACCTTAAGCCTGGCTCCTCTTGACTTTTCTTCAGGAAATATTATGAGCAAATGAGGTCGAATTATTTTTTTTTATCCAGCTTTCAACCGTAAACCACAGGATTTTGGCTTTAGTCAGGGCATTACGAGCATGAGCTTCATAACCAAATTCGCGGCGATGTTCATCAAAATGATGATGAACTGCATCAAACACGTTCCTATACTTGCATCTAGAACCCACCAAACCGACCCTTTTAATGCAAGAATTGCAGTGACTGTGTAAATTGAAATGACTGATTTGTGATAATCCGATATTGGCCTTTATGACAGCCCAATATAGCATGGCATTGCACTAGAGCTACTATGTATTAAAACCAGACATAGGTTTTCCTGATAAGTCAGATGTAAATCTGATGTTAAACCATCAGATCATGAAATGAATTGCAGGGAGCCATGAAATGCTAATATTCAGTTATTTTTAGGTTGATTGAAACAGGGATAAAAAAAAAAGGGCAAGACTTAATTGATGATTAATATTGCAGTCAATCAAAGCATGTGAATATTTGAGAGAAGGTATGCAAGTATATGTATGATATAGAATGCAGCAACATGGAACACAAACCAGGAATTAGAGAGAAAGGCGAAATCAGGTTATGAGCAAAAAAAAAAAAATGAAAACTAGAATATTGACAGAAATCCAAGCCAAAATCAAAAAATGGGAAAGCAACGATTAAGCAGCAAATGTCTGGTCCATCACAAATAAATAAATAAAAACAGTGAGTCCAAGAAGACCTCTCATGGGTGTGGAGATCTTGAACTGAAATACTACAGTTTCTGTGATAACATTATGATTATTTTGCTATAGACGACCGCCTGAATTTCTTGAATTGTCGATGACAATACCTTCAATATTTGTAAAATTTATTTACATACCTTGCTGGGGATAATAGCTGAGACATCCATATCCTTACCAAATATCAATTATACAACAAAAACCTTCATTCAGGATGGGTTCCTGAAGGCAATCTCCTTTGATAGATTCATTGGCGTGATGCAAATTGGTCTCTACCAGATACGCAAGGCTAATTCTGTCGACCTACCATATGGGCCACCACGCTCGATCTTGATCTAGAACAGAGCCTTGTCCGACCCAAAATTTTCGGTCAGAAACTGTTGGCTTTTTGCAACCTAACCAGAGATGTAATCTCTGATCTCTATGATCTCTTTCCTACAGGTTATAGCTATCAGGTGACTCCCGCCATCAGTTATGAGGCAACTCACTACCATTTTCCACAATGAAGCCAGCGGCTACACCCTGTCTACTGTTGGGTTTTATGTACACATAAAGCAAAGAATATGACAGCCTCAGGATATTCATTTACCACACGATATCAACGTCTGCCACAGTAACTAGGAAAAAGAAAAAAAAAAAAACTGACGTTCACCGTATTATTCTGAAACACATTCGACTGAAGCAGTTTGAGTTATGAAACTTATATGGAAGGATAATTCATCAAAACACATATTCTGGATGGCTTTGAAAAATTATTCATAAGTTTGCTTTCTCACTGAAGGTTTCTGTGCTTCTTCCTTTGGGCAAAATGACATAACTGCAAAAAGGGGGATAAAATGATGCTAAAGATGAATGAGATGTATGGCATGCCTGAGAGGCAGGTGAAGCCAAGTTCAAGATGCAAACCGTGACAGGATTGTGGTCTACACACGGTAGCTAGTGACTCAACCGAACACATAGTGATCCTACAGAGGATCAGTGACTTAGGCACATGACAATCAGACAGAACCAAGCTAATGGATCAGATAAACAGTTGGAGGGATTACCAGACTGGACCGACTAATCAAGGGATAAACCCACGACGACCACAGGGAGAGGGAGTGGATGAATATGTAGTGATCAAGTACAGAAATTCCATTGCTATATAATCAAAATGAAGATACGTAATGGAAAAAGTATATAAACCTGGCAAAGAAAGGATTATAATGCTATAAACAAAATGCTAAAGAAACTAATTAAAGAACCGATGTCAACAATAGCTAATAGAAACTAAAAATGCATTATAAATCCCAAAAATGATGAAGAACTACTGAATCTAACATACAATAAATACTCAAAACAAGAATAATCTGGAAAGAAAAAAAAAAAATATCGAAACATGTATGTTCCCTTCAATATCGCACGTATGTGGATCGGTTTTGCTATCAGCAAAGCAATTACCACAAGGAGTGCTTTGACAAAACACCGAATGATGAAGACTAAGGAAATCAGAAAAGGCACAGAGGAGAGTAGTAGCTCTTACTGGATTGTCGGAAGATTGATTGACCGTAGCTCTATAAAGACTCTGAAGCTTGGAGATAATTCGGGTGAGGCTTCGACTGCAAGTCTTTTGCGGGATTGCTGATGCTTTGGAAGCTCCTTCCTTCATTTTTGCAGAGGTTTTGCCAGAGGATTGAGAGAGCTTGCTTCGGTCGAGGGGGGAAAGCACCAGCGGGAGGGGCTAATGGGAGAAGAGGGGCGATTCCGTGGAGAGGAAGAGAGGATTTCTGAACTCTAGAGAAGAGAAGGAGACCCGTGGTGATAATGGATAGATCGATCCCCTTCAGGGTCGATGGAAGCCCCTTTTTAAAGGGCAAACAGAGGTTTCCAGCGAAAGTCCGTTGCTGATCGACGGTCCGAGTGGAAGGCCAATCATCGAAGGGTGGAGGAGCTTGGGAGATGGACGCATGCGAGGTTGTTGGTGATGAACGAAGGAGGAAGAGGGTGGAGGAAATCGGATGGCTGAAGGATGAAGGATGCACATGGGGGCGGTCGGCCATGGAGGGGATGGAGAGGGTGGCTGAGGGAGGAAAGCGAGTTAGGGTTTTGAAAAACCCTAACTCGACCCTCAAACCTCGAAATTTGGTTTTTCCAAAAACAGGCCTCCTTTTCAGTTTTTTTTCTAAAAAGATGGTTAAAGGTGAGTTTTTCAGCAAAAATCTTCAAAAACCGCGTAGTTTTTCCTAATTTCTTTGTTTTTTTTGCGTGATTTTTCCCATTTTTTTTGTATTTTTGGAACAGAATCTAAGTTTTTTACACGAAAACAAAGATTAAACGCTAATTTTTTTGTATTTTTGCTGAGAAATATTTACAAAAGTATACTTTTTTTTTTTGAGAATTTCAGACCATTTCGGGAAAATTTCTTCAAAAAAAATTGGTTTGGATCCAAGTTTTGAGAAAACATTCGAGTTTTAAGCCTCGATTTGAGGAAATTTAATTCAATGGATCCAAACGGATACCGGACGAACTGTCTGAGCTTTTCAAAAGTTAATTTTGATAATTTTGAGAATTTGATTTAAAATTGGATAATGAAGCTCAGATTTGGATTTTGATGTAGATCCAGATCCGAAGTTGAGTCAGATATGTAAAATGAATTTAATTTCAACAAAATTTGAGAAATAAAATGGAATTTAGATTTGAAACTGACTCAATTACCCAAAAAAATGGGGGAAAAGGGCTAAAAGGGGATATTTACAACATTTTGAAAAATTTGGGGTGTTCACAAATGCCCCTCTTTGCTACTAAGCCGGTTGAAAGCCGAGCGTAGTGGCAAAGAAACACTCCAAATTTTGAAAAATGCCCCAGTCAGCAGATCTGAGCTGGGCGCAGAAAAATTTTAAAACATGACTTTTCAGGCTTATGACCTTATCATGAACGGTTCTGGGGGGACGAAATCCTCGACAATGATACGACTGAATGATAGGAGTGAGGAAATCGTGATGGGACTTTGGGCGAAGATCTCGAAATGGTGAAAGATAAGGATTTTGATCAAGCCTCGTGGGTGAGACAAGATCAGCCCTTTGGGATGACTTAGGTTTAGCCCTTAACCTGGATGGGACGAAGATAGATCAAGATAAATTGGATGAGGAAGGAATATAGGCAGACCTTGATGGGACATTTTTGAGGAAAATGCCTCATGAGATGAAACTTCAAGGACGATCCTTTCCTGGATGGATGTACAAAGAGCACGGATTCCTTTGCGGGGAAAATCAGGATGGGACAGGAGGATCGCCTTGTCTGACTGAAGCTCAGGTTTAACCCAAACCTGAAAGGAAGGTACCTCGCGGAGCGAGGTTCAGGCTTTGCCCTTATCCTGAGAGGGACGACCATACAGAATCTTTGAGTGAAGAAACCGTGATGGGACAACAGACGCATCGCTGAAGCGAGATTCAGGTTTAACCCTTGACCTGAATGGGAGATGAGGCGGAATCTTCGGATGGAGGAACCGTGATGAGACTAGAAAAGATATCTAGTCAGAAATGGCACTCAGGTTTAACCCTAACCTGAACGGAAGGTACCTCGTGAAGTGAGGTTCAGGCTTAACCCTTAACCTGAAAGGGATGACCATATGGAATCCTCGGATGAAGAAAACATGATGGGGCCTTCGGAATTTGGACGAACAAATCCAGAAGGGGTTTGCGAGAAGAGAAAAACAAGGGGGTTCCCTAAAGCTTGGAAAAGGGATGATCTTGGGCGCCTCATTGCTGAGACTAAAATCAGCTTTCTGAAAACAGACGACCTCTCGCAGAAGGTTTTGGGTGGTTATACCTCGAGGAGCGAGGCGAACCGTGATGGGCCTCTAGACTTTGCACAATAAGTCCAAGAGGGGTTTTTGCAAAAGGATAGAAATGGGGGTCCCTAAAGCTTGAAAAAGGGATAGTTCTTGGGCGCCTCATTACTGAGACTGAGAATAGATTTTGACAATAACAGATCTTTTGCAAAAAGTTCAGGTTTAATCCCTTATCCTGAGCGGGAACTGTCTATGGCGGGACAGTGGGGAGCACAGGGAAGCATGCGAATCTAAGAGCGCTCAGATCAGACGGAAAGAAAGGATTTTTCAGTCCTAAGGAGGGATGACGTCAGGATACGTCAAAAATGATCTCAAGTTCACACTTCATGTTGGGATAATTAGAAAATATTGCCAATAAGATACCAAAAATTGTAGTTGATTCAGAATGATTGAATTGTGCTCATGTGTGAAGATATCACCTCTTTCTACCTAGAGTATTAGCTTCAATTGGGCTAACTCTATAGAATTTGAGATCTAAAATTCAAATTTGTTGCTGTTGAGTTTCCTCAAGGAGGATATCAATTTCCCTAATATGAAAAGAAGAGGAAACATTCTTAGCTTCATAAAAGCAATTAAGCGAAAAGACATTGATAAAGAATTTCACATAGATAAAGATGATTCTTTGATAGTTTCGGGCAGTTTGATATCCTGGGCATTTCCTGTGATGATCTTTTTGCACTCTTTTGAACCATGGATCTTTTCTGGATTCTTTTACATCCTCCTTCATTTTGGAGATGTTCTGACTTTTCTCTCTTTTTCGAGGAAGGGTACGTCACAAACTCCTTCATCTTGGAGATGCTTCGATCCTTCTTTCCTTTCTCAAGGAACTATGACATTGGTTCTTGGGTTGAAATCTCTTAAATGATAGCAGAAATCAAATATCTTTTAGGGTTTGTCGGTAGGTTCGTCGCATCCGCCTTCATCTCGACGGTGATCCGAACTTTCCCTGGAAGGATCTGTCGCAAACTCCGTCATCTTGGAGATGTTTCAAATCTTCTTTGGCCCCGGGGGTCCACTCGCTTAATTCGCCTTCATCTTGACGACAATTGAGAGATCCCTTTTGCGGATATTTGATTGCGGCTTAACCTGGATGACTGAGGATATATGGATTGGGTAGGTTCTTTTTACTGCCCAGGATATTTCCACTGTCTTACTGCAAAAAGAATAATCTTTAAGAATGCATCACAGCTATGATCAATATCAGCTCACTCATGGCTTTTCAACATCATTGAATTTTCCTCTGCCGATCATATCGAAGATTTTCTTCATACTCTAGGTTGACCAACAGAATAAGCTTGAATTTAGCTCTTATTTCGCAAGAGTCTTGCTCTTTTGAAAATGATACTGAAGGTAGCTTGAGATAATTCTTTTGTGCGATGAAAATTTTGAGATCAACAATGACTTTTGATAGCAAATTGGCAACGTATTCTAAAAAAACCTTGACGAAGGTCGCTTGACATCGAGCCGACACATCCATGACAAAATTCTCCTCTCTTTCTCCCCAAAAAGAGAGACGCAGGCTTAAGCCCTTACCTGAATGGGAAGTTGGAAATACTCCTCTCTTCCCTGAAAGAGGAGGTGTTTGCAAAACGGAACTTTCGAAGTAAAATTAAGTTTTCGTCAAAACTCCCTATCTCTAGGCTTCTCTTGTGGAAAGGTGGCCGAAAAACAAAGTTGAAAGTATCACAGAGGAACGAGTTCATCACACTCTCCCTAGAAGAGGGTCCTCTGTGAAGGGGTTGGCCAAAGATGATAAAACGAGGGCCACAAAAGAAACGAGCTTCCGTCGAAGCTCTCCCTGGAAAAAGGGTTCTCTTGTGTAAAGTTGGTTGTCGTTTTGCAAACTGTTCGCGAAGAAAACGAGTCCCTTCAAACTCTCCCTGGAAGAGGGTTCCTGCGAACGGAGTATGGTTGCACGCGAAAGGAACGAGCTCCCTCGAACTCTCCCTGAAGAGGGTCCTTCGCAAGAGAAAAAGACTGATTTTTTTGATAAGATGATGACCTGGAGGTCGAAATTGAGAATTTAGAGCTTGCAATGATGATGCTTGGTTAGCACAAAGACTGAACCTGGAGGGCCAACTGATTAGTCAGCCAAGCACTAGCACGAGCGCTAGATGTGCCAGCACGAGTACTGGATTTTTCAAAAAAAATGCCCCAGTACGAGCGCTGGGTTTTTGAAAAATGCACGCCAGTACGAGCACTGGATTTTTCAAAAAGAGGATTTGAAAATGAGACCGACATTCGAAGATATTTGAGAATTGAGCGAGAATGATTGCCGGTGTTTCAGGATTATCCCTTATCCTGAAGGGGAAATAATGGAGGAATTTTGGGAGAATAAAGATATATAAAAGCGAAAATCCAAGTTGGAACTCGGTTTTTCAAATATAAGAAAATGGGTGAGAATCGAGTTTGAAAACTCGAATTTTCAACCCAACAATTTTGTTCAACCCAAGCATTGGATCCAAAAGGAAGTTCAAGTCGGAACTTGAGACTTCATAAATAAGAATATATATAAAAGAAGGAAAATCTGAGTCGGAACCTGATTTTTAATACAAAAAAGAAAGTGAGAATCGAGTTCGAAAATTCGAATTCTCAAAACAAAGAATTGTCCAACAGGAGCGCTGGATTCAAAAGAAAGTTCAAGTCGGAACTTGAAACTTCAAAAAATGAGAATATATACAAAAAGGAAAACCCGAGTCGGAACCCGGTTGAGAAGGAGATAATTCTCACCCAAGAGTCGGATTTTAGAAGAATTGACAGAATGCATGAATAGGTTCCGACGATTACAAAGATTTATTCAAGATTCTTGACCCAAGGTGGTCTGAATTTTGATGACTTCAGGATTTTCCCTTATCCTGGAGGAGAATGAATAAAAGATTAATATGAATTGAAAAGTTTATGGGAAGTAATTCAGGTTTTAACCCTTAACCTGAGAGGGATGCGAAATAAAAGATTGATAAAATTTTAAAAGTTTGATAAAAACTCAAAAAAAAAAACTTGACAAAATGATAAAATAGATAACAAATTGATGAAAATTCAATTAAATCAGAAAATGAAATAGATGTAATTAAAAAATAGATCAACTGAAAGATTGACAAGTTTTTCAGAAAGAGAGTTCGTCTAATCCTGCCTGCATATGACGAAGGAAGACATGTATAGATCAAAATAATAAAAAAAAATGCCCCAGTATCAGGGAGAAGAAATGAGAATTTAATAGAAAAATTGTCGCTTTATTGAGAGAGATTCTTCTGAAGAGTACAAAAGGCTAGGATTTTAAGTGTAAAATCTCTTCAAATGTAAAGCATTAATAGGATCTGGCAATTCTGCTCCATCTGCATTGATCAGACGATAGGAATTACGGGGCAATGCTTCCTTGACCACATAAGGGCCTTCCCAATTGGGTGACCACTTGCCTTTCGGTCGGTGCTTGAGATGAGCTGTCGATCGGAGCACAAGATCATTAACTCGAAATCTTCTCTCAATGACCGATTTGGCGTAGTGCCTAGCTATTCTTCGACGATAGGCTTGTGCGTGCTCTGCTGCCTTGAGTCTTTTCTCGTCTAAAAGATCAAGTTGTACCAATCTCTGTTGCTGATACTGATCAAGTGGAAGTTTAATGAGTGACGCAAACTTGAGCGCGGGCTTCTGAACATGTAGAGGTAACACCACCTCCGTCCCATAAACAAGCTCTGAAGGTGTAGCATTTGTTGGGGTTCGAATGGTGGTTCGGTATGCCCAAAGTGCATCGTGCATCTTCTCATGCCAATCACGACCTGTTTCCACTGTTCTTTCCAGAATGCGGATCAAAATCTTGTTGGTGGCCTCTGCCTGACCGTTTCCTTGAGGATAGTAAGGAGCTGAGAAGTGGTGATGAATCCCAAACTTCGAACAGAAGGTCTTCATCTTTTCATTCTTGAAATGGCTGCCATTATCTAACACAATATCATGTGGGACGCCGAAGCGACAGAGAAGATTTTTATGAATAAATGAAACTACATGTCGGCCTTCCACTGTTCACAGAGTTACAACCTTGACCCATTTGGTGAAGTATTTTGTAGCTGCGAGGAAGTATTTGTGACCATTTGATGCAGGAGGAGTGATCGGACCAACTACGTCGAAGGCCCACATTGAAAAGGGCCAAGGAGAGACCACAGATTGCAAGTATGTGGCTGGCGCATGAATGGAAGGTGCGTGCATTTGACACTTGACACATTTCCTTACAAATTGATGGCAATCTTGTTGCATGGTTTTCCAATAATATCCTGTGCGGATAATCTGCTTGACGAGTGTTTGGTAGCCGAGGTGACCACCACAAATTCCTTCATGTGCCTCTCGGACTACTTCCATGGCTTCATCCTTATCTAAGCATCTAGCATACTCAGAACTGAATCCACGACGGAAGAGAGTATTGGCAAGGATAAAATAGCGGACTGACATGCGTTGAATTGCACGTTGCTCCCTTCTTGGCATGTTTGGTGGGAATTCACCAGTTTCAATAAAGCTTTTGATGTCTTGATACCAAGGCTTCTCCTTCTGAGCGGCCTGGTTCACTTGCTCAACTGGAATGTAGGCAGGTTGATCAAGTCTGCCGATCTCGAAGGAACGACAGGATTCACTGTCTTTAAAAGACAAAATAGAGCCCAAGCAGGCTAAACCATCGGCTATGTGATTGTATTCCCTCTTGACATGATCGAGCTGAAATTCTTCAAAGTCGCTTATGAGAGCCAAGGCGATCTTCTGATAAGGGATTAACTTTGAATCCTTGACTTGCCATTCAGCATTAACTTGGCTGATAACAAGTAATGAGTCGCCGAAGGCGCGTACTCTCTTGACATCAAAGTCGTGCAAAATTTTGAGGCCTTGTATTAGAGCTTCATACTCAGCCATGTTGTGAGTACATTGGAAATTGAGCTTGAGGGAATAGGGGAGCATCTCCTTTTCAGGAGTGATTAACAAGATCTCAATTCCTATACCAGACATATTTCTGGCTCCATCAAAGAATAGAGTCCAGAGTGGAGATTCCTGAATACTGCAAATGCGATCGTCAGGAAAAATCGTCTTCTGCTTTGATTTCTTCTGTCAACGGAAAATCTGCTAACTGATCTGCGATGGACTGTCCCTTGACTGACTTCTGAGAAACGTACTCCAAATCATACTGCATCAGGAGGACTTGCCATTTCGCAATCCGTCCTGTAAGGAACGGCTGCTCAAGAATGTATTTGAGAGGGTTGAGTCTCGACAGGATCTTGATTTCTGATGCCATTAGATAATGCCTCAGCTTCTGACACATCGACACTAAGGCTAGACATGTCTTTTCCATCTGAGAATATCTCTTCTCGTAATCGATGAAAGTTCTGCTGATGTAGTAGATGGCATGCTCTATCCGACTGCCTTCCTCATACTGCGCAAGAAATCCGCCACAAGCATTGTGGTTGACAGAAATATATAAGAGTAGCGGCTTTCCAAGTTCGGGTGGCTTCAAAACAGGTGGATTGAGGAGATACTGCTTGATGCGCTCAAATGAGAGTTGGCATTCTGATCCCCATTCAAATTTCACTTCTTTTCTTAGCAAGTGATTGAAGGGCTCACATCTCATGGCTAGGTTAGAGATGAAGCGTCAAATAGACTGAATGCGCCCCTGAAGGCTCCTTAATTCCTTGAGGTTGGTGGGAGGCGGCATGTCGATGATTGCCTTTGCTTTGGCAGGATCCACCTCTATGCCTTTCTTGCTGATCATGTAGCCAAGCAGCTTGCCTGACTCTACCCCGAAGACACATTTCTGCGGATTGAGTCTCAACTTGTAGAGGATAAGTCTTTCAAAGACTGAGCTGAGGGCATCGAGATGATCCTCGCCTTCTTTAGATTTGACCAGGATGTCATCCACGTAGGCATCCATGTTCTTGTGCATCTGATCATGAAAGATTACTGCCATAGCCCTCTGATAGGTTGCTCCGGCATTCTTGAGTCCAAACGGCATGACTGTATAGCAAAAGGTACCCCAAGGCATGGTAAAAGAAGTCTTGGATTGGTCACGAGCGACCAACTTGATTTGATTGTAGCCCGAGTATCCATCCATGAAGGAGAACATGGCATGGCCTGCCGTGCTATCGATCAGAAGATCGATGTTGGGGAGTGGATAATCATCTTTCGGGGTTGCTTTGTTCAGATCTCTAAAGTCAATACAAATCCAAACTTTGTCATTCTTTTTGGGGACTGCCACAATGTTTGCCAACCAGTCTGGATACTCAATGGTCCGAATGAATCCTGCCTTTAACAACTCCTCGAGTCCTTCTTTAACTTGTGGTGCTACTCGAGGATCCATTTTTCTGAGTTTCTGCTTGATTGGTTTGCAATCTGGCTTCAACACAAGGCGATGCTCGACTAACTTGGAGTCTAAACCTGGCATATCCTCATAAGTCCAAGCGAAGACTTCCTGATGCTGTTTGAGGAAGTAGATGAGCCTTTCCTTCTCATCAAAACTTAGACTGGAACCAATTTTGAGGATTCTTGGATCATCTTCTGAACCAATATTGACATCCTCTGTTGGATCCTGAACCAATGGCGATGGTTCATCCTGCTTCTGAATGCTGGCAAATTCTGGCAAATCTTGAATTGTCGAGTCGAATTCTGCAAACTCCTCAATCCGCTCTGTCATTTTGCTGACTTCTGCCCCTGCCTTCGCTTTGCACGCTTTGGCTGATTTATTTTGAAAAAGGTTGGTATTGATAACGAGCTTTTTGAATGATTTAGGAGCCATGATCATGACAATCCTATAAGTAAAAAGGAGGCTTTTGAGAAAACAAAGGTAAAATATCTGAAAATAGCCTTTTGTACATAAATAGAAAAATGACAACATAGATAAGGATATAAGCAGAGAATTTGTGTACACCAAGATGAACAGAGCAACAAACTTTTCGTTGATTAAGAAAACTTTGATATTTACAAGCGACGGTTTGAGACAAGGAAAGAAATTGGGGCGGATCTTGCCCTTACAAGATGACAAAAGGGAAAGAGAACAGAAAACACTGGCATTGTCTTCATTACTGAGCTCCCTTGACGAAGATGGTCTTTCTGTCAGATGACTGTCCTGTGAAACCCAAGCCTGCGCCGGTGACATGCTGAACAGGGATGATCGGCTCCAGAATGCCATCTTCATTTTTGCCTAGGCCCTTGAAGGGCTGATACCCATGCTTCATCAGAAGATCAAATCCTTTCCTTGTTTTTGAGAATCGAGGAAACAGAGGGTGATCTTTAATTGAGGTGCAATCGAGGCGTCCTCCTAGCTTGAAGAAGCGGGGCCCCTGCCACTGAACAACTGCACTGACATTTTCTGTAGGCTGGATTTCTTTCAAATTCAGCATATCCAGGCTTTCACTCAGATTGATCTCGTCGACTTCCCTAATGCTCGGGATGTCGGCAGTGAAAGTGGGACGGGGAATCATTGGTTGTGGGAGTCGTTCTTCCGGATCCTCTCCTAGGACCGTAGTGATCATGCCCCCCTTCGACCATTTGATACACTGGTGCAAGGTTGATGGGACCGCATTGGCGTTATGAATCCAAGTGCGTCCGAGGAGCAGATTGTATGTAGGTGGCACATTTACTACATGAAACAGGACCGTATGTACCGAATAGTTGATGAAAATTTCGAGAAATATCTTCCCCTTGGCTGTCTGTCCATGGTTATCAAAACCGTAGATCGTGATCGGATCTGGGGTGTATTCCTCTTCCTTTAATCCCAAAGCCTTGGCTGTCATTTCTGGACAGATATTTAGGTTGCTGCCTCCATCGACGAGCACATGAGGGACTGTCATGCCCCTGGTCCGCACTACTATGTATAGGGCGTTGTTATGAAATGAGTGAGGCTTTGGCAAATCCTCATCAGAAAAGGTGATTGGTGCATTCGTCATGGCCTGATTGACGATCTGAGCCATATCTTGCGGGGTCGTGCTAGGTTTGACTTTGATCTTTCTAAGAAGATCTTCTAGCACTTGTTGGTGCTCAGATGAAGCGTGGGTCAGGTCCAAGATAGAGATGTTGGATAATGCAGTAATTGGCTTCTGGACTGACCCTGAAGCCTCTTATTTCTTCAAAGCTGCCTTGATAAAGCGCTTCGGGATCCTGGGGACTACTTTGGCAGTTCCTGTTGCTGCCTTTGTTGATTTATTAGAAAATGGGGTGACATCCGCTCTCTTGACGGATGACTGTGCTTGGCGAAGGACTAGGACCTGATGTTGATCCTGAATGTCCTGTCTAGAACATGGTTGGATACTGTTTTGCAAAGAGAATGCTTGCTCTGAGATGACCGAAGTTGAATGCTTAGGGAATGGTTTGGTCAAGACTTCTGGCTGCTGCTCACCCTCGTCCTCAATTAACATGTTCTTGTCAATACAATCCTGAATGATGTTTTTGAGGACAAAACAATGCTCGATGTCATGTCCGACAGTCCGATGGAACTTGCAGAACTTGTCAGTCCATTTACCCATAGCGACAGGAGGATCCGCCACCTTGGGAAGTTTGATCATTCCTTTTGACATCATATATTCTAAGATGTCTTCGCGGGACTTCTCTAATGCTGAAAATTCCCGATCATAACTCCAACCTTCGTGCTTCGGCTTTTCTGGCTGCTTCGCTTCTGGCTGGGGTGCTGGTTGGATGGGCTTAACAAATTTTCCCTTCTGGGTTGCCGAGTTTGTCCTTTCGGCACTAGGATATCCTGCGTTCTTGTGGTGGCCCTTCTTGCTCTTCTTTTTGCCGGAACCACTGCTGCCCTGATCTGTCGATCCTGCGGCATAGGCGACGTGCGCCTTTTTCTTTTGATCAGGATTTCCTCTGACAAAAGGATATCCTTCGTATAGACCATTGTCCAGGCCGGTCTCGAGCCACTCGGCTCTCTCAATTAATTTGATGAATGACTTGGCAGGCGAAGTGGAAATGAGGTTCCTCAAAGGCTGGGCAAAGTTATTCAGAATAATCTATAGGGCGTGCTCCTCCGGGATGGGGACCTTCATTCTGTTACAGGTGCTCCTCCATCTGTGGTTGAACTCACTGGCTTTCTCATTCTCCATCTGTTTTAAATTGTACAGATGATTGACGGTTGGTGAGGCTTCAACATTGAACATGAAGCGCTCGATGAATAAGTTGACAACTTTATCGAACTCTCGTAGTTCGATAGGATTAATGTGGTCTGCATACCACCTGGCCGCTACCCCTTCTAGGCTGCGAGGAAAGCAGATGAACAATGCCCGATTATCTTTTCTGAAGCGGCCGCACTCGGCATAAAAGGTGGCCAAATGAGCCTTGGGGTTACTGGTTCCATCGAATTTAAGAAACTTTCGAGGGAGATTCTCCAAATTGTCATCCCCGTCCAGACCGTGATAGAAGTCTTCACCGGAGTAGGTCTGTTTGCCCTTGCTTTTAGCTTGAATATCCTTGATGGCCCGATTCATTTCTTTCATTTGCTCCTGCATCGGGTCATTAGTTGGAACGGGTTTGTTGATTGATTCGGGCTCTGCAGTAGTCTTTGCAAACTGCGGTGGAGGATTCTGATAGACAAGTTGCTCTTCTTCTTCTGATTCCTCAACTGATTCTGTTTCTTCAGAAGTGGTGTCGGGCTGTACTTGCTTCCTAACAATCCTGACTGGCTTCTTCACGACCCTCTTCTTTGGCTTGCTCTTCGGAACAACTTCTTTTTTACTGGCCTCGGCCTGCTCAGCCATCATTTTGGTCATCATTCTTTTAAACAGATTATACATGGCTGGATCGACATCATCTGTTTGATTCTGATTTTGTCCTCTGACCGATTTGGGAGAATCCATCCCTTCGGCCTCGCTGTCGCTGTGTTGAGGAATTGTTTCTTTTCCTGCCCTCGTTACAACCATAATGCAAATGCCAGTGATTTCCTGTGAAGGTGAAAAGAATAAGTAGGGTTCGGAGGAAATTTTTTTGAAAATGTGATTTCTTTTTTTAAAAGAAAAAAGCATGAGGGAAGGAATTGGCAAATTAATGATTGCATTATCCTTTTATGGTGACAAAGATGCACCTTATGACCCAGGCGAGAATAGACAAAAAGGAATCTCATTGTTGGGGATGAATCCATAACCATATAACATAAAATAAGATTCGGCAAAAAGGCTTTTTATCAGAATAAAAGCTTGCATTTTCATTGATGACGAAATTTTAAATACAAAGAGAAGGTGGGCAGACAGTTTGCCACCATTCTTGATACTCTGATGATACATTAGGACCAGGAAATATAGACAAAGGAATAAAGGAGTCCCAAGTGTATTTGGCGACGTGGTATGCTCCAGACCACTGATCTGACCGTAGATCGAACTTTGGCATGCGGCCTGTCGGGAAGCGAGTGTTGGCGCGAACCTGCTGCTGCGAAAACTGTCTGAGGCATCTCTCTGGCTGATAGTCTACTCAAAAGAATGGGCCGAGTAGTTTGTAGCGCTTGTCACGAGCATAGGTGTACCGAGGAATGGTCTCTCTTCTATCGAAGAAGTCCCAAACGACTTCCTCCTGATGCAGTTTTTCGATCAAAACTCGACACTGAATGGCGGACTTCGGCTGCTTGCTGCTGAATCTGAAAGAACTGGCTTTTGTTGGCACATGTCGCAGGAACCATGACTGCAAAGCATACGTGCATCCTTCCACCAGAATGGTCTCTCTGAGGGCGAAACGCGCTAATCCTCTGTAGAGAAAAGCTAGAGCTGCCATGGATATTGAAAGCTGACGGGTCTGCTTGCTTCCCCATCTTCGAAAAAGTTGGGCAACTCTGATATCGATGAAATTCTGACCATCCTGAAAGAATGTCAGCCCCACTGTGCATAGGACCATGGCATGCTGGATCCTTTCTTTCGCTGTCCGAGATAAGGTATCGATTTCTTCGTAGGCCCCATATTTGTTGTAGAGGTCGAATAGGTCGATGAACTGATTTCCGCTGATCTCTGTGAGAGGCCAGGATCTGCTCCCTGTAGCTCTGGCCAATGCTTCTCGAACATCTACCCCTTTGATATTGATAAAAAATTGCTGCTCGACCGGATCGTCTGGCTGACCAGCTGGTTCTGGCAATCCCATGATATTATTGAACTCATCCATTAGCATAGTCATCTCTCCCCACGGAAACCAAAACGTGCAGGTATGCGGATTCCATCTCTCTGCCATAGCCTGAATTAGACTGCCGTTGATGGTTCGCTTGCCAACTGCCGATGCCATCTCCAATCCACAATCATCCAAGTGGTCTGGGAACATACGCGAGAAGGCGGTGAACCAAGAATAGTACCACCAAGGGAAGAAGGTACGAGACTGGATGACCCGATGATCTGGGGTTTCATCCCTTATTTGATAGAAGACATGATCCCAAGGAAAGATAGCATCGGGAGATTCGGATGCCATAAGAATGATACTGAGGCGAAAAGGAGGAAAGAGTCAGATAGAATGCAGGACTTACGGATAGACTTTTGATGATGAAAAAAAGATAGACACAAATCCTGGAAATTTTCGAAAGATCAAGGGATTTTTTTTTAAAAAAAAGGAGTTTTTAGGGTTTTTAAAGAAAGATTGACAACAAAAGAGAGAAGAACGTAGGTAAAGGAGAAAATATACACCTGGGGTTTTTGAAAATAGAGGAAGTTTTGAAGAGTACACCCAGGGTTTTAAAAGAGGTTGATATATTTATAGGAGAACATAAGAAAAATATCGCATAATCATAGCTGTACAAACAAGGATGCGCACACAGCACTCCCTAAGGGCTGACTCTATATGCAATATTTGAAACAACTTGTAGGACCTTAATCCTAACTCTATGGTTCAGATCATCTGATTCCAATCAAGGTATGCCGATATACTCAAGCCGAAGCTCGAAGTACGTGGCATAAAGATATCTCTTCGGTTCTAAGGTAAAGGCTTCCCAACATCCTTGAGCACCTACCGATATACCTCGGACTATGGCCCTTAGGTACATGGTAGGGGGGCGCGAACCCAAATAAGTGGTCCAGTTGTGAGGCTCTCTCTCGAACTATGGTTCAGTGAGACAGCCCAGCAACGTGAAGACCGGGACAATATAGGTAGGGATGTTTTCAAAATATGATCAACATGCAATGAAATCAGAAGGCTCTAATGCAAGTCCTAAAGAAAAAACAAAACAACAACAACTATGCCTTCATCCCAAAACAATTGGGGTCAGCGATATGAACCAAAAAAGAAATTCATTTTGGGTCTTCCACATGAATCCTTTTCCTCCAATCATTTCTATCCAACGCCATGTCCTCGGTGAGGTTCAAAGCATTCATATCCTTTCCTATCATCTCCATCCAAGTCTTCCTAGGCCTACCCCGACCTCTTTTAACTAATATATTTTCCCATTTCTCCAACCTTCTAACTGGAGCATCATTAGGCCTTCGCCGAATATGTCCAAACCACCGTAAACGATTCTCTCGCATCTTATTTTCAATGGGTGCAACACCTACCTTCTTACGTATCTCTTCGTTCCGAATCTTATCTTTTATTGTATTTCCACACATCCATCTAAGCATCCGCATCTCAGCTACACTCATTTTTTGAATATGATGTCTCTTGGCAGCCCAACATTCCGTACCATATAGTAAAGCGGGTCTAATAGTCGTCCTATAAAACTTTCCCTTCAACCGCAATGGCATTCTACGATCGCACAGCACTCCAGTAGCACTTTTCCATTTCATCCACCCAACCTTTATCCTATGATTTACATCTCCATCAATTTCTCCATACTTTTGAATGATGGATCCCAAATATTTGAAATAATCATTCACCGGTATATCTTGCTCACCAAGCTTCACTACACTCCCATCACTACTTCGTTGCTTACTAAACCGACATTCCATATATTCAGTCTTACTCTTACTCAACTTAAAACCTCTAGCTTCCAATGTCTGTCTCCATAATTCTAACTTAGCATTAACCCCAGCTCTAGACTCATCAATCAAAACAATATCATCAGCAAACAACATACACCACGGTACATTTTCTTGAATTGATCTCGTAAGCTCATCCATCACTATTGCAAATAGGAAAGGGCTTAAAGCAGATCCTTGATGTAACCCAACCGTTATCGGGAAATTGGTTGTCACCCCTCCACAAGTGCGGACATTGGTTACTACTCCTTCATACATATCTTTAATTATACTAATGTACTTGAGAGAAACACCTTTCTTCATCATTGTCCACCAGAGAACGTCCCTAGGTAATGCAAGTCCTAAAGAGATAGATTAAAATAAAGAGAATCATACACTTGCATACATTGTTTTGCATTCAATCCCTAAAATTGAGGAGAGTTGTATTTAAGACCTAAGTCTAATGTGAACATGGAATAACCTCCTCAATATGGTCCTACCAAACCATGCTTAGATCCTATATGCAATGATGTCAGCTTAGGACAGAGTCTAGGCTCCTAAGGTTTGCATGAAAATGAAGCTGACATAGAAGAATAAAGACTTAGATTATATAAAAGCAAAGCAAAGGCACAAATTCGACCAGACAGGGACAAGTCCCATCACGGTCGCCAAACCTGTGATCATCGCAAAATTTTTCCTCTCTTTATGGTTTTTCTCTCTTCCTTCTCTTTTCCTTTTCTAACCTCTATTCTCCTCCTTTTTGAAGGGAGAAGGATAAAAGAAAGAAAAGAAAGAGAGAAGAGAAAAGAAGGGAAAGAAAGAGAGAAGAGGAACTCTTTTGCGGGTTTTCACTTGACCTAAATTTGAAAAATATTTAGAAAAATTACTCGCCTCCGTTTTGAAAATTTGCGGAAAAAAGATGGAGAGACGGGATTCGCTCGTCGGTACGAGGTTCGACCGTTCCTGGCGCCTTTACCAGGGGTAATCGAACCAAGGATCGAATCTATACCTTTTGCTTTGCCTAAATATAATCTAAGAATTTATTCTAACTCTAAATGCACAAAGAATCATACTTGTGCAATGCAAGGATGTATGCTCTTTTTAAAAGATATTTTTTTAAATTTTCAAGTATTCCGAGATGAACTTGATAAAGGAGTGAAGAAATGGTTGAATCTAACTTTAGAACTTGAGATGGATCAAAGAAGTTCTAAGTTCTTGAAGTAAATCAGGATTTGGAAGAATAAATGAGAGAGAATGACTTGAAGCTTTGAAATGAAAGGAAATGAAGTTTCAAAGTCAAAATCAACTTTGAATTTGAATTTTGATTTTAGAAAAGGAAATGAATACTTGAGATGGAATTGAATTTAAGTTTGGAATGGATCTGAAATAATCAAATGGTACTTAAGGATAGAAAATGGATTTAGGGAGTTCAGATGAGATCTGAAAATAGAATTTGGATTAGAATTGGGAATAAAATTAGACCTAAAGATGGATTTAAGATCTGAGATCTGAGATCCGAGATAAAATTGGGTTCTGGATCCTAAGATGGATTTTGGATCAGAAGTCTAAGATCCAACATGTGATTGAATTCTAGATCCTAAAAAATGGAACTGGATCCGAAGTCTGAAATCCAAAATTGAAACCGGATTCTGGGTCCTAAGATGGATTTTGGATCTGAAGTCTAAGATCCAAAGTGGAATTGGATTCTAGATCCTAAAAATGGAACTGGATCTGAAGTCTGAGATCCAAAAGTGAAACTGGATTCTGGGTCCTAAGATGGATTTTGGATCTGAAGTCTAAGATCCAAAGTGGAATTGGATTCTGGATCCTAAAAATGGAACGGGATCTGAAGTCTGAGATCCAAAAGTGAAACTGGATTCTGGGTCCTAAGATGGATTTTGGATCTGAAGTCTAAGATCCAAAGTGGAATTGGATTCTGGATCCTAAGATGGATTTGGATCTGAAGTCTGAGATCCAATATGAGTGTTGAATTTTTGGATCTTTAAAATGGATTTGGAGTTAAAAAGAGGAATCAAGAATTTCTAAGTCTGATTTGAATTTGGGAAAAGGAATTTTTAGAAATTTGAATTTTGAATATATAGAATCCCAAAGTCAATTTTGACTTGGAATTTGGATTTTAAATGAATCAAGAATCTCAAAGTTAAATTGAACTTTGAGTTTGATTGGAGTCTTTGGAAAATGAATTTGAAATTTCAAAGTAAAATTGAGCTTTGAAAATGAATTTGAATTTGGAAATTCTGAATATGAAATGAAATTGAAATCTCAAAGTTAAATTGGACTCTGAGATGGAAAATGAAATAGAATTGAAAAAGATGAATAGGATTGAAGATTGATTGAAGAAGATATTTACGTCACTTGGAGTTTTGAAAAACTAATTTTGAAAATATGATGCAGTTCTATCCTAAATGATGAATGAATTTAAAGGATTTCGAAATTGGATTTTGAAAAGCTATTTCATTCTTTGGATGAATTAGAATAAGATTGAAGATATAATACATCCTTGACTATGGTCATTGAATGTATTATATAATGATCTATATTTAAATTCAGGCAAAGAATAAAACACATTTGGTGCTTTTATAGAACTTAAAATGAAATTAACTCTCAGTATACCCTGACTATGGCCATTGGTATATATTTTGAATTAATTTTAAGTTAAATTCTAATAAAAGAAGAAGATATTTAAGGAAAATATGATGAATTTTGAAAACGGATCCAGTATGGGTCCAGTGTTATTTCGTAAAAGATAAAAATCCTAAGTTTTGTCCACACCCTGACTATGGCCATTGATGTGGATCGTCAACTTAGGATTAATTACCTCTTATGAAATGGTGCATGTGTCATTCGTGTTTCACCATTTGTGCGAAATTTTAAGAAGTAAGATGAAAATGACATGGGAGCAAGGGATCTATGATATTTACATGCTCATTCATTCTATCTAGGACTAGAAATATAAATATTCTCATTTAAGTCCTAACTTATTACAATATATACAATTGAAGGCACGACTCCAGGTGATGGCATTTTCTATATGTTCCCCTGCAAAATACTTGGTTAAGCCAAAATGGATGGGAATTATACACGTCACTTAGATTTCAAAAGATGCCAATGGTAAGAGGAATTGCTCACTCTTATGATAGAATGACGTATATACCTACATACATACTTGAATATGTTATGTATACATATATTTATATATGCATAAATTCATATATGTACATATCTATATATGCATACCACTTATGTACTTTCTATAAAATGGATGAGAATGGTAATGTTGTAAGCCGGATGGTGCTTTTGTTAGCAAACAATACATGTGAGTACCGTGAGGTAGATCACAATTAGTGTTTCAAGGAAAATGTGAGCATGCTGGGGCATAATACAGGAGGGGTGTGACCTAATAACGAGTGGATCTCGGCAGTCTGGACTGATCTAGCCAAAAAATATTTCAGCTAACACATCAAACCAACTCAATCAGCCAGGTTGAAGTGATCCTACTTGATATATTATGACTTTAGAAATATGCAATCACATGTGGTGGGGATCGGTCTTTTCTACATTATATATATGTATATATATATATATATAGTATCCATATTCATTTTTTTTTGTCCTAAAGAGTTTCACGCAGTATTCAGATTTGGTGTGATGGACCTAAATAAATCTCATGATAGGCAATTTACAGAGAGAGAAAGAAAGGAAAAAAGTTTTTTTTTTTTTACACAATTCATGAGAAAGTTTAAACAAAATCTCTACAACTGGAATTCCAAGTTAGATCTAGCAATTGATAAAAATGGGTGCTGGAAGAAAAGTTTCAAACCTGTATAAGCTAACGCAGTTAGGAGTTTGCTGACAACCTGCAATGAATTAATACCCAATCAGAAATCAGTTTGAAATAATATCGACAAGCTGCGTTTCTATAGTGGCAATAAGTGGGGTACATATTATATAGATATTTGAAGACAGTGGCTGTGTGAGGTTGTGGATGTGAGGAAGGCTAAATGGAGTTTAGTGCAAGGTGCAGGAAATGGCATATGCACAGGTTGTTGCAAACGACACTGTAGCAGCAAGGTAATGGAATGGCTAGCTGTGGGTAAAGGAATGGATTTACGGGGTAGGCATAAGTGTATGGCCGGTAAGTGGATTGCCTGGTGACATGAAAAGATAACTATATATGGTGTCATGAAGAAATAACATCCTGCATCAGCCTGCCGATTTATGTCTTTGCACAGAAGCCTTCTGTAGTCTGAATCAGATTGCTGGAATCAAGTTTATTGACAACCAGGCAAATCTGGAATTTGAGAGGGGTCCTGCTCTTGACGCCATCTCTGACCCCTTTTCTCCTCAGTCTACTTTGCATTTCCCTTCACTTATTCCAGGATGGTCCATCCATGGTTTTCATCGATTCTTGACCAGTCATTGGAAACATAATTTGGCCTAGAGCTTGCTTACCCTTTAGATTCCAGCAAAAATATATTTAAAGAGAGGCAAAAATTTCAAGATATCATTGTTGTTTACCTTCAGGTACGGGGAATGGTGTCAATATGCAGATGATTGAGAATGTACAGATGGTGAAGGTAACGGGATGGAACACAATGGGCAATTCAACATATAAAAGATAAAGAAAATTGTACAATAACCACAAAAATACCTAACACAATCTACCTTCAACCTTAAGCCTGGCTCCTCTTGACTTTTCTTCAGGAAATATTATGAGCAAATGAGGTCGAATTATTTTTTTTTATCCAGCTTTCAACCGTAAACCACAGGATTTTGGCTTTAGTCAGGGCATTACGAGCATGAGCTTCATAACCAAATTCGCGGCGATGTTCATCAAAATGATGATGAACTGCATCAAACACGTTCCTATACTTGCATCTAGAACCCACCAAACCGACCCTTTTATTGCAAGAATTGCAGTGACTGTGTAAATTGAAATGACTGATTTGTGATAATCCGATATTGGCCTTTATGACAGCCCAATATAGCATGGCATTGCACTAGAGCTACTAAGTATTAAAACCAGACATAGGTTTTCCTGATAAGTCAGATGTAAATCTGATGTTAAACCATCAGATCATGAAATGAATCGCAGGGAGCCATGAAATGCTAATATTCAGTTATTTTTAGGTTGATTGAAACAGGGATAAAAAAAAAAAAGGGCAAGACTTAATTGATGATTAATATTGCAGTCAATCAAAGCATGTGAATATTTGAGAGAAGGTATGCAAGTATATGTATGATGTAGAATGCAGCAACATGGAACACAAACCAGGAATTAGAGAGAAAGGCGAAATCAGGTTATGAGCAAAAAAAAAAAAAATGAAAACTAGAATATTGACAGAAATCCAAGCCAAAATCAAAAAATGGGAAAGCAACGATTAAGCAGCAAATGTCTGGTCCATCACAAATAAATAAATAAAAACAGTGAGTCCAAGAAGACCTCTCGTGGGTGTGGAGATCTTGAACTGAAATACTACAGTTTCTGTGATAACATCCTGATTATTTTGCTATAGACGACCGCCTGAATTTCTTGAATTGTCGATGACAATACCTTCAATATTTGTAAAATTTATTTACATACCTTGCTGGGGATAATAGCTGAGACATCCATATCCTTACCAAATATCAATTATACAACAAAAACCTTCATTCAGGATGGGTTCCTGAAGGCAATCTCCTTTGACAGATTCATTGGCGTGATGCAAATTGGTCTCTACCAGATACGCAAGGCTAATTCTGTTGACCTACCATATGGTTCACCACGCTCGATCTTGATCTGGAACAGAGCCTTGTCCGACCCAAAATTTTCGGTCAGAAACTGTTGGCTTTTTGCAACCTAACCAGAGATGTAATCTCTGATCTCTATGATCTCTTTCCTACAGATTATAGCTATCAGGTGACTCCCGCCATCAGTTATGAGGCAACTCACTACCATTTTCCACAATGAAGCCAGCGGCTACACCATGTCTACTGTTGGGTTTTATGTACACATAAAGCAAAGAATATGACAGCCTCAGGATATTCATTTACCACACGATATCAACGTCTGCCACAGTAACTAGGAAAAAGAAAAAAAAAAAACTGACGTTCACCGTATTATTCTGAAACACATTCGACTGAAGCAGTTTGAGTTATGAAACTTATATGGAAGGATGATTCATCAAAACACATATTCTGGATGGCTTTGAAAAATTATTCATAAGTTTGCTTTCTCACTGAAGGTTCCTGTGCTTCTTCCTTTGGGCAAAATGACATAACTGCAAAAAGGGGGATAAAATGATGCTAAAGATGAATGAGATGTATGGCATGCCTGAGAGGCAGGTGAAGCCAAGTTCAAGATGCAAACCGTGACAGTATTGTGGTCTACACACGGTAGCTAGTGACTCAACCGAACACATAGTGATCCTACAGAGGATCAGTGACTTAGGCACATGACAATCAGACAGAACCAAGCTAATGGATCAGATAAACAGTTGGAGGGATTACCTGACTGGACCGACTAATCAAGGGATAAACCCACGGCGACCACAGGGAGAGGGAGTGGATGAATATGTAGTGATCAAGTACAGAAATTCCATTGCTATATAATCAAAATGAAGATACGTAATGGAAAAAGTATATAAACCTGGCAAAGAAAGGATTATAATGCTATAAACAAAATGCTAAAGAAACTAATTAAAGAACCGATGTCAACAATAGCTAATAGAAACTAAAAATGCATTATAAATCCCAAAAATGATGAAGAACTACTGAATCTAACATACAATAAATACTCAAAACAAGAATAATCTGGAAAGAAAAAAAAAAAAATATCGGAACATGTATGTTCCCTTCAATATCGCACGTATGTGGATCGGTTTTGCTATCAGCAAAGCAATTACCACAAGGAGTGCTTTGACAAAACATCGAATGATGAAGACTAAGGAAATCAGAAAAGGCACAGAGGAGAGTAGTAGCTCTTACTGGATTGTCGGAAGATTGATTGACCGTAGCTCTATAAAGACTCTGAAGCTTGGAGATAATTCGGGTGAGGCTTCGACTGCAAGTCTTTTGCGGGATTGCTGATGCTTTGGAAGCTCCTTCCTTCATTTTTGCAGAGGTTTTGCCAGAGGATTGAGAGAGCTTGCTTCGGTCGAGGGGGGAAAGCACCAGCGGGAGGGGCTAATGGGAGAAGAGGGGCGATTCCGTGGAGAGGAAGAGAGGATTTCTGAACTCTAGAGAAGAGAAGGAGACCCGTGGTGATAATGGATAGATCGATCCCCTTCAGGGTCGATGGAAGCCCCTTTTTAAAGGGCAAACAGAGGTTTCCAGCGAAAGTCCGTTGCTGATCGACGGTCCGAGTGGAAGGCCAATCATCGAAGGGTGGAGGAGCTTGGGAGATGGACGCATGCGAGGTTGTTGGTGATGAACGAAGGAGGAAGAGGGTGGAGGAAATCGGATGGCTGAAGGCTGAAGGATGAAGGATGCACATGGGGGCGGTCGGCCATGGAGGGGATGGAGAGGGTGGCTGAGGGAGGAAAGCGAGTTAGGGTTTTGAAAAACCCTAACTCGACCCTCAAACCCCAAAATTTGGTTTTTCCAAAAACAGGCCTCCTTTTCAGTTTTTTTTCTAAAAGGATGGTTAAAGGTGAGTTTTTCGGCAAAAATCTTCAAAAACCGCGTAGTTTTTCCTAATTTCTTTGGTTTTTTTGCGTGATTTTTCCCATTTTTTTTGTATTTTTGGAACAGAATCTAAGTTTTTTACACGAAAACAAAGATTAAACGCTATTTTTTTTGTATTTTTGCTGAGAAATATTTACAAAAGTATACTTTTTTTTTTTTTGAGAATTTCAGACCATTTCGGGGAAATTTTTTCAAAAAAAATGGGTTTGGATCCAAGTTTTGAGAAAACATTCGAGTTTTAAGCCTCGATTTGAGGAAATTTAATTCAATGGATCCAAACGGATACCGGATGAACTGTCTGAGCTTTTCAAAAGTTAATTTTGAGAATTTGATTTAAAATTGGATAATGAAGCTCAGATTTGGATTTTGATGTAGATCCGGATCCGAAGTTGAGTCAGATATGTAAAATGAATTTAATTTCAACAAAATTTGAGAAATAAAATGGAATTTAGATTTGAAACTGACTCAATTACCCAAAAAAATGGGGGAAAAGGGCTAAAAGGGGATATTTACAACATTTTGAAAAATTTGGGGTGTTCACAGGGAGGTGAGTGAAAATTTGGGGTGTTTACAGATGCCCCTCTTTGCTACTAAGCCGGCTCATGGCCGAGCTTAGTGGCAAAGAAAAACACTCCAAATTTGGGCTATATATATATATATATTTATATATATATATATATATATATATATATATATATATATATATATATATATATATATATATATATATATAATGCCCCAGTTAGAAGGATCTGACTGGGTGTTGTTATCGTCGCAAAAATTTTCCCTCGTCTTCCCTTCCTTGCGGAAGAGAGGGGGAAATGCTTTCGCGATTCAAACTTGACCGGATTTTGGAAATTGTTTTAAAATACTCACCTCCGTTTTGAAAATTTGTGGGAAAATCCATGGGATGGGGCTCGACTTGTCGGTACGAGGTTCGACCGTTCCTGCCGCCTTTAACAGGGGTAATCGAACCAAGGACCAAAATTGTGCTTGACTTAGTGAAATTATCAAAGTTATGTTCTATCCTAAATGCATAGAGAATTCAGGCATGTGCTATGAGATTTCGGAAAATGCAGCTTGGGAAAACATGATGTATGCTTGGAAAATATTTGGAGTTGAAAATATTTCTCAGGAAAAATGTCAATTTCTCAGGAAACTCAGATGAAAAGATTTGAAATAAAGGCTTGGGAAATTCAGGAATGATTGAAAATCCTGGGAAAATGGAAGTGATTCTTGAGAAAAAGGTGAACCTTTGAAAAGGGAAACACTTCTTAGGAAAACTTGGACTTTGAGAGTTTTCTTAAGAAAATGATGGAAAATTCATAGGAAAACTTCTGGGAGAAGGAAATTCAAAACTTGGGGAATCGAAATCCTGGGAATTTTACCTTTTGAAATACTTGGAAATCGATTTTGGATCTTGGAGAAAGATTGGAAAACTCTTTTTGAAAATCTTAAGAAAATAACATTTTCTAGGGAAAACTATGGAAAAACTTGACTTAGGAAAACCGATTTTGGAAAATCCTCAGAGTTTCTTGAGAAATCGATTTCTTGAGAATGAAGTTTTCTTGAGAAAATGATTTCATGATGAAAATGACATGAGTGAATGAATGCCCTTTGAAAAGATTTTCTGAGGAATTGGTTGGAAAATGTGCATTAAGTCCAAATAAATCCTTCACATATTCTGACTGTGGCCATGAATATGTTCAGAACTTATTTGATTTGATGCACATGATTTTGAAAACTTTGGAAATATGATGTGCATTTTAAGATAGCCTAAGAGTGTAGGCTCTATGTGACTAGTAGAAAGATGACGGATCTGGGTCTCGTCCATATTCCGACTAGGGCCGTAAATATGGATCCCACCGAGTCCATCAACTCCCTAAGAGTTGGTGCACGTGCCATTCGTGAACATCCATAGTGCTTTTGAAATAAGATGTATGCATCACATAAGCAGGATATTTGCATAAATTCAAACTATATGATATGCATCCTAGTCTAAGCAGGAAATTAACTCTCTTATTCCAAAATTTACATTATTACATTACTAAATAAAGGAAGTAAAAGAAATTTGCAGACTTCAGCTCCTTCTTTTGATTGTTCCTGCCAAACTTGAAATAGGGTTAGCTCAACTATGTGGGTTTTTCCAAGATTTTCCAATAATATTATGAAATTATTGGATTTAATTGGATATAAACCCTATTCTCATGCTTCCTTGATATTTTAAATGATGTAAATGCAGAAAATTCAGTAGAAAATAGTTTGAAATTCGGAATGGTGGTCAAAATGACCAAAATACCCCTAATTATAAAGTTATACCTTTAAAATCAGGGTTTTTTGAAGGAAAACTTGGTAAAATTGAGATTTTGAAGTTCAAATTGAATCAAATGATGATGAAATGCAGTATGACATGCTGCTAAACACATTAGGACTGTAAAATCAGAATTTGGCATTTTGCAATTTATCCAAAATAACGAATTTCGCTTGTTTTTCACTTGGATCCGGGTCCTGCGCGACCCTATTTTGGTATTATGGCTAATCCGAACCTCAAATGGATTCCAAATTGCACCAAATTCGGTATGAAGCATCTACTTACTTTGCTAAACAACCTAGAATGCTAAAAATCACGAAATGATATGATTTAAATGCTAAAATTCAAAGAAAGTCCTAAAGTGGTGGATTTTGCCTATGGATCTGAACCAAATGCAATGCCTAATATGATAATGCAAGATCTACACCATGGAAACTTTTGATATTTTGCAGACTGCTAAAATACCCGAAATGGAACATTTTTGGTTTTTACAGCTTTGGGATTTGAGCCATGGTGAGTTCAGAAACAGGGATTTAGTTCTGATAGAGGTAAAAATCACCCTCATCTGAGGTAAAATGCCAAAAAACTATAAAACAGCTATGCAAATTTATGAAATTAATCAGAGCTACTCAAGACACCCATATGAACAGATTTCATGTTTATGACTTTGTCATTTGATCAAAAGAAACACAGATAAAAATGTAACTATTTCTGCCTAAATCAACAGAAGAGACAAATGTAGCAAAACAGTGGACTGACAAGAAAAATCCGAATCAGGTATCAACACTGTTCTAAAAATCACAGGCTTTCATATACAAACAGAGGACATCTCGGACACAACTTTCACTTTTTACAGTTTTGGATTTTGAGCAACACACAAAGAGAAACCATAACCCTAAGTCGATCCAGAATCTCAGAGGCCCAAATTAGGCTCTAACACATGTCCCGAACTCTCGGATTTTTGTCAGACATTAAACAAAATCAGAAAAATCTGCGAAAATCATATAAAAAACTAGACATTCTCCTGAGTTCATAACATCTTTCGTATCGAAAATCGGATCTCCCATGAGGGATATCTCCATTTTACAAGTCGGCAAATGATTTTCAAAACGCATCTCGGGTAACAAAACCCGACTTTCCATTTTGAATGTTTACCGCAGTAAACAAATTCAAATGCCACGGAATTTTTGGCAAAATTTCTGGGACACCTAAGGACGCATTTCGTGATTTTTTTTGGGATTTTTAATAAAAAACAAATGCATGAAATGACATGTGGACTGACTGACAAAAACAGAGACCTACTGAAAATGAGCAGAGTTGAAATAAATGCTAAACTAATCCTAATTAATTCATGAAATGTGCTAAATGAATGAAATAAAATGTAAATTAAACCTAGATAACTACATGAATGTTAAAAATCATCAAGGAAGCATAATGAAACATTTTTATATATGTCGTTTTATGAGAATAGCTCAATCCATCCCTCGGATGAGCTCTTTCTTCAAACGACTTCCGATTCGGATTATGGAATCACATCAAGGGGAAAAGAAGTGCACCTTGCTTCATTACGCAGCGTAGAAGCTCTTGAAAGGGGCGGCTATCACGAGCTTCCTTCGTCCTTCGCTCCGAGCTTCGGATGGTCCACCAAAATCGAGCTATGTTTGAATCGGATTGGCCACTGCACGAACTTTACTCCACCTTCTCCAATGAGCTAAAGGGGGCACGATTTCTAAAGTTCAAAATCAGATTTTTGGGGGGGCTAGGTCGGATTTTCAAGTTCACAAAATGGTCTCCAAAGATGCTCCTCTTCTCCTGGGCGTGGAGCCTTGTTTTTATAAATTTTCTAAAGAAATTTGAATTTCAAACAGGCTCAATCTGAGCCCTCCACGTGGCGTCATCTCAGAGGGTGCCATCTGGGGGTTTGAAATTCGAATTTGGCTTTTGCAGGGAGCCCTCAGGTGGCGCCACCTCATGAGGCTATTTCAATTTTTGAGAAAAATAAAAAAAATGGAAATTTTGTGGGTGAGACACCTCAGCAGGGAGAATTTGGAATTTTTCAAAAGTTTGCTTGATTCTCTCTGTAGGGAACTCCCAAAAGGCGCCACCTCAGAGGGTGTTCTCTTGGAATTTGAAATTCAAACTCACCTTTTGTAGGGAGTCCTCAGGTGGCGCCACCTCATGGTGGGCTACTTTTATTAAAAATAAAATAAAAAATCAAAATGGAGCCAAGTGGAGTCCTGGAATGGCGCCACCTCAACAGGTGTTTGACACATGTCAGAAGGACAGAGCAGTGGGCTCAGAAGGCACCACCTCAGAGGAATTTGAATTCTATTTTTTCTGGAGAAAGGAGATCTGGACATGTGGCAGTCCAGGATGGTTCCAAGTGTCAGCCTGCTGGAGGAGGTTCTTCAGATGGCGCCACCTCAGAGGAGAATTTGAATTTCAAATGGAGGTTGGCCCTGGAGGAATGGAGGATGGACATGTGGCGCCACCTCAGGGTGGCTCCTACAATGCCATGTGGCAAGAGGGAGGAAAAGGAGGGAAGTGACATGTGGCGCCCTCATAGGCCATCTGGAAAAATCATGGCTTAGGATTTGCGCCACCTAGGCCCTGTTTGAACATTTGAATGGCTTGCTTTTTCTGAAAAAAGTCAGGAGTGACATGTGTCTCCTACTTTTCTGAGAAAAGTAGGGAGAAGACATGTGTCCTCTACTTTTTCTGAAGGAGGTAGAAGGAGACATGTGTCACCTGCTTTTTCTGAAAGAAGCAGAGAATGACACGTGGCAGAGGGGAGAGAAGGAGGGCCAAGCCATTTGGCGCCATCTCAGACAACCTGAAAAAGGTAGAAGTTCAGGATCTGCACCACCTATGAGGAGATTTGAATGTTTAAATTCTAGCTTTTCTGAAGAGAGCACGAAATGACACATGGCATTTGCTTTTTCTGAGGAAGTGAGAGCTTGACATGTGTCCTCTGCAAGAGACACACTCCAGATGTCGCCACCTCAGAGGAGACAAGCTTACTTTTTCTGGAGGAATCTAGGAGTGACACGTGTCTCCTACTTTTCTGAGAAAAGTAGGGAGAGACATGTGTCAGGCTACTTTTCTAGAAGGAGTAAGAGGTTGACACGTGTCCCCTGTAGGAGACACACTTCAAGTGGCGCCACCTCAGAGGAGACAAGCTCCACTTTTCTAGACAGAACAACCTATGACACTTGGCATCTCCTGGTAATCTTGGAATGACACATGGCGCAGGATGGATAGGGTGACACATGGCAGATAAATGGGATGACATGTGGCGGCTTCTGAAGGTAGCCCCACACTGACATGTGGCAGAAGAGGGAAGGTGACATGTGGCACCAACTCTAGGTGAACCCTATGCTGACACATGGCATGTAAATGGGAGGAGAGAGAAAGGACAAGTGGCACCAATCCAGGGGACAAGGCTCCTATATTTTTGGGTTTTTCAAAATTCAAATTTTTCAAAAGAAAAGCTTGTGTGACACCACCTCAGTGTGGGTCCCACATTGCTTCTTTATTGAAATAAGGATAAAACCACAACTTCTTTTTGGAATTTTCATAAAATCTGGACTAATGGGCAAAACAGGAATTTTGGAAAGAGTTGGCCCTTGTAGGGCAATTTTGTAAAAGAAAGATATTTGAAATTGTCAAAAAGGGCAAAATCTGAGGTGAAGTGACTGAAATCCACATTAAAAACTATTCAGATCGTCTTCCTGAGGAAATATTTTGAAATTCAGAGTCCTGGGGGTAAAATGGGAAGAATTGATAATTTTGAAGACCCAGGGTTTTGAAATCAATTTTGAAAATAGTTGAAATTCTAATCTGGATTGAAAATTTTGAAATCAAGAGTTCTGGACCTCGAAATCACATGCTGTGCAGTGCAGTGATTTGAAATGCTCATGCAATGATATGCAATGTCATGTCTTATGAAATGCAATCTTGAACCAAGACTTGGAGCTGTCTGTCTCCTGTCAGCAATAAATTTTGAACATCTGAGATAAAAAAATAAAGAAATTGAGAGTTGCAGATGAAATTTAGACTTTTGCAAGGTCCGGGCTCAGAAAATGACCATTTTGCCCTTCGACGATTTCAGAGGTTGAATGATGATGTTTGGTGGAGATGTAGGGGAGGTGAGTGAAAATTTGGGGTGTTTACAGGTGTGAAGAAATTAGCCCGAGAAAGATGGTAGATATGAAATGGAAAATGAAGAGGAAAGATTTGCTCTATGAGAGCGAAGTTCAGGTTTTTGCCCTTAACCTGGATGGGACAGAATACCTCGCATGGAACGAAGCTCAGGTTTGACCCTTAACCTGATTGGGGATTAGAATATCTCATAGAAATGAGACCCAGATTTGTACCCTTAACCTGATCGGGCGGAAAATGAAATACCTCTTTGAATGAGGCTCAGGTTTGTACCCTTAACCTGATTGGGCGGAAAATGGAATATTGGAAGGTGAATAAGACAACTTTTCTTGAAGAGGAATGAGGCGATGGAAATGGGATTGTAAGAGGCAATCTTGGAAGATGATCAAGACGATCCGGTGAATTTTTCATCAGTGTGAAATATGAATAAGGTAAGGAGTAAGACGACTCTTTCGACAACGCGAAAGATGGATATGGAAATCTTTTGACAAGAATAAGATAACTCTTTCGGCAACGCGAAAGACAAACAAGGCAAACTCTTTCAGAGAAGAGTAAGGCAACTCTTTTGACAACGCAAAAGATGACAAAGGTAATCTAAAGGAACAAGGCGATTCTTTCGACAATGCGAAAGGTGACAAAGGTAATCCAAAGGAACAAGGCGATTCTTTCGACAATGCGACAGATGACAAAGGCAATCCAAAGGAACAATGCGATTCTTTCAACAACGCGAAAGATGATAAGGCAATCCAAAGGAATAAGGCGATTCTTTCGACAACGCGAAAGATGACAAGGCAATTAAAAGGAATAAGGCGATTCTTTCGACAACGCGAAAGATGACGAAGGTAATCCGAAGGAATAAGGCTATTCTTTCGACAATGCGAAAGATAACAAGGCAATCCAAAGGAATAAGGCGATTCTTTCGACAACGCGAAAGATGATAAGGCAATCCAAAGGAATAAGGTGATTCTTTCGACAATGCGAAAGATGACAAAGGTAATCCAAAGGAATAAGGTGATTCTTTCGACAACGCGAAAGATGATAAGGCAATCCAAAGGAACAAGGCAATTCTTTCAACAATGCGAAAGATGACAAAAGGCAATCCAAAGGAACAAGGTGATTCTTTCGACAATGCGAAAGATGACAAAGGCGACTTAAAGGAACAAGGCGATTCTTTCGACAACGCGAAAGATGACAAAGGTAATCCAAAGGAATAAGGCGATTCTTTCGACAACGTGAAAGATGACAAAGGCAATCCAAAGGAATAAGGCGATTCTTTCGACAACGCGAAAGAGGATAAGGCAATCCAAAGGAATAAGGTGATTCTTTCGACAACGCGAAAGATGACAAAGGTAATCCAATCGGAGAGAAGGCTAATCTTTCAACAACATGAAAGATGATAAAGGTTATCCATTCGAAGATAAGGCTAATCTTTCAACAATGTGAAAGATGACAAAGGAAAATCTCTCGAAGGGGTCAAGATGCATCAATATGGACATCAAGCTCTCACTTAACGTCAGAATAGCTAGAAAATATTGTCAAAATGTTGAAAATTTTGTTGATTCAAAATAATTGAAAATGATGCTCATTGTTGTGAAAATATTCCTTCTTTCCTACCTGAAGTATTACCTCCAAACATAATTGACTTCATAGAATCAAGATTTTGAATCCAAATTGCTTGCGATTGACCTTCTTCAAAGAAGTTATCAATTTCCTTGATATGAACAGGAAAGGGAGAATTTAATATTTTGAAAGCAATTGATGAAAGGATATTGATAATAGAATTTCATGAATTTAAAGAAGATTTTTGATAGACTTGGCAGTTTGATATCCTGGGAGCTTCTCTCATGATAATCTTTCTGCACTCTTTTGTCTCTATTGGATTTTTGCTACATTCTCCTTCATTTTGGAGATGTTCTGACTTTTTCTCTCTTTCTTTTTCCTCTCTTGCTCTCTTTTGGGAAGGGTACGTCACAAAATCCTTCAACTTAGAGATGTTTCGATCCTTCTTTGACGGTATTGGCTCATGGGTTAGAGATCTTTGGATGATAGCTGAAATTAAATATCTTTTAGGGATTGTCGAGAGGTTCATCGCATCTTCCTTCATCTCGACAGTGCTTTGGACTTTCCCTGGAAGGATCCGTCACAAACTCCGTCATCTTGGAGATGTTTCAAATCTTCTTTGGCCCCGGGGGTCTACTCGCTTAATTCGCCTTCATCTTGAGGACAAGTGAGAGATCCCTTTTGCGGACATTTAATTGCAGCTTAGGTGATTCTAAGGAGACAGGGCTTGGATGAATTCTCTCTTTTCTAGCGCTCAGGATATTTTCACTGCCTCATTTTCACAAAAATGGTCTTTAAAAATGTGCCATTGACTGCGATCAATATCAATCATCGATGGCTTTGCAAAAACATTGAATCTTCTTTTCTGGCCATATCGAGGATTTATCCTTCATCCTTTTGGTTGGCCAATAGAAAGAATTTGGATTTTGAATCCTTCTTCACAAAAGCTTTGCCTTTTTGGAAGTGATACTGAAGGTAAACTGAGGTAAAATTTTGTGCAATAAAATTCTGAAATCAACAGATAATTGATTGACAAATTGACAAAGTGTTCTTGAAATCCTTAGTAAAAGAGATCGCTTGACACATCCCTGACGATGGTACTCAATTTCGAAGGTAAATCCAATACGAAGTTGGAATTTTGAAGGTATGTCCTGGCATAATGCTGGATTTTGAAGGTAAGCCTAACTCAAAAGCTGGTTTTGAAATACCATTCGAATCAGGACTCAGGTTTTACAAGGGAAGTTGGAATATTCTAGTCGAAACTCGAGCCTTCGAAGGAAAGCTAGGAAGTTTGGTTTCTAAGGAGAGAAAATTCAGATCGAAACCCAAATCTTCAAAGGAAAACTAGACTAATTTAGATTTTTGAAGGAAAGAAAATTCGAGTCGAAACTCAAATATTCAAAGGAAAGCTGGATTGTTCGAGTCGGGGCTCGAATCTCAAAGGAAAACTAGGAAGTTCAGATTTTGAAGGAAAGAAAACTTGAGTTAAAACTCAAATCTTCGAAGGAAAGCAGGAAAGTTCGAGTCAGGGCTCGAATCTAAAAAAAAAACTGGAAAGTTTAGATTTTGAAGGAAAGAAAACTTGAGTTAAAACTCAAATCTTCGAAGGAAAGCAGGAAAGTTTGAGTCAGGGCTCGAATCTCAAAGGAAAATCTTTAATCAGAAGACTGAATTTTGAAAATCGACAGTGCGAGGACTGGGATTGAAAGTTTTGAGAATGGCCAGTTCGAGGACTGGATTATTTGACTTGCAATGAAAAAGACCATCATATTTAGATGTGTGTGGTCTGATTTTCAGGATTAAACCCCTTATCCTGAACGGGGATATGAATAAAAATTGGAAAATCATGGAAAATGATTCAGGTTTATTCCTTAACCTGAAGGGGTAAAAAAAATGGATGCAGATTTAATGCAAATGCACATGAAATGTAAATGAATGCAAAACTAATGCAAGTGGGTGCATATACATGCAAAATGAGAGATTGGTTTATCCTGCCTGCATACAGGATGTTTTGAGGTAAAGATAGATTTTTCAAAAAAACATGCCCCAGTGTAACTAGGGAGGAAGATTTTGAATATAAAGAAGGATAATCGAGGAATAAGGTAACAGGCTTCTTGATTGAGAGACATCCGTAAGGTCATTCCTCACAAGAGACATATTGTGAAAAGGAAAGAGACGCAAATAAAATGATGCCAAATTATTGGCAAATTTAATAATTTTATTGATGCTTAAAAATTGAGGAAAGGAAGAAGGATTATATTATCCCTTTGAGATGATAAAAGCAAAATGAGAAGTGAGAAAGTGTTTGCACATGGGAAAAAGGAGAATGTTATTTTGAAAGTGAGAAATCATTTTGGGAAGAAAATCAATTGCAAGGTTGATTTTGAAGAATGATCAGCGTGAGAGATGATATTTGAAAGGAGAATCAACACGAGGGTTGATTTTGAAGAGAGATCATCATGAGGGTTGATTTTGAAAACGAATTGGTTTAACAATAATTTTGGAAAAGAAAATCAATACAAGGTTTGATTGTAAAAGATAATGGTTCGAAACCAATTTAAGAAAAGAAGATCACCGCGATAGTTGAAAAAGATTGGACGGAAATATTAAACTTTTGGTTGATCATAACGAAGATGTTTGTAGAAAGTTTTCAAAATTTTCACGATTTTTGAAAAACCCTCATAGGTAATTTCATTTCTCTCATGAACGATGTTGGGATTGCCCCTCATCTTGAAAAGAATAGGCAAAGGAGATTCTTTTAAAACAAAAATAGGTGCCCTAATGGGGCAAAAGAAAGAAGTATTGGATGAAGAAAATTAATATTTTATTGATAAGCAGAACTGATAACAAAAGACTGCATATTTATAAGCATTTGACAAAAAGGTTGCAAAAACTGGACGGACTTGCCCCTACGAGGTGACTGGCAAAACGAAAGGAAGAAAGTAGAAAACTTTAGCATCGTCAATTTTCTGAATGATCTGGGAAAGGCTTGGTCAGGATGGCCAGCTTGTCTTCTTCTTCCTCTTCAGCAAGGAGGCTCTTGTCAATGCAATCCTGAATAATATTTTTGAAGACAAAACAATGATCGATGTCATGCCCCACTGCCCGATGGAACTTGCACAACTAATTCTTGAACCTTCCCATGATGGTGGGAGGAGTTGTGGCCTTTGGGAGCTTCACTAATCCCTTAGTCAGCATGAATTCAAGGGCTTCTTCGAGTGTTTGTTTGAGAGGAGTGAACACACGATCATTACTCCAACCTTCACGCTTTATCTTTTCCTTTTGTGTGAAGTTGGGCTGAGATAGCTTGTTATTCTGTCTTTCCTCTCAATCTGCATGGTTGCCTTTACTACCTTTGTTATCATTGCGGCTGATGTTGGCGGAGGAGGTGAAATTTGCCTTTTTCTTTGGATCTAGATTGTTCTTGACCATCGTAGACCCCGTTCTCCAACCCCATCTCGAGCCACTCGGCTCGTTCGGTAAGCTCTATGAAAGACTTGGAAGGCGAGGTAGAAATGAGACTCCTCAAAGGCTGTGAAAAGTTGTTGAGGATCAGTGATAAAGCATGCCTCTCTGATATAGGATCCGTCATTTTGTTGCAGGTCTCTCTCCATCTGCGTATGAAGTCCCTTGCCTTTTCATTTTCATTCTGCCTTAGATTGCAGAGATGGCTCAATGTTGGGAGCGCTTCAATATTGAACAGAAATCGCTCAATGAATAAGTTGACCACCTTATCGAATTCTCGCAGCTCGATTGGATTGATATGCTCAGAGTACCACTTGGCGGCAGTGCCTTCTAGGCTACGAGGAAAACAGAGAAATAGGGCCCTATTGTCTCTCTTGAATTTGGAGCATTCGGCAAAGAACATGGCGAGGTGGGCTTTGGGATCACCAGAACCATCGAATTTGATGAACTTGCGAGGAAGGTTCTCCAGATCTTCATCCCCTTCGAGGCCATCATAGAAGTCCTTGCTACTGAAGACTTTCTTGCCTTTGTCGTGGGCTTGCAGATCTTTTACCACTTTGGCCATTTCCCTGAACTGTGCTTGAAGCGGTTTTTCTATTGCTTGGCCCTTTGGTTTGCGATTTGCTCCATGAATGATCTCACATTCTTCCTCGGTATCATCTGCTGATTCTTCTTCGTCCGAAGTATCTTGAACATGCTCCTTGGTTGATTTATTGGCCACACGATCTCTAATTTTCTGACTGAATGGATTTGTGTCTGAGCTGGTGCCAGCCTACTCACTCATCATCCTCTTCATCATTTTCTGAAACATCGCGTACATCTGAGGATCTATGCCATCGTCCTCTTGCTGTTGTTCTTGACTTCTGACGGGTCGCGGGGAGCCCATCTCTTCTTCTAAGGCTGAGGAGTACTGTGGTGATGCAGTTCCTCTTCCTGACCTTGTTCGAACCATCAAATGCTGCGGATGCTCTCTGCAGGATGAAGTCTTGATTAGACTCTGAGGGAACTTTGGATTGGAAAAAAAATGATTATTGATGATATGGTAGACAATTGGAAGAATATCCCATTACTAGGGATGGAGTCGCCGCTGAAATCACGACAATTGTGTTGTCATTCTTTGTAAGAGAACTAACAACGGAAAATGTGCCTTGTTACTTAGGCGAGGTTTTCAACCATGAGGAAAAACACCATTTTGAAAGAAAGAGATATCTCTTGGAAAACAATCCGCAAACAGATTTATAATAAGGAGAAGGCAAGTGGGTAAACAATTTCCACCGCAATAATCAAGGTATGCACGAGGACAATAAGGTGAAGAATTTTTGCAAATAGACAAAAGAATTGAAAATCCAATGAGAGAAAACATATGATTTTGGAAAATTGCAGGCAGAATGAAAATGCAGCTGGAAATTCGAGATCCAGTAGAATGGGAGAATGGAAAAATCACCTGGAGTTTTGAAAGAAATTGGATATTTGGGAAAATCATCCAGGGTTTTAGAAAATAAAGGAAAAATGATGAGAATATGGGTATTTGAAAATATTTTTATGGAAAATAGGAAAGGAATAAAGGTAGCATATGAACAATCACATCCTGCACAAACATTTATGCACATTCAGCACTCCCTAAAAGGTTGACTCTAGATGCATTATTTTGAAAACAACTGTAGGACCCTAATCCTAACTCTAAGTTCAGATCATCTTTGTCCAATCCGGTTATGCCGATATACCCGAATTGAAGTCCGAGGTACGTGGCATATAATTTCAACTCCGGTTCTAAGGTAAGGTTTTCCAACATCCTTAAGCGCCTACCGATATACTTCAGACTGTGGCCCGCGGTACGTGGTAGGGGGGTGTTAACCCAAATAGTTGGCCCAGTTGTGAGGCTCTGTCCCGAACTAGGGTTCTGGAAGAGAGCCCAGCAACGTGAAGACCGGGTAATGATAGGTAATGGAGATTTTGAAAAATGATCACATGCAAGAAATAGATGGCTCTAAATCCTAGAGAGATAGACTTTTGAAAATCTTTGAAGAAGCATACATTGTTTGCATTCAGATCCTAAATTGAGGAGAGTTATGTTTAGACCTAAGTCTATGTGAGCATGAAAATTTCTCTTCAATCTGATCCTACCAAACCATGCCTAAGCTATATGCAGTCAATGTCAGCTAGGTCAGAATCTTGGCTCCTAGGTTCACATGATATTGAAAGTAAAAGAGCTGACATTTTGTGAACATAATTTCGATAATTAAACTAAGTCAAGCACAATTTAGGTCAGACAAGGACAGGTCCCATCACGGTCGCCAAACCTGTGATCGTCGCAAAATTTTCCCCGTCTTCCCTTCCTTGCGGAAGAGAGAGGGAAATGCTTTCGCGCTTCAAACTTGACCGGATTTTGGAAAATGTTTAGAAATACTCGCCTCCATTTTGAAAATTGCGGGAAAATCCATGGGATGGGGCTCGACCTGTCGGTACGAGGTTCGACCGTTCCTGCCGCCTTTAACAGGGGTAATCGAACCAAGGATCAAAATTGTGCTTGACTTAGTTAAATCATCAAAATCGTGTCCTATCCTAAATGCACAGAGAATTCAGGCATGTGCTATGAGACTTTGGGAAATGTAAGTTGGAAAACATGATGTATGCTCAGAAAACCTTTGGAGTTGAAAGATATTTCTCAGGAAGAATGTCCATTTCTCAGGAAACTCAGATGAAAGAGGTTTTGAAATCACGAGAAAGTTCATAAAGTTGTGGAAAAATCATGAATGGTTGAAAATACTGGGAAAATAGAAGTGATTCTTAAGGAAAAGGTGAACATTTGAAAAGGGAAACACTTCTCAGGAAAACTCAGACTTTGAGAATTTTCTTAGGAAAATGATGGAAAATTTATAGGAAAACTCATTGGAGAAGAAAACTGAACTTGGGAAATTGAAATCCTGGGAATCTTACCCTTGAAATACTTGGAAATCGATTTTGATCTTTGGGAAAGGTGAGAGACTTCTTTTGAAAATCTTGAGAAAATAACCTTTTCCATGGAAAACTGTGAATAAAAATTGACTTGGAAAAACCGATTTTGGAAAATCCTCAAAGTTTCTTGAGAAATTGATTTCTTGAGAATGAAACTTTCTTAAGAAAATCACGAGAAAACCAATGATTTCATGATGCAAATGATATGAATGAATGAATGCACTTTGAAAGATTTTCTAAGAAATTTGTTGGAAAAATGTGCATTAAGTCAAAATAAATCCTTCACATATTCTGACTGTGGCCATGAATATGTTCAAAGTTTATTTGATTTAATGCACAATATTTTGAAAACATTGGAAATATGATGTGCATTTTTAAGATAGCCTAAGAGTGTAGGCTCAATGTGACTAGTAGAAAGATGATGGATCTGGGTCTCGTCCATATTCCAACTAGGGCCGTAAATATGGATTCCATCGAGTTCATCAACTCCCTAAGAGTGGGTGCACGTGCCATTCGTGTACATCCATAGTGCTTTTGAAATAAAATGCATGAATCACATAAACAGGATATTGCATAAATTCAAACTATATGATATGCATCCTAGTCTAAGCAGAAAATTAAAATCTTATTCCAAGGTTTACATTATTACATCACTAAATAAATGAAATAAAGAAAATTTCAGACTTCAACTCCTTCTTTTGAATGTCCCTGCCAAATCTTGAAATAAGGTTAGCTCAAATATGTGGGTTTTTTCCAAGATTTTCCAATAATATTATGAAATTATTGGACTTAATTGGATATAAACCTTATTTTCATGCTTCCTTGATATTTGAAATGATGTAAATGCAGGAAATTCGGTGGAAAATAGTTTTGAAATTCGAAATGGTGGTCAAAATGACCAAAATACCCCTAAAATTAAAGTTATACCTTTAAAATCAGGGTTTTTGAAGGAAATTTTGGTAAAATTTGAGATTTTGAAATTCAAATTGAATCAAATGATGATGAAATGCATAATGAGATATGATGACATGCTGCTAAACATATTAATACTGTAAAATAAAAATTTGACATGCTATCTTTTATCAAAATAATGAATTTCGCTGGATTTTCGCTTGGATCGGGGTCCCGCGGGGCCCTGTTTTGATGATATGGCTAAATCAAGCCTCAAATGAATTCCAAATTACACCAAATTCGGTATGAAGCATCTACATACTCTGATAAACAGCCTAGAATGCTAAAACTCACGAAATGATATGATTTAAATGCTAAAATTTAAGAAAAGTTCTAAAAATGGTGGATTTCGCCTACGGACCCGAACCAAATGCAATGCTTAATATGATAATGCAAAATTTACACCATGAAAACTTCTGATATTTTGCATACTGCTAAAAGACCCGAAATGGAACATTTTTGGTTTTTACATCTATGGGTTTTGAGCCATGGTGAGTTCAGTAACAGGGATTAGGTTCTGACGGAGGAAAAATCGACCTGATCTAACATAAAATGCTAAATAAATAGAAAACAACCATGGAAATTTCTGAAATTTAACATAGATACGAAAGACACCTACATGGACAACTTTCATGTTCATGACTTTGGCATTTGACCAACAGAAACATGGATAACAATATAACTTTTTAATCCTAAATTGACAGAACAGACAAATGTAGAAAAACGGGAGACTGACAAAACAAATCCGAAACAGGTATCAAAACTGTTCTAAACATCACAATCTTTCATATGCAAACAGAGGACATCCCGACCATGACATTCACTTTTTACAGATTTGGATTTGGATCAACACCCAAAGAGAACCCATCGACCTAAGTCGATCCAAAGTCTCAGAGGCCCAAATCAGGCTCTGACACGTGTCCCGCACTCTCGGATTTTTTTCAGAGATATAAAAAAATAAAAAAAATCGCATAAAATTATATTAAACACTACACATCCTCCAGAGCTCATAACATCTTTAAATCGGATCTTTCACGAGGGAAATCTCGATTTTACAAGTCGGAAAAGAGTTTTTAAAATGCATCCCGGGTAACAAAACCCGACTTGCCATTTTGAATGTTTACTGCAGTAAAAAACTTCAAATGCTTCCGAATTTTTGGCACATTTATAGGGAGACCTAAGGGCGCATTCCATGATTTTTTTGAATTTTTTAACAAACATTACAAGCATGAAATGACGTGTGGACTGACTGACAAAAACAGAGAACTACTGAAACTGAGCAGAATTGAAAAAATACTAAATTAATCCTAATTAATTCATGAAACATGCTAAATTAATGAAATAAAATGCAAATTAAATCTAGCTAAATGCATGAATGCTAAAAATCATCAAGGAGGCATAATTGAATATTTTTATATATGTCGTTTCATAAGAATAGCTCAATCCATCCCTCGGATGAGCTCTTTCTTCAAACGACGCGTGAACCGAATTATGAGATGAAATCAAGAGGAAAAAAGGTGCACCTTGCTTCGTTGGGCAGCGTTGAGCTCTGGAAAGGGACTGCTACCAAGGGCTTCGTTCGTCCTTCGATCCGGGCTTCGGATGGTCCACCAAAATTGACCTACGCTTGAATCGAGTTGGCCACTGCACGAACTTCACTGCACCTTCTCTACTGAACCAAAAGGGGCATGAATTCCCACAGTTCAAAATCAGATTCTCAGGAAGGCTAGGTCGAATTTCCAAGTTCAAAAAAGCTAAAAAAAATGGTCTCCTTAGGCTGGGCGTGAGCCCTTGTTTTTATAGATTTTTTCTAAAAAATTTGAATTTCAAACAGGCTCAATCTGAGCCCTCCATGTGGCGCCATCTCAGGGGTGCTATTTTGATTTATGAGAAAATAAAAAATAAGAATTTTGTGCAGCAGAATTTGAAATTTTTCAAAATTTGGGTCTGCTTGATTTTCTCTGCAGGAAGCTCCCAAATGGCGCCACCTCAGAGGGTGCTACCTGGGGTTTGAAATTCAAAATTTTCCTTTTGTAGGGAGTCCTAAGGTGGTGCCACCTCATGGGGCTATTTTTATTAAAAGAATAAAATAAATAAAAGAAAGGAAGCCAAGTGGGGCTCTGGATTGGTGCCACCTCAAAAGGTGTTCTGAGGTGTAAAGTTGGAAACAATAGGAGCATGCCATGTGGCGCCATCTCTGGAGGCTCTTGCCATGTGTCAGAAGGACAGGAGTGGAAGAAGTAGACTGTGCCACCTAAGGGGAATTTAAATTCTACTTTTCTGCAGGCAAGGAGAGGCTGACATGTGGCGCCACCTCAGGGTGGCTCCTACAATGCCATGTGGCAGGAGAACAGGAATGGAAGAAGCAGACTGTGCCACCTCAGAGGAGGGTTTTTCTACTTTTTCTGATGCAGGGAGGTTTGGACATGTGGCAGACAAGTGTCAGCTGTCTGGAGAGGCCTTCTCAAATGGCGCCACCTCAGAGGAGAATTTGAATTTCAAATGGAGGTTGGCCCTGGAGGAATGGAGGATGGACATGTGGCAGTTCCTCAGAGTGGCTCCTACAGTGCCATGTGGCAGAAGGGAAAAGCAAGGGACATGTGGCGCCCTCATATTCAAAGTAGAAAAAGGTAGGACTCCAGGATTTTCGCCACCTAGCTCTTGTCTGAAAATTTTGAATGGTTGCTTTTTCTGAAGGAAGCCAAGAGTGACATGTGTCCTCTACTTTTTCTGAAGGATGCTGGAGGAGACATGTGTCACCTGCTTTTTCTGAAAAAAGCAGAGAATGACACGTGGCAGAGGGGAGAGAAGGAGGTCCAAGCCACGTGGTGCCATCTCAGACAAAATGAAAAAGGTGAAGTTCAGGATTTGCGCCACCTCTGGAGACATTTGAATATTTGAATTCTAGCTTTCTCTGAAGAGAGCAGGAAGTGACACGTGGCATTTACTTTTTCTGAGAAGAGCAGAGAGTGACACATGGCATTTGCTTTTTCTGAGCAAATGAGAGATTGACATGTGTCTTCTGCAGGAGACACACTTCAAATGGCGCCACCTCAGAGGAGACAAGCCTACCTTTTCTGGAGGAAGCTAGGAGTGACACGCGTCTTTTACTTTTCTGGGAAAAGTAGGAAGAGACATGTGTCAGTCTACTTTTCTGAAAGAGGGAGAGGTTGACACGTGTCCTCTGCAGGAGACACTCTTCAAATGGCGCCACCTCAGAGGAGACAAGTTTTGCTTTTCTGGGCAGGACAACACATGACACTTGGCATCCCCTAGTGATCTGTGGAATGACACATGGCGCAGGATGGATATGTTGGATACTGACACATGGCAGATAAATGGGATGACATGTGGCGGCTTCTTAAGGTAGCCCCACATTGACACTTGGCATGGAAATGGGAGGAGAGAGAAAAGACAAGTGGCACCATATTTTTTTGGGTTTTTTCAAAATTCAAATTTTTTTCAAAAGAAAAGCCTGTGTGACACCACCTTAATGCGGGCCCCACATTGCTTCTTTATTGAAATAAGAACAAGACAGTAAATCCTTTTTTTTGGAATTTTCATAAAGTCTAGACTAATTGGCAAAACAGAAATTTTGAAAAGAGGTGGCCCCTGTAGGGCGATTTTGTAAAAGAATGATAGTTGAAATAGTTTGACAAAAGGCAAAATCTGAGTTGAACTTTATTGAAAATTATCCAGATTGTTTTCCTGAGGAAATATTTTGAAATTCAGAGCCCTGGGGGTAAAATGAGAAGAATTGATAATTTTGAAGACCCAGGGTTTTGAAATCAATTTCAAAAAGAGTTGAAATTCTAATCTGGATTGAAAATTTTGAAATCTAGAGTTCTGGACCTCGAAATGACATGCTGTGCAGTGCAGTGATATGAGATGCTCATGCAATGATATGCAATGCCATGTCTTATGCAATATAATCTTGAACCAAGTCTTGGAGATTCCTGTTTTCTGTCAAGAATAAAATTTTGAACATCTGAGCTAAAAATAGAGAAATTTTGGGAGTTGCAGATGCAATTTAGACTTCTATAAGGTCTGAGCTCAGAAAATGACCATTTTGCCCTCCGACGATTTCAGAGGCTGAATGATGATGCTTGGTGGAAATGTTGGGGAGGTGAGTGAAAATTTGGGGTGTTTACAGACTATAGCATTAAATTCTTGCCAAACTCATGTAAACCATTTTAGACAATCTTTTGAAAATCATAAAGGAGGTTTCCACATTTAAAACAATAGATCTTTGGACAAGTGGCTGGACCAAATTTATTAAAACCTTTCTCAAAAGAAATTCACGAATTTGGAGAAGATATATTCATACCAAAAACGTTTCTCACAACTATAAAGACTCAAATGTCCTTCTATCTACAAGACAAAATTAAATAAATAACTAACTTATTCTAATGTTAATCTAATTAAATCACACTATATACTAATCACTACAAGGGTAAGAAAGACTAATTTAGCTAAAATGAAATTCAAGAAAATAAACAACTATGTAACCTATACCTAAATCTAGAATCAAATACATCTAAAATTAAACGTCCTATCATTACCTACAGAATTTTAATCAAACTAAATTAACTAAATACTACATGCAATCTATATGAAAATATCAACTAAAAATATAAACTAAAGACTCTAAGCCAAATCTAAATTATATTCTACATTAATACATGTTAGAGACTGAAATTTTAACTAGGAAACATAAAAATTAAACTGCTAATATGCTAGAACCTAATTCAAAACAGAAAAACACTAAACCATAATACACTACAATCGATCATCCTAAAAACACAAACTGAAATTCTTAAACACTAAATTGATGCTAAAGCTATAACTACATGGATCTACACAGCCAATTAACTAAATAAAATTAGTTTAACAAACCATACAGCTACAGAAAATGCTACAACTAATAGAATTTAAACTAACTAAATTATATGCTTTACCTAAAACGATATTCACATGAAACAAATTATATAAAAAAGGATTAAATGAAATTAACGAATAAATTATCTAGAAAATCTAATGCTGGTACCCACACGTTCAGACCTAACTGCAACTGAAGAAATAATGAAATAACATGAAGCACACAACCGAAAATGTCATTCACACGCACATACATCCAAAACAGCAAAAGCTTCCAACGTTGGATTAAAAACATCCTTTTAAACAAAACAACACCTAAACACTCTACATGATGGTTTATGCATGAACATTTTCTACACTAGGGCTGATGAAAAACAGAAAATACAGCTACATGACTCATGCACAAAATAGGTTCTATCTAGAAGAAAGGGATGAGAGAACCAACCTCCAGGGCGATCCAACGACTGAGGGGGAGAAGAGAGCGGACTTTGCAATGATCTCACGCCACAAAGGACCTCGTTGATGTTGTCTAACATCTCTTTGTTGTCTTTTGCAGGGAAACAGTCTGGATGGATATGCCCGAAGATGGCGTGCTTTAATGGAGAAGAGAGCCATCGGGAGTAGGGATGGCTTGCTATGGAGAGGTAGACGACGCCCCTACCACGGCTGGTCACTCCACTTGCAGCTGCAACCTACAAAAGAATAGCTCAATGATTAGTTTCAGCAGGGTGAGAAGAAGGACAAGATGTGAAAAGAAAAGAATGGAAGAAGAAGATGGCGTCTCCATTCAAGATGAGCTTCATGGATGAGGAAGAACATGAATGGGAGGGGCGGATGGGTGGAAGTGGAGGTGAGCAAGATTCGTGCCCCTAGGGCACAAAAATCAAAGCAAAGACAAGGCTGGAATGGGCGTGTTCTTCCTCTATACACGATTTGGCTTGTTTTGGCCATTTTACAAAAACAGTGTTAAAAGATAAATATTTACTGGGCGCCTCATGTAGGAGAGGGTTTTTAGAAAAGTATTTATGAAAAACTCAAATGGGCTGGAGCTGGGTTGAATCAATGTATTTTGACCTAAATCCAAGATCCAAATGGGCGTCTGGATCCAGATCTCTCAATTCTGCTCCGAGGTTCGACCCGCTACACTGTAAATGCCATAATTCCTTCATTTTAAGTTTGATTTCGATGAAATTCGAACCAAAGCTCTATAACATCATTATGCATCTAAGTGTATGCTTTAAAAATATAGATGATGCATTTATGCAGTGAAAACATGTTAATAAAATGTATATTTTATGCATCAGCACCAGTCAAAGTATTTCCTACAATAGCCAGTCAAATTCCAGGGTTCTCAAAACATTTTCTCAAATCCATTCCAAAAAAGGAAGAAACTTCAAGTCAAAAGCCTTTGACCGCTCTGTCCAATGTTTCGATTTTGGACTTGACCAAGAATTCCCGCAAGCATCAACAAGTACTGGACGATTTGCTCAGAAAAATCAAAGTCAAACCCAGTACCACGCCTGAGGACATGACTCAAATCGTGAATTCAGCCATGAACAATGCACCAATCACTTTCTCGGACGAGGACCTTCCAAAGCCTCACTCATTTCATAATAATGCATTGTACATTGTTGTTCGAGTAAGAGGAATGACAGTGACACATGTGCTAGTTGATGGAGGCAGCATCCTCAATATATGTCCTGAAATGACAGCGAAGGCACTAGGGATCAAGGAAGAAGAATACATTCCAAATCCTATCACTATATATGGGTTTGACAACCATGGTCAAACAACTAAAGGCAAGATATTTCTGGAAGTATTCATCAATTATTCGGTGCACTCAGTGCTTTTTCATGTGGTCAATATACCACCCACCTATAACCTGTTACTCGGAAGAACGTGGATCCACAACGCTAATGCAGTGCCTTCCACCCTTCATCAATGTGTAAAATGGTCAAAAGGTAGAATGATTACAATAATATTGAGAGAGGACTCAGAAGAAAGGCTCCCGCAGCCCACGATCCCTCGACCATCATTCATTGCAAATATCCCTAGCATCAGAGAGAGCGAAGAAATAAGTCTCAGAGAAAGTCGAAAAATATTCCAGACAACACCAGAATTATCTCTACACATTGTAGCTATGACCCGATGGAGAGGTCCTGAGTTCTTTAAGATTGGAGGTCGGATCAACTACAGCGCTATCAAAGATCATCCGTTGTTTCCGCAATTCATAAAAGCAAGAAATGGATTTGATTTACTTCTAAAGCATGGTTATCAACCCTTTAAAGGATTGGGCAAAAATGAAGATGGCCGCATCGAGCCAGTGATCCAAAAGTATCATCCCTACAGAGCAAGAGTAGGGTTCTCTGACAGAAGCTCACCAAAGAAGACTGTTTTCGTCAAAGGGGCACATTGAGAACCATTTACTATTTTCTTTCTATTCTTTTCAATAATTGTCTCATTTTATCAATGTCCTTGATCAATAAAATTTCAAGTTTCTTTGTCTATCTGGATGCCATCTATCTTCTTTCTCTATATCCTCATTTTATAATTCCAATGTCATTTTACGCATGATTCTTTTCAAATGATTGTTTGTCTTATAATAGGCAATTTTACCTAAATCAAATTTCTTATCCAAAATTTCAGAATGTCTTCCCAAGCAATCAAGAAGCTCGTTCTCAATCCAAAGGCTTTCCAGAAATCGGCAGCAATTCACCGAGTCAAAGCAAGCACCGAAGATGGCAAGGTTGTAAAGCAATTAGATGATTATGCAGAAATTGATCAATCTCTTCAGGAATTACCAGAGTTCGCCTCAGCTCAGAAGCAAGACGAACCATCTGCTCTAGTATAAGATCCAACTGAAGATGTCAATATCGGTTCAGAGGACAATCCCAAAATTCTCCAGATCGGAACCAGTCTGAGTCCGGAAGAGAAGGAAAGGCTCACTAACTTTCTCAGGCAACATGAAGAAGTGTTCGCATGGACATACAAAGATATGCCGGGCTTAGATCCCAAACTAGTCGAACACCGGCTCATTTTGAAGCCAGATGCTAAGCCAATTAAGCAGAAGCTGAGGAAAATGGATCCCAGAATAGAACAAGTCAAAGAAATACTCAAAGATTTGCTCAAAGCAGGATTTATCCGAACTATTGACTAACCAGATTGGTTAGCCAATATTGTCGTTGTTCCAAAGAAAAGTGGCAAAGTGAGGATTTGCATAGACTTCAGAGACCTCAATAAAGCAACTCCGAAAGATGATTATCCACTTCCAAGCATAGATCTTTTAGTCGACAGCATGGCAGGGCATGCCATGTTCTTGTTTATGGATGGATATTCTAGCTACAATCAGATTAAGTTGGCCGCCCGCGACCAATCAAAGACTTCCTTCACTACGCCTTGGGGCACTTTCTGTTATACGGTTATGCCTTTTGGGCTCAAGAATGCTGGATCAACGTATCAACGGGCAATGGTCATCATCCTTCACGACCAGATGCGCAAAATCATGGATGCGTATGTTGATGATATTCTCGTAAAATCCAAAGAGGAAGAAGATCACCTCGAAGCTCTTGATCAAGTTTTTAAGCAACTTATTCTTTATAAGTTAAGGCTTAACCCTCAAAAGTGTGTTTTTTGGAGTCGAATCAGGCAAATTGTTGGGTTTTCTGGTCAACAAAAAGGGAATTGAAGTCGACCCAGCCAAAGCAAAGGCTATCATTGATATGCCACCCCCGAAAAATCTCAAAGAATTGTGTAGCCTTCAGGGACGCATGTAATCAATCCGGCGATTTATTTCCAGCTTGGCAATGAGATGTGAACCTTTCAATCACTTGCTCAGGAAAGGAGTGAAGTTTGAATGGGAACCCGAATGTCAGCAATCTTTTGATCGTATCAAGAAATATCTTCTCAATCCTCCAATCCTGAAGCCGCCAGAATTGGGAAAACCTCTTTTGTTATACATCTCAGTCAATCAAATCGCATGCGGCAGATTCTTGGCACAGTATAAAGAAGGCAGCCTGATAGAGCACGCCATTTATTATGTGAGTAAGACTTTCATAGACTATGAAAAGAAATACTCTCAAATAGAGAAGACCTGCCTAGCTCTAGTATGGATGTGTCATAAGCTAAGACACTACCTGCTGGCATCTGAAGTCAAAATCTTGTCCAAACTCAATCCTCTCAAGTACATCCTAGAGCAACCTTTCCTCCACGGACGATCGCCAAATGGAAAGTCTTACTGATGCAGTATGACTTAGAATATGTCTCCCAGCAATCAATCAAACATCAAGCGATTGTAGATCAATTGGCAGATTTTCCTTTGGCAGAAGAGGTGAAAGCCGAAGATGACTTCCCTGATGAGCAAATCTGCAACATCCAACAATCTCCAATCTGGAATTCATTTTTCGATGGTTTCAAGAATATGGCCGGAATAGGCATTGGGATCTTGTTAATCACTCCAAAGAAGGAGATGATTCCATTTTCTCTCAAGTACCCACAATATGGCTGAGTATGAAGCCCTGATTCAAGGACTAAAGATTCTACTAGACTTTAATGTTAAGAGAGTGCATGCTTACGACGACTCATTACTCGTTGTCAATCAAGTCCGAGCCGAATGACAAGTGAAAGATCAAAAGCTATTTCCTTATCAGAAAATCGTTTCAGCTCTTGTCAACAAGTTTAAAGAATTTCAGCTATTCCATATCAAGAGAGAGTTTAATCAAGTGGCCGATAGCCTAGCCAGTTTAGGCTCCATTATGGCATTCAAGAAGGGAGAATTTTGTCGCTCTTTCAAAATTGACAGACTTGACCAACCTGCCTTCCTTCCAGTAGAACAAGTAAACTAGGTTGAGCAAAAGAAGAAACCTTGGTATTACAACATCAAGAACTTCATAGAAAGCGATGAATTTCCTCCAGAACTCTCAAAGAAAGAGCAGCGAGCAATCCAGCGTATGCCTACTCGATATTTCATTCTAGCCAATGTCCTCTGTTGTCGTGGATTTAGTTCAGAGTATTCCAGATGCTTAGACGAAGACGAAGCCAAAGAAGTCGTACGAGAAGCACACAAAGACATTTATGGTGGCCACGTCGGCTACCAAACCCTTGTCAAGCAGATCGTCAGAGCAGGTTATTATTGGAAAACTATGCAGCAAGACTGTTACCATTTTGTGAAGAAGTGTGTTCAATGCCAAATACACGCACCTTCTATTCATGCTCCAACAACATATTTACAGTTTGTTGTCATTCCATGGTAGTTCTCTATGTGGGCCTTCGATGTTGTAGGTCCCATCACTCCCTCTGCTTCAAATGGCCACAAATACTTCCTTGCTGCAACAGAATATTTCACCAAGTGGGTAGAAGCTATCACTCTTCGCACAGTAGAAGGCCGACACGTAGTCTCTTTTATTCACAAGAGCATTCTTTGCCGTTTCGGCATTCCACATGACATCATGTCAGATAACGACAGTCATTTCAAGAATGAAAGAATAAAGACATTCTGCTCAAAATTCAAGATCTATCATCATTTTTCCGCTCCCTATTATCCTCAAGGGAATGGTCAGGCAGAAGCTACCAACAAGATTTTAATTCGTATCTTGGAGCGAACTGTAGAAACAGGCCGTGACTGACATGAGAAGATCCACGATGCACTATGGGCCTATCGGACCACCATTCGCACTCCAATGAATGCTACTCCATCAAAATTGGTCTACGAAACATAAGTAGTATTGCCGCTACATATTCAGAAGCTCGCTTTAAAATTTGCATCACTTTTAGAACTACCTCTCGATCAATACCAACTGCAGCTACTGGTACAACTAGACTTAATCGACGAGAGAAGGCTAAAAGCAGCAAAACATGCTGTGATCATCGCAAAATTTTTCCTCTCGTAATATTTTCTCTCTTCTTTCTCTTTTCCTTTCCATTCTTTATTTCCTCCTTTTTGAAGGGAGAAAGTAAAAGACAGAAAGAAAGAGAGAAGAGAAAAGAAAAGAAGAGAAGAGGAACTCCTTTGCGGGGTCTCACTTGACCTTAATTTTTGAAAATGAAAAATAACTCACCTCCGTTTTTGAAATATTTGCGGGAAAACTGGAAGACGGGATCCGCTCGTCGGTACGAGGTTCGACCGTTCCGGGTGCCTTTACCAGGGGTAATCGAACCAATGGTCGAATTTATGTCTTTTGCTTTGCTAAGAAATTATCTAAGAATTTATCATAAGTCTAAATGCACAAAGAATCATGCTTGTGCAAATGCAAAGATGTATGCTCCTTTTGAAAATATTTTGAAGAATTCCCAAGTGTTTCTGAGATGAATCTGATAAAGTGAAGAAATGATTTCTAACTTAGAACTTAATATTTAAAGTTCTAAGTTTTTAGAATAATCAAGAGTTTGAAAAAATAGATCTGGATCTTTAAGAGAAATGGTTTTGAAGCTGAGATAAAAGAAGAAGAAAGGAAGTTTCAAAGTCATAAATGAACTCTAAATCAGAAAAAAGATGAAAATGGAGTTGAACTCTAACTTTGAAGTTTCGAAATCAGAATGAAATGTGGGAAATTTAAATAGAATTTTGAGAAATGGAATTGATTTGAAAGTTGGAATTCAAGATGGAATTTGAATCCAAAAGTCTGGATTCTAAATAGAGTTCAAAGTTGAATTTTGGACTTAGAACCTGGAAATAGGAATTGGATTTAAGAATTAGAATGAAATTGGATCCAAGATTTGGAATCCAAGATGGAATTTGGATCTGAAGTCTAAGATTCATAGTGAAATTGGATTCTGGATCCTAGAATGGATTTTTGGATCTGAAATCTGAGATCCAAAGTAGAATTGGGTTCTGGATCCTAGAATGGACTTGGATCTGAAATCTGAGATCCAAAGTAGAATTGGGTTCTGGATCCTAGAATGGACTTGGATCTGAAATCTGAGATCCAAAGTAGATTTGGGTTCTGGATCCTAGAATGGACTTGGATCTGAAATCTGAGATCCAAAGTAGAATTGGGTTCTGGATCCTAGAATGGACTTGGATCTGAAATCTGAGATCCAAAGTAGAATTGGGTTCTGGATCCTAGAATGGAATTGGATCTGAAGTCTGCGATCCAAAGTAGAATTGGGTTCTGGATCCTGGAATGGAATTGGATCTGAAGTCTGAGATCCAAAGTAGAATTTGGGATCTAGATCTTAAATGGAGTTTGGATCTTAAGCCTCAGATCCAATGTAGAGATTGATACTTGGAAATCTGGATCCAAGTTGAGATTAGGATCTAACTTTTGGATCTTGGAATTTCAAAGTTGGTTTTGAGGATGAATTTCAAAATCAAATTGGACTTTGAACTTGAATTTATAAAATGAATCGAGTTGAATTTTAAACTTTGAATTTGATTTCAAAGTTTTTGGAAATGAGATAGAATTGAAATAGGAATTTGAAGAAGAGATATTCACAATCACTTGGATTTAAAAGGAATTTTTGAAAATATGATGCAATTCTATCCTAATTGATGAAATGAATTTAAAGATTTTGAATTTGGAATTTGAAAAGCTATTCCATTCTTTAAATGAATTAAAATAAGATTGAAGATATAATACATCCTTGACTATGGTCATTGAATGTATTATATAATAATCTATATTTAAATTCAAGCGAAGAATGAAACATATTTTGTGCTTTTATAGAGTTTAAAATGAAATTAACTCTCAATATACCCTGACTATGGCCATTGGTATATATATTGAATTAATTTTAGGTTAAACTCTGATAAAAGATGAAATATTTGAAAATATGATGATTTTTGAAAAGGATCCAGTGTGGATCCAGTGTTATTTTATAAAAGATAAAAATACTAAGTCTTGTTTTCATCCCGACTATGGCCGTTGATGTAAATCATCAACTTAGGATTAATTTACCTCTTACGAAATGTTGCACGTGCCATTCGTGTTCCACCATTGTGAGAATTTGAGAAATAAAGACAAAGAATGTATGAAAATGAGCAATTTATGGCATTTACAATGCTCATTCATTCTATCTAAAACAGGAAATGTAGATTCTCATTAAGATCTAACTATTACAACATATTTGAATTCACAACTCCAAGTAATGATATTCTTCACATATTCCCTACAAAAACACTTGGTTAGTATGAAAAATAGAAGAGATTTCCACATGTCATATGTATTTCAAAAGATATCAATGGTAAAAAAAAAATGATTATAGGCCAAGACATTTAAGACCTAAAGTGTAGAAAGATAAAAATGATGTACACCTATGTACATATATAGGTGGGATGGTGTGCAGTAGATAGGTGTATACTGCTATGGATGGAGGGTATGCAAAGTGTACATCAACAAAACTGCTGTATAGGATAGTGTAGCAGTGGAAGAAAGGGGTTTTCTAATTGTAGCTGACCAACATGAGCCAACGCCCATGAGATGGGGAATTGTGTGAGTGAGAGCACACAAAGGTTGCGGACAAGTGATGTAATGATGTGATTGAAGGGTATAATAGGATGATATGCTGAAGGTAAGCTGTGGGTGCATTGGGATTGTGGTAGGTAGGGTACTTTAGATGGTTGCTACATAGTAGAGATAACTAAGGTATAGGATGATGGGCAGCTATAAGCATCACCCGGGATGTTACAGCAGCCATGACTGTGGCTGGTAAGGGTATGTTGCAAAGAAACAATACTATGCTCAGTGGATGGTGGGGATATTGTTATGATGATGCAGAGGCTACAGCATGTGTATTGAAAGGTGATAGATGCTGTGTAATTATATGTGCAGGAGGGTGGCCAGTACCAGTGGGAGGTATAGGTAATGTAGAGGGATAACACGATTGCTAATGATAGTGAGTTGTGATGAATACATACGAATGAACAAATGCACTGAAAGTGAGAAATATATATGCAGGTATTAAAAAGAGAAATGGAGATGAGCATGAAGGTAAACCGTAGGTGCCAGTATGAATGAAAAAAAAAAGTACTGTTCTGATGAACAATTTTATTTGTAGAAAAGGTAGGTACAAAAACAAATGTGTGCTGTACAGTAGTGTTGAATGCCAAAATGTCAACTGTCCTATGCACCTTGAGCCATCAACAAAGTGCTCCCTAGAATGATATATCAATGTTGTATGGATTTCTATAAGCATAAGTTAGTTTTCTGCAAAATGACTGTATGGCATGGCAAAACACATAGTGTTCTTGGGATTCAATGTATAAGTGTTGTAGGGAAAACTACAGTAGGTGGGTGCTACTGATGTGTTTGAAGAATTATGATGGAAGTGTCGTATGTGCAGGGAGATGCAGAATGCAAAAGATGAAAATGAAGACATTACTGACAGACTTTCACAGAGTGAGTGACCAAGCCTACAAAAAATTTTTATTAGCAGCCCCATGGAAAGACTGCAGCTGATCCTTTGCTGCATCAGATGGCTCGGTTCCTGCATATAAATGATATCTCTATCCTATCGAGTATCATTTTTTCAACAAGTCTTTACAAGCGCCTAAGTGCAACGCATTGATGCAAGAATAACAAATCAACTTAAAGAGGAGGCTAGATCATTTTGAATACCAAACAGATCTTTCAAATGTGATTTCGATAATCGCCTCCCTGTTTGCGATTACCCAGAGACTTTAAATGCATGGTGAAAGAGATGTTTGAGGACCAAACATACTAAAGGGGAGCCCCAGAAGATGATCAAGCACCATCGAGGTCCCCTGCCAATAATGGCCCTACGCAGGTGTGAATGCATCTTCAGCAAAGGACCCAAAGGGCGTCTTTCAATTCTAAGGAGACACAAAAAAAATATATGGTTCCTGCTACCCCATTGGACCTCTACAGGACCTGCTCTTTGTATCAGCACTTGCTCTTTTTCTGTACTCAAATGTCTTCTAGTAGCCCAGGGGAGCAAATGTCTAAATCTCAAGGTTCAACATTGGCATAACGAATTATAGCCACAATTGACGTGATTTGTGATGGATATACAACCGTGAATGGTAGCAATGAATGTAACTCTACCCAGAACATTTTTGCAGGAAATGCTATTTGATGCAATATGATGAAAGAGTATTGATACATGAGATGTCATCAGGAATATGCAGATGTGTTGATGCTGCATGAAAGCCTTTCGTAATTGCATTCTGATTATTTGCAGAGAATGCCGATATTACAACTATAATCAATAGAATCTAATGGACCAAAACACAGAGGGTGTTGATAAGGATCCTGAAAACCCACAATCATGCTAGAGATAAATGAGAAGAGGGCAAAATGATAAGGAAAATCGTGAAGCTGTCATGAGGAATCGAGAGAACCACTGTAAATCAGATGGACCAACAGAATTTCCTAATTAAGATGGGTCATCGATAATGAATAAATGGTATTTCTAAAACATATATTACACAAAACACAAAAAAAGGTATCTCTGGAACCTAAATTACAGAACACAAAATAACAGAAGAAAGAAAAAAAAGTATCTCTGGAACCTAAAAAAATGAAGAGAGTCAAAGAAGACAAAGAAACTTCTTGTTGCAAAAAGAAAAAAAAATGCAGGCCGATGATTCAAAATGGAACAGGAAATTAACCACACAAAACAAAAAAAAACAAGAAAAAAAGAGAAAAAAAAATGTCAGAATTAGAGAATTCCTTTGATGTCGCACAAAGATGTGTTGGAGTGGCTACAGACAACCCCACATTCGTCTATGGTGCGTTGATAGGGACGAGGATCAGGAAATCAGAATAAAGTGAAGAAAATACAGGGGAAATAATAAGATGAATGGAGAGACAATCATCAAAATCTTGATGAATCAACGATGTCATTACGAGGCATCGTTGATTGTCTATCCATCAAGAAGGATATCTAATGAAATCAGAAATTCACAAAAACAAATACTGGAAAGCAAAGATGCAAGATGAAGAAAATGAATGACGAATATGAAAGAGAAAAAAAAACTGAAAATGTGGAGGGGCTTACCTTGATTTTGCAAATGTTCTGAAGGAGGAAAACGATACTCCTTTGGTGGGATCAGAGGGGGAGATCTCTGGTTCTTCTGGCTTGCAGGGACTTCCGAGTTTGGAAGAGAGGGAGAGAACAGGAAAAAGGGATGAAAGTGGTCACTTACCGTGGCTTTGCAAGATTGGAGCCAGAGAGGACTTCTGCCGCAGGGATTTAGAAAGAGGGTCTAATGAGGGGAAGTACCAAAGGGAAGAAAAAAAAGCTTGCCGATCTCCTTTTGCTTGCAAGAGCAGATGGACACCCAAAGGGAGGAATCAAGGTCTGCTGGAGGAGGGTTGTTGTATGAGAGTCGATGGTGCTTATAGATGAGGATTCGTAACGGAATCAAGAGGAAAAAGATGGATGCTAGTAAAATAATGGATGATCCCTCTGTTTCTGGTTGGCCTTCCTTTATAGAGGAAAGGAGAAAACTCAAGAAACCAAGCTTCTGTTGCAGATCAATGGTGGGAGAGAGAGGCCAATGATCGGAGGATGAAGGGCTCAATGGAGGCTTCCAGAAGGGAGTTCGTCGAAGATCAATGGTGGGAGAGTGAAGAAGATTGTTAAAGATGGATGATGGTGAACGAGGGAGGGAATGCACGGGAAGGAGTTCGTTACTCTTTTATGATATTTCCAAAAAGAGGATCCTCTTTAAAGAAGCTTTTTGTAAAAAAGCTTTTCAAGTGAGTTTTTTAGCAAAAAAAAAAAACTTTAAAAAGCTTGAAACTGTTTGTTTTTCTCGTAGTTTTCCAAAAATTTTTTTGTGTTATTTTCAATTTTTTTGTATTTTTAGAATAAACTCCTAAGATTTATGAGAAAATAAATATTTAAAACTGATTTTTTTGTATTCTTGCAAAATATTTACAAAAGATAGTTTTTTCTGAGAGTTAAAAGCTATTTTGGGAAAGTTTCTTAAAAAAAAATGGGTTCATATCCGGATTTTGAGAAAATATTCGAGGTTTAAAGCCTCGAATCGAGAAATATAGAGTTGGGGATCCAACAGAGTGCCAGATGAATTGCCTGAGCCATTTAGAACCATTTTTTGGTATTTTTGTAATTTTAATTTGAAAATTGGACAACGAGGCTTAGATTTGGGTTTGAAACACTGGGTTCGGATTCAGAATTAAATTTGAATATCAGTATGGAATTTAATCCAGAGAATCTGAAGAATAACTGAATTTTAGTTTTGATTTTCTCAGAAGATGGAGCCACGGGCAAAAAGGTCATTTTTGCAAATCTCTGAAAAATTTGGGGTGTTCACAGATGCCCCTCTTTGCTACTAAGCCGGTTGAAAGCCGAGCTTAGTGGCAAAGATAACACTCCAAATTTTGAAAATTCCCCAGTCAGCAGATCTGAACTGGGTGTGGGAGAATTATTTTGAAAGTATGACTTCTTAGGCTTAAAACTTTATCTTAAATGGTTTTGGGGAGACGAAATCCTCAAAAATGACATGACTGGCTAATTTAGAAATGAGAAAATCGTGAGGGGACTTTGGGTGAAAAGTCCCGAAGTGGTGGAATAAGAATTTTGATTAAGTCTCATGGGTGAGACAAGATACATTTCTGGAATGATTCAGGTTTAGCCCTTAACCTGGATGGGACGAAAATATATCAAGATGAATTTGAAATGAGGAAAGGAATACACGAGGACCTTGATGGGACATTTTTGAAAAAATGCCTCGTGAGATCAAGCTCAAGTAAAATCCTTTCTTAGATGGATATACAAAACATGGATTCCTCAATGGGAAGAGCCATGATGGGACTGGGAGAAGACATCTCGTCAAAACGAGGAATCACATTGGAATGAGACTCAGGTTTAACCCAAACCTGAAAGGAAGATACCTCGCGAAGCGAGGTTCTGGGTTAACTCTTAGCCTGAATAGGAAATCTACCATACGGGTTTCTCAAATGGAGAAACCATAATGGGACCTTCAGAATCTGGACGAACAAATCTGAAAGGGGTTTTTGCAAAAGGAAGAAGATAGGGTTCCCTAAAGCTTGAAAAAAAAAGAATGATTTTGGGTGTCTCATTTGTTAAGACTGAAATAGCTTTTTGAAATCAATGACCTCTCGCAGAAAAAATCAGGTTTTGACACTTAACCTGAGTGGGAACATCATACGGAATCCTTGTCTGAAGAGACCGTGATGGGACAGAAAGAGATACTTCAACTGAATGAGGCAACTCTTCTGGAAGATATAGACAATGCTAGGTTGCATCAAAAATGGATATTGAATGTTTATTTCCTTCGTGGAATAGCTAGAAAATTCTGCCAATAAGATAAAATTATAGCTGATTCAAATGCTTGAAAAATGTGCACGTATGTGCGAAGATATTCCCTCTTTTACCTAGAGTATTTCCTCCAATGAGGTCAACTCCTCAGTTCTAAGAGTCAGATTCAAAATTTTAGTGCTGATGATTTTCTTCAAGGAAGTTATCCATTTCCCTGATATGAGAAGAGAATAAATATTCTTAATTTCATAAAAGCAAATAATGAAGAGATATTGATAAAGGAATTTTTCATGAGAAAAGATGACCTCTGGCAACTTTGGCAGTTTGATATCTGGGTGTTTTCCCATGATGATCTTTTTGCACTATTTTTGAGTCACTGAACTTTCTCGGTTTTTCTCACCATCCTTCATTTGGATGTGTCCTGACTTTTCTCTCTTTTTCAGGGAAGGGTACGTCACAAACTCCTTCATCTCGGAGATGTTCCGATCCTCCTTTTATCTCAGAGATTATATTGATGGTATTGGCTCAAAAGGTCTTTAGATGATAGTAGAAATCAAATATCTTTTAGGGTTTGTCGGTAGGTTCATCACACTCGCCTTCATCTTGACGGTGATCTGAACTTTCCCTGGAAGGATCCTTCACAAACTCCTTCATCTCGGAGATGATCCAAATCTTCTTTGGCCCCGAGGGTCTACTTGCATATTCGTCTTCATCTTGACGACAGTTGAGAGATCCCTTTTGAGGATATTTGATTGCAACTTTAAACAAATGAGAAGATATGGGTCAAGTGGATTCTTTCTATAGCTCGAGATATTTCCACTGCGTGATTGCCAGACGGTCATTTTAAAAACATGTGCCATAGCCAAGATCAATATTGATTCGCTTCTGACTTTTCAACATCATTGAATATTTCTTTCGCTGATCATATCGAGGACATTTCTTACATCCTTTTGGTTGATCAACAAGAAAGGATTTGAAGTTTACCTCTTTTTTGCAAAAAAGTTTCACCTTTTGGAAAGAAATATTGGAGGTAATCTGAGAAAATTCTTTTTGTGCAGTAAGAATATTAGAATCAACAACTGTTTTAGCAAATTGGCATAATGTTCCAGATTTCTCTTATGAAATAATCATTCAATATAGATTTTGATGAGACCTTCAAACTATAATTTAAAGAAATGGTGTAAGAATCAGACTTTAGAAAACTGAATTGATGGAATACATTAGGTTTTTGAAAATCCCGACCAGTTATGAGGAACTGGATTTTGATAATCCCGACCAGTGAAAACACTGGATTTCAAATCCCGACCAGTTATAAAAACTGGATTCGAAAATCCTGACCAGTTATAAAAACTGGATTTAAAAATCCCGACCAGTTATAAAAAACTGGATTTGAAAATCCCGACCAGTGAAAACACTGGATTTGAAAATCCCGACCAATTATAGAAACTGGATTTTAAAATCCCGACCAGTGAAAACACTGGATTTGAAAATCCCGACCAGCGAAAACACTGCATTTGAAAATCCTGACCAGTAAAAACACTGGATTTGAAGATCCCGACCAGTTATAGAAACTGGATTTGAAAATCCCGACCAATTATAAGAACTGGATTTGAAAATCTCGATCAGTGAAAAACACTGGATTTGAAAATCCCGACCAGTTATAGAAACTGGATTTGAAAATCCCGACCAGTTATAAAAACTGGATTTGAAAATCCCGACCAGTTATAGAAACTGGATTTGAAAATCCCGACCAGTTATAAAAACTGGATTTGAAAATGAAGGATTTAATCTGATGTTTTGAAAGTGATTGAATTTGGGATGTTATAACCTGAGGGTTGAGAAAATGATAAGATTTTGAAGATATTACAACCAGAGGTTGAGAAACTGATAGAATTTGTGAGATTGAAGAACTTGAAGGTTTGGAAATGATAAAATTGAGGAGTCGCACCCTAAGGGTTTGATCTTTTGGAATGCACGACCAGCGGGAGCTGGATCTTTTGGAATACAGAACCAACGAGATGCTGGATCCTTTGGAAATACATGACCAGCGAGATGCTGGATCTTTTGGAAATACATGACCAACGAGATGCTGGATCCTTTGGAAATACATGACCAACGAGTGTTGGATCCTTTTGGAAATACATGACCAGCGAGATGCTGGATCCTTTAGAAATACATGACCAACGAGTGTTGAATCTTTTGGAAATGCATGACCAGCGAGATGCTGGATCCTTTGGAAATACCTGACCAACGAGTGTTGGATCCTTTTGGAAATACATGACCAGCAAGATGCTGGATCCTTTGGAAATACATGACCAACGAGTGTTGGATCCTTTTGCAAATGCATGACCAGCGAGATGCTGGATCCTTTGGAAATACATGACCAACAAGTGTTGGATCCTTTGGAAATACATGACCGACAAAAGCTGGATCTTTTGAAAATACATGAAGTTTTAAGAGTTTTAAGTCAGAACTTGAATTTAGAAGGAGAAAAGTCTTTGGTCAGAAGACTGATTTTTAGGTTACCAGTGTGAGAACCAGATTTTCCAAATGAGCCCAATATATGATTGAAAAGTTTGAGTGATAACCAGTGTGAGGACTGGGTTTTGAAGATGAGCTAGATTTGCAAAACAGATTTAGAAAGTAAAGATTCTTTGTGAGAATTAGTGGACCATCATAGCTTAATTGCATGTGGTCGGCTTTCAGGATTTATCCCCTTATCCTGAACGGGGGAAATAACAAAAGAATACCTCATTGAAAATGAGGCATCAGGTTTATCCCTTAACCTGAAAGGGGTATTTTTAAAGATAAAAGTAGATGGAATTTTAATTAAGATTGAAAAATTTGTTGAAACTTGACATAAATGAGCATTAGCTTGATGTAAATTTAATCAAATTAAATGAAATAAAAAGTAAAGACCACAAGATTTAATTAAGAATTAACAAAATTTGAGGAAAAGAGCTTTCGTCTAATCCTGCCTGCATATGATGAAAGAAGATGATTATAGATCAAAATAAAAATGCCCCAGTATCATGCAGAAGAATGTAAGAATTGATAGAAGATTATTGTTTTATTGAAATGACTCTTTTGAATAGTACAAAGGTTTTAGAATGAAAATTCTAAGTATAAAATTTCTTCAGATGCAGAGCATTGATGAGATCTGGCATTTCCATCCCATCTGCGTTGATTAGACGATATGAATTGCGAGGAAGCGCTTCCTTAACCACATAAGGGCCTTCCCAATTGGGTGACCACTTGCCCCGTGGTCGATGCTTGAGATGAGCCGTCGATCTAAGCACCAAATCATTAACTTGAAATCTTCTTTCAATGACGGACTTGGCATAGTGTCGAGCTATCCTCTGTCGATAAGCTTGAGCGTGCTCTGCTGCCTTGAGCCTTTTTTCATCTAGCAGATCCAGCTGCACCAATCTCTGCTGCTGATACTGATCAAGTGGCAATTCTATAAGTGAAGCAAATTTGAGAGCGGGCTTTTGGATATGGAGAGGTAACACCACTTCAGTTCCGTAAACAAGTTTCGAAGGAGTGACATTAGTCGGAGTCTGAATGGTGGTCCGGTATGCCCAAAGTGCATCATGAATTTTCTCATGCCAATCTCGACCTATTTTCACAGTCCTTTCCAGAACACGAATCAAAATTTTATTGGTGGCCTCTGCTTGGCCGTTCCCTTGAGGATAATAAGGAGCTGAGAAATGATGGGAAATGCTGAATTTAGAACAAAGTGTTTTCATTCTCTCATTTTTAAAATGGGTTCCATTGTCTGAGACAATATCATGTGGTATACCGAAGCGGCAAAGAATGCTCTTGTGAATGAAAGAGACCACATGGCGGCCTTCTACTATGCGTAGAGTAACAACTTCAACCCATTTCGTGAAATACTCGGTAGCAGACAGAAAGTACTTGTGGCCGTTGGAAGCAGAATGAGTAATTGGGCCCACGACGTCAAAAGCCCACATAGAAAATGGCCAAGGAGAAACAACTGATTGTAGATATGTGGCCGGAGCATGAATGTAAGGCGCGTGCAACTGGCACTTGACGCATTTCCTCACAAATCGATGACAGTCCTACTGCATGGTATTCCAATAGTACCCTGCTCGAACGATCTGCTTGACGAGAGTCTGATAGCCAACATGGCCACCACAAATCCTCTCATGTGCTTCTTGGATAATTTCCATAGCTTCTTCTTTGTCTAAACATCTTGAATACTCAGAACTGAACCCACGGCGGTAGAGGACATTGGCGAGAATGAAATAACGGGTAGACATACATTGAATCGCACGTTGCTCCCTTTTTGGCATCTCTGGTGGAAATTCACCAGTTTCGATGAAATTCTTGATATTTTGATACCAAGGCTTCTCCTTCTGATCGACCTCCTTTACTTGCATAGTTGAAGCGAAAGCGGGTTGCTCAAGTCTGCCGACTTCAAAAGAACGACATGATTCACTGCCCTTGAAGGATAAAATGGAGCCCAAACTGGCCAAACCGTCAGCTATTTGATTATGCTCTCTTCTGATATGACTGAGCTGAAATTCTTCGAAGTTGTCCACAAGAGTTAGGACGATCTTCTGATACAAAATCAATTTGGAATCTTTCACTTGCCATTCAGTGTTAACTTGACTGACAACAAGTAAAGAGTCGCCAAAAGCATGCACTCTCTTGACATTGAAACTTTGTAGAATTTTGAGGCCTTGTATTAAAGCTTCATACTCGACCATATTTTGAGTGCATTGAAAATCAAGCTTGAGGGAATAAAGGATCATTTCTTTCTCTGGAGTGATTAACAAGACTCCAATCCCTATGCCAGACATATTTTTAGAGCCATCGAAGAAAAGGTTCCAAACTGGGGGCTGTTGGATATTACAGATGTGCTCATTAGGAAAATCATCCTCTGCTTTGATTTCTTCTGTCAGGGGGAAGTCTGCCAACTGATCTGCGATCACTTGGCCTTTAATCGACTTTTGAGAAACATACTCTAAGTCATATTGCATTAGGAGGACCTGCCACTTTGTAATCCGTCCAGTGAGAAATGGTTGTTCCAAGATGTATCTGAGAGGATTAAGCTTCAATAGGAATTTGATTTCAGAAGCCAACAAGTAATGTCTCAATTTCTAGCACATCCAGACCAGAGCTAGACAAGTTTTCTCCATCTGAGAATACTTCTTTTCATAATCAATGAATGTTTTGCTCATTTAGTAGATGGCGTGCTCTATCAGGCTGCCCTCTTCATACTGCGCGAGGAATCCACCACAGGCATTCTGATTGACTGAAATATATAGTAAGAGAGGCTTTCCCAGTTTTGGCGGCTTCAAAACTGGTGGATTAAGGAGATATTGCTTGATGTGCTCAAATGAGAGTTGGCATTTTGGTCCCCATTGAAATTTAACTCCTTTTCTTAGCAGATGATTGAAAAGTTCGCATCTCATGGCCAAATTAGAGATGAATCTGCGAATAGACTGAATACGTCCTTGAATGCTTCACAGTTCCCTGAGATTAGTAGGAGGCGGCATATCAATAATGGCTTTTGCCTTGGCCGGATCCACCTCGATTCCTTTCTTGCTGATAATGAAGCCGAGTAATTTGCCAGACTCAACTCCAAAAACACATTTTTGAGGATTAAGTCTTAACTTGTAAAGAATAAGTCTTTCAAAAACTTGACTAAGAGCATCGAGGTGATCCTCTTCTTCTTTAGACTTAACCAAAATGTCATCCACATGTGCATTCATATTCTTGTGCATTTGATCGTGGAAAATAACGGCCATTGCCCTCTGATAAGTTGCCTCGGCATTTTTGAGCCCAAATAGCATGACTGTATAGCAGAAGGTTCCCCATGGTGTAGTAAATGAAGTCTTTGACTGATCGCGAACGGCCAGCTTGATCTGATTATAGCCTGAATATCCATCCATGAAAGAAAACATGGCATGACCTGCTGTGCTATCGATCAACAGGTCAATATTGGGAAGCGGATAATCATCTTTCGGGGTGGCCTTATTGAGATCCCTGAAATCAATGCAAATTCGAACTTTTCCGTTCTTTTTAGGGACTGCCATGATATTTGCCAACCAATTTGGGTAATCAATGGCCCGGATGAAGCCTGCTTTTAGAAAATCTTCAAGTCCTTCCTTGACTTGCTGCTCAATTCGAGGGTCTAACTTCCTCAGTTTCTGTTTGATTGGTCTGGCTTCTGGTTTTAACTTGAGTCGATGCTCAACGAGCTTGGTATCTAATCCTGGCATATCTTCGTAAGTCCAGGCAAATACTTCCTGATGCTTCTTAAGGAATTGAACGAGTCTTGCTTTTTCAACTTCGCTTAGACCCGACCCGATTTTAGGAATTTTCGGATCATCTTCTGTTATCGTCGCAAAATTTTTCCCGTATTCCCTTCCTTGCGGAAGAGAGAGGGAAATGCTTTCGCGATTCAAACTTGACCGGATTTTGGAAATTGTTTTGAAAAACTCGCCTCCGTTTTGAAAATTGCGCGAAAATCCATGGGATGGGGCTCGACCTGTCGGTACGAAGTTCGACCGTTCCTGCCGCCTTTAACAGGGGTAATCGAACCAAGGACCAAAATTGTGCTTAACTTAGTAAAAATCATTGAAATCGTGTTCTATCCTAAATGCACAGAGAATTCAGGCATGTGCTATGAGATTTGGTAAAATATGGGTTGGAAAACTATGATGTATGCTTAGAAAACATTTGGAGTTGAAAAGCATTTCTCAGAAAAATATGGGCATCAATCTCTTAGAAAAACTCAGACGAAGAAAGTTTGAAATCTCGAGAAAGTTTATAAAGAGTTGGAAAATATTGAAGAAGTGAGAATCTCAAGAAAATCTTGAGAAAAATTATAAGGATTTGGAAAACCATGAAGAAATGAGAATCTCAGGAAAATCTTGAGAAAGTTTAGACAGACTTAGAAAACTATGAAAAATAAGAATCTCAGGAAAATGAAGGAATTCTTGAGAAAAGATGATCATTTGAAAAGAAAAACACTTATCAGGAAAACTTGGATTTTGAGAATTTTCTTAAGAAAAGGATAGAAAACTCATAGGAAAGATTCATTGGAGAAGTAAATTCAAAACTTAGGAAATTGAAATCCTGAGAATCTGGTTTTTTTTTTGAAATATCTGAAAATCAACTTGGATTCTTGAGAAAATGAGAAATTCCTTTGAAAAGAATCTTAAGAAAATAATATTTTAAGGAAAATCATAGAAAAGCTTTGATTTGGAAAATCCAACTTCGAATATCATCATAGTTTCTTGAGAAGTCGACTCCATGAAATGAAAATCTTTTGAGAAAATAATGAGAAAACGAATGATGCAAATGATTTGAATGAATGAATGCACTTTGAAAAGGTTTCTGAAAATTTGGTTGGAAAAATGTGGATTAAGCCAAAGTAAATCCTTCATATATTCTGACTGTGGCCATGAATATATTCAGGGTTTATTTGAATTAATTCACAATATTTTGAAAACATTGGAAATATGAGGTGCATTTTCAAGATAGCCTAAGAGTGTAGGCTCAATGTGACTGGTAGGGAGATGATGGATCTGGGTCTCGTCCATATTCCGACTAGGGCCGTAAATATGGACTCCACCGAGTTCATCAACTCTCTAAGAGTTGGTGCACGTGCCATTCGTGTTCATCCACGGTGAATTTTAAAAATTTTGAGATATATGCATCATAGAATCAGAATATTACTGAAATCAAACTATATGATATGCAACCTAATCTAAGCAGTAAAAGTAAATCTTATTCCAAAGTTTACATTGGATTGTTACATTGCATAACATAAAGTAAAAGAAAATTGAAATGGATCCAAGGAATCTGCATCTTCTAGATTTTCCTGCAAAATGAGAGTTAGTACAAAATAAACAAGGAAATAGACATATATATGTAATATATACAACGAAGAGACATATATATATATCAAAATGCTAGAATAGGTGCTAAATGTCATGTAACTATGGAGGTGTAACTATATGAGAAAATATATACATGAATGCTCATATATGGAAATAAGGACACACGAAGGGATATATATATATATATATATATATATATATATATATGTATATATATATATACATATATACGTATACATATAGGTAGATATACCAAGATATACATATATATATATATAAATAAAACGAGAAAATATATGCACTAATGGAAATTCTACAAAATGGGTAAAATCAGAAAATATGGATATACGCAGTTTCTGTAGGTGATTTCACAAAGCTGTAATTTCTAAATTACAACATATTTTTCAGTAAAATCGGATATGAAGCTCCTCTATATATCAATAATAAAGCATGAAAAATATGGCATAAAGATCATGAACGGATATGGATATATCCGTTCATGAATGTGGCTAATTATCAAGACTGGGTATCTGCAGAAAAGTGAATGAGTATGGATGTAGAGATTATGGTAAAGGAAAATACGAATTTACAGGAACAAACATGCTTGTAAGGAGGTATTTTAGACATGATGATAGTGACAATGACTATATCTATACAATGTGTATGAAGAGTTACCAATGATACATTCAATCCTATAAAAGCTAAAGCATATTGATGGGAGTGATATATGGATCAGCATGAATTCTTTCAGATAAACAGAAATAAACTTATAAACTGTATAGGCACAAAGGCACAAAGGCACAAAGGCACAAAGGCTCATTATATCATTTATGAGACCCAATTCTTCATGAGTTACTCCATTCAGATATTATATTTGACACCTAATTCATAAAAATAACAAAGTGCCCTTAAGATTGTATTAAGTAGCAACCAACAGACTGATGGTCTAGATAGATACCATCCAAACAATTCTTGAGAGTACTAATGCTTAAGAATTAGAATAATCCAAAATCATTGCAAAACGCTGAGGGATCAAATATATCTATATAATCACTCCAACCACAGGGTATATGTTCCATTTTCGTAATATCTGTAGGTATCATTGCCATCCGATCCCGAGACACGATAATATTTACTTCAAAAGCATTCATGAATACATAATAAGTAAACATAGCACGGTATGGCTAATTGCTGGTATGCACGTTTCATAAGTGTTCTCTAACTATTGTCATCTTCCAGCATTAATACTCTATTTGCTGATAAAACAAAGTTGCTGCTATACAAATGATTAATCTGAAGAAAAGGAAACAGCAAAACCCCACCTGTAGGTGGCAAATGGGAGCTTTTCCTCTGCTGCTGGGCGTTAGATTTTTCTCTTCTGTAGGCAACAAGAAAGACCTGCTGATGGGTTGATGTAGAGATGAAAATGCTGCTTCACGCTGGACCTCCTGTGGGCTGAAGAAGGAGGGCAGCTTGTTGGCGGGTTGAAGAAAGATGGCAGCAATTGGTGTCTTCTGCTGGATGTCCTCTGCCACGGCTGGGCTGGAGAAGAACTGGGCAGCAATTGGTGGAGCTCTGCTGGCTGGGCTGAAAGAGGAGTGGTTTTACTGCTGGTGAGGGCTGGCTTGAAGGCAAAAGGGAACAGAAATTGCAGATTTTTCAAAGGGTTTCCAGCTGACAGGGGTGTGGAAAGTTGCTGTTGGGGTTGAAGGAAGATGCAGCTGTCTGGAATATTTTGCTGCTAGGGGATGGACACGCTGGGCTGAAGGAAAGGGGCGACCTATTATATGAAAGCAAATGGGGAGCTGAAGAAAAGTGGATATGCGTCTTCAATGGGTTGAAGGATCTGTTGAAGATGGATGTACGGCTGGTGGTTGAAGATGTTGAAGATGGGTTGAAGAAGAGGTGGGAAGTAGCTGATTGGAGGTCCTGTGATGGCTGGAAGGAAGAAAGGGAAGACCTTTGGTGGTGATGGTGGAATGGAGGTGAAGATGGCGTCCGGTGGTGGCTGAAGAAGGATATCCGATAGCTGCTGTTGATGGGCTCCAGAAAATCTGCTGCCCAGCTGGATGTGCGGCTAGGGGTTGAAGATGTCTTTAAAGAAATCTGCTGAAGGTCCCCTACTGGCCTCGCCTCCTCCCTGCTGAAGATGGCTCCCCTCCTCAAATGGTTGGCTGAAGCTCCAAAACGCCTCTTTCTTTCCTCCTTTGGCTCCCTACCAAAAAATCGAAAACCAAATCAAAAGATCCTCCTCCTTTCCTTCGTGAGTGTCTCCCTTTCTAAAGAAGAAAAACTTTCCTTTCCTCTACAAAAGCAACGCATCCCCTTCCCCTTAATGAGGTTCCGTTAAATTTTTTTTTTGAAAATTTTGTTGAAATTTTTTGCAAAGGCATGAAACCGATGCCTCATTGCTTTGAAAGCTTGCTATTTTAAAAGAGGCGCCTCTTTTTTTTTTCAAAATTTTGTTTCATTTACCTAAGTTTTAGGTAAAAATGAAAATTTTTTACTTTAGGAAATTTGGCTGTGCCATTAAGGCTGCCTCTTTCTAAAAAAAAAAAAAATTATTTAAACAAATAAAAAGAAAACAAAATAAAAAGTGAGAATTGAAATAAATGAGAGGCTTTTATGGAAATGCCACCTCAACCTACTTTTAAAATCCTTTTGAAAATAAAGGTTTGTTTTGTTTTTGAAAGTCTTTTATTTTCAATTGGGGTGCCACATGTGTGTGAGCCCACTAACTAAAAAATAAAAATAAAAATAAATAAGAAATGAAAAAGACAATTTTGCAAATTGGTATGAACTCCGGGTGGGTCCCACTTGAGAATAAGATACTTACCTGAGAGTCTGAGTATGATGCTAGTTCAAAGGCGGGTCCCGCTCCATTTATTTGAAAATACGAGATAAAACATTATTTGCTTTTCAAGAATTTGGAAAAATTGGGTTTTCAGGGCAAAAATATGGATAAATGTAAAAACAAAATTTGTAAAGAGATTTAAAATCTTTTGCGATAAAATCTTTAAAATCAAAATCCAAACATCCAGATTGTTTTCTTGAGAAAATTTTTGTAATTCAAAGTCCTGGGGGTAAAATGGGAAAGATTGGCAATTTTGAAATCCCAGGGTTTTAAAAATCAATTTGAAAAAGTTTAAAAATCAAATCTGGATGGACAATTTTGAAACTCAGGAGTTCTGGATCTCAAAATGACATGCTGTGCAATGAAATGATGCAATGCTATGCAAAGACATTTTCTATGAAATGTCACTCTGAGCTCGGACTTGGAAATTTTACCTTTTGGTCCAGAAAAAAGGATTTTGAAATTTTGCCATTTGAAGATGTCTCTTAACCTAAATATAGAGATTTTGAGGCTCAAGAATGAAATTTTGGACCTTCTGCAAGGTTCAATCTTGGAAAATGACCATTTTGCCCTTCATTGCTTCCGGAGAACTGAAATGTGCCGATTGAGGGCGATGTCAAGAAGTGAGTGAAAATTTGGGGTGTTTACATCTTCCGACCCAATGTTGATATCCTCAGTTGGATCTTGAACCAGAGCTGATGGTCCATCCTGCTTCTGAATGTGAGCAAATTCTGGCAATTCCTGAATGGTGGAATCAAATTCGGCCGGCTTTTCGGTCTGCTCTGCTGCCTGACTGACCTCTGCTCTGTGTTCCATCTAAAAAAACCTTGCCAATTTTAGATATTTGTGATTGATAATGAAGTTTGTCATTGATTCAGGAGTTAATGGTCCTGAAAATGCCAAGAGGAGATTTTTAAGAGAAAATACAAGTCAAAAGTGAGCTTTTTATTCAAAGCAAGGAATAGTGGCATAGACAAAATATAAGATAAGAATGATAGATGCTCAAATGTGAAGAGAAAATTGATCTTTCATTGATTGGAAATAAAGTATTTACAAGACATCGATAAAAGATGAGATTGTGTTGTCCCTACAAGTTTAACAAAAGATAAGAAAAGAAAGCAAGAAAATTAAGGCATCATCTTCACTTGTTTCCTCTGACAAAAACTGTCTTTTTGCTGGAATCCTGGCCAGTGAACCCCAACCCTGAGCTGTCTGCATGCTGAACTGGGATGATAGGCTCTATCATGCCGTCTTCATCTTTTCCCATGCCCCGGAACGGCTGGTATCCATGTTTTATCAGAAAATCGAATCCCTTTCTTGCTTTGGAAAACTGAGGGAATAAAAGATGATCTTTGAAGGAGGTGTAATTAATGCGTCCTCCGAATTTGAAGAAACAAGGTCCTTGCCATTGGACCATGGCTGCCACGTTCTCTTCTTCCATGACATCTTTTAATTTCAGCATCTCTAGGCTGTCACTGAGATTGATTTCGTCTGCCTCCCGGATGCTGAGAATATCTGCTGTAAATGTCGGGCGAGGAATCATAGGCTGTGGTAGCCTCTTTTCGGGATCTTCCCCCAAGATGGTGGTAATAATTCCTCCCTTGGACCACTTGATGCACTGGTGGAGGGTTGATGGAACTACATTGGCGTTGTGGATCCATGTTCGCCCCAACAACAAATTGTAAGTAGGCGGCACATTGACGACATGGAATAGCACCGTATGTACTAAGTAGTTAATGAAGATTTCTAGGAAGATCTTTCCCTTTGCAGTCTGCCCATGATTATCGAAGCCGTAGATGGTGATGGGATCAGGCATGTATTCCTCTTCCTTTAATCTCAGGGCCTTTGCTGTCATTTCTGGGCAAATGTTTAAACTGCTTCCTCCATCGACAAGTACGTGCGGGACAGTCATTCCCCTGGTCCTGACCACAATGTACAATATATTGTTGTGGAATGAATGAGGCTTTGGCAGGTCCTCATCTGAAAAAGTAATAGGCGCGTTAGTCATCGCCTGATTTACTATTTGTGCCATATCTTTGGGCGTGGTGCCCGGCTTCACCTTGATCTTTCTTAGTAGATCATCTAGCTTTTCTCAATGTTGGGGAGAATCATTAGTCAATTCAAAAATAGAAATGTTGGAGAGCGTTGTAATTGGCTTCTGAAGGCTTTTGGCCCGCTCTTCTGCTGCCTCGGAGGGTTCTGCTTCCTCTGTGGAGGCTTCTTTTTCAGAAATCTTTTTGGAAAAACTTGGGTTCTTCCACTCTTAACCGATATGTTTCTTATGTTCAGAAATGAGAGGATATCCCCTCTCTAAGATGCAGGTTGATTCTGATGTAGAACCATCACCTGATGCTGCAAATTTATTTCTTCGTTGGAACATGAACGTATGTGATTCTGCGGAAGGAAAGAATGCTCGGAAATGGTTGATGTTGAATGCTTTGGGAATGAGGCAGACAGGATGTCCATTTTGCCTTCTTCTTCATCCTCAATAAGGATGCTTTTATCAATGCAATCCTGGATCAGATGCTTCAGAACGAAGCAGTATTCAGTGTCATGGCCCATCGCTCTGTGGAACTTGCAATATTGTTCTTTGAATTTTCCCATGATCACTGGCGGATCTGCAACTTTGGGAAGTTTCACCATTCTGTGAGACAACAAATATTTCAGAATCTTTTCCAGAGGTTGGTCGAGGGGAGTGAATTTTCGATCCCTGCTCCAGTTTATGTGCTTGGGTTTCTCTTGAAGATCCCCTTTTTGTTGAGGACTGGTCGGGAGAGGCTTGTCATTGTTTTTGAAGAACTTCCCCTTTCTTCCTCTATTCTGCTCAGGCTTCGTGCCACTGCCGCTGCCCTGCTTGCTGCTACTGCCCTGGTCATCCCCTGGAACCTCGGCGAAGTAAGTGAAGTGTGCCTTCTTCTTTGGATCCTGTATATTCTTGGCCAGAGCAACACCTTTGTACATTCCATTTTCTACCCCCATCTCGAACCATTCTGCTCGCTCCGTCAATTCAATAAATGACTTGGAAGGATATGGGAAAAAGAGGCTTTTTAGGGGCTAGGAGAAATTGTTGAGAATAACCTCGAAGGCATGTTCCTCAGAAATAGGGTTTCTCATTTTGTTGCAAAGGCTCCTCCATTTGTGGATGAAATCCATGGCCTTCTCATTAGGCTCCTGCTTTAGGTTGCACAAATGGTTCAGGGTAGGTAGGGCCTCCGTGTTGAACAGGAAGGGCTCAACGAACATGTTGACAACTTTGTCAAAATCCCTTAGCTCAATGGGATTGACATGCTCAGCGTACCATTTGGCAGCTATCCCTTCCAGACTGCGGAGAAAACAGAGAAATAGGGCACGGTTGTCCTCACTGAACCGGGCGCATTCTGCAAAGAACATGGCAAGATGGGCCTTAGGATCGCCGAATCCATCAAACTTAATGAATTTTCTGGGGAGGTTCTCCAGATTGATGTCTCCTTCCAAGCCGAGGTAGAAATCCTGCCTGGTGTATGACCTTTTTCCTTTATCCCGAACTTGCAGGTCTTTAACAATTTTGGTTAGTGCCTGGATTGAATCCTCTGCGGGGGGGGCGTACTTAAGCTTGTTCACTGACAGTGGCTCTTTCACTGGACTCTTGGATTGCCGCAGATGTTTTGGGACATAAATTAGTTGCTCTTCTTCGGAGTTCTCTTCCGCTGATTCTGAATCTTCAGAAGTATTGTCACGTTGTACTTTCTGCTTGCTGATTTTAACGAGTTTTTTCATGGGCTTTTTCTTGGCTTTGCTCTTAGAAGCTGCCTTCTTGGGAACAGCCTTAGCCTGCTCGGCCATCATCTTGGTCATCATCTTTTGAAAAACCCGGTACATGGCCGGATCAACATCACTCTCATCCCCTGAGTCATGCTTTTTGGATAATCTGGGAGAATTCATTTCCTCTGGTTCGCTGTCACTGTGTCATTAAGCAGCCTGCTTACCCGCCCTTGTCTGAACCATTTTCAGATGCCAAAGTTTTCCTGTAGAAATATGGGAATGGTTAGAGTATGGAGAAGCTTTTTGAAAATTATAACTTTTTGAGAAAGAGGAATGAAGGATTTTGGTAGACAATTTTCAAGAGATTATCCCATTACCCGGGATTGGGTCATCACCCGATTTGTGATAATTGCGTTACCATTTGATGATAACAGAGAAATGTGCCTTGTTACCTAGGCGAGGTCGTCAACCATGAGAAAATATATTGAAGAAAATGCGGAAGGAATGTCCCATTTACCTAGGATGAGGTCGTCACTAAAATTGTGACCATTTGTACTATAAAACAAAATACAAGAAGTAAGATTTTGGTCAAAAGCAATTTTTATTAATATTTTAACATTCAAAGACAAAGAGAGGGTGGGCAGACAGTTTGCCACCACTCTCGATATTCAGATGATACATTTGGCCCAAGAAATATAGACAGAGAAACAAAGGAGTCCCAGGTATATTTAGTGACATGGTATACCCCAAACTACTAATCCGACTGCAGGTTGAATTCTGGCATGTTGCCCATCGAGAAGCGGGTGTTGACACGAACCTGTCACTGCGAAAACTGCCTGAGACATCGCTCTGGTTGATAATCGACACAAAAGAAGGGGCCAAGCAATTCGTAGCGCTTGTCACGAGCATAGGTGTATCGAGGAACAGTCTCTCTTCTGTCGAAGAAGTCCCAAGTAATTTCCTTCTGATGCAGTTTCTCGATCAAAGCTCAACACTGAATGACTGACTTCGGCTGCTTACTATTGAACCTGAAAAGAACTGTCCTTCGAGGGAACGTGTCGCAGGAACCACGGCTGCAGGGCGTAGGTGCATCCTTCTACCAGAATGGTCTCCCCAAGAACAAATCGAGCCAAGCCTCTGTAAAGGAAAGCTAAGGCTGCCATAGAAACTGAAAGCTGACGGGTCTGCTTGCTTCCCCATCTTTGAAAGAGCTGGGCAACTTTGATATCTATAAAATTCTGACCATCTTGGAAGAAAGTTAATCCTACTGTGCACAGGATCATGGCATGCTGAATTCTGTCTTTTGTTGTTCGAGACAAAGTGTCAACCTCCTCATAAGCCCCATACTTGTGGTAGAGTCTGAACAGGTCGATGAATTGATTCCCACCAATCTCAGTGAGAGGCCAGGATTTGCTCCCTGTTGCTCTGGCCAAGGCTTCTCGAACATCCACCCCTTTGATGTTGATCAAAAACTGTTGCTCGACAGGATCATCTGGCTGGCCGCCAGCTGGTTCGGGCAATCCCATAATATCATTAAACTCATCCATCAGTAGAGTCATCTCTCCCCAAGGAAACCAGAATGTGTATGTATGTGGATTCCACCGTTCTGCCATAGCCTGAATCAGAGCTCCGTTGATGGTTCGCTTGCCTACCGCTGATGCCATCTCCAACCCACAGTCATCCAAGTGGTCTGGGAACATACGTGAGAAGGTGGCAAACCAAGAACAATACCACCGAGGGAAAAAAGGACGAGACTGGATGACCCATTGATCCGGGAATCCATCCTAAATCTGATAAAAGACATGATCTCGGGAAAAGACAGCATCGAGAGAATCAGACGCCATCGAAATGATACTGGGGTAAAGAAGAAATAAGGAGAATTTAGATAGAATGCAGAACTTACGGATAGACTTTTTTAAAGAATCAAACCTGGAAATTTTGAAAAGGTTGATGAAATTTTAAAAGAATTTTCCAGGGTTTTGAAGAAAATTTGATCTAAAAAAGAAATGTAGGTAGATAGAAATATACACCTGGGTTTTTTTAAAATAAGGGTAAGTTTTGAATAATACACCCAGGGTTTTTGAAAAGGGTTTGATACATATATATGAAAGAATAAAAGAGTTATCATACAACTAAAGCTGCACAAACAAGGATGCGCACACAGCACTCCTAAAGTTTGCATGAAAATGTAGCTGACATTTTGAAGAATAAAGACTTAGATAATGTCAAAGCAAAAGAAAAGGCATTAAATTCGACCGGACAAAGACGTGTCCCATCTCGGTCGCCAAAACTGTGATCATCGCAAAATTTTTCCTCTCGTAATATTTTCTCTCTTCCTTCTCTTTTCCTTTCCATTCTTTATTTCCTCCTTTTTGAAGGGAGAAAGTAAAAGACAGAAAGAAAGAGAGAAGAAAAAAAAAAAAAAAAGAGAAGAGGAACTCCTTTGCAGGGTCTCACTTGACCTTAATTTTTGAAAATGAAAAATAACTCGCCTCCGTTTTTGAAATATTTGCGGGAAAACTGGGAGACAGGATCCGCTCGCCGGTACGAGGTTCAACCGTTCTTGGCGCCTTTACCAAGGGTAATCGAACCAAGGGTCGAATTTATGTCTTTTGCTTTGCTAAGAAATTATCTAAGAATTTATCCTAAGTCTAAATGCACAAAGAATCATGTTTGTGCAAATGCAAAGATGTATGCTCATTTTGAAAATGTTTTGAAGAATTTCTAAGTGTTTTTGAGATGAATCTGATAAAGTGAAGAAATGATTTCTAACTTAGAACTTAAGATTTAAAGTTCTAAGTTTTTAGAATAATCAAGAGTTTGGAAAAATAGATCAGGATCTTTAAGAGAAATGATTTTGAAACTGAGATAAATGAAGAAGAAAGGAAATTTCAAAGTCATAAATGGACTCTGAATCAGAATAAAGATGAAAATGGAGTTGAACTCTAACTTTGAAGTTTCGAAATCAGAATGAAATATGGGAAATTTAAATAGAATTTTGAGAAATGAAATTGATTTGAAAGTTGGAATTCAAGATGGAATTTGAATCCAAAAGTCTGGATTCTAAATAGAGTTCAAAGTTGAATTTTGGACTTAAAACCTGGAAATAGGAATTGGATCCAAGATTTGGAATCCAAGATGGAATTTGGATCTGAAGTCTAAGATTCATAGTGAAATTGGATTCTGGATCCTAGAATGGATTTTTGGATCTGTAATTTGAGATCCAAAGTAGAATTGGGTTCTGGATCCTAGAATGGACTTGGATCTGAAATCTGAGATCCAAAGTAGAATTGGGTTCTGGATCCTAGAATGGACTTGGATATGAAATCTGAGATCCAAAGTAGAATTGGGTTCTGGATCCTAGAATGGACTTAGATCTGAAATCTGAGATCCAAAGTAGAATTGGGTTCTGGATCCTAGAATGGACTTGGATCTGAAATCTGAGATCCAAAGTAGAATTGAGTTCTGGATCGTAGAATGGAATTGGATCTAAAATCTGAGATCCAAAGTAGAATTGGGTTCTGGATCATAGAATGGAATTGGATCTCAAGTCTGAGATCCAAAGTAGAATTGGGTTCTGGATCCTGGAATGGAATTGGATCTGAAGTCTGAGATCCAAAGTAGAATTTGGGATCTAGATCTTAAATGGAATTTGGATCTTAAGCCTGAGATCCAAAGTAGAGATTGATACCTGGAAATCTGGATCCAAGTTGAGATTAGGATCTAACTTTTGGATCTTGGAATTTCAAAGTTGATTTTGAGGATGAATTTCAAAATCAAATTGGGATTTGAACTTGAATTTATAAAATGAATCGAGTTGAATTTTAAACTTTGAATTTGATTTCAAAGTTTTTGAAAATGAGATAGAATTGAAATAGGAATTTGAAGAAGAGATATTCACAATCACTTGGATTTAAAAGGAATTTTTGAAAATATGATGCAATTCTATCCTAATTGATGAAATGAATTTAAAGATTTTGAATTTGGAATTTGAAAAGCTATTCCATTCTTTAAATGAATTAAAATAAGATTGAAGATATAATACATCCTTGACTATGGTCATTGAATGTATTATATAATAATCTATATTTAAATTCAGGTGAAGAATGAAACACATTTTGTGCTTTTATAGAGTTTAAAATGAAATTAACTCTCAATATACCCTGACTATGGCCATTGGTATATATATTGAATTAATTTTAGGTTAAACTCTGATAAAAGATGAAATATTTGAAAATATGATGATTTTTGAAAAGGATCCAATGTGGATCCAATGTTATTTTATAAAAGATAAAAATACTAAGTCTTGTTTACATCCCGACTATGGCCGTTGATGTAAATCATCAACTTAGGATTAATTTACCTCTTACGAAATGGTGCACGTGCCATTCGTGTTCCACCATTGTGAGAATTTGAGAAATAAAGGCAAAGAATGCATGAAAATGAGCAATTTATGGCATTTACAATGCTCATTCATTCTATCTAAAACAGGAAATGTAGATTCTCATTAAGATCTAACTATTACAATATATTTGAATTCACAACTCCAAGTAATGATATTCTGCACATATTCCTTACAAAAACACTTGGTTAGTATGAAAAATAGAAGAAATTTCCACATGTCATATGTATTTCAAAAGATGTCAATGGCAAAAAAAATGATTATAGGCCAAGACATTTAAGACCTAAAGTGTAGAAAGATAAAAATGATGTACACCTATGTACACATATAGGTGGAATGGTGTGCAGTAGATAGGTGTATACTGCTATAGATGGAGGGTATGCAAAGTGTACATCAACACAACTGTTCTATAGGATAGTGTAGCAGTGGAAGAAAGGGGTTTTCTAATTGTAGCTGACCAACATGAGCCAACGCCCATGAGATGGGGACTTGTGTGAGCGAGAGCACACAAAGGTTGCAGACAAGTGATGTAGTGATGTGATTGAAGGGTATAATAGGATGATATGTTGAAGGTAAGCTGCGGGTGCATTGGGATTGTGGTAGGTAGGGTACTTTAGATGGTTGCTACATAGTAGAGATAACTAAGGTATAGGATGTTGGGCAGCTATAAGCATCACCCGGGATGTTACAACAGCCATGACCGTGTCTGGTAAGGGTATGTTGGAAAGAAACAATATTGTGCTCAGTGGATGGTGGGGATATTGTTATGATGATGCAGAGGCTGCAGCATGTGTATTGAAAGGTGATAGATGTTGTGTAATTATATGTGCAGGAGGGTGGCCAGTACCAGTGGGAGGTATAGGTAATGTAGAGAGATAACACGATTGCTAATGATAGTGAGTTGTGATGAATACATACAAATAAACAAATGCACTGAAAGTGAGAAATATATATGCAGGTATTAAAAAGAGAAATGGAGATGAGCATGAAGGTAAACCGTAGGTGCCAGTATGAATGAAAAAAAAAAGTACTGTTGTGATGAACAATTTTATTTGTAGAAAAGGTAGGTACGAAAACAAATGTGTGTTGTACAGTAGTGTTGAATGCCAAAATGTCAACTGTCCTATGTACCTTGAGCCATCAGCAAAGTGCTCCCTGGAATGATATATCAATGTTGTATGGATTTCTATAAGCATAAGTTAGTTTTCTGCAAAATGACTGCATGGCATGGCAAAACACATAGTGTTCTTGGGATTCAATGTATAGGTGTTGTAGGGAAACCTACAGTAGGTGGGTGCTACTGATGTGTTTGAAGAATTATGATGGAAGTGTCGTATGTGCAGGGAGATGCAGAATGCAAAAGATGAAAATGAAGACATTACTGACAGACTTTCACAGAGTGAGTGACCAAGCCTACAAAAAAAATTTATTAGCAGCCCCAAGGAAAGACTGCAGCTGATCCTTTGCTGCATCAGATGGCTCGGTTCCTGCATATAAATGATATCTCTATCCTATCGAGTATCATTTTTTCAACAAGTCTTCACAAGCGCCTAAGTGCAACGCATTGATGCAAGCATAACAAATCAACTTAAAGAGGAGGCTACATCATTTTGAATACCAAACAGATCTTTCAAATGTGATTTCGATAATTGCCTCCCTGTTTGCGATTACCCAGAGACTTTAAATGCATGGTGAAAGAGGTGTTTGAGGACCAAACATACTAAAGGGGAGCCCCAGAAGATGATCAAGCACCATCGAGGTCCCCTGCCAATAATGGCCCTACGCAGGTGTGAATGCATCTTCAGCAAAGGACCCAAAGGGCGTCTTTCAATTCTAAGGAGACACGAAAAAAATATATGGTTCCTGCTACCCCACTGGACCTCTACAGGACCTGCTCTTTGTATCAGCACTTGCTCTTTTTCTGTACTCAAATGTCTTCTGGTAGCCTAGGGGAGCAAATGTCTAAATCTCAAGGTTCAGCATTGGCATAACGAATTATAGCCACAATTGACGTGATTTGTGATGGATATACAACTGTTAATGGTAGCAATGAATGTAACTCTACCGAGAACATTTTTGCAGGAAATGCTATTTGATGCAATATGATGAAAGAGTATTGATACATGAGATGTCATCAGGAATATGCAGATGTGTTGATGCTGTATGAAAGCCTTTCGTAATTGCATTCTGATTATTTGCAGAGAATGCCGATATTACAACTGTAATCAATAGAATCTGATGGACCAAAACACAGAGGGTGTTGATAAGGATCCTGAAAACCCACAATCATGCTTGAGATAAATGAGAAGAGGGCAAAATGATAAGGAAAATCGTGAAGCTGTCATGAGGAATCGAGAGAACCACTGTAAATCAGATGGACCAACAAAATTTCCTAATTAAGATGGGTCATCGATAATGAATAAATGGTATTTCTAAAACATATATTACACAAAACACTAAAAAAGGTATCTCTGGAACCTAAATTACAGAACACAAAATAACAGAAGAAAGAAAAAAAAGTATCTCTGGAACCTAAAAAAACGAAGAGAGTCAAAGAAGACAAAGAAACTTCTTGTTGCAAAAAGAAAAAAAAATGCAGGCCGATGATTCAAAATGGAACAGGAAATTAACCACACAAAACAAAAAAAAACAAGAAAAAAAGAGAAAAAAAAATGTCAGAATTAGAGAATTCCTTTGATGTCGCACAAAGATGTGTTGGAGTGGCTACAGACAACCCCACATTCGTCTATGGTGCGTTGATAGGGACGAGGATCAGGAAATCAGAATAAAGTGAAGAAAATACAGGGGAAATAATAAGATGAATGGAGAGACAATCATCAAAATCTTGATGAATCAACGATGTCATTATGAGGCATCGTTGATTGTCTATCCATCAAGAAGGATATCTAATGAAATCAGAAATTCACAAAAACAGATACTGGAAAGCAAAGATGCAAGATGAAGAAAACGAATGACGAATATGAAAGAGAAAAAAAAAACTGAAAATGTGGAGGGGCTTACCTTGATTTTGCAAATGTTCTGAAGGAGGAAAACGATACTCCTTTGGTGGGATCAGAGGGGGAGATCTCTGGTTCTTCTGGCTTGCAGGGACTTCCGAGTTTGGAAGAGAGGGAGAGAACAGGAAAAAGGGATGAAGGTGGTCACTTACCGTGGCTTTCAAGATTGGAGCCAGAGAGGACTTCTGCCGCAGAGATTTAGAAAGAGGGTCTAATGAGGGAAAGTACCAAAGGGAAGAAAAAAAAGCTTGTCGATCTCCTTTTGCTTGCAAGAGCAGATGGACACCCGATGGGAGGAATCAAGGTCTGCTGGAGGAGGGTTGTTGTATGAGAGTCGATGGTGCTTATAGATGAGGATTCATAACGGAATCAAGAGGAAAAAGATGGATGCTAGTAAAATAATGGATGATCCCCCCGTTTCTGGTTGGCCTTCCTTTATAGAGGAAAGGAGAAAACTCGAGAAACCAAGCTTTTGTTGCAGATCAATGGTGGGAGAGAGAGGCCAACGATCAGAGGATGGAGGGCTCAATGGAGGCTTCCAGAAAGGAGTTTGTTGAAGATCAATGGTGGGAGAGTGAAGAAGATTGTTAAAGATGGATGATGGTGAACGAGGGAGGGAATGCATGGGAAGGAGTCCATTACTCTTTTATGATATTTCCAATAAAAGGATCCTCTTTAAAGAAGCTTTTTGTAAAAATGCTTTTCAAGTGAGGTTTTTAGCAAAAAAAAAAAAACTTTAAAAAGCTTGAAACTGTTTGTTTTTCTCGTAGTTTTCCATTTTTTTTTTTGTTTTTGTGTTATTTTCAATTTTTTTGTATTTTTAGAATAAACTCCTAAGATTTATGAGAAAATAAAAATTTAAAACTGATTTTTTTGTATTCTTGCAAAATATTTACAAAAGATAGTTTTTTCTGAGAGATAAAGGCTATTTTGGGAAAATTTCTTCAAAAAAAATGGGTTCATATCCGGATTTTGAGAAAATATTCGAGGTTTAAAGCCTCGAATCGAGAAATATAGAGTTGGGGATTCAACAGAGTGCCGGATGAATTGCTTGAGCCATTTAGAACCATTTTTTGGTATTTTTGTAATTTTAATTTGAAAATTGGACAACGAAGCTCAGATTTGGGTTTGAAACACTGGGTTCGGATTCAGAATTAAATTTGAATATCAGTATGGAATTTAATCCATAGAATCTGAAGAATAACTGAATTTTAGTTTTGATTTTCTCAGAAGATGGAGCCAGGGGCAAAAAGGTCATTTTTGCAAATCTCTGAAAATTTTGGGGTGTTCACACATGCTCAATCCTATCGCCAAAGAATAGTCAGGTAGTATGCAAAGTCTGTCATCGATAGAAGATTCAAAGTCAATGATTTAGTACTTCGATCCACAGCTTATCTCAAGCATCATCCTGGCAACAAATGGTCGCCAAATTGGGAAGGTCCCTATGTCGTCAAAGAAGCATTACCCCGCAACTCATATCGGCTCATCAATGCCGATTGGGTAGAACTACCAGATCCCATTAATGCTTGACACTTGAAAAAGTTCTATACTTGAAGCATCTATTCTTCCCTTGTAATCCTCTTATTTTTCAAATAATGATCAAACTTCCTTTTCCCAGTTACATTGAGGCATTTTAAAATTTTGTTTTGGATGCAGGCAGGATAAACAAATCTCTCATTTTACACACTTGTGCATTCATGAGCATCAATTTGCATTCATCTGCATTAATAACAATCTGGTCAGTATTGGGATTTCAACAAACAGTCCCATCACAATTCCTGAATTGCTATTCAAAATTGAAAAACAACCAGTAATACTGAACCAAAATCCAATGCTCAAACTGGTATTATTTCAAAATCAAGTGCTTGAACTGGTATTATTTCACAATCCAGTGCTCGAACTGGTACTATTTTCAAAATCCAACTTTTAAGTCGATCTTTGAAAAACCAAGTTCTGACTCGTGCTTTTATTCAAATTATTTTCCTTTGAAGATCCTAGTTCCGACTCAGGTTTGTTTCAAATTATTTTCTTTAAAAAACTGAGTTCCGACTCAAGTTTTCCTCAAAATTATTTTTCCTTTGAAGATCCGAGTTTCGACTTGGGTTTGTTGATCAGAATTCTGACTCGCGGTTGCTTTACTTTATTCGAGTTCTGACCCGAGCTCTTCATTCTTCTTTGTTGATCCAAGTCACTTTGATCTTCAGGGTCAACCAATTTCTCAAATTCGACATTTTGTCCACCAATTTCCAATTTAAATCTTTGGATCATTCAATTCTTCCTTTGGGTCATCCAATTTCCAATTTCGACCTCCGGGTCACTCAATTCTCAATTTTGACCTCCGGGTCACACAATTTCGACCTTCGGGTCATCGAATTTCCAATTTTGCCCTCTGGGTCACTCAATTCTCCAATTTCGACCTTTGGGTCACACAATTTTGACCTTTTGGTCAACCAATTCTCATATTCGACCATCAGGTCATCCAATTTCGACCTCCGGGTCACCCAATTTCCAACAATCAATTTCTCAATTTTCAATTTCGACCTTTAGACCAATCAATCCCAATATCCAATTTCAATCATTTTCTCTTGCGAGAGACCCTTTTTATAGGGAGAGTTCAAGGGAGCTCGTTCATTTCGCATGCTATCCAATTCCTTCACATAGCCCCTTTTTAGGGAGAGTTTGAAGGGACTCATGTCTTCATGAACCGTTTGCAATACAATTTCCAATTTCACACAAGGAATCATTTTTAAAGGGAGAGGCTCAACGAAGACTCGTTTTCTTGTGGTCACCCAATTTTTCTACTAGGCCATTTTCGTCATGGAGGACCCTCCTCTCAGGGAGAGTGTGATGGACTTGTTTCTTCATGACCCAATTTTCCGACCTCACTATTATCGGCCCCCTTTCCATAAGAGAAGCCTAATATTAGGGAGCTTTGACGAAAGCTTAATTTCTCTTCGAAAGTCCGTTTTGCAAACACCTCCTCTTTAGGGAAGAGAGGAGTAATTTCCATTTCTCATTCAGGTAAGGGCTAAGCCTGAGTCTCTCTTTTTGGGAAAAAAGAGAGGAGAATTTTTGTCATGGATGTGTTGAGACGGACCTCAAATGCTCTCTTTCACCAAGGATTTCAAGAAAATTTTGTCCATTTGTCAATCAAATTATTTGTTGATTTCAAAATCTTTATTGCATAAATCTTTACCTCAGTTTACCTTCAACATTACTTCCAAAAGAGTGAAGCTTTCGCGAAAAGAGATTCAAAATTCAAATTCCTTTTATTTGGCCAATCAAAAGGAGGAAGGATAAATCCTCGATATGGCCAGCAAAAAAAATTCAATGTTTTGCGAAGCCATAGATGATTGATATTGATCGCAGTCAATGGCACATTTTTAAAGACCATTCTTGTAAAATGAGGTAGTAAAAATATCCTGAGCGCTAGAAAAAAGAGAGAATTCACCCAAACCCCTGTCTCCTCAAAATCACCTATGCTGCAATTAAATATCCGCAAAAAAGATCTCTCAATTGTCATCAAGATGAAGGCGAATTAAGCGAGTAGACCCCTGGGGCCAAATAAGATTTGAAACATCTCTAAGATGACAGAGTTTGTGACGGATCCTTCCAGGGAAAGTCCAAAGCACTGTCGAGATGAAGGCAGATGCGATGAACCTCTCAACAATCCCTAAAAGATATTTAATTTCAGCTATCATCCAAAGATCTCAAGCCAATGAGCCAATATTATCAACATGACCCCAGAGGCAAAGAAGGATCAAAACATCTCCAAGTTGACGGAGTTTGTGACGTACCCTTTTCAAAGAGAGAGAGAGAGAGAGAGAGGAAAAGAAAGAAAGAAAAGTCAAGACATCTCCAAAATGAAGGAGAATGTAACCAAAACCCAAGAGAGCCAACAGAGTGCAGAAAGATTATCATGAGAGAAGCTCTTAGGATATCAAACTGCCAAATTTATCAAGAATCTTCTTTAAATTTGTGAAATTCTATTATCAATATTCTTTCATCAATTGCTTTCATAATATCAAATTCTCTTTCCTATTCATATCAAGGAAATTGATAGCTTCTTTAAAGAAGGTCAATTGCAAGCAATTTGAATTTCAAATCTCGATTCTACGAAGTCAATCTCGTTCGGAGGTAATACTTCAGAAAGAATGAATATTTTTGCAACAATATCATCATTTTTAAATACTTTGAATCAACAATAGAATTCTCAACAGTTTGACAATATTTTCTAGCTATCCTGACGTGAAGTGAGAGCTTGATGTCTGTATTTGATACATCCTGACACCAATTTTTAACTCCCTCTTAAGGACTTGATTCCTTCCCTTCTTGGAGAGCGTGAGCTCTTTGATTCGCATATTTCTTTGTGTTCCCACTGTCTCACCATAGACAGTCCCATTTTGGTTCGAGGTCAAACCACCAAGCATTTTCTTGCAAAAGGCAATTTCAAAAGCTAATTTTAGTCTTAGCAATGAGACACCCAAGATCAACCCCTTTTCAAGCTTTAGGGACCCCCATTTCCTTCCTTTTGCAAAACCCCTGTCGGATTTATTGTGCAAAATCCGAAGGTTCCATCATGGTCTCTTTTTTCGAAGACTCTATCCATTTTCTGCCCAATCAGGATAAGGGTACAAACCTGAGCCTCCTTTGATGAGGTATTCTATTTTCCGCCCAATCAGGATAAGGGTATAAACCTGAGCTTCCTTCGATGAAGTATTCCATTTTCCGCCCGATCAGGATAAGGGTATAAACCTGAGCCTCCTTTGATGAGGTATTTCATTTTTCGCCCAATCAGGATAAGGGTACAAACCTGAGCCTCCTTTGATGAGGTATTTCATTTTCTGCCTGATCACGATAAGGGTATAAACCTGAGCCTCCTTCGATGAAGTATTTCATTTTCCGCCCGATCAGGTAAAGGGTACAAACCTGGGTCTTATTTCGATGAGATATTCCATTCCCCAACCAAGCAGGTTAACGGTCAAACATGAGCCTCTCCCCATGCAGAGCATTTTCTGTCCCATCCAGGTTCAGAGTAAAAACCTGAACTTCACTCTCACAGAGCAAATCTTTTCTCTTTATTCTCCATTTCATATCTACCATCTTCATCGGGCTAATTTCTTCATACCCAGTCAGATCCTTCTAACTGGGGCATTTTTATTTTATATAGCCCAAATTTGGAGTGTTTTTCTTTGCCACTAAGCTCGGCCACGAGCCGGCTTAGTAGCAAAGATGGGCATCTGTAAACACCCCAAATTTTCACTCACCTTCCTGATATCTCCATCAATCAGCACATTTCAGTTCTCCAGAATCAATAAAGGGAAAAGGGGTCATTTTCTGTGTTTAGACCTTGCAGAAAGTCCTAAATTTCATCGTCGAGTCTCAAAATTTCTGTATTTAGACTCAGAAATAGCTTCAAACTGAAAAATTTCAAAATCCTACTCTTGACAAGAAGCTAGAATTTCCAAGCCCTAATTCAGAGGGGCATTTCAGGAAACATGTCTTTGCATAGCATTGCATGAGCATTTCATATCACCGCACTGCACAACATGTCATTTTGAGATCCAGAACTCCTGATTTTCAAAAGTATCAATTCAGATTCAAGTTTTAAATATTTCAAAATTGATTTCAAACCCCTGGATTTTTAAAATTGCCAATTCTTCCCATTTTACCCCCAGGACCCCGAATTACAAAAGTCTTCTCAAGAAAACGATCTGGATGGTTTTTTATATTGATTTTCAAATCTCGTCAGTTGGAAAGAGGGGGACACAATTTCAAATTTAGAGGACTTTATTTAAAGGATTTGCAAAAAGACTCTGAACTTCTTTATAAAACCTCTACATCTTTTATTTTGCCCTGAAGGACCATTTTTTTAGTTTTTGAAACCAAACCCATTTTTTGTATTTTTTAAACTAGCCTACTATTATGAAAATTCCAAAAATTTTACTTTGCTTTTATTTTAAAACAAAATGACGTGAGGCCCACCTTGAGGTGGTGTCACACTCAAATTCTCCAATATTTCTCCTATTTCCGAAACAGTGCCCATCCGGAGGTGGCACCAGTTTATAAAACCCTCCTTTCAATTTTCATTTATTTATTTTTTTACAAAATAGCCAGTGGTCCCACGCATAGGTGGCACCCCACTAGAGTCCTCTGCAAAGAAAAACAAACTTTTTTTTTACTTCAAAAAGTTTTCAAATCTAGTTGAGGTGGCACCACCTTAAAAAAAAGAAAAAGAAAAGAGGAAAATAAAATCTGTTTTTTTAAATCATTTTACTTTTCAGCCCCAAATGGAGCCACCGTGAAACTCTACCCAAAAACCTTATTTTTACCTAAGTTTTCAAAATTTTTCAAGAGAAAGGAAGTCGTCCCCTCTCAAAACGGTGAGCTTTTCAAAATATTTCAAAAGTTTGTTTTAAAAGATTATCAAAAATCGGCTAAAGGGGAGGAAACACGGGGATTTGGGGGAAAAAGCAGAGAGCCGGTTATTAAAAGACCAGAGGGGCCCAACACAAAAGGCATCGCCGATTCTTCTTCCTGGCCCTATCTTCCACTTCCCTCTGATCGTCCCTTTTTCTCTCTGCTAATAGGAGGCAGACCCCGACGGCTTCTTCCCTCCCCTCCCAATTTTTTTTTCTTTTTTTGCTTTCCCCTCTAATCTCAGTTCACGATTTCCTATTGGGAGATTCTTCACAAGTCTCTGCTTGCCACGGCTTCTAAAGGAGCAGTCCAGAAAGGTGGATATGAGCAGAAAAGTGTATTAGAGGTTTACTACCCTCTTTGCAACCCACTTCGGAGATCGAAGACCTCACTGTCCAACAAGGCATCTCCAAGGATCCGCAACAAGGAGGCATCCAGTTTGAGGGACTCGCCTGACTCACCTCTAAAGGAGACGCCAACAGCAGCCTCCCCTTAGCCAAGGTAAAGGCTTCTCTTCTCATTTTACCCTGCACCTACAGGAAGCCGATATCAGGTTCATGTCATATGCGTGGTAAACCCATCTTAAATGGCTGATGTGATTTACACTGTGGTTTAGTCAATATGTCAAGAAATGATAATGCCTCTCAATGGCATTCTCAATTCAGTTGAAGAGCCTGAGTTTAACGATTCCTTTAAATCGCATGTTTTAATGGAATTATCATCTTCTACATGATGCTTATTTTTGTTTTGGTTTCAACTTACAACTTTCAGACCTATGTTTGCCCTATCACTTTTAGCATATCCTCGATTTTATCCGAGCATTTGAAATCTGTTGTATAAAGGATAAAGATTTTACACATGTTTAGGTTTCTGTGTAGTGAATTAAACTGAGTCGAGTCCTCTGTTCAAGCATGACCCCTTTTGTCATAAGTTTTTTTTTATAATCTTGTTGTCTTCACCATTTTCTTACACTTTATTTTTTTTTACAGTAATAGATATTCAGTCTTCCTGTATTTTACTGGTTTCTGCATAGTTAAAGAGTTTTGAAAAAAGTGATTGCATGCCCTTACCTAAATCGATTGTCCATGAGGACATATCGTATATTAACAGGTGCCCTTAACCAAGGCACTACAGTCGAATTCATTTGCTAAATTTTTTTTTTCTGTTCTTCTCTGCATTCTTTTCTTTCTCTTTTTCAATCCCTTGATCATGGGTATTGAGATTCCTGCTATGATTTGCCTATCTTTTAATGTATTTCGTTCATCTCATGTTGTCATTTTATTTATTTTCAATAGCATATATATTGCAGTATATGTTTAACTTCGATAGTTGCTATTAACATTTGCCTATGGTTGCTGTTTACATTTGCCTATGGTTGTTGTTTGCCTTTTGCCCTGGGATAGTTCCATTACGGCAAAATTTTGATCCCTAAATATCACCTGCGTCTTGACTGTTGATGCTTCCTATTGGGAATCCATCATTTGACAGTCATCACTCTGTTAACAAGAAGTTTTGGAATTGCTGTAAGATCACCCATACTTGTTGTAAAAGCATCTGAAGACGTTTTGTGAAGTCCAGGTGCAAGCATACTCCTTTTGCATAAACCAAGTTGTCGTGAGAAACTGATCAATAAATCTGTCATATGGCCTTAAAAACATTGCAAAGTAGGCTATTCATTTGTTATCCAGTTCAGCAACTTCTTGGTAAATTTGTTACATGGCCTTAAATACATTACAAAGCATGATATTCTTTGGTCACCTAGTTCTGAAACTAAATCTGGAGTATCAATCTTAGAACTGATAGTCGGCTATACCTGTTGCATCCAAGCCGATTTTAATCTCTTTGAAGTTGTTCTGCTGTAAAATAGACCCGCTGCATTTGAAGATGATCACCACTTTGCTCTGCCGTGATGTCTAGGTTTGAGCTTTTAACCAGTGAGCAGGATTAATTGGTTGGAGCTAATTGGTCATCCAATTAAGATGACAATTTGCTTATCCCAGCCAGTGATATATGACTGTCTTTATATTCTTTTAAGTTTTCCTTTGACACAGCATGTGTTTCTTCGTGGGTTCTGTACTTAGCATTGTGCACACCATATTCTAACACCTGTGACGTCTCTCACCTTCATACTTGTTGTACAACGTGTGTCTTGTAGTTGATCTCTAACCTAAAGTAGTTCATTATTTATGTTCAGTGTATCTTTTGTAGATGTTTATGTATATCATGTGCATGTTCTGTCCATGCTTTGAAATATTTTCTACATATCAAGTATTAATGGCTACGTTTGCTGCTGTAGAATAACATTGTTATCACTTATACATTCCATTGAAAACCACCAAACATGGCTATATGTTATTACCCTCCATAGCCCATTTGTATGATCCTAGTTATCAATACTCTAGCGTATAGTTATACATGGCATATGTACATCAAACATGTAAATCGGATCATTAGGCCTATTCTCAATTATGAGGATATCCAAGTGTTCCTGTGCACTTTCTTTCATATATGTACTTAGAGGGATATCATCATAGGCTTTTAGGTAGATATAATTTTCGTGTATATTCTAATATAAATACTTTTATATGTGTATTTCATTCAATGCAAACTTAAGTGTTTAGGTCCATAGTCCTCCTTTTAGTTTTGGCATGACTTCCGGATGTCTCCATATATACTCCAGATCAATTTTTTTTTTGATATTATATTTTCATTAATATGTACATCTCTATTATGATCCAAGGCACAATTATCAATGTATTGGTCTTAATGCAAGATTTTCAATCTCTCTTGGCATGCCATATTTCTGGCATTAATCCATTTTGCAGGGAAAACCTCGAGGATGCTGACTATTTTAAGTTTCATATTTTTCATTTATTTTGCTTTATGTCAGAGATGTAATAATCTGATTTGGAATAATATTTATCTTTACTGCTTAGATTATGACGCATATCATGTAGTTTGATTTCTGCAATATCCTGATTCTATGATTCATATATCTTATTTGCCACATCATCATGGATGTACACGAATGGCACATGCACCAACTCTTAGAGAGTTGATGAACTCGATGGAGTCCATATTTATGGCCCTAGTCGGAATATGGATGAGACCCAGATCCATCATCTTTCTACCAGTCACACTGAGCCTATACTCTTAGGCTATCTTCCAAAATTTAACTGCATATTTTCAATTTTACAAAATATTTTAGAATTAATTAAGTTATAAACATATTTACAACCATTGTCGGAATGTGTGATAATTCTACTTAGTTTAATTCTAAAATTGCATATTTTTCTAAAAAAAGGCTTTTACAAAATGACATTCATTCATATCATTTGCATCATGATATCACTTGTTTTTCTCATAATTTTCTCAAGAAAATTTCATTCTCTGGAAATCGATTCCTCAAGAAACTCTGAAAATTTTTGAAGTTGGATTTTCCAAGTCAAGTTTTCTCGTGATTTTCTCTGAAAATGTTATTTTCGTAAGATTCATTTTCAAAAGGAATTTCTCATCTTTCTCAAGAATTCAAATCGTTTTTCAGATATTTCAAGGACAATACTCTCAGGATTTCAGTTTCCTGAGTTTTGTTTTTCCTGCTCCAAAGAGTTTTTCAATGAATTTCAATCATTTTCCAAAGAAAGTTTTCAAAGTTGAAATTTTCCCTGACAAGCATTTTCCCTTCAAATGTTTACCCTTTTCCTAAGAATTACTTCTATTTTCCTAGGATTTTCAACCATTCATGATTTTCCCAAAACTTCATAAATTTTCTCGAGATTCCAAATCTTTTCATCAGAGTTTCCTAAGAGATTGATTTCCATCCTTTTTTTTTCTGAGAAATATTTTCAACTCTAAAGCATTTTCCGAGCATATATCATATTTTTCAAAACTTACATTTTATAAAATTTCATAGCACATGCATGAATTCTTTGTGCATTTAGGATAGAACACGATTTCGATGATTTAACTAAGTCAAGCACATTTTTGGTCCTTGGTTCGATTACCCCTGTTAAAGGCGGCGGGAACAACCGAACCTCATACCGATAGGTCGAGCCCCATCCTATGGATTTTCCTGCTATTTTAAAAAACGGAGGCGAATATTTCAAAACAATTTCCAAAATCCAGTCAAGTTTGACTCGCGAAAGCATTTTCCTCTCTCTCCCGCAGGGAAGGGAAGACGAAAAAAAAAAATTGCGACTATAACACAAATATAGAGCTTCAATGTCCTCACTAAGCTTTGGTGATGTAGTCCTATCTCAGATATCACATGGCAAGTGGCGATGGATTTTACATGGATGATGGATGAGTTTCACAGGTAAATGAGTGCAAGCCATCATTCCAAGATTGACGAAATTATGCAAAACAACATAATATAAACTTGCACCACTCTTATATAAAAACCTATTAAGAGTAAAGTTGTGTTTTGAAACCAAGGCAAGCAGAAAGTTAGAACCACACAACATAAGGCTTGAGGCAAAAAAAATGATACAAGCAACATCACATAAATGCCCTAGTTAAAAGTCCAATGACTCATGTTAGTAGGTATGCAACTGATTCATTTCATTTGGGATTAGCTTATTTATTACGTTCGCTTGGGTCATCTGGTTTGAACAAAAGCTTGCATAATTCTGTTGTGCGGCACTGCTTGTGAGATAATGGTGGCATGGGGGATCGGAGGAAGCTCTACATATTAGCTTGCTAAAAGTGAAAGGTAAAAATATTCTGTAGTGCGCAGTGGCTAACAACCCCAGTAGTACACAACCAACAAGCTGAGAAGCGAGCAGTTTCCAACCTGCTGACCTTGCATTGAGTCCAGTCCATCTGACCAGCATGACTCAGTCGACATTATAAGGTCCAGACTGATCATCTTAGACTAAGGTTTAGCTGGCCAGATCAGCTACACTGGTCTGGTTTATCTCACAGTACAAGGTACCCAGGAACACGGGTTATAGTCGAACTAACCCTGCCCATTCTTGGTTGCCCTTGTAGTATACATAAAATATCATCTTCTTTCCTAAGGAAGAAAAAATAATTCTATCAAACTGAGCATGTTGGCCAGGTGCCAGTGCCTTCAAAACCACATGAGTTATATAGATCTGAAACGTATGAATGCATTCTTTTGAATTTAAATATAATAGGATTGGATAACACATGATAAGATATACAGTCATGGTTTCATTTTAAATTCTTAACCCATATAGATTGGAGACAAAATGTGTAAGACCCGCAATTTTTCAGATAACTCTGAATAAATTCCTGAGGCATTTTTCCAGTGAAAAATAGCGTTTTTACCGTAAAGCAAATCGAACCGATTCCTGCGACCCAGATATACTTAGGATATTCGTATCTTCACAAATATATGCTCAAACACTCTCGAAGCCATAACTTCCTACCTGAACGAAATCAAGAGATTCCTGCGAGTCAACTTTCTTAGTTGCATCAATACGAAGATAATGGCCTACTTAGAATTTTTCTAAAAAAAATGTCGAAAACTCAACTTTTTTGCGGGACCCGCGAAAATATTGGTGGGACCCACAGAAATATTTCTCAGAAAATATTCTAGAATATTCTAGAGCCTTCTAGAATCTTCTAGCACCTTCAAGGGAATATTCCTTCTGGATAAGATCAAACAGTCAGATGGATAAGATCAAACAGTCAGATGGATAAGATCAAAGGGAATTTCTGAAAAAACTATGGACTAAAATGGAAATTCTGAAACTTGGGGCTCAAGTTTCAGAATCTATAAATACAGGAGCCTCCCTCCTTTGAAAAATCGTCTAGCCCTCTCTCTCTCGTCCTTTTCCAAACCACCCCTACCTAGCCTAGCCCACCTGAGCCCACCTGACCTGGTTTGAGCCTGCCTGACTTAGCCTGAGCCTGCTTGACCTGGTCTGAGCCTGCCTGACCTGGTCCTAACCCACCTGACTTAGGTCTGAACCTACTTGACCTAAGTCCAAACCCAGTTGACTTGACTTGAACCTGGTTTGGTTCAAAGTCAAAGTCCAAGTCCTTTTTCGTCCGAAGTTCGAAGTTGATCCTTTTTCAAAGTCGAGCCTCGTTCGAAGCATTTGAAGCAACCAGAGCCGTTTCTTCAGCAAATTGAAGTAAGTTCGCTTCATTAAACCATCTCTCTCAAGTATTTGATTGTTTGTATATAGCATATACTTTCTGAAATAGTATCTTGCTTTAGTTCTTGGTTGAGCCCTGTAGGACGCTTCGGTGTTCACGCGCTCGCCTCGTAACTATCGTCGGATATATATGTTCAAATACGCAGTATATGCGTTCTTCAAAAGAGTATCTCACCCTAGTTCTTGGTTGAGCCCTCTAGGACACTTCGGTGTTCACTCGCTCGCCTCGTAACTATCGTTGGATACAGATCTAGGTGTATATCTGCTGATTCTGCCGACGCGTCTTATATCACACAGGCTATGTAATTTACCTTTGCCATCGCGTCGTATGATGCCAAGGCTCCCTGCTTTCTGTACTTCCGATTATGCATTTACTTACGCTGTCGCGTCGAACGATGCCAAGGCTCCTGCAATGTATTTACTTACGTCGTCGCGTCGAACGATGCCAAGGCTCCTGTTTTGTTATATATGTAGAATATTTCGTTCAGTTACACACCCTGAACAATAGTATATGCATTTCCTTTACGCCGCCGCTGTATAAAGCACAGGCTTCTGCTTATATTACATATATGGCGCGTAAGTGAGCGTTCAAATGGAGATCAAATCGCCAATGCGATTCCCTTACCGCTCCTCGTGTAAGATTCTGCTTGACGAATGAAGCCCCTATTGGAAAGGCTTCGCCTTTAGGCAAAATGCTCTTTACGTAAAGACTAAATCAATTACGTATGGCCTGGCTATGGCCCAAGGTTCCTGCAACCTTGATGGATGCAAAGTACGCACAACGGTGGGCATCCATTTCCCGAGTTAAGCGTAGCGATTTCCCACCAAAGAGGGGAGATGTCGCTGAAATGGATAAAAGAAAACGCACGCTTTCTCCGTTAAAGAGAGGAAGTGCTGCTGAAATTCCTGAAGGAGCTAAGAATGGCTCAGAAAAAACGTAGCAGAAGTGCTACCCAGTTATGAAACGGCTTCTACGATGTAGAAAGGTTCGTCGCACCACTGCCGGTAGAGCAGAGAAGGTGTTGACAGAATGGTTGGCAGAAGAGCTGCCAGAACCAGTTAAGTGGCACAATGATGTCCTTTGTTGGAACGATGTCAGAATGAATCATCTCCCTGGCACCTGCAAGGGAACCATACTTGTAAGAGCCGTTGCGCCAAAGTAGTGGTAGCACCTTGACGAGGTTCTGAGCTCGTTGCGTAAAAATACGCCGAGTAGTCAATCCGTAGAGATCGAGTCATGTGCATGCTCATTGAGAATTATCAGACAACCAGACTCGTAAGGGCCGCTGAGCCGGAGTGTGTTGTTTCCACCGAAAGAGGTGAAGTGCTCGTCAAGGCCGAAGTGCCGAGAGCAGAGTTAAGCATGCATATGAATAAAACCTTTGTTCCACGGTGAAAACCGTGTGGTTGATTGGGGTCGGGTACATACTTCTCAAAGGCTGCCCTATAGGCATGCAATGTTCGTCAAGTAATTGTAAGACCGGCAGGCCCCTTTCAGAATTTCTCACCGAGGAAGACGGTGATGGCGCAGCGCAGCCTTGAGTGACATATATTTCACCCGAACCTGATGGAGTTCATTGATGGCCTTCGTCACTCAGAGGTATGGAGGTCATGGTTATCCTTAAATATCTAAGGATTGAACCCAACTACTGCAGTAGCAGAATGCATTCGGATACCTAGTAAGGATCTCTTCCGGTATGCTGTACCGTCCTACTAGGGGGATGGGGTCAATAGGCCTCTGGGGTATCTAAAATACATAGAATAATCAACCCCCAGATCGTCGCGTTGTCGCCCAGATATGAGTCCCCTAAGCCCAGGGGGAGGTGCAATTATCGAAACAAAGCATTAGCTTAGGTACAACGCTACTTTGAATGTATGAGTGGATGACGTTGTTGAGTCAGTCCTGCATAACCTTTGTGAAGGTGTCATGGTCGGTATACTACTGTACCGATTGGGAAAGAACCCCATTGATATCCGTACGACTAAGTGAAGCTCGGAGAGCTGTCCTTAGATTCGTAGGATACGGATGTGCCAAGCATAAAGGCTTGAGCTAGACATCCATTCGTGACTCTGAGGAAGTCAAGGCTAAGTCGTAGAGACTTAAGCGGTTATTCTAACTCACAGCCCTGAAGAGGCTTATGCGAAGTCATGAAGACTTGCATGGATCTTCAACTCATAGCCCTGATGAGGCTTTTACGATATACGCTAAGTCATGGAGGCTTGAGCATCGTATTACGAACTGCGATCCTGAGTGGTCTATGCATTTACTTGAGTTGAATAGATAGGTGTTTGCCTACTTACCAGACCATCAGTGGTTCTGACCCCTTTTAATGGGGATTTCAGGTGTTGAACCTGCATGGCGATATGCGGAGCAAGGCGGCATCGAGTTCCAGGGTTTCTCTAGACAGAGTTGTACTGCTTCCTTTTATTGAACCTTCAATGCTTTTTTAAGCAGTAGTGTTGTAATAAACATGTGCTTTCGATAAAATGGAACACTTTGGTGGTCAATGAGTTGTTGGGCCACATACCTGCATCGTGCTCAGAGTTTTCTAAAACCGACGACTCATTATCGTCTTATTCCGCTGCTAAAAGCTTTTCTAAGTTCCGCTGCAAAGAAAAAAAAAAGAAATTCATGAAAATTTTAACTTAGCTTTGTTTTGGAAATCCGGGGCGTTACAGAATTGGTATCAGAGCATGTGTCTGAGAAACCTGGTTCAAGATCCTTCATGTTTGAGGTATCGCACTGTAAGTATAAATCTTACACTTTTTCTGATTTGGATATATTTGCGTGAATAGATAAATGGCTCCTAGGACGAGGAGAAACATGCCGAGCGAGGTGTCTCATACACAAGGCTTCCTGCTGGAGACACTCAACAGGCTTGTGTCTGCCATTCGTGAATCAAGGCAAGCACCAGCCTCACCTCGCATTGAGAACCTTGGAGGAATAACTTATGAAAAGTTCCTCAAACTCGACCCACCTGTTTTCGTTGGCAGGGCCGATCCAGAGCTCGCAGAAAGCTGGATCGAGGAAACATAGCGGGCATTCCTGGTATTGGGAGTACCAGAGGATAGAAAGACTAACTTCGGCAAATATAGGCTGAAGGATAATGCACGAAAGTGGTGGGATACCACTAGGATTATCCAGTTCTCACATCATGAAGTCATCCCTTGGAATGATTTTCGGAGGGAATTTTTGGATAACTACTTCCCGATACACTCCAGAAATAAGAAGAAGATGGAGTTTCTCGAATTGGAGCAGGGTGGTATGAGTCTTATTGACTATACTACCAAGTTTCAGAACCTTGAGCGGTACTGCTCTCGGTTATTCGATACTGACCAGGAGAGGGCCGATAAATATATCAACGGATTTCGGGAAGGGCTACGATCTCGAGTTATAACTAGCATGCCCCAAACATTTCAAGCCGCTGTGGCAGCAGCTTCGAAGATTAGCGCAGACTAGGAGCGATGCAAAGGGGTCGTAGTAAAGCGACCGATAGCAAGTAATGGGAACAACAAGAGGACGTTCTCAGGTGGCCAAGAATCGCAACCACCTTTGTATAAAAGAGATTTTCAAGAAAAGAATTTCACTCCACCGGCCGAGCGGCCATTGCAGATGGTAGAAGCCAATCAGCCCTACCAACCGTCTAATTTTCGATGCCCGAGGTGTAGCTCTGATCATCCCGAAGGGGTTTGTCCTCGCGATACGGGAGGTTGCCTGTATTGCGGCGAACCGGGGCATCGTGTAAGAGAATGCCGCAAGAAGGCCTTAGATCTTCAACGAAGAAATATGGGATCTGGAGGACCCTCTCAACAAACACAACAACAACGACTGCCACTACCCAGGATAGAGCAGAAACCTGTTGTAGGTCGTGTGTATGCGGTGACAGCCGAACAACTTATGAATGATGATCATATCAAGGAATCTGGATACCTTGATAGATAGAGTTGTAATGGGTAAAAAGCGATTGAAAGACAAGATCCAATGAATGCTTGAGACAAGTGGCTTATGACCTTGTGTACGGTCATCTGGATCGATATGTATCCTTGCTCTCTAAAGTAATATTGAATTTGTTAAAATTAAATCTTAAGTGCTTATGCCCAAAATTTATGGCTATAGACCACATGATTGAGAAATTAAGTTTGCGTAATTAGAACGTTAAAAGTTACTTAATAAAATAAACCATCGAGGAATTGTTCTCAAGAAGAGAGTCCTGTGAGGTTTTACATATTCAAGATCAGATCGTCTAGCCAGAGTGAGCCTGTGAGGGTATACAGCTCCGTGTGAGTGTATATGTTCCAAAACCAGTAGCTTGGCTAGTATGATTCTGTGAGGGTGTACTGATCCAATATCAGGTAAATCTGACGAAGGCGAACCTGTGAGGAGGTACGTTTCCAATACCAGGTAGTCTGACAGGGGACTTGTTCCAAAATGGTTAAATCCTAGTAAGAAGGATCTGTGTATAAAATAGTTACACGAGATGGCTATGTTGATAGCCGGTTGGAAGAACATTGATTCAATAGAACTGACGTGGTTGTAGCATAATTTAAACTCAGATATGAGAAGCATACCTCATCGATCATGAATCATGATAAGAGGTTATGATTAAAATAAATACGATGTTGAACTAAGTGAATGACATTATGAATCTAACATATGGGAGAAATATCCCGAGTTACGAACTTAGTACTCTTAACTGAATTTCGCGGACGAAATTCCTTTAAGGGGGTAATGATGTAAGACCCGCAATTTTTCAGATAACTCTGAATAAATTCCTGAGGCATTTTTCCAGTGAAAAATAGCGTTTTTACCGTAAAGCAAATCAAACTGATTCCTGCGACCCAGATATACTTAGGATATTCGTATCTTCACGAATATATGCTCAAACACTCTGGAAGCCATAACTTCCTACCTGAACGAAATCAAGAGATTCCTGCGAGCCAACTTTCTTAGTTGCATCAATACGAAGATAATGGCCTTCTTAGAATTTTTCTAAAAAAAAATGTCACTTTTTTGCGGGACCCGCGAAAATATTGGTGGGACCCATAGAAATATTTCTCAGAAAATATTCTAGAATATTCTAGAATATTCTAGAGCCTTCTAGCACCTTCCAGGGAATATTCCTTCTGGATAAGATCAAACAGTCAGATGGATAAGATCAAACAGTCAGATGGATAAGATCAAAGGGAATTTCTGAAAAAGCTATAGACTAAAATGGAAATTCTGAAACTTGGGGCTCAAGTTTCAGAATCTATAAATAGAGGAGCCCCCCTCCTTTGAAAAATCGTCTAGCCCTCTCTCTCTCCTCCTTTTCCAAACCTCCCCTACCTAGCCTAGCCCACCTGAGCCCACCTGAGCCCACCTGACCTGGTCTGAGCCTGCCTGACTTAGCCTGAGCCTGCTTGACCTGGTCTGAGCCTGCCTGACCTAGTCCTAACCCACCTGACTTAGGTCTGAACCTACTTGACCTAAGTCCAAACCCAGTTGACTTGACTTGAACCTGGTTTGGTTCAAAGTCAAAGTCCAAGTCCTTTTTCGTCCGAAGTTCGAAGTTGATCGTTTTTCAAAGTCGAGCCTCATTCGAAGCATTTGAAGCAACCGGAGCCGTTTCTTCCGCAAATTGAAGTAAGTTCGCTTCATTAAACCATCTCTCTCAAGTATTTGATTGTTTGTATATAGCATATACTTTCTGAAATAGTATCTTGCTTTAGTTCTTGGTTGAGCCCTCTAGGACGCTTCGGTGTTCACGCGCTCGCCTCGTAACTATCGTCGGATATATATGTTCAAATACGCAGTATATGCGTTCTTCAAAAGAGTATCTCACCCTAGTTCTTGGTTGAGCCCTCTAGGACACTTCGGTGTTCACTCGCTCGCCTCGTAACTATCGTTGGATACAGATCTAGGTGTATATCATCTGATTCTGCCGACGCGTCTTATATCGCACAGGCTATGTAATTTACCTTTGCCGTCGCGTCGTATGATGCCAAGGCTTTCTGTACTTCCGATTATGCATTTACTTACGCCGTCGCGTCGAACGATGCCAAGGCTCCTGCTTTCTGCAATGTATTTACTTACGCCGTCGCGTCGAACGATGCCAAGGCTCCTGTTATGTTATATATGTAGAATATTTCGTTCAGTTACACACCCTGAACAATAGTATATGCATTTCCTTTACGCCGCCGTTGTATAAAGCACAGGCTTCTGCTTATATTACATATATGACGCGTAAGTGAGTGTTCAAATGGAGATCAAATCGCCAATGCGATTCTCTTATCGCTCCTCGTGCAAGATTCTGCTTGACGAATGAAGCCCCTATTGGAAAGGCTTCGCCTTTGGCAAAATGCTCTTTACGTAAAGACTAAATCAATTACGTATGGCCTGGCTATGGCCCAAGGTTCCTGCAACCTTGATGGATGCAAAGTACACACAACGGTGTGCATCCATTTTTCGAGTTAAGCGTAGCGATTTCCCACCAAAGAGGGGAGATGCCGCTGAAATGGATAAAAGAAAACGCACGCTTTCTCCGTTAAAGAGAGGAAGTGCTGCTGAAATTCCTGAAGGAGCTAAGAATGACTCAGAAAGAACGTAGCAGAAGTGCTACCCAGTTAAGAAACGCCTTCTACGATGTAGAAAGGTTCGTCGCACCACTGCCGGTAGAGCAGAGAAGGTGTTGACAGAATGGTTGGCAGAAGAGCTGCCAGAACCAGTTAAGTGGCACAATGATGTCCTTTGTTGGAACGATGTCAGAATGACTCGTCTCCCTGGCACCTGCAAGAGCACCATACTTGTAAGAGCCGTTGCGCCAAAGTAGTGGTAGCACCATGACGAGGTTCTGAGCTCATTGCGTAAAAATACGCCGAGTAGCCGATCCGTAGAGATCGAGTCATGTGCATGCTCATTGAGAATTATCAGACAACCAGACTCGTAAGGGCCGCTGAGCCGGAGTGTGTTGTTTCCACCGAAAGAGGTGAAGTGCTCGTCAAGGCCGAAGTGCCGAGAGCAGAGTTAAGCATGCATATGAATAAAACCTTTGTTCCACGGTGAAAACCGTGTGGTTGATTGGGGTCGGGTACATACTTCTCAAAGGCTGCCCTATAGGCATGCAATGTTCGTCAAGTAATTGTAAGACCGGCAGGCCCCTTTCAGAATTTCTCACCGAGGAAGACGGTGATGGCGCAGCCTTGAGTGACATATATTTCACCCGAACCTGATGGAGTTCATTGATGGCCTTCGTCACTCAGAGGTATGGAGGTCATGGTTATCCTTAAATATCTAAGGATTGAACCCAACTACTGCAGTAGCAGAATGCATTCGGATACCTAGTAAGGATCTCTTCCGGTATGCTGTACCGTCCTACTAGGGGGATGGGGTCAACAGGCCTCTGGGGTATCTAAAATACATAGAATAATCAACCCCCAGATCGTCGCGTTGTCGCCCAGATATGAGTCCCCTAAGCCCAGGGGGAGGTGCAATTATCGAAACAAAGCATTAGCTTAGGTACAACGCTACTTTGAATGTATGAGTGGATGACGTTGTTGAGTCAGTCCTGCATAACCTTTGTGAAGGTGTCATGGTCGGTATACTACTGTACCGATTGGGAAAGAACCCCATTGATATCCGTACGACTAAGTGAAGCTCGGAGAGTTGTCCTTAGATTCGTAGGATACGGATGTGCCAAGCATAAAGGCTTGAGCTAGACATCCATTCGTGACTCTGAGGAAGTCAAGGCTAAGTCGTAGAGACTTAAGCGGTTATTCTAACTCACAGCCCTAAAGAGGCTTATGCGAAGTCATGAAGACTTGCGTGGATGTTCAACTCATAGCCCTGATGAGGCTTTTGCGATATACGCTAAGTCATGGAGGCTTGAGCATCATATTACGAACTGCGACCCTGAGTGGTCTATGCATTTACTTGAGTTGAATAGATAGGTGTTTGCCTACTTACCAGACCATCAGTGGTTCTGACCCCTTTTAATGGGGATTTCAGGTGTTGAACCTGCGTGGCGATATGTGGAGCAAGGCGGCATCGAGTTCCAGGGTTTCTCTAGACAGAGTTGTACTGCTTCCTTTTATTGAACCTTCACTGCTTTTCTAAGCAGTAGTGTTGTAATAAACATGTGCTTTCGATAAAATGGAACACTTTGGTGGTCAATGAGTTGCTGGGCCACATACCTGCAACGTGCTCGGAGTTTTCTAAAACCGATGACTCATTATCGTCTTATTCCGCTGCTAAAAGCTTTTCTAAGTTCTGCTGCAAAGAAAAAAAAAGAAATTCATGAAAATTTTAACTTAGCTTTGTTTTGAAAATCCGGGGCATTACAAAATGCATAGTAGTTTATATTTTTCAAATAACGCAAACACGTTTATTTTTCTTAGATTCATTAAGCAAGTCTGATAGCCCATAAATGTACAGATATCCATTCACAATGTTGGACATGTCCAATAACAATCCAAAAGAGAATGACACTGCCCTGCCTCTGTATATTGATAGATTTGTTAAAAATTTATAAAATATGATACAAGCATTTTTTTAATAGATCTAAACTCCTTTTAATAGTCTTATGATCATAGCCATATTGGGCAAATCATGCTACCAAGGTTGAACATGATACCATCATTACTTGCTGATTATCTAACAATGACCTTATATCTAAATTACATTTAGATGCCTACAATTATGAGGATTTATGTTTAAAAGCACCCATCTATATGTAGCAAACAAAATTTTGTTCTTCACGCATATACAACTCAAGCATCATATTTATACAAGTATGTATATTTATGATTGATATCATATGTATAGGCATGATATCGTATGTATATGTAAATTAAATCTTCAAATATATTCAATTAGGCACATTATTTATTAACAGATATATTTGCACGATTAACCACAAATAGTCACATTTGCACTAATACACAAACTGAGGATTATGTAAAATAAAATAAAATCTAATCTATATACCAATATGCAGACTATTGTTTAAGCACATATGAATGTGTAAGATAAAAATCAAATATGCACGCATATGCAGATTTTTGGTGGAGACTATGCATCTATGCCAAGCTATAGAGAAATATTTGATATATACGCTACGTTAACCATGACCATGGCTAATGATTGGTATGTAGATATCATCGTACATATATCTTGGTTGTCTAACACCTATACATGCCCCATGGCACTATGTGTAGTGACCCAAACCCAGATTTCCCGACATTTGAGGAAGCACCCCCCCTTTTTTTTCTTTTTCTTTTTTTTTACGAGTTAGATGCACAAGTGCGGAAGAAACCAAAAGGGAAAAGAACAAGCGAAAAAACCCTGGGCGGTCACTACAGTTGTGAAACAACATTTAAATGAAACAACCTTTATTAAATACATCTTTACAAAATTGTACATCCAATCCCTTATACAGAACACTGCCAGGATCCAACAAGAGAGGTTCGGAAGTGTGGGTTCGAAGTCCGCTGCAGCACATCGAGCTCCACCGCACGTCGAAGTAAACCTGTATCCCCATAAAACGGGGTCAGTACTCTTTCGAGCTGGTGAGACAAACCAAGACACATTACCCAAGTGTGGAATACGAAAGCAAGCTATACAAGGTAAACTTAGCATGCCATTATACAATATTTGAGCAGTTGCAGCATGGACAAGTATAGAACAGTGTTATCTACACATGGAGCATTATCAACAATTCCTATAGCATGCATCAAGACACATGATTTAGCAATGGATCAACATTTGTAACAAGGTATGCATCACAGAACATAAAGTACAAGTGTATCAACATGAAAGACTGTAACTAGCATACATCAATGCAAGTAGTCAAAGCATGAGTGACTATTATGCATCACAGAACATAAAGTACAAATGAATAATTTTGTGCATCGTGTCATAAGCGAATGAACTATCCTATGATAATTCGAACATTGTATGCTATGATGCCATGATGGGACAGTTAGAAGCATTTGCCATGCAAGACCTACCTCACAAGCTATGCCAAGGTTCATAACCCGCACATTGTAACCATAAGCGAACTTATCTTGCTAACCACTCGCCAAGGAGTTCCAAGGTTGCGTAAGTCTTGCACCACTGCAATATCCATAGGCTAAATTGCATATGTCTCGCACTACTGCAATATCCATAGTGCATCCCAAGGCATAGCAAGCACAATAATGCCCACGTTCCTTAGTTGACAAACATACGAGATTTGTTAACATGAGTTAGTGATCACATTCATCACGCGTGTCATCTATGTACTTAAAAATTGTGTACCAACTACGCTAAGTCGAATCGTTATACATTATCTCTGTCCGCATGGATCCATCGCATAAGTCAAAATACTTAACGCACTCATAGGGATACTGGATGTCGCTCCAATCACTATTACATCCCCTTTGGCTATAGCTCGGATGTCTACTAACAAGGCTATAGGCACGACAATAAGAATGGAAATTTACATATAAAGTTTGCTTCGGTTTGACGAGCACAATCCATTTGTGATACGATGAGTCAAATCCATCACGTTGCTGGGGTATTGGACCCCGCGGTACGTATGCACATGCATCCGCATAGGCTGCAGCTCGGATTGCCATAAACCAGCACTCAATGCGCAACCACGGGAGAGAAAATCATCTATTAGGACTGCCGGTCATTCGTTGTCATGTGGCAACTTGCGCACGCGCACCGGGTGCAGCTAAGAAAGAAAACCCAGGTCTGGACCGACTGGTCCAGACCTCACTTGGGGCTCGGCCCATACCAAAACGCAAGGGGTGCAGGATTTGCACCCGAAGATGACCCACCTACTGCAACTTTGTTGCAGCAGGCTGGCCCAACACAGTCCAGGATTGGACCGACTGGTCCAGATCCAGGTTGGCTTCGGCCAAAGGTCCAGGAGGTGTGCAGGCCTTCCAGCCTGCGTCTGGACACAGCCCAGCTGCTGCAACTACCACAACGTGCCCGAAAATCTCAGCTGGCAGACGAAAAAGGGCTGACGCCCAATCCGACAATCATGGGACGGCCTTTGACAGGTCTGGACCATTTCGGTCCAGACCATGTCAGGCCAGAGATGGGGAAACCGAACCCACACCAACCCGTGTTGGTGGGTTCGGTTAATGCTCGAACTGAACCATAAAGGGAGGAAGAAGGAAAAGGGACGCCCACGCTGGGGACGGTCTGGGCTAACCATGCTGGAACGTCCAGCAACAGGAAAATAACCAATGGTGCAAGCGTTATGGTCAAATGACAAAAATGGAGTGTTAAATGAAATGGTGCGATTTCACCACAGCTCGGCCCGTTTAGCCCAAGCCGGCAGCACCCAAAATGGGGCTAACCCGAATGGATGGGTTGGCTGGGCAGGTGCCATCCGCGGCCTCCTCGCCAATGAAATGAAGCATGGGAAGGAACATTGATGAACCACTAAACCATGCAAGACACAAACTTGAAACTTTTGAGGAAAATGAAAGGCTAAAACATTTTCTTGTAAACATGTTTTACCAATGCTAAAACGAGGTTTAAAAAGTACCAATAAGCGTGCAAATACGAAGAACTGTATGGCCTTAAGCTATAGTGCCCATTTTGCACGAGGAGAAAGCTTAAAAATGTACTTAACCGAACATTCATAATGCATGCCCTTCAATTCGTAAAATACATAAACGAGAAATGAGGAAAAAGGAATGGAAATGCTCAAATTGCAAGCCAAAGTAGAACCTTGCTCAAACGGAATCCACAATAGGCATAGGGAAGGAGGTGTCTCACCTTCGCGACTTTAAGATGGAGGAAAAGAGGAAGGTGGAGGCAATGGTGTCCACGGATGGAGTTGCTCCACACCACACCAACAAACTCACTCTCAACTCGGTTTTGGAGAAGAAGAGGAAGAAAGGGAAGAGAGAGAGAGGTTCCTCCTAGAAAATCGCCCAAGAGGTCCTCTCTTTCTCTCTCTTGAAACCTTAAGTACATAGGGTTTATAAAAAAAGGAACGGCTAGGATTAAAACTCATAAGATGGAGGGCTGAAGTGCTCCATGCCTCACCTCTAGGTATCCATGCCCAATGCATGTTGAGCTTTTAAAACATTTCAGAAATCTTTCAAAAACGCCATTGCAAAGTGCCTTTAGTGTTCGAAAGTTTTACAAAAGAGACACCCAAGCTCTGTTGAGAAACTCGGTTTTGATGTCACATAATATGATACACTGTCTTATTTGATTTTGTATGATATGATAACATGTTCTCTTGAAATAATGTTATATTATGACTAAATATGTTTTGCCTTAAATGTAACGAGTATTTGATGCAAGGATATCTCACCCAATAAGGATGGAGACTTCCTGTTCAAGTACAACTATGGTGCAATCATACTCCTTGAAGAAAAAGCTTGATGAGCCATGCTTTCCTAAAGTTCAAATGAAGAAATCGGCTACCTCAAGTTGAAGATTTTTTCTTCTTTAGAGTCATATGTAACAGAACCTTCAGGAACTTGCATATTGCATATTACATACTCATTCATACATACTATATCATAAAAGTATACGATAGTTTCAAAAAGGTTCTTTTTTGAAAACCAACAAGTGTACCCTCTTACAACCTTTTTATGAAAAAGATATTTTGTCATATAATAATTGCACCTTCTTACAACCTTTTATGAAAAAGATATTTTGTCATATAATAATTGCACCTTCTTACAACCTTTTATGAAAAAGATATTTTGTCATATAATAATTGTACCTTCTTACAACCTTTTATGAAAAAGACATTTTGTCATTATACCTTACACTATATACAAGACAACACAAAATCGGCTACATAAGAAGAACAAATAAAATATGTTTTTGAAAAGACTTAAGATATCTTCTTTAAAATATTTTTTAATACAAGAAGAAGACAAAAACATAAATCGGCTACACAAAAGAAATAAAATATGTTTTTGAAAAGACTTAAGATATCTTCTTTAAAATATTTCTTAATACAAGAAGAAGACAAAAACATAAATCGGCTACACAAAAGAAAAACAAATAAAATATGTTTTTAAAGGACTCTAGTTACTTTTTCTCATAACTATAGAATGTCGACTTACTTGAAGTCATCATTCTCTTTACAAAGCATTAAATACCTTCTGTAACAAATCCCTTCTAAATATCCTTCCCAAAGAATGTCGACCTTCTTTTTGGATCCTCATTCTCTCTGGAGACTTTAAAATACACTACATAAAGAACATACTTGACATGACTATGTACAAATAAATATCTCAAAGCACTCATAGTACTTACACTCATTTAAAGTAAAAAAGTACTAATGTACCTCAAATCATTAATTAGAATAAAAACAAAACTACAACCCAACGTTCAAATGTACTATTGTAAGAAATAGACTTTCTTACATAAAATATGTATTACCTAAAACACTACAACGACTAGTGTACCCTCTATCTTACTCTTCTAGAAAAAGGCATTCTCGATCTTCTCTAAAAGATATTTTTAAAAAAAGACATAACATTTCATATTTCAAAAAGTTACAATTCCAAAATGTAACGACTACTTTTTATGAGCTATATAAACACACACACATAAACTATTCAAACAAGAGGAATGAAATAGACGTGTGAGCTTACAAAGAGAAAAATATTCTATTCGTGATTTGAAAAAGAGAGCCTTGAAAAAGAAAGAGAAAAAGAAAAAGAAAAAGAAAAAGAAAGAAAAGAGAAAAAGTCAAGTCCAGCTCTTTGACAAAGAGTATCCTCTGAGTGACAAAACAGAACATTCTTAGAATCCTTCATTCGTGCATTCATATCATTCTGAAGGTTCTATAGGAAGTATTGTAACTCTGTTATTCACTGTATTCCTTCTTTGTTTAAAGAAGTAGACCTCTGTGAAAGAGGGTGTTGCCCTTCTCTGTTGGGAGAAGAAAACCTCTTGGGAAGAGGGTGTGCCCCTTCTCTGTTGAGAGAAGAAGACCTCTTGGGAAGAGGGTGTTGTACTATTTATCCGGTAACTCGGATGTTATAGTGGAATCTCAAGTGGTTTGCTTGGGGACTGGATGTAGGTCTGGATATTGACCGAACCAGTATAACTTCTGTGTTTTATGTGTTGTGCCTTATTGCTTAATTATTTTATTTTATCGATCATAATCATATTTCACTATTCACCCCCCCCTCTAGTGGAATTTCATTTGGTATCAGAGCAGGTTTGCTGGTTTCGACGTAACAAGTCTCCCAGCACAAATGACATCTACCTCTTATGCTCGTGATATTGAAGGTCAACACGCATCTCGTCCTCCCTTCTTCAATGGCTCCAACTATGGATATTGGAAGTGCAGAATGGCTATCTTTCTCAAATCCATAGACTTTGCTGTATGGAAAATTGTTGAGCATCCATACACATCTCCATCCGCAGACTATAACTTATGGTCTGATGAAGAAAAGAAAATGGCAAACTTAAATGCAAAGGCTATGAATGCCTTATATTGTGCCATTGATCAAAATGAATTCAACAGAATATCTATATGTGAATCTGCATATGACATTTGGCATTCTTTGGAGGTGATTCATGAAGGAACCAACAAAGTTAAAGAAGCCAAAATATCATCTCTTGTTAGAAAATATGAGTTGTTCAAAATGAACAAAGATGAACTCATCACAGAGATGTTTACCAGATTCACCAACATCACCAACGATCTCAAATCTCTGGGTGTAACATATTCCCAGACTGAAAAGGTGAAGAAAATCTTGAGATCTCTCACAACTGATTGGGAGAGAAAGACCACTGCTATTGAAGAAGCTCAAGATTTATCTAAGCTTACATTGGACGACTTAATAGGCAATCTTATGGCCTATGAAGTCCACATGAAAGAAAGAAGGGAAGAAGAGCAACCAGTAAAGAAAACTCTAGCTTTCCCAGCCCTATCTGAGAATGAAGACTCAGATAAAGAATCAGAAATTGCGCTGCTTACCAGAAAATTCCAGCGCTTCATGAGAAGGAACCGACTTCCAAATAGGCACAAGGAAAGAAAAGATCTTAAAGAAGATCCCATGTGCTTTCAGTGTAATAAGCCAGGGCACTTAAAACGTGACTGTCCCCTTCTCAAAAGAAAGTCCAAGACTAAGGAACCAAAGAAGAGGTTCTTCAAGAAAAAGGCTCTGCATGCTCAATGGGATGATTCAGAACCATCCACTAGTGAAGAGTCAAGTGATGATGAAGCCGAAACTGCAAATATGTGCTTCATGGCAAACGAAAGTTCGGTAAGTGAAATCTCTGATTTTTCCTTTGAAGAACTTCTAGATGCTTTTCAAGAACTATTTGAAGAATCTAGAAAATTGAGTTTCAAAAATAAAGCTTTAAAATCTGAAAATTTAGAGCTTTCTCACAAGAATGAAAAGCTCAGCAGTGAAAATTCTGAGTTGAAAAAGAAAAATCTTTTGCTTATATCTGAAATTTCTTCTACTAGCTCCAAAACTAAAGATATGCAAGTAGAAATTTCAGAGCTAAAAAGTAAAACTGAGAACCTCATGAAAACGGTTTTCAAGTTTACTAAAGGTAAAGAGAACTTGGATAAACTCTTAACCTCTCAGAAGGTCTCCTTTTACAAGAATGGGATTAGCTATTCTCATTTCAAAAAACCTTCTTGTATAAATCAAAAGACCACATTTGTGAAAAGTTCATCTGAACCAAATAAGGAGTATTATATTGATAATCTTTTTAACTCCTCTAAAGAGATAGACAAACCCAAATCCAAATGGATATGGGTTCCAAAGTCTAACAAAAAAGGACCCGATTGGGTACCAAAAAGAAGATTTACTTAATGTTTTGCAGGCTCCAAAGAAGAACAGATGGATACTAGATAGTGGATGTTCAAAGCACATGACAGGACATCCAGACCTTTTTGCTGTTCTTCATCATAAAGAAGGAGGAACCGTCACCTTTGGAGATAACAACAAAGGTTTGATAATTGGTATTGGAAATATTGGTAACATAGACAAACCTCTTATCAAAGATGTTCTCCTTGTTAAAGGCTTAAAACATAACCTACTAAGTATCAGTCAAATGTGTGACACAGGTTATAATGTTAGCTTTAATCATGATGCATGCCTCATAGCTGACACAAATGAAAACATCATCTTAAAAGGTATAAGAAAGAATAATATATACGAACTATACCTAGAAAACATCACAGAACATTGTCTTATAGCTAATAATGACACTCAACATCTATGGCACATGAGAATGGGCCATGTCAATTCAAAATACATGTCCAAACTAGCTAAAAATAAATTAGTACGTGGGTTACCCAACATATCTTTTAAAAAGGATTATTTTTGTGATGCATGTCAATTAGGAAAATTGTCAAAATCTCCTTTCAAATCAAAAAATGTCATCTCAAGTAAAAGACCTTTAGAGCTTCTCCACCTGGACCTTTTTGGTCCTTCTAGGGTAGCTAGCCTTAATCATAATAGATATGTTTTTGTCATTGTAGATGATTACTCAAGATTTACTTGGGTAATATTTTTGAAAAACAAAAGTGACACGTTTTGTAAGTTTGAAATCTTATGTAAAAAATTACAAAACGAAAAATCATGTTCTATTGTTAAAATCCGTAGTGACCATGGAGGAGAATTTGAAAATGAACTCTTTGAAAATTTTTGTAACTTGCATGGTATTTCTCATAACTTTGCCTTCCCTAGAGCTGCACCTCAAAATGGTGTAGTAGAAAGAAAGAATAGAACCCTTCAGGAATCTGCCAGGACTATGCTCCAACAAAATAATCTTGTAAAATCTTTTTGGGCAGAAGCTGTTAATACTGCATGCTATATAACAAATAGAGTTCTCATTAGACCCTTATTAAATAAAACTCCCTATGAACTATTCTATGACAGAACTCCAAGAATAGACTACTTCAAAGTCTTTGGATGTAAATGCTTTATCCTAAACACAAAAGATAGCCTGGATAAGTTTGATGCTAAATCTGTTGAAGGCATATTCTTAGGATATTCAAGTCATAGTAAAGCATACAGAGTTTTCAATAAGTGTCATAATACTATTGAAGAATCTATGCATGTTAGTTTTTGTGAATCTATTGATCAATCTGTTCATATACAAACTAATGATGATGTTGAAAGTACAGATTTATTTTTAGATAACACAGCTAAGTCTAATGAAGATGATCACCAAAGAACCTTTGTCGATATCAAAGATCATCCTCAAAAGCAGATTTTGGGAGAACTAACAAAGGGGGTTCAAACTAGAGCTCAGCTAGAACGGATTGCAAACATGGCATTCATTTCTCAACTTGAACCAAAGAAGATTGATGAAGCCATCATTGATGAGTTCTGGATGCTAGCCATGACTGAAGAACTGAATCAATTCCAAAGAAATGACGTTTGGGATCTTGTGCCGAGACCAAAGGATCATCCAATCATTGGGACAAGATGGATCTTCAGAAACAAGCTAGACGAAACAGGTAATGTTATAAGAAACAAGGCCAGACTAGTAGCTCAAGGATACAACCAGGAGGAAGGTATTGACTTTGATGAAACATTTGCTCCTGTTGCTAGACTTGAATCTATTAGAATGCTCTTAGCATATGCAAGCTATATGGATTTCAAATTATTTCAAATGGATGTTAAAAGTGCTTTCTTAAATGGTTTTATAAATGAAGAAGTCTATGTAAAACAACCTCCAGGATTTGAAAATGAACAATACCCAGATCATGTTTTTAAACTCAAACGTGCTTTGTATGGTTTGAAACAAGCACCTCGTGCTTGGTACGAAAGACTTAAAACCTTTTTATTAAAAACTGGTTTTTCTGTTGGCAAAGCAGATTCTACACTATTTGTCAAAGTAGTGGATAATCATACCCTAATTGTTCAAATCTATGTCGACGACATCATCTTTGGATCTTCTAACAGCACTCTCTGTGAAGATTTTTCTAAGTCCATGCAGAAGGAATTCGAAATGAGTATGATGGGAGAACTCACCTACTTTCTTGGACTGCATATTAAGCAAACCAAGGATGGAGTTTTCATCAACCAATCTAAGTATGCTCATGAACTTCTGAAGAGGTTCAACATGAACTCAACTGTTTCAAAATCCACTCCTATGAGCACTACTACTGTGTTGGACAAAGATGAAGATGGTAAGACTGTTGATACAAAGGTATACCGAGGTATGATAGGATCACTTCTTTATTTAACTGCTAGCCGTCCAGATATAATGTTTAGTGTTTGCTTGTGTGCTAGATTCCAGTCAAACCCAAAAGAATCACATCTTAAAGCTGTAAAAAGAATAATGAGATATTTAAAAGACACAGTTGATTTTGGATTATTCTATTCAAAATCCTCTACATTTGATCTAATCTCATACAGTGATGCTGACTTTGCTGGAAGTAAATCTGACAGAAAAAGCACAAGTGGAACATGTCACATGCTAGGGCACTCACTGGTATCATGGTTCAGTAAGAAACAGAATTGTGTATCATTATCAACTACTGAAGCCGAATACATTGCTGCTAGCCTAGCTTGTACTCAAGTTATCTGGATGAAACAAACATTAAAAGATTTTGATTTAAATTTTGAAAACACAACTATTTTTTGTGATAATACAAGTGCTATAAACCTATCTAAGAATCCTATTTTACACTCACGAACTAAGCACATTCAAATAAGACACCACTTCTTAAGAGAACAAGTCTTAAACAACATAATTAAACTAGAATTCATACCCACTAATCAGCAGTTAGCAGACATATTCACTAAACCATTAAGGCATGAAGACTTCACACGAATTAGAAGAGAACTAGGAATATGTAAACTAAGTGACTTATAAATTAATCACACTTAATATAATACTTCTTATAAGTTTTGTTAAAATCTTATTTTAAAAGTCTTTTTCTTCTTATCGATTTTTGTTAGTCAAACTAGGTTTCCATATTCACGTATACTCTAAACTCTTATAAGACACATTCTTTATGTCTTTCAACTTGTCATCTTTCAAGTACACATCCATAATGATTCCTTGTCCTATCTCCTTTCACTCATATCCATAAGAACTAATTATATTCAAAGCTATCATGACATTGTTCACATCACTCATCTCATATCTCCTTTATTATTTGTTGTCCTTTTGTGAAAACTTCTCTTACGATAAGTTGATTCACCTTCAACATGATAACATATTATTTTATGAGAAATCTTACTTTTCAATTTTTAGTCAAAATCGAATGATTTTTTTTGGTTCTTTTTACCTTCTTCTTCTAAAGATCTAGTTGCTATGTTTTTTTTACGTATAAATGTTACTATATCATTTGTTATATCATATAGTATGTACACTCTATTTTTATCATGTCTTCTTTTCCTCTTATCAACACTTCACTAAGACATTAATGCCCTTCATGAAAAATTCAAATGATTATCCTCTCGTACCACCTTTTAAGTTATTATATTTCACATAAATTTTTACTATATCATCTATTATATCATAGCCTAAGAACAATCTATTATCATCTCTTCATGGTTTACATCTTTTACGAAAAAGTACTGTAAAATTCTCTTTTCAAAAACTTGTACGTTTTGTATCACCATTTTATCTCTCTCTCTCTACATTATACGAAGTTCCTTTTCATCCGTGACCATGACTCTCTCATATATTTTATATCTCTCTCAAATCGAGATTCATTAAAACCTTGTCCTTCACTCCACCTTTTGTCATACAATTTCTATCCAACTTCAAGTGATTGGTGTCCTTTATGACCACTCTCATTTCTTTTACATATCCGTATCACCCTCCTTTATATCTATTCACACTCCTTTCACGTATATCAAAATATACACTTCTTAAATAAGAAATTATTGCATTTCCTCATACTCTCATGTTTGTCCTATTCCAAACTCCCTCTTCACGATTTTGGAAAGCTTTCACATAAAGTAAATTCTTGAAAAAGTTGTTTGTTCTTATTAGGCCATTATTCACTCTCTATTCCTCATGATCTTCACGAAACACTTTAAAAACTCTTGAATCATTCTTTCTCTTACGTTTAATATGACACTCCATACTCAATTCATGACTCTTCTCACTATCCAACAGGATTGCCCATAGTAAATTTGTTACATATATATAGAAAAATTATTTCGAAACTATGTCCTTCTTAATATCTATGCTAATATAATACACTTTCTTCCAAAATTGATTTGATTTGTCATTCACGAGTCTCTTATTTTACAACTCACGCATTTCCTCATTTCATATCAACAATTATTTTTCCTTCTATTTAATCAATTGGTTCATCTCTTACCATTCCATTCGATCTTTTCTATCCTCATACAAATTTTCTCTCGATTCTAGCTCCTTTCTCTCCTAGTCCTTTATTTTCAAGATACTCGAAAATGACTTCCTCTTCTACCAATGTGATCACCTCCGCCGATCTAAGGTATCCTGATTTGTTTCACACCTACACCTCACTCTGCTCTCGCCCCATTCATGAAGGAAAATTGATCAACTTTGACGACTTCATGTTCTTCGACTTAGACACCTATCTCCCCGAACTCAAACCTCTCATAGGATCTTCATCCCCAGCCGCCTATTATCCTGAACTAGTTCGACTGTTTTATACCAACTTCTCTTCTGATCATGAACAAACCTCAATCACCAGCAAAGTCCGAGGACAGCTGATGATTTTCAATGCTTCCGACCTAGGTAGAATTCTAAATCTACCTTCCACCGGTACCGACCTTAACGCCATAGTACCAATCGACCGATCGGTACTTCGAAAAATACTTCTTTGCACCAACTGCTACCAACTTCCGTGGCACATGAGGAATCTCCAACCTCAAGCTCAGCTACTTGCCCAGATTCTTCTCCACAACCTCTATCCCAAGCATCCCCGCCAGGGATTAGTTCCTCGAAAAATCTCTCTTCTTATCTACGCAATCCTTTCTTCTCTTTCGATAAATTGGTCATCCATTATTTTCGACCTTTTTATTCGTTATCAGAAATTTGAGCCTCTTCTTTTTGGGTGTTTTATAACTCCCATTCTCAAATACTTCCAAGTACCACTTCACAACGAAGTCATCCTCCGACCCTCTCACGTCCTCGATGCTACCACCTTCAATCTAAGGTCCCTGCACATGCCCGGCTCTGATGAAGCAGATCCACTGTCCTCCTTCAATTACTTTTCTGCTATGATGGATATCGAGCAAACTCAAGATCGAATCCTTCGTAATCAAGCCCTGTTGCAGCAGACTCGCAAGCGGAATCGTGCCAACCGGACAACTTCACCTTCTCCACCCTCGAGATAGACTCATTTTTTTTATTATATTTGGTCTGTAATAATTTTTTATTACTCTGATCCCTCCTTTTTGTCCATGACAAAAGGGGAGAAAACCTGTCTCTTTAAACATTATTTCACCTTTTTTATCATATTATTATTTCTACGCATAATGTCTTTTTGACAGGGGGAGCATATTTTGTCATCATCAAAAAGGGGGAGAATGTTGAGAAACTCGGTTTTGATGTCACATAATATGATACACTGTCTTATTTGATTTTGTATGATATGATAACATGTTCTCTTGAAATAATGTTATATTATGACTAAATATGTTTTGCCTTAAATCTAACGAGTATTTGATGCAAGGATATCTCACCCAATAAGGATGGAGACTTCCTGTTCAAGTACAACTATGGTGCAATCATACTCCTTGAAGAAAAAGCTTGATGAGCCATGCTTTCCTAAAGTTCAAATGAAGAAATCGGCTACCTCAAGTTGAAGATTTTTTCTTCTTTAGAGTCATATGTAACAGAACCTTCAGGAACTTGCATATTGCATATTACATACTCATTCATACATACTATATCATAAAAGTATACGATAGTTTCAAAAAGGTTCTTTTTTGAAAACCAACAAGTGTACCCTCTTACAACCTTTTTATGAAAAAGATATTTTGTCATATAATAATTGCACCTTCTTACAACCTTTTATGAAAAAGATATTTTGTCATATAATAATTGCACCTTCTTACAACCTTTTATGAAAAAGATATTTTGTCATATAATAATTGTACCTTCTTACAACCTTTTATGAAAAAGACATTTTGTCATTATACCTTACACTATATACAAGACAACACAAAATCGGCTACATAAGAAGAACAAATAAAATATGTTTTTGAAAAGACTTAAGATATCTTCTTTAAAATATTTTTTAATACAAGAAGAAGACAAAAACATAAATCGGCTACACAAAAGAAATAAAATATGTTTTTGAAAAGACTTAAGATATCTTCTTTAAAATATTTCTTAATACAAGAAGAAGACAAAAACATAAATCGGCTACACAAAAGAAAAACAAATAAAATATGTTTTTAAAGGACTCTAGTTACTTTTTCTCATAACTATAGAATGTCGACTTACTTGAAGTCATCATTCTCTTTACAAAGCATTAAATACCTTCTGTAACAAATCCCTTCTAAATATCCTTCCCAAAGAATGTCGACCTTCTTTTTGGATCCTCATTCTCTCTGGAGACTTTAAAATACACTACATAAAGAACATACTTGACATGACTATGTACAAATAAATATCTCAAAGCACTCATAGTACTTACACTCATTTAAAGTAAAAAAGTACTAATGTACCTCAAATCATTAATTAGAATAAAAACAAAACTACAACCCAACGTTCAAATGTACTATTGTAAGAAATAGACTTTCTTACATAAAATATGTATTACCTAAAACACTACAACGACTAGTGTACCCTCTATCTTACTCTTCTAGAAAAAGGCATTCTCGATCTTCTCTAAAAGATATTTTTAAAAAAAGACATAACATTTCATATTTCAAAAAGTTACAATTCCAAAATGTAACGACTACTTTTTATGAGCTATATAAACACACACACATAAACTATTCAAACAAGAGGAATGAAATAGACGTGTGAGCTTACAAAGAGAAAAATATTCTATTCGTGATTTGAAAAAGAGAGCCTTGAAAAAGAAAGAGAAAAAGAAAAAGAAAAAGAAAAAGAAAGAAAAGAGAAAAAGTCAAGTCCAGCTCTTTGACAAAGAGTATCCTCTGAGTGACAAAACAGAACATTCTTAGAATCCTTCATTCGTGCATTCATATCATTCTGAAGGTTCTATAGGAAGTATTGTAACTCTGTTATTCACTGTATTCCTTCTTTGTTTAAAGAAGTAGACCTCTGTGAAAGAGGGTGTTGCCCTTCTCTGTTGGGAGAAGAAAACCTCTTGGGAAGAGGGTGTGCCCCTTCTCTGTTGAGAGAAGAAGACCTCTTGGGAAGAGGGTGTTGTACTATTTATCCGGTAACTCGGATGTTATAGTGGAATCTCAAGTGGTTTGCTTGGGGACTGGATGTAGGTCTGGATATTGACCGAACCAGTATAACTTCTGTGTTTTATGTGTTGTGCCTTATTGCTTAATTATTTTATTTTATCGATCATAATCATATTTCACTATTCACCCCCCCCTCTAGTGGAATTTCATTTGGTCACCCAATCGGATTTTAGCATTTGGATTCTTTTGAAACAATTACAAAAACGCCATGGGGCGCCAACCCCATGGTCCCCTTTATTGAAAAACACCTTTCATGATGAGCTTCAAGGCTCATCATGAGTTTCAAAAAGGAGAAATGGCCAATCGTGGGCTATGTTTTAAAATCCATGAAATTCTTTACAAAAGTACCACTCAGCTGGTCAAACCTTGACCAGTTGGTCAAACGTAGACAAAATCGTCCCCCCCCTAGAGGGGCGCACAAAGGTTTTGGGTCCTCTAGGTGACCCGGATCCAAGATCCAAAATCGCCAATTGATAAGTTTCAAAACATCACTTAATTAATGCCTTAAAACACTGAATAAATCCAATTAAATCTTTCAGTTCTGTTTATAACCTCAATTACTACGAAATGCATGAAGTCTTATAAAAAAATTCTCATCCGATTGCAAGAATTAAGCGTATTATGATTCGGGTTCAAACTTGGGCCCAAACTCGTAATTCGCATGCACTGACGAGGTTTTTACACCGTATAAGTCCCAAATTCGAGGACAAACCATAAAAATATAATATAATTCAACCCTTAAATTCTTAGAGGCAAATTCATCCAGAATTAGACACTTCTTACTTGCACATTATATTTACGCGATTTTCAGGTCGCGAATACAAGGCAAAAATACAAAGCATAGTCAAATTTCATCAAATCACGTGCTACTTCACAAGTACACACAAACATACATTCCAACTCAAATCACACAATAAAGCACTCAGAAATTCGCGGGTCTTACATTCTACCCTCCTTAAAAGGGATTTCGTCCGCAAAATCACGAAACAACAAGCAATAATGCAAGGGTCAGATCTCGCCTTACTGCGCCTACTCGGCAACGACTAAGTCTGTTGGAGGCTTCTCCAAACAAAACTTGGCAATATGCCCAGGTTGTCCACACTTGAAACATTTGCCCTTGAAACGAGGACAAGCCCCAAAAGCGTGATCTACATCGCATTGCCGACACTTCCGCTCAACTCCCGGTCGCTGAGGTTGCTTTTGCTGGCGATTCGATTGTTGAGGTCGTCTCCGTTGGACATTCAGTTGTACTTTCTGATGCTTCCGCCCTCTAGTAGGTGGCGAGGACTGCACCACACTAGGTTTCTTCTCCGCCACAATCGTGAAAACTTGAGCCTGGTGCTCGGATTGATCTTCATCTAACAGAGTAGCTACCTCAATAGCTTCTTCGAGCGATTTAGGCCAGTTAGTGAACACCTTAGTTCTCAAAGTAGGCCTCAAACCACGAGCAAACTTCATTGCTCGATCATTCTCCGTTACGTAAACGTTCGGACAATATCGTTCCAAACAACGAAATCTTGTAGTATAATCGGATAAGGTCATCGCTCCTTGCTGCAAGTCCAGAAATTCTTGCATCTTCCTACTGCGTTCGTGCTTAGGAAAATAAGCAGAGTTAAAAACTTCCACGAATTCATCCCACGTAACAGTCGCGTCCTTGAATCTGACCGAAGAGACAGTGTCCCACCACTTCTCAGCATTGTCCTTCAAGCGATAAGTGCCAAAATCCACTTTCTTCTCTTCTGGTACATCCAGAACACGAAAAATACGTTCCATCTCACGTAACCATGACTCAGCAGCTTCAGGGTCTGTCTTACCCATAAAAGCAGGAGGATCTAACTCCATGAATTGCTTATACGTAACCGCACTACTGCTTTGCACACTCTGTGCAACATGCTGAAGATTCTCGCCCATCTGATGCATTGCAACCGCTTGCTGATGCACAACCTCTGCAAGGTTGTTCACAGTGCCCATAACAACATTGCATCTAGTCCTCCAAGTCATCTATCATTATCAGAAGCAAGGTGAGTCAAAAGGTAGGTCTGAAAAACCTAGCTCACGAAACAACAATCGCAGCAACCAAACAACTATCATAATCATAAGCACACAAAAATTCAGACAAAATTTACATCACATTCAATCGTGCAACACAACACGACGAAAGCGCGTTCTACGAACGATCTCAAACGACACCAAACAAGGTCGCTATCACCGGAAACCACTATTCTCGACGACGAATGTTAGAGAACACCACTCTAACGAAACCAGGAAAGTCATCATCACATGACAAGGCAAAAATACGAGAGTAATCTATACTCATCTAGCATCGTCACGAGACATCGTTGATCGTAACGTCATTAATCGTAACTAGTCAAGCACACCATCGTTAGGGAACCACCACCCTAGCGACATCATTAGGAAACCACCATGCTAACGGCATCGCTGAAGCGTCACCACCCCAACGATATCACTGGAGAGTCACCACTCCCAATGACCTTCATTAGAGAATCACCACTCTAATGGCATCGCTAGCGAATCACCACACTAACGGCATCGCTGAAGCGTCACCACCCCAACGATATCACTGGAGAGTCACCACTCCAAATGACCTTCATTAGAGAATCACCACTCTAATGGCATCGCTAGCGAATCACCACGCTAACGGCATCGCTGAAGAATCACCACTTCAACTGTATCACTGGAGAGTCACCACTCCAAATGACCTTCATTAGAGAATCACCACTCTAATGGCATCGCTAGCGAATCACCACGCTAACGGCATTACTGAAGAATCACCACTTCAGTATCGTCATTAGGAAATCACCATCCTAATGGCATCATTAGCGAATCACCATGCTAACGGCATCGCTGAAGTGTCACCACCCCAACGGTATCACTGGAGAATCACCACTCTAATGACCTTCATTAGAGAATCACCACGCTAACGGCATCGTTGAAGAACTACTCCATCTAGCGGTACAGTTGGCGCTACCAGGAATCACCTCCTGAGCCAACACACCACTATCCTCTAGACAGTGGTGGGGGAAACAAAATTCCCGCAACGCTCTCTCACGAGCGGCAATGCCCTGGAAATCGGTGTCGAGCCATCCCCAGAACACGACCCTCTCAGGAGTCCAATGCCATCACCGGCATCCCACACAACATGCAAAGCACGAAACAATAGATACGTTCTCATCACCAAGAACGACTGGGAAAAATGACAGTGTCAAGTATCCGCCTACGGGATAAGTAAGGGCTCACTGGCACCGACGAGGCTTCTACCTCTCTGTCTAAAAAGGTTCACATCAAACGAGATACCCTTCGTCAAGGACAGGACTACCACAATTCCAACGAGGTTGGAAAAGAGGAAAAACATCCACACCTGAACCTCACACGATGGTTCTCATCGAAGCCATCTCATCTATAACACGATAAGGCTAAAGCTCGATAATTGCTATGACATCTCAATCGTTTCCACTAACACAACGTGGAACGAGAAGGGTGAACTACGCAAGTAGCTCCCTAAATCTCAGTCGAAATCTCCTACTCTCACCAGAGTCGACTCGATACAGCTTGGAAACTATATCCACCAGCACAAACGAACACTTAGGTTCCGATAAACGATGTCTCAAGCCTGTTACACGAGGCTTAAGCACGAAATGGGGCCTCACATTGGAAGACACCCGAAAGCACATAATTCATCAAATCAAGCAGAGCAGCTACTAAACAACAGAAACTGGGTTAGAAATACTCACAGTGCGATGGCTGATGCGTGCAGAGACTTGAACCACACTTCTTAACTCCTTTTAAAAAACCTGGCTCTGATACCAATTCTGTAGCGACCCAAACCCAGATTTCCCGACCTTTGAGGAACCCCCCCCCCCTTTTTTTTTTTTTACGAGTTAGATGCACAAGTGCAGAAGAAACCAAAAGGGAAAAGAACAAGCGGAAAAACCCTGGGCGGTCACTACAGGTGTGAAACAACATTTAAATGAAACAACCTTTATTAAATACATCTTTACAAAATTGTACATCCAATCCCTTATACAGAACACTGCCAGGATCCAACAAGCGAGGTTCGGAAGTGTAGGTTCGAAGTCCGCTGCAGCACATCGAGCTCCATCGCACGTCGAAGTAAACTTGTATCCCCATAAAACGGGGTCAGTACTCTTTCGAGCTGATGAGACAAACCAAGACACATTACCCAAGTGTGGAATACGAAAGCAAGCTATACAAGATAAACTTAGCATGCCATTATATAATATTTGAGCAGTTGCAGCATGGACAAGTATAGAACAGTGTTATCTACACATGGAGCATTATCAATAATTCCTATAGCATGCATCAAGACACATGATTTAGCAATGGATCAACATTTGTAACAAGGTATGCATCACAGAACATAAAGTACAAGTGTATCAACATGAAAGACTGTAACTAGCATACATCAATGCAAGTAGTCAAAGCATGAGTGACTATTATGCATCACAGAACATAAAGTACAAATGAATAATTTTGTGTATCGTGTCATAAGTGAATGAACTATCCTATGATAATTCGAACATTGTATGCTATGATGCCATGATGGGACAGTTAGAAGCATTTGCCATGCAAGACCTACCTCACAAGCTATGCCAAGGTTCATAACCCGCACATTGTAACCATAAGCGAACTTATCTTGCTAACCACTCGCCAAGGAGTTCCAAGGTTGCGTAAGTCTTGCACCACTGCAATATCCATAGGCTAAATTGCATATGTCTCACACTACTGCAATATCCATAGTGCATCCCAAGGCATAGCAAGCACAATAATGCCCACGTTCCTTAGTTGACAAACATACGAGATTTGTTAACATGAGTTAGTGATCACATTCATCACGCGTGTCATCTATGTACTTAAAAATTGTGTACCAACTACGCTAAGTCGAATCGTTATACATTATCTCTGTCCGCATGGATCCATCGCATAAGTCAAAATACTTAACACACTCATAGGGATACTGGATGTCGCTCCAATCACTATTACATCCCCTTTGGCTATAGCTCGGATGTCTACTAACAAGGCTATAGGCACGACAATAAGAATGGAAATTTACATATAAAGTTTGCTTCGGTTTGACGAGCACAATCCATTTGTGATACGATGAGTCAAATCCATCACGTTGCTGGGGTATTGGACCCCGCGGTACGTATGCACATGCATCCGCATAGGCTGCAGCTCGGATTGCCATAAACCAGCACTCAATGCGCAACCACGGGAGAGAAAATCATCTATTAGGACTGCCGGTCATTCGTTGTCATGTGGCAACTTGCGCACGCGCACCGGGTGCAGCTAAGAAAGAAAACCCAGGTCTGGACCGACTGGTCCAGACCTCACTTGGGGCTCGGCCCATACCAAAACGCAAGGGGTGCAGGATTTGCACCCGAAGATGACCCACCTACTGCAACTTTGTTGCAGCAGGCTGGCCCAACACAGTCCAGGACTGGACCGACTGGTCCAGATCCAGGTTGGCTTCGGCCAAAGGTCCAGGAGGTGTGCAGGCCTTCCAGCCTGCGTCTGGACACAGCTCAGCTGCTGCAACTACCACAACGTGCCCGAAAATCTCAGCTGGCAGACGAAAAAGGGCTGACGCCCAATCCGACAATCATGGGACGGCCTTTGACAGGTCTGGACCATTTCAGTTCAGACCATGTCAGGCCAGAGATGGGGAAACCGAACCCACACCAACCCGTGTTGGTGGGTTCGGTTAATGCTCGAACTGAACCATAAAGGGAGGAAGAAGGAAAAGGGACGCCCACGCTGGGGACGGTCTGGGCTAACCTTGCTGGAACGTCCAGCAACAGGAAAATAACCAATGGTGCAGGCGTTATGGTCAAATGACAAAAATGGAGTGTTAAACGAAATGGTGCGATTCCATCACAGCTCGGCCCGTTTAGCCCAAGCCGGCAGCACCCAAAATGGGGCTAACCCGAATGGATGGGTTGGCTGGGCAGGTGCCATCCACGGCCTCCTCGCCAATGAAATGAAGAATGGGAAGGAACATTGATGCAACCACTAAACCATGGAAGACACAAACTTGAAACTTTTGAGGAAAATGAAAGGCTAAAACATTTTCTTGTAAACACGTTTTACCAATGCTAAAACAAGGTTTAAAAAGTACCAATAAGCGTGCAAATACGAAGAACTGTATGGCCTTAAGCTATAGTGCCCATTTTGCACGAGGAGAAAGCTTAAAAATGTACTTAACCGAACATTCATAATGCATCCCCTCAATTCGTAAAATACATAAACGAGAAATGAGGAAAAAGGAATGGAAATGCTCAAATTGCAAGCCAAAGTAGAACCTTGCTCAAACAGAATCCACAATAGGCATAGGGAAGGAGGTGTCTCACCTTCGCGGCTTTAAGATGGAGGAAATGAGGAAGGTGGAGGCAATGGTGTCCACGGCTGGAGTTGCTCCACACCACACCCACAAACTCACTCTCAACTCGGTTTTGGAGAAGAAGAGGAAGAAGGGGAAGAGAGAGAGAGGTTCCTCCAAGAAAATCGCCCAAGAGGTCCTCTCTTTCTCTCTCTTGAAACCTTAAGTACATAGGGTTTACAAAAAAAGGAACGGCTAGGATTAAAACTCATAAGATGGAGGGCTGGAGTGCTCCACGCCTCACCCCTAGGTATCCACGCCCAATGCATGTTGAGCTTTTAAAACATTTCAGAAATCTTTCAAAAACGCCATTGCAAAGTGCCTTTAGTGTTCGAAAGTTTTACAAAAGAGCCACCCAAGCTCACCCAATCGGATTTTAGCATTTGGATTCTTTTGAAACAATTACAAAAATGCCATGGGGCGCCAACCCCATGGTCCCCTTTATTGAAAAACACCTTTCATGATGAGCTTCAAGGCTCATCATGAATTTCAAAAAGAAGAAATGGCCAATCGTGGGCTATGTTTTAAAATCCATGAAATTCTTTACAAAAGTACCACTCAGCTGGTCAAACCTTGACCAGTTGGTCAAACATAGACAAAATCGTCCCCCCCCTAGAGGGGCGCCCAAAGGTTTTGGGTCCTCTAGGTGACCCGGATCCAAGATCCAAAATTGCCAATTGATAAGTTTCAAAACATCACTTAATTAATGCCTTAAAACACTGAATAAATCCAATTAAATCTTTCAGTTTTGTTTATAACCTCAATTACTACGAAATGCATGAAGTCTTATAAGGAAATTCTCATTCGATTGCAAGAATTAAGCGTATTATGATTCGGGTTCAAACTTGGGCCCAAACTCGTAATTCGCATGCACTGACGAGGTTTTTACACCGTATAAGTCCCAAATTCGAGGACAAACCATAAAAATATAATATAATTTAACCCTTAAATTCTTAGAGGCTAATTCATCCAGAATTAGACACTTCTTACTTGCACATTATATTTACGCGATTTTCAGGTCGCGAATACAAGGCAAAAATATAAAGCATAGTCAAATTTCATCAAATCACGTGCTACTTCACAAGTACACACAAACATACATTCCAACTCAAATCACACAATAAAGCACTCAAAAATTCGCGGGTCTTACACTATGCACATGCATATAGTTATCAACCCCTTACCTCGTTGAAGATACAAAGTTCGGAGGTGACTCATTTCGCCTTATCACGTGAGTCGAATGGTCTCTTGCGTCATGCAGCCCGGAGGTATGTGGCAAATGCTCGACTCACGTCTCTAATGGAGGAATAATGGCTAGAGTGGGAAAGACGTGAAAGAGGAAGAAAGGAAGAAGATCACACGTCTGAGAGGGGAAAATGTGAGAGAGAAAGGGAAAGAATCCAAAAAGTTGACTTTTTTGTAAACCCCCCTTTGTCTTTCATTTTATTTTATTTTATTCTCATTGTAACCGGCCTCTTAACTCCTCACCATATTCCCAAAACGTTGCTGCCTCCATAAAACCCCAGCCTTGAAACTCCCTCATAACTTCCCGACCTTGAAACTCCTATCTTCCCCTTTTCAAAAACCGTGGGAATGGGGACCTTTCCAAAGAAAACGGTTGGGTTTTCCTTTTTAAGAACCTCTTAAATGAGGATTTATGCGCCATTTAAAATTTTGAAATTTTAATAAAAGCTTTCTTTATGAAAAATATAACGGTACACAGGGGGATTTGAACCAAGGTTCTCCTCCCTAAGGGGTAACAAGCTCCACCAGTGCGCTATTGCGTGGTTCGTTGTAATTTCTTGCAACGTTATTTCATTTATCCTCTATTAATGTTTTTGACGAGTTTTACCAAAATTATGTTTTTTGGCAAAACCCTTTTAAAGCACAGGGGGATTTGAACTGAAGTTCTCCTCCCTTGGAGGCAATGAACCTCACCACTGCGCCATTGCATACCTCGTTGCATATCTTTGCAACTTTAATCTTCTTATTTCCTTCCAACGTTTGACATTTTTGACAAAAAGACATGTCCTCTTTCTAAAATTCATGTATATGGCTATTGAGATTTGAACTCAGGTTGCCTCCTAATTAGGTAAGACCTCTTGCCATTACACCACATCACCTCTTGTTGCATTATTGGTCTTTGTTAATTTTTTTTATATATAAATTTGTTTTTTTTTTAAATCTCAATTATGAGTTGGATCTTTATACTTTAGATCTTCTAAACTTTCAAACTACATTTTTGGATCTTGATTGAGATTCAACCATATTTGGATCCATTAAGATCTAATTGGATTCTAATTGGGTTTCAGATCCATCCAGGATCCGTGTTCATACATCGTATCAAATCTAAACACTGAATCCACTTGATTTTGTTTGGATTTAAGATCCATTTGGATCGACCCTATATCATGTTACCGTATTTATTCTGAAGAATTTTGCTCTATATTTATTTTGATAATTATCAAAATTTTGCAGGTTTTATAGTCCTAACATGATTTGTACTATCAATTTGTAAGATATTTTATCGATTTGCAGATATTGATTCCTACACTCTGGCAAACTGTTCAACATTGAGTCTTATACGTGATGGATTTACAGAAAAAATGAATATGGTGCTACAACTCATTGGACTTTCACAATAGTGCAGATCGTGACATTTTGCATTTGGTAAGTTTTCATCTATAAGGGTATCGTATCTTATACGGTGGTCAGAAATTTACTTGCTTCTGTATTAACCACAGGTGAGATTCGCCAAAGACATTTTGGATGTCGACATTAGCGAGTGGAGGTTTCGCTCAATACACGATGCTCCTTTACAAAATAATGGCGTCGATTGTGGCATATTTGTAATGAAGTATATTGAAGCAATATACAATGGATGAGAACCTGATTTCGATGTTATATGCTCTTTATTATCCTCTATTATTGGGGACTCAATTTATATATTGGTGTCACATTACACTTTTATTGTAGGATGATATACCTGGATTCCACACAGAACTATGCAAAAAATTGACAGAGTTTCTAATTGCGGAAGAGAAAAAAACTCAGTCGGCAAGAATACCTAGAAGGCAACGAACGACATGACCCCCCCCCCCCCAGGAATAATATAATGTACATCGACTTCTAACAGATTTTATAAACTGTATAACCAAATTTTGTAAGACTGTGTATACAAATTATGTAAATCTCTCTGGATTGAAATAAATAAAATTTTAATTTTACTAAACACGCCAATAAGTTGGACTGTTATTTGTAGTAAAGGCAAATCATTGTTATGTTCACCCTTCATAAATAAAAATCGTAAAAGTGATTAGCATTGTGTACAGTGGAAATGAGTTGTTTTCTATAACGTGACATTCTATAAGTATAGCACACAAATGTCACTAAACAAATCATTGTAATGATCGGCCTTCATAAATTAAAATCGAACAAGCATTTATATAAGGGTGAAACGATTTACACAAACATTGATAAATGGCTGAAATGATTTGTATAAACATTGACCGTGCATTTTTCAGCGATTTGTACTCATGCACAGTGCGATTTTTATCCAGTTATGGCCGACATAGACGTCATTGTGTAAATCGTTATACCATCATGATTTACACAATGACGTATATCTTTTAGACAATGAGCTTTGTCTAAGTGAACGACACGTACCATCATGATTTACACAATGACGTATGAAAGCTACGTGCTATCGCGTTTTGCTTTTATGGGCTATGTCTATGTCAACGATATTTCCTAATCGCTTTTACGGGCAATTGGGGTTTAGGGTTTAAGGATTTTGGGTTTTACTTCAATGATACAAAACAAGTTAACTTCTTAAATACAAATTGATTTCGTTCACAAAGACAAACAAAAACATATTGTTCTCACTGTAACTTCGTAACTACAAATCCACATGATTTACAACCACATTCCTATACAAAAAATTTTAGTATTTAGTTCCAATATCTACGGGTGGACATTTCTGTCAAACGCATATCTATCTTTTAAAGACTCCCATTTCTACAGAAGTGATCACCAAAATATTCATATCGTTCATTATCAAGTTCATTTCTTGTTGCAAAGCGATTCTATGTGCAGCTGAGGATACTTTCTCTCCAAGAAAATGAGCTCATTAGTAATGGCAGCTCACTATACCATTGTGGCGCCCCAAACCCCGACTTTGGAAAAACTTAGAATTTTCTGTGAATTTTTTTTTTGAAAGGGTTCAACTAGAAAACAACGGAAAGCAAAGTGCGAGTAAAACAACAAAGCCGCAAGTCTGGGCAGCCACCACAAGTGAGTGTAACAAGTAACAACAGTGTAACCAAAGTACAACAATAACGTAAAAAGGGTATACAACCCAACAGTTTAAAGTGTACAAAAATAAAGTACAAACTGTCCAAAAACAGGGAATACATCCCAACAACACCCAAAACCCAAAAACCACAAGGGACAGGATCTGCAGAACAAGTGTGGGTCCTCCGAGCCTCCACCGTGTATCATCGCATCCGCACTATACCTGTTTGTCACCTACATCCCCATAAAGCAGGGTCAGGCCTCTTGCGAGGTGGTGAAGAAACAACCACAAGCAGATATATATATATATATATATATATATATATATATCAATTCTGACAAGAAAAAGCAGAAACAGAACTAACAAGTGTAAGTGCCGTGTCAGGAAAGTGCAAAAGTGACAAGTACTAGTCAACTAGCAAGTAACAAGCTGAAGTAACAGAAGAGCAAGTACCGAAAGTAGTAACAGACTGTAACAGTGCTGAATAGCATAGTAACCAAGTAACAGCTGAAGCAAGTAAAGTAACTGAAGTAATGTCTACAGAAAGTAAAGTAGCAACTATAGTAAGTCAGCTGATTGGTTAGTCTTTAAGTTCTTTTAATTACTCTTTCGGGTACGCGAAGGAACCTCGCATTCTGTGAGACATGCACCCGGCGTCTGTTATTCAAGTTCTAGTGTGGTAATCGGGGAAGCTACAGACTGATTCAACCTCATGCGACCAACACACAGCTGGGAGAAAACACTCGCATAGGCAAGGATTGCAATCCATACTACTGCAGTAGTGAGGTGCTAAAAAGGCAACCTCAACCTCCCTGACTCTGAGTGACTGGAGGCCAAAGGACGCTACAGCTTCTGTCAAAACACGTGTCGTAGTAACGACAAGTCACTCAGGGTTGTACCATCCACCCTCTCCCAAGGTGAACCATTTTGTGAATGGGGCGAAGCAGGTTTATCTTTCTTAGGCTCATGTTCAGTCATACCTCTCAACAAAGAATTTGCCTCGTGGTTCCCGTGGGGTATGCAAAATGAGGACTTGGCCTGCTCATCCATGTGCTCAGCCTCACGCGGCCAACAGAGCACACTGCTTGTGAAAGCAGTCACAACACCATATTATTTATTTCTGATTCAGGGTATATCACACAAGAGTCCATTTACAACACAAGGGTCACTGCCCAAGGACTCCAACTGAGCCCACAATAAGTCATTTACATTCATACCCTATGGTGTTATAATTTCAGTCTTTTCATTTCATAAAGTGCACCTAGTGCGCTTACCAATGCCTCAACAATTTATCTCCTCAAGGTACACACTATTCAGTAACAGTGTCAGGATGTGCTATGTGCAAGGTGTAAAAGTATCATATGCTTTCTATCATTTGCATAATAAATAATCAGAGGCATTATATAAATTCATTTCTGAAAGACAAGTAAGCATGCAAGCAAATATGCAGTTTCATGCACGTGGCATTTCATCAATTTGTATTCTATGAGACATTGTCTCTAAATCATTAACAATGGCACTTTGCATAACATGCAATAATTCTCATTTTAATAATGCATTAATTAGTATACTTCAGTGTTAAGATTGCACTTAACAGTATTCTCATACGTGGTTCAACACACTTACGTGTTCATGGTGAAATCTGGAATATTCCCGTCTTATGGGAATAACATTAGCTATTTCCAAGGCATAGGGAGCCGCGTCTGTGGATCCGAAACAAGATATTGAACAACACTTGTGTTCTTAATCGACGAAGTCTCTAAGTTCATGGGTTTACAACAATGTTCAGCTGCATACCTTTCTAGTCCGTCGAATGTAAATCAAGGCATAAGGGTCTTCCTTACGCAACACGACACACATATGTGTCAAAGGTGATTCTGAAAGAACCCATCTAATGGGTATTACAATGGCATTACCACGGTTCGGGGTGTCGCTGTAAACACCCCAAATTTTCACTCACCTTCTTGATATCGCCCTCAATCACCACATTTTGGGTTCGCCGGAACCCATGAAGGGCAAAATGGTCATTTTTCAAGATTGAACTTTGTAGAAAGTCCTAAATTTCATTCTTGAGCCTCAAAATTTCTATATTTAGGTTCAGAGACATCTTCAAATTGCAAAATTTCAAAATCCTCTTTCTGGACAAAAAGTTAGAATTTCCAAGTCCGAGCTCAGAGTGACATTTCATAGAACATGTCTTGGTATAGCATTGCATCATTTCACTGCATAGCATGTCAGTTTGAGATCCAGAACTCCTGATTTTCAAAATTGTCCATCCAGATTTGATTTTTAAACTTTTTCAAAATTGATTTTTAAAACCCTGGGTATTCAAAATTACCAAATTTTCCCATTTTACCCCCAGGACTTTTAATTACAAAATCTTCTCAAGAAAAACAATCTGGATATTGATTTTAAAGATTTTATCTCAAAACTTTTTGCAAAAGATTTTAAATCTCTTTACAATTTTTTTTTTTTACATTTATTTTTGCCCAGGAAAACCAATTTTTCCAAATTCTTGAAAATAAACAAAGTTTTATCTCGTATTATAAAAATTCCAAAAAAAAAAATATTTCTTCTGTTTTTATTTTCAAATAAATGGAGCGGGACCCGCCTTTGAACTAGCATCATACTCAGATTCCCAGGTAAGTTTCTTATTTTCAAGCGGGACCCACCCGAAGATCGAACCAATTTGCAAATTCTTCTTAATGTTATTTGTTTATTTATTTTTTTAGTTAGTGGGCCCACACACATGTGGCACCCCAATTGAAAATAAAAGACTTGCAAAAACAAAATAAGGCTTTATTTTCAAAAGGATTTTAAAAGTGAGGTGACATTTCCATAAAAGCCTCTCATTATTTCATTTTTATTTGATTCGTTTACATAAAAAAAAAATTAGAAAGAGGCAGCCTTAAATGGCACAGCCGAATTTTCCTAAAGAAACAAATCTATTTTTTCCAAAAACTTAGGGAAATGAAGCCAAAGTTTAAAAAAAAAAAAACAACATGCGCCTCTCTTGAAACGGCTGTTTTCAAAAAAAATTCAAAAAAACTATAACGGAACCTCATGAATGGGGGAAGTGCTGCATTTTTTTTTTGAGAAGGGAAAGTTTTTTTTAAAAAGGGGCAGGGCATTCACGAAAGGAGGAGAGAGCCGATTGAATGGGAGACATTTTTGGGTTTTGCAGGGTCTTCACCACCAGCGCCCTTGTCCATTGAAGGGGAAGGAGTTTGCATCTTCTTCAGTCCCAGCCGTAGGAGAGGCCACCACCAGCACTATCCTTCACTTTTCCTTCAGCCTTCAGCCCCAGCCAGTTGCTATCTAGATTTTCCTTCAGCCTTCAGCCCAACCAGCAGACATTTCAACGATTCTTGCATCCCCACTTCAACCCATCATCTCCGGCCAACGTTTTGCCCCTGTTCTTCAACCCATCCACACCAACAGGACCTCCAGCCAACTGTTGCTCCTCATCTTCATGCAATCCAGCAGAAATCCAGCGTGTTCCTGTTCTTTTTTTTTTAGCACACCAGCTGAAATTGGGGCTGCCGCACATTCACCTCCACTTCAGCCCAACCATTGAAAAAGACCTTTGTTGCTGCACTTTCCCTTCATCCAGCGTGAAGAAGGACTTCTCTTTCTTCAGCCCAGCAGAAGAACCAGCCAGCCTCTGCATCTTCTTCAGCCCAGTAGAAGAACCAGCCAGCGTCTCCCTCTTCTTCAGTCCAGCTACAAAGGACCGCCCTTTTTCTGACATCTATAAGTCATGTGGTACGTGGATTCACAATTTAATCTTTAGTTTATTCATAGTGGTGGTTTGATAGCACCATAAATTGGGACTTTCATATCTAGCTTAGTATTTATTTTGTGTTTTGCATTTTGAATGCTAAAAAAAAAAATTTGTTTGCTAAGGCTATGGCTGGATATCACCATCTGAGTTACAATATCATGCTTTGTTTAGCTTAATGCTAAATTTCTGTTTGATGAAGAATTCATTGTCAACATTTCTCCCCAAGAAGATACCTCAAGTCTTCTTCAGTAGATGCCATCGGAGGTTGGTCTCTTCCATTTTGGCCATCAAACATTGTGATGGAATGCCGACTTGTTGAAGGAAGAACATGCCCCACCAGCAGCAACAAAAACTCTCCACATTTTAATCTTAAATTCTCATTCACTTGCTGATCTTTGATAAGTTCTGCAACTTTCTCAATACCATGGCCTGCTTCAAAATCCATCTGATTAGCAGATGCTTCAAGCATTAAACAAATAATAGCATCCAAGCATGCACCTTGCTCAAGCACACCTCTAGTCGATAATATGTTCAAAAGTACCTTTATTCCCCTATGCTTATGAGCCAGAGTTCTGCTCTCCTTGTGGAGGAGGCAACATCCTTCCAAAACTCTAAGAGCTAGAGCAACTTCATCATCTGTAGCTGGGCTAGTTATCTGAAGAGGCTCAACACTGTAGATATGATCCAAATTAGGCACATTAATGTCTTTTGGTTGTGACAATGAATGCTCGAATAGCACCGGAACATCTGATTTTCAACCTATGCCTGTTTGCCAACTATTTTTGAATGTCTTAACAATTGGGCTGTGGGAATGGCTGCAAAATGATTCATTTCCTGTAATTAGCTATATGAATGGCTGCAAAATGATTCATTTCCTGTAATTAGCTATATAAGTGGCTGCAAAAGATTCATTTCCTGCACTTAGCTATGTGAATGGCTGTGTGAAAATCTTTTCTTGCCATTAGCTATGTGAATGGCTGTGTGAAAATTTTTTCTTGCCATTAGCTGTGTGAATGACTGTGTGAAAATCATTCCTTGCTATTAGCTATGTGAAAGGGTGTAAACACCCCAAATTTTCACCCTCATCCAGTGTTTGTCTATTTCATGTGTCATTGCATATCATTGCATGCATTCGGCATATCATTTCATCGCATTGCATAGCATTGCATGCCATTACATCTCATTCTCGAGATCTAGCACTCCTGTTTTCAAAACATTCAATCCAGATTTGAATTTTAAAGCTTTTATTTCAAAATCAATTTCAAAACCTGGGTTTTTATTCAACACTCTGTCATTTTCCAACCCCAGGACTTTATATTTCGAAATATTTTCTCAAGGAAACAATCTGGATTCATTTCAAATTCAAATTTTAATTGATTTCAATTCACAGATGAGACCCATTGAGGTGGTGTCACTTCTGAATTCCTCTATTCATCAAATTTCTCAAAATTTTGAAAGTTTCAATCCGATCAGGACTCTGTCTCAGAGTCCTGATCCGGTCAGGAGTCTGTTTTGAAGTCTGTTTTACTTCCATTTTTAATCTTTTCCGTTTGTTTTCGAAATTTAGGTCATTTTACAGAGTCCAGTTAGTTCAGGATTCTATTTTAGAGTTCGGTCGAGTTAGGAGTCTAACCCTGACTGTGTTTTCTGACTTATTTCATCATTTCATGATAAAATCTTTTAGAAAATTCTTTCATTTGGCTTTTAAAATCTAAAATCTCAGAGTCCTAAGAGTTCAGGACTCTAACTCGGAGTTCCAGTTCGCTTGAGACCCTATTTTCAAAGATCTTGAATTTCAAATATCGATTTTGACCCTTTTTCAAAGTCATTTTCAGTGTTTATTTCAAAATTTCTAAAACTCGATGTGGGCCCACTCAGTTGGCGCCATATCCAGAGGGATTCTAATTCAGTTAGAACCCTATGCCATTTCTAAAATTCTAATTTTAAAATTTCTTTTGAAAATCCTTTTGAAAACTCCTTCAATTTCAAGTTTTAAAATCACTTTTTGAAAAAAATCAAGTAGGGCCCACTCGGGGTGGCGCCACATTTGAGAAAGTCAGGGTTAGCTTAGGCTTAGTCAGTGTCTTGGTTAGTTTTAGAAGTTTAGAAGAGTCAAAATCTATTTTGAAAACTCATTTTTAAAGTTTGGTTTTTAAATTGTTGTTTTTAAAGGTTTTAGTTAAAACTTTAAAAACCCAATATGAGAAAACGCCAAGTGGCACCACATTTGGGGGATTCTTAGGTTTAGTTAGGGGTTAATTAGGGATTAATTAGGATAATTTAGGTCAAGGGCATATAGGTAACTCCACCTAAAAATCGCCCCCCTTTAGAGTCCAAAATTTTCAAAATTGTCAATTTTTAAACCTAATTTTTTATTATAAATAGATGCATAAGGGGGGTCGATTATCCCATCTCTCTCCTATTGGATTCTTGGAGCTTCTCTCTCTTCTCCAGCCCTTCCTCCATTGCAGCAACCTCAAGGTAATTATTTTCTTTAATTTTTAGTTTTTATTTAATATTTTTCATTGTTTTAAGCATGATTTAGCCATTGGCACCATCACCTTAATGGATTCAACCATGGATTCAACCCCAAGAACCATCAAGAATCAGCAAGAACAATCCAAGAAGGTGATCTAACCCTGTTTTGGGTGATTTACAGGGATTTTAATCCATTAGAATTGATTTTAATATGATTCTTTACATTATTAACCAATAAAATATATGATTTACCCTTTTTAATGGGTTAAATCTATGTTTTAAAGGTAATATCAAATTCCAGCCATTGATGCCCTGTTTTTATTTTATTTTCATGATTTATTCATGTTTGTTTTACGTTCTATAGCATAGAAATAAGTTTTATTTACTGTTTTATGGTTTATTTTATTTATTTACATTAGTTAATGCATGGTTTTTCAAGTTTCTTAAATTTCTGTGTGTTTTAGGTTTAGAACAGTAAAGATAATGTTATTTCGGGTTGAAGTTCTCATTGTTTATTTTTTATTTTTTTATATGTGATGCATGCATGAGTTATTGAGTTACTGCAGAAAAATTAGAGGTTTTGGATCTAGGGAACCTTGTCAAAAAAATCAGACATAAAATCGGGTTTTTAAAGCTTTAAAATCGTGGTTAAAATCAAGAAGGTAACTTGCTGTTATGATATTTCTCTCATCTTATATCCGATTTTAGATCTGTAAAGTGCTATGGATTCACATTGAGTATATCTGTCTTTTGTGAAATTTTCGGATTTTTTGATCACCGTTTAGTATTTTTCCCCATTTAGAGAATCTGTTTTTAAATTTAAAACTCGTTAGGGTTTACCAAAACCCTAATCAGACTTGTGTTAGTCATAAATCCCAAACCACAGATCCGATTCTAGATCTGTAAAAAGTGAGTATTGTTATTTTTCTGTCTAATGTTCACCACTAAAATCTCAGAGATTTTGTTTAGAATTGCTATTTATGTCTGTATTTTGAATCTGGAATAGTTGTTTTAATCCCTGTTAAGAGTGATATATTTTAGCTCAGATTGCCGGAAGGGTTTCTCCCTAACCAAAGATGATTTTTCCAATCTGTAAATTGGGAAATCTCTGTTTTTCTTTTTAGTTTGTCTCTGTAAAATTTCATAAATTTCCATGGAGATTTGACCCCTGGTTCAGGTCTTGGATTGAGACTGGTTGGTGAATTAGGTCAAAAATAGCATATTTTAGGGTTTAATGCAATTTTCGGATTAATTTAATGTCAAAAAATTATTTTTATAATTTCAATTCAACATTAGGGTTATAACAAGTGCAGGTACCAATTTTTATGGATTTTGGAATCCATTTGATGGCTGAATTAAGCAAATTGCAAAACCGGGTTCCTAAAAGATCCAAAAACACTGCTAAAATCACAGTTTTTGTGATATTGTTGGATTTTCGTGCATAAGCATATATTTTTAGGGTTTAATCATGTTCATAATCATATTAGGATAATTTAGGTTAAATTTGATGTTCATTTGATTTCATTTAGTGCATAAAACATAAGTTTTTACCAAAATCTATTTCTAAAAACCCTGATTTCAAGGCCATAGTCTTGCTATCAGGGGCAATTTGGTCATTTGACCTAAATTTCAAAATCCCTAACCCTAATTTCATATTTTTAATCATGTCATAGCATATTTGGTTTGAGTTTATTCCATTCAAATTTCAAAACTTGCATTTTATCAAAATATCTTTTTAAAAACCCTAATTTCAAGGCCATAGTCTTGTTATGAGGGGTATTTTGGTTATTTTGACCCCAATTTCGAAATTTCATATTTTCTCTTTCATATTTATTCAATTTTATTTCATACTTTATCATTTTTATTTAAGGGAATCAAGGAAAAGGCTTATATCTAGCAAAATCCAGTAATTTCTAGATATTACTGGATAAATCTAGAAAAGCCAACATATTTTCATTAACAAGTTTTCTAGTTTTGCAGGTACATTGAAGACTTTATTTTTCATGTATTTAAATTTCAATAGTGATGTAATTTGTAATTAAACTTTGGAATAAGAATTTACATTTCCTACTTAGCTTAGGCAGCATTGCATATAGTTTATTTTTTTTAATAATGTTAATGTGTGATGGATGATGATTCATGCATATTCAAACTCACTATGGTCTACACGAATGGCACATACACTAGCTTCTATGAAGTTTATAAACTTGGTGGAATTTGTATTTATGGCCATAGTCAGAATACGAATGATACTTAGATTTATGATCTTTACATTAGCCACATTCAGCCTACACTCTTAGGCTAACTTCAAAATGCACTGCATTTCTCAAAATACAAAAAAGTATTTCTCAATTCCTCGAACCATATTCATTCATTTCATGCATTGCCAATTCCAATTCAAATTCTAAGTCAAGGAAATTGAATTCCTCAAAATCTCCTAAGTCTTATAGCAAAATCGATTTTCCCAAAAGCATTGAATTTCAAAGAATATTTCAAGTATTTCCCAAGTTCTAAATTCAAATTTTCTAAGTTAGAATTTCAATTTCAAAGTTTGAATTCAGAGAAACCAAATCTCAGAATCGATTTTCACCAAATGTCAAGGATTTCTCAAAATCGATTTCTCTCAGAAGTATATTTCAAATCCCATTTCACGATTTCTCAAGTGATATCATTTCCAAGATTTACATTATCTAAATATTTCAATCATTCAAAGCAAACATCATGTTTTCAAAATGTGCATTTTCTAAAAATTCATAGCACATGCCTGATTCTATGTGCATTTAGAAATTAGAATATGATTTAGACAAGTTGAATAGAGTATAGCATAAGATTGATCCTTGGTTCAATTACCCCTGTTAAAGGTGGCAGGAACGGTTGAACCTCGTACCGACAGGCGAGTCCTATTCTACGGAATTTTCCCGCATTTTTAAACGGAGGCGAGTTATTTTCAAAATATTTTTCAAAGGTCAGTTTGATTTGCAAAAGTTAAAAATTTTGCGATGATAACAGGTTTGGCGACCGTGATGGGACCTGTCTTCGCCTGATCAATCTAATGCTCTACTTAGTTCAAATTGTCAAAATCGATTTCCATGGAATGTCAGCTTTGCTTTATGATATCATGTGAACCTAGGAGCCTAGACTTGAACCCAGCTGACATGGAATGCATATAGACTAGGTATGGTTTGGTAGGACCATATTGAGGAGAATTATTCATGCTCACGTAGACTTAGGTCTAATACAACACTCCTCAATTTAGGAATTGTATGAAAACAATGTTTGCTTCTTCAAATATTTCAAAATTCTATCTCTTTAGGACTTAGAGCCTTCTGTTTGATTGCATGTGCTCATGTTTTTCAAAAACCACCCCCACCTATATTGTCCCGGTCTTCACGTTGCTGGGCTCTCTTCCAGAACCATAGTTCGGGACAGAGCCTCACAACTGGGCCACTTATTTGGGTGAAAACCCCCTGCCACGTACCAAGGGTCATAGTCCAACGTATATCGCAGGTGCTCAAGGATGTTGGAAAACTTGAACCTAGAACCGGAGAATTTGATTTTATGCCACGTACATCGAGCCTTGGCTTGAGTATATAGGCATAACTGGATTGAATACAGATGATCTGAGCCTTAGAGTTAGGATTAAGGTCCTACAGCCATTTCAAAATTTGTGCATCTAGAGTCAACTTTTAGGGAATGTTGTATGTGCATACTTGTTTGTGCAGAATGTGATTGAATATGTTATAGTCATTTCCTTTTATTTTCCATATTTTCCCAATTTTCTAAAAAAAAACTGGACGATTTTCTCAAAATTCCCCAATCCATGTCCATGTACTGTCCATGTTTTAAACCTTGAACGATTTTCCAAAATACTTCATTTTCCATTTATTTCTTCATATTTCATCAAACCCTGGACGATTTTCCAAATTTCCCTTAATTTCCTTCAAAACTCCAGGTGATTTCCCATCTTTCCTTTCTTCTGGATCTCGAATTTCCTGCTTTATTTTTATCCTGCCTGCATTTTTCTCAAATTTCCTGTATTTTTCCAACTCTTATTCCAATTTCCATGTCTTCAAGTCTGATGGCATCCAGTCAGCTTGATTCAGTCTTCCCTGAGGATCACATCTCCTACGATGTGCGACAAAGTCTTCCCGAACATCGAGTCCTCAGCACCGGATCCTTCTTTCCCCGGTGGTACTATTCATGGTTCAAGAACTTCTCTCGTATGTTTCCGGACCATCTGGACGGGTGTGGATTGGAACTGGCGTCCGCAGTGGGAAAGCAGACAGTCAACGGCAACTTGATCCATGCACTAGCAGAGCGGTGGAATCCGAGCACTTCTACCTTCTGGTTCCCGTGGGGCGAGATAACAATACTGATGGATGAATTTTCAGAGATTATGGGATTGCCCGAGCCAGCCGGTCAGCCTGGAGATCCATTGGAGAAACAGTTTTTGATTAATGTCAAGGGTCTGGACCCAAAAGATGCCTTAGCTCGCATGACGGGACGCAAGTCTTGGCCTCTGATTGAAGAAGATGGAAATGAATATGTGGACCTGCTCGAAATCTACAGACAGCATGGGACATTTGTGGAAGTCAGCTCGTTGTCCAGGACAGCCCAAGAAAGAATTCAGCATGCGATGGTTCTGTGCACGGTGGGATTAGCTTTCTTTCCCGATGGACGGAATTACATGGATATCAGAATAGTTCAGCTTATGAGGAGATGGGGAAGTCGACAGACCAGCCACCTCTCAATAGCCATGGCTGCACTCGCTTTTCTATACCGAGGGTTGACTCGTTTCGCACTCGGAGAGTCGATCCTAGTCGAAGGGTGCACCTATGCCTTGCAGTCTTGGTTCCTCCGACATCTGCCAGTCCGAGTCAGTTCCTTTAGATGCAATGGTGAAAAGCTTCTTCCAGTTGCGCGATACCGGTTCTTGATCGACAACCTTCAGAAGGAAGAGGTCGTATGGGACTACTTTGATCGCCAGGAATCACCTCCCAGATAGACTTATGCTTACGGCAAGCGATTCAGACTACTTGGCCCGTTTTTCTGCGCATACTATCATCCAGAGCGGTGTGTCAGGCAGTTCTCTCAGAGGCAGAAGCGCGTAGAGATTCGTCCACTAGCCGGGGTTCTGCCAGAATTCGACCTCGCATCAGATCAGTGGTCCGGAGCATACCATTCTGCCAGACATGGCTGGGATTCCTTTGTTAATCTTACTATTTTTCCTGGCCCTCGTGTGTCTTCTGATTATCCGGAGTGGTGGAAAATTGTCTGTCCCCCTCCCCTCTGTCAAGAGTATTATTGATAAAATCATGTTTTTTCCCTCAATAAAATTCCTTTATTTTACATCTCATCTTGGTTTGACGACCTCGCCTAGGTAACAAGGCATATTTCTAGTTGTTTATTTTGCAAAGAATAGCAGCGCAATTGTCGTAATTCCAGCGATGACTCAATCCCTAGTAAAGGGATATTATTTTAATTGTCTACCAAAATTCTCAACAAATATTTTCCTCCAACCAAATCTCTTTCAAAAGCCTAACCATCAGTTCTGCCCTGCAGAGAGCGCCAGCAACATCCAAGAGAACATTTGTGATACCCGATGGTTCATACAAGATCCAGAAAGAAAATCGCGTCAGTTGAAGGCGTCGCGTATTCAGTAGCTTCAGAAGAAGAGATGGACTCACCTCGATCAATCCAGAGTCAGGGTCAGCAGGCGGATGATGGCATCGATCCCCAAATGTACGTCATGTTCAAAAAAATGATGACCAAGATGCTGGCAGAGCAAGCTGAGGCCAGTACTGAGCAAATTCAGACCAAACAGAAAGATAAGGGTCATGCCGTCAAGAATGTGAAGATCAGCAAAAAGCAGAGTCGTCACGAGGAAATATCTGATGAGTCAGAATCAGCTGACGATGCTGACAAGGAATGTGAAAATAAATATGAATTCAAAAGGTCGACTCAGGGTCAGGGGTCGGCTTACAAATCCAAAAATCAGTCTGTTAATGACCCTACACAGTCACAGCTAAAAGATATGATGAAAATGGTCAAAGATCTGCAGGCCCGCGACAAGGGCAAGAAAGTCTTCACCAGCGAAGACTTATATGATGGTTTAGATGGGGACGACAATCTGGATAATCTCCCCAGAAAATTTATCAAGTTTGATGGTTCTGGCGACCCTAAAGCTCATCTCGCCATGTTTTTTGCTGAATGTTCACGATTCAAGCGTGACAATCGGGCACTCTTCCTTTGCTTCCCTCGCAGTCTGGAGGGAACGGCAGCTAAATGGTACTCGGAGCACATCAACCCCATAGAGCTGAAAGAATTTGATAAGGTGGTAAATATGTTCATTGAGCGCTTTCTGTTCAATGCTGAGGTGCTCCCGACCCTCATCCATCTCTGTGGCCTGAAGCAGAGAGAAAATGAAAAGGCCCGAGATTTTATCCATCGTTGGAGGTCAGCTTGTAACAAGATGAGAGACCCCATATCAGAAGGGCATGCTTTGTCCTTAATTCTAAGCAATTTCTCGCAGCCTCTAAAAGGCCTCATCTCCACCGCACCATCCAGAACCTTTATAGAGTTAACAGAGCGAGCCGAATGACTCGAATTGAGTATGGAGAATGGTTTCTATGAAGGTTTCACTTTCACCAAGAACAACGGCCAGAACGAGTCAAAGAAGAAGACTCACTTCACTAATTCTGTCAGTAATAATAAATGGAATCATCGCAAGGGGCAGAATAGAGACTTCTGTTATGGGGCAGGAGGTTCAAACAGGAATGATCAGAAAGGGAAGCCGATCCCGCAATTCAGCAAGCCGCTTCAGCTAGAGCAGGGACCAAAACCCCGAGAGAAAGTGAAGCATGAAGGATGGAGCTATGACAGGAAATTCACTCCATTAGATCAATCACTCGAGACTGTGCTCGAGTATATGTTGACCAAGGAGATGGTCAAGTTGCCAAGGCTGGCCGATCCTCCCGTTCCTATGGAAAAATTCAAAGACCAATTCTGCAAGTTCCACAGAACAGTGGGGCACAATACCGAGAATTGCTTCATTCTCAAGAACATAGTTCAAGATCTTATTGACAAGAATCTTCTGGTAGAAGGTGCGGAAGATGAAAATATAGATATTCTAAAAGAGCCATTTCCTCGTCATTCTACAGTAGTCATCACCGAATAGTCGTTTCAACCACAGGAGCATATCAGGCCGTGCTCTGAAAATGACATGCAAGCTCAGCATCAAGTCCTGGTATTGCAGCAGGCTCGGTCCAAGGCCCAGAAGATGGACCTTATTTCAGCTTTCGGCAAATTGAAAGTATCTGACAAGCCCACTGGGATATCTCCCGAGGTAGCCAGAAGTATGCCATGGCTCCCTAAGCATCTCATTAAGTCCACCCCAAAGAAAAGCGAGACATCCACTCTAAAGCCTATTACAGCATTATCCAATGTCTCAATTTTGGACTTAACCCAAGCTTCCGCTAAACATCAGCAAGTATTAAATAATCTGTTGCAGAAAATCAAGGTGAAACCAAGCATAACTCCGGAAGACATGGCCCACATAGTCAATCAGGCCATGACTAATGCTCCAGTTACTTTCTCCGATGAGGATCTCCCTAAGCCTCATGTGTTCCATAACAACGCGTTGTATGTTGTGGTTCGAACCAGAGGGATGACAGTTCCTCATGTGTTGATCGATGGAGGCAGCAGCCTCAATATATGTCCGGAAATGACCGCCAAAGCTTTGGGCATAAAAGAAGAAGAATACATTCCAGATCCAATCACCATTTATGGGTTCGACAATCATGGCCAAACAGCGAAAGGAAAAATATTCCTGGAGATCTTTATTGATTACTCGGTCCATTCAATTCTCTTTCACGTGGTCAATGTGCCGCCCACTTATAATCTGCTTCTCGGGAGACCGTGGATCCACAACACAAACGCAGTATCATCTACTCTGCATCAGTGCATCAAGTGGTCAAAAGGTGGTATGATCACGACCGTCTTAGGCGAAGATCCGGAGCAGAGGCTAGCACAGCCCATGGTTCCCAGGCCCTCTTTCACTACTGATATCCCTAGCATTAGGGGTATTGAAGAGGTCAGCTTCGAAGAGGATTCAGGAATCATGCAGATGACAGAGCAACCCAAGCATACAGTGGCTGCGACCCGATGGGGAGGTCCACAGTTCTTCAAGATTGGAGGACGAATTGATTACAGCACACTTAAGGATCATCCGCTATTCTACCAATTTATGAAAGCTAAGAAGGGATTTGATTTATTAGTGAAGCATGGCTACCAGCCTTTTCGAGGCCTAGGCAAAAATGAAGATGGCCGTCTTGAACCAGTGATTCCTCAGCACTGCCCTAAAAGAACCGGATTGGGCTTTAATGGCCGAAGATCTCAGAAAGGGACTGTTTTCGTTAAGGGAGCACATTAGAAGAATTCCTTTGTCTTTCCTTTTCTATTCTTTTGTCGGGATGATATCCCATTTCATTTTCATCATTGTCATTTTGATTAATTCTATCTTTCAATAAAGTTGTCAGTTTCCTTTGTCTATCTTTATGCCGTTTGTCTCTTTACTCCTCAATATTAAATCTTCACAAAATTGAAATTATTTTGCTCTTTTATCTTTCCAATTATTTTCAATAAAAGCAATTTATTTCATGATGAGCAATTTCCCTAAATCAATTTATCCTCCAATTTTCAGAATGTCTTCCCGATCTATCAAGAAGCTCGTCTTTAATCCAAAAGCTTGTTCGAAATCAGCAATAATTCATCAGGTCAGAATAAGAGCAGAATGTGGTCAAACTGCAAAACAGTAAGAAGAATCCGCAGAGTTCGATTCAGCTCTTCAGGAACTGCCAGAATTTGCATCGGTTCAGAAGCAAGATGAGCCATCATCCTTCGTTCAAGATCCGACTGAGGATATCAATATCGGATCAGAAGACGATCCTAAAATTCTCAAGATTGGCAGTGGTTTGAGTCTAGGAGAGAAAGAAAGGCTCACTAATTTCCTCAAGCAGCATGAAGAAGTATCCGCATGGACTTATGAGGATATGCCAGGTTTAGATCCGAAATTGGTGGAACATCGCCTCGTTTTGAAACCTGAGGCGAAACCAGTCAAGCAGAAGTTGAGAAAAATGGATCCTCGAATCGAGCAACAGGTCAAGGAAGGACTTGAGGATCTGCTTAAAGCGGGATTCATTCGAGCGATTGATTACCCGGATTGGTTGGCGAATATCGTAGCAGTTCCTAAGAAGAATGGTAAAGTGCGAATCTGTATCGACTTTCGTGATCTCAATAAAGCCACTCTGAAGGATGACTATCCGCTCCCAAACATTGATCTCCTAGTCGATAGCACAGTTGGGCATGCTATGTTCTCCTTTATGGACGGATACTCCGGATATAATCAAATCAAGTTGGCCGCTCGTGACCAATCCAAAACATCCTTTACCACGCCATGGGGCACTTTCTGTTATACAGTCATGCCTTTTGGGCTCAAGAATGCTGGAGCCACTTATCAGCACGCTATGGCCGTTATATTCCATGATCAGATGCACAAAATCATGGATGCATATGTCGATGATATTCTGGTGAAATCCAAAGAAGAGGAAGATCACATCGAAGCTCTCAATCAAGTTTTCAAGCGACTCATTCTTTACAAGCTAAGACTCAATCCACAAAAATGTGTCTTTGGAGTCGAATCAGGCAAGTTGCTAGGCTTCCTGGTCAGCAAGAAGGGGATAGAAATGGATCCCGCTAAGGCCAAAGCTATCATTGGCATGCCGCCCCCGACTAATCTCAAAGAATTGCGTAGCCTTCAAGGGCGCATGCAATCAATTTGGCGATTCATTTCTAATTTGGCTATGAGATGTGAGCCTTTCAATCATTTGCTCAGAAAAGGAGTGAGGTTCGAATGGGGACCAGAGTGTCAGCAGTCGTTCGAACGCATCAAGAAATATCTTCTCAATCCTTCTGTTTTAAAGCCGCCAGAATTAGGGAAACCCCTATTGCTATACATTTCAGTTAATCAAGTTGCTTGCGGCGTATTCTTGGCGCAATACGAAGAAGGCAGCTTGATAGAACATGCCATTTACTATGTGAGCAAGACCTTTATTGATTACGAGAAGAAATACTCTCAGATAGAGAAGACATGTTTAGCTCTGGTATGGATGTGTCAGAAATTGAGACATTATCTATTGGCGTCTGAAGTCAAGATTCTATCTAAATTAAATCATCTCAAGTACGTTCTTGAACAACCATTTCTCAGCGGACGAATCGCCAAATGGCAAGTCCTATTAATGCAATACGACTTGGAATATGTCTCTCATCAATCTATCAAAGGCCAAGCAATTGCAGACCAATTAACAGATTTTCCTCTGGCAGAGGATGTTAAAGCTGAGGATGATTTCCCCGATGAGCGGATCTGCAATATTCAACAATCCCCAATTTGGAATTTATTCTTCGACGGTTCCAAGAATATGGCAGGCATAGGAATCGAAATTCTACTAATCACACCAGAGAAAGAGATGATTCCCTTTTCTCTCAAACTGGATTTTCAGTGCACTCATAATATGGCCGAGTATGAAGCTTTGATACAAGGTCTGAAAATTCTACAGGATTTCAATGTCAAAAGAGTGCATGCTTATGGTGATTCTTTGTTAATCGTCAATCAAGTTCTGGCCGAATGGCAAGTGAAAGATCAGAAATTACTTCCTTACCAGAAGATTGTTTCAGCTCTTGCCAACAAATTCGAAGAATTCCAACTTTTTCATATCAAGAGAGATTTCAATCAAGTTGCAGACAGTTTAGCCAATCTAGGATCCATCATGTCTTTCAAGAACGAAGAATCTTGTCGCTCATTTGAAATTAGCAGACTCGATCAACCTGCTTTCGTTCCAGTAGAGCAGATAAACCAGGCTGAGCAAAAGAAGAAGCCCTGGTATCATGATATCAAGAATTTCATTAAAATTGGCGAATTTCCCCCAGAATTATCAAAGAGAGAGCAGCGAGCAATTCAACACATTTCTGCTTGATATTTTATTCTTGCCGACGTCCTTTATCGTCGTGGATTTAGTTCTGAGTATTCCAGATGTTTGGATGAAGAAGAAGCCAAATAAGTTGTGCAAGAAGCATATGAAGGCATTTGCGGTGGTCATGTTGGCTATCAGACTCTTGTCAAACAAATCATTCGAGCAGGATATTATTGGAGAACTATGCAACAAGATTGCTATCGTTTTGTGAAGAAGTGCGTTCAATGTCAGATGCATGCGCCTTCCATTCATGCGCCAGTGACATACTTGCAATCTGTCGTCTCGCCATGGCCATTTTCCATGTGGGCTTTCGATGTCGTAGGCCCCATCACTCCTTCAGCCTCCAAGGGTCATAAATATTTTCTTGCCGCAACAGAATATTTTACTAAATGGGTAGAAGCAGTCACTCTACGCACAGTAGAAGGTCGACACGTGGTTTCTTTCATCCATAAGAATATCCTTTGCCGTTTCGGTATATCGCATGATATTGTGTCGGATAATGGCAGTCATTTCAAGAATGAGAAAATGAGGACATTCTGCTCAAAATTCATCATCATTTTCCGCTCCTTATTATCCTCAAGGGAATGGTCAGGCAGAAGCCACCAACAAGATTCTGATTCGAATCCTGGAGCGAACTTTAGAAACGGGTCGTGACTGGCATGAAAAGATTCACGACGCATTATGGGCATACAGAACCACCATTCGAACTCCAACGAATGCTACTCCGTCAGAACTTGTCTATGGAACTGAAGTAGTGCTGCCTCTACATGTTCAGAAACCTGCTCTGAAATTTGCATCACTTCTAGAATTACCTCTTGATCAATATCAGCAACAGCGACTGGTACAGCTTGATTTGCTCGATGAAAGAAGGCTCAGAGCAGCAGAGCATGCTCAATCCTATCGCCAGAGGATAGCCCGACAATATGCAAAATCTGTCATTGAGAGAAAATTTCGGGTCAATGATCTAGTGCTCAGATCAACAGCTTATCTCAGGCATCGCCCAGGTGGCAAATGGTCGCCAAATTGGGAAGGTCCTTATGTTGTCAAAGAGGCACTACCTCGCAATTCATATCGGCTCATCAATGATGATGGAATAGAATTACCAGATCCCATCAATGCTCGATATTTGAAAAAATTCTATACTTGAACAATTCCCTATTCTTTGTAATTCTTCCAAATTGTCTTCAATAATAATCAAAATTCTTTTCCCAGTTACACTGGGGCATTTTTAAAATTTTGTTTTTATCTACAAATATCTTGTATGCAGGCAGGATAAACAAATCTCTCATTTCACGCACTTGTGCATTCATGTGCATCAATTTGCATCCATTTGCATACAATTGCATTAATAACGATCTGGTCAGTATTGAGATTTCAACTATCAATCCCATCACAATTCCTAACGATTCAAGATTGAAAGATAATCACCAGAACTAAACCAAAATCCAGTATCCAAACTGGTACATTTTTAAACCGGTATGCATACTGGTATCCTTTCAAAATCGAGCACTCGTGTTAGTGTTCCACTGAATGGTCATGTCAGTCGACCTCTTGAGTTCAGTCCTCGTGTTGATCACTCATCAAATTCCAAAATTCCAATTTCCAATTTCCAAATTTTTAATTTCCAATTTCCAAATATCAATTTCCAAATTCCAAAATTCCAAATTCCAATTTTCAATTATCAATTTTCAAATTCCAATTTTCAATTATCAATTTCCAAATTTCCAATTTCCAATTTCCAATTTCCAATTATCAATTTCCAAATTTCCAAATTTCCAATTTCCAATTTCCAATTTCTAATTTCAAATATCAAATTTCAAAATTCCAATTTCCAAATTTCGACCTTTTGGTCACCCAATACCCAATTCCATTTTTTTTTTTTCTTGCGAGAGACCCTTTTTATAGGGAGAGTTTGAGGGAGCTCACTCTTTTCGCATGCTATCCAATTCGTTCACTTAGCCCCTTTTCAATGAGAGTTTGAAGGGACTCATGTCTTTGTGAACCGTTTGCAAAACAAAATTCTAAATTTCACACAAGGAACCCTTTTTATAGGGAGAGACTCGACGGAGACTTGCTTTCCTTGTGGCCCCATAATTTCAGACCAGGCCATTTCATCATGAAGGACCCTCTTTTCAGGGAGAGTGTGATGAACTCGTTCTTTCATGACCAATCTACCAACCTCACCAATTTTGGCCCCCTTTCCATAAGAGAAGCCTAATGTTAGGAAGTTTTGACGAAAGCTTAATTTCTCTTAGAAAGTTCGTTTTGCAAACACCTCCTCTTCAGGGAAGAGAGGAGTAATTCCCAATTCTAATTTCTGAATCTTCTCCTTTGGGGAAAGGAGAAGAGAATTTCTGTCATGGATGTGTTGCGTTGTGCTTCAAATGCTCGCTTTCACAAAAGGATTTCAAGAAACTTTTGCCAATTTGTCATTAAATATTTATTGATTTAAAAAATCTTTATTGCACAAAATTATTACCTCAGAATACCCTCAGTATTACTTTCGAAAGGACAAAGCTTTCGCGAAAAAGGATTCAAAGTTCAAAATCTTTCTATTGGCCAACCAAAAGGATGAAGAATAAATCCGCGATATGGCCAGTAAAGAAAACTCAATGTTGTTGCAAAGCCATAAGTAATTGATATTGATCGCAGTCAATGACACATTTTTAAAGACCTTTCTTGAAAAATAAAGCAATCGAAATATCCTGGTGATACAGAAAAATCCACTCAATCTCCATATCTCCTCAATCACCTAAGCTGCAATTAAATATCTGCAAAAGGGATCTCTCAATTGTCGCCAAGATGAAGGCGAATTAAGCGAGTTGACCCCCGGGGCCAAAGAAGATTTGGATCATCTCCAAGATGACAGAGTTTGTGACGGATCCTTCCAGGGAAAGTTCAGATCACCGTCGAGATGAAGGCGAGTGTGATGAGCCTACCGACAAACCCTAAAAGATATTTGATTCCAGCTATCACCAAGAGATTTCCCAACCAATGAGTCAATAACTATCAAGATAATCCCTGAGAGAAAAGAAGGATCGGAACATCTCTGAGATGAAGGAGTTTGTGACGTACCCTTCCCAAGAAAAAAAGAGAGAAAAGTCAAGACATCTCCAAAATGAAGGATGATGTAATTCCCAAAAAATCCAAGAGAGCTCCGATCTGCTAAAAAGAGAGTGCAGAAAGATCATCATGAGAAAAGAATCCCAGGATATCAGACTTCCAAATCTATCAAGAATCTTCTTTAATTTTGTGAAATTCTTTTATCAATATTCTTTCAACAATAGCTCTCGCAATATCAAGAATACTTTCTTTCCCGTCCATATCAAGGAAATTGATAGCTTCCTTGAAAGAAAGCCAATTGCAAGCAATTTGAATTCGAATCTTGATTCTACGGAGTTAAGCCCAGCCGGAGTTAATACTTCAGGTAGAAAAAAGGGAATACTTTCAAAACAATGTGCATCATTTTAAATTATTTTGAATCAACAATGATTTTCAACATTTTGACAATATTTTCTAGCTATCCTGGCGTGAAGCGAGAGCTTGAGGTTCATCTTTGGCGCATCCTGACATCAGTTGTTATCCCTTTTAGGACTTGATAACGGGAGTTTTCAAGATTCCTTCCCTTCTTTGGTATAATCTGAGCGCACGGGCTCTCAGATTCGCACACTTTCCTGTGTCCCCAATGTCCCACCATAGACAGTCTCATTTCGGCTTGAGGTTAAGCCACCAATTTCAGCAAAAGGCAATTTCAAAAGTTAATTAGTCTCAGCAATGAGACGCCCAAAATCAAACCCTTTTCAAGCTTTAGTGACCCCAATTTCCTTTCTTTTGCAAAACCCCTATCGGATTCATTGTGCGGAAATCTGAAGGTTCCATCACGGTCTCTTCTTTCGAGGATTCCGTCCATTTTCTGCCCGATCAGGATAAGGGTATAAACCTGAGCCTCACGTGATGAGGTATTTCATTTCCCGATCAGGTTAAGGGTACAAACCTGAGCCTCCTTTGATGAGGTATTCCATTTTCTACCCAATCAGGTTAAGGGTACAAACCTGAGCCTCCTTTGATGAGGTATTCCATTTTCTGCCCGATCAGGTTAAGGGTACAAACCTGAGCCTCCTTTGATGAGGTATTCCATTTTCATTTCCCGGTCAGGTTAAGGGTCAAACCTGAGCTTCGTTTCTACACGAGGTATTTTCTGTCCCATCCAGGTTAAGGGCAAAACCTGAATCTCACTTCATTCTGAAATAAAATTTTCTTCTTATTCTCCATTTCATATCTATCATCATCACTTGGATTAATTCTTTCATACCCAGTCAGATTTATCTAACTGGGGCATTTTTATAATCCAAATTTGGTGTGTTTTCTTTGCCACTAAGCTCGGCTTTCAACCGGCTTAGCAGCAAAGAGGGGCATCTGTAAACACCCCAAATTTTCACCCTCATCCAGTGTTTGTCTATTTCATGTGTCATTGCATATCATTGCATGCATTCAGCATATCATTTCATCGCATTGCATAGCATTGCATGCCATTACATCTCATTCTCGAGATCCAGCACTCCTGTTTTCAAAACATTCAATCCAGATTTGAATTTTAAAGCTTTTATTTCAAAATCAATTTCAAAACCTGGGTTTTTATTCAACACTCTGTCATTTTCCAACCCAGGACTTTATATTTCAAAATATTTTCTAAAGGAAACAATCTGGATTCATTTCAAATTCAAATTTTAATCAATTTCAATTCACAGATGAGACCCATTGAGGTGGTGTCACTTCTGAATTCCTCTATTCATCAAATTTCTCAAAATTTTGAAAGTTTCAGTCCGATCAGGACTCTGTCTCAGAGTCCTGATCCGGTCAGGAGTCTGTTTTGAAGTCTGTTTTACTTCCATTTTCAATCTTTTCCGTTTGTTTTCGAAATTTAGGTCATTTTACAGAGTCCAGTTAGTTCAGGATTCTATTTTAGAGTTCGGTCGAGTTAGGAGTCTAACCCTGGTTGTGTTTTCTGACTTATTTCATCATTTCTTGATAAAATCTTTTGGAAAATTCTTTCATTTGGCTTTTAAAATCTAAAATCTCAGAGTCCTAAGAGTTCAGGACTCTAACTCGGAGTTTCAGTTCGCTTGAGACCCTATTTTCAAAGATCTTGAATTTTAAATGTCGATTTTAACCCTTTTTCAAAGTCATTTTCAGTGTTTATTTCAAAATTTCTAAAACTCGATGTGGGCCCACTCAGTTGGCGCCATATCCAGAGGGATTCTAATTCAGTTAGAACCCTATGCCATTTCAAAAATTCTAATTTTAAAATTGCTTTTGAAAATCCTTTTGAAAACTCCTTCAATTTCAAGTTTTAAAATCACTTTTTGAAAAAAAATCAAGTAGGGCCCACTCGGGGTGGCGCCACATTTGAGAAAGTCAGGGTTAGCTTAGGCTTAGTCAGTGTCTTGGTTAGTTTTAGAAGTTTAGAAGAGTCAAAATCTATTTTGAAAACTCATTTTTAAAGTTTGGTTTTTAAATTGTTGTTTTTAAAGGTTTTAGTTAAAACTTTAAAAACCCAATATGAGAAAACGCCAAGTGGCACCACATTTGGGAGATTCTTAGGTTTAGTTAGGGGTTAATTAGGGATTAATTAGGATAATTTAGGTCAAGGGCATATAGGTAACTCCACCTAAAAATCGCCCCCCTTTAGAGTCCAAAATTTTCAAAATTGTCAATTTTTAAACCTAATTTTTTATTATAAATAGATGCATAAGGGGGGTCGATTATCCCATCTCTCTCCTATTGGATTCTTGGAGCTTCTCTCTCTTCTCCAGCCCTTCCTCCATTGCAGCAACCTCAAGGTAATTATTTTCTTTAATTTTTAGTTTTTATTTAATATTTTTCATTGTTTTAAGCATGATTTAGCCATTGGCACCATCACCTTAATGGATTCAACCATGGATTCAACCCCAAGAACCATCAAGAATCAGCAAGAACAATCCAAGAAGGTGATCTAACCCTGTTTTGGGTGATTTACAGGGATTTTAATCCATTAGAATTGATTTTAATATGATTCTTTACATTATTAACCAATAAAATATATGATTTACCCTTTTTAATGGGTTAAATCTATGTTTTAAAGGTAATATCAAATTCCAGCCATTGATGCCCTGTTTTTATTTTATTTTCATGATTTATTCATGTTTGTTTTACGTTCTATAGCATAGAAATAAGTTTTATTTACTGTTTTATGGTTTATTTTATTTATTTACATTAGTTAATGCATGGTTTTTCAAGTTTCTTAAATTTCTGTGTGTTTTAGGTTTAGAACAGTAAAGATAATGTTATTTCGGGTTGAAGTTCTCATTGTTTATTTTTTATTTTTTTATATGTGATGCATGCATGAGTTATTGAGTTACTGCAGAAAAATTAGAGGTTTTGGATCTCGGGAACCTTGTCAAAAAAATCAGACATAAAATCGGGTTTTTAAAGCTTTAAAATCGTGGTTAAAATCAAGAAGGTAACTTGCTGTTATGATATTTCTCTCATCTTATATCCGATTTTAGATCTGTAAAGTGCTATGGATTCACATTGAGTATATCTGTCTTTTGTGAAATTTTCGGATTTTTTGATCACTGTTTAGTATTTTTCCCCATTTAGAGAATCTGTTTTTAAATTTAAAACTCGTTAGGGTTTACCAAAACCCTAATCAGACTTGTGTTAGTCATAAATCCCAAACCACAGATCCGATTCTAGATCTGTAAAAAGTGAGTATTGTTATTTTTCTGTCTAATGTTCACCACTAAAATCTCAGAGATTTTGTTTAGTATTGCTATTTATGTCTGTATTTTCAATCTGGAATAGCTGTTTTAATCCCTGTTAAGAGTGATATATTTTAGCTCAGATTGCCGGAAGGGTTTCTCCCTAACCAGAGATGATTTTTCTGATCTGTAAATTGGGAAATCTTTGTTTTTCTTTTTAGTTTATCTCTGTAAAATTGCATAAATTTCCATGGAGATTTGACCCTTGGTTCAGGTCTTGGATTGAGACTGGTTGGTGAATTAGGTCAAAAATAGCATATTTTAGGGTTTAATGCAATTTTCTGATTAATTTAATGTCAAAAAATTATTTTTATAATTCCAATTCGACATTAAGGTTATAACAAGTGCAGGTACCAATTTTTATGGATTTTGGAATCCATTTGATGGCTGAATTAAGCAAATTGCAAAACCGGGTTCCTAAAAGATCCAAAAACACTGCTAAAATTATAGTTTTTGTGATATTGTTGGATTTTCGTGCATAAGCATATATTTTTAGGGTTTAATCATGTTCATAATCATATTAGGATACTTTAGGTTAAATTTGATGTTCATTTGATTTCATTTAGTGCATAAAACCTAAGTTTTTACCAAAATCTATTTCTAAAAACCCTGATTTCAAGGCCATAGTCTTGCTATCAGGGGCAATTTGGTCATTTGACCTAAATTTCAAAATCCCTAACCCTAATTTCATATTTTTAATCATGTCATAGCATATGTGGTTTGAGTTTATTCTATTCAAATTTCAAAACTTGCATTTTATCAAAATATCTTTTTAAAAACCCTAATTTCAAGGCCATAGTCTTGTTATGAGGGGTATTTTGGTCATTTTGACCCCAATTTCGAAATTTCATATTTTCCCTTTCATATTTATTCAATTTTATTTCATACTTTATCATTTTTATTTAAGGGAATCAAGGAAAAGGCTTATATCTAGCAAAATCCAGTAATTTCTAGATATTACTGGATAAATCTAGAAAAGCCAACATATTTTCATTAACAAGTTTTCTAGTTTTGCAGGTACATTGAAGACTTTATTTTTCATGTATTTAAATTTCAATAGTGATGTAATTTGTAATTAAACTTTGGAATAAGAATTTACATTTCCTGCTTAGCTTAGGCAGCATTGCATATAGTTTATTTTTTTTTAATAATGTTAATGTGTGATGGATGATGATTCATGCATATTCAAACTCACTATGGTCTACACAAATGGCACATACACTAGCTTCTATGAAGTTTATAAACTTGGTGGAATTTGTATTTATGGCCATAGTCAGAATACGAATGATACTTAGATTTATGATCTTCACATTAGCCACATTCAGCCTACACTCTTAGGCTAACTTCAAAATGCACTGCATTTCTCAAAATACAAAAAAGTATTTCTCAATTCCTCAAATCCATATTCATTCATTTCATGCATTTGCCAATTCCAATTCAAATTCTAAGTCAAGGAAATTGAATTCCTCAAAATCTCCTAAGTCTTATAGCAAAATCGATTTTCCCAAAAGCATTGAATTTCAAAGAATATTTCAAGTATTTCCCAAGTTCTAAATTCAAATTTTCTAAGTTAGAATTTCAATTTCAAAGTTTGAATTCAGAGAAACCAAATCTCAGAATCGATTTTCACCAAATGTCAAGGATTTCTCAAAATCGATTTCTCTCAGAAGTATATTTCAAATCCCATTTCACGATTTCTCAGGTGATATCATTTCCAAGATTTACATTTTCTAAATATTTCAATCATTCAAAGCAAACATCATGTTTTCAAAATGTGCATTTTCTAAAAATTCATAGCACATGCCTGATTCTATGTGCATTTAGAAATTAGAATATGATTTAGACAAGTTGAATAGAGTATAGCATAAGATTGATCCTTGGTTCAATTACCCCTGTTAAAGGTGGCAGGAACGGTTGAACCTCGTACCGACAGGCGAGTCCCATTCTACAGAATTTTCCCGCATTTTTAAACGGAGGCGAGTTATTTTCAAAAGCTTTTTCAAAGGTCAGTTTGATTTGCAAAAGTTAAAAATTTTGCGATGATAACAAAGGGCTGTGTGAAAATCATCTTCTACAATTGATTTTGTAAATGGCTGTGTGTGTGAATGGTTTATGAAAGTCATGTCATACAATTGATTTTGTGAATGGCTGTATGAAAATCAACTATTTTGATTGCGTGAATGGCTTATGGAAATCATTTCCTGCATGTATCCATTTTTTTTTCTGCTGCAGGTGTGCAGTCTTGATAATTAGTCATCTTCATGAACGGATATATCCATATCCGTTCTTGATCTATATACCATCTTTGGCATGCTTTGTTATTGGTATATGGGGAAGCTCCATACCCATTTTTATTGAAAAATACATCATAATTTGAGAAATATGGCTTCGCGAAATCCCCTACAAAAACTTTATATACCTGTATTTTCTGATTTTACCCATTATATGGAATTTTCCTTTATATGTATATTCTCTTATTATAGATATATATATTGATATGTATGTATATCTGCCCATATGTATACGTATATATGTATATATATATACATATATATATATATACTTATATATATATATCCCTTCATGTGCATTGGATATCACATATATTTTTCTTTTCTTTTACCTTCTGTGAATATATCTTCATTACCATATATCATTTATCATAAATTCAAATATTTCTATATATCTTCGTTGTATATAGTATATATACCCATTTTTCTTGGTTATTTTGTACTAACTCTCATTTTGCAGGAAAATCTAGAAGATGTTGATTCCTTGGCTCTATTTCATTTTTTTTTACTTTATGTTATGCAATGTAACAATCCAATGTAAACCTTGGAATAAGATTTACTTTTACTGCTTAGATTAGGCCGCATCTCATATAGTTTGATTTCAGTAATATCCTGATTCTATGATGCATATATCTCAATTTTCCAAATTCACCGTGGATGAACACGAATGGCACGTGCACCAACTCTTAGAGAGTTGATGAACTCGGTGGAGTTCATATTTATGGCCCTAGTCGGAATATGGACGAGACCCGGATCCATTATCTTTCTACCAGTCACATTGAGCCTACACTCTTAGGCTATCTTGAAAATGCACCTCATATTTCCAATGTTTTCAAAATATTGTGAATTAACTCAGATAAACCCTGAATATATTCATGGCCACAGTCAGAATATGTGAAGGATTTACTTTGGCTTAATCCACGTTTTTTCAACAAATTTTTCAAAAAGTTTTTCAAAGTGCATTCATTCATTCAAATCATCTGCATCATTCGTTTTTCTCATGATTTTCTTAAAAGATTTTCATTTCATGGAGTCGATTTCTCAAGAAACTATGATGATATTTGAAGTTGGATTTTCCAAATCAAAGTTTTCCTGCGATTTTCCTTAAAAAAGTTATTTTCTTAAGATCCATTTTCAAAAGAAATTTTCATCTTTCTCAAGAATAAAAAGCTGATTTTCAGACATTTCAAAGACAAGATTCTCAGAAATTTAATTTTCTAAGTTCTAAATTTCCTTCTCCAATGAATTTTCTTATAAATTTTCTCTCCTTTTCTTAAAAAAATTCTCAAAGTCTGAGTTTTCCGAACAAGTGCTTTCATTTTCAAATGTTCATCTTTTCTCAAGAATTCCTACAGTTTTCGTGAGATTCTCATTTCTTCATGGTTTTCCAAGTCTTTCTAAACTTTCTCAAAATTTTCCTGAGATTCTCATTTCTTCATGATTTTCCAAGTCTTTCTAAACTTTCTTAAAATTTTCCTGAGATTCTTATTTCCTCATGATTTTCCAAGTCTTTCTAAGCTTTTCTCAAAATTGTCCTGAGATTCTCATTTTTCTAAGTCTTTATAAACTTTCTCAAGATTTTCTCGAGATTCTCATTTCAACTTTCTCAAAATTTTGCTCGAGATTCTCACTTCTTCGAGATTTTCTAACTCTTTATAAACTGTCTCGAGATTTCAAACCTTCTTCGTCTGAGTTTTCCTGAGAGATTGATTTCCATCTTTTCCTGAGAAACGCTTTTCAACTCCAAATATTTTCTAATCATACATCATATTTTTCAATTTACATTTTCCAAAATTCTCATAGCACATGCCTGAATTCTCTGTGCATTTAGGATAGAACACAATTTCGGTAATTTCACTAAGTCAAGCACAATTTTGGTCCTTGGTTCGATTACCTCTGTTAAAGGCGGCAGGAACGGTCGAACCTCGTACCGACAGGTCGAGCCCCATCCCATGGATTTTCCCACAAATTTTCAAAACAGAGGTGAGTATTTTAAAACAATTTCCAAAATCCGGTCAAGTTTGAATCGCGAAAGCATTTCCCCCTCTCTTCCGCAAGGAAGGGAAGATGGTAAAAATTTTGCGACGATAACAGGTTTGGCGACCGTGATGGGACCTGTCCTTGTCTGGTCAAAATTGTGCTTGACTTAGTTTAATTATCAAAATTATGTTCACAAAATGTCAGCTCTTTACTTTTGCTATCATGCGAACCTAGGAGCCTAGATTCTGACCTAGCTGACATTGACTGCATATAGCTTAGGCATGGTTTGGTAGGACTAGATTGAGGAGGTATTTTCATGCTCACATAGACATTAGGTCTAAATACAACTCTCCTCAATTTAGGATCTGAATGCAAACAATGTATGCTTCTTCAAAGATTTTCAAAAGTCTATCTCTCTAGGATTTAGAGTCATTTGTTTCTTGCATGTGATCATTTTTCAAAACCCCAATTACCTATCATTACCCGGTCTTCACGTTGCTGGGCTCTCTTCCAGAACCCTAGTTCGGGACAGAGCCTCACAACTAGGCCAATTATTTGGGTTAACACCCCCCTACCACGTACCGCGGGCCACAGTCCGAAGTATATCGGTAGGAGCTCAAGGATGTTGGAAAACCTTACATTAGAACCGGAGTTGAGATTATATGCCACGTACCTCGAATTTCGGTTCGAGTATATCGGCATAACTGGATTGGACAAAGATGATCTGAACTTAGAGTTAGGATTAGGGTCCTACAGTTGTTTTCAAAGTGATGCATCTAGAGTCAGCCTTTTAGGGAGTGCTGTATGTGCATAAATGTTTGTGCAGGATGTGATTGTATGTGTGTTATTTCCTTAATTCTTTATATTTCCCAATGTTTTTCAACTTATTAGGCCTTTTTCAAAATATCCTTATTTTCCACAAGGCCTTTTTCAAAATATCCTTATTTTTCACAAGGTCTTTTTCTAAAACCCTGGACGATTTTCTCAAATACCCAATTTCTTTCAAAACTCCAGGTGATTTTACATTCTACCTTTCCACTGGATCTCGAATTTCCAACTGCATTTTATCCTGCCTGCAAAATTTTTTCAAAATTTCCTATATTTTCCTAAGTCTCATTCCGAGTCTTTTCTGTTTCAGTTTGATGGCATCCAGTCAAGTCGATCCTATCTTTCCGGAAGGTCACATATCCTACGAGGTGCGACAAGGTCGTCCTGAACATCGAGCCCTTAGCACCGGAACTTTCATTCCCTGGTGGTACTATTCCTGGCTCAAAAGCTTTTCCCGAATGTTCCCGGACCATTTGAGCGAGTGCGGATTAGAATTGGCGTCAGCCGTCGGAAAGCAGATCATCAACGGCAACCTGATCCATGCAATGGCGGAGCGATGGAATCCTCGGACATGTACCTTCTGGTTCCCGTGGGGAGAGATGACCGTGTTAATGGATGAATTTTCAGAAATCATGGGGTTACCAGAACCAGCCGGTCAGCCAAGCGATCCATTAGAACATCAATTCCTGATCAATGTCAAGGGTTTGGACCCCCGAGATTCATTAGCTCGTATGACAGGCCGCCGATCCTGGCCCCTGATCCAGTTGGACGGAAATGAATATGTTGACCTACTCGAGTTGTATCGCCAGTACGAGACCTTCATTGAAGTCAATTCGCTATCCAGGACAGCTAAAGAAAGGATTCAGAATGCAATGGTGTTGTGCACTGTAGGATTATCCCTCTTTTCAGATGGACAAAACTACATGGACATCAGAATAATCCAGCTTATGAGAAGATGGGGAAGTCGGCAAACCAATCGCCTCTCCATAGCCATGGCAGCGCTCGCTTTCCTATATCGTGGCTTGACTCGATTCTCACTTGGAGAATCCATCTTAGTTGAAGGATGCATCTACGCACTTCAATCTTGGTTCTTTCAGCATGTTCCAGCCCAAGCAAGCTCTTTCAGATACAATGGTCAAGAACTTCTTCCAGTGGCACAGTACCGGTCTATGATCAATAACATTCAAGAAGATGATGTAGTCTGGGACTATTTTGATCGGCAACTATCTCCTCTCAGATACACATATGTTTATGGCAAGCGGTTCAAGTTGCTGGGACCATTCTTCTGTACTTACTACCAACCAGAGAGATGTGTTCGACAGTTCTCCCAGAGACAGCAGTACGTCGAAGCCCGATTGTTATCAGGAGTTATGGCAGAGTTTGATCTCACTTCCGCACAATGGTCTGAGGCATATCATTCTGCCCGCTACGGCTGGGATTCCTTTGTCTCTCTTAAAATCTTTTCTGGTCCTAGAGTATCTGCTGATTATCGTGAATGGTGGCAAATTGTTTGTCCTCCACCTCTTTGTCAAGATCAATAAAATCATATTTTCTCATTTCAATAAAATTCTCTCTTTTTCTATTGTGGTTTGACGACCTCGCCTAGGTAACAAGGCATATTTTTGTTGTTTGTTTCTCGTGCTAAAAGAATTGACAACACAATTGTCGCGATTCTCGCGACGACTCAGTCCCTAGTAATGGTATATCTTCTTCAAATTGTCTACCATATTTTCAATAAATATTTCTTCCAAAAGCCAATTCCTTCATAATCTAATCAGGTCTTTGCCCTGCAGAGAGAGCATCCACAACTACATTAGAGCATCCGCAGCATTTGATGGTTCGAACAAGGTCAGGAAAAAGAACCACATCACCTCAGCACTCCTCAGCCTCAGAAGGAGAAATGGATCATCCCGTGAATCAAGATCAACAGCAAGAGGATGATGGCATAGATCCGCAAATGTATGCCATGTTCCGAAAGATGATGAATAAAATGATGAGTGAATAAGCTGGGACTAGTGCAGAAAAAAATCAATTCAGAGAAAAGTTCCACGGGCACAAGAATAAGAAGGCTCCCAAGAAGCAGGTTCAGCCAGAAGAAATCTCAGATGAATCTGAATCAACTGAAGACACTGAGGAAGAATATGAGGTGCCTCCGGCATTTCAGAAACGTGGCCGAGAACAAAGGAAGAGCCGCAAATCAAAGAATCAGGTCACAGAAGAACCTCTGCAGTCACAATTCAGGGAAATGGCCCGAGTTGTTAAGGATCTCCAAGCCCGCGACATGGGCAAGAAAGTCTTCACCAGTGAGGACTTCTATGACGGCCTCGAAGGGGATGATGATCTCGAAAACCTTCCCTGAAAATTCATCAAGTTTGATGGTTCTGGCGATCCGAAAGCCCATCTCGCCACTTTCTTCGCAGAGTGCTCAAGATTCAAGAGAGATAACATAGCACTATTCCTGTGTTTTCCTCGCAGCTTGGAAGGAGTTGCAGCTAAATGGTATGCTGAGCATATTAATCCCATCGAGCTCAAGGAGTTCGATAAAGTGGTGAATTTATTTATTGAACGCTTCTTGTTCAACACAGAAGCACTCCCGACATTAAGTCATCTCTGCAGTCTGAGGCAGAATGAGAATGAAAAAGCAAGAGATTTCATTCACAGATGGAGGTCAGCCTGTAATAAAATGAGAGATCCCATATCTGAAAGGCACGCTTTGTCATTGATCCTCAACAACTTTTCTCAACCATTAAGAGGATTAATCTCTACTGCACCGTCCCGGACCTTCATTGAATTAACTGAGCGAGCAGAATGGCTCGAGCTAAGCGTAGAGAATAGAGTCTATGAAGGCTTCACTTTTTCCAAAAGTAACCCCCAAGGTGAGCAGAAGAAGAAAGCTCACTTCACTTTCTCTGCCAACAACAACAATAACAATAACCGAAATCAGTACAAAGGGCAAAAGAAAGATTACTGCTACGGCGCAAGCAATCCCAACAATAAAGGAGATCAGAAAATGAAGCCTGCTCCTCAATACAGCAAGCCTTCTCAGCAAGACCAAGGGCCGAAATTGCGTGAAAAAGTTAAACATGAAGGATGGAGTTATGACCGAAAGTTTACTCTTCTCGACCAATCACTCGAAGATGTGCTCGAGTATATGTTGTCGAAAGAAATGGTCAAGTTACCTAGGTTGGCCGATCCCCTTGTGCCTATGGGGAAATGGAAGGATCAATTTTGCAAGTTCCATAGAACAGTGGGACACAACACTGAGAACTGTTTCGTTCTCAAGAACATTGTGCATGATCTTATTGACAAGAATTTATTGGTAGAAGGAGAAGAAGAAGAAAAAATGGACATTCTTAAGCAGCCTTTTCTTTCACACACCATAGCAGTAGTGTCTGCCCAACCATTCCTGCCTCATGAACACATCAAGTCGTGTTCTGCACAAGATCTACAAGTTCAACATCAGGTGTCAGTGCTTCGACAAGCAGCTCCAGCTTCTAAAAAGATGGACCTAATCTCAGCATTTGGCAAGATGAAAATTTCTGAAGCACCTGTAAAGTCATCCCCCAAGTCAAAGGGACTTCCTGATTTTCTCAATCAAATCATCAAGCCCAAGCCGAAGAATTCAAGTCAGAAGTCTTTGACCGCTCTATCCAATGTTTTCATTCTTGACTTGGCCAAGAGTTCCTGCAAGCATCAGCAAGTACTGGACGATCTGCTCAGAAAGATCAAAGTTAAGCCCAGTACCACTCCTGAACACATGGCACAAATTGTGAATTCAGCCATGACCAATGCGATCACTTTCTCGGATGAGGACCTTCCAAAGCCTCATTCCTTTCACAATAATGCTCTTTACATCGTTGTTCGGGTAAGGGGAATGACAGTACCCCATGTGCTAGTAGATGGAGGCAGCAGCCTCAATATATGTCCCGAAATGATCGCAAAGGCACTAGGCATTAAGGAAGAAGAATACATTCCAGATCCTATTACCATCTATGGGTTTGACAACCATGGTCAAACAGCTAAAGGCAAGATATTCCTGGAAGTGTTCATTAATTATTCAGTACATTCAGTGCTTTTTCATGTGGTCAATGTACCACCCACCTACAATCTGTTGCTCGGAAGGACGTGGATTCATAATGCAAATGCAGTGCCTTCCACTCTCCACCAATGTGTAAAATGGTCCAAAGGTGGAATGATTACAACAGTGCTCGGAGAGGACCTAGAAGAAAGGCTCCCACAGCCTATGATCCCTCAACCATCATTCACTGCAGATATTCCTAGCATCAGAGAGAATGAAGAAATTAGTCTCGGAGAAAGTCAGGAGATACTCCAGGCAACATCAGAATTTGTTGAGAAACTCTGTTTTGATGTCACATAATATGATACACTGTCTCATTTGATTTTATATGATATGATAATATGTCCTCTTGAAAAATGTTATATTATGACTGAATATGTTTTGCCATAAATCTAACGAGTATTTGATGCAAGGATATCTCACCCAATAAGGATGGAGACTTCCTGTTCAAGTACAAATATGGTGCAATCATACTCCTTGAAGAAAAAGCTTGATGAGCCATGCATTCCTAAAGTTCAAACGAAGAGATCGGCTACCTCAAGATGAAGACTTTTTTCTTTAGAGTCATATGTAACAGAACCTTCAGGAACTTGCATATTGCATATTACATACTCATTCATAAACACTATATCATAAAAGTATACGATAGTTTCAAAAAGGTCCTTTTTGAAAACCAATAATTGTACCTTCTTACAACCCTTTATGAAAAAGATATTTTGTCATGTAATAATTGTACCTTACACTATATACAAGACAACATGAAAAAGAAATGTAAGAAAAAGACAAAAACATAAAATTGGCTACAAAAGAAAAACAAATAAAATATGTTTTTGAAAAGACTTTAGTTACCTTCTTTAAAGAAATGTTTTTTAATATAAGAAGAAGACAAAAACATAAATCGGCTATACAAAAGAAAAACAAATAAAATATGTATTTGAAAGGACTCTAGTTACCTTTTTTATAACCATAGAATGTCGACTTACTTGAAGTCATCATTCTCTTTACAAAGCATTAAATACCTCCTGTAACAAATCCTTGTTAATGTCCTTCTCAAAGAATGTCGACCTTCTTTTGGTCCTCATTCTCTCTGGAGACTTTGAAAAACACAACATAAAGAAAACACTTGACATGACTATGTACAAATGAATATCTCAAAGCACTCATTGTACTTACACTCATTTAAAGCAAAGAAGTACTAATGTACCTCAAATCATTAATTAGAATAAAGACAAAACTACAACCCAACGTTCAATGTACTATTGTAAGAAATAGACTTTTTACATAAAATATGTATTACCTAAAATATTACAACGACTAGTGTACCCTCTATTTTACTTTTATGGAAAAAGGCATTCTCGAATTTCTCTAAAAGATATTTTTGAAATGACTTAACATTTCACATTTCAAAAAGTTACAATTCCAAAATGTAACGACTACTTTTTAAAAGCTATATAAACACACTCAAATAAACTATTCAAACAATGGAATGGAATAGACGTGTGAGCTTACAACGAGAAAAATTCCTACTCGATATTTGAAAAGAGAGCCTTGAAAAAGAAAGAGAAAAAGGAAAGAAAGAAAACAGAAAAAGTCAAGTCCAGCTCTTTGACAAAGAGTATCCTCTGAGTGACAAACAGAACATTCTGAAAATCCTTCATTCGTGCATTCATATCATTCTGAAGGTTCTATAGGAAGTATTGTAACTCTGTTATTCACTGTATTCTTTCTTTGTTGAAAGAAGTAGATCTCTGTGAAAGAGGGTGTTGCCCTTCTCTGTTGAGAGAAGAAGACCTCTGTGAAAGAGGGTGTTGTCCTTCTCTGTTGAGAGAAGAAGACCTCTGTGGAAGAGGGTGTGCCCCTTCTCTGTTGAGAGAAGAAGACCTCTGAGGAAGAGGGTGTTGTACTATTTATCCGGTGACTCGGATGTTATAGTGGAAAGCTCAAGTGGTTTGCTTGGGGACTGGATGTAGGTCTGGATACTGACCAAACCAGTATAAATTCTGTGTTTTATGTGTTGTGCCTTATTGCTTAATTATTTTATTTTATCGATCTTTATCATATTTCACTATTCACCCCCCCTCTAGTGGAATTTCAAAATTATCCCTGCACACTGTAGCCATGACCCGATGGAGAGGTCCCAAGTTCTTCAAGATTGGAGGTCGTGTCAGCTACGACACTGTCAAAGATCATCCATTGTTTCCACAATTCATGAAAGTAAGAAAGGGATTTGATTTACTTCTGAAGCATAGTTATCAACCCTTTAAAGGACTGGGCAAAAATGAAGATGGTTGTGTCGAGCCAATGATCCAAAAGCATCGTCCCCATAGGGCAGGATTAGGGTTTTCCGGCGGGAGCTCACCAAAGAAGACTGTTTTTGTTAAAGGGGCACATTGAGAATCAATTGTTGTTTTTCCTTTCTATTCCTTTCAAAATAAATGTCTCAATGTCTTTTATCAAAGTCAAATCAATAAAATGTCAAGTTTCTTTGTCTATCTGGATGCCATCTGTCTCCTTTATCTCTATATCCTTATTTCACAACTCAATGTCATTTTATGCATAATTCTTTTTAAATGATTGTTTGTCGTATGATGGACGATTTTTCCTAAATCCAATTTATTATCCAAAATTTCAGAAATGTCTTCCCAAACAATCAAGAAACTCGTTATCAATTCAAAGGCTTTCCAGAAATCGGCAGCAATTCACCGAGTAAAAGCAAGCACAGGAGATAGCAAGGTTGCAAAGCAGTTAGATGATTATGCAGAATTTGATCTGTCTCTTCAGGAATTACCAGAGTTCGCCTCAGTTCAGAAGCAAGATGAACCATCTGCTCTAGTACAAGATCCTACTGAAGATGTCAATATCGGCTCAGAGGAATATCCCAAGATTCTCAAGATCGGTACCAGTCTAAGTCCGAAAGAGAAAGAAAGACTTACAAATTTTCTCAAGCAACATGAAGAAGTGTTCGCATGGACATATGAAGATATGCCGGGCTTAGATCCCAAATTGGTCAAACACCGACTCGTTTTGAAGCCAGATGTAAAGCCAGTTAAGCAAAAGCTGAGAAAAATGGATCCCAGAATAGAACAAGTTAAAAAAGGACTTGAAGATCTGCTCAAAGCAGGATTTATCCGACCTATTGACTATCCAGATTGGTTAGTCAATATCGTCGTTGTCCCAAAGAAAAGTGGCAAAGTCAGGATTTGCATAAACTTCAGAGATCTCAACAAGGAAACTCCGAAGGATGATTATCCACTTCCAAGCATTGATCTTCTGATTGACAGCACGGCAGGACATGCCATGTTCTCATTTATGGATGGATATTCTAGCTATAATCAGATTAAGTTGGCCGCCCGCGACCAATCAAAAACTTCCTTTACTACGCCTTGGGGCACTTTCTGCTATACAGTTATGCCTTTTGGGCTCAAGAACGCTGGAGCAACATATCAACGGGCAATGGCCGTTATCTTTCATGATCAGATGTGCAAAATCATGGATGCATATGTTGACGATATCCTCGTGAAATCTAAAAAGGAAGAAGATCACCTCAAAGCTCTTGACCAAGTGTTTAAGCGACTCATTCTTTACAAGTTAAGGCTTAACCCGCAAAAATGTGTCTTTGGAGTCGAATCAGGCAAACTGTTGGGATTTCTAGTCAGCAAAAAGGGAATTGAAGTTGACCCAGCCAAAGCCAAGGCTATCATTGATATGCCACCCCCGAAAAATCTCAAAGAATTGCGTAGCCTTCAGGGACGCATGCAATCAATTCGGCGATTTATTTCCAACTTGGCGATGAGATGTGAACCTTTTAACCACTTACTCAGAAAAGGAGTAAAGTTTGAATGGGGACCATAATGTCAGCAATCGTTCGATCGAATAAAAAAGTATCTTCTCAATCCTCCTATCTTGAAGCCGCCAGAATTGGAAAAACCTCTTCTATTATACATCTCAGTAAATCAAGTCGCATGCGGTGGATTCTTAGCGCAATACAAAGAAGGCAGCTTGATAGAACACGCCATTTATTATGTGAGTAAGACTTTCATAGACTATGAAAAGAAATACTCTCACATAGAAAAGACCTGCCTAGCTCTGGTATGGATGTGTCAGAAGCTAAGACACTACCTGATGGCATCTGAAGTCAAAATTTTGTCTAAACTCAATCCTCTCAAGTATATCTTAGAGCAACCTTTCCTCAGCGGACAAGTCGCAAAATGGCAAGTCTTACTGATGCAGTATGACTTAGAATATGTCTCGCAGCAATCAATCAAAGGTCAAGCAATTGTAGATCAATTGGCGGATTTTCCTCTGGCAGAAGAAGTGAAACCAAAGATGACTTCCCTGATGAGCAAATTTGCAATATCCAGCAATCTTCAGTCTGGAATTTATTTTTCGATGGTTCTAAGAACATGGCCGGAATAGTTATCAGAATTCTATTAATCACTCTAGAGAAGGAAATGATTCCCTTCTCTCTTAAGCTCGATTTTCAATGCACTCACAACATGGCTGAATATGAAGCCCTGATTCAAGGTCTAAAAATTCTACTAGACTTCAATGTCAAGAGAGTGCATGCTTACAGCGACTCATTGCTCGTTGTCAATCAAGTCCGAGCCGAATGGCAAGTGAAAGATCAGAAGTTATTCCCCTATCAGAAAATTGTTTCAGCTCTTGTCAGCAAGTTTGAAGAATTTCAGCTCTTCCATATCAAGAGAGATTTTAATCAAGTGGCCGATAGCCTAGCCAGTTTAGGCTCCATTATGACATTCAGAAAGGGAGAATCTTGTCGCTCTTTTGAAATTGGCAGACTTGACCAACCTGCTTTCCTTCCAGCGGAACAAGTAAACCAGGCTGAGCAAAGGAAGAAGCCTTGGTATTACAACATCAAAACTTTCATAGAAACCGGTGAATTTCCTCTAGAACTCTCAAAGAAAGAGGAGCAAGCAATCCAACGTATGTCCACTCGATACTTCATTCTGGCGAACGTCCTATATCGTCGAGGATTCAGCTCAGAGTATTCCAGATGTTTAGATGAAGAAGAAGCCAAAGAAGTCGTTCGAGAAGCACACGAAGGCATTTGTGGTGGCCACGTCAGCTACCAAACCCTTGTCAAGCAGATCATCAGAGCAGGGTACTACTGAAAGAATATGCAACAAGACTGTTATCATTATGTGAAGAAGTGTGTGCAATGCCAGATACACGCACCTTCTATTCATGCTCCGACAACTTATTTGCAATCTGTTGTTTCTCCATGGCCGTTCTCCATGTGGGCCTTCGATGTCGTAGGTCCCATCACTCCTTCAGCTTCAAATGGCCACAAATACTTCCTTGCCGCAACAAAATATTTCACCAAGTGGGTAGATGTTATTACTCTTCGCACAGTAGAAGGCCGACACGTGGTCTCTTTTATTCACAAAAGCATCCTTTGTCTTTTCGGCATCCCGCATGACATTGTATCAGATAATGACAGTCATTTCAAGAATGAAGACATTCTGTTCAAAGTTCAAGATTTATCATCATTTCTCTGCCCCATATTATCCTCAAGGGAATGGTCAAGCAGAGGCCACCAACAATATCTTAATTCGTATCTTGGAGCGAACTGTAGAAACAGGCCGTGACTGGCATGAGAAGATTCACGATGCACTATGGGCCTACCGGACCACCATCCGCACTCCAACGAATGCTACTCCATCAGAATTGGTCTATGGAACAAAAGTAGTATTGCCGCTACATGTTCAGAAGCCCGCTTTGAAATTTGCGACACTCCTACAGTTACCTCTTGATCAATATCAGCAATAGCGACTGGTACAACAAGATTTACTCGACGAGAGAAGGCTAAAAGCAGCAGAGCATGCACAATCCTATTGCCAGAGAGTGGCCAGGCATTATGCGAAGTCTGTCATCGAAAGAAGATTCAAAGTCAATGAGTTAGTGCTTCGATCCACAGCCTATCTCAAGCATCATCCTGGCGGTAAATGGTCGCCAAATTGGGAAGGCCCATATGTTGTCAAAGAAGCATTACCCCGCAACTCATATTGGCTCATCAACGCCGATGGGGTAGAATTGTCGGATCCTATTAATGCTCGACACTTGAAAAAGTTCTACACTTGAAACATTTAGTCTCCTCTTGTAATCTTCCCGTTTCCTTCAAATAATGATCCAACTTTCTTTCCCAGTGACACTGGGGCATTTTTAAAATTTTGTTCTGTATGCAGGCAGGATAAACAAATTCCTCATTTCACGCACTTGTACATTCATGTGCATCAATTTGCATTCATTTGCATTCAACTGCATTAACAACAATCTGGTCAGTATTGGGATTTCAACAAACAGTCCCATCACAATTCCTAATGATTCAAAATTGGAAGGTAATCACCAATACTGAACCAAAACCCAGTGCTCGAACTGGTATTATTTCAAAATCCAATGTTTAAACTGGTACATTTTCAAAATCCCAACTTTTCGAAAAATCGAGTTCCGACTCGGGTTTTTATTCAAATCATTTTCTTCTGTTGATCCGGGTTCCGACTCGAGATCTCTTCATTCGAGCTCTGACTTGAGCTCTTCATTTCCCTTTGTTGATTCGAGTTCTGACTCGTGATCTCATTATCTTGTTTGAGCTCTGACTCGAGCTCTTCATTTTCCTTTGTTGATCCGAGTTCCGACTCATGATCTCATTATTTTATTCAAGTCCTGACTCGAGATCTTCATTTTCTCTGTTGATTCGAGTTCCGACTCGAGATCTCTTTGTCTTATCCAAGCTCTAATTCAAGCACTTCATTTTCTTTTGTTGATCCGAGTTTTGACTCGAGATCTCTTTATTTACTCGAGTCCTGACTCGAGCTCTTCATTTTTTTTAGATGATCCGGGTTCCGACTCGTGATCTCTATATTTTATTCGAGCTCTGACTCGAACTCATCATTCTCCTTTGATCGATCCAAGTCATTTCAACCATCACGGTCTGTCAATTGCTCAAATTTGATATTTTTCTCACTAATTTCCAATTTCAATCTTCAAATCAGGCAATTCTCCAATTTTGACCTCGGGGTCACCCAATTTCCAATTCCAAATTCCAATTCTCAATCCCAATTACCAAATTCTCAATTTCGACCTTCGGGTCACTCAATTCTCAATTTCGACCTTCGGGTCACACAATTTCGACCTTTTGGTCAACCAATTCTCAATTTTGACTGTCAGGTCATCCTATTTCGACCTTCGGGTCATTCAATTTCCAGCAACCAATTTTCCAATTTCCAATTTCGACCTTTGGGTCAATCAATCTCAATATCCAATTTCAATCATTTTCTTTTGCGAGAGACCCTTTTTAGGGAGAGTTCGAGGGAGCTCGTTCTTTTCGTATGCTATCCTATTCGTTCACTCAGCCCCTTTTCAGGGACAGTTTGAAGGGACTCGCATCTTAGTGAACCATTTGCAAAACAATTTCCAATTTCACACGAGGAACACTTTTTAAGGGAGAGGCTCGACAGAGACTCGCTTTTCTTGTAACCCCCCCCCCCCCCCCCCCAATTTCATACTAGGCCTTTTTCGTCATGGAGGACCCTCTTTAGGGAGAGTGTGATGGACTCGTTCCTTTCATGACCTGATTTTTCTGACCTCACTATTATCGGCCCCCTTTCCATAAGAGAAGCCTAATATTAGGGAGCTTTGACGAAAGCTTAATTTCTCTTCGAAAGTTCGTTTTGCATACACCTCCTCTTCAGGAAAGAGAGGAGTATTTCCCATTTCCCATTCAGGTAAGGGCTAAGCCTGAGTCTCTCTTTTTGGGGAAAAGAGAGGAGAATTTTCGTCACGAATGTGTTGAGCCGAACCTCAAACGCTCTCTTTCACCCAGGATTTCAAGAACATTTTGTCAATTTGTCAATCAAATTATTTGTTGATTTCAGAATCTTTATTACATGAATCCTTACCTCGGTTTACCTTCAGCATTACTTCCAAAAGAGTGAAGCTTTTGCGAAAAGAGATTCAAAACTCAAACTCTTTTTATTGGCCAACCAAAAGGATGAAGGATAAATCCTCGATATGGTCAGAAAAGAAGATTCAATGTTATTGAAAAGTCATAAATGATTGATATTGATCGCAGTCAATGGCACATTTTAAAGATTATTCTTGTAAAATGAGGCAGTGAAAATATCCTGAGCGCTAGAAAAAGAAAACATTTACCCAAGCCCTGTCTCCTCAAGATGTAATTAAATATCCGCAAAAGGGATCTCTCACTTGTCGTCAAGATGAAGGCGAATTAAGCGAGTAGACCTCCGGGGCCAAAGAAGATTTGAAACATCTCCAAGATGACGGAGTTTGTGACGGATCCTTCCAGGGAAAGTCCAAAGCACTGTCGAGATGAAGGCAGATGCGATGAGCCTCCCGACAATCCCCAAAAGATATTTAATTTCAGCTATCATCCAAAGATCTCCCACACCATGAGCCAATATCGTCAAAGAAGGATCGAAACATCTCCAAGTTGAAGGAGTTTGTGACGTACCCTTTTCAAAAGAGAGCAAGAGAGGAAAAAGAGAAAGAGAAAAGGTCGGAACATCTCCAAAATGAAGGAGAACGTAGCAAACACCCAAGAGAGCTAAAAAAGTGCAGCAAGATTATCATGAGAGAAGCTCCCAGGATATCAAACTGCCAAATTTATCAAGAATCCTCTTTAAATTTGTGAAATTCTATTATCAATATTCTTTCATCAACTGCTTTCATAATATCAAATTCTCTTTCCTGTTCATATCAAGAAAATTGATAGCTTCCTTGAAGAAGGTCAATTGCAGGCAATTTGGATTTCAAATCTCGATCCTACGAAGTCAATCTCGTTTGGAGGTAATGCTTCAGATAGAAAGAAAGGAATATCTTTACAACAATGAGCATCATTTTTAAAAACTTTGAATCAACAACAAAATTTCCAACATTTTGACAATATTTTCTAGTTATTCTGATGTGAAGTGAGAGCTTGATGTCCATTTTTTATACATCCTGACACCAATTTTAAATCCCTTTGAAGGACTTGATTCCTTCCCTTCTTTGAAAGCATAAACTCTCAGATTTGCACACTTCCCTGTGTCCCCACTGTCCCACCATAGACAGTCCAATTTCGGCTTGAGGTTAAGCCACCAATTCTAGCAAAAGGCAATTTCAAAAGCTGATTTTAGTCTCAGCAGAGACACGCCCAAGATCAACCCCTTTTCAAGCTTTAGGGACCCCATTTTCTTCCTTTTGCAAAACCCCTATCGGATTTATTGTGCAAAATCTGAAGGCTCCATCATGGTCTCTTCTTTCGAGGATTCCATCCATTTTTCACCCGATCAGGATAAGGGTATAAACCTGAGCCTCATTCAAAGAGGTATTCCATCTTCCGCCCGATCAGGTTAAGGGTACAAACCTGAGTCTCATTTCTATGAGATATTTAATCCCCAATCAAGTCAAGGGTTAAAACATGAGCTTCGTTCCATGCGAGGTATCTCTGTCCCATCCAGGTTAAGGGCAAAAACCTGAATTTCACTCTCATAGAGGGAATCTTTTCTCTTTATTCTCCATTTCGTATCTACCATCTTCCTCAGGCTAATTTCTTCATACCCAGTCAGATCCTTCTAACTGGGGCATTTTTTTTATATATATAGCCCAAATTTTGTGTGTTTTCCTTGCCACTAAGCTCGGCCATAAGCCGGCTTAGTAGCAAAGAGGGGCATCTGTAAACACCCCAGATTTTCACTCACCTTCTTGATATCGCCCTCAATCACCACATTTCGGTTCGCCGGAACCCATGAAGGGCAAAATGGTCATTTTCCAAGATTGAACTTTGCAGAAAGTCCTAAATTTCATTCTTGAGCCTCAAAATTTCTATATTTAGGTTCAGAGACATCTTCAAATTGCAAAATTTCAAAATCCTCTTTCTGGACAAAAAGTTAGAATTTCCAAGTCCGAGCTCAGAGTGACATTTCATAGAACATGTCTTGGTATAGCATTGCATCATTTCACTGCATAGCATGTCAGTTTGAGATCCAAAACTCCTGATTTTCAAAATTGTCCATCCAGATTTGATTTTTAAACTTTTTCAAAATTGATTTTTAAAACCCTGGGTATTCAAAATTACCAAATTTTCCCATTTTACCCCCAGGACTTTGAATTACAAAATCTTCTCAAGAAAAACAATCTGGATATTTGGATATTGATTTTAAAGATTTTATCTCAAAACTTTTTGCAAAAGATTTTAAATCTCTTTATAATTTTTTTTTTTTACATTTATTTTTGCCCAGGAAAACCAATTTTTCCAAATTCTTGAAAATAAACAAAGTTTTATCTCGTATTATAAAAATTCCAAAAAAGAAATTATTTCTTCTGTTTTTATTTTCAAATAACTGGAGCGGGACCCGCCTTTGAACTAGCATCATACTCAGATTCCCAGGTAAGTTTATTATTTTCAAGCGGGACCCACCCGGAGATCGAACCAATTTGCAAATTCTTCTTAATGTTATTTGTTTATTTATTTTTTTAGTTAGTGGGCCCACACACATGTGGCACCCCAATTGAAAATAAAAGACTTGCAAAAACAAAATAAGGCTTTATTTTCAAAAGGATTTTAAAAGTGAGGTGACATTTCCATAAAAGCCTCTCATTATTTCATTTTTATTTGATTCGTTTACATAAAAAAAAAAATTAGAAAGAGGCAGCCTTAAATGGCACAGCCGAATTTCCCTAAAGAAACAAATCTAATTTTGCCAAAAACTTAGGGAAATGAAGCCAAAGTTTAAAAAAAAAAAAAAAAAAAGATGCGCCTCTCTTGAAACGGCTGTTTTCAAAAAAAATTCAAAAAAACTATAACGGAACCTCATGAATGGGGGAAGTGCTGCGTTTTTTTTTTAGAAGGGAAAGTTTTTTTTAAAAAGGGACAAGGCATTCACGAAAGGAGGAGGGAGCCGATTGAATGGGAGACGTTTTTGGGTTTTGCAGGGTCTTCACCACCAGCGCCCTTGTCTATTGAAGGGGAAGGAGTTTGCATCTTCTTCAGTCCCAGCCGTAGGAGAGGCCACCACCAGCACCATCCTTCACTTTTCCTTCAGCCTTCAGCCCCAGCCAGTTGCTATCCAGATTTTCCTTCAGCCTTCAGCCCAACCAGCAGACATTTCAACGATTCCTGCATCCCCACTTCAACCCATCATCTCCGACCAATGTTTTGCCCCTGTTCTTTAACCCATCCACACCAATAGGACCTCCAGCCAACTGCTGCTCCTCATCTTCATGCAATCCAGCAGAAATCCAGCGTGTTCCTGCTCTTTTTTTTTAGCACACCAGCTGAAATTGGGGCTGCCGCACATTCACCTCCACTTCAGCCCAACCATTGAAAAAGACCTTTGTTGCTGCACTTTCCCTTCATCCAGCGTGAAGGACTTCTCTTTCTTCAGCCCAGCAGAAGAACCAGCCAGCCTCTGCATCTTCTTCAGCCAAGCAGAAGAACCAGCCAGTGTCTCCCTCTTCTTCAGTCCAGCTACAAAGGACCGCCCTTTTTCTGACATCTATAAGTCATGTGGTACGTGGATTCACAATTTAATCTTTAGTTTATTCATAGTGGTGGTTTGACAGCACCATAAATTGGGACTTTCATATCTAGCTTAGTATTTATTTTGTGTTTTGCATTTTGAATGCTAAAAAAAAAAATTGTTTGCTAAGGCTATGGCTGGATATCACCATCTGAGTTACAATATCATGCTTTGTTTAGCTTAATGCTAAATTTCTGTTTGATGAAGCATTCATTGTCAACATTTCTCCCCAAGAAGATACCTCAAGTCTTCTTCAGTAGATGCCAGCGGAGGTTGGTCCCTTCCATTTTGGCCATCAAACATTGTGATGGAATGCCGACTTGTTGAAGCAAGAACATGCCCCACCAGCAGCAGCAAAAACTCTCCACATTTTAATCTTAAATTCTCATTCACTTGCTGATCTTTGATAAGTTCTGCAACTTTCTCAATACCATGGTTGTTTTCATCGCAAAATTTTTAACTTTTTGCGAGTCAAACTGACCTTTGAAAAGTTTTTGAAAATAACTCGCCTCCGTTTTAAAATGCGGGATAATTCCATAGAATGGGACTCGCTTGTCGGTACGAGGTTCAACCGTTCCTGCCACCTTTAACAGGGGTAATTAAACCAAGGATCAATCTACTGCTCTGCTCTATTCAACTTATCTAAATCATATTCTAATTTCTAAATGCACATAGAATCAGGCATGTGCTATGAATTTTCTGAAAATGCACATTTGAAAACATGATGTTTGCTTCAAAGATTGAAAAATATTTGGAAGATTCTTGGAAAAGATAACACTTGGAAAATCGTGAATCATGGTTGAGATATTGTATCTGAGAAAGTGAAAATCGATTTCTGAAGAAATATAAGGATTTTGTGAAAATCGATTTTGAGAAATGTGAAATAACTTTGAAAAACTCGATTTCTTTGAATTCAAACTTTGAAATTAAAAATCTAACTTAGAAAATCGAATTTGGAACTTGGGAAATACTTGAAATATCATTGGCAAATCCATATTTTGAGAAAATCGATTTTAAATAAGACTTAGGAAAATTTAAAGAATTTGATTTCTTTGACTTGGAATTTGAATTGGAATTAGAAAATACATGAAATGAATGAATATGGATTTGAGGAATTGAGAAAAACTTTTTTTGTATTTTTGAGAAATGCAATGCATTTTTGAAGTTAGCCTAAGAGTGTAGGGTGAATGTGGCTAATACGAAGATTACAAATCTGGGTATCATTCGTATTCTGACTATGGTCATAAATACAAATTCCACCAAGTTTGTCAACTCCATAAGAGCTGGTGCACGTGCCATTTGTGTAGACCATAGTGAATTTATGAAAATGTGCATGAATGATACATTCATCAGACATTTAATATTTGCAGAATTAAACTATATGCAATGCAATCCTAGTCTAAGCTGAAATTTAAATTCTTATTCCAAATTTAATTTAATTTACATCACTATTGAATTTAAATACATGAAAAATAAAATCTTCAATGTACCTGCAAAACTAGAAAACTTGGTTAATGAAAATATGTTGGCTTTTCTAGGTTTATCCAGTAATATCTAGAAATTACTGGATTTTGCTAGACATAAGCCTTTTTGCCATGATTCCCTTAAATCAAAATTGATGAAATATGAAATAAAATTGAAAAAATAAGAAAGATAAGATATGAAATTTCGAAATTGGGGTTAAAATGACCAAAATACCCCTGATAGCAAGACTATGGCCTTGAAATAAGGATTTTTAGAAAGATATTTGGTAAAATGCAAGTTTTGAAATACAAATAATGATAAATCAAACTAAATATGATGTGACATGATTAAAAATATGAAAATTAGGGTTAGGGATTTCGAAATTGAGGTCAAATGACCAAATTGCCCCCGATAGCAAGACTATGGCCTTGAAATCAAGGTTTTCTGAAATAGATTTTGGTAAAAAACTTAGGTTTTAAGGACTAAATAAAATCAAATTACCACAAAATTAAATATGAGACACCCTAATATGATTTAAAACATAGCTAAACCCTAAAAATATATGCTTATGCATGAAAATCCAAGAATATCACAAAATTTGTGATTTTGGCAGTGTTTCGGGATTCTTCGGGTGCCCTATTTTGAAATTCAAGCCATTCAAGCATCAAACGAGTTCCAAAATTTGTCAAAATTGGTACCTGCACTTGTTATAACCCTAATATCGGATTGGAATTATAAAAATAATTTTTTGACATTAAATTAATCCGAAAATCGCATCAAACCGTAAAAATATGCTATTTTTGACCTAGTTCACCAACCAGTCTCAGTCCAAGACCCGAACCAGGGGTCAAACCTCCATGGAAATCTATGAAATTTTACAGAGAACAAACAGACAGAAAAACAGAACTTTTCTTTTTTACATATCTGAAAAAGCCTTTAAAACCAGGGAGATACCCACCCGACAATCCGTACTTGAATATATTGATTTTAACTTTGGTCTTAACTGATACTTTCAATTGAAAATTCCGGGATAAATAGCAGTACTCATTAAAAATATCTGAAATTTTAAAAGTGAATAGTTGACATAAAAATAATAATACTCACTTTTTACAGATCATGAATCGGATCTGTAGTTTGGGATTTATAAACAACACAAGTCTGATTAGGGTTTTGGAAAACCCTAACGAGTTTTAAATTGAAAATCAGAGTCTCTGACAGAGGAAAAATACTAAACAGTAATAAAAAATTCTAAAAATTTCCCAGTAGCTATATCTAATCAGTATGAATCCATGGCATTTTACAGATCTAGAATCGGATATAAGATGAGAGAAATATCATTACAGCAAGTTACCCTCTTGATTTTAACAACGATTTTAAAGTTTTAAAAACCCGATTTGATGTCTGATTTTTCTAACAGTGTTCCTGATATCCAAAAACACTGATTTTTTTACAGTAGATCAATAACATATGCATGCATCACATATAAAAAAATCAGAAATTAACAGAACATATTTCAATCCGAAACAACATGCTCTTTTCTGTTCTAAACTAAAAAAAACACACAGAAATCTAAGAAACTTGAGAAAATATGCATTAACTAATGAAAACAATAAAATAAACCATAAAACAGTAAATAAAAATTATTTCTATGCTATAAAACGTAAAACAAACATGAATAAACCATGAAAATAAAATAAAAGCAGGGAATCAATGGCTGGAATTCAATATTACCTTTAAAACATAGATTTAACCCATTAAAAGGGTAAATCATGTATTGTAGATATGATCCAAGTTAGGCACATTAATGTCTTTTGGTTGTGACAATGAATGCTCGAATAGCACGGAACATCTTATTTTCAACCTATGCCTGTTTGCCAACTAGTTTTTAATGTCTTAGCAATTGGGCTGTGGGAATGGCTGCAAAATGATTCATTTCCTGTAATTAGCTATATGAATGGCTGCAAAATGATTCATTTCCTGTAATTAGCTATATAAGTGGCTGCAAAAGATTCATTTCCTGGACTTAGCTATGTGAATGGTTGTGTGAAAATCTTTTCTTGCCATTAGCTATGTGAATGGCTGTGTGAAAATTTTTTCTTGCCATTAGCTATGTGAATGGCTGTGTGAAAATCATTCCTTGCTATTAGCTATGTGAAAGGGATGTGTGAAAATCATCTTCTACAATTGATTTTGTAAATGGCTGTGTGTGTGAATGGTTTATGAAAGTCATGTCATACAATTGATTTTGTGAATGACTGTATGAAAATCAACTATTTTGATTGCGTGAATGGCTTATGGAAATCATTTCCTGCATGTATCCATTTTTTTTTTCTGCTGCAGGTGTGCAGTCTTGATAATTAGTCATCTTCATGAACGGATATATCCATATCCGTTCTTGATCTATATACCATCTTTGGCATGCTTTGTTATTTGTATATGGGGAAGCTCCATACCCATTTTTATTGAAAAATACATCATAATTTGAGAAATATGGCTTCGCGATATCCCCTACAGAAACTGTATATACCTGTATTTTCTGATTTTACCCATTATGTGGAATTTTCCTTTATATGTATATTCTCTTATTATAGATATATATATTGATATGTATGTATATCTGCCCATATGTATATGTATATATGTGTATATATATGTATATATATATATACATATATATACTTATATATATATATATATATATATATATCCCTTCATGTGCATTGGATATCACATATATTTTTCTTTTCTTTTACCTTCTGTGAATATATCTTCATTACCATATATCATTTATCATAAATTCAAATATTTTTATATATCTTCGTTGTATATAGTATATATACCCATTTTTCTTGGTTATTTTGTACTAACTCTCATTTTGCAGGAAAATCTATTTCATTTTTTTTTACTTTATGTTATTGATGTCTTCTTTTAAATCGTTGTAATTTTGAAAAGATTTTTAAATGTAAAACATGTGAAAACCAGACATCAAATAATAAAAACCGGTTCTCACTAGTGGATGAGACCGGGTCGAACTCAGGGAACGGGAATATTTCGTATTCAAGGACACAAATCTAAACTAACATTTATTGCCGAATTATTGAAATGTAAAAATGTTCAAGAAAAGTAAAAACAACTAACTATTACAACAAATGAATACCCTTCGCAGAGGGCGTAAAGTGCAATATTTACAAACCCAATCAAATTCCTAATTCTAAAAAATAAAAGCAAAAAGAAGCTTTATTCTTCGTACTTCGTGTCACGTAATCGCTTCCGCTCCAGTCTTGTGCTATCCTGCACAATTCAAATGAACACGAGCAGTACAAGAGATCGAAATAGAAATTGTACTAAACAGCTTATTTAAATGCTAAAAATATTATGACTAAGCACTTTTACGAACTAAATTTAAAATCAAAACTAACTAACAACTAACTCAATTAACTAACAAGACAGTAAACTAACTATGAAAACAAAACAAGAAATCAATAAAGGAAACATGAATTAACTGTAATAAAAGAACAAGAATTCAAGAATTTGAAAAACAACATTAACTCCAAGAATTAAAGAAAACAGGAAATGACTGAATGAGGAAAAACAAAAAAAATCAGAAAATGAAATTCAAAAAGTAAAAAAAAATCAGAATGTAAAAAAAAATTACAGGAAATGCATAATGTGAAAAACAGGAAAATAAATGGTAAAAAAAAACAGCAAGTTAACGAGTAAAAAAATAGGACAAACAGAAACATTAGTAAACGAACAAAACAGAAACAATTAGAAACAACAAGAAATGATTTACTAAAAAAAACAGAACTAAAAATTCAGCTAATCAGAAAGAAAAACAAAACAGGAAATGACTTAAGGAAAAACCGAAAATCATAAAAAAAAAAACAATAAATGTGATGAATGAAAACATGATATGCACGAAATTAAGAATCAGGAAATGCTAATTCAATTGGAATGCTGTAACAAACAAATCAAACCAAACAAAAACTGAATAAAAAAAAAACAGCAGAAACAGGAAATCAAAATACAAATGACAGAAAATCAGACGATACTGGGAGATTACGAAGCTGATCAAAACAGGAATTTATTAAAAACTACTGAAAATATTGAATCTAAAATGAAAGTATAAAAACACATCAACTTCTAAATCGAATCACGACTCCAGATTGACAAACAATTCAATAATGAAAAAAAAACATGCGATCTAAATTTTCTTTGTTTTTCATATCAATAGAACTACTTGCAGAAATGAAAGAAGAATAAGATGAATTTAAAGAAGAAGAAGAAGCTTGACTTACCGTCTGAAGCTGGAAGGGTTAGAGGAGAAGTTGGCGGCCTCCTCCACCACCGCTGTCACCGGACTGAAGAGTCCACCACCACCAGCTGCCGGAGTGTCATTAGAGAAAAAGGGAGAAGGGGAAGGTAGGGAAAGGAAGGAACCACCGGCGATGGTGGAAGAAGGTGAGAAGAGAGGGAAGAGAGGGAAAGAGGGGAAAGAAGGAGCAGTTCGGGCGTGAATGGGGGAGGCACACGAATTTTTTTTTCAATCTTGGGTTTTAAAAACCCCAAACCGGCTGGAACCGGTTTGAAACAGAAAATTTTTCAGTTTTTAAAAATTCAAACCGGTTCAAGCCGGTTTGCTTATTATTTTTTTCAGTTTTTATTAATGCAAACCGGTTCAAGCTGGTTTGTTTTATTATTTTTTTCAGTTTTTCAATTTTCAAAAATTACAAACCATGTAATGGTTTGTTTTTATTTTTTTTTCAAAAATCTACAATAAACTATTTAAAAGTTTTTATTTGCTAAAAACTCAAAACCTCATTTGATTATTATTATTTTTTTTCTAAAGAATATAACTATTCTAATATTTTTTTTCTTCTTTTCTATAAAGAAAACCAAAATGATTTAACTAAATTGCAAAATGAAACTATGTTTCTCTATTTTCTTTATTTTTTTAATTTTTTATTAACAACTAAAACTACTACGTAAATACAAACATTAAAATATGTACTAAAATGCAAAATAAAGCTATTTTTTCAAGCATTTTCTAATTTTCAATCATTTTAGCTCATTTACTGAAAACTAACATAAAATTGGGTTTTTGAAACATTTTTTCATAAAATCATGCATATTTTAATGTTAATTAACCCTGAAATATATGCATGATCAAATACCCCCATGCTTATGTTTTGTTAGTCCTCGAGCAAACTAGAAAAATGCATGAAATGAAAACTATCACCTAACTCACTTTCGTAGGAATCACGGTTGCATTTACCTCATGCAACAAGCCCTTTCAACCCCTGGGTTACCCCAGTGGACGAGTAAGGTCTCGTGAGGGTTTGCAGTGATGCTACCCACAAACATCTCTGTCATGTATGCATAATATTACACATCCTCACAAGCAGTAGGTAATTAAAGACTTTGTTTTCACAAATATTTCATGTTACAAAAAAAATCAAACATAATTAGAGTGTTTTATATACCACCACAGAAAAAGAATTTCTTTCACTTTTCTAAATATCACAGTTATTTATGTTTTATTCTTAGAAAATCCAATAAAAACAAGTTATTATTTACTTATCCTCACACATATGTTTTCTACACAGGTTTTCTCAATCACACTTCTAAGCACTGAACTTTTCTTTCTTTTTCAGCTCTTTTCTCAATTTTTTCATTTTTTCATGTTTTTTTCTTTTTGCGTATTCATTCTTCTCTTATAGCTTGCGTGTGGTCTGCTTTTATGCCTTGTGCAATGTCAATATCTTCTATACTTTTTCAATACATACCAAAAGCTATCAACTAAGACATAAAAGTGACTTCCTTCATTCACCTTTATAACGTGAGAGTCAAACATTTCAACTTGTATCTGTTCTCAGTTACTTAGGATCACGAAGTTTTCCACTCTCCTTTTCGAAATGGAATTAAAAGTTTCAACTTACATCTAAGTTCCATCTACTAAGGATTATGGAATTATCCAAACAACCTAACGCATGCTTCTTTTTTCACTTTTTTTTTTTTGAGCTCATTTTTACGCTTTTGTTCATTTGCTTAGTTTTTAAAAAATAGAACTGTGCATATTCATATTTATGATTCAAAATAAATTCTAAGATGTATCTATCATCATTTCTTCGAAATCCGCATAAACAACCATAATTTTTAGATCTATGTCAGAAAAAAAAAATCGTGGGGCTTAAAAATCTTCTAAAAACATCAGATTTGAAATAATATTCATATAAGTTCAAACTCTTTCTTTAAAAAAAACTACTTTTCATGAGAGATGTGTAAACATGTGCAAGAACGTAAACAGAAATATCAAGGTGTGCACTCTACACCCTCCCCCATGCTTGAATGACACTTTCCCAGTGGCACTCCCCCATGCTTATATGAAACTAAGTGAATGCACATGAGAGAAATAAATGAGGGAAAAGAGTAGAATGACCTGACATGAATTAAAAATGCACGTTCTATAAATGTAATGAATGCAATGTATACATGACAAAACATGAAACTCATGAATGAAACAAAAAGAACATGAAAAACTCATGAAGAAAACTAAAAAGTAAAAACAAAATAAAATCTATAAATTCTAAGCAAATCTAATAATATACAAGATATGGGTTGCCTCCCATCAAGCGCTAAGTTTCACGTCCCCAGCCAGACGGATCCCTGGAAAAATCCTTCATCGTCCATGAGATCAATGGACATGAAGTCAGGCTCAATCGGGCTCTCTATGAAAAATAGTGTCATCTGTGACACTGCGCAGTGTGTTCCCATCCTGTCTACCTCTGAATGGCTCGAAGTGCCCGATCCAATTCAAATCACCTATCTGATTCGCAAGTAATTCTAGGTGATCCTCTTCTAGTGATTCCTTATCCTCCTCAAGAGGTGGATTACTCAATAACCAAGCATATTCTGCTTCTACGAGGTCTTGAATGACATCAACCTCGAAAGAAGCCTCCTCAACAGCAGGCCCCATAGCAGCACGAAAAATGTTCAGCTGCATCTTCCTATTTCCGAATGACACATCCATCGCACCAGTACGGCAATTAATGCACAAGTTGGTGGTAGCTAGGAAGGGGCGACCGAGAATAATAGGAGTCTGCTGTGGGCTATCAACTCCCTCCATATCTAATATCATGAAGTCGACAGGGAAATAACAATCCTCCACCTTGACTAAAACATCTTCAAGTATCCCTCTTGGGACCTTGATAGATCTATCTGCAAGCTGAAGAGTCATAGGTGTAGGTTTCATCTCTTTCAATCCAAATTGGTCATAAAAGAAACCCGGCAAGATGTTAACACTTGCCCCAAGGTCGAGCAATACACGCCCAACAGTGATGTTTCCTATGACACATGAGATGATAGGAGTTCCTAGGTCCTTGAGCTTAGGTGGGGTTTGATGTTGCAATACTGCGCTCACCTGCCCAGTTAAATAAATCTTTTTCTGCACATGGGACATCGACTTTCTTTTCTGCGTACAAAGTTCTTTGAGAAACTTTGCATATGCAGGGACCTGTTGGATGGCATCTAGTAAGGGGAGGTTTATCTGAACGTGCTTGAATATCTCAAGCATCTCTTGCATGTTCACTCCAGACTTACATAATGCTCTCGATCTCTCTAACGCCTCAGGAAAGGGGGCTTTAGGAATGTATGATGGTGAAGGCTCAGATGGAAGAACCTTCTCGCTTTCATGAGGTAAAACCTTAGGGATAGACTGCTTCTCACTTATCTTCTCTCTTTCTTCTGCAGCCTCCCTCGCTTGGTACTGCTTCCCACTCCTAAGGGTTATGACTTGAGCTTGCTCTTTATGTGCATTGGTCATATGCAAGCTACGCATGGGTTCCTTTCCATTAGGGTTGACAATAGGCTGGCTAGGCAATGTCCCCTCACTTCGCCTTCTAAGTGCCTCGGCAAGCTGCCCCATTTGAGTCTCTAATTTTGCAATAGACTGATTATGCGAGCTCAAATTCGCTTTAATATCAGAAAATGCTTGTAGCATCTTGTCCTCGAAGGACTGACTATGCGAAGGCTCATTAGACTGGGGATGAGTATAAACAGGTTGGGCTGGGGGATAACTGGATCTCTGAAATCCAGGCGCATAACCGCCTTGACTGGGTTGACTCTGTGAAGGGTTAGGGGATTGGATCTGTGAGTTGCGCCATGAAAAATTTGGATGGTTTCGCCAGCCCGGGTTATAAGTGTTGGAAAATGGATTGGGTGCGGGCCTAGTGAAGTTTTGAGCCATCTGAGCTTGCTCTTGGACAAACTCAGGATATTGTGGCGCAACTGGGCACTGTAAAATATGGTGTGCAAGACTCGCACACAACGCGCACACCTGCATGGCAGGAGAGGGACCCAACAAAAACTGATCTAATTTCTGGGACAATTGGTCTACTTTGTTGCTTAACTCAAGGTTTATCCCTATTTCAAAAATACCTGGCTTTTATAGTACTATCCTGTGCAGGTGCAGCCCTATCGAACCATGAAGTTGTCGCATGGTGCATCGAATTTTCGCTCAATGTCTCAAAAAGCGACCACGCTTTATCCCCACTTTTTAGCATAAAAGTGCCCCCACATGATGAATCCACTATTTGCCTGTCCTTCTCGGTCAAGCCATCGTAAAAATACTGCACCAGTTGCCAACGAGGCACCTGGTGGTGGGGACACTTGCGGAGAAGATCTTTCATCCTCTCCCAAGTCTCGTAGAATTGTTCTCCCTCAATCTGCGAGAAACTGATTATGGCTTTACGAAACTGATTTGTCTTACCAATTGGGAAGTACTTTTTAAGAAATTCGCGCTGCATTCCTTCCCAAGTGGTAATCTGAACCGTATCGAGAGCCTTTAGCCAATGTTTAGCTTTATCTTTGAGAGAGAACGAAAACAACGTCAACCTCAATGCGTCATCTCCAAAGTTGTTGATCCGCACTGTCGAGCAGATCTCCAGAAAATCATCAATATGACTATATGGGTCTTCGTTGCTTAGGCCATGAAATGATGGTAACATTTGAATGATACTGGCCTTTATTTCAAATTGATTGGCTCCTACATCAGGTATCGTGATGCAGGAGGTGGGAGTGTATATGGTGGGCATGAAGTACTCCTTAAGGGTACGGAACAACGACCGATTTTTGGCCATGGTGATAAGATGAGGAGTTCTCCTAACAAGAAACTCGGGACTCAATTAGCTCGGGTCGAGTGATCGTTGCCTGTGCCTACACCTTGAAGTAGACGAGTGTAACACTCATCCTAATTTTGGGTTTTCTACCTAACTAACGCACTAAACGGCCAAACCACGCAAACCACAAAGCGAGTAAACTAAAAACAACAAAAACTAAACAAACACCACGCAGTTACACATAATATAGATTATGCAAAGAAATAAAAAAACTATGTGTACGGTACCAATCGTACACAGTCACCTCTAAGGGGGTCCTAGTAGGTGGGCTATGCAGAAAAGTAAGCTCGTCTCTAAGATATGCACATACGTGGTTCTAAACCTAAATGCACACAAACACTAGGCAATAAAGTGAATACTAATATTACGCCGTTCCCCGGCAACGGCGCCAAAAATTTGATGTCTTCTTTTAAATCGTTGTAATTTTGAAAAGATTTTTAAATGTAAAACATGTGAAAACCAGACATCAAATAATAAAAACCGGTTCTCACTAGTGGATGAGACCGGGTCGAACTCAGGGAACAGGAATATTTCGTATTCAAGTACACAAATCTAAACTAACCTTTATTGCCGAATTATTGAAATGTAAAAATGTTCAAGAAAAGTAAAAACAACTAACTATTACAACAAATGAATACCCTTCGCAGAGGGCATAAAGTGCAATATTTACAAACCCAATCAAATTCCTAATTCTAAAAAATAAAAGCAAAAAGAAGCTTTATTCTTCGTACTTCGTGTCACGTAATCGCTTCCGCTCCAGTCTTGTGCTATCCTGCACAATTCAAATGAACACGAGCAGTACAAGAGATCGAAATAGAAATTATACTAAACAGCTTATTTAAATGCTAAAAATATTATGACTAAGCACTTTTACGAACTAAATTTAAAATCAAAACTAACTAACAACTAACTCAATTAACTAACAAGACAGTAAACTAACTATGAAAACAAAACAAGAAATCAATGAAGGATGAATTAACTGTAATAAAAGAACAAGAATTCAAGAATTTGAAAAACAACATTAACTCCAAGAATTAAAGAAAACAGGAAATGACTGAATGAGGAAAAACAAAAAAAATCAGAAAATGAAATTCAGAAAGTAAAAAAAAATCAGAATGTAAAAAAAATTATAGAAAATGCATAATGTGAAAAACAGGAAAATAAATGGTAAAAAAAGAACAGCAAGTTAACGAGTAAAAAAATAGGACAAACAGAAACATTAGTAAACGAACAAAACAGAAACAATTAGAAACAACAAGAAATGATTTACTAAAAAAAACAGAACTAAAAATTCAGCTAATCAGAAAGAAAAACAAAACAGGAAATGACTTAAGGAAAAACCGAAAATCATAAAAAAAAAACAATAAATGTGATGAATGAAAACATGATATGCACGAAATTAAGAATCAGGAAATGCTAATTCAATTGGAATGCTGTAACAAACAAATCAAACCAAACAAAAACTGAATAAAAAAAAAACAGTAGAAACAGGAAATCAAAATACAAATGACAGAAAATCAGACGATACTGGGAGATTACGAAGCTGATCAAAAGAGGAATTTATTAAAAACTACTGAAAATATTGAATCTAAAATGAAAGTATAAAAACACATCAACTTCTAAATCGGATCACGACTCCAGATTGACAAACAATTCAATAATGAAAAAAAAACATGCGATCTAAATTTTCTTTGTTTTTCATATCAATAGAACTACTTGCAGAAATGAAAGAAGAATAAGATGAATTTAAAGAAGAAGAAGAAGAAGCTTGACTTACCCTCTGAAGCTGGAAGGGTTAGAGGAGAAGTTGGCGGCCTCCTCCACCACCGCTGTCATCGGACTGAAGAGTCCACCACCACCAGCTGCCGGAGTGTCATTAGAGAAAAAGGGAGAAGGGGAAGGTAGGGAAAGGAAGGAACCACCGGCGATGGTGGAAGAAGGTGAGAAGAGAGGGAAGAGAGGGAAAGAGGGGAAAGAAGGAGCAGTTCGGGCGTGAATGGGGGAGGTGCACGATTTTTTTTTTCAATCTTGGGTTTTAAAAACCCCAAACCGGCTGGAACCGGTTTGAAACAGAAAATTTTTTAGTTTTTAAAAATTCAAACCGGTTCAAGCCGGTTTGCTTATTATTTTTTTCAGTTTTTAAAAATGCAAGCCGGTTTGTTTTATTATTTTTTTCAGTTTTTCAATTTTCAAAAATTACAAACCATGTAATGGTTTGTTTTTATTTTTTTTTATTTTTTTTTCAAAAATCTACAATAAACTATTTAAAAGTTTTTATTTGCTAAAAACTCAAAACCTCATTTGATTATTATTATTTTTTTTCTAAAAAATATAACTATTCTAATATTTTTTTTCTTCTTTTCTATAAAGAAAACCAAAATGATTTAACTAAATTGCAAAATGAAACTATGTTTCTCTATTTTCTTTATTTTTTTAATTTTTTATTAACAACTAAAACTACTACGTAAATACAAACATTAAAATATGTACTAAAATGCAAAATAAAGCTACTTTTTCAAGCATTTTCTAATTTTCAATCATTTTAGCTCATTTACTGAAAACTAACATAAAATTGGGTTTTTGAAATATTTTTTCATAAAATCATGCATATTTTAATGTTAATTAACCCTGAAATATATGCATGATCAGTTATGCAATGTAACAATCCAATGTAAACCTTGGAATAAGATTTACTTTTACTGCTTAGATTAGGCCGCATCTCATATAGTTTGATTTCAGTAATATCCTGATTCTATGATGCATATATCTCAATTTTCCAAATTCACCGTGGATGAACACGAATGGCACGTGCACCAACTCTTAGAGAGTTGATGAACTCGGTGGAGTTCATATTTACGGCCCTAGTCGGAATATGGACGAGACCCAGATCCATCATCTTTCAACCAGTCACATTGAGCCTACACTCTTAGGCTATCTTGAAAATGCACCTCATATTTCCAATGTTTTCAAAATATTGTGAATTAACTCAGATAAACCCTGAATATATTCATGGCCACAGTCAGAATATGTGAAGGATTTACTTTGGCTTAATCCACGTTTTTTCAACAAATTTTTCAAAAAGTTTTTCAAAGTGCATTCATTCATTCATATCAGCTGCATCATTCATTTTTCTCATGATTTTCTTAAAAGATTTTCATTTCATGGAGTCGATTTCTCAAGAAACTATGATGATATTCGAAGTTGGATTTTCCAAATCAAAGTTTTCCTACGATTTTCCTTAAAAAAGTTATTTTCTTAAGATCCATTTTCAAAAGAAATTTTCATCTTTCTCAAGAATAAAAAGCTGATTTTCAGACATTTCAAAGACAAGATTCTCAGAAATTTAATTTTCTAAGTTCTAAATTTCCTTCTCCGATGAATTTTCTTATAAATTTTCTCTCCTTTTCTTAAAAAAAATCTCAAAGTCTGAGTTTTCCGAACAAGTGCTTTCATTTTCAAATGTTCATCTTTTCTCAAGAATTCCTACAGTTTTCCTGAGATTCTCATTTCTTCACGGTTTTCCAAGTCTTTCTAAACTTTCTCAAAATTTTGCTGAGATTCTCATTTCTTCATGATTTTCCAAGTCTTTCTAAACTTTTTTAAAATTTTCCTGAGATTCTTATTTCCTCATGATTTTCCAAGTCTTTCTAAGCTTTTCTCAAAATTGTCCTGAGATTCTCATTTTTCTAAGTCTTTATAAACTTTCTCAAGATTTTCCCGAGATTCTCATTTAAACTTTCTCAAAATTTTGCTCGAGATTCTCACTTCTTCGAGATTTTCCAACTCTTTATAAACTGTCTCGAGATTTCAAACCTTCTTCGTCTGAGTTTTCTTGAGAGATTGATTTCCATCTTTTCCTGAGAAATGCTTTTCAACTCCAAATATTTTCTAATCATACATCATATTTTTCAATTTACATTTTCCAAAATTCTCATAGCACATGCCTGAATTCTCTGTGCATTTAGGATAGAATACAATTTCGGTAATTTCACTAAGTCAAGCACAATTTTGGTCCTTGGTTCGATTACCCCTGTTAAAGGCGGCAGGAACGGTCGAACCTCGTACCGACAGGTCGAGCCCCATCCTATGGATTTTCCCGCAAATTTTCAAAACGGAGGCGAGTATTTTAAAATAATTTCCAAAATCCAGTCAAGTTTGAATCGTGAAAGCATTTCTCCCTCTCTTCCGCAAGGAAGGGAAGACGGGAAAAATTTTGCGACGATAACAGTCGCGCCCGCGGACCCTAAACAAGTCGTTTGCCAAAACGAACGTAGGACAATACTATGGAATTCATGCTTAGCTCGAAGTGTAGAACCATCTAAAGAAAATACTTGGACGAGACACCAGAGTGTCGCATGTCCATTCGGTCACACCGAAACAACCATTTGTATATATATATATACTCAAACTCGGTGCATCCCAAGGCATGTGCACACATGCCGAAACCCTAACCATAGTGCGAGAAGGGTGCGGGGCAAGGCAATTACTAGTTTGAACCTAATATGGTTCGGTTTGAAGTAGGTGCGGGCTGGTTTTGATAAAGAAGTGTTAACAACCACACTAGTGGCATTACGGGGCTGCAAGTGTGCCAACACGAGGATCCACACACTTGCTGCCAAAAAGCTCCAACTAAATGATGGTCTGGTCCTTTGGACCAGACTGCCATGCATACCAATAGGGTCTGGTCCAACTCATGGAACGGACCAGATCGAAAAGGGGGTTCGGTTGGTGTAAACACCCCAAATTTTCACTCAGCTCCCCGACATTTCCACCAAACATCACAATTCATCCCTTGAGATTGCCGGAGAGTAAAATGGTCATTTTCTGAGCCTGGAACTTGCAAAAGTCTAAATTTCATCTGTAATTCTCAAAATTTCTCTATTTTAGCTCAGATTTTCAAAGTTTTACTCCTGACGGGAGACAGGAATCTCCAAATCCTGGTTCAGAATTGCATTTCATAAGACATGTCATTGCATATCATTGCACGAGCATTTCATATCACTACACTGCACAACATGTCATTTCGAGGTCTAGAACTCTCGATTTCAAAACTCTCAATCCAGATTCGAGTTTTTAACTCTTTTTAAAATCAATTTCAAAACTCTGGGTCTTCAAAATTGTCAATTTCTTCCCATTTTAGCCCCAGGACTCTGAAGTTCAAAATATTTTCTCAGGAAAACGATCTGGATAGTTTTTAATATGGATTTTAGCTTTGAACTCAACAATTTTATCTCAGATCTTGCTCTTTTGTCAGTAATTTCAAATATCATTCTTTTACAAAATCGCCCTATAGAGGCTACCTCTTTTCAAAATTTCTGTAATTAGGCCCAATATTTCTTATTTGCCAGTTAATCTAAAATTTATGAAAATTCCAAAAAAAAAGGGGTTTCACTGTCTTACCTGATGATGCATTAAATACGCGTAAGCATAACATATTTTCACTGCATAAATGCATCAATTATAGATTTAGAACCCACACTTAGATGCATATTGATGTCATTGATCTACGGTTCGAATTTCATTCAAATCGGATTTAAAACGAGAGAGTTATTGCATTTACAGTGAAGCGGGTCAAACCTCGGGGCAAACCGGGTCATTTCGGATCCAAATTGCCCATCTGGGCGAAAACAGCCCCATTTCAACCCAGCTCCAACCCCATTTACGAATTTTAAAAGAATCGCTAAAAACCCTTTCAGAAAAGGTGCCTAGCAGATCTTTATATTTTAATCCTCTTTCTGGAATTTCCAGAAAAGAGGTGTTTAGCTTTAAAAATGAGTTTCAAAACCCTAAAAATGGTCTTTGCCTTGGAAGCTGCGCCCCCAGGCCCGATTTTTCTTCTTCCAGCCTTCTTCCTCAGCCACCATACGCCCCATCTTCTCCCCCTTTGAGTCTGGCTCGGTTTTGCCAAGCATCTCTCTTAGCCGCCATTATCGTTTCCTCCATTTCGCTTCGTCCATGTCTTCCTTTCTTCTCACCCTGCTGTATCTGACGTTTCATGCTGTCTTTTGCAGGTAGAGCAGCTGTGGAGTGCACCATTTCTTCTTGGGGTGCTGTCTGCCCCAAGAAGGATAGGTCGGCCCTACCCCCAGCCGACCCTCTTCACCATTGGCTTCACGTCCCACCTTCGGAGCATCTCCAATCTGCACCGTCCTGCAAGCTGCAACAAAGAGAACGCAGTCCAGCATCACCGAGGGCTCTAAAGCACAGTCCCCATGGCAGATTCCACTCACCCACGACCCCTCCATTCGTCGGACGTCCGATTGAGGTATGTCTTCTTCTTTTCCCCAATTCTTATAGTTAAAACCCATTGGCGTGTGGTTTTCTGTTTTGATTTTTATTTGTCTGCGTTTTCCTTGTTTTTTAATCCTTAGTGTCAGCGTGTTAGTGCATAGACCAACACTTAGATAGGGTCTTTAGTATTTAAATTTTTTTTTCTTCGTTAGTTGATATTTAAATTCAATTGAAGTGCATTCTAGTTCAAACCGGCTAGATCAATTCTAGCCGGCTGAAGCTGCTCTGTTTAGGATTGTAGTTCAGTGCTCTGGTGTAAATTAGTTAGGTTTTAACATTTAATTAGTTGTTTGAATCTCAGCACTAAGTATAATCAAATTTAATTTTAGTGTTTTTCAGTTTTTGTGTTTTGAGAATTTTTTGTTGTGGCTGGTGATGTCTTTTTGCAATCGTCGTAAATTTTGAAAAGATTTTTATATGAAAAACATGTGAAAACCAGACATCAAATAATAAAAACCGGTTCTCACTAGTGGATGAGACCGGGTCAAACTCAGGGAACGGGAATATTTCGTATTCAAGTACACAAATCTAAACTATTCTTTATTGACGAATTATTGAAATGTAAAAATGTTCAGAAAAGTAAAAACAACTAACTATTACAACAAATGAATACCCTTCGCAGAGGGCGTAAAGTGCAATATTTACAAACCCAATTAAAATTCCTAATTCTAAAAATAAAAGCAAAAAGACTTTATTCTTCGTACTTCGCGTCACGTAATCACTTCCGCTCCAGTCTGTGCTATCCTGCACAATTCAAATGACACGAGCAGTACCAGAGCTAGAACATGAAAGAAATCATAAAAGACATCTAAATGACTAATTACAATTGAAAAACTAATTCTAATTAAATCTACTAACCAATTAACTAATTAGAAAACAATTAACTAACAGTTACTTAACTAATAACTAATGCTTACTCAACAAAAGCAAGAAAATAAACTGAATTTACACTAAACATGAAGTCAAAAGAGACTTAAACAAAACATGAATTTATAATGAATTGAAAGCAAACTGAAATAGGAAAGACATGAAAATTAAAATTTCAGAAACAATAGTTAAAAGAATTAAAAGAAGACAGGACAAATGTAAAAAAAACAGAAAAGAGAAAATTACTGAAAGACTAAAACATGAACTTGGAAATTTGTAAAACAGGAAGTGCTGAATGAAGAAAAGGAAATGAAATATTCCAGAAAACAAAATATGAATATGAATAATGAATAACATGAAAAACTAAATAATGCACGAGAAATGAATGTAAAGACACGAAATGACTAAAAACAAAACAGAAAATAAGGAAATGATTGAACTCTATATTAAAACTAAAACTGTAAATCAGGAAAACATAACAAACAATTAACCAATCTATATTGCAGGTAACCAACAGAAATTTAGTGAAAACAATAGACATTCAGTAAAAAAAAACAAAACTCAGTAAGATGCATAATAGAAATTTTTGAAAAACAACAATGCAGATGAAAGTTATGAAACTAACAGAACTAATGCAATAATAGCAAACAGGAAATTAAAACAGAGAATTATGATAATATGAAACATGGATTAAAAAAAAACAGATAGGAAATGATTTAAAGACAAAATAGAAAATAAGGAAATGAAATAACGAATGTGAAAATTTAATTGTAACACAAAAATCAAACAGACAATCACACTAAAGAATGTAAAACGGAATGTGCCAAACTAAAAAAAAATCAGAAATTCAATAACAGTAAACACGATATTAACTAATACAAAAGAGTACTTAATGAATGAAAAACAAACAACCGAACGAAGAAGAAAAACAGAACAGGAAAATGAATGTGAATTACATTTTAATTTTTTTTTCTGAAACAAGACACAACAAATAGATGATCGATTGAACAGACATAAAAAAAAACAAAGAAGAAGAAGAAGAACTGAAGAAGAATCCGATCAGAAGAAGAAGAAGAAAAAGATCTGGAGGAGAAGAAGAAGAATCGGAGGAAGAAGAGGAAGAAGAAAGAGAAGAAGAATCTGAAGAAAAAGAAGAAGCAGATGAATCGGAGATGATGAAGAAAGAAGAAATCGGATGAAGAAGAAATAAAGAAGAAGAAGAAGAAGTAGGAGAAGAAGAAGGAAAGAAGAACTCAGCACTCACCGTGAATGAATCTGAGGGAAGAAGCTGGCGACCTCCACCACCGCTGCCGTCGCCGGAAGGAAGCTCCACCACCGCCGGATTGAAGAAGATAATAAGGAGGAAGAAGAAATAGAGGAAGAAGAAGGGGAATATGGTAATCCGGCAATAGAAATGGGTGAGAAGAAAGGGAAGATAGGGAAAGAGGGGAAAGGGAATTGGTTCAGGCGTAAATGGGGGAGGCCCTTGAAAAAATTTCATTTTGTGGGTTTTAAAAACCCCAAACCGGCTGGAACCGGTTTGAAACTAATACAAACTGGTTCAAGCCGGTTACTTATTTTTTTTAGTGTTCTTTTTAAAATTGCAAACCGGTTTGAACCGGTTTGATTTATTATATTTTTTTATTTTAGTTTAAAAACCAAATGCAAACCGGTTTGAACCGGTTTGGTTTATTAATTTTTTCTTTTTTTAAAAAAAATCTAAAAAAAAAAACAAACTATTTAAAAGAGTATTAAAAAAACTATTTACTAAAAACCTCAAACTAACTAACTACTCTAAAAATTTATTTACACTAACCTTATTTCAAAATATATCTAACTCTATTTTTAACTCTAATTTTTATTTAATTTTTATTTTTATTTTTATTATTTTTATTATTATTTTTATTGAAAACTAAAACTAAAACTACTATGACTATAACAAAAAACTAAAATATGCATAAAATTGTAAAATAAAACTATTTTTCATGCATTTTCTATTTTAAAATCATTTTAGCATATTTACTTGAAAACTATCATAAAATTGGGTTTTTGAAACATTATTTTATAAAATCATGCATATTTAAATGTTAATAAACCATGAATTATATGCATGATCAAAATACCCCCATGCTTATGTTTTGCTAGTCCTCGAGCAAACTAGAAAAATGCAAGAAATCAAACTATCACCTAACTCACTTTCGTAGGAATCACGGTTGCATTTAGCTCATGCAACAAGCCCTTTCAACCTTGGGTTACCCCAGTGGACGAGTAAGGTCTCGTGAGGGTTTGCAGTGATGCTACCCACAAACATCTCTGTCATGTATGCATAATATTACACATCCTCATAAGCAGTAGGTAATTAAATACTTTATTTTCACAAATATTTCCTGTTATTTCAAAATCGAAATATAATTAGAGTCTTTTATGCACCACCACAGAAAAGAATTTCTTTCACTTTTCTAAAATATCACAATTATTTATGTTTTATTCTTAGAAAATCCAATAAAAACATATTATTATTTACTTATCCTCACTCATATGTTTTCTGCATAGGTTTTCTCAATCGCACTTCTAAGCATTGAACTTTTCTTTCTTTTTAAGCTCTTTTCTCTCTTTTTTTTCTTTTCACGCTTTTTCTTTTTGCGTACTTATTTTTCTCATATAGCTTGCGTGTGGTCTGCTTTTATGCCTTGTGCAATGTCAATATCTTCTATATTTTTTCAATACATCCCAAAAGATATCAACTAAGACATAAAAGTGACTTCCTTCATTTACCCTTATAACATGAGAATCAAACATTTCAACTTGTATCTGTTCTCAGTTACTTAGGATCACGAAGTTTTCCATTCTCCTTTTCGAAAATGGAATTAAAAGTTTCAACTTACATCTAAGTTCCATCTACTAAGGATTGTGGAATTATCCAAACAACCTAACGCATGCTTTTTCTCACTTTTGAGCTCATTTTTTACGCTTTTGTTCATTTGCTTAGTTTTTCAAAAATAAAACTGTGCATATTCATATTTATGATTCAAAATAAACTTTAACATGTATATATCATCATTTCCTCGAAATCCGCATAAACAACCATAATTTTTAGATCTATGTCAGAAAAAAAAAATCGTGGGGCTTAAAAATCCTCTAAAAACATCAGATTTGAAATAACATTCATATAAGTTCAAACTCTTTCTTTAAAAATCTACTTTTCATGAGAGATATGTAAACATGTGCAAGAACGTAAACAGAAATATCAAGGTGTACAAACTACACCCTCCCCCATGCTTGAATGACACTGTCCCAGTGGCACTCCCCCATGCTTGTATGAAACTACGTGAATGCACATGATAGGAAATAAATGAGGGAAAAGAGTAGAATAACCTGACATGAAAAAATACACGTTCTATGAATGTAATGAATGCAATGTATACATGACAAAACATAAAACTCATGAATGAAACAAAAACAACATGAAAAACTCATGAATAAAACTAAAAAGTAAAAACAAAATAAAATCTATAAATTCTAAGAAAATCTAATAATATACAAGATATGGGTTGCCTCCCATAAAGCGCTAAGTTTCACGTCCCTAGCCAGACGGATCCCTGGAAAAACCTTCATCGTCCATGAGATCAATGGACATGAAGTCAGACTCAACCGGGCTCTATGAAGAAAAGAGTGTCATCTGTGACACTACGCACTGTGTTTCCATCCCTTCTACCTCCAAATGTAGTATCATGACTCTCTTGACATGAAGGACTGAGATTAGTCTCATGTGAGAGACTGGTCAGGAAATGAGAGTCTAGGACCGACCGAGTATCAATGAATGCTACTTCAGACAAGTGGTGAATATGATCTGGCTTGACTTGGTCAAGCACCTTCTGCATCTGCACCTCGTGCTTACTCAAAACGATCGGTGATCCTAAAGGCTGAGAAAATGGGGCTTTATATGATGATAATGCATGCTGTGAGTCTGGCCCCTTCTGCTGAGGTATCATGGAGATCGACTCGTCAGTAGAAATGATATGGGGTTCATGAGTCGATTCTTGAGTGGAGTGACACGCCTTCCCATACTGAAGAGATGTAACAGATTTGACTTGCTCATGATGTGAAGCAGTGGGTTGCAAGTCAAATGACATGGAATCCTCTCCCTTAGAAACAACAGACTGACTATGAAGGTTCCCCTAGCTTTGCCTAGTGAAAGTCTCAACCAACTGTCCTATTTGAGTCTCTAGCTTGGCTATTGACTGCGTATGGGAGCTTAAAACTTGTAATATCCTATCTTGGAAGGATTGACTAAATGAATGCTCATGAGGATGGGGTTGAGTATAAGCATGTTGGGCTGAGGGATGAACCTGTGAAAAAATGGGATGCGAGTAACCTTGTGAAGGGTTACTGGGTCTATACTGTGCCTGGGAGGGCTGATGGGATGAGGAAATAAACTGGTTTCGCCAACCTGGGTTATATGAGGATGTAAATGAATCGGGCATGGGTTTAGCGAAACCTTGGGCAGCATTCACCTGCTCCTGAACGAATTCAGGATATAATGGCGTTGCCGGACAATCCGCAACACAGTGTGCAGGGCTAGCACATATCTCGCACACTCTTTCTATTGGACTTCTCGAAGAATTGGCTAGGAATTGATCTAACTTCGTAGTCAATTGGTCAACCTTGGTACGCAATTCTAACTCGGACCCAACTTCAGAAATCCCAACCTTTCTAGGACCCCTAGGCAGAGATGTAGTCCTATCGAACCGTGAAGACAAATTATGATGCATCGTGTTTTCACTCAAGGTCTCAAATAGAGACCACGCCTCATCTTCACTCTTGAGCATAAAAGTGCCCCCACAAGACGAATCACCATTTGACGATGCTTTTCAGTAAGCCCGTCATAAAAATACTGCACCAACTGCCAACGAGGCACCTGGTGATGGGGACACTTGCGGAGAAGATCTTTCAATCTCTCCCAAGACTCATGAAATTGTTCTCCCTCAATTTGAGAAAAACTGGTTATAGCTTTACGAAACTGATTCGTTTTACAAATTGGGAAATATTTTTTTAAAAATTCTTTTTGCATTCCTTCCCAAGTAGTAATACGAACCGTCTCAAGAGATTTTAACCAGTGCTTGGCTTTATCTTTGAGAGAGAACGGAAACAAAGTTAACCTCATAGCGTCGTCTCCAAAATTATTGATTCGCACAGTCGAACAAATCTCAAGGAATTCGTCGAGATGACGATATGGGTCCTCATTGCTAAGGCCATAAAACGAAGGTAACATTTGAATTACACTGGCCTTAATCTCAAAATGGCTCACTCCTACATTAGGTCTCGTGATGCAGGAGGCGGGAGTATACGTATTTGGCATGAAGTACTCCCTCAAAGGACGGATCAATTGATGATCGTCAGCCATTGCTTACACCTTAGAGTAGACCGGTGTAGCACACGTCCTAACTTTGGTTTTCTACCTAACTAACGCACTAAGCTGCCAAACCACGCAAACCACAAAGCGAGTTAACTAAAAACAACAAAAACTAAACAAACACCACGCAGTTACACATAAAAGAGATTATGCATAGAAATATAAAATCTATGTGTACGGTACCAATCGTACACAGTCACCTCTAAGGGAATCCTAATAGGTGGGCTGTGCAGAAAAGTAAGCTCGTCTCTAAGATATGCACATACGTGGTTCTAAACCTAAATGCACACAAACACTAGGCAATAAAGCGAATACTAATATTACGCCGTTCCCCGGCAACGGCGCCAAAAATTTGATGTCTTTTTGCAATCGTTGTAAATTTTGAAAAGATTTTTATATGAAAAACATGTGAAAACTAGACATCAAATAATAAAAACCGGTTCTCACTAGTGGATGAGACCGGGTCGAACTCAGGGAACGGGAATATTTCGTATTCAAGTACACAAATCTAAACTATTCTTTATTGCCGAATTATTGAAATGTAAAAATGTTCAGAAAAGTAAAAACAACTAACTATTACAACAAATGAATACCCTTCGCAGAGGGCGTAAAGTGCAATATTTACAAACCCAATTAAAATTCCTAATTCTAAAAATAAAAGCAAAAAGACTTTATTCTTCGTACTTCGCGTCACGTAATCGCTTCCGCTCCAGTCTGTGCTATCCTGCACAATTCAAATGACACAAGCAGTACCAGAGCTAGAACATGAAAGAAATCATAAAAGACATCTAAATGACTAATTACAATTGAAAAACTAATTCTAATTAAATCTACTAACCAATTAACTAATTAGAAAACAATTAACTAACAGTTACTTAACTAATAACTAATGCTTACTCAACAAAAGCAAGAAAATAAACTGAATTTACACTAAACATGAAGTCAAAAGAGACTTAAACAAAACATGAATTTATAATGAATTGAAAGCAAACTGAAATAGGAAAGATAGGAAAATTAAAATTTCAGAAACAATAGTTAAAAGAATTAAAAGAAGACAGGACCAATGTAAAAAAAACAGAAAAGAGAAAATTACTGAAAGACTAAAACATGAACTTGGAGATTTGTAAAACAGGAAGTGCTGAATGAAGAAAAGGAAATGAAATATTCCAGAAAACAAAATATGAATATGAATAATGAATAACATGAAAAACTAAATAATGCACGAGAAATGAATATAAAGACACAAAATGACTAAAAACAAAACAGAAAATAAGGAAATGATTGAACTCTATATTAAAACTAAAACTGTAAATCAGGAAAACATAACAAACAATTAACCAATCTATATTGCAGGTAACCAACAGAAATTTAGTGAAAACAATAGACATTCAGTAAAAAAAAACAAAACTCAGTAAGATGCATAATAGAAATTTTTGAAAAACAACAATGCAGATGAAAGTTATGAAACTAACAGAACTAATGCAATAATAGCAAACAGGAAATTAAAACAGAGAATTATGATAATATGAAACATGAATTAAAAAAAAACAGATAGGAAATGATTTAAAGACAAAATAGAAAATAAGGAAATGAAATAACGAATGTGAAAATTTAATTATAACACAAAAATCAAACAGACAATCACACTAAAGAATGTAAAACGGAATGTGCCAAACTAAAAAAAAATCAGAAATTCAATAACAGTAAACACGATATTAACTAATACAAAAGAGTACTTAATGAATGAAAAACAAACAACCAAACGAAGAAGAAAAACAGAACAGGAAAATGAATGTGAATTACATTTTAATTTTTTTTTCTGAAACAAGACACAACAAATAGATGATCGATTGAACAGACATAAAAAAAAACAAAGAAGAAGAAGAAGAACTGAAGAAGAATCCGATCAGAAGAAGAAGAAGAAAAAGATCTGGAGGAGAAGAAGAAGAATCGGAGGAAGAAGAAAGAGAAGAAGAATCGGAAGAAAAAGAAGAAGCAGATGAATCGGAGATGATGAAGAAAGAAGAAATCGGATGAAGAAGAAATAAAGAAGAAGAAGAAGAAGAAGTAGGAGAAGAAGAAGGAAAGAAGAACTCAGCACTCACCGTGAATGAATCTGAGGGAAGAAGCTGGCGACCTTCACCACCGCTGCCGTCGCCGGAAGGAAGCTCCACCACCGCCAGATTGAAGAAGATAATAAGGAGGAAGAAGAAGGGGAATATGGTAATCCGGCAATGGAAATGGGTGAGAAGAAAGGGAAGATAGGGAAAGAGGGGAAAGGGAATTGGTTCAGGCGTAAATGGGGGAGGCTCTTGAAAAAATTTCATTTCGTGGGTTTTAAAAACCCCAAACCGGCTGGAACCGGTTTGAAACTAATACAAACCGGTTCAAGCCGGTTACTTATTTTTTTTAGTTTTCTTTTTAAAATTGCAAACCGGTTTGATTTATTATATTTTTTTATTTTAGTTTAAAAACCAAATGCAAACCGGTTTGAACCGGTTTGGTTTATTAATTTTTTCTTTTTTTAAAAAAAATCTAAAAAAAAAAAACAAACTATTTAAAAGAGTATTAAAAAAACTATTTACTAAAAACCTCAAACTAACTAACTACTCTAAAAATTTATTTACACTAACCTTATTTCAAAATATATCTAACTCTATTTTTAACTCTAATTTTTATTTAATTTTTATTTTTATTTTTATTATTTTTATTGAAAACTAAAACTAAAACTACTATGACTATAACAAAAAACTAAAATATGCATAAAATTGTAAAATAAAACTATTTTTCATGCATTTTCTATTTTTAAATCATTTTAGCATATTTACTCGAAAACTATCATAAAATTGGGTTTTTGAAACATTATTTTATAAAATCATGCATATTTAAATGTTAATAAACCATGAATTATATGCATGATCAGCTGGAATTAGATTCCCCTTTAGCACCAAAACCAGCTAGATTAAATCTAGCTGGTTGGCGATTTTGATGATTAAATATAGCTGTAGATCTGTAAATGCTGCAGAATAGTTGTTGCTTGCTTAAATCATGCGTTAATGCCTTAGATATATTTCGATTTAGGCGGGTGAACAGGAGTAATTGTTATAGTCTGCTGTGTTTGTTTTCGATTTTGTTATTTTAACTATTAACCAATAGATTAGTTCAGTATGGTGTAGGTTAGTGTGCTGAATTGTGTTTATTAACTAATTAGAGTAATTCGGGTGTTAGTTAGATAAATGCAAGTTTAGTTAGTTGGCATTGGTATCGTGTTCTAGGGTAGGCTTGAATCTTTGTTTTTAGCAGCATTTTGTCCTTTGTGTAGTGACTTAATTTAGGTAATATTAGATTCATGTTGTTGTGTTTTATTCTTATAATTAACATTAGTGATGTGTAGGATTGATTAGTCAGGTTTACATGCTACCCGACTTAGGTATGTCGTATAGATATGTTGGAATTGCTTACGTTGATTGTTGTTAGTATTTAATCCAGTCAGTTTAAGAGCTGATTAGCAGACTATTGTAGTGATTGCGTTAGTGGCTGAGTGTTGTTACTAATTAGAACAATGTTAGTGTTAGCATTAGTTAGTTCTCGGTTTTAGCATTAGTTGTGTATGATAAGTTAGTTTTAGTTTTATACAGTTTAAGGTAATGTTTAACATAGTTATTTTCATTTACTGATGTTTAGTTTTGTTTACTGTCATTAGGTAGGTAGAAGGCTGTTTTTGCAAAGGTGTTGATTAGATAGTGCGAACATTGCACTTATTCTAGTGAATAGTGTACTGAAATAGGAACCCAATTTTTGCATTGATTTTCGCTCTTTACCTTGCGTGCAATATTCTAAGTTTTTCTGATATCACTGTTCTATGCTATTCATTAGTGTGTTAACTGCTTGCAAACCAAAAATCAACTCGTTTTGAGTTGATTTGGTTTGCCTTTTAAGCGTTCTGCAAAATTAGGTTTTACGCGATTTTAGATTTCGGGTCAAACGGTTCTATAATTTTTATTGAACTTGAAACGCTTATATCCGGAGTTCCCGGATGAGTTTTTCAATTCCGTAAAGTCCGACAGACTCTTGAGTCTGTCAGAAAGAGAACAGAAGAGAAATACTTAAAATCGGATTTAGTTTGCCCCTTCGCATTTCCTATTTGCGAAAACCTATTTAAATTAAATTTTGCACTGTTCAGGGCAAAGCAGTCATTTACTTAGTTGATTTCCGTAGTTTTTCTAATGCAATCATTAGTATTCTATTAGGTTTTTAACATTGGTCCAGGGTTAATTGTAGCATTTGGATAAGTAGTTTAGGAACTTAACTCTGGTACTTCCTCGTTTTACATAGAATTAGGTTAGCGATTAATTTCAGAATCAATCTAGAAATAGTCATTCCTGTATATAGTTTACTAACTTTGTTTTTATATCATGCAGGTGATATTAAGTTGTCGTAAGAGCATCTTGTCTCAGTGATAGATTGACGCAGCAAGTAAACTGATGAAAATGCCCTTGTGTTCACAGGCTTGAGTCACTGCGCGCTTCTTTTATGTTCTTGTTCATTTTTTGTTTTAGTGAAATACTCTCTGTAATTGGACAAGTTCAATATCAATAAAATGCAATATTTAGTTTTAATCTGAGTATATCTCGTTCCCTGTGGATTCGACCCGTACTCGCCACATTCATGGAAAGTCGGTTTATTATTACTTGATGGGTGATTTTCCGAAATGATTTCAACGATAAAATAATGTTTAAAATAAGCACTTACAAATACGCATCATTACCTTTATTTCAATAAAGAAGCAATGTGGGGTCCACCCTGAAGTGGTGCCACATAGGATTTCCTTTTGAAAAATTTGAATTTTGAAAAGCCCAAAAATATAGGAGCCTTATCCCAGAGGTGGCGCCATGTGTCATTTTCTCTCTCCTTCCATCCTCTGACATGTGTCAGTGTGGGGCCTCTTTAAGATGGCGCCACATATCTTTAGCCACCTTCTTTATTCCATGCCACGTGTCAATGTCCACCACCTTCATCCCTTGCCATGTGTCATTCTAATGCCACTCTGAGTCGCCACATGTCATGTCTTGTTTTCCCTAGAAAAAGTGGAATTATCTCCCCCTGAGGTGGCGCCATCTGAGGTGTTTCTCCTGCAAGTGACACATGTCACTCTCTGCTTTCCTCAGAAAAAGCAAGTGACACATGTCTCTCTCTGATTTTCTCAGAAAAAGTAAGGGACACATGTCACCCCTCTGCTCTTCTCAGAAAAAGCAAGGGACACATGTCACTCTCTGCTTTCCTCAGAAAAAGCAAAGGACACATGTCACCCTCTGCTTTCCTCAGAAAAAGCAAGAGACACATGTCACCCTCTGCTTTTCTCAGAAAAAGCAAGGGACACATGGCCACCCCCCATCCTTCCAGAGCCAACCCAATTCGAATTTCAAATGCCTCCTGAGGTGGCGCCATCTAGAGAGCCTCCTCCAGCAAGCTGACATTTGTCATGTGTGGAACCATCCTGAACTGCCACATGTCCAGATCTTCTTTCATCAGAAAAAGTAGAAGAATCTCCCCTCTGAGGTGGCGTCATTCTTGAAAAGACCTTTCCTCAAAATTAGCTCTGCAGCCTGCTTTTAGGAAAAGTAGAATTCAAACTCATCTGAGGTGCCGTCTTCTGCTTCCTCTACTCCTGCCTTCTGACACATGTTAGTGTGGAGCTACCCTGAGGTGGTGCCACATGTCTGTCCCTGCTTCTTCCAAAAAAAGCAAAATTTCAAACATTCAAACATCCTCTAAGGTGGCGCCATATGGGAAGCTCCTGCAGAGAAAATCAAGCAAAATTTTGAAAATTTTCAAACTCTGCTGTTGAGGTGTCTCACTCACAAAATTCGTATTTTATTTATTTCAAAATTCCAAAATGGCACTAATGCCTTTTGAGGGGAAGAGTTGGGAGATGTGCATGGTATCCCTCCAGAGAGCAAGCTGTCATTAGCCCCACGATACCTGTAATCCCATTAGCTTCCTGAATGTCTGAAGGGATCGACCTCCTTCAGACCAACCTTGTTAGGGCGCCACTGTCCCGGATCAACCCGACTTCCGATCTTAGGAAAATGAGGGCATGGTATTATTTGAAATACACAAATGTTCAGGAAATCACTAGAATTCATAAACAGGGCGATGGACATCCTATATGTTTTCAAGTAACTCCCTTGACACTTTTCCTATGCATACATAGACTTCTTCACTTTTCGATGCCAAATCTGCAACATGCATAAGTGACCTACATAGTTGTTGGTAACAAAACGCTATGTGGCACTTCTCATCAACACCAGATTGACTGACATTATCTGTATCTAGCAGTTCAATCTTTGCTTGTCTCGTCCATCTTCGCATTAAATATGATTCAAGTATTTCTTATATCTTCTCTTGATTAAGTGCCTTTAATGCATGATGACATAAAATACCTTTGAATTTATACATTTTGCACATACATTCAACTGTTCTGTTGTCAATATTATACGTAACATGTGCTTCTTGCTTTTTCGGATGCTCTTTGCCTTCTCATACAATATGGTATTTCTGCATATTCTCAGTTTGCATGTGTCCTTCTATGTTGCAATTCATGACATGTATAACCTCCTTCTTAATCCATTCAAATACAGTTAGTGTATAGAGATATGCAAGTCGCATCAAAATTTTCATGCCCAAAGTTACAGGGTGTGTATTGAAGCATTTCACATCTTATTCAAGATCATTCTGTCTAAGACCGTCTACAAATAATTCATATTGTTTCATGAAGCGAAACATTATTAAACATGAATATAGTATTTTCTTCAGTGTGACATGCATAGATTCAGCTCTTTGTGTGCTTATCATACCTGCACAAAAGTATTATCTTCCATATGCCAATGCCCACTTCTCTTTTTCTGCATATAAATTTTGTAACTACAGACAATCTCTAAGGTCGTATATCTGAATCATTGCCTTCCAATCAGACATAAATGTGACCTCGTCTATGCTCTCAAGTACACATCTTGTAAACTTTTTGTCAAGCTCTATCTTCTGATTAAATATGTGTCCTATGTTCTTTGTTGCGTTTTGAAAGATATACTACAAACATAGGCGATGATGTGCATTTGGCCATACATGAGACACTGTAGCCGCAATTGCGTGATCACCATCTGTAAATATAGCTTCAGGTTGCTTCTCATTCATTTCCTGTGTAAATACTTTGAACAATAACTCAAAGCTTTTCTTGGTCTAATCATACAAAAAAGTGTCACCTAATATACAACTCTGTGAGTGATGGTTCACTCTGATAAACTGCGCAAATAGCCACTATTCAGTATTAATCTTCATTGTCGTATAAAAAACAAGCACATCATTGAAGCATTCATAATCAATTCTTGACTTTGAATCTGCCCAAAACATATTCACAGTATATCCATCTTCATCCAGTTGCATTGCACTAAAGAAACCAGGGTCAATGCTTGATTTCTTTTGTAAGTAATCAACCAAAGAATATATTTCTCCATTCTTCATGTTATATGTCATCTTCTTTTTCATGTGGTTTCTTAGATCTATAGGTGTGAATGACATATTCTCGCGACCACCATCTATGCACGCGTATAAATTGTATGTCTTTCTTGGTGCAATGTCACCGCTATCAACTATTTCAGTAATTGCAGCATGCGCTTTAGTTATTTTACGATATGACCTTAACATAGGAGTCATAAATGAAGCAGATAAATCATGGTTATGATCACTGATTAAAATATGAACTATATATTTCCCATTTGGAAGTCTTCTTAACACTATTCTCGTTGGACATCCACATCTTTAATCTTGCTTGCTCCTTGTTGGATTTTCACTTGACTTCTTCCAACCTTTCTTATAACAAACATATGTCTTTTCAACCACGACACTCTATGCATTTTTTGACCAAGAATACCTTCTAACATTGAAGCTAAGTTTTAAGGCATAATCATTGTAAAATTTATATGCAGCTTCTTCATTATTAAAATGCGTTCCTTCTACGGGAACAGAGTCAAGTGTACTATCATGTTCATTCCCAGTGCCTGCACCTTTATCAAGTGTACTGTCATGATCGTCTACCTCATTATCAAATTGCATTTCTTCTGCTGGAACATTCAAGTTAAGAGTGAATCCAATGTCTGCACCTTTCTTATCATGTGCATCATTAGTGCACATGTTCACTTCTCCATAACTTTCCAATGATTGAGACAGATCATCTTTATTGCAACCAGGTGACAAGCTCACCACTGTCATAAGCAAGATACCATTTTGCGCTAAACGGATACTGATAAGGTTAAGCAAGTCAAAGCAATGATTGAATGAATCACAATATAAAAGCAATAGCGATTTCTTATTTGCTTATACTATGCATCGAGTTGTTACTTACCATGCCAATAAAAGAAACGATTTGTCGTATACGTATTGACGATAGCGATTCACGTGATAGTGATTTAATTATAACTACGACGTTGTGAAGCAATTTTAATAGAAATCGCTAAATAAGCAATGATTTGAATACAAAAATCACCACCGCAAGCGCGCAACAATGTATTTCTTCACGCACATGTTTTAAAATTTTATCTACAAATATCTTACAAATCGATACTAGAAAATACATAATATCTTACAAATCAATATACATATCGCATAATATATTATAAATCGATACAACAATTTAGCATAATAGCTTACAAATCGACACTATAAAACACATAATATCTTACAAATCGATATACATATCGTAAAATATATTATAAATCGATACAAAAATTTAATATAATAGCTTACAAATCGACACTACAAAACACATAATATATTTCAAATCGATACGAAAATTCAGCATAATAGCTTACAAATCGATATTAACAAACAAAACAATATCTCACAAATCGGTAGTATGTTACTATAACCGCGATTTGTTATACATTGCATATACTGATTGAATGGACAATACCGGATGGGGTAGAGGCCCTTCCTCACATTTGTAAACAAGCATTCTTGTCAACAGGTCCCATCGTCTTACAAATATCTTTTATTTTCCAACCTTCGAAAGGACAAGATCCACCTACAATAACAAAACAATGCTTTAATGGCACTCACGATGACATACCACTACAAGAAAACACGTTGTTAGCGACGGAAGGTAGCGACGGAATATTTCTGTCACTCATTAGCGACGGATTACCGAGCGACAAACATTCGTCGCTATAATCAATGAAGCACACGAAACCAGCGACGGACTATAGTCCGTCGCTATTTAGCGACGGAGTTTGCGACATACTATTTTGTCGTTACGGCCACACGATTTGTCGACGACTCTTGCAACAAAGTCAAGTCCGTCGCTACTTAGCGACGGTCGTGGCGACGGAGAGCAGTCCATCGCGGGTTTTGTAAATTTGATTTACGTGGGCTTAGCGACGGAATTAATTCTTTCGCTAAGCCGTCGCTAAGTTTCGAATAACCCTAATCCCAAACAGATTTTCCTTTTCTTCTTTTGCTGCTCCCGTCGTTCGCCATTCCCGTCATTCGTCATTCGCCGGTCCCACTCCCGCCATTCACCGATCCCACCGTCCGCAGGCCTCGCTGCCCGGAGAAAGGTAAAGCCCCCCCCCCCCCCCCCCCCCCCGCATTTTCCGGCACGGGGTTAACCCCCTGCCGGAAAATGCGGGGGTTACCCCCCTGCGTTTTCCGATAGGGGGTTAACCCCCTGCATTTTCCGGCAGGGGGTTAACCCCCTGCGTTCTCGGCAGGGGGTTAACCCCTTGCGTTTTTCGGGACGGGGTTAACCCCCTGCCATTTTCGGCAGGGGCCCCTTGTCTTTCCGGCAGGGGTTAAACCCCCTGCCGAAATAGCAGGGGGTTAACCCTTTGCCTTTCCGGCAGGGGGTTAACTCCTTGCCGGAAAGGCAGGGGGTTAACCCCCTGTTGTTCCGGCAGGGGGTTAACCCCCTGCCGTTTCCGGCAGGGGCCCCTGCCTTTCCGACAGGGGGTCGACCCCAGCAGGGGGTTAACCCCCTGCCTTTCCGGCAGGGGGTTTAACCACCTGCTGGAACAGGCAAGGAGTCAACCCTCTGCCTGCTCAGGCAGGGGGGCGACCCCCTGCTGTTCTGGCAAGGGGTCGACTCACTGGTGGAAAGGCTGGGGGTTGACCCCCTGCCTGAACAGGGGGTCAGTTAACCCCCTACGTTCCGTAAGGGGGTTAACCCCCTATGTTCCGTAAGGGGGTCGACTCCCTGTCGGAACAGCAGGGGAGTCGACCCCTTGCCAGAATAATTTTTTTTTTATTTCGTAGTGACTTCATTTTGAAATAATGTTTTTTGTTCAGATTTTTCAACGGAATCAGCTCGTGCTCAGCCACCTGTGGTAAGTAAGTGTCAAAAACATTGCAAATCGGATAAATACCCGTGGTGAGTAAGTGATGCAAGCGTATCACATGTTATTTAATTTAGTAGATGTAACACTTTATTGTTCATACACTTATTTAGTTGTTGATTTTTAGGGTTGCTTTGTTGGAGTTTGGAGATCATGTTGAACATGATTTTAATGTATGAGTATTGAAGTGTTCTTATTTTTGGAGTACGGAGTCCATGCTAGGCATGGTAGTAGTTAGTGAGATATTGCAGTGTGTTTGTTGCAGGTACATGTTTATCATTTGTTTGATATGAATGATTACGATGTATTGTAATGTTTGATGTAATTATATCCATGCTTGCATGTAGTTACTTTCCATTTGATTATGACTTCCATGTGAAATTGTATAATAAAAGCATGTTTCAAATGATTGTATCGTGTCATTAATGGTTTGCACATGAAAATATTAAGTTATCAATGCATGCATCAAAATTCTTTTTATTGTATAACATCATATATTGCATGATAAATTTGATATGTTCTTCATCGTAGCATTCTGATTGTTCTCTTTTAATTCGTTAGACTATTATTCGTGTCATCATAAGAAAATGATTGCAAACCGTGAATGGATGTACCGTAGGATAGTGGACAATGAGTTATCGCATAAATATATGGATGGTGTTGACAGATTTATTGAATTTGCAACGGCAAGTGTCAGTACAGTGGATCCCACAGGTCAGATTAGGTGTCTCTGCAAGATTTGTAAGAATAATCGATTTGTAGAACCTCATAGTGTTAGACATTACCTATACAGGAAGGGTTTTGTGAGTGATTATCAGAACTGGACGTTTCATGGAGAAGAATATAGAAACAATTTTGATGCACGGGTGAATGTGGTGCACGATAATCCATATACGGATTTGATATTTGATGCCGGAGGAACAAAACTGGGTTCTGCTATGAGTTCTAGTAATGTAAGAACTGCCGTAGATGAAGAATCACCAAATGATGCAGCTAGTAGATTTACTTAGAGATGTTGATGAGCCACTTTGGAACGATTGCGAGAGTCACACTATCTTGTCTGCAGTTCTTCAACTAATGAATTTGAAGTCCGAGTATAATTTGAGTCAATCATGTTTTGATCGTTTGTGCATGATTGTGAAGAGTATGTTACCCAAAGATGAGAAATTGCCACAAAATTTCTATCGTGCGAAAGTTATGGTCAACGCTCTAGGTATGGGTTACAAAAAGATTGATGCTTGTCCAAATCACTGCATGTTGTATTTCAAGGAGCAGAAAAACAACATATCATGCCCGTCATGTGGGCATCCTCGGTTCAAGCCAAAGACAAGAGGCAATGGTAGCACAAGATCAAAGGAAGTTTCATACAAGTCGCTCTGCTACTTTCCTATCACTCATAGATTGCAGCGATTGTATATGTCTTCAAGGATAGCTAAACACATGAGATAACATGAAAATAAAGTTTGACACGATGAAAACAAGATCACGCATCTTGTTGACGCTGAAGCTTGGAAGCACTTTGATCGTACTCATCAGAACTTCGCAATGGAAGTGAGAAATGTTAGACTCGGTCTATGTACAGATGAATTTAATCCATTTGGGGGTAGATCAACTCCATACTCATGCTGGACAGTATTTGTAACTCCATACAACCTTCCACCAAGCTTGTGTATGAAACGTCCAAATCTTTTCTTGTCTCTGTTGATCCCCTGGTCCAACCTCACCTGTTCAAAATCTTGATGTATATTTAAGGTCATTGATTGATGAACTAAAAGTACTATGGGATGACGGTGTTACCACGTATGATGCCCACAAAAAATAAAATTTTAACATGAAGGTCGCTGTTCTATGGACAATCAGTGACTTCCCTGCATATGGTATGCTATCTGGTTGGAGAACACATGGGAGGTTGGCTTGTCCGTACTGCATGGAGGATTCTAAAGCTTTTAGATTGAGGCATGGAAGGAAGCCTTGCTGGTTTGAGTGTCATCGTCGATTTCTACCCAGCGATCATCCGTTCCGACGATAAAAGAATGCGTTTAAAGCAGGCACAACTGAAACAGAAGATCCATCCTCAAGATTGTCTGGCATAGAGATTCTAAGAAGATTGCGATACTTTTTAGATATATTAACAGATGCCCGCAGTCCTACACCCTTCTGTGGATTTGGGAAGGTGTACACACCCCAAATTTTCTACATCCATTCTCAAACAACCCTCCTCGTGCAGTGCCAACCCTGTTAGGTCAGTGTAGGAGTCAAACCCTGAGTTAGTTTCAAAAAATTACCATTTTACCCATTTTCATTAGGAAAATTACCATTTTACCCCTAAGTCATCCTGAACCCCAATCAGTCAGAGTCAACTAAGCTCATTGGTTAGTTCAGAACATTTAGAATATCAGTCATTTCAAATTCATTTGAGCTCACAGCGAGAAAGACATTTTCATTTCTGATCATTCCTGCCAAAATGGGATCATTTCTTCATAAATGAGCTCATTTCTTGCTCAAATCCAAGCCAATTGTCTCTGAGTCAGTCATTCATACTCCCCAGAGTCTAACTTGAGCTCACCAGAAGTTCAAGCGCTCCAGTTTCAGTTCAAAACCATTTCCAAGTGTCCAGGAGCCCATTTTAGTCCATTTCAGCTCTTTCAGCTGAAATTGAGCTGAGTTCAGTCAATTGAGCTAGTGTTCGAGCTTCGATTTTAGTTCATGTTAGTATTATTGACCTTTTTTTTTAGCTCAAAGCCAGCTCAAGTTCGTAATTCACTTCACTCCAGTGACCATTCCGTACCATTTCTCTAAAAATGGCAGTTTTTCTTGAAAATTTAGCCGGAAAGGTCAGTTGAGTCAATGTCTGGTTAGTTCACCTGAGTTCTGAAACTCTAAAACCCAGCTCAATCCAGCTCATTTCAGTTTAATTCAGCTCGAACCCCAATTTTCAGTGTCACTCTAACTTAGTAGAGTCCCGAAAACCATTTCATGAACTATTTTGCAAATTTTATCAATTTTAATGCTTTTTAAACTGGTACAAGTGTTAATCGGGGTTTAAAATCCAAAATTCTTCATTCAAGGTTAGCATTTCGCATAGCATTTCATGTCATTTCTCATCATTTCATATCATTTCTCAGCATTTCATGACATTTCATCACATTTCATTACATTTTCAAAGTCCAGAACTCCAGTTTTATAAATTTCAATCCAGATCAAGTTTCAAAAGCTTTCAGAAATCAATTTCAAACCCCGGGTTTCCAAAATTGACATTTTTACCCCCGGGAGTCTAAATTTGAAAATATTTTCTCAAGAGAAATAATCTGGATTTATTTCAAACTCAAATTTTCAAATTCTACACTGGATTTGCTTCGCAACAGGGTATTGAACTTTAAAATCCGAGCTCGTTTCAAAAACTGCCAAAAATAGCTCATTTCGTTTGGAAATATTTTCTCGAGAAAAACAATATGGATTTATTTCAAAATCAAATTTTCAAATTCTACACTGGATTTGCTTCGCAACGAGGTATTGAACTTCAAAATCCGAGCTTATTTCAAAAACTGCCAAAAATAGCCTGTTTCGTTTGGAAATATTTTCTTGAGAAAAACAATCTGGATTTCTTTCAAAATTAAATTTTCAAATTCTACACTGGATTTGCTTCGCAACGAGGTATTGAATTTTAAAATCCGAGCTCGTTTCAAAAACTGCCAAAAATAGCTTGTTTCATCTGAAAATTTTCTAAAAAGACTATTTTACCCCTCTAATCGTCAAAATGAATTTCAAAAGTAAAATTTGGACCCGCTCTAAGATGGCCCACTCATTTACATTTATGTTTAAAAAAATATATATATATTCTTTTATTTCTTTCAATTTTTTTTTTATTTGTTCATTTTTGTTTTTTTTATTTATTTTGCGTTTTAGAGAGGTGGGACCCACAAGGTGGTCGCCCAAGCATCCAGCCCCACTTTCCATTTTTTTTCCTCATTTTTCTTTCCCTTTTCCTTTTTCCTTCCTTTTCTTTCTTTCCTTTCTTTTTCCTTTTTCTTTCTTTTTCTTCTTTTTCTTCTTCCTCTTCTTTCCTTCTTTCTTCCTTCCTTCTTTCCCTCTTGCCCAGCCATTCACGTAAACTTCTTTATCTTCTTTTCATTAAACAATCAAGATCTAAGTTGGGGATATATTAAAGCCTAAGTTTAGATTTTGGAAAGAAGGAGAAGATACGGCTGGTGAAAAACCCATTCAAGGCACCTCCTTTTTTCTCTCTCTCTGTCTCTCTCTCCCTCTCTACCTTAAAGCCTCTTCACTTACCTATTCCCAGCATTCACTTAGGCCACAGCCCTTTTTCTCTCTCCCTCCCCATCAAGGTTATCTCTCCATGAAAACTTAGGAAATCATTATTTTTCTTAAGTTTTCAACCAAAAAGGGTCATACGGCTGGGCACTTTTGGCTTCTCCAGCCCATTGACGCCCTTTGGTTTTCTCTTGCCTCTTCCTTTTGCTGCTACAGCACCAGTACCTTCATCATCCTCCCTTTGTAGCAGCTGCAACCACAACGCAAAGTCTACGTTGAAGCAGCCTCGAGCCGGCAGCAACCAACTCCATTCCAGCCACCATCATCCTCCTTCTTTGGTGCCACACGACTCCAGCCATACTAACAGCCGGTCCCTCTTACCTTCAACAAACTCCAGCATCAGCCTTCACCACCTCTCCTGGCAGCAGCACACAGCATCTTCACCTTGCTTCAGCCAACATCCTCATCTTCCAACAGCAGTCTGCAACCCTTTTAGCAGCTGGTTTATTTTGCTCCAGCTTCTTTCAAAGTAGCCTCATCATCTTCCAAGGCACCACCACTTCCAGCCGACGCTCCAAGCCTTCGTCCTTCAACCAACCTTGGAGGCGTTTCGAGTCCAATTTGCAGCCATCTTCGGTTGATTCCATTACAACCATCTTCGGTGGGTGCAAGGGTAAACCCAAGGTAAGTCCATGAATTCCATCCTCTCATTGATTTCCCTTGTTTATTCATATATATTTCATCAAGTTTCATTAATGTTTACCATTAGAGAGAGGATTTTCTATTTTTTATTTTTATTTTTTATTTTTTGCTGTGAAGCCATGTTAAGGTTGGATCCAATTGGATATGACATCTCATCCTTTCCATGGATGAAACCGTTTGATCCAAAAGCCTACATCAAATAGATTGTGTATTTCCTTTTCTTTTCCTTTTTATTTTTATTTATTTATTTACTTTTTTTTTTTTTGCATTTCAGCATGACTTTCATGTAGATACTATGTATTGAGCATCTTAGTTAATTAATTTCATTGTTTTATGAAGGATTCATTCTATTTTGTTAATAATTGCTTAGATAATTTATAGGTTTTGATTTTGGACAAAGTCCAGTTATCATTTCGTGTTTATTCTTTTGTCATTAAATCCCGAAAATTTTATTTCAGTTGAGTTAATTCATCTATGTTATCCATCCAAAAACCTAGTTCCATTCGGGTTTTAGAACTCTTTTAAATCAATCAAACCCTAAATCGAGTTTTCTATCTCCTTGAATTTTCAGTTTCTACTTTAGCAGACATAAACCTGCAAATTCACCTCTGTGAGGGATTTGAATCATCTTTCAAAAATCATAGTGGATTAATAATTAAATCTACTAGTAATCTGGAAATTTTTAGGTTTTTACAAGTAGTTTTGACCTCTGTAAAAAATCGGATTTCTCAGACACCTGGGAAAATATCGATTTTCTTTCGTCAGGGTATAGATAGACCCTAATGCATCAAGTCCGCCCAATCTGTAGCTCATTTGCAAAAACTTTCAACACAAAAGTTATTTCTAACATTATTTTCTGTCATTACCCAAAATTTGGGAATTTTTGGATCTGTTTCAGTATTTTGCCCGGATTTTCTCTTTCTATCTAACAGATTCCAATGTCCAGAAATTTCAGAGATTTAGGTCTCTGATAACAGTGTGGCTTTTTCCAAACCGTAACTTGAATCCCAATTGTGTCAAAAGATAAAACTTTTACCTGTTTGTCAGGGATCGTTTCCCACAATTTCAGACTTTTTCTCATCTGTTTATTATTTTGCCCACATTTTCTACCGAAACCTATCTGTTTCTCCTAAATCCTAGAGTCGCCGGAATCTAATCCGACTGACCGGAGTGGCACAACTCCGACCATAGGTCAAAACCAGAAAGTGTAAAAGGAAAAAATCCTTTTCTTACTGTACTCTGTCATCCCATAAAATTTGGGAAAATTTTATGGAAGTTTGATATCCTAAATCCCCTTTAGAATCAACATTTTAGGCAAAAATCACAAAATTTAGGGTTTTTAGTTGAATTTCTATATTTAAAAATACAAAAAAATAGATTTTCGAGCTCCATTCTGTTTTTAAGGTTATTTTAGGTGTCCATGCCAAATTTGGTTTAATTCCAAGTTCATTTGCTTCATGTGTTAGTTTATCTTTAAATTCAGAAGCGAAAATCAAACGAAAATCAGGTTAAATTTGATATTTTATGATATTTTCGACATTTTAGGGTTTTATTCATATAAATAAGCATTTCATATCATATTAAGGTTAATTTCAATGTCATTGGCATTTCACATTTTCCATTTTTGCAAAATTTATTTCAGAAAACCCTAGTTTCAAGGCCATAGTCTTGTTATCGGGGGTATTTTGGTCATTTTGACCTAAATTTCGAAATTTTAATTTCTAATTCTCCAAAATTTCAAGCATATCATCATATTTTATCATATTATGTTTGATTTATTTCATTTGATTTTCAAAATTTTCAAAAATTACAAAATTTCTTTCAGAAAACTCTGATTTCAAGGTCATTAGGGGTATTTTGGTCATTTTGACCTCAATTTCGAATTTTCAAGTTTACTTTCGAAATTTATTCATTATTTATCATGTTTATATCAAATGGGGTATGATTTTGGGTTTATATCTGAATAATATCTGATAATTTCCCATATTTTTAGATAAATTCAGAAAAAACCTACATTTTTGTGCTAACATTGTTTTCTAGTTTTGCAGGAATATTCAAGAAGAATACTTAGTTTTATCTTATTTTATTTCAATTCAATGTAATATCAAATATAATAATTTGGAATAATAATTTACATTTTCTGCTTAGAATATGACTGCATTGCATATAGTTTAATTTCTGCAAATTTCAATATGTGATGTATCATTCATGCACATTATTTCAAATTCACTAAGGTTGACACGAATGGCACGTGCACAAGCTCTTATGGAGTTTATAAACTCGGTGGGATTCGTATTTATGGCCATAGTCAGAATACGAAGAAAACCAAGATTTATGATCTTCATATCAGCCACATTCAGCCTACACTCTTAGGCTAACTTCAAAATGCACTGCATTTCTCAAAGTTTTAAAAGGATTTCTCAATTCCTCAATGAAATTTCATTTTCAAATTCATATTCATTCATTGATATCATTCAAATTGCATTATTTTCAAATTCATTTTCCAATTTCAATTTCAGAAAAATCAATTTTCTCATGGATTTACCAAGTCTGTCTCAGGATTGGATTTTCCCAGAATTCTAAATTTTCAAATGAGATTTCAAAGTATTTCCCAAGTTCAAATCAAGATTTTCCTATGTTTTAACATTCTCAAATTTCAAAATCCCAATTTTTTAGAAATTCATTTTCTTAGAATTCCCGTTTTCCTGAGAATTCATTTTCCCTTTCAGAAATCCCTTTTCCAATGAACTTCCTGATTTTCTCAGAAATTTTAAATCCATTTCCTCAGAAAAGCAATTCCAAATTTCAAAATCAATTTTCTAAAGTTCAAATTTTCCTGAAAAATCACTTTCCAATGCAAATTTCTGATTTCCAATGAAATTCAATGATTTTCTCAAGAATTCAATTTTCAAGTACTTTTCCAATTAATTTTCAAGCATATTTCAATTCTCCAAAGCAAACATCATATTTTCTCAAACTTGCATTACTTTCAAAATTTCATAGCACAAGCCTAATTCTTTGTGCATTCTAGGAAAAATAGAGCATAATTTAGCTATTTGAGTCGAGTTAAAGCATATAATTGGTCCTTGGTTCAATTACCCTTGGTAAAGGCGCCAGGAACGGTTGAACCTCGTACTGACAGGCGGATCCCATTCCACGGAATTTTCCCACAAATTTTCAAAACGGAGGTGAGTTAATTTTCAAAACTTTGGTCGAGTTTGACTCGCGAAATTCGTTTCTCTCTCGCAAGAGAGGGAAAAATTTTTTGCGATGACAACAGAAGGATCACAATTGGATGAAGAAATCTATTTTTTGGGAACTACCATATTGGCCGACCCTATTGATACGACATAATTTGGATGTGATACATGTAGAGAAAAATGTGTTTGATAATGTGTTCAATACAGTAATGAATATTAAAGAAAAAACAAAGGATAATCCGAAGGCCCGTATGAATTTAAAATTAATATGTAAAAGACTAGAATTGGAACTCAAAGAGTATAATGGCAAAGTACTGAAACCAAAGGCAAAGTACGTGCTCGGACCTGATCAAATAAAACATGTATGTCAATGGTTGAGACAACTGAGATTTCTAGATGGATATGTCTCTAACATTGCTCGGGCTGTGAAGATTGACGATGGACAATTATATGGGTTGAAGAGCCATGATTGTCATATCTTTATGCAACAATTGATACCCCTAGCATTCCATGATATGTTAGACAAACCTATATGGGGGTATTGCCTGAGTTGAGCGGATTTTTTAGAACATTGTGCGCATCGGAGGTCGTAGTATCAGATATAAAGAATCTCGAGGACTCTGTCATCACCACTGTTTGTCTGCTAGAAAAGATATTTTCGCCAACATTTTTCGATGTTATGGAACATTTGATCATACATCTGCCATATGAACTAAGGGTTGGTGGCCCTATGCAATATCGATGGATGTACCCATTTGAAAGGTATATGTTTTTTTATATTTGTCTCTTTAATGACAGATATTTAAAATTTGAAATGTATATTCTTGTCAGATGCATGTTCGACCTAAAAAAAAAGGTTCGTAATAAAGCAAGAGTAGAAGGCTCTATTTGTGAGGCGTACACTTTAGAAGAGATTTCAAATTTCTCATCTATGTACTTCGAACCTCATATTCCAACACGTTACACATGCTCGCCCCGCAACGATGATGGAGAACAAGTAACTGTAGCTGACAAGCTGTCGATATTTCAACCACTTGGGCATGCATTTGGTAGTTGCCGATCAAGGCTATTGACAGATCGAGAGCAAGACGCAGCACACATCTATATTCTTTTTAATTGCTCAGTGATCGACCCATACATCGAGTAAGTATATGTATATGCAACTCAATTATAAATCCTTTTATGTTCTATATGTGGATACATGGCTCGGTAATATAAGTATTTGTGGTTTGCAGACGATTTGATCTGGAGTTGCAAAGTGAAGTTTCACATCTCACTGATGCAGAAGTATAAAAAGAACGTGAAACCAAGTTTGTGGAGTGGTTGAAACAGTTGGTAAAGAAGCTAACATAAATTTTGTACTTATAAACAACACTAAATTACTTAATTGATTGTGATCACAATCATTGTTTATGTTTGTGCATAGGTTCGCCATGGTGATGTTAAAGATCAAGGAATATGTGATTTAGAAAATGGTCTGACCAAAGTTGTGCAATGCTACAACAGGTATATCGTAAATGGTTATCGATTCCATACAAAAGATTACGGTATAAACAAATCAACAATAAATAGTGGCGTGTGTGTCAAGGGTAGCAGCTACGGTGAAAATGAACATGATTACTATGGTATTATAGAGGAAATAATGGAGTTGACTTACTTAGGCATGAATAACAGGGTAACTTTATTCAAGTGTCATTGGTTTGATCCAACTGCAACAAGACTCGACAAAACTTCAGGCATTGTGGAGGTGAATCATAAATCCAGGTTTGGAACATATGAACCATTCATATTAACCTCGCAAGCTCAACAAGTTTATTATACTTTATATCCAAGTATAAAAAAGTCAGATAGAAATGAATGGTGGGCAGTTTGCAAGGTGAAGTCCAAACTATACCCCGAGTATGATCAGTTACAAGAATATGAGTTAGCTGAAGACAACGATTACTATCAATCAGATGATGTCTATGACTTCGCTTATGGTCACGATATTGGGCATGATATGCATGTCATATCTCCATTGGCCGATGAAACATTCATAGAGGAATGTGATCCAAATGATGTACCAAGTGGATGGGCAAACAATGAAGAAGAAGAAGAAGAAAGTCAAACTAGTGACAAGGAAGAATTCTCAAGCTAGTGAGCAAAATCTTGTACTACAAACCTCTATTTAAATGCATTGCAGTACTTGATGTGAGTTCTATTGCATACTTGGTGTGAATGATTAAAAATTTTATTTGAATGTATTGTAATATTTGATACGAATGATTTGAATGCATTGCATTACTTGATGTGAATGATTTGAATTATTTGAATGTATTATAATACTTGATGCGAATGCATGAGTTGTATTGCAACACTTGATGTGAATGATTAAAAATTTTATTTGAATGTATTGTGATACTTGATACAAATTATTTGAATGTATTGTAATACTTGATGTGAATGATTTGAATTATTTGAATGTATTGTAATACTTGATACGAATGATTCGAATGCATTGCAATACTTGATGTGAATGATTTAAATTATTTGAATGTATTGTAATACTTGATACGAATGATTCGAATGCATTGCAATACTTGATGTGAATGATTTAAATTATTTGAATGTATTATAATTTATGCAACGAATGATTTAAATTATTGCAATACTTGATGTGAATGATTTGAATTATTTGAATGCATTGTAATACTTGATGCGAATGATTTGAATGCATGATGTGAATGACGTGAATGCATTGCAGTACCTAATATGAATGATTTGAATTATTGTAATACTTGATGCGAATGACTTGAATGTATTGTAATACTTGATGTGAATTATTTGAATGTATTGTATGACATATGTTATTTGTTAGAATATGGTTCGTGGAGGTTACAATGGTCGCTCATCCAGTAGTAGTCAGGCCCAACCTTCATCTTCACGGGCTCCTGTGATAGGTATATTGATTAACTAATTAGATGCTTGATAAGTTCAAATGCGCATTCTGAGAACTTCTAACATATTTTTTTACAGATGATGTTTCGCCTATAGACGACCCACCTACACCAGTTGATCACACAAGTCAGGAGCCAACACAGGAAGCAGGGTCTTCTCAGTCTGGCACAAGAAGACTCATTCGAATAGTGTATATCGATAATCGACCGTAAGTATTTTGTTTTCAATTATTGCATATCTTATAAATATTTTATATTGATATTTACTGTGTAACAATTCATGTGCAGCATGAGGTTTGAGCCACGAGAAGTAGTACGGGAGATTAGGAATTCACTTCTTCAACATCTACCAGGACCGATTGCTCAATGAAAAGAGTACCCAAAGGAGGTGTTAGACAGATTGTGGTCCTCATTCACGATATACAGTTGTTCCTCATAGTTAATGTGTTTCATATTTAATTTATTTAAGTAATGTCTACTAACTTTCTGAAAATATTTGTAGGCTTCGAATCGCTTCGCAACTACGGTAGAAGAAAATGATGCAAGGAAGGTGTGGCAGAAGGTGGCTGCCAATCGATTTGCAGACATGTTGCACACTATGAAGACTGCAGCAAAAAAAGCATCTGGCGTAGTAGATGATTCAATATTGTGGAAGGGCCATGACCCTATTACTATCAGGAGAGATTACTGGGATGAAATGTGCGATAAGTGGGCAGGAGATGCATTTAGAAATCGCTCTGCGAAGGCTGCACAAAATCGAGCGAAGATGTCCGAAGCCCATCTACACACAGGTGGATCTAAGACATTTGGGAGCCACCTGAAGAAAATGGTAATTCATCAATATATAATATTAATTTTATAAGTATTGTTGCAAACTTGTGTACTAAATCTTTTGTCATTTAACTTCGCAGGAAGCAGAAAAAGGAGGCAGTGTACCATATAAGGATGTATTTGTTGAAACACATAAACGGAAGACCACGGGAGTCTTCGTATCAGAGAAGGCGAGAACAACGACGGTATGTATTTATTCTATTAATAATCATTGCAATATGCAAGTTATCATAATGTTATCATTAATTATTAATGCATACTTTAAACATTATTTTGTAGGAGACATATGAGCAACAAATGGTAGAGCGATATGGCGATGACGCTACTCAGCATCCATCATTTGATCCTGCAGCATGGGTGACTGCAGCAGGTGAACCCAAAAAAGGTCGCGTGTTCGGGTTTGGGAGTAATCTGAACACTTCACCAGTTATTGCTTCTTCCAGTTACGGCTCAAAGGCTACTTTTGCCGACATAAGCTCCAAGCAGCAGCCTATTCTTTTCGGTGATGATGTACGCCAGATCATTAAGGACACATTAGATGACTACTTCCATGACACCGTCGCCACCTTTCTCCGAGATGAGATCAACAATCTTGTGTTGAACAAGGGATCTTCGATTGCAGGTCCCTCTCAGGTATAATCACATATTCAGTTTTTTGACTGCCTTAGCACACATATGAGCATGATAGAATCACATATATAACTTTTTGCCTACCTTAGAGCACATATGAGCATGATAGAATCACATATAGAGTTTTTTTATTGCCTTAGAGCACATATGAGCATGCTATAATCACATATAATTTTTTTTGCCTGCCTTAGAGCACATATGAGCATGCTATAATCACATATTCAGTTTTTTGACTACCTAAGAACATATATGAGCATGATAGAATCACATATAAAATTTTTTGGACTGCCTTAGAACACATATGAGCGTGCTATAATCACATATTCAGTTTTTTGACTGCCTAAGAACACATATAAGCATGTTATAATCACATATTCAGTTTTTGACTGCCTTAGCACACATATGAGCATGATAAAATCACATATATAACTTTTTGCCTACCTTAGAGCACATATGAGCATGATAGAATCACATATAGAGCTTTTTTATTGCCTTAGAGCACATATGAGCATGCTATAATAACATATACAGTTTTTTTATGGCCTTAGAGCATATATGAGCATGCTATAATCACAAATAATTTTTTTTGCATGCCTTAGAGCACATATGAGCATGCTATAATCACATATTCAGTTTTTTGACTACCTAAGAACATATATGAGCATGATAGAATCACATATAAAATTTTTTGGACTGCCTTAGAACACATATGAGCATGCTATAATCACATATTCAGTTTTTTGACTGCCTAAGAACACATATAAGCATGTTATAATCACATATTCAGTTTTTGACTGCCTTAGCACACATATGAGCATGATAAAATCACATATATAACTTTTTGCCTGCCTTAGAGCACATATGAGCATGATAGAATCACATATAGATCTTTTTTATTGCCTCAGAGCACATATGAGCATGCTATAATAACATATACAGTTTTTTTATTGCCTTAGAGCACATATGAGCATGCTATAAGCACATATAAATTTTTTTGCCTGCCTTAGAGCACATATAAGCATGCTATAATCACATATTCAGTTTTTTGACTGCCTAAGAACACATATGAGCATGATAGAATCACATATAAAGTTTTTTTGACTGCCTTAGAATACATATGAGCATGCTATAATCACATATTCAGTTTTTTGACTGCCTAAGAACACATATGAGCATGTTATAATCACATATTCAGTTTTTTGACTACCTTAAAACACATATGAGCATGCCAAAATCACATATAGAGTTTTTTTACTGCCTTAGAACATATATCATTTATGATAGAATCACATATAAATTTTTTTGCTTTGCCTGCCTTAGAGCACATATGAGCATGCTATAATCACATATTCAATTTTTTGACTGTCTTAGCACACATACGAGCATGAGCGAATCACATATATAGCTTATTGCCTGCCTTAAAACACATCTGAGCATGGTAGAATCACATATACAGTTTTTCTAGGTGCCTTAGAACACATATGAACATGCTATAATCACATATTCAATTTTTTGACTGCCTTAGCACACATATGAGCATAATAGAATCACATATATAACTTTTTGCCTGCCTTAGAGCACATATGAGCATGATAGAATCACATATAGAGTTTTTTTATTGCCTTAGAACACACATGAACACATGATAGAATCACATATAGTGTGTAATTTATTTTATTATATTTTGTTTATCAATACTAACTGTTCTTTTTTTGTGTAGGCTGCTAGCGATAATAAGCGTAGCGGAGCTGAAGGGACAGATAACGGCAATGAACAAGAAGACACACAAAATTTTGGCGATGATTAGAGAACTGTGTTGAAGAAGTTCTATTTTTTTATGTTTCCTAATTGTAATTGTTGAATTGTAAATAATTAAACTTGTTAATTTTAAGGTGGAACGATTAATTGTTGTAGATTCTTTTTATACGGAATTTTTTGTGTGGTTTGTTTTTTATTTACAGGAAATATAAATTATACAGGAAATATAAATTGTACCGTTCTCGGTATTTAATTTTCAAATAAAATTTTTTAATTTTTTTTCGTGTTTGCAACGGAACCATCTATCGCTATTCATATAAATCTATCGACGGCCTAGCGACGGACGTAAATTCGTCGCCAAGCCGTGGTCGCCGTTTAGTACCGGCAGATTGGCGACGGAATACAGCGCTCGTTAGTCCGTCGCACTTAGCGACGGACCTGGCGACAGATTTATTCCGTCGCCAGTTAGCGTCGAAAAATTCGCGACGTAAGCATACCGTCGCCTCATCGTCGCTAATCCGTCGCTAACAAGCGTAGCGATGAATTAGCGACGGAATGTGGTCATCGCTAATCTACTGCTTTATTGTAGTGTACGTTCTTCAACAATAGCATGATGACATGGAAAGGTACTCACGATGCCTTAGTGGCACTTGTTGGAATGTTTGTGCATCATTGCTTTATTCCATACTGCCTAACGACAATGAAAAAGAAGAGAAGACTGTAAAAATAGATGGCCAACAAATGCCCCTATGACGCCCACCAATGATCAACCAGTCGATCGTGAACCTATGAATGTTTTATAACACAAGGCAGGAACGAGAAGGCGGCAATGTGTTGTAACACAAGCTAAAAACTGAGGTTGGAACCTAGACTCGAGACGATCGCAAAGGCTGCTCTGGCGGTTGCAGATGACTGTAAAGGGTGCGTCATCAAACAGAGCTCCTGTTACCGCAGATGGTGCAAAAATTTACTGCTTAGGGTGAAAACGGAACATTTGGACTTTGAAGAGTTAACATTATCCTCGACTTTCTGGATGGAGGACATTTTTATCCTTTTCTCAAACTGTCGTTTCCCTTTTTTTGTATGGAGGACATTTTTGTCCTTTTCTCAAACTGTCATTTCCCTTTTTTTTGTATGGAGGACATTTTTGTCCTTTTCTCAAACTGTCGTTTCATGGCGAGAATAGCAGGAAAGGGTACTTAAGTCTTTGCAACCGCACCGGACTCTGATGCTAAGTGATTCTGACACACACGGGAATACACGCCCCATGTGCTTATATATGTGACGCTCATTCAGACCCCTGAACATGCACTGTAGCAAACTTCAGGGGAGAACAGGCAACACGGTCCCTCTGATGTGGTAGGGACCAGGAAACAGTTTTCCTCAGAAGGGGCTAGCCCTCTCAAAGTAAGATCTGAGGGTGGACTCCTACGACTGTTTGTCCCTGCTAGCAGACACCACTGTCATGGCATAATTCTTGGGTGGAGACAAATACAAGAGGATGGAATTTTCCTTCATCTTTGAAAACTTGACACGTTTATCGAAGAATCTAAAGGGTTTGCAATTTTACATAGGAAGGAATGGATTATTTCTCATTCATTTTTGTAGTAGTGAAGATTTGATTTTGTCAGAGTGGCCAGAGCATGGAAAATAGCAGGGTCATACCTTGATTTTAAACCAATGGTACTTAGGGAAATGGAAGTTAGAGGTAATGAAATCTATTCCGGTCTGGTTTCACCTACCAGAATTATCTATGGAGTTGTGGACTATCAATTTTTTATTGGGAATAGCTGAATATCTTGGATGGAAATTGATTGACATAGATGCATTCACGCAAAACTTTCAATGAGATGTATTTGTTCGTATTTGTATCGAGCTTCCTACAGGTTTCTCTTCGATCAATGATAATGGAGTAGAAATTGAGAATAAAAGCTGGTTTAACCAGCCTATTGAGTTTGAAAGTTGTATTACGTTATGTTCTTCTTGTGGATCAACATACCTTCGTGATGGAGCTTGCCAAAGAAGAAACGAAAATAATCACAAGCAAACAACCTTGAATTCGAAAGACTGGCAGCCGGTTAAGCTGAAGAAATTATTAAGGAGAAAGGTAGCTCAGACTACACAAGACTATGAGGCAAACAGATTTAAGATCCTTAGTGATGCAGGGATGAATACAGAATCTGAACGGGACAAACAAAATCTACAAGAGAGTGAGTAGGACAATGATGATCAAATGGACATTGGTGTGTTGGATTAACCACCACGATTGACGTGCTGGTTATCCACGATGTGGATACATCCCCACATCAAGGATGATCCATCCGATAAACAAGGTATAGGATAAGGGAGAACAGTTACGCAAATCGTTCCCACCCTATGCTTTATAAATACAGGGTATCATGAGCGACCCTGACATGGGGATAAACAAGGTCTACTCACCGGCTGCCTGAGGAAGCTTGCGCTTGTGGTAGCTGCAGCCCGGCTGAGCAGAGAACCTCTGACGACCTCCATCTCCAGTAGCCACAACAGCTCAGGAATGGCGACATCAAGTATATCTAGCCCCTGCAACTGCATTTTTTTTTACACAGAATCTGGTTTCTTCTGTGGTTTTTTGTACAGGCTATCTGATCCACAGGAGAGACCCAACATTGGGTTATGGGCCCACACCCCGCTTTCGCTACGGGGTGTGTTTTTCTGGTCGTCCAGCAATGCAGGTCGCCATCGGGCGACGCTGCAGCTGGTCACCGGCGACTGTCGTCGTTGGGCGACAGACAAAAAAAAAATTTGCTCGGGTCTTTTACATGTGGCCTTTAGGCTGCGAGGTTTTCTTCTAGCCGACCGCCTGCAAAATGCCATGGATGCGTCGTTGAGAGGAGGCAGCCTTTGTCAGCTGCTTTCACCACCGCCGACCATCCGACATCATGTGGCATCCAGGGCAGAAGAAACCCCCTTTTTCGTTTTTTCCATGTATCACCGGGAAACAGAGGCCTTCGACGACCGATTCACTGGTGTCAAGGACCATCCGGTGACGTATGACATCTGGGGGACTCCGTCGTTCCTTTTCAGGGCTGCAAGTTGTGTCGGACGGCAAGTTTTTTGTCGGTGGTGCATTGCTGTCGGGGCTCCAATGTGGTTTGCCAAAGATGCGTCGACGGCACGACGGCAACGTGGGTCGCCGACAGGCGGCGTGGGTTGCTGGAAAATCTAGAGGAAAAACCCTCAGGTTTTCTCAGAAAAACTGGGAAAACCCCTCTTTTTCAGAAAAAAATCAGGTTTTAAGTTTTTAAAGTTCTGATTTTAATCGGTTTTGGTACTGGGTCAGACACGGATCCGGCCCGGATCAAGTAATATTGGGTTATCCGGATACAACTCGGGTCTGACCCAGATCCGGTTTGTGCTAGGTCTGACCCGACTCCGATTAATCCCGGGTCTGACCCAGATCTGATTTGCCCCAGGTCTGACCCGAATCCAGTTAATACTAGGCCCAACCCGGATTTGGTTCCAACTGGGTCTGACCCGGATCCAGTTCATACCGTGTCTGACCCAGATCTGTTTCTTACCGGGTTTGACCTAGATCCGGTTTATACCGGGTCTGACCCGGATCCAGTTTACAGCTGGGTCCGACCCGGATCCAGTAGGGTCCAGGCACTATTTGGCCTGAATCGGATCAGGGACTGATTTGGCTCCTTTCTGGGACTGGTTCAGATCAATTTTTTATCGATTTTTCCCAGTTTCTCACTGGTTCTGAGTTGCTAAGACCCTGTTTTCTTAAATATAAAAAAATACAGGGATTTTGGCATACGGTTATAGGGTTTTTATGAACTTTTGTTCAAACTTGACATCAGTTCATAAGGTTCAGAACTGGTTCAGGCCCTTTGATGACTGGTTCAAGGCTGTTTTAAACCGGTTCAGAGTGCTTTCAAACCGGTTCTTGCTTGAGGACCCAAGGTTTTACCCATTTAAGCTTGGCTTGGGTTATTGCTCATGCATTTATTTATAATTACGCATGTGTGAATGATTGTTTAAATATTGGCATCAAGGATAGCAAGATGACTTAGTGAATTCATGTCACCAAAGTGACTTAATACACGTATGTTGCCAAAATTTTATACTATCATATGGTTTTTGCCAATATTACTGTTGTACTTATATTCATGAAACGATAAACGACCCAAAGGTAGTTTTATCGTGTTTGAAATTTAAGTAGGGTAGAATAAGGTAAATGTGTCGACATACATCACACGTGTGTATCCAAAAGTACCTTGTGTCGATGGTCTAACTTCACAAGAACCTTAGTTTTACCAAATATGGTCGGTAGGCGAAGTGGTTTCCCGTGTCAGAGCTCTTACCAAAGTAGGACTCTGGTGACCCCCTTCACTCGCCTGAAAATAAGCATATTAAGGGCCTTTATTCATTTGCTTTTTCCATTAAAGTTTTAGTGTCGTACGAATGCTTCTTTTGTCATGCAGTTTCTAGTTCTGTGATTTTAAATGGCTCAAGCTCTATACCTATTCTTGATGGATCTAACTTTAGTGATTGGAAAAAAACTGTTCTTTTTACATTAGGGTATATGGATTTAGATTTGGCCCTAAGAATAGATGAACCCATTGCTTTCACTGATCAGAGCATTGTTGATCAAAAGATTGCTTTTGAGAAGTGGGAGCGCTCGAATAGGCTTAGCTTGTTGCTTTTGCAATCTAAAGTAGCTAAGAATATTCATAGTGATATCCCACAATGCAGAACAATGAGAGAGTTTCTGAGTGCCATTGAGGCACAATTTATGAGTTCAAACAAGGCCAAAGCCAGTACCCTGATGTCTAAGCTCATATCTATGAAATATTCTGGAGGGGGAAACATTCGCCAGCACATTTTGGAGATGAGGAACATAGTGTCTCAGCTAAATGACATGAATGTCACCATCTCTGATTCTTTCCTAGTGCATTTAGTTCTAACGTCCTTACCTTTGGAATACAGACCTTTCAAAATCTCTTACAACACACATAATGATGAATGGACATTCAATGAACTTATGTCCAAGTGTGTTGAAAAAGAAGAGAGGTTGAAAGGAGAGAAGGTGCAGAGTGCACATATGGCTTCTCATACATCCAAGGTATGACTAAAGAAGAATGCATTTAAGAGAAATGCTAAGAAGAAGCCAACTGGGGATAAGTCATCCCAAGACAAGCAATCTGACTCTACTCCCAAAGGTGCTTCTTTTGTAAGAAGAAGGGACACAGGAAGGTAGATTGCATAAAGCACAAGAAGTAGTTGGAAAAGAGAGGTAATTTGTCATTTGTTTCTCATGAATGTAATTTATTATAAATTCCCGAAAATAGCTGGTGAATTGATTATGGTGCTACTGTTCATATTTCCAACTGTCTACAGTTGTTCCTGAGCAGAAGGGAACCAACAATGCATAAGAAGAACATCTATTCGGGAAACAAGATGTGTTCACATGTGAAGGGTGTTGGAATCTGTAGGATTACTCTGGATACAAGCGTAGTTTTAGATCTTCATGATGTCTTTTATATTCTATCATATAGTAGAAACATAATTTCAATTTCGAAGTTGGATAAATTTGGATATTGTTTTAAATTTAAAAATTCCAAATTGTTTATTTATAGAAATTCAATTGAAATTGGTTTTGCATCAGTTTATGATGGTTTATATAGATTGAATGTGAAGATCCAAACTCAGGAGTCTCTGACTTCTGAATACGCATTGGTTGGAAATAAACGTAGCTTGATAAATGATAGATCTTACATACTTTGGCATCGAAGGTTGGGTCATATCTCTGAAAAGAGAATAAAGAGACTTGTAAATGAAGGGATCTTGAAATCTCTAGATTTTACCGACAATGATCCATGTGTTGATTACATAAAGGCTAAGCATACAAACACATATAAAGAGGGTGTCAAACGCAACAGTGAGATATTGAAAATAGTTCATACGAATGTATGTGGACCATTTTTCTCTTGTTACACAGGCAAAAAATATTTTGTCACCTTTATTGATGACTATTCTTGATATATGTATCTCTACTTGATCTTTGAAAAAACTAATGTTTTTTAGATATTTAAGGAATTTAAGAAAGAAGTAGAGAAACAAACCAATAAGGTTATTAAGATAGTCAGGTCTGATAGAGGTGGTGAATATTATGGTAGATTTACTAAGATGGGGCAAAGGGAAGGATCATTAGCGCGATTTCTTAAAAGGGAAGGCATTGTGCCTCAATATATCATGTTTGGTAGTACCTATCAAAATGGTGTAGTTGAAATGAGAAATCATATGCTTAAGAAAATGGTCAGAGCTATGTTGAATTATTCAACGCTTCCCATAAAGTTGTGGCGTGAAGCCTTAAGGACTGTTGTGCATATTTTGAATAAAGTTCCTACGAAATTTGTGCCTAAAACTCCTTATGAGTTGTGGACAGGTAGGAAACCATCACTGTCTTATATGCACATATGGGAATGTCTTACAGAGGCTAAGTTGTATAACCCCTACATTAAAGTCTTTGATTCAAGAACAACCAGTGGATATTTCATTGGTTATCCAGAAAAATCAAAAGGGTACAGGTTTTATTGCCCATCTCACTCACCACAGATTGTTGAAACGGATAAGGCAAAATTCCTAGAAGATGGTTCAATAGGATTGAGTGTACTTCAAAGGCTTGGTTTTGAGGAAGTACAGGATTCAGTTTTATCACCTGTTAAGGAAAACATTGAAAGATACCACATTATTATTTATAATGATGATGTGGTTGATCATTCGGTTGTTAATGCACAAATCCAAAGTGAACCTATTATGAACAATACAAAAGAGCATGAACAGGATGATCAGGTTCAATTTGAACCTGAAGAACGACCTATTTGGAGATCCACAAGGATTAGGAGATCTACTATACATCCTGATTATGTGGTGTACCTTCAGAAGCCTGATGATTTCATAGATATGGATGATGACCCATTGACTTTTATGGAAGTTGTTGAAAGCAAACAATTTTCGCACTGGATAGAAGCCATGAAAGAAGAGTTAGACTCTATGGCTAAAAATCAAGTGTGAAATCTTGTCATATTACCTTAAGGAGTAAAACCCGTAGGGTGTAAATGAGTCTTTAAGACCAAGAAGGATTCCAAAGGTAACATAGAGAGACATAAAGCAAGATTGGTTGCTAAAGGGTTCACCCAGATGGAGGGCATTGACTATAATGAGACATTTTCTCCAGTCTCAACTAAGGAGTCAATGAGGATAATTTTGGCCCTCGTAGGTCATTATGACTTAGAGCTACATCAGATGGATGTTAAAACATCGTTCCTCAACGAGGATCTAAATAAAGAGGTATACATGAAACAACCTCTTGGTTTCTCTGAAGATGATCGTTTGGTTTGCAAGCTTACCAAATCAATATATGCACTTAAACAGGCCTCCCAGCAGTGGTATATTAAATTTTTCCAAGTCATTGTGACTTTCGGGTTTACAGAAAACATTATTGATCAATGTATATACTTTAAGGAAAGTGGGACTAAGTTCATTATATTGATGTTGTATGTGGATGACATCTTACTTGCAACCAACGATATAAAGTTGCTTTCAGAGACAAAACAGTTTTTTGCATCACATTTTGATATGAAAGATATGGGTGAGGCTGCTTATGTTCATGGCATTGAGATTCGTCGAGACAGAGCAAAAGGTTTTCTAGGCCTCTCGCAGAGATCCTATATAGATAAGGTGTTAAAGCGATATGGGATGGAGAATTGTTCTCCTAGTTCAACACCCATATCAAAAGGTGACAAGCTGAGCCTAAAGGATTGTCCACAGAATGTTATTGACAAAGCACAGATGAATGCTTATCTATATGCATCAGTTGTTGCCAGCTTGTAGTACGCGCAGACATGTTCTTGACCAGATATTTCTTTTGCAGTAGGGGTACTTGGCAGATTTCAGTCTAACCCAGGTTTACCCCATTGGAAGGCTGCCAAGAAAGTCTTGCAGTACTTGCAAGGGACAAAAGACTATATGTTGATGTATCATAAAGTTGATCACCTCGAGGTCATTGGTTACTCAAATGCAAATTTAGGAGGATGCCTTGATAGTAGAAAGTCTACTACTGGGTATGTCTTCTTACTTGCTGGGGGTGCGATCTCTTGAATGCGTGGAAAGCAGACGACCACTGTTGCCCACACCATGAAGGCAGGATTCATAGCATTGTACGAGACTACTTCACAGGCTATATGGTTAAAGAACTTCATATCACAGTTAATGGTGGTCGATTCCATTGGGAATCCACTGAAGGTCTACTATGATAATGAAGTTACGGTGTCCTTTTCGAACAACAACAAAAGTACTACGTCATGTAAGCATATGGAATTAAAGTATTTTGTTGTTAAAAAAAGGCAGAGAATCATTTAGTGCATATTGTTAATATTGGTACCAAAGAGATGATCATTAATCCTCTTACTAAAGGGCTAGCATCGGGATTATATTCCAAACACTACAAGAAAATGCTAATTAGCGACGGATTTTTTTTGTCGCAAATTTGTGACGGATTAGCGAGAGAAAACTATTTGTTGCTAACATTCGAAATATTTGCAAAATTAGTGACGAAAATATCTCCCTTGCTAAATTCGTCGCTAATTAGCGATGGATTAGTGACACCAGTTTTCTGTCACCAAAACACTACAAAAAAATGCTAATTAGCGACATAATTAGCGAGGGATTTTTTTTGTCGCTAATTCGTCGCTAATTAGTGATGGAAAAATTCCCTCGCTAATTCCTTTGCTAATTTTTTATTTAAACTGTCCCACCTGAGGCGCGAAATTTTCTCTCCCCCCGTTCAAAATTTTCCCTCCCTCCGTTTTTCCCTCCCCCCTTTCAATTTAAACCGTCCCCATCTGAGGCGCTTCTTAGGACGCCAGAAGCCCCACCCTTCCTCTGACGACGCGCAGCAGCCTCTCGCACCCTCCAAGCATGACAATGGCGTCGGCCCCCAGAGGCCAAAGGATCGTGAGATAAACTCCTGCTACCTCTCCCTCGCGCTGTTCTCCAACTCGCGACGGTGCCCCTCGCCAGTCTCCACCGCTCGCCCTGCCTCTCCCTCGCCGTCGCCGGATCCCGTCTCCACTACGACCCCAAAAAGGTTGCAGTCGGTCGATTGATGCTGCTCCTCTACCCCCTCCCACGCGTCTACTCATTTGCCGTCAGTTTATTCTGTGAAGCGGGTGCCAGAGGTCCTCTGGCCGTCGACACAAAGCTTGACAGTCTCCTTCCAAGGGGAGTCGTTCTCCTTCCAGGGGGAGTCATTCTCCTTCTAGGGGGAGTCGTTCTCCCTTCCGATCGGCCAACGCGAGAGGCTGCCTGCGGCTGCCCGCGTCCCTTCTCCCGCCGTGACTGGCTCGCTGCGAAAGAGCATCCCGATGCCAGAACGCGTCGGTTCTGTGCAAAAAAAATTGTTCCCTGCCGGAGAATGCACCGGCAAAGAGCATTTTTTTTAAAATTTAACGATGAATTAGCGACAGATATTATCCATCACTAATTTAAAATAATGAAGGACTCGTTATGGATCATGTTCGTCGCTAATCCGTCGCAAATTAGCGATGAAAGTAGCGACAAATAAGTTTTGTCACTATTTAGCATTGAAAAATTTGCAATGAAAGTTATCCATCTCTAATCCGATGCTAATCCATCGCTAAACTATTTAGCAACGGATTTAGGTCATCGCTAATCCACAGGTTTCTTGTAGTGGAACATGTAATGAGGATGGGATTGTTAAACTTTTTTCGAGATATGCATATAAATAAAGTGATCATTTTCAGTTCTTGATTCTCATTATGGTTATTATTGATCTCATAAGGATTAGAGATTCAACTCAGGATCTATAGAATAGATTATAAAGGCCAATCTATTCATCAAGTTATTCCCATAAGGTTTTCTTGTTAAAAAGGTTTATCGTCGGATCAAGTGGGAGAATGTTGGATTAACCACTACGATTGACATGGTGGTTATCCACGATGTGGATGCATCCCCACATCAGGGATGATCCATCCGATAAACAAGGTATAGGATAAGGGGGAACGGTTACGCAAATTGTTCCCACCCTATGCTTTATAAATACAGAGTATCATGAGTGACCTTGACACAGGGATAAACAAGGTCTACTCACCAGCTGCCTGAGGAAGCTTGTGCTTGTGGTAGCTGCAGCCCGGCTGAGCAGAGAACCTCCATCTCCAGTAACCACAACAGCTTAGGAATGGTGGCATCAGGTATATCTGCCCTCTGCAACTGCATTTTTTTTTTTTACACAGAATCTGGTTTCTTCTGTGGTTTTTTGTACAGGCTATCAGATCCACAGGAGAGACCCAACATGGTGTTCATCAACCAAATCACGACACAAATAGGACTTGCACGTTAGACGTTGTGTATGGTAATGGCACCTCGCCGGATTTCGGCAATGGCCGATCAACATTTGGTGAGGATGAAAATTTAGGATTCAGATTTAGGACGTTATATTAATAAAGAGAAGTCCTTGACTTCTCAGGCAACTTCCACAAAGGTCACGACTCTTATTGGTGGCAACTTGGTAACAACAAAGCAGCTCGGATGGTTTCATCTAGCGTGGTCTTTTGGAAAGTGTCCAAATTGGCAAGAAGGTGCTCATGCATGGGGAGATGTAGTCATTGACATTGGATAGTGACTCCATACGTTGTATTTGATTTTCTCTAATGTTGCTGACCGAGAGGGTCGTGTATGTTCACCCCTAATGATTCACTGAATCCCACGTTTGTGTTCGGGGGTCCCAAAAAGCACCACGTATATAAGCACATGGGGCTCGTATTCCCGTGTATGTTGACATCACTCAGCATTAGAGTCTGGTTCGATTGCAAAGACTTAAGTACCCTTTCTTGCTATTCTTGCCATAAAACGACGGTTTGAGAAAATGACAAAAATGTCCTTCATTCAAAAAAGGAAAACAAACGGTTCAAAAAAAGGACAAACATGTCCTTCACCCAGAAAGTCGAGGATGATGTTGACTCTTCAAAGTCTACACAGCGAAACGAACCTTAGCCGACAATCCAATGGTAAGTCGACGATCTGATGGTGAGCCGGCGATCTAATGGTCATCCGCGAAATAAACCTGAGTCATCAAAAATGTCTGTTTGAACTTTTTATCGTCATCTTCTTCTTCTTTCTTTTCCATAAAACACTGTAAAACCCTCTCTCTCTCTCTCTCTAGAGAAGAAATAAAGGGAGGCAAAGAGTTCCCCCTATAGAAGGCCATGAACATTAACCCTCTCACTCTCCCTCCCTTCTCTTTCTACTTCTATGCACATCCAGCAGACAATCCTACATTGCTCCATCAAACACCAATTGACCTGCACACTGACTATAGCATCGTTCAACTTGATTTGTTGTGGAGCCTGATTTAGAGTTTTTGCCCTTACAAGAGGGGGGTCCGGGGGTCCTCCCCCAGCGTGGGTCCAGTTTTTAGTTAAAATAGGGAATAAAATTACAATAGAAAACGCTGAAAATTTACAGGAATAAACTAGACTGAATAACAAAGACACCATATTTTACGGATTTGGAATATGACCTCCGGTTAGGGAGATATGGCCCTGACAAGTTGGTTCTGATTCGGGTAGCGATTTACAACGATTTACTTACTAAATAACACTACAAATCCCTATACTGATTTGCGGAAGACACTACAAATCTCTATAGTGAGATCCAACAACACTATAAATCACTAAAAAGCTCGTTGGAAACCCAAAAACACTATAAATCACTATAGTAATTTGCGGAAGATACTACAAATCGCTGTTGAAAGGCCGGATAACACTATAAATCGTTGTGGGGCTCGTTGGAGACCCAAAAATACTATAAATCATTGTAGAAAAGCCTGACAATACTACAAATCGCTGTTGAAAGGCCGAATAATACTATAAATCATTGTGGGGCTCGTTGAACACCTGAAAACACTATAAATCATTATAGGAAGGTCCGACAGTACTACAAATCGTTGTTGGAAGACCGGACAACACTATAAATCATTGCGGAGCTCATTGGAGACCCGACAATACTAAAAATCATTGTAGGGGAGTCATTAAAAATCATGAGAAAAAACAGAAAAAAAAATAGAAAATTCGTGGGAAGGGGTGTTACGAAAACCTCGAGTAAGAAACAACCGAAGGAAACATGAGCCCCACGATTAAACAAAATGCTTTATTGCTCTTTTTAGATAGTTAAAAAAGGGAAAGAAAATAAAAAAATTATACAAGGCCCCAAAAAAATTTGGTCCGGGGGACGCTGCCCTCCGAGCCCCCCCGCCCGCTGACCGCGCAGCGGGACCCGCGCCGAGGGGGAACCCCCGGACCCACCTCCTGTAAGGGCAAAAACTCTAAATCAGGCTCCACAACAAATCAAGTTGAACGATGCTACCCACGCTGGGAGGAGCCCCCAAACTCCCCTCCTGTAAGGGCAAAAACTCTAAATCAGGCTCCACAGCAAATCAAGTTGAACGATGCTATCCACGCTGGGAGGAGGCCCCAAACCCTCCTTCTATAAGGGAAAAAACTCTAAATCAAGCTCCAAAACTCATCAAGTTGAATGATGCTACCCACGCTGGGAGGAGCCCTCAGACCCCCCTTCTGTAAGGGAAAAAACTCTAAATGAGGTTCCACAAATCTTCAAGTTGAATGATGCTACCCACGCTGGGAGGAAACCCCAAACCCTCCTCCTACAAGGGTAAAAACTCTGAATCAGACTCCACAATAGTCAATGTGCAAGTCAGTCGGTGCTTGATGGAGTAATGTAGGATCTTCTGCTGGATGTGCAAAAAAGCAGAAAGAGAAGGGAGAGAGAGTGAGAGGGTTGATATTCATGGCCTCCTCCAGGAGAGATTTCTTTCTCAGATAATCCTGCAGTGTAGACACTGGGTCTTAAATAATCATCTTCGGGGCGCTTAAGTCTTTACAATCACTCATTTTCTAGAATCGTTATTTTATTGGCACCAATAGAGGAGAGGGTACTTAAGTTTTTGCAATTGCATCAAACTCCAATGCTAATTAATGCTGACAAACATGGGGATACGAGACACACTGGCTTAAATACGTGGTGCTTTTTGGGACCCCCTAGCATGAGATGCCCTGTTCGGGGGGGGGACATATAACCTGCTTCGTTGCTGACCAGGGTAGTGAAGACCATTTTATACAAAGTGTCCAATTTGGCAACCAACTTGTCATGAATAGAGAGAGAGGCAGTCATTGACGTTGGGCAATGAATGTGATCTCATCTAATGGAGTTGTTGACCAACGTAAGAATAGTTGTATTTTAAAAGATGTTGATCAAGGTAAGAAGAACTGTTTTTAGAAGGTGCCCAATCTGTTAAGTTGTGTCCCACGTCCAGTCACTAGTGTTCAGTAAAGATGCCCATACGCTGAATTTGGTAGCACATTCCATCCCCACTATGAAGCTGGAATTAGACCAAATTTCCAAGGAAGATCCTAAATCCATGAACCGGTCAGCTAGGAAGAGAAGGCTTAGCTCCTCCAAAACAAGCCGGTTGGTCAAGGCCCTTGAGGACAGAGAGGTGAGTAATGTTGATAGAGTCGTGCATAGTGGAGAGTTGGCCATTGTGTTGGCTGCTAACTCGGAAAGAAGCGACTTGAATTCCCTACATCGGCCATTAAAGGAGAGGAAAATCGATGAAGTGTTGTCTTATGCTGCTGAGGGTGTTAAAATGCGATTGGCATTCATGGAATTTCTTCAAGCTTAGCTCACCATGGCCGAGGTTCCAATGAAGGTGCTTAGCTGGAATATTCGTGGGCTCGGGAGATCTCGGGCCAAGAAGGATATGTTCTCTCTTTTTTCGTAGAACCAAGGCGGATATTAGATTTCTGTTGGAGACCAAACTCACTAACAGGGTTATGGAAGGAAGAGGCAAGGGCGACCTTGACTGTTTTTCTATGGAGATTGTTGACAAGCTATGGCAGTTTGATCGTATTCAGTATTCCTGGGCTAGCAAGGATCAGAACTATTATGCTCGTCACCTTGTCCGTATGAATCTGATTGGGAATAAACGAATCTGGAAAGATAACCCTCCAGATTGGTTTCATACTCTTACTGATATGTAACTGTCTACTCATTGTGTTCTGTCTTCTCTTCTGGTAGGGGTCTGCCTAACCCCAGCTTGTCAATAAATAAAAAAAAAGGGTGTCAAGTTGAAGGCCCAGGATCAAATCACGCTGGTGCATGAGAGTCTGTTTTTGCTTTACCGTGGTTGGAGCACGTAAGGCTGGGTGGTGTATGTGTTCTCAACCTGGAGTTTTGCCTCGCAGGGAGGCCGGCCGCAGGCCCATTAAGTGACCTTGTTCTCGGTAAGGATTTTCCTTTGTCATCAAAGAAAAAAAAACTACTGTAACCTCAAAGCAATGCTCACTCAAGATGATTTATGGTATCATTAAGTCACTTTTTGGCTCGTGCTTCAACTAGTGAGAGAGACTATTTCTTTGGTCACTTTTACCTCCATAACTTTGCAGAAGATCAGTGCAGCCAAAAGCCGTATTACATAACGATGTCCTTCATACTTTAAGCATATTCGCGTAGAAAGATTCTATGTTTGAAAGGACGCCCTAGCCACGCGACAACTCACCCACAACTTTTTATCTTTCACGTTGGTCAATGTAGAAAGGAGTGAAAATCATATTCCAAATGATGAAGAATAAAAGTATCCATTTCTTCAAAAAAAAAGGATTTCTGCTAGTGGGAGTTAACCAAATATTTATCATAATTATGTATTAGTAGGGACTCGTGCAATCACCTGTTGTTGGGATCCATCTTTTTTGCTAAATTGTGTTTATAGATCATGATTTTTAGTGACCATATTCATCCTTCTGTGTTTCTAATTCATACTTTTAAAAAAAAAAATTAAGGTCTCTAACCTCCGAGTTTCTGACTCTGCAAAAATAGATCGTTCCTCGTTTCTAATGGATCTCCATCTTCAATAATATGTCTTCGGCAATTCAGTATTCTAAAACCTGACCCTAAAATCCCAATTAGTCAGTGGACCATTTGATGTTGAACCATTCAAACATTAATGTCTCTATCAATGCATTTGAACTTTGAAGAGCCCCAAATGTATAGCTTCAATTTTCACACAAAAAAACAATTTAAAACATCTGTTTTTGAATGTCATGCATGCAAAAACATGCTGAAATGGATGCCGAAACACACACACACACAGCTCCATATTCTGTAACGCCTCTATGATTCTGAAATGAAATTCTGTTTCATGACTAAAATAATATTGTGTAGGCACACACACATACAGCATTAATTAATTTCATCAACAAAGGAAACACAGTAATGCATATTGTGAATATACAACCGATAGAACAGTGTTTCTTCTCTAACCATCGAGTATTTCATGGATCAGACTTTAATTTTTATCATTCATTTATTTAGCGACATGTTTTGAATTATAAATTTTCGATGTTTAGATGTATTTTTTAAAGCGCTAAAAATCAATGGCCCACAATACTTTGTATTATAAAGCTTTAAATGCATTGTGAGTTCGAAAAACATATATATTGTAAAGTCTTCCTGTAAAGCATATTTCTTACTAAACAAATTATAAAGAATAAATATATAGGATCTGATCCATGAGATGCTCAAGCATTCAAGAAGGGGAGTTGTCCATCGTTGGTTGTAGATTTTAGACCTTTATTTGGTTGGATGATCTTATATATATATATATATATATATATATATATATATATATATATATATATATGAGAGTAACGCCAAACAAGATTTTCTTTTCATAATTATACTCTGGGTGTGCACCGCTGATCATGCGCTCGTTAATAATAAAACAGATTTTTAGTGGCAGTTGTGACCACCACTAAAGGTCTTTTTCTCTTACATCTTTAGCGGTGGTCTTTGACGGCGCTAATTCACTTAAATCAATGTCAGGGGCATACGATTTGGCTGTCCACAATTACAACATTTCCTATTCTTTTATATATATACTGCAGATTTGAACACCATTCATCAGCTAATCATTTCCATAAAAAAATCCTTAGTAGTATGATACTGGCCTTTGAGACGCTCTGCACGTGTGAACTAAGTGTAAAGGAAGCCTCAAGCACGTGTGTGGTGTAGTGATTGCACAGAACCGTTGTGCTGCAGGTACGATGTGGTAAGACAAAGGACACAAGACAACAACCTAAATGACTTACGACTTGACAGTAACAGTTCCATCGCTTTTTCCTTTTTCTCTCTCTTTTTTTATTTATTTTGAGGAAATATTTTATTTTTATTGGAAAATCCAACACGTGGCAAGAGATGATGTAAAATGTACCACGTGAGAGATGCCCCTGATTGGATCATGGAGGGTGGTGGTGAGCCCCCACGTAATCTCTCTCCGATCTTCTCTCTTTCCTCGTTGATGTGTGGTGGTCTCTACCCCCACGTGGCAACTGCTAGGCACGGGCTTATCCTATGGCTGTGACCGCTTCAACTGCACCCAAAGCAGCAGCGGCAACAGCAGGAGAGGAAGCACCATCACAATTCATTGGGTTTTTCAATAAGAACCTTCTCACGATGCTGACACTTGGGCCGAGCACGAGGCGCTCCCACGCATCCCTCGAGGTGCGGCCGGAGCTTGCCAGTGCCTCGGTGGCATCGAGCCGATGAAGGTCCCACCCATAGATGGCCCTAAGTTTATGGATCTTGCCCGATTGGCAGCAGGTGAGCTTGCACGTGTTGACCTTGATCTCATTAATGGCAACCTCCAATAGGCTGGACAAGGTTCGCTCATCAGCCCCACAAGCCTGTGCCCTTAGGTACTGGTCCAGCTCTGGCACCCCAATGGCCTTTCTAAGCCCTAGAGAGTAGTAAGCCTTTGGGTGAAACATCTTCCTCACCTCTTCCACAAGCCCAGCCTGGACCATGCGGTCCACTCGGTCTGATACAAAACTGTGTAGGACAGGTAGGGATGCATCCACCCATAAGAAGCAACAATCATACTGAAGTCGGAACGGCGATGCTTCATCACCAACAAGCGCCTCGATGTAAGAATTTGAGCCACCGGCAACAATCGGCAGGTGCTGGCAGCGGATGATCCCATCGATCGACATGGATGCAAGAACTCGGAAGTTGGCGGCCGAGAACTCAGTCTCCGGGTCTGCTACACCCAGCAGGTGGTGCTGTAGGCCGCGCCTCTCCTGGACTGTGACCTTGTTGGTCACTATGTCTAGGCCCTCGTACACTTGCATTTTATCTGCATTGATGATCTGAGCCGGGAAATACTTTCCCAGCTCGATCGAGAGGAGTGACTTCCCGGTGCCGGTCGCACCCATGACCACAACGACCTTGTCTTTCCGAAGATGAAGGTCGTCAGTTTCCATGGAGATGCCTTCATTTTCTCTCACGCCCACTGGAAATTGTAGTAGCCTACAACTGAAGAGTGCTAGAGTCATAGTAACTTGGTCGAGAACACAGCTAATGATGGAGGAGTGTACTCAGTGTAGGCTAGAAGAATGAGACTTGAGATGGCTTTGAAAATGGAACCATTCATCTAATATAAGCCACATAAAGCTGAAACTTATTTTAATATATATATATATATATATATATATATATATATATATATATATATATATATATATAGAGAGAGAGAGAGAGAGAGAGAGAGAGAGATTTCTTACACTAGACGCCGCACACAGATTATTAAGGGAATATGAGCAGAAAGGAATACAATAATGAGTGGTTGCTAGTTCAAATCACCAAATTATGGGAAAATAATCAATCACTTTCTCCCCACAATATTACTTAAATAAAATCATGTAGTGCTTTGGAGAAGGCATATACTGATTGTCTTTGTTGCCCCTTAAGCTTTCTTATGTTATCAAGTAGGAATGTAAACTGTTCAGATTCGGTTAGGATGTAGCCAATACCATATTCAGCTAATCAGATGTTGGCTAAGCAGATTTGAATTCAGATTCATATTAGAATTTTGAAAAGCTAATAGCAGATGTGGGTTTTTTTTTACGTATAAATGGATTTGGATATAGTCAAATTCGAATATTTTCGGACTCTAGCAAAAAATCAAGACCATATCTGCATCCGATTATAATCGGGTAAGGTTTTGGCTTACCAAATGCAACTGCACAGAATTGAATTCGGCTGGACATCGGATAGAATATGGTTTATTGACATACCTATTTTCAAGTAAAAATTAGATTTTCTGTTTCCTTTATTGTCTTTGTGGACCTTCTATACTGATTCATTTAATTAGGACAACCTTGTTTGCCATCATCATAATCGCCTTTAGCAACTGCTAGCATGTGCTTGCCTATATTTGCTGAATTATTAGTTTACAAAAAATTATAAATCATTGCAGTAGCGATGATAATTATACTAGTTAGTGGTCCTAGCATTGACTTTGTACTTTAAAAAAGTTTAAATAAGCAAAGTCATTAATGACCTGAATTTCCCTCTAAAAGTTCTTGCTGGAGGGAAAATATATAGATCGAGGGCATATATTCTGCAATATTTTAGACTGGATCTAATTTTTTTTTTTGAAGGAGAAATAATTCATTTCAGCAAGAAGATGGTACAGTAGGAATGACGAGATGTCACCCCCATGTGAGTTACATAACAGTATTAAAGTGCAAAATAAAACGTTCACGAATATTTGACCACTTGAGACTAATCCTTTGACGTAGTTCCCGCAAGGCATCTTTAGCTAGTACCTTGCTTGGTATATTACACCCCCAAGTGTCGACGCTCATTACTTTGCAACCAAACTGATATCAACACAAAGCACCTCCAAGCAAAAAGAATCTTGTTGCTCTTTCTTATAATGAAACTACCAATAAGCACCTATCTAAGATCAAATTTACCCACTCATAAACGGTCAGTCAGATTCCAAATGCTAATAAAACAATCCTTGATATAATCACATCCCCAAAAAAGGTGAGGTGAGCTTTGCTCTTCCTTTACACAGAAAACACATTGACTTGGAAGTGAAAAACCTTTTCGCATAATCCGTAAGAATGCGGCCATGAAGGATCAACCATCCCGTAAGAGAGCCCGGAATTGGGAAGGCAAAGTCCCAAAGAGCTTTCACCGGAAACCATAACACCGTAGGAGTTCCAAGCATATGATAGTAAGATGGAATTGAGAAGGTTTCATCCAGAGAGTGAATCCAATAAGGAGCATCCATAGAAGCATTCAGTCTTCCTGATGCCAACAAACGCATGACTTATCCACTCCTCAAAAGCAATAGGTGATGGGTTTCTTCTTAGCTGAATGTCAAATCCAAAATGAAGAAATAACCTTCTCTTTACCTTTGGCAACCCAATACAATGTTGAATAAGCCATCTTTGAGACATCTGTATACACACCAAACATCCGTTCAAAATCTTGATCAATTCCCGTTACCCAAGGCAACACGAATAGACTAAGAAAATAGTCAAAAGCTTCACTAAGCCTTTCGAAATACCTGAACCACCCAACCATTTCAACCCCCCAGCCATTCAAAGCGTATTTTTTCTTGAAAATGTCCACCTTAAGTTTTTCCATGTGTAGAAGACACCATAACCATTTTAGTAAAAGGGTTTTGTTCCATCTCTCAATCTCACAAATGCCCAATCCACCATCTTCCTTAGGTCTAGTAATGAGGTTATGTCTCTTACTAGACCACAAGAAAATTCAGAATGGCATGGTAATTCTCTTTCTTGTTTTTTTAGGAATCAGAAAGATTTGTACAAAGTGCAACAAAAAAACTAGATAGCACATGCTTTACAAGAGAGTCTTCCCGCAAGAGCCAAATTGAATCAAATCCAGGAGTTCATTTTAACGGCCACTCTCTCTTCTATCTCCTTCCAAAATATGTCTTCAAACACTAAGATGGAGAAGTAGCCCAAGATACTTCAAGGGAAGCTCTCTAAGTTGGCATCCAAAGAGCTTAGTAGCTAAAGCATCCACCATAGCTGATTCATTAAAAGGGACATAGCAAAGACCCGACAACTTGGAGAAGATTTTAAGCAAAGTCTATAAATTGGCAATATTAAGCTGACTTGCTTGGTCAAAAATAAGGATGTTATCCGCAAAGAGAATATGAGAAAAACGTTGGTACCAAGGCAACTCCATCCTGTTAAATGATATCACAAAGATTAGGCATACACACAAGCACACAATTTAATGTGGTTCGACTCGAAAAGAATCTACATCCACGGCCTGTAAATATCACTCTCTATTTCTCTCTACACATTGGAGAGAATAGAGGTTGGATGGGTTACGTGAGTTTTGGTCTTTCCTTTCTCTTTATCACAATTCAATGTTGTTACAATCCCACCTATATTAGGCAACTCTCTAGAGCTAACTTCATCTTCATGTTGGACTCTTTGGCTTAGAGGAGTCCTCTTTGAGTTGACGTCTTCTTCCCTTCTATGTTGGGTTCTTAAGAGAGTCCTCATCAAGTCGACCTCTGACTCCACATTGGCATTTGCTGTTGGATTTGGATCTTCTGATGGAAGTTGAACTAGATCCAGCTTTTCCTTAACCCCCCCCCCCCCCAAAAAAAAAAAAAACGCTCAATGGCCTAGGGAGGGTGTTGAGTTTGTCTCAAAGAAGACTAAAGCAGCTGGTCAAACAGTCATGACATCAACAAGTTAGTCTGCAGAGGAGAGGAGATGCACCAATGTTGTCACACCACATTGTCGGAGGCGAGTTACTAAGAACATGAAGATCCTTCAAGAGGTATATAAGCCAGAGAACTTCAACAACAACATTGGACAAGGACTGATATTAAGCTTGTATACTGGAGTGGGACATTGTGCATTGCTTATGAGCAGGGGCGTAGCTAGGGGGGGGGGGGGCAGGACTGGGCTGTAGCCCAGTCCTACCTCCCGAAACAGTTAAAAAAAATTTTATTTTTTTTTAAAAGCCCAGTCCTAGCCCAGCCCTGATTCCATATGAAATAGATTTTTATCCATTTTTGTAGCCCATCCCAGTCCTAGCCCAGCCCTGACTGCAGCAAATAGTTTGATTTGTCCATATGAAATAGATTTTTATTAATAATTGTAGCCATTTTTTATTTTATCTAAAAAAAAAAAAAATCGGGGGCGCTGCCCCCGAACCCCCGACTATCGCACAAATAATTTTTTTTTTGCTACACCCCTGTTTGCCCCCCCTCACATGAATCCTAGCTACACCCCTGCTTATGAGCAGACCATGAAATAAGGGACCGACCAAGGAAGATATCAAAAGCCTTGATTGATTTTTTATTATCAACAATACACGCCCAATCTGCATCTAAAAAGATCTGAAAGATGTTGCACTTTGGAACTAGGAACCCATAGTTGAGAGTTTGTTTATGGATACACTTAACAATTGTTCAATGTATGGTAGTGGGAGCATGCTTGTATAGACACACCTTGTTGACCACAAAAAGCAAGATTTGGCCTGGTGAGAGTAAGGTACTGCAAAGCACTTACCACATGGTGATACCCAGTTGGGTCATGTAATGGATCTCTTTTATGAGCAGATAACTTGGTGAACGTGGCCATAGGAGTGGTAGCTAGTTTTGCTCTAGTCATATTGGTGTGATCCAAGAGATCCAACATATACTTCTATTGAGATAAGTAAAGACCAACAAGGGTAACAATAGCTTCAATGCCCAAGAAAAAATATAAATTACTCAAATCCTTAATGGCAAACTCAGCACTGAACTATATCAACAAAACTAGGAGAACTGCCAGTAATAAGAATATCATCCACATAAATGAGGATAAAAGTCGTGAGATTGTCCATATGAAAAATAAATAGGAAAGTGTCAACACGAGAGTTCACAAAACTAATACTAAGAAGAAATGTTGGTATCATGCTTGAGGTGCTTGTTTAAGAATGTAGAGGGCCTTAGACAACCAACACACATGATTAGAGTAATTGGGTTCCACAAAACCTTGCAGTTGTGGCATATATACCTCCTCAAACAAGACCCCATGAAGGAATGCATTTTGAACATTGAGTTGGCGGATAGACCAACCTAAAAAAACAACATCGAACGAATAGTTGATGGTTTAACCACGGACTAAAAGTTTCAAAATAATCAATCCCCTCTTCTTGGTTGTAGCCTTTGGCAACAAAATAGGCCTTATATCTAAGAAATTTGTAATCAAGGATGGTCTGAAACATAATTTGATAAGGAGACTTCTAATTTATAACACTGGATAACAATCTATTTATCAAATAAACAACAGTTAAGAATATATAATCTCAATATTTTTGTGGTAACCCTGCTTGAACTAACAAAATAAGACCAGTCTCCACTACGTGTTGATGTTTACGTTTGACACATCCATTATGTTTATGTGTGTGTGGATAGGTGACATAGTGCTCAATGTTGCATGTTTTTAAAAACATAGATACGACTGTGTATTATCCTCCCCCGTTAGTTTGGAGGAATTTTATACAATGACCAAATTTTTTTTTCATAAACTTTTGAAAGCTTTGAAATATGGGAAGAACCTATAATTTTTTTCAATGAGAAAGATCCATGTAAATCAAAAAAATGTATCTACAAAGCTAACATAATATGAGCGTCTATTGATACTAGGAACTGAAGTAGGCCCTCAAATATCAAAATAAACCAAATCAGGAGGTCCACCAACTTTATGTGTGGATGGTTCAAAGGGTAGAGGATGACTCTTACCCAATTGACATGCCAAACATACAGAGCTAAATTTTTTAATGAAAAAGGATGATTGTGCTTATTCAAGATATGACTAACTATCCAAAAAGATGGATGCCCCATTCGTTTATGCTAATGCTCAATAGATGCACGTTCACCAACATATACAGTCGCCTCATGTTTATCCTTCAACTACCTCTATTTAGGAATATCTAGCATGTAAAATCCCATGTCATTTGTTCCTTGAAGAACTGTTTTTCCTATTTTATGATCCTTAACACAACACCGGTCATGATAAAATTAAAAAAAGGCATCATTGTCTTTAACAAATTTTTGAACAGATAACAGGTTATGAATAATGGCAGAAACATGAAGAATATCTCTCATAAAAATGTAGTGTTAGAGCTATTGAAATTAGAATCACCACTAAGTTGTATTTATAAGCAAGAACCATTACCAATTTTGATATGATTATTCCCTTAAAATTAATGCTGAAGTGAGAAGTTATTCATATTTATTGTCACATGATGAGTTGAGCCAGAGTCCAGAAACCAAGTGCCATTATCCATATGAGTCATCATGCTAGTATTGTATGCCTCTGGACTAAGGGAATCTTTCTAAAACTTAAAATCTTGCACTATAAGGCACCATGTTTATGTTATCTATAGGCCTGGCATGTGGTACGACACTGGGCAACAATATATCGATTTCCACACGCATGATAGACAATTAGGTTAGGTGAACCATTCAAATTTAGCAGGTTGTATCCATGGTTTTGGCCAGACCTATTCATGTTCCATCCACCTCCTCTTTCTCTGGAGGAGTTGAATTTATTCTGAGTCCCACAATTACCTTGGGATTGAGTATAGTTGGGTTGTGGTTGCTTGAATGTCAGATTGGCCATAAGTGGCTTAGACTCCTCAAATTCATGTTGTTGAGCTTAATAAACCAGTAACATACCCAAGAGATCTTCATAAGTAATAGGATCATCTCTAGTGTTTAATATGATTCTCAAAGATATGTACTCACTCACAGGAAGGCCAACAAGTATATGCATATTTTGGTTTTTATTTGAAATAGGTTTTCCAACCATCGCAAGTTGATGTGTGATGTTTTTAGCTTTATAAAAATATCCAGTGATGTTACTAATCCCTTTTTCAAATTTTTGAAACTGGGGTTTTAACTGCTACACTCGAGCTTTGGAGTGAGCAGCATAGGTTTTTCTGAGCAAGTTATATAGAGGATCCAACTTAACAAAAGTTGATCCATACATTCTCATTTTAGGGTTTTGCTTTCTTTCCAAGTTCACTACAATACTTATTTAGATAGGGTTTTAGTACATCGATATAACCCATAAGATTGTAGATCTTTAATAGCAAAATAAATTATGATGATCACAAAAGAAAATTGTCCAGACATAGTTTGATGGACAAAATTTTTTGTAGGTTCATAGGCATAGAAAGTAAAGGAAGAAGCTCACCTGAACTTGTGAAAGTAGTGTTGTTTTCTTCAACCATGGCAACACTTGACAATGCGAAAGAGAGGCGTAGAAGAGGATGATGATTTTGCAGAAGCACGAACATGAACCAAATCGTAAGATCACTTTAGCTCTAATACCATATTAAATGATATCACACGAATTAGGCACACACACACAAGCACATGATTTAATGTGGTTTGACTCAAAAAGAGTCTATGTCCACGACCCTATAAATATCTCTCTATTTCTCTCTACACGTTGGAGAGAGGATAGGTTCATTTATATAAGGATGAGCTACATGAGTTTTGGCCTTTCCTTCCTCTTTATCACAATCCAATGTTGTTACAATTCTCTATAGCTAACCTCATCTTCACGTTGGACTCTTTGGCTTAGAGGTGACCTCTTTGAGTTGACGTCTTTTTCCCTTCTACATTAGGTATTAAGTTTAGAGAGTCCTCATCAGGTCGACCTCTTTGAATCTTCATCACGTTGGCATTTGTTGCTGGATTTGGATCTCCTGATGAAAGCATTTGAGTAGAACTCCGGTAGAAGGCATCATACATCATCTTTGCAAGCTTCCCACATAGCCCCAAAAACTCAATTGGGAACCCATCGGGCCCCAACACCTTATAGCTGAAAGCACAACATGACAAATCTCATCATAGCTGAAAGCTCTCATACGAGACTTCTTATCCACCTCAATGATGAAATTTCCATTTGTGCTAAGTTAGGAGCACTAATATGCGCACAACTGTACCTTTCTTCAAATAATTTAGAGAAATGGATCAATAAATCATTCCCTTGCAATTGAACATTACCATGCACTATAAATGAAATTTGATTATTTCTTCTACGCTTGGAAGCAAAAGCATGAGAATACCTCCTTGAGCCAAGCAATACATTATTTCATGACGGGTACGCCATTTCTCTACCTTTGCTACAAGATCCTCATATTTAAACATTAGGTCTTAACCATCCACATCGACCCCGAGCATACCCATTTCTTTTTCCAACTCTTGAAGCTCCTCCTCCCACGCACGTAATTCCTGAAATTTAGCTTGACCTTCTTCTCTAGCCCAAGTAATGATATTTTTTCTCACAAAATCAACCTTTTTAAGGATACACTGCGCAACCCATTTTCCATTTTGAGAAGACCTCCACTAATTAGCTACTGAATCAACAAATTTTGGCTCACGAAGCCACCATAATTCAAACCCAAACTGACTCATTCTCTTGGGCCAGCCATTGCTCCATTTCAAATCATTGCATGGTCGGAAATGGTGAAGGTACCAATAGTTGATTGAACATCATGACAGCAATTCATAAATGAACTAGAGGGAAAGAAATGATCCAACTTCCTCGGATAGGTGGACATTGTTTATTGGTCCATGTATAAAGACCCCCTTCAGCATGGGGCTCATTAGAATTGACAAAATCAATGAACGTCTGCATAGATCTAGTTGTTGGATGCACTCTATTCAAATCATGTACCCAGAGAGTTGCATCGAAATCCCCACAATTAATCCACGACAAGGAAGACTGATTGGCAAGACCTTCTCATTCCCTCTAAAAAAAATTGAGTGGGCTTGATTGACAAAGGTTACCCAGAATTTTTGGTCCACTGTGAACAGCTCAAATTTTTCAAAAATTTCCTTTTTGCCCTTGGACCCCCACCTTCTGAGTAATTGGGTCAACTTCTGATCAACTCCTGATTATTTTTCGGATTCATTTTCTTGTTGAAGATCCAAAATCCAATTTCATATTTGACCCAATCTCGGATCCGGATCAGACATCCAAATCCAATTTTGAGTCCAAATCTTATATTTTTCAAAAAAAAAAATAAATTCTCTGTATTAGCTCAGGTATTTTTGTCCAGATCCAATCTCATTTCATTTTCTCAGATCGAGATCTAAACTCGATATTTCCTAAAAATCTCGGATCCAGATCTATTTTCAAAACCTAATTTTTAAAATCAATTTCGCTATTTTACAAAACCCTTCTTTTTGTAAAATCCTAAAAATTTCAAATTTAATATTTTTGTGTAAAGCTTTCAAAAGCCTCATCTGGGTCTCATCTCGTAAATCCCTCACATTCCCCTCATATTTTTGGGTTTTTCTTTCAAAAACATAAAAGAATTTTTTTTAGAAAAATAGCTTTACCCACTTTTTTTTTAAACTCTTTTTTATTTTTAACCAAAACCTCTTTTTGAAACTCTTTTTAGCTAAAACCTCTTTTTGATTTTTTTTGAAACTTTGAAGGACTCCTTTTTAAAATAATGTAACGGTCTCCCCCGTTATAAACCAATGGATGGGGACACCGTCGATCATCCATTATTCATCCCTCTCGCACCTCCCATCTCACATCTCTCTCTCACCCATCGAGTCCTTCTCCTTCTTTCTTCCTCCTTTTCCCCCTCTATTTTTTTTTTTTCGTTTTCTTTCTTACCTAGTGAAGGAGTTTGAATCTGCAGCAAGAGGTTACCGTAAGAGTCATCCTCTCTCCCTCTTTGTTTTGGAATTTATCTCTCTTCTTCTTTTCTTTTTTATTTTTGTCATATAATCAATTTCTATTTCTTTCCCATTGAAACATAATATGCAACACCGATCTGTCTATATAAACACCCCAAATTTTTACTCACCTTCTTGACATCGCCCTAAATCATCATATTTCAGTTCTTCAGAAGCAATGAAGGGCAAAATGGTCATTTTCCAAGATTGAACCTTGCAGAAAGTCCTAAATTTCATTCTTGGGCTTCAAAATTTCTATATTTAGGTTCAGAGACATCTTCAAATTGAAAATTTTCAAATCCTTTTTCTGGAGAAGAAGGTAGAATTTTCACTTCCTGGTTCAGAGTAACATTTCCTGAAACATGTCTTTGCATCGCATTGCATGAACACTTTGCATCATTCCACTGCATAGCATGCCAGTTTGAGATCCAAAACTCCTGATTTTCAAAATTGTCAATCCAGATTTGATTTTTAAACTTTTCAAAATCGATTTTTAAAACCCTGGGTATTCAAAATTACCAAATTTTCCCATTTTACCCCCAGGACTTTGAATTACAAAAATCTTCTCAAGAAAAACAATCTGGATATTTGGATATTGATTTTAAAGATTTTATCTCAAAACTTTTTGCAAAAGATTTTAAATCTCTTTACAATTTTTTTTTTTTTTTTACATTTACTTTATCCATATTTTGCTCTGAAAAACCAATTTTTCCAAATTCTTGAAAACAAATAATGTTTTATCTCGTATCTTCAAATAAATGGAGCGGGACCCGCCTTTGAACTAGCATCATACTCAGACTCTCAGGTAAGTTGTTTATTCTCAAGCGGGACCCACCCGAAGTCCATACCAATTTGCAATTTTCTTTTTTATTTTTCTCAATATTATTCATTTTTAGTTAGTGGGCCCACACACATGTGGCACCCCAATTGAAAATAAAAGAAGTTGCCAACACCAAATAAAGCTTTATTTTCAAAAGAATTTTAAAGATGGCTGAGGTGGCATCTCCCATTTATTATTATCATTAATTTTTTTTTTTATGATACCACTATTCATTTTTTTAGAAACAATTTTTAAAAATGCTTAGTTATCTAAGACTTAGGTCAACAAACCCAAAATGATTTTAAAAAAAAACCTAAGATTTTGTCCAGCCTCTAAAACGGCGAGTTTTCAAAATTCAGTTACAAAAACTTTCAAAAGTTTTCAAAAAAAAAAAATTGTAACGGAAGGGAGGGCTGCATTTTTTTTGAAAAGAGGGGAATGTTTTTAAAAAGGGGGGGGGGGGGCAGGGCATTCACGAGAAAGAAGGGAGGGAGCTGATTGAATTGGAGGCATTTTTGGGTTTTGCAGGGTCTTCACCACCAGCGCCCTTGTCCATTGAAGGGGGAGGAGTTTGCATCTTCTTCAGCCCCAGCCAGTTGCTGTCCAGATATTCCTTCAGCCTTCAGCCCCACCAGCAGGAGATCCAGTTGCAGGTCTTCCACCTCCAGCCTATTTCAGCCCCACCAGAGGAGATCCAGTTGCAGGTCTTCCACCACCACCATCAGCATCATCCTTCTTCAGCCCCAGCCGAAGGAGCTCCTTTGCCGTGTAGCCTGGCCCTTTGAGGATTTTGTTTCTGACGTCCCTATTGAAGCAGAAGATCAGCCCCTCCACCAAAGTCTCTGTCGTGAGGCACCCTCTGCTGGGTGGTGGAGTCTTGCGATTGGGGATTCCATTTTTCCATACAGATTGCAAGATCGCTCCTTTGTTGTCCGTGTGATGGAAGTCTTCCGATTTCCTTCAGCCCTGCAGTAAAAACCCGATCTGTAGCTGCTGTCTATGAGAGTCATTCATTGGAGAGGGTCCAGCAAAAGCTCCTTTTCACTTCCTTCATTTCAGCAGAAGGACGACCCCTTTCATCGTTGATTACATCTTTATCAGGGAATCCACCAGCTGGATTTCATTTTCTGATTTAGTTTTAACGTAGGTTTCATTTTATTTTCTGTTTCATTTTAAAGCAATTTCCTGTTTTAGTTATTTCATTTTTAGTTTTTCCATTTTTTTTTTGTTTTGTAGTTCCGGATTGCTCTTTAGCCATTTTCCACGAGAATAATGTAAATTGATGTTCAGAGTTTACATTATTCTGTTTTATTTTGGTTGGGAGGATACAAAATTTTTTAATTTTGATTTGTATAGTAAGTATATCATTTGTATGCTAATTTTCAGTTAATAAAAGTTTGTAAATAACTGTATTGACATAATGTTCCTGTATATTATTTTACAATATTTGATCTCCTATGTGTCTTGGGGATAACTTATTCAAACAATCACGTGAATGAGATCCCTCTTGCGTCCAATTCGATGCAAGATGATTCAGCCAATGAACATTAGCACATTACTCAGTCGATTTTCTGAATCGTCTGCTGTAAAAGCTTGCGAATCTATGTATTTTTCATCAATGCATCTCCTTATGAAGCTATTATGACTCATTTGTTCCTGCAATTCTGTCTTGTCATAACAGGAATTTTCTAAATGAACTTCTTGTGGTTTTGATATATATCAATTTGCACTTGTTTGTTTTCTTTTCCTTTCAATTAGCCAAACTGATCATGTTGTTTGATTTCCAGCTTTGATTCATCATAGTATTTTTTGTTTTACAAACTGATCATGTTGCAAATTCTGTTCATCATAATCATCTAATTCAGCTAATATGTCATAGTTAGATTGTTGATAAATATATTGTATAGCCTCAAATACGTTGAAAGACATAAGATTCATTGGTTATCGGGGTCAAGTATCCAATCCGGAAGATCGACTTTAGAATTGATACTGGTTCATAAAAGTAATTGGCTGTACTTATTTTCTTTTCTTTTTTTGTTGAAGTCATTCCATTTTCTGCAGAAGTGCAGTCTTGATAAACAGTCACCTTCACGAACGGATATATCCATATCCGTTCATGATCTCTATATCCTCTTTTGCACGCTTCGTTATTGATATATAGATAAGCTCCATACCCGATTTTACTGCAAAATATTTTATAATTTGAGAAATACAGCTTTGTGAAATCCCCTACAGAAACTGTATATACCTGTATTTTCTGATTTTACCCATTATATGGATTTTCCATTTATATGTATATTTTCTCATTATATGTATATATATATATCTATATATATGTATATATATTGTATATCTACCTATATGTATACATATATATGTATATATATATAGATATATATTATGAACATACATATATAAATATATGCATATACTTGTATATATATCCATATATCCTTTCATGTGCATTTACTTCCATATATGAGCATTCATATAACTATGTTCTCATACAAATACACCTCCATTGTTACATATCATGTAGCACCAATTTCGCCATTTTGATATATATGCACATCTCTTTTTTGTATATATTATATATATATATATATATATATATATATGTCCATTTCCTTGGTTATCTTGTACTAACTCTCATTTTGCAGGAAAATCTAAAAGATGCTGATTCCTTGGCTCCATTTCAATTTTTTTACTTTATGTTAGCAATGTAACAATCCAATGTAAACCTTGGAATAAGATTTACTTTTACTGCTTAGATTAGGCCGCATCTCATATAGTTTGATTTCAGTAATATCCTGATTCTATGATGCATATATCTCAATTTTCCAAATTCACCGTGGATGAACACGAATGGCACGTGCACCAACTCTTAGAGAGTTGATGAACTCAGTGGAGTTCATATTTATGGCCCTAGTCGGAATATGGACGAGACCCAAATCCATCATCATTCTACCAGTCACATTGAGCCTACACTCTTAGGCTATCTTGAAAATGCACCTCATATTTCCAATGTTTTCAAAATATTGTGAATTAATTCAAATAAACCCTGAATATATTCATGGCCACAGTCAGAATATGTGAAGGATTTACTTTGGCTTAATCCACATTTTTCCAACAAATTTTTCAGAAATCTTTTCAAAAGTGCATTCATTCATTCAAATCATCTACATCATTTGTTTTTCTCATGAATTTCTCAAGAAACTTTCACTTCATAGAATCGATTTCTCAAGAAACTATGATGATATTCGGAGTTGGATTTCCCAAATCAAAGTTTTCCTATGATTTTTCTTGGAAATGTTATTTTCTTAAGATTCTTTTCAAAAGGAATTTCTCATCTTTCTCAAGAATCAAAGTTGATTTTCAGACATTTCAAAGACAAAATTCTCAGGATTTCAATTTCTTAAGTTCTAAATTTCCTTCTCCAATGAATTTTTCCTATAAATTTTCTATCATTTTCTTAAGAAAATTCTCAAAGTCTGAGTTTTCCCAACAAGTGCTTTCCTTTTTCAAATGTTCATCTTTTCTCAAGAATTCCTACAGTTTTCCCGAGATTATCATTTCTTCATAGTTTTCCCAGTCTTTATAACTTTCTCAAACTTTTCCTGAGATTCTCATTTCTCCATGGTTTTCTAAGTCTTTCTAAACTTTCTCAAAATTTTCCTGAGATTCTCATTTCTTTATGGTTTTCCAAGTCTTTCTAAGCTTTCTCAAGATTTTCCTGAGATTCTCATTTCCTCATGGTTTTCCAAATCTTTATAAACTTTCTCAAACTTTTCCTGAGATTCTCATTTCCTCATGGTTTTCCAAATCTTTATAAACTTTCTCAAAATTTTCGTGAGATTCTCATTTCTTCATGGTTCTCCAAGTTTTTCTAAACTTTCTCAAAAAAAAAATTCTCAAGATTCTCACTTCTTCAAGATTTTCCAACTCTTTATAAACTTTCTTGAGATTTCAAACCTTCTTCGTCTGAGTTTTCCTGAGAGATTGATTTTCATCTTTTCCTGAGAAATGCTTTTCAACTCCAAATGTTTTCTAATGATACATCATATTTTCCAATTTACATTTTCCAAAATTCTCATAGCACATGCCTGAATTCTCTGTGCATTTAGGATATAACACAATTTCAATGATTTTACTAAGTTAAGCACAATTTTTGGTCCTTGGTTCGATTACCCCTGTTAAAGGCGGCAGGAACGGTCGAACCTCGTACTGACAGGTCGAGCCCCATCCCATGGATTTTCCCACAATTTTCAAAATGGAGGTGAGTATTTTAAAACAATTTCCAAAATCCGGTCAAGTTTGAATCGCGAAAGCATTTCCATCTCTCTTCCGCAAGGAAGTGAAGACGAAAAAAATTTTGCGACGATAACAGGTTTGGCGACCGTGATGGGACCTATCCTTGTCTGACCTAAATTGTGCTTGACTTAGTTCAATTATCGAAATTATGTTCACAACATGTCAGCTCTTTACTTTTGATATCATGCGAACCTAGGAGCCTAGATTCTGACCTAACTGACATTGACTGCATATACCTCAGGCATGGTTTGGTAGGACCAGATTGAGGAGAAATTTTCATGCTCACATAGACTTAGGTCTAAACATAACTCTCCTCAATTTAGGATCTGAATGCAAACAATGTATGCTTCTTCAAAGATTTTCAAAATCTATCTCTCTAGGATTTAGAGCCCTCTATTTTTGCATGTGATCATTTTTCAAAATCTCCATTACCTATCATTACCCGGTCTTCATGTTGCCGGGCTCTCTTCCAGAACCCTAGTTCGGGACAGAGCCTCACAACTGGGCCAATTATTTGGGTTAATACCCCCTACCACGTACCGCGGGCCACAGTCCGAAGTATATCGGTAGGCGCTCAAGGATGTTGGAAAACCTTACCTTAGAACCGGAGTTGAAATTATATGCCACGTACCTTGGATTTCGATTCGGGTATATCGGCATAACTGGATTGGACAAAGATGATCTGAACTTAGAATTAGGATTAGGGTCCTACAACTGTTTTCAAAATAATGCATCTAGAGTCAGCCTTTTAGGGAGTGTTGTATGTGCATGAATGTTTGTGCAGGATGTGATTGTTTGTATGTTACCTGTATTTCCTTACATTTTCCCAAAAATATTTTCAAATACCCATATTTCTCATCTTTTCCCTTTATTTTCTCAAACCCTGGATGATTTTCTCAAATATCCCATTTCTTTCAAAACTCCAGGAGATTTTCCTTCTACCTTTCCACTGGATCTTGAATTTTACAGTTGCATTTTTTTTGTCCTGCCTGCAAATTTTTTTTCTTCAAAATTTCCTATATTTTCCTAAGTCTCATTCCGAGTCTTTTCTGTTTCAGTTCGATGGCATCCAGTCAAGTCGATCCTATCTTTCCTGAAGGTCACATCTCCTACGAGGTGTGACAAGGTCGTCCTGAACATCGAGCCCTCAGCACCGAAACTTTCATTCCCCGGTGGTACTATTCCTGGCTAAAAAGCTTTTCCCGAATGTTCCTGGACCATTTGAGCGAGTGCGGGTTAGAACTGGCATCAGCAGTCGGAAAGCAGACCATCAACGGCAACCTGATCCACGCAATGGCAGAACGATGGAATCCTCGGACATGTACATTCTGGTTCCCGTGAGGAGAAATGACCATTTTAATGGATGAATTTTCAGAAATCATGGGGTTACCAGAACCAACCGGTCAGTGTAAACACCCCAAATTTTCACTCACCTCCCCGACATCTTCACCAAGCATCATCATCCAGCCTCTGAAATCGCTGGAGGGCAAAATGGCCATTTTCTGAGCCCGGACCTTGCAAAAGTCTAAATTTCATCTGCAACTCTCAAAATTTCTCTATTTTGTCTCAGATAGTCAAAATCTTACTCCTGACAGAAGACAGGAATCCTCAAGTCTTGGTTCAAGATTCCATTTCATAAGACATGACATTGCATATCATTGCATGAGCATTTCAAATCACTGCACCGCACAGCATGTCATTTCGAGGTCCAGAACTCTTGATTTCAAAATTTTCAATCCAGATTCGAATTTTAACTATTTTCAAAATTGATTTCAAAACCCTGGGTCTTCAAAATTATCAATTCTTCCCATTTTACCCCTAGGGCTCTGAATTTCAAAATATTTTCTCAGGAAAACGATCTGGATAGTTTTCAATATGGATTTCAGTCACTTCACCTCAGATTTTGCCCTTTTTGACAATTTCAAATATCTTTCTTTTACAAAATCGCCCTACAAGGGCCAACTCTTTCCAAAATTCCTGTTTTGCCCATTAGTCCAGATTTTATGAAAATTCCAAAAAGAAGTTGTGGTTTTATCCTTATTTCAATAAAGAAGCAATGTGGGACCCACACTGAGGTGGTGTCACACAAGCTTTCCTTTTGAAAATTTGAATTTTGAAAAACCCAAAAATATAGGAGCCTTGTCCCTAGGATTGGTGCCACTTGTCCTTTCTCTCTCCTCTCATCCACATGCCAAGTGTCAGTGTGGGGCTACCCTAAGAAGTCGCCATGTCATCCCAATTATCTGTCATATGTCACCCTATCCATCCGGCGCCATGTGTCAATCCAAGACTACCAGGAGATGCCAAGTGTCATAGGTTGTCCTGTCTAGAAAAAGTGGAGTTTGTCTCCTCTGAGGTGGCGCCACTTGAAGTGTGTCTCCTGCAGGGGACACGTGTCAACCCCTCCTTCCTTCTAGAAAAGTAGCCTGACACATGTCCTCTCCCTATTTTTTTCAGAAAAGTAGGAAACATGTGTCACTCCTAAATTCCTACAGAAAAGGTAGGCTTGTCTCCTCTGAGGTGGCGCCATCTGGAGTGTCTCCTGCAGAGGACACATGGCAAGCTCTCATTTCCTCAAAAAAAGCAAGTGCCATGTGTCATTTTCTGCTTTCTTTAGAAAAACTAGAATTCAAAAGTTCAAACCTCCTCATAAGTGGCGCAGATTCTGAACTCCTACCTTTTTCATCATGTCTGAGATGGCGCCACATGGCTTGGCCTACCTTCTCTCCCCTCTGCCACGTGTCATTCTCTGCTTCTTTCAGAAAAAGTAGAGGACACATGTCCTCTCCCTAGTTTTTTCAGAAAAGTAGGAGACACATGTCACTGCCCTCTTTTTCCTCCCTCTTGCCACATGGCATTGTAGGAGCCACCCTGAGGTGGCGCCACATGTCCATCCTCCATTCCTCTAGGGCCAACCTCCATTTGAAATTCGAATTCTCCTCTGAGGTGGCGCCATCTGAAGAACCTCCTCCAGCAGGCTGACACTTGGAACCATCCTGGACTGCCACATGTCCAGATCTCCTTTCACCAGAAAAAGCAAAATTCAAATTCCTCTGAGGTGGCGCCTTCTGAGCCCACTGCTCTGTCCTTCTGACATGTGTCAAACACCTTTTGAGGTGGCACCATTCCAGGACTCCACTTGGCTCTATTTTTATTTTTTATTATTTTTAATAAAGGTAGCCCACCATGAGGTGGCGCCACCTGAGGACTCCCTACAAAAGGTGAGTTTGAATTTCAAATTCCAAGAGAGCACCCTCTGAGGTGGCGCCTTCTGGGAGCTCCCTGCAGAGAGAATCAAGCTAACTTTTGAAAAATTCCAAATTCCCCCTGCTGAGGTGTCTCACCCACAAAATTTCCATTTTTTATTTTTCTCAAAAAAATCAAAATAGCCTTTTGAGGTGGCGCCACCTGAGGGCTCCCTGCAGAAGACAAATTCGAATTTCAAACCCCTCAGATGACACCCCCTGAGATGGCGCCACATGGAGGGCTCAGATTGAGCCTGTTTGAATTTCAAAAATTTTCAGAAAATCTATAAAAACAAGGCTCCATGTCCAGCATAGGGAGATCATTTTTTTTAGCTCTTGTGAACTTGGAAAATCCGACCTAGCTTTCCTAGAATCAGATTTTGAACCTTGGAAATCGTGCCCCCTTTGGCGCATTGAAGAAGGTGGAGTAGAGCTCGTGCTGTGGCCAATTCAATTCCAACAGAGGTCGATTTTGGTGGACCATCCGAAGCTCGGAGCGAAGGACGAAGGAAGCTCGTGATAGCTGCTCCTTTCAAGAGCTCCTACGCTGCGTAACGAAGCAAGGTGCACTTCTGTTCCCCTTGATGTGATTCTATAATTCGAATCGGGAGTCGTTTGAAGAAAGAGCTCATCCGAGGGATGGATTGAGCTATTCTCATAAAACGACATATATAAAAATGTTTTGTTATGCTTCCTTGATGATTTTTAACATTCATATAGTTAGCTAGGTTTAATTTGCATTTTATTTCATTCATTTAGCATATTTCATGAATTAATTAGGATTAATTTAGCATTTATTTCAATTCTGCTTATTTTCAGTAGGTCTCTGTTTTTGTCAGTCAGTCCACACGTCATTTCATGCATTTGTTTTTTATTAAAAATCCCAAAAAAATCACGGAATGCGCCCTTAGGTGTCCCTGAAATTTTGCCAAAAATTCGGAGGCATTTGAATTTGTTTACTGCAGTAAACATTCAAAATGGCAAGTCGGGTTTTGTTACCCGGGATACGTTTTGAAAATCATTGTCCGACTTGTAAAATCGAGATATCCCTCATGGAAGATCCGATTTTCGATCCGAAAAATGTTCTGAACTCGGGTAAATGTCTAGCTTTTAGTATGATGTTTTCAGATTTTTCTGATTTTTTTTACATCTGACAAAAATCCGAGAGTTCGGGACACGTGTCCGAGCCTAATTTGGGCCTCTGAAATCTTGGATCAATTTAGGTCTATGGTTTCTCTTTGTGTGTTGCTCCAAATCCAAAACTGTAAAAAGTGAAAGTGGTGTCAGAGATGTTCTCTGTTTGAATCTAAAATCCTGTAATTTTTAGAACAGTGTTGACCCCTGCTTTGGATTTTTCTTGTCAGCCCCCTGTTTTGCTACATTTGTCTGTTCTGTTAGTTTAGGCAGAAATAGTTATATTTTTATTTGTGTTTCCGTTGATCAAATGCCGAAGTCATAAACATGAAAGTTGTTCATGTAAGTGTCGTGCATAACTCTGATTAATTTCATAAATTTTTATGGCCGTTTTGTATTTTTTTAGCATTTTACATCAGATTAGTGTGATTTTTACCTCTGTCAGAACTAAATCCCTGTTATTGAACTCACCATGGCTCAAATCCCGAGGCTGTAAAAACCAAAAATGTTCCATTTCGGGTCTTTTAGCAGTCTGCAAAATATCAGAAGTTTCCATGGTGTAAATCTTGCATTATCATATTAGGCATTGCATTTGGTTCGGATCCATAGGCAAAATCCATCATTTTAGGACTTTCCTTGAATTTTAGCATTTAAATCATATCATTTCGTGATTTTTAGCATTCTAGGTTGTTTATCAGAGTGTTTAGATGCTTCATACCGAATTTGGTGCAATTTGGAATCCATTTGAGGTTCGGATCATCCATAATACCAAAATAGGGTCCCGCAGGACCCGGATCCAAGTGAAAAACAAGCGAAATTCGCTATTTTGGCTAAATTTCAAAATGTCAAATTCTGATTTTACAGTCATAATGTGCTTAGCAGCATGTCATCATGCCTCATACTGCATTTCATCATCATTTGATTCAATTTGAACTTCAAAATCTCAATTTTACCAAGTTTTCCTTCAAAAAACCCTGATTTTAAAGGTATAACTTTATAATTAGGGGTATTTTGGTCATTTTAACCTCAATTCCGAATTTCAAATTGTTTTTCACTGAATTTCTAGCATTTTCATCATTTCAAAATATCAAGGAAGCACGAGAATAGGGTTTATATCCAATAATTTCATAATATTATTGGAAAATCTTGGAAAAACCCACATATTTGAGCTAACCCAATTTCAAGTTTGGCAGGAACAATCAAAAGAAGGAGCTGAAGTCTGCAAATTTCTTTTATTTCCTTTATTTAGTGATGTAATAATGTAAATTTTGGAATAAGAGATTTAATTTCCTGCTTAGACTAGGATGCATGTCATATAGTTTGAATTTATGCAATATCCTGATTATATGATTCATGCATTTTATTTCAAAAGCACTATGGATGTTCACGAATGGCACATGCACCAACTCTTAGGGAGTTGATGGACTCGGTGGGATCCATATTTACGGCCCTAGTCGGAATATGGATGAGACCAGATCCATCATCTTTCTACTAGTCACATTGAGCCTACACTCTTAGGCTATCTTAAAATGCACATCATATTTCCAAAGTTTTCAAAATCATGTGCATCAAATCAACTAAATTCTGAACATATTCATGGCCACAGTCAGGATATGTGAAGGATTTATCTTGACTTAATGTACATTTTCCAATAAATCCCTTAGAAAATCTTTTCAAAGTGCATTCATTCACTCATGACATTTACATCATGAAATCATTGATTTTCTCAAGATTTTCTCAAGAAAACTTCATTCTTAAGAAATCGATTTCTCAAGAAATTCTAAGGATTTTTCAAAATCGGTTTTCCAAAGACAAGTTTTTCCACAGTTTTCCCAGGAAAATGATATTTTCTTAAGATATTCAAAAGAGTTTTCCAATCTTTCTTCAAGATCCAAAATCGATTTCCAAGTATTTAAAAAGGTAAAATTCCCAGGATTTCGATTCCCCAAGTTTTGAATTTCCTTCTCCAATGAGTTTTCCTATAAATTTTCCATCATTTTCCTAAGAAAACTCTCAAAGTCCAAGTTTTCCTAAGAAGTGCTTCCCTTTTCAAAAAGTCCATCTTTTCTCAAGAATCACTTCCATTTTCCCAAGATTTTCAACTATTTCTGAATTTTCCACATCTTTATAAGCTTTCTCATGTTTTCAAAAACCCCTTTTTATCTGAGTTTCCTGAGAAATTGACCTCTTTCCTGAGAGATTCTTTCCAACTCCAAATGTTTTCTAAGCATACATCATGTTTTCCAACTGGCATTTTCCAAAATCTCATAGCACATGCCTGAATTCTCTATGCATTTAGGATAGAACATAACTTTGATAATTTCGCTAAGTCAAGCATAGTTTTGGTCCTTGGTTCGATTACCCCTGTTAAAGGCGGCAGGAACGGTCGAACCTCGTACCGACAGGTCGAGCCCCATCCCATGGATTTTCCCGCAATTTTCAAAAAACGGAGGCGAGTATTTCAAAATATTTTCCAAAATCTGGTCAAAGTTTGAATCGCGAAAGCGTTTCCTCTTTCTCTCTTCCGCAAGGAAGGGAAGACGGGGGAAAAATTTCGCAACGATAACAGGTTTGGCGACCGTGATGGGACCTGTCCTTGTCTGACCTAAATTATGCTTGACTTAGTTCAATTATCAAAATTATGTTCATAAAATGTCAGCTCTTTTACTTTCAATATCATGTGAGCCTAGGAGCCTAGATTCTGACCCAGCTGACATTGAATGCATATAGCTTAGGCATGGTTTGGTAGGACCATATTGAGGAGATATTTTCATGCTCACATAGACTTAGGTCTAAATACAATCCTCCTCAATTTAGGATCTGAATGCAAACAATGTATGCTTCTTCAAAATTTTCAAAATCTATCTCTCTAGGACTTAGAGCCTTCTATTTCTTGCATGTGATCATTTTTTTCAAAACCCCCATTACCTATATTGTCCCGGTCTTCACGTTGCTGGGCTCTCTTCCAGAACCATAGTTCGGGACAGAGCCCCACAACTGGGCCAACTATTTGGGTTAACACCCCCCTACCACGTACCGCGGGCCACAGTCCGAAGTATATCGGTAGGCGCTCAAGGATGTTGGAAAACCTTACCTTAGAACCGGAGTTGAAATTCTATGCCACGTACCTCGGATTTCGATTCGGGTATATCGGCATAACTGGATTGGACAAAGATGATCTGAACTTAGAGTTAGGATTAGGGTCCTACAGCTGTTTTCAAATTGATGCATCTAGAGTCAGCCTTTTAGGGAGTGCTGAATGTGCATAAATGTTTGTGCAGAATGTGATTGTATGTATGATTTTCTCAATTCTTTATATTTCCCAATGTTTTTCAACTCATTAGGTCTTTTTCCAAATATCCTTATTTTCCACGAGATCTTTTCTCAAACCCTGGATGATTTTTTTAAATATCCCATTTCTTTCAAAACTCCAGGCGATTTTCCATTCTACCTTTTCTACTGGATCTCGAATTTCTAGCTGCATTTTTATCCTGCCTGCAAAATTTTTCAAAATTTCTCATATTTTCCTAAGTCTCATTCTGAGTCTTTCTCTGTTTTCAGTTCGATGGCATCCAGTCAAATCGATCCTATCTTTCCTGAAGGTCACATCTCCTTCGAGGTGCGACAAGGTCGTCCTGAACATCGAGCCCTTAGCACCGGAACTTTCATTCCCCGGTGGTATTATTCCTGGCTAAAGAGCTTTTCCCGAATGTTCCCGGACCATTTGAGCGAGTGCGGATTAGAACTGGCATCAGCAGTCGGAAAGCAGACCATCAATGGCAACCTGATCCATGCAATGGCGGAGCGATGGAATCCTCGAACATGTACCTTCTGGTTCCCGTGGGGAGAGATGACTGTTTTAATGGATGAATTTTCAGAAATCATGGGGTTGCCAGAACCAGCTGGTCGACCAAGCGACCCATTAGAGCATCAATTCCTTATCAATGTCAAGGGTTTGGACCCCCGAGACTCCTTAGCTCGTATGACAGGCCGCCGATCTTGGCCCCTGATCCAGTTAGAAGGAGATGAATATGTTGACCTACTTGAGTTGTACCGCCAGTACGGGACCTTCGTCGAAGTCAGCTCGCTTTCAAGAACAGCCAAAGAAAAGATTCAGAATGCAATGGTTCTATGCACTGTAGGACTGTCCCTTTTCCCAGATGGACAGAACTACATGGACATCAGGATAATCCAGCTTATGAGAAGATGGGGAAGTCGGCAAACCAATCGCCTCTCCATAGCCATGGCAGCGCTCGCCTTCCTTTATCGAGGTCTGACTCGATTCTCACTCGGAGAGTCCATTTTAGTTGAAGGATGCATCTACGCACTTCAGTCCTGGTTTTTCCAGCACGTTCCAGCCCGAGCAAGCTCTTTCAGATACAATGGTCAAGAACTCCTTCCAGTGGCGCAGTACCGGTCTATGATCAACAACATTCAAGAGGATGACGTTGTTTGGGACTATTTTGATCAGCAAATATCTCCTCCCAGATATACCTACGCTTATGGCAAGCGGTTCAAGTTGCTGGGACTATTCTTCTGCACTTATTATCAACCAGAGAGATGTGTTCGGCAGTTCTCCCAGAGGCAGCAGTATGTCGAAGCCCGACTGTTATTAGGAAATATGGCAGAGTTCGATCTCACCTCCGCACAATGGTCCGGGGCATATCATTCTGCCCGCTACGGCTGGGATTCCTTTGTTTCTCTTAAAATCTTTCCTGGTCCTAGAGTGTCTGCCGACTATCGTGAATGGTGGCAAATTGTTTGTCCCCCACCTCTTTGTCAAGATCAATAAAATCTTATTCTTCTCATTTTAATAAAATTCTATCTCCTTCCATTGTGGTTTGACGACCTCGCCTAGGTAACAAGACACATTTTCGTTGTTTATTTCTTTTGCAGAAGGAATGACAACACAATTGTCGTGATTCCCACGACGACTCAGTCCCTAGTAATGGGACATCTTTTCCAAATTGTCTACCATATTTTCAGCAAATATTTCTTCCAAAAGCTAATTTCCTCAAAATCTAATCAGGTCTTTTGCCCTGCAGAGAGCATCCATATCATTTGATGGTTGAGACAAGATCAGGCAAAAGAACCACAGCATCCCAGTACTCGTCAGCCTCGGAAGAAGAGATGAGTTCCCCTCGATCTGAGAAGAGTCGAGAGCAGCAGCAAGAAGACGATGGCATAGACCCTCAAATGTATGCCATGTTCAGAAAAATGATGAATAAGATGATGAATGAGCAGCCCGGGACCAGCTCAGAAAGGAACCCATTCAGAGAAAGGTTCCATGGTCGCAGGAGTAAGAAGGCTCTCAAGAAGCAAATCCAGCCAGAAGAGATTTCAGATGAATCAGATTCCACTGAAAACACAGATGAAGAATATGAGGTGCCTCCGGCATTTGAGAAGCGTGGCCAAAGTAAAAGCCGCAGATCAAAGAGCAGAGACAAAGAAGAGCCTTTGCAAGCGCAGTTCAAAGAAATGGCCTGAGTTGTCAAAGATCTGCAAGCCCGCGACAAGGGCAAGAAAGTCTTCACCAGTGAGGACTTCTATGACGGCTTAGAAGGGGATGATGATCTAGAAAACCTCCCCCGTAAATTCATCAAATTCGATGGTTCTGGCGACCCGAAAGCGCATCTCGCCACGTTCTTTGCTGAATGCTCTCGGTTTAAGAGGGATAACCGAGCATTGTTTCTATGCTTCCCCCGCAGCTTGGAAGGAGTTGCAGCCAAGTGGTATGCTGAGCATATCAACCCCATCGAGCTCAAGGAGTTCGACAAAGTTGTAAATCTATTCATTGAACGCTTCTTGTTCAACACAGAAGCGCTGCCTACATTAAGTCATCTCTGCAATTTGAGACAGAACGAGAATGAAAAAGCACGGGACTTCATTCACAGGTGGAGATCAGCCTGTAATAAGATGAGAGATCCTATCTCGGAAAGGCATGCATTGTCCTTAATCCTCAACAATTTCTCGCAGCCGTTAAGAGGATTAATTTCCACAGCGCCGTCCAGGACCTTCATTGAGCTGACTGAACGAGCCGAATGGCTCGAGCTGAGTGTGGAAAATGGAGTCTATGAAGGCTTCACCTTTTCCAAGAACAACTCCCATGGTGAGCAGAAGAAGAAAGCTCACTTCACTTATTCTGCCAACAACAACAGCAAAGGCCGTAATCAGCGCAAAGGGCAGAAGAAAGATTACTGCTACAGCTCAGGCAGTTCGAACAACAAAGATCAGAAAGCAAAGCCTGCTCCTCAGTTCAGCAAGCCTCCTCAGCAGGATCAAGGACCGAAGCTGCGCGAGAAAGCCAAACATGAAGGATGGAGTTACGACAGAAAGTTTACTCCTCTTGACCAATCACTCGAGGATGTGCTCGAGTACATGATATCGAAAGAGATGGTCAAATTGCCCAGATTGGCCGATCCCCCTGTGCCCATGGGGAAATGGAAAGATCAGTTCTGCAAGTTCCACAGGACAGTGGGACACAACACCGAGAACTGCTTTGTTCTTAAAAACATCATACAAGACCTCATTGAAAAGAATCTATTGGTAGAAGGAGAAGAAGAAGAGAAAATGGACATTCTCAACCACCCCTTCCCTTCACACACCACAGCGGTAGTGTCTGCACAACCATTTCTACCGCATGAGCATATCAAGCCATGTTCTGCGCAAGATCTCCAAGTTCAGCATCAGGTGACGGTGCTACGACAAGCAGCTCCAGATTCTAAGAAGATGGACTTAATTTCAGCATTCAGTAAAATGAAAGTTGCAGAAGCACCTGTGAAGTCAGTTCCCAAATCAAAGGAAACTCCTGACTTCTTCAAGCAAATCGTTAGACCAAAGCCAGAGAATTCAAGTCAGAAGCCTCTGACTGCTTTATCCAATGTCTCCATCCTTGACTTGGCCAAGAATTCTAGCAAGCACCGACAAGTACTGGATGATCTGCTCAGGAAAATCAAGGTTAAACCCAGTACCACTCTTGAAGACATGGCACAGATTGTGAACTCTGCCATGACCAATGCGCCAATCACTTTTTCGGATGAGGACCTTCCAAAGCCTCATTCCTTTCACAATAATGCTCTTTACATTGTCGTTCGAGTCAGAGGAATGACGGTTCCCCATGTGCTGGTCGATGGAGGCAGTAGCCTCAACATATGTCCTGAAATGACCGCAAAGGCATTAGGGATCAAGGATGAAGAATATATTCCCGATCCCATCACTATCTATGGGTTTGACAATCATGGTCAAACGGCCAAGGGCAAGATATTCTTGGAGGTGTTTATCAACTATTCGGTGCACTCTGTCCTTTTCCATGTGGTTAATGTACCACCAACCTACAACTTGCTGCTCGGTAGGACGTGGATTCATAACGCTAATGCAGTGCCTTCTACCCTCCATCAATGCGTGAAGTGGTCAAAAGGTGGAATGATTACCACAATACTGGGAGAAGACCTAGAAGAAAGGCTCCCGCAGCCCATGATTCCCCGGCCATCATTCAATGCAGATATTCCCAGCATCAGGGAAAGTGAAGAGATCAATCTCGGGGAGAATCGAGAAATACTTCAGGCACCATCAAAGCCATCTCTGCACACAGTAGCCACGACACAATGGAAAGGTCCTCAATTCTTCAAGGTTGGAGGTCGAATCGACTACAGCACCATTAAGGATCATCCCTTGTTTTCTCAATTCATGAAATCAAGAAAGGGATTTGATTTACTCCTGAAGCATGACTATCAACCCTTCAAGGGACTTGGCAAGAATGAAGATGGCCGCATCGAGCCAATGATCCAGAAACATCATCCCCATAGGGCAGGATTGGGGTTCTCCGGAGGAAGCTCATCAAGAAAGACTGTTTTTGTCAAAGGGGCACAATGAAGACCATTTGTTATTTCCTTTCTATTCTTTTCCAAATAAATGTCTCATTTTACCAATGTCATTGATCCATTCAATCAATAAAATTCCAAGCTTCTTTGTCTATCCGGATGCCATCTACTCCCTTTCTGTCTATCTCATCATTTTATCATTCAATGCCATTTTATGCATGGTTCCCTTCAAATGATTGCTTGTCTTACTGTAGGCCGATTTTTCTGAACCAGATTTCTTATCCAAAATTTCAGAATGACCTCTTAGACAATCAAGAAGCTCGTTCTCAATCCCAAGGCCTCTCAAAAGTCGACAGCAATTCATAGAATCAAAGCAAGCACCGGAAATGACAAGAGTGCAAAGCAGTCTGATGATTGTGCGGAATATGGTCAGTCTCTTCAGGAATTACCGGAGTTCGCCGCAGTTCAGAAGCAGGATGAACCATCTCCTCTAGTACAAGATCCAACTGAAGGTGTCAATATCGGTTCAGAGGAAGATCCAAAAATTCTCCAGATCGGAACCAGTCTAAGTCCAGAAGAAAAGAAAAGGCTTATAGATTTTCTCAAGCGGCATGAAGAAGTGTTCGCATGGACGTATGGAGACATGCCGGGCTTAGACCCCAAATTGGTCGAGCACCGTCTTGTCTTAAAGCCGGATGCTAAGCCAGTCAAGCAGAAGCTGAGAAAAATGGATCCCAGAATAGAACAACAATTCAAAGAAGGACTTGAAGATTTGCTCAAAGCAGGATTTATTCGAGCTATTGACTACCCAGATTGGTTAGCCAATATCGTCGTCGTCCCAAAGAAAAGTGGCAAAGTAAGGATCTGCATAGACTTCAGAGATCTCAACAAGGCAACTCCGAAGGATGACTATCCACTTCCAAGCATCGATCTTCTAGTCGATAGCACGGCAGGACATGCCATGTTCTCTTTCATGGACGGATATTCCGGCTACAATCAGATCAAGTTGGCCGCCCGCGACCAATCCAAAACTTCCTTCACTACGCCTTGGGGCACTTTCTGCTATACAGTCATGCCTTTTGGGCTCAAGAATGCTGGAGCAACGTATCAACGGGCAATGGCTGTCATCTTCCACGATCAGATGCGCAAAATCATGGATGCATATGTTGATGATATTCTCATGAAATCTAAAGAGGAAGAAGATCACCTCGAAGCACTTGATCAAGTCTTTAAAAGACTTATTCTTTACAAGTTAAGACTTAACCCGCAAAAGTGTGTCTTTGGAGTCGAATCAGGCAAACTGTTGGGTTTTTTGGTCAGTAAAAAGAGAATTGAAATTGACCCAGCCAAAGCAAAGGCTATCATTGATATGCCACCCCCGAAGAATCTCAAAGAGCTACGTAGCCTTCAAGGACGTATGCAGTCAATCCGGCGATTCATTTCCAATTTGGCGATGAGATGTGAGCCCTTCAACCACTTACTCAGAAAAGGAGTTAAGTTCGAATGGGGACCCGAGTGCCAGCAATCGTTCGATCGAATCAAGAAGTATCTTCTTAATCCTCCCATCCTGAAGCCGCCAGAATTGGGAAAACCTCTTCTGTTATACATCTCAGTCAATCAAGTCGCATGCGGCAGATTCTTGGCACAATACAAAGAAGGCAGCCTGATAGAGCACGCCATTTATTACGTGAGCAAGACTTTCATAGATTATGAAAAGAGATACTCTCAAATAGAGAAGACCTGCCTAGCTCTGGTATGGATGTGTCAGAAGCTAAGACACTACCTGCTAGCATCAGAAGTCAAAATCTTGTCTAAACTCAATCCTCTCAAGTATATCTTAGAGCAACCTTTCCTCAGCGGACGAGTCGCAAAATGGCAAGTCTTACTGATGCAGTATGACTTAGAATATGTCTCGCAGCAATCAATCAAAGGCCAAGCAATTGCAGATCAATTGGCGGATTTTCCTCTGGCCGAAGAAGTGAAAGCCGAAGATGACTTCCCTGATGAGCAGATTTGCAATATCCAGCAATTTCCGGTCTGGAATTTATTTTTCGATGGTTCTAAGAATATGGCTGGAATAGGCATTGGGATCTTACTAATCACTCCTGAGAAGGAGATGATTCCATTTTCTCTCAAGTTAGATTTTCAATGCACTCACAACATGGCTGAATATGAAGCCCTGATTCAAGGTCTAAAGATTCTACTAGACTTCAATGTTAAGAGAGTGCATGCCTATGGCGACTCATTACTCGTGGTTAATCAAGTTCGAGCCGAATGGCAGGTCAAAGATCAGAAGCTATTCCCCTATCAGAAAATTGTTTCAGCTCTTATCAGCGAGTTTGAAGAATTCCAGCTCTTCCATATCAAGAGAGATTTTAATCAAGTAGCTGATAGCCTAGCCAGTTTAGGCTCCATTATGGCATTCAAGAATGGAGAATCTTGTCGCTCTTTTGAAATTGGCAGACTTGACCAACCTGCCTTCATTCCAACGAAACAGGTAAACCAGGCTGAGCAAAGGAAGAAGCCTTGGTATTACAACATCAAAACTTTCATAGAAACTGGCGAATTTCCTCCAGAACTCTCAAAGAAAGAGCAACAAGCAATCCAGCGTATGTCTACTCGATATTTCATTTTGGCCAATGTCCTCTATCGTCGTGGATTCAGTTCAGAGTATTCCAGATGTTTAGACGAAGACGAAGCCAAAGAAGTCGTGCGAGAAGCACACGAAGGCATTTGTGGTGGTCACGTTGGCTACCAAACCCTTGTCAAGCAAATCATAAGAGCAGGGTACTACTGGAAGACTATGCAACAAGACTGTTATCATTATGTGAAGAAGTGTGTGCAATGCCAGATACACGCACCTTCTATTCATGCTCCGGCAACTTATTTACAGTCTGTTGTCTCTCCATGGCCATTTTCTATGTGGGCCTTCGATGTCGTAGGTCCCATCACTCCTTCAGCTTCAAATGGCCACAAATATTTCCTTGCCGCAACAGAATATTTCACATAGTGGGTAGAAGCCATCAGTCTCCGCATAGTAGAAGGCCGACACGTGGTCTCTTTTATTCACAAGAACATCCTTTGCCGTTTCGGCATCCCACATGACATTGTGTCAGACAATGGCAGTCATTTCAAGAATGAAAAGATGAAGACATTCTGCTCAAAATTCAAGATCTATCACCATTTTTCCGCTCCATATTATCCTCAAGGGAATGGTCAGGCAGAGGCCACCAACAAGATTTTAATTCGTATCTTAGAGCGAACTGTGGAAATAGGCCGTGACTGACATGAGAAGATCCACGATGCACTGTGGGCCTATCGGACCACCATTCGTACACCAACGAATGCTACCCCATCAGAACTGGTTTATGGAACAGAAGTAGTATTGCCGCTACATGTTCAGAAGCCCGCTTTGAAATTTGCTTCACTTCTGCAATTACCTCTTGATCAATACCAGCAGCAGCGACTAGTGCAACTAGACTTACTCGACGAGAGAAGGCTAAAAGCAGCAGAGCATGCTCAATCCTATCGCCAGAGAGTAGCCAGGCAATATGCGAAATCTATCATCGAAAGAAGATTCAAAGTCAATGATTTAGTACTTCGATCCACAGCTTATCTCAAGCATCGTCCTGGCGGCAAATGGTCGCCAAATTGGGAAGGTCCCTATGTTGTCAAAGAAGCATTACCCCGCAACTCATATCGGCTCATCAATGCCGATGGAGTAGAATTGCCAGATCCTATCAATGCTCGACACTTGAAAAAGTTTTATACTTGAAACATTTATTCTCCCCTTGTAATCCTTCCTGTTTCCTTCAAATAATGATCCAACTTTCTTCCCCAATTACACTGGGGCATTTTAAAATTTTATTCTATACACAGGCAGGATAAACGAATTCCTCATTTCATGCACAGGTGCATTCATATGCATAAACTCATATTCATTTGCATTCAACTGCATTAATAACAATCCGGTCAGTATTGGGATTTCAACAAACAGTCCCATCACAATTCCTAATGATTCAAAGATCATCGCCAATACTGAACCAAAACCCAGCGCTCGAACTGGTATTATTTCAAAATCCAGTATTCAAGCTGGTACATTTTCTAAGATCCAACTTTTTGGAAAACCGAGTTCCGACTCGGGTTTTTATTCAAATCATTTTCCTTTGTTGATCCGGGTCCCGACTCGTGATCTCTCTACTTTACTCGAGCCTTGACTCGAACAAATCATTTTCCTTTGTTGATCCGGGTTCCGACTCGTGATCTCTCTACTTTATTCGAGCCTTGACTCGAACAAATCATTTTCCTTTGTTGATCCGGGTTCCGACTCGAGATCTTTTCGAGCTTGTCATTCTCTTTTGTTGATCCGGGTTCCGACTCGTGATCTTATTACCTTACTCGAACCTTGAATCGAGTTCTTTATTTTCTTTTGTTGATCCGGGTTCCGACTCGAGATCTCTTTATCTTATCCAAGCTTTAATTCGAGTCCTTCATTTTCCTTTGTTGATCCGGGTTCCGACTCGTGATCTCATTATCTTATTTGAGCTCTGATTCGAGCCTTCTATTTTCCTCTGTTGATTCGGGTTCCGACTCGTGATCTTTATATTTTATTCGAGCTCTGACTCGAACTCATCATTCTCTTTTATTGATCCAAGTCATTTCAGTCATCAGGGTCTGTCAATTGCTCAAGTTTGACATTTTGCCCTCCAAATTTCAATTTAAATCCTCAAATCAGGCAATTCTCCAATTTCGACCTCTGGGTCACCCGATTTCCAATTCTCAATTTCAATTACCAATCTCAATTTCGACCTTCGGGTCTATCAATTTCCAATTTTCGACCTTCGAGTCAATCAAACTCCAATTTTCGACCTTCGGGTCAATCAATTTCCAATTTTCGACCTTCGGGTCAATCAATTTCCAAATTTTGACCTTCGGGTAAATCAATTTCCAATCTTTGACCTTCATTTCTCAATTTCGACCTTTAGGTCACTCAATTCTCAATTTCGACCTTCAGGTCACACAATTTCGACCTTTTGGTTAATCAATTCTCAATTTTGACCTTTTTGGTCAAATCAATTCTCAATTTCGACCATCAGGTCATCCAATTTCGACCTTCGGGTCATTCAATTTTCAGCAACCAATTTTCCAATTTTCAATTTCGACCTTTGGGTCAATCAATCTCAATATCCAATTTCAATCATTTTCTCTTGCGAAAGACCCTTTTAGGGAGAGTTCGAGGGAGCTCGTTCTTTTCGCATGCTATCCAATTCGTTCACTTAGCCCCTTTTCAGGGAGAGTTTGAAGGGACTCGCATCTTTGTGAACCGTTTGCAAAACAATTTCCAATTTCACACGAGGGACCCTTTTGATAAGGGAGAGGCTCGACGGAGACTCGCTTTTCTTGTGACCCCCCAATTTCATACTAGGCCATTTTTCGTCATGAAAGACCCTCTTTGCAGGGAGAGTGTGATGAACTTGTTCCTTTCATGACCCAATTTTCAGACCTCACTATTATCGGCCCCCTTTCCATAAGAGAAGCCTAATATTAGGGAGCTTTGACGAAAGCTTAATTTCTCTTCGAAAGTTCGTTTTGCAAACACCTCCTCTTTAGGGAAGAGAGGAGTATTTCCCATTTCCCATTCAGGTAAGGGCTAAGCCTGAGTCTCTCTTTTTGGGGAAAAAGAGAGGAGAATTTTCGTCACGGATGTATTGAGCCGGATTTCAAATACTCATTTTCACCAAGGATTTCAAGAAAATTTTGTCAAATTTGTCAAATTATTTGCTGATTTCAGAATCTTTATTGCACTAGTCAGTTTACCCTCAGCATCACTTCCAAAAGAGCGAAGCTTTTGCGAAAAGGGATTCAAAATTCAAATTCTTTCTATTGGCCAACCAAAAGGATGAAGGATAAATCCTCGATATGGCCAGAAAAGAAGATTCAAGGTTATCGAAAAGCCGTAGATGATCGATATTGATCGCAGTCAATGGCGCATCGTTAAAGGATTATTCTTGTAAAGACAAGGCAGTGGAAATATCCTGAGCGCTAGAAAAGAGAGCATTTACCCAAGCCCCGTTTCCTCAGAATCACCTAAGCTGCAATTAAATATCCGCAAAAGGGATCTCTCACCTGTCGTCAAGATGAAGGCGAATTAGGCGAGTAGACCCCCGGGGCCAAAGAAGATTCGAAACATCTCCAAGATGACGGAGTTTGTGACGGATCCTTCCAGGGAAAGTCCAAAGCACTGTCAAGATGAAGGCAGATGCGATGAACCTCTCGACAATCCCTAAAAGATATTTAATTTCAGCTATCACCCAAAGATCTCCAAACCCATCATCCAAGAAGGATCGAAACATCTCCAAGTTGAAGGAGTTTGTGACGTATCCTTCCCAAAAGAGAGAAAGAGAGGAAAAAGAAAGAGAGAAAAAGTCAGAACATCTCCAAAATGAAGGAGAATGTAGCAAAAACCCAGAGAGCCAAAAGAGTGCAGAAAGATTGTCAAGAGAGAAGCTCCCAGGATATCAAACTGCCAAATTTATCAAGAATCCTCTTTAACTTTGTGAAATTCTATTATCAATATTCTTTCATCAATTGCTTTCATAATATCAAATTCTCTTTCCTGCTCATATCAAGGAAATTGATAACTTCCTTGAAGAAGGTCAATTGCAAGCAATTTGGATTTCAAGTCTCGATTCTACAAAGTGAACCTTGTTTGGAGGTAATGCTTTAGGTAGAAAAGAAGGAATATCTTTGCAACAATGTGCAACATTTTCAAATATTTTGAATCAACAGCAAAATTTCCAACATTTTGACAATATTTTCTAGCTATCCTGACATGAAGTGAGAGCTCGATATCCGTCTTCGATGCATCCTGACACCAATTTTAAATCCCTCCTAAGGACTTGATTCCTTCCCTTCTTTGAGAGCATGAACTCTCAAATTTGCACACTTCCCTGTGTCCCCACTGTCCCACCATAGACAGTCCCATTTCGGTTCGAGGTCGAACCACCAATCATTTCCCGCAAAAGGCAATTTCAAAAGCTATTTAGTCTCAGCAATGAGACGCCCAAGATCAATCCCTTTTCAAGCTTTAGGGACCCCATTTTCCTTCCTTTTGCAAAACCCCTGTCGGATTTACGGTGCAAAATCCGAAGGTTCCATCATGGTCTCTTCCTTCGAGGATTCCATTCATTTTTCACCCGATCAGGATAAGGGTACAAACCTGAGCCTCAATCAAAGAGGTATTTCATTTTCCGCCTGATCAGGATAAGGGTACAAACCTGAGCCTCAATCAAAGAGGTATTCCATTTTCCGCCCGATCAGGATAAGGGTACAAACCTGAGCCTCACTCAATGAGGTATTTCATTTTCCGCCCGATCAGAATAAGGGTACAAACCTGAGCCTCCTTTGATGAGGTATTCCATTTCAACGCCCGATCAGGATAAGGGTACAAACCTGAGCCTCCGTCGATGAGGTATTTCATTTTCCGCCCGATCAGGATAAGGGTACAAACCTGAGCCTCGATCAAAGAGTTATTCCATTTTCCGCCCGATCAGGATAAGGGTACAAACCTGAGCCTCAATCAAAGAGGTATTTCATCTTCCGCCCGATCAGGTTAAGGGTACAAACCTGAGTCTCATTTCGATGAGATATTCCATTCCCCAATAAGGTCAAGGGTCAAAACCTGAGCTTCGTTCCATGCGAGGTATTTCTGTCCCATCAGGTTAAGGGTCAAACCTGAGCTTCGTTCCATGTGAGGTATTTTTGTCCCATCCAGGTCAAGGGCATAAACCTGAACTTTGCTCTCACAGAGCAAATCTTTCCTCTTCATTCTCCGTTTCATATCTACCATCTTCCTCAGGCTAATTTCTTCACACTCAGTCAGATCCTTCTAACTGGGGCATTTTTTTTTTTCATATATAGCCCAAATTTGGTGTGTTTTTCTTTGCCACTAAGCTCGGCCATGAGCCGGCTTAGTAGCAAAGAGGGGCATCTGTAAACACCCCAAATTTTCACTCACCTCCCCGACATCTTCACCAAGCATCATCATCCAGCCTCTGAAATCGCTGGAGGGCAAAATGGTCATTTTCTGAGCCCGGACCTTGCAAAAGTCTAAATTTCATCTGCAACTCTCAAAATTTCTCTATTTTGTCTCAGATAGTCAAAATCTTACTCCTGACAGAAGACAGGAATCCTCAAGTCTTGGTTCAAGATTCCATTTCATAAGACATGACATTGCATATCATTGCATGAGCATTTCAAATCACTGCACCGCACAGCATGTCATTTCGAGGTCCAGAACTCTTGATTTCAAAATTTTCAATCCAGATTCGAATTTTAACTATTTTCAAAATTGATTTCAAAACCCTGGGTCTTCAAAATTATCAATTCTTCCCATTTTACCCCTAGGGCTCTGAATTTCAAAATATTTTCTCAGGAAAACGATCTGGATAGTTTTCAATATGGATTTCAGTCACTTCACCTCAGATTTTGCCCTTTTTGACAATTTCAAATATCTTTCTTTTACAAAATCGCCCTACAAGGGCCAACTCTTTCCAAAATTCCTGTTTTGCCCATTAGTCCAGATTTTATGAAAATTCCAAAAAGAAGTTATGGTTTTATCCTTATTTCAATAAAGAAGCAATGTGGGACCCACACTGAGGTGGTGTCACACAAGCTTTCCTTTTGAAAATTTGAATTTTGAAAAACCCAAAAATATAGGAGCCTTGTCCCTAGGATTGGTGCCACTTGTCCTTTCTCTCTCCTCTCATCCACATGCCAAGTGTCAGTGTGGGGCTACCCTAAGAAGTCGCCATGTCATCCCAATTATCTGTCATATGTCACCCTATCCATCCGGCGCCATGTGTCAATCCAAGACTACCAGGAGATGCCAAGTGTCATAGGTTGTCCTGTCTAGAAAAAGTGGAGTTTGTCTCCTCTGAGGTGGCGCCACTTGAAGTGTGTCTCCTGCAGGGGACATGTGTCAACCCCTCCTTCCTTCTAGAAAAGTAGCCTGACACATGTCCTCTCCCTATTTTTTTCAGAAAAGTAGGAAACATGTGTCACTCCTAAATTCCTACAGAAAAGGTAGGCTTGTCTCCTCTGAGGTGGCGCCATCTGGAGTGTCTCCTGCAGAGGACACATGGCAAGCTCTCATTTCCTCAAAAAAAGCAAGTGCCATGTGTCATTTTCTGCCTTCTTCAGAAAAACTAGAATTCAAAAGTTCAAACCTCCTCATAGGTGGCGCAGATTCTGAACTCCTACCTTTTTCATCATGTCTGAGATGGCGCCACATGGCTTGGCCTACCTTCTCTCCCCTCTGCCACGTGTCATTCTCTGCTTCTTTCAGAAAAAGTAGAGGACACATGTCCTCTCCCTAGTTTTTTCAGAAAAGTAGGAGACACATGTCACTGCCCTCTTTTTCCTTCCTCTTGCCACATGGCATTTTAGGAGCCACCCTGAGGTGGCGCCACATGTCCATCCTCCATTCCTCCAGGGCCAACCTCCATTTGAAATTTGAATTCTCCTCTGAGGTGGCGCCATCTGAAGAACCTCCTCCAGCAGGCTGACACTTGGAACCATCCTGGACTGCCACATGTCCAGATCTCCTTTCACCAGAAAAAGCAAAATTCAAATTCCTCTGAGGTGGCGCCTTCTGAGCCCACTGCTCTGTCCTTCTGACATGTGTCAAACACCTTTTGAGGTGGCACCATTCCAGGACTCCACTTGGCTCCATTTTTATTTTTTATTATTTTTAATAAAGGTAGCCCACCATGAGGTGGCGCCACATGAGGACTCCCTACAAAAGGTGAGTTTGAATTTCAAATTCCAAGAGAGCACCCTCTGAGGTGGCGCCTTCTGGGAGCTCCCTGCAGAGAGAATCAAGCTAACTTTTGAAAAATTCCAAATTCCCCCTACTGAGGTGTCTCACCCACAAAATTTCCATTTTTTATTTTTCTCAAAAAAATCAAAATAGCCTTTTGAGGTGGCGCCACCTGAGGGCTCCCTGCAGAAGACAAATTCGAATTTCAAACCCCTCAGATGACACCCCCTGAGATGGCGCCACATGGAGGGCTCAGATTGAGCCTGTTTGAATTTCAAAAATTTTCAGAAAATCTATAAAAACAAGGCTCCATGTCCAGCATAGGGAGATCATTTTTTTTAGCTCTTGTGAACTTAGAAAATCCGACCTAGCCTTCCTAGAATCAGATTTTGAACCTTGGAAATCGTGCCCCCTTTGGCGCATTGAAGAAGGTGGAGTAGAGCTCGTGCTGTGGCCAATTCAATTCCAACAGAGGTCGATTTTGGTGGACCATCCGAAGCTCGGAGCAAAGGACGAAGGAAGCTCGTGATAGCTGCTCCTTTCAAGAGCTCCTACGCTGCGTAACGAAGCAAGGTGCACTTCTGTTCCCCTTGATGTGATTCTATAATTCGAATCGGGAGTCGTTTGAAGAAAGAGCTCATCCGAGGGATGGATTGAGCTATTCTCATAAAACGACATATATAAAAATGTTTTGTTATGCTTCCTTGATGATTTTTAACATTCATATAGTTAGCTAGGTTTAATTTGCATTTTATTTCATTCATTTAGCATATTTCATGAATTAATTAGGATTAATTTAGCATTTATTTCAATTCTGCTTATTTTCAGTAGGTCTCTGTTTTTGTCAGTCAGTCCACACGTCATTTCATGCATTTGTTTTTTATTAAAAATCCCAAAAAAATCACGGAATGCGCCCTTAGGTATCCCTGAAATTTTGCCAAAAATTCGGAGGCATTTGAATTTGTTTACTGTGGTAAACATTCAAAATGGCAAGTCGGGTTTTGTTACCCGGGATACGTTTTGAAAATCATTGTCCGACTTGTAAAATCGGGATATCCCTCATGGAAGATCCGATTTTCGATCCGAAAAATGTTCTGAACTCGGGTAAATGTCTAGTTTTTAGTATGATGTTTTCAGATTTTTCTGATTTTTGTTACATCTGAAAAAAATCCGAGAGTTCGGGACACGTGTCAGAGCCTAATATGGGCCTCTGAAATCTTGGATCGACTTAGGGCTATGGTTTCTCTTTGTGTGTTGCTCCAAATCCAAAACTGTAAAAAGTGAAAGTGGTGTCCGATATGTCCTCTGTTTGAATCTAAAATCCTGTAATTTTTAGAAGAGTGTTGACTCCTGCTTCGGATTTTTCTTGTCAGCCCCCTGTTTTGCTACATTTGTCTGTTCTGTTAGTTTAGGCAGAAATAGTTATATTTTTATTTGTGTTTCCGTTGATCAAATGCCGAAGTCATAAACATGAAAGTTGTTCACGTAGGTGTCATGCATAACTCTGATTAATTTCATAAATTTTAATGGCCGTTTTGTATTTTTTTAGCATTTTACATCAGATTAGTGTGATTTTTACCTCTGTCAGAACTAAATCCCTGTTATTGAACTCACCATGGCTCAAATCCCGAGGCTGTAAAAACCAAAAATGTTCCATTTCGGGTCTTTTAGCAGTCTGCAAAATATCAGAAGTTTCCATGGTGTAGATCTTGCATTATCATATTAGGCATTGCATTTGGTTCGGATCCATAGGCAAAATCCATCATTTTAGGACTTTCCTTGAATTTTAGCATTTAAATCATATCATTTCGTGATTTTTAGCATTCTAGGTTGTTTATCAGAGTGTTTAGATGCTTCATACCGAATTTGGTGCAATTTGGAATCCATTTGAGGTTCGGATCATCCATAATACCAAAATAGGGTCCCGCAGGACCCGGATCCAAGTGAAAAACAAGCGAAATTCGCTATTTTGGCTAAATTTCAAAATGTCAAATTCTGATTTTACAGTCATAATGTGCTTAGCAGCATGTCATCATGCCTCATACTGCATTTCATCATCATTTGATTCAATTTGAACTTCAAAATCTCAATTTTACCAAGTTTTCCTTCAAAAAACCCTGATTTTAAAGGTATAACTTTATAATTAGGGGTATTTTGGTCATTTTAACCTCAATTCGGAATTTCAAATTGTTTTTCACTGAATTTATAGCATTTTCATCATTTCAAAATATCAAGGAAGCACGAGAATAGGGTTTATATCCAATAATTTCATAATATTATTGGAAAATCTTGGAAAAACCCACATATTTGAGCTAACCCAATTTCAAGTTTGGCAGGAACAATCAAAAGAAGGAGCTGAAGTCTGCAAATTTCTTTTATTTCCTTTATTTAGTGATGTAATAATGTAAATTTTGGAATAAGAGATTTAATTTCCTGCTTAGACTAGGATGCATGTCATATAGTTTGAATTTATGTAATATCCTGATTATATGATTCATGCATTTTATTTCAAAAGCACTATGGATGTTCACGAATGGCACGTGCACCAACTCTTAGGGAGTTGATGGACTCGGTGGGATCCATATTTACGGCCCTAGTCGGAATATGGACGAGACCCAGATCCATCATCTTTCTACTAGTCACATTGAGCCTACACTCTTAGGCTATCTTAAAATGCACATCATATTTCCAAAGTTTTCAAAATCATGTGCATCAAATCAACTAAATTCTAAACATATTCATGGCCACAGTCAGGATATGTGAAGGATTTATCTTGACTTAATGTACATTTTCCAACAAATCCCTTAGAAAATCTTTTCAAAGTGCATTCATTCACTCATGACATTTACATCATGAAATCATTGATTTTCTCAAGATTTTCTCAAGAAAACTTCATTCTTAAGAAATCGATTTCTCAAGAAATTCTAAGGATTTTTCAAAATCGGTTTTCCAAAGACAAGTTTTTCCACAGTTTTCCCAGGAAAATGATATTTTCTTAAGATATTCAAAAGAGTTTTCCAATCTTTCTTCAAGATCCAAAATCGATTTCCAAGTATTTAAAAAGGTAAAATTCCCAGGATTTCGATTCCCCAAGTTTTGAATTTCCTTCTCCAATGAGTTTTCCTATAAATTTTTCATTATTTTCCTAAGAAAACTCTCAAAGTCCAAGTTTTCCTAAGAAGTGCTTCCCTTTTCAAAAAGTCCATCTTTTCTCAAGAATCACTTCCATTTTCCCAAGATTTTCAACTATTTCTGAATTTTCCACATCTTTATAAGCTTTCTCATGTTTTCAAAAACCCCTTTTTATCTGAGTTTCCTGAGAAATTGACCTCTTTCCTGAGAGATTCTTTCCAACTCCAAATGTTTTCTAAGCATACATCATGTTTTCCAACTGGCATTTTCCAAAATCTCATAGCACATGCCAGAATTCTCTATGCATTTAGGATAGAACATAACTTTGATAATTTCGCTAAGTCAAGCATAGTTTTGGTCCTTGGTTCGATTACCCCTGTTAAAGGCGGCAGGAACGGTCGAACCTCGTACCGACAGGTCGAGCCCCATCCCATGGATTTTCCCGCAATTTTCAAAAACGGAGGCGAGTATTTCAAAACATTTTCCAAAATCCGGTCAAAGTTTGAATCGCGAAAGCGTTTCCTCTTTCTCTCTTCCGCAAGGAAGGGAAGACGGGGGAAAAATTTCGCGACGATAACAGTCAGCCAAGTGATCCATTAGAACATCAATTCCTGATCAATGTCAAGGGTTTGGACCCTCGAGACTCCTTAGCTAGTATGACAGGACGTCGATCCTGGCCCCTGATTCAGTTGGACGGAAATGAATATGTTGACCTGCTCGAGCTGTATCGCCAATACGGGACCTTCGTTGAAGTTAGTTCGCTATCCAGGACAGCTAAAGAAAGGATTCAGAATGCAATGGTGTTGTGCACTGTAGGATTATCCCTCTTTCCAGATGGACAAAACTACATGGACATCAGAATAATCCAGCTTATGAGAAGATGGGGAAGTCGGCAAACCAATCGCCTCTCCATAGCCATGGCAGCGCTCACCTTCCTATATCGTGGTTTGACTCGATTTTCACTTAGAGAATCCATTTTAGTTGAAGGATGCATCTACGCACTTCAATCCTGGTTCTTCCAACATGTTCCAACCCGATCAAGCTCTTTCAGATACAATGGTCAAGAACTTCTTTCAGTGGCACAGTACCGGTCTATGATCAACAACATTCAAGAAGATGACGTAGTCTGGGACTATTTTGATCGGCAACTATCTCCTCCCAGATACACATATGCTTATGGCAAGAGGTTCAAGTTACTGGGACCATTCTTCTGCACTTACTACCAACCAGAGAGATGTGTTCGACAGTTCTCCCAGAGACAGCAGTATGTCGAAGCCCGATTGTTATCAGGAGTTATGGCAGAGTTTGATCTCACTTCCGCACAATGGTCCGGGGCATATCATTCTGCCCGCTACGGCTGGGATTCCTTTGTCTCTCTTAAAATTTTTCCTGGTCCTAGAGTGTCTGCTGATTATCGTGAATGGTGGCAAATTGTTTGTCCTCCACCTCTTTGTCAAGATCAATAAAATCATGTTTTCTCATTTCAATAAAATTCTTTCTTTTTTCTATTGTGGTTTGACGACCTCGCTTAGGTAACAAGGCACATGTTCGTTGTTTGTTTCTCATGCTAAAAGAATTAACAACACAACTGTCGTGATTCTCGTGACGACTCAGTCCCTAGTAATGGGATATCTTCTTCAAATTGTCTACCATATTTTCAATAAATATTTCTTCCAAAAGCCAATTCCTTCATAATCTAATCAGGTCTTTGCCCTGCAGAGAGCATCCACAGCTACATTAGAGCATCCGCAGCATTTGATGGTTCGAACAAGGTCAGGAAGAAGAACCACATCACCTCAACACTCCTCAGTCTCAGAAGGAGAAATGGATCATCCTGTAAATCAAGATCAACAACAAGAGGATGATGGCATAGATCCGCAAATGTATGCCATGTTCCAGAAAATGATGAACAAAATGATGAGTGAACAGGTTGGGACCAGTGCAGAAAAGAATTCATTCAGAGAAAAGTTCCACGGGCATAAGAGCAAGAAAACTTCCAAGAAACAGGTTCAGCCAAAAGAAATCTCAGATGAATAAGAATCAACGGAAGACACTGAGGAAGAATATGAGGTGCCACCGGCATTTCAGAAACGTGGCCGAGAACAAAGGAAGAGTCGCAAATCAAAGAATCAGGTTACAGAAGAACCCATGCAGTCACAATTCAGAGAAATGGCCCGAGTTGTTAAGAATCTCCAAGCCCGCGACAAGGGCAAGAAAGTCTTCACCAGTGAGGACTTCTATGACGGCCTCGAAGGGGATGATGATCTCGAAAACCTTCCCCGAAAATTCATCAAGTTCGATGGTTTTGGCGATCCGAAAGCCCATCTCGCCACTTTCTTTGCAGAGTGCTCAAGATTTAAGAGAGATAACAAAGCACTATTCATGTGTTTCCCTCACAGCTTGGAAGGAGTTGCAGCTAAATGGTATGCTGAACATATCAATCCCATCGAGCTCAAGGAGTTCGATAAAGTGGTGAATTTATTTATTGAACGCTTTTTGTTCAACACAGAAGCACTCCCGACATTAAGTCATCTCTACAGTCTGAGGAAGAATGAGAATGAAAAAGCACGAGATTTCATTCACAGATGGAGGTCAGTCTGCAACAAAATGAGAGATCCCATATCTGAAAGACACGCTTTATCATTAATCCTCAACAATTTTTCTCAACCATTAAGAGGATTAATCTCTACTGCACCGTCCAGGACCTTCATTGAATTAACTGAGCGAGCAGAATGGCTTGAGCTAAGCGTAGAGAATGGAGTCTATGAAGGCTTCACTTTTTCCAAAAATAACCCCCAAGGTGAGCAGAAGAAGAAAGCTCACTTCACCTTCTCTGCCAACAACAACAACAACAATGGCCGAAATCAATACAAAGGGCAGAAGAAAGATTACTGCTACGGCGCAGGCAATTCCAACAATAAAGGAGATCAGAAAATGAACCTGCTCCTCAATACAGCAAGCCTTCTCAGCAAGACCAAGGGCCGAAATTGCGTGAAAAAGTTAAACATGAAGGATGGATTTATGACCGAAAATTCACTCCTCTCGACCAATCACTCGAAAATGTGCTCGAGTATATGCTGTCGAAAGAAATGGTCAAGTTGCCTAGACTGGTCGATCCCCCTGTGCCTATGAGGAAATGGAAGGATCAATTCTGCAAGTTCCACAGAACAGTGGGACACAACACTGAGAACTGTTTCATTCTCAAGAACATTGTGCAGGATCTTATTGACAAGAATTTATTGGTAGAAGGAGAAGAAGAAGAAAAAATGGACATTCTTAAGCAGCCTTTTCCTTCACACACCACAACAGTAGTGTCTGCCCAACCATTCCTGCTTCACGAACACATCAAGCCGTGTTCTGCACAAGATCTCCAGGTTCAGCATCAGGTGTCAGTGCTACGACAGGCCGCTCCAGCTTCTAAGAAGATGGATCTAATTTCAGCATTCGGCAAGATGAAAGTTTCTGAAGCACCTGTAAAGTCAGCCTCCAAGTCAAAGGAACTTCCTGATTTTCTCAATCAAATCATCAAGCCCAAGCCGGAGAATTCAAGTCAGAAGCCTCTGACCGCTCTGTCCAATGTTTCCATTCTTGACTTGGCCAAGAGTTCCTGCAAGCATCAGCAAGTATTAGATGATCTGCTCAGAAAGATCAAAGTTAAGCCTAGTACCACTCCTGAAGACATGGCACAAATAGTGAATTCGGCCATGACCAATGCGCCGATCACTTTCTTGGATGAGGACCTTCCAAAGCCTCATTCCTTTCACAATAATGCTCTTTACATTGTCGTTCGGGTAAGGGGAATGACAGTACCCCGTACCCCATGTGCTAGTAGATGGAGGAAGCAGCCTCAATATATGTCCCGAAATGACCGCAAAGGCGCTAGGCATTAAGGAAGAAGAATACATTCCAGATCCTATTACCATCTATGGGTTTGACAATCATGGTCAGACGGCCAAAGGCAAGATATTCCTGGAAGTATTCATTAATTATTCGGTACATTCAGTGCTTTTTCATGTGGTCAATGTGCCACCCACCTACAATTTACTGCTCGGAAGGACATGGATTCATAATGCAAATGCAGTACCTTTCACCTTGCATCAATGCGTAAAATGGTCCAAAGGTGGAATGATTACAACAGTGCTCGGAGAGGACCCGGAAGAAAGGCTCCCACAACCTATGATCCCTCGACCATCATTCACTGCAGATATTCCTAGCATCAGAGAGAATGAAGAGATCAGTCTCAAAGAAAGTCGGGAAATACTTCAGGCAACATCAGAATTATCCCTGCACACTATAGCCATGACCCGATGGAGAGGTCCCAAGTTCTTCAAGATTGGAGGTCGTGTTAGCTACAACACTGTCAAAGATCATCCATTGTTTCCACAATTCATGAAAGTAAGAAAGGGATTTGATTTACTTCTGAAGCATGGTTATCAACCCTTTAAAGGACTGGGCAAAAATGAAGATGGTCGTGTCGAGCCAATAATCCAAAAGCATCGTCCCCACAGGGCAGGATTAGGGTTTTCCGGCGGGAGCTCACCAAAGAAGATTGTTTTTGTTAAAGGGGCACATTAAGAAACCAGTTGTTGCTTTTCCTTTCTATTCCTTTCAAAATAAATGTCTCAATGTCTTTTATCGAGTGAAATCAATAAAATGTCAAGTTTCTTTGTCTATCTGGATGCCATCTATCTTCCTTCTCTATCTCCTCATTTTATAACTCAAATGTCATTTTATGCATAATTCTTTTTAAATGATTGTTTGTCGTATGATGGACGATTTTTCCTAAATCCAATTTCTTATCCAAAATTTCAGAAATGTCTTCCCGAACAATCAAGAAACTCGTTATCAATCCAAAGGCTTTCCAGAAATCGGCAGCAATTCACCGAGTAAAAGCAAGCGCAGGAGATAGCAAGGTTGCAAAGCAGTTAGATGATTATGCAGAATTTGATCCGTCTCTTCAGGAATTACCAGAGTTCGCCTCATTTCAGAAGCAAGATGAACCATCCGCTCTAGTACAAGATCCTACTGAAAATGTCAATATCGGCTCAGAGGAAGATCCCAAGATTCTCAAAATCGGTACCAGTCTAAGTCCGGAAGAGAAAGAAAGGCTCACCAATTTTCTCAAACAACATGAAGAAGTGTTCGCATGAACATATGAAGATATGCCGGGCTTAGATCCCAAATTGGTCGAACACCGGCTCGTTTTGAAGCCAGATGTAAAACCAGTTAAGCAAAAGCTGAGAAAAATGGATCTCAGAATAGAACAACAAGTTAAAGAAAGACTTGAAGATCTGGTCAAAGCAGGATTTATCCGACCTATTGACTATCCAGATTGGTTAGCCAATATCGTCGTTGTCCCAAAGAAAAGTGGCAAAGTCAGGATTTGCATAGACTTCAGAGATCTCAACAAGGCAACTCCGAAGGATGACTATCCACTGCCAAGCATTGATCTTCTAATTGACAGCACAACAGGACATTGTAAACACCCCAAATTTTCACTCTCATCCAGTGCTTACATTTCATGTATCATTGCATATCACTGCAAACATTTTTGCATATCATTTCATCGCATTGCATAGCATTGCATGTCATTACATCTCATTTTCAAGATCCAGCACTCCTGTTTTCAAAACATTCAATCCAGATTTGAGTTTTAAAACTTTTCTTTCAAAAACAATTTTAAAACCTGGGTTTTTATTCAATATTTTGTCATTTTCCAACCCCCGGGACCTTATATTTTGAAATACTTTCTTAGAAAACGATCTGGATTCATTTCAAACTCAATTTCAATTGATTTTAATTCTCAGATGAGACCCATTTAGGTGGTGTCGCTTCTGGATTCCTTCACTTATCAAAAATCTTAGAGTCATAGTTGGATCAGGACTCTTTTTCCAGAGTCTTAGTCGGATCAAAACTCTACTTTTCACTACCTTTTTACCTGTCTTTGAAGAAAACCTTTCAAAATCTGTTGTTTTGGCCAAAATTTCATAGTCCTAGTTGGATCAGGACTCTTCTTCAAGAGTCCAGTCGGATCAGGACTCTTCGTCAGAGTTTCAATTGGATTGGGACTCTAATCTTTTACAGCTATTTTTATCCATTTTCAATTAAATCTTTCAAAATATTTCAAAATAAGTCAGAAACTCAGAGTTTTAGTCAAAACAGGACTCTGTTCAAAGAGTCCTAGTTGGATCAGGACTCTAATCCTGATTTCAATTTTGAGAGAATCTTTTAGAAATCTTTCGATCTACCAAAACTATTACACTTTTATCAAAGAATTTCAAAATTCTGAGATTTTATCTCAGAGACCTGATCAAATCAGGACTCTACCCCAGAGTCCTGATCGAAGTAGGACTCTATCCAAAATTGATTTTCTCACTTCATTTTCACTGGTTTTCAAAAGCTTTGCATAAATTTCATCATTTTCTTATCAGAAAACTAAAATTCTTAGACTTCTGATCGAATCAGGACTCTTTCTCAGAGTCCTAATCAGATCAGGACTCTGAACCAAAACTTCAATTTTATCCTGTTTTAACTGTTTTTCAAAATTCTCTCATTTGTTTTCTCAGAAAATCCAAAAATCTGAGAGTCCTAGTTCAATCAGGACTTTGTCCTTAGAGTCTCAGTTGAATCAGAACTCTGTTTTATTCCAGTATTCGTTGTTGTTTTAACAAGTTCTTTCAACTGTTTTTCAGAAAATACCAAAACAAATCTAGAGTTTCAGTCTGATCAGGACTCTATCCCGGAGTCCTAGTCCAGTCAGGAGTCGGTTTTGAAGTCTGTTTTTATTCCCTTTTCACTTATTTCCATTTGTTTTAAAAAATTAGGTCATTTTGTAGAGTCCAGTTAATCCAGGACTCTATTTCAGAGTCCTGATTGAGTTAGGAATCTAACCCTGACAGTATTTTCTGACTTGTTTCACCATTTTAGATGAAATCTTTTCAAAAATTTCTTTATTTGGCTTTTAAAAACCAAAATCACAGAGTCCTAAAAATCCAGGACTCTAGCCCAGAGTCCAGTTCGCTTGAGACTCTATTTTCAAAAATCTTTGAATTTCAACTATTGATTTTAACCCCTTTTCAAAGCCATTTTCAGTATTTATTTCAAATTTTTAAAACTCTGATGTGGGGTCCACTCAGTTGGCGCCATATCCAGAGGAGTTCTGACCCAGTTGGAACTCTGTGCCATTTCAAAACATTTAATTTCAAGTCTACTTTTGAATCTCTTTTGAAAACTCCTTTAATTTCAAGTTTTAAAATCGTTTTTTTTTTTAAACTCAAGTAGGGCCCACTCGGGGTGGCGCCATGTTCGAGTAAGTCAGGGCTAAACTAGGGTTAGTCAGTGTCTTGGTTTGTGTTAGGGGTTTAGAAGAGTCAAAATTTATTTTGAAAATTCATTTTGAAAGTTAGTTTTTAAAACTAGTGTTTTTAAAGGTTTTTAAAAGGTGTTTTAAAACTCAAATGTTAAAAATGCCAAGTGGCATTACATTTGGGGATTTTTTAGGAGAGTCTAGGGGTTAATTAGGTATTAAATAGGATAATCTAGGCTAGGGGTAGTTAGGTCATTCCACCCAAAAATCGCCCCCCCTTTTGAGTCCAAAATTTTTAAAATTGGTCATTTTAAACCTAATTTTTTTTTATGTTATAAAAGGGACACATGGGGGACGATTTTAGGGGTCTTCTCTCTTCAAGTCTTGGAGCTTCTCTCTCCTCTCCAGCCCTTCCTCTATTGCTGCAACTCCAAGGTGAGAAATTTTATTAATTTCTTTAGTCTTATTTAATATTTTTCATAATTTAATGCTAGTTTAGCCCTTGGTACCATCTATTTCATGGATTCAACCATGATTTAACCTCAAGAACCATCAAGAACCAGCAAGAACGGTCCAATAAGTTGATCTAACACTGTTTTTGGTGTTTTGCAGGGATTCTAATCCATTAGAATTGATTTTAGTACTATTCTTTTTATTATTAACCAATAAAACATGTGATTTACCCTTTTAATGGGTTAAATCCATGTATTTAAAGGTAAAATCGAATTCCAGCCTTTGATTCCCTGATTTTATTTTATTTTTATGTTTATTCATGTTTATGTTACGTCATATAGCATAAAAATAATTTTTATGTACTGTTTTAGTATTTATTTTATTGTTTTTCATTAATTAATGCATGTTTTCTCAAGTTTTTTAGATTTCTGTGTGTTTTTTAGTTTAGAACAGAAAAGAGCATGTTGTTTTGGATTGAAATATATGCTATAAATTTCTGACTTTTTTCTGTGATGCATGCATATGTGATTGATCTACTGTAAAAAAATCAGAGATTTTGGACTTCGGGAACCCTGTCAGATAAATCAGACACCAAATCGGGTTTTTAAAACTTTAAAATCGTTGTTAAAATCAAGAGGGTAACTTGCTGTGATGATATTTTTCTCATCCTATATCCGATTTTAGATCTGTAAATTGCTATGGATTCATGTTGATTAGATCTATCTACTGTAAAATTTTCAAAAAATTTTACCACTGTTCGCTCACCCACTTCACCCCAATGGATTGGTGAACTACAGGGTCGCCCATACAAGGCTTCATACGGCGCCATCCCAATGCTAGCGTGGTGGCTATTATTATAAGCAAATTCAGCCAACGCTATGTGGGAATCCCAATCACCTTTCCATTCCAGCATACAGGCTCTTAGCATATCTTCAAGAGTCTGTATGGTTCGTTCTGATTGCCCATCTGTTTGGGGATGGAATGCTGTACTGAACTTGAGTTTCGTCCCCAGGGCTTTCTGAAGCTACTCCCAAAAGTGAGAGGTGAACTTCGGGTCACGATCGGATATGATCGAAATCGGCACTCCACGGAGTCTAACGATTTCCCGAATGTAGATCTCTGCCAATCGTTCAGTTGAGTATCGAGTGTTGATTGGCAGGAAGTGAGCAGACTTGGTGAGTCTGTCCACGATCACCCATATCGAATCGTGTTGTCTCTTGGATCGAGGCAATCCAACGATAAAATCCATCGTAATGCCTTTCCATTTCCATTCTGGAATCTCGATCCGTTGCATCTTTCCACCAGGTCGCTGATGTTCGATCTTAACTTGCTGACAGATCAAACACTTCGAGACAAACGTAGCCACATCACGCTTCATACCCTTCCACCAGTACTTCCTCTGCAAATCTCGGAACATCTTCGTACCTCCAGGGTGAATGGTGTACTTGCTATTATGAGCCTCCTGTAGTACTTCCTGTCTTAGCTCAGGGTTATTTGGAACCCAAATCCTTTCTTCCATCCATATTCCTCCATCTTCTTTTAAATGGAAGAAAGTGTCATCTTTTTCAGCACGAGCTTTCAATTCCAAGTACTGGGGATCCTTGAACTGTTCGGCTACGATGTGATCGAGGAACTCAATGTGGATCGTCAAACATGACATTTGGATTCGGCCAGAATCAGCAAAAAATGGCTTCCAGTTGACGAAATCCTCCATCAACTTCCATCGTCCGGTTAGGCTGGCCAGAGTGCCAACAGTCTTGCGACTAAGGGCATCTGCTACAACATTCGCCTTTCCAGGGTGATAGGAAAGCGTGAATTCATAGTCTTTGAGGAATTTCAGCCATCGCCGTTGCCGCATATTGAGTTCTTTTTGAGAAAAGAGGTATTTTAGGCTTTTATGGTCCGACATGACCTCAAATTTCTCTCCATACAGGTAGTGTCGCCAGATTTTAAGCGCGAACACTACTGCGGCAAGCTCCAAGTTGTGGGTTGGATAGTTTTTCTCATGGACTCTCAACTGTCGTGACGCATAGGCGATTACTTTGCCATGCTGCATCAACACACAACCCAGACCTGTTCTCGAGGCATCAGTATAAGCCACGAAGCCTCCCTGACCAGAAGGTAAGGTAAGGACAGGGGCAGTGGTAAGCCTCTATTTGAGAACCTCAAAGCACTCCTTACACTGGTCAGTCCATTCAAACTTGACTCCCTTTTTTAGTAATTTCGTCATGGGTACGGCGATTCGGGAGAAGTCTTGTATGAACTTCCGATAATATCCGGCAAGTCCAAGGAAGCTACGGACCTCAGTAATATTTTCTGGCTGCTTCCAGTCCATCACAGCTTCCACCTTCGCAGGATCTACTGCGATTCCATCTTTCGAGATCACATGACCAAGGAACATCACTTTGTCTAGCCAGAATTCACATTTTGAAAACTAGGAATAGAGTTGGTTATCTTGAAGGGTTTTCAAGACGATTTTCAAGTGCTCCATGTGTTGTTCCTTGTTCTCAGAATATACGAGAATGTCATCAATAAAGACGATGACAAAGCTATCCAAATATGGTCTGAATATCCGGTTCATTAGATCCATAAAGGCAGCAGGCGCATTAGTGAGTCCGAAGGGCATTACTACGAACTCATAATGGTCGTATCTCGTTCTGAAGGCAGTCTTGGGTATATCCTCTTCCTTTACTCTGAGCTGATGGTACCCAGACCTGAGGTCGATCTTGGAGAACACCCTCGCTGTCATGAGTTGATCGAATAAGTCCTCAATCCGAGGCAACGGGTACTTGTTTTTAACAGTTGCCTGGTTAAGCATCCGATAATCGATGCATAACCGAAGGGATCCATCCTTCTTCTTTACAAACAGCACTGGGGCTCCCCACGGTGACACACTAGGACGGATGAACCCTTGTTTCATCAGTTCTTCCAACTGACACTTTAACTCACTGAGTTCAGCTGGCGCCATTCGATACGGGGCTTTGGATATCGGCGCTGTTCCAGGTAAGGATTGAATTCCAAACTCAACCTCACGAAGTGGCGGAAGTCCTGGCAATTCCTCAGGAAACACATCGGGAAACTCCCGCACCACTTCCAAACTCTCAAGGGGTTGGTCATTGGATTTTTCCACCGAGAGACTCAACAGGAAGGCCACACAACCCTTCCTAAGGTATTTTTGTACCTTAAGTGCTGATATGAGCCTTTTCTGTGGAACTGGTTTGGATAACCGGTATTCCATCTTAGGCAATCCGGGTCGAGATAGAATTACTCTGCCCTCGCGGCACAGAATCTTGGCATTATTCTGAGCCAACCAATTCATTCCCAGAATGACATCGTACTGTATCATATCGATCAGGATGGCGTCAGTAGGCAAGTGTTGCCCTGCTATCTCAATATGCAAATTTGTCACAAACCGAATACATTTGGTGCGTGAACCCAACGGGTTATACACTTCGATCATTTTATCAATCGGTTGCACCGAGGCATGGAGTTGTTCGGTGAAATCGTCAGAGATAAACGTATGAGTAGCACCACAATCAAACAAGACGTAAGCTGCATGTCCATTAACAGGTACGGTGCCTTCAATCAGGTCACCATTTTCGACTTGTTCAGTCGTTACAGCATATACACGACCTGCAGCAGGCCTTTGTTCTACTCTAGGTGGAGGTCGTTGAAACTGAGAACGTTGTGGCGCTGGTCGAGAGGGTCCGGCAGATCCGGCATTACTCCTCTGTTCATCTGCATTGGCGCAATCCCTTATAAAGTGGCCCATCTTGCCACAATACAAGCACCCACCAATGTCACGAGGACATGGCTTTCCGGGGTGGTTCATACGACACCTTGGGCAGCTTAAGTTGGACTGCTGACCATTCAGAGTTGGGTTCTGTCTTGGCCTCACGACTTGCTGAGTGTTGTTCCCTCCTTGGAACTTCTTCTTTTGAAAGGGTTGTCGTGAACCCTGACCACTTGGGAACGTTCTTTTACGATTCCCAACATTCACTATGGGCTTCTTTGCTATGATCACTTTAGATCGCGCCCAATCCTCTTGGATTTTTGAAGCTGCTGCTACTGCAGCCTGAAAAGTCGAAGGCATGCTTGTTATCACTCGAGATCGCAGCCCTTCGCGCAGACCATTCACATATTTGTCGACCCTTTCTTGGTCTGTTTCAAACAATCGAGAGCAGTAGCGCTCTAGATTCTGAAATTTGGTGGTATAGTCCATTAGACTCATACCGCCCTGTTCCAACTCCAGAAACTCCATCTTTTTCTTGTTTCTGGAATGCAACGGGAAGTAGTTATCCATAAAAGTCCTCCGAAAGTCAGTCCAAGGAATGACTTTGACTTGTGAGAACTGGATAAGTTTAGTGGTATCCCTCCACTTCCGTGCATTGTCTTTCAACCGATACGTGCCAAAGTTGGTCTTCTTTTCCTCTGGTACTCCCAGTACTGAGAAGGCACGTTCTGTCTCTTCGATCCAACTCTCCGCGAGCTCAGGATCGGCTCTGCCAATGAAAACTGGCGGGTCAAGCTTGAGGAACTTCTCATAAGTCACTCCTCCCAGGTGCTCGTTTCGTGGTGCGATTGGTTCTGGCCTTGTTTCACGGATGGCTGTAACCAGGTTGTTGAGTGTTTCCAACAGGAATCCTTGCGTATGGGACTCCTCGCTCGGCATGGTTCTCCTCGTTGTAGGAGCCATTTATCTATGCGCACACAAGCATTTTTTTTAGTTTCTCAATATACATATATGGAAGTAAAAAGCTTTATTTACTTAATATACATCACATTTACACAAGCATTGCCTTAAACAAAATGTCATGCCGTACTGGCAGACTTTAGGCGTTGAGAAACTATATACATGAGTCTACTGACTCCAAAACATCACCAGTCTATTTAAGACTTGGATTTCTTTGACGAAGACGAACTCCAAAAGGTCCATCTATTGCCACATGGCCTTGGTGCAGGCACTACTAGCTTTGGCTTGGGCGGCACTTCCGCACTCTCAAGCGAATATTGGGGATACATGAGGGAATCTAGTCCACTCTCCCAGTTGGCAAGATTAAGACTCTGGGAGTCTGAAATAATGATCGGTGAACAGAAGGAATCCCCTCTTTCGTTCCTGCCATTTAAGCTCGGCGTATGTGATGCCGGATGGTAGCTTGGCGAGTGATAGACCTCCGCAGGGAAGTTCAAGTCAAAATCCCTCAGCCTTGGTAATTCATAAAGAGATGTTGGGGTATGGTTGCTCCCAACACTAGAGTGATGCGGTCCACTGACACGCGAAGTCTCATCCCTGAGACCCTTTGAAGCCCGTCAACCCATATCGGCGGTATATTTCCTTTGGCACTCGTTGGCGGAATGCCCATCTTCGCCACAGTATTGGCAGTCTTGGACTTCATACGGGCATATCCACTCATCGTGCATGACCTTGCAACGATAGCAATATCCTCGGGAGTCATGAGTTGCCATCTATACAAAGATGCACCCAGATCAGAACAAAAGTATAAAAACATATACTTATAGTGCGATATCGGGACCATGACGAATCTTGAACCAGGTTTCTCAGACTCATGCTCTGATACCAATTCTGTAACGCCCCGGATTTCCAAAACAAAGCTAAGTTAAAATTTTCATGAATTTCTTTTTTTTTCTTTGCAGCGGAATTTAGAAAAGCTTTTAGCAGCGGAATCAGACGATAATGAGTCGTCAGTTTTAGAAAATTCCGAGTACGTTGCAGGTATGTGGCCAAGCAACTCATTGACCACCAAAGTGTTCCATTTTATCGAAAACCACATGTTTATTACAACACTACTGCTTAGAAAAGCAGTGTAGGTTCAATAAAAAGGAAGTAGTACAACTCTGTCTAGAGAAACCCTGGAACTCGATGCCGCCTTGCTCCGCATATCGCCACGCAGGTACAACACCTGAAATCCCCATAAAACGGGGTCAGAACCACTGATGGTCTGGTAATCATGCAGTCATACATCCATTCAACTCAAATACAATAATGACCACTCAGGGTCGCAATGCGCAATAACGATGCTTAAGCCTCCAAGACTTAGCGTATATCGCAGAAGCCTCCTCAGAGCTATGAGTTGAACATCCGCTCAAGTCTTAATGACATAGAGCAAGCCTTTTCAGGGTTGTGATTTGAATAACCGCTTAAGTCTCCACGACTTAGCCATGACCTCTTTCGGGTCTCAAGTGATGTTTAGCTCAAGTCTTCATACTTGACTCATCCGTATCTCACGCATCTAAGGACAACTCGTCGAGCTTCGCTTAGTCGTGCGGATACAACACGGGTCTTTGCCCAGTCGGTCCAGTAGTATACCGAACATGACACCTTCACAAAGGTTATGCAGGACTGACTCAACACGTCATCCACTCATACATTCAAAGCATCGCTGTACCTAAAACTAATCCATTGTTTGATAATTAATCGCTCCCGCCTTTGGTACGCAGGTAGAGCTATTGTCCGGGCATCAACGCGACGTTCTGGGGGTTGATTATTCTATGTATTTTAGATACCCTAGAGGCCTGTTGACCCTATCCATAGTAGGGCAGTGTGTTTCAACTGGGAGAACCCTACTAGGCCCATATTTGGATGCATCCTCTACTTGCAGTAGTTGGGTTCAATCCTTAGATCTTAAGGATAACCACGACCCCAAAACCCATGAGTGACTGAGGCCATCGTGGACTCTATCAGGTCCAAAGTAAAATACATGTCACTCAAGGCTGTATCATCACTGTCATTCCACAGTGAGCATAATTCCTGAAGGGGTCTGCCAGTCTTACAATTACTTGGACAGAATCTGCATGCCATTTAGACAGCCTGTGCTTTTAGCACTACGGGAGTATGTACCCGACCCCATTCAGTCTGCCCTAACACAGTCATTACTGAGGGGGTACCCCTAACACGTTTTTCAACCGCGGGGTATGTGCGACCTTAAGTCTTATTCATATGCATGCAGAACACCGCTCTTGGCACTTCGGCCACCACGAGCATCACACCTCTTTGGGTGGAAACAACACTCTTTGGCTCTTCTGCCCTTACGAGTCTGGTTGTGTAACCGTTCTCAATGAGCATGCATATGACTCGATCTAAATAGATCGGCTACTCGGCGTATTTTTACGCGACGAGTACAAACCTAGCCAAGGCGCAACCTCTACTCCGGCTCTGCGGCCCTTACTAGCAAGGTGCCTTTGTAGGCACAAGGATACGAGCCGATCTGGCATCGTTCCATCAACGGACATCATTATGCCGTTCAACTGGTTCCGCAGCTCTTCTGCCAACCATTTCGTCAGAATCTCCCCTGCTCTATCGGCAGCGGTGCGACGAACCCTTCTACGTTTGTAGAAGGCAATACATGAACCGGGTAGCACTCTGCTATATGTCAGAGTATCCTGCTACGTTCTTTCTGAGCTATTCTTAGCTTCTTCAGAAATTTCAGTAGCACTTCCTCTCTTTTACGGAGAAAGCGTGCGTTTCTTTTATCCATTTCAGCAGCATCTCCCCTCTTTGGTAGGAAATCGCCACGCTTAATTCGGGGAAATGGATGCGCACCGTTGTGCGTACTTTGCATCCATCAAGGTTGCAGGAACCCTGGGCCATAGCCAGGCCATACGTAATTGACTTAGTCTTTACGTAAAGAGCATTTTGCCAAAAAGTGAAGCCTTTCCAATAGGGGCTTCATTCGTCAAGCAGAATCTTAAACGAGGAGCGGTCAGGGAATCGCATTGGCGATTTGGAGTTTGGTCTCCATTTTGAACGCTCATTTATGCGACATATATGTAGTATAAGCAGAAGCCTGTGCTTTATACAGCGGCGACGTAAATAAATGCATATACTATTGTTCAGGGTGTGTAACTGAACAAAATATTCTACATATATAACAAAACAGAAGCCTTGGCATCGTTCGACGCGACGACGTAAGTAAATACATTACAGAAAACAGGAGCCTTGGCATCGTTCGACGCGACGGCGTAAGTAAATGCATAATCGGAAGTGCAGTAATCGAAAGTGCAGAAAACAGGGAGCCTTGGCATCATACGACGCGACAGCAAAGGTAAATTACATAGCATGTGCGATATAAGACGCGTCGGCAGAATCAATAGATATACACCTAGATCCGTATCCAACGATAGTTCCGAGGCGAGCGGGTGAACACTGAAGTGTTCTGAAGGGCTCAACCAAGAACTAGGGCGAGATACCATTTTAAAAACGCATATACTGCGTGTTTGAACATAGATATATCCGACGATAGTTTCGAGACGAGCGGGTGAACACCGAAGTGTCCAAAAAGGGCTCAATCAAGAACTAAAGCAAGATACTACTTCAGAAAGTATATTCTATATACAAACAATCAAATACTTGAGAGAGATGGATCAACGAAGCGATCTTACTTCAAGTCGTGGAAGAAACGGCTTCGGGTTGCTTCTTTGGCTTCGAGCCTTCCTTCGAGAGGTCAGACTAAGTCAGATGAAGCTGACTTAGTTGAGAAAGAGGTAGAGTAGGTCAAGCTACTCAACCTAAGTGGTTTGAACCAAACAGGGTTCGATCCAAGTCAACTGGGTTCAAAGGTTCGAACTCAGCTCAAGTAGGCTAAGCCTGGGTTCAGAAATCCAAACCGGAATCTGGACCAAAAAGGACTTTGACTTTGACTTTAAACCCAACTAGGTTCAAGTCAAGTCAATTGGGTTTGGACCAGGTCAAGTGGGTTCAGACCCAGGTCAGGTGGGTTAGGACCAGGTCAGGCAGGCTCAGGCTAAGTCAGGCAGGCTCAGACTAGGTCAGGTGGGCTAGGCTAGGTAGGGGAGGTTTAGGAGAGAGAGAGTGAAGGCAAGAGAGAGAGGGGGGTCGATTTTTATGAGAAGAGAGAGAGTGGGGAGGGCTATTTATAGCCCAAGCCCACCTCCTCTTGGGTTTTTTCCATGCCCCTTCTACCCCCTTGGCTTCTTTTTAATTCCAAGAGGTTCCTTGGTGTGGGGCCCACTTGGATATTCCATGGGATATTTTTGTGGGTCCCACCAGATATTTTCTGAGGAATATTTCTGTGGGTCCCACCAATATTTTCGTGGGTCCTGCAAGAATTTCGGGTTTTCGGCAATTTTTTTCCAAAAAATTCTGAGTACGCCATTCCCTTCGTATTGACGTAACTAAGAAAGTTGGCTCGCAGGAATCCTTTTATGGCTTCCAGAGTGTTTGAGCATATATTCGCAATTCGACGAATATCCTAAGTATAACTGGCTCGCAGGAATTGATTTGTTTCGCATTCTGAGAAAAAATGCTATTTTTACCGGTAAATGCCTCATGAATTTTATTCAGATATTTTCTGAAAAATTGCGGGTCTTACATCATTACCCCCTTAAAGGAATTTCATCCACGAAATTCAGCTAAGAGTACAAGGTGAAGAGTTCAGGATATTTATCCCGCATATCTGATTCAGGCTCCCAAGTGCAATCATCGATTCCATGATGCTGCCACCTCACTTTAACAAGTGGAATGACCTTCGTCCTTAGCACTTGCTCCCGTCGGTCCATGATCTCTACTGGCCTTTCTTCTACCGTCATATCTTCTCGAATGTCAATATCTTCATGTTGAATGACGTGAGAAGGATCATGAACGTATTTAGGAAGCATTGATACGTGAAATACATCATGTATTTGCGCGTATTGTGGTGGCAATGCTACTCGGTAGGCAGTCTCTCCGATTCGGCTCAAAACTTCGAAGGGACCAACGAATCTGGGGCTGAGCTTCCCCTTCCTTCTAAAACGAAACACACTCTTGGTTGGAGAGACCTTGATAAAAACCTTATCTCCAACCGCAAAAGTGAGTTCCCTACGCCGCTGATCGGCGTAGCTCTTCTGTCGACTCTGAGCAGTCAGTAGCTTCTTTCTGATCATGTGGACTTGCTCAGTATAATGATGCAACACAATGGGCGAGTCCAAGGTTCGCTCACCCACTTCACCCCAATGGATTGGTGATCTACAGGGTCACCCATACAAGGCTTCATACAGCGCCATCCCAATGCTAGTGTGGTGGCTATTATTATAAGCAAATTCAGCCAACGCTAGGTGGGAATCCCAATCACCTTTCCATTCCAGCATACAGGCTCTTAGCATATCTTCAAGAGTATGTATGGTTCGTTCTGATTGCTCATCTGTTTGGGGATGAAATGTTGTACTGAACTTGAGTTTCGTCCCTAGGGCTTTCTGAAGCTGCTCCCAAAAGTGAGAGGTGAACTTCGGGTCACGATCGGATATGATCGAAATCGGCACTCCATGGAGTCTAACGATTTCCCGAATGTAGATCTCTGCCAATCGTTCAGTTGAGTATCGAGTGTTGATTGGCAGGAAGTGAGCAGACTTGGTGAGTCTGTCCACGATCACTCATATCGAATCGTGTTGTCTCTTGGATCGAGGCAATCCAACGATGAAATCCATCGTAATGCCTTCCCATTTCCATTATGGAATCTCGATCCGTTGCATCTTTCCACCAGGTCGCTGATGTTCGATCTTAACTTGCTGACAGATCAAACACTTCGAGACAAACGTAGCCACATCACGCTTCATACCCTTCCACCAGTACTTCCTCTGCAAATCTCGGAACATCTTCGTACCTCCAGGGTGAATGGTGTACTTGCTATTATGAGCCTCCTGGAGTACTTCCTGTCTTAGCTCAGGGTTATTTGGAACCCAAATCCTTTCTTCCATCCATATTCCTCCATCTTCTTTCAAATGGAAGAAAGTGTCATCTTTTTCAGCACGAGCTTTCAATTCCAAGTACTGGGGATCCTTGAACTGTTCGGCTACGATGCGATCGAGGAACTCAATGTGGATTGTCAAACATGACATTTGGATTCGGCCAGAATCAGCAAAAAATGGCTTCCAGTTGACGAAATCCTCCATCAACTTCCATCGTCCGGTTAGGCTGGCCAGAGTGCCAACAGTCTTGCGACTAAGGGCATCTGCTACAACATTCACTTTTCCAGGGTGATAGGAAAGCGTGAATTCATAGTCTTTGAGGAATTCCAGCCATTGCCGTTGCCGCATATTGAGTTCTTTTTTAGAAAAGAGGTATTTTAGGCTTTTATGGTCCGACATGACCTCAAATTTCTCTCCATACAGGTAGTGTCGCCAGATTTTAAGCGCGAACACTACCGCGGCAAGCTCCAAGTCGTGGGTTGGATAGTTTTTCTCATGGACTCTCAACTGTCGTGACACATAGGCGATTACTTTGCCATGCTGCATCAACACACAACCCAGACCTGTTCTCGAGGCATCGGTATAAGCCACGAAGCCTCCCTGACCAGAAGGTAAGGTAAGGACAGGGGCAGTGGTAAGCCTCTGTTTGAGAACCTCAAAGCACTCCTTACACTGGTTAGTCCATTCAAACTTGACTCCCTTTTTTAGTAATTTCGTCATGGGTACGGCGATTCGGGAGAAGTCTTGTATGAACTTTCGATAATATCCGGCAAGTCCAAGGAAGCTACAGACCTCAGTAATATTTTCTGGCTGCTTCCAGTCCATCACAGCTTCCACCTTCGCAGGATCTACTGCGATTCCATCTTTCGAGATCACATGACCAAAAAACATCACTTTGTCTAGCCAGAATTCACATTTTGAAAACTTAGCATAGAGTTGGTTATCTTGAAGGGTTTTCAAGACGATTTTCAAGTGCTCCATGTGTTGTTCCTTGTTCTCAGAATATACGAGAATGTCATCAATAAAGACGATGACAAAGCTATCCAAATATGGTCTGAATATCCGGTTCATTAGATCCATAAAGGCAGCAGGCGCATTAGTGAGTCCGAAGGGCATTACTACGAACTCATAATGGTCGTATCTCGTTCTGAAGGCAGTCTTGGGTATATCCTCTTCCTTTACTCTGAGTTGATGGTACCCAGACCTGAGGTCGATCTTGGAGAACACCCTCGCTGTCCTGAGTTGATCGAATAAGTCCTCAATCCGAGGCAACGGGTACTTATTTTTAACAGTTGCCTGGTTAAGCATCCGATAATCGATGCATAACCGAAGGGATCCATCCTTCTTCTTTACAAACAGCACTGGGGCTCCCCACGGTGACACACTAGGACGGATGAACCCTTGTTTCATCAGTTCTTCCAACTGACACTTTAACTCACTGAGTTCAGCTGGCGCCATTCGATACGGGGCTTTGGATATCGGCGCTGTTCCAGGTAAGGATTGAATTCCAAATTCAACCTCACAAAGTGGCGGAAGTCCTGGCAATTCCTCAGGAAACACATCGGGAAACTCCCGCACCACTTCCAAACTCTCAAGGGGTTGGTCATTGGATTTTTCCACCGAGAGACTCAACAGGAAGGCCACACAACCCTTCCTAAGGTATTTTTGTACCTTAAGTGCTGATATGAGCCTTTTCTGTGGAACTGGTTTGGATAACCGGTATTCCATCTTAGGCAATCCGGGTTGAGATAGAATTACTCTGCCCTCGCGGCACATAATCTTGGCATTATTCTGAGCCAACCAATTCATTCCCAGAATGACATCGTACTGTATCATATCGATCAGGATGGCGTCAGTAGGCAAGTGTTGCCCTGCTATTTCAATATGCAAATTTTTCACACACCGAATACATTTGGTGCGTGAACCCAACGGGTTATACACTTCGATCATTTTATCAATCGGTTGCACCGAGGCGTGGAGTTGTTCGGTGAAATCGTCAGAGATAAACGTATGAGTAGCACCACAATCAAACAAGACGTAAGCTGCATGTCCATTAACAGGTACGGTGCCTTCAATCAGGTCACCATTTTCGACTTGTTCAGTCGTTACAGCATATACACGACCTGCAGCAGGCCTTTGTTCTACTCTAGGTGGAGGTCGTTGAAACTGAGAATGTTGTGGCGCTGGTCGAGAGGGTCCGGCAGATCCGACATTACTCCTCTGTTCATCTGCAGACTTCTTGGCGCAATCCCTTATAAAGTGGCCCATCTTGCCACAATACAAGCACCCACCAATGTCACGAGGACATGGCTTTCCGGAGTGGTTCATACGACACCTTGGGCAGCTGAAGTTGGACTGCTGACCATTCAGAGTTGGGTTCTGTCTTGGCCTCACGACTTGCTGAGTGTTGTTCCCTCCTTGGAACTTCTTCTTTTGAAAGGGTTGTCGTGAACCCTCGCCACTTGGGAACGTCCTTTTACGATTCTCAACATTCACTATGGGATTCTTTGCTATGATCACTTTAGATCGCGCCCAATCCTCTTGGATTTTTGAAGCTGCTGCTACTGCAGCCTGAAAAGTCGAAGGCATGCCTGTTATCACTCGAGATCGCAGACCATTCACATATTTGTCGGCCCTTTCTTGGTCTGTTTCGAACAATCGAGAGCAGTAGCGCTCTACATTCTGAAATTTGGTGGTATTGTCCATTAGACTCATACCGCCTTGTTCCAACTCCAGAAACTCCATCTTTTTCTTGTTTCTGGAATGCAACGGGAAGTAGTTATCCATAAAAGTCCTCCGAAAGTCAGTCCAAGGAATGACTTCGACTTGTGAGAACTGGATAAGTTTAGTGGTATCCCACCACTTCCGTGCATTGTCTTTCAACCGATACGTGCCAAAGTTGGTCTTCTTTTCCTCTGGTACTCCCAGTACTGAGAAGGCACGTTCTGTCTCTTCGATCCAACTCTCCTCGAGCTCAGGATCGGCTTTGCCAATAAAAACTGGCTGGTCAAGCTTGAGGAACTTCTCATAAGTCACTCCTCCCAGGTGCTCGTTTCGTGGTGCGACTGGTTCTGGCCTTGTTTCACGGATGGCTGTAACCAGGTTGTTGAGTGTTTCCAACAGGAATCCTTGCGTATGGGACTCCTCGCTCGGCATGGTTCTTCTCGTTGTAGGAGCCATTTATCTATGCGCACGCAAGCACTTGTTTTTAGTTTCTCAATGTATATATATGGAAGTAAAAAGCTTTATTTACTTAATATACATCACATTTACACAAGCATTGCCTTAAACAAAATGTCATGCCGTACTGGCAGACTTTAGGCGTTGAGAAACTATATACATGAGTCTACTGACTCCAAAACATCACCAGTCTCTTTAAGACTTGGATTTCTTTGATGAAGACGAACTCCAAAAGGTCCATCTATTGCCACATGGCCTTGGTGCAGGCACTACTAGCTTTGGCTTGGGCGGCACTTCCGCACTCTCAAGCGAATATTGGGGATACATGAGGGAATTCAGTCCACTCTCCTAGTCGGCAAGATTAAGACTCTGGGAGTCTGAAATAATGATCGGTGAACAGAAGGAATCCCCTCTTTCGTTCCTGCCATTTAAGCTCGGCGTATGTGATGCCGGATGGTAGCTTGGCGAGAGATAGACCTCCGCAGGGAAGTTCAAGTCAAAATCCCTCAGCCTTGGTAATTCATAAAGAGATGTTGGGGTATGGTTGCTTCCAACACTAGAGTGATGCGGTCCACTGACACGCGAAGTCTCATCCCTGAGACCCTTTGAAGCCCGCCGACCCATATCGGCGGTATATTTCCTTTGGCACTCGTTGGCGGAATGCCCATATTCGCCACAGTATTGGCAGTCTTGGACTTCATACGGGCATATCCACTCATCGTGCATGACCTTGCAACGATATCAATATCCTCGGGAGTCATGAGTTGCCATCTATACAAAGATGCACCCAGATCAGAACAAAAGTATAAAAACATATACTTATAGTGCGATATCGGGACCATGACGAATCTTGAACCAGGTTTTTCAGACTCATGCTCTGATACCAATTCTGTAACGCCCAGGATTTCCAAAACAAAGCTAAGTTAAAATTTTCATGAATTTCTTTTTTTTTCTTTGCAGCAGAATTTAGAAAAGCTTTTAGCAGCGGAATCAGACGATAATGAGTCGTCAGTTTTAGAAAATTCTGAGTACGTTGCAGGTATGTGGCCAAGCAACTCATTGACCACCAAAATGTTCCATTTTATCGAAAACCACATGTTTATTACAACACTACTGCTTAGAAAAGCAGTGTAGGTTCAATAAAAAGGAAGTAGTACAACTCTTTCTAGAGAAACCCTGGAACTTGATGCCGCCTTGCTCCGCATATCGCCACGCAGGTACAACACCTGAAATCCCCATAAAACGGGGTCAGAACTACTGATAGTCTGGTAAGCATGCAGTCATACATTCATTCAACTCAAATACAATAATGACCACTCAAGGTCGCAATGCGCAATAACGATGCTCAAGCCTCCTCAGGGCTATGAGTTGAACATCCGCTCAAGTCTTAATGACTTAGAGCAAGCCTTTTCAGGGCTGTGATTTGAATAACCGCTTATGTCTCCACGACTTAGCCATGACCTCTTTCGGGTCTCAAGTGATGTTTAGCTCAAGTCTTCATACTTGGCACATCTGTATCCCATGCATCTAAGGACAACTCCTCGAGCTTCGCTTAGTCGTGCGGATACAACACGGGTCTTTGCCCAGTCGGTCCAGTAGTATACCGAACATGACACCTTCACAAAGGTTATGCAGGACTGACTCAACACGTCATCCACTCATACATTCAAAGCATCGCTATACCTAGAACTAATGCATTGTTTGATAATTAACTGCTCCCGCCTTTGGTACGCAGGTAGAGCTATTGTCCGGGCATCAACGCGACGTTCTGAGGGTTGATTATTCTATGTATTTTAGATACCTCAGAGGCCTGTTGACCCTATCCATAGTAGGGCAGTGTGTTTCAACTGGGAGAACCCTACTAGGCCCATATTCGAATGCATCCTCTACTTACAGTAGTTGGGTTCAATCCTTAGATCTTAAGGATAACCACGACCCCAAAACCCATGAGTGACTGAGGCCATCGTGGACTCTATCAGGTCCAAAGTAAAATACATATCACTCAAGGTTGTACCATCACTGTCATTCCACAGTGAGCATAATTCCTGAAGGGGTCTGCCAGTCTTACAATTACTTGGACAGAATCTGCATGCCATTTAGACAGCCCGTGCTTTTAGCACTACGGGAGTATGTACCCGACCCCATTCAGTCTGCCCCAACACAGTCATTACTGAGGGGGTACCCCTAACACGATTTTCAACCGCGGGGTATGTGCGACCTTAAGTCTTATTCATATGCATGCAGAACACCGCTCTTGGCACTTCGGTCACCACGAGCATCACACCTCTTTGGGTGGAAACAACATACTCTGGCTCTTCGGCCCTTACGAGTCTGGTTGTGTAACCGTTCTCAATGAGCATGCATATGACTCGATCTAAATAGATCGGCTACTCGGCGTATTTTTACGCGACGAGTACAAACCTAGCCAAGGCGCAACCTCTACTCCGGCTCAGCAGCCTTTACGAGAAAGGTGCCTTTGTAGGCACAAGGATACGAGCCGATCTAGCATCGTTCCATCAACAGACATCATTATGTCGTTCAACTGGTTTCGGCAGCTCTTCTGCCAACCATTTCGTCAGCACCTCCCCTGCTCTATCGGCAGCAGTGCGACGAACCCTTCTACGTTTGTAGAAGGCAATACATGAACCAGGTAGCACTCTGCTATATGTCAGAGTATCCTGCTACGTTCTTTCTGAGCTATTCTTAGCTTCTTCAGAAATTTCAACAGCACTTTCTCTCTTTTACGGAGAAAGCGTGCGCTTCTTTTATCCATTTCAGCGGCATCTCCCCTCTTTGGTAGGAAATCGCCACGCTTAATTCGGGGAAATGGATGCGCACCGTTGTGCGTACTTTGCATCCATCAAGGTTGCAGGAACCCTGGGCCATAGCCAGGCCATACGTAATTGACTTAGTCTTTACGTAAAGAGCATTTTGCCAAAAAGTGAAGCCTTTCCAATAGGGGCTTCATTCGTCAAGCAGAATCTTGAACGAGGAGCGGTCAGGGAATCGCATTGGCGATTTGGAGTTTGGTCTCCATTTTGAACGCTCATTTATGCGCCATATATGTAGTATAAGCAGAAGCCTATGCTTTATACAGCGACGGCATAAAGAAACGCATATACTATTGTTCAGGGTGTGTAACTGAACGAAATATTCTACATATATAACAAAACAGAAGCCTTGGCATCGTTCGACGCGACGGCGTAAGTAAATACATTGCAGAAAGCAGGAGCCTTGGCATCGTTCGACGCGACGGCGTAAGTAAATGCATAATCGGAATTGCAGTAATCGGAAGTGCAGAAAACAGGGAGCCTTGGCATCATACGACGCGACGGCAAAGGTAAATTACATAGCCTGTGCGATATAAGATGCGTCGGCAGAATCAACAGATATACACCTAGATCCGTATCCAACGATAGTTACGAGGCGAGCGGGTGAACACCGAAGTGTTCTGAAGGGCTCAACCAAGAACTAGGGCGAGATACCATTTTAAAAACGCATATACTGCGTGTTTGAACATAGATATATCCGACGATAGTTTCGAGACGAGCGGGTGAACACCGAAGTGTCCAAAAAGGGCTCAATCAAGAACTAAAGCAAGATACTACTTCAGAAAGTATATTCTATATACAAACAATCAAATACTTAAGAGAGATGAATCAACGAAGCGAACTTACTTCAAGTCGTGGAAGAAACGGCTTCGGGTTGCTTCTTTGGCTTCGAGCCTTCCTTCGAGAGGTCAGACTAAGTCAGATGAAGCTGACTTAGTTGAGAAAGAGGTAGAGTAGGTCAAGCTACTCAACCTAAGTGGTTTGAACCAAACAGGGTTCGATCCAAGTCAACTGGGTTCAGCAGATTCGAACTCAGCTCAAGTACGCTAAGCCTAGGTTCAGAAATCCAAACCGGAATCTAGACCAAAAAGGACTTTGACTTTGACTTTAAACCCAACTAGGTTCAAGTCAAGTCAACTGGGTTTGGACCAGGTCAAGTGGGTTCAGACCCAGGTCAGGTGGGTTAGGACCAGGTCAGGCAGGCTCAGGCTAAGTCAGGCAGGCTCAGACCAGGTCAGGTGGGCTCAGGTGGGCTAGGCTAGGTAGGGGAGGTTTAGGAGAGAGAGAGAGAAGGCAAGAGAGAGAGGGGGGGTCGATTTTTATGAGAAGAGAGAGAGTGGGGAGGGCTATTTATAGCCCAAGCCCACCTCCTCTTGGGTTTTTTCCATGCCCCTTCTACCCCCTTGGCTTCTTTTTAATTCCAAGAGGTTCCTTGGTGTGGGGCCCACTTGGATATTCCATGGGATATTTTTGTGGGTCCCACCAGATATTTTCTGAGGAATATTTCTGTGGGTCCCACCAATATTTCTGTGGCTCCCGCAAGAATTTCGGGTTTCCGGCGATTTTTTTCCGAAAAATTCTGAGTACGCCATTCCCTTCGTATTGACGTAACTAAGAAAGTTGGCTCACAGGAATCCTTTTATGGCTTCCAGAGTGTTTGAGCATATATTCGCGATTCGACGAATATCCTAAGTATATCTGGCTCGCAGGAATTGATTCGTTTCGCATTCTGAAAAAAAATGCTATTTTTATCGGTAAATGCCTCATGAATTTTATTCAGATATTTTCTGAAAAATTGCGGGTCTTACAGTTCGGGTCTTGGACTGAGACTGGTTGGTGAGCTAGGTCAAAAATAGCATATTTTTAGGGTTTAATGCAATTTTTGGATTAATTTAATGCAAAAAAAAAATATTTTTATAATTCTAATTTGATATTAGGGTTATCACAAGTGCAGGTACCAATTTTGAGGATTTTTAGAATCCGTTTGATGCTTGAATGGCTTGAATTGCAAAACAGGGCACCCGAAGAATTCCAAAACACTGAAAAAATCACAAAATTAGTGATATTCTTGAATTTTCGTGCATAAGCATATATTTTTAGGGTTTAATCATATTCATAATCCTATTAGGATACTTTAGGTTAAATTTTATGCTCATTTGATTTCATTTAGTGCATAAAACCTAAGTTTTACCAAAATATTTTCTAAAAACCCTGATTTCAAGGCCATAGTCTTGCTATCAGGGGCAATTTGGTCATTTGACCTCAATTTCGAAATTCTAAACCCTAATTTCCATATTTTTAATCATGTCACATCATATTTAGTTTAATTTATTCTTATTTGGATTTTAAAACTTGCATTTTATCAAATATCTTTCTAAAAACCCTAATTTCAAGGCCATAGTCTTGTTATCAGGGGTATTTTGGTCATTTTGACCCCAATTTCAAAATTTCAAATTCCATTTTCATATTTATTCCATTTTATTTCATATTTTATTGATTTTGATTTAAGGAAATCATGGAAAAAGGCTTATGTCTAGCAAAATCCAGTAATTTCTAGATATTACTAGATAAACCTAGAAAAGCCAACATATTTTCATTAACCAAGTTTTCTAGTTTTGCAGGTACCTTGAAGACTTTATTTTTCATGTATTTAAATTTCAATAGTGATGTAAACTAAATTAAACTTTGGAATAAGAATTTACATTTCCTGCTTAGCTTAGGCAGCATTGCATATAGTTTATTTTTTTAAAATAATGTTAATGTGTGATGGATGATGATTCATGCATATTCAAACTCACTATGGTCTACACGAATAGCACATACACTAGCTTTTATGAAGTTTATAAACTTGGTGGAATTCGTATTTATGGCCATAGTCAGAATATGAAGGATATCTAAATTTATGATCTTCACATTAGCCACATTCAGCCTACACTCTTAGGCTAACTTCAAAAATGCACTGCATTTCTTAAAAATACAAAAAGTATTTCTCAATTCCTCAAATCCATATTCATTCATTTCATGCATTTGCCAATTCCAATTCAAATCTCAATTCAAAGAAGTTCATTTTCTCAAAATCTTCTAAGTCTTATTAAAAAAATCGATTTTCTCAAAATATGGATTTGCCAATGATATTTCAAGTATTTCCCAAGTTCCAAATTCGATTTTATAAGTTATATTTTCAATTTCAAAGTTTGAATTCAAAGAAATCAAGTTTTTCCAAGTTATTTCACATTTCTCAGAATCAATTTTCACAAAAATCTCTTGAATACTTCAGAAATCGATTTTCACTTTCACAAATACAGTATCTCAATGATGATTCATGATTTTCAAAGATTTTATTTTCTAAATATTTTCCAATCTTTGAAGCAAACATCATGTTTTCAAATATGCATTTTCAGAAATTCATAGCACATGCCTGATTCTTTGTGCATTTAGAAATTAGAATATGATTTAGACAAGTTGAATAGAGCAGAGCAGTAGATTGATCCTTGGTTCGATTACCCCTGTTAAAGGTGGCAGGAACGGTCGAACCTCGTACCGACAGGCGAGTCCCATTCTACGGAATTTTCCCGCATTTTAAAACGGAGGCGAGTTATTTTCAAAAACTATTTCAAAGGTCAGTTTGATTTGCAAAAGTAAAAATTTTGCGATGATAACAGGTTTGGCGACCGTGATGGGACCTGTCTTTGCCTGATCAATCTAATGCTCTACTTAGTTCAAATTGTCAAAATCGATTTCCATGGAATGTCAGCCTTGCTTTATGATATCATGTGAACCTAGGAGCCTAGACTTGAACCCAGCTGACATGGAATGCATATAGACTAGGTATGGTTTGGTAGGACCATATTGAGGAGAATTATTCATGCTCACATAGACTTAGGTCTAATACAACACTCCTCAATTTAGGAATTATATGAAAACAATGTTTACTTCTTCAAATATTTCAAAATTCTATCTCTTTAGGACTTAGAGCCTTCTGTTTGATTGCATGTGCTAATATTTTTCAAAAACCACCCCCACCTATATTGTCCCGGTCTTCACGTTGCTGGGCTCTCTTCCAGAACCATAGTTCGGGACACAGACTCACAACTGGGCCACCTATTTGGGTGAAAACCCCCCTGCCACGTACCAAGGGCCATAGTCCAACGTATATCGGCAGGTGCTCAAGGATGTTGGAAAACTTGAACCTAGAACCGGAGAAATTGATTTTATGCCACGTACATCGAGCCTTGGCTTGAGTATATAGGCATAACTGGATTGGATACAGTTGATCTGAACCTTAGAGTTAGGATTGTGGTCCTACAGCTATTTCAAAATTTGTGCATCTAGAGTCAGCTTTTAGGGAATGCTGTATGTGCATACTTGTTTATGCAGAATGTGATTGAATGTGTTATTTCCTTTTTATTTTCCATATTTTCCCAATTTTCTAAAATACTGGACGACTTTTCAAAAATCCCCAATCCATGTCCATGTACTATCCATGTTTTAAACCCTGGACGATTTTCAAAATACTCCATTTTATGATGTACTTCCTTATATTTCATTAAACCCTGGATGATTTTCATAAAATTCCTCCATTTTTCTAAAAACTCCAGGTGATTTCCCATCTTCCTATCCTCTGGATCTCGAATCTCCTACTTCATTTTATCCTGCCTGCATTTTTTTCAAAGTCTCTATATTTTCCCAAGTCTTATTCCAAATTTTCCATGTTTTTTAGTCGATTCTGATGGCATCCAGTTAGCTTGATTCAGTCTTCCCCGAGGGTCACATCTCCTACGCAGTGCGACAAGGTCTTCCAGAACATCGAGTCCTCAGCACCGGATCCTTCTTTCCCCGGTGGTACTATTTATGGTTCAAGAATTTCTCTCGTATGTTTTCGGACCACTTGGACGATTGTGGGTTAGAACTGGAGTCCGCAGTGGGAAAGCAGACACTCAACGACAACTTGATCCATGCACTAGCAGAATGGTGGAATCCGAGCACTTCTACCTTCTGGTTCCCGTGGGGCGAGATGATAATACTGATGGATGAATTTTCAGAAATCATGGGATTGCCCGAGCCAACCGGTCAGCCTGGAGATCCATTGGAGAAACAGTTTTTGATTAACGTCAAGGGTTTGGACCCTAAAGATGCCTTAGCTCGCATGACGGGACGCAAGTCTTGGCCTTTGATTGAAGAAGATGGAAATGAATATGTGGACCTGCTCGAAATCTACAGACAGTATGGGATATTCATAGAAGTCAGCTTATTGTCCAGGACAGCTCGAGAAAGAATTCAGCATGCGATGGTTCTGTGCACGGTGGGATTGGCTTTCTTTCCCGACGGACGAAATTACATAGATATCAGGATAGTTCAGCTTCTAAGGAGATGGGGAAGTCGACAGACCAGCAGCCGCCTCTCGATTGCCATGGCCGCACTCGCCTTTCTATACTGAGGGTTGACTCATTTCGCACTCGGAGAATCAATTTTAGTCGAAGGGTGCACCTACGCATTGCAATCATGGTTCCTCCGGCATGTGCCAGCTCAAGCCAGTTCCTTCAGATATAATGATGAAAAGCTTCTGCCAGTTGCGCGATACCGATTCTTGATCGACAACCTTCAGGAGGAAGAAGTCGTATGGGACTACTTTGATCGTCAGAAATCACCTCCCAGATATACTTATGCATATGGCAAGCGATTCAGGCTACTTGGTCCCTTTTTCTGCGCATACTATCATCCGGAGCGGTGTGTCAGACAGTTCTCTCAGAGGCAGAAACGCGTAGAGATTCGCCCACTAGCAGAGGTTCTGCCAGAATTCGACCTCGCATCAGATCAGTGGTCCGGAGCATATCATTCTGCCAGACATGGCTGGGATTATTTTGCTACTCTCACTATTTTTCCTGGTCCTCGAGTGTCCTCTGATTATCAGGAGTGGTGGAAAATTGTCTGTCCCCCTCCCCTTTGTCGAGTCTATTATTAATAAAATCATGTCTTTTTTTTCTTCAATAAAATTCCTTTAAATTTCATCCTATCTTGGTTTGACGACCTCGCCTAGGTAACAAGGCATATTTTTCAGTTGTTTATTTTTGCAAAGGAATAGCAGCGCAATTGTCGTAACTCCAGCGATGACTCAATCCCTAGTAATGGAATACTCTTTCAATTGTCTACCAAAATTCTCAATAAATATTTTCCTCCAAACCAAATTTCCTTCAAGAACCTAACCATCAATTCTACCTTGCAGAGAGCATCAACAACTTTCAAAAGAACACTCGTGATACTCGATGGTTCATACAAGGTCCGGAAAGAAAACCCTATCAGTTGAAGGCGTCACATACTCAGCCACTTCGGAAGAGGAAATGGACTCCCCTCGATCAGCTAAAAATCAGGGACAGCAGGTTGAGGATGACATTGATCCTCAAATGTATGTTATGTTCAAGAAAATGATGACCAGGATGCTGGCAGAGCAAGCTGAAGCCAGCACTGAGCAGAAGGATAAGGGTCATGCCGCCAAGAATGTGAAAAGTATCAAAAGGCAGAATCGCCATGAGGAAGTATCTGATGAGACAGAATCAGCTGACGACACTGACAAGGAATATGAAACTAAGCATGAATTCAAAAGGTCGACTCAAGGGCTGGGGTCAGCTTACAAATCCCAAAATCAGTCTGTTGATGACCCTACTCAGTCGCAACTAAAAGATATGATGAAAATGGTCAAAGATCTGCAGGCCCGCAATAAGGGCAAGAAAGTCTTCACCAGCGAAGACTTCTATGATGGCTTGGATGGGGACGACAACCTGGATAATCTCCCCAGAAAATTTATCAAGTTTGATGGTTTTGGCGACCGTAAAGCTCATCTCGCCATGTTCTTCACTGAATGCTCTAGATTCAAACGAGATAATCGGGCACTCTTCCTTTGTTTCCCTCGCAGTCTGGAGGGAACAACAGCCAAGTGGTATTCAGAGCATGTCAACCCAATTGAGCTGAAAGAATTCGATAAGGTGGTGAACATGTTCATCGAGCGATTCCTCTTCAATGCCGAGGCGCTCCCGACCCTCAGTCATCTCTGCGGCCTAAAACAAAGAGAAAATGAAAAAGCTAGAGACTTCATCCACCGCTGGAGGTCAGCTTGTAATAAAATGAGAGATCCCATATCAGAGGGGCATGCTTTGTCCCTAATTCTGAGTAACTTCTCGCAACCACTGAAAGGTCTCATCTCCACTGCGCCGTCCAGAACCTTTATTGAATTAACAGAGCGAGCCGAGTGGCTCGAATTGAGTATGGAGAATGGCTTCTATGAAGGTTTCACTTTCACCAAGAACAGCGGCCAGAACGAGTCAAAGAAGAAGACTCATTTCACTAATTCTATCAGTAATAATAAATGGAATCATCGCAAGGGACAAAATAGAGACTTCTGTTATGGGGCAGGAGGTTCAAATAGGAATGATCAGAAAGGGAAGCCGATCCCACAATTCAGCAAGCCGCTAGAGCAGGGACCAAAACCCCGAGAGAAAGTGAAGCATGAAGGATGGAGCTATGACAGGAAATTCACTCCATTAGATCAATCACTCGAGACTGTGCTCGAGTACATGTTGACCAAGGAGCTGGTCAAGTTGCCAAGGCTGGCCGATCCTCCCGTTCCTATGGGAAAATTCAAAGACCAATTATGCAAGTTCCACAGAACAGTGGGGCACAATACCAAGAATTGCTTCGTTCTCAAGAACATAGTTCAAGATCTTATTGACAAGAATCTTCTGATAGAAGGTGTCGAAGACGAGAATATAGATATTTTGAAAGAGCCATTTCCTCGTCATTCTACAGTAGTCATCACCGAACAGTCATTTCAACCACAAGAGCATATCAGGCCGTGCTCTGAAAAGGATATGCAAGCTCAGCATCGGGTCCTGGTATTGCAACAGGCTCAATCCAAGGCTCACAAGATGAATCTCATCTCAGCCTTTGGCAAGATGAAAGTGTCTGATAAGCCCGCTGGGGTATCTCCTGAGGTAGCCAAAAGAAGGCCATGGCTCCCTAAACATTTCGTTAAGTCCGCCCCCAAGAAAAGTGAGACATCTGCGCCAAAGCCAATCACAGCATTATCCAATGTTTCAATTTTGGATTTAACCCAGGCCTCTGCCAAGCATCAGCAGGTGTTGAGCGATCTATTGCAGAAAATCAAGGTGAAACCGAGCATAACTCCAGAAGATATGGCCCACATAGTCAATCAGGCCATGACTAATGCTCCAGTTACTTTCTTCGATGAGGATCTCCCTAAGCCTCATGTGTTCCATAACAACGCCCTGTATGTTGTGGTTCGAACCAGAGGGATAATCATTCCTCACGTGCTGATAGACGGAGGCAGCAACCTCAACATATGCCCGGAAATGACCGCCAAAGCTTTGGGCATAAAAGAAGAAGAGTACATCCCGGATCCGATCACCATTTATGGGTTCGACAATCATGGCCAAACAGCGAAAGGAAAAATCTTCCTGGAAATCTTTATTGACTACTCGGCCCATTCAATTCTTTTTCATGTGGTCAATGTGCCGCCCACCTATAATCTGCTTCTCGGGAGACCGTGGATTCACAACGCAAATGCAGTACCGTCTACCCTGCACCAGTGCATCAAGTGGTCAAAAGGTGGTATGATCACGATGGTCTTGGGCGAGGATCCAGAGCAGAGGCTTGCACAACCCATGATTCCCAGACCCTCTTTCACTACTGATATTCCTAGCAATAGAGGGATTGAAGAGGTCAGCTTCGAAGAGAATTCGGGAATAATACAGATGACAGAGCAACCCGAGCATACGGTGGCTACGACCCGATGGGGAGGTCCACAGTTCTTCAAGATTGGAGGACGAATTGATTACAGCACATTTAAGGATCATCCTCTATTCTCGCAATTTATGAAGGCTAAAAAGGGATTTGATTTACTAGTAAAGCACGGCTACTAGCCTTTCTAAGGCTTAGGCAAAAATGAAGATGGTCGTCTTGAACCAGTGATTCCTCAGCACTGCCCTAAAAGGGCCGGATTGGGCTTTAATGGCCGAAGATCTCAGAAAGGCACTATTTTCGTTAAGGGAACGCATTAGAAGAATTCTTTCATCTTTCCTTTTCTATTCTTTTGTCGGGATGATATCCTATTTCATTCCCATCATTGTCATTTTGATTAACTCTATCTTTCAATAAAGTTGCAAGTTTCCTTTGTTTATCTTGGTGTCATTTGTCTCTTTACTTCTCATTATCAAATCTTTGCAAAATTGTCATTACTTTGATCTCTTATTTTTTTAATTATCCTCTCAATAAAATCAATTTGTTTTATGATGAGCGATTTCCCTGAATCAATTTACTCTCCAATTTTCAGAATGTCTTCCCGGTCTATCAAGAAGCTCGTCCTTAATCTAAATGCCTGTTCGAAATCAGCAGTAATTCATCAGGTCAAAATAAGAACAGAATGCAGTCAGACTACAAAGCAGTCAGAAGAATCCGTAGAGTTTGATTCAGTTCTTCAAGAATTACCAGAATTTGCATCAGTTCAGAAACAAGATGAGCCATTATCCTTAGTTCAGGATCCGATTGAGGACATCAATATAGGATCAGAAGATGATCCTAGAACTCTCAAGATTGGCAGCAGTTTGAGTCCAAGAGAGAAAGAAAGGCTTACTAATTTTCTCAAGCAGCATGAAGAAGTATTCGCATGGACTTATGAGGATATGCCAGGTTTAGATCCTAAATTGGTGGAACATTGCCTCGTTCTGAAACCTGATGCGAAACCAGTTAAACAGAAGTTAAGGAAAATGGATCCCCGAATCGAGCAACAGGTCAAGGAAGGACTTAAAGATCTGCTTAAAGCAGGGTTCATTCGAGCAATAGACTATCAGGATTGGTTGGCGAACATCGTAGCAGTTCCCAAGAAGAATGGTAAAGTTCGAATCTGTATTGACTTTCGCAATCTCAATAAAGCTACTCCGAAGGATGACTATCCACTCCCAAATATTGACCTCCTAATTGATAGCATGGCTGGGCATGCCATGTTCTCCTTCATGGACGGATACTCCGGATATAATCAGATCAAGTTAGCCGCTCGTGACCAATCCAAAACATCCTTCACTACGCCATGGGGCACTTTCTGTTATACAGTCATGCCGTTTGGGCTCAAGAATGCTGGGGCAACCTATCAGCGTGCTAATGGCTGTTATTTTTCATGATCAGATGCACAAAATCATGGATGCATATGTTGATGATATTCTGGTAAAATCCAAAGAAGAGGAAGATCACATCGAAGCTCTCAATCAAGTTTTCAAGCGGCTCATTCTTTACAAGCTAAGACTCAACCCACAAAAATGTGTTTTTGGAGTCGAATCTGGGAAGTTGCTAGGCTTCTTAGTCAGCAAGAAGGGGATAGAGATGGATCCCGCTAAGGCCAAGGCTATCATTGGCATGCCGCCTCCGACTAATCTCAAAGAATTGCGTAGCCTTCAGGGACGCATGCAATCAATTCGGCGATTTATATCCAATTTGGCCATGAGATGTGAGCCTTTCAATCATTTGCTCAGAAAATGAGTGAGGTTCGAATGGGGACCAGAGTGTCAGCAGTCGTTCGAACGCATCAAGAAGTATCTTTTTAATCCACCCGTTCTAAAACCACCAGAATTGGGAAAGCCCCTATTGCTATATATTTCAGTTAATCAAGTTGCTTGCGGCGGATTCTTGGCACAATACGAAGAAGGCAGTTTGATAGAACACGCCATTTATTATGTGAGCAAGACCTTTATTGATTATGAGAAGAAATACTCTCAGATAGAGAAGACATGCCTAGCTCTGGTATGGATGTGTCAGAAATTGAGACACTATCTATTGGCATCTGAAGTCAAAATTCTATCTAAATTAAATCCTCTCAAGTACGTTCTTGAACGGCCATTTCTCAGCGGACGAATTGCCAAATGACAAGTCCTATTGATGCAATATGATCTGGAGTATGTCTCCCAACAATCTATCAAAGGCCAAGCAATCGCAGATCAATTGGCAGATTTTCCTCTAGCAGAGGAAGTTAAAGCCAAGGATGATTTCCCCGATGAGCGGATCTGCAATATTCAACAATCCTCAATTTGGAATCTATTCTTCGACGGTTCCAAGAATATGGCAGGCATAGGAATTGGAATTCTGCTAATTACACCAGAGAAGGAGATGATCCCCTTTTAGCTCAAATTGGATTTTCAGTGCACTCACAATATGGTTGAGTATGAAGCTTTGATACAAGGTCTGAAAATTCTACAGGATTTTAATGTCAGAAGAGTGCATGCTTATGGCGATTCTTTGCTCGTCGTCAATCAAGTCCTAGCCGAATGGCAAGTGAAAGATCAGAAATTACTTCGTTACCAGGAAATTGTCTCAGCTCTTGCCAACAGGTTCGGAGAATTCCAACTTTTCCATATCAAAAGAGACTTCAATCAAGTTGCAGACAGCTTAGCCAATCTGGGATCCATCATGTCTTTCAAGGGTGGAGAATCTTGTCGCTCATTTGAAATTGGCAGACTTAATCAACCCGCTTTCGTCCCAGTAGAGCAGATAAACCAGGCTGAGCAAAAGAAGAAGCCCTGGTATCATGATATAAAAAATTTCTGGCGAATTTCCTCCAGAACTCTCAAAGAAAGAGCAGTGAGCAATTCAGTGCATGTCTGCTTGATATTTTATTCTTGCCGACGTCCTCTATCGTTGTGGATTCAGTTCTGAATATTCCAGATGTTTGGACGAAGAAGAGGCCAGAGAAGTTGTGCAAGAAGCACACGAAGGCATTTGCGGTGGTCATGTTGGCTATCAGACTCTCTTCAAATAAATCATCCGAGCAGGATATTACTGGAGAACCATGCAACAAGATTGCTATCGTTTTGTGAAGAAGTGTGTTCAATGCCAGATGCATGCACCTTCCATTCATGCGCCGGCGACATACTTGCAATCTGTCGTCTTGCCATGGCCATTTTCCATGTGGGCTTTCGACGTTGTAGGCCCCATCACTCCTTCAGCTTCTAATGGTCATAAATATTTCCTTGCCGCAATAGAATATTTTACTAAGTGGGTAGAAGCAGTCACTCTACGCACAGTAGAGGGCCGACACGTGGTTTCTTTCATTCACAAGAATATCCTTTGCCGTTTCGGTATACCGCATGATATTGTGTCCGACAATGGCAGTCATTTCAAGAATAAGAGAATGAGAACATTCTGCTCAAAGTTCAGAATTCATCATCATTTTTCCTCTCCTTATTATCCTCAAGGAAATGGTCAAGCAGAGGCCACTAATAAGATTCTGATTAGAATCCTGGAGCGAACCTTGGAAACAGGCCGTGACTGGCATGAAAAGATTCATGACGCGTTGTGGGCATATAGAACCACCATTCGAACTCCAACTAATGCTACTCCGTCAGAGCTTGTCTACAGAACAGAAGTAGTACTGCCTCTACATGTTCAGAAACCTACTTTAAAATTTGCGTCACTTCTAGAATTACCTCTTGATCAATATCAGCAACAACGGCTAATACAACTTGATTTGCTAGATGAGAAAAGGCTCAAAGCAGAAGAGCACACTCAATCGTATCGTCAAAGGATAGCCAGACAATATGCAAAATCTGTCATCGAAAGAAAGTTTCAAGTCAATGATCTAGTGCTTAGATCAACAACTTATCTCAAACACCGCCCAGGTGGCAAGTGGTCACCCAATTGGGAAGGTCCTTATGTTGTCAAAGAGGCATTGCCTCGTAACTCCTATCGTCTCATCAATGTCGATGGAGTGGAATTACCTGATCCTATCAATGCCCGACATTTGAAAAAATTCTATACTTAAATCATGCCCTATTCTTTGTAATTCCTTCAAAATTTTCTTCAAATAATGATCAATATTCTCTTTTCCCAGTTACACTAGGGCATTTTTAATTTCTTAGTTTATCTACAAATACCCTGTATGCAGGCATGTTTTCGTCGCGAAATTTTTCCCCCGTCTTCCCTTCCTTGCGGAAGAGAGAGAGAGGAATGCTTTCGCGATTCAAACTTGATCGGATTTTGGGAATTGTTTTGAAATACTCGCCTCCGTTTTTGAAAATTGCGGGAAAATCCATGGGATGGGGCTCGACCTGTTGGTACGAGGTTCGACCGTTCCTGCCGCCTTTAACAGGGGTAATCGAACCAAGGACCAAAATTGGGCTTGACTTAGTTAAATCATCAAAATCATGTTCTATCCTAAATGCACAGAGAATTCAGGCATGTGCTATGAGATTTTGGAAAATGCAGCTTGGGAAAACATGATGTATGCTTGGAAAATATTTGGAGTTGAAAAGATTCTCTTAGGAAAAAGATGAAAGTCAATTTCTCAGGAAAACTCATGTGAAAAAAAGGGTTTTTGAAGTCACGGGAAAGTTCATGAAGTTGTGGGAAAATCATGAATGGTTGAAAATCCTGGGAAAATGAAAGTGATTCTTGAGAAAAGATGAACCTTTTGAAAAGGAAAATATTTCTTAGGAAAACTTGGACTTTGAGAGTTTTCTTAGGAAAATGATGGAAGATTTATAGGAAAACTCATTGGAGAAGGAAATTCAAAACTTGGGGAATCGAAATCCTGGGAATTTTACCTTGAAACACTTGGAAATTGAGTTTGATCTTTGAGGAAAATTGGAAACTTCTTTTGGAAATCTTAAGGAAATAACATTTTCCAGGGAAAATCGAGGGAAAGCTTTGATTTTGGAAATCCAACTTAGAAGTTTCTTGAGAGACTGGTTTTCATGGAAAACTGTGAAAACTTGACTTTGGGAAATCCGATTTTGGAAAATACTCAAAGTTTCTTGAGAAATCGATTTTCTTGAGAATGAAACTTTCTTGAGAAAATCACGAGAAAACCAATGATTTTATGATGCAAATGATATGAGTGAATGAATGCACTTTGAAAGCTTTTCTAAGAAATTTGTTTGAAAAATGTGTATTAAGTCAAAATAAATCCTTGACATATCTTGACTATGGCCATGAATATGTTCGGAGTTTAATTGATTTAATGCACAATGCTTTGAAAACATTGAAAATATGATGTGCATTTTAAGATAGCCTAAGAGTGTAGGCTCAATGTGACTAGTAGAAAGATGATGGATCTGGGTCTCGTCCATATTCCGATTAGGGCCGTAAATATGGATTCCACCGAGTTCATCAACTCCCTAAGAGTTGGTGCACGTGCCATTCGTGAACATCCATAGTGCTTTTGAAATAAAATGCATGAATCATATAAGCAGGATATTGCATAAATTCAAACTATATGATATGCATCCTAGTCTAAGCAGAAAATTAACTCTCTTATTCCAAAATTTACATTATTACATCACTAAATAAAGGAAATAAAAGAAATTTGCAGACTTCAGCTCCTTCTTTTGAATGTCCCTGCCAAACTTGAAATAAGGTTAGCTCAAATATGTGGGTTTTTCCAAAATTTTCCAATAATATTATGAAATTATTGGATTTAATTGGATATAAACCCTATGATCATGCTTCCTTGATATTTGAAATGATGTAAATGCAGTGAATTCAGTGGAAAACAGTTTGAAATTCGGAATTGGGGTCAAAAGGACCAAAATACCCCTAAAATTAAAGTTACACCTTTAAAATCAGGGTTTTTTGAAGGAAAACTTAGTAAAATTGGGATTTCGAAATTCAAATTGAATTCAATGATGATGAAATGCAGTATGACATGCTGCTAAACACATTAGGACTGTAAAATCAGAATTTGGCATTTTGCAATTTACTCAAAATAACGAATTTCGCTTGTTTTTCACTTGGATCCGGGTCCTGCGGGACCCTGTTTTGGTATTGTGGCTAATCCGAACCTCAAATGGATTCCAAATTGCACCAAATTCGGTATGAAGCATCTACGTACTCTGATAAACAGCCTAGAATGCTAAAAATCATGAAATGATATGATTTAAATGCTACAATTCAAAGAAAGTCCTAAAATGATGGATTTTGCCTATGGATCCGAACCAAATGCAATGCTTAACATGAAAATGCACGATTTACACCATGAAAACTTCTGATATTTTGCAGACTTCTAAAAGACCAGAAATGAAACATTTTTGGTTTTTACAGCCTCGGGATTTGAGCCATGGTGAGTTCAATAACAGGGATTTAGTTCTGACAGAGGTAAAAATCACCCTAATCTGATGTAAAATGCCAAACAAATATAAAACAGCCATGGAAATTTATGAAATTAATCCGAGCTATGCACGACACCTACATGAACAACTTTCATGTTTATGACTTCGGCATTTGATCAACAGAAACACATAGAAAAATATAACTATTCCTGCCTAAACTAACAGAACAGACAAATGTAGCAAAACAGGGGACTGACAAAACAAATCCGAAGCAGGTATCAACACTGTTCTAAAAATCACAGGCTTTTAGATGCAAACAGAGGACATCTCGGACACAATTTTCACTTTTTATAGTTTTGGATTTGGAGCAACACACAAAGAGAAACCATAGCCCTAAGTCGATCCAAGATCTCAGAGGCCCAAATTAGGCTCTGACACGTGTCCTGAACTCTCGGATTTTTGTCAGACATTAAAAAAAATCTGAAAAATCTTAAAAAATCATATTAAAAACTAGACATTCTCCCGAATTCATAACATGTTTCGGATCGAATATCGGATCTCCCATGAGGGATATCTCGATTTTAAACGTTGGCAAATGATTTTCAAAACGCATCCCGGGTAAAAAAAAACCCGACTTGCCATTTTGAATGTTTACCACAGTAAACAAATTAAAATGACTCCGAATTTTTGGCAAAATTTCAGGGACACCTCAGGGCGCATTACGTGATTTTTTGGGGATTTTTAATAAAAAATAAATGCATGAAATGACGTGTGGACTGACTGACAAAAACAGAGACCTACTGAAAATAAGCAGAATTGAAATAAATGCTAAATTAATCCTAATTAATTCATGAAATGTACTAAATGAATGAAATAAAATGCAAATTAAATCTAGCTAACTACATGCATGTTAAAAATCATCAAGGAAGTATAATTATGTATTTTTATATATGTCATTTTATGAGAATAACTCAATCCATCCCTCGGATGAGCTCTTTCTTCAAACGACAACACGAATCAAACCAAAAGAATTATCATAGTAAAATCAATAGGAATGGAGGCTTACCTTGTGTTCTCCAGCGGTTTTGGAACTCCCAAAATGAGTGGCTACCTTGATAATGGGCTCCAGAGGGGCGTGAATCCAGAGGAAACCAAGAAAGAATGAAAATGGAATTCTGAAGTTCAATTCTCAAACAGGGCTCTCAGAGTGAAAATGCTAAATCCAAAAGAAGCCCCCTAGGCTGGGCATGGGGCCTTGTATTTATAGAGATTTTTGGAAAATTTTGAAATTCAAAGAAGCTTAATCTGAGCCCTCCATGTGGCGCCATCTCAGAGGGTGTTGTCTTGGAGTTTGAAATTCAAATTCTGCTTTATTCTGGAAGGAGGAGAGACTTCCATGTGGCGCCATCTCAGAGCATCCACATTGCCATGTGTCAGAAGGTAGGAGCAGAGGAAGCAGAAGACGCCACCTCAGAGGGGTTTGAATTCTACTTTTTCTGATGAAAGGAGAGACTGACATGTGGCGCCATCTCAGAGCATCTTTATTGACATGTGTCAAGAGGGAGGAAAAGGGACACGTGGCACCATCTCACACAAAATAGAAAAGGTGAAGTTCAGGATTTGTGCCACCTCAGACTGGAGTTTGAACATTTGAATTCTAGCTTTCTCTGAAGGAGGCAAAAAGTGACATGTGTCACTTGCTTTTTCTGAAGAAAGCAGAGAGAGACACGTGTCCCTTGCTTTTTCTGAGAAGAGCAGAGGGTGACATGTGTCACTTGCTTTTTCTGAGAAAAGCAGGGAGTGACATGTGTCTTCTACTTTTTCTAAAGGAAGCTGGAGATGACATGTGTCATCTACTTTTCTGAGAAAAATAGGAGGGAGACATGTGTCCTCTGCTTTTTCTGAAAGGAGCAGAGATTGACACGTGTCGCTTGCTTTTCCTGAGGAAAGGAGAGAGTGACATGTGTCACCGGCAGGAGACATAATTCAAATGGTGCCACCTCAGGGGAGAAGTTCTACTTTTTCTGAACAGGACAACACATGACACGTGGCATCTCATGGTGACCTTGGAATGACACTTGGCACAGGGTGAAGATGGTAGACATTGACATGTGGCATAAAATAAAGAGGATGACTAATGACATGTGGCGGCATCTTAAGGTGGTCCCACACTGACACGTGTCAAAGGGTGGCAGAAGAGAGAAGGTGACATGTGGCGTCAACTCTAGGTGAACCCTATGCTGACACATGGCAGGTAAATGGGAGGAGAGAGAAAGGACAAGTGGCTCCAATCCAGGGGACAAGGCTCCTATATTTTTGGGTTTTTCAAAATTCAAATTTTTCAAAAGAAAAGCTTGTGTGACACCACCTTAGTGTGGGCCCCACATTGCTTCTTTATTGAAATAAGGATAAAACAACAACTTCTTTTTGGAATTTTCATAAAATCTGGACTAATTGGTAAAACAAGAATTTTTGGAAAGAGTTGGCCCCTGTAGGGCAATTTTGTAAAAGGAAGATATTTGAAATTGTCAAAAGGGCAAAATCTGAGGTGAAGTGGCTGAAATCCATATTGAAAACTATCCAGATCATTTTCCTGAGAAAATATTTTGAAATTCAGAGTCCTGGGGGTAAAATGGGAAGAATTGATAATTTTGAAGACCCAGGGTTTTGAAATCAATTTTGAAAAGAGTTGAAATTCTAATCTGGATTGAAAATTTTTGAAATCGAGAGTTCTGGACCTCGAAATGACATGCTGTGCAGTGCAGTGATATGAAATGCTCATGCAATGATATGCAATGTCATGTCTTATGCAATAGAATCTTGAACCAAGACTTGGAGATTCCTGTTTTCTGTCAGGAAAATTTTTTTTTGAACATCTGAGCTAAAGATAGAGAAATTTTGAGAGTTCCAGATGAAATTTGGACTTTTGCAAGGTCCAGGCTTAGAAAATGACCATTTTGCCCTCCAGCGATTTCAAAGGTTGAATGATGATGTTTGGTGGAGATGTCGGGGAGGTGAGTGAAAATTTGGGGTGTTTACAAGGCAGGATCAAACAAATCTCTCATGTGCACCCATTTACATTTATTTGCGTTTGCATTCATCTGCATCGATTTGCATTTGCATCGAACTACCCATTCAGGATAAGGGATAAATCCTGAGGCCCCGACAGTTGTCCAAGTTGTCGTAAGGGTGAAGACTGAAAATCTTCCATCAAAATCAATTAGTAATTCTTCAGAATCCAGTGTTCGTGCTGGTAATTTTTCAAAAATCTAGTGTTCGTGCTGATAAACTTTCAAAATCCAGTGTTCGTGCTGGTAAACTTTCAAAACCCAGTGCTCGTACTGGTAACCATTTAAAACCCAGTGCTCGTACTGGTAACCATTTAAAATCCAGTGCTCGTACTGGTAATCTTTCAAAATCCAGTGCTCGTATTGGTAATTTTCCAAAATCCAGTGCTCGTACTGGTAATCTTCTGAAACCCAGTATTCGTACTGGTAATTTTTATAAACATAATGCTTGTATTGGCATGTTTTCAAAATCCGGTGTTTACACTGGTACACTTTAAAATTCAGTGTCCACTGATTCAGTTTTTCTTCGGGATTCGAGTTCCGACTCGAATTTCCTTTCCTTAATTTGATCTAGTTTTCCTCAGGAATTCGAGTTCCGACTCGAATTTCTTTTCCTTCTAACCGGTTTAGTTTTCCTTTGGGATTCGAGGTCCGACTCGAATCTTCTTTCCTTCTAGTTGATCTAGTTTTCCTTCGAAATTCGAGTTCCGACTCGAATTTTTTTTTCTTCCAACCGGTCTAGTTTTCCTCCAGAATTCGAATTCCGACTCGAATCTTCTTTCCTTCTAGTTAATCTAGTTCCCTTCGGGATTCGGGTTCCGACTCAAATTTCTTCTCCTTCCAAGTTGATATACCTTTCCTTTAGGATTCGAGTTCCGACTCGGATTTCTTTTCCTTCCATAATAGACTTGGTTTTCCTTCGAAGATTCGGGTTCCGACTCGAGTTTTCTTTTCCTTCAGAGTTGGTCTAGAAAATCCAAGTTTCGACTTGAATTTTCTTTCAAATCCAATTCGCTTAGCCTTCCTTTACAAGTTTGAACTTCTACTCAAACTATCCTGCGAGTTGGTCTAGAAGATCCGAGTTCCGACTCGAATTGTCTTTCAAAATCAAATTCATCTAGTTCTCCTTGAAGAATTGAATTCTGATTCGAATCTTCCCTCAAAAACCCAGTTTAGCACCTGGTCCATTCAAAGCTCACAAGTTGGAATCATTCCTTCTTAAGCTATGATCCTTAGGTTGAATTCCTATGGAATTGATAGTTCGTAGGACGAACTTCTGCGGAACTATTGTCGTTCTTAACTAAACCAATGTCGTTCTTAGGCTGAATCCCTATTGAACTCATGTTGTTCCCAGTGAACCAATGTTGTTCTTAATTGAACCAATGTCGTTCTCAATCGAACCAATGCCGTTCTCAATTGAACCAATGTCGTTCTTAGGCTGAATCCCTATAGAACCCATGTCATTCTCAGTAAACCAATTCACAATTTCGACCTTCGGGTCAATCAATTTCCAATTTCCAATTATCAATTTCCAAATTTCCAATTTCCAATTTCCAATTTCCAATTTCCAATTTCCAATTTCCAATTTCCAATTTCCAATTTCCAATTTTCAATTTCAAATATCAAATTTCAAAATTCCAATTTCCAAAATTTGACCCTTTTGGTCATCCAATACTAATTTCAATCATTTTCTCTTGCGAGAGACCCTTTGTATAGGGAGAGTTTGAGGGAGCTCGTTCTTTTCGCATGCTATCCAATTCGTTCACTTAGCCCCTTTTCAGGGAGAGTTTGAAGGGACTCGTGTCTTTGTGAACCGTTTGCAAAACAAAATTCCAAATTTCACACAAGGAACCCTTTTTATAGGGAGAGACTCGACGAAGACTTGCTTTCCTTATGGCCCCATAATTTCAGACTAGGCCATTTCATCATGAAGGACCCTCTTTTCAGGAAGAGTGTGATGAACTCGTTCCTTCATGACCAATTTACCAACCTCACCAATTCCGGCCCCCTTTCCATAAGAGAAGCCTAATGTTAGGAAGTTTTGACGAAAGCTTAATTTCTCTTCGAAAGTTCGTTTTGCAAACACCTCCTCTTCAGGGAAGAGAGGAGTAATTTCTAATTCAAATTTTTGAATCTTCTCCTTTAGAGAAAGGAGAAGAGAATTTCTGTCACAGATGTGTTGCGTTGTGCTTCGAATGCTCGCTTTCACAAAGGATTTCAAGAAAATTTTGCTGATTTGTCATCAAATATTTGTTGATTTCAAAAATCTTTATTGCACAAAATTATTACCTCAGAATACCCTCAGTATTACTTCCGAAAGGACAAAACTTTCGCGAAAAAGGATTCAAAGTTCAAAATCTTTCTATTGGCCAACCAAAAGATTGAAGAATAAATCCGCGATATGGCTAGTAAAGAAAACTCAATGTTGTTGCAAAGCCATAAGTGATTGATATTGATCGCAGTCAATGGCACATTTTTAAAGACCTTTCTTGAAAAATAAAGCAGTCGAAATATCCTGGGTGATACAGAAAAATCCACTCAATCTCCATATCTCCTCAATCACCTAAGCTAAAATTAAATATCTGCAAAAGGGATCTCTCAATTGTCGTCAAGATGAAGGCGAATTAAGCGAGTCGACCCCCGGGGCCAAAGAAGATTTGGATCATCTCCAAGATGACAAAGTTTGTGACGGATCCTTCCAGGGAAAGTTCATATCACCGTCAAGATGAAGGCGAGTGTGATGAGCCTACCGACAAACCCTAAAAGATATTTAATTTCAGCTATCATCAAGAGATTTCCTACCAAAGAGCCAATAATCATCATGATAATCCCTAAGAGAAAAGAAGGATCAGAACATCTCTGAGATGAAGGAGTTTGTGACGTACCCTTCCCAAAAAAAAAAAAGAAAGACAAGTCAGGACATCTCCAAAATGAAGGATGATGTAATTCCCGAAAAATCCAAGAGAGCTCCAATCTTCTAAAAAAAGAGTGCAGAAAGATCATCATGAGAAAAGAATCCCATGATATCAGACTGCCGAATCTATCAAGAATCTTCTTTAATTTTGTGAAATTCTTTTATCAATATTCTTTCACCAATAGCTCTCGCAATATCAAGAATACTTTCTTTCCTATCCATATCAAGGAAATTGATAGCTTCCTTGAAAAAAAGTCAATCGCAAGCAATTTGAATTCGAATCTTGATTTTATGGAGTTAAGCCCAGTCAGAGGTAATACTTCAGGTAGAAAAGAGGAAATACTTTCACATCAATGTGCATCATTTTCAATTATTTGAATCAACAAACAATTTTCAACATTTTGACAATATTTTCTAGCTATTTTGGCGTGAAGCGAGAGCTTGGGGTTCATCTTTGGCGCATCCTGACACCATCCTTTTTTAGGAATTGATAACAGGAGTTTTCAAGATTCCTTCCCTTCTTTGGTATAATTTGAGCGCACGGGTTCTCAGATTCACACACTTCCCTGTGTCCCCACTGTCCCACCATAAACAGTCTAATTTCGGCTTGAGGTTAAGCCACCAATTTCAGCAAAAGGCAATTTTAAAAGTTAATTAGTCTCAGCAATGAGGCGCCCAAAATCAATCCCTTTTCAAACTTTAGGGACCCCAATTTCCTTCCTTTTGCAAAACCCCTATCGGATTCATTGTGCGGAAATCCGAAGGTTCCATCACGGTCTCTTCTTTCGAGGATTCCGTCCATTTTCTACCCAATCAGGTTAAGGGTATAAACCTGGGCCTCCTTTGATGAGGTATTCCATTTTCTGCCCAATCAGGTTAAGGGTATAAACCTGGGCCTCTTTTGATGAGGTATTCCATTTTTTGCCCGATCAGGTTAAGGGTATAAACCTGAGCCTCCTTTGATGAGGTATTTCATTTTCTGCCCAATCAGGTTAAGGGTACAAACCTGAGCCTCCTTTGATGAGGTATTCCATTTTCCACCCAATCAGGTCAAGGGTACAAACCTGAGCCTCCTTTGATGAGGTATTTCATTTTCAACCCGGTCAGGTTAAGGGTTAAGCCTGAGCTTCGTTCTATATGAGGTATTTCCCGTCCCATCCAGGTTAAGGGCAAAACCTGAATCTCATTTCTTTTTGAAGTAAAATTTTCTCCTTATTCTCCATTTCATATCTACCATCATCATTTGAATTAATTCTTTCATGCCCAGTCAGATTTATCTAACTGGGGCATTTTATGGTTCAAATTTGGTATGTTTTCTTTGTCACTAAGCTCGGCCCTATACCGGCTTAGTAGCAAAGAGGGGCATTTATAAACACCCCAAATTTTCACCCTCATCCAGTGCTTATATTTCATGTATCATTGCATATCACTGCAAACATTTTTGCATATCATTTCATCGCATTGCATGTCATTACATGTCATTACATCTCATTTTCGAGATCCAGCACTCCTGTTTTCAAAACATTCAATCCAGATTTGAGTTTTAAAACTTTTCTTTCAAAAACAATTTTAAAACCTGGGTTTTTATTCAATATTCTGTCATTTTCCAACCCCCGGGACCTTATATTTTGAAATACTTTCTTAGAAAATGATCTGGATTCATTTCAAACTCAATTTCAATTGATTTCAATTCTCAGATGAGACCCATTTAGGTGGTGTCACTTCTAGATTCCTTCACTTATCAAAAATCTTAGAGTCCTAGTTGGATCAGGACTCTTTTTCCAGAGTCTTAGTCGGATCAAAACTCTACTTTTCACTACCTTTTTACCTGTCTTTGAAGAAAACCTTTCAAAATCTGCTGTTTTGGCCAAAATTTCAGAGTCCTAGTTGGATCAGGACTCTTCTTCAAGAGTCCAGTCGGATCAGGACTCTTCTTCAGAGTTTCAATTGGATTGGGACTCTAATCTTTTACAGCTATTTTTATCCATTTTCAATTAAATCTTTCAAAATATTTCAAAATAAGTCAGAAACTCAGAGTTTTAGTCAAAACAGGACTTTGTTCAGAGAGTCCTAGTTGGATCAGGACTCTGATCCTGATTTCAATTTTGAGAGAATCTTTTAGAAATCTTTCGATCTATCAAAACTATTACACTTTTATCAAAGAATTTCAAAATTCTGAGATTTTATCTCAGAGACCTAATCAAATCAGGACTCTACCCCAGAGTCCTGATCGAAGTAGGACTCTATCCAAAATTGATTTTCTCACTTCATTTTCACTGGTTTTCAAAAGCTTTGCTTAAATTTCATCATTTGCTTATCAGAAAACTAAAATTCTTAGAGTTCTGATCGAATCAGGACTCTTTCTCAGAGACCTAATTAGATCAGGACTCTGAACCAATACTTCAATTTTATCCTGTTTTAACTGTTTTTCAAAATTCTCTTATTTGTTTTCTCAAAAAATCCAAAAATCTGAGAGTCCTAGTTCAATCAGGACTTTGTCCTTAGAGTCTCAGTTGAATCAGAACTCTGTTTTATTCCAGTATTCGTTGTTGTTTTAACAAGTTCTTTCAACTATTTTTCAGAAAATACCAAAAAAAATCTAAAGTTTCAGTCTGATCAGGACTATCCTGGAGTCCTAGTCCAGTCAGGAGTCGGTTTTGAAGTCTGTTTTTATTCCTTTTTCACTTATTTCCATTTGTTTTAAAAAATTAGGTCATTTTGTAGAGTCCAGTTAATCTAGGACTCTATTTCAGAGTCCTGATTGAGTTAGGAATCTAACCTTGACAGTATTTTCTGACTTGTTTCACCATTTTAGATGAAATCTTTTCAAAAATTTCTTTATTTGGCTTTTAAAAACGAAAATCACAGAATCCTAAAAATCTAGGACTCTAGCCCAGAGTCCAGTTCGCTTGAGACTCTATTTTCAAAAATCTTTGAATTTCAACTATTGATTTTAACCCCTTTTCAAAGCCATTTTTAGTATTTATTTCAAATTTTCAAAACTCTGATGTGGGGTCCACTCAGTTGGCGCCATATCCAGAGGAGTTCTAACCCAGTTGGAACTCTGTGCCATTTCAAAACTTTTAATTTCAAGTCTACTTTTGAATCTCTTTTGAAAACTCCTTTAATTTCAAGTTTTTAAATCGTTTTTTTTTTAAAACTCAAGTAGGGCCCACTCGGGGTGGCGCCATGTTCGAGTAAGTCAGGGCTAGACTAGGGTTAGTCAGTGTCTTGGTTTGTGTTAGGGGTTTAGAAGAGTCAAAATTTATTTTAAAAATTCATTTTGAAAGTTAGTTTTTAAAACTAGTGTTTTTAAAGGTTTTTAAAAGGTGTTTCAAAACTCAAATGTTAAAAATGCCAAATGGCATTATATTTGGGGATTTTTTAGGAGAGTCTAGGGGTTAATTAGGTATTAAATAGGATAATCTAGGCTAGGGGTAGTTAGGTCATTCCACCCAAAAATCGCCCCCCCTTTTGAGTCCAAAATTTTTAAAATTGGTCATTTTAAACCTATTTTTTTTTTATGTTATAAAAGGGACACATGGGGGACGATTTTAGGGGTCTTCTCTCTTCAAGTCTTGGAGCTTCTCTCTCCTCTCCAGCCCTTCCTCCATTGCTGCAACTCCAAGGTGAGAAATTTTATTAATTTCTTTAGTCTTATTTAATATTTTTCATAATTTAATGCTAGTTTAGCCCTTGGTACCATCTATTTCATGGATTCAACCATGATTTAACCTCAAGAACCATTAAGAACGGTCCAAGAAGGTGATCTAACACTGTTTTTGGTGTTTTTCAGGGATTCTAATCCATTAGAATTGATTTTAGTACTATTCTTTTTATTATTAACTAATAAAACATGTGATTTACCCTTTTAATGGGTTAAATCCATGTATTTAAAGGTAAAATCGAATTCCAGCCTTTGATTCCCTGATTTTATTTTATTTTTATTCATGTTTATGTTACGTCATATAGCATAAAAATAATTTTTATTTACTGTTTTAGTGTTTATTTTATTGTTTTTCATTAATTAATGCATGTTTTCTCAAGTTTCTTAGATTTCTGTGTGTTTTTTAGTTTAGAACAGAAAAGAGCATGTTGTTTTGGATTGAAATATATGCTGTTAATTTCTGATTTTTTTATATGTGATGCATGCATATGTGATTGATATACTGTAAAAAAATCAGAGATTTTGGACTTCGGGAACCCTGTCAGAAAAATCAGACACCAAATCGGGTTTTTAAAACTTTAAAATCGTTGTTAAAATCAAGAGGGTAACTTGCTGTGATGATATTTTTCTCATCCTATATTCGATTTTAGATCTGTAAATTGATATGGATTTATGTTGATTAGATCTATCTATTGCAAAATTTTCAAAAAATTTTACCACTGTTTATTATTTTTCCTCTGTCAGAAACTCTGATTTTTAATTTAAAACTTGTTAGGGTTTACCAAAACCCTAATTAAACTTGTATTGTATATAAATCCCAAAATACAGATCCGATTCATGATCTGTAAAAAGTGAGTATTATTATTTTTTTGTCCACTATTCACTGTTAAAATCTAAGATATTGTGGAATTGTATTGATATTTATCCCGGAATGTGTAATCTGCAGTGTCTGTTTTAACTCATGTTAGGTTTGCAATATTCAGGCCCGGATTGCCGGTAGGGGATCTCCTTGATCCTAAGTGATTGTTCAGATCTGTAAAAAAGAAAAGTTCTGTTTTTATGTCTATTTTGTCTCTGTCAAAAATCAGAAATTTGCATGGAGGTTTGACCCCTGGTTCGGGTCTTGGACTGAGACTGGTTGGTGAGCTAGGTCAAAAATAACATATTTTTAGGGTTTAATGCAATTTTCGGATTAATTTAATGCCAAAAAAAATATTTTTATAATTCTAATTTGATATTAGGGTTATCACAAGTGCAGGTACCAATTTTGAGGATTTTTAGAATCCGTTTGATGCTTGAATGGCTTGAATTGCAAAACAGGGCACCCGAAGAATTCCAAAACACTGCAAAAATAACAAAATTTGTGATATTCTTGGATTTTCGTGCATAAGCATATATTTTTAGGGTTTAATCATATTCATAATCCTATTAGGATACTTTAGGTTAAATTTTATGCTCATTTGATTTCATTTAGTGCATAAAACCTAAGTTTTACCAAAATATTTTCTAAAAACCCTGATTTCAAGGCCATAGTCTTGCTATCAGGGGCAATTTGGTCATTTGACCTCAATTTCGAAATTCTAAACCCTAATTTCTATATTTTTAATCATGTCACATCATATTTAGTTTAATTTATTCTTATTTAGATTTTAAAACTTGCATTTTATTAAATATCTTTCTAAAAACCCTAATTTCAAGGCCATAGTCTTGTTATCAGGGGTATTTTGGCGACCGTGATGGGACCTGTCTTTGCCTGATCAATCTAATGCTCTACTTAGTTCAAATTGTCAAACTCGATTTCCATGGAATGTCAGCCTTGCTTTATGATATCATGTAAACCTAGGAGCCTAGACTTGAACCCAGCTGACATGGAATGCATATAGACTAGGTATGGTTTGGTAGGACCATATTGAGGAGAATTATTCATGCTCACATAGACTTAGGTCTAATACAACACTCCTCAATTTAGGAATTGTATGAAAACAATGTTTACTTCTTCAAATATTTCAAAATTCTATCTCTTTAGTACTTAGAGCCTTCTGTTTGATTGCATGTGCTCATATTTTTCAAAAACCACCCCCACCTATATTGTCCCGGTCTTCACGTTGCTGGGCTCTCTTCCAGAACCATAGTTCGGGACAGAGCCTCACAACTGGGCCACCTATTTGGGTGAAAACCACTCATTTTGACCCCAATTTTGAAATTTCAAATTCCATTTTCATATTTATTCCATTTTATTTCATATTTTATCAATTTTGATTTAAGAGAATCATGGAAAAAGGCTTATGTCTAGCAAAATCCAGTAATTTCTAGATATTACTAGATAAACCTAGAAAAGCCAACATATTTTCATTAACCAAGTTTTCTAGTTTTGCAGGTACCTTGAAGACTTTATTTTTCATGTATTTAAATTTCAATAGTGATGTAAACTAAATTAAACTTTGGAATAAGAATTTACATTTCCTGCTTAGCTTAGGCAGCATTGCATATAGTTTATTTTTTTTAAATAATGTTAATGTGTGATGGATGATGATTCATGCATATTCAAACTCACTATGGTCTACAGGAATGGCACATACACTAGCTTTTATGAAGTTTATAAACTTGGTGGAATTCGTATTTATGGCCATAGTTAGAATATGAAGGATATCTAGATTTATGATCTTCACATTAGCCACATTCAGCCTACACTCTTAGGCTAACTTCAAAAATGCACTGCATTTCTCAAAAATACAAAAAGTATTTCTCAATTCCTCAAATCCATATTCATTCATTTCATGCATTTGCCAATTCCAATTCCAATTCAAATCTCAATTCAAAGAAGTTCATTTTCTCAAAATCTTCTAAGTCTTATTAAAAAAATCAATTTTCTCAAAATATGGATTTGCCAATGATATTTCAAGTATTTCCCAAGTTCCAAATTCGATTTTATAAGTTATATTTTCAATTTCAAAGTTTGAATTCAAAGAAAGCAAGTTTTTCCAAGTTATTTCACATTTCTCAGAATCGATTTTCACAAAAATCTCTTGAATACTTCAGAAATCGATTTTCACTTTCTCAAATACAGTATCTCAATGATGATTCATGATTTTCAAAGAGTTTATTTTCCAAATATTTTCCAATCTTTGAAGCAAACATCATGTTTTCAAATATGCATTTTCAGAAATTCATAGCACATGCCTGATTCTTTGTGCATTTAGAAATTAGAATATGATTTAGACAAGTTGAATAGAGCAGAGCAGTAGATTGATCCTTGGTTCGATTACCCCTGTTAAAGGTGGCAGGAACGGTCGAACCTCGTACCGACAGGCGAGTCCCATTCTACAGAATTTTCCCGCATTTTAAAACAGAGGCGAGTTATTTTCAAAAACTATTTCAAAGGTCAGTTTGATTTGCAAAAGTAAAAATTTTGAGATAATAACAGACATGCCATGTTCTCCTTCATGGATGGATATTCCGACTACAACCAGATTAAGTTGGCCGCCCGCGATCAGTCAAAAACTTCCTTCACTACGCCTTGGGGTACTTTCTGTTATACAGTTATGCCTTTTGGGCTCAAGAATGCTGGAGCAACATATCAACGGGCAATGGCCGTTATCTTTCACGATCAGATGCGCAAAATCATGGATGCGTATGTTGATGATATCCTCGTGAAATCTAAAGAGGGAGAAGATCACCTCGAAACGCTTGATCAAGTCTTTAAGAGACTCATTCTTTACAAGTTAAGGCTTAACCCGCAAAAATGTGTCTTTTGAGTCGAATCAGGCAAACTGTTGGGTTTTCTGGTCAGCAAAAAGGGAATTGAAGTTGACCCGGCCAAAGCCAAGGCTATCATTGATATGCCACCCCCAAAAAATCTCAAAGAGTTGCGTAGCCTTCAGGGACGCATGCAATCAATCTGGCGATTTATTTCCAACTTGGCGATGAGATGTGAACCTTTCAACCACTTACTCAGAAAAGGAGTGAAGTTCGAATGGGGACCAGAGTGTCAGCAATCGTTCGATAGAATCAAGAAGTATCTTCTCAATCCTCCAATCCTGAAGCCGCCAGAATTGGGAAAACCTCTTTTGTTATACATCTCAGTCAATCAAGTTGCATGCGGCGGATTCTTGGCGCAGTACAAAGAAGGCAGCTTGATAGAGCATGCCATTTATTATGTGAGTAAGACTTTCATAGACTATGAAAAGAAATACTCTCACATAGAGAAGACCTGCTTAGCTCTGGTATGGATGTGTCAGAAGCTAAGACACTACCTGCTGGCATCTGAAGTCAAAATTTTGTCTAAACTCAATCCTCTCAAGTATATTTTAGAGCAGCCTTTCCTCAGCGGACGAGTCGCAAAATGACAAGTCTTACTGATGCAGTATGACTTAGAATATGTCTCGCAGCAATCAATCAAAGGTCAAGCAATTGCAGATCAATTGGCGGACTTTCCTCTAGCAGAAGAAGTGAAAGCCGAAGATGACTTCCCTGATGAGCAAATTTGCAATATCCAGCAATCTCCAATCTGGAATTTATTTTTCGATGGTTCTAAGAATATGGCTGGAATAGGCATTGGAATCTTATTAATCACTCCTGAGAAGGAGATGATTCCATTTTCTCTCAAGTTAGATTTTCAATGCACTCACAATATGGCTGAATATGAAGCCCTGATTCAAGGTCTAAAGATTCTATTAGACTTCAATGTCAAGAGAGTACATGCCTACGGTGACTCATTACTCGTTGTCAATCAAGTCCGAGCCGAATGGCAGGTCAAAGATCAGAAGCTATTTCCCTATCAGAAAATTGTTTCAGCTTTTGTCAGCAAGTTTGAAGAATTTCAGCTCTTCCATATCAAGAGAGATTTTAATCAAGTGGACGATAGTCTAGCCAGTTTAGGCTCCATTATGGCATTCAGAAATGGAGAATCTTGTCGATCTTTTGAAATTGACAGACTTGACCAACCTGCTTTCCTTCTAGCGGAACAGGTAAACCAGGCTGAGCAAAGGAAGAAGCCTTGGTATTACAACATCAAAACTTTCATAGAAACTGGTGAATTTCCTCCAGAACTCTCAAAGAAAGAGCAGCGAGCAATCCAGCGTATGTCTACTCGATACTTCATTTTGGCCAATGTCCTTTATCGTCGAGGATTCAGTTCAGAATATTCCAAATGCTTAGACGAAGACGAAGCCAAAGAGGTCGTGCGAGAAGCACACGAAGGCATCTGTGGTGGTCACATCGGCTACCAAACCCTTGTCAAGCAGATCATCAGAGCAGGTTATTACTGGAAGACTATGCAACAAGATTGTTATCATTATGTGAAGAAGTGTGTGCAATGCCAAATACATGCACCTTCTATTCATGCTCCCGCAACATATCTACAATCTGTTGTCTCTCCATGACCGTTCTTTATGTGGGCCTTCGATGTTGTAGGCCCCATCACTCCTTCAACTTCAAATGGCCATAAATATTTCCTTGCCGCAACAGAATATTTCACCTAGTGGGTAGAAGCTATCACTCTCCGCACAGTTGAAGGCCGACACGTGGTCTCTTTTATTCACAAGAGCATCCTCTGCCGGTTCGGCATCCCACATGACATTGTATCAGATAATGGCAGTCATTTCAAGAATGAAAGAATGAAGACATTCTGCTCAAAGTTCAAGATCTATCATCATTTCTCTGCCCCATATTATCCCCAAGGGAATGGTCAGGCAGAGGCCACCAACAAGATCTTAATTCGTATCTTAGAGCGAACTGTGGAAACAGGTCGTGATTGACATGAGAAGATCCACGATGCACTATGGGCCTACCGGACCACTATTCACACTCCAACGAATGCTACTCCATCAGAATTGGTCTACGGAACAGAAGTAGTGTTGCCGCTACATGTTCAGAAGCCCGCTTTGAAATTCGCATCGCTTCTGCAATTACCTCTTGATCAATACCAGCAGCAGTGACTGGTACAGCTAGACTTGCTCGATGAGAGAAGGCTAAAAGCAGCAGAGCATGCTCAATCCTATCGCCAGAGAGTAGCCAGGCAATACACAAAATCGGTCATCGAAAGAAGATTCAAAGTCAATGAGTTAGTGCTTCGATCCACAACTTATCTCAAGCATCGTCCAGGCGGCAAATGGTTGCCAAATTGGGAAGGTTCCAATGTTATCAAAGAAGCATTACCCCGCAACTCATATCGGCTCATCAACGCCGATGGGGTAGAATTGCCAGATCCCATTAATGCTCGACACTTGAAAAAGTTCTACACTTGAAACATTTAGTCTCCTCTTGTAATCTTCCCGCTTCCTTCAAATAATGATTCAACTTTCTTTCCCAGTAACACTGGGGCATTTTTAAAATTTTGTTCTGTATGCAGGCAGAATAAACAAATTCCTCATTTCACGCACTTGTGCATTCATGTGCATCAATTCATATTCATTTGCATTCAACTGCATTAACAACAATCCAGTCAGTATTGGGATTTCAACAAACAGTCCCATCACAATTCCTAATGATTCAAAATTGAAAGGTAATCACCAATACTGAACCAAAACCCAGTGCTCGAACTGGTATTATTTCAAAATCCAATGTTTAAATTGGTACATTTTCAAAATCCCAACTTTTCGAAAAAACTGAGTTCCAACTCGGGTTTTTATTCACATCATTTTCTTCTGTTGATCCGGGTTCCAACTCGAGATCTCTTCATTCGAGCTCTGATTTGAGCTCTTCATTTCCCTTTGTTGATCTGAGTTCTGACTCGTGATCTCATTATCTTGTTTGAGCTCTGACTCGAGCTCTTTATTTTCTTTTGTTGATTCGGGTTCCGACTCATGATTTCTATATTTTATTCGAGCTCTGACTCAAACTCATCATTCTCCTTTGATCAATCCAAGTCATTTCAACCATCACGGTCTGTCAATTGCTCAAATTTGATATTTTGCCCACTAATTTCCGATTTCAATCTTTGGATCATGCAATTCTCCAATTCTGACCCCTAGGTCACCCAATTTCCAATTTCAATTCCAATTCTCAATTCTCAATTTTGACCTCCAGGTCATTTAATTTCTAATTTTCGACCTTCGGGTCACTCAATTCTCAATTCTGACCTTCGGGTCACACAATTTCGACCTTTTGGTCTATCAATTTCCAATTTCGACCGTTAGGTCATTCAATTATCCAATTTTGACCTCTGGGTCATCCAATTTCCAAACAATCAATTTTCCAATTTCCAATTTCGACCTTTGCGTCAATCAATTTCAATATCCAATTTCAATCATTTTCTCTTGCGAGAGACCCGTTTAGGGAGAGTTCGAGGGAGCTTGTTCTTTTCACATGCTATCCAATTTGTTCACTTAGCCCCTTTTCAGGGAGAGTTTTGAAGGGACTCGTGTCTTCGTGAACCGTTTGCAAAACAATTCCCAATTTCACCCAAGGAACCCTTTTAAAGGGAGAGGCTCGACGGAGACTCACTTTTCTTGTAACCTCCCAATTTCATATTAAGCCATTTCCGTCATGAAGGACCCTCTTGTCAGGGAGAGTGTGATGGACTCGTTCCTTTCATGACTCAAATTTTCTGACCTCACTATTATCGGCCCCTTTCCATAAGAGAAGCCTAATATTAGGGAGATTTGACGAAAGCTTAATTTCTCTTCGAAAGTTCGTTTTGCAAATACCTCCTCTTCAGGGAAGAGAGGAGTATTTCCCATTTCCCATTCAGGTAAGGGCTAAGCCCGAGTCTCTCTTTTTGGGGAAAAAGAGAGAAGAATTTTTGTCACGGATGTGTTGAGCCGGACCTCAAATGCTCACTTTTACCAAAGATTTCAAGAAAATTTTGTCAATTTGTCACGGTATTTGTTGATTTCAGAATCTTTATTGCACAAATCTCTATCTCAATTTACCTTCAGCATCACTTCCAAAAGAGTGAAGCTTTTGCGAAAAGAGATTTGAAATTCAAACCATTTTTATTGGCCAACCAAAAGGATGAAGGATAAATCCTCGATATCGCCAGAAAAGAAGATTCAATGTTATTGAAAAGCCGTAGATGATCGATATTGATCGCAGTCAATGGCACATCTTTAAAGGCTATTCTTGTAAAAGACGATGCAGTGAAAATATCCTGAGCGCTAGAAAAAGAGAGTATTCATCAAAACCCTGTCTCCTCAGAATCACCTAAGCTGCAATTAAGTATCCGCAAAAGGGATCTCTCACTTGTCGTCAAGATGAAGGCGAATTAAGCGAGTAGACCCCCGGGGCCAAAGAAGATTCGAAACATCTCCAAGATGACGGAGTTTGTGACGGGTCCTTCCAGGGAAAGTCCAAAGCACTGTCGAGATGAAGGCAGATGCGATGAACCTCTCGACAATCCCTAAAAAAATATTTAATTTCAGCTATCATCCAAAAAATCCCTAACCCAAGAAGCCAATATCGTCAAAGAAGGATCGAAACATCTCCAAGTTGAAGGAGTTTGTGACGTATCCTTCCCAAAAGAGAGCAAGAGAGGAAAAAGAAAGAAAAAAAAAAAAGTCAGAACATCTCCAAAATGAAGAAGAATGTAATCGAAACCTAAAAGAGCCCAAAAGAGTGCAGCAAAATTATCATGAGAGAAGCTCCCAGGATATCAAACTGTCAGGTCTATCAAGAATCCTCTTTAAATTTGTGAAATTCTATTATCAATATTCTTTCATCAATTGCTTTCATAACATCAAATTCTCTTTCCTGTTCATATCAAGGAAACTGATAGCTTCCTTGAAGAAGGGCAATTGCAAGTAATTTGGGTTTCCAATCTCGATTCTACGAAGTGAACCTTGTTTGGAGGTAATGCTTCAGGTAGAAAAAGAAAGAATATTTTGCAACAATGTGCAACATTTTCAAAACTTGGAATCAACAACATAATTCCCAACATTTTGACAATATTTTCTAGTTATCCTGACGTGAAGTGAGAGCTTGATATCCGTCTTTGATACATCCCGATACCAATTTTAAATCCCTCTTAAGGACTTGATTCCTTTCCTTCTTTGAGAGCATAAACTCTTAGATTTGCACACTTCCCTGTGTCCCCACTGTCCCACCATAGACAGTCCAATTTCGGTTCGAGGTCGAATCAATAATCATTTTCTCGCAAAAGGCAATTTCAAAAGCTATTTAGTCTCAGCAATGTGACGCCCAAGATCACCCCTTTTCAAGCTTTAGGGACCTCATTTTCTTCCTTTTGCAAAGCCCTTGTCGGATTTATTGTGCAAAATACGAAGGTTCCATCATGGTCCCTTCTTTCGAGGATTCCGTCCATTTTCCGCCCGATCAGGATAAGGGTATAAACCTGAGCCTCAATCAATGAGGTATTTCATCTTCCACCCGATCAGGATAAGGGTATAAACCTGAGCCTCCTTCAATGAGGTATTCCATTTTCTGCCCGATCAGGTTAAGGGTCAAAGCCTGAGCTTCGTTCCATACGGAGCATTTTCTGTCCCATCCAGGTTAAGGGCATAAACCTGAACTTCGCTCTCACAAAGTGAGTTTCTCCTCTTCATTTCTCCATTTCATATCTACCATCTTCTTCGGGCTAACTTCTTCATACCCAGTCAGATCCTTTTAACTGGGGCATTTTTTTTTTATATATATAGCCCAAATTTGGTGTGTTTTCTTTGCCACTAAGCTCGACCATAAGCCGGCTTAGTAGCAAAGAGGGGCATCTATAAACACCTCAAATTTTCACTCACCTTCTTGACATCGCCCTCAATCATCATATTTCAGTTCTTCAGAAGCAATGAAGGGCAAAATGGTCATTTTCCAAGATTGAACCTTGCAGAAAGTCCTAAATTTCATTCTTGAGCTTCAAAATTTCTATATTTAGGTTCAGAGACATCTTCAAATTGAAAATTTTCAAATCCTTTTTCTGGAGAAGAAGGTAGAATTTCCACTTCCTGGTTCAGAGTAATATTTCCTGAAACATGTCTTTGCATCGCATTGCATGAACACTTTGCATCATTCCACTGCATAGCATGTCAGTTTGAGATCCAGAACTCCTGATTTTCAAAATTGTCAATCCAGATTTGATTTTTAAACTTTTCAAAATCGATTTTTAAAACCCTGGGTATTCAAAATTACCAAATTTTCCCATTTTACCCCCAGGACTTTGAATTACAAAAATCTTCTCAAGAAAAACAATCTGGATATTTGGATATTGATTTTAAAGATTTTATCTAAAAACTTTTTGCAAAAGATTTTAAATCTCTTTACAATTTTTTTTTTTTTTTTACATTTACTTTATCCATATTTTGCTCTGAAAAACCAATTTTTCCAAATTCTTGAAAACAAATAATGTTTTATCTTGTATCTTCAAATAAATGGAGCGGGACCCGCCTTTGAACTAGCATCATACTCAGACTCTCAGGTAAGTTGTTTATTCTCAAGCGGGATCCACCCAAAGTCCATACCAATTTGCAAATTTTCTTTTTTATTTTTCTCAATATTATTCATTTTTAGTTAGTGGGCCCACACACATGTGGCACCCCAATTGAAAATAAAAGAAGTTGCCAACACCAAATAAAGCTTTATTTTCAAAAGAATTTTAAAGATGGCTGAGGTGGCATCTCCCATTTATTATTATCATTATTTTTTTTTTATGATACCACTATTCATTTTTTTAGAAACAGTTTTAAAAATTCTTAGTTATCTAAGACTTAGGTCAACAAACCCAAAATGATTTAAAAAAAAACCTAAGATTTTGTCCAGCCTCTAAAACGGCGAGTTTTCAAAATTTAGTTACAAAAACTTTCAAAAGTTTTCAAAAAAAAAATTGTAACGGAAGGGAGGGCTGCATTTTTTTTGAAAAGAGGGGAAAGTTTTTAAAAAGGGGGGGCAGGGCATTCACGAGAAAGAAGGGAGGGAGCCGATTGAATTGGAGGCGTTTTTGGGTTTTGCAGGGTCTTCACCACCAACGCCCTTGTCCATTGAAGGGGGAGGAGTTTACATCTTCTTCAGCCCCAGCCAGTTGCTGTCCAGATATTCCTTCAGCCTTCAGCCCCACCAGCAGGAGATCGGTCTTCCACCTCCAGCCTATTTCAGCCCCACCAGAGGAGATCCAGTTGCAGGTCTTCCACCACCACCATCAGCATCATCCTTCTTCAGCCCCAGGCGCAGAAGCTCCTCTGCCGTGTAGCCTGGCCCTTTGAGGATTTTGTTTCTGACGTCCCTATTGAAGCAGAAGATCAGCCCCTCCACCAAAGTCTTTGTCGTGAGGCACCCTCTGCTGGGTGGTGGAGTCTTGCGATTGGGGATTCCATTTTTCCATACAGATTGCAAGATCGCTCCTTTGATGTCCGTGTGATGGAAGTCTTCCGATTTCCTTTAGCCCTGCAGTAAAAACCCGATCTGTAGCTGCTGTCTATGAGAGTCATTCATTGGAGAGGGTCCAGCAAAAGCTCCTTTTCACTTCCTTCATTCCAGCAGAAGGACGACCCCTTTCATCGTTGATTACATCTTCATCAGGGAATCCACCAGCTGTATTTCATTTTCTGATTTAGTTTTAACGTAGGTTTCATTTTATTTTATGTTTCATTTTAAAGCAATTTTCTGTTTTAGTTATTTCATTTTTAGTTTTTCCATTTTTTTTTTGTTTTGCAGTTTCGGATTGCTCTTTAGCCATTTTCCATGAGAATAATGTAAATTGATGTTCAGAGTTTACATTATTCTGTTTTATTTTGGTTGGGAGGATACAAAATTTTTTAATTTTGATTTGTATAGTAAGTATATCATTTGTATGCTAATTTTCAGTTAATAAAAGTTTGTAAATAACTATATTGACATAATGTTCCTGTATATTATTTTACAATATTTGATCTCCTATGTGTCTTGGGGATAACTTATTCAAACAGTCACGTGAATGAGATGATTCAGCCAATGAACCTTAGCACATTACTCAGTCGATTTTCTGAATCGTCTGCTGTAAAAGCTTGCGAGTCTATGTATTTTTCATCAATGCATCTCCTTATGAAGCTATTATGACTCATTTGTTCCTGCAATTCTGTCTTGTCATAACAGAAATTTTCTAAATGAACTTCTTGTGGTTTTGATATATATCAATTTGCACTTGTTTGTTTTCTTTTCCTTTCAATTAGCCAAACTGATCATGTTGTTTGATTTTCAGCTTTGATTCATCATAGTATTTTTGGTTTTACAAACTGATCATGTTGCAAATTCTGTTCATCATAATCATCTAATTCAGCTAATATGTCATAGTTAGATTGTTGATAAATATATTGTATAGCCTCAAATACGTTGAAAGGCATAAGATTCATTGGTTATCCGGGTCAAGTATCCAATCCGGAAGATCGACTTTAGAATCGATACTGGTTCATAAAAGTAATTGGCTGTACTTATTTTCTTTTCTTTTTTTGTTGAAGTCATTCCATTTTCTGCAGAAGTGCAGTCTTGATAAACAGTCACCTTCGCGAACGGATATATCCATATCCGTTCATGATCTCTATATCCTCTTTTGCACGCTTCGTTTTTTATATATAGAGAAGCTCCATACCCGATTTTACTGCAAAATATTTTATAATTTGAGAAATACAGCTTTGTGAAATCCCCTACAGAAACTGTATATACCTGTATTTTCTGATTTTACCCATTATATGGATTTTCCATTTATATGTATATTTTCTCATTATATGTATATATATATATATATATATGTATATATATTGTATATCTACCTATATGTATACATATATATGTATATATATATATAGATATATATTATGAACATACATATATAAATATATGCATATACTTGTATATATATCCATATATCCTTTCATGTGCATTTACTTCCATATATGAGCATTTATATAACTATGTTCTCATACAAATACACCTCCATTGTTACATATCATGTAGCACCAATTTAGCCATTTTGATATATATGCACATCTCTTCTTTGTATATATTATATATATATGTCCATTTCCTTGGTTATCTTGTACTAACTCTCATTTTGTAGGAAAATCTAGAAGATGCTGATTCCTTGGCTCCATTTCAATTTTTTTACTTTATGTTAGCAATGTAACAATCCAATGTAAACCTTAGAATAAGATTTACTTTTACTGCTTAGATTAGGCCGCATCTCATATAGTTTGATTTCAGTAATATCCTGATTCTATGATGCATATATCTCAATTTTTCAAATTCACCGTGGATGAACACGAATGGCACGTGCACCAACTCTTAGAGAGTTGATGAACTCGGTGGAGTCCATATTTACGGCCCTAGTCGGAATATGGACGAGACCTAGATTCATCATCTTTCTACCAGTCACATTGAGCCTACACTCTTAGGCTATCTTGAAAATGCACCTCATATTTCCAATGTTTTCAAAATATTGTGAATTAATTCAAATAAACCCTGAATATATTCATGGCCACAGTCAGAATATGTGAAGGATTTACTTTGGCTTAATCCACATTTTTCCAACATTTTTTTCAGAAATCTTTTCAAAAGTGCATTCATTCATTCAAATCATCTGCATCATTTGTTTTTCTCATGATTTTCTCAAAAAACTTTCACTTCATGGAATCAATTTCTCAAGAAACTATAATGATATTCGGAGTTGGATTTCCCAAATCAAAGTTTTCCTATGATTTTCCTTGGAAATGTTATTTTCTTAAGATTCTTTTCAAAAGGAATTTCTCATCTTTCTCAAGAATCAAAGTTGATTTTCAGACATTTCAAAGACAAAATTCTCAGGATTTCAATTTCCTAAGTTCTAAATTTTCTTCTCCAATGATTTTTTCCTATAAATTTTCTATCCTTTTCTTAAGAAAATTCTCAAAGTCTGAGTTTTCCCAACAAGTGCTTTCCTTTTTCAAATGTTCATCTTTTCTCAAGAATTCCTACAGTTTTCCCGAGATTATCATTTCTTCATAGTTTTCCCAGTCTTTATAACTTTCTCAAACTTTTCCTGAGATTCTCATTTCTCCATGGTTTTCTAAGTCTTTCTAAACTTTCTCAAAATTTTCCTGAGATTCTCATTTCTTCATGGTTTTCCAAGTCTTTCTAAGCTTTCTCAAGATTTTCCTGAGATTCTCATTTCCTCATGGTTTTCCAAATCTTTATAAACTTTCTCAAATTTTTCCTGAGATTCTCATTTCCTCATGGTTTTCCAAATCTTTATAAACTTTCTCAAAATTTTCCTGAGATTCTCATTTCTTCATGGTTCTCCAAGTTTTTCTAAACTTTCTCAAAAAAAAAATTCTCGAGATTCTCACTTCTTCAAGATTTTCCAACTCTTTATAAACTTTCTTGAGATTTCAAACCTTCTTCGTCTGAGTTTTCCTGAGAGATTGATTTTCATCTTTTCCTGAGAAATGCTTTTCAACTCCAAATGTTTTCTAATCATACATCATATTTTCCAATTTACATTTTCCAAAATTCTCATAGCACATGCCCGAATTCTCTGTGCATTTAGGATAGAACACAATTTCAATGATTTTACTAAGTTAAGCACAATTTTTGGTCCTTGGTTCGATTACCCCTGTTAAAGGCGGCAGGAACGGTCGAACCTCGTACCGACAGGTCGAGCCCCATCCCATGGATTTTCCCGCAATTTTCAAAACGGAGGCGAGTATTTTAAAACAATTTCCAAAATCCGGTCAAGTTTGAATCGCAAAAGCATTTCCCTCTCTCTTCCGCAAGGAAGGGAAGACGGGGAAAAATTTTGCGACGATAACAGTCTATAACAACATCGGTTTGCATTTTTGCAACAAGATGTTCATCTCTTCTTTATTACGTTTCTTTCATTGTTAGTTCATGTATTTTGATCCTTTGCAATTTGTTTAGATCATCATCAGTATCTCTTTTGATTCAGTATTTTCCTCTTCTGTTGAAATTCGTATCCTATTATAGTCATTCTATATCATGCATCACTATTGTATGGAGTTGTTTCTGCAAATAATTGCAATTTATCATATGTGCGCTGGATCATATGTGTGCTGCATATGATCAAGCCGTGTGCTCCATTCGCATCACCCTTTTTGGATTTACTGCATTCTTCTATATCAGCATTAGATTCAGTACCCTCTGCATTGCTATTTTATCTTTTCTTCATTCATTCACTCCTGCCATTTTCTCATCATCGCATCTCTTGCACATATTGACTCATTATAGATTGTCGTCATTTGTGCATCTGTTTCGCAACACCATGCTTATCTTGCATTAGATCGGTCCAACTTTATCCTGCATCAACACCTCTGTAACACACCATTACTAGGATTCCCTCTGTGCATACCATTTGTATAAAACCCCATTGTATTGGTATCCATAGTCTCACACGTCAATCTCATACTCAAACTAATTCCATCTCATCATCCACAAACATTGCTTCTCATCTTTTTCGCATCATTCCATTTGCTTATTTACACCAGCATATCATCTGACTCATCCATTGCACTTTCATGTGCATCCTCTGTGTCAGATTCAATCGTGCATTCCAATGAATTAAAAGTCGTTGGATTCGCATAAACCCTTTCCCATCTCAGCATCCGATTTAGGCATATGTTGCATTCTAGGTAGGGTAACGTGTGAAATCCCGCACCTTGCTTCAGCACTTGGAGTTTCTGATTTAGTTTTATTATGAAGTCCCCACCTGTACTGATCGGCTATAAGAATTTGCATCTGATTTATCCTGAAGTCCCCCTGTTCCATTATCCCTAGCATTCAGATCAGAGCTTATCAGGGCATCTCATATATCTATCGATGACAATTCAACCTATGGTTCTTATGCTAGTGAAGCCATCATGGCAAAAATGGTTGTTGATCACAATGATCATACTTACGCTTGCAACGGCTACTAAATATTATCTCAATAAAATATATTATGGAATTGAGGGCATTTTATGCAATTGGTATGAGAACCACATTTGGCATTTACTCTGGTGCAGAGTTCTTCCTTAAGGCGACTCTTCTGCATGCTTTGATTATTACTACCGTTGTATGTGCATCTATTTTCATGATCTTTACACACTTTCCATCAGCATCATAGCACCTTTGCATGTGCGCATCAGTCACCTGCATAGCATCCTTGCACTTGCACTTAGTCATCTACACATCACTACTTGCCTGTGCTTCAAATTTGATATTAGTCTCTATGTATGTGCATTAGCTTAACTTTTCAGCATTTCAATTTGCATACTCTCTTAAAATTTCGCAACTTGGTGATAATGTTTGCTTAGGATTTGCACCAAATGGATTTCTAATGGTAATTCTTTGATGTTAACAGAACCAGACCTGAGTTAAAATACCCTGTCCAATGAGTATAATAACCTCAAATAACTCTGCAAATTTCTAACCCATCAGCAGAAGCCATTCCTGGTGAATCCCTATTGCTGATTGGAAGTTGCTGCATCACCTTTCTCTATTCTTTCGCTTGCTCGTATCCAATCATTTCACTCACTTGTTTGAAACTATTGGTTTGAGGAGTGTAAGTTACAATTCTAATCAAAACCACTTATGTATTCAGCATAACATGTTTTCAGAAAAAAAAATCTAAAAGCAAAAAGATGACTTCAGAAACCAATTTTCAAGGTGATCCCTGTCAGTATTTATACCAACAATTATGTTGAGACTGTGTACAGGTCTTCTGAATTAACTTCTTGAGAATAAGGACGTCGTTTCTTTAATTCCCTTTCTTCATGCCATATACGTCCAGTTTCCTGTGCATATCACCTACATCTCTGGCATAATATCATTCGGTCCATCACCTGTGTATATCACTTGTATATACAATATTATGTATCAGTTGTATTCTCTACACTACCTACATTGCTATGAGGTATTTTGATTTCATTTAGTGTATGTTATTTTGATTTGACAGATATACTTTCTGTTTTGCATGTTTTAGTCTGAACATTAGCATTCACATTTCATCTCTTGTGTTCACTGCACTTCATTGTATGGTATATCACTGTCCTTCTTATTACCACTTTATCACCTGCATATTACTTATACATTACATCATTCACACCTCACTTCTTACAACACTTTGTTTCCCTTACTTCATTTTCATGGCATATTCATGAGCTATTGCAGCTTTATGAACCATTCATCGCGGCTCATATGCATTCATAACACAACAGCCTGCTGGCTGCTGTGATTCTCGTATGCATTCATAATACATCAGCCTATTGGTTGTTGTGACTTCATGCATTCATAACTTGTTATCATAGGCATTCACAGTGGCCTATTGGTTGTTGTGACCTCATATGCTTTCATAGCATATTATCATGAGTATTCACATCAGCTCACGAGCTATTGTGACCTCCAATGCATTCATAACACCTTGTTATGAGCATTCACAGTAGCTCATGAGCTGTTGTAAGCCTCATAGCAGCCCATTGGCTGTTCTGACCTCCAATGCATTTCACAAAACCATGTTATGAGCATTCACAGCAGCCCATGAGCTGTTGTGACCTCATAAGCATTCATAACACCTTGTTATGAGCATTCACAAAGCCTCATAGCAGCCCATGAGCTGCTGTATTTCCATTAGCAGAGCATCCTCATATGCATTTCCTCATTAAGCATATGCATTGCCTTAGGCAAATTTAGGCAAATTCATATGCATTTCTCTATCAGCATTGCATATGCCTTCTCACATATATTTTCTCATTAGCATAATGCATTGCATATGCATTCTTCTATATATCTTTTCATTAGCATAATGCATTGCATATGCATTCTCATATATATATATTTTCATTAGCATAATGCATTGCATATGCATTCTTCTATATATCTTCTCATTAACATAATTCATTGCACATGCATTCTCATATATATTTTCTCATTAGCATAAGGTATTGCATGTACATTTCTCATTTAGCATAGCATTGCACTTAGGCAAATGCATATGCATTTCATTCATGCATTAAGCATTGCATCTTCATTAACATGTGCATTTCCATTATAGCTTAGGCATAATCATATGCATATCAACTTTAACAGGATAGTTTCAATTTTTTTCTATATTTTGCATTTCTTTTGCTTGTGTTATCTTATGTTTGCAGGTAAGCTTGGAAGATCATGATTTTCTTTCCTATAATAGGAAGTTTTAATATTTCAATATATAATTTCAATTGTATTAATTTAATATTAATAAGAATTTCTACTTTTCTGTTTAGAATAGAATGTGTGAGCATATAGTTATATTTTAATTTCTCATCATTTCTTGTGACATTTCTTTTTATTTTATTCTTCAAAAAGCACTATGGGATAACACAAATAACACATGCATCATTCTAATAAGAAGTAATTAACCCTAAGTAAATGATTCGCATTTATGGCCATAGTCAAAATATGAACAATACTTAGGATTTTATCTTTTACGGAATAAAATTTGACCTACACTTTAGGGCCTTTCTAAAAAACATCATATTTTAAAAAAAATGCATTTTTCTCTTTTATCAGAATCAAAAGTAAAGATTAAATCAAGATATATTTGTGGCCATAGTCATGGATATATTGAAATTTAATTTTGCATTAAATTCTATAAAAGCACAAAAAATTAATTTTGTTCTTTCTTGAAATTTAAACGAAGATAAAATTAAAATATATTTGTGACCATAGTCATGAGTATACTAAAATTTAAATCTCATTTCACTTCCATTAAAGAATGAAATTTGCTTTTAAAATTCTAATTTTAAATAAATTCTTTCAATGCATTCATCATTTTGCATCATTATTTGCCATCTTTTCAAATTATTTTAAGTTATTTTCAAAATTCCAAGTGATTTTGAAATAAATTTTCAAAAATACAGTTTTCATTTCCAAAATTCAAAACCATTTTCAAATTTCATTCATAAATGCAAATTCATCTTTTTATTTCAAAATTCCATTCAACTTTAAATCTTATTTCAAATTCCAATTTTCAATCCTTATTTCTGAACTTCACATTCCTAAATCCCATATTTTGACTTTGAATTTTGTTTCGATTTCAAATATTCAATTCTTTACTTTTTTTTCAAAATTTCAAATTTCTATCTTTCATCTCAAATTCAATTACGATTTTTTTTTTCAATATCCAATTTAATTCTTAATCAAAGTTTGAAATTCACTTTGAAATTCCAATTCAATTTCCAAGTTCAATTCTGATTTCAAATATTAAATCGAATTTCAAAATCAATTGAAAGTCTCAATTTTGAAATCTAATTCAATTTCCAAATTTAATTCTGATTTTAAACATCAAATTAAATTTTAGAATTACTTCAAAATCTCAATTTCAAATCTAAAATCGATTTCAAATTCCATCTTAAATGCTTTACTCTAATTTCAAAATGCATTTTCAAAATTCAGGAGTTCAGGTTGAAATCTCAACTGAATCCTCATTTCAAACTTTTAAATTCCAATTTGGCTTCAATTTACAAGTTCCTTTTCCTCGAAATTCAATCTTTCAGAATTTCAAAATTTTAATTCTAAATTCAAGTTCAAGTTTCAATTCTGATTTCAAGGTCTCAAAATTGATTTCTAAGTTCAAGTTCTCAATTCAAAATCAATTTAACTTCAGATTTCAGTCAGTTGTGGATTTCAATGTTCTCAAATTCAGAATCCAATTTCCAAATCCTTAATTGCAAACTTTTGAAGTAGAGTTGATTTCAGTTTCAACTTTCAAAAATTCCAAACTTCTAAATTCCTTTCAAAATCTCAAAATTCACTTCAAATCCAAGCCTTGGATTCAAATTTCAATCTTTTCAAAACAAATTCAATTTCTAAACCATTTTCTAAAGTATATTTTTCAAACCTATTTCAAAATCACTTGGAAAAATCCAAATTTCTGAAACATTTCCAAGAAAAGCATACACATTTTTTTTTAAATTCAAAAATCATAGCACAAGCCTGATTCCATGTGCATTTAGGACTTTTCAAAATAATCTTTTAGTCAAATTTAGGCAAAGCAAAAGCATGAATTCGATCCTTGGTTCAATTACCCTTGGTAAAGGCGCCAGGAACGGTTGAACCTCGTACCAATGAGCGAATCCTGTCTCTCCATTTTCCCATAAAATTTCAAAACGGAGGCGAGTAAATTTCAAAACATTTTTTTTTTCAAAAAGGTCAAGTGAGACCTTGCAAAGAGTTTCTCTTCTTTTGTTTTTCCTCTCAAAAGGAGGGAAAAAAAAAGAGAAAAAAATTTCAATGATCACATCCACATCATGTTTAGAAAGAGTCAATGAAATAGAATAATCTTCATGAACAACACCCTCCACAATAATGGTCTCATGCCACATTATAAGAACCTTGATCGACACGTGGGAAGGTGAACCCGCTGGGTAGGTGGGACGGGATCTCAGTCCATGCAGTGTCAACACCATCAACGTGCATGTTAGACCACCTCAAAAAAAAATTACGAGTCTTTTAAAAGATAAACATAAGCAGTTGCCCGATAAGTTATTATCGTTAACATCACCATCTTAACTAATAACAACAATCATTGTTAGATTGATGACAACAACATTGACATTGTTCACAGCAATATTAATGCTTCTATTATTGTTGGTGTTGCCTGCTTTCTTCTTTTTACTGCATTATTAGAGGTAGTTTTTAGTCCACTAAAACTATGATTTCAGAAAGGCTTTTGACTTTTATTTGTTAGATTTTGGGCGGCGGAAGCGTACCTGAATCCATGTCAATGATCACTTTGTGTTGCCTTTTATGTGATAGATGATAATTCAGCTTTCATACGATCAAGATTCACACAGTAGGAAACACGATCTACAATAGGTCGTGTGAGTACAAAGTCTTCTCTACGCTGTCTTTCTCTCTCTAATTCTTGATGATGATGGGTCTCTTCAAGAAATATTTGACAGACATAAGGGACTAAGACTCCTCCTCTTTATATCAGATCTACCCATCAGAACCCTAAAATAAAATTTGTTTCTTTACCCAATTTGAATTGTAAAGTGTTTTTATTAGGTTGGGTCTGAATATAAATAGATTTAATATTATTTTAACTTTATTTTATGCCACCTTAATGAAAATTCTAACAATCTCTCACATGGCATAATATAAAATAAAATAATTGTAAGTATATCCAAAATACAACATTGGATCATAAAAGAAGTTCCATTCGAATGCACTCTAATAAACATACACAACAATATGTATTTACAATTCATCATTCATACTTACTTTAAGAAAACTTATTGATATAGAGCATGGCGGTTATATACATCAAATGATATATTCCCTTCCATGCATCATACTATCAACAAATTCACTTAATTAAGTCTTATATGGTAAAAAATATAAACAGTCCCACTTTAATGTCAATATGACAAAATCTTTTATTTCACACATGAATGTTAACAAATAAAATAGAAGAAGATAAACAATCATCCATTATGAGATCTCAAATGTGTCAACTACATCATCAATTATCCCATAAAATAAGACCCATACTCATTACATGTCTTGAGAAAACTTTAGGTGCCAAGGCTTTAGTCATGGGGTCAGCAATCATGTCAGAATCACTGACAAAACTAATTGATACAAGATGATTGTGAATCCTTTCTTGTACAGAAAGGTATTTAATATCAATGTGCTTGTTAGCACTAGTAGACTTACTATAATTGGAGAAAAATACTGCAGAAGAATTGTCACAATGTAAACTTAATGGTTTGAAGATGGAATTCATAACTTTAATTGCAGTGATAAACTTTCTTAACCATAATGCATGTGAGGATGCTTCATGACAACCAATAAACTCGGCTTCCATAGTAGAGGTAGCCACAATATGTTGTTTAGAGCTTTTCTATGAAACTGCTCCACCCGCAAGCAAGAAAACATATCCCGATGTAGATTTTTTACTATCCAAACAACCAGCAAAATCTACATTTGTATAACCAATCACTTTCAAGTGATTGGTTTTGCCATGAGTGAGCTTGAAATCTTTAGTTCATTGAAGGTATCTCATTATTTTCTTTACTGCTTTTCAATGTTCTATTTCTGGATTGCTTTGATATCTCGCAAGTAATCCCATAGCAAAACTAATATCAGGATGTGTGCAAACTTGAGTATACATTATGCTCCCAAGGGCGGCAGCATATGGAATAGTCTTCATTTTCTGCTTCTCAATCTCATTTTGTGGACACTGATGGGAACTAAATTTATGACCTTTAAAGATTGGCACTTCACATGATGAGCAGCTCGACATGTTAAACCTTTCTAAGATCATAGCAATATAGGCTCTTTGAGATAAACCAAGTAGTCTTTTAGTTCTATCACGATGGATTTTAATGCCAATAACACATGATGTACTCCCCATATCTTTCGTTTCGAAATGATTGGAAAGAAAATTCTTAGTCTCACTTAGAAGACTCAAATTATTTGTAGCAAGTAATATATCATCCATATATAGAATCAAAAATATAAACTTGCTCCCACTAACCTTTAGGTATATACATTGATCAACAATGTTTTCACTAAACCCAAAGGACAAAACGACTTCAATAAATTTCAAGTACCACCGACGGGAAGCCTGTTTAAGCCCATATATGGACTTCTTTAATTTGCATAATAAATTTTCATTTCCTTTCATTTCAAAACCTTCAGGTTGCACCATGTATACTTATCCATCTAGATTCTCATTGAAAAAAGTTGTTTTTACGTTTATTTGATGTAACTCTAAATCATAGTAGGCCTCTAGTGCCATAATAATTCTGAATGAATCCTTTCTAGAAACAGGAGAAAATGTTTCTCTATAATCAATGCCTTTCTTTTGAGTGAATCCTTTTGCTATAAGTTTGGCCTTCTACCTTTCTACATTACCTTTGGGATCACATTTGGTCTTGAAAATCCATTTACAACCAATTGGTTTATATCCCTTAGGTAATGTAACAAGTTCCCAAACTTCATTCTTTTGCATGGATTCAATCTCCTCATTCATGGCATTCAACCATAAATCAGATTTTTCACTTTCAAGGGCTTCTATGAATGAGAATGAATCATTATCAGTACCAGCATCATAATCACGCTCTTGTAAATATATAATATAGTCATTTAAAATAGCAGGTCTCCTAACCCTCTAAGACCTTATAGGTGAGGAGTATGGACTATATTATCAGTATCATCATGCATATTATTTTGCTGTGGTACATGATCAACATCATGTTGAGAAACTCTGTTTTGATGTTACATAATATGATACACTGCCTTATTTGATTTCATATGATATGATAATATGTCTTCTTGAAAAATGTTATATAATGACTGGATATGTTTTGCCATATATCTAACGAGTATTTGATGCAAGGATATCTCACTCAAAAAGGATGGAGACCTCTTGTTCAAGTACAACTATGATGCAATCATACTCCTTGAAGAAAAAGCTTGTTGAGCCATGCACTCCTAAAGACCATCTAAAGAGATCGGCTTCCTCAAGTTGAAGTTTTTTTTCTTCTTTAGAGTCATATGTAACAGAACCTTCAGAAGCATGCATATTGCATATTACATACTCACTCATAAAAGCTATTTCATAAAAGTATATGATAGTTTCAAAAAGCTCCTTTTTGAAAACAAATAATTGTACCTTCTTACAACCCTTTATGAAAAAGGTATTTTTGACATGATTTCAAAATGTAATAATTGTACCTTATACAAGACAACATGAAAAAAAATAATATAGGAAAAAGACAAAACATGAAATCGGCTACACAAAGAAAACAAATATAATATTGGTTTTGAAAAGACTCTAGGAAAAAGACAAAACATGAAATCGGCTACACAAAGAAAAACAAATATAATATTGGTTTTGAAAAGACTCTAGTTACCTTCTTTAAAGAAATGATTTCAAATATAGGAAAAAGACAAAACATGAAATCGGCTACACAAAGAAACCAAATATAATATGTTTTGAAAAGACTCTAGTTACCTTTTTACAAACTCATAGAATGTCGACTTAAAGCCATCATTCTCTTTGTATAGCATTAAATACCTTCTGTAGAGAATCCTTGTTAAATATCCTTCTCAAGAATGTCGACTTACTTGTAGTCTTCATTCTCTCTGTAGACTTTGAAAAACACAACATAAAGAAAACACTTGACATGACTATGTACAAATAAATATCTCAAAGCACTCATTGTACTTACACTCATTTAAAGTAAAGAAGTACCTATGTACCACAAATCATTAATTAGGATAAAGACAAAACCACATGACAACCTACAATCCAACGTTCAATGTACTATTGTAAGAAATAAACTTTTTACATAAAATATGTATTACCTAAAATATTACAACGACTAGTGTACCTGATATTTTACTTTTATGGAAAGAAGACTTTCTCGAATTTCTCTAAAAATGTTTTTTGAAGTGACATGACATTTCACATCTCAAAAAGGCTATGATTTCATAAAGCCAATGACTAATTTTTAAGCTATAAAAACACACTAAAATGAACTATTCAAACAACAGAAGGGAATGGAATAGACAAGTGAGCTTACAACGAGAAAAATACCTATTTGATATTTGAAACAGAGCCTAGAAAAAGAAAGAGAAAAAGTCAAAAATAACTCTTTGACAAAGAGTATCTTCTGAGTGACAAACAGAATATTCTGAGAATCCTTTATTCGTGCATTCATATCATCCTGAAGGTTCTATAGGAAGTATTGTAACTTTCTGTTATTCACTGTATTCCTTCTTTATTGAAAGAAGTAGACCTCTAAGAAAGAGGGTGTTGCCCTTCTCTGTTGAGAGAAGAAGACCTCTGTGTAAGAGGGTGTTGTCCTTCTCTGTTGAGAGAAGAAGACCTCTATGGAAGAGGGTGTGCGCCTTCTCTGTTGAGAGAAGAAGACCTCTGAGGAAGAGGGTGTTGTACTATTTATCCGGTGACTCGGATGTTATAGTGGAAAGCTCAAGTGGTTTGCTTGGGGACTGAATGTAGGTCAGGGTTTTGACCGAACCAGTATAAATCCTGTGTTTATTGTGTTGTGCCTTATTGCTTTATTTTTTATTATATCAACTTGCAACGAATTTCACTATTCACCCCCCCTCTAGTGGAATTTCATTTGGTATCAGAGCAGGTTTGCTGGTTTCGACATAACAAGTCTTTCAGCACATATGGCATCTACCTCTTATGCTCGTGATATTGAAGGTCAACACGCATCTCGTCCTCCTTTCTTCAATGGCTCCAACTATGGATACTGGAAGTGCAGAATGGCTATATTTCTCAAATCTATAAATTTTGCTGTATGGAAAATTGTTGAGCATCCATACACATCTCCTTCCGCAGATTATAACTTATGGTCTGATGAAGAAAAGAAAACGGCAAACTTAAATGCAAAGGCTATGAATGCCTTATATTGTGCCATCGATCAGAATGAATTCAATAGAATATCTATATGTAAATCTGCATATGATATTTGACATTCTTTGGAAGTTATTCATGAAGGAACCAACAAAGTGGAAGAAGCCAAAATCTCATCTCTTGTCAGAAAATATGAGTTGTTCAAAATGAACAAAGATGAACCCATCACGGAGATGTTCACCAGATTCACCAACTTCACCAACGATCTGAAATCTCTGGGTATAACCCACTCTCAGATAGAAAAGGTGAAGAAAATCTTGAGATCTCTCACAACTGATTGGGAGAAAAAGACTACTGCTATTGAAGAAGCTCAAGATTTGTCCAAACTTACCTTGGATGATTTAATAGGCAATCTTATGGCCTATGAAGTCCACATAAAGGAAAGAAGGGAGGAAGAAAAACCTTTGAAGAAAACTCTAGCCTTCCCAGCCCTTTCTGAGGATGAAGACTCAGAAAAAGAAACTGAGATTGCGCTACTCACTAGAAAATTCCAGTGCTTTATGAGAAGGAACCGGCTTCCAAATAAGCACAAAGAAAGAAAAGACCCAAAAGAAGATTCTATGTACTACCAATGTAATAAGACAGGTCACCTGAGACGTGACTGTCCTCTTCTCAAAAGAAAATCCAAAACTGAGGAACCAAAGACAAGGTTCTTCAAGAAAAAGGCTATGCATGCTCAATGGGATGATTCAGAATCATCCACCAGTGAAGAGTCAAATGATGATGAAGCAGAAACCGCCAACATGTGCTTCATGGCAGAAAGCTCGGTAAGTGAATCTCTTGATTTCTCCTTTGAAGATCTTCAAAATGCTTTTCAGGAACTTTTTGAAGAATCAAGGAAAATGATTCTAAAAAATAAACAGTTGAAATCTGAGAATCTAGAGCTCCTTTTGAAAAATAAAAAACTCAGTATTGAAAATTCTGAGTTACAAAAGAAAAATCTTCTTATTACTTCTGAAATCTCTTCTACTAGCTCCAAAACTAAAAATCTGCAAGTAGAAATTTCAGAATTAAAAAGTAAAACTGAGAACCATATGAAAACGATTTTCAAGTTTACTAAAGGAAAAGAGAACTTGGATAAACTCCTATCCTCTCAAAAAGTGTCTTTTTACAAGAATGGTATTGGCTACTCTCATTTTAACAAGCCTTCTTGTATGAATCAAAAGACCACGTTTGTGAAAAGTTCTTCTGAACCTAAAAAGGAGTATTATAATTTTAACTTCTTGAACTCCTCTATAGCTGTAGACAAACCCAAATCTAAATGGATATGGGTTCCAAAGTCTAACAAAAAGGGACCCGATTGGGTACCAAAAAGAAATTTTACTTAATGATTTGCAGGCTCCAAACAAGAAGAACAGATGAATTCTAGACAGTGGATGTTCAAAACACATGACTGGACATTCAGACCTCTTTGCTGTTCTTCATAAAAAGGTAGGAGGAACCGTCACCTTTGGAGATAACAACAAAGGTTTGATAATAGGTATTGGTAATATTGGAAATATAGATAAACCTCTTATCAAAGACGTTCTCCTGGTTAAAGGCTTAAAACATAACCTTCTAAGTATTAGTCAAATGTGTGATACAGGTTATAATGTTAGCTTTAATCATAATGCTTGTCTTATAGCAGACACCAATGAAAATATTATCTTAAAAGGTATAAGAAAAAATAATATATATGAACTATACCTAGAAAACATCACAGAACATTGCCTCATAGCTAATAATGACTCTCAACATCTATGGCACATGAGAATGGGTCATGTCAATTCTAAGTACATGTCTAAATTAGCTAAAGATAAGTTAGTACGTGGGTTACCCAAACTATCTTTTAAAAAAGATTACTTTTGTGATGCATGTCAATTAGGAAAACTGTCTAAATCATCCTTTAAATCAAAAAATATCATTTCAAGCAAAAGACCTCTAGAGCTTCTCCACCTGGATCTCTTTGGTCCTTCTAGAGTAGCTAGTCATAATCACAATAAATACGTTTTTGTCATTGTAGATGACTACTCAAGATTTACTTGGGTAATATTTTTGAAAAACAAAAGTGATACATTTTGTCAATTTGAAATTTTATGTAAAAATTACAAAATGAAAAATCTTGTTCTATTGTTAAAATCCGTAGTGACCATGGAGGAGAATTTGAAAATGAACTTTTTGAAAATTTTTGTAACTTGCATGGTATTTCTCATAACTTTGTCTTTCCTAGAGTTGCACCTCAAAATGGTGTAGTAGAAAGAAGGAATAGAACCCTTCAGGAATCTGCTAGAACTATGCTCCAACACAATAATCTTGCTAAATCTTTTTGGGCAGAAGCTGTTAATATTGTATGCTACATAACAAATAGAGTTCTCATTAGACCCTTATTAAATAAAACTCTCTATGAACTATTCTATGACAGAACTCCAAGAATAGACTATTTCAAAGTCTTTGGTTGTAAATGCTTTATCCTAAACACAAAAGATAGCCTAGATAAATTTGATGCTAAATCTATTGAAGGCATATTTTTAGGATATTCAAGTCATAGTAAAGCATACAGGGTTTTCAATAAGAATTCTAAGTCTATTGAAGAATCTATGCATGTTAGTTTCTGTGAATCTATTGATCAATCTGTTCATAAGCAAACTAACGATGATGATGTTGAAAGTACAGATTTATTTTTAGATAACACAGCTAAGTCTAATGAAGATGATCATCAAAGAACATTTGTAGATATCAAAGATCATCCTCAAAAGCAGATTTTGGGAGAACTGACAAAGGGGGTTCAAACTAGAGCTCAGCTAGAACGGATTGCAAATATGGCATTCATTTCTCAACTTGAACCAAAGAAGATTGATGAAGCCATCATCGATGAGTTCTGGATGCTAGCCATGACTGAAGAACTGAATCAATTCCAAATGAATGAAGTTTGGGATCTTGTACCAAGACCAAAGGATCATCCGATCATTGGGACAAGATGGATCTTCAGAAACAAGCTAGATGAAACAGGTAATGTTATAAGAAACAAGGCCAGACTAGTAGCTCAAGGATACAATCAGGAGGAAGGTATTGATTTTGATGAAACATTTGCTCCTGTTGCTAGACTTGAATCTATTAGAATATTTTTAGCATATGCAAGCTATATAGATTTTAAACTATATCAAATGGATGTTAAAAGTGCTTTTCTAAATGGTTTTATAAATGAAAAAGTTTATGTAAAACAACCTCCAGGATTTGAAAATGAACAATATCTAGATCATGTTTTCAAACTCAAACGTGCTTTGTATGGATTAAAACAAGCACCTCGTACTTGGTATGATAGACTTAAAACTTTTTTTATTAAAAACTGGTTTTTCGGTAGGCAAAGCAGACTCTACTTTATTTGTGAAAATAGTGAATAATCATACCCTAATTGTTCAAATATATGTGGACGATATCATCTTTGGATCTTCTAACAACACTCTTTGTGAAGATTTTTCTAAGTCCATGCAGAAAGAATTTGAAATGAGTATGATGGGAGAACTCACCTACTTTCTTGGACTGCATATTAAGCAAACCAAGGATGAAGTTTTCATCAATCAGTCTAAGTATGCTCGTGAACTTCTGAAGAGGTTCAACATGAACTCAACTGCTTCAAAATCTACTCCTATGAGCACTACTACTGTTTTGGACAAAGATGAAGATGGTAAGTCTGTGGATACAAAGGTATACCGAGGTATGATAGGATCACTACTATATTTAACTGCTAGCCGTCCATATATTATGTTCAGTGTTTGCTTGTGTGCTAGATTTCAGTCAAATCCAAAAGAATCACATCTTATAGCTGTAAAAAGAATAATGAGATATTTAAAAGACACAGTTGATTTTGGATTATTCTATTCAAAATCCTCTACATTTGATTTAATCTCATACAGCGATGCTGACTTTGCTGAAAGTAAATCTGACAGAAAAAGCACAAGTGGAACATGTCATATGCTAGGGCACTCACTTGTATCATGGTCCAGTAAGAAACAAAACTGTGTATCCTTATCAACTACCGAAGCCGAATACATTGCTGCTAGCCTAGCCTGTACACAAGTTATCTGGATGAAACAAACCTTAAAAGATTTTGGTTTAAATTTTGAAAATACAACTATTTTCTGTGATAATACTAGTGCTATAAACTTATCTAAGAATCCGATTTTACACTCATGAACTAAGCACATTCAAATAAGACACCACTTCTTAAGAGAACAAGTCTTAAATAACATAATTAAACTCGAATTCATACCCACTAATCAACAGTTAGCAGACATATTCACCAAACCATTGAAACTTGAAGACTTTACACGAATTAGAAGAGAACTAGGAATATGCAAACTAAGTGACTTATAAATTAATCACACTTATTATAATACTTCTTATACGTTTTTGTTAAAATCTTATTTTAAAAGTTTTTTTCTTCTTGTCGATTTTTGTCAGTCAAACTAGGTTTTCATATTCACGTATACTCTAAACTCTTTTAAGACACACTCTTTATGTCTTTCAACTTGTTATCTTTCAAGTACACATCCATAATGACTCCTTGTCCTATCTCCTTTCACTCATATCCATAAGAACTAATTATATTAAAAAGCTATCATGACATTGTTCACATCACTCATCTCATAACTCCTTTATTATTTTTTGTCCTTTTGTGAAAACCTCTCTTAGGATAAGTTGATTCACCTTCAACATGATAACATATTAGTTTATGAGAAATCTTGCTTTTCAAATTTTAGTCAAAATCAAATAATTATTTTTTTGGTTCTTTTTACCTTCTTCTAAAGATCTAGTTGCTATGTTTTTACGTAAAATTTTTACTATATCATTTGTTATAGCATATATTACGTATGCTCAATCTCTATCATGTCTTCCTTTTCTTCCTATCAAGACACATCACTAAAACATTAATGCCTTTCATGAAAAATTCAAATGATTATCATCTCGTACCACCTTTTAAGTTATTATATCTCACGTAAATTTTTACTATATCATCTATTATATCATACCCTAAGAACAATCTATTATCATCTCTTCATGCTTTACATCTTTTACAAAAAGTATTGTAAAATGCTCTTTTCAAAAACTTGTACTCTACTCATTCGTACGTTTTGTATCACCTTTTTATCTCTCTCTCTCTCTACATTATTCGAAGTTCCTTTTTCATCCGTGACCATGACTCTCTCATATATTTTATCTCTCTCCAATCGAGATTCATTAAAACCTTGTCCTTCACTCCCCTTTATGTCATACATCTCCTATCAAACTTCAAGTGATTTATGTCCTTTATGACCACTCTCATTTCTTCACACATCCGTATCACCCTCCTTTATATCTATTCACACTCCTTTCACGTATATCAAAATATACACTTCTTAAATAAGAAATTATTGCATTTCCTCATACTCTCATGTTTGTCCTTTTCCAAACTCCCTCTTCACGATTTTGGAACACTTTCACATAAAGTAAATTCGTGAAAAAGTTGTTTGTTCTTATTAGGCCATTATTCACTCTCTATCTTCATGATCTTCACGAAAATCTTTAAAAAACTCTTGAATCATTCTTTCTCTTACGTTTAATATGACACTCCATACTCAATTCATGACTCTTCTCACTATCCAACAAGATTGCTCATAGAAAATTTGTTACATATATAGAAAAAATTATTTCGAAACTATGTCCTTCATTAATATCTTCACTAATATAATACACTATCCTCCGAAATTGATTCGATTTGTCATTCACAAGTCTCTTATTTTACAACTCACGCATTTCCTCTTTCCACTAAAATCTAAAAATCCTTCACTTCCAATGTCATTCATTTCTTATCACCATTATTTTTCTTCTTCTATTTATTAGATTGATTTATATCTCTTTCCCACGATTTTCTCTATTCTCTTACAAACTCTTACTCCTTTCCAAGCCTTTCTCTCTTGCTCGTTCTTTCTAAGCCCTTGCCATGGCTTCCTCCTCAAACACTGCAATCACTGCCGCCGACCTAAGGGATCCCGATCTATTTCACTTCTACAACTCCCTTTGTTCTCGACCAATTCATGAAGGTAAATTGGTTAACTACAACGACTTCGTATTATTTGACCTAGACAGATCTCTCCCCGAACTCAAACACTTACTAGGATCTTCATCCCAAGCTGCTTACTATCCCGAACTCGTCCGACTCTTCTACACAAATTTTTCTTCTGATCATGAACAAACTACCATCACCACCAAAGTCCGCGGACGCCTGATGTCCTTTCATGCTTCCTCATTAGGCAAAATTCTTAATCTTCCTTCCACCGGCATAAACCTAGACAACATAGTACCACTCAAACGGTCGGTACTTCAAAAAATTCTTCTCTGCACCAACTGCTCACAACTTCCCTGGCACATGAGGAATCTCCAACCTCATGCTCAACTTCTTGCCCAGATTCTTCTCCACAATATCTATCCCAAGCCTTCATGCAAGGGATTAGTACCAAGAAAAATCTCTCTCCTTCTCTACGCAATTTTTTTTTCTACTCTGATAAACTGGTCCAACATTCTTTTCGACCTTTTTATTCGTTATCAAAAATTTCAGCCTCTTCTTTTCGGGTGTTTTATAACTCTTATTTTAAAATACTTCAAAGTACCCCTTCAAAACGAAGTTATCCTCCATCCCTCTCAAGTCCTCGATGCTACTTCCTTCAATCTCAGGTCCCTGCACCTGCCCGGCTCTGATGAAGATGCTCCAACATCCAACAACTTATTTTTTAGACTGTACTAGCTGTATTTTTTTGGGGACTATAATAACTTTTAATCACTTTTGGTCTGTAATAACTCTGATACTCTGATCCCTTCCTTTTTGTCTGTGACAAAGGGGGAGAAAACCTGTCTCCATTATTGGAGAAATACTCTCTCTTTAAACATTTTTCAATAGTTTTATGATATTATTATTTCTATGCATAATGTCTTTTTGACAGGGTGAGCATATTTTGTCATCATCAAAAAGGGGGAGAATGTTGAGAAACTCTGTTTTGATGTTACATAATATGATACACTGCCTTATTTGATTTCATATGATATGATAATATGTCTTCTTGAAAAATGTTATATAATGACTGGATATGTTTTGCCATATATCTAACGAGTATTTGATGCAAGGATATCTCACTCAAAAAGGATGGAGACCTCTTGTTCAAGTACAACTATGATGCAATCATACTCCTTGAAGAAAAAGCTTGTTGAGCCATGCACTCCTAAAGACCATCTAAAGAGATCGGCTTCCTCAAGTTGAAGTTTTTTTTCTTCTTTAGAGTCATATGTAACAGAACCTTCAGAAGCATGCATATTGCATATTACATACTCACTCATAAAAGCTATTTCATAAAAGTATATGATAGTTTCAAAAAGCTCCTTTTTGAAAACAAATAATTGTACCTTCTTACAACCCTTTATGAAAAAGGTATTTTTGACATGATTTCAAAATGTAATAATTGTACCTTATACAAGACAACATGAAAAAAAATAATATAGGAAAAAGACAAAACATGAAATCGGCTACACAAAGAAAACAAATATAATATTGGTTTTGAAAAGACTCTAGGAAAAAGACAAAACATGAAATCGGCTACACAAAGAAAAACAAATATAATATTGGTTTTGAAAAGACTCTAGTTACCTTCTTTAAAGAAATGATTTCAAATATAGGAAAAAGACAAAACATGAAATCGGCTACACAAAGAAACCAAATATAATATGTTTTGAAAAGACTCTAGTTACCTTTTTACAAACTCATAGAATGTCGACTTAAAGCCATCATTCTCTTTGTATAGCATTAAATACCTTCTGTAGAGAATCCTTGTTAAATATCCTTCTCAAGAATGTCGACTTACTTGTAGTCTTCATTCTCTCTGTAGACTTTGAAAAACACAACATAAAGAAAACACTTGACATGACTATGTACAAATAAATATCTCAAAGCACTCATTGTACTTACACTCATTTAAAGTAAAGAAGTACCTATGTACCACAAATCATTAATTAGGATAAAGACAAAACCACATGACAACCTACAATCCAACGTTCAATGTACTATTGTAAGAAATAAACTTTTTACATAAAATATGTATTACCTAAAATATTACAACGACTAGTGTACCTTATATTTTACTTTTATGGAAAGAAGACTTTCTCGAATTTCTCTAAAAATGTTTTTTGAAGTGACATGGCATTTCACATCTCAAAAAGGCTACGATTTCAAAAAGCCAACGACTATTTTTTAAGCTATAAAAATACACTAAAAGGAACTATTCAAACAACAGAAGGGAATGGAATAGACAAGTGAGCTTACAACGAGAAAAATACCTATTTGATATTTGAAACAGAGCCTAGAAAAAGAAAGAGAAAAAGTCAAAAATAACTCTTTGACAAAGAGTATCTTTTGAGTGACAAACAGAACATTCTGAGAATCCTTCATTCGTGCATTCATATCATCCTGAAGGTTCTATAGGAAGTATTGTAACTTTCTGTTATTCATTGTATTCCTTCTTTATTGAAAGAAGTAGACCTCTGAGAAAGAGAGTGTTGCCCTTCTCTATTGAGAGAAGAAAACCTCTGTGTAAGAGGGTGTTGTCCTTCTTTGTTGAGAGAAAAAGACCTCTGTGGAAGAGGGTGTGCCCCTTCTCTGTTGAGAAAAGAAGACCTCTGAGGAAGAGGGTGTTGTACTATTTATCCGGTGACTCGGATGTTATAGTGGAAAGCTCAAGTGGTTTGCTTGGGGACTGGATGTAGGTTAGGGTTTTGACCGAACCAGTATAAATCCTGTGTTTATTGTGTTGTGCCTTATTGCTTTATTTTTTATTATATCAACTTGCAACGAATTTCACTATTCACCCCCCCTCTAGTGGAATTTCACATCAACCTCTACAGTGGGTAATGTGGTATGGTCTGACTGTTGATCTATTATATCACGATCAATGGTTTCAGACCTCGCATATGTCATAGAGGTAGTAGGTAAAAGATCCCTAACTTCCTTAAATTCCACATTGCATGGGATACTATTCATATTCCCACTATTTTTATCATTCTCAATAAACTTAGCAGTGTCAGTTTCAACAATATTAATGGTGTACGATGGACTATAAAATCTATACCCTTTTGACCATTCTGGATATCTAATAAAATAACAAGTAATAGTTCTTGGGTCCAATTTCTTTTCTTGTAGATTGTATAATCTAGCCTCTGCTTGACAACCCCAAACATGCATATGTCTCAAACTGGGTTTCCTTCCTGTCCATAACTCAAAAGGAGTTTCAGGAACAATATTACTAGAAACTTAGTTGAGAATATACATAGCAGTTTTCAAAGCCTCATTCCACAAATTTATGGGTAAAGATGAATTGCTAATCATACTTCTCACCATATCCATGAGAGTACGATTTTGCCTTTTAGCCACACCATTTTGTTGAGGTTTTTCTGGCATGAAGTATTGTGGTTCTATGTCATTCTCTTCAAGGAATCTAGCAAAGGGTCCAGGAATACGACCCAACTGACCATGTTTACCATAATATTCTCGCCCCTATCAGATCTCACAATTTTGATTTTCTTATTCAATTTATTTTCTACCAAGTCTTTGTAAATTTTAAATGTTTTCAAAGACTTAGACTTTTCATGTAATAAGAAAACAAAACCATAACGTGAGAAATCATCAATGAATGTGATAAAGTATTTCTCACCACTTATACATTGTGGAAATGGACCACAAATGTCAGTGTGAATCAATTCTAAGAGTTCTTCACGTTTACAACCTTGTTTATTCTAGGTCTTGGTTTATTTTCCTTTTATACAATCGATGCAAGTGTCAAAATCAGTGAAATCAAGATTAGGTAATATTCCATTTTTCACCAATCTTAATATTCTTGCTTTTGATATGTGACCCAATCTTTTATGCCATAACATAGAGGAACTCTCATCAATCAAGCAATGCTTAACACCAATATTCACGTTCAAAGTCGAAACATTATTAGAGAATGAGCAATCTGCATTTAATTTATAAAGACCATCACATAAAGTTTCAGTACCTACTAAAACAGAATTCTTAAACAAGTTAAACTTTAAGTTCCCAAAACTGATCGAATAACCCATTACATCAAGTTTTGATAAAAAAAACAAATTCCTAAATATTGATAGAACATAAAAAATGTTATAAAGATCTAATTAATATCTAGTATCAAGACAAAGTCTACAAGTCCCTACAACCTTGACTTTAGATTTGGTCAGATTGCCCATTAAGATGGAGGATTTACTCTCGTTTGGTTTTCTGATGGAAAGGAATGCCTGCAAAGAATTTGTAATGTGAATAGCAGCACCAGAATCAATCCACCAAGAATTAGAGGATACATTCATAAAATTGGTTTCAAAACAAACACATAAATGAGAATTACCTCTTTTCTCAAACCAATTTTTGCGCTTTAGACAGTCTACCTTAAAGTGTCCCTTATGATAGAAGTGACACCTGTCATCCAGCTTTCTTTCCTCTTGCCCTTTCTTTGGTTAGAATTTCTTTTCTTTTCCTTTCTGAGACTTATAGTGCTTTGATGATGAAGCTAAATTGACAACCAGTGATCCTTTCTATTTCAATCTCTCTTCTTCTTGCACACACATGGATATCAATTCATTCAATGTCCATGTTTCCTTATGTGTGTTATGAGATATTTTAAACTGCGAAAACTGTGATGAAAGAGAGTTGAGTACAAATATAACTAGAAAAGATTCAGAGATTGTCATCCCCAATGCTTTAAGTTTCCCAGCTATGTCAGACATCTCCATAATGTGCTTTCGCACTCCACTGGTACCGTTATATTTCATGGAGGTCAATTTATTAGTGAGCATTCCTGCCATTTCTTTGTCTGATCCACTAAACTATTGTTTAATGGAATCAAGATATTCTTTAGCACTCTCATTATGAGGAACAAAACCCCTTATATTCTTTGCTATTGAACTCTTGATTATCATTAAGGACAATATATTAGAACACGCCCACTTTCCAAATTTGACCTTTTCTTCATCTGTATTGTTATCAATAGTGTCATTAGGTTTTTCAGTTCATAGAGCTAAATCAAGATCTAAACAACCCAAAGTGATGAGAAGTTGTTCATGCCAATCATTATAATTTGATTTATTCAGTGCAGGAATATGGGATAAATGAGAATGCAGGGAAGTCGGAGTCATAGCTAAACAATTAAAGTTAAGCTCACATTACTGTCATGATGCAGATAAATCATTATGTGCAATTCTAATAATTATTAATATAATCACAGCTAATCATTCATAATTACATGAATATAAATTATGAACAATGTTAATAACGCTATGATAATGTCATCAATATTTAATAATTGATTAAAATACTTAAAGGCAAAGATATCTCTTCTTTGGGATAAGATTCTTTGTGTTAAGTAATTTTAAGTCGATTATTAAATTTCAAGTGATATATCGAATTATAGTTACTTTCGAGCAAAACTACAATTCAACACTCTAATGCAATTTTTATTTCAAGAGAAATATCCAAAATTCTCTCCAAAATTAGCAATCCTATATATTAACACATCCTAGACCCTTCGGGGCAACTAGAATAGTAAAATAAGATAGGATTGGTAAATATAAAATTGCCGACAATTAATATTCATAAATATTTCATGCACATTTAAACAAAATAAGAGCATGAATATTTAGTCCAAATCTTGATCCAATTATGAGATCCATTAATTATGACTTTAAGTCTTTAATTGGATACCATTTTCATTCATGCTAAGATTAATGTATGGATCCAGTTAAAACATGACCCGGATCCATCTCATAACACAACATTTCATGAATATGGTTAGCAATGGCAAGTAGGGGAATCATAAAGACACGAGGGTAAAATGGTCAATTATGAGGAGACAAAATGGTTAACCCAATAAAAAAGGGTCGTCCAGTTTCCTCTCCATTTCCCTCTCTACATGCATACGGTAATTAAGGGAGTGGAAGAGAATGCCCAACTGGCTGATGTCACCATTTGTAACTGCAGCAGTTATCATCGATGGATGGCTGCCACCATCCGACCCCCTTTACACGACCATGGCGAAGTTTCTTTGATGGTGGCCATAGGGGGGTCAGAAGGAGTCTGATCTACTATAATCGTTGCTGATGAAAGTGGGAAGCCCAGCAACACCACTGCCTCCCCAACAACGTTTAGGATCATCATAGGATTCAAACCCAATACAACCCTCTGGATCTAACTTAGATCATGGCAACATCGCTCCTGTGATCAGTTGAGCAGGATGATGGCAACTCTAATGGTTGCATATAGGTATTCATTTATATAACTTAAATACAACCCTTGGAGTCGATTCAACAAGGCTAGCACACTGAAAATGTGATTCACAGTAAATGAATTGAATCCATTATAGTCAATGGCTATAATCATTCGATCATCTCAAATAAAAAGATCATCAACATAAGCCAAGATACTAACCTGACTTTGATACCATTTGTTAGATTTTGGGCAGCGGAAGCGTACCTGAATCCATGTTGATGATCACTCTGTGCTGCCTTTTATGTGATAGATGATAATCCAGCTTTCATACGATCAAGATTCACACAGTAGGAAACACGATCTACAATGGGTCGTGTGAGTACAAAGTCTTCTCTACGCTGTCTTTCTCCCTCTCATTCTTGATGATGATGGGTCTCTTCAAGAAATATTTGACAGACATGAGGGACTAAGACTCCGCCTCTTTATATCGGGTCCTCAAGGCCCTAAAATGAAATATGTTTCTTTACTCGATTTGAATTGTAAAGTTCTTTTATTAGGTTGGGTCTAAATGTAAATAGATCCAATATTATTTTAACTTTATTTTATGCCACCTTAATGAAAATTCTAACATTATTAACCTCAAACTCAAATATTGCATGATTTGATAGCATGTACACTCTAGGAGAAATATGCAACTTTGAATATATGTTGACCATTTTCTAATCACAGAAAAACATTATCTCAACACATGATGGATTTGCTTTATAATAATACTATTAATATCAATTATTATAATTAAATACCAATTACACCATTTGTTTTACTATAATATTCTATTTTAATGTGAGTGATTGTTGCAAAGTTGGCAGTCTTTCATCTTTGTTTTATGTGTTCATCCTTTCAATGATGATTGAACAGACTGTAGTGGATGGTGGCCTTATAATATTTATGGAGAGAATATATGTGTGATGAACTCCGTGTATTTAACTTTATGCCCTTAAGCACTAGATCTGTAACTTAATAAATTAAATCAAAGGGGATGAAGATGGTTTGGTGCTTGTCAGGTTCGTTTTTGCATTTCGATATGATTATTTATCTTTAGTTATTTTCTTAGATTTGTTCATCATTGAAACTCTAGCACTCGTGGCTTTCACATCTGTGATAAAAAGCTTCCACTCTTTTTGCATTGATTCGTGTTCCATCCTTTTTCAATTATCACTGCACTATTTAAGTAGGCATAATGATTGTCAGTCAATAATGTTGAAATAAAAGCTTTAAAATGACTACAACAAACATCTGAAATTAAGCCCATAAAGAGGACTTAATGAGGGGATTGTTTTTCATTCATTTTCAATGTAAAGATGGGGAAGTGAAGACCACTTTGCCTAGTGCAAAAAGGGAACTCTAAGTCTCTAACCTTCAGGTCTCAAATATACCTCTAGGATGACTTTTTTCTCTTTTATTTTCTTCAATCTTCTCCACCAATGTGACTTTTGAGTTTTCTCCCTTTATTATCTCTAGGTCAAAATCAATGATTCTTTCCTTCCTTTCTATCATACTAGCAGAACCCATTTTCAATTCATAATTATGGACTTGCTGAATAGAATTTTCCTTTGTTGTATATTGTTAAGCTCTTCGATTGGATCTAAGCGTGAATAAAGAATGCTTCTTTTATCTTTACAGGAATATAATTCTTAAGTGCACCAAGAAAAAGACTAGTGGAAATTTGATATGATTACCTTATTTTGGAAGGAGATATTTCCTTGTTTTCTTTTTCGATGATGAAGGAAAACCACGTAACCTGGCTTTATGTTGCAACTGTAATATTTCTTCTTCCTGTTAAACCCTGCGTAACCTTTGATGTTGTTGCCAAGAAACGAATGTTTGTTTTTACATTATTTTAAATCCACATGATTTTTAATTAATATGTTGAACTTATCTGGATTCCAAAACTTAATAGGACAAACTTTTATTTAATTATTTCTGATTGAATCTTTGAGTGGACCATTACCGTCAAAGGAGTTAATTTTTGCGGGTGTTTAAAGGCAAGGAGAAAAACAAATGGTTATTCTTAGCTTTAATTAAGTTCATAGCTGCACGCACATGAGGAAATATTTTGACCAACGTTTTCCTTTTCTTTTCTTTTTTTGTGCTACAGTCTACTCAAGCCCTTTTCTCAATCTCAACCAGAATTTTTAGTTGATTTTTACAACCTTATAATGCCTATATATAAGGGCTTCTTCTTCCAAACCTACATTGATTTTGTAAAGGTATCCTTCTTCCATGCAATTTTATGGGAATGATGTTCATCTTTGCACATTTACATGGAGATGCAAATGCCATTTATCTGCAAACTAAGCCAATTTCAAGCAGGCTATGCCACAAGGACCTCAAATATGCTCATGCATCTAGCAACGACATGATATATACAATGGCAGGCATCGGACCGGCCAATAGCTTTTCCTTCTTTCTTTTTGAGTCTGGATAGGGTGCAATCACATGGCACAAAATTTGTGCATTAAGCACCTGATTGCCCTCCATCAAGCCTTGGGCCCCACAACTGACAGGCCTGTCCTCAAGATGGAGGGCGATCAGTTGCTTAATGCACAAATATTTGTGCAATCATATATATTGCACTTGATCTTTTCACTTTCTTTTTCGCCGAAAGGCAAGCCGTGGTTGGATGGGCCCCTACCAGGGTTTGGAACTTGCAATGTCCCAACACATGGTAACGTGCACAGACTGATCTTGCCAGGTGATTGGAGCCCCATCGGTACCATGGAGAGTTTTATTTATGATTTTAATGTGTTTTTCTCGATTTTTTTTTTTAGTCTAATCCTTATTTTTTATTCTTTTTATATAGAGTAAGAATCTCGTCATATAATAAATCTTATCTCCATAATTTATCAACTCATATTTTTATAAGTTAAGTACTAAAAAAATGTACGTGTTCCTCCTTTCTTAAATTTCACAAAAGCAGGTTCCACCTGACATAGGATGCAGTGATGTGTTTTAAGTTAATCAGCATGGGGATCAGCCATCATGCTGCTTGACATGTGTGTTCCTTATTTGTTAAATGTTAATGACAGAGCAACAACCAACTTACATGCCAAGGCAAAGCCTTCCATGAAATCTGACAATCTTGATTTCTATAGTTTTCATTTGAGATCCTGATTTGCTTTTTTTCTTTTCTTTTTCTTTTTTTTATATAGGTGGAATTCTCACTGAGAACCGGGCCTGCTTTGCAAGGCAAACCCTAAGTGGGGCCCATGACCACCTGGCCTTACGTGGCCTACCTTTGAAAGCTACCGGCACACCCGGGCGCTAGCGGGGTTTGATTCAGTGCCTTCATCTTCTTCTTCGCAGCTTCAAAACCACCCAGCTGATCATGCAGGCCTTGAGTTTGCCTTTTCAAACTCTGGGATGGCTTCCCAAATTCACACCATTCCATGATTATTTTGGCGTTGTTTGGTCATTTCTTCTTAAGTTTTATCCCGAACGTTCTGAGTAAAGCCCTCTAAATCTCAATTGTGTAACGTAATTGTTTAGTTTATAATTATGGTGCCACATAAAAACTACATAATTTGGGAAAGTGATGGATGTTGAATGTGACACACATACCTCCCGTAGCCACAAACCTATTCCCAGCCCTCCCATCGAGTTGGCAAAGGCAAGACTAATTAATCCCTCGCGTTTGATGCCAGGGGAGAAGAAGTTATGTTGGGGGACTTCCCCCCTTTTCAATCAAACAAACCAGCCTTTTCGCCATTTTTTTAGGGGGGGTGGGGTGTCAATGGGTCGAGTTTACCTAGACCTGACCCGAACCAAACTCTATAGGGTCCAGGTATGGTGATAAATAAGAAAACCTAAGACCTGAAGGTCTGATTAATACATGGACCTGGGTATAGTTTGTGAAATTTTATACCAGACCCAGGCCCAACCCGAGTTCCGATTAAGACCCACAAATTTTCAATGTAAAAATATTAAAAAAAAAATATATATATATATATATATATATATATATGGTTTTACCGGGTATGGCTCAGGTTTGGTTCATGTAGTTCTTATCAGGTCCGGGTATGGTTTTTCTTATGGTGGGTCCTATTAGACCCGAGTCCGAACCTGATATCATACCCGAAAAGTGGGGCCAGGTCTGGTTCCACCTGGGTCCGAACAAAACCTGACCCGTCGACACTCCTAGGTGTTATACAAAAACAGGAGAGACAAAGAACTTTAACCCAGGCATCAAAGGCACCCTTAAAGTTAGGAGAAAATGCTGCTTTATTTCAGTTAGCCCCCCCTTGCAAGACCCATAGGCGGTTTAACAAATAAGTTGTACGTGTTGCCTACCACCTTATTGGCTGGAATGAGTCAATTGGATCGGACCTTCCTCTATAAGGTCCACGTTTATATAGAGGAAGCTAATGTGCTCGGATACATATTTGTTACATTTTTATGTTGTAGCTTATATATTGGAATGGATTTCACTCATATTGCTTGCATGGGTTTGATTTCTTTTGTAAATGGGTTTGTGCTCTCACTTGCATTAACTTAAGGGGAATTAAAAGTAATTGATAGGGGTATTTTGGGTATGTTATACTTGTAATGGAAAGATTCTTGAGAAAGCCAAAGAGGTTGTTTGGAGAGCAATAACCCACTCCCACAATTAGGTGATCCATATACGTATTTCATAAAAAAAATGGCCATATTGTTTTTACAAAATAGCATGCTTCTCGAAATGTTCCACAATTTGACAAAATCTGCTGCATATCCAAAATCTTTGATTCTCAACTTTTGTAGAACATTTTTTCTCTTTGCACATTTGAAGTTACTGAAGGTTGCGTGATATATAGATACCTTGTAGGAAGATCGCACCCTTCAATAAAAAGGAGATTGCCTATGAAGATTCGCAAAGATAGTAATACCTTCGCAAATATAGTATGACCTTCACAAATATACCCTACGAACCTTCCTTAAGTAAATACTCTTTAAGGAGATCTATAAATATATGATGACGTTCATAGTCACCTATTGTGAATGTCCCTGACGTTCGCACTCTGATTCGACCTACATGAAGAAAACCTGTGGACCTGCTTTAACTAAATACTCTTCATGTATATCCAGTGAAGCTTGATGAGGGATCTCCGAAGAGGCAAGTGTATGCTAACATTCACAAATACCTATTGTGAATGTCATCACTCATTTGCATATATTCTCATTATATTCGTAAGATGATTCATGAATATCCTCAGTATATACAAATCTTCTGACATCATTTGCAAACTTTTTGAACATTCTCATATTTAATATGAGATTCTCAAATTATCTCAAGACTTTAATGTAATTTTTACTATCTTTTGTGAATCTCTATACGAGCATTAACTGTAATGCTTCATTTTTTTAAAGCAATGATTCAAATTTTGGGTCTATTTCTAATAAATGAAGGTTTTTGTGGTCTCTTGATGATTTTTTGCCAACTATTTTCTAGCAAAATTTGTTTACACTATTGCTTGCTCTCCGTCGCACAAGGACACTTCATCGGAAAATTTTTTAGCATCTTAAACATCATCAACGGTGAGATATTCGAATAAGCACATCTTTAACAGTCGAACCAATTAATTTTTAAATTTTTTTTGCATGAATTAGTTATTTTTTGAAACATTGACATTAATCAATTATTTTGTAAAAGAATTGCATGGTTCTTAAATTATCTTTGCATGTTCAATAGCCTATCTCATTTTTTTTTTTGTTTAATTCATTTTCATGTGAGACTTTGTTTCTCACTTTGTTTTCTTAAATTTCATGTGGTTGTTTATTTGGCCATGAGCTTTACACTATAGCAAATCTATATTTAGTGTATCCACTCCACTTAGGCATTATTACATTTTTTCCTGGTGTATATGATTGTGTATGGTGTTGGCTCTTATATTTTGATTTCTTAAATATGATACTTAAGTGGTGATTGAGATGAATGTTGCTATAAATACCAATGTTAGACTCTTTGTTTATTTTGAGTTTTGAATTCTAGGAGATTAAATCTTGATCATATGCTATTTTGGTAGGGAATCTTGAGTGGAGTTGGCCTTGGAGAACCCAGGTGCTTTCTTGTTTTTGTTAATCAAGACATCTATTGAATTAATATATTTCTTGGTATTTTAAGTAATCTAATTTTTTAATATCTTAATTTGCTACCCAAATATTAAAAAAATATAAATCTGGTTATTGTAAAAAATCTTGCAATCTGATTTTTTAAGTAATTGATTGAGCACATGTGTTCAAAGACACCTTGGTGTATCTTCAACAAATTGATTATTGTAAAAATTGTTACAGGCCTTTTTTATGTTTTGTTAGGTTAAATAAACTTGACTTTGTGCATGACACTGAACATGAGCTAAACATTGATATTTACAAAATGTCATTCATAAAATGCAAAATGGTATCTCATATGAGACACATTTTGTGGCATTTTTGTCTTTGTTTGTATATTATAGGGCAACAAAATAGACAAAACACATGAGAATTCCTTCACTTCTGGTTTTCTCTCTAACTTTCTCATTTCTTAACATTTTTTTATTGTGTTTTTTTCATTGGGCTGATGGGAACATTGTCTCTTATTTGCAGTAGAGAGATGGTGTCTTTCCATCCTAATTTTCTCTCAAAATCAAAGCTCATCAAGTGCTTTCTTAGCGTACTTGTTCACACTTGAAAAGGTCATGCAAGCATAATAGAGGTGCAGCAATGGTGACTAGCGCGTTGTATCCTTAAGGTAGACATATGAACTCCTTCTACCGTTATGAGGGATGAAAGCTACCTAAAAAAATTACTGACATAACGTGCCTCGTGTCGATCATTAGGAATTGAATCCTCACAATTCTATTGTTTTCACACCTAGCTTTACAACACACTATAGAACTAGATTTTGGCCAATTTTGATTCAGATAACTCTAGTTTTTCTGCTAAATAATTTAGTCTATCATGGTGATTTTGCACAGCCCAGTACAATTCGGTATATTTTTATCTCTACCAAATTGTCTATAATTTCAGCATAATTTTGTCGTCGACAAATGAGGAAGTGTGGGCCAAGCTACTATCCCTCGTGCAAGATGCTCTCACAACATTGAGAGACAACTCAGAGCATTAAGATAGAATTGGACTGGTTTGTGAACTATTTTGAAAAGGATAACATTTGGAAAAAATGCTATCAGATGTACTTCGAAGAGGACGAAAATGCAATTGTTTAAAGAACTATGATGGAAATGGCAAATGAATAGCAGCCATGTAAACTTGTAAGAGAGATGCAACAGTGGTCAGCCCATAGTTACTAGAAGCACCTCCTTAAGAGGGAAGCCTTCTTCCCTGGAAGTGCGCTTTCGAAGTGGGAAGTGCCACACTTCCTCCAAAAGGGGAAGCGTAGCACAAACTGTTGCTTCCCACACTACAAGCTATATGTGTTTTACTGGAGCACTTCGGCGGTAGCACCAATGTAAAACGCATTTTACTGGCGCAGAAAGGAGTTGCATCAAAGAAAAGACTTATACCGATGGAGGGAAACCCAGCACAGATGATAATATCTTTTCTGGCCAACCCTACAATCCGCCAGAAAAAATAGTATTTCTCTGGCACATTTTAAATCTGCACCAGAAAAATGTTATTTTCATTTGTGCCAATAAAGCCCTAATAAACTTTTTTCGTTCATTTTTTCGCTCACATCTTCTCCCTCCCGTTTTTCATCTATCAGCCCTCACCCTCTTCTCGCTGCCCTCTCCTTCTTCTTGCCATCTCCTTCCCTATAATCGCCAGAGGCCATGCAACTGCCCTCTCTGTCTTCTTGCCATCTCCTTCCTGCAACCGTCAGAGGCCCTGCTACTGTCGTCTCCTTTTTTGTGCCATCTCCTCCTCTGCAATCTCCAGAGGTCCTACAACCACCCTCTCTTTCTCCTGTTCTGCAACCTTCGGAGGGTTTGCAAATGATTTTTCTGTCGGTTAGGGGCCCAATAGATATGATCTCGTGCACATCTTTCGAACTTCCCAAGTCGGTATTCTGACAATGATGACGGCCCCCACTGACTGTGTGTATTAGGGTTTTCAACCTTTTAGGTGATGTCATCTACACCCTATCTCCCTTCCCTTTTCTTCTTCTCTCTCTCGCTCTCGAGTTGATGTACAAGATGACGATTCAAGGTTTTCTTTGATCGTGGCACACTGAATGCTTGCACTTGCCTTCCCTATAACCTAACAAAACAAAAACTTGATGGAATGTACCTACAGGTGGTGCACTTCTGCTAGAGCTGAATCAAGTATTGTGTGCAGGTGGCTATTTTGTATTAAAGCAGGTTATATGTTTCCCCTGAAGATGGTCGTTAGCCACAGTGCGTGTTCGGGGTCCCAATGAGCACCATGTATATAAGCTCGTGGGGCTCGTATTTTTATGTGTGTCTACATCACTTAGCATCATAATTCGATGTGATTGCAAAGACATAAGTACCCTTTCCCACCATTCTTGCCCTGAAATGATGGTTCAGAAAGATGACAAAAATATCCTTCATTCAAAAAAAGGAAAATGACGGTTCAAGAAAAGGCATCTAGAAAAGTGAAACGTCGGTTTGAGAATGATGTTAACTCTTTATAGTCCAAACGTTCCATTTTTGCCTTAAGCAGTAAACTTTTGCACCAGTTGCTGTAATAGGAGCTCCCTTTGACGACGCAAACTTTGTCGTCGTCTCCTGCCACTGGAGTAGCAGTTGTACCGTCTTTTGCTGTTGCCAGAGTACCATTTACCGTCGTCTGCTGTCGTTGAAGCACATTTTTTTGTCATCTATTGTCATCAAAGCATCCTTTGTCATCATCTGCGCAGTAGCAGCATCGTTGCCACCATCGGATGTGTCTACCTTCTGGGTGTTTCTCCTCCACTGTCAGATTACCAAGGTTTCGTTATCCAAACAAATCGATTTGTAAATATGAATGATAAATCTTACAACTGGTTTTACTATTCAGACTAAATAACACATATTTTCATACTGAAACAAATCGATTTGTACCTATCCACCTTCTGGGCATCGAAAAACAGTTAGCATGATTTGTTCTTATGAAGGCCAAACATTTCAACGATGTGTACTTATGAAGGCTATATTTCTACAACGATTTGTACGTTCGATGCAGCAACAATTTATATGTTTGAAATAGTAACGATTTAATGAAACTACCATGATTTGTACTTAAGTTTGATAAATCGTACAACAATGTATACGTATGAAGGCAAATGTTACAACGATATGTACTTATGAAGGTTGCAATTTATACAATGATTTGTAAGTTTGAAGTAGCAATAATTTATACATTTAAAGCACTAGCAATGTGTATTTATGAAGTTACCTCAATTTGTACTTAAGTTTGCTCAATCTTACAACGATGTTTACTTATGAAGCCAAATATTGCGACGATTTGTAATATTGATGATTGTGTAACGAATGGGATAATTTATATTATTATATACTTGGGAAGGTGGTTGTAACATATAATGATGTAGTTACATTTATGTGTTGTGTAGGTTAGCAATGTCTAAAGCTCCTCAAACAAGAAATCCCCTTTCGTTCTATGGGATGAATATTAGAGAAGTTATTCGACAGTCCTATCTATTTGAGTGTTATGAAATGTATCAAAATATAATGAAGATTGAGAATGATAAAGACAGAAATAAAGTGTTGGAATTATATTATGCAGAGGATTATTCATCAGATATTGAGGCTGAAGATCAAAGGAAGAATGAGGAAGAACTAAAGATAAAGAAGAAGAAGAATGATGACGAAGAGAAGGAAAAGCAAAGGAAGAAGGAGGAGGAGAACGAAAAGCAAAGGCAAAGGAAGAAGGTGGAGGAGAGGAAAAGGCAAAGGAAGAAGAAGGAGGAGGAGAATGAAAGGCAAAAAAAGAATGAGGAGTAGGAGGAGAGGGAAAGGCAAAAAAAGAATAAGGAGAAGGAGGAGGAGGAGAAGGAAAGGCAATTAAAGAAGAAGAAGGAGGAGGAAGAAAAGGAAAGGCAACTGATGAAGTAGGAATATTTTGAAAAGCAAAGGCGGATAAGGCAAATGAAGAAGGAGATGAAGGAGAGGGAAAGGCAAAAAAAGAATAAGGAGGAGGAGGAAAGGGAAAGACAATTGAAGAAGGAGAAGGAAGAGAATGAAAGGAAAATGATGAAGATGAAAGAGGAAAGACAAAGAAAGAAGCATCAGAATGAGAAAGAGAAGGAAAGGCAAAGGAAGGAGAAGGACAAGGAAGAGAAGGAAAGGCAAAGGAAGGAGAAGGAGGATGAGAAAGAGAAGGAAAGGCAAAGAAAGAAGGAGGAGGATGAGGAAAATAAGGAAAGAGAAATGAAGAAGTAGGAGGAAGAAGAGAAGGAAAGGGAAAGGAAAAACCGAGGGAGAAAAAGAAGGAAAGGGAAATGAAGCAAGAAATTGAAAAGCAGAGGAGGGAGGCGATGGAGCGAAGAACGAAAGAAGTAGAAAAGCAATGGGAGGTGGCTGAGCAACAAGAAAGGCAGAGGATGGAGGGAGGGGGTGAAGAGGAGAAAATTATGACCAAGGTACGTAAATCGATCATGTCTGTCATGATTTACTGTGATAGGTATTACTGTGATAGTAATTACTATGTATAGCGATTACTGTGAACGATTTATTTGATAGGTATAACTATGTATAGCGATTACTGTGATATTGATTACTATGTATAGTGATTATTGTGATAGTGTGTATGCAATGATTATTATTTATAGCGATTACTGTCTACAGTGACGTGTAGAAGTACAAATGGAACTAATTTACAATTGATACGAATAATATGTTATTTTGTATTACAGGGAGGTCAGAAGAGAAGTAGAGCACCAGGTGAAAAGCTCAGAGGACAGTGTTAGTGGCTTGTAGTTTTGTTGTGGTATGGACAGTTGAGTGAATATCAGAAGGATAGACTACGAAATATGCACTTCGGCAGCCTTCTGAACCAGCATTATTTTGAAACATGCTGGAACATCATGACCCACCTGGTAAATAAGTAGAATCATCAGACGAACACATTCCAGTTTAATTCTTTTGAGATCACCATAACCCTAGAAGATGTGGCGTGGATTACTAGCCTTAAGTGCCATGGCAGTGTTGTCCTATTATGGGATTCAAACTATAATGCAAGAGAAAAGTGCACGACCCTTCTAGAAATGTTGATGGACGACTAGAGTCAATGTATTTCTGGTGGAAGCAATTCCACATCGATGAAAGTTTCTTCTTTTCATAATAAATGGGAATGTCAGTCCGCAACATGTGCATTTGAAAGAGCTGACCAAGAGTTGCGTGGCTTCCTTTTTTATTTTTTTGGTCTTACTTTATTTTTCGATTGTTCTGGTTCGAGAATAAGTTACTTGTGACTGCAGTTTCTAGAAGACTTAGATGAAGTCGACAACTATGCATGGGCTACTGCTATGCTTGCACACTTGTACAGTCAACTTTACCATGAGAGTAAGGGTATAAAAATCGTCGGGGGGTTTTGGCAATTTGTTCAGGTATTTGTTTATTACATATTTAGTACTTGTAGACTAAGTTCGTTGAAGGTTGTAGTCTTACTAATATAATGTTTTTGTAGGCCTGGGTGTGGGAGCATATTATCGTGTCGCGTCCTCAGTGTGGCCCTGCGATTTATGGTTTTCCAAAGATTGGTCGATGGGCTAGAATAAATGTCAAGGAGGATAATGCTGAGTTTATTTTAGATGGTCTGCAATTAAATGAGGTAAATAGTTTAAAATTGTTTACAATCAGTTCAACATTTATCATTCAGTAGTATAAATTATTGAAATATTTAGCATTCTTAAGTAATCATCGTTGCAGGAATTTGTCTTCATTAGTATAAATTGTTATCACTTTAGCATTTATCTTTTAGTACTGTAAATCGTAGTAATCATTTGCATTCTTAGTAACAATCATTGTAATATATTTAGCACTCGTTATTATAAATAATTTTAATATTTAGCATTCATTAGCATGAATAATCGTCTATACCTAAACCATAATCTCCAATGTATAGGTTGTGTGAAGACCGTATGGAGATTGGAAGGACGAGAACCAAGAGCTTGTTGCTGAGGGTGCGAGACTGTCTGACCACAATATTTAGCTGTTTAGCAATTATGAAGCCGAGTTGCAGCATGGTAGTCGAGTTCTCCTATAATCTGGCTTGGGACAGTCTATCCCAAAGAAGCCTATGAAAGTCAGAAGAAAGATGAATAGTGGTGGAGCCAGGAACGTGAATTGGCACGAACGCTATAGGGAACAATTGGATAGCTAGAACAAAGGAGGTGTTCATGCTATAGCGTATGATTATAAAGAACGACAGTATGATCCCAACTATTTCCAAAAATATTGGGAACCCATGCATCGAAATCTGAAGATTGAGAATATTGGAAACCCATGCCTCCCTTCTGTCCCCCATCATGTCGCATCCCAGCATAGAAAACATGTTCATTGTCTCCCTCCGACTACAACAATGATTACCTCAGTAACAGTACACGATGAAAAGCGAACACAACTCACAAAAGAGAACATAGTCTTTAGCACAAGGTTTGAGATGTTGGAGAGGGAGAATAGGGACTTACGGAAGGAGGTGAGCAATTTGGGAAGATAAATGTGGTCATTGGTAGAGGTGATGACTAGTGTTTATAATAAGATCGAGGAAACCAAGAGGCCACCGAGGATAGAGAGTCCACCAAGAAAAAGAAAGAGATGATTTGTATGTCATAGTCCATATGAGTTGTCAAGTGCCGCTGAATAAACGATAGCGATTCTTTTTATTCCAATAATTATTTATTGTAATTCTATAATTCTTTGTTGAATTCTATAATTATTTTTTGTAATGTAACATTCTTTAATTGTTTAATTTTTTTTTAATAATTGTAACACACAAGTGCCACTGAACAGATCGTTGTAATGTTCGACCTTTATAAATAAAAGTGATTGCTTTTGTTTTTTATAAGAGATCACGATTGGCTTACAATCAGTTGTATATAAGAGATCGCAATTTGTTTTTTATAGAAGTTGTTCTATCACTATTTGTAAAGTCATCCCACCTAAACCCATCAAATAATCAAGCCAAAACTGTTTGAATATCCTATTGTGATTTTCCTTCATAAGCTTTGTCCTAGATAACGATACGTTCTATCGTGATTTACACAATGACATTCGAAAATGGTGGACAAGAAACAATAAACAAATCGACACGATGTTTAGACTTAGTATAGAACAAATCAAGTTAACTTGATCGATACAGACGTCATTGTGTATATCGCTCTAAGATAATATCTGGTATAATGATTCATATACAACACATGTACAACAATTTGTCTTATCGCGAATTACACAATGATTAATAAAAATTGAAAAGTAGAAAGAAAAAATTGTTGAAGGTTATAGTCTTACTAATATATTTATGTTGTAGACCTGTGCATGGGAGCATATTGTGGCATTATGGCCTTAGTGTTGCCCTATGATTTGTGGTTTTTCAAAGATCGGTTGGTGGTCTAAAATTAATGTAAAGCAAGATAATGCTAAGTTCATTTTAGATGGTCTACAATTAAATGAAGTAAATGGTTTAAAATTGTTTACAATCGTTTCATCATTTATCATTCAGTAGTATAAATCATTGAAATATTTAGCATTCTTAAGTAATCATCGCTGCAGTATTTTGTCTTCGTTAGTACAAATCATTATCTCTTTAGCATTTATCTTTCAGTATTGTTAATCATTATAATCGTTTTCATTCTTAAGTAATGATCATTGCAGGATTTTGTATTATTTAGTACAAATTGTTATCGATTACGCATTTAACTTTCAATACTGTAAATCATAGTAATCATTTGGCCTCTTAAGTAATGATCTTTGCGGGATTTTGTATTCATTAGTACATATCGTTATGGCTTTAGCATTTAACTTTCAGTATTGTAAATTGTTGTAATCGTTTGTATTCATAAGTAATGATCGTTGCAAGATTTTGTATTCCTTAGTACAAATCATTATCGCTTAAGCATTTAACTTTCATTACTGTAATTTGTAGTAATCATTTGCATTCTTAAGTAATGATCTTTGCAGAATTTTGTATTCCTTAGTACACATCATTATGGCTTTAGCATTTAACTTTCAGTACTGTAAATTGTTGTAATCGTTTGCATTCATAAATAATGATCGTTGCAGAAATTTGTATTCCTTAGTATATAAATCATTATCGCTTTAGCATTTAACTTTCATTAGTGTACGTCATTGTAATCGTTAGCATTTTTAGTAACAGTCGTAAGATATTTAGCCCTCGTTATTATAAATAATTTTAACAATACATTACAACCACACTCATTTACATGAGTATTTAGTTACAATACATCATGACCAATGGTTAGGCTTAGATACAATACATGACCATCATCAGCATCAAAGAAAATAGACATCATCATCAACATCAACCCACATTCAAATAGTGATGTGCTTCAAAACAAACATCATCAATATCAGCACTTTCAGCTTACTCAGTGGCCTTCGGTAGTCACTGGGAACCATTGAAGGCAAATCTATCTACCAATGGAGGTTCTTATCTGTTTGCAAGTATTTTGTCACAATGTATATTGGCAGCAGATAAATGTATGAATCCCAACAGGCAGAGAAGATGCAACCCACACGACTAGCATACTTGTCATGAAGTATATCGAAGATTAGGCAGATATTTTTTCAACTGAAAAGTATGGTTTGCGAACGATTGAGAGTCTGACAGTAGAAATAGATCAAATAGATTGTCATCAGCAACCACCTGTCTATCATGCAAAATATTTGTGCTTGCTCCGGTATGGCGGCAAAGATTGAGGATGATTATGGTCGTTATATTTTGTGTAAGCTTCGATATACTTCATGACAAATACCCCACAGTCGTATGTGTCATGAATATATCGATGTATTTATAAACACTCCAAATTTTCCAACTTCATTCACAAACGAGGTCCGATTTTTCCGAAATTTGTTCTGTTCTGCAACTGACAGATTAAACAATCTGACAGTTTTTACAGAATGAAAAAACAATATCTGGAACTCCAGATATAAGCGTTTCAAATCTGGGAAAAATCAGGATATCGAAAGTCTTGTAATTTGAAATCCAGAAAAAGCGGTTTTCACAAAACGCTTAAAAATCAGACCAAATCAACTCCGAATGAGCTAAAATTTGGTATACAGTCAAATAACACGTCAATAAAGTGAATAGAAAAAAAAAATGGAAAACACAGAATTTTTGCACAGAAAATAATGCTAGTGCGACAGGGCAAAAATCTGGCTTTTATTTGAGTGCACTATTCACTTTATGAATCTATTTTAACACTCTAAAAGACAAATCAAACCTAATGCAATCTAAATGACACTGTATAACAGTGTATATGCAGATGATTATTATGAATACACTAAATGCACGACAAACAAAACACGATAAGCAATTTATGACTAGAACTACGTTAACTAACAATGCAAATGCAACTATGCTAAACAATAAAATGCAATCCGACTACTAAGTTAAATAATATCTAATTACCAATTCAAACACTCACAAAACACATTTCACACATACGAAACAAATACGATATACGCACACATACTTCTACACTAAAACTAAATTAGATAAATAAACTAATTAGTATAAAAATCAAAATAAATAATACTAAATGAAATTAATTCACTAAAGAACAAAGGCTAGGGTTAGGGTTCACTCGATTAACTCGACTAGGCTCGGTTTTGACTTAGATAGGTTCGGGTTGGTTTGGGAGAACTCGGTTTGAATTAGGTAGGCTCGAGCTATGTTTGACTCGACTCGGGCTAGACTAAGGTTTGACTTGAGTTAGGTCTAGGTCTTTGACTAGGCTCGAGTTGTGTTTGACTTGGGCTAGGGTTCAAGTTGACTTGGACACAAGGAACACCTAACTAAGTCAACTAGGTTAACTCGGTTAGGGTAGGTTTCAATAGGTGGACTAAGGTTGACTCGACCTGGGTGTGGTCTTGACTAGACTCAAGTGTTGGACTAAAGCTTGACTAGGGTTAACTTAGTCAACTGAGGTCGGTTAGAAGGATATGCACCCAATAAAAATTCAGAGATAATTTTGGAAATGGAGAAGTCCCAAAAAATCGTCCTTCTAATGGGGAGTTACAATCTTAATGAGCTTTTAAATCCAATTGGGAAACATGGATCAATGCAATTTCTAAAACCAAGGTGAGGGAAAGCCTTTAATTGCAATTAATTCCTTTTTGAGAAGCCAAACCGTCCAACCTAGATAGTCACACGATTTTGGCTTTCCAACCAAGAATTTAAGTGCAATTATTTCTTTCTTGAACTCATAAACGCCTACTTTGGAAATTTAATTGATTTTCAAATTGGCTTTTCAAATCTCAATTTGTAACTCCCTATTAATAGGCAATCAAGAATTAAATCCTTCTTTAAATACCCCACACGATTTTTGAAACTTAACTTTTTCCAAAAAACTTTCCACATTTCAATGCATTAATTGCCTCTCTTCTCAAAAATCGCCAACTCTAAATTGGCTCTACTTTCTAACTAAAAGAATTAAATCTACCTAGGGAATAAAAGGAATTAAATGAAAGGCAATTTCCTAGGAGTTAATGCTAACCTAATTCCCAAAAACCTACTTAATTAACCCCTAAAAACGGCTAGGAAAGAAAACCCTAATACATTGAACCTAGACACCTTCCTAACTCAATTAATGACAATTAAGACTTGTTAAAAAAAAATCGACCAAGAGCTCAAGGGGAGCTCTAATGGATGCCGCCCCACCTTGGGGAAGAAGAAGATCCACACGAAAATAAAAAAAATAAAAAATTATAAATTAACAAAAAGCAATAAAACTAAATAACCACTATTTTGATAAAACTAAATTAGAAAATAATAAAAAGGACTCCTAGTTACACAAATGCTAACAAGAACAACACTATGCTGGAATTAAAAACATGAAGAAAAGAAAACTTGATTTTTTTATAATTTTCTTCAATAGACTCAAAACACAAAACAAAAATTGCTAAAACGATTATTTAGAACTAGCCTAAACGAATGAAATGAGGTAACACGACTATATACTGCTGTTAACACCCAAAACACACAGCAACTACACGGTTTACCAACATCAAAACATACATTTAACAAAAATACAAAGATCGGCTAGAATAATCCTAGCCGATTTTTTTTTTCTTTTTCAAAAATGAAATCAAAACAAGACAAGCAAAACCCACAAATAAAATGAATTAAAATAAACTTTTGAAATGGGACTTTCAGCAAAACAACTCAGTACACATGCTGGACAAAAAAAAAATATCAAAACACAAAAATTTATTTTTATGAAAATCAAGAATCGGCTAGAATAAGTCTAGCCGATTTTTGGATTTTGTTTTTTAATTGAACACAAAATCATAACACATAACCAAACAATTAAAATGAATCAAATTGAAATATTTTTATTGGATTTTCTGTAAAAACTCCACAATGAGACACGTTGGAAACAAAAGCTCAAATCGGCTAGAAAAACTCTAGCCGATTTACACGTTTTTCTTGAAAAACAATGAGAATAGCTAATCAAACATGAAAACAATAAAAAAAAAACACGAATGCTACTCTAAGGTTGAACCAAAAATAAAAACAAGAAACACACCGAAAATAATAAAAGAAAAGCAACACTCACTTTTGGTTTTAGCTAGAAGAGAAGGAAGAAGAAGACCTACCTTTTGGAAGATCCGACGACCGGGGGGATGAAGAAGAGCGGACCGTGGCTGGAGATGGACGTCCTATACAGTTCGAGAATGCTGTACTTTACCAAAAAACGGAACCTTTGCAGCTGCTACACGTTGGAGATCCACCGACGATGGAATGTGAGCCGATTCTCGATCGGAGGGTGTAGAAAGCCGGATGGAGGTAGGGCCGGCTCACCTTGGTGGTGTGTTTCGCACTCCCGCACAAGGTTAATGGTCTCCACCTCTGCTACACCTGCAAAAATACAGAAAAATGGTGAATACTACAGCAAGGAACAAGAAAGAAATGAAAAGAACACAAAGGGGATCGAAATATGCTTGGAAACCAAGCATAGGCCGGTCTTCAATGGCCAAAACGTGGAGGGCTGGAGGGGAAGAAGATGCTGGAGTTAGAATCACTGCAAGGGGTGTCCAAACATAGCCAAAGACGCCTAGGGTTCTTTAAAAAAAACTATTTATAGTTTTGACATTTTTCAGAAAGAAGGTTAAAAAAATAAAATTTGATAGGCGCCACTTTCTGGGGGGTTTTCAGAAAAACTTTTTGAAATGGATATGGATAGGCGTGTGGGTTGGGTTTTGGGCTTTCTAAGAGTTGATCCAAGGTCCAATTAACCTAATTGGGTCGGATATGGATCCGATCCACCTCGAAATCCGTGCCCAAACACTGAAATAGCCATAACTCTCTCATTTTAACTCCGATTTTTCTGAAATTCGAACCATAGCCCCTTACTATCAAAACACATCTAAACATGGGTTTAAAACCTTAAACTTGATACAAAATGCATGAAAAACTTGTTTACATGATGTGCATTTCATGCATAATCAAATTTCAATACTTAATCCTACAATCAAGATTCATACCTCATTTTGGCTCAATCTCAATTATTAGTTCTCATCCCCAGATGAGAATTTCTAATCCTTTGTGTCTGTCAGGGGTTCGGGATTTCAAGTCCCTCTTTACATTTCATGTGTCATTGCATATCACTGCATGCATTTGGCATACCATCTCATATCATTCCATGGCATCGCACGCTATTGCATGGCATTTTCGATATCCAACACTCCTATTTTTCAAAATATTTAATCCAGATTCAATTTTAAAACTTTTCTTTCAAAATAAATTCCAAATACCTAGGTTTTTAAATCGACATTTTTGCCATTTGTTAACCCCCAAGATCTTATATTCTTTTATTTTAAAATATTTTCTTTACAAAATGATCTGGATTCAATTTAAAATCAATTTTTAACTGATCTCAGTTTTCATATGAGACACATCTAGGTGGTGTCGCTTCTGGATTCCTTCATTCTTTAAATTTCTTAAATTTTCAAAGTCCTAGTCAGATCAGGACTCTATCTTTTTACTTTTGAAACCTCATTCAAAATTCTATTTTTGGTTTTAAATCAGAAGTAGTCTTATCCCTTGTCCATTCCTACCGATTTGGCCAAAATCTTAGAGTTTCAGTCGGATTAAGACTCTTTTCCAGAGTTTCAGTCGGATCAGAACTCTACTTTTCACTTCTATTTTGATCTCTTTTCGAGAAAATCTTTCAAAACCCTTTATTTCGGCCAAAATTTTAGAGTTTCGGTTAGACTAGGACTCTGCCCCAGAGTCCTAATCGAATCAGGACTTTATCCTAATTTTATTTTCTTATTTTATTTTCACTTATTTTCAAAAGTCCTTTTTAAAATCTCATCATTTGCTTCTCAAAAAACAAAAAATTTTCATAGTTCTAGTCGAATTAGGACTCTTCTCCAGAGTCCTAGTCAGATTAAGACTCTGAACCTGACTTTAATTTTTAACTTATTTTTGTCTATTTTCTAAAACCCTCTCATTTATTTTCTAGAAAACCCTAAATTATAAAGAGTTTTAGTCAAATTAGGACTCTATCTCAGAGTCTCAGTTGGATCAAGACTCTAATTCTAATTTTAGTTTTCATCTTGTTTTCACCTATTTTTACAAAAAGCTCTCAAAATCTTTTTGTCTGTTTTCAGAAAAATCAAAATTTCTAGAGTCCTATTCGAATTAGGACTCTGTCTCAGAGTTCTGATCAGATCAAGACTCTGTTTTGACTTTTGTTTTAACTCCCATTTTCACTTATTTTTAAAACCTTTTCGCCTGTTTTTCAAAAAAAAATATAATTTTGTAGAGTTTCAAACAATTTATGACTTTATTTCAAGAGTCCCAGTTTGATCAGGACTTTGACCCTAACTTTGTTTTTTAGCTCATTTTATCAAATTTTGAGAAAACTTTTAAAACTCCTTTATTCATCTTTCAAAAATGCCAAAATTCTAGAGCTTTAGTCGAATTAGGACTCTCTCCTTAGAGTTTCGGCCGGGTCAGAACTCTATTCTAATTTCACTATTTGTCTCTATTTTCACTTGTTTTTGAAAATCCTTTCACTTGTTTTCCAAAAGAAGCAAAATTCTAGAGTTTCAGTCTGATCAGGAGTCTGTCCTAGAGTCCTAATCTGGTCATGACTCCATTCTGATTTGTGTTTCTACTTCCATTTTCATTTTCTTCACTTGTTTTTCAAAAATTAGTCTTTTGTAGAGTTCCAGTTGATTCAGGACTCTATTTCAGAGTTTCAGTTGAGTTAGGACTCTAACTCTGACTGCATTTTTTAAATTATTTTCAGTAGTTTTGAGAAAAATCTTCAAAAACTTCTTCATTTGGCTTTCAAAAAACTAGATTTTAGAGTTTCAGTTGGTTTAGGATTCTGGTCTAGAGTTTCAGTTTGCTTAGGACTCTATTTTCAAAACCTCTGATTTTCATTCAGTGATTTTAACTCTATTTTAAAACCATTTTTTATCTTTATTCCAACTTTTTCAAAACCCTGATGTGGGGCTCACACAGTTGGCGCAATATCTGGAGGAGTCTTGATCCATTCAGAACTCTAATGGATTCAAAACTTTCAATTTCAAATCCAATTTTCTTTTAGCCTCTTTTAAAATATCTTATTTTCAAGTTTTAAAATCATTTTTGAAAAATCAAGTGGGGCCCACTCTAGGTGGCACCACACTTGAAGAAGTTGGGGTTGACTTAGAGTTAGCTAGTGTCCTAGTTAGGTTAGGAGTCTAGAGGAGTCCAAACTTAATTTTAAAAGTTACATCTTTACTTTAGATTTTAACCTTGATTTTCAAATTTTAAAAATTAGGGTTTTGAAAAAGCCAAGTGGCACCACATTTGGGGCCTCCTAAGTCATTTAGAGTTTCATTAGGTCAATTATGTTAATTAACCAGAGTTAGATTAGGTTAGGAGTCTTCATAAAAATTGCCCCCCCCCCCCTTAGGGGATTTAGATAAAACTTTGAAAAGTCAAAAGAATATTAATTAGCCCTAATTAATAGCTTTTTCAAAAAACTATAAAAAGGGGCAAAAGGGGGGGTCGACCCCTAGGCTTTCTCTCTCCCTTTCTTGCTACATCTCTCTCCTCCCAGCATCATCTCCCTCTTCCATTGTTGCAGCAACAACCAAGGTGAGTTTTCTTTAGCATTATTTCATTAATTTTATTATTTTTTTATATTTTTTTCATGATTTCCACCATTGCCGCCCCCTTGTTTATGGATTTCAAGCATGATCTACCTTCAAGAACCCTAAAGTAAACTCAAGAACATGATCTAATGCTGCTTCATGGCTTATTTTATATTTTTAACCCATTAGAATAGTTTATAATAATATTTTTTATGTTTTTGCCAAATAAAAGATGAGATTCGCCCGTTTAATGGGTTGAATCCCTCTTTTCAAAGGCTAAATCAAATCCCACATTGTATGCCCTGATTTTTTTTATTTTATTATCATATTAATGTTTATTTTGATCATTCAAGCATCAAATATAATTTCTTGGTATTATTTTCATGGTTTTCTTATTAGTTTTCATGTTTATATCAGGGTTTTGCAAGCTTTATTGATAATACACGATTTTCAATCCCAGGCACGCAAAAATAATGTTATTTCATATTTAAGTTTCTGTCAAAAAAAATTTAGGGTTGGTCCACGAGTTTATCAGTGACTTTCCATAAAAAAATCAGATTAGTTTGGATTCTGAAACTCTATCAAAAAATAGAAAACCGAACCTTATTTTTTAAACCATGAAATACGTGGATTCGAGAACAATTTGTTAAGGCAATATCTCCTTTGTCAGAGATTCGATCAATGATCCGTAAGTTGAAATGGTTTTGTATTGATGTTTAGTATTTACTTAAAATTTTTCATATTTTTATGCAGCTGTTTGCTATTTTTCCTCTGTCAGAAAGTAGAATCAGTTTTTTAGAGGTTGTTATACCTTGTTTAAACCCTAGATCGACTTGTGTCGATTGTATCTCCCTAACTGGAGATTTGATTGATGATCCGTAAAAAGGAAAATCTTTCTCTATGTATCTTCTATTCACTTCTAAAATTTTATAATTTTTAAATATCATTTGATATATTTCCTTATACCCGAAACCAGATGTACTTATTTTAACTTGTTATATATTCGTCAGAATTGAGCATATATTGCCGGAACGATATCTCCCTAACCGAAGATGATTTTTTCAATCTGTAAAAAGGGAAATCTATGTTTTATGTCTAGTATCTCTCTATAAATATTTATGAATTTACATGGTAATTTTATACATGATTCGAATCTAACATTGTGATAGGTACGTGCCCGTGGGCAAAATCACGTATTTTAGAGTTTTATTTAATTTTTACATTAAAATAATGTTAAAAATATTTTTTTTTTAATACAATTTAATTTTAAGGTTATCAAAGCTATCCATGTCAATTTTTACAGATTTTTTATTTCATTTGATATATTATTTGATCAAATCATGAAAACAAAGTGCCCGCGGAGTCCCGATTCGAGTAAAACACTGGCAAAAATCACTATTTTTGTGATATTTTAATTTTTTGATATAAAATTTCATGTTTTTAATGTTTGATCATGTTTATAATTATGCTAGGGTGTTTCACACCCAATTTGGTATTTATTTGAATCTATTTGAGCCCTAAATCCAAAGTTTTACAAAAATCTTTTCTGAAAACCTTGATTTCAAGGTTATAGTCTTGTTTTTAGGGGTATTTTTGTTATTTTTCTCAAAATGCTGAATTTCAAAGTTGTTTATATTTATTATTTATTTAATTTTATATTATGTTTTATCATGTTTATCTCAAGAAAATATGGAAAAATGCTTATATTTAGATAAATCCAGTAATTTCCAAATATTATTAGATAAATCCAGAAAAGCTGACATATTTTTACTAACAAGCTTTCTAGTTTTGTAGGGATATTCAAGATTATATTTTATTTTATTTTTATTTATTTAAATTCAATTAGTGATGTAAATTAAATATAAACTTTGGAATAAGAATTTACTTTTTCTGCTTAAAATAGGATTACATTACATATAGTTTTATTTTTTAATAATGTTAATGTGTGATGGATGATGATTCATGCATATTCGAATTCACAATGGTCTACATGAATGACACATATACTAGCTTCTAAGGAGTTGATAAACTCAGTGGGTTTCGTATTTATGGACATAGTTAGAATATGAACGAAACCCAGATTTATCATCTTCTTCTAAGTCACAAATGGCTATACTCTTAGGCATTTTCAAAAACCAATACATATTTTCATAGTTTTCTAAATATTTTCTCCTTTTAGAATTAAATGGGTTAGATTCAACCCATATTTGTGGCCATAGTCAGGGATATGAGGAGAATTTGTCTTATTGAAATTCTATAAGGCACATAAAGGTCATTTTTTAAGTGATTTTCTCAAAAGTTCTTCAGAAAATATTTTCTTAAAAATTGCATTCATTCATCTAAGTTAGACTGCATCATGAAAGGATTTTCATAGGGCCACACGCCCATCCCTTTTAATATATTTTCCAAATTCATCTTAGAAAAATCAATTTTCTCAAAGTTATCTGAATTTTCTCATAAATCGATTTTCACAACACATCAAGATTTCTTCAGAAATTGATTTTCTTTTTTTTAGAAATGTTCTCTCAACATGGTTCATGATTTTTCAAGGTATCCCCTTTTCCAAATATTTCAAAGTATTTCAAGCATACATCATGTTTTCAAGTAAAAAAAATCTTTCTAAGTCATAGCACATGTCTGATTCTTTGTGCATTTAGGAATAGAACATCAATTTAGACAAGTTAAGCAAAGAAAAGCCTATGGTTGATGATTGGTTCAATTATCCCTGGTTATGGTGCCAGGAACAATTGAACCTCATACCGACAAGCGAGTCCCATTCTTCGGAATTATCCTGCATTTTAAAACGAGGGCGATTTATTTTCAAAAACTTTTTCAAAGGTCAGTTTGACTTGCAAAAGTAAAAATTTTGCAATGATAACAGGTTTGTTGACCGTGATGGGACCTGTCTTCACCTGATCAATCTTGTGATTTGTTCTATTCAATTTATCAAAATCGTGTTCTACAATGTGAGTTTGATATCTTATGAACCTAAGAGCCTAGAATCAAACTCAGCTGACATGGAAAGCATGTAGACTTAGGCATGGTTTGGTAGGACTGATTAAGGAGGCATTATTCATGCTCACTTAGACTTAAATCAAATACAATCCTCCTTAATCTAGGATTTGATTGAAAACATTGTTTGCTTCTCATAATTTTTTCAAAATTCTATTTCTTTAGGTCATTAGAGCCTTCTGTTTTCTTGCATATTAATCATATTTCAAAAACAACCCCACCTATTTTTACATGGCCACCACATTGTTGGGCTTTTTTCCAGAACCATAGTTCAGGACAAAGCCTCACAACTGGGCCACCTATTTGGGTTGATCCCCGCAGCCACGTACCGAGGGCAATAGTCCAAAGTATATTGATAGACGCTCAAGGATGTTGAAAAACATGAGCCTAGAACTGGAGAAATTCTTTTATGCCACGTACATTGAGCCTTGGCTTGAGTATATTGGCATAGCATGATTGGACACAGATGATCTGAGCTTTAGAGTTAGGGTCAGGGTCCTATAGCTATTTTAAAATTTGTGCATCTAGTGTCAGCCTTTAGGGAATGTTGTATATGCATACCTGTTTGTACATAATGTGATTGAATGTACTTTGGTTATTTTCCTTTATTCTCTTTATTTTCTCATATTTTCCATAATTTTTCTAAAAATACTAGATGATTTTTCAAAATACTCTATTTTTCATTTATTTTCATACATTCCCTGGTATTTTCTCAAACCCTAGATGATTTTTCCAAAACCTCTATTTTTTTCAAAACTTCAGGTGATTTCCATCCTACCTTTCCTCTGGATCTCGGAGTTCCAGCCTTGTTTTGATTTGGTAAGTTGGACTCCTCCAATTTTGTGAAGACCCATTTAAGGCAAGCCTTGACCCTTGTTATCCAGCCAAGATAGAAGGCTTTCCCTCCTTTACACGTTTGGAAACAAAGTTTAATTTTTAAATCCCTTTCTAAAATTGTGTACAAGGCTTTGGGAAAGATTTTCAAAAAGGATCTATTGTTTTTAATGAAAAATTAGAAATCTTGTGGATCTCTCTTGCTGGACGGTTTTTTAATTATAATCTTCCTAATTGGATTATTAAGGTAAGAAAGGATGGGTGTTGGCAATTCCAAATTCATTATCTATCATTTATAACCCTTCATTAACTCCATGTCTTGACCCAGGATAGATATAGTAATAACCATTTTAGTAAATATTGAATTAGCCTTAGGTTTTAGAAATTGTGATGCATCATTTAGGTAGGTCTTAATTAGGTTAATGGCATTCCCTTTAGGCGTGTAACTTGGATAAGATTTATTTAAATTCTTTTCTTCATTTTCGGTTAATAGATAGCCTCTACTTATTAAGTGTCCATTTTAGTTAAGTATCAATTAGAGTCAACCTATTGGGTCCATAGGGTGGCATGAACCTAAGTCAAAGTCAATCCTAAATAGTCCCCCTAATTAACTCTAGTTCCCTACTAACCCCTTCTCTAGTCAATAACATTAGTTTAGTTACTTAATTAACTTTGAGTTGATGTTCTTGATCCTACTAATGTTAGTTTAGTTTTGTATGTAATTTTCGTGTCTATAGTTCATCATTTAGTTACATTAGAAATAGTGTATTAGGATTGAAGTTTAGGCCTATTGATATTCCAAGTTGTAATACATGTTAGTTTATAATAGTTTAACTTGGCGTGTTGTTTAGAGTAGGTTTATCATTAATTGTTTATTTCATTTGCATGTCGTGTAGTGGTTTTATTTACTGTTATTTTCTGTAGTTAACAGTAGAGTAGCAGCATTTAGAACTCTTTTTGCATTTAATCTACCGTCATAGTGTCATTAGTGGATTCGTGTAAGTGAATAGTATATTGATTTAAAGACTCGATTTTTACTGCATTTTGCACTCGTCATTTTATGTGCAAATTTTTAGAGTTTTTCAAGAATTTTTGTTCTGTTATCTTCATCAGGGTGTTCACTGTCAGCAGATTAAAAATCAGCTCATTTTGAGTTGATTTGGTCTGATTTTTAAGCATTTTCCAAAAACAGCTTTTTCGGGTTTTTCAGTTTTGGGACCTACGATTTCCAGAATTTTCACAAATTTGAAACGCTTATATCTGAAGTTTCAGAATGAATTTTTCAAATTCGTAAAGTCTGACAGATTTTTGAATCTGTCAGAAATAGAACAGAAGAAATTTCATGAAATTTGGACTTCGTTTTTTCCTTTAAATCCTCTGTTTGAGAAAAGCTATCAGAATCCACTTTTGCACTAGTTAGGGGCAAAACATTCATTTCATTGGTAATTTGATTTTCGGTAGTTTTCAGTGTTTTTCTACATAGTAGTTGATACATTTGCATTAATTAATGTAGTTAGACATAGCATCAGTATTTGGTAGACTTAGAATTAATATTTTGGTTAATTTTTAGTTTTAATTAGAATTTAATTCAGTAATTCTTCGTAGAATTAGATTTAGCATAATTTTTAGAATTATTTATCATAATTGTGTACTGACTTATTCTTTTCTTTGTTTTAGGTTGATAAGCTTACTACAGATTACAAGGCTCATCTTGTCCAGTGTGAAAAAGTGATATTTGGCAAAAGGACGAAATTGCCCTTGGCGATCTGTAGAAGAAATTAGATTTATGTTTCTAGTTAATTGTAAATTTTAGTCTGTAATTTCTTTAGAATTATACTTGTTAACTTAGACTCAAAGTTTGATATTAATAAATTGAAATTTTTAGAAGTAATTTGGATAGTTCTCGTAACCTGTGGATTCGACCCGTACTTGCCACATTCGTGGAAAGTCAGTTTTTATTACTTTTGGTTGACAATTTTTCAAATGCTTTTATTGAAAATAATGTTTTAAAAATATCGCTTACAAAATTCCAACCATACTGTTCAAAAATTATTGTAATGCTCATCGTCCGTAAATGAAAATCATAAAGTGATTATTGTTGTGTAAAGGGAACAAAGGCTTGTAATGTTCGCCCTTCGTAAATGAAAATCCTATGAGCAATTAGAGATGTGTACTATTCACAAATTGTTGTAATGCTCACCCTCCGTAAATGAAAATTGTAAAGCGGTTACCGTTGTGTACAGCGAACAAAGCCTTGTAATCTTTGCCCTTTCTAAATGAACATCCTAAGTGATTAGAGATGTGTATTGTTCAAAAATCATTGTAATGCTCACCCTACATAAGTGAAAATCGTAAAAGGGTATAGCGATGTATGCGGTAAACAAAGGCTTGTAATGTTCACCCTTTGTAAATGAAAATCCAATAAGCGATTAGAGATGTGTATTGTTCAGAAATTGTTGTAATGCTCACCCTCCATAAATGAAAATCGCAAAAGGGATTAACGTTGCGTACAACAAACAAAGGCTTGTAACGTTCGCCCTTCGTAAATGAAACTCCTATAAGCGATTAGAGATGTGTACTGTTTAAAAATCGTTGTAATGCTCACCCTCCGTAAATAAAAATCATAAAGCGATTACCATTGTGTACAGGGAACAAAGGCTTGTAATGTTCGCCCTTCGTAAATAAAAATCCTATAAGCGATTAGAGATGTGTATTGTTCAGAAATCGTTGTAATGCTCACCCTTCGTAAATGAAAATCATAAAGTGATTATCATTATGTACAGCAAACAAAGCCTTGTAATGTTTGCTCTTCCTAAATGAACATCCTATAAGCGATTAGAGATGTGTATTATTCGAAAATCATTGTAATGCTCACCCTACGTAAATAAAAATCGCAAAAGGGATTAGCGATATATGTGGTGAACAAAGGCTTGTAATGTTCACCCTTCATAAATTAAAATCCAATAAGCGATTAGAGATGTGTATTGTTCAGAAATCATTGTAATGCTCACCCTCCGTAAATGAAAATCGCAAAAAGGATTGTCATTGTGTACAACAAAGGAAGGCTTGTAATGTTCTTCCTTCGTAAATGAAAATCCTATAAGCAATTAGAGATGTGTACTGTTTAGAAATCGTTGTAATGCTCACCCTCCGTAAGTGAAATCATAAAAGGGATTACCATTGTGTACAGTGAACAAAGGCTTGTAATGTTCACCCTTCGTAAATGAAAATCCTATAAGCGCTTAGAGATGTGTACTGTTCAGAAATCATTGTAATGTTCACCCTACGTAAATGAAAATCACAAAAGGGATTAGCGATATATACGGTGAACAAATGCTTGTAATGTTTGCCCTTCGTAAATGAACATCCTATAAGCGATTAGAGATGTGTACTGTGAACAAAGGCTTGTAATGTTCACCCTTCGTAAATAAAAATCCTATAAGCGATTAGAGATGTGTACTGTTCAGAAATCGTTGTAATGCTCACCCTCCATAAATGAAAATCGTAAAGCGATTACCGTTATATACAGGGAACAAAGGCTGGTAATATTCGACCTTCGTAAATGAAAATCCTATAAGCGATTAGAGATGTGTATTGTTCAGAAATTGTTGTAATGCTTACCCTCCGTAAATGAAAATCGTAAAGTGATTGTCGTTGTGTACAGCAATCAAAGCCTTGTAATGTTTGCCTTTCCTAAATGAATGTCCTATAATTGATTAGAGATGTGTACTATTTAAAAATCATTGTAATGCTTACCCTGTGTAAATGAAAATCACAAAAGGGATTAGCGATGTATGCAGTGAACAAAGGCTTGTAATGTTTGCCCTTCATAAATGAAAATCCAATAAGTAATTAGAGATGTGTACTATTAAGAAATCATTGTAATGCTCACCTTCCGTAAATGAAAATCGCAAAAGGGATTAAAGTTGTGTACAGTGAACAAAGGCTTGTAATGTTCTTCTGTGATCATTGCAAAATTTTTCCTTTTTGTTCCTTCTCTTCCTTTTCTTTTCCTTTCTAGCCTTTATTTTCCTTTTTGAAGGAGAAATAAAAGATATAAAAGAAGAGAGAAGAGAAAAGAGAAAAGAGAAAAGAAAAGAAAGAGAGGAATTTTTTTGCAAAGGTCTCACTTGACCTTAATTTTGAAAATGTTTTGAAAATTTACTCGCCTCCGTTTTTGAAAATTTTACGGGAAAATAGAGAGACTGGGTTCGCTCGTCGGTAGGAGGTTCAACTGTTCCTGACGCCTTTTACAGGGATAATTGAACCAAGGATCGAATTTATGCCTTTTTGCTTTGCCTAAATATTATCTAAGAATTTATTCTAAGTCTAAGAATGCACAAAGAATCATGTTTTTGAAATGCAAATGCAGAAATGTATGCTTTTGAGGAGAGTAATTTAGAAATTTTAGGGTTTTCCAAGTGATTTTGAAATAATTTTGAGAATATGGTGAAGAAATGATTTTTGAAAGTTGAAGATTGACTTGGAAAAGTTAGATTTTAAATCTAACTTAAGACTTGAAATAGGCCTGGAATATTTGAAATTCTAAGTCTTGGAATAGTCAAAGATTTGAAAATAGCTCTTGGATTTGAAGAGGATTCTGGAACTTGAGATAGAATTTTTTTTGAAGAAAATGAAGTCTCAAAGTCAAAATGGACTTTGAATTTGAACGGATCGATTCTAAAGAAGGAATTCTTGATTTCAGAACCTAAAACAGGAATTGAATTGATTTCAGACTCAGAGAACAAGTTTGAAAAAAATGGTTTTTGGAAATAGGAATTGAAATTAGAATGAATTTGTGAAAAATGGAATTGAATTTGGAATTGGAAAGCAATTTGGGAAATGGAATTGGATTTGAAAATCTGGAACCCTAGATGGAATTTGGAAAATTTGGAATTGAAATTTGAAATCCAAAATGAAATTAGATCTGAGATCTGGAATCCAATATGGAATTAGAAGATGGATCTGGATTTTGGAAATCCAGATAGAACTTGGAATTGGATTCAAGAAATCCAGATTAAATTTGGATTGGAATCGGATTTGAGAAATCCTGATTGAGTTTAAAAAAATGGACTTGAATTTAGCACTAATCTTAATCTCAAAAGTGATTTGAAGATTAAAACTCAAAAGTTTTCAAAAGAACTTAGGGATTTGAGAACTTGAAGTGAATAATAGAAAATAAACTTGTTTTAAAACTTGAATTTTTGAAATTAGACGATGAATCTGGGATTTCAAAGTTGAGTTGAATTTTAAAATTCAATCTGGAATATTGAATTGATTTTGAAATTGAGTCCTGAAAATAAATTTGGAATTTCAAAGTTGAATTGAATTTTGAAATTTGATTTGAAATGGGAAGTTTGAATTTTGAATTCAGAGATGAATTTGAAATTTTAAAGTTAAATTGAACTTTGAATTTGGAATATTGAATTTTGAAATAAAATAGAATTTGAGAATAAGAAGATGAATTTGAATAAGAATTGAAGATTGATTTGAGAAATAAAGAAGATATTTAAAGAATTATCTCAAAATCACTTAATTTTTTGAAGAAAATTTGAAATAATTTGAAAGAATGATGTAATTCTACCCTAAATGATGAAATGAATTAAACGACTTTGAAAATTGAATTTGAAAAGCCTATTTCATTCTTCAGGAGAATTGAAATAAGATTAAAGATATAATACATTTCTGATTATGGTCATAAAATGCATTATATAATAATCTATATTTAAATTCAGATGAAGAATAAAAATATTTTGGTGCCTTTATAGAGTTTGAAATGAAATTAACTTTCAATATATCTTGACTATGGTCATTGATATATATTTTAAGTTAATTTCAAGTTAAGCTCTGATAAAAGAAGAAAAAATCAAAAAATATGATGATTTTTGAAAAAGAGATCCAGTGTGGATCCAATGTTATTCCATAAAAGATAAAAATCCTAAGCATTGTCCACATTTTGACTATGGCCATCAATGTGGGTCATTTGCTTAGGATTAATTATCTCTCATTAGAATGGTGCATGTGTCATTCGTGTTCCCATTCGTGAAATCTTTGAATAAAAGAGAAAAATGATATAAAACAAGCAATTCTAGAAAATATGTATGCTCATACATTCTAATCTAATACTAGAAAGTAAAGGTTTATCATTAATGTCTAAGTTATTACAATCTTTAAAATTGAAAAAATCTCGATCTAAGAAGGGATTCGATATCTTTCTTGCAAAATAGAGTTAACATAGAGCAAAATTGCAAAATATAAATGCTATGCTTGTGTTAAAAAGAAAGAGCACATATGAATGCCTTGATCTAGATAGATATGGGAATGTGTCATCTAAATGCCCATGGAAATGCAATGGAGATGTACAAGGCTATACTTGTGTTTGAAAGAGTACACATGCCTATGTCGGGTTCTAATTGGAGATGGATGCTCATGCTAATGAATATGCCTATACCTAGATGGGCTAAATGCTCATGCTGATGCCTAACTGGACTGGAAGTTCATCGATAATGCATCATGGTGGTGGAAGTGAGGTAGGCTAAATGAATGAAGGCATGGTAAGATGTTGCAGGAAATGGTCTTGCTGCTATGTGATACAGCAAGGGTGTAGGGAGTGAAGAAGAATGGTTGGAATATTGTAGGATGGTGTATAGTTGGATAATGAAGTGTAAAAGGTTGTGATGGATGGAGCTATCAGATGTCAAAATATATGAAAATGCAGAGAATTGGTGAAGTGGTGCTTACAGGATAGGCAGGAGGTGTGTGGAGATGTTTGCTGGGAGGTATAAATGCTGAAAATGCAATTGTCTTAGAATGCAGGGGAGAGTTGCAGGATTCTTGGATGCATTGGAAGTTGTAGCAGCCATCGTAAAAATAGAGCTGACTGTGATATGAGTGAACCAACTGGTATTAAGTGAAAGGGATGCAAAATGCAGCAAACACATAGGGTGTCGTGAAGTTCTAGGGAGATGGGGAAACACAGTAGCAAGTGTTGTTCTAGATGTTATCAATGATGGGCAGCAAGTGGGATTCTGGATACGGGTAGTGAAGTGGATATAGATGATGTTGTGCAATAGATATGAATGGGTAGAGTTTGTAACAGGTTTTCAATAGTGAAGAATGGCTATGGAAGTGATGAAGAAGGCAGAGGATTGGATACAGATATATGTTGAAGAAGGCATGTAGCAGTAAAGAGAGTTACAGGTAGGTAGCCACTAGCAGCAAGATGGTTCTGAAGGTGAGTATGATGTGGGTGTAAGAGGTACAATGCTATGAGAATACACTGAGTGTTTTCCTTGTACATTTTCAATGTCCACTGCTAAGGCATTGATGCAAGTTTCATCCATGAACTTTGGAGCTTGAGTCGGATCAGTGGGCTTCGACTCATAATCTTCAATTGTCGTGCCATCCTCGGTTCTTGATAGGGGACCCAACTCAGCTTCAACCAATATGTATTTTGAATGTGCCAAGGATGATATGCACTTGGTAAAGCTAGCTTTAAAAAGGAAAATGAGAATCATTAACCATAGCTGAGTTCAACTCCAACTCCAGAGCTCCTGGTAATTCTTTCTTATGACCTCCATGGTCAAGGGGAGTTATGATAGAAACATGCGCTTGTTTTTGCAGCACACAGCGCATGACCAACAACAGACCTTCATGCTGCAGGGTGCTTGGATGATTTGCACCAAGGAAAATAGATTGACAATGGAATGACATACACATGTATGATGAGCATGCTGGTAAGTAATGTACAGACATTAAACTACAACAAGAGGCATATTGAGGAGTAAAAGACAATCCTAGTTACCATAAATTCATTTTAAATACTAAAGGAAATCAGTTATCAAACTCTTTGGAGTCAAGATCTTGAAGGTATAAAGAAATTGCATGCATGACAATGCCTTTCACCGTAGTGGCATAAAAAAAAGGTAGATATATATTCCATGCTTTACTGCAAATTGTGTACATTCTGACTGCTATTCTGTTATAAATACACCCACTTCGATGGCTCGAAGAAAGAAGTGTGCAAGCCAACATTTGAAATATGAATACACTCTAACCCGTGTGTTGATCATCTTATGGCAAGACCCAGAACTCCTTTGACATACCCCAGTTCACTCTCTTTATCATTACAAACTGTAATTAATTTAGCAGCCATCCAATGATGTTGCAAGAGAAATTACCTTAGCTCTTCTGCTTCTCGTGGTTCTGGACACTTCCCATAAATCAGATCAACTGTCAGACACCCATGGGGATGATGGCGAAACAACCCTTGGCTGCCCATTTCACAAGGCCATGCTCATTTATGATATTTCCACTATGTGATTTTAACAACGGATTAATCCTCTCCAGAACCATGAGATTATGCCAGAAAGGGCATTTGATTTTTGGAGAACTGATCATCATTGAGGTCTGAGACCTTTAATTTCCCACCATAAATGTTAACTTGCCATGGCTCACATAGTGGGCCGAACTAACTCAAGATGCAAAACTAACATGATACAGCATCCTGTGGCTTACAAAGTTCAAGAAGACTTCCCCCCCCCCCCCCCCAAAAAAAAAAAAGGAAGACCAACAACTTTCAAAGTTGTAAATGGGCCAAGCTTGATACAGAGAAACAAATAAAACAAAAGAATTGTTGCAAATTGAGATGCAGAGTTGCGAACGCAGACAAGGTGCCATATATATGAGAGATCTGATACACATAAGTTACAGGGGAAATGAGCAGGGAGTATGATGAACAGATGCTAATGCTGGATATGAAACTACCGTAGCATGCAGAAAATATACAAATGAGCATGGTAAAGGAGATGAATGTGATGAATTTGGAAGAAATTGAAGGTAAAGTAAAATGGAGAGCTATATGAATCATGAATATGAAGAGAGATACACTATGATCCTAGCTACAGGCACGTGCATAACCACAAACTGATGCAGGTAAGCAACAGAAACTCCAAATAAAATGAAAACAGTAAGCCACAAAATGCATTTAGAAGGACATCGAAGGCCAACCAGAACAGGAATTCAAATATAAATTAGAGAGAAAAGAAAGAGAAAAACAAAAAAAAAATGAAGATCTATAAACCACGATCATTCAATACGCGGGAATAGAGATATAACTTAAAGAAAGTAAAGAGACTAAATCAAGGTGAATGATATAATGCAGGGACAATACGGACATAGACTATGAACAATCATAGAATTACGATGCAGCGCCAGAATATCAAAGGTTGAATCATGTGGATACATGATTGTAACTGAAGGCACCCAGGTGGAAATAACATGGCGTATGATACTGAACCAATGCCAACCAAACGGAGATAAACATCACATAGCGGCAAATGAAAACTTCACGAAATAATAAAAAGGAAAAATGAGATATCACATTTGATTTTTCATTACAGAGAAACACACGAAATGGTAATGCTAGGAACGAAGTATAAACAAAAACCAATAAAAAAAAATGCATTACAGAGGGAAAGAAATATAACTAGGAATGAAAGGGAAAATGATAAACGAAAATACATTTGAACGATATGCTGGAATTCAAATAGAAAATCAATCAGAAAATAACAGCAATGTATGACTGTGAAATCAAATATGCCCTCTATTGTAGCTTTAAAATGCAGCAAGCATTTAAAATGGAGGTGCCATTGCTATTGCAATATGCATCATCGAGGCTGCAATAAGCAGATCGACGATGCAAGGTTGCTCTTAGTGAACAATATAAGGAAGAAAGGGGAGAAATGGTAGAAATATAGTAAAGATAAAAGAAGGAAAGATCAAAAAAGAAAGGGGATCTTACTGTGATTCAATGGAGAATCTGGTGTTGCAGAGATTCTTCAGCTGATGCCCATGAGAACCAGAGAGAGAGGGATGAAGAAGAGATCGGGAAGAAAAGGGGTGCTGGGGTGGAGAAGCGGTGAGTCGAGAAGGCTCTCTCGGCTCGTATATATAACGGGAAACCGTTAGTAATTTTTCAGAGGAGGTCCAAGATTTTTTTGAGATTTTTCAAAATAGTGGCTCTTTCTAAAAAAAATGGTTTTAACAAAGCAATACTTTAAAAAAAAGGGATTTCTGAACTATTTTTGGTATTTTTCTTTTCTATTTTGATTTTTTTGTTCTTTTCTTGGCATTAACTACATTTTTGTATTTTTGAAATAAAATTCTAAAACTGGGGGATTTCTAAACTATTTTTGTAAAAATTTAAAAATATTTACAAAAGAAGGGTTTTCTGAGAATTCGGGGTTTGAATTTTGAAAATTTCTTCATAAAATGGGTTTGAATCTGGGTTTTGAGGAAATATTCGAGTTTTGAACCTTGAATCAAAAATACAGAGCAGTGGATCCAAATGGATACCGAATGGATTGTCTGAGCCTTTTAGAAATTATTTTTGGTATTTTTGTAAATTTGGTTTAAAAATTGAATAACAAGGCTCAGATTTGGATTTTGACACTAGATCCGGATCCGAAATTGAGTCACATATATAAAATGAATTTGGATTCCAGCGAATTCAAGAAAAAACTGGAATCTAGATTGAAAATGACTCAATTTACTCATAAAATGGGGGCCAGGGGCAAAAAGGGAATTTTTCGGATTTTTTGGAAAATTTGGGGTGTTCACATCGCCCTTCGTAAATAAAAATCCTATAAGTGATTAGAGATGTATATTGTTCATAAATTGTTGTAATTCTCACCCTCCGTAAATGAAAATCGCAAAAGAAATTATCGTTGTGTACAGTGAACAAAGGCTTGTAATGTTCACCCTTCATAAATCAAAATCCTATAAGCAATTAGAGATATGTACTATTATGAAATCTTTGTATTATTTGCCCTTCATAAATGAAAATCCTATAAGTGATTAGAGATGTGTACTGTTCAGAAATCTTTGTAATGCTTGTGTACTGTTCAGAAATCTTTGTAATGCTTACCCTACGTAAATGAAAATCGAAAAAGGGATTAGCGATGTATGTGGTGAACAAATGCTTGTAATGTTCGTTCTACGTAAATGAACATCCTATAAGTGATTAGAGATGTGTACTGTTCAGAAATCCTTGTAATGCTCACCCTCCGTGAATGAAAATCGTAAAAGAGATTAGCAATGTATGCGGTGAACAAATGCTTATAATGTTCGCCCTTCGTAAATGAATATTCTATAAGCAATTAGAGATGTGTACTATTCAGAAATCATTGTAATTCTCACCCTCCATAAATGAAAATTGCAAAAGGGATTACCGTTGTGTACAGTAAACAAAGGCTTGTAATTGTTCACCCTTCATAAATAAAAATCCTATAGGCGATTAGAGATGTGTACTGTTCAGAAATCGTTGTAATGCCCACCCTACATAAATGAAAATCGCAAAAGGGATTAGCGATGTATGCAGTGAACAAATGTTTGTAATGTTCACCCTTCGTAAATGAACATCCTATAAGCAATTAGAGATATGTATTGTTCAGAAATTGTTGTAATGCTCACCCTCCGTGAATGAAAATCGCAAAAGAGATTAGCGATGTATGCCGTGAACAAAGGCTTATAATGTTCACCCTTCATAAATGAACATCCTATAAGCGATTAGAGATGTGTACTGTTTAGAAATCATTGTAATACTCACCCTCCGTGAATGAAAATCGCAAAAAGGATTAGTGATGTATGTGGTGAACAAAAAATTGTAATGTTTGCCCTTCGTAAATGAACATCCTATAAGCGATTAGAGATGTGTACTATTCAGAAATTATTGTAATGCTCACCCTCCATGAATAAAAATCACAAAAGGGATTAGCAATGTATGTGGTAAACAAAGGCTTGTAATGTTCGCCCTTCGTAAATGAACATTATATTACAGATTAGAGATGTGTACTCATGCAAAAAAAATTATAAGCGATTTAGGGTTTAGGGTTTAGGAATTAGGGTTTGGATAGTAGGGTTTTGGTTTTGGATTTAGGGTTTAGGTAGCAGGGTTTAGGGTTTAGGTATTAGGGTTTTGGGTTTTGGGTTTTGGGTTTTGGGTTTAGGGTTTAGGGTTTAGGGTTTAGGGTTTAGGATTTAGGTTTTGGGTTTAGATAGTATGGATTTAGGGTTTAGGTAGTAGGGTTTAGTGTTTAGGGTTTAGATAGTAGGGTTTAAGGTTTAGTGTTTAGGGTTTAGATAGTAGGGTTTAAGGTTTAGGGTTTAGGGTTTTGGGTGTAGGGTTTTAGGATTTAAGGTTTAGGGTTTAGTGTCTAGGCTTTTGGGATTAGGGTTTAGGATTATGGTTTAGGGTTTAGTGTTTAGGGTATAGGGTTTTAGGTTTTAATAAGCTATTGCGACAACGATATATCAATCATTGTCTTTGCGAATGATAGTGATATATAATATCGCGATTTGATGAGCTTTATGTTTCAGGTTTTTGGGTTTTTTGTTTAGGTATTTGGGTTTAGTGTTTAGGGTGACGAGCTTTGTCTATGTGAACAATATATCCTATCACAATTTATAACTTCATGTCGATTTAAGTTATAGTTGCAAATCGATATCGCTGCAATGATTTGTCCTATTGCGATTTGTTTTGACGAGCTTTGTCTAAGTTAACGATTTTCCTATCACGATTTACATAATGACATATAAAAGATTAAAATTAGGTTGAAAAAAAAATCCACATGAGATGTGCTATCGTGATTTGACTACTACATCCTATCGCGTTGATTAGTTTTATAAAAGGTAGATGAAATGATATTTTTTAATTTAATTAATGGGCAATGTAATTTATTTACTCGTACTTTTTGAAAACTAGCATTGTTTTTTAAAAATTGAAGGTCTGTAAAATGACATTTCCTTTATATATGAATGACACGTCGCACAAGTTCTAGATGGTGTGGCTTCACTTTGCTTCTTGAACAAGGAACAAACAAACCGATAATTTCTTTATAAACGACGTGTTCGTGAATCGAACATATAACCTCCTTCATCGCAAATGGGGTATCAATATCGATAAAGGAGAAGACGACAGGTACACGACCAGCGATGGCGATTCAGGCATATATTATCTAAATATCGTGTCGATTTTTTCCAAAATTTGTCTCTTTTATAGCATTTATGTGATTTGTGTTGTGTACTGTATAACATAATTTCAATATCGTTTCCTGAATGTTCTGTTAATGTTAGTGAAACATCCACAAAAGGCGATGCCTGAAAACTCAGCAAAGAGCTCCAAGATAACATCAAACGGATGCAAAACAAATATGCAGAGGGGAACACTATCAGTAATTTTGTACGTATGAAACCACTATCAGTAATATTTTACGTATGCCATGGTATTTATGTTAACAAGTTCATATTTGTTGCAAATAGACTATATCTGATTATGTCATGTATATTCAAAGCAATGCAGCAACCAATACTAGACGCATCATCAGCCCTTATTTCATGGTATATCGGTTCTATTTTATGTTTATTTTATTTTTTTATTTACTCTTGTTGCTTCGTGTTTTAACATTACTATTAGCACAGTTTCATTCAACAGAGTATCGTCCGTTGATTGTCATACTCCATTGGATTTCAAGATGGAGTAACATATTGGGGTAACGATGATCATTGCGAAGACTTTTGGTCAAGTGAAAAGGTAAGTGAACAAACCTCTTGTGCAAAGTTTTGGCATAATAGTCCTAACACGATTTGTCCTATCGATTTGCAGATATTGATTCCAACACTCTGGCAAACTGAAGCACATTGAGTTTTATACGTGATGGATTTAAAAGAAAAACAACTATGGTGTTATAATTTATTGGAGTTACACAGTGGTGTACGTCGTGACGTTTTGCATTTCGTAAGTTTTCATCTATAAGGATATTGTATCATGTACGGAAGTCAAGAATTTACTTTCTTCTGCATGAACCACATGTGGGATTCATCAAAGACGCTTTGGGTGTCGACATTGGTGAGTGGATCTTTCGCTCAGCACAAGATGCTCCTTTACAAAATAATGGCGTCGATTGTAGCATATTTGTAATGAAGTATATTGAAGCAATATACAATGGACGAGAACCTGATTTTAAAGTTGTATATTGTTTATTACCCTCTATTATTGGGGACTCGATGTATATATTGGTGTCACATTACATTTTTGTTGCAGGTTGATATGTCTGGATTCCACATAGAACTATGCGAAAATTTGATAGAGTATCTAATTGCATTAGAGAAAAAAACTTAACTGCCAAGAATACCTAGAAGGCAACAAACGACGTGACCCTCCCAAGAGTAATATGATGTACATCGACTTCTAACAGATTTTAGGTACTGTATAACCAAATTTTGTATAAAAAAATTTATAAGACTCTGTATATAAATTATGTAAATATCTCTTAGTTAAAATAAATAAAATTTCAATTTCACTAAGCACGACAAATAAGTTGGATTGTTATATAGTAAAAGCAAATCTTTGTTATATTCGGCCTTTGTAATTGAAAATCATGAAAGCGATTAGCGTTGTGTAAAGTAGAAACGAGTTGTTTTCTTTAACGTGACTTTCTATAAGTGTATAAATCTATTTTAATCAGTGTAGCACACAAATGTCACTGAACAAATAGTGGTAATGATCGGTCTTCGTAAATTAAAATCAAACAAGCGTTTATATAAGGCTTAAATGATTTGCACAAACATTCATAAACAGTGATCACGATTTGCACAAGCATTGACGATGCACTTTAACGTGACTTTCTATAAGTGTATAAATCTATTTTAATCAGTGTAGCACACAAATGTCACTGAACAAATAGTTGTAATGATCGGCCTTCGTAAATTAAAATCGAACAAGCGTCTATATAAGGTTTAAACGATTTGCATAAATATTCATAAACGGCGATCATGATTTGCACAAGCATTGACAGTGCACTTTAATGTGGCTTTCTATAAGTGTATAAATCTATTTTAATCAGTGTAGCACACAAATGTCACTGAACAAATAGTTGTAATGATTGGCCTTCGTAAATTAAAATTGAACATGCGTTTATATAAGGCTTAAACGATTTGCAAAAACATTCATAAACAGTGATCATGAGTTGCACAAGCTTTGACAGTGCACTTGTACCACGATTTTTACTCATGCACAGAGTGATTTTTATCCAGTTATGACCGACATAGACGTCATTGTGTAAATGGTTATACCATTATGTTTTACACAATGAAGTCTGTCTTTAAGACAATGAGCTTTTTCTAAGTGAACCATAAGTACCATCGCGATTTACACAATGACGTATGAAGGCTATGTGCTATCATGATTTGTTTTTATGAACAATGTCTATGTCAACGAAATTTCCTAATCGTTTTTACGGAAGATTGGGGTTGAGGGTTTAAGGATTTTGGGTTTTACTTCAATGATACAAAATGAGTTAAATTCTTAAATATAAATCGATTTCATTCACAAATACAAACAAAGACATATCGTTCTCATCATAACTTTGTAACTACAAATCCACATGATTTACAACCACATTCATATAAAAAATTATTAGTATTTAGTTACAATATCTATGAGAGGACAGTTTCGTCGAATGCATATTTATCTTTTAGAGACTCAAATTTTTGTAGAAGAGATCACCAAAACATTTGTATCGTTCATCATCGCGTCCTTCTATGTTGAGGATATATCATCTGCAAGCAAACAAGATTGTTAGTAATGGCAGCCCACTGCACCATTTTCCTCGGACTGAGACCAATTCTTAGAGACTCTAGCATTGGTGTGCTCTTGACAATAAGCTTCAAAGGTCAAGAATTGTTTCCTTGAAGGAGCTGAGGGGCTATATGATAGATCGCTCACCCTACGTATTTGTCATGAAGTATATCGAAGATTAGGCAGATATTTTTCTAACTGTAAAGTATGGTTTGCGAACAATGTAGGGTCTGACAGTAGGAATATATCAAATAGATGGGCATCTACATCACCCTCCCCTGTCTATCAAGCACAGGTAGAAGGAATACAGAAGAACAAAGAAGAAAGAAAAATACAAGGAAGAAGAAGAAGAAAGAGAAGACGAAAAAGAAGAAGGCGGAGGAGAAAAAAGAAGAAGAAGAATTTATGCTGCCGCAGAAAAGAAAGAGGAAGAGAGGTTAAATAGATTAGGGTTTTAGACCTGGACAACAGGTCAGGTCAGGTCGGGTCGGGTCGGATCGGTCAGGTAGGGTTTTATATATAGATCTATATTAAGGTTTTACATTTTGCAAGGATTTACGCACGTATACAAGCATCGACGCGATGTGTAGTCTTGATAAAGTACAAATCCAATTAATAGTTGCAAAACGTTATGAGTAAATCAGTATATTACATATCGATATCGTTCACATAGACAAATAAAGACATCTATTTTTTTTATACAATTAGACGTCTCGTTAATTACCTACTGGTGATGATATATGTTTTGTTGATGATGATAGTCATGTGTTTTATCTAAGCCAAACCATTGTGGTCAGGTAAAAAAGACTAGGTTTTTTGGTAAATCATTATGGTTATAAATGACATTGATTTGTAGTTTTAAAGTTATTGATTGTAAAGTTATCGATTGTAAATGACATCGGTTGTAAACCATTCTCGTTAATTACCCAGGGTTAGGAAATTGATTTGTATTTATGAAGTTACCGCGACAACGATATGTCTTTGTTAGTCTTTGTGAATGAAATCAATTTGTATTTATAAAGTTACATCGATTTGTATCGTTGAATTATTCATGATGTGTTCTTTACTAAGTTTGTACATCACGTGGCTTTGTTTGTGAATGAATTATTCTTGAAAAATATCAGATGTTGTAGAGGCCCTCCCATATAATATGGATGATACAGTTTATATATAACGATTTGTATATGTGAAGGCTAGATGAGAAAATGATTTTCACTAATTGTATAAACACTGAGTTCATATACAATTCCCGATTTTCACGATTTTCATTAACTACGATTTATACATGTGAATGATACATATTACAAGGATTTATACATGTGAAAGATACATTATTAAATAGAGTTCTATTTTTAATACATGTGAAAGATATGATTCTATTTTGTGGCTCATGATTCATGAAAATGGCTTCATCCAAAAACTCTTTCTTAATATGACCATTTAGTGTATAAACATATTCACCTCCTGTTTTGTTAAACTTTTAAAAAATCCTACAATGTAGAAATTGGGTCATGCAAAGAGGCATGACAACTAACTTTATGGTAAGACTTAAACAGAATTCACATGCAATTCATGTGTTCCATAGCTTGCTTTTGAATTGATTTCAGTATGTCATAAAACATAACAATATAAGACACTACATTAAGTTTCACAAGAAATGAAAACATCCTCCCAACATTGATTACATACCAAAAGACTTGTAAAACTGAAGCTATCATTCCAAAAAAACTGGTCTGGAGGATTGAAGGTTACAACGTTGGAAATTATGTCTGTAGGGTATTGTTGCATATTAGAAATTACGTTCGTAGGGTATTGCTGCATGTTGAAAATTATACAAGTTAGATATTGCTTCACGTAATGCAATTTACACGAGAAGCAATATAATATCTTACATACCTATTCATGCAAAGGGCTTGGTTGCTTTTGCATAGAGGTTGGTTGTTTTTTAAACCTTTTCTTGTGAACTAATTCTAGTCCACCCTTTGTCCTTCGACGACTGCGATCAGAGGCAGGTTTTTTTTATATACCCTTCGCTAGGTAAATTTTTCCATCATAATCTACAGTGTTCACTCTTGACTTGTTGAAGATGATGTTTACGCTTCGCCGCAACTTCTCAGGAGTGTCAAGGGAAGCATGATTTTCACCTCTGTTGTTCGCTGCCATTTTCTTCGGCTGGTCTTCATGAGCTGCAACAGACTGATGGTGAATTAACTGCACATTTTCAAGTAACTCTCTTGATGCTTTTCTCATGCATACATAGGCTTCTTCACTTTTGGATGTCAAATCTGCAACATGCATAAATCTGCAACAGCCAAATCTACACATCTGTTGGTAACGGGAGGATGTGTAGCACTTCTCATCAACACCAGATTGACTGACATTATCTGTATCCAGCAGTTCAATCTTTGCTTGTCTCCTCCATCTTCGCATTAAATATAACTTAGGTATTTCTCGTATCTTCTCTTCATTAAGTGTTGTTAATGCATAACAACATAAAATACCTTTTAATTCATACTTTTTGCGCGTACATTCAACTATTCGGTTGTCAACATTGTACGTGACATGTGCTTCTTTCCTTTTCTGATGCTTTTCTTCCTCCTATATAATATGATATTTGTGCATATTCTCGGTTTGCATGCATCCTTCTATGTTGTAATTCATGACCTATATAACCTCCTTCTTAATCCATTCAAATATAGTTTGTATATACAAATTTGCAGGTCGTATTAATATTTTTATACCCAAAGTTACAGGGCATGTATTGAAGCATTTCATATCTTGTTCAAACTCATTTTGTCTAAGACCGTCTACAAATAATTCATATTATTCCATGAAGCGAAACATTGTTAAACATAAATACAGGGTTTTCTTCAGTGTGGCATGCATAGATTCTGCTCTTTGTGTGCTTATCATACATACATAAAAGTATTATCTTTCATATGACAATGCTCACTTCTCTTTTTTTGCATATAAATTTTGTAATCACAAACAGTCTTCAAGGTCGTATATCTGAATCATTTCCTTCAAATCAGACATAAAGGTGATCTCGTCTATGCTCTCAAGTACATACCTAGTAAACTTTTTGTCAAACCCTGTCTTCTGATTAAATATGTGTCCTATGTTCTTTTCTGCATTTTGAAAGATATGCCACAAACATAGGCGATGATGTGCATCTGGCCACACATGAAACACTGTAGCCACAATTGCGTGATCACCATCTGTAAGTACAACTTCAGGTTGCTTCTCATTTATTACCTATGTAAATACTCTGAACAACCACTCAAAGCTTTCCTTGGTCTGGTTGTACAAAAAAGTGTCGCCTAATATACAACTATGTGAGTAATGGTTCACTCTGATAAACTGCACAAATGACCATTGTTCAGTATTAATCTTCATTGTCGTATAAAAAATAAGCACATCATTGAAGCATTCATAATCTACTCTTGACTTTGAATCTGCCTAAAACATATTCACAGCATATTCATCTTCATTCAATTGTATTGCACTAAAAAAACCAGGGTCAATGCTTGATTTCTTCTGTAAGTAATCAACCAAAGAACATATTTCTACATTCTTCATGTTATATGTCATCTTCATTCTCAAGTGGTTTCTTAGATCCATAAGTGTAAATGGCACATTCTCGCGACCACCATTTATATGCGCCAACAAATTGTATGTCTTCCTTGGTGCAATGCCGGTGCTATCAGCTATTCTAGCAATTGCAACATGCACTTCAGTTACTTTACGATGCGACCTGAACATAGGAGTCATAAATGAAGCAGATAAATCATGGTTATGATCACTGATTAAAGTATGAACTACATATTTTCCATTCGGAAGTCTTCTTAACACCATTCTCGTTGGACATCCACATCTTGAATCTTGCTTGCTCCTTGTTGGATTTTCACTTGACTTCTTTCAACCTTCCTTAGAACAAACATATGTCTTTCTCACCACGACACTTCTTTCAACCTTCTAACACTGAAGCCAAATTTTAAGGCATAATCATTGTAAAATTTATATGTAGCATCCTCATTATTAAACTCCATTCCTTCTACAGAAACAGAGTCAAGTGTACTATCATGTATATTCCTAGTGTATGCACCTTTATCAAGTGTATTGTCACAATCGTCTACCTCATTATCGAATTGCATTTCTTCTGCTAGAACATTCAAGTCAAGAGTGAATCCAATGCCTGCACCCTTGTTATCATGGATCATTAGTGAACATGTTCACTTTTTCAGGTGCGTCATTAGTACAGATGTTCACTTCTCCATATCTTTTAAATGATTGAGATAAATCATCTTCATTACAACCAGATGATAAGCTCATCATTGTTATAAGCAAGATATCAATTTGTGTTAGCAAGCATATACGTTTACTATGATTTATTTAAGATGCATATAACAACAGATACTGATAAGGTTAAGCAAGTCAAAGAAACGATTGAATGAATCACAGTATAAAAGCAATGATGATTTGTTATTTGCTTATACTATGCATCGAGTTGTTACTTACCATGCCAATAAATGAAACGATTTGTTGTATATGTGTGTTGACGATAGCGATTTAATTATATCTACGATGTTGTGAAGCGATTTCAATAGAAATTGTTAAATGAGCAGCGATTTGAATACGAAAATTGCCACCGCAAGTGCGTAACAATGTATTTCTGCACGCACACGTTTTAAAATTCTTTCTATAAATATCTTATAAATTGATACTAGAAAACACATAATATCTTACAAATCGATATATATATATATATATATATATATATATATATATATATATATATATATATATATATATATATATATATCGCATAATATATTATAAATCGATACAGCAATTCAAAATAATAGCTTACAAATCGATACTACAAAATACATAATATCTTACAAATCGATATACATATCGCAAAATATATTATAAATCGATACAGAAATTCAGCATAATAGCTTACAAATCGATATTAACAAACAAAACAATATCTCACAAATCGGTAGTATGTTACTACAACCGCGATTTGTGATACATTGCATATACTGAGTGAATGGAGGATACCAGATGGAGTAGAGGCCCTTCCTCGCATCTGTAAACAAGCATTCTTGTCAACAGGTCTCAGCGTCTTATAAATATCGTTAAGTTTCCAATCATCAAAAGGACAAGATCCACCTGCAATAATAAAACAATGTTTAATGGCACTCATGACATATGTTCTTTAACGATAGCATGATGACATGGAAAGGTACTCACGACGCCTTAATGTCCCTTGTTGGAATGTTTGTGCATCATTGTTTTCTTTCATAATGCCTAATGACAACGAAAAAGAATAGAAGACTGTAAAAAGAGATGGCTGACAAATGCCCTATGATGCCCACCAATGATCGAACCAGTTGATCGCAAATTCGGGAATATTTTGTAACACAAGGCAGGAACGAGAAGGCGGCAATGTGTTGTAACATAAGCTAAAAACCAAGGCGGGAACCTCAACTCGAGACGATGGCAAAGGCTGCTACTCTGGTGGTAAAGTTTGCATCGTCAAAGGGAGCTTCTGTTATAGCAGATGGTGCAAAAGTTTACTGCTTAGGGCGAAAATGAAATGTTTGGACTTTGAAGAGTTAACACCATCCTCGACTTTCTGGATGAAGGACATTTTTGTTCTTTTCTCGAATCATCGTTTTCTTTTTTGAATGGAGGACATTTTTGTCATTTTCTTAAATCATTGTTTCATGGCGAAAATAGCAGGAAAGGGTACTTAAGTCTTTGCAATCGCACCGAACTCTGATGCTAAGTGATGCTGACACACACGGGAATACGAGCCCCATGTGCTTATATATGTGGCACTCATTGGGACCCCCAAACACGCACTGTGGCTAACGGTCGTCTTCGGGGGAGAACACACACCACCCTCACATTTTGTATGGTTTGCTATCCCAGTTTACTTGAACCAGAAGAATGAAGAGGATGATGGGATATAGAAAGGTATAATTTTCATTTTACTCTATAAATTTTGGGAACGTAATTAGAATGTTGTCTCAGTTTTCAAGGATTGGCTCTTGCACAAGTCATTGGAGCTATAGCACTTATTGCCAGATTATGTGATGGCTACTTCTAATGACTGCTATGAGAGCAGGCCTGAGAATAAACCTCCAATGTGCAAGGACACAGATGATCCAAATGCAGCATCGTCTTGTCAGATGTCGTTCTCTGCCTTCATTTATTATTTCAGTCCATGATTTTATTTAGGTTTTCATGTTGATTTTACATTGTATGTGCAATTACAATTTTTTTTCAGTCAAAGCACTTTTGCTGGCACAGTAGTGATTTTACTGGTGTTGTAGTTGCGCCAGTTAAAAAGATTTTTACTGGCACAAAAACGGCGTCGATAAAAAAGATTTTCATTAGTGAATGTAAATTGCACTAGTAAAATCTTTACCAGTGAGGTTGTTACTGGCGCAAAAGCTACGCTAGTAAAAAAATGAAATTTCTTGTAGTGTCATTTGGGGAAGTATGCTTCCCAAATGGTTGTTCTCTTACATCCTTTCCATTTTCCACTTGTTTCTGTTTTGCTTTCCTCTTATTTTTTGTATTTTTTAAGTTATTATTTATTTTTTTGCTTCTTACTTGTTCTCTAGTCATTTCCCCTTGGTTTCTTTCACATTTTCTTTTTCACTTTCACAATCGCTTCCAAAATGAAACCCATCGCTATGTGCTTTATAGTACTTTTTAACACTCGCTTTCACTTCACGCATCACTTCTTGTATTCATTTGCTTCCTGGTAACTATAGGTCAACCTACCACCGAGGTGGTATCCCATGTGGTAAGCAAGGTCATGTGTCAAGTTGAAGGCCCGGGATCGAATCCCTCTGACACATGGGGGCAGATGTTGTTCTGGTAGGGATTCGCTTAACCCCAGTTTGCCTTTTAAAAAAACAAACTTTGGGTTAGCCTAACCCTAGTTTGCTTATCAGTAAAGATAAACTTGGACGCTCAATAAAACACACACAAATAAAAAAAACACTTAGTTGACCTGCTTTTTTTTTTCATTTTAGCGGGATACAAACCTGAGAAGTCTTGATTATGAAAGGACAAACCAAGAGTAGTGGGTAGGGGTATCAATGGGTTGGGTTTACCAGGACCAAACCCTATAGGGTAATAAGACCCGATTAATACCCGGGTCTAGACCCGAAGGTTCAATTCATAAAAGGATCCAGGTGTAGTTTGTGAAATTTTATACCAGACCCAGGCCTGACCTGAGTTCAAATTAAGACCCACAACTTTTTAATGTAAAAATGATAAAAAAAATATTATTTTATCATGTATGGTTTGGGTCTGATTCATGTAGTTCTTATCGGGTTCGAGTATGGTTTCTCTTATAGTGGGCCCGATTAGATTTGGGACAGGACTTGATACCATACCCAAAAATTAGACCCAAGTCTGGTTCTACCTGGATCTGAACCAAACCCAAACCGTTGACACCCCTAGTAGTGGGCATGGCCTGTACTAAACCGGGCCCATGTGCATCCTTTGCTAATTTTGGATGGAAAAGAGAACCATGTAGATTGTCTTTTGCTTGATACGTAAACGGGACAAACTTCAAGATATCCAGATGTGGTCTAGAGTTGAAGGCCACATAAAATTATACAATTAGGTATTATATGCAGCGGTGCACTGACTGCCACCCATCTTGGCATTTTTTGAGATGGGCATGGCCTCCATCTCGAGAAATGTTGAAATGGGTGCCTGTCAGTGGCAGCAGCGTCACTGCATTATTCAGCGCCGCTGCATACAAGATGCCCTCATTAGGTATATCAATCAAATGCATAACATTTGAAATACAAAAAAAGATAAGCTGGAAGTGAGAAAAAACAGATGGTTAAGACCATCTTCAATCTATCCTCTATCCAACACCCACATATATATTTTTTTTATTGGCAAACCGGGGTTAGGCAGACTCCTACCAGTGTCACTGGCCTATTTCCTTCAATGGGCCAGTGTGGCGCGATGGTCTTTCCTCACCGCCGCAAGCCTACTTGTCATCTCGCTTGCCGATCGCGGAAGCTTGTAATCAGAGTGCAAGAGAGCAAGAGAGAATAGAGGGAGAGAAATTGCAATCACAAGAAGCAATTATAACAAGGGTGAACAAAAGAAAGCTCAACGCATTTACTTTATTCACAATTTTGCTTGCAGGCTATTACAGTTCAAGTATACGGGCTGCCCCTTCGAGGTATTGATTCACCTGAACCAGGCAGCTTACATCAAACTCAACAAAAGCAAAACAGACTCTAAGCGCAATTGTACAATGTAAGTCACAAGGGAACATGCTCCCCCCTTCAAATCATGCGCCGTCCTCGGCGCCATTTGTTTCATGGTAAGCTCTGACTTCGGCCAGGTAGCGGCTGTTCATTCGAAATGCATGCTCCCACGTTGGTTCTGTTGTTTCCTCTCACTGCACCAAGTATTTTTTTGTCTCTCCCAAATAGTTGACTTTGTGACGAAGGATCTAACTGAGGTGCTTTTCGGCCCGTTGTGCTATCGGGGCCCTCTGCATGATAGGAGCACGCTGTGGCACACTGCGTTCTGGGTCTCCATCATCCGGATGGAACTGCTTGAGGTTGCACACGTGAAACACCAGGTGCACCTTGAAGTCTGGGGGCAACTCCAGCTTGTATGCCAGCTTGCCCACCTTCTTTGTGATGGTGAAGGGTCATTCATACTTTCTGAGCAGTCTGTGGTGTCGCCCGCGGAAGATGCCTGCACGACCAGGATATAGCTTCACCAACACTTGGTCCCCAACTTGAAACCCCGCGGGCCGACAATGCTTATCTGCCCACTTCTTCATTCTCTTTGCTGCCTTGTGTAAGAATGCCTTTGCCAACTCATTATGCTCGTGCCAGTCACGAACAAACTGATAGCCGAAGGATGGCCTTCCCTTTTCTTGTGTGGCAAGAGTGTGTGGGGTCAATGGCTGCTGCCCTGTGGCTATCTCAAACGGGTTGTGGCCTGAAGACTCGCTCTTCTGCAAATTTTACAAAACTATGCCACATCAAGGAGCTTCACCCAATTTTTCTTATTGGCACTAACAAAGTGCCTAAGGTACTGCTCAAGTATCCCGTTGATACGCTATGTCTGCAGATGGAAGCTTGTTGAAAACAGTAAATCAGAGCCAAGTAGCTGAAATACTTCACGCCAGAACTTGCCCGTGAAGCGAGCATCGCGATCACTCACAATGCTCTTTGGTATGCCTCAGTGCTTCACCACATGCTTTACAAACAACTCTGCAGTCTTTTCTGCAGGGCACTCCTTGAAAACTGGGATGAAGGTGGCATACTTTGAGAAACGATCCACCACAACCAAAATAGAACTGAGGCCCTCTACCTTTGGTAGACTAATAATAAAGTCCATGGAGATGCTATCCCAAGGACGTTCTGGAATTGGTAGAGGCTCAAGGAGACCGGCAGCCTTCTGGTTTGTCCCTTTATCTTTCTGGCAGATGAGGCATGTCCGCACATACCCCCCAACATCATCTCTCATCTGCGGCCAATAGTAGCCGCGCTCAAAGAGTGCTAAGGTCCGCTCCTAACCAGGATGGTCGGCCCATAGTGTATCATGGCACTCCTTAAGTAGTTCTCGGCGAAGGCTTCTCCAGTGCGGCACGAAGATGCGTCCCCCTTTTGTTACGAGGAGGCTATCTTGTAGGGAAAATCGTCGAGTCTTTCCTGCCTGCGCCAGAGAAAAAAGGTGTTGTGCAGTCAGATCCTGTTGCGTACCTTCGTGGATGCGGCCTAGCAATGTGCCCTCCAAGTGCACTTCAGAAGGCTCCGCGTGTGCAGCTGTCAGTTCAGCCCTACAACTCAGAGCATCCGCCACAACATTGGTCTTTTCAACCTTGTACTCCAAGGCAAAGTCGAACTCAGCTAAAAACATCTGTCATTGAGCTTGTTTAGGCGTCAACTTCTTCTGCGTCTTAAAATAGCTCGTGGCCACATTGTCCATCTTGACGACGAACTCGACACCCAAGAGGTAGTGCTGCTAGGTCCTGAGGCAATACACAATGGCGGTCATCTCACGTTTGTGCACTGTGTAACGCCTCTCTACATCTTTCAGCTTGCGACTCTCATATGCGATCGAATGGCCATCTTGCATAATAACTCCGCCAATGGAAAAGTCTGAGGCATTCGTGTGGACTTCAAAGGGTCTTGAATGATCAGGCAGTCGCAGCACTAGCTCCCTCACTAAGGCTTTCTTCAAGCCATCGAAAGCATCTTGGCACGCTCTTGTCCAGAGCCATACCTGATTCCTCTTTAACAAATCTGTGAGGGTGCAGTAATGAGGGAATAGCCTTTGATGAAACGCCGATAATAGTTTGTCAAACTAAGGAATGGCCGCAATTCTGGCACTTTGCTTGGCGGAACTGTGAACACCCCAAATTTTTCGAAATTTTGTGAATATTTCATTTTTGCCCCTGGCCCCATTTTTTGAGTAAATTGAGTCATTTTCACTCAAAATTTCAGTTTATTTCTCAGATTTACTGGAATCAAATCCATTTTCTATATCTGACTCAATTTTGGATTCAGATTCAGTGTCAAAATCCAAATCTGAGCCTCGTTATCCAAATTTTGAACAAAATCTACAAAAATATCAAAAATAATGTTTGACAGGCTCAGATCAATCCATCCGGTATCCATTTGGATCCACTGTCTCATATTTCTCGATTCAAGATCCAAAACTCGAATATCTCCTCAAATTTCGGATCCAAACCCGTTGTTTGAGAAAATTTTAAAAGTTTTTCTTAGAAAACTCCTCTTTTTGTAAATATTTCTCAAAAATATAAAAAAATAGTTTTAAATCCCTTATTTTTGCCTAGATTTTAGAGTTTTATTTCAAAAATACAAAAAAATGCAGAAAACATGAAGAAAAACAACGAAAAAATTCAAAACATAAAGAAAATTACAAAAATAAGTTTTAAAAACCCTTTTTAAGAAAACTTTTTTAGGACCCTCTTTTTGAAAATTAGCAACGGCTTTCGCCTTCTCCAGTTCACGAGCCCTCTCGGCTCTCTTTCTCTCTCTGCTTCATCTCCCACGATCGCCCATCGACGGTCGGTTGAGTCTCTCTAGCCTCAACCCTCGATCACCAACAAACTCCCTCTGGAAGCATCGATCGCCCCCATCAGCCTCCACCCTTCGATCAATGATCGCCTCCCTCATCCACCGATCTTCAACCGTCTTCCTTCCCTTCCAGAGCCTTCCTCTTCCTCTTTAAAAGGGGATCACAGGGGGAAGGTCAGAGGATCTATTTTCTGCCTCTCCACTACATCGAGGACCCATCGATCGCCCCCCCCCCCCCCCCCCCCCCCTCTCGCATCATCCATCGCCATCCATTCTCGCTCTCATTGTTCTCCTCTTCTCCTTCTCACCTTTTCCCTCTAGTGTACTCCAATCAACACAAAGGTCGGCTATCCTTGCAAGGGCTCTGCTTCATAGCAGAATCAAGATTGAAGAAGCTTCAACCTTCGCAACAGTGCTCAAAGGTAAATGCCTTACTTTCTTCCTTATTCTCCTTTACTCTTTCCTTCCATGTCTTTACTGTATTTCCACGATTTTCTTCTCCTTTCTTCATTTTACTATTTCTCAAGAGCGACTTTGCATCATTGATCTGCTCATTGCAGTCTCGGTGATGCATATTGCAATAGCGGTATGGCCTATATTTCAAATGCTTATTGCATTCTGAGGCTACAATGGAGAGTGTGGTCTATTCTTTTATTTAGTATATTCTTCTTATTTTTCCTTAGTTTTTTTGTCTAATTTCCATCAACAATAGCTTTTATGCCTTTTTTTATTACTAGTTTTCCTCATTTTATTTTCCTATCATGCTCTGCATTCTGTCACGATTCGGTACCAGTTTCGTTCTTATCTGCAATTTCTTTTTTTTTTTACCATTCATCAGAAGCAACCCTATATCATTGAGCTGCCAATCGCAGCCTCAATGATATATATTGTTACAAGTAACGTAACCTCTAGCTCAATGTTGGCTATATTTAATGTTACAGAGAAGTATATATGTAATACTTGTCATTTCTTGTGGATTTTCTGCTTAAATTCTCGATAAATCGTTTGAGCATATCTGTTCATCATACTATAATATGTGTTTTCAGTTTTATATTATCTCTGTCTTGTTTTTGGCATTTTGATTTAGTTTGTCTCCTTTTGTTTGTCACCGATTAGTATAAACCCACTTTCCCTTTTTCAGTTTTGAATTTTTCTTCTTATTTATTTTATCTTCAATTTCCTGTTTAGATATGATCCCTTGTTCTTTTGTCTTTAACCTTGATGTTTTATCCGTATTTCTATTTCTTATTTTTATCCTGGTTCTCAAATTGTATTAGATTCCCAACTTATATTTGATTTCTTGTTTTAATTACATTTGATCTTCCTTTTGATTATATTTTGTTCATTTTGATTACTATACTTTGTCCCTTTTAACTATATCTTGCATTATTACCTTTAATCGCTCATAGCAGACATTCCTTCACATTCGTTATATGCTACCATCATGTTTTCGATTGTATTTGTATAATCTTCTCCCAGATTCATCATCATCTCTTTTCAGATTTGCATTCTCGGTTTAGATCACATTCTATCTCATAGCCTTCTCTGATTTTATTTTCTTACATCATTAATTAATAAAATTCCGGTTTAGATCGTCTGACCTGATTCATCCCCTTTGAATCAAGTCTGGAGCAGTAGAATTTGATCCGCTGAATTTTCTCTGTATTGGTCCAGCAGAGACCAATCTGTTATGGAGTTTGATCAGTTGAAAACCCATCTGGATTTGCTATGGTGTTACTAATTCACAATCTAATAGAGTTTCATTACGTGTTCTTATTGGTCGTTCATCTGTATATATCATTCTTTTCTTTTTCTCCTTTTTAAAATCTGCATTGGCCTTGTTATTAGCGATTAGCGTGTACATTCTCAGATATTATAGTCTGCCGCCGTGCATATAGAACCATTAATATTCCTTTTAAGCAGTCTGGCGTCAGATGTCATAAGGGTAAATACTATTTGGCCTCATGTTAAATGTTGAACTCTGTGCTCTGCAATTTTCATTTGATACATATCACATGTACGCTGGTCAAGATATCCAAGAGTTTATTGGATGCAAGTCGTGATTGCATTAGTCACAATGGTAAAAAAAAATTACTTGTTGGTACTTAGATTTAGCTATGCCTGGTGTATTGTACTCATACCGCAACTCCTGTCTGAGAAGTCGCCATCATGAAGGCTCCATAGGTTTTGCCATTCTGGTTAATATGAAACATTTTTCAAGATATTAATTAGCTCCCATTTCTGTGTAATTTCTTGCATTTGAGACATTTAGTGCCCCTTTTTTAAGATAATTACTGGATGGGACATTGTATAAATGGCTCAATAATCTTTCTTGATCAGAAAGACCATGAAATATCTCTATGCTCGTTTATTGGTCTAAGAATTTGTTGCTTCTTTTGGGATGGTCTAACTCTATCAAAAACCCCTCATATATGGGTTCTGAAGTTTGATGGTTTGGATGCACTTGGGGTATATTATGGAGTTTGACATCTTTCTCAGGTTTGTCAAGTACTATTATTGCTTTCCAATGGCTCTTTTTCTGCAGTAGCTTTGTTTTCTTCCCAAACATAATTTGGTGTTTCCAATGGAGTATATGCAGCGAGAACAATGAGGACCATTGGCACCTAATTCTCACTGTCCTCATAACGGATGCGGGAGGATATGAACAAGTTAAAATAATTGTCTGGTTCCAACACCGGATGAATCATCAAAGTGTAGGAGAGAAGGGGATCAGGAGAACCTATGTGATGATTAAAAGCTTTCAGAGAATTGGATATTGAATATCGTATGTTGCCTACGGATGTAAATGTGAGAAATATGCTTCCTGTCACTAGCCTTCTATTAGCCTGAAGGATATCATAAAAACCCACTGTCGTTCCTGCACTTTCATTCATTTTTTTTTATCATCTGCTGTCATCCATAGTACACTGCATTTCATTATGCATACATTCCACTGCACATCCACATTGCCATCTGATGCATTTGCTAATCACTGAGCACTTCACGTTTGGTATGCTAGCAATGCTTTTGCATTTGTATAACCATTATAGCACCTAACACATCATTTCCCCGCTATCATACACCACTCAAACATTACTTCATATCCTGGCACCTTTTCACTATGTCACAACATATCACCTCAGTTCTGCAATCACTATCATAGCTTTATTAACAACACTACTGCACTGCACTTCATCTCACGGCATACAGTACCTCCTGTACACTGTGTACCGCCATCTCATATTGGCATCCCATTGATTTATGTGGGTTGCCTTCCCTGCATTACCTATTTGTGCATTCCAAATTATTAGTATTACTTCACCCATTTCACCTTTTTCTTTTCTGCATCATGGTTACGCCCTTTAGCACATCAGAAATTGTGGTTTACTGCATTTTTTTTTGTCCTGTGGGCTGCTATAATACAGCAAAACTATGATCTTTCTTTACTATAGTAGTTCATCAAGAACTACTATAGTTGCATTTTTTTTTACAGTGGTTCACAAGGAACCAATGTGGCCTTTCATTGTTATATTAGTTCATCAAGAACTACTATAACTGTCTTTTTTTCACAGTGGTTCACATAGAACCATTGTGGTCTTTCTTTGCTATAGTAGTTCATCAAGAACTACTATAGTCGCTTTTTTTTACAGTGGTTCACAAGGAACCATTGTGGCCTTTCATTGTTATAGTAGTGCATCAAGAACTACTATGACTGTCTTGTTTTTTTCATAGTGGTTCAAAAGAAACCACTATGGTCTTTCATTTCCATAGTAGTTCATCATGAGTTGCTATGGCTATTGCATTTCATGATGGTTCACCTTGGACCATCCTGGCCCTTGCCTCTATCCATTGCATATGCCTTCTCACATATAGATTTTCATTTGCCTATGGTATTGCCCGTGTATATATATATATATATATACACATATATATATATATATATATATACACACACACACACACACACATTTTCTCACCAGTGCAGGGTATGCCATATACCTTTCTCATTTAGCATGAGTATAGCATCTTGAGTTAGAATTGGCATAACCATCTGCATTTGCATTTTCAACCTAATTTCTTTCATTTCCTTTTATCTTTCCATTTTGTTAACCCGATTTTTGCAAGAAAGATATAGAAATGTCAAATTCCTTTTCTAGATTAGGAAATTCATTTCAATTCCAATGTTGTAATAGCTAGATATAATGAGAATTCTTTACATTTTCAGCTTTTAGATTAGAATGTTTGAGCATACATATCTTAGAAATTGCTTGTTTTCACATCATTTTTTCCTCTTCTATTGCAAAATTTCACAAATGGTAACACGAATGGCACGTGCACCATTTTATAAAAGGTGATTAAACCCTAAGTTGATGATTTGCATCAATGGCCATAGTCAAGGTGTGAACAAAACAAATGGTTTTCATTTTTTATAGAATAACATTGGATCCACACTGGATCTTTTTTAAAAAATCATCATATTTTTAAATATTTTTTCCTTTATTAGAGTTTAATTTAAAATTAATTCAAAATATATATCAATGGCCATAGTCAGGATATATTGAGAATTAATTTCATTTTAAACTCTATAAAGGCACCAAAATGTGTTTTATTCTTCATTTGAATTTAAATATGATTATTATATAATACATTTTATGACCATAGTAAAAAATGTATTATGTCTTCAATCCTATTTTAATTCATTTAAAGAATAAAATATGCTTTAAAAAGATCCAATTTTAAATTCTTTTATTCATTCATCATTTAGGGTAGAATTATATCATATTTTCAAAATTCTTTTTCAAAATTCAAGTGATTTTTGAGATATATCTTCAAATATCTTCTTCATTTCTCAATCCAATCTTTAATTTTTATTCCAAATTCATCTTTCTATCTCATTTTGAAATTTAAAATTCATTTTTGAAGTCCCATTTGACTTTGAAAAAATCAAATTTCTTCCTATATTCTAAATGTAATTTCCCATCCAAATCAAATTTCAAAGTTCAATTCAACTTTGAAAATTCAAAATCATTTTGATTTCCGATATTCAATTTCAAATTTAAGTTAGCATTTCAGATCGAAATTCAAAGTTCAATTTAACTTTGAAATTCCCAGATTCATCTTCTGATTTTTTTTTTTCAAATTTAACATCAAATTTATCCTTTATTTTCTCCAAAGTTCTATCTAAAGATTGAGTATTGATTCTTAATTCAAAATCAAAGTTTTGAGATTGATTCTGAATCTCAAAATTTGATTTTCCTAAATTTAAAACCCATTTTTAAATTCGATCTGGGTTGCCAAAATCCATATCCATCACCAAAGTCCCATTTGGATTTTTAAAATCCAATTCCCTCTTGGATTCTAGATTTAGAATCCAATTCCACCCTAGATTCAGATTTTCAAAATTCCATCTTGGATTCCAGACTTTGGATCCAATTCCATTTAGGATTCCGGATTCAAATTTCATCTTGGATTTCAGACTTCAGATCCGATTTCATTTAGGATTCATATTTTAGATTCAAATCCATCTAGGATTCTAGATTTCAGATCAAATTCTATTCCAGATTTCAAATCTAGTTCCATTTCCAATTCTCATTTCCAAAGCCAATTTCAAATCTATTTCTCAAATCTGAATTCAAATTCAATTTCTGGTCTTAAATTCAAAATTTTCTTTTCAAAATTGATTCTTGAAAATCGATCCAAATTCAAAGTCCATTATGACTTTGAAAATTTATTCTTATTTTAAAAATTCCAATTCTAAATTCCTTTTTCTCTTTATCTGAAGATTTATCTTTCCAAGTTCAGATCACTCCAAAACTTGGAATTTCAAGTCTCTTCTTCCAGATCTATTTCAAATTCTAAAGTTAGATTCAAAATCTAACTTTTTCAAATCAATTTCAACCCTCTGAATAATTTCTTCATTTCCATTATCAAATTTATTTCAGAATCACTTGGAAAATCTCAAATTTCTAAACTATTTTCTCAAAAGCATACACTTTTGCATTTGCATTGCACAAGCATGATTTCTTTGTGCATTTTTAGACTTAGAATAAATTCTTTGATAATATTTAGGCAAAGCCAAAGGCATAAATTTGATCCTTGGTTCGATTACCCCTGGTAAAGGCGTTAGGAACGGTCGAACCTCGTACCGACGAGTGAATCCTGTCTCTCCATTTTTCCCGCAAATTTTCAAAACAGAGGCAAGTAATTTCAAAATATTTTCAAAATTTAGGTCAAGTGAGACCTTTGCAAAAGAGTTTCTCTCTCTTCTTTCTTTCTCTCTTTTTTCCTCAAAAGGAAAAAGAATAGGAAAGAGGAAAAGAAAAATTTTTGCAATGATCACAGGAACCCATTCTTGAATGGCCCTTATCTTCTGTCCATCCATACGCAACACGCCACGCCCCACAACGTGGCCAAGGAAGTTGATCTCCTCCTGCTTGAAGAGACACTTCTCTCGTTTGACATAGAGGTCATTCTCTTTCAGCACCTGAAACACTGTTCGCAAGTGCTTGACATGTTCCTCCATGTTGTTGTTGTAGATCACGATATCATCCAGGTAGACTACCATAAACTTGTCTAAGTAAGGGTAGAAGATCTGGTTCATTCAAGTCATGAACGTGGCTGGAGCATTTGTCAACCCGAATGACATTACTAGGAATTTGTAAGCATCATAGCAGGTGACGCAAGTTGTCTTCAGCTCATCACCTTTAGCAATCCTCACCTGCCAGTAACCTAATCGCAGATCTAGCTTGGAAAAGATACAGACACTGCCTAGCTGATCGAGCAAGTCCACTATCAATGGCAATGGGTACTTGTTCTTCACCGTGACCTTATTCAAAGCACGGTAATCCACACATAACAGTTTAGAGCCATCATGTTTCATCTGAAAAGGGATTGGGGCACCAAATTGGGCTTTTGATGGACGAATAATGCCTGCGTCCAACATCTCGTCTAGCTGCCTGCACAGCTCCTTCAGCTCAGCTAGCCCCATACGGTATAGAACCATTGCGGGAGGCTTCGCTCCTGACGTCAACTCAATCTTGTGGTCGACCTCACATCTTGGTGGAAGACACTTCGGCAATTCCGGAGATATCACCCCCTGAAACTCCTCCAATAGTGGGGCTAGGGTCGGCGACACTGCTGCTTTTACCTTCCCTTCTTCTACGCGCACTGCAACTAAGAATGTTTGCTCCCCATGCTTGACACCCTTCTTTAGCTGCATTGCCGATAACACCGAAGACTTGCCTTTCTGTGTAAGGCACTACATTGTGTGGGACAGATCTGACCCCATGATCGTCAATGTGTTAAACTTTGGCAGCATCATAACATTCTGGCTTCGCAAAAACTCTATACCCAAAATCACCTTGAAATCATTCAGGAGCACCACAGAGAAGTTGGCTTTGCCGACCCAACTCCCTATTTGAGTAGCCACATCTCTTGCTTCGTGAAGGATGGGCTTGGCCTTAGAGTTTACCATCTTGATGGTCCTCTGCTTTGGCCCAGGTTTTAAGCTCAATCGTTCTGCCTCTTCCCGCGAGACAAAGTTGTGTGTGGCCCCGGAGTCTATCATTGTTGAAGTAGAATTTCCATTCATAATGACTTTCAAGTACATAAATTCCTTACTGACCTGCATGTTCTTAGCCGCGCAACTTCTAGTCGCGTTAATCGATCGCATGGACCCCATCCTTGGTTGTATCGCTTCAATGTCACTGCATTCAGTATCGCTGCATTCTTTCTATGCAGCATTGGCTTGCCTGTCGTCCTTTGTGAGGCACTTTGGGCACTGCCTGGCGATATGTCTATCACCACAGAACCAGCATGTCACAATCGCACCCTTGTTGTTATTGTTATGCTTTGTGAAGTTTTGTTTATTTTCGGATTGATGGCATGTCGACGCCTCACCTTTATCATTGTGTTGCTTATCCTTCTTGCCTTCGTGGTCAGGCTTCTTTCCAACTTTGGTTGATGGGGTGAAAGGCTTGCGCTGAGTGTCAACTAAGTGTTCGGCCGCCACATTTGCATCTTCCAAAATACGGGGGTTGCGTTTTTTCACTTCAGACTGTGCCCATGGCTGAAGTCCCACAATGAACCAGTTGAGCATATGGTCTTCTGGCATGTTAGGTATCTTCAGCATAAGCTTCTGGAATATTCTAACATAGTCTTGCAACGAACCAGAGTGTTTGAGCTCATGAACCATCCGGTACACATGCCTTTGCGCATTTCTTGGCATGAAATAGTTGTGCAACTTCATTTTGAAGTCATCAAAGGTGTCTATCACACATTGACCCCTCCCCATGTTGTTGTGCTTCTGCCTCCACCAAGCGATAGCATCTCCATCAAGTAAGGCCGCTGCAGCCTTAATCTTCAGATCTTCAAGGGTCACATTCTGGATATCCAAGTAGTCTTCTACTTGGAACAAGAAGTTCTCAATGGACTTACTGTCACGAGAACCATTGAATTTTGCAGGTCTTGGCACATCAATCATTGATGGCCTCTCATCATTTCTGCCATTTAGGGTCACCATCCGCTGCAACGTACGGTTCTTCAACTGAAGCTCCCCTACTTCAGTCTGCAAGTCGGCCACTATAATCGCCAACGAAGTGACCTGCCCCATTAGTAAGTTTATGTGCTCTTGCAGGCCTGCCACCACATCAATCAGTCCACTGAATGATTCACATGCACGTGAAATCACTTCCTCATGTGAAGTCACATCTTTCACCAGCTTGTTAACAGTTGCAACCAACTCTTCTTGGCCCCGAGGTGAACCCATCTCCTCAGCTTCGACAACTGCCTTGCCTTTGGTGTTGCGCAAGTTTTGATAAGGCACCACAATATCTTGCTCACAAATCGCAGTTTGTCGGTGTGTCTGTCGACACCGACTCCGTAGTCCCTTTCCCAACACGAGAACGGGCTCTGGTACCACTTGTCACAGGCCTATTTCCTTCAATGGGCCAGCGCGGTGCAACGATTCTTCCTCACCGTCGCAAGCCTACTTGTCAACTTGCTTGCCGATCGTGGAAGCTTGTAATCAGAGTGCAAGAGAGCAAGAGAGAATAGAGGGAGAGAAATTGCAATCACAAGAAGCAATCACAACGAGGGTGAACAAAAGAAAGCTCAACGCATTTACTTCATTCACAATTTTGCTTGCAGGCTATTACAGTTCAAGTATACGGGCTGCTCCTTCGGGGTATTGATTCACCTGAACCGGGCAGCTTACATCAGACTCAACAAAAGCAAAACAGACTCTAAGCGCAATTGTACAATGTAAGTCGCAAGGGAACAATCAGAATACAAAGATTAAAAACAATTACATATACGAGGGAGAGGGAAACTAGTCTGAAGGTTTGTCCTTCCAAACTTGTTTCTTGTTCATACAATTTATCCTTGCCAAACTACAAGGTCCGTAGTTTTGATCCTTGTTTGCCCAAACACATGTCAAACTGTCATAGACGTTCCACAATAACATTCAAGACTGGATTGTTTACATACCAACCTTTAGCATTTGATTTATAAGAGTGATAATATCGTTTTGAGAAGACTCAATAACAACTTTACTCTCTGGTTGCATCAATTCCAAACGATCCTACCAAACACATTATTGTCTATGTTTGCAAGCCTACAGAACAACTGAACCATTCCAAATAAATATTTTGACCTCTATGATCAAATATTTATGGTAAAACCCTCTCGTCAAGAAGTAGCAGCAGGAACCCACATGCTATAAAGATTTAATTTAGTGTCCATCGACCAACATACAATAGGGATGGCAGTGAAGCAGGGGAAAACGGGGCCCCGACCCGCCTCGCCCAGTTTGAACTGGGGATGAAGGGCATGAAACGGGGATGAAGGTTAAAATTCATCCACGTGTAATGATGAGCCATCCCTAGCATACAACCACCTACAAATAATAGGACCCAAACAAAGCTCATTCACCAGAATCTCATTCAACACAATATCTACTATTTGCTTATGCCCCACTGAAAATGGCCCTTTATATATAGGTTGCACATTTAGCTTCATTTATAGCCTAATGGGACTAGAACCCGCTATTGTCTTTACACCTCAATTTGAATAACACCAATCCATCCATGCAAGCTTTGTGAACCTCAATAAATAAGCTCATGTAGATCTTTGGATTCACTGTGGGTACATATATATTTTGGACATTCCTGAGATACAAGATATTTTAGGGGTCGTTTGTTTCACCCCAAATGGTTTAATCTTAATCGGGTGCAATGTGATTTGTACACTTTTGAGTTTTAGTGCGCTGCTGCACCTGATCACCCACGCTGATCACCTTTGCTACGTGCACACTTTTAGTGTGCTGCTTCACCTGGTGATGAGGTGCAGCAGCTCATTCCAGGTGTGCAATCACATTGCACCTTATCCAACATCCTTCAAATGGTGGGAAAGAGGTGGAGGGCACTTTCAGGTAGGGGTGGCAAAACCTGACACGACCCGCCAACCCGCCTCTTAGGCGGGTTTGGGTTGGGCTTAAGCCAACTCGTTTAATAAATGGGTCGACCCGCCTAACCCATTAATTAAACAGGTCGGGTTCGAGTTGGGGGTATGCCAACCCGCGGACCCGTTTAATAAATGGGTTAGGTGGGTGGGTCAACCCGCCAACCCGTCCACCAACCCGCCAACCCGACCCGCCAACCCGCCCACCAACCTGACCCGCCAACCCGCCCGCTACCCGCTGTTATCATCGCAAAATTTTTCCCCTCCCTTGCGAGAGAGAAACGAATTTCGCGAGTCAAACTCGACCAAAGTTTTGAAAATGATTTTAAAAATTTACTCGCCTCCGTTTTGAAAATTTGCGGGAAAATTCCATGGAATGGGATCCGCCTGTCGGTACGAGGTTCAACCGTTCCTGGCGCCTTTACTAGAGGTAATTGAACCAAGGACCAATTATGTGCTTTAACTCGACTCAAATATCTAAATTATGCTCTATTTTTCCTAGAATGCACAAAGAATCAGGCTTGTGCTATGAAATTTTTAAAAAAATGCAAGTTTGAGAAAATATGATGTTTGCTTTGGAAGATTGAAATATGCTTGAAAATTGATTGAAAAAGTACTTGAAAATTGAATTCCTGGGAAAATCAATGAATTTCATTGGAAATCAGAAATTGGATTGAAAATGAATTCTTAGGAAAATTTTAACTTTGGAAAATCGATTTTGAAATTTGGAATTTCTTTTTTGAGAAAATGGATTTGAGAATTCTAAGAAAATCTAAGAAATTCATTGGAAAATGACTTTTGAAATGACAAATGGATTCTCAAGAAACGGAGAAATCTGAGAAAATCGATCTTTTTGAAAACTTGAGACTTTGAAATCTGAGAATTTTAAAACATTGGAAAATCTTGGTTTGAACTTGGGAAATGCTTTGAAATCTCTTTTCAAAACTTAGGATTTTGAGAAAATTAGATCCTGAGAAAGACTTGGAAATTCTTGAGAAAGCTGAATTTTCTGAAATTGAAATTGGAAAATGAATTTGAGAATAATGCAATTTGAATAATATGAATGAATGAATATGAATTTGAAAAGGGAATTTCATTGAGGAATTGAGAAATCCCTTTAAAGTTTTGAGAAATGCAGTGCATTTTTGAAGTTAGCCTAAGAGTGTAGGCTGAATGTGGCTGATATAAAGATCATAAATCTTGGTTTTCTTTGTATTCTGACTATGGCCATAAATACGAATCCCACCGAGTTTATAAACTCCATAAAAGCTTGTGCACATGTCATTCGTGTAAACCATAGTGAATTTGAAATAATGTGCATGAATCATACATCACATATTAAAATTTGCATAAATTAAACTATATGCAATGCAGCCCTATTCTAAGCAGAAATGTAACTCTTATTCCAAATATTACATTGATTTTTACATTGAATTGAAATAAAAGAAATAAAATGGCTAAGTCTTCTTCTTGAATATTCCTGCAAAACTGGAAAATAAACACTACAACAAAGCAGTAGATTAGCGACGACCACCTTCCGTCGCTAATCCGTCGCTAATCCGTCGCTAACCATGTTAGCGACGGATTAGCGACAACGCGGCGACAGTATGCTTACGTCGCGAATATTTCGACGCTAACTGGCGACGGAATAATTCCGTCGCCAAGTCCGTCGCTAATTGCGATGGAATAACGAGCGCTATATTCCGTCGCCAATCCGCCGGTACTAAACGGCGACCACGGCGTGGCGACGGATTTAATTCCGTCGCTAAGCCGTCGCTAGATTAATATGAATAGCGACGGAATCATCCGTCGCTAATCCATCGCAAAAACGAAAAAAAATCAAAAAAAATTTATTTAAAAATTAATTACGGAGAACTGTACAATTTATATTTCCTGTACAATTTATATTTCCTGTAAATAAAAAACAAACCACACAAAAAAATTCATATAACAAGTATCTATAATAATTAATCGTTCCACCTTAAAACTAAGAAGTTTAATTATTTACAATTCAACAATTACAATTAGGAAAAATAAAAAAAATAGAACTTCTTCAACAAAGTCCTCTAATCATCGCCAAGATTTTGTGCGTCTTCTTGTTCATTGTCTTTATCTGTCCCTTCAGCTCCACTACCCTGATTATCGCTAGCAGCCTACACAAGAAAAGAACAGTCAGTATTGATAAACAAAATATAATGAAATAAATTACACATTATATGTGATTCTATCATGTGCTCATGTGTGATCTAAGGCAATAAAAAAACTCTATATGTGATTCTATCATGCTCATATGTGTGCTAAGGCAGTCAAAAAATTGAATATGTGATTATAGCATGTTCATATGTGTTCTAAGGCATCTAAAAAAACTCTATATGTGATTCTACCATGCTCAGATGTGCTTTAAGGCAGGCAAAAAACTATATATGTGATTCGATCATGCTCGTATGTGTGCTAAGGCAGTAAAAAAATTGAATATGTGAATATAGCATGCTCATATGTGCTCTAAGGCAGGCAAAGCCAAAAATTTTATATGTGATTCTATCATAAATGATATATAACATGTTCATATGTGTTCTAAGGCAGTTAAAAAACTCTATATGTTATTATAGCATGCTCATATGTGTGCTAAGGCAGTCAAAAAATAGAATATGTGATTATAATATGCTCATATGTGTTCTTAGGCAGTCAAAAAACTGAATATGTGATTATAGCATGCTCATATGTGTTCTAATGCAATAAAAAAAACTTTATATGTGATTCTATCATGCTCATATGTGCTCTAAGACAGACAAAAAGTTAAATATATATATATGTGATTCTATCATGCTCATATGTGTGCTAAGGCAGTCAAAAAATTGAATATGTGATTATAGCATGTTCATATGTGTTCTAAGGCATATAAAAAAACTCTATATGTGATTCTACCATGCTCAGATGTGCTTTAAGGCAGGCAAAAAACTATATATGTGATTCGATCATGCTCGTATGTGTGCTAAGGCAGTAAAAAAATTGAATATGTGAATATAGCATGCTCATATGTGCTCTAAGGCAGGCAAAGCAACTTTATATGTGATTCTATCATGCTCATATGTGTGCTAAGGCAGTAAAAAAATTGAATATGTGATTATAGCATGTTCATATGTGTTCTAAGGCATCTAGAAAAACTCTATATGTGATTCTACCATGCTCAGATGTGCTTTAAGATAGTCAAAAAAACTATATATGTGATTATACCTGAGAGGGACCTGGAATCGAAGATCCCCTATCCTGAACAGCGGCCTTGATCTCATTTCGGAGAAAGGGGGCGACGGTGTATTGGAAGTAGTTATTCAGTGATTCATTAATGATCTCGCGTACATCATCACCGGAAAGAATAGTCGGCTGCTTGGAGCTTATGTCGGCGCAAGAAGTTGGTGAGCCGTAACTGGAAGAACCAATAACTGATGAAGTGTTCATATTACTCCCAAACCCGAACACGCGACCTTTTTTGGGTTCACCTGCTGCAGTCACCCATGCTGTAGGATCAAATGATGGATGCTGAGTAGCGTCTTCACCATATCGCTCTACCATTTGTTGCTCATATGCCTCCTACAAAATAATGTTTAAAGTATTCATTAATAATTAATGATAACATTATGATGACTTGCATATATATTGCAATGATTATTAATAGAATTAATACATACCGTTGTCGTTCTCGCCTTCTCTGATACGAAGACTCCCGTGGTCTTCCGTTTATGTGTTTCTACAAACACATCCTTATATGGTACACTGCCTCCTTTTTCTGCTTCCTGCGAAGTTAAATGACAAAAGATTTAGTACACAAATTTGCAACTATACTTATAAAATTAATATTATATATTGATGAGTTACCATTTTCTTTAGGTGGCTCCCAAATGTCTTAGATCCACCTGTGTGTAGATGGGCTTCGGGCATCTTCGATCGATTTTGTGAAGCCTTCGCAGAGCGATTTTTAAATGCATCTCCCGCCCACATATCGCACATTTCATCCCAGTAATCTCTCCTGATAGTAATAGGACCATGGCCCTTCCACAATAATGGATCATCTACTACGCCAGATGCTTTTTTTGCTGCAGTCTTCATAGTGTGCAGCATGTCTGCAAATCGATTGGCAGCCACCTTCTGCCACACCTTCCTTGCATCATTTTCTTCCACCGTAGTTGCAAAGCGATTCGAAGCCTACAAATATTTTCAGAAAGTTAGTAGACATTGCTTAAATAAATTAAATATGAAACACATTAACTATGAGGAACAACTGTATACCATGAATGAGGACCACAATCTGTCTAATACCTCCTTTGGGTACTCTTTCCATTGAGCAACTGGTCCTGATAGATGTTGAAGAAGTGAATTCCTAATCTCCCGTACTACTTCTTGTGGCTCAAACCTCGTGCTGCACATGAATTGTTACACAGTAAATATCAATATAAAATATTTAAAAGATATGCAATAATTGAAAACAAAATACTTACGGTCGATTATCGATATACACTATTCGAATGAGTCTTCTTGTGCCAGCCTGTGAAGACCCTGTTTCCTATGTTGGCTGTTGACTTGTGCGATCAACTGGTGTAGGTGGGTCGTGTACAGACGCAACATCATCTGTAAAAAAATACACACCAAGTTCTCAGAATGTGCATTTGAACTAATCAAGCATCTAATTAGTTATATGATATACCTATCACAGGAGCCCGTGAAGATGAAGGTTGAGCCTGGCTACTACTGGATGAGCGACCACTATAACCTCCACGAACCATATTCTAACAAATAACATATGTCATACAATACATTCAAATAATTCACATCAAGTATTACAATGCATTCAAGTCATTCACATCAAGCATTGCAATGCATTCAAATAATTCAAATCATTGACATCAAGTATTGCACTAATTCAAATCATTCGTTAATTGCATAAATTATAATACATTCAGATAATTGAAATCATTCACATCAAGTATTACAATGCATTCGAATCATTCGTATCAAGTATTACAATACATTGAAATAAAATTTTTAATCATTCACACCAAGTATTGCAATACAACTCACATCAAGTATTACAATGCATTTAAATAGAGGTTTCTAGTATAAGATTTTGCTCACTAGCTTGAGAATTCTTCCTCGTCACTAGTTTGACTTTCTTCTTCTTCTTCTTCTTCTTCTTCTTCTTCTTCTTCTTCTTCTTCTTCTTCTTCTTCTTCTTCATTGTTTGCCCATCCACTTGGTACATCATTTGGATCACATTCCTCTATGAATGTTTCATCAGCCAATGGAGATATGACATGCATATCATGCGCAACATCGTGACCATAAGCGAAGTCACAGACATCATCTGATTGATAGTAATCACTGTCTTCAGCTAACTCATCTTCTTGTAACTGATCATACCCGGGGTATAGTTTGGATTTCACCTTGCAAACTGCCCACCATTCATTTCTATCTGACTTTTTTATACTCGGATATGAAGTATAATAAACTTGTTGAGCTTGCGAGGCTAATATGAATGGTTCATATGTTCCAAACCTGGATTTATGATTCACCTCCACAATGCCTGAAGCTTTGTCGAGTCTTGTTGCAGTTGGATCAAACCAATGACACTTGAATACCGTAACCCTGTTATTCATGCCTAAGTAAGTCAACTCCATTATTTCCTCTATAACACCGTAGTAATCATGTTCATTTTCAACACCATCCATATATTCATGCGATAACTCATTGTCCACTATCCTACGGTACATCCATTCACGGTTTGCAGTCATTCTGTCGTATGATGTTACGAATAGTATCCTAACGAATTAAGAAAAAAAGAATCAGAATGCGACGATGAAGAAAATATCAAATTTATCATGCAATATACTATGTCAAACAATAACAAGAATTTTGATGCATGCATTGATAACTTAATATTTTTATGTGCAAACTATTAATGACATGATACAATCATTTGAAGCATGCTTTTATTATAAAATTTCACATGGAAGTCAAAATCAAATTGAAAGTAACTACATGCAAACATTGATACAATTACATCAAACATTGCAATACATCATAATCATTCATATCAAATAAATGACAAACATGTACCTGCAGCAAACACACTTCAATATCTCACTAACTACTACCATGCTTAGCATGGACTCCGTACTCCAAAAATAAGAACACTTCCATATTTCTACATTAAAATCATGCTCAGCATGATCTCCGAACTCCAACAAAGCAGTCCTAGATATCAACAACTAAGTGAGTGTGTGAACAATAAAGTGCTGCATTCAATAAATTAAATAACATGTGATACGTTTGCATCACTTACTCACCACGGGTATTTACCCGATTTGCATTGTTTTTGTCATTTACTTACCACAGGTGGCCGAGCATGAGTTGGTTCCGTTGAAAAATCTGCACAAAAACAAAACAAATTAAGTAACAAACTAACTAATCATGAAACAAGATGAAACACTAACTAAAAAAATTAAAACAAATTAAAACAACTCTAACTAATTGAAAGAAGAGAAAAGAAAAATAGTATATATGTTAAGCCAAATCTAACTAGAAGATGCTAATTTAACAAACCAGCTATAACATGTTGAACCAGTCGACTAACATAAAGTCATAGACAATTTCTAATCTGAACTACTTAGCAAAGGAATAGTAAATCAATCAATTAGTTTACTAGAAAAGATGTGAACTCCGTTTAACCACCACTATCATAAAGAATTCAAATAGCCCTAATCTAACTAACTGATTGTGAGAACATTAAATACCAATCTATCTAAGAAAAATATAATTATAAAAGACTAATAGATTGAAATACTCTAACTAACCAGATTTCAAGAAAACAAATTGAAGTAAAACTAACTACCAGTAGACATTAACAAACTAACAAATTGAACAACATGGACAACTTGTATATATACATTACAAAAAAAATTTCAACTTAAAATCCATATGGACAACATATATGCAAACTACACTTAAAACCATATGGACATCTTATATACACATATTACAAATTTTTTTTCAAGCTAATCACATGGACAACATAGGGATCACATAATAACTTTTTTTTTTTTAAAAAGAGATCACATGGGCAGCATAGGTATCCATAACAAAAATTCTTTTCAAAACAGATCACATAGGCAACGTAGGTATCTCATAACAAATTTTTTTTCTAAAAACAAACACATAGGCAACATAGTATTCCTACTAAAGATTTTTTTTTCAAACTGATTTACATAGGCAGCATATGCATTAAAAAACAGATTTTTTTGAAATCAATTCACATAGACAGCATAATATATCTCATAACAGATTGTTTTTTTCAAAAGCAATACACATCGGCAGCATGTTATTCCTACTACAGATTTTATTTTTCAAACGATTCATATAGGCAGCATAGGCATTCAAAAACAGAATTTTTTTTTGACAAGTCACTTAGGCAGCATAACGCAGGGGGTCGACCCCCCCTGCCGGAAAGCACGGCAGGGGGTTAAACCCCCTGCCTTTCCGGCAGGGGGTTAAACCCCCTGCCTTTCCGGCAGGGAAGGGGGTTAAACCCCCTGCCGGAAAGGCAGTTCCGGCATGGGGGGTTGACCCCCTGCCGTGCCTTTACGGCAGGGGGGTCGACCCCCCATGCGTTTTCGGCAGGGGGTCGACCCCCCATGCGTTTCCGGCAGGGGGTCGACCCCCCATGCCTTTCCGACAGGGGGTCGACCCCCCTTGCCGGAAACGCAGGGGGTCGACCCCCCCTGCCGGAAAGCACGGCAGGGGGTTAAACCCCCTCCGTTTCCGGCAGGGAAGGGGCGTACCCCCTGCGTTTAGAAGAAGAAGAAGAAGAAGAAGAACAAGAAGAAGAAGAAGAAGAAGAAGAAGAAGAAGAATATTACCTGCGCTTCGCCGGACGGTGGCGGGAGGTTGACGGGGAGCGGCAGCTGGCGAGCGCCGGCTGGCGAGCGGTGGACGGGGAGCGGCGGCTGGCGAGCGGCGGTGGCCGGACGGTGGCGAGAGCCGACGGGCGGCGGGAGGGAGCAATACAGCGAAACAGGGAAAAGAGAAAGAGGGATGGGATTAGGAATTTACGCGACATTTAGCAACGGCTTAGCGACGGAAAAATTCCGTCGCTAAGCCGTCGCGAAACCCAAATACCAAAAAAGCGACGGAATATATTCTGTCGCTAAGCCGTCGCTAATTAGCGACGGATTAGCAACGACAGAGTTCCCTCTCTAAATCCGTTGCTAAAATGGTGTTCTTGTAATCAAAAGTAGCGACAAAAACATGCAGTCGCTAATCCGTCGCTAAGTAGCGACAGATTAGCGATAAAAGTCGTTTCTTCGCTAATCCGTCGCAAATTAGCGACAGATTCTATCTCTAGCTAATCTGTCGCTAAGTAGCGACGGGAAAAATCCGTCGCTAATTTCCGTCGCTAATTAACAATTTTCTTGTAGTGAAAGTTAGCACAAAAATGTAGGTTTTTCTGAATTTATCCGAAAATATGGAAAATTATCGGATATTATTCAGATATAAACCCAGAATCATACCCCCTTTGATATAAACATGATAAATAATGAATAAATTTCGAAAATAAACTTGAAAATTCGAAATTGGGGTCAAAATGACCAAAATGCCCCTGATAACCTTGAAATCAGGGTTTTCTGAAAGAATTTTTGTAAATTTTGGAATTTTGAAAATCAAATGAAATAAATCAAACATAATATGATAAAATATGATGATATGCATGAAATTTTGGAGAATTAGAAATTGAAATTTCGAAATTTAGGTCAAAATGACCAAAATACCCCTGATAACAAGACTATGGCCTTGAAACCAGGGTTTTCTGAAATAAATTTTGCAAAATTGAAAAATATGAAATGCAAATGAGATTAAAATTAACCCTAATATGATTCTACATGCTTATGTACATGATAAAAACCCTAAAATGGCAAAAATATCATAAAACATCGAATTTAACCTGATTTTCGCTTCTACATTTAAAGATAAACTAACACATGGAGCAAATGAACTTGAAATTAAACCAAATTTGGCATGGACACCTAAAATAACCCTAATAACAGAATGGAGCTCGAAAATCTAATTTTTTTTGTATTTTTAAATATGGAAATTCAAATAAAAACCCTAAATTTTGTGATTTTTGCCTAAAATGTTGATTCTAAAGGGGATTTAGGATATCCAATTTCCATAAAAATTTCCCAAATTTTATGGGGTGACAGAGGACAGTGAGAAAAGTATTTTTTCCTTTTACACTTTCTGGTTTTGACCTATGGTCGGAGCTGTACCACTCCGGCAAGTCGGATCGGAATCCGGCGACTCTAGTAAATGAAGGAAACAGACAGGTTTCGGTATAAAATGTGGGAAAAATGGAAGACAGATGGGAAAATGGCTGAAATTGTGGGAGAATGTTCCTGACAAACAGAGGAAGATTTGATCTTTTGACACCATTGGGATTCGGGTTACGGTTTGGAAAAGGCCATACTGTTATCAAAGACCTAAATCTCTGGAATTTCTGGACATTGGAATCTGTTAGACAGAAAGAGAAAAACCGGGAAAAATAATTAAACAGATCCAAAAATTCCCAAAGTTTGGGAAATAACAGGAAATTATGTTAGAAACAACTTTCATGTTGAAAGTTTTTGCAGACAAGTTACAGATTTGGCGGACTTGATGCATTAGGATCTGTCTATACCCTGACAAAGGAAAATCAAGATTTTCCCAGAGGTCTGAGAACACCGATTTTTTACAGAGGACAAAACTAATTGGAAAAACCTCAAAATTTCCATATCATTAGTATATTCAATTATAAATCCACTGTAATTTTTTGAGGATGATCTGAATCTCCCACAATGGTGGTGCCGGAGGTTCTTGTCTGCTAAAGCAGAAATTAGAAGTTTTGGAAATGGGAAATCCCAGTTTGGGACTTAATTTGTTTGAGAGGGTTCCGAAACCCAAATTAAACCAAATTTTCGTCAGGAAAACAATAATAAACATGTGAAACCATCATAAAATTTCTAGGATTTTTGAAAGAAAATTCATGCATGAAATATTGACTGAACTATGCGTATGAGTATAAAACCTATGAAGTAAGTATCAACTATTAATAGAATTAAACTAAACAACTATTAAACTAAGAAATAAAACTAAATGCAACATTAAATGTGAAAAAAAAAACATCAACTCTATATGATGATGGTAAAACATAAAAATAAAAATAAAAAAATAAAAAAAATAAATATTAGGGAGGCATGAAGCACTTCATTGATTTTGGCTATTTGAAAGGGGAGACTTAACCCATCGAATTGGATTAATCACCTCGTTCATATAGCCTACACATATGAAACAAAAACATCTGCTATTTTCTATGATTTAAACTTAGAAAAGTATGATCTCAAATCTGAGTTTTGAATGAACTTTATGCTAAATCCCTCATCTCAATAGGCAATGATCAAACCTACTCATCATGCATTGATAAAAATTATGTAGAGTGTAAGCAAAAAAAATAGGTTGTTACCTTGGATCGGTTGAAGCAAAGGCTAGAGGGAGTTTCCTTGGTGTTTGCTGGGATTGACCGAAGGGGAAAGAGCCTGGGAAGGTCTGTATACACCGGGAGCAATGATAGTTGCAATGGAAGGCCGTCTGAAGGAAGGCATCAAAGTGGGTGCTAATGAGCTGCTGCCAGCCGTCACCTTGGAGATTGTTGGGCTGGACCTTGCCGTGGCTGTCTTGGCTAAAGTAGCGGTGGCTACATGAATGCTCTTGTGTAAATGACTTAGGGCTTGATAAAAATCAAGTCCTAAGTTTTTAATCATCAAATCAGCTTAATGAGAGAGGGCTAATGGCTGAGCGTGAATCCTCTTGGAGAATGGAAGGAAGATGGGTCTTAAGGTGGCTGGGCCAAGGTGGCGTTTGATGATGGAGCTGCGGGATCAATGGGCTGAAGGAGGCTGTCTTGACGTTAGTAGATGTTGAAGCTTGCTGGAGGTGGAGCTTGGTGGTGGCATCAATGGCTGGAAGTTGCAGCCAAGAGGAGAGTTGCTGTGGTGGAGTTAGAACCGACTAGAGGTTGGGGATGGTTGTGCTGCAAGGGCTGCAATGAAGGTAGGCTTTTGTTTTTGCTGAAGCAAGGCTATGCCTTGTTGTAGATATCTAAAGATGGGAGGAAGGGTTGCTGCTGGAGCTGCTACACTAGCTTGTGAACCGGCTGGAGGTAGTGGAAGCCTTTGGAAGAGGTGGCACCGGCTGTAGCTGCTTCCAAAAGGGGTGGCTGGAGGAGCTGGAGGCTGCTGCAAGTGTATAATGGTGGCTGTGTATGATAGGAACCAAGGGAGAGAGAGTGAGAGAGAGAAAGAGGCGTGAGGTTAGAAGATGGGCCTCGTTCTCTTTCTCTTTTTTTTCTCTTTGTATTGAACTTAGGTTTTGATTTTCATCAAAACCTAAGTTTCCATTGTTATCTAATGAGCCATACGTGAATGGCTATGGCTGCAGCTTTTGCTTTGAAAAAGATGGAAAGGAAGTAGGGAAGAAAGGGGAAAGAAGGAAGGGAAAGAAAATGAAAGAAGAGGGGAAGAAGGAAAAGGAAAGGAGAAGAAGGAGGGGCTGGAAAGACTATACGTGAATGGAGGGAGAGGAAAGAAAGGAGGAAAGAAAGAAAGAAAGAAAAAGGAAAAAAAAAAGAAAGAAAAGAAATAAAGAAGAAAAGAAAATAAAAAAAAATATAAAAAAAGAAAATAGAGGAAGAAAGAAAGGAAATGGGCTGGAGGTTTGGGTGACCCCCTTGTGGGTCCCACCTTAGGAAGAATAAAATAATTTAAAAAAAAAATTAAAATAAATAAAATAAAACAAACCAAAAAAATAAAGAAAAAGATAATTTTTTTTTATATAAATTAAAACAAGAGAATGCAAATGGATGGGCCATCTCAGAGCGGGTCCAAATTTTGATTTTGAAATTCATTTTGACGATCAGAGGGGTAAAATAGTCTTTTCAGAAAGTTTCCAAACGAAACGAGCTATTTTTTGCAGTTTTTGAAACGAGCTCGGATTTTGAAGTTCAATACCTAGTTGCGAAGCAAATCCAATGTAGAATTTGAAAATTTGATTTTAAAAGAAATCCAGATTGTTTTTATTGAGAAAATATTTCCAAATGAAACGAGCTATTTTTGGCAGTTTTTTAAACGAGCTCAGATTTTGAAGTTTAATAGCTCGTTGCGAAGCAAATCCAGTATAGAATTTGAAAATTTAACTTTGAAAGAAATCCATATTGTTTTTCTCGAGAAAATATTTCCAAATTTAGAATCTTGGGGGTAAAAATGTTAATTTTGAAAACCCAGGGTTTGAAATTGATTTCTGAAAACTTTTAAAACTCAATCTGGATTGAAATTTATAAAACTGGAGTTCTGGACTTCGAAAATGGAATGAAATGTGATGAAATGTTATGAAATGCTGAGAAATGATATGAAATGATGAGAAATGACATGAAATGCTATGCGAAATGCTAACCCTGAATGAAGAATTTTGGATGTTAGACCCTGATTGACACTTGTACCAGTTCAAAAAGTGTTAAAATTGACAAAATTTGCAAAAATGGTTGAAGAAATGATTTTCGAGCTCTGCCAAGCTAGAGTAACACTGAAAATTAAGGTTTGAGCTGGATTCAACTGAAATGAACTGGATTGAGCTGGGTTTTAGAGTTTCAGAACTCAAATGAACTCAACAGACACTGACTCAACTGACCTTTCCAACTGAATTTTCAAGAAAAGCTGCCATTTTTAGAGAAATGGTTCAGAATGGTCATTGAAATGAAGTGAATTACGAACCTGAACTAGGTTTGAGCTAAAACAAAGGTCAGTAATACTGAGATGAACTAAAATCATGTCTCAAACACTAACTCAACTGACTGAACTCGACTCAATTTCAGCTGAAAGAGCTGAAATGGACTAAAATGGGCTCCTGAACACTTAGAAATGGTTTTGAACTGAAATTGGAGCACTTGAACTCCTGGTGAGCTCAAGTTAGACTCTGGGGAACATGACTGACTGGGAATGACTGACTTAGAGACATATGGCTTGGATTCGAGTGAGAAATGAGCTCATTTTTTGAAGAAATGATCCCATTTTGGCAGGAATGGTCAGAAATGAAAATGGTTTGTTCATTGTGAGCTCAGATGAGCTTGAGATGACTGATATTTTAACTGTCCTGAACTGACCAATGAGCTTAGTTGACTCCGACTGACTAGGGTCCGGGATGACCTAGGGGTAAAATGGTAATTTTTCTAATGAAAATGGGTAAAATGTTGATTTTTTGAAACTGACTCGGGGTTTGACTCCTACACTGACCTACAGGGTTGGCACTACACAAGGAGGGATTTTTAAGAATAGATGAGGAAAATTTGGGGTGTTTACAGATGCCCCTCTTTGCTACTAAGCCGGCTTGAAGACGAGCTTAGTGGCAAAGAAAACACACAAAATTTGGGCTATAAAAATGCCCCAGTTAGAAGAATCTGACTGGGTATGAAGAAATTAGCCCTGATGAAAATGGTAGATATGAAATGGAGAATGAAGAAGAAAAATTTACTTCAAAAGAAGTGAGATTCAGGTTTTGCCCTTAACCTGGATGGGACGGGAAATACTTCGCATAGAAACGAAGCTCAGGTTTGACCCTTAACCTGACCAAAAAAGGAAATACCTCATCAAAGGAGGCTCAGGTTTGTATCCTTATCCTGATTGGGAAGAAAATGAAATACCTCATCAAAGGAGACTCAGGTTTGTATCCTTATCCTGATTGGGAAGAAAATGAAATACCTCATCAAAGGAGGCTCAGGTTTATACTCTTATCCTGATTGGGAAATGAAATACCTCCTTAAAGGAGGCTCAGGTTTGTACCCTTATCCTGATTGGGCGGAAAATGAAATACCTCATCAAAGGAGGCTCAGGTTTGTACCCTTATCCTGATGGGGCGGAAAATGAAATACCTCATCAAAGGAGGCTCAGGTTTGTACCCTTATCCTGATCGGGCGGAAAATGAAATACCTCATCAAAGGAGGCTCAGGTTTTTACCCTTATCCTGATTGGGCGGAAAATGAAATACCTCATCATGGGAGGCTCAGGTTTGTACCCTTATCCTGATTGGGCGAAAAATGAAATACCTCATCAAAGGAGGCTCAGGTTTATACCCTTATCCTGATTGGGCGGAAAATGAAATACCTCATCATGGGAGGCTCAGGTTTGTACCCTTATCCTGATTGGGCAAAAAATGAAATACCTCATCAAAGGAGGCTCAGATTTATACCCTTATCCTGATTGGGCGACGAAATCAAGTCCTTAAGAAGGATTTAAAATTGGTGTCAGGATGTATCAAAAACGGACATCAAGCTCTCACTTCACGTCAGGATAGCTAGAAAATATTGTCAAAATGTTGGAAATTTTGTTGTTGATTCAAAGTTTTTGAAAATGATGCACATTGTTGCAAAGATATTCCTTCTTTTCTACCTGAAGCATTACCTCCAAACGAGATTCACTTCGTAGAATCAAGATTTAGCATCCAAATTTCTTGCGATTGACTTTCTTCAAGGAGGTTATCAATTTCGTTGATATGACCAAGAAAGAGAATTTGATATTATGAAAGCAATTGATGAAAGAATATTGATAATAGAATTGCACAAATTTAAAGAAATTCTTGGAAAATTTTGGCAAATTTTGGCAGTTTGATATCCTGGGAGTTTCTCTCATGATAATCTTTCTACACTCTTTTGGCTCTCTTGGGTTTTTGCTACATTCTCCTTCATTTTGGAGATGTTCTGACTTTTTCTCTCTTTCTTTTTCCTCTCTTGCTCTCTTTTGGGAAGGGTACGTCACAAACTCCTTCAACTTGGAGATGTTTCGATCCTTCTTTGACGATATTGGCTTCTTGGCTGGAGATTTTTTTTTTTTTGAAGGATAGCTGAAATTAAATATCTTTTAGGGATTGTCGGTAGGTTCATCGCATCTGCCTTCATCTCGACAGTGCTTTGGACTTTCCCTGGAAGAATCCGTCACAAACTCCGTCATCTTGGAGATGTTTCGAATCTTCTTTGGCCCCGGAGGTCTACTCGCTTAATTCGCCTTCATCTTGACAACAAGTGAGAGATCTCTTTTGCGGATATTTAATTGCAGCTTAGGTGATTTTAAGGAGACAGGGCTGGGATGAATTCTCTCTTTTTCTAGCACTCAGGATATTTCCACTGCCTCATTTTCACAAGAATGGTCTTTAAAATGTGCCATTGACTGCGATCAATATCAATCATCTATGGCTTTGCAAAAACATTGAATCTTCTTTTCTAACCATATCGAGGATTTATCCTTCATCCTTTTGGTTGGCCAATAGAAAGAATTTGGATTTTTGAATCCTTCTTCTCAAAAGCTTTGCCTTTTTTGGAAGTAATACTGAAGGTAAACTGAGGTAAAAATTTGTGCAATAAAGTTCTGAAATCAACAAATAATTTGATTGACAAATTGACAAAGTTTTCTTGAAATCCTAGGTGAAAAAGAGCATTTGAAGTCCGGTTTAATGCACCCGTGACAAAAATTATCCTTTCCTTTCCCCAAAGGAGGTGACTATCAGTTTACTGGGAACAATATCAGTTCAATTGAGAACGACCATCGGTTCATTGAGAACAATATCGGTTCAATTAAGAACGACCGTCGGTTCACTGGGAACAATATCAATTCAATTAAGAATGACCATCGCTGGGAATAATATTAGTTTAATGAAGAACGACCATCGGTTCATTTGGAACACTATCAGTTCAATGAAGAACGACTATTAGTTCACTGGGAACACTATCAGTTCGAGGAAGAACGACTATCAGTTCGCTTGGAATATTATCAGTTCAATGAAGAACGACTATCAGTTCGCTTGGAACACTATCAGTTCGATGAAGAACGACTATCAGTTCACTTGGAACACTATCAATTCAATGAAAAACGACTATCAGTTTGCTTGGAACACTATCAGTTCAATGAAGAACGACTATCAGTTTGCTTGGAACACTATCAGTTCAATGAAGAACGACTATCAGTTCGCTTGGAACACTATCAGTTCGATGAAGAACGACTATCAGTTCACTTGGAACACTATCAATTCAATGAAAAATGACTATCAGTTCGCTTGGAACACTATCAGTTCAATGAAGAACGACTATCAGTTCGCTTGGAACACTATCAGTTCAATGAAGAACGACTATCAGTTCGCTTGGAACACTATCAGTTCAATGAAGAACGACTATCAGTTCACATGGAACACTATCAGTTCAATGAAGAACGACTATCAGTTCACATGGAACACTATCAGTTCAATGAAGAACGAGGACTATTATATAGAGTTGGATTGCTTCTATGAACGGTTTCAGGATTATCCCCTTATCCTGAACGGGGATAGAAATTGGATGACCCGAAGGTGGACATTGACATAATTAATATTGAACTTGAATTCTGATGAAAGGTCAGCGTGAAGACTGCACCTAAGAGATCGAATAACGCGACCAATGGGCAAGACACCAACACGAGTGTTAGATTTTTAAAGGGTACCAGTACGAGCACTGGATTTTGAAAATGTACCAGTACAAGCATTATGTTTTGAAAGATTACCAGTACGAATACTGGGTTTTGGAAGATTACCAGTACGAGCGCTGGATTTTGGGAGATTATCAATACGAGCACTGGATTTTGAGAGATTACCAATACGAGCACTGGATTTAGAAGAATTTACCAGCATGAACTTTGGATTTTGAAAATCTTACCAGCACGAACACTGGATTTTTAAAAATTTACCAGCACGAACACTGGATTTAGAAAATTTTTACCAGCACGAACCTTGGATTTTGAAAATATTACCAGCATGAACACTGGATTTTTGAAAATTTACCAGCACGAACACTGGATTTAGAAAATTTTTACCAGCACGAACCCTGGATTTTGAAAATCTTTCCAGCACGAACACTGGATTTTTGAGAATTTACTAATTGATTTTGATAGAAGATTTTCAGTCTTCACCCTCACGATGACTTGGACAACTGTCGGGGTCTCAGGATTTATCCCTTAACCTGAAGGGGAAGTTCAGGTTTATCCCTTAACCTGAAGGGGAAATGAATTTGATGCAAATGAATGTAAATGGATGCAAATGAATGCATGTAAATGTAAATGAATGCAAATGTATGCAAAATGATGTAAATGAATGCACATGTATGCAAAATGAGAGATTTGTTTGATCCTGCCTGCATACATAATGTTTTGAAGACAAATTTTAAAATAATTCCCCAGTGTAACTGGGAAAGAAGGATTTGACCATTATTGAGGAAAATATATTGAGGAATTACAAAGGATGGAATAGAGGATTTAAGTATAGAAAATTTTCAAATGTTAATCATTGATGGGGTCTAATAATTCCACACCATCGGCATTGATGAGCAGATATGAATTGCAGAGTAATGCTTCCTCAACAACATAGGGACCTTCCCAATTCGGCGACCATTTGCCACCCAGACGGTGCTTGAGATAGGCCGTTGATCTGAGCACTAGATCATTGACTCAAGATTTTCTTTGAATGACAAATTTTGCATATTGTTTGGCTATCCTCTGACGATATGATTGAGCGTGCTCTGTTGCTCTGAGTCTTCTTTCATTGAGCAAATCAAGTTGTACCAGTCGCTGCTGCTAATACTGATCAAGCGATAACTCCAGCAGTGATGCGAACTTCAAGGCAGGTTTCTGAACATGTAGAGGCAATACTACTTCAGTTCCGTAGATAAGTTCTGACGGAGTAGCATTAGTTGGAGTACAAATGGTGGTTCTGTATGCCCATAATGCATCATGGATCTTCTCATGCCAATTATGGCCTGTTTCCAAGGTTCGCTCCAGGATTTGAATCAAAATCTTATTGGTGGCCTCTGCCTGACCATTCCTTTGAGGATAATAAGGAGCGGAGAAACGATGCTGAATTCTGAACTTTAAGTCAAATGTCCTCATTCTCTTATTCTTGAAATGACTCTCATTGTCTGACACGATATCGTGCGGTATGCCGAAACAACAATATTCTTGTGGATGAATAAGACCATGTGTCGACCTTCTATTATACGCAAAGTGATAGCTTCGACCCATTTAGTGAAATATTCTGTTGCGGCAAGAAAATATTTGTAGCTGTTTGAAGCAGGAGTGATGGGGCCCACAACATCAAAGGCCCACATAGAAAATAGCCATGGAGAGATGGCGATTCGCAAATATGTTGCTGGCGCATGAATAGAAGGTGCATGTATCTGGCATAGAGCACACTTCTTCACAAACTGGTAGCAATCTTGCTGCATAGTCTTCCAATAAGATCATGCCCGGATGATTTGCTTGATAAGAGTTTGGTAGCCGATGAGTCTACTGCAAATGCCTTCGTGTACCTCCTGGACAACTTCTTTGGCTTCATCTTCGTCTAGGCATCTGAAATATTTAGAACTGAATCCACGATGATAGAGGACATCGGCAATAATAAAATATCGGGCAGACACATGCCAAATCGCTCGTTACTCTTACCAGTGATATTCTAAGAGAAGGAGACAGATGTCTTCTTTTTGATGGGAGCCTTTCTAAAACAGTCCTTAGCTTGCTCAGACATCATCCTAATCATCATTTTCTTGAACATCTGATATGTAGTAGGATCAATGCCATCCCTACCATTCAAACTCTGTCTTCTGGCAGATCTTGGAGAATCCATTTCTTCTTGCCTGCTTCTAAAATCACTGATGCCCTGATACAGTGGTGTCTTCTTGCTTGATCTGATCTGAACCACTTGGGAATACTGATGCTCTTTGTAGAATGGATGATTAAATTTCGATGATGAAGATTCAGGATAGAAATGAATATAGTAAAAATATTTGATGAGAATTTGATAGATAATTGAAAGAACATCCCATTACTAGGGATTGGGTCGCCGCTGGAGTCACGACAATTATGTTGTCATTCTTTGCAAGGAGAACGAACAACTGCAAATATGCCTTGTCACCTAGGCGAGGTTATCAAACCATGATAGAATGAAAATTGAAGGATTTTTTTTTCTTTATTGAAGGAAAAATATGATTGCATCAATAGTGGACTTGAGAAAGACGGAGTATATAGACAGTCTGTCATCACTCTTAACGATCAACAGAGACACGAGGACCAAGGAAAAGAGTGAGAATGATGAAAGAATCCCAGCCATATATGGCAGAATGGTATGTTTCAGACCATTGTGCTGATGTAAGGTCAAACTTTGGCATAACCCCTGATAGTAGCCAAGCTTCTACGCGCTTGTCTCTGAGAAAATTGCCTGACACATCACTCTGGATAGTAGTAGGTACAGAAAAATGGGCCAAGTAGCTTGAACTGCTTGCCATACACATATGTATATTTGGGAAGAAGGCGAGCCCTTCAGTGCACAGAACCATCGCATGCTGATTTCTTTCTCGAGTTGTTCTAGATAATGAGCTGACTTCTGCAAATGCCTCGTACTGTTGATAGATCTCGATCAGGCTCACGTACTCATTCTCATTTTCTTCAATCAGTGGCCAAGACTTGCGCCCTGTCATGCGAGCTACGGCATCTTTGGGGTTCAGACCCTTGACATTGATCAGAAACTGGTGCTCTAACGGATCTCCAGGCTGACCGGCTGGTTCAGGCAGTCCCATAATCTCTGAAAATTCATTCATCAGTAGTGTCATCTCTCCCCGCGGGAACCAGAACGTGCAAGTGCGCGGATTCCACCGCTCTGCCAGTGCATGAATCAGATTGCTGTTGACTGTCAACTTTCCCACTGCAGATGCCAGTTCTAACCCGCAATCGCTCAAGTGGTCCGGAAACATACGAGAGAAGTTTTTGAACCAGACATAGTACCACCGGGGGAAGAAGGGTCCGGTGCTAAGAGATCGATGCTCAGGAAGACTTTGTCGCACCTCGTAGGAGATGTGACCCTCAGGAAAAATAGAATCGAGCTGACTAGATGCCATTGGACTTAGGGACAAGAAGACTGGAATTAGACTTTGGAAAAATACAAGAATTTTGAAAATTGCAGGCAGGATAAAATGAAAGCTGGAAATTCGAAGTCCAGAGGAACGAAAGAATGAAAAATCTCCTGGAGTTTTGAAGAAAAGGTGGATAATTTAGAAAAATCGTCCAGGGTTTTTGAGAAAAAGGAGATATTTCACAAAAGATGGAAAATGAGGTATTTTGGAAAATTGTTCGGTATTTTGGAAAAATTGAAAAAAAATATGAGAAAATAAGGCAAAAGTGACTATCATACATTCAATTACAAACAATTATGCACATACAGCATTTCCTAAGAAGCTGACTCTAAATGCATCGATTTTGAAAGAGCTTTAGGACCCTAATCCTGACTCTAGGCTCAGATCAACTGTGTCCAATCATGCTATGCCGATATACTCGAGCCGAGGCTCGATGTACGTGGCATAAAACTCATCTCCGGGTCTAGGCTTGTGTTTTCCCAACATCCTTGAGCGCCTGCCGATATACGTTGGACTATGGCCCTTGGTACGTGGCAGGGGGGCGTTAGCCCAAATAAGTGGCCCAGTTGTGAGGCTCTGTCCCGAACTATGGTTCTGCAAGAGAGCCCAGCAACGTGAAGACCGGGTAGACATAGGTGGGGTGGTTTTTGAAATATGATCACATGCAGGCAAACAAAGGGCTCTAAGTCCTAAAGAGATAGAATTTTGAAATTTTTTGAAGAAGCAAATATTGTTTTCATACAAGTCCTAGATTGAGGAGTGTTGTATTTCAGACCTAAGTCTAAGTGAGCATGCATAATTATCCTCAATATGGTCCTATCAAACCATGCCTAGTCTATATGCAATCCATGTCAGCTGGGTTCAAGTCTAGGCTCCTAGGTTCACATGATATCAGAAATTAAAAGCTGACAGTTCAAAGAGCATGATTTTGATAATTGAGCTAAGTCAAAGCACATAATTGATCAGACGAAGACAGGTCCCATCTCGGTCGCCAAACCTGTTATCATCGCAAAATTTTTCCCCTCCCTTGCGAGAGAGAAACGAATTTCGCGAGTCAAACTCGACCAAAGTTTTGAAAATGATTTTAAAAATTTACTCGCCTCCGTTTTGAAAATTTGCGGGAAAATTCCATGGAATGGGATCCGCCTGTCGGTACGAGGTTCAACCGTTCCTGGCGCCTTTACCAGGGATAATTGAACCAAGGACCAATTATGTGCTTTAACTCAACTCAAATATCTAAATTATGCTCTATTTTTCCTAGAATGCACAAAGAATCAGGCTTGTGCTATGAAATTTTTAAAAAAATGCAAGTTTGAGAAAATATGATGTTTGCTTTGGAAGATTGAAATATGCTTGAAAATTGATTGAAAAAGTACTTGAAAATTGAATTCCTGGGAAAATCAATGAATTTCATTGGAAATCAGAAATTGGATTGAAAATGAATTCTTAGGAAAATTTTAACTTTGGAAAATCGATTTTGAAATTTGGAATTGCTTTTTTGAGAAAATGGATTTGAGAATTCTAAGAAAATCTAAGAAATTCATTGGAAAATGACTTTTGAAATGACAAATGGATTCTCAAGAAACGGAGAAATCTGAGAAAATCGATCTTTTTGAAAACTTGAGACTTTGAAATCTGAGAATTTTAAAACATTGGAAAATCTTGGTTTGAACTTGGGAAATGCTTTGAAATCTCTTTTCAAAACTTAGGATTTTGAGAAAATTAGATCCTGAGAAAGACTTGGAAATTCTTGAGAAAGCTGAATTTTCTGAAATTGAAATTGGAAAATGAATTTGAGAATAATGCAATTTGAATAATATGAATGAATGAATATGAATTTGAAAAGGGAATTTCATTGAGGAATTGAGAAATCCCTTTAAAGTTTTGAGAAATGCAGTGCATTTTTGAAGTTAGCCTAAGAGTGTAGGCTGAATGTGGCTGATATAAAGATCATAAATCTTGGTTTTCTTTGTATTCTGACTATGGCCATAAATACAAATCCCACCGAGTTTATAAACTCCATAAAAGCTTGTGCACATGCCATTCATGTAAACCATAGTGAATTTGAAATAATGTGCATGAATCATACATCACATATTAAAATTTGCATAAATTAAACTATATGCAATGCAGCCCTATTCTAAGCAGAAATGTAACTCTTATTCCAAATATTACATTGATTTTTATATTGAATTGAAATAAAAGAAATAAAATGGCTAAGTCTTCTTCTTGAATATTTCTGCAAAACTGGAAAATAAAGTTAGCACAAAAATGTAGGTTTTTCTGAATTTATCCGAAAATATGGAAAATTATCGGATATTATTCAGATATAAACCCAGAATCATACCCCCTTTGATATAAACATGATAAATAATGAATAAATTTCGAAAATAAACTTGAAAATTCGAAATTGGGGTCAAAATGACCAAAATGCCCCTGATAACCTTGAAATCAGGGTTTTCTGAAAGAATTTTTGTAAATTTTGGAATTTTGAAAATCAAATGAAATAAATCAAACATAATATGATAAAATATGATGATATGCATGAAATTTTGGAGAATTAGAAATTGAAATTTCGAAATTTAGGTCAAAATGACCAAAATACCCCTGATAACAAGACTATGGCCTTGAAACCAGGGTTTTCTGAAATAAATTTTGCAAAATTGAAAAATATGAAATGCAAATGAGATTAAAATTAACCCTAATATGATTCTACATGCTTATGTACATGATAAAAACCCTAAAATGGCAAAAATATCATAAAACATCGAATTTAACCTGATTTTCGCTTCTACATTTAAAGATAAACTAACACATGGAGCAAATGAACTTAAAATTAAACCAAATTTGGCATGGACACCTAAAATAACCCTAATAACAGAATGGAGCTCGAAAATCTATTTTTTTTTGTATTTTTAAATATGGAAATTCAAATAAAAACCCTAAATTTTGTGATTTTTGCCTAAAATGTTGATTCTAAAGGGGATTTAGGATATCCAATTTCCATAAAAATTTCCCAAATTTTATGGGGTGACAGAGGACAGTGAGAAAAGTATTTTTTCCTTTTACACTTTCTGGTTTTGACCTATGGTCGGAGCTGTACCACTCCGGCAAGTCGGATCGGAATCCGGCGACTCTAGTAAATGAAGGAAACAGACAGGTTTCGGTATAAAATGTGGGAAAAATGGAAGACAGATGGGAAAATGGCTGAAATTGTGGGAGAATGTTCCTGACAAATAGAGGAACATTTGATCTTTTGACATCATTGGGATTCGGGTTACGGTTTGGAAAAGGCCATACTGTTATCAAAGACCTAAATCTCTGGAATTTCTGGACATTGGAATCTGTTAGACAGAAAGAGAAAAACCGGGAAAAATAGTTAAACAGATCCAAAAATTCCCAAAGTTTGGGAAATGACAGGAAATTATGTTAGGAACAACTTTCATGTTGAAAGTTTTTGCAGACAAGTTACAGATTTGGCGGACTTGATGCATTAGGATCTGTCTATACCCTGACAAAGGAAAATCAAGATTTTCCCAGAGGTCTGAGAACACCGATTTTTTACAGAGGACAAAACTAATTGGAAAAACCTCAAAATTTCCATATCATTAGTATATTCAATTATAAATCCACTGTAATTTTTTGAGGATGATCTGAATCTCCCACAATGGTGGTGCCGGAGGTTCTTGTCTGCTAAAGTAGAAATTAGAAGTTCTGGAAATGGGAAATCCCAGTTTGGGACTTGATTTGTTTGAGAGGGTTCCGAAACCCAAATTAAACCAAATTTTCGGCAGGAAAACAATAATAAACATGTGAAACCATCATAAAATTTCTAGGATTTTTGAAAGAAAATTCATGCATGAAATATTGACTGAACTATGCGTATGAGTATAAAACCTATGAAGTAAGTATCAACTATTAATAGAATTAAACTAAACAACTATTAAACTAAGAAATAAAACTAAATGCAACATTAAATGTGAAAAAAAAAACATCAACTCTATATGATGATGGTAAAACATAAAAATAAAAATAAAAAAATAAAAAAAATAAATATTAGGGAGGCATGAAGCACTTCATTGATTTTGGCTATTTGAAAGGGGAGACTTAACCCATCGAATTGGATTAATCACCTCGTTCATATAGCCTACACATATGAAACAAAAACATCTGCTATTTTCTATGATTTAAACTTAGAAAAGTATGATCTCAAATCTGAGTTTTGAATGAACTTTATGCTAAATCCCTCATCTCAATAGGCAATGATCAAACCTACTCATCATGCATTGATAAAAATTATGTAGAGTGTAAGCAAAAAAAATAGGTTGTTACCTTGGATCGGTTGAAGCAAAGGCTAGAGGGAGTTTCCTTGGTGTTTGCTGGGATTGACCGAAGGGGAAAGAGCCTGGGAAGGTCTGTATACACCGGGAGCAATGATAGTTGCAATGGAAGGCCGTCTGAAGGAAGGCATCAAAGTGGGTGCTAATGAGCTGCTGCCAGCCGTCACCTTGGAGATTGTTGGGCTGGACCTTGCCGTGGCTGTCTTGGCTAAAGTAGCGGTGGCTACATGAATGCTCTTGTGTAAATGACTTAGGGCTTGATAAAAATCAAGTCCTAAGTTTTTAATCATCAAATCAGCTTAATGAGAGAGGGCTAATGGCTGAGCGTGAATCCTCTTGGAGAATGGAAGGAAGATGGGTCTTAAGGTGGCTGGGCCAAGGTGGCGTTTGATGATGGAGCTGCGGGATCAATGGGCTGAAGGAGGCTGTCTTGACGTTAGTAGATGTTGAAGCTTGCTGGAGGTGGAGCTTGGTGGTGGCATCAATGGCTGGAAGTTGCAGCCAAGAGGAGAGTTGCTGTGGTGGAGTTAGAACCGACTAGAGGTTGGGGATGGTTGTGCTGCAAGGGCTGCAATGAAGGTAGGCTTTTGTTTTTGCTGAAGCAAGGCTGTGCCTTGTTGTAGATATCTAAAGATGGGAGGAAGGGTTGCTGCTGGAGCTGCTACACTAGCTTGTGAACCGGCTGGAGGTAGTGGAAGCCTTTGGAAGAGGTGGCACCGGCTGTAGCTGCTTCCAAAAGGGGTGGCTGGAGGAGCTGGAGGCTGCTGCAAGTGTATAATGTTGGCTGTGTATGATAGGAACCAAGGGAGAGAGAGTGAGAGAGAGAAAGAGGCGTGAGGTTAGAAGATGGGCCTCGTTCTCTTTCTCTTTTTTTTCTCTTTGTATTGAACTTAGGTTTTGATTTTCATCAAAACCTAAGTTTCCATTGTTATCTAATGAGCCATACGTGAATGGCTATGGCTGCAGCTTTTGCTTTGAAAAAGATGGAAAGGAAGTAGGGAAGAAAGGGGAAAGAAGGAAGGGAAAGAAAATGAAAGAAGAGGGGAAGAAGGAAAAGGAAAGGAGAAGAAGGAGGGGCTGGAAAGACTATACGTGAATGGAGGGAGAGGAAAGAAAGGAGGAAAGAAAGAAAGAAAGAAAAAGGAAAAAAAAAAGAAAGAAAAGAAATAAAGAAGAAAAGAAAATAAAAAAAAATATAAAAAAAGAAAATAGAGGAAGAAAGAAAGGAAATGGGCTGGAGGTTTGGGTGACCCCCTTGTGGGTCCCACCTTAGGAAGAATAAAATAATTTAAAAAAAAATTAAAATAAATAAAATAAAACAAACCAAAAAAATAAAGAAAAAGATAATTTTTTTTTATATAAATTAAAACAAGAGAATGCAAATGGATGGGCCATCTCAGAGCGGGTCCAAATTTTGATTTTGAAATTCATTTTGACGATCAGAGGGGTAAAATAGTCTTTTCAGAAAGTTTCCAAACGAAACGAGCTATTTTTTGCAGTTTTTGAAACGAGCTCGGATTTTGAAGTTCAATACCTCGTTGCGAAGCAAATCCAATGTAGAATTTGAAAATTTGATTTTAAAAGAAATCCAGATTGTTTTTATTGAGAAAATATTTCCAAATGAAACGAGCTATTTTTGGCAGTTTTTTAAACGAGCTCAGATTTTGAAGTTTAATAGCTCGTTGCGAAGCAAATCCAGTATAGAATTTGAAAATTTAACTTTGAAAGAAATCCATATTGTTTTTCTCGAGAAAATATTTCCAAATTTAGAATCTTGGGGGTAAAAATGTTAATTTTGAAAACCCAGGGTTTGAAATTGATTTCTGAAAACTTTTAAAACTCAATCTGGATTGAAATTTATAAAACTGGAGTTCTGGACTTCGAAAATGGAATGAAATGTGATGAAATGTTATGAAATGCTGAGAAATGATATGAAATGATGAGAAATGACATGAAATGCTATGCGAAATGCTAACCCTGAATGAAGAATTTTGGATGTTAGACCCCGATTGACACTTGTACCAGTTCAAAAAGTGTTAAAATTGACAAAATTTGCAAAAATGGTTGAAGAAATGATTTTCGAGCTCTGCCAAGCTAGAGTAACACTGAAAATTAGGGTTTGAGCTGGATTCAACTGAAATGAACTGGATTGAGCTGGGTTTTAGAGTTTCAGAACTCAAATGAACTCAACAGACACTGACTCAACTGACCTTTCCAACTGAATTTTCAAGAAAAGCTGCCATTTTTAGAGAAATGGTTCAGAATGGTCATTGAAATGAAGTGAATTACGAACCTGAACTGGGTTTGAGCTAAAACAAAGGTCAGTAATACTGAGATGAACTAAAATCATGTCTCAAACACTAACTCAACTGACTGAACTCGACTCAATTTCAGCTGAAAGAGCTGAAATGGACTAAAATGGGCTCCTGAACACTTAGAAATGGTTTTGAACTGAAATTGGAGCACTTGAACTCCTGGTGAGCTCAAGTTAGACTCTGGGGAACATGACTGACTGGGAATGACTGACTTGGAGACAATTGGCTTGGATTCGAGTGAGAAATGAGCTCATTTTTGAAGAAATGATCCCATTTTGGCAGGAATGGTCAGAAATGAAAATGGTTTGTTCATTGTGAGCTCAGATGAGCTTGAGATGACTGATATTTTAACTGTCCTGAACTGATCAATGAGCTTAGTTGACTCCGACTGACTAGGGTCCGGGATGACCTAGGGGTAAAATGGTAATTTTTCTAATGAAAATGGGTAAAATGTTGATTTTTTGAAACTGACTCGGGGTTTGACTCCTACACTGACCTACAAGGTTGGCACTACACAAGGAGGGATTTTTAAGAATAGATGAGGAAAATTTGGGGTGTTTACAGATGCCCCTCTTTGCTACTAAGCCGGCTTGAAGACGAGCTTAGTGGCAAAGAAAACACACAAAATTTGGGCTATAAAAATGCCCCAGTTAGAAGAATCTGACTGGGTATGAAGAAATTAGCCCTGATGAAAATGGTAGATATGAAATGGAGAATGAAGAAGAAAAATTTACTTCAAAAGAAGTGAGATTCAGGTTTTGCCCTTAACCTGGATGGGACGGGAAATACTTCGCATAGAAACGAAGCTCAGGTTTGACCCTTAACCTGACCAAAAAAGGAAATACCTCATCAAAGGAGGCTCAGGTTTGTATCCTTATCCTGATTGGGAAGAAAATGAAATACCTCATCAAAGGAGACTCAGGTTTGTATCCTTATCCTGATTGGGAAGAAAATGAAATACCTCATCAAAGGAGGCTCAGGTTTATACTCTTATCCTGATTGGGAAATGAAATACCTCCTTAAAGGAGGCTCAGGTTTGTACCCTTATCCTGATTGGGCGGAAAATGAAATACCTCATCAAAGGAGGCTCAGGTTTGTACCCTTATCCTGATGGGGCGGAAAATGAAATACCTCATCAAAGGAGGCTCAGGTTTGTACCCTTATCCTGATCGGGCGGAAAATGAAATACCTCATCAAAGGAGGCTCAGGTTTTTACCCTTATCCTGATTGGGCGGAAAATGAAATACCTCATCATGGGAGGCTCAGGTTTGTACCCTTATCCTGATTGGGCGAAAAATGAAATACCTCATCAAAGGAGGCTCAGGTTTATACCTTTATCCTGATTGGGCGGAAAATGAAATACCTCATCATGGGAGGCTCAGGTTTGTACCCTTATCCTGATTGGGCAAAAAATGAAATACCTCATCAAAGGAGGCTCAGGTTTATACCCTTATCCTGATTGGGCGATGAAATCAAGTCCTTAAGAAGGATTTAAAATTGGTGTCAGGATGTATCAAAAACGGACATCAAGCTCTCACTTCACGTCAGGATAGCTAGAAAATATTGTCAAAATGTTGGAAATTTTGTTGTTGATTCAAAGTTTTTGAAAATGATGCACATTGTTGCAAAGATATTCCTTCTTTTCTACCTGAAGCATTACCTCCAAACGAGATTCACTTCGTAGAATCAAGATTTAGCATCCAAATTTCTTGCGATTGACTTTCTTCAAGGAGGTTATCAATTTCGTTGATATGACCAAGAAAGAGAATTTGATATTATGAAAGCAATTGATGAAAGAATATTGATAATAGAATTGCATAAATTTAAAGAAATTCTTGGAAAATTTTGGCAAATTTTGGCAGTTTGATATCCTGGGAGTTTCTCTCATGATAATCTTTCTACACTCTTTTGGCTCTCTTGGGTTTTTGCTACATTCTCCTTCATTTTGGAGATGTTCTGACTTTTTCTCTCTTTCTTTTTCCTCTCTTGCTCTCTTTTGGGAAGGGTACGTCACAAACTCCTTCAACTTGGAGATGTTTCGATCCTTCTTTAACGATATTGGCTTCTTGGCTGGAGATTTTTTTTTTTTTTGAAGGATAGCTGAAATTAAATATCTTTTAGGGATTGTCGGTAGGTTCATCGCATCTGCCTTCATCTCGACAGTGCTTTGGACTTTCCCTGGAAGAATCCGTCACAAACTCCGTCATCTTGGAGATGTTTCGAATCTTCTTTGGCCCCGGAGGTCTACTCGCTTAATTCGCCTTCATCTTGACAACAAGTGAGAGATCTCTTTTGCGGATATTTAATTGCAGCTTAGGTGATTTTAAGGAGACAGGGCTGGGATGAATTCTCTCTTTTTCTAGCACTCAGGATATTTCCACTGCCTCATTTTCACAAGAATGGTCTTTAAAATGTGCCATTGACTGCGATCAATATCAATCATCTATGGCTTTGCAAAAACATTGAATCTTCTTTTCTAACCATATCGAGGATTTATCCTTCATCCTTTTGGTTGGCCAATAGAAAGAATTTGGATTTTTGAATCCTTCTTCTCAAAAGCTTTGCCTTTTTTGGAAGTAATACTGAAGGTAAACTGAGGTAAAAATTTGTGCAATAAAGTTCTGAAATCAACAAATAATTTGATTGACAAATTGACAAAGTTTTCTTGAAATCCTAGGTGAAAAAGAGCATTTGAAGTCCGGTTTAATGCACCCGTGACAAAAATTATCCTTTCCTTTCCCCAAAGGAGGTGACTATCAGTTTACTGGGAACAATATCAGTTCAATTGAGAACGACCATCGGTTCATTGAGAACAATATCGGTTCAATTAAGAACGACCGTCGGTTCACTGGGAACAATATCAATTCAATTAAGAATGACCATCGCTGGGAATAATATTAGTTTAATGAAGAACGACCATCGGTTCATTTGGAACACTATCAGTTCAATGAAGAACGACTATTAGTTCACTGGGAACACTATCAGTTCGAGGAAGAACGACTATCAGTTCGCTTGGAATATTATCAGTTCAATGAAGAACGACTATCAGTTCGCTTGGAACACTATCAGTTCGATGAAGAACGACTATCAGTTCAATTGGAACACTATCAATTCAATGAAAAACGACTATCAGTTTGCTTGGAACACTATCAGTTCAATGAAGAACGACTATCAGTTTGCTTGGAACACTATCAGTTCAATGAAGAACGACTATCAGTTCGCTTGGAACACTATCAGTTCAATGAAGAACGACTATCAGTTCGCTTGGAACACTATCAGTTCGATGAAGAACGACTATCAGTTCACTTGGAACACTATCAATTCAATGAAAAATGACTATCAGTTCGCTTGGAACACTATCAGTTCAATGAAGAACGACTATCAGTTCGCTTGGAACACTATCAGTTCAATGAAGAACGACTATCAGTTCGCTTGGAACACTATCAGTTCAATGAAGAACGACTATCAGTTCACATGGAACACTATCAGTTCAATGAAGAACGACTATCAGTTCACATGGAACACTATCAGTTCAATGAAGAACGAGGACTATTATATAGAGTTGGATTGCTTCTATGAACGGTTTCAGGATTATCCCCTTATCCTGAACGGGGATAGAAATTGGATGACCCGAAGGTCGACATTGACATAATTAATATTGAACTTGAATTCTGATGAAAGGTCAGCGTGAAGACTGCACCTAAGAGATCGAATAACGCGATCAATGGGCAAGACACCAACACGAGTGTTAGATTTTTAAAAAGTACCAGTACGAGCATTGGATTTTGAAAATGTACCAGTACAAGCATTATGTTTTGAAAGATTACCAGTACGAATACTGGGTTTTGGAAGATTACCAGTACGAGCGCTGGATTTTGGGAGATTATCAATACGAGCACTGGATTTTGAGAGATTACCAATACGAGCACTGGATTTAGAAGAATTTACCAGCATGAACCTTGGATTTTGAAAATCTTACCAGCACGAACACTGGATTTTTAAAAATTTACCAGCACGAACACTGGATTTAGAAAATTTTTACCAGCACGAACCTTGGATTTTGAAAATCTTACCAGCATGAACACTGGATTTTTGAAAATTTACCAGCACGAACACTGGATTTAGAAAATTTTTACCAGCACGAACCCTGGATTTTGAAAATCTTTCCAGCACGAACACAGGATTTTTGAGAATTTACTAATTGATTTTGATAGAAGATTTTCAGTCTTCACCCTCACGATGACTTGGACAACTGTCGGGGTCTCAGGATTTATCCCTTAACCTGAAGGGGAAGTTCAGGTTTATCCCTTAACCTGAAGGGGAAATGAATTTGATGCAAATGAATGTAAATGAATGCAAATGAATGCATGTAAATGTAAATGAATGCAAATGTATGCAAAATGATGTAAATGAATGCACATGTATGCAAAATGAGAGATTTGTTTGATCCTGCCTGCATACATAATGTTTTGAAGACAAATTTTAAAATAATTCCCCAGTGTAACTGGGAAAGAAGGATTTGACCATTATTGAGGAAAATATATTGAGGAATTACAAAGGATGGAAAAGAGGATTTAAGTATAGAAAATTTTCAAATGTTAATCATTGATGGGGTCTAATAATTCTACACCATCGGCATTGATGAGCAGATATGAATTGCAGAGTAATGCTTCCTCAACAACATAGGGACCTTCCCAATTCGGCGACCATTTGCCACCCAGACGGTGCTTGAGATAGGTCGTTGATCTGAGCACTAGATCATTGACTCAAGATTTTCTTTGAATGACAAATTTTGCATATTGTTTGGCTATCCTCTGACGATATGATTGAGCGTGCTCTGTTGCTCTGAGTCTTCTTTCATTGAGCAAATCAAGTTGTACCAGTCGCTGCTGCTAATACTGATCAAGCGATAACTCCAGCAGTGATGCGAACTTCAAGGCAGGTTTCTGAACATGTAGAGGCAATACTACTTCAGTTCCGTAGACAAGTTCTGACGGAGTAGCATTAGTTGGAGTACAAATGGTGGTTCTGTATGCCCATAATGCATCATGGATCTTCTCATGCCAATTATGGCCTGTTTCCAAGGTTCGCTCCAGGATTTGAATCAAAATCTTATTGGTGGCCTCTGCCTGACCATTCCTTTGAGGATAATAAGGAGCGGAGAAACGATGCTGAATTCTGAACTTTAAGTCAAATGTCCTCATTCTCTTATTCTTGAAATGACTCTCATTGTCTGACACGATATCGTGCGGTATGCCGAAACAACAATATTCTTGTGGATGAATAAGACCATGTGTCGACCTTCTATTATACGCAAAGTGATAGCTTCGACCCATTTAGTGAAATATTCTGTTGCGGCAAGAAAATATTTGTAGCTGTTTGAAGCAGGAGTGATGGGGCCCACAACATCAAAGGCCCACATAGAAAATAGCCATGGAGAGATGGCGATTCGCAAATATGTTGCTGGCGCATGAATAGAAGGTGCATGTATCTGGCATAGAGCACACTTCTTCACAAACTGGTAGCAATCTTGCTGCATAGTCTTCCAATAAGATCATGCCCGGATGATTTGCTTGATAAGAGTTTGGTAGCCGATGAGTCTACTGCAAATGCCTTCGTGTACCTCCTGGATAACTTCTTTGGCTTCATCTTCGTCTAGGCATCTGAAATATTTAGAACTGAATCCACGATGATAGAGGACATCGGCAATAATAAAATATCGGGCAGACACATGCCAAATCGCTCGTTACTCTTACCAGTGATATTCTAAGAGAAGGAGACAGATGTCTTCTTTTTGATGGGAGCCTTTCTAAAACAGTCCTTAGCTTGCTCAGACATCATCCTAATCATCATTTTCTTGAACATCTGATATGTAGTAGGATCAATGCCATCCCTACCATTCAAACTCTGTCTTCTGGCAGATCTTGGAGAATCCATTTCTTCTTGCCTGCTTCTAAAATCACTGATGCCCTGATACAGTGGTGTCTTCTTGCTTGATCTGATCTGAACCACTTGGGAATACTGATGCTCTTTGTAGAATGGATGATTAAATTTCGATGATGAAGATTCAGGATAGAAATGAATATAGTAAAAATATTTGATGAGAATTTGATAGATAATTGAAAGAACATCCCATTACTAGGGATTGGGTCGCCGCTGGAGTCACGACAATTATGTTGTCATTCTTTGCAAGGAGAACGAACAACTGCAAATATGCCTTGTCACCTAGGCGAGGTTATCAAACCATGATAGAATGAAAATTGAAGGATTTTTTTTTCTTTATTGAAGGAAAAATATGATTGCATCAATAGTGGACTTGAGAAAGACGGAGTATATAGACAGTCTGTCATCACTCTTAACGATCAACAGAGACACGAGGACCAAGGAAAAGAGTGAGAATGATGAAAGAATCCCAGCCATATATGGCAGAATGGTATGTTTCAGACCATTGTGCTGATGTAAGGTCAAACTTTGGCATAACCCCTGATAGTAGCCAAGCTTCTACGCGCTTGTCTCTGAGAAAATTGCCTGACACATCACTCTGGATAGTAGTAGGTACAGAAAAATGGGCCAAGTAGCTTGAACTGCTTGCCATACACATATGTATATTTGGGAAGAAGGCGAGCCCTTCAGTGCACAGAACCATCGCATGCTGATTTCTTTCTCGAGTTGTTCTAGATAATGAGCTGACTTCTGCAAATGCCTCGTACTGTTGATAGATCTCGATCAGGCTCACGTACTCATTCTCATTTTCTTCAATCAGTGGCCAAGACTTGCGCCCTGTCATGCGAGCTACGGCATCTTTGGGGTTCAGACCCTTGACATTGATCAGAAACTGGTGCTCTAACGGATCTCCAGGCTGACCGGCTGGTTCAGGCAGTCCCATAATCTCTGAAAATTCATTCATCAGTAGTGTCATCTCTCCCCGCGGGAACCAGAACGTGCAAGTGCGCGGATTCCACCGCTCTGCCAGTGCATGAATCAGATTGCTGTTGACTGTCAACTTTCCCACTGCAGATGCCAGTTCTAACCCGCAATCGCTCAAGTGGTCCGGAAACATACGAGAGAAGTTTTTGAACCAGACATAGTACCACCGGGGGAAGAAGGGTCCGGTGCTAAGAGATCGATGCTCAGGAAGACTTTGTCGCACCTCGTAGGAGATGTGACCCTCAGGAAAAATAGAATCGAGCTGACTAGATGCCATTGGACTTAGGGACAAGAAGACTGGAATTAGACTTTGGAAAAATACAAGAATTTTGAAAATTGCAGGCAGGATAAAATGAAAGCTGGAAATTCGAAGTCCAGAGGAACGAAAGAATGAAAAATCTCCTGGAGTTTTGAAGAAAAGGTGGATAATTTAGAAAAATCGTCCAGGGTTTTTGAGAAAAAGGAGATATTTCACAAAAGATGGAAAATGAGGTATTTTGGAAAATTGTTCGGTATTTTGGAAAAATTGAAAAAAAATATGAGAAAATAAGGCAAAAGTGACTATCATACATTCAATTACAAACAATTATGCACATACAACATTTCCTAAGAAGCTGACTCTAAATGCATCGATTTTGAAAGAGCTTTAGGACCCTAATCCTGACTCTAGGCTCAGATCAACTGTGTCCAATCATGCTATGCCGATATACTCGAGCCGAGGCTCGATGTACGTGGCATAAAACTCATCTCCGGGTCTAGGCTTGTGTTTTCCCAACATCCTTGAGCGCCTGCCGATATACGTTGGACTATGGCCCTTGGTACGTGGCAGGGGGGCGTTAGCCCAAATAAGTGGCCCAGTTGTGAGGCTCTGTCCCGAACTATGGTTCTGCAAGAGAGCCCAGCAACGTGAAGACCGGGTAGACATAGGTGGGGTGGTTTTTGAAATATGATCACATGCAGGCAAACAAAGGGCTCTAAGTCCTAAAGAGATAGAATTTTGAAATTTTTTGAAGAAGCAAATATTGTTTTCATACAAGTCCTAGATTGAGGAGTGTTGTATTTCAGACCTAAGTCTAAGTGAGCATGCATAATTATCCTCAATATGGTCCTATCAAACCATGCCTAGTCTATATGCAATCCATGTCAGCTGGGTTCAAGTCTAGGCTCCTAGGTTCACATGATATCAGAAATTAAAAGCTGACAGTTCAAAGAGCATGATTTTGATAATTGAGCTAAGTCAAAGCACATAATTGATCAGACGAAGACAAGTCCCATCTCGGTCGCCAAACCTGTTATCATCGCAAAATTTTTCCCCTCCCTTGCGAGAGAGAAACGAATTTCGCGAGTCAAACTCGACCAAAGTTTTGAAAATGATTTTAAAAATTTACTCGCCTCCGTTTTGAAAATTTGCGGGAAAATTCCATGGAATGGGATCCGCCTGTCGGTACGAGGTTCAACCGTTCCTGGCGCCTTTACCAGGGATAATTGAACCAAGGACCAATTATGTGCTTTAACTCAACTCAAATATCTAAATTATGCTCTATTTTTCCTAGAATGCACAAAGAATCAGGCTTGTGCTATGAAATTTTTAAAAAAATGCAAGTTTGAGAAAATATGATGTTTGCTTTGGAAGATTGAAATATGCTTGAAAATTGATTGAAAAAGTACTTGAAAATTGAATTCCTGGGAAAATCAATGAATTTCATTGGAAATCAGAAATTGGATTGAAAATGAATTCTTAGGAAAATTTTAACTTTGGAAAATCGATTTTGAAATTTGGAATTGCTTTTTTGAGAAAATGGATTTGAGAATTCTAAGAAAATCTAAGAAATTCATTGGAAAATGACTTTTGAAATGACAAATGGATTCTCAAGAAACGGAGAAATCTGAGAAAATCGATCTTTTTGAAAACTTGAGACTTTGAAATCTGAGAATTTTAAAACATTGGAAAATCTTGGTTTGAACTTGGAAAATGCTTTGAAATCTCTTTTCAAAACTTAGGATTTTGAGAAAATTAGATCCTGAGAAAGACTTGGAAATTCTTGAGAAAGCTGAATTTTCTGAAATTGAAATTGGAAAATGAATTTGAGAATAATGCAATTTGAATAATATGAATGAATGAATATGAATTTGAAAAGGGAATTTCATTGAGGAATTGAGAAATCCCTTTAAAGTTTTGAGAAATGCAGTGCATTTTTGAAGTTAGCCTAAGAGTGTAGGCTGAATGTGGCTGATATAAAGATCATAAATCTTGGTTTTCTTTGTATTCTGACTATGGCCATAAATACAAATCCCACCGAGTTTATGAACTCCATAAAAGCTTGTGCACATGCCATTCGTGTAAACCATAGTGAATTTGAAATAATGTGCATGAATCATACATCACATATTAAAATTTGCATAAATTAAACTATATGCAATGCAGCCCTATTCTAAGCAGAAATGTAACTCTTATTCCAAATATTACATTGATTTTTATATTGAATTGAAATAAAAGAAATAAAATGGCTAAGTCTTCTTCTTGAATATTTCTGCAAAAATGGAAAATAAAGTTAGCACAAAAATGTAGGTTTTTCTGAATTTATCCGAAAATATGGAAAATTATCGGATATTATTCAGATATAAACCCAGAATCATACCCCCTTTGATATAAACATGATAAATAATGAATAAATTTCGAAAATAAACTTGAAAATTCGAAATTGGGGTCAAAATGACCAAAATGCCCCTGATAACCTTGAAATCAGGGTTTTCTGAAAGAATTTTTGTAAATTTTGGAATTTTGAAAATCAAATGAAATAAATCAAACATAATATGATAAAATATGATGATATGCATGAAATTTTGGAGAATTAGAAATTGAAATTTCGAAATTTAGGTCAAAATGACCAAAATACCCCTGATAACAAGACTATGGCCTTGAAACCAGGGTTTTCTGAAATAAATTTTGCAAAATTGAAAAATATGAAATGCAAATGAGATTAAAATTAACCCTAATATGATTCTACATGCTTATGTACATGATAAAAACCCTAAAATGGCAAAAATATCATAAAACATCGAATTTAACCTGATTTTCGCTTCTACATTTAAAGATAAACTAACACATGGAGCAAATGAACTTGAAATTAAACCAAATTTGGCATGGACACCTAAAATAACCCTAATAACAGAATGGAGCTCGAAAATCTAATTTTTTTTGTATTTTTAAATATGGAAATTCAAATAAAAACCCTAAATTTTGTGATTTTTGCCTAAAATGTTGATTCTAAAGGGGATTTAGGATATCCAATTTCCATAAAAATTTCCCAAATTTTATGGGGTGACAGAGGACAGTGAGAAAAGTATTTTTTCCTTTTACACTTTCTGGTTTTGACCTATGGTCGGAGCTGTACCACTCCGGCAAGTCGGATCGGAATCCGGCGACTCTAGTAAATGAAGGAAACAGACAGGTTTCGGTATAAAATGTGGGAAAAATGGAAGACAGATGGGAAAATCGCTGAAATTGTGGGAGAATGTTCCTGACAAACAGAGGAAGATTTGATCTTTTGACACCATTGGGATTCGGGTTACGGTTTGGAAAAGGCCATACTGTTATCAAAGACCTAAATCTCTGGAATTTCTGGACATTGGAATCTGTTAGATAGAAAGAGAAAAACCGGGAAAAATAATTAAACAGATCCAAAAATTCCCAAAGTTTGGGAAATGACAGGAAATTATGTTAGGAACAACTTTCATGTTGAAAGTTTTTGCAGACAAGTTACAGATTTGGCGGACTTGATGCATTAGGATCTGTCTATACCCTGACAAAGGAAAATCAAGATTTTCCCAGGGGTCTGAGAACACCGATTTTTTACAGAGGACAAAACTAATTGGAAAAACCTCAAAATTTCCATATCATTAGTATATTCAATTATAAATCCACTGTAATTTTTTGAGGATGATCTGAATCTCCCACAATGGTGGTGCCGGAGGTTCTTGTCTGCTAAAGCAGAAATTAGAAGTTCTGGAAATGGGAAATCCCAGTTTGGGACTTGATTTGTTTGAGAGGGTTCCGAAACCCAAATTAAACCAAATTTTCGGCAGGAAAACAATAATAAACATGTGAAACCATCATAAAATTTCTAGGATTTTTGAAAGAAAATTCATGCATGAAATATTGACTGAACTATGCGTATGAGTATAAAACCTATGAACTAAGTATCAACTATTAATAGAATTAAACTAAACAACTATTAAACTAAGAAATAAAACTAAATGCAACATTAAATGTGAAAAAAAAAACATCAACTCTATATGATGATGGTAAAACATAAAAATAAAAATAAAAAAATAAAAAAAATAAATATTAGGGAGGCATGAAGCACTTCATTGATTTTGGCTATTTGAAAGGGGAGACTTAACCCATCGAATTGGATTAATCACCTCGTTCATATAGCCTACACATATGAAACAAAAACATCTGCTATTTTCTATGATTTAAACTTAGAAAAGTATGATCTCAAATCTGAGTTTTGAATGAACTTTATGCTAAATCCCTCATCTCAATAGGCAATGATCAAACCTACTCATCATGCATTGATAAAAATTATGTAGAGTGTAAGCAAAAAAAATAGGTTGTTACCTTGGATCGGTTGAAGCAAAGGCTAGAGGGAGTTTCCTTGGTGTTTGCTGGGATTGACCGAAGGGGAAAGAGCATGGGAAGGTCTGTATACACCGGGAGCAATGATAGTTGCAATGGAAGGCCGTCTGAAGGAAGGCATCAAAGTGGGTGCTAATGAGCTGCTGCCAGCCGTCACCTTGGAGATTGTTGGGCTGGACCTTGCCGTGGCTGTCTTGGCTAAAGTAGCGGTGGCTACATGAATGCTCTTGTGTAAATGACTTAGGGCTTGATAAAAATCAAGTCCTAAGTTTTTAATCATCAAATCAGCTTAATGAGAGAGGGCTAATGGCTGAGCGTGAATCCTCTTGGAGAATGGAAGGAAGATGGGTCTTAAGGTGGCTGGGCCAAGGTGGCGTTTGATGATGGAGCTGCGGGATCAATGGGCTGAAGGAGGCTGTCTTGACGTTAGTAGATGTTGAAGCTTGCTGGAAGTGGAGCTTGGTGGTGGCATCAATGGCTGGAAGTTGCAGCCAAGAGGAGAGTTGCTGTGGTGGAGTTGGAACCGACTAGAGGTTGGGGATGGTTGTGCTGCAAGGGCTGCAATGAAGGTAGGCTTTTGTTTTTGCTGAAGCAAGGCTGTGCCTTGTTGTAGATATCTAAAGATGGGAGGAAGGGTTGCTGCTGGAGCTGCTACACTAGCTTGTGAACCGGCTGGAGGTAGTGGAAGCCTTTGGAAGAGGTGGCACCGGCTGTAGCTGCTTCCAAAAGGGGTGGCTGGAGGAGCTGGAGGCTGCTGCAAGTGTATAATGGTGGCTGTGTATGATAGGAACCAAGGGAGAGAGAGTGAGAGAGAGAAAGAGGCGTGAGGTTAGAAGATGGGCCTCGTTCTCTTTCTCTTTTTTTTCTCTTTGTATTGAACTTAGGTTTTGATTTTCATCAAAACCTAAGTTTCCATTGTTATCTAATGAGCCATACGTGAATGGCTATGGCTGCAGCTTTTGCTTTGAAAAAGATGGAAAGGAAGTAGGGAAGAAAGGGGAAAGAAGGAAGGGAAAGAAAATGAAAGAAGAGGGGAAGAAGGAAAAGGAAAGGAGAAGAAGGAGGGGCTGGAAAGACTATACGTGAATGGAGGGAGAGGAAAGAAAGAAAGAAAGAAAAAGGAAAAAAAAAAGAAAGAAAAGAAATAAAGAAGAAAAGAAAATAAAAAAAAATATAAAAAAAGAAAATAGAGGAAGAAAGAAAGGAAATGGGCTCGAGGTTTGGGTGACCCCCTTGTGGGTCCCACCTTAGGAAGAATAAAATAATTTAAAAAAAAATTAAAATAAATAAAATAAAACAAACCAAAAAAATAAAGAAAAAGATAATTTTTTTTATATAAATTAAAACAAGAGAATGCAAATGGATGGGCCATCTCAGAGCGGGTCCAAATTTTGATTTTGAAATTCATTTTGACGATCAGAGGGGTAAAATAGTCTTTTCAGAAAGTTTCCAAACGAAACGAGCTATTTTTGGCAGTTTTTGAAACGAGCTCGGATTTTGAAGTTCAATACCTCGTTGCGAAGCAAATCCAATGTAGAATTTGAAAATTTGATTTTAAAAGAAATCCAGATTGTTTTTATTGAGAAAATATTTCCAAATGAAACGAGCTATTTTTGGCAGTTTTTTAAACGAGCTCAGATTTTGAAGTTTAATAGCTCGTTGCGAAGCAAATCCAGTATAGAATTTGAAAATTTAACTTTGAAAGAAATCCATATTGTTTTTCTCGAGAAAATATTTCCAAATTTAGAATCTTGGGGGTAAAAACGTTAATTTTGAAAACCCAGGGTTTGAAATTGATTTCTGAAAACTTTTAAAACTCAATCTGGATTGAAATTTATAAAACTGGAGTTCTGGACTTCGAAAATGGAATGAAATGTGATGAAATGTTATGAAATGCTGAGAAATGATATGAAATGATGAGAAATGACATGAAATGCTATGTGAAATGCTAGCCCTGAATGAAGGATTTTGGATGTTAGACCCCGATTGACACTTGTACCAGTTCAAAAAGTGTTAAAATTGACAAAATTTGCAAAAATGGTTGAAGAAATGATTTTCGAGCTCTGCCAAGCTAGAGTAACACTGAAAATTAGGGTTTGAGCTGGATTCAACTGAAATGAACTGGATTGAGCTGGGTTTTAGAGTTTCAGAACTCAAATGAACTCAACAGACACTGACTCAACTGACCTTTCCAACTGAATTTTCAAGAAAAGCTGCCATTTTTAGAGAAATGGTTCAGAATGGTCATTGAAATGAAGTGAATTACGAACCTGAACTGGGTTTGAGCTAAAACAAAGGTCAGTAATACTGAGATGAACTAAAATCATGTCTCAAACACTAACTCAACTGACTGAACTCGACTCAATTTCAGCTGAAAGAGCTGAAATGGACTAAAATGGGCTCCTGAACACTTAGAAATGGTTTTGAACTGAAATTGGAGCACTTGAACTCCTGGTGAGCTCAAGTTAGACTCTGGGGAACATGACTGACTGGGAATGACTGACTTGGAGACAATTGGCTTGGATTCGAGTGAGAAATGAGCTCATTTTTGAAGAAATGATCCCATTTTGGCAGGAATGGTCAGAAATGAAAATGGTTTGTTCATTGTGAGCTCAGATGAGCTTGAGATGACTGATATTTTAACTGTCCTGAACTGATCAATGAGCTTAGTTGACTCCGACTGACTAGGGTCCGGGATGACCTAGGGGTAAAATGGTAATTTTTCTAATGAAAATGGGTAAAATGTTGATTTTTTGAAACTGACTCGGGGTTTGACTCCTACACTGACCTACAGGGTTGGCACTACACAAGGAGGGATTTTTAAGAATAGATGAGGAAAATTTTGGGTGTTTACACCCGCCAACCCGTTTTCCCGACCCAACCCATTTATTAAACGGATTGGTGGGTCATGTCGGGTTATCCGTTTATTAAATGGGTCGGGTTAGTGTTTGCCATAGTTGATCCGTTTAATAAACGGGTCAGGTTCGGGTTGAGGTATGCTGACACGCCAACCCGACCCGATTGCCACCCCTACTTTCAGGTGATAGTGGACCTCTTTTCTGCTTGGGGGTAAAACAAACGCCAAGGCCCAGAAAATAATTGTGGGACCCACACATTTAAATGGCCCTAAAGTAAGGGTGTCAACGAGTAGGGTTTGGTTGGGACCTAGGTGAAACCACACTTGGACCAAATTTTTGGGTATGGTATCGGGTTCGGACCCAGGTCTAATGGGGTCCACTATAAGAAAAGCCATACCCAGATCTGGTAAAAATTACATGAACCAAACCCGGACCATACCCAGTAAAACCATATTAGAAAATTGTAGGGTTTTTCTAACAATATCAACAATTTTTTAGTGGATTTTGAAAATTTGTACGGTTTTTCGGGAAATACATCATTTTTATCATAGAGTATGGTCATTTTCAGTTTTTTAAATCATGACCTATCACGTTTTCTAACAATATTAACCATCGATTTTTATATTATATTAAAACCTTAACTTACAAAATTGCTTATGTAAATTGTCTTACACTAACTAAACCGGAGATCACATGCACTTCTAAGTTTTGATTTGTAAAACATGCAATAGAACATCAAGAAATAATATGGTGCATATCAAGTCGACACTCAATAGTAGCAAACCTTTACCTTTATCATATCACTGTTTTCTTTTCTCTTTAGGCCTACATTGCCATGATATTGCCCTTTGGAAGCAGGCAGGTGGAGAGTTTGTCCTGGTATTTGGTAGGGTACAAGGATTGAACTTTCTTAACCACATGGCTTTATGCAACACATACACTAGAAATGGCTATCATGTTCATGGAATGCTCTTCTTAGACTTTTTGTTATATCTTGGTTTAAGAATCTAACCTGCAATACCTATAATTTTTTGACAATTATTTAAATAAATAAAGATGATTTTATGTCTTAATTATAGATTTTTATATGTATTTAGATTAAAATTGATTATGTATATTAACTTGAAATTTAATCTCAAGTGAATTAGAATTTTAATTAAAGTTATGATAAAAAATGAATTTAATTTGGAGTTAATTTGAGGCAAATTAGAAATTGAATTAAGTATGAACTTGATTTGGATTTAAGTACAAGTAAATTTGGGTATGGTATGTGAAGTTGGATCCAATATAGGTTTGAAACTAATTAGATTTGAACTAGGTATGAAATCCAAGATTTAAAATGGATCTAAAGTCCAAATTGAAAATTAAAAAATTTAGTAAATTAAATAAAATATAATTAATTATTTTATAAGGTAAGGTAACCCAAGAGGGTGGAATGCCCATTAGGTGGGCCCACACATCTTTGCTGAAAATTTACTTTCTAAAAACCTTGAATTCACGTGAAATCTCATAAAGAAAAGAAAATTGAAGAATTTCAAAACTTACCAAAAGAGAGTCAAGACTTTGGTAAGAAAGCCTTGAATTCAAATTGGACTCTTGTAGCAAACAAGGCAAGTAAGGGGACCCACATGGGACATCCTTACCCACTTGGATGATTTAAGGAAATAAAACATATATATATATAACCAAAGAAAGAAGAAAAAAACATAGGGGGCGATAGAAAGTTTTTTTATTTTGAAAAAAAAAATCCAAGGAGGGGTGACCTGCCCTCTTTCCTTATATGATTGGGCTGCTAAGGCAAGCCCTTAGACTTGCCTTAGCTGGACTCAAAATCCATAAAAAGAGAGAGCCAAGTGTCCCACCCATTCTTGCCTTCTCTCTCTCAAACCTCCTTCTTCTTCTATATCTTCTTCTTCTTATTTTTCTTTTTTTATCTCCTGCAAAGAGGCTGTTCTAGCAGCCATTATACCTATACCTTAAAGGGGAATAGTTATAGATTGGGGGTACCTTACTCGAGTTTGAAATCAGGAAATGAAGGATCTCAAAACTGAGCATTGTACGAGGTAAGTGCATCACATGCATAGGCTCATGATTTATGTGTAGGAGTGATTTCAAGATCTGAGCCAAGGGTGGATCAGACCATGAAACAACTATAAGGAATGGTTTTTCAGTTTTCAAAATAGTTTTGGTATAACCATGTCACCATATTGGTTTTTGAGAAAAAAATTGGTTTGACAAAAACAAGTTTGAGGCCCTAAAGTAAAAAAATGATTTTGGAGAGGATTAAGATCTTTGATTAAGCATGAGATCTCAATTATTTTCAACATATCTAATGCATGAATGTTAGGTTTATATGATTCAAGCCTGAATTATAAGTTCTGAAATTTATTTTGGCTTGGATCAATGTTTAAATCAAGCAAAAATGTTTTATAGAGAGATTTAGGCAAAATCAATATAGGGTTTTATGGTTATATTAGATTGTAATCGGCATGTTACTGAGTTAAATCCATGTTAGTTATGTCAATTAGCATGATAATATCTTTGTAAAATTAAGATGATCATGCTTTGATTTATTTTTAATTGATTGTTGGATAAATCTATGTTCTTGGAATAAACCCATGAAAGAAACATGATTTTGGAATGATGAATGTAGTTATTTTAATTTTTATTAGCATGTCAAAGCTTAGATATTTGCTTTGATGTATTGTAAATGTGTTTAAACATATGTATTTAAGGTTGATCATGTATTTATAGCTTTCTTAATATTAGTTATTGGATAGATTGAGTTCTAAAATTTATTGTTATGTTGTTCTCGTTTTTAACCCGACCAGTTTTAAAAAAAAATTATATCTCCCATAATATGAATCCAATAAATACAAACAAAAATACTGAGATTATCTACACATATGAGGCTTGATTTTGAAATCTTATTTTGTTTTGTTTGAGTCAATTTTGAGGGTGAAACGTCTATAGTAATAGAGCACAGTTTTTCTGTCTTGGTTATAGAACTATTTATACCTGTCCTTTTAAAAATTATAGGAACATATCCAAAAAAACTCAAATTAAATTATAAAAAATCTAGGTAGAAACCAATACATAGTAGAAGAATCTATAAGGACTTTTTCAAAAGTGTTCACAGAAAATCTCAATAAATTCTACAAGTTGGTAAAAAAAATTGTAATTTAAATAGTTTGTCATGTAATTTTTCTTCGCAGAGGTTTGTTACATAATTTTTATGGATTTGTGGAGAACGAATTTGGGGCTGAGATTTTGAAAATTTGTTCATGACATGTTAGGGCAACTCCAGTTAAATTTTATAGGTCAGAATTGTTTTCTGTGATTTTTTTATGATTTTTTCAAAATTGGGTAAATAGGGAGCCAAATTTTCCTAATTGCACGTGTTAATGCTTAATCATGTTTTTATGTTGCTAATCAGGATGGGTGATGGCTAAGATTTATTATGTGATATTTTATGCATGTTAAATGAATGTGTATTATGATGAATCATGTATGTTAAGAAGTTATACGTCATAAACACGAGAATGTGCATTATATATCATTGAGCATGATTTGAAAATATGATGAATGCATATGTGGATTTTAAGAATAAGAAAGAAAGTGATTAGGATTATGCATGCTACCTATATACGATTGTAAGCATATGAGCATGTAAATTAGCGCATGCATGATGATAATGAACAGTGGTATGCATGACTTGAAAAGTGCAGCGTGATCATCAACCTAATGAGGTAAAATTGGTATATGAAATGCATTGTTATGCATTAATGTCTTGTATTGTGTTTTTCTATAATTATGCAACAAATATGTGGTATGGGTCATGCACATGGCTCATGAGTGGGTCCGGGTCCAATAGAACCCACGAGTGCTTGTTAGAAATCAAATGAAAAAGAAGACATAGCAAAACATGCACATAATCACATAAGCCTCAAGGAGGCTGAGCTTAAAGTTACCCAACGATGGGGTATGTACTCTGAGCTGTTTGAATGGGTTAATAAACAGCTTTGTGTTGTGGATGCATCCCAAACTGGAACTTGGGTTAAGGAGTCTGTGTGCTAAGAGCACTTGAAATTAAGATATGATCCTAATGTTAAATAACACCTAGTGACCCATTCAAACTCGAAACCACCTTGGAGAGGGTGGTGGTACACTCGATCAGTCGACCATTTATTGTTTTGGAGAGCAAAGCATCTCTGTTGTTCCCTAGTCATCGGTCGTAGGGGGTTGGACTACCATGTTGCCTAGGTGGTATATCCCAAAACTCTGCATATGAATCGATTCCATATGGACCACAGGGAGTTCTCTCGGTCACAAACTGCTCCAGTGAAAAACTCCGATGAGAGTTTGACGATTCTTCTATTCAATAGGGATAATAAAGCACATGGCATAACAGACACCCACATTGACTTGTTGAATCAAAGTTAGAATCCCTGAGTGTGTACCCTTCGAGATGAGAAAAGAGAAACAAAATATTAAAATACATACTCACTGGCATTATTACAATTTATACATAAATGCATAGTTTATTATGAATTGTGTGTTTACTTCTGCAATTACGCATAGTAGGATACTTATCATGAATATTGCTTTTAAGCATGATTTGGTTAGAAGTTTGTGAAATGTGCTCATATTGATATATTGTGTTGTGTGATTCAATTGTTTATCTGAACACAAACCTATGGTTATCTCTTGTGTTCGGATTATATCCATGTTTATGTTGTTTGGTGTATCCTACTGCAGTTGTGGTTTAATGCCTTCTACTTTAAAATTTTACTGATAATACATGAGCTGACGTGATGGTGGGTTGCTTAGTTGCGTCAGATGGATCATCATCATTTTCTTTCTAAGAGATCCAGCTTGTTTTGAATATTTTTATATTAAGTTAGATTGTTGTATGAGACTTGCAAACTCTGAATTGATTTGAGTACTGGTTTGAATTAATTCCATGAGTTAAGTTCTTTAAATCCAGTTGGATGAGTGTTTTGGGGTTATTGTAACTCGCCCAAAGTTTTGAATCGGTTTCAAAACAACTATTCCACTGTGTTTGCAAATAGATAAGTTGAATAAAAAATTTCTTTGAAATTTTTTGATAAAATTTTAGGGGTGTTATATAACCACTACCTTAGTGCATTCATTATGTGATTGAGCAGTTGTGTAACTGCTCATAATTAACTAGCCTCACATGAGTGTCCCCAAGGTTCACTAATGCCAAACCTGGCTGGGAACTTGGCTAACCATATTGGGTTCCTCTGGCCTGTTGCATCAAGCTGCTGGTCCAAGCTTGGATAGATCATGCTGCCTACTTAAGGTCTGTTCTCAATAATTAGGCCTGAAAATGGTCTCATTTTCCTTTTTGATAATCCAAGGAAACCCCATCAATGATCTCATTGGCTGGACTTCGGTTGGTAAAACCTTTGAGGGGCCCCCTGTCAGGCCAGGAACCCAGTTTCGACCTTGCAACAAGTGACGCCACTCGTAGGTTTTGAACTTGTGATGTCCCGCCAACTTGGTGACATTCACAAGTCACCACTACCAGATACCAGATGAGCAGAGCCCTTGTGGGCTCATTTTCTATCCTTAAAATGCCTGCCTCTGTTGCCTGCTTGGCCCTTGCTCTAGTTATAGAGCAGTGGTGTTTGCTTGTATGGACCCCAAAAGTCAAAAAAAAATTGTAAATTACAGTAGTAATTATACATTTCAGTAGTGAAGCAATTGATAGAGTAAATACAAAAATATACAGCAATTCATGGACCGAGTACAAAAATATAAACATAACACCTCAAATAGCATACGTAAGAGAAACCCAAATAGCTTGAAAGGTTTATATAGACGAACCTATAGCAAAGCTCACATAATGTCTACCAAAAACAATTTACTTGGATGAACCTATTTTAACCAAGTGCACATCTAGTAGCAATTAGACCTATTTAGTCAAAATATAGAGTATAGCTCTATTTAAACAACATACCATTTGTTTTTCCTTTCATGTTTATATGTTAGCTTCTCCACATGCTTTTCTAATGGCTATCTCAGCTTTATTATGGTTTGTGTTCTTCATACAACATTAGATTCACAACATGCTGAACATTTTTCTAATAATAGAAAGTTGATTTAAAATTATAATAAAAAAATAAGTGGTGGTAATAAATTCTAATCATCATAGATGACAAGCAAAAAAGCAAAACAATGGACAAATCTGCAGCAAAAAAAAACATGCAAGAAATCTGTCTTAAAGTAGGCAACACTTTATACCAGAACTGTAACACCTGATTTTTTAAGAATTTGTCCAAAAAAGAAAGTCCTTAGCCTGACAAAATCCACTCTTGATCCATGGCAATGTTGTCAAAATTGGTTTCCAGTCTTGATTGATTTTGAAAAATGATTCAGAGAATTGGCTGATTCAAAATCGAACTGGATCCGATCAGAATCGATCAATTTTTTACCATCAGATGGCATGTGTCATTAAAAAATGAAAACCCGTTCTTCACCTTTTCCAATTACTCCAAGGACCCGATTAGCCCCGACGACCGCTACCTGGTGATCTGCCTCATCTGAAAACCAGCCACCCTAATCACACACCCAAAAACGCATCCCCAAAGCCCTCGCTCCAAGAGAGAGAGAGAGAGAGAGAGAGAGAGAGAGAGAGGGAAAATAAAAGTGAGACATAGAATGAATGGTGCTATGGTGTGAAACTTGGTAAATGCATTTAAGATTGGATGGAACTCTTGAGAAAGGTATTCTCCACTTTTCTATTTCATTGACTGTTTTTTTAGCCTAAATTGTTACTTTTTGAAGCTCATGTTATCTATTATTGAGATGGTATTTTTTTATCAAACAAATAAAATATATGTACAGAGGGGGTGTTTGAACCATGGCGAAGGTGTAGTCGTCCACTGTCTCTTTGATGAAATACTCAAGCTAGCATGACTTATATAGAACCATTCACCAAACTTAGGTCTGCCATTCATCTTTTCTTGAACCAACGCATTTGTGTGGTTTATTGTTCAATTCATGCTATGCCTACCAATTGTTGTTGAAATGCCCAATCAAAGCTCTGGCTTCAGGGACTACCAAGTGTAGTAGGCTGGTGCCATGCCTCCGTGCGTATTGATCATGTTCCCTGATATAGGGATGTGCAAGTTCGGTTACTTTCTAAAGATAATTTAGTGGAGCCCCTCTATTTGAAACCATAGCATCTAACTAATGGCTGCTGAAAATTTAGTAGAATGCATTAAGTTATTTCAGTTATACTTTAAAATTTAGAATGGTCTTTCTTGTAGCAAGGTCAGCCTTGTTATAGTGTCCTATTTTCATATTTTCGTGTCTTGTAGATTTATAAATTTCTTATTTATATGCAATCTATGAAAGATTTGTGAGGCTCTAGTAGCTGATACATGGAGATTATTAGATCGTGTCATCATATTTGCCGTATAGTTTTTGTGTGGCAAGCAGGCTTCTATAGTGTTAAACAATAAAAGCATCATATAGGTTGTTAGTAGGGATAATTTTCAATGTTGTTGCTTCGTTACATTTTTATAATTGTCATTCAACTTTTGTTGGGATATGATACAAATGATCAAGAAATGGATGAAGTATTTGCCAAATTAAAAATATTATTACGAGGACAAATTCCAAGCTAATGGCAACAAGCATCTCCTTGTTTGGAGGTAAGGAAAATGTAGGATCAATTGGGGTGATTTCACTGCTCCTAGACTGAGTTACATGGACATTGTAATAACTTATTTCAATGTATATTTCATTTGATTCTAGCACTTTTACCATCTCTGCTATTTGTAACTTCAAAATTTATGAATTAGATGACATCCATGGAATTTAAGAATTTAGCTATAAGAACTTAGACATGTTAAACATAAAATCCATATCCGTATTTCATAGTATAATATGTGATCAAGTTGGATAAGGTATATTGCATATTGGATTTGGAGTCCGTTTGAGTTTTATACGTTGATCAAAGCCCATGTTTTGAATCAACCAAGTTTTTAGCCACAAACTCGAATTAAATATACATATCGATACAAATTGAGAGACTTGGAAATTCTGCAATAAGTTGACTGCTCCCATATTATTTTTTGAAAAGATTACAGTCTAATGATTCTCATCCTATTAAAGTGTTCTACATTTGATAAACACTGCTTATGCTAAACACTGCAGTGTTTAGCAAGTGCTTCTGCTGTCAACACTTAGGGGGCCTTTGCATGTCACATAATGGGGTGCCGCGGCACCCCTTTTCGTGGATTTCACTGCCGCGAAAATGGAATCAGATTCCCCTCCAGCGGGAACTGTTTCCGCGAAAAACCCACCTCCAGCATGTAAAATGGCACACTCATCGAGGGTTTTCCACGAAAATGCACGATTCCACTGTTTGTTTTGTAACTGTGGGCCCTGCAGAAATGCACGCCCCTCAATGCAATTTTGCAGAAAATAACCCACTTTCTGTGGCACACAAATGCGCCCTTACTCTTCATAACCCACAGTGAGATCAAGAAATATCATTGATCATATTGGAACAGGGTGCAACAATATTAGGTTACTTGACTCTACAAAGCAACAGAAAAACCCTACACCTGACTCCTACCACTACACATGTTTTTACAAGGGTGTTGTGCCTATTGGCACCTTGGAAAGGCCATAAAATTCAGTGGGCTTCTGATTCCACACACACACTGCAGTGTAAAGCCTGTCATGAAGATTTGCATGCAAGCAATGAAACGGATATGAACGATTAAGAATATAGCCAGTAATCCAAACATTGTAACGATTATAATTTAAACTGAATCTTAGATTTGAGCAAATGATTTTACATTCAGAAAAACAAAGCTCGAGGAGCAGAAGCAACCGTAGATGGGGCTGGTTGTAGCATAACAAGATTCAAGCATCTATCTAAACGTTTTATGTTATTGTAACTCACCCAAAGAAAAATCCCCAAGCCTTTGGATTATCTAAGTTCGAGGTTATCAAGTGCCCAAATGATCGATAACTCATGTCTAAGATAATTTAAAATATGACAAATCACCACATTCTGAAGAGACAATCTGCTTTGTTCAATTACAGCAAACATACAATATATCGGCACCAATTGTCATAGTTTGACTATACAATCTATGGAAATTACCAGCAAGCTTCTTTAAGTCACTGCAAGATAAAAATCAACACCTTGTAGTCCTTCCTATCATATTGTTTGTTTCTCCGGCCGAGGGTGGACCATAAAGAAAAATGAAGATAACGTGTATCCAAGCTTCGAGATTGAATCTCACAATATATACTTTTGCCCTGTAACCTAACCAGTTTACTGTCATCTGAGATTGGATCTCACAATAATTAAAATGGATCATATCCAATTGGAACTGGTCAATTTTTTTACTATTAGATGACGCTCTATGGTAACTCCGCCTGTGTAGTTATACACTGCCGGTCCCAAGCCCGGATAAAGGAGGAGGGTTGCGGTAGGCCTGTGACAGCCAGCATAAAAACTTTGTCATATCCTATGAAAATGAACCAATATGAGAATTTCGTTGGGGCGTTCCCTACTGAGCGACGCGCTGTACTCTCTAGGCCCGGAGGCAGTGATAAATGTGCAAGGGTTGCTAGGTCGTCGCCCAGAAGCGACGCGTCACACCGGCGCCCGGGTGTGGTGTCAAATAGGCAAGGGTTCCCTCACTTTGTTGGACGGGTGGGGGTAAAGAAGTTAGTCCAAGACCATAAAATTAGGTTAGCCACTTGGAACATAGGGTCTTTAGCTGGTAAGTTGGTAGAGTTAGTAGATGTTATGTGTAGGAGAAAGATTGATATTTTATGTCTTCAAGAGACCAAATGGGTAGGTGAGAAAGCTAAAGTGATAGAACCTTGGGGATATAAGATTTGGTATACAGGAATAAATAGGAATAGGAATGGAGTAGGGATTGTTATGAGTCGTCAGTTTATAGATAATGTAGTTGAGGTCCGTAGGAAGGGTGATAGAATTTTACTTATTAAATTAGTATTAGGTACGGATATTATTAATATTATTAGTGTTTATGCACCTCAAGTAGGTTTAGATGATTCCATTAAGCATCAATTTTGGGAAGATTTAGATGGAGTAGTACAAGAGACATCTTATGGAGAAAAGCTTTTCATCGGCGGTGACCTTAATGGACATGTAGACATTAGTAGGGATGGATTTGAGAATATCCATGGAGGCTATGGTATAGGAGAAAGAAATGAAAGTGGAGAAAGGATTTTAGATTTTTGTTTGTCCTATGATATGATCTTAGCAAACACTTGGTTTAGGAAGAGGGAGTCTCACCTAGTAACATTTAAAAGTGGGGTTAATACGAGTCAGATAGATTTTTTCCTACTTAGAAAGAGAGATAGGGGTTGTTGCATCGATTGTAAGGTTATACCAGGAGAAAGTGTAGCTACACAACATAGAGTCTTAATTTTAGATCTTAGAATTAGACAATGCCGCAAAAGGGATAGACATAGGATAGATCCTAGAATTAAGTGGTGGGCACTGAAAGGAGCTAAACAAGGAATGTTTGTAGAGCAGGTAGTTAAGGAAGTTGATTGGTGTCTCGAGGAGGATTCAGAATCAATGTGGAATAAGATAGCGGGTGGTATGAGAAAAGTAGCTAAGGAGGTATTGGGTGAGTCTAAAGGCGGTGCACCACTAGGTAAGGATACATCATGGTGGAACGAGGATGTCAAATTAGCTATTAAGGTTAAAAGAGAGTGTTATAGAAATCTAAGTAAGAGTCGTGATAATGAGAATTTGGAGAAGTATATGATAGCAAAGAAGGAAGCTAAAAAAGTTGTTCGAAACGCGAGGGCTAAGGTATATAAGGAGGTTTATGACAAGTTGGATACCAAAGAAGGCGAGAAGGATATTTATAGGCTTGCAAAGATGAGAGATAGGAAATTGAAGGATTTGGGTATGGTTAGATGTATCAAAGATGAAACGCAAAGGGTTTTAGTCAAAGATGAGGAGATTAAGGAGAGATGGAAAGATTATTTTGATAAGCTATTTAATGATAGTCATGCTCAAGATCTTGGAGACTTCTCCATTCCTTTTCATGAGATAAATCGTGACTTCATGCGCAAGATTCAAAAGAAAGAAATTGCAGAGGCTTTGAAGAAAATGAAATCAAGAAGGGCAGTTGGCCCAGATAGTATACCTATCGAGGCTTGGAAATGCTTGGGAGAGAAAGGTTTAGAATGGTTGACAAATCTTTTTAACTTGATTTGGCGAACAAATAAGATGCCTAATGAGTGGAGGAAGAGTACTTTGGTGCCTTTATATAAGAATAAGGGTGATATACAAGATTGCACAAACTATCATGGTATAAAACTCATGAGTCATACTATGAAACTTTGGGAGAGGGTGATTGAGTCTAGGTTGAGGAAGGTTGTCATGATATCGGAGAATCAATTTGGTTTTATGCCTGGAAGATCAACTATGGAAGCTATACATCTTCTTAGACAACTTATTGAAAGATATAGAGAGAGGAACAAAGATTTGCATATGGTTTTTATTGATTTAGAGAAGGCATACGATAGAGTACCTAGGGACGTTCTCTGGTGGACAATGATGAAGAAAGGTGTTTCTCTCAAGTACATTAGTATAATTAAAGATATGTATGAAGGAGTAGTAACCAATGTCCGCACTTGTGGAGGGGTGACAACCAATTTCCCGATAACGGTTGGGTTACATCAAGGATCTGCTTTAAGCCCTTTCCTATTTGCAATAGTGATGGATGAGCTTACGAGATCAATTCAAGAAAATGTACCGTGGTGTATGTTGTTTGCTGATGATATTGTTTTGATTGATGAGTCTAGAGCTGGGGTTAATGCTAAGTTAGAATTATGGAGACAGACATTGGAAGCTAGAGGTTTTAAGTTGAGTAAGAGTAAGACTGAATATATGGAATGTCGGTTTAGTAAGCAACGAAGTAGTGATGGGAGTGTAGTGAAGCTTGGTGAGCAAGATATACCGGTAAATGATTATTTCAAATATTTGGGATCCATCATTCAAAAGTATGGAGAAATTGATGGAGATGTAAATCATAGGATAAAGGTTGGGTGGATGAAATGGAAAAGTGCTACTGGAGTGCTGTGCGATCGTAGAATGCCATTGCGGTTGAAGGGAAAGTTTTATAGGACGACTATTAGACCCGCTTTACTATATGGTACGGAATGTTGGGCTGCCAAGAGACATCATATTCAAAAAATGAGTGTAGCTGAGATGCGGATGCTTAGATGGATGTGTGGAAATACAATAAAAGATAAGATTCGAAACGAAGAGATACGTAAGAAGGTAGGTGTTGCACCCATTGAAAATAAGATGCGAGAGAATCGTTTACGGTGGTTTGGACATATTCGGCGAAGGCCTAATGATGCTCCAGTTAGAAGGTTGGAGAAATGGGAAAATATATTAGTTAAAAGAGGTCGGGGTAGGCCTAGGAAGACTTGGATGGAGATGATAGGAAAGGATATGAATGCTTTGAACCTCACCGAGGACATGGCGTTGGATAGAAATGATTGGAGGAAAAGGATTCATGTGGAAGACCCAAAATGAATTTCTTTTTTGGTTCATATCGCTGACCCCAATTGTTTTGGGATGAAGGCGTAGTTGTTGTTGTTGTTGTTGTAGATGACGCTCTATGGTATGAGAATGGCTGTCTTTCTCGATACTAAGTGCAAAACAAATAAATTTGTAACAAACCAGAATCTTAAGAGATCAGTTTGGAGAAAGTTGGGATTAATAGTTCAATTTGAAGCCCATGTTTTAAATATACATATTAGTACAGAGCAAATTTCAGTCATTGAGCTGCACATTTAAATTAAACGCAAGCTTTCAACTATCATAGCTGTTTGGATTTCTCTGTAGTCTTTGATCTTAGCTTTCAACTTCATGATTGTGGTTGCAGTGTCATAGCGAAGCTATTTGGCTTGGTGGATCAATAAAGACGTCACAAACATATGTTTTCACTTCTGAATGCACTACACATGGTTGGTTTGTTGCTGAATAGGGTCCGACCATTTCTTTTGTGACGTTTCTTTTTGCAAGGTTGTTGCATCTACGAGATTTATGAATCCAGTACAAAATGAAGGTTACCAACTCCATGACAAGATAAATGATATATGAGCTTCAAACAAGGAGTAAAAGGATGCAGATGCACCTTGCAAAAGTATAGCCAATATACAGTGCAAAGTTTAATAATATGAGTTTTTGAATTCATTCAAGCCAAAGATACCACCATAAACAAATGAATATACTATGCTAAGGAGCAAAATCTACAAGTGCCTAGACAATCCTACCACAAACAAAAATTTCATGACAAAACTCACTTGATTCCAAAGTCTAAATATATGTGACAAAGCAAAATGACAATTATTAAAATGTAACAGAGAGAACATTACTTAAAGAGAACAAGTACCACAAAAATACTGATGATGCTCAAGCAAAAAGGACCTTAAGTACAATGTCCTTGAAAATTATACGAGGACAACATAAAGAGTTGAGATTACCTTTGAGCAGAACCAGAGGAAAGTAACATCACAACATAATCTCATCAGACGGTCAGCAACATAATCTCATCAGACGGTCAGCAACACAATATCAACATGGATTCCATAATGTGTTATCCTGTTGCTCACTATCTTTTCCTATTTTTTTCTTCTGAAAGATTTCTTATGCAATTTTATACAGCAGAAATTTTATGCTTATAGACATGGTTTTTCATGAGGAAATATTTTAAGCCCCTAAATGTTTAACAAACAAAAAACAAGTTTTAAAGTATCTCACAATAGCAAATAACCCACAAGCCATGTACAACAAAAATACCATAAATAAAATTATATGGATGGTCATGATAACAGTATAGAACACAAGAAACAGAAAAGAAAAACAAGCATAATATAATTGAAGCAATAACAGTATAAAAGAAACAACTACAATGGGAGGCAGGATTCAACATGACTATGGCAGAGCAGAGTAACTAATGCAAAGTCATAATTAGTTCTAAACATGGCAGCAATGTGTTGTACAAGGAAAAATGCACAAAGAGAATGTATCCCATAGTAGACACAAGGATAAAGCCACTTCTATAAATAAAAAATAAAAAGAGGGGGCACTAGTCTCTACCAGAGGATGGATTGAGTTAGGAAGACATCATTTATAGTGAGTATATAAGGCTAGATTTGGTTTATATCAGCGTAAAATCACCCAATAGTATTGGATCATGCATTTGGGCCGGATCTGAACATGTGTTTTGATGAGTTGTGGAGCCTGATTCATTGTTTTTTGCCCTTGCAAGAAGGGGGGTTCGGGGGATCCTTCCTGCGCAGGTCCCGCTGAGCGGGCGGGGGTCCAGGAGGGGCCGCCCCTGGCGGGGGGTTATAGGGGGGCAGCCTCCCCCCCCCCCCCCCAAGAAGAATTTTTTCTGGACTTATGTTTGGGACCCAGTTTCCAGTGGATCAGACCCGATTTGGTTAGGGTTAGGGTTGTCGTCCTTGCCTTGTTTATATTCTCACTTTTCTTTCTCCATCTTGTAACTGTTAGATAAGAGTAATAAGATTTCTCTCTGGGCGACCGTAGTTTTTTACTCTCTCTCAGATTTGAGGAGAGGTTTTTCCACGTAAATCTGTGTTCTTCTTGTGTTTTGTTTGATCGTTCGTGTTCTTTGTTTCCTTTTGGTTGTTTCTTGCTCGTGGTTTTCCTAACAATTTGTATCAGAGCAAGGTTCATTGAAGCAAGAATGAAAGAGGGAAAGATAAAGATCGATCGGTTCGACGGCAAGTATTTTGATTTCTGAAAGATGCAGATTGAGGATCTGCTGTATCAAAAGAAACTGTATCAGCCTCTATCGGGAAAGAAACCGGAGACGATGGGGGGAGAAGAATGGCTATTGTTGGATCGACAAGCCCTAGGTGTGATTTGTCTCACCCTGTCTCGCAATGTTGCGTTTAACAATGAAAATGAGAAGACGACGACAGATTTGATGGTGGCATTGTCAAACATGTATGAGAAGCCATCCGCCTCTAACAAAGTGTATCTGATGTGGCGGTTGTTCAATCTGAAGATGGTTGAGGGTGCCTCTGTGACAGATCATATCAATGAGTTCAACACCATCACGAGTCAGTTGAGTTCGGTGAGCATCAATTTCGATGATGAGATAAAAGCCCTTATACTACTCTCTTCTTTACCCGAGAGTTGGGGTGTGACGATAACTGCGGTGAGCAGTTCGTCTGGCCAGAAGAAGTTGAAACTCTTAGAAATCCGAGATATGATTCTCAGTGAGAATATTCGAAGAAAGGAGTCGGGAGAATCCTCAGGCGCTGCCTTGAGTTTCGAAGGCAGAGGGAGGAACTTCCAACGGGGCCAAAGTTCAAACCGTTGTAAGTCAAGGTCAAAGGGAAGGAGTAAGTCGAGATCTCGTGGTAACCTTGTGTGTTGGAACTGCAATAAGAAGGGTCATCTAAAGTGGGATTGCAAAGCCCCTAAGAAGAAGAAGAATCAGGACAACACTCAGTCTGTGAATGCAACAGTTGAAGAAACTACATGTTTTGAGGACGTTTTGATCTTGAGCATGGGCAGTTTGATCGAGTCGTGGATTCTAGACTTAGATGCCTCTTTTCACTCCACTCTGTGCAAAGAGCTTATGCACAACTTCGTGGCCGAAAAGCTCGGTAAGGTTTATTTAGTTGATGATGTGCATATTAGGACTGCTTGTGGGTCCAAATAGACATTGCATAATGTTCATTATATACCTGGTTTAAAGAGAAATCTGATCTCAATAGGTCAGTTGGATAATGTTGGGTATACAACGGTATTTGGACATGGTTTTTGGAAAATTATGAAAGGAATATTGGTTGTTGCACAGGAAAGAAAATTGGGGACCCTATACATGACTGATAATGACCAAGATATTGTTGCTTCGGTGAGTTTGGAAGCAGATACTAAGTTGTGGCATTGTAGACTCGGGCACATGAGCGAGAAAGGGATGAAGGTGTTAGCATCAAAGGGACTATTGTCAGACTTGAAGTCTGTAAACATTGGTTTTTGTGAGGATTGCATATTAGGCAAACAAAAATGGGTCAGTTTCTCGAAAATCAAAAGAGAACCGAGGGCGGAGAAATTGGAGCTAGTACACACTGATGTTTGGGGACCAGCCCCTATTTGTTCCCTTGGAGGCTCACGATACTATGTGACCTTCATTGATAATTCCACCAGAAAGGCGTGGGTTTACTTTTTGAAGAATAAATCTGATGCTTTGCCACTTTTAAGAAGTAGAAAATAGAGATAGAAATAAGACAGGGTTGAAAGTGAAGGGCCTACGGTCTAACAATGGAGGGGAGTATGACAGTGCAGAGTTTAAAGCATTTTGTGCAGGGAACGAAATTAAAATGAGTCAGACTGTTCCGAACCGACCACAACAGAATGGAGTTGCTGAAAGGATGAATAGAACTCTCAATGAGCGTGCGAGGAGCATGAGACTGCTTGCAGGTTTGCCCAAGGCATTTTGGGTTAATGCTATCAATATTGCAGCCTATTTGATCAATCGGGGTCCCTCAGTCCCATTGGATATGAAACTGCCAGAAGAAGAATGAACGGGGAAGAAGGTAAATCTATCTTATTTAAGAATTTTTGTTGTGTTTCTTACGTACACATTGATTTTGAAAATAGGGATAAGCTAGATGCTAAGGCCCGAAAATGTTATTTCATTAGATATGGCTCTAATTACTTTGGTTATCATTTCTGGAATGAAGAAAACTAAAAAGTAATAAGAACCAATGATGTAACGTTTAATGAGAATATGTTTTACAAAGACAGGTCCAATGTAGAATCAGAGGGGACAGAGAAACAGGGGGATATGATGAGAGAGATTAACTTGGAGAAAATCTCAACAAATAACCCTGAGACAGTCGAGGTAGACTCTAATACAGAGTCAACCACTCCTGCACCTGAGTTGAGGAGATCTATTAGAGTACCTAAACCTTTGACTCAGTATTCTCCTACTTGTTGTTGACTGACTCTGGCGAGCCATAACATTTTTCTGAGGCAATGTAGGTGAAAGATTTGGTTAAGTGGGAGTTAGCAATACAAGATGAAATCAAGTCTTTGCAAAAGAATGAGACTTGGGTGTTAACTAAATTACCGAAGGGGAAGAAAGCATTGCTGAACAAATGGGTATACAGAGTGAAAGATGAGTCTAATGGCAGCAAGAGGTACAAGACAAGATTGGTAGTAAAAGGATTTTTGCAAAAGGAGGGGATTGACTACACTGAGATATTCTCTCTCATGGTGAAATTGACTACCATAAGGACAATTCTTGGTATTGTGGCTGCAGAAAACTTATACCTAGAGCAGTTGGATGTAAAAACTATTTTTCTCCATAGAGATTTGAAGGAGAAGATTTATATGGTGCAGCCTGAAGGCTTCAAAAGTTAGGGTAAAAGAGACTTGGTGTGTAAACTGCAAAAAAACCTATATGGCCTAAAGCAAGCTTCAAGGCAATGGTATAAAAGGTTTGACACTTTTATGTGTAACTGTGGATTCAGAAGATTCGAGTTGAACCATTGTTGTTACTAAAAGAACTTTGGTGAGTCTTACATTATTTTGCTTTTATATGTAGATGACATACTTGTTGCAGGTTCTAGCATGAAGGAAATAAACATACTTAAGCAGAAATTGTCAAAAGAGTTTGAGATGAAGGACTTGGGCCCAGCAAACCAGATTCTTAGTATGCGGATCACTCGGGATAGAGAGAAGGGAACTCTAAACCTATCACAGGAAAAATATATTGGAAAAGTGTTGGAAAGGTTTAGAGTTCAAGATGCAAAGCCTAGGAGCACCCCGCTGGGAAGTCACTTCAAACTCTCGAAGGAGCAGTCACCAAAGACAGATGAGGAACAAGAGAAAATGGCTAAGGTCTTATATGCCTTAGCCGTTGTCAGTCTCATGTATGCCATGGTGTGCAGCAGACCAGATATTGCTTATGCAATGGGAGTTGTGAGCCGTTATATGGCGGATCCCGGACCAGAGCATTGGGAAGCTGTGAAGTGGATATTGAGATAAAGGGGACATTAGGTATGACACTTTGTTTCAGTGGGAGAAGTGCAAACTTGCAAGGTTTTGTAGATGCAGACCTTGGTGGAGACATGGATGGACGGAAGAGGACTTCCGGATATATGTTTACATTTGGTAACACCGTTATCAGTTGGATGTCAAGACTTCAGAAATGTGTTGCCCTCTCAACCACAGAAGCTGAATATATTGGTATTTCTGAGGCCGAAAAGGAGATGGTGTGGTTGAAGAATTTTCTGGAGGAGATTAGAAAGGAACAGGACAAAAGTGTTCTCTTCAGTGACAGTCAGAGTGCTTTGTGCCTTGCAAAGAATCCAGTATTTCATTCAAGGACAAAGCACATTCAATTAAAGTATTATTACATTCAAGAGAAGATAAATGATGGGACATTGTCATTAAAGAAGATCCTTGGTGCCAAGATCCAGCAGATATGTAATATTTCTTCAAAAAACAGAATTTTGCACTTGTAACTGTTGACAGAAAACTCAGTTTCAGTCTAGAAATTTCTACACTAAATATATAAGAGGTTTTGTAGATATGTAACTTGAAAATGTTAGGGTACATTGTAAGTATTATTCAAAAAAATTATTGACTATAAGATCTCAGTATAAGTCATGGCAGAGCCTGTAAAAGCAGCATAATTTTTGCTAATTACTGTTTTTAAGTAATGCTTGTGAACCTATGTGATTCAATGCCTGTCATGCTCACATGCATATAGTCAATGTATGAATTTGTGTATAGTCTATGAAATTTGCAAAATTGATATGTGGTAGTGTGTTAAGTGTATGCATGATGATTATGTTGAATGTCATGTTACTTGATGTGATGAATCATAATGAGATAAGTCATGTGTGATAATAAATTATATGAATAATGTATAAATGGTTTATGTATAGGCATGGGCATCATGCATTGTGTTGAAAGATGCATATAAAGCATGTGGGATGGGACATGGGTCATAAGGGACCCTACGAGCACATGGCTCTAGAATGAGCATACGTTCAGTGAAAGCATTGCGGTGTTTATGTACACCCTATAATGAATAATTGTAATGCATGCACATATACTCTTTAACCTAAAGGGAAGTATGACTTAAGGCTACTCTTGAGGGGAGTATATTACCACGAGTCTGGCTCCAGGGTATCCAAGAATGGGGATATGTTACCGTGGGCTTGGTTTGAATAGGTTAATGGTTTTCTTGAGTTGTTGTAAGAGCATCCTGAGGGAGGCTTGGGCTGAAGGCCCTTAGTACTGAGACACTTGAGTTAACTTGTGAGTTTAATTAATCAACACTAAGGACCCATTCAAAACAATTGTCTATCTTAAAGAAGGTAGGCAGTACACACGATCAACGAAAGAAATGACTAATTTGGAGAGTGAGGCATCTTCTCGGTTTCTCATCCTCGGCGTAGGGAATCAAGACTACCTGATAAGGCCTAAGTTGATATATCCATGACTTTGCAGTGTAGAAATCAATTTTGTGGATCACTGGAGTGTCTCTCGATTGTTGGTCAATTCAGTAGGTGTTTGTAGATCTTTCTAAGTTCATGGGATTAATAAAATATATGGCATAATGAACCCCTATCAGATTGGTTAGATCGAAGTTGAGTCCCTGAAAGTGTACTCTTATAGGGTGAGAAAAGAGAAACAATGCATTAGAGATAAAGTTCATCTACTTCACATGTTTTTCATGTTCCACAGGTTGAGATGTATAAAATGGTTGTATGCAATAGTGCATGATCTTGATTACTGACAAATTTGAATGTTGGTATTGTGCTAAAAAGTAAGTTAATGTTGTTTATTTATATGTATGCTCATATGTGTGTATATGTAATCTAGATCAGTGATATATACTTGATTGATATATTCATTGCATGCTTTGTGTATTTGAAATTTTTTTCATATTTATATAGTAGAGTGTTACGTATTAAGGCATGGTTTGACCCCCTTCTTTTACCATTTTTAAGGTAATGAATAAAGTGGTCATGCAGTATACTTGGAGTGGTGCCAAGACAGATTTTCCAACCCTCTTCTCAAACTCTTTTGGCTCTTTCTAAATATTTTGGCTCTTGTTTTGGACAGTTGGACATTTATGTTTTATTTAAACTCTGATTTAATGAATGGTTACGTTAAATCTCTATTTCAATCATGTATGTGTGTGTTGTGGTTTGATTATAACTCGTCCAAGTTTAATCAGGTTTGCTATATTTTGCCTGTTGTTTTTTTTGTGGTTTAAAAATAACAAAGTCTTTAAAAAGGGTTTAGGCTTTAAAAAAAATCCAAGAATTTTCCCAGTAAAAAATAGAATGTTACAACAAAACACGATTTAGGGTTTGGGACCGAACAGAGCCCAAACCTAACCCAAATTAGATCTGGTTTGGGAGGAGCGCATAAAGAGCTTAATGAGAGGTTGGGTAGGGTCCACTAGGCATCCAACCCCCTTTATCTTCTCTTCTTTTCCCTTCCAATGCCAACACACCCTATTTTGTTTTCCTTTTGGGTTTGAAAGAAACACTTTCTTCACCATAGCTAACTCCTCCTTCGCTTGTATTGGAACTTGTGCCAACCTTCGCACCATTGGGATTTATGCCAGAAGCAACCCCTCAATCTGCCTAGAGATTCACATCCCTCCCTTGGTAAGTGTATTATCCTCTTCAACTTCTTCTTTATTTCCTTCTTGGGTTAGAGAGAACTCGATTTCTCTTTCTTCCCTAATTAGTCGACCTCTCTCTCTCTCTTTTTGGGGATTCGTGCATAGCTCGCCAGTATTGGCATCATGCCCAGCATGGTTGGGATTCATGTCTAACCCTTCCATTGTGGTGGTGTGGTGTTGTTTTCCCTATATTTTTTTCTTTATTCAATCTTCTTCTTTTATATAGAATTTCTCATAGTCGACCCCTTATTTTGTGTTTTCTTGGGATTTACACCAATGGCAATTGCATTGGGAAGCATCCAGATCATAGAGTAGGATGCCCAATAGTGTGAAACCAGTTGACCAGCCCAATCTCCTTATTAAATTGGGGGGTTTTGGTCGATTTTGGAAAAAATTGCCCCATCCTTGATTGTTGATTTATGTGGAAGAGTTTTTTACCTCACTTTGATAAGTTTGTGGTCCTGTAGCACTCTTTGTCAACGAACAAACACCCCAGTTGAACCTTGTGCTATTTCTCTTGGTGTGGCACGCATACGCCAAGTGTTTGGTTATTTATCATAGGTGTGATGCGTTACGGATTTCATGAAACCCCTTGAATTTTTGGGTTTCGTTAATTACTGGGTCTATGAGGGTAGGAACCCTTAACTAAATTTCTATAATACTTATCTAGGTTGTTTGTCGCAATTATGTATGAATTGTCGCTAAATTAGCTATGCATGTACGTAACATAGACTAACTTTAGCAAATTTTGGTTTTTGTACATGCCTAGTTAGAAAATGCTAATGTTATAATTAATTAGTGATTGAAGCATGTAATTAAAATGGTTTAGTTAACGTATTAAATTTTGTTTTACATGTTATAAATTCTGGAATCTCAGTTACCTTGGGAATTATGTTGTACACTAAGTGTTTGGTAAAATGCCTAAGAAGGAAACAATTTCAATTTTAGATGTAGTTTTAAATGGGTTTTAAAACTAATTTTTAAATGTTGATTATGTGGATTTAAAACCCAGTTTTGAAGTGGTTTTTATACACATTTACATCATGGTTTTGATTATACCTTATATGCATTATAAATTCATACAAGCAAGTGTGAATGTGCATAGTTAACTAAGTTAACATGCATATCGTATTTTCAGTTTTGTGCAAGTGCTCATGCATTATTGATGTTTGCATTTGAATATGCATACATGCATGCATCAATTCAAATATTAGACTTGTATTAAATGCTTAGATGTTTATAGTATGTATATCTATGAATTGTCATGCAGGTACCACATGTTAAGTATCGTAAAGAGGCTAAAAGCCAATGTGTATGCAAAAAATGCAAATTAGGTAAACTACCCCTGGTAAATGTGTATGATGCAATGTCTCGTGTAAATATTGAAAGAAGTTTCGAGATCATGTGAAGTATGATTTGAATGTATAAGGATTGAAGTATTTTTCTTACTGTGGTATATAGATCATGCTTGATTTGATTTTAGAATAGCGAAATATGAAGTATTTTTATAGGTACTTGTTGTGAATGTATGATTAAAATAAATGTATATGTGACATGAATGCATTACTGAAATGAATGCATATGCGAAATAAATGTATGTGAATCATGTCATGTATGTTATGAATATATCATGCATATGAGTGTGTATGAATGAATCATGCATGGGAGCATGGATTAAATATGACATATATCATACATTAAAGCATAAATGAAGTGTATCATGTATCATGCATGAGGGCATGGGTATAATGATGACATGAGTCATGCTTAAGAGCGTGGACTAATGAATCATGTATAGTGACATGAGAGGGTTATCATATAAGATAATGACACTGAAAGTATGACCTATGACTTTAATAAAAGATAACTCTGGGACCACGGGTCTACTTGTGGCACCAATAAAACTAGGCTATCCGAGATGGATGGGTTCATCTCGATCTCGTGTCTTTCTTGAAGAGGGAAAGATGGTATAAAAATATTGGAGAACTATGTATGCCTCGTTCCCTCCCCACAGAGGTTATGGGGACAAACCTACTCGAGGATCCACAGGATAGGGCCAAAAACTCTGCAAAGTATGATAATATGTGTTATTTGTTTTTAACTCAGGTGGCGTACATAGATGTAGGCCAGTATAAGAACTCTGTGTTCATCTCTTAATTGCTGCATTGTAGGATTGACTGCCTGAGATAGACTCAGTTAAGTTATATGGGAGAAATAAAAATGCATGGCATAATAAATACTCTTATGCTTGTTTCTAGGCGGCTATACCTTATTTTGTATCAGATGTGTTTAAGTAAATCAAGAGAAACAATGCATTAGATTTTTAAAATCACTTTTGTCATATGCATAAACACTGTGAAGTAAACATATAAATTACTAATATTTATGAATGTCATTGCATATGAGTATACATGTGAATGAAAAAAAGATATAAGAGAACATTTGATTGACCATATGAAGTAAGTCAATGAGTTGACTAAAATGCATATGTGTCTGTGATAGACATTGAAAAGGTCGTTAGAATTGACTTGTTCTTCTTTATGGTAATGCAAAAATGCATAGCATGATCATGAGAATTCACCTGTGGGCATGCATATCACGGACATGTATTGACTTGTCATATGATTGAACTGGATACTCTTTTATAAAAGAACAAATGCAAATGTCATAAATGATTATAGACTGGTATGTCTTGTTTGCTTGTAAAGCATGCACGTATAATATACGTTGGAATAGTCAAATAAGATTTTAACTTATTCGTTATGTGTAATTTATGAATGCATATGTTATGAATGTGGGAGACTCATATGTCTTGATTTTTTTGAAAAGCATGTGTGTGTTTCACGTTGGACATGGTTAATAGGACTTTACCAATTTGCTTTACATAATTACACGCGATGTATTTTAATTGCTCATTCATTTATATAAATGATTGTTATGAGAATGAATGAATGAATGTCATGGGAATGAATGAATGAATATCATGGAAATAAATAAATGCAATGCAAATGAGCGTGGATTCCCTTGAACCACATTTTATAAATGATGAGAATCATACTATGGTTGTACTAATATAAACTTGATTTGTATTCTTCAAGTTCAATTTTGGTGTATTCTACAAACGCATTGTATTAAAGCCCATACAAAATTATGGTCAAATACTTGTAAATATTTTAGAATAAGATGAACTTGTGGATGTTAATTCTTTCTTCGTATGCAAATTGAAATTTTATTTCAAATCTCAAACTTTTACGTAACCTCTCAAATGTCTTAACCCTTAAATAAATTTTGTCTTCCGCATTTATTATATGAATTTTGATGGTGTAATAAACTCAATCAAGTTGTGTCTATGGATGGTTTTGTATTGTACCTAATACTAGGAGACTAATATATGTTCTATGTTTGCGCTCAGATGGGTCATCCAGTATTTAAAATAGTTGGATTGTGATCCTAGATGAGCTTGATGATGTATTACCCTTTGGAATTCATGATAAGCTTTACACGAATGAAAATTTGTAAATTTTCTTAAAATTTTGGGTTTGGAGAAAAGTTTTAAAATGTTGGATTTTTTAGGAACGTTACAGTTATAAAGCTTACCCTTTGTCTTTTTTTTTCTAAGAACCAACAAAACTTTTGTCAGAAACTTTAATGATTTTTTGAAATTGGAGAACCAGTCAGCACCGTTGGATCAAATTTGATTTGATGGTTAAAACCAGTTATGACTGGTTCACATACTTTGAGTTCTTATATTTCAGGGACTATATATATATATATATATATATATATATATATATATATATATATATATAGAGAGAGAGAGAGAGAGAGAGAGAGAGAGCTAAACATATTAGGTCCCACTTCTCATTCCGCCCCATAGGTTTTAAGTGTTTTATTATAGATCTGAACCATGATGTGTTTAGCATGCTCAATTTAGTGGGAATCGACTCTTTGATTATGTTTTTTTAATGAAAATATATTTTTTGATCAAAAAAAAATGGGTATCTTCATAACCATTGATTTTGGATGACTGAAAAAACTTATATACTGGTCATATTTCGGCGATCCAAAAGTTGGTTCCCACTAAACAAAACCTATAGGTCACATCTGCGGTGTTAGACGTAAGAAAAAATACTTCAAACTATGATTTTTTGAGGGGTCTAAAGAACACATTACTCTCTCTCTCTCTATATATATATATATATATTTATATATATGAGAACTAGAAATATGGGCATTTCCAACACTTTTTTTGCAAAATTCAACCATGTAGATCTGTTTGACATGGTGAATTTACTAGGAATCAACCAATGGATCATGTATTTTAGATGAAAAAAATGTGATTTTTGAATGCTTGAATATATATGAAGATTATGAGTCATTGATTTTAAAACCTTTAAAAAAATCATGTCTATGCATCAAAATTGGATGTTGGTTCATATAAATCCAAGCAAGTAGCCGTATGGTTAGATTCAAGAGAAAAGTAGAAAAAATCCATGAAAATAACAGTTCACACATTAGTTCTCATATTCTAGTGATTCTATAATATATAAGTATATAATGTGTAAAATGAGCTGAGTTGAGCTTGCCATGTTCATGCTTGACTCATTTACCTAAACTAGTTGGCTCCTAACTGAACTCATCCAGCTTGTTTTTTTGGCCAAGCCAAACGGCAAGTTGCTGGTCTCTCTTCCCAGCCCTACCTCCATGGATCAACCTTTAGCCCGCATTTGCATAGTGGGAAACAAGCGATATTCCACGAAAAAACGAACATAAATGATAGCGCCAAAATGAACTGTTTTTCTTGCAAAAAGCGGCCCACAAAGTCAATATCAACTCCTTTTTTCCGCAGAATCATTTCCTACGAAGAGGCAGCCTCGGACTCGCTTTCTTTGGAAAGAGGCTCTTCCATGTGAAGCTTTGAAAATATAGGTCCTAAGGAAAAAGTGAAAACAACCCTCTCAAATTGAATAGCAAAGATACCTACCTGGTTTGCCCGAGTGGCAGCGAGCTTAGAGAAAAAGTGCAGTACCCTTCGTTTTAGCTTCAATTCTCACCGTGTGTGCAATTGCCTTTAACTATTAGGCTCCATAACAGCACAGTGACAAATATCCCAAAATTTATGAAAATATCGTGTTAATATCACGAGCAATTACTTGAACGTTTTAAACGGTAATTTCTTGGGATATATTCAAAATATCATGATTTTTCATCAAAACATAAATATCATGATATTTATGTTTTTAACAGCAATGTGGTTTTTATTTAGATTTTTATAAAAAAAAAAATTTATTTTTTTATTTTTTATTACCATGATTTTTGCCAAATTCAAATTCTCGCGAGTTTTTTTTACTGCCGTGGGTTTTTAACTTATGTCACTATACATAAGAGCTTGGGTGTCGGTGACCCATCCAAGGTTTCCTGGCAAGAGGCCCACTCATTAAGTGACCTGCTTCTGAGCGAAGATCCCTCACCACCAAAAAGAAGAAGAAAAATCAATAGCAACGAACCATCTCACACTCCTTGAAAATCTAAATAAGTAGCAACTTAAACATAAGTCCCCTTAATGTAGAATAGGGACCAAAGTAAAATGACAAGTAATACTTTTCCACGGAGACATTACATTTATTGCAAATCAGCTCATATTGGATTTGAGGGCTACTAGAATATGTGAACTTAGTGTAAACTGAGATCCTAATGATCATTGGGATTTGAAGTTACAACGTTCCAACACAAGGTGCCGTAACAAAGCAGGGCTTTCTCCAATTTTCATATGAAAATGGCTTTACCATTGCTCCATTGGAATTGGCGTAAGTTGGGTGTGGGCCTTGGCGGATAGGTGGGCAGTCAAGGTTCGATTCTCATGAAAGCAAGCCAATGCTTAGTATAAGCTAAGGGGGAAGAGGTCTTAGCTTTGAAGTTTTATGCTGCCGTCCCGTAGGTATGGCAGGCTGAGCCACTGCGATTAGGTCTTCGTGCCGGCTGCGGTTTGTTATGTTATAAATTCACACAAAAAAAAAAACGTTACCATTTGTTGGAATTTTCCCAATGGATCTCACAAATAGGGGACGTTTCTGTCATAAAATAAAAAAATAAGGTTGTTCCAGTAATTGAAGTATCTGGTCAACGAAAGTTCTTGTCTTCCGAATAAATGGCAGCGAACGCCACCAAAACCCTCGCGCTTTCTCTATTTTATTTATTTTTTATTTAAAAAAAAAATCCAGAGAGCGAGAGAAGTGATCTGGCAAAGAGGAGGGTGGTGGTGGTGGTGGTGGTGGGAGGAGGAGGAAGAAGACAGAGAGATGATGCTGTTCAACGCGATCGTGGTGGCGAGGATGACGACGAAGGTCGGGGGAGGGTTCGTGCTGGACAAGGAGGACATGGCCTTCGAGTCCTTCTGGTGGTTCGTCGACGCCGGCGTCTCCTGCTTCCTGGTGCTCTTCGCCGGAATCATGTCCGGCCTCACCCTCGGCCTCATGTCCCTCGGCCTCGTCGATCTCGAGATCCTCGAGCGCAGCGGCACCTCCCTCGAGAAGAAGCAGGCCGGTGCGTCTCTGCCTCCTCTCCCGATCGTTCTCTCCTCTCTCCCTTTTCTTCTTTCTTCCTTTTCCTTTTCGTCGGATTTTGAGCTTTCCTTGAAGTCTGGTTGTTTCGTTTGGTGGATGTAGCTTAGGGTTTTGCATAATGTGGTTCGTAGTGTTTTTTTTTTGTTGCTTGTTTATTGCTTTGTAAGCTCGGGAATCGTGGTTTTTGCTTTTCAATTTTGGGAGGAATTCGAGATGTAGGGTTTTCCTTTACTCTTCTTTCTCGTTCGTGCATTGCATGTGCTGGATTGATGGTGTTTTGCCGCAAGTTGGTTTTTTTTATGCGATTTAACGGCGAAGTTGACAACGATGATGATGATCATTCTTGTTGTTTGTATTTGACTTCGGAGAATAGATTCTTTTTTTTTTTCTGGCTTTGTTTTTTCCCCTGTGATTTTTCTTTTACTGCTTTTTAGCTCTCTCTCTCTCTCTCTCTCTCTCTCTCTCTCTCTCTCTCTCTCTCCTAAATGCGTGTTTGCATGCTTGAGTGCATGCGCGTCCGTATCAATGCTAGTCGATGAATCAAAACGACGTGTATCCTCATGAGATCCCAACTAGATTGCAGGTACAATTGATTGTAGCAAATACATCCCAATTATTATTATTATTATTATTATTATTATTATTGTTATTATTATTATTATTATTATTTATATTATTTATATTATTGTTTTTATTATTATCAACAACATCATCATCATTATTATGTGGTGTTTCTGTGGTTGCCGCATTGGATGAATTGTTAATGCGGATTTGGTTCTTTTAGTTTACAAACGGGTTTTTCTCTGCAGCTGCTATTCTTCCAGTTGTTCGGAAGCAGCACCAACTTCTCGTGACACTGCTTCTATGCAATGCATGTGCGATGGAGGTATTTCCTTTGCTGAACTTCAGAAAAAAAGACGCATGAGATGTTCATTAATTCATTTATTTAGTGATGCTCTGTTTTATACTGTCCATTGTAGACCCAAAAACACAATTTAACGACTTTGTCTTTGACTGATGCCAACCAAACGTGACGTTTGGTCGGTCTGTATTGCTTTCTGCATGTCCTGCACTCCTAATACTTTGGAAATAGAGAATAGTCATGAAATGATCAAATGACGTGATGGTATTGATATGCCTACATCTTGTCCAAGTCCATGCTTGGACCCTAGCCAAGTGAAGCTTAAGATTCTAAACATGCTTCCCAAGCAATAGGATTGTAGATATCACCTAGTCATCTGCCAACAATGTTAGATTCCGTCAAAGATCATTGTTGGAGAATTTGTTTGGACAACAGATTTGTCTATCTTGAAGGGAGAAGGGGAAGAAAACGAAAAAAAGAAGAAAGGAACTGATTAAGTTAGGTCCTTGTGCAGGTGCTTTGAGGTTCAATATCTGGGAGAGAGTAAAATTGATGCCTATAAAGAGTCACCTGCACAAATAATGTTGAAGGCATCATGCTACCTGACCAAGCTTGGATTTTAGATTTGGTTTTATTGATGCTCTAATGATGTAATACTCCCATCTTCACTTCCTAACTGCATTCCCTATGTACCTAATTCCTCCTAAATTTGGAACTTCATGAGAATTGCCCTGTTGAATATTCCATAGCCTTATCCATGTGAAAATTGAAATAGTTAATAAGATTCTCCCTTATACCTTGCCATTTGTTGAAATGATGAATGCATTTTAGGCAAAGGACATAATGTTTATATTTTTTGGGCAATGCTGATTAATTTACAGAGAGCAGATGTTACCACTCTGTGGGCAATATGAGCATATGAAATTTGGCCTAGAGAGCAAAGAACAGAATCTCAAGAGAGAATATTCAGCATTTACATTATTAGAATTTTTAGATGTTATTTTCTAATTAACAGCTACTGATAGCTTATCATGATTAATAGTTGATTTGAAATTTCTATATATTTCTTCTTTCAGGCTCTCCCAATTTATCTGGATAAGATTTTCCACCCATTTGTTGCAGTGGTTTTGTCTGTCACATTTGTTTTAGCTTTTGGGGAGGTAAGTTGTCACATCCTATATACATAATCATGAGGGGCTATTATGATACCCTTTTTTCTTTTAATCATATATAGCATATTGTTTATATAGCTTGCTCCTAACAGCATGAGTGATTTTATGCATGTTATGTTCAACTTTTTGCAGATCATTCCACAGGCCATCTGTTCAAGATATGGACTTGCAGTGGGTGCAAATTTTGTTTGGCTTGTTCGTATTCTAATGATAATCTGCTATCCGATAGCTTATCCTATTGGGAAGGTGACTTCTTTGCTTAAAAAGTCGGTTTTGTTAGAGGACAGTTTTATAAATGGTGTACTAAACTATAATTGGCTTTGAGATGAATTATTAACCTTGCACATGTGATCAAAAGTCTATCCTTAGAGTTGTTATTTCAATAAGTCAAGTGTTTGCTCATATATTATGCAAGCATTTTGACTGCTGGTTACTGTTTTAAGGAACCTTGAGTTTAGAATCAATATTACACAGAAATGTTATCTGGATTCGTCAAGCTGAGATAGACTTAGGGAAATTTTTATACTATAATATTGAAGTTACTTTGAAGAGTGATTTCATTCCTTTTCTTTCAACTTTTCTGTTATTGTAGATCCTCGATTTTGTGCTTGGGCATAATGAGTCCGCACTTTTCAGGCGTGCTCAATTAAAGGCCCTTGTTTCTATTCACAGTAAAGAGGTATCTTTAACTCTGAATAAAACTGTTTTTTGTGTTAGTCATGCCCTGTCATGGCATGACCAATGATCTTGTTATTCTAAGCCTGAATTACTGATCCATGAGTTGTGATTTTTTTTGTTGCAATCTGCCCCAGGCTGGTAAGGGTGGGGAGCTAACACATGACGAGACGACAATTATAAGTGGTGCGCTCGATCTGACTGAAAAGGTATGGATTACAAAAAAGTTTTGTTCAAGCTAAGGTATCACCCATTTGTTATTACATTTTTTCACACTAGTAACCTAGTATAATCGTGAACAATGTGGAACCCCTGGCAATTGTATGATTTGTTTATTTAATGCCCTGTTGTAAAAAAATTGGTGTTCCTTTCTGTTTGATTTGCTTTCTTTGCTATATTATAGACATGTTAGGATAAATGTGGTCCGTGTTTTCTAATGTAAGGCAGTTTTATTCATCTTTTTTTAGACTACTTTTCCAAAGAATTTGGGGCACATATTGTACTTAATAAAATATTATCTATTTTCTTCTAATGGCTAATGGATGTTGCGGGGGAAGTGTATGTTTTGATAATCTTTTCAAATATATAAAAGAAGCACCTGTCTTGATATTTCTCTGTAGTGCTGCTATGGCACAATTGAACTGATGGGATATATATTTTGACATAACGCTGATGTTTTAAATATAGGCTTATTTTAAGTAGCATTAAGCAGGAATCTTGACTTGTCAGGTTACCTTTCTTTCCCTGTTAGAGCCAGGGGAAGGTTATTATCAAATGTTTGAACAATGTACATTTTAAAACAAAAATGAGTTATTTTTAGGTAGCCAAAACCACTCTCCTAACAAGGGATCTAAATCAAATAAGAAACATAATTATCAAATTTTGGATTAAAATCTAAACCTTACTATAAAATAGAGTATCTTTTAGTGGAGGTATGAGGAAAGAGGGAGTTAAGACTTGAGTCCAATCTTTATTTCCTTTAAAAAGTATAAAAATATGGATCTCTCTCTCTCTCTCTCTAACTCTAATATAGTAGAAAGAACTAAATGACATTATAACCGAAGAAGCTTTTCATGTTATTTTGAATTTTCTTATAAAGCAACCCTGCATCAAAATCGGTGTTAGATGGGAACAGCATCCTGCTTGCAGGCCTGATTTGGACGAGAAAGTAAACCTATTTGTTTGATGCTCTCATAGAAGTTCTCTCATATGCATGAATGAGTATACCATTTAGTGTTTATGTTCTTATGTTCCCATTTCTTTAATTTGATTAAACAGACTGCTGAGGAGGCCATGACGCCCATAGAATCAACGTTTTCATTGGATGTTAACTCAAAGTTGGACTGGTGAGTCTTTGCACCTTATGGGCCATGTATCCATTTCCAAAGTTGTTTTGGTTTTATTGTCAGCAATACCTTTTCATATTCATTTCAGTAACAGTATCCCATTTACATAGGATATTATCTTAGGAGTCAAGATCTAGCTACTATTACATAAGTTCCTTCTTTGAGATCGTGTAGGTTATTGGGAAGGAAAAGCTGATCTTCCTCTAGATGATGTTACTCATTGTTATTAAAGGTATAAGGCTCCAATGGTTATCTGGTTTTCTGGTATCAGGGAAGCAATGGGGAAAATCCTTGCTAGAGGGCACAGTCGAGTTCCTGTGTATTCTGGAAATCCAAAAAATATTATTGGGCTTCTCTTGGTAGGTTGCGCTAAAAGAAGTGCCAAGTTTCTTTTGTAGTTGGTATCGCTCTACCATCATTTTGTTGGCTTGTGTTTTCTGAATCCAACAAACTAATCTCTGTTTGGGATAGGTGAAGAGTCTTCTAACAGTGCGTGCTGAGACAGAGACTCCTGTAAGTGCTGTCTCCATCAGGAGAATTCCAAGGTTTGCAACAGAATTGACTGCTCCAATATTCATTTTTTTCAAACATACATTTGACTTGAGTTATAATTTCCGTCCTTCTTTAAGCAGGGTACCAGCAGACATGCCTCTGTATGACATTTTGAATGAATTTCAGAAAGGAAGCAGCCACATGGCTGCTGTCGTGAAGACTAGAGCAAAGGCTAAAAGTTCTCCAGCAAGTGCAGATAGTGACAAATCTGAAGAGAACAAAGTTAGCAGTGAAGACTCTTCCCTTACCTCTCCATTGCTGCGGAAGCAGGATGAGAATTCAGAACATGTTATTGATGTGGAGAGAGAACCAAATATTCAGGCCCCTGAAAATAAGCCTTCTTCTTATCAGCTGGTCAATGGGGCATTCAATGTGGAGGCGCAATTTTCAGAGGATATTGAAGATGGAGAAGTCATTGGTATCATCACCCTGGAGGATGTGTTTGAAGAACTTTTGCAGGTAAATCTAACTGTATGAGATTCACTTGATGAGCCTGTTCTTCCCCTCATTTCTATTTAATGCTAAACACAATCTCTACACATTCTTTTGTATTGCTTCTGTCTCTTCCTGTTTCCTTGGTGATCTTTACCTTCTTTTAATTCCTTCAACCTGTAATACATTTCCCTATTTGTACTGGTTTTGTTTCATTTCCCCCCTGTAACAAGCAAAACAATCCCTAACAAGATGTCTGAATTTTTTCTTTCATGCCCAGTTAACCAACTTCTTGCTTTCTTCTTCAATGCAGGAGGAAATTGTCGACGAGACAGATGAATATGTCGATGTCCACAAAAGGTATGAGAAAGCAATATGCTTCTTCTGACAATGATGTAACTTCCCAAGGTGAACGCTTTATGGGAGTTGGCAGTATGGAGTTGTGAAAGCACATCTCTGCTTTGGAGGTTATTGAAGCCGCAGACTCCTGCTGAATCTTTAATCTGGAACTTGATGCATTTTCAGGATTCGTGTTGCAGCAGCTGCTGCTGCCTCATCTGTTGCACGAGCCCCATCTTCTCGGAGGTTAACTGTGCAGAAGCCAGGAGTGCGTGATTCTCTTCTCGGTCACATCATATCCTTTCGATGATATGTCCAAACAAAGTAGCTTGAATAAGACTATCATCTTCTGATTGATGAAGTTCTAACACGTGATTACCACTAATAAGTTACATAGTTAATTCTTTAGTAACATAATCTTCCCTGACACAAATCGTGTTTTTGCTTATTCTGCATCTTCTAGGTGCCCGCTTGGAAAATGAAAGAGCCTAGCCTTCTTGATTCCATGTGACAACACTTCGTACTTCTGTAGTTTTTGTATTTATTTCCCCTTTTTGTTTCCTCGATAACCATTAGGAGTTCCACCCACATATTCATGCTTTTGAGTATTCATTAGGAGTAAGCTAGAAGGATTAGTCATTTGCATCTTCTATAATATTTGTTTCTGGATCAGTGACTAGATTCTGGCTCTTTCTCCAGAGCATCCAAAATCGACAAGGTGCAGTTGCTAACTCAGTCCAAAAGAATACAGCTGATGAAGAACCGAATTCGGCAAGATGGCAAGAACTGAACTCTGCAAGATCTCAAGAACCGACGCCGGCAAGATCCCAAGGAGGTCTTGTGGAGCCGTTTCTGGGCACAAAAAGCGGATGATAATGAAACACACGAACTCAAGAGAGTTTTGTCTACCATATTGTGTAATTCCGTGTAAATTCGTGGATGATGAAGAGGCGGTATGGGTCATCAAATAAGATGGGCCGGTCGGATGCTGCAACCCACTTGTGAGTTGAAACTAAGTTGAGTTTACTATTGTTTTTTTTCCTTTTAATGTGTATGTAGTTTTTCTTCGGAAGAAATGGTATCCCAGTTGAGCTCTCTCTCTCTCTCTCTCGCTTGATTATTACTTGGTAAATTGTATAAAACAAAAAAGCCGCACCTTTTCTTTTTGTTTTTCAGTTTTTTAACAAATCCGTGAATCACTCAGTTGGCCATTGTTTCATCAGAACAAACTAAAATGTTCTCAATCTTATTGTTTACCAAAAAGAGTTATTTTATCAACAGATGACAAAAATGCATTAAGTTGGTGGTTAAACATATTTTGTATTCTATTTTTTGAGGTCATTTTTGCTTAGCTGTTGATGACCATCTGTCTCAACATTTCTTAGTATGGACACCATGTTGGATTTCCTCCACTAGTGCCCATTATGATCCTCTTCCATATCTTCTTATAAATAGGAGAGATTCATGGTAGCTTGACGAGGACTACTACGAAGTATTACTTTGTTGTTGACTGCCATATTTCTATGTGATCTCTCTTTGGGTTAAAGGGTCTTGCTCACCTCTTGACATTCTGACCTAAGTTCATTGAGGGCATTCATTGGCTAAGAAAAACATTGACCACCCGCATCCATCAAAGCATCGTTGTGCTCGATCAAGGCTGCATCTAGTAAGTGGCTCTTCTATGATCCATTTTATGCTAACAATGGATTACATGCCCATCACATTTTTGTTGTGCATATTCGAGGTATGGGTATGTTGATGTCTATGCGATGCTTGTCAAAAGTTTTTGTTGTTCTTCTTTGTTGGACACTCGTTTGGTTTTGAGTTGTCGGACAATGATGGAGGAAGCATTGACAAATGACTCATCGTTTCCACAGTCATTTCAGCAAGCCATTTGGTTGGCTGTCCGTCGGCGATTGTTGAGGCAGTTGTTACTGAACATCCTTAAATCCTCGCCATATTTGGTTGAGGATCGACGATCCGCTAGTGGATTTGAGTTCAGTGAGGATCGACGATCCGCTAGTGGATTTGAGTTCAGTGACATGTGATGATCTTGTCTGAGTGATTTGAGCATCATCGAAGTTGTGTAGAGGGATTTCAACGGCCCTACAGAGTTTTGGTAGAAATCTATTTATGCATTGTCTGGCACCTTGATTTGCATTTTTCAATGAACCGCTATTAAATTTGGTAATGGCGTCAAAATGAAAGTGGTTCGCAATTAAATTTTGAGCAACTTTCGTTCAAACCTCATTGGCATTTGAGATCTTCAACATGCTGTATTTGGGGAAGAGCATTCTCGGACCCATTGGTAGGTTTGAGTGGATTGGGTCTGCACTTGACCCAATAGGATGTGATCCATACTCAGACACATTCGAGGGACCGGTGGATCGGGTCTATGCTTGATCCGATGGGATCCAGTTCAGGACCTGTTAGGGGTTCCGGGTGGACTGGATCCATGATTGACTAGGTCAAACTTGGTCCATGACTCAGATCCATTGTGGGTTTCTGGTGGATCGAGTTTGAGTTTGACAATGTCGAATCCAATCTAAGACCCGAACCCATTGTAGGCTTTGGGTGGATCGGGTCTGAGTTCGACTAAGTCGGACCCAATCCAGGACATGGACTAATTGTGTGTTTCGAGTGGACTGGGGCTGAGTTTGACCTGATCAAACCCAGTTCGAGATCAAAACCCGTTAAGGAACTCAGGACTTGGGACCCGAACCCGTTGAGGGACTCGGGACCCGAGACCCGAACCTGTTGGGGTTCTAGGTGGATTGTGTTTGAGTCTGGCCCTATCAAACCTAGTCCAGGATCCAGACCCATAGGGGTTCCAGGTCGATCAGGTCTGGTCCTGATCCGTTGAGACTCAATCTAGTACCCATTACTGTTCATAGGTGGACCGGGTCAGTAACCATGGGTTGGATCAGGTTCAGAACCAGACCATTCAACCCATTTAGGACAGAATCAGTCCAAAAACCGATACAATTCTTCTGGGACCGGTTCAGGGGTTCCTGTGACTAGTTTTGGGGTTTCAAAAATCGGTTCAAACATTCTGAAACCGATTCAGGCATCCTGTAAATTGGTTCAGTGGTTTCTAAGATTGGTTCATGCATTTTGGGACCAGTTTTAGCTTTTTAGGAACTAGTTCGGTCCTTCTAAGACTGGTTCAATGGTTTATGAGATCGATTCAGGTCTTCTGTGACCAGTTCAGGGGTTTTCTTGACCGATTCAAGGTTTTTGTGATCGGTTCAAGGTTTTTTGTAACCGGTTCAGAATATTTAAGGACCTGTTTAGGCAGTTTTAAGACCTCAATCACATATATTACTCGTAAATGCATGTCTTTATCATTAATCTCATACTTTTTTGTAACTTTAACATGATATAAGGTGTGTTTTGTGTTATTTTTTGAGTTATCCATGATTATTTAAGCATGAGATTATGAATGTATGCACTTTATTTGTGTTATGACATGCTTTACATGAACTTATGGTAAAAGATTTTAATAACTCACTTTGGTTATCACCAAAGTGATTCGAGTTTTGTTGATTGAGAGTTTCTTGGACTGTGTTGAGATTGAATTTTGGTATTGAGATTGTGTGACTTTAGGAAATAATGATTACCCCCAAAAGTAGGTCATTGTGTTCTAAATTCACACGAGGTATAATAGTAGATGTGTACACTAGCCCATAAAACATGTTCGTACTCAAATGTATAGTGTCAAATTGCCTCTGACTACATGATCTACTAGTTTCACCAATTGAAATTAGTTTATTGAGAATTGAGGAGGCGAAATAGTTCAGAGTATTATTGTTTTCACTAAAATAAAATGATAATGACTCTATTATGTTTGCCTTAGAAAAGGCGATTAATAAAGGGTTTTATGTTTACTTTTTCGATATGAAACTCGTATAGAGTGATTAATCTCTCACTCATGAAATTCCACTAGAGGGGGTGAATAGTGAAATATGAAATAGATCGATAATTTAAAAATTAAATGCAATAAGGCACAACACAAAAAAAAACACAGGATTTATACTGGTTCAGTCAAGTCACTGACCTACATCCAATCCCCAAACAAAACACTTGAATCTTTTACTATAACATCTGAGTTACCGGATAAATAGTACAACACCCTCTTCCTCAGAGGTCTTCTTCTCTCAACAGAGAAGGAACACACCCTCTTTCACAGAGGTCTTCTTCTCTCAACAGAGAAGGACAACACCCTCTTTCACAGAGGTCTTTTTCTCTCAATAGAGAAGGACAACACCCTCTTTCACAGAGGTCTTCTTCTCTCAACAGAGAAGGACAACATCCTCTTTCACAGAGGTCTTCTTCTTTCAACAAAGGAGTATAGTGAAAAACAGAAAGTTACAATACTTCCTATAGAACCTTCAGAATGATATGAATGCACGAATGAAGGATTCTCAGAATGTTCTGTTCTTATCACTCAGATAATACTGTTTGTCAAAGAGTTATTCTTGACTCTTTCTCTTTCTTTTTCTAGGCTCTCTTTCAAAAATATCGAATAGGAATTTTTCTCGTTGTATGCTCACATGTCCCTTGTTTGAAATATTATTTTGTTAGTGTATATATAGCCTTAGAAAAATAGTCGTTGCCTTTTGGAATGATTGTCCTTGTGAGATGTCAAGTCATTTCAAAAACACCTTTGTGTACTATATTGCTTTTTCGAAAATGTCTTATTCCCTTAAGTGTAATACTTTGGAGTAGACTATTCGTTGTAGTATTTTAGGTGTAAATTATTTTGTAAAAGGTATATTCTCATAATAAATGGTTTGTAGTACATTGAACGTTGGATTATAAATCATCATGTAGTTTTGTCTTTATTTAATTTAATGATTTATAGTTTATTAATATTTTTTATTACAAATCGTCACTTCTTGACTTAAATGTATGTAAGTACAGTAAATGCTTTCAGTCCTTTATTTGTAAATGGTCATATCTCAAAATACTTTACGATGTGTTACTTAATGTCTACAGAAAGAATGATGACTTTAAGTAAGTCGACATTCTTGAGATGTATAAAGCAACTAAAGTCTTTTCTAAACATAATATAATAATATTAGTTTTCTTTGTTAGTTCAAACTAGACAATTTTGTATTTTGTCTTTTTCTTTCATACTTGAAATCATTAGTTTTTATTTCTTTTCAAGTTGTCTTATTCATAAATGTATGTTAGAAGGTACAATTAATGCTTTTGAAATTATGAGCTATTATCTCTTGTCAAAATACCTTTTTCATAAAAGTTTGTGAGAAGGTACAATGATTAGTTTTTAAAAATGTGATTTTTGAAATATTGTATGCTTTTATGAAACATAGCTTTTGTGAATGAGTGGCTTGTATGATAAAGCTTGTAATATGAAATATGCATGCTTCTGAAGGTTCTGTTACATATGACTCTAAAGAAGAAAAATATCTTCATCTTGAAGTAACTGATCCCTTTAGATGATCTTTAAGAATGAATGGATCATCAAGCTTTTTCTTCAGAGAGAATGATTGTACCAAAGGTTGTACTTGATCAGGAGGTCTCCATCCTTTTTGGGTGAAATATACTTGCATCAAATACTCGTTAAATACATGACAAATCATATTCAGTCATAATATAACATTATTCATGAAGGCATATTATCATATCATATTAAATCATATATGACAGTGTATCATATTGTGTGTCATCAAAATATAGTTTCTCAACATTCTCCCTCTTTTTGATGATGACAAAATATGCTCCCCCTGTCAAAAAGCCATTATGCATAGTAATAATAATATCATAAAAATGCATAAAAAATATAGAAAGTGTGAGAGTATTTTTCTCCAATATTGGAGATAGGTTTTTCTCCCCCTTTGTCATGGACAAAAAGGAGGGGATCAAAGTATAAAAAGTTATTACAGACCAATGAATAGAAAAACAAGTTCATTCGGAGTCGGATGTGGGTGGAAACTTCCGAAGCAAAGCATCTTGGCCTATCTTCAAGGATTCGAAGGCTTGATGCAGAGAGGCTTGACTCTTCAGAAGGAGATCCTGGGTGTTCTGGACATCGACAATTGCTGAGAAGATGTCTAGTTCAGAAGTTGCTGCTGGATCGGCTTCTTCATGGCCTTCGTCTTCAGATAAAAGTTGAGTTGATCCTTCCTCAGGGAGGGAGGTGTCATCAAAAGTATGGATAGAGTAGTGGACGACATCGGTTTGAAGAGGTATTTGGAAGTATTGAAGAATAAGGGAGATGAAGTACCCGAAAGGAAGAGAGCGAAAAGAACGAAAGTTAATCATGTTGTTAAAGATGACACTGGACCAATTTATGGGAAAGGCACAGAAAATTGCATAGAGAAGAAGAGAGGTTTCATTAGCAATGAATCCCTTGGATGGCGATTTAGGGACTACGTTGGATGAGAGGATCTGTGACAATAACAGAGCATGAGGCTTCAAGTTGCTTGTATGCCACAGGAAATGGGTTGAACGTGTGGAGAGGAGGATCTTCTTAAACACAGTTCGATCTATAGGAACTATGTTGGGGAGCTCAATGTCGTAAGAAGAGATATTGAGAATGCAACCTAACTGAGAAATATTGAAAGAAATGATTTTTCTATTAACCATGGAATTGATAGTGGAATGGTCTTGGTCGACTGAAAGATTTGTGTAGAAAATTTTGATAAGATGGGGATAAATGGTCATAGATTGGGGTGAGGCTAGAACATGAATAAAATCTGAAAGGGATGTTTATAGGTCGAAAGAGGGGAGAGCTTCAAGGTGTACTAACTTACCGATTTGAATTGGCATGGAGTTAATGGAATGAAAAAGGTGAATGAGATCTGCATATCTCAATTCTAATGCTTCAATCATGTTGATATCGGATGATCGTGAAGAGGATGTCATTTCCAACGGTCTTGAGAGAATGAAAACTTTGAAAAAAATAAGTACTTGGAGAGAGTAAAGGCTTGAAGAATGATAGAGATTTTCGAGTGAATTGGTGAGGGATGAATCAATGCATTAAATAGAGAGGAGAAACTTATTATGATAAGAAGTGAGTGACACTTGAATTTTAGATTTTAGTTGAAAGGAGAATGCGTGAGTTGTAACTTAAGGCTCTTGTGAATCATAGATCAAATCATTATTTAGAAGATAGTGTTGATGAGAGTATATTATATTAGGAAGAGTGAAAGGAATTTTCAAACATTATTTTTCTACATAAGGAAATTTTATAGAAAGATAGTTTATCGAATTTGTGAAGTGTGACAAAATTTGAGTATGGAGTGTTTGATTGGAAGTAGTAAAAAAAATATAGGTGAATAAGATAGGATGAAAGAGTAAGGCTAAGGAGGTGTGTTCTACGATTAGGATCCATAGATTTTGAAGATATCCATGGTACGATGTGATAAGATGTGAGGAGTAAAAGTAATTCGTGAAAGGAAGGTGTAAGAGTGTCATAAAGCCATATCATGTGAGATGAATAATGGCCTAATAAAACAAACAACTTTAAATAATCTTTTCTTTCCTTTATGAGAATGTATTCTAAATTCGTGAAAGATGAATTTAGAAGAAGACAAAAGAAATACATGAGTGAGGAGTAATGATTTCTTTAAGAAGTATTTTTATGGATATGCGTGGAAGGAGTAAGAGTAGACATAAAGAAAGGGTGATGTCATATACGAATTTAGAGTGAGATAAGAGTGGACAAAAAGGACAAAAAACAATTGATGCTTGATATGAGATGAATGACATAAAGCAATGTCATGATTGACATGAATTTATGTTTGTTTAAAGGATATGGCTTTTAGAGAAACTCGATTGGAGGGAGTTCATAGCTTTTGAAAAAGATTAATTATTTCAAAACATGTAAAGGAGTCAAAGTCACAGATGGAGGCTCAATTCGTATGAGAGAGAGAGAAAAGGATGGTACTAATGGTACTAATGAAAAGAACATATAATAGTTAAAAAAAGAAAGATAAGTTGTCGAGGAGTCTTTTTATGGAATATATATATATATAATATTTTTTTTATAGAAAAGTGTGAAAGATGATAGGACAAAAAGTAGATTGTACTTTGACATAAAGTCTTTGATTTCAAGGCAACTTGTGATGGACGAGACTCTTAGAGAAGACTTCTTTGAAAAATATGGTATAAGGGATGAATAAAAATAATAAGAAATACAAACACTCGATTATGATAAAAAAATTTTAAAAGAAGACAAGATTTCATATAAAGTATTTTTACTATTCTTACTTGTTAATCTTTGGTTAAGATGAATTTTGTTAAATGAGGATTATATTTTAATATTGTGAACTCGAGTGGACTAATTTTTCTATATTTTAATTTTATAAATCACTTAATTTACATATTCCTAATTCTCTTCTAATTCTTATAAAGTCTTCATTTTTTAAAGGTTTAGTAAAAATGTTTGCTAGTTGTTTATTAGTGGTTATAAATTCCAGTTTGATTATATCGTTTAGGACTTGTTCTCTTATAAAGTGATGTCTAATTTGAATGTGTTTAGTTCGAGAGTGTAAAATAGGATTTTTAGATAAATTTATAGCACTTGTGTTATCACATAAAATAGTTGTATTTTCGAAATTTAAACCAAAGTTTTTTAAAGTTTGTTTCATCCAAATGACGTGTATACATGCTAGGCTAGCAGCTATGTATTCAGCTTCAGTAGTTGATAATGATACACAGTTTTGTTTCTTACTGAACCATGAAACTAGTGAGTGCCCTAGCATATGACATGTTCCACTTGTGCTTTTTCTGTCAGATTTACTTTCAGCAAAGTCAGCATCACTGTATAAGATTAAATCAAATGTAGATGATTTTGAATAAAATAACCCAAAATCAACTGTGTCTTTTAGATATTTCATTATTCTTTTTACAGCTTTAAGATGTGATTCTTTTGGATTTGACTGAAATCTAGCACACAAGCAAACACTGAACATGATATATGGACGGCTAGCAGTTAAATAAAGTAGTGATCCTATCATACCTCTGTATAACTTTGTATCCACAGTCTTATCATCTTCATCTCTGTCTAATACAGTAGTTGTGCTCATAGGAGTAGTTTTTAAATCAGTTGAGTTCATGTTGAACCTCTTTAGAAGTTCATGAGCATATTTAGATTGGTTGATGAAGATTCCATCCTTGGTTTGCTTAATATGCAGTCCAAGAAAGTATGTGAGTTCTCCCATCATACTCATTTCGAATTCTTTCTACATGGACTTAGAAAAATCTTCACAGAGAGTGTTGTTAGTAGATCCAAAGATGATATCGTCCACATAAATTTGAACGATTAGGGTATGATTATTCACTATTTTCACAAATAGAGTAGAATCTGCTTTGCCTACAGAAAAATCAGTTTTTAATAAAAAGGTTTTAAGTCTGTCATACCAAGCACGAGGTGCTTGTTTTAATCCATATAAGGCACGTTTTAGTTTGAAAACATGATCTGGAAATTGTTCATTTTTAAAGCCTGAAGGTTGTTTTACATATACTTCTTCATTTATAAAACTATTTAGAAATGCACTTTTAACATTCATTTGATATAGTTTGAAATTCATATAGCTTGCATATGCTAAAAACATTCTAATAGATTCAAGTCTAGCAACAGGAGCAAATGTTTCATCAAAATCAATACCTTCCTCCTGGTTGTATCCTTAAGCTACTAGTCTTGCCTTGTTTCTTATAACATTACATGTTTCATCTAGCTTATTTCTGAAGATTCATCTTGTCCCAATGATCTGATGATCTTTAGGTCTTGGTACAAGATCTCAAACATCATTTATTTGGAATTGATTCAGTTTTTCAGTCATGGCTAGCATCCAGAACTCATCGATGATGGCTTCATCAATCTTCTTTGGTTCAAGTTGAGAAATGAATGTCATGTTTGCAATCCGTTCTAGCTGAGCTCTAGTTTGAACCCCCTTGGTCAGGTCTCCCAAAATCTGCTTTTGAGGATGATCTCTGATTTCGGCAAATGTTCTTTGAAGATCATCTTCATTAGGTTTAGCTGTGTTATCTAAGAATAAATTTGTACTTTCAACATCATCATCATTAGTCTGCTCAGATTGATCAATAGATTCACAAAAACTGACATGCATAGATTCTTCAATAGTATTTGAACTCTTATTAAAAACTTTGTATGTTTTACTATGACTTGCATATCCTAAGAATATGCCTGCAACAGATTTAGCATCAAATTTATCAAGGCTATCTTTTGTATTAAGGATAAAACATTTACACCCAAAGACTTTAAAGTAGTCTATCCTTGGAGTTCTGTCAAGAGTTTTATTTAATAAGGGTCTGATAAGAACTCTATTTGATATATAGCATGCAGTATTAACAGCTCCTGTCCAAAAATATTTAGCAAGGTTATTATGTTGGAGCATAGTTCTAGCAGATTCCTGAAGGGTTCTATTCTTTCTTTCTACTACACCATTTTGAGGTGTAGCTTTAGGAAAGGCAAAGTTATGAGAAATACCATGCAATTTACAAAAAGATCATTATCAAATTCTTCTCCATGGTCACTACGAATTTTTATAATAGAACAAGATTTTTCATTTTGTAACTTTTACATAAAATTTCAAATTCACAAAACGTATCACTTTTGTTTTTCAAAAATATTACCCAAGTAAATCTTGAGTAATCATCTACAATGACAAAAGCATATTTATTATGATTAAGTCTAACTACTCTAGAAGGACCAAAAAGATCCAGGTGGAGAAGCTCTAAAGGTCTTTTACTTGAAACAATATTTTTTGACTTGAAAGATAATTTTGACAATTTTCCAAGTTGACATGCATCACAAAAATAGTCCTTTTTAAATGTCATTTTAGGTAACCCATGTACTAAATTGTTTTTAGCTAATTTAGACATGTATTTTGAGTTGACATGACTCATTCTCACGTGTCATAAATTTTGAGTTTCATTATTAGCTATAAGACAATGTTCAGTAATGTTTTCTAGGTATAATTCATATATATTATTTCTTCTTATACCTTTTAAAATGATATTTTCGTTGGTGTCTGCTATAAGGCATGCATCATGTTTAAAGCTAACATTATAACCTGTGTCACACATTTGACTTATACTTAAGATGTTATGTTTTAAGCCTTTAACAAAGAGAACATCTTTGATAAGAGGTTTATTGATATTACCAATATTACCAATACCAATTATCAAACCTTTGTTGTTATCTCCAAAGGTGACAGTTCCTCCTTCTTTATGATGAAGAACAACAAAAAGATCTGGATGTCCTGTCATATGTTTTGAACATCCACTGTCTAGTATTCATCTGTTCTTCTTCTATGGAGCCTGCAAAATATTAAGTAAAAATTCTTTGTGGTACCCAATCGGGTCCCTTTTTGTTAGACTTAGAAACTCATATCCATTTTGATTTGGGTTTGTCTATAACTCTAGAGGAGTACAAAGTATGAAAGTTGTAATGCTCCTGCTTAGGTTCAGCAGAACCTTTGATGAAAACAGTCTTTTTATTTATACAAAAAGGTTTATTCATGTGAGAATAACCAATATCATTCTTGTAAAAAGAGAATTTTTGAGAGGATAGGAGTTTATCCAGGTTCTCTTTCCCTTTGGTAAACTTGAAAACCGTTTTCATAAGGTTTTCAGTTTTACTTTTTAATTCTGAAATTTTCACTTGAAGATTTTTAGTCTTGGAGCTAGTAGAAGAGATTTCAGAAGTAATCATAAAGTTTTTCTTTTTTAACTTAGAAATTTCAATACTGAGTTTTTCATTTTTCTGCACAAGCTCTAGATTTTCAGATTTCAAATTTTTATTTTTGAGAATCACTTTTCTTGATTCTTCAAAAAGTTCTTGAAAAGCATTTTGAAGATCTTCGAAAGAAAAATCGAGAGAATCACTTACAGAGCTTTCTGCCATGAAGCACATGTTGGCGGTTTCAGCTTCATCATCACTTGACTCTTCACTTGTGGATGGTTCTGAATCATTTCATTGAGCATGCAGAGCCTTTTTCTTGAAGAACCTTTTCTTTGGTTCCTCGATTTTGGATTTTCTTTTTAGAAGAGCACAGTCACGTCTCATGTGACCTGGCTTATTACACTGATAGCACATGGAGTCTTCCTTAGAGTCTTTTTTTTCCTTGTGCTTATTTGGAAGTTGGTTCTTTCACATGAAGCACTAGAATTTTCTAGTGAGTAGCGCAATTTCAGATTCTTTTTCTGAGTCCTCATTCTCAGAAAGGGCTGAGAAGGCTAGAGTTTTCTTTGTAGGTTGTTTCTCTTCCCTTCTTTTCTTCATATGGACTTCATAATCCATAAGATTGCCTATTAAGTCATTCAGGGTAAGCTTGGATAAATCTTGAGCTTTTTCAATTGCTGTAGTCTTTTTCTCCCAATCAATTGTAAGAGATCTCAAGATTTTCTTCACCTTATCTGTCTGGGAATAGGTTTCTCCTAGAGATTTCAGGTCGTTGGTGATGTTGGTGAATCTTCTAAACATCTCTATGATGGGTTCATCTTTGTTCATTTTGAACAACTCATATTTTCGAACTAGAGATGAGATTTTGGCTTCTTTCACTTTGTTGGTTCCTTCATGAATGACCTCCAGAGAATGCCAAATATCATGAGCAGATTCACAAATAGATATTATGTTGAATTCATTTTGATCAATGGCACAATACAAAGCATTCATAGCCTTTGCATTTAGATTGGCCATCTTTTTTTCTTCATCAGACCATAAGTTATAGTCTGAAGATGGAGATGTGTATGGATGTTTAATAATTTTTCATACAGCAAAATCTATGGACTTTAAAAATATAGTCATTCTGCATTTTCAGTATCCATGGTTGAAGCCGTTGAAGAAATGAGGACGAGATGCGTGTTGACCTTCAATATCACGAGCATAAGAGGTTGATGTCATAAGTGCTGGAAGACTTGTTATGTCGAAACCAGCAAACCTGCTTTGATACCAAATGAAATTCCACTAGAGGGGGGGTGAATAGTGAAATATGAAATAGATCGATAATTTAAAAATTAAATGCAATAAGGCACAACACAAAAAAACACAGGATTTATACTGGTTCGGTCAAGTCACTGACCTACATCCAGTCCCCAAGCAAAACACTTGAGCCTTTTACTATAACATCCGAGTTACCGGATAAATAGTACAACACCCTCTTCCTTAGATGTCTTCTTCTCTCAACAGAGAAGGAACACACCCTCTTTCACAGAGGTTTTCTTCTCTCAACAGAGAAGGACAACACCCTCTTTCACAGAGGTCTTCTTCTCTCAACAGAGAAGGACAACACCTTTCACAAAGGTCTTCTTCTTTCAACAAAGAAGGAGTACAGTGAAAAACATAAAGTTACAATACTTCCTATAGAACCTTCAGAATGATATGAATGCACGAATGAAGGATTCTCAGAATGTTTTGTTCTTAACACTCAGATAATACTCTTTGTCAAAGAGCTATTCTTGACTTTTTCTCTTTCTTTTTCTAGGCTCTCTTTCAAAAATATCGAATAGGAATTTTTCTCGTTGTATGCTCACATGTCCCTTGTTTGAAATATTATTTTGTTAGTGTATATATAGCCTTAGAAAAATAGTCGTTGCCTTTTGGAATGATTGTCCTTGTGAGATGTCAAGTCATTTCAAAAACACCTTTGTGTACTATATTGCTTTTTCGAAAATGTCTTCTTTCCATAAGTGTAATACTTTGGAGTAGACTATTCGTTGTAGTATTTTAGGTGTAAACTATTTTGTAAAAGGTCTATTCTCATAATAAATGATTTGTAGTACATTGAACGTTGGATTATAAATCATCATGTAGTTTTGTCTTTATTCAATTTAATGATTTGTAGTTTATTAATATTTTTTATTACAAATCGTCACTTCTTGACTTAAATGTATGTAAGTACAGTAAATGCTTTGAGTCCTTTATTTGTAAATGGTCATATCTCAAAATACTTTATGATGTGTTACTTAATGTCTACAGAAAGAATGATGACTTTAAATAAGTCGACATTCTTGAGATGTATAAAGCAACTAAAGTCTTTTCTAAACATAATATAATAATATTAGTTTTCTTTGTTAGTTCAAACTAGACAATTTTGTATTTTGTCTTTTTCTTTCATACTTGAAATCATTAGTTTTTATTTCTTTTCAAGTTGTCTTATTCATAAATGTATGTTAGAAGGTACAATTAATGCTTTTGAAATCATGAGCTATTATCTCTTGTCAAAATACCTTTTTCATAAAAGTTTGTGAGAAGGTACAATGATTAGTTTTCAAAAATGTGATTTTTGAAATATCGTATGCTTTTATGAAACATAGCTTTTGTGAATGAGTGGCTTGTATGATAAAGCTTGTAATATGCAATATGCATGCTTCTGAAGGTTCTGTTACATATGACTCTAAAGAAAAAAAAATCTTCATCTTGAAGTAGCCGATCCCTTTAGATGATCTTTAAGAATGAATGGCCCATCAAGTTTTTTCTTCAGAGAGAATGATTGCACCAAAGGTTGTACTTGATCAGGAGGTCTCCATCCTTTTGGGGTGAAATATCCTTGCATCAAATACTCGTTAAATACATGACAAATCATATTTAGTCATAATATAACATTATTCATGAAGGCATATTATCATATCATATTAAATCATATATGACAGTGTATCATATTGTGTGTCATCAAAATATAGCTTCTCAACAACTCATATAGAAAATAGCACAGCCGAACAAATGGTTGTTTATGAGAAGTGGGAGCGCTTAGAAAGATATCTATAAAAAGTGAGAGTGCTTAAATAATCTTAGCATGATGCTTTTGCAATCGCAAGTGGCTAAAAATATTCGAGGTGTTATCTCTCATTACATGATAGCGAAGAAATTTCTAAAAGCCATTGAAGCAAAATTTATTGATTTAAACGAAATTTCATCTCAGGCCATATGGATTAGATGCCTTATTATGGGTCTTGGTATAGTTGGTAGGTCACTAAAGATCTTATGTGATAATAAAGTTGTTGTGTCCTTCTCGACTAACAACAAGAGTTTCATCTCATGTTGACATATGAAGTTAAAATATTTTGTTGTTAAAGAAATAATCGAGAATCATTTAGTGTATATTGATACAATCAGTATGAAGGAAATGACCGTAGATCATCTTACTAAAGGGTTAGCACCGAGATTATATTTTCAACATATAATGGAGATGAGTCTATTTGATTTCTTTTGATGTATGATAATATATTATGATTATATGTTATCATATTTATGAAACTAAATTGATTCTATATGATTTTATGCATTATTGATTCTGTATAAAGTATCTCTTATTTGAGAAGAGAGAATAACAAAATAACAATATTGAAAAGGACCAATAGGACTTAGAGACCTACCCATTCATCAAGATAATCTTAACATGCTAAAACACTGAAAATAAATAATATTATATTGCATTAAAATATAACATTTCGTATAAAAGTGTTTATCTCCATGACTCATATGATTCATTCTTGTGATACAGAATAACTTATAAACCCACATGAAAATTAAATCGAGATGTAAAGAACCTCGATTATGTGCTTTTCCGTATCAATCGGTCAAGTAGGAGGATGTTGGGATCTAATCGGATCCAACCTGGACGTGACCCATATTGACATGGGCATATCAAGAGACATACATGTAAGAGGCTTTTAGGAGATTACATGATAGTTATGAAGTCTCATAATTATTTATTTATGTTCATTAGAGACCTCCACTAGTGTCTATTATGGACCTCTCTCAGATTTCCCTTTAAATATGAGAGATTCATGGTAGTTTGATGAAGACTACCATGAGAGCATACACGGTTGTTGAGTGTCACATTCATGTGTGATCTCTCTCTAGGTTCAATTGTCATGCTCACCTCTCAGTATTTTGGCTTGGCTCATTGAGGGCGTCTATTTGCTGGCGTCTATTTGCTGAAGCGAACGCCGACCACCTGCATCCATTGATGCGTTCAAATCGTCTAAGGCCGCATCCGGTAAATGACTCTTCCGCGATCCATTTTATGTTAACACACCACACCCATCTCGAAAAATGCCAAGATGAGTTGCTGCCATGATATAATGTGAATACTATTTTATCTACGTGAGTTTTAACTTTGAAGCCATTGACTTCATGGGTTGTACGCCTCAAGCATGAAGCACTGAGGCCGTTGGGTGACAACCAAAACCAGGTTTTTTAGCTTGGTTTTGAATGAAAACCTAGTTAAAACATCCAAACTAGGTTTTTGGCATTGTTTGGATGCCAAAAACCTAGTTTTGGCAAACCACGTTCCCTTTGAAAATCTGGTTTATGAAAAATCTGTTCTAGGCAATTTTTCAAAACCCAAAACTGGGTTTATCGGGGTTAGAGGGAGCATTGCCTCTTCCCACACACTCTCAAATAGACCTCTTTTGGGGCATTTTATGGGGCTGCACATGCCGCAGGGATGCAAAGGGCTTGGATTTCGAATCCCAAAATACATTGCGGAGCCGGATCGGTTCGGATTTGGGCAGCCAAAATTTGTAAAATCTCCTTCCTGAATCCGACCCGTTTGCAACCCCTATACGCTGACTGTTTTGTGGTTGGCGACCAACCAAAGGCTGACTGTTTTGTGGTTGGTGACCATCCTAAAAATGGCCGGGGTGTTACTGCCCAAGGCTGGTGTTTCCATACTGGCCATTTTCCGGCTGGCAATGACCAAAACTTTTTACATTTTTTTGTAAGGTTTTGGCCACGTCTGGTCATCTACAGGCCAGGCATGGCATTGGCCGGTGCCAGGCTGCCCATTTTCCTGTTGGTAGATGATCTTAAAATGGCCAAACGTTTTTTTTTTTTTTTGCTTTTATTTCATTGCTTTCCAGCAATCTACCAATCGAAAAATGGCCTGACTGGCACCAGCTGGTATTACCGGTGTCAGTCTGGCGACTTTTCTGCTGGTAGATTTTATTTTTTGGGGGTTTTGAACCTGCAACGTTCCACCACAGGAAGACTTGCACTGACAACTCTTACCAACCACGCTGAGCCCTCGTTGGTTTTTCGGCTGGTAGATGACCAAAAAGGAGTTAGATGTTATTTTTTTGCTTTTATTTTAATACTGGTCATTTTCCTGGCATGGTGGTGCTAGCTGGTGCCACCTTGCCAGAAAATGGTTGATATTTTTTTATTTATTTGCAAACCAAAAACCTAAAAAACTTAAAAAAACAGGATTTTGGTCAGCCGAACACTTAAAAACTTATTTTCTAAAAAACTGGTTTAGAAGAAAAAACAAGCTTTTAGAAAACTTGGTTTTGCCCCTGTCATCCAAATGAGGCCTAATTGTTTAAAATTTGATAAGAAACAAGTTTTTAATGAAGAAAGGTGAGCAAAAGTTTTTGAAAGGGTAAAGAATAATAAGAGTCGGCTTCTCATTTTCAATTCTTTGAAACATTATGTTGTGTGCCACTTCTTTTTCCCTCTCTTTTCCCCTTAATTAAGGGTGTCAACCGGTTAGATTTGGTTAGGACCCAGGTGGGATTAGACTTGGCCTCGATCTTTTGGGATGGTATCGGGTCTAATTGGAACCATTATAATAAATCCCATACCCGAACCCGATAAGAACTACATCAACTAGACCCGGGACATGAGTGGTAAAATAATAAATTTTTTTATCATTTTTACATTAAAAATTTGTGTGTCTTAATCGGAACTTGGGTCGGTGTTATCGTCGCAAAATTTTCTTCCCTTCCCTGCAGGAGAGAGGGGAAAATCTTTCCGCGAGTCAAACTTGACCAGAGTTTTGAAAATTGTTTTGAAATACTCGTCTCCGTTTTTTAAAATTGCGGAAAATATTTCGAAGAATAAGACTCGACCTGTCGGTACGAGGTTCGACCGTTCCTGCCGCCTTTAACAGGGGTAATCGAACCAAGGATCTAATGTGTGCTCGATTTAGTTAAATTATCAAAATTGTGTTCTATCCTAAATGCACAGAGAATTCAGGCATGTGTTATGAAATCTTGTAAAATGCAAGTTGAAAAACATGATGTATGCTTAGAAAATGCTTTGGAGTTGGAAATATTTCTAAGGCAAAAGATGAAAATCAATCTCTTAGAAGACTCTAATAAAGGGACTTAAAATCTCAACAAAGTTTATAAAGATTTGGGAAAATCATGAAGGAATGAGAATCTCGAGAAAATAGAAAGAATTCTTGAGAAAAGGCAAACACTTGAAGGGAAATGCTTGTCATGAAAACTCCAACTTTGAAATTTTTCTTTGGAAAATGATTGAAGATTTATAGGAAAATGATTTTGAGAAAGGAAATCAAATCCTAGGAAATTGAAATTCTGGGAATCCGGGCATTGAGGAATTGGAAATCGATTTTGACTTTGGAAAATGATGGAAAGTTTTCATTTGAGAAATTGAAAACGAATTCTAAGACAAAAAATATTTTCTGGGAAAATCAGGGAAAACTTAGCTTGGGAAAATCAATCTTTGAAGACATTTTTAGAGCATCTTGAGGAATCGATTTCTTTGAAAATGGAATTTTTGTGACTTTATCAAAAGGAAAAGCATGTGCTTTCATGATGCAAACTATCCTGGATGAATAAATGTCTTTTTATGAAAATATCTTTTCAGAAAAATATGCAATTTTAAAATTAAACTAAGGTAAGATTACCACATATTCCGACTATGGTCGTAAATATGCTTGTAATTTACTTAGTTAATTCTAAAATATTTTGTAAAAATTAAAGATATGCAGTGAATTTTGGAAGATGGCCTAAGAGTGTAGGCTCGGTCTGACTAGTAGAAAGATGTTGAATCTGGGTCTTGTCCATATTCTGACTAGGGCTGTAAATATGGATTCCACCGAGTTCATCAACTCCCTAAGAGTTGGTGCACGTGTCATTCATGTACATCCATAGTGATTTTTGAAATAAAATGCATGAATCACATAATCAGGATATTGCAGAAATTCAAACTATATGATATGCATCATAATCTAAGCAGAAAAGTAAATCTTTTATTCCAAAATTTACATTATTACATCACTAAATAAAACGAAAGAAAGAAAATTGCAGATTTTGGCTCCTCTCTTTGAATGTCCTTGCCAAACTTGAAATGGGGTTAGCTCAAATATGTAGGTTTTTCCAAGATTTTCCAATAATATCTTGAGATTATTGGACTTAATTGGATATAAACCCAATTTTCACACTTCCTTGATATTTGAAATGATGAAAATGCAAAAAAATCAAGTAATAAATAGTTTGAAATTCGGAATTGTGGTCAAAATGACTAAAATACCCCTAATATTGAAATTATACATTTAAAATCAGGGTTTTTTGAAGGAATTTTGGTAAAATTTGAGATTTTTGAAATTTGAATTGAACCAAATGATGATAAAATGCATGATGAGACATGATGACATGTTGCTAAACATATTAAGACTGTAAAAATCAGAATTTGTGTTTGAAACTTGGCGAAAATAACGAATTTTGCTTGTTTTTCGCCCGGAACAGGGTCCCGCAGGGACCCTGTTTTGATGATACGGCTAAATCGATCGTCAAACGGCTTTCAAATCATGTAAAATTCGGTAGAGAGCATCCTTCTACCCTTAGAAACAATATAGAATGATAAAATTTATGAAATGATATGGCCTAGATGCAATATTTCCAAGAAAATCCTAAAATGAGCCAATTTCGCATACGGGTACGAACCAAGCATAGCATTTAACGCAATAATGCAACAATATACCATACAAATGTCTGATATTTTGCAGGCTACTAAGGGACATGAAAATGAACATATTTGGCTTTTACATCCTCGGGATTTTACCTACAGTGAGTTCGGTAGTAGAGATTTGGTTTTGACGCGACTAAAATCAGTATAATCTGATGTGAAAATGGATAAAAACAACACAAAACCATAAAGATTTCTAAAAAATAAATGGAGAACTTCTGACATGAATATGCACAACTTTCATTTGTATGGATTTGGCATTTGATTAACTAAATGAGAAATAAAAATACAACATTATATGCATAACTCAGAAGAACAGATGTAAATGCTAAAACAGGAGACTGGGATGAAAAATACGGAACTGGCATGAAGATTGTCCTAAAAATTGCAAAATTTCATAATCAAACAGAGGACATTCAGAACACAAATCTCACTTTTTACAGATTCGGATTTGGAGCTATATACAGAGAGAACCAATCAACTTAAGTCGACCCAGAGTCTCAGAGACTCAAATCAGGCTCTGACATGTGTCCCAAACTCTCGGATTTTTGTCAGACAGTGAAAAAAATCAGAAAAGTTTGAGAAAATCATATTAAATACTAGACTCTATCTTGAGTTCAAGGCATTTTTTGGATCTAAAAGTGAATATTACATGAGGGAGATTTTGATTTTAAAATTCTTGACCAAATATTCTGAACGTTTCCCGGGTCATAAAATCCGACTTGGCATTCTGAACTTTGAACACAGTAAACTAATTCAAACGATTAAGATTTTTTTGAAGATTATCAGGGACAGCTATGGGCACGTAATATTATTTTTCTGGTATTTTTAAAGAAAAATAAAAATATGAAATAACGAGTGGACTGACTGACAAAAACAGGGAATTACTGAAACTAAACATATTTGAAATAAATGCTAAAAAAAAGAACTAACTAATTCCGAAAATATACTAAATTAACGAAATAAAACATGAATCCAATCTATTTAATGCATGAATTCTAGAAACCATCAAGGAAGCATAATTATTTTTAATATGTCATTTTATGAGAATAGCTCAATCCATCATTTGGACGAACCCTTTCTTCAAAGCGAAAATTCAATATGCAAATCGAGACGAGGGCATTATATCAATAGAACCGATTAGAATAGAAAACTCACCTTGTGTTCTTTTGCTGCTTTAACACCTCAGAGACGGGCGACTACCTTGATAATGGACTCCAGAGAGGGCGTGAATTCAGAGGAAAACAAAAGAAAGGGGAAAATGGAATTCTAAGTTGAAGTTCAGATCTCAAAACAGGAGCCCCTCTGGACTGGGCGTGGGCTAGGGATTTGTAGACTTTTTTGAAGATTTTCGAAATTCAAACAGAGTGAATCTGGGCCTTCCATGTGGCGCCATCTCAGAGGGTACTACTTTGAAATTTTTGGAATAAATAAAATGCAAATTTTGTAAGTGAGACACCTTAGCAAAGGAGTTGGCTTGATTTTCTCTGCAGGAGCTTCCCATATGGCGCCACCTCAGAGGATGCCATCTTGGAGTTTGCTTTTGTTTGAAATTCAAAATTTTGCTTTTCTGGAAGAAGGAGAGACTGCCATGTGGTGCCACCTCAGAGTGGCTCCACACTGTCATGTGTCAGAAGGAAAGACAGAGGAATCAGATGGCACCACCTTAGAGGGAGTTTGAATGTTTAAATTTTTGCTTTTTCTGGAGGAAGCAGGGACAGACATGTGGCGCCACTTCACGGTGGATCCACACTGCCATGTGTCAGAAGGCAAAAGCAGAGGAAGCAGAAGACGCCACCTCAGGAGCATTTGAATTTTGGTTTTATACTTTTCCTAAAAGCAGGCTGCAGAGCTATTTTTGTGGGGAGTTCTTTTCAGAAATGGCGTTACCTCAGAAGGGGATTCTACTTTTTCTGCAGAAAGGAGAATTGTACATGTGGCAATTCAGGGTGGTTCCTTACCTGACAAGTGTCAGCTTGCTGGAGGAGACTCTTCAGATGACGCCACCTTAGGAGGAATTTGAATTTCAAATTAGGTGGGCTCTGAAAGAATGGAAGGTGGCCATGTGGCGTCACCTCAGGGTGGCCCCGCAGTGCCATGTGGCAGGAGGGAGGAACAGAGGACATGTGGCGCCATCTCAAATGAGATAAAAAAAGTAAAGTTCAGGATTTGCACCACCTCAGGAAGGATTTGAATGTTTGAATTCTAGCTTTTTCTGAAGGAGGCAGAGAGTGACATGTGTCACTTGCTTTTTCTGAGAAAAGCAAAGTGAGACATGTGTCACTTGCTTTTTCTGAGAAGAGCAGAGCTTGACATGTATCACTTGCTTTTTCTGAGAAGAGCAGAGAGAGACATGTGTCACTTGCTTTTTCTGAGAAAAGCAGAGAGAGACATGTGTCACTTGCTTTTTCTGAAAAAAGCAGAGCTTGACATGTGTCCACTACAGGGGAGAACACCTCAGATGGTGCCACCTCAGGAGGAGACAAATCTACTTTTTCTAGAAAAAACAGAGATGGACATATGGCGACTTAGGGTGGCCTCAGAGTGACCCCACACTGACACTTGGCAAAGAAATGGAAGGTGAGAGAAAGTGACATGTGGCGCCACCTCTGGGTGAACCCCACACTGACACATGGCAGAGGATGGAAGGAGAGAGAGAGAGAGATAAAGCTCCTATATTTTTGGGTTTTTCAAAATTCAAGTTTTACAAAACGAAAGCCTATGTGGTGCCACCTCAAGTGGACCCCACATCGTTTCTTTATTGAAATAAAAGCAAGAAAGTAAAACCGCTTTTTAGAATTTTCATAAAAACTTAGACTAACTGGCAAATAAGAAATACTTGGCCTAATTGCAGAAATTTTGAAAAGAGGTGGCCCCTATGGGACGATTTTGTAAAAGAATGATATTTGAAATTGCTGACAAAAGGGGCAAAATCTGAGACAAAATTGCTGAGTTCAAGGCTGAAATCCATATTGAAAACTATCCAGTTCGTTTCCTGAGAAAATCTTTTGAAATTCAGAGTCCTGGGGGTAAAATGGGAAGAATTGACAATTTTGAAGACCCAGGGTTTTGAAATCGATTTTGAAAAGAGTTGAAATTCGAATCTGGATTGAAATTTTTGAAATCGAGAGTTTTGGACCTCGAAATGACATGTTGTGCAGTGCAGTGATATGAAATGCTCATGCGATGATATGCAATGACATGTCTTATGAAATATAATCTTGAACCAGAAATTTATAAATTCCTGTCTCCTGTCAAGAGTAAAACTTTGAAAATATGAGCTAAAATAGAGAAATTTTGAGAGTTGCAGATGAAATTTGAACTTTTGCAAGTTCCAGGCTTAGAAAATGACCATTTTGCCCTCCGACGATCTCAGAGGATGAATTGTGATGTTTGGTGGAGATGTCGGGGAGGTGAGTGAAATATTGGGGTGTTTACAGATGCTCTTCTTTGCTACTAAGCCAGCTTGTGGCCGAGCTTAGTGGCAAAGAAAAACACACCAAATTTGGGCTATAAAAAAAATGCCCCAGTTGGTAGGATTTGACTGGGTATGAGGAAATTAGCCCTGATGAAGATGGTAGATATGAAATGGAGGATGAAGAAGAAAGATTTGCTCTATGACAGTGAAGTTCAGGTTTTTGTCTTTAACCTGGATGTGACAGAAAATGCTCAGGTTTGATCCTTCGGCCTGGTTGGGGAATGGAATATCTCATCGAAATGAGACTCAGGTTTGTACCATTAACCTGATTGGGTTGAAAATGGAATACCTCATCAAATGAGGCTCAGGTTTGTACCTTTATCCTGATTGGGCGGGAAATGAAATACCTCATCAAATGAGGCTCAGGTTTATGCCCTTAACCTAATCGGGCGGAAATGAAATACCTCATCAAAGGAGGCTCAGGTTTATACCCTTATCATGATTAGGCGGAAATGAAATACCTCCTCAAAGAAGGCTCAGGTTTGTACCCTTATCCTGATCGGACGAAAGAATGAATGGAATCCTCGAAGGAAGAGACCATGATGGAACCTTCGGATTTTGCACAATAAATCTGACAGGGGTTTTGCAAAAGAAAGGAAAATGGGGTCCCTAAAGCTTGAAAAGGGGTTGATCTTGGGCGTCTCATTGCTGAGACTAAATAGCTTTTGAAATTGCCCTTTGCGAGAAAATGATTAATGGTTCGACTTCGAACCGAAATGGGATTGTCTTTGGTGGGACTGTGGGAACACAGGGAAGTGTGCGAATCTGAGAGTCCAGGCGCTCAGATTATAAAAAGAAGGGAAGGAATCTTGAAAACTCCCCTAATCAAGTCCTAAAGAGGGATTGAAAATTGGTGTCTGGATGTATCAAAATGGATATCAAGCTCACACTGCATGTTAGGATAGCTAGAAAATATTGTCAAAATGTTGAGAATTTTGTTGTTGATTCAAAGTATTTGAAAATGGTGCATATTGTTGCAAAGACATTCCTTTTTCCTACATGAAGTATTACCTCCAAACGGGCTTGACTTCATAGAATCAAGATTTGGGATTCAAATTTCTTGCAATTGACCTTCTTCAAGGAAGCCATCAATTTCCTTGATATGAACAGGAAAGAGAAAATTTAATATTATGAAAGCAATTGATGAAAGGATATTAATAATAGAATTTCACAAATTTAAAGAAGATTCTTGATAGATTTGGCAGTTTGATATCCTGGGAGTTTCTCTCATGATAATCTTTCTGCACTCTTTTGGCTCTCTTGGGTTTCGGTTACATTCTCTTTCATTTTGGAGATGTCTTGACTTTTCTCTCTTTCTTTTTCCTCTTTTGCTCTCTTTTTGGAAGGGTACGTCACAAACTTCTTCAACTTGGAGATGTTTCGATCCTTCTTTGCCTCAGGGGTCATGTTGATGATATTGGCTCATTGGTTGAAGATCTTTGGATGATAGCGGAAATTAAATATCTTTTAGGGGTTATCGGGAGGTTCATCGCATCTGCCTTCATCTCAACAGTGCTTTGGACTTTCCCTAGAAGGATCCGTCATAAACTCCGTCATCTTGGAGATGTTTCAAATCTTTTTTGGCCTTGGGGGTCTACTCGCTTAATTCACATTCATCTTGACGACAATTGAGAGATCCCTTTTGCGGATATTTAATTGCAGCTTAGGTGATTTTGAGGAGACAGGGCTTGGGTGAATTCTCACTTTTTCTAGCGCTCAGGATATTTTCACTGCCTCGTCTTTACAAGAATAATCTTTTAGAGATGTGCCATAATTGCGATCAATATCAATCATTTGTGGCTTTGCAATAACATTGAATTTTCTTTTATGACCATATCGAGGATTTATCCTTCATCCTTTTCGTTGGCCAATAGAAAAAATTTGAATTTTGAATCTCTTTTTGCAAAAGCTTCACTCTTTTGGAAGTAATGTTGAAGGTAAACTGAGGTAAAGATTTGTGCAATAAAATTCTGAAAACAACAAATAATTTGATTGACAAATTGACAACATGTTCTTGGAATCCTTAGTGAGAGAGAGCATTTGAAGTCCGACTCAACACATCTGTGACGAAAATTCTCCTCGCTTTTTCCCCAAAAAGAGAGACTCGGGCTTAGCCTTTACCTGAATGGGAAATGGAAATTACTTCTCTCTTCCCTGAAGACGAGGTGTTTGCAAAATGAACTTTCGAAGAGAAATTAAGCTTTCGTCAAAGCTCCCTAATATTAGGCTTCTCTTATGGAAATTGGGTCGATAGTAGTGAGGTTGGAAAATTGGGTCATGAAGGAACGAGTCCATCACACTCTCCCTAAAAAGAGGATCCTCCATGGCGAAAATGGCCTAGTGGGAAAATTGGGGGGCCACAAGAAAAGCGAGTCTCCGTCGAGCCTCTCCCTTTAAAAGGATTCCTTGTGTAAAATTGGAAATTGTTTTGCAAACGGTTCACAAAGGCATGAGTCCCTTCAAACTCTCTCTGAAAAGGGGCTAGGTGAACGAATTGGATAGCATGTGAAAAGAACGAGCTCCCTCGAACTCTCCCTAAAAAGGGTCACTCGCAAGAGAAAATGATTGAAATTGGATATTGGGCCAATAGGCAAAATGAATACGACCATGATTGGTAAAGGTGACCCGCAGGTCAAAAATGATTGAGATAGAATTGGTAACCCGAAGGTTTGAGATTGGATGACCTAACGGTCGAAATTGAGAATTGGTTGACCCAAAGATCAAAGTTGTATGTCCCAGGGTCAAAATTGAGAGTATGAAGATTGGGCGACCAGGAGGTCAAAATTGAGAATTTGGTAATTTGAAAATTGGAAATTGGGTGACCCGAAGGTCGAAATTGAAGAATTAAATGACCCGAGGGTCGAAATTGAAGAATTGAATGACCTGAAGCTTTAAATTGGAAATTGGTGGACAGAATGTCAAATTTGAGAAATTGACTGACCTTGAAGATCGAAGTGACTTGGATCAACAAAGGAGAATAAATGGCACAGGTCAGAGCTTGAATAAGGTAAAGAGATCACGAGTCGAAACTCGGATCAACAAAGGAGAATGAAGAGCTCGAGTCAGAGCTCGAATAAAGTAAAGAGATCATGAGTCAGAACTCAGATCAACAAAGGAAAGATAATTTGAGAAAAGACCTGAGTCAGAACTAGGATCTTCAAAGGAAAAATAATTTAAAGGAAAACCTGAGTCAGAACTCGGATCTTCAAAGGAAAAATAATTTAAAGGAAAACCCGAGTCGGAACTCGGATCTTCAAAGGAAAAATAATTTAAAGGAAAACCCGAGTTGGAACTCGGATCTTCAAAGGAAAATAATTTAAAGAAAAACCCGAGTCAGAACTCGGATCTTCAAAGGAAAAAAAATTAAAGAAAAACCTGAGTCGGAACTCGGATCTTCAAAGGAAAACCCGAGTCGAAACTCGAATCTTCAAAGGAAAAATAATTTAAGAGAAAACCCGAGTCGGAACTCGGATCTTCAAAGGAAAAATAATTTAAAGGAAAACCCGAGTCGGAACTCGGATCTTCAAAGGAAAAATAATTTAAAGAAAAACCCGAGTCGGAACTCAGATCTTCAAAGGAAAAATAATTTAAGAGAAAACCCGAATCAGAACTCGGATCTTTAAAGAAAAAATAATTTAAAGGAAAACCCGAGTCGGGACTCGGATCTTCAAAGGAAAAATAATTTAAAGGAAAACCCGAGTCGGAACTCGGATCTTCAAAGAAAAAATAATTTAAAGGAAAACCCGAGTCAGGACTCGGATCTTTAAAGGAAAAATAATTTAAAGGAAAACCCGAGTCGGAACTCGGATCTTCAAAGGAAAAATAATTTAAAGGAAAACCCGAGTCGAAACTCGGATCTTCAAAAAAAAAATAATTTAAAGAAAAACCCGAGTGGGAACTCAAATTTCTAAAAGAAAAATGGACCAACCTAAGAGTTGGGTTTGAAAGAAAAAGAAGTATGAATCGGAATTCAGATCTTCAAAGGAGAATTCGCTTAGAGGATCAAAATTTTGCAAATCACCAGTGCGGGGACCGGTTTTTGGAAAGAGAATTCTATCTGAAGAATTTTGAGGAAAAATTGACAGAGATTGCAAACTAAAGTTAGGGATTGATGATTAGGATGAGAAATCATTCATAGTCTCAGGATTTATCCCTTATCCTGAATGGGAAATGAATTGGGTGCATAATTAATGCAACTGAAATGCACATGCGAATGAAATGCAAATGAAGTGTAGATGAAAGATGAGAGATTTTATTTGATCCTGCATACATACAGAATGTTTGAAAACAAATTTTCAAAAGATGCCCCAGTGTAGTTGGGAAGAGGGAATAAAATTTAAAGAAGGCTCTTTTGAGAAGAAACATAGCTACAAAAGAAGAAAATCAGAGTTAGTAATGAGAAAAGTTGATGATTTTATTGTTGTATTAAAAGGGATGACAACCTAAAAAAGCAAAACAACTAGGACTATATTGTCCTGACAAAAGTAAAAATGACAGAAATGAGAGGGCATTGGCATTGACATTGTCCTTCTTCTGAGTGATCTGGGAAAGGCTTCATCAGGACTGCAAGTTGTCCCTCTCTTTCTACTGGCACCAAAAGCTCTTTATTGATGTAGTCTTGTACAATGTTTTTGAGAGCGAAGCAGCGTTCAGTATCGTGCCCCATTGCACGATAAAACTTGTAGAAACAATCTTTCCATTTCCCCATGGTAACGGGAGGATCAACAATCTTTGGAAGTTTGATCATATTCTTCATGAGTAGATATCCAAGAATTTCTTCGATTGGCTGACCTAAAGGAGTAAACTCGCGATCATAATCCCAACCATCATGCTTTATCTTCTTCAAATTGCTTGATTTTTGTTGAGTGCTGACTTCTTTGACTTCTTTCTGGGAACTGGACTGAACTTGCTTGGTTAGGGCTACTGGATGTTCTTCTTTCTCTGTCTTCAACAAAGAGGTTCTTACCAATGTAGTCTTGCACAATGTTTTTAAAGCCGAAACAACGATCAGTGGCATGCCCTACTGCCCGGTGGAATTTGCAGAACTGGTTCACGAATCTTCTCGTGATGGTGGGAGGATCTATGGCTTTTGGGAGCCTGACTAATCCCTTGATCAACATGTATTCAAGGACTTTGTCGAGTGGCTTGTCTATAGGAGTGAAATCTCGATCACCGCTTCAGTTTTCGCGCTTTGGTTTTCCTTGATTTTTTTTCTTTTGCTGAGGGCTGGATTGAAAAGGTCTATTCTGGATTCTAGAATACTTTCCTTTCCGATCCTTGGACTCTTCTAAATTGTTGCTTCGATTGCCTCTGTTTTTGTTGTTGTTGAATTTAGAACTCTTTGCGCTGTTGTGGCCGCCAATGATGCTCATAGGGATGGTGATAGATGCCTCTTCTTTAACAGGAACTTTTCTGAAATTGGCTTCTGCTTGCTCGAATAATATCTCGATCATCATTTTTTTGAACAACCGATATATAACAGGATCGATTTGATCCTTACTGATCTGGGCTCCCTCTTTGGCAGACTTTATGGAATCCATTTCTTACTCACTGTTTGTAATTAATGTACCAAAGTGGCACGGTCTTTGATCTCGTCTGGATCATACGACCATGCCAATACCCTTTGCAGAACAAAATGGGATGTTTAGCATGATAGAAAAAAGAATTTTGAAAGCAACAATCTTGAGAGAAAAACAAATGATGAGATCAAGTTGGCAATCTTGGAAGGAGATGACAAACAAAAATTTTGGATAAAATTTGGAAGATATACTGGAAGGTATGGAAAAGTTTTTGAAAATATAAGCAAAATTTGAAATTTCAAAAAATTGCAGGCAGGATCGGAATAAGGCTGGAAATCCGAGATCCAGTAGAACGGGAGAATGGAAATTCACCTGGAGTTTTGAAAGAAATTAGATATTTGGAAAAATCATCCAAGGTTTGAGAAAATAAAAGAAAAAGATAAGAATATGGATATTTGGAAAAATATTTTGGAGAAAATATGATAACGATAATACAAACAGTCACATCCTGCATAAACACTTATGTACATACAACACTCCCTAAAAGGTTGACTCTAAATGCATCATTTTGAAAAACAGTTGTAGGACCTTAATCCTAACTCTAGGTTCAGATCATCTTTGTCCAATCCAGTTATGCCGATATACTCGAGTTGAGACCCGAAGTACGTGGCATAGGATTTCAACTCTGGTTCTAAGGTAAGGTTTTCCAACATCCTTGAGCGCCTACTGATATACTTCGGGTTGTGGCCCTTAGTACATGGTTGGGGGGGCGTCAACCCAAATAAGTGGCCTAGTTGTGAGGCTTTGTCTCGAACTAGGGTTCTGGAAGAGAGCCCAGCAACGTGAAAACCGGATAAAGACAGGAAGGAGGGTTTGAAAAAAAATGATCACATGCAAGAAATAGAGGGCTCTAGGTTCTAGAGAGATAGATTTTTGAAAACCTTTGAAGAAACATACATTATTTGCATTCAGGTCCTAAATTGAGGAGAGTTGTATTTAGACCTAAGTCTATGTGAGCATGAAAATATCTCCAAAATCTGATCCTACCAAACCATGCTTAGTCTATATGCAATCAATGTCAGATAGGTCAGAATCTAGGCTCCTAGGTTCGCATGATATCAGAAAGTAGAAGAGTTGACATTTTGAGAACACAATTTTGATGATTGAACTAAGTCAAACACACTTTTTATCAGACGAGGACACGTCCCATCACGGTCGCCAAACCTGTTATCGTCGCAAAAATTTCTTCCCTTCCCTGCAGGAGAGAGGGGAAAATCTTTTCGCGAGTCAAACTTGACCAGAGTTTTGAAAATTGTTTTGAAATACTCGCCTCTGTTTTTTAAAATTGCGGAAAATATTCCGAAGAATGGGACTCGACCGGTCAGTACGAGGTTCGACCGTTCCTGCCACCATTAACAGGGGTAATCAAACAAAGGACCAAATGCGTGCTCGACTTAGTTAAATTATCAAAATTGTGTTTTATCCTAAATGCACAAAGAATTTAGGCATGTGCTATGAAATCTTGTAAAATGCAAGTTGGAAAACATGTTGTATGCTTAGAAAATGCTTTGGAGTTGGAAATATTTCTAAAGCAAAAGATGGAAATCAATCTCTCAGGAGACTCTGATAAAAGGACTTAAAATCTCAAGAAAGTTTATAAAGATTTGGAAAAATCATTAAGGAATGAGAATCTCGAGAAAATAGGAAGAATTCTTGAGAAAATGCAAACACTTGAAGGAAAATGCTTGTCAAGAAAACTCCAACTTTGAAAATTTTCTTTGAAAAATGATTGAAGATTTATAGGAAAATGATTTTGAGAAAGGAAATCAAATTCTGGGAATCCAGGCCTTGAGGAATTGGAAATCGATTTTGACTCTGGAAAATGATGGAAAGTTTTCATTTGAGAAATTGGAAACGAATTCTAAGACAAGAAATATTTTTTGGGAAAATCAATCTTTGAAGACATTTTCAGAGCATCTTGAGGAATTGATTTCTTTGAAAATGGAATTTTTGTTGACTTTATCAAAAGGAAAAACATGTGCTTTCATGATGCAAACTATCCTGGATGAATGAATGTCTTTTTATGAAAATATCTTTTCAGAAAAATATGTAATTTTAAAATTAAACTAAGGTAAGATTACTACATATTCTGACTATGGCCGTAAATATGCTTGTAATTTACTTAGTTAATTCTAAAATATTTTATAAAAATTGAAGATATGCAGTGAATTTTGGAAGATAGCCTAAGAGTGTAGGCTCGGTATGACTAGTAGAAAGATGTTGAATCTGGGTCCCATCCATATTCCGACTATGGCCGTAAATATGGATTCCACCGAGTTCATTAACTCTCTAAGAGTTTGTGCATATGCTATTCATGTACATCCATAGTGATTTTTGAAATAAAATGCATGAATCACATAATCAGGATATTGCAGAAATTCAAACTATATGATATGCATCCTAATCTAAGCAAAAAAGTAAATCTCTTATTCCAAAATTTACATTATTACATAACTAAATAAAATGAAAGAAAGAAAATTACAGATTCTGGCTCCTCCCTTTGAATGTCCATGCCAAACTTAAAATGGGGTTAGCTCAAATATGTGGGTTTTTTCCAAGATTTTCCAATAATGTCTTGAGATTATTGGACTTAGTTGGATATAAACCCGATTTTCACACTTCCTTGATATTTTAAATGATGCAAATACAAGAAAATCCAGTAATAAATAGTTTGAAATTCAGAATTGTGGTCAAAATGACTAAAATACCCCTAATATTTAAATTATACCTTTAAAATCAGGGTTATTTGAAAGAATTTTGATAAAAATTGAGATTTTTGAAATTTGAATTGAACCAAATGATGATGAAATGCATGATGAGACATGATGACATGCTGTTAAACATATTAAGACTGTAAAAATCAGAATTGGTGTCTGAAACTTGACCAAAATAATGAATTTCGCTTGTTTTTTGCCCAGATCAGGGTCCCGCGGGGACCCTGTTTTGATGATACGGCTAAACCGATCATCAAACGGATTTCAAATCATGCCAAATTAGGTAGAGAGCATCCCTCTACCCTTAGAAACAATATAGAATGATAAAATTCATGAAATAATATGGCCTAGATGCAATATTTTCAAGAAAATCCTAAAATGAGCCAATTTCGCATACGGGTACGAACCAAACATAGCATTTAACGTAATAATGCAAAAATATACCATTGAAATGTCTGATATTTTGCGGGATGCTAAGGGACATGAAAATGAACATCTTTGACTTTTACAACTATGGGATTTGACCTACGATGAGTTCGGTAGCAGAGATTTGGTTCTGATGGGACTAAAATCAGTATGATCTGATGTGAAAATGGATAAAACTACTAACAGACCATAAAGATTTCTGAAAATTAAATGGGGAACTGATGACATGCATATAAACAAATTTTATTTGTATGGATTTGGCATTTGATCAACTAGATGAGAAATACAAATACAACATTATATGCATAACTCAGAAGAACAGATGTAAATGCTAAAACAGAAGACTAGGATGAAAATTTTGGAACTGGCATGAATACTGTCCTAAAAAATGCAAAATTTCAGAATCAAATAGAGGACTTTCAAACACAAAGCTCACTTTTTACATATTCGGATTTGGAGCTATATACAGAGAGAACCAATGGACTTAAGTCGACCCAGAGTATCAGAGACTCAAATCAGGCTCTGACATGTGTCCCAAACTCTCAGATTTTTGTCAGATAGTGAAAAAACTCATAAAATCTGAGAAAATCAGATTAAATACTAGACTTCATTCCACGTTCAAGGCATTTTTTAGATTGAAAATTAGATCTCACATGAGGGAGATTTCAATTTTACGAGTCAGAACCAAATATTCTGAACGTTTCCGGGGTCATAAAACCCGACTTGGCATTTTGAACTTTTAACATAGTAAACTAATTCAAATGATTAAGATTTTTTTGAAGATTATCAAGGACAGCTATGGGCACGTAATATGATTTTTTTGGTATTTTTAGAGAAAAAAAAACATGAAATAACGAGTGGACTGACTGACAAAAACAGGGAATTACTGAAACTAAACATAATTGAAATAAATGCTAAAAAAAAGAACTAACTAATTCTAAAAATATACTAAATTAATGAAATAAAACATGAATCCAATCTATTTGATGCATGAATGCTAGAAACCATCAAGGAAGCATAATTATTTTTAATATATGTCATTTTATGAGAATAGCTCAATCCATCATTCGGACGAACCCTTTCTTCCAAACGAAAATTCAATATGCAAATCGAGACGAGAGCATTATATCAATAGAACCGATTAGAATAGAAAATTGACCTTATGTTCTTTTGCTGCTTTGACACCTCAGAGACGGGCGGCTACCTTGATAATGGACTCCAGAGAGGGCGTGAATTCAGAGGAAAACAAAAGAAAGGGAAAAATGGAATTCTAAGTTGAAGTTCAGATCTCAAAACAGGAGCCCCTCTGGACTGGGCGTGGGCTAGGGATTTGTAGACTTTTTGGAAATTTTCGAAATTCAAACAGAGTGAATTTGGTCCTTCCATGTGGCGCCATCTCAGAGGGTGCTACTTTGGATTTTTTGGAATAAATAAAATGCAAATTTTGTAAGTGAGACACCTCAACAAAGGAGTTGGATTGATTTTCTCTGCAGGAGCTTCCCATATGGCGCCACCTCAGAGGATGCCATCTTGAAGTTTGCTTTTGTTTGAAATTCAAAATTTTGCTTTTCTGGAAGAAGGAGCGACTGCCATGTGGCGTCACCTCAGAGTGGCTCCACACTAACATGTGTCAGAAGGAAAGACAGAGGAATCAGATGGCACCACCTTAGAGGGAATTTGAATGTTTAAATTTTTGCTTTTTCTGGAGGAAGCAGGGACAAACATGTGGCGCCACCTCACGGTGGCTCCACACTGCCATGTGTCAGAAGGCAGAAGCAGAGGAAGCAGAAGACGCCACCTCAGGAGCATTTGAATTTTGGTTTTATACTTTTCCTAAAAGCAGGTTGCAGAACTATTTTTGTGGGGAGGTCTTTTCAGAAATGGCGTCACCTCAGAGAGGGGATTCTACTTTTTCTGCATAACGGAGAATTGGACATGTGGCAATTCAGGGTGGTTCCTTACCTGACAAGTGTCAGCTTGCTGGAGGAGACTCTTCAGATGACGCCACCTTAGGAGGAATTTGAATTTCAAATTAGGTGGGCTCTGAAAGAATGGAAGGTGGCCATGTGGCGTCACCTCAGGGTGACCCCACAGTGCCATGTGGCAGGAGGGAGGAACAGAGGACATGTGGCGCCATCTCAAACGAGATAAAAAAAGTAAAGTTCAGGATTTGCACCACCTCAGGAAGGATTTGAATGTTTGAATTCTAGCTTTTTCTGAAGGCAGAGAGTGACATGTGTCACTTGCTTTTTCTGAGAAAAGCAAAGTGAGACATGTGTCACTTGCTTTTTCTGAGAAGAGCAGAGCTTGACATGTATCACTTGCTTTTTCTGAGAAGAGCAGAGAGAGACATGTGTCACTTGCTTTTTCTGAGAAAAGCAGAGAGAGACATGTGTCACTTGCTTTTTCTGAAAAAAGCAGAGCTTGACATGTGTCCACTACAGGGGAGAACACCTCAGATGGTGCCACCTCAGGAGGAGACAAATCTACTTTTTCTAGAAAAAACAGAGATGGACATATGGCGACTTAGGGTGGCCTCAGAGTGACCCCACACTGACACTTGGCAAAGAAATGGAAGGTGAGAGAAAGTGACATGTGGCGCCACCTCTGGGTGAACCCCACACTGACACATGGCAGAGGATGGAAGGAGAGAGAGAGAGAGATAAAGCTCCTATATTTTTGGGTTTTTCAAAATTCAAGTTTTACAAAACGAAAGCCTATGTGGTGCCACCTCAAGTGGACCCCACATCGTTTCTTTATTGAAATAAAAGCAAGAAAGTAAAACCGCTTTTTAGAATTTTCATAAAAACTTAGACTAACTGGCAAATAAGAAATACTTGGCCTAATTGCAGAAATTTTGAAAAGAGGTGGCCCCTATGGGACGATTTTGTAAAAGAATGATATTTGAAATTGCTGACAAAAGGGGCAAAATCTGAGACAAAATTGCTGAGTTCAAGGCTGAAATCCATATTGAAAACTATCCAGTTCGTTTCCTGAGAAAATCTTTTGAAATTCAGAGTCCTGGGGGTAAAATGGGAAGAATTGACAATTTTGAAGACCCAGGGTTTTGAAATCGATTTTGAAAAGAGTTGAAATTCGAATCTGGATTGAAATTTTTGAAATCGAGAGTTTTGGACCTCGAAATGACATGTTGTGCAGTGCAGTGATATGAAATGCTCATGCGATGATATGCAATGACATGTCTTATGAAATATAATCTTGAACCAGAAATTTATAAATTCCTGTCTCCTGTCAAGAGTAAAACTTTGAAAATATGAGCTAAAATAGAGAAATTTTGAGAGTTGCAGATGAAATTTGAACTTTTGCAAGTTCCAGGCTTAGAAAATGACCATTTTGCCCTCCGACGATCTCAGAGGATGAATTGTGATGTTTGGTGGAGATGTCGGGGAGGTGAGTGAAATATTGGGGTGTTTACAGATGCTCTTCTTTGCTACTAAGCCAGCTTGTGGCCGAGCTTAGTGGCAAAGAAAAACACACCAAATTTGGGCTATAAAAAAAATGCCCCAGTTGGTAGGATTTGACTGGGTATGAGGAATTTAGCCCTGATGAAGATGGTAGATATGAAATGGAGGATGAAGAAGAAAGATTTGCTCTATGACAGTGAAGTTCAGGTTTTTGTCTTTAACCTGGATGTGACAGAAAATGCTCAGGTTTGATCCTTCGGCCTGGTTGGGGAATGGAATATCTCATCGAAATGAGACTCAGGTTTGTACCATTAACCTGATTGGGTTGAAAATGGAATACCTCATCAAATGAGGCTCAGGTTTGTACCTTTATCCTGATTGGGCGGGAAATGAAATACCTCATCAAATGAGGCTCAGGTTTATGCCCTTAACCTAATCGGGCGGAAATGAAATACCTCATCAAAGGAGGCTCAGGTTTATACCCTTATCATGATTAGGCGGAAATGAAATACCTCCTCAAAGAAGGCTCAGGTTTGTACCCTTATCCTGATCGGACGAAAGAATGAATGGAATCCTCGAAGGAAGAGACCATGATGGAACCTTCGGATTTTGCACAATAAATCTGACAGGGGTTTTGCAAAAGAAAGGAAAATGGGGTCCCTAAAGCTTGAAAAGGGGTTGATCTTGGGCGTCTCATTGCTGAGACTAAATAGCTTTTGAAATTGCCCTTTGCGAGAAAATGATTAATGGTTCGACTTCGAACCGAAATGGGATTGTCTTTGGTGGGACTGTGGGAACACAGGGAAGTGTGCGAATCTGAGAGTCCAGGCGCTCAGATTATAAAAAGAAGGGAAGGAATCTTGAAAACTCCCCTAATCAAGTCCTAAAGAGGGATTGAAAATTGGTGTCTGGATGTATCAAAATGGATATCAAGCTCACACTGCATGTTAGGATAGCTAGAAAATATTGTCAAAATGTTGAGAATTTTGTTGTTGATTCAAAGTATTTGAAAATGGTGCATATTGTTGCAAAGACATTCCTTTTTCCTACATGAAGTATTACCTCCAAACGGGCTTGACTTCATAGAATCAAGATTTGGGATTCAAATTTCTTGCAATTGACCTTCTTCAAGGAAGCCATCAATTTCCTTGATATGAACAGGAAAGAGAAAATTTAATATTATGAAAGCAATTGATGAAAGGATATTAATAATAGAATTTCACAAATTTAAAGAAGATTCTTGATAGATTTGGCAGTTTGATATCCTGGGAGTTTCTCTCATGATAATCTTTCTGCACTCTTTTGGCTCTCTTGGGTTTCGGTTACATTCTCTTTCATTTTGGAGATGTCTTGACTTTTCTCTCTTTCTTTTTCCTCTTTTGCTCTCTTTTTGGAAGGGTACGTCACAAACTTCTTCAACTTGGAGATGTTTCGATCCTTCTTTGCCTCAGGGGTCATGTTGATGATATTGGCTCATTGGTTGAAGATCTTTGGATGATAGCGGAAATTAAATATCTTTTAGGGGTTATCGGGAGGTTCATCGCATCTGCCTTCATCTCAACAGTGCTTTGGACTTTCCCTAGAAGGATCCGTCATAAACTCCGTCATCTTGGAGATGTTTCAAATCTTCTTTGGCCTTGGGGGTCTACTCGCTTAATTCACATTCATCTTGACGACAATTGAGAGATCCCTTTTGCGGATATTTAATTGCAGCTTAGGTGATTTTGAGGAGACAGGGCTTGGGTGAATTCTCACTTTTTCTAGCGCTCAGGATATTTTCACTGCCTCGTCTTTACAAGAATAATCTTTTAGAGATGTGCCATAATTGCGATCAATATCAATCATTTGTGGCTTTGCAATAACATTGAATTTTCTTTTATGACCATATCGAGGATTTATCCTTCATCCTTTTCGTTGGCCAATAGAAAAAATTTGAATTTTGAATCTCTTTTTGCAAAAGCTTCACTCTTTTGGAAGTAATGTTGAAGGTAAACTGAGGTAAAGATTTGTGCAATAAAATTCTGAAAACAACAAATAATTTGATTGACAAATTGACAACATGTTCTTGGAATCCTTAGTGAGAGAGAGCATTTGAAGTCCGACTCAACACATCTGTGACGAAAATTCTCCTCGCTTTTTCCCCAAAAAGAGAGACTCGGGCTTAGCCTTTACCTGAATGGGAAATGGAAATTACTTCTCTCTTCCCTGAAGACGAGGTGTTTGCAAAATGAACTTTCGAAGAGAAATTAAGCTTTCGTCAAAGCTCCCTAATATTAGGCTTCTCTTATGGAAATTGGGTCGATAGTAGTGAGGTTGGAAAATTGGGTCATGAAGGAACGAGTCCATCACACTCTCCCTAAAAAGAGGATCCTCCATGGCGAAAATGGCCTAGTGGGAAAATTGGGGGGCCACAAGAAAAGCGAGTCTCCGTCGAGCCTCTCCCTTTAAAAGGATTCCTTGTGTAAAATTGGAAATTGTTTTGCAAACGGTTCACAAAGGCATGAGTCCCTTCAAACTCTCTCTGAAAAGGGGCTAGGTGAACGAATTGGATAGCATGTGAAAAGAACGAGCTCCCTCGAACTCTCCCTAAAAAGGGTCACTCGCAAGAGAAAATGATTGAAATTGGATATTGGGCCAATAGGCAAAATGAATACGACCATGATTGGTAAAGGTGACCCGCAGGTCAAAAATGATTGAGATAGAATTGGTAACCCGAAGGTTTGAGATTGGATGACCTAACGGTCGAAATTGAGAATTGGTTGACCCAAAGATCAAAGTTGTATGTCCCAGGGTCAAAATTGAGAGTATGAAGATTGGGCGACCAGGAGGTCAAAATTGAGAATTTGGTAATTTGAAAATTGGAAATTGGGTGACCCGAAGGTCGAAATTGAAGAATTAAATGACCCGAGGGTCGAAATTGAAGAATTGAATGACCTGAAGCTTTAAATTGGAAATTGGTGGACAAAATGTCAAATTTGAGAAATTGACTGACCTTGAAGATCGAAGTGACTTGGATCAACAAAGGAGAATAAATGGCACAGGTCAGAGCTTGAATAAGGTAAAGAGATCACGAGTCGAAACTCGGATCAACAAAGGAGAATGAAGAGCTCGAGTCAGAGCTCGAATAAAGTAAAGAGATCATGAGTCAGAACTCAGATCAACAAAGGAAAGATAATTTGAGAAAAGACCTGAGTCAGAACTAGGATCTTCAAAGGAAAAATAATTTAAAGGAAAACCTGAGTCAGAACTCGGATCTTCAAAGGAAAAATAATTTAAAGGAAAACCCGAGTCGGAACTCGGATCTTCAAAGGAAAAATAATTTAAAGGAAAACCCGAGTTGGAACTCGGATCTTCAAAGGAAAATAATTTAAAGAAAAACCCGAGTCAGAACTCGGATCTTCAAAGGAAAAAAAATTAAAGAAAAACCTGAGTCGGAACTCGGATCTTCAAAGGAAAACCCGAGTCGAAACTCGAATCTTCAAAGGAAAAATAATTTAAGAGAAAACCCGAGTCGGAACTCGGATCTTCAAAGGAAAAATAATTTAAAGGAAAACCCGAGTCGGAACTCGGATCTTCAAAGGAAAAATAATTTAAAGAAAAACCCGAGTCGGAACTCAGATCTTCAAAGGAAAAATAATTTAAGAGAAAACCCGAATCAGAACTCGGATCTTTAAAGAAAAAATAATTTAAAGGAAAACCCGAGTCGGGACTCGGATCTTCAAAGGAAAAATAATTTAAAGGAAAACCCGAGTCGGAACTCGGATCTTCAAAGAAAAAATAATTTAAAGGAAAACCCGAGTCAGGACTCGGATCTTTAAAGGAAAAATAATTTAAAGGAAAACCCGAGTCGGAACTCGGATCTTCAAAGGAAAAATAATTTAAAGGAAAACCCGAGTCGAAACTCGGATCTTCAAAAAAAAAATAATTTAAAGAAAAACCCGAGTGGGAACTCAAATTTCTAAAAGAAAAATGGACCAACCTAAGAGTTGGGTTTGAAAGAAAAAGAAGTATGAATCGGAATTCAGATCTTCAAAGGAGAATTCGCTTAGAGGATCAAAATTTTGCAAATCACCAGTGCGGGGACCGGTTTTTGGAAAGAGAATTCTATCTGAAGAATTTTGAGGAAAAATTGACAGAGATTGCAAACTAAAGTTAGGGATTGATGATTAGGATGAGAAATCATTCATAGTCTCAGGATTTATCCCTTATCCTGAATGGGAAATGAATTGGGTGCATAATTAATGCAACTGAAATGCACATGCGAATGAAATGCAAATGAAGTGTAGATGAAAGATGAGAGATTTTATTTGATCCTGCATACATACAGAATGTTTGAAAACAAATTTTCAAAAGATGCCCCAGTGTAGTTGGGAAGAGGGAATAAAATTTAAAGAAGGCTCTTTTGAGAAGAAACATAGCTACAAAAGAAGAAAATCAGAGTTAGTAATGAGAAAAGTTGATGATTTTATTGTTGTATTAAAAGGGATGACAACCTAAAAAAGCAAAACAACTAGGACTATATTGTCCTGACAAAAGTAAAAATGACAGAAATGAGAGGGCATTGGCATTGACATTGTCCTTCTTCTGAGTGATCTGGGAAAGGCTTCATCAGGACTGCAAGTTGTCCCTCTCTTTCTACTGGCACCAAAAGCTCTTTATTGATGTAGTCTTGTACAATGTTTTTGAGAGCGAAGCAGCGTTCAGTATCGTGCCCCATTGCACGATAAAACTTGTAGAAACAATCTTTCCATTTCCCCATGGTAACGGGAGGATCAACAATCTTTGGAAGTTTGATCATATTCTTCATGAGTAGATATCCAAGAATTTCTTCGATTGGCTGACCTAAAGGAGTAAACTCGCGATCATAATCCCAACCATCATGCTTTATCTTCTTCAAATTGCTTGATTTTTGTTGAGTGCTGACTTCTTTGACTTCTTTCTGGGAACTGGACTGAACTTGCTTGGTTAGGGCTACTGGATGTTCTTCTTTCTCTGTCTTCAACAAAGAGGTTCTTACCAATGTAGTCTTGCACAATGTTTTTAAAGCCGAAACAACGATCAGTGGCATGCCCTACTGCCCGGTGGAATTTGCAGAACTGGTTCACGAATCTTCTCGTGATGGTGGGAGGATCTATGGCTTTTGGGAGCCTGACTAATCCCTTGATCAACATGTATTCAAGGACTTTGTCGAGTGGCTTGTCTATAGGAGTGAAATCTCGATCACCGCTTCAGTTTTCGCGCTTTGGTTTTCCTTGATTTTTTTTCTTTTGCTGAGGGCTGGATTGAAAAGGTCTATTCTGGATTCTAGAATACTTTCCTTTCCGATCCTTGGACTCTTCTAAATTGTTGCTTCGATTGCCTCTGTTTTTGTTGTTGTTGAATTTAGAACTCTTTGCGCTGTTGTGGCCGCCAATGATGCTCATAGGGATGGTGATAGATGCCTCTTCTTTAACAGGAACTTTTCTGAAATTGGCTTCTGCTTGCTCGAATAATATCTCGATCATCATTTTTTTGAACAACCGATATATAACAGGATCGATTTGATCCTTACTGATCTGGGCTCCCTCTTTGGCAGACTTTATGGAATCCATTTCTTACTCACTGTTTGTAATTAATGTACCAAAGTGGCACGGTCTTTGATCTCGTCTGGATCATACGACCATGCCAATACCCTTTGCAGAACAAAATGGGATGTTTAGCATGATAGAAAAAAGAATTTTGAAAGCAACAATCTTGAGAGAAAAACAAATGATGAGATCAAGTTGGCAATCTTGGAAGGAGATGACAAACAAAAATTTTGGATAAAATTTGGAAGATATACTGGAAGGTATGGAAAAGTTTTTGAAAATATAAGCAAAATTTGAAATTTCAAAAAATTGCAGGCAGGATCGGAATAAGGCTGGAAATCCGAGATCCAGTAGAACGGGAGAATGGAAATTCACCTGGAGTTTTGAAAGAAATTAGATATTTGGAAAAATCATCCAAGGTTTGAGAAAATAAAAGAAAAAGATAAGAATATGGATATTTGGAAAAATATTTTGGAGAAAATATGATAACGATAATACAAACAGTCACATCCTGCATAAACACTTATGTACATACAACACTCCCTAAAAGGTTGACTCTAAATGCATCATTTTGAAAAACAGTTGTAGGACCTTAATCCTAACTCTAGGTTCAGATCATCTTTGTCCAATCCAGTTATGCCGATATACTCGAGTTGAGACCCGAAGTACGTGGCATAGGATTTCAACTCTGGTTCTAAGGTAAGGTTTTCCAACATCCTTGAGCGCCTACTGATATACTTCGGGTTGTGGCCCTTAGTACATGGTTGGGGGGGCGTCAACCCAAATAAGTGGCCTAGTTGTGAGGCTTTGTCTCGAACTAGGGTTCTGGAAGAGAGCCCAGCAACGTGAAAACCGGATAAAGACAGGAAGGAGGGTTTGAAAAAAAATGATCACATGCAAGAAATAGAGGGCTCTAGGTTCTAGAGAGATAGATTTTTGAAAACCTTTGAAGAAACATACATTATTTGCATTCAGGTCCTAAATTGAGGAGAGTTGTATTTAGACCTAAGTCTATGTGAGCATGAAAATATCTCCAAAATCTGATCCTACCAAACCATGCTTAGTCTATATGCAATCAATGTCAGATAGGTCAGAATCTAGGCTCCTAGGTTCGCATGATATCAGAAAGTAGAAGAGTTGACATTTTGAGAACACAATTTTGATGATTGAACTAAGTCAAACACACTTTTTATCAGACGAGGACACGTCCCATCACGGTCGCCAAACCTGTTATCGTCGCAAAAATTTCTTCCCTTCCCTGCAGGAGAGAGGGGAAAATCTTTTCGCGAGTCAAACTTGACCAGAGTTTTGAAAATTGTTTTGAAATACTCGCCTCTGTTTTTTAAAATTGCGGAAAATATTCCGAAGAATGGGACTCGACCGGTCAGTACGAGGTTCGACCGTTCCTGCCACCATTAACAGGGGTAATCAAACAAAGGACCAAATGCGTGCTCGACTTAGTTAAATTATCAAAATTGTGTTTTATCCTAAATGCACAAAGAATTTAGGCATGTGCTATGAAATCTTGTAAAATGCAAGTTGGAAAACATGTTGTATGCTTAGAAAATGCTTTGGAGTTGGAAATATTTCTAAAGCAAAAGATGGAAATCAATCTCTCAGGAGACTCTGATAAAAGGACTTAAAATCTCAAGAAAGTTTATAAAGATTTGGAAAAATCATTAAGGAATGAGAATCTCGAGAAAATAGGAAGAATTCTTGAGAAAATGCAAACACTTGAAGGAAAATGCTTGTCAAGAAAACTCCAACTTTGAAAATTTTCTTTGAAAAATGATTGAAGATTTATAGGAAAATGATTTTGAGAAAGGAAATCAAATTCTGGGAATCCAGGCCTTGAGGAATTGGAAATCGATTTTGACTCTGGAAAATGATGGAAAGTTTTCATTTGAGAAATTGGAAACGAATTCTAAGACAAGAAATATTTTTTGGGAAAATCAATCTTTGAAGACATTTTCAGAGCATCTTGAGGAATTGATTTCTTTGAAAATGGAATTTTTGTTGACTTTATCAAAAGGAAAAACATGTGCTTTCATGATGCAAACTATCCTGGATGAATGAATGTCTTTTTATGAAAATATCTTTTCAGAAAAATATGTAATTTTAAAATTAAACTAAGGTAAGATTACTACATATTCTGACTATGGCCGTAAATATGCTTGTAATTTACTTAGTTAATTCTAAAATATTTTATAAAAATTGAAGATATGCAGTGAATTTTGGAAGATAGCCTAAGAGTGTAGGCTCGGTATGACTAGTAGAAAGATGTTGAATCTGGGTCCCATCCATATTCCGACTATGGCCGTAAATATGGATTCCACCGAGTTCATTAACTCTCTAAGAGTTTGTGCATATGCTATTCATGTACATCCATAGTGATTTTTGAAATAAAATGCATGAATCACATAATCAGGATATTGCAGAAATTCAAACTATATGATATGCATCCTAATCTAAGCAAAAAAGTAAATCTCTTATTCCAAAATTTACATTATTACATAACTAAATAAAATGAAAGAAAGAAAATTACAGATTCTGGCTCCTCCCTTTGAATGTCCATGCCAAACTTAAAATGGGGTTAGCTCAAATATGTGGGTTTTTTCCAAGATTTTCCAATAATGTCTTGAGATTATTGGACTTAGTTGGATATAAACCCGATTTTCACACTTCCTTGATATTTTAAATGATGCAAATACAAGAAAATCCAGTAATAAATAGTTTGAAATTCAGAATTGTGGTCAAAATGACTAAAATACCCCTAATATTTAAATTATACCTTTAAAATCAGGGTTATTTGAAAGAATTTTGATAAAAATTGAGATTTTTGAAATTTGAATTGAACCAAATGATGATGAAATGCATGATGAGACATGATGACATGCTGTTAAACATATTAAGACTGTAAAAATCAGAATTGGTGTCTGAAACTTGACCAAAATAATGAATTTCGCTTGTTTTTTGCCCAGATCAGGGTCCCGCGGGGACCCTGTTTTGATGATACGGCTAAACCGATCATCAAACGGATTTCAAATCATGCCAAATTAGGTAGAGAGCATCCCTCTACCCTTAGAAACAATATAGAATGATAAAATTCATGAAATAATATGGCCTAGATGCAATATTTTCAAGAAAATCCTAAAATGAGCCAATTTCGCATACGGGTACGAACCAAACATAGCATTTAACGTAATAATGCAAAAATATACCATTGAAATGTCTGATATTTTGCGGGATGCTAAGGGACATGAAAATGAACATCTTTGACTTTTACAACTATGGGATTTGACCTACGATGAGTTCGGTAGCAGAGATTTGGTTCTGATGGGACTAAAATCAGTATGATCTGATGTGAAAATGGATAAAACTACTAACAGACCATAAAGATTTCTGAAAATTAAATGGGGAACTGATGACATGCATATAAACAAATTTTATTTGTATGGATTTGGCATTTGATCAACTAGATGAGAAATACAAATACAACATTATATGCATAACTCAGAAGAACAGATGTAAATGCTAAAACAGAAGACTAGGATGAAAATTTTGGAACTGGCATGAATACTGTCCTAAAAAATGCAAAATTTCAGAATCAAATAGAGGACTTTCAAACACAAAGCTCACTTTTTACATATTCGGATTTGGAGCTATATACAGAGAGAACCAATGGACTTAAGTCGACCCAGAGTATCAGAGACTCAAATCAGGCTCTGACATGTGTCCCAAACTCTCAGATTTTTGTCAGATAGTGAAAAAACTCATAAAATCTGAGAAAATCAGATTAAATACTAGACTTCATTCCACGTTCAAGGCATTTTTTAGATTGAAAATTAGATCTCACATGAGGGAGATTTCAATTTTACGAGTCAGAACCAAATATTCTGAACGTTTCCGGGGTCATAAAACCCGACTTGGCATTTTGAACTTTTAACATAGTAAACTAATTCAAATGATTAAGATTTTTTTGAAGATTATCAAGGACAGCTATGGGCACGTAATATGATTTTTTTGGTATTTTTAGAGAAAAAAAAACATGAAATAACGAGTGGACTGACTGACAAAAACAGGGAATTACTGAAACTAAACATAATTGAAATAAATGCTAAAAAAAAGAACTAACTAATTCTAAAAATATACTAAATTAATGAAATAAAACATGAATCCAATCTATTTGATGCATGAATGCTAGAAACCATCAAGGAAGCATAATTATTTTTAATATATGTCATTTTATGAGAATAGCTCAATCCATCATTCGGACGAACCCTTTCTTCCAAACGAAAATTCAATATGCAAATCGAGACGAGAGCATTATATCAATAGAACCGATTAGAATAGAAAATTGACCTTATGTTCTTTTGCTGCTTTGACACCTCAGAGACGGGCGGCTACCTTGATAATGGACTCCAGAGAGGGCGTGAATTCAGAGGAAAACAAAAGAAAGGGAAAAATGGAATTCTAAGTTGAAGTTCAGATCTCAAAACAGGAGCCCCTCTGGACTGGGCGTGGGCTAGGGATTTGTAGACTTTTTGGAAATTTTCGAAATTCAAACAGAGTGAATTTGGTCCTTCCATGTGGCGCCATCTCAGAGGGTGCTACTTTGGATTTTTTGGAATAAATAAAATGCAAATTTTGTAAGTGAGACACCTCAACAAAGGAGTTGGATTGATTTTCTCTGCAGGAGCTTCCCATATGGCGCCACCTCAGAGGATGCCATCTTGAAGTTTGCTTTTGTTTGAAATTCAAAATTTTGCTTTTCTGGAAGAAGGAGCGACTGCCATGTGGCGTCACCTCAGAGTGGCTCCACACTAACATGTGTCAGAAGGAAAGACAGAGGAATCAGATGGCACCACCTTAGAGGGAATTTGAATGTTTAAATTTTTGCTTTTTCTGGAGGAAGCAGGGACAAACATGTGGCGCCACCTCACGGTGGCTCCACACTGCCATGTGTCAGAAGGCAGAAGCAGAGGAAGCAGAAGACGCCACCTCAGGAGCATTTGAATTTTGGTTTTATACTTTTCCTAAAAGCAGGTTGCAGAACTATTTTTGTGGGGAGGTCTTTTCAGAAATGGCGTCACCTCAGAGAGGGGATTCTACTTTTTCTGCATAACGGAGAATTGGACATGTGGCAATTCAGGGTGGTTCCTTACCTGACAAGTGTCAGCTTGCTGGAGGAGACTCTTCAGATGACGCCACCTTAGGAGGAATTTGAATTTCAAATTAGGTGGGCTCTGAAAGAATGGAAGGTGGCCATGTGGCGTCACCTCAGGGTGACCCCACAGTGCCATGTGGCAGGAGGGAGGAACAGAGGACATGTGGCGCCATCTCAAACGAGATAAAAAAAGTAAAGTTCAGGATTTGCACCACCTCAGGAAGGATTTGAATGTTTGAATTCTAGCTTTTTCTGAAGGCAGAGAGTGACATGTGTCACTTGCTTTTTCTGAGAAAAGCAAAGTGAGACATGTGTCACTTGCTTTTTCTGAGAAGAGCAGAGCTTGACATGTATCACTTGCTTTTTCTGAGAAGAGCAGAGAGAGACATGTGTCACTTGCTTTTTCTGAGAAAAGCAGAGAGAGACATGTGTCACTTGCTTTTTCTGAAAAAAGCAGAGCTTGACATGTGTCCACTACAGGGGAGAACACCTCAGATGGTGCCACCTCAGGAGGAGACAAATCTACTTTTTCTAGAAAAAACAGAGATGGACATATGGCGACTTAGGGTGGCCTCAGAGTGACCCCACACTGACACTTGGCAAAGAAATGGAAGGTGAGAGAAAGTGACATGTGGCGCCACCTCTGGGTGAACCCCACACTGACACATGGCAGAGGATGGAAGGAGAGAGAGAGAGAGATAAAGCTCCTATATTTTTGGGTTTTTCAAAATTCAAGTTTTACAAAACGAAAGCCTATGTGGTGCCACCTCAAGTGGACCCCACATCGTTTCTTTATTGAAATAAAAGCAAGAAAGTAAAACCGCTTTTTAGAATTTTCATAAAAACTTAGACTAACTGGCAAATAAGAAATACTTGGCCTAATTGCAGAAATTTTGAAAAGAGGTGGCCCCTATGGGACGATTTTGTAAAAGAATGATATTTGAAATTGCTGACAAAAGGGGCAAAATCTGAGACAAAATTGCTGAGTTCAAGGCTGAAATCCATATTGAAAACTATCCAGTTCGTTTCCTGAGAAAATCTTTTGAAATTCAGAGTCCTGGGGGTAAAATGGGAAGAATTGACAATTTTGAAGACCCAGGGTTTTGAAATCGATTTTGAAAAGAGTTGAAATTCGAATCTGGATTGAAATTTTTGAAATCGAGAGTTTTGGACCTCGAAATGACATGTTGTGCAGTGCAGTGATATGAAATGCTCATGCGATGATATGCAATGACATGTCTTATGAAATATAATCTTGAACCAGAAATTTATAAATTCCTGTCTCCTGTCAAGAGTAAAACTTTGAAAATATGAGCTAAAATAGAGAAATTTTGAGAGTTGCAGATGAAATTTGAACTTTTGCAAGTTCCAGGCTTAGAAAATGACCATTTTGCCCTCCGACGATCTCAGAGGATGAATTGTGATGTTTGGTGGAGATGTCGGGGAGGTGAGTGAAATATTGGGGTGTTTACAGATGCTCTTCTTTGCTACTAAGCCAGCTTGTGGCCGAGCTTAGTGGCAAAGAAAAACACACCAAATTTGGGCTATAAAAAAAATGCCCCAGTTGGTAGGATTTGACTGGGTATGAGGAATTTAGCCCTGATGAAGATGGTAGATATGAAATGGAGGATGAAGAAGAAAGATTTGCTCTATGACAGTGAAGTTCAGGTTTTTGTCTTTAACCTGGATGTGACAGAAAATGCTCAGGTTTGATCCTTCGGCCTGGTTGGGGAATGGAATATCTCATCGAAATGAGACTCAGGTTTGTACCATTAACCTGATTGGGTTGAAAATGGAATACCTCATCAAATGAGGCTCAGGTTTGTACCTTTATCCTGATTGGGCGGGAAATGAAATACCTCATCAAATGAGGCTCAGGTTTATGCCCTTAACCTAATCGGGCGGAAATGAAATACCTCATCAAAGGAGGCTCAGGTTTATACCCTTATCATGATTAGGCGGAAATGAAATACCTCCTCAAAGAAGGCTCAGGTTTGTACCCTTATCCTGATCGGACGAAAGAATGAATGGAATCCTCGAAGGAAGAGACCATGATGGAACCTTCGGATTTTGCACAATAAATCTGACAGGGGTTTTGCAAAAGAAAGGAAAATGGGGTCCCTAAAGCTTGAAAAGGGGTTGATCTTGGGCGTCTCATTGCTGAGACTAAATAGCTTTTGAAATTGCCCTTTGCGAGAAAATGATTAATGGTTCGACTTCGAACCGAAATGGGATTGTCTTTGGTGGGACTGTGGGAACACAGGGAAGTGTGCGAATCTGAGAGTCCAGGCGCTCAGATTATAAAAAGAAGGGAAGGAATCTTGAAAACTCCCCTAATCAAGTCCTAAAGAGGGATTGAAAATTGGTGTCTGGATGTATCAAAATGGATATCAAGCTCACACTGCATGTTAGGATAGCTAGAAAATATTGTCAAAATGTTGAGAATTTTGTTGTTGATTCAAAGTATTTGAAAATGGTGCATATTGTTGCAAAGACATTCCTTTTTCCTACATGAAGTATTACCTCCAAACGGGCTTGACTTCATAGAATCAAGATTTGGGATTCAAATTTCTTGCAATTGACCTTCTTCAAGGAAGCCATCAATTTCCTTGATATGAACAGGAAAGAGAAAATTTAATATTATGAAAGCAATTGATGAAAGGATATTAATAATAGAATTTCACAAATTTAAAGAAGATTCTTGATAGATTTGGCAGTTTGATATCCTGGGAGTTTCTCTCATGATAATCTTTCTGCACTCTTTTGGCTCTCTTGGGTTTCGGTTACATTCTCTTTCATTTTGGAGATGTCTTGACTTTTCTCTCTTTCTTTTTCCTCTTTTGCTCTCTTTTTGGAAGGGTACGTCACAAACTTCTTCAACTTGGAGATGTTTCGATCCTTCTTTGCCTCAGGGGTCATGTTGATGATATTGGCTCATTGGTTGAAGATCTTTGGATGATAGCGGAAATTAAATATCTTTTAGGGGTTATCGGGAGGTTCATCGCATCTGCCTTCATCTCAACAGTGCTTTGGACTTTCCCTAGAAGGATCCGTCATAAACTCCATCATCTTGGAGATGTTTCAAATCTTCTTTGGCCTTGGGGGTCTACTCGCTTAATTCACATTCATCTTGACGACAATTGAGAGATCCCTTTTGCGGATATTTAATTGCAGCTTAGGTGATTTTGAGGAGACAGGGCTTGGGTGAATTCTCACTTTTTCTAGCGCTCAGGATATTTTCACTGCCTCGTCTTTACAAGAATAATCTTTTAGAGATGTGCCATAATTGCGATCAATATCAATCATTTGTGGCTTTGCAATAACATTGAATTTTCTTTTATGACCATATCGAGGATTTATCCTTCATCCTTTTCGTTGGCCAATAGAAAAAATTTGAATTTTGAATCTCTTTTTGCAAAAGCTTCACTCTTTTGGAAGTAATGTTGAAGGTAAACTGAGGTAAAGATTTGTGCAATAAAATTCTGAAAACAACAAATAATTTGATTGACAAATTGACAACATGTTCTTGGAATCCTTAGTGAGAGAGAGCATTTGAAGTCCGACTCAACACATCTGTGACGAAAATTCTCCTCGCTTTTTCCCCAAAAAGAGAGACTCGGGCTTAGCCTTTACCTGAATGGGAAATGGAAATTACTTCTCTCTTCCCTGAAGACGAGGTGTTTGCAAAATGAACTTTCGAAGAGAAATTAAGCTTTCGTCAAAGCTCCCTAATATTAGGCTTCTCTTATGGAAATTGGGTCGATAGTAGTGAGGTTGGAAAATTGGGTCATGAAGGAACGAGTCCATCACACTCTCCCTAAAAAGAGGATCCTCCATGGCGAAAATGGCCTAGTGGGAAAATTGGGGGGCCACAAGAAAAGCGAGTCTCCGTCGAGCCTCTCCCTTTAAAAGGATTCCTTGTGTAAAATTGGAAATTGTTTTGCAAACGGTTCACAAAGGCATGAGTCCCTTCAAACTCTCTCTGAAAAGGGGCTAGGTGAACGAATTGGATAGCATGTGAAAAGAACGAGCTCCCTCGAACTCTCCCTAAAAAGGGTCACTCGCAAGAGAAAATGATTGAAATTGGATATTGGGCCAATAGGCAAAATGAATACGACCATGATTGGTAAAGGTGACCCGCAGGTCAAAAATGATTGAGATAGAATTGGTAACCCGAAGGTTTGAGATTGGATGACCTAACGGTCGAAATTGAGAATTGGTTGACCCAAAGATCAAAGTTGTATGTCCCAGGGTCAAAATTGAGAGTATGAAGATTGGGCGACCAGGAGGTCAAAATTGAGAATTTGGTAATTTGAAAATTGGAAATTGGGTGACCCGAAGGTCGAAATTGAAGAATTAAATGACCCGAGGGTCGAAATTGAAGAATTGAATGACCTGAAGCTTTAAATTGGAAATTGGTGGACAAAATGTCAAATTTGAGAAATTGACTGACCTTGAAGATCGAAGTGACTTGGATCAACAAAGGAGAATAAATGGCACGGGTCAGAGCTTGAATAAGGTAAAGAGATCACGAGTCGAAACTCGGATCAACAAAGGAGAATGAAGAGCTCGAGTCAGAGCTCGAATAAAGTAAAGAGATCATGAGTCAGAACTCAGATCAACAAAGGAAAGATAATTTGAGAAAAGACCTGAGTCAGAACTAGGATCTTCAAAGGAAAAATAATTTAAAGGAAAACCTGAGTCAGAACTCGGATCTTCAAAGGAAAAATAATTTAAAGGAAAACCCGAGTCGGAACTCGGATCTTCAAAGGAAAAATAATTTAAAGGAAAACCCGAGTTGGAACTCGGATCTTCAAAGGAAAATAATTTAAAGAAAAACCCGAGTCAGAACTCGGATCTTCAAAGGAAAAAAAATTAAAGAAAAACCTGAGTCGGAACTCGGATCTTCAAAGGAAAACCCGAGTCGAAACTCGAATCTTCAAAGGAAAAATAATTTAAGAGAAAACCCGAGTCGGAACTCGGATCTTCAAAGGAAAAATAATTTAAAGGAAAACCCGAGTCGGAACTCGGATCTTCAAAGGAAAAATAATTTAAAGAAAAACCCGAGTCGGAACTCAGATCTTCAAAGGAAAAATAATTTAAGAGAAAACCCGAATCAGAACTCGGATCTTTAAAGAAAAAATAATTTAAAGGAAAACCCGAGTCGGGACTCGGATCTTCAAAGGAAAAATAATTTAAAGGAAAACCCGAGTCGGAACTCGGATCTTCAAAGAAAAAATAATTTAAAGGAAAACCCGAGTCAGGACTCGGATCTTTAAAGGAAAAATAATTTAAAGGAAAACCCGAGTCGGAACTCGGATCTTCAAAGGAAAAATAATTTAAAGGAAAACCCGAGTCGAAACTCGGATCTTCAAAAAAAAAATAATTTAAAGAAAAACCCGAGTGGGAACTCAAATTTCTAAAAGAAAAATGGACCAACCTAAGAGTTGGGTTTGAAAGAAAAAGAAGTATGAATCGGAATTCAGATCTTCAAAGGAGAATTCGCTTAGAGGATCAAAATTTTGCAAATCACCAGTGCGGGGACCGGTTTTTGGAAAGAGAATTCTATCTGAAGAATTTTGAGGAAAAATTGACAGAGATTGCAAACTAAAGTTAGGGATTGATGATTAGGATGAGAAATCATTCATAGTCTCAGGATTTATCCCTTATCCTGAATGGGAAATGAATTGGGTGCATAATTAATGCAACTGAAATGCACATGCGAATGAAATGCAAATGAAGTGTAGATGAAAGATGAGAGATTTTATTTGATCCTGCATACATACAGAATGTTTGAAAACAAATTTTCAAAAGATGCCCCAGTGTAGTTGGGAAGAGGGAATAAAATTTAAAGAAGGCTCTTTTGAGAAGAAACATAGCTACAAAAGAAGAAAATCAGAGTTAGTAATGAGAAAAGTTGATGATTTTATTGTTGTATTAAAAGGGATGACAACCTAAAAAAGCAAAACAACTAGGACTATATTGTCCTGACAAAAGTAAAAATGACAGAAATGAGAGGGCATTGGCATTGACATTGTCCTTCTTCTGAGTGATCTGGGAAAGGCTTCATCAGGACTGCAAGTTGTCCCTCTCTTTCTACTGGCACCAAAAGCTCTTTATTGATGTAGTCTTGTACAATGTTTTTGAGAGCGAAGCAGCGTTCAGTATCGTGCCCCATTGCACGATAAAACTTGTAGAAACAATCTTTCCATTTCCCCATGGTAACGGGAGGATCAACAATCTTTGGAAGTTTGATCATATTCTTCATGAGTAGATATCCAAGAATTTCTTCGATTGGCTGACCTAAAGGAGTAAACTCGCGATCATAATCCCAACCATCATGCTTTATCTTCTTCAAATTGCTTGATTTTTGTTGAGTGCTGACTTCTTTGACTTCTTTCTGGGAACTGGACTGAACTTGCTTGGTTAGGGCTACTGGATGTTCTTCTTTCTCTGTCTTCAACAAAGAGGTTCTTACCAATGTAGTCTTGCACAATGTTTTTAAAGCCGAAACAACGATCAGTGGCATGCCCTACTGCCCGGTGGAATTTGCAGAACTGGTTCACGAATCTTCTCGTGATGGTGGGAGGATCTATGGCTTTTGGGAGCCTGACTAATCCCTTGATCAACATGTATTCAAGGACTTTGTCGAGTGGCTTGTCTATAGGAGTGAAATCTCGATCACCGCTTCAGTTTTCGCGCTTTGGTTTTCCTTGATTTTTTTTCTTTTGCTGAGGGCTGGATTGAAAAGGTCTATTCTGGATTCTAGAATACTTTCCTTTCCGATCCTTGGACTCTTCTAAATTGTTGCTTCGATTGCCTCTGTTTTTGTTGTTGTTGAATTTAGAACTCTTTGCGCTGTTGTGGCCGCCAATGATGCTCATAGGGATGGTGATAGATGCCTCTTCTTTAACAGGAACTTTTCTGAAATTGGCTTCTGCTTGCTCGAATAATATCTCGATCATCATTTTTTTGAACAACCGATATATAACAGGATCGATTTGATCCTTACTGATCTGGGCTCCCTCTTTGGCAGACTTTATGGAATCCATTTCTTACTCACTGTTTGTAATTAATGTACCAAAGTGGCACGGTCTTTGATCTCGTCTGGATCATACGACCATGCCAATACCCTTTGCAGAACAAAATGGGATGTTTAGCATGATAGAAAAAAGAATTTTGAAAGCAACAATCTTGAGAGAAAAACAAATGATGAGATCAAGTTGGCAATCTTGGAAGGAGATGACAAACAAAAATTTTGGATAAAATTTGGAAGATATACTGGAAGGTATGGAAAAGTTTTTGAAAATATAAGCAAAATTTGAAATTTCAAAAAATTGCAGGCAGGATCGGAATAAGGCTGGAAATCCGAGATCCAGTAGAACGGGAGAATGGAAATTCACCTGGAGTTTTGAAAGAAATTAGATATTTGGAAAAATCATCCAAGGTTTGAGAAAATAAAAGAAAAAGATAAGAATATGGATATTTGGAAAAATATTTTGGAGAAAATATGATAACGATAATACAAACAGTCACATCCTGCATAAACACTTATGTACATACAACACTCCCTAAAAGGTTGACTCTAAATGCATCATTTTGAAAAACAGTTGTAGGACCTTAATCCTAACTCTAGGTTCAGATCATCTTTGTCCAATCCAGTTATGCCGATATACTCGAGTTGAGACCCGAAGTACGTGGCATAGGATTTCAACTCTGGTTCTAAGGTAAGGTTTTCCAACATCCTTGAGCGCCTACTGATATACTTCGGGTTGTGGCCCTTAGTACATGGTTGGGGGGGCGTCAACCCAAATAAGTGGCCTAGTTGTGAGGCTTTGTCTCGAACTAGGGTTCTGGAAGAGAGCCCAGCAACGTGAAAACCGGATAAAGACAGGAAGGAGGGTTTGAAAAAAAATGATCACATGCAAGAAATAGAGGGCTCTAGGTTCTAGAGAGATAGATTTTTGAAAACCTTTGAAGAAACATACATTATTTGCATTCAGGTCCTAAATTGAGGAGAGTTGTATTTAGACCTAAGTCTATGTGAGCATGAAAATATCTCCAAAATCTGATCCTACCAAACCATGCTTAGTCTATATGCAATCAATGTCAGATAGGTCAGAATCTAGGCTCCTAGGTTCGCATGATATCAGAAAGTAGAAGAGTTGACATTTTGAGAACACAATTTTGATGATTGAACTAAGTCAAACACACTTTTTATCAGACGAGGACACGTCCCATCACGGTCGCCAAACCTGTTATCATCGCAAAAATTTCTTCCCTTCCCTGCAGGAGAGAGGGGAAAATCTTTTCGCGAGTCAAACTTGACCAGAGTTTTGAAAATTGTTTTGAAATACTCGCCTCTGTTTTTTAAAATTGCGGAAAATATTCCGAAGAATGGGACTCGACCGGTCAGTACGAGGTTCGACCGTTCCTGCCACCATTAACAGGGGTAATCAAACAAAGGACCAAATGCGTGCTCGACTTAGTTAAATTATCAAAATTGTGTTTTATCCTAAATGCACAAAGAATTTAGGCATGTGCTATGAAATCTTGTAAAATGCAAGTTGGAAAACATGTTGTATGCTTAGAAAATGCTTTGGAGTTGGAAATATTTCTAAAGCAAAAGATGGAAATCAATCTCTCAGGAGACTCTGATAAAAGGACTTAAAATCTCAAGAAAGTTTATAAAGATTTGGAAAAATCATTAAGGAATGAGAATCTCGAGAAAATAGGAAGAATTCTTGAGAAAATGCAAACACTTGAAGGAAAATGCTTGTCAAGAAAACTCCAACTTTGAAAATTTTCTTTGAAAAATGATTGAAGATTTATAGGAAAATGATTTTGAGAAAGGAAATCAAATTCTGGGAATCCAGGCCTTGAGGAATTGGAAATCGATTTTGACTCTGGAAAATGATGGAAAGTTTTCATTTGAGAAATTGGAAACGAATTCTAAGACAAGAAATATTTTTTGGGAAAATCAATCTTTGAAGACATTTTCAGAGCATCTTGAGGAATTGATTTCTTTGAAAATGGAATTTTTGTTGACTTTATCAAAAGGAAAAACATGTGCTTTCATGATGCAAACTATCCTGGATGAATGAATGTCTTTTTATGAAAATATCTTTTCAGAAAAATATGTAATTTTAAAATTAAACTAAGGTAAGATTACTACATATTCTGACTATGGCCGTAAATATGCTTGTAATTTACTTAGTTAATTCTAAAATATTTTATAAAAATTGAAGATATGCAGTGAATTTTGGAAGATAGCCTAAGAGTGTAGGCTCGGTATGACTAGTAGAAAGATGTTGAATCTGGGTCCCATCCATATTCCGACTATGGCCGTAAATATGGATTCCACCGAGTTCATTAACTCTCTAAGAGTTTGTGCATATGCTATTCATGTACATCCATAGTGATTTTTGAAATAAAATGCATGAATCACATAATCAGGATATTGCAGAAATTCAAACTATATGATATGCATCCTAATCTAAGCAAAAAAGTAAATCTCTTATTCCAAAATTTACATTATTACATAACTAAATAAAATGAAAGAAAGAAAATTACAGATTCTGGCTCCTCCCTTTGAATGTCCATGCCAAACTTAAAATGGGGTTAGCTCAAATATGTGGGTTTTTTCCAAGATTTTCCAATAATGTCTTGAGATTATTGGACTTAGTTGGATATAAACCCGATTTTCACACTTCCTTGATATTTTAAATGATGCAAATACAAGAAAATCCAGTAATAAATAGTTTGAAATTCAGAATTGTGGTCAAAATGACTAAAATACCCCTAATATTTAAATTATACCTTTAAAATCAGGGTTATTTGAAAGAATTTTGATAAAAATTGAGATTTTTGAAATTTGAATTGAACCAAATGATGATGAAATGCATGATGAGACATGATGACATGCTGTTAAACATATTAAGACTGTAAAAATCAGAATTAGTGTCTGAAACTTGACCAAAATAATGAATTTCGCTTGTTTTTTGCCCAGATCAGGGTCCCGCGGGGACCCTGTTTTGATGATACGGCTAAACCGATCATCAAACGGATTTCAAATCATGCCAAATTAGGTAGAGAGCATCCCTCTACCCTTAGAAACAATATAGAATGATAAAATTCATGAAATAATATGGCCTAGATGCAATATTTTCAAGAAAATCCTAAAATGAGCCAATTTCGCATACGGGTACGAACCAAACATAGCATTTAACGTAATAATGCAAAAATATACCATTGAAATGTCTGATATTTTGCGGGATGCTAAGGGACATGAAAATGAACATCTTTGACTTTTACAACTATGGGATTTGACCTACGATGAGTTCGGTAGCAGAGATTTGGTTCTGATGGGACTAAAATCAGTATGATCTGATGTGAAAATGGATAAAACTACTAACAGACCATAAAGATTTCTGAAAATTAAATGGGGAACTGATGACATGCATATAAACAAATTTTATTTGTATGGATTTGGCATTTGATCAACTAGATGAGAAATACAAATACAACATTATATGCATAACTCAGAAGAACAGATGTAAATGCTAAAACAGAAGACTAGGATGAAAATTTTGGAACTGGCATGAATACTGTCCTAAAAAATGCAAAATTTCAGAATCAAATAGAGGACTTTCAAACACAAAGCTCACTTTTTACATATTCGGATTTGGAGCTATATACAGAGAGAACCAATGGACTTAAGTCGACCCAGAGTATCAGAGACTCAAATCAGGCTCTGACATGTGTCCCAAACTCTCAGATTTTTGTCAGATAGTGAAAAAACTCATAAAATCTGAGAAAATCAGATTAAATACTAGACTTCATTCCACGTTCAAGGCATTTTTTAGATTGAAAATTAGATCTCACATGAGGGAGATTTCAATTTTACGAGTCAGAACCAAATATTCTGAACGTTTCCGGGGTCATAAAACCCGACTTGGCATTTTGAACTTTTAACATAGTAAACTAATTCAAATGATTAAGATTTTTTTGAAGATTATCAAGGACAGCTATGGGCACGTAATATGATTTTTTTGGTATTTTTAGAGAAAAAAAAACATGAAATAACGAGTGGACTGACTGACAAAAACAGGGAATTACTGAAACTAAACATAATTGAAATAAATGCTAAAAAAAAGAACTAACTAATTCTAAAAATATACTAAATTAATGAAATAAAACATGAATCCAATCTATTTGATGCATGAATGCTAGAAACCATCAAGGAAGCATAATTATTTTTAATATATGTCATTTTATGAGAATAGCTCAATCCATCATTCGGACGAACCCTTTCTTCCAAACGAAAATTCAATATGCAAATCGAGACGAGAGCATTATATCAATAGAACCGATTAGAATAGAAAATTGACCTTATGTTCTTTTGCTGCTTTGACACCTCAGAGACGGGCGGCTACCTTGATAATGGACTCCAGAGAGGGCGTGAATTCAGAGGAAAACAAAAGAAAGGGAAAAATGGAATTCTAAGTTGAAGTTCAGATCTCAAAACAGGAGCCCCTCTGGACTGGGCGTGGGCTAGGGATTTGTAGACTTTTTGGAAATTTTCGAAATTCAAACAGAGTGAATTTGGTCCTTCCATGTGGCGCCATCTCAGAGGGTGCTACTTTGGATTTTTTGGAATAAATAAAATGCAAATTTTGTAAGTGAGACACCTCAACAAAGGAGTTGGATTGATTTTCTCTGCAGAAGCTTCCCATATGGCGCCACCTCAGAGGATGCCATCTTGAAGTTTGCTTTTGTTTGAAATTCAAAATTTTGCTTTTCTGGAAGAAGGAGCGACTGCCATGTGGCGTCACCTCAGAGTGGCTCCACACTAACATGTGTCAGAAGGAAAGACAGAGGAATCAGATGGCACCACCTTAGAGGGAATTTGAATGTTTAAATTTTTGCTTTTTCTGGAGGAAGCAGGGACAAACATGTGGCGCCACCTCACGGTGGCTCCACACTGCCATGTGTCAGAAGGCAGAAGCAGAGGAAGCAGAAGACGCCACCTCAGGAGCATTTGAATTTTGGTTTTATACTTTTCCTAAAAGCAGGTTGCAGAACTATTTTTGTGGGGAGGTCTTTTCAGAAATGGCGTCACCTCAGAGAGGGGATTCTACTTTTTCTGCATAACGGAGAATTGGACATGTGGCAATTCAGGGTGGTTCCTTACCTGACAAGTGTCAGCTTGCTGGAGGAGACTCTTCAGATGACGCCACCTTAGGAGGAATTTGAATTTCAAATTAGGTGGGCTCTGAAAGAATGGAAGGTGGCCATGTGGCGTCACCTCAGGGTGACCCCACAGTGCCATGTGGCAGGAGGGAGGAACAGAGGACATGTGGCGCCATCTCAAACGAGATAAAAAAAGTAAAGTTCAGGATTTGCACCACCTCAGGAAGGATTTGAATGTTTGAATTCTAGCTTTTTCTGAAGAAGGCAGAGAGTGACATGTGTCACTTGCTTTTTCTGAGAAAAGCAAAGTGAGACATGTGTCACTTGCTTTTTCTGAGAAGAGCAGAGCTTGACATGTATCACTTGCTTTTTCTGAGAAGAGCAGAGAGAGACATGTGTCACTTGCTTTTTCTGAGAAAAGCAGAGAGAGACATGTGTCACTTGCTTTTTCTGAAAAAAGCAGAGCTTGACATGTGTCCACTACAGGGGAGAACACCTCAGATGGTGCCACCTCAGGAGGAGACAAATCTACTTTTTCTAGAAAAAACAAAGATGGACATATGGCGACTTAGGGTGGCCTCAGAGTGACCCTGCACTGACACTTGGCAAAGAAATGGAAGGTGAGAGAAAGTGACATGTGGCGCCACCTCTGGGTGAACCCCACACTGACACATGGCAGAGGATGGAAGGAGAGAGAGAGAGAGAGAGAGAGAGAGAGAGAGAGAGAGAGAGAGAGAGAGAGAGAGATAAAGCTCCTATATTTTTGGGTTTTTCAAAATTCAAGTTTTACAAAAGGAAAGCCTATGTGGTGCCACCTCAGGTGGACCCCACATCATTTCTTTATTGAAATAAAAGCAAGAAAGTAAAACCTCTTTTTAGAATTTTCATAAAAACTTAGACTAACTGGCAAATAAGAAATACTTGGCCTAATTGCAGAAATTTTGAAAAGAGGTGGCCCCTATGGGACGATTTTGTAAAAGAATGATATTTGAAATTGCTGACAAAAGGGGCAAAATCTGAGACAAAATTGCTGAGTTCAAGGCTGAAATCCATATTGAAAACTATCCAGTTCGTTTTCCTGAGAAAATCTTTTGAAATTCAGAGTCCTGGGGGTAAAATGAGAAGAATTGACAATTTTGAAGACCCAGGGTTTTGAAATCGATTTTGAAAAGAGTTGAAATTCGAATCTGGATTGAAATTTTTGAAATCGAGAGTTTTGGACCTCGAAATGACATGTTGTGCAGTGCAGTGATATGAAATGCTCATGCGATGATATGCAATGACATGTCTTATGAAATGTAATCTTGAACCAGAAATTTATAGATTTCTGACTCTTGTCAGGAGTAAAACTTTGAAAATATGAGCTAAAATAGAGAAATTTTGAGAGTTGCAGATGAAATTTGAACTTTTGCAAGTTCCAGGCTTAGAAAATGACCATTTTGCCCTCCGACGATCTCAGAGGATGAATTGTGATGTTTGGTGGAGATGTCGGGGAGGTGAGTGAAAATTTGGGGTGTTTACAATCGGACCCAGGTCTTCTATAAAATTTCACAAACTATACCCAGCTCCATGTTTTAATTAGACCTTCCAGTTCAGACTCAAGTCTTAATTTGGTCTTCTTTTTTTTATCACTATACCCAAACCCTATAAGGTTTGGTAGGGGTTGGGTTTGGGTAAACCCTACCCATTGACACCCCTACTCTTAGTACATGAACCTGCTGACCCCATTGTTTATCTATTTTTCAATGTACATCTGCCATCAATGGACGGGAAACAAGTAAATTACCACCTAGTGAAGGTAGTGACTCACCATTTTCTTGTGAGGCCTACACAATTGCTCATGAGCAAAATCAATATCTTATTTATTCAAATGTCTATAGATTTTGTTAAAAAGTTAAGCAAGGCCGAACCAGTGGGTAGAGACTTAATTTGCTAGTGGTGATGCATTGATTCCAGGCTCCGCAAGGGAATCCTATGTGCCTCAAAACAGAGCAAAGTCCTGGATCTCTAGTTCGAACCTCGAGGTGTCTGTAGGTATAGGATTTAGACCAAGGACCAAAGGATGGAATCAGATCAGGTCATGCTGAACATGGGCGTTTTTGCTCTTACTGACATCGTGACCATCCGATTTGCATTTTAAAAAGCTCAAAAGACAACAAAACCACGTGGCATTCATCCAAAATGCAAACAGACGTCCACGATGTCGGCATGATCAGAAACTCTCATGTTCAGCATGACTTGATCTGCTTTCCCAAAGGATTCAAGAAACTCTAGGGATTGGGATGGTCGAATTTCAAATCCAATCTAAGGCTCTCAAATGCACCTTTTGTGATTGTTGGATGCATTTGATGTTGATGGCAATTGTGATGATGATGATGTCATTATAAATATTACTATAATGGTGTTGATATAAGGTGACGATGGCATGGGGAGGAAGAATAGGTTAATGATTTTAACAATGATAAAAAGTAATGTTAATGATGATTTAGTCTATATATATTGTTAATTTTATATTAAACTAGTTGTATTTATCATTAGGTGGATTCAATCTTATTAAAATCATTAAAAATATTCTTAAAAGATATAGATTAATGATTTTAACAATGATAAAAGTAATGTTAATGATGATAATTGATGTAGTCTCTCTCTCTCTCTCTCTCTCTCTCTCTCTATATATATATATATATATATATATATATATTATAAATTTAATATATTTAACATTAGATGAATTTAACCTTATTAAAATTATAAAAAATATTCTTAAATAATGATGTTTATGAAAATGCATGGTTAATTTTTTTAACATTACAAGTCTTTTGAACTTGAAGAGAATTGAAAAGTCACGAACCTCTTTAAAAAAAAAAGTAACTTTATGTTATCATTTTGACATCAAAAAGTAATCTGAAATTTTAAAAAATATCATTCTTTTAAAAGTATTTTAGTTTTTTTAATAAAATTGAATCCATCTAGCGTTAAACACAAGTTTAATGATTAACCCATATACATATAGTTTATACCATTGTTGTTAGTATCGGTGTGCCACTTTGCATCGCATAGGTCAGAAATAGATCAGGTACAACCGTTCAAGGCTGATTCAGTTTATTTAAAAAAAAACAAAAAATAGTTAAAATTTCTTTAAGTATTTAAAAGTATTATTTTAATATTTATGTGGCACATGTTATTTTCTGGTTGAAAGTTGGCTGATTCAATTGGATTCAGCTCCGAACCATAATCGGCCATTGCCTGGAAACTATTCAAGGCCCATACAATATTGACAACATTGGATTATACCATAAATTATAGATAGTTGAGGTGTTTGGCTTGCAAGCAATAAGCTTAGAATTCAAATCATTTATCTTGCAACTTTGAAAAAGTGTGGTTCTTTTTGTAAAAGAGCTATTTTGAGCATCAATCAATAGGTTTAGATCATAAATTCTAGTTTTTAAATTAAAAGTGTTGTTTATTTGTAAATGAGCCAGCTTGTCTAACTCATGCTCACCATGAGCTCAGGCTCGTCACAAAAAATGAACGAAGCTTGAACACCCTCAGCTCGGTTTGTTGGGCTTGTTTACTAGCCCTAGCTACGTAAGACCCCCAAAGTACACTAATTTTTGGCTTTTATAGAGCTTGCATAAGCTCTTGATTAGCATAATGACAAAATATTGGCATTTTTCCAAAAAAAAAAAGGCAAAAAATGGGACATACTACTTTACCCATTCAGCAAAACACATAAATATTGGCTATAATTGATTTTTAGATTTTTATTTGTCAATTTTTTCTTTTCCAAAATTGGTTTTCTATTTTTTATTTTAACTAGCATTGCTATGATGCTTAGTGTGCTTGGTGTCGCTTGGAAACCCAAATTTAGAATGGCGGTCCTTTTCCAACTTAGAAGCTGTGTTCAAAATAGTTCAAAAGCTGATTTCCAGAAAATTCTCAAGTCTAAATTCTCACCTAATAAATGGCTAAGAATTCTAAATCCTAGATGTGAAAAAAAACAACCCCAAAACATGGTTGATAGACTTAGGGAGTAGCTTTAAATACCGCGGTAGCAAAGGGAGTAAGCCCACAGAGTTTTACGCTGCCTGGACAGTGATCGTGTATGATAGGCAGAGCCCGCGCAATTAGGTCTTTGATCTTGAGGGCTGTTTCTTAGTATAAATATAATATATATATATATATATATATATACAAATGACATTGGAAGTTCAAAATTTATAGAATTCCAAATGGTACGGGATTGGATCAAATATATTATTAGACTGAATTGATTAGTAAAACTTGGTAGAGATAATTGGATTTGAACAGTTAATATAATTAGAAGTAGTTCATGGTACGTCTGAATCTAAATCTGAATTTAGCACTAAGTCCAAATCTAAATCTGAATTAGATCTCATGTAGTACAGTCCAATCCAACTTGAAGTTGGTATTGAATTAAAGAAAAAGGTTGAAATTTGAAAAATATGGGTTTTACGTGTGCAAAAGTTCACATTAATCGGATTCATTCTGGATCTATTGTAGGATCCAACACATAATATTGTTCTACTCCAGCTCATAATCCAAAAACGTCAAATCATACAGCTCCAAATACATTTAATGTACTTGTTCGAAATTTACTTTAAGATCGATATATCAGAAAATAAAGTGTTGGATTCGAATCTGATATCTGACCTAACCCGGTCCATATGCATCCTACCTTAATAGCTAAGTTACCAAAACGGATTTTCCAATTTAGAAAAGTCAAAAATATGTTTTTGTGACTTTACTACCCTTTATTTTTATTGTTTCCATCCGTGGGCCTTACTTAGCGTAAGGTTGAAATTCAAATGTTCAAGGCCAATTATGTCATTTTGAAAATAGTCAAGGTGTTATCGTCGAGACCGTCTCTATCTGTATTAAATAAACAAATAAAATATTAAAAAAAAGAAACAATTTGATTTTGCTTACCGTGACGCTTATGTGTATGTATAAACCTTCTCTTTTGCATATATTACCACTTAAGCTTCAGGGGTAAAAAAGTCATTTATGCCAAAGATTACACCGGATAAATTATTTCCCAAAAATTAGGGATTTTTGCTTGTTCGCTATCTTTAATATCCTTAGGGACATTTATGTCCTTTTGTTAACCCTCCAGTCTCCAATGCCCATGGCTAACTTTTAGTTCGGATTCGGGTCTGACATAATTGCACAATGGATATAGCGTAATTGGATCTAAAGTTGGATTTCGGACTCGATGATACTAGAACCAAAACTAGCTTCAACGCAGTTCTAACGTTACAAATGGATCAGAGTTTTAACGTGGGTTGGATCTGTATCTGAATCACATTGTTCAATCTGCGTAGCATATTTCCCGACCTGAATCAGCTTAGAGTCCAGTCTGGTGTTGGGTATTGGGTCTAACCAAACCGTTTTACTTTTCTGAAAAAAAAAACAATTGTTTTCACTCATTTTTTGTATATCCAGTACCACAGCTGGTTCGGAACCAGATCTGAGGCCGTGATGATATCTTAGTTGAATACATCTAAAATTGGACCTGTTTCGCATACAATATTGGGTCAATAACAACCCAACCATACCCGACCTGTTGCCAACCCCGTGCATAGCGAACTAATCTTTGTTCTATATGGTTTGGATTATGGGCATAAAAAATGGTGACCCGAATACTAGTCTGGTAGATCCGAAGAATATGTTGGTCGCAAGGTTGTTAAATGCGATGAGGCGAAGCGAGGCGTAAGCTTCAAGGCGTTGAAGCGTAAGCTTCATGATCAAAATAATAAAATATATAATATTGATAAAATAATAAAATAAGAAGTGAAAATGAGTTATGCATACAATTACAAAATGAGTATACACCATAGTTGTAACATTGAGAGAGAGAGAAGAGGTTGTGATTTACTCTTTCAAGTTGACACATATTTGAAAGTGTGTAATGAGCATTTGAGCAATCAGCCTCTATCATGCATATGACACTGAAAAGCAGGTGATGCCCAAAAATATAAACCCAAAAGTAATGTTCAAAATACAATGCATTTTCTCTCTTTAAGCAATCAAACCTTACACCACATACAGATCACTGACCATAATCTTTGGCCGTTTGGAAGGAGTTAAGTCATTAGGGTTAAATGTCATTGAAAAATGCACAATGTAAAGTTTGTTACATAACACATTCCATCATGTCCACATCTATCATGTTCTCAATATCAGCATTAAAGCAAGCCCTATAATTACCAAAGCTTTCATCAACAGAAAATGGCTAAGCGTTTGTATAAAAAACAAATTAGATAAAAGACCATTTAATAGCAAATTAGACAAAAGATCATATGATAGAAACAGGCTGAAGAATAAAAGAAGAAAGAGGAATAGGTTCCAATGTTGTTACCAAATACATATCATTGAACTCATTATTGGTATAAGTCTCATCATTTATAATACAACAATTATTCTAAAAGAAACCAAGTAAGCACACTAAAAGAAAAGCATCTAAAAGGGCATGTGAACTCCTAATTACTACAGTTAGCAAACACCAATTGCAAAAATCATAAGGCAACCAACCAATATTATTTTTATGTAGAAGAATAAGAGGAAGAAAAGCAGACGACCAGATTGCAGAAACAAGTAAAACGAATATGCGTGGCATTTATGTTCTCACTTAGAGAGGAAAAAACAGCATAATTTAGCAACCAACCAACATGATTTTTCTGTAGAAGGATAAGAAGAACAAAAGCATACAACCAGATTGAAGAAAGAAGCAAAAACTAATACAAGTGGGCATTTACGTTCTCAATTAGCAAGGACAAACACAACAGAGAGGAAAAACCAACATAAATTAGCAACCAACCAGCATGATTTTTCTATAGAAGAATAAGAGGAAGAAAAGCAGACAATCAGATTGCAGAAAGAAGTAAAATGAATATGAGTGGGCATTTATGTTCTCAATTAGAGAGGACCAACAGAACAGAGAAGAAAAATTAACAAAGAAAGAAACAAAAAAAAACAAATGGAGGATGATGAAGAGGAGGGAGTAGGTAACAAAGAGGAGCTTGTCAAGGTTCTCGTTGGCAACGTACTCGTAGACGAGGATCTTCTCGATGCCCTCGGTGCAGTAGCCGAGCAGGTTGACGACGTTTCGGTGCTGCACACGGGAGAGGAGGATCACCTTGTTCTTGAACTCCTTCTTCCCCTGCCTCGATGCGTGCGACAACTTCTTCACCGCGATGTCCCTCCCATCCTTCAACTTCCCCTAATCATCATCCCCACAAATCATCAAAACCAAAACCACCAACAGAGCAAAAAAGAAAAAAATACCCCATTTTCTCCCTCCTCCAGGCCCTATGAAGACGGCGTTCTTCCCCATCTGGGCATTCATAAAAAAAAAAATCCAAAGATTGATTCAGTACCTTGTAAACATGCCCATAGCCACATTCACCAAGACAGTTATCGGGGTGGAAGTCGTGCATCGCCGACCTCAACGCGACGAGGCAGGGGTGGAAGTCTCACCTCTTTTATCTTATACTAGAGAAAATCTAGAACCTGTATGCCGTGGAAGTTGCGATTTTCTTGTCCTGCGAGACGAGAGAGAGGGGAGGTGAGAAGAAAGGGGGGATGAAGGTTTAAAAGAAACCCTCGCGCTCCCCCCTCTTCAGTGTTTTATATTTGTGGGCTGTACATGATGCTTATGCCTTAGAATCTAAGCGGGCCTCGAAGCGAGGCGCACGCGCTTCAGTCTGCAAACGCTTCACTACAGTGCTTCGGTACTTTGAGGTTGTGCTTGGCCTTCGAGGGATACGCTTCAGGTACTGAGGCGTACGCCTCTCACTGGTTGGTCGTGTTTGACATATGAACTTTGTCAGACACCCAATTCCAATATCTGAAACTTCCGTTAAATTATACGGTTCGGGCTTTTGGTTTCTAGTTTATGGATTCGACATAACCGGCACACGAACGGGTCGGATATCGGACCCGTTGACAGCATTGATAATGACCAAAATACCCTTACCCGTATTTCTTCAATCTCGGGCGTGTTTTGTTTCTTCTAAATGGGTGCATGTTTGCTGGAAATGACGGAAACGCCCTCCGTTCCTTCTCTCCTCATAAATCAAGCGGGTGGGCTGGCTGACTGCTTGGGAGGGGAGCGAAGAGAGAGTTTATAAAGAAATCGTCATCGGGCGGAGATTCTGAAAGTTCGGGATTTCCGTTTCGTCGATTATTCTTATCATCGCCTTCCCTTCTCACTTCCTTTCCACACTCGCAAAGAAGTCTCTCTCTCTCTCTCTCTGAAGATTTCTCGCATCTCTTCGTGAATTCTTCGGTACGAATGGCGGATTTTCTTAAAGTCCTTTGCTTTAGTTCTTTAAGAATTGATGGATTGATTTTATGTTGATCGTTCGTTCGTTGGAGGGGGTTTGGTTTAGTAATTGGGTATTCTCATTGGGTTTCTTGAGGAAGAAGCTATTATTCTGATCGTTCTGATCAGAGATATTGACTTGAGCCTGGGTGTTTCATTCTTGATTGTGTCAGTTATGTTATTGTTGATTTCACAGTTGGGTCGTCTTGAATCTATTTCCGCCTATGATCTTTTGACCTTAAGTTTTATGCATGTTTCTATGTATGGGAGTTTTTCTTTCTTTCTTTTAGTGTTCAAGGAAGTAGTTTATCTTGCGATTACGTTAATAAATAGGATGTGATTTCTACGGTTAACCTGTTCTGCAAACGGTGTCTTTAAATATAGGTGGTTAGAGAACTCTTGTATTCTCTTTTCTACCAAGGTATTTATCTTGATTCTTTCAGGCTTAGTTGTAATTTCTTGAGGAGAAAGCCATTTGTTTGCTAATGACTATACCTTTGTTTGTTATAGTTTTCTTCTGGTTCTGTTGATCATCGATCAAAAACCTCAACAAGAGACTCTTATCTTGAACACTAAAAGAAATTCAAGTTTCTATAGAATTTCTATTTGTATCTGATGATTTCTAATTGCATATCAAGAACAATGAAATTCAAATCAGACACCATGGTTTTATTCTGAATGCGTGTTGGTTGTTCTTAGTTAGTTTGTCTTTCTTTTATACTTTTTACAAAGATTACGTTTTCACTGTAGGAATTCTGTTCTAGGTTCTTCATGATGAAGCTCTTACGCCAATGGATAGTATTGGAAGAGAATTTGAACTGATTGTAGTGATGCTATTCGAGATTGAATCATCATTCTTAGGATCTTAGAAGTCTATTCTATACTGATCGTGAAGTTGCAAGTTTTGAGCATCTTTAGTTTGCTTTTGATTGTTGTCTTGTCGCGTTTCTTTTCTTTGTGCGGTTTCAATGGCTTTGTTGATGTTTGCTACTTCTTCTCTAACTCCTTTAAATGATTGGGACCATGAGCGGTCTGTCACTTTGTTGCTACAAAGTTATCGATCAAGATTATCATGTGCTCCCTTTTTGCCACTAATGAGGATTGGTAAAGTGATGAATGTGACTTTTTCTTTCTTTGGCAGAAACAAACAGCTTTGGAGATGAGTCTTGTTACATCATATCAGGCTCTGAAAGAGTTATTTCCTCAGGCATGTTTCCCCTGCTTCTATTGTGAAAAGCGATCATGCATGCTTGTCATTTCTTTGCTTTTTTCTTTTATATTAATTTCTAAGCTTTAGGTATACCTAGGCATATTAGGCTTTTAAGTACAAAAGGTCGGTGCACATTGGTCAAGCTACTAAGGAGACTTTGGCTGACACTCAAATCAGTAAGAAGCATTTTTTATCAAAACGATGTTTTCATGGTGTTTGGCTGACAAACTTCTCAAAATAACATTTTGCAACCCCAAAACGACTCTTTGAAAAGAATAGAATGTTTCCTAGTTTTTCAAGAGTTGCTTTCAGAAAATAAATCTATCACAATAAATTTCTAACACGGGGCCTAACTATTTGTTCATGCACTATCATATAATAAATATTGCTGATTTGTTCTGTAACATGGGTACTCCAAAGTGTCTGTGAATCTGTGATATTAACTGGTGCTTCTTCTTGGTGGTGTCATGTGTCTGCATATGTGACTTATATCTGAAGAGACAATCTCTGAAACATGTGTAATAGGTTGATGATCGCTTGCTAAAGGCTGCTGCACTTGAACATGGTGATGATGTTGAATTTGCTGTAGAATTTATTGTTAATGAGGTACTTCCATATATGACTTCAGACAGTGCCACTGCAAATGCTCTAGGAGCCTCATACTTTTCAACTGTAGGTAATAGTGCATTGCCATTTTATAATGTTCCCCTTCATCAGTGTGGAAATTTAGTTTCATTTAGAAACTTCCGCTGTGTGAATTGTACTCCTGAAACAATCCGTGTGACATCTTTTTGTTTAACTAGAGGTTGATTTTAATTGTGTTTTCTCAGACTTCAATCATGTGATGCTTTCATAGTTTGCTGACAATTGGGATATATGATGACTAGTCATGCATTCAACAGTTTTTATGTTTCCGTCTCCTTTTTAATATCCATGACTTTCGTAAGCATTTGGTGGCTAACAAGTCACTGCTCTTATGATATGTAGCTGAACCCAAGAATCTCAGCTTCTCTTCAGAAAATCATGGAACTCAAACTAGACTTGAATCTCATGATGATTTTCCCAGTTTAGCTACTGGCTCAAGGTTCGCCGAGACCTCCATTGATGTAGCAGAAGACTCTTCTACAAATCCTGGATTGGTTGCATTTGAACATTTTCCTAGTAATGATCATGGTACTGCTTTTGGGTGTATTGAGCTGCCAGCTGTAAATGAAGGAGCGCTTGATCACATGACTTTGACGTCATTTAGGGAATATGATCAAGGGAATTTGCAGCTGATTGCTAACATTTGCAACGTAGAAGCTATGCCTGCTTCAGTTCAAAATGTTCCAGAGTTGTTTCATGAGGAGAGGTTTGGCCCCATGGAGCCTCATGTTTCTTCTGAAAGGAATTCTGATGCCAGTAGCATAAAAAACGAAGAGCCTTGGGAGCAGAAGTTGGAAGATGATCCTGAAGGTTCGGTTGCTGATGATAAATTATCCATGAGATCTGCTAATGAGTCTCTATCAACAACTGTGGCTGGTCATACTAGCCAAATTCTTAACATTGATTCTCTGGAGGACTTGATCAGTGAGGCTAAAAAGAATAAGGTACAGTTCTGATATTTCCAAACCGTCTTAAATGTCATTCTCTATTTTTTTTCTTTTATTGATAGTAGTCATAAACCTTTTTTTGCTATACTCATTAATTTTATCCTTTTTCATAAATTTATCTTGACATAATCATCTCCATGTCATGCACTCTCTTCATTTTGCTTTTTATTTTCCTGATGCCCCATTGGTCTTATAGCAGTCTTACGGAAATGTCCCATTTAATTGTAGAGGCACTTGTTTATCAGATAACACTTCACTAACTTGTCATCACTTTATATGGCCAGCTCAAATCCTGCTAATAATATCCTCAAGTCCACCATTTTTGTGCTGTCACAGTTATATTTCTGCAAGAAGGTGATAGAAGTTACAAAAAAAAATTTACCATTTTATGAAGTGTCATCCTTACTTCTAGAGTATTGGATCTTTGTAAATGTTATGTTCCTTATATGGCAGAACTTGTTTAACTTGATACCTTCCATCTACAAAAACAACCTCATCATACATTAGGGTAGAGCAGCTGGAATGAGTTAGCGTCATTCAAGTGACATCAGTATTGTCAATCCTCAAGATGCTAATGTATCACATAAAGTTAAGTGCATTTGTACTGCACACTAGTGTTTATGTTATTCTTTGTCCGTTTAAATTATTCTTTGTCCCTGCTTGTGCTTTCATTTTGTGTGTATCTTTCATAATTCATATGAAAGGGGCTAATATTAGATCCTAGTTGGAAGGGGCCTGTATCTGTATGTTTCCCGCATGAGGATCCACCTCAACGTGTGGGCCAAGGTCCATCTTAATGTGTGAACCTGCTTGGTGAGGATCCATTTCAACATGTTCTAGATCCGGATCTTCCTTTATATATATATTGGTTACTAATGAAGGTAAGCGAATAAATTTTTTGAAGATCAAATGTTATGGATGTGATCTACATGGTTTGTTTAGTAGGAAACTTGTTTTGAATCATGTGATTATGACAAATAATTAGGTTTTTAAAGGGGCCCAAAAATCAATGGCCCACAATGTGCCAAATTTTCATAACTCAAAAGATCACATTATTATGTTAGAAAAGCATGATCTAAGGCTTGATCCTTATCAAACAAACCATGTTGAACACATCTATATGGTTAGATTGAGTCGATACAACTTGCACCTATGATTTTTAGCTCATTAGTTTCTTACCTTCATTAGTAGATAATATGTTTCCTATATATATATATATATATATATATATATATATATATATATATATATATATATATATATATATATATATATATATATATATATATATATATATATATATATATATATATATATATATATATATATATATATATACCGTCCAACCAAAGGAAGGTCCAAAATCTACAATCAATGATAATCGGTGGTGTTCCTTCTCTAATGATCGTGTTTTTCATCGATCGGACTTTACATATCGGATTTTTATCATTCATTTAGTGAACAACATATTTTGGATTATGAATTTTTTATGCTTAGACGCATTTTTGGAAGCGCTAGAATTAATGGCCCACAATACTTTGCATTGTAAAGTTCTAAATGCATTGTGAGCCGGCGGTTTTTCATGTTTTCAAAAACATGCCTAAAAAATCTCCGTGTAAAACATTTTTCTTACTAAATAAAACATAAAGAACAAATATATGAGGTCCAATCGATGAAATGCTCAAGCATTGGAGAAGGAGAGTCGTCAGATCATCGTTGGTTGTAGACTTTGGACCTTCCTTTGGTTGGACGGTCCCCCTTCTCTCTCTCTATATATATATATATATAAATGAAATGTTTGCTACCCTTATGGATTCCAAACCCATAGTGAAAGCTCCATTTTTTTTATTTCCTTTGCATATCTGACCCTCCAGATGTGATCTACTGGAAAATCCAACATACACATTGGAAAAACAGGATCAAAGGGTCAAATTTTGTCAAAATTACCTCCCCCTATGCGTTTCAACTAGGGGACTTTGGACCCTCCAATATTTTCCACACACTATATATTAGTAGGCTTCTTTTGTTGGAAAATCATATGGATGGTGGACCGTGGTCAGGCCTATCCAGTAAAGAGTCTGTATGGCATAGTGTTAGTTTTATCCTTCTTCGTCTCAGGATTTTTCATGTTTTACTGAATGTTAATTTGGAAGTGTAGTCATAGTTATGGATTGAAAAGGTGTGCTCTTTTAGAGCACTAACCGAAAAAGTTCCTATTATTTCTTTATCATCTTCTCTTATCCATGGTTGAATATCTTAAAATAATGAGACCTTAACTTTAGAATCCGGTGCCTATGTCCTCTGTGTCTTAGTTGTGTATGTCATTTCACTTGATACCTTCTGCTTCTTTCTTTCTTAATTAGAATTTCTTTAGTCAGTTGCAAGCTTGAAATTTCTTGAATTAGTTCTGCACCATGTCTTATGCAGGCTATATTACTGAAAGCAATGGAATCAGTTGCTTTATTGATGAAAGAGGCAGACATACATGAGAAGGAAGCAGAAGATGCCAAAGCAGAAGCAACCATTGCTGAATGTGAGACACTCAATAAGGTTGATGACTTAAAAAAGATGTTGGCACGTGCGAGGGAAGCAAATGACATGGTTGTGTAATATTTCTTTTTAATATTTGAGGATTCTTGCGCAATACTGGTATCAGAAAAGCTAAGCTTTTCCCTTTTTCTTTTTTCTTTTTAACTTCTTAGCAGCATGCTGGAGAAGTTTATGGAGAGAAATCCATTTTGGCAACTGAAGCACGGGAACTCCAGTCGCGGTTGTTGCATATGTCTGAGGAAAGAGATAAGTATCTTTCCTTAATTGATGAGGTAAGAATTATTAATCTTATTAGATTTGGGAAGTATTTGTGTTTTGGACAGTTTACTCCTTGTATTGCATGTACTCTGCACAGTAAAAACATATTCCAGACTAATTAAGTTCTACTTATTAGAAACAAAATCAAAATTTTCTTCTCAAATTATTTTACTTCAAGAGAAATTAAGAAAATCCAGATTTTATGTTAGCACATATTTCTGTTGATTCAGTAGCATGCATATTTTCTGTAGTGCTTATTTAGATCATAAGTTTCCCACTTGTTCTTATCTGAAATGCCAAGACCATCACATTTATGTATGGGCTTACTTGCAAAAAGAGTATTGATCTGCTTGTGTCAATTTTTTCCCCTCATTACTTTTGGTCTTTATGTTTGGTCCTGTGTTCAGTCTAGAAATTAGAATGAATTTTGTTGTACCATGATATAAGCGGAAGGGTATAACAAGAATGCTTAATGCATTCACACAGTCCAATGAATGGACCAATACAAACCCACAATAGGGAATATAGAAATAGTCCACTAAAGGACAACAGAAGAAGCCTTCAAAGAGGCGACACAAAAAATATGAACTTTATTGAATGAGGGCTTGAAAAGCCATTATGGGCATATGCATACGATATCATGTAGCTAAAATAAGTCATTAATGGACATGCATCAATCACATTTCAATCAAGTATATTACTTGAGCTTACAAGAGGCAAGTGTTATTGAATAAAGCAATTCTTTTGAAGGAGATTTTACAAAGGAAATGCTTAAATGATAAAAGAAAAGGTATGGACCTTACACGAGAACAAAGTGTAAAAACACATGCAAATCCACTTATGGGACAAAGATGTATCCTTAGATACACAAGAACACTTGCACATACAAATTATGCTATAAAACATGAGTTAGAAATTCTCATATGCAAATGAAAACCAAATTACACATTCTCATAAACATGGAATTTTGCAGATCTCAACAATAGCTCATCCATTACAAGCAATCACCTCATTAAACCTCCAAAACCAACAAATCAAGTGTATAAGCGACTAGAACAAGAACATAAATATAATGTCACTGACGAGCCAAAGACACACACGAAGGTGTGTATAAACACCTTTTGTCTGTATATAATGATATTTGAAGTGAGTGTATCAGCGACTAGAGCAAGAGTACAACAACCAACCATGGGCTAAAAGTCACACACAAAAGTGTGAACAAACATCTCTTGTCTACATATAATGACACTCAAAATCAATTATATTCAGTGACTAGAGCAAGAGTACAAAGTCAACCATGGGCTTAAAACACACACGAATGTGTGACAAAACATCTCTTGTCTACATAAAACGACACTTGAAATGAGTGTATCAGTTACTAGAACAAGAACACAAAAGCCAACCATGGACCAACATCACACACAATGGTGTGAAATAACAAGCCTTGTCTACACATAATGATACTCAAAACAAGTGTATCAGCTACTAGATCAAGTGAACAAAGCCAACAATGGGCTAAAAACACACACGAAGGTATGAACATTTTTTATCTACATAAGGTAACACTTAGATAGGAGGCATAGAAGGAGAAAGTCAATTGAGGTAAGAATACTTGTAATGACAAACACTAATGCAAATAAGATTGACAATTTTAAACATATTTCGAAACACTGGTTTAAAAAATAATATATATTCATCATAGGTACTCATAATAAAAAACATCCATAGTAAAATCAATGGCCAAAGAGAAACTGAGTGATACCATACACTGATAATCAGAGAACATAAAATAGTCAGTTTGAGTCAAACCACATGTGACAACCAAAACTGACCTAAACCGAGGTGCCCATAACTCACCTCAACCAACATCTCTGATATAACAATAAAACGGCCAAAAGGGGATCAAATAACAACCTATGATGGACAATATAAGTGCCATAAAAGGAAAAAAATACTCTTAAAAGGACATTCTTTCAAATACACAATGGCATGTGAAAGAACCATTTTGGGATAATCCAAGAATCAAGTTTTAACATTGCAATTATATGCATATTAAATTATAATAGATGCAATTTTATGCAACATAAAATGTTGAATAACAACAATCTTGAATGAGCAAATAATAGATTTAGACTAATATAGTCACTCTTAATAAAGGTAGGTTTGAAAAGCTTATGAAAAACCATGAAAGTAAGTGAAGTCCCCAATTGAAATTTTAAATGATGCCCACAACCAATCTCCTTACAATAACGATGAAAAACTCACAAAGAACATATACTCACAAGAACTAAAACACTTTAAAAAGAAAAGAAAATATCTCGTTAAAGTGAGAAAAAACCCACACTTAAAAAAGAATCCTCAATCAAACTTCAAATACTTCTTCACGAACAAGCTCTCTCAAGAACCATAAAGGTTCAAACACAAAGCAAACACTTAAAGAACCACTAGGGTTCACACACAAAATACTCAAGAGAGATTCCAAATGAAAAAGTGAAGAATATATTTCATACAAGTGGGACAAAACCCACACTAAAAGGATTAATAAATTTATAGACTTGTTGTAACCGAACAACATAAAATTGCATTAAGGCAAACTTATAAGTTTCTTAATGCATAGTAAACCTCATTATATGACTTAAGAAGTTAGAATATCTCATAATTCAACAATTGTGCAACAACCATTGAAAGGAAGCATAAATTTTACAATGGGACATACTTGAAGACAATCAAATTGGAGATTCTTTAAAAACGTCAAGATGCAAAAAGATAACAATACAAGACTATGCTTTTTAATAGAAACTACTCTTAATTCAAAATAAAAACTTTTTCAATTAAATATTGCTCATATGAAATGATGCATTAAGTGATCCTTGTTAGATAAAAATTTCATAGATGATATATGTCAAGATTTTTTTCGAAAAAACACGCGATATTATAAGAAGCCACGAAACAATAATTATGAAGAGAGTATAATAATTGTATACTACATATATTATACAAAAATTTTAATCATAACTTCCTTTCAAAGACATACTATTCATATGAAAGGTATACTTACAAACAAAGTTAAGTATATAAATTCAAAGCACCAACGGTCATAAAAAAACAATAATTCAAGAAAAAGGTTATATATTCATCAATGTTAAGTCGTATGCAAAACTTGTTATCAACAATATAATCACAAAAACTCTTAAAGTTACACACACAAGTGAGATTAATATCAAATTATGCTTGAAAGTTAAACATTATTAACGACCCATTAAAACAAGATTTTGAGTTATCATATATCTAGAAAAACAAACTTACCGAAAAGATTTGAAATGTGATATGCGAAAAGTAAGGGTTCAATGAAAACCAAAATAACACAAGCACTTAATGTGCAAGAGCGAAAAGAGTAACATCTTAATGAATATCATAAGCACTAGATGTGCAAAAATACTTTTTAATTTAAAAGGCAAAGATGAGGAGATTAAGGAGAGATGGAAAGATTATTTTGATAAGCTATTTAATGATAGTCATGCTCAAGATCTTGGAGACTTCTCCATTCCTTTTCATGAGATAAATCGTGACTTCATGCGCAAGATTCAAAAGAAAGAAATTGCAGAGGCTTTGAAGAAAATGAAATCAAGAAGGGCAGTTGGCCCAGATGGTATACCTATCGAGGCTTGGAAATGCTTGGGAGAGAAAGGTTTAGAATGGTTGACAAATCTTTTTAACTTGATTTGGCGAACAAATAAGATGCCTAATGAGTGGAGGAAGAGTACTTTGGTGCCTTTATATAAGAATAAGGGTGATATACAAGATTGCACAAACTATCGTGGTATAAAACTCATGAGTCATACTATGAAACTTTGGGAGAGGGTGATTGAGTCTAGGTTGAGGAAGGTTGTCATGAGATCGGAGAATCAATTTGGTTTTATGCCTGGAAGATCAACTATGGAAGCTATACATCTTCTTAGACAACTTATTGAAAGATATAGAGAGAGGAACAAAGATTTGCATATGGTTTTTATTGATTTAGAGAAGGCATACGATAGAGTACCTAGGGACGTTCTCTGGTGGACAATGATGAAGAAAGGTGTTTCTCTCAAGTACATTAGTATAATTAAAGATATGTATGAAGGAGTAGTAACCAATGTCCGCACTTGTGGAGGGGTGACAACCAATTTTCCGATAACGGTTGGGTTACATCAAGGATCTGCTTTAAGCCCTTTCCTATTTGCGATAGTGATGGATGAGCTTACGAGATCAATTCAAGAAAATGTACCGTGGTGTATGTTGTTTGCTGATGATATTGTTTTGATTGATGAGTCTAGAGCTGGGGTTAATGCTAAGTTAGAATTATGGAGACAGACATTGGAAGCTAGAGGTTTTAAGTTGAGTAAGAGTAAGACTGAATATATGGAATGTCGGTTTAGTAAGCAACGAAGTAGTGATGGGAGTGTAGTGAAGCTTGGTGAGCAAGATATACCGGTGAATGATTATTTCAAATATTTGGGATCCATCATTCAAAAGTATGGAGAAATTGATGGAGATGTAAATCATAGGATAAAGGTTGGGTGGATGAAATGGAAAAGTGCTACTGGAGTGTTGTGCGATCGTAGAATGCCATTGCGGTTGAAGGGAAAGTTTTATAGGACGACTATTAGACCCGCTTTACTATATGGTACGGAATGTTGGGCTGCCAAGAGACATCATATTCAAAAAATGAGTGTAGCTGAGATGCGGATGCTTAGATGGATGTGTGGAAATACAATAAAAGATAAGATTCGGAACGAAGAGATACGTAAGAAGGTAAGTGTTGCACCCATTGAAAATAAGATGCGAGAGAATCGTTTACTGTGGTTTGGACATATTCGGCGAAGGCCTAATGATGCTCCAGTTAGAAGGTTGGAGAAATGGGAAAATATATTAGTTAAAAGAGGTCGGGGTAGGCCTAGGAAGACTTGGATGGAGATGATAGGAAAGGATATGAATGCTTTGAACCTCACCGAGGACATGGCGTTGGATAGAAATGATTGGAGGAAAAGGATTCATGTGGAAGACCCAAAATGAATTTCTTTTTTGGTTCATATCGCTGACCCCAATTGTTTTGGGATGAAGGCGTAGTTGTTGTTGTTGTTGTTGTTGTAATGATAAAGAAAAGCACATGCATATATATGATCAACAAAGTAGCTTCATAATGCATGATGCTTTAAGAAAAAGAATACATACCGAATAACTTCAAGAAATAGAGGAGAGACAATGAATACTTCACCATTTTTCTTGAAATTTTTCGAGTGACACGCTTCCTGATGCACCGAAGTGTTACGACAATGGTTTTGATGATGAACAAGTGAATCAACTGTATTTCAGCTAAGGCAATGAAGAAAGATGACAAGAATTGAAGAATTTGATGAAGAATCTTTGAAGAAGTGTGCAAATGTAAAATTCATTAAATGTCTTAGATTCTTGTAAGAGCCTTACTTAAAGTGCATATTTCAATTGCATTTCACCTAAAAAGTCTTTAGAAAAACTTTTCTAAAAGAACCTTTCATGAAAATCGTTTTAAAAAACTTTTTACTTAATTTTTCATGTTTATTAGTCGACCAACAGACTCATTAGTCGACCAATTTTTTCGCACCAAATTTTTCTAAGCTAAAACATCAACTTTCTGAATTAGTCGACCAGACAGAATGTCTGTTTTCTAGAAAATTTAGCAGCAATCGACTGAAGGTTTTCCTAGTCGACCGGACAGAATGTGTGTTTTCAGAAAAATTTAGCAGGAGTCGACTGAAAGGTTTTTTAGTCTACTGATGATTTTATCGGTCGACTAACTTTTTCTTTAGTCGACTAAGTTTCAAACTTCAGATTTTCAAACGGCTCTGTTAAACACATTAGTCGACTATTGATAATTGTCAGTCTGCTAATATTTGATTTCAATCGACTAACTACTGTTTCAGTCGACTAATTTTGTCGTTTTTCTTGAAACTTTTAAATGACGTGTCTTTTCATTTTTCAAACGAATTGACCGTTCAAAAGTGGTTGTTTTGACACCCTTTCATAAACTCAATGTATGAAATCTTTCAACTATAAATATGAGTGCATTCCACACTCAAAAACATCAAATCCAATCGAATTACATTGAATTATTCTTTGTTTTTCACTCATATTCATTCAAGTATTCGTTTTCTCACTCACTTGATATTTTTACTCTAGTTTTTCACTCAAATTCCTTTGAGAGACAGTGAATTCGTGAGTTGAGTATTTCAACAACCTCAAAAGCCAATTGCATTCCATTTGTATTCATAAGAAGGGCTCGTAGGTTGATTGTAAGTTGATTATTTCATTTTTCTGTAAAAGAAAAGGATTTCTTAGTTTAAAGGAGTTGTTTGCTTTCAGTAGGGTTGTTACTGAAAGTGGGATCGGATTTGATCTGTATGTTCTTGTGGTTACACAAGGTTGATACTGGAAATCTAAAGCAGGTTTTGCTTGGGGACTGGATGTAGGTCTGGAAGACCGAACCAGGATAAATTATTGTGTTCTTTGTGTGATTGTTTTGCGAATATCAAAATCCTTTAAAATTCCAAAGATGTTATGTAAAAGCACTATTCACCCCCCTCCCCTCTAGTGCTTGTTGCCTCGATCCTACTGCACTTTCATTTGGTATCAGAGCAGAGTTTGTTATATTTTGATCTTACCATCATCTAGCATGGCAATAACATCATCTCAGCACAAAGAAGGATGCTCCTTTGTTCGTCCTCCTTTCTTTGACGGAACAAACTATGGATATTGGAAAGTAAGAATGACAATATTCTTATAATCCATAGATCTCGAAATTTGGAGAGTTGTTTCAGAAAAGTACCAAACGCCATCAACTAATTTTAGTCTATGAACCGATGAAGAAAAGAAAACTGTTTCACTCAATGCCAAAGCTATGAATGCGTTGTATTGTGTCGTTGATAAGGTAGAGTTCAATCGTATCTCTCAATGTTCTACAGCAAATGAAATTTGGCATACTCTTCTCGTTAATCATGAAGGTACATCAAAGGTAAAGGAATCTAAGATTGCTTCTTTAGTTCATAAATTTGAATTGTTTAAAATGACTCAAAATGAGTCTATATCGGACATGGTAACAAGAACGACCGATATTACTAACACTTTAAAATCCCTTGGAAAAGAATATTCACAAGTGGATTTAGTTAGAAAAATCCTAAGGTGTTTAATTCTTGAATGAGAGAGAAAAACCATAGCAATAGAGGAAGTAAATGATTTAAATACCCTTTCTCTTAAAGATTTGGTTGGTAACTTAATGACATGTGAAATCCAACTTCATGATAGACAAGAAGAAGAACCCAAGAAGAAATCTCTTGCTTTCAAGGCTATTTCTGACTTTAAAGATTCAGAAAAAGATGAAAATATTTCCCTCATCACTAGGCAATTCAAAAGATTCATCAAAAAAGAAAGATTTTAAAGGAAGGTAAAGAAAATTGATTCTTCCAATCCTAATGAAGTCAAGTGCTTTAACTGCAAAAAGGCATGACACATCAAGAAAGATTGTCCTTTTCTCAAAACCAAGCCCAAGGACCAATTCAAGAAGAAATAGGCATTTCAAGCAAGTTGGGATGATAGTGACTCCTCTTCCGATGAAAAATCAAATGAAGAAGTCGCCAACATGTGCCTTGTAGCACAAGAAGACTCGGTAAGTCAATTTTAGTATGATGATTTATTAAAAGCATTTAAAGATTTATATGTTAAATTTAAGAGTCTAAGTTCTAAAAACAAAAAGTTAAAAACTGAAAATTCTAACTCTTGACCCTCAAAACAAAGTGTTACTTCAAGAGATAGAAGATCTCAAGAAGGAAAACTCTTGTCAAGCATCTGAGATAAAAGAAACTGGAATTAGAACCAATATCTTACAAGAAGAAATATCAAGTTTGAAAGAAAAATCAAATGATCTTCTTTCTATAGTAACTAAGTTCACTAATAGCCAAGATAATCTAGAAAGACTTCTTGGTTCTCAAAGATGCTCGGTTAACAAAACCGGATTGGGATATAGCTTCTTTGATACTCAAAATAGACCAAACTATGTGGTGAAGAATCAAAGACAAAATTCTTAATCATTGATTCAAAGAACTCAATTTTCTAGTTATAATATAAATACATCTAATCATGGTACTTATAAAGCTTATAAGCCTAGACATGATTACTCTAGAAATGCTAAATCTTTTTATAGAAAGAATATTTATTCTCAAAGGAAACCAAAATCCAAATGGATATGGGTTCCTAAGGCTAACTCTTATGGACCCGAAAATAGAAAGAGGTCAAATGCTTTGTCTTCCAATTTTGTTGTAGGTATACAAAATAAGGAGCAAATGGATCTTGGACAGCGGTTGTTCTAAACATATGACTAGAAGGCCAGAGTTATTTTACACCCTCCAAAGTAAGGATGGAGGAACCGTTACCTTTGGTGACAATAACAAGAGAAAAGTAATCGATATTGGTAACATTGGTAATCCAAAATTTTTCTTGATAGAAAATGTTTTTTAGTAGATGGTTTAATGCATAATTTATTATCCATTAGTCAATTATGTGATAAAGGTTTTCTCATTTTTTTTAACATGATTTATGCTTAATTTCTGATTTTCAATCTAAAAAGATCATTTTTAAAGGTAAATGAAGGAATAATGTATATGAACTTTATCTAGATGAATTACCCACTTTTAATGAAAAATGTTTTATCGCTTCAAATGAAATTCAATGGTTATGGCATAAGAGACTTGGACATGTTAAGTTTAAATTAATTTTTAAGTTATCCAAGAATGATCTTATTAGAGGCCTACCTAGAATACCATATAAGAAGGACCACTTATGTGATACTTGCCAAATGGGTAAACAAATCAAGAGTTCTTTCAAAGCGAAAGATACAATTTCAATAAAGCATACTCTTGAACTTTTACATTTAGATCTATTTGGACCATCTATAGTTCAAAGTTTGAATGGTAGCAAGTATGCTTTTGTTATAGTAGATGATTATTCTCGATTTACTTGGGTAATTTTTTTAAAAAGCAAAAATGATGCTTTTTATGAATTTTCTAAACTTTGTAGAAGAATTACAAATGAAAAATCTACATCTATTATTACAATTCGTAGTGATCATGGTGGTGAATTTGAAAATGAATCTTTTCTAAAGTTTTGTGATTTACATGGTATATCTCACAACTTTGTTTTTCCTAGAGCGGCTCCACAAAATGGAGTTGTTGAAAGAAATAATAGAACTTTGCAAGAATGTGCTAGAACCATGCTTCTAAGATAAAAATTTACCAAAATACTTTTGGGCTGAAGCAATAAATACAACATGCTATGTTTTAAACCGTGTTCTTATTCGACCAATCTTACATAAAACATGTTTTGAATTGTATAATGATCGTATACCAAAGATTTCATATTTCAATTTTTTTTGTAGTAAATGCTTCTTATTAAATACCAAAGATAATCTTGATAAGTTTGATTCAAAATCAGACGAAACAATATTTCTTAAATATTCTTTTATAAGCAAAGCTTATCGTGTTTTTAATAAAAAAAAATTTTGCATTAAAGAATCTTTACATGTTGTATTTGATGAGAATTGTGAGCAGGTTATACCTCTAAGCGAAGAAAAAGAAGTCATACTTCAAGGAGAACCTTTGATAGAGAGCACTTCTCAAGAAAATACTCCTCTTCCACCTGTTTGGAAAGAAGTTTCCAATCATCCACATGAACAGATTATTGGAGAAATAAAGAGTGGTGTCCAAACTAGAAAGCAATTGGAAAAATATATTGCAAATATTGTTTTCATATCAAAATAAGAACCAAAGAATATCAATGAGGCTTGTGATGATGAATTTTGGCTTTTGGCCATGTCTGAAGAACTAGGCACTTGTTCATTATTGGACTTATAATTTTTTTGAAATTTTTGTTTTACTTGAAAATTTTTAAGACTAACATTTCTCTTGAACTTTGTTTATTGTTATTGCTTTGATAAAACAACATTACTTTTCATGAACTGTAATAATTTCTGGGTTGTAATATTTTGAACTTGAATTTGCATTTTGCTTATGCTGTGACTGCCCTTACTCCTTTTGATTATGACAAAGGGGGAGAAAAAGACAAACATGAAAATTACATAATGAAAATTGCATGAGAAAGCATTGAAAATTGTATAAGAACTTGATGCTAATTTCATGAGAAAGAAATAGAAATGCATGAAGTAATGATGGAAATGCAAAACAATCAATATGTGATATATGTGCTTTGATTGTGCTAACTTCTTATGTTTTGCAACATATTGATAGGGGGAGTAAAATCTCCATCTGTGCATCTAAATGCTCCATCTTTGACTGGTTTGTCATCATAAAAAAGGGAAAGATTGTTACGACCTATGTCACATGGGTGCGGGTGCGGGTGCGGGTGCGGGAGCGGGTGCGGGTGCGGGTGCGGGGATTCGGCACTTCCAAAAAACCCGGGTGTGGGGGTGCGGCAGGGGCAAAAATGTAAAAAAAAATTATATATATATATATATATATAATTTTGAAGTTTTAACAGTTTAACATTTATTTTAAATTATTTAAATGTTATAAGGCACAATAATTTATTTTAATTTTTCATGATCTCCTAGGTTTCATCTAGGTGCAGTATGGAAATGGACCACTGTTTCTTAGTCATTGTCACCAATCCATGTGTTATATTCTAGATAATTAGCAGTCTATACCACTCAATGAACTTCTTCATGGAAATGAACGAAAAACTTGGTTTAAGATTAAGCTAAATCAGGACTTTCACCATGCTTCTCCATGAATGTAAAGGCATCTTCTAGAAAATAAAAGCTCTTAAAGGAGAGGAATATGAATGTCACTAATCTTCTTGATGGGTACTAGTGACCTTACCTGGAATCAGGCATGCAAGTGGTTTCATTTAAGCATCCATTAAATCAAGCAGACATTCATTTAGTGGTCAAGACATTGACAGTTGACCCATTACTTGCAGGTTTTAAAAACAGATTGAACCAGAACATCAATTTTGTGCTAACCCTCCAGGCAAGGAGCTTCTGATAGCAAGCGCCTAGTCCCACCACGCAAAAAAAAAAATGAAGAAGAGCAGTGAATAAGATTACTTCCACTGTTGCCATGCTTCAAGACACATACGCAACATTCAACAGTGGATGACTTACTAGATACCATTCAACAGTTTATAACATTTAAATAAAGGGGAGGGTCTCGGCCCCTCCCCTGTCGACCCAAAAACGAAAAACATAAAGGGGAGGGGCTCGGCCCCTCCCCTGTCGACCCAAAAACGAAAAACATAAAGGGGAGGGGCTCGACCCCTCCCCTGTCGACCCAAAAAAGAAAAACATAAAAGGGAGGGGCTCGGCCCCTCCCCTGTCGACCCAAAAAAAGAGCTAGATGGGGGAGGGGCTCGGCCCCTCCTGTGCCGAAAACGAGGGAGCAGGGGAGGCTCAGCCCCTCCCCTGCCGACCCAACAAGAGACCGAGAGGGGGGGGGGGTGCTCGGCCCCTCCCCAGCCGACCCAAGAAGAGAGTGAGAGACATACCTGCGAAAGGAGAGGATGAGCCGAGAGGAGGAGCCTGGGCGGCGGCGTTGGGGGCGGCGGCGATGGGAGAGCTCGAGCTCAGGGGGAGAGAGAGGAGAGATTAGGGCAAAAAAATTTTTTTGCCCTAATCCTCCTCCTTTTCATCGGGGGGAATTTTTTTTTCGCCCAAAATTGTGGACAAAAATGACCCTAGGTGCGTTGACCACACCCAGGGTCGTGTTGACCACACCCGGTGCCGCACCCGCACGTGATCCCGCGTCGCGTCGCGTCGACGCGGGTGCGGCATCTGTTTTGTCGAGTCCCTGTGACATAGGTTACGACAATGAAGTTGTACACGATACTTCAAGTACAAGTTTTAGATGATGAACAAGTGAATCAACTGCATTTCAGCTAAGGCAATGAAGAAAGATGACAAGAATTGAAGAATTTGATGAAGAATCTTTGAAGACTAGTGTGTAAATGTAAAATTCATTAAATGTCTTAGATTCTTGTAAGAGCCTTACTTAGAGTGTATATTTCAATTGCATTTCACTTAAAAAGTCTTTAGAAAAACTTTTCTAAAAGAACCTTTCATGAAAATCGTTTTAGAAAACTCTTTACTTAATTTTTCATGTTTATTAGTCGACCAACAGACTCATCAGTCGACCAACTTTTTCGCGACAAATTTTTCTAAGCTAAAATGTCAACTTTCTGAATTAGTCGACTAATCGACTCTTAGTCGACTAATCGACTCTTAGTCGACTGGACAGAATGTCTGTTTTCTGAAAAATTTAGCAGCAATCGATTGAAGGTTTTCCTAGTCGACCGGACAGAATGTGTGTTTTCAGAAAAATTTAACATGAGTCGACTGAAAGGTTTTTTAGTCTACTGATGATTTTATCGGTCAACTAACTTTTTCTTTAGTCGACTAAGTTTCAAACTTCAGATTTTCAAACGGCTCTGTTAAATACATTAGTCGATCGACGATAATTGTCAGTCTGCTAATACTTGATTTTAGTCGACTAACTACTGTTCCAGTCAACTAATTTTGTCGTTTTTCTTGAAACTTTTAAATGACGTGTCTTTTCATTTTTCAAACGAATTGACCGTTTAAAAGTGACTGTTGTGACACCCTTTCATACCTTCAACGTATGAAATCTTTCAAATATAAATATGAGTGTATTCCACACTCAAAAACGTTAAATCCAATCAAATTACATTGAATTATTCTTTGTTTTTTCACTCATATTCATTCAAGTATTCGTTTTCTCACTCACTTGATATATTCACTCTAGTTTTTCACTCAAATTCTTTTGAGAGACAGTGAATTCGTGAGTTGAGTATTTCAACAACCTCAAAATTCAATTGCATTCCATTTGCATTCATAAGAAATGTTCGTAGGTTGATTGTAAGTTGATTATTTTATTTTTCTGTAAAAGGAAAGGACTTTTTGGTTTAAATGAATTGTTTGCTTTCAGTAAGGTTGTTACTGAAAGTGGGATCGGATTTGATATGTATGTTCTTGTGGTTACACAAGGTTGATAGTGAAAATCTCAAGCGGGTTTTGCTTGAGGACTGGATGTAGGTCTGGAAGACCGAACCAGGATAAATTCTTGTGTTCTTTGTATGATTGCTTTGCGAATCTCAAAATCCTTCAAATTTTCAAAAACGTTATTTAAAATCACTATTCACCCCCCCTCTAGTGCTTGTTGTCTCGATCCTACTGCACTTTCACGAAGAACAACTCGATCACCTTCTTGCTTTGATACCATGTGAGAAAATGACCTTAAATGCAGTAGGTTAAAAAATGAACCGATAAACATGCACATAAAGTGTGAATACACAAACCCACTAAAAGGTAACCAAATGTACATAAAGTGCAAACTCATAAACCCACAAAGCAGTGAGGCTAAAAGGGTTAAAAAGAATGAATCTTCATTAAGGGATAGGGTAAAAACCCTTATAAATTTACAATGGGGTAAGACCCCTATTTATAAGCCACTAGAAGACCTTGGAAGGGGCTCCACTAGTTGTTGGAGCCCCTCCAACATTCCAAGGTTGACTAAAGTCAACCAAAAGAAAAATAAAAGAAGAAAAGAAAAGAGAAAAAGAGAAAAGATAATTACAGTCATATTCATAATTATGAATATGTGCAAAAATGTAAAATAACCAAAATGCCCCTGAGGGCTTACAATTAAAGAAATATATTTATATATATGTAAGTATATATATATATATATATATATATTAAGAGATACAATTTAACAAAAGCATGGGTGCCATCTAAAAAATTTCCCTTATATATCTTTATTTCCATTACTTGGGTTATGCCATTTATGCTACGGCAGCACGGCTTTCTCCAATGCTTGCTTAGACCTAACAATAGTTGGTCATAAGATATGAAAACAATTGGTTGCTTAACTATTTGAGATGTGATGCTTTTCAACTTCTGTCAAGGCTGAGCTTGATTGGTCATACCGGTAACCATCTTCACCACACACATTTGACATACATTTTCTCAGATGAGTGGGGATCTTCAAGCCAGAATAGCTGCGGCAGATGCAGTAAAAGCAGGAGCGGAGCAAGAGAAATTAAAGAAAGAAGAATCTGCAAGTAAAGCCCTTGCTGAACAGGAGCTTATAATGGAGAAAGTGGTGGTGGAGTCGAAGAAACTTCAGGAACAGGCCGAGGAGAATACTAAGGTGAGTAAAATTTAGTGATTAGTGAAAATATGAAACTTATATCCTTGGACATTTGCAACTGGTTAAAATTAGAGCACTTTATGTTTTGTTAATGCCTCAATCTTTTTTATGTTGCTGCAGTTGCGTGAATTCCTGATAGATCGTGGACGCATTGTTGATGTTTTGCAGTAAGTATATGTGGAACGATCTGATTTTATTGTTTGATTTGCTTTCCAATTGAAACAAAAATACCATATGCTTTTCAAAAGCAATAATGGGCAAGATACTAATTTAGTTATATTTTCATTGTTTACAGAGGAGAACTTTCAGTAGTTTGTGAGGATGTAAAATTGCTAAAAGAACGATTGGATAAAGGTCTAAGTGTTAACAGCTCAAGTTTCCCTTCCTCAAAATTGGGTTCTGACATGGGATGTATTCTATCATCTTTGAATCTGTCTATCAAGAGCCGGACTTCAAGTTGTGGAGCTAGTGAAGGAACCAGCCAAAATCATGAGCCAGTTGAATCGTTGACAATAAAAGAAACAGCAGAGCCAGACCTTGCAGCTATTGACCAGTGTGAGGAAACAGATGAGAGGAATTTGTGGAAAGAGATGACCATGACCGGCCAAAAAGAGTCGTGGGATGAGCCATGGGAGCTTTTGAAGGGAGATGGTGATTTGCATGCTGAATTAGTGCAACACTGAAAGCAGTGGATCAGTAAACAGTTGGAGTTCGGTTCTCTTCTGCAGGGGGATTTTTCTTCTATATTGCATATATTAGAAGAATAAACAATAAACCACATTTTTGAAATACTGAATCGATGTGAACATGTGCGGAAGATACAGTTAAGTTTTGGTTTTATTTTTCAGGGATTTTTCTATATTGCATATATTAGAAGAATAAACTTTTTTTTAAGCTGTTTCGATGTGAACATATGCAGCAGACTCGCTGTCTTTTTTTCTGGGAACATCTTGTAAATAGACTAATAATGTCTAGCTTCCCTTGCTTGGTAATGAATGTTTTGCTTTAATTGATTTGTCCAAGTGTTCTTTTCTTATGACTTTGCAAAGATCTGTATAAAGGGATCAGTAGTTTTTGAACTGCCAGCCAAGGTTGAAGGGGCTTGTTTACAGTACACACCCTCAAAATGAGGATAAGGTGTCCAAGGAGCCTGAACTATTTTTTTCTTAGGCAATAGTTCACCTGTATGTCATATTTGAATGCGAAATTGGAAACTACGATGGGTCGTGAATGTTGGAAAGATGACCCACCTAACTCAGTTCGGCTTGTCATAAATTTGTTCATGTTCAGTTTGTGTGACTGGCCTCGTTTTGCTTAAACGAGTCGAGCACAAAGGGATTTTGGCTTGGATTGACTTGTGTAAGCTCGTGTAGATAAAATCTATAATTTTCATGTATATACATGTTATGGAATGTAGTGTGGTATAGCTGATTAGAGTGGGTGATTTTGCCCCTGGAGGTTCAGGGTTTCAAATCTCATTGGTTGTATTACTTGAAACACTTCTGTTTTTTTTACATGAACCAGCTTTTTTTTTTGCTTGTTCAGCTGGGGGCTGAGCTGAGCTTGAGCTTGAGCTTGAAGCTCGGCTTGGCCAGACACAAGCCTGAGCACAAGCCAGTGGCAAACCGAGTTGGAGCACTTTGTGTTTGGTTTGTTCAGCTCGTTTACCAGCCCTACTGAACCAGGCTTTTTTTTTTCCGAGTCAATGTAACTGTGTAACTTCTTTTAAATTAGCTAGTATTTTAATGTGAGGAGGGACTGTAATCCCCTAGCTTTTCTTTGGTTAACCAGGGAATACTGCGAGCTCATTGGTGTGAAAACCCCAGGTGGAAGAAATGATTTGAACCCAAGTTCCTCACGCTTGCATCGCTTGAAAGGATCGTTTTGAGGTTTATGGTAACACAAAGCTATCCAGATGATTCATGTGTCTTTCAAATTGGCTGCTTTCACATGAACTTTCACATCTGGTGGTGGTATGCCATTTTTTATTCATGAATCTTGCCCCCACATCCTGCGTTGCTTCTTGAAGGCTAATGGTCCAGATGATAGGACTCCTTCAAGGTAAATGAGCACTCGTTCTCGTTGGCAAAGGATACAGGTGTTAAATGCAACAGGCCAATTTGATGTAGAAAAAGGAAGATGCTAACTTTTTAGCTACGCGTTAGCCTTGTGTTAAGACTGAGAACAAACGTTTTTGTGATCTTTTCTTAATTCTTTGCCCTCTTAACATTATGCTATGTTGCAGCAGCTCTTCTTTCTCCAAAAAATCAATTTTAGTTTGAGGTTATCTTTTGTACTGATTGCAGAACATTAGAAACCAAACCACATGAATTTTGGGCATTATTGGTGTGAGAGACCAGCTTGAGAAAATTCCGTATCTAAAGCAGAGTTTGGGATCCCTCTCTTCTCCTTTTACCAGGATTTGGCACGATGGGTGCATGCGGATCATACATCTGTTGGTCTCATCAGTGGATTTAGACAAAAGTTCTCACCCAACACATATCTGAGACTTAAAATTAGTAGACTCAAAACTTACTACAAAATTGTTGGGACTTTGTAATTCTTATGTACACAATTTACAGGAGCAAGGGAAATTGCAGCAGCCACCCACAACCCTTTGCTCAGAAAAAAGTTGCCGTGCCAGAAGTATGCAGTCTCAGGGTTCCTTCTCATCTCTGTTCAAGAGACGGTTACCTCTCCTCTCATGCTTCCTCCCTTACTCCAATTATATATATATATATATGGCTACTCGTTCCAAGAAACAAGGATGACAGTGCATCTCCAGACGATGTAGAATCTAGACTTGAGCTCCCTCACGTGTCTGAAGCACCGTCCTAACGCATGTTGCTTGGCGAACTTGCTTGAGGTGTATGTCCTCGAAGACATGCTGGCGCCCATCCTGAAGAGATAAAGTAGAAGAGGAAGAAGAAGAAGAAGAAGAAGAAGAAAGCGGGTTTTCCTTTGTGGGGGTGTGCAGTGCAAGCTTCTCCAGGCTTGCCCTTGCCCACTTGTGTAACACACATATATATAGAAAGAGATAGCAGTAACCAAGGATAGGCAGGGTGTGAAGCCCCTCAATGATTTGAGGGGGGGTTGCTGAGTGTGGAGTAAGGCAGGGGCGGGCAGGGTGCTGAGCTACGTGACAAGGATGGTCTGCTGCACTCCCTACATCCACATCTACGTTGACGCGACGTCTCATGCTCATTGTCATCAGCCACATACAATTGATTCATCCCTTTGGTCGCTTGCATTCAAAACTTCCCTTGTCAGGGTGGTTGGGTCGGTCGACACACGAAGTGATGATATTTACACCTTTTCTGCTGCTTGCGACCATGATATTGCATTCGTTCCTTTTTGTGTGTGTGCGTTCGTGTGAGTGCGCCCGCGCGGCGTTGTTCTGTGGTTTAATGCTGTGCCGTGTTTGTTTCCACAATTTTGCCTGAAGAACCCTGTCTTTCTCACCCTCATCCTGTGTAGTCGGTGAGTGGCTACCACACAAGGGTGCGTCACTTCACTGCCGAGTTGTGTCCCCTGATACACTATGTTAACGGAAGATTAAAACAAAAATCAGCGTGTTTGTGGGTGTCCTTTTAGGGTCGGTCGGTGGTGGTGGTGGTGGCTGTATCCAAACATCAGCAGATGTAACAAGTAATATCACGATGATTCGGACACCTGTTCGGGTCGCCGGACTGGTAACTGGCATGGGAAGAAGGTGCTAAACCCTTCGTCTCAAGTTCGACTTTTACCGGGTGTGCGAGTGCCTTTCACTGGTGGGCTCCATAAGGGTTTAGGTATCGGCGACCCCACCTGAGGATTACCCACTTTCATGGGGAACATTGTCATAAAAATATCATGACGACTCCGTTTGTCGATGCATTGGGTTTGTCTCGGGGTCGGATCCAAACCCAGATATCTATGTACGGGTGCAGAAATGTTGACTTGAACCCAACCCAAGTAACATGTGGGTCAAGTTTGGGCTAAGAATTTTTGCTGGATACTAAAGTCAATGTAACTGAGCAAGGTGTTTGGTATACATATTTGTTTTCTTAAAAGTTAAAACATATATTCTAAGTACTTGCTAAATTATGTCGACTGGGTTGGAGTTTTATTTTATCAACCCAACATAGCCCAAACCTGAGTGATTGTTATTTGGGTAGGTTATGTGAACCCTGATACTCAACCCATTGACAGCGCTGAATGGCGGCATAGGATGAACCTCACAGCATCTCAATGCAGGCCTCACTCAAAATGGATTGTAATGAGATTGCTAATCTTTGCTTTGTTCATGTGACATGGATTAGAGGATCAATTTCTGCTGTTAGGACCAAGGGGGGACTCGGCTTGTCTGGCAGGAGCAGTTAGGGATAGCAGTGGACCAGGAAGAAATGGGGCCCCACTCCATTTGGACTGGAGATGGAGGACATGAGGCGGGGATGGAGGTTAAAATCAAAACCCGTGCAGAGGAGGCAGCAGGGATGGACTTATGCTTTTTCCAGCCCTGCTCCGTCTCGCCCCCTTTGGACCGGGGATGGAGGATATGAATCAGGGATGAAGATTAAAATCAAAAAACCCGTGTGGGGATGGAGGGCAGAATTTTGAAACCGGGTGAGTGTGGAGACCTTGTCTCCCACTGCCACCACGGTCCACTACCATCCCTAGAAGCAGTTAATGATGCCACCTTGTGTTAGGACGTTGCCAATTTGAATCCCAATAGTATGGTTGTATAAAGGGGTCCGCCTAACCCCAGCTTTCTCTGTCGAAAAAACATCCCCATGTAGAACAGTGAGAGTTTATAAATTTTTGTTCGGATGCTTAAACTGCGCACTCTAAACAGATTCTTCCATATTATGGACAAGGAGGGGATCAAGGAGAATTTTTGTATGGCTCACCGGTAAGTAGTTCAAACCCCTCAACCGCCCTCTTTGCACGTAGGAAGCATGCTTCTTTAAAGCCATAATTGCTTCACTTAGGATCAAGTCCTCAGTGTAATGGACTGCATTTAACCTTGCTCCCAAGATATAATCTAGTTTTCACTTATTCACGAATGTTGATCCACGAAGATCGAATAACTCGATACAGCCACCATTGAATAGCCTTTTATTTCGAACCAAGAGAAACTTTGACCAAGTCAAAACCTAACAGAGAGAGAGAGGGCCAACCATAGCCAATTATTTCTAGCCATTGATTGTTAGTCATTGGGTTTGGGGTTATATATACCTTAGCTCTCTTTCATTTTCAACATCTCTATCAAACTTTGATTTAGTTAAAAAAAAAAATGGTTCAAGTTCAGAAGCTATTTAATGGTGGTCGTTTCCAATTGTTTAATCTCATTCAATGCAAAGCATGAATGAACCTTTGTGAATATGCAAAAGCTCGATTGTATCTTAAGAACTAAGTTGCAAGAAGTTCATTGAATTGAAATAAAGACTTGATCTTAAGTAGGACAACTATTGTTTCAAAGACAGTGCAATCAACACGTGCTTCTGAGCTTACTTTCGATCAAGATCAGTTTATATACCCACTATTTACCAACAAAATTTAGATTTAAAGCTCATCAACTTTGATATTTGAATTTGCCTTTTCTTTTTAAGTCTCTTATGCTCAGCCACGTGAAGACCAACATTCATGTTTCACCAAGGGCCATGAAAAGAGTTGCACCCAACTTGTCCTATAACTCTATAGATCTTGACAATTTAGGCCTGTGAGCCATACCTAAATTCCAATGGTCATGAAATTGCTTTTATTGTCTTTGCCAAGCATGAACACACATGTCCTAGTATTTCAGTTGCGAGAAGCCAAAGGAGAAGGATTCCATAGGGAACATATCCATGAGATTCATCAACCCTTTTAATTTTTGAACTACGATGATGACGTCCCTCACAACTACAGTTAATTGTGTGAGAATCACAGCCATAGTTATGGCTGAGCAAGTTATGAATCATTGGAGCAAATTGACGTGCATCAAAAGTTACGTTTAATGTGGCTTTATATAAGAGAAGAAAAAGATGAAAATGAGAGGAGATACTGGCACATCTAAATGTAAAGTTTTTGTTTATTAAAGGAAGCTTTTCCTTTGAAAAATGGTGAGAGAGAAAGAAAGAAACCATTGAACCTGTGGATATGAAAAGATCAGGTGCAATTCGCCCTCGGTCCCACACCTAACAGGTCATGTCCCTAAGATGGAGGGTGATCAGGTGTTTAATGCACAAATATTCCTGCAATCATATTATACTTGATCTTTTCATGTCGATGTAGGCCTCACCAGCTGAACCACATAACTACTATGTGTTTTTCTTTATCGTTTTATTATGTTATCAAATCACAACTTTGATCCATAAGGTCATTCTTGTGGGGTTTAACCTCTTCTTCCTTTCTCATTTTCGTTGATGCTGATGAGACACTGTTATGAAGTGACTCTATTGCAGATCCTTCTCATGTCATGCTATTGTTAGGAGATCACCATCATTGGATCCAACTCCAATCTAGCTCAAATGATAGGTGATGGAGATAAACATAAAAAACAACAAAATCTTAACAAAACAAATCAAACGAAGACGGTCATCAAGAGGATATCATCCAAGACTAGTCATTCCACTATTCAAGAGACGAATAACATGTATGGAGAGCATAATAGTGGACAAGTGAGTCCAAGAGGGAATGTGAGATTCATTCCAAATGTAGTTCCCTCAAATGTATAATGTAAAACTGTCACACAAAAGCTTATCCATGTACAACTCCAATAACTAATGAGAATATCCATCGCACACTCAAGAGATTGAGTGAGTGAGTACCTCTATTGTGATCCCCACATAAATTTGTTTGCAAAGTATAATTGTTTTCTGTTATGGTATCAGAGCCATAACTCGGTTAATGGTGTCGGAGACTTCAAAGTTTGATCAATCCAGTATGTCATTCATAAATTCTCTATTTTATCCCTGAATTCTTTGTAATATTTTATTGCCATTAAATTAATAGCAGAAAATTACCTGATTTTGAGAATCTCAATTCATTCTCATATTGAAAGCCTATGATATGATGGCCTATGTCGATGGTGCATGACCTACCCCAGAAAGATTCAAAGACGGATCTCAAGACCTCAATCCTGACTATGTTGAATGGATAAAGCATGATCAACTACTACTCAATTTGATCATATATTCCTTGACTTAACCCATTCACAGTCAAATCCTCGATCGGTCTATCAACCTCATATGATGTGGCAGGCTCTTAAGCAATCATATGTTTTTCATTCTCGTTCAAGGATCTTACAACTTAAATCTCAATTACAAGATTTAAAGAAGGGATCTAGATTCATTTACGAATATGTTCAAAAATCTAAAGCAATTGTGCATCAACTTGTTATCGCTTTGAGGTCTATTAGTGATGAAGATATGATCGTGCAAACTTTAAAAGGTCTTCCAAGTGAGTATGGATCCTTTAAAGTATCTATATAAACTAGGTTTGACCATGTGTCTTTAAATCAATTGCATAGTATGCTTCTTGTTCAAGAAGCACATCTTGCCAACCTGGATGAAAATCCTAGTGAGCCTATCAGTCCTTTGTCAACACAACTTCAAAGCAATTAGATGAAAGTCAAGCCATAAATCAAGGATATAAGGGATGACACTTTAGAGGAAACTATCAAAATTGTGGCCATGAAAGGAACACTGGTGCTCGGTATAATAACAACAATAGGAAGTATAATCGGTTCAATGGAAATCTTGTGGTTTGTCAACTTTGTGATTAGTTTGGGTACACCGCTCATCAATGTCAGCAAAATCTCAATCGATCTATTGCCCCAAATGTCTATCATGCAGTTGTGCAATCCTCTGGTGGATTGGTCACAGGTGACGATAATTGGTACCTTAATTTAGGGGGCCACACATGACCAGCGACCTGAACCACTTATCCCTCCATTCAGATTTTCAAGGTCCATATGTGGTTTGTATTGGTGATAGATCAAGTTTGACTATAGCTCACACTATTTTTGCTTCTGTTTTGAATTCATTAAAGAATTTGAAGTAAAATGATGTTTTACATGTACCTAAAATCTCTCACAACTTGTTGTCAGTTCATAAATTTGCCTAAGATAACAATGCTATGTTTGAATTTTATCCTAATGTTTATGTGAAGGATCTAACATCGAGGGAAACCCTCCTTCAAGGAATAAATAAGTAGGGAATGTACTAGTGAATCTGAAAGAAAAATCAAAGTTAGAGACTTTCATAGAAGAAAATAAGTTAGCTAAAGTTTGACATAAAAAACAAGTACATCCAACTTTTAGAGTAGTTTATCAAGTCATAAATAAGTATGGTTTGTCAATGTTTGAGACAATATTCAATAAGGTGTGTTGCATGCCAATAGGGTAAAAACCTTCATCTGCCCTTTGACAACGTCGTGAATAAAGTAGAAGAACCACTAGACATTATATATTCTAGTGTGTGGGTCTAGCTCTTATTAGTATGCATGGTTTTAAATTTTATGTTTCATTCATTTAATCCTTCTCGAAATACTCTTAGATTTAAATGATTAAAAGTAAGTTAGAGGTTTTAGATGTTTTTAAGCACTTTAAGGTTCATGTTGACACTACTGTGGGAAGAAAAATCAAATACCTCCACTCTAATTGGGAGGAGAATATCAAGCACTTCATGATTTTTTGACTTCATATGGTATTTGGTATCGGATCTCATGCCTACATACTCATGAACAAAATGGTGTTGCAGAGCATAAACATAGGTATATTGTTGAAATTGGTCTTACTTTAATGGCACAAGCTAGAATTGCCACAAAATATTGAAACTATGCTTTTAATATTGTTGTTTATCTTATAATCAGATCTCGTAAAAACTATTGGGCATGTTTCTCCATTGAAAATGTTGTTTAACATTGATCCTAACTATCAATTTCTCAAAGTTTTTATGTATGCATGTTTCACATGTTTGAAACCTTATAAAAATTACAAACTCAACTATAAGTCGGATGAATGTGTGTTCCTGAGGTATGGTAGTCAACATCATGGATATTATTGTTTGCAGACCTCTACAAGGAGAAATTTTATTTCATGTCATGTTATTTTTAATGAGAATAAGTTTCCTTGTCTCAAAAACATTCAGTCAAATATGTTTCAACCTATTTTGGAAAAGTCCTCTCTTACCGTCATAATTTCCCAAAATTCAAATTCTTTGCTAAAATGGAGCCACTCCAAGTGAGTTAAATAATACTGAGCCCAGTAGTGATAAAGAATGTTCTAATACTATTGACCAATCCCCTAGTCCTCAGCATGAAAATGATCTAAATGAGAGTCCTCATGTTAGCAATGTTCAACATTGTTGTCCAACCTATCATTACCCAAGTTGAGCCCACTCAACATGTCTGAACCCATTATATGATCACCAAACTTCAAGATGGAACCTAGAAACCGAAAGCATATATGTTCACCCTTTATCCTATACCGTTTTCCCTATTAAATGCATTGATTATTAATACTAAACATGCCTCCTTCAAGTCGTCCAACCAAGATTATAAATGGCATGAAGCAATGCAAAAAGAGTATGAAGTCTTGAGAATTTTTTTTATATAAGATCTTATGTTAGCCAGAAAATACCAACATGTGATAAGATGCAAGTGGATCTATAAGATCAAGAGAAGTATATATGGATCTTTGGAACGCTATAGTCTAGCTTGGTAGCCAAGGGCTATAGTCAGCAGAAAAGACTGAACTATTTTGAAACTTTTAGTCCAGTCACAAAAACAACCGTAATTAGATCTGTGTTGTCCTTAGCAGTCACTAATAGATGGATGGTTCAACAACTAGATATGAATAATGCTTTTTTGAATGGTCATCTTATGAAGGTTGTTTATATGGATCAACCAACTGAGTTTTAAGATCCAAAGTACCCAAATCATGTGTGCTTGTTGAAAAGAGCTCTCTTAAGTTTAAAACAAGCTCCCAGAGCTTGGTTTTCTAGGTTCTGTTTCTTTTTGAAATCTCTTGATTTTAATGATTCAAAAACAATTACCTCATTATTTATTTTCACACAAATCTGTTGAAATTGTATATTTTAGTATATGTGGATGATATTATCGTTACTAAAAATTCATCTGGTCATATCCAATGGCTAATCGACATAATGAGTTCATATTTTGCTCTAAAAGATTTGGGAGATTTGTATTTCCTCTTGGGAATAGAAGCCATAACCACATCAAAGGGACTTTTGTTGTGTCAACAAAAATATATATTTGATCTTATAAATTGTTCTTCCATGAAACCCAGTTTTACTCCCATGGCTATATCTCCTAGTATGTCTGCTCATATAGGATAATTTCTAGAAGATCAAACTACCTATCGAAAAATAGTAGGAGCACTGCATTATACAAACATGATTCATCCTGATATCTCTCATGTTGTAAACAAAGTTTGTCAATATATGTATGATCCAACATATGCTCATTGGACTGTGGTCAAACGTATCCTAAGATATCTCAAGGGTACATTGCACTATGGTTTGTTAATAAGTCCTTCAGAATTCATGTCCCTATCCACCTTCACATACTCAAACTAGGTAGGGTGCCATGATGATAGAAGATCTACAAGAGGATATGTTATGCTTATTAGAAGAACTGTAATTTCTAGTAGCTCTAAGAAGCATAATAAAGTATCTAAATCCAGTATAAAGACAGAATATCGAGCCTTAGCCAACACCGCAATCAAGCTCGCATGGATGCAGTTTCTTTTTAAAGAACTTGGAGTTAATGTAAATGGTGTTCTTACAATATGGCCTGACAACTTAGGCGCTTCCTACTTGGCATCTCATTTGATTTCAAAACTTTATTTATCTTTTTGAAACCTTTTTTTTTAAAGTATATCATTCATATTCACAGATGTCAATAATGTCTTTCTATATGGGGATTTATGCCACAACTTCCAGGTTTTGGAGACCCCAAGTTTTTCCATCATGTATGTTGTCTCCGTAAATCATTGTATGGTCTTAAGTAAGCCCCGAGGGCATGGTACCAGCATCCTCTTGATTTTCATGGGTTTTGTTGGATCTTGTAATGAAATATTTTTATTTACATTAAAAAGATCCAATTTAGTATATTATGTTTTGGTTTATGTGGATGAAATTCTTATTACTAGCAGCTCACCTCATTTCATCTATGATCTAGAATCTTAGTTGAATAGCATGTTTGTAGTTAAAGACTTGGGTGATAGCAATGGGGGCTCCGCATGGTTGGTAGGAGCTGTCACTGCATGTTTCCTTATGGTGGGACGTTGCAAGTTCAAACATGTTGAATAATAACTGGTGGGGTCTGCCTAACCCCAGCTTGCCTTTGAGAAAAAAATAAAGACTTGGGTGCTCTACATTTTGTTCCTGCAGAGGTTTTATGAATGCATGCTGGCTATCACAGGAAAAAATGCATTGTGGATCTACTTCATCAGTCAGACATGACTAGGGCAAAACCGTTCAATACTCCTATGTCCAAGTCCACTATTCTTGGATTTGGGTCTAGACCTATCTTTTATGATTCGACTCTATCACAGCATTATCAGCTCTCTACAATATCTCATTCCTTATGCAGTGAACAAAGTGATGCACACTCCATCCGTCCATTATTGGCCTGCCGTGAAAGAGACTTCTTTGGTATATAAAGAGCACCCTTTTTACCATGTTCTTATTATCCGACCTTCCCAAAGTCATGTGCATTCAGCCTATTCATATGTCGATTAGGTAGGATGGTCGGATGATCTAAAATCTACTGGTGGCTATCTTGTCTCTTCCTATGCCCAAATATCCTATCACGGAGCTTCAAGACGCAATGCAATGTTGCTCGCTCCAGTGAGTACAGGGATATATCCAACACTGCTGTTGAACTGATTTGGGCGCAGTTTCCCTTAAAGGAGTTGGGTGTTCACTACACCCGTACCTCTAGTTTTAGTTTTATGGTGCGATAATGTCGAGGCTACGAATATGACTGCTCACCCAGTGTTTTCACCAATGCAGTAAACATGATGAAATATACATGCATTTCGTTCAAGATCGTATAGCCAATTAAGAAGCAGCTTGTAAGTTCATCACTTGCTGTCTCATGCTCACTAAACCCCTATCTGCTGGATGATTCAATGCTCTTAGAACCAAACTCAACATCGTGCCTGGCCGGTTGAGTTTGCAGGAGGATGTTAGAGATATGGATCATGAATCGGACCCATCAAGAAATATAGCCGGTCCAAATTAAATCTGTACATGATAAGGCCATATCAGTTGGCACAAGATAGATACGCACGAACCTTCCAAATCTAAAGATGGTGGGAAATCTAAAATGGATGTAACCAATCCTAAATCTAAGGAGAAAAAAATGGAAATGAGAGGAGATATATATTGGCTCATCTAAATGTAAAGTTTTGTTTATTAAAGTAACCTCCTTTCTCTGAAAAAAACTGTGAGAGAAAGAGAGAAACCATTGAACCCGTAGATGTAGTCTTCTTCACCAGCCAAACCACGTACCCGTGTCTATTCTTTTTCTTTGAAAGGCAAGCTGGGTTTAGGCAGATCCCTACCAATGATACAACGATACCATTGGGATTCGAACTTGCAATGTCCCACAATACAAGGTGACGTAAACTAGCTGCTCCTACCAGACCAGCGGTATGTGTTTCTCTTTTATCGTTTTTATAAGACAGAGTGGCTTAGAACTTAACCCATCAGTCAGAATTTGCAAAGAGAGAGAGAGATGGCATTGACCCACAGGAGTAACGACCACACGGACAAAAGGGTGCAAAGCCAGCCATGAATGTCGGGTGATGATCCACAAACCAACTTTGATGAAAGAGGTTTCATATCATCAACACACCAGTTTCCTGTAGGGGGCCATCCGTGCCCCATTGATCTCCTACATGCATTTTTTACACACCCCCACTTTTTATGATGAGGTGCTTTCTCATGAATGTTTTGAAAATCATGCAAGGATCCATCCTTTCATGCACAAAGGGGTCATGCTACATCTGGTCCCCACGTTGGCTATTCTAGCCAAGCTGGAGGATAGGGATAGCCCTGGTGGAGTTCCAACACCATCCATCAACCACATTCTACAAATGCTTATTGGAGTTGTATTGCACCCTACTACAAATCTATTTGCAACAAGCGAACCTACCAAGATAGTTTTTTTTTTTCTTTGAAAGAAAATTATCATTGATAGGAGAGAAAACATTAGGCGGACCAAACCAAACGACGAGATATCCTTTGGAGAGCCTCTCAATACAATGAAATTGAAGTAATGTATCATAACAGAAACGAACAATGTCAAATCTCTGAGAAAACATGGGAACCCAACAAGCTGTAAGCCTTCCCCAACGTCGATTGTCAAACCAGAATGGACATAGAGATAGCCATTTCGAATCAGCAGAAACTCCAATCCTGAATGCATTGAATGTGTGAACCCTTTGAACTCCAAAACATAACACCGAAAGCCTTGTAAAGTCATCTGAATAGAGTGTAAGGCCACGAGATCAGAACCATGTAATTTCAAACACACAAGAGCTGACGAGACCGATGCCCCACCACTAGAAAAGATCGTTGAAAGTAGTCTAGTCAGATTCATATTGCCGGTGACCAAGAAATGCCACAAAACACAATGTTACGATATAATTAGATTAGATTTCTTAATTTTCCTGATCCGATTATATATATATAAGGTTTATTAGATGAAATATTTTGGTTACGGTGCTAAATGAAATATTTTATTAGATTTTTGGATTTTTTTATAAATTCTGATCATACAGATGTGATCTACATGCTTGTCTTTATAAAAATCACTTCTTGGAGCATTCCAATGCATGGATAGATTTTTATAAGGTTTAAAAATCAACTGCCTACAATTTTTATAAATTTTTGAAGCTCCAAATATCATTTTTTTCATAAAAACTACATGATCCAAGTGTCGATTTCGAGTAAATCAATCGGAATTGTGAAAAATATTGAAAATCTAATACACGTTTCATTTAGCATGGATATACATATATATATATATATATATGGAAAAGTGGTAGTTGCTTACCACTTTTTTTAGCCTACCACTTGTAAAAAGGTGTTTTTGATTTGTTTTTCACAAATCTGACCTTGCAGATGTGTTTGGCATGATCCTTTTGCTAGGAAATGACACTTGTATAATGTTTTTTTGATATAAAACATAGCTTTTTAAGCATTGAATATTTTTGAAAATTTTAAACCATTGCTTTTTAAATTTTATAAAATCCTACATGTGGTGTCGAAATCAGATGATCCAAGAGTAGATTCCTGTAAAATCAAGCATGTAGATCAGATTTTAGAAAAAATACAAAATACTCTTCCAAATCCTGGTAGGCTGGCGGTATGCTAGAAAAGGGGTAAGCAGCTATCATATATGTATATATATAGAGAGAGAGAGCACTACAAGAAAATTGTTAATTAGCGACGGAAATTAGCGACGGATTTTTCCCGTCGCTACTTAGCGACAGATTAGCTAGAGATAGAATCTGTCGCTAATTTGCGACGGATTAGCGAGGAAACGACTTTTATCGCTAATCTGTCGATACTTAGCGACGGATTAGCGACTGCATGTTTTTGTCGCTACTTTTGATTACAAGAACACCATTTTAGCGACGGATTTAGAGAGGGAACTCTGTCGTCGCTAATCCGTCGCTAATTAGCGACGGAGTAGCGAAAGAATATATTACGTCGCTTTTTTGGTATTTGGGTTTCGCGACGGCTTAGCGACGGAATTTTTCCGTCGCTAAGCCATCGCTAAATGTCGCGTAAATCCCTAATCCCATCCCTCTTTCTCTTTTCCCTGTTTCGCTGTATTGCTCCCTCCCGCCGCCCGTCGGCTCTCGCCACCGTCCGGCCACCGCCGCTCGCCAGCCGCCGCTCCCCGTCCACCGCTCGCCAGCTGCCGCTCCCCGTCAACCTCCCGCCACCGTCCGGCGAAGCGCAGGTAATATTCTTCTTCTTCTTCTTCTTCTTCTTCTTCTTCTTCTTCTTCTTCTTCTTCTTCTTCTTCTTCTTCTTCTTCTTCTTCTTCTTCTTCTAAACGCAGGGGGTACGCCCCTTCCCTGCCGGAAACGGAGGGGGTTTAACCCCCTGCCGTGCTTTCCGGCAGGGGGGGTCGACCCCCTGCGTTTCCGGCAAGGGGGGTCGACCCCCTGTCGGAAAGGCATGGGGGGTCGACCCCCTGCCGGAAACGCATGGGGGGTCGACCCCCCTGCCGTAAAGGCACGGCAGGGGGTCAACCCCCCATGCCGGAACTGCCTTTCCGGCAGGGGGTTTAACCCCCTTCCCTGCCGGAAAGGCAGGGGGTTTAACCCCCTGCCGTGCTTTCCGGCAGGGGGGGTCGACCCCCTGCGTTATGCTGCCTAAGTGACTTGTCAAAAAAAAAAATTCTGTTTTTGAATGCCTATGCTGCCTATATGAATCGTTTGAAAAATAAAATCTGTAGTAGGAATAACATGCTGCCGATGTGTATTGCTTTTGAAAAAAACAATCTGTTATGAGATATATTATGCTGTCTATGTGAATTGGTTTCAAAAAAATCTGTTTTTTAATGCATATGCTGCCTATGTAAATCAGTTTGAAAAAAAAATCTTTAGTAGGAATACTATGTTGCCTATGTGTTTGTTTTTAGAAAAAAAATTTGTTATGAGATACCTACGTTGCCTATGTGATCTGTTTTGAAAAGAATTTTTGTTATGGATACCTATGCTGCCCATGTGATCTCTTTTTAAAAAAAAAAAAAGTTATTATGTGATCCCTATGTTGTCCATGTGATTAGCTTGAAAAAAAAATTGTAATATGTGTATATAAGATGTCCATATGGTTTTAAGTGTAGTTTGCATATATGTTGTCCATATGGATTTTAAGTTGAAATTTTTTTTGTAATGTATATATACAAGTTGTCCATGTTGTTCAATTTGTTAGTTTGTTAATGTCTACTGGTAGTTAGTTTTACTTCAATTTGTTTTCTTGAAATCTGGTTAGTTAGAGTATTTCAATCTATTAGTCTTTTATAATTATATTTTTCTTAGATAGATTGGTATTTAATGTTCTCACAATCAGTTAGTTAGATTAGGGCTATTTGAATTCTTTATGATAGTGGTGGTTAAACGGAGTTCACATCTTTTCTAGTAAACTAATTGATTGATTTACTATTCCTTTGCTAAGTAGTTCAGATTAGAAATTGTCTGACTTTATGTTAGTCGACTGGTTCAACATGTTATAGCTGGTTTGTTAAATTAGCATCTTCTAGTTAGATTTGGCTTAACATATATACTATTTTTCTTTTCTCTTCTTTCAATTAGTTAGAGTTGTTTTAATTTGTTTTAATTTTTTTAGTTAGTGTTTCATCTTGATATTTACTGTGTAACAATTCATGTGCAGCACGAGGTTTGAGCCACAAGAAGTAGTACGGGAGATTAGGAATTCACTTCTTCAACATCTACCAGGACCAGTTGCTCAATGGAAAGAGTACCCAAAGGAGGTATTAGACAGATTGTGGTCCTCATTCATGGTATACAGTTGTTCCTCATAGTTAATGTGTTTCATATTTAATTTATTTAAGCAATGTCTACTAACTTTCTGAAAATATTTGTAGGCTTCGAATCGCTTTGCAACTACGGTGGAAGAAAATGATGCAAGGAAGGTGTGGCAGAAGGTGGCTGCCAATCGATTTGCAGACATGCTGCACACTATGAAGACTGCAGCAAAAAAAGCATCTGGCGTAGTAGATGATCCATTACTGTGGAAGGGCCATGGTCCTATTACTATCAGGAGAGATTACTGGGATGAAATGTGTGATATGTGGGCGGGAGATGCATTTAAAAATCGCTCTGCGAAGGCTTCACAAAATCGATCGAAGATGCCCGAAGCCCATCTACACACAGGTGGATCTAAGACATTTGGGAGCCACCTAAAGAAAATGGTAACTCATCAATATATAATATTAATTTTATAAGTATAGTTGCAAATTTGTGTACTAAATCTTTTGTCATTTAACTTCGCAGGAAGCAGAAAAAGGAGGCAGTGTACCATATAAGGATGTGTTTGTAGAAACACATAAACGGAAGACCACGGGAGTCTTCGTATCAGAGAAGGCGAGAACGACAACGGTATGTATTAATTCTATTAATAATCATTGCAATATATATGCAAGTCATCATAATGTTATCATTAATTATTAATGAATACTTTAAACATTATTTTGTAGGAGGCATATGAGCAACAAATGGTAGAGCGATATGGTGAAGACGCTACTCAGCATCCATCATTTGATCCTACAGCATGGGTGACTGCAGCAGGTGAACCCAAAAAAGGTCGCGTGTTCGGGTTTGGGAGTAATATGAACACTTCACCAGTTATTGGTTCTTCCAGTTACGGCTCACCAACTTCTTGCGCCGACATAAGCTCCAAGCAGCCGACTATTCTTTTTGGTGATGATGTACGCGAGATCATTAATGAATCACTGAATAACTACTTCCAATACACCGTCGCCCCCTTTCTCCGAAATGAGATCAAGGCCGTTGTTCAGGATAGGGGATCTTCGATTCCAGGTCCCTCTCAGGTATAATCACATATATAGTTTTTTTGACTATCTTAAAGCACATCTGAGCATGGTAGAATCACATATAGAGTTTTTCTAGATGCCTTAGAACACATATGAACATGCTATAATCACATATTCAATTTTTTTACTGCCTTAGCACACATATGAGCATGATAGAATCACATATATATATATATTTAACTTTTTGTCTGTCTTAGAGCACATATGAGCATGATAGAATCACATATAAAGTTTTTTTTATTGCATTAGAACACATAAGCATGCTATAATCACATATTCAGTTTTTTTACTGCCTAAGAACACATATGAGCATATTATAATCACATATTCTGTTTTTTGACTGCCTTAGCACACATATGAACATGCTATAATAACATATAGAGTTTTTTAACTGCCTTAGAACACATATGAACATGTTATATATCATTTATGATAGAATCACATATAAAATTTTTGGCTTTGCCTGCCTTAGATCACAAATGAGCATGCTATATTCACATATTCAATTTTTTTACTGCCTTAGCACACATACGAGCATGATCGAATCACATATATAGTTTTTTGCCTGCCTTAAAGCACATCTGAGCATGGTAGAATCACATATAGAGTTTTTTTATATGCCTTAGAACACATATGAACATGCTATAATCACATATTCAATTTTTTGACTGCCTTAGCACACATATGAGCATGATAGAATCACATATAGAGTTTTTTTATTGCCTTAGATCACACATGAGCACATGATAGAATCACATATAGTGTGTAATTTATTTCATTATATTTTGTTTATCAATACTGACTGTTCTTTTCTTGTGTAGGCTGCTAGCGATAATCAAGGTAGTGGAGCTGAAGGGACAGATAAAGACAATGAACAAGAAGACGCACAAAATCTTGGCGATGATTAGAGGACTGTGTTGAAGAAGTTCTATTTTTTTTATTTTTCCTAATTGTAATTGTTGAATTGTAAATAATTAAACTTCTTAGTTTTAAGGTGGAACGATTAATTATTATAGATACTTGTTATATGAATTTTTTTGTGTGGTTTGTTTTTTATTTACAGGAAATATAAATTGTACAGGAAATATAAATTGTACAGTTCTCCGTAATTAATTTTTAAATAAATTTTTTTTGATTTTTTTTTCGTTTTTGCGACGGATTAGCGACGGATGATTCCGTCGCTATTCATATTAATTTAGCGACGGAATTAAATCCGTCGCCACGCCGTGGTCGCCGTTTAGTACCGGCGGATTGGCGACGGAATATAGCGCTCGTTATTCCGTCGCAATTAGCGACGGACTTGGCGACGGAATTATTCCGTCGCCAGTTAGCGTCGAAATATTCGCGACGTAAGCATACTGTCGCCGCGTTGTCGCTAATCCGTCGCTAACATGGTTAGCGACGGATTAGCGACGGAAGGTGGTCGTCGCTAATCTACTGCTCTGTTGTAGTGGAGAGAGAGTGTTAGCGACGGATTAGCGACGGAAGGTGGTCGTCGCTAATCTACTGCTCTGTTGTAGTGGAGAGAGAGAGAGTAGCTCAAACAGTTTTTGGCGCCCTAAACAATGTTCCGAAACGGTTATAAAAATATAGTGGCATATGTTTTCTACTTAATCCTAACATGTAGATGCCTTCATTGTTGCTTATTCACTAATAAATGCCTCTCAGAAAAAAAAATCATTGCTTAATGACTAAAACATGTTTTGGATTGAATTCATTTAATAATAAACATTAATTTTCATTTCATTAAGTTTTTATGTAATATAAGCCACTGATTTTCGTTGCTCTAATAAACACACAACTATGCATGAAAAAATTATGCTTTCTCACCAAGTAAGCTCCAGTGGATACATCATATCAAGCAAACACCTAAAGTTTTCTCTTTTGAAGCTGTTTAGAATGGTTTAAAAGACAAAACTATTTAGGAGTTACTTATTATATATAGTGGTAATCAATCCGTGCTAAAAAAAATGTGCCAAATGGGTTTTTCATCTTTTTCTGTGTTTTTTTTTTTGCGCTTCTGACCCCAAAAATGTGTTGGGCATGGCCCATTTACTAGGAAATCACATCAGAATCATGTTTTTTGGATGAAAAATGATATTTGGAGCCTCAAAATTTTATAAAGATTTTGGGCTATTGATTTTATAAAAACCCACCTATGTGGAATCAAATGCTTCAAGTGTTGATCCCTATAAAATCAAGTACATAGATCAAATTTGTATGGTCAGAATTTAAAAATAAAACAAAAAAGCCCAAAAATACTTATTTAGCATATTTCATTTAGCATCAATGTATTTATATACATGTGTGTGTGCGCTATTGAAAGCAAGAAACTATTGAGTATAAATCGTTTTTTTTTATTTTTTAGTTTTTTTTGTAGATCGGGACATATGGATGTGATCTAAAAGATTTGCTTAGCACAAAAAGATATTTAAATCATGTGATTGTGACATGTAAGCAGATTTTTTAATTAAGGGCTTCAAATATCAACTGCTCACACTAAAATTTTACGACTCAAAAATTATATATATTTTTTTATCGAAATAACATGATGCAGGGTTTGATTCTTAGCAAGCAAACCATGTTGAACACATTTATGTGGTCAGATTGTCAATAAAGCTTGAACGTATGAGTTTTGACTCAATAGTTATATATGTGGTTGAACACATCTATATAGTCAAATTGAGTCAATAATGCTTGAACCTATAAGTTTTAACTCAATAGTTATATATATATATATATATAGAGAGAGAGAGAGAGCTGCCAAGTGCCAACGGCAGCCAACTCCCACATTTCGTTCATTGTGTGCGTGATGGATGATGTGGTTTTTTTCATGCTGAATAGCTTTTTAGTGGTGGATAGTGTCGCATCTGCACCGCCCATCATCACAGATTGACGGCATTGAGTCATTGGCTAGGGTTGACTGTCAACCCTGTTGGCAGCCACTCCTCTCTCTCTCTCTCTCTTTTTATATATATATATATATATATATATATATATATATATATATATATATATATATATATATAGAGAGAGAGAGAGAGAGAGAGAGAGCATTTGCTACCCGGTGAGTAAGGAACCCTCTAATTAGAACTCATTGGGAAATATTGTTTTAACCAAATATGACCTCACGTGTTCAGCATGGTTAAAATAATAGGAATCGGCAGTTGCATCATAGTTTTTTTACCTAAAAATATGTTTTTTATGTTTGAAAATTTGGTGCATTGTACGTCATTGATTTTTTAACTCTCATAAAATCTGACATATACATCAGAAAAACATGAACCAAAGGTCAGTTTTTGCTAAACTTAATATATAGATCACATCTGAAGGGTCAGGTGTGCAAAAATAAGAAAAAAATTAAAATATTACATTTTTTCACTAAGAAATTCCTTATTCATGAGGGTAGAAAACATTATATATATATATATATATATATATATATATATATGTGTGTGTGTGTGTGAAGATTTATCAGTAGAAACCACCTTTGGTACGAATGAGCAATTTTGATGTGTTTTTACCTCAATCTCAGCACACAGATGTTTTCAGCATGATCTATTTGGTAAGAATCAATACTTAGACCATGTTTTTTCTAACGAAAGAATATGATATTTGTGCACCTTAATATTTACGAAAAATAGTTGATTATTGAATTTAGAAAGAATGCTAACATGTTATAATTGGATGATGCAAGAGGGGGCAGGGTCCTAGCCGAGTTTTATGCCACCTGTACGAGTATGGTAGGCTAAGCCAGCAAAACCAGCTAGTCTTCATGCTGGGTGTGGTTTCTTCCGGTTATAAATCCAACAAAACCAAGTATTTTCACATCTGTATGGTTAGATTTTTTTTTTAAAGGACAAAAATTGAAAATTCCTGGTTTGTTGCCCTTATTATTACTTGTTGAACTTAGTTCCTTATAAACCCCAGTACTCTCATCTTTTTTCAGAATTTTTCTTTTAAGATGCCTTTTAACCTAATTTTGAGAATCCAACTTTTTTTGTTTTCTTGGGTCTCTTCTCAAGTATCCAATTTCAAACTACTGAAAGGTGAACGTGTCATGGTAGGCTTCTTCTGAAGTGCAAGTGGGGGTCGGCTTTAATGCAAGAAGTACAGTAAATCATTTTCACCAAAGACTAACGTGTGGATGTATACCTCCAAGCATATCTCAACTGAGTATATGGAAAGATTTTTCAATAATTTTAAAGCTATATCTTGTCCTTATGACAACAAATATATATGATCAATCTACTTTGGAGGCACCATTTAAAAAATCAAGAAAATAGATACACTTAATTTATTTATATCTATGTATCTAATACAAAGCAAGTATTTTAAAAAAATAGTAAATCTATGAAGATTTCAAATTTATTATGATGCTTTCTAATTATTCACATTCACACGCACACATAGGGTTGTTTGCTACCCTCGTAGGTAAGGAACCCCCTAAGGAAAATACCTAATATATTTATTTTGTTTCAGCTTTTTTGCACATCTGGCCCTCTAGATGTGATCTACATATTTAATAGAAACTGCACTTTGGGCATGCTCAAAAACTTAGTTCTTTGATAACCTGATTCAAAACTTGGTTTATGAAAAAACAGTACAAAATTGGTTATCCAAAAATTATTGTTTGGATGACAGAGTAACCTGATATGTGATTTTTTACTTAAATAACTGTTAATATTTATTTTTAAGTAACTATAAGCATACTTTCTCTTTTATACACAAATATATGCACATTCATAACATGCATTCATGTTTTAACAAGAAAATTTCAATTTCTTTATGCAAGGCAATGCAATTCGTAACCACAACAATTACATATCTAAATTCCATATAGAAAATGAGACAACAAGAGCAATTTCTTGAGTTGAAAATAAATTAATAAATATATCTGCACATATACAATATATATGTGAAATGTAAAATATAGATATAATTATCATTTAGCATAAAAAATATAGCTATATATGTACATAATGTATAAAATGCAAAAACTATTACAAAATGTGATATTTGCAAAATAGGTGATGCCTTGAAAATGTCACATTCTTTGGTATAATATCAAACTTTGAAAATGTCATGATAACATAATGATATTTTCAAAATATCAATGATATTTGTGATTATGATGTCACAAGACAACCAAATCCGAAAAAAAAGGCAACTGGCTCCCCTTTCTCTCTATGTGTGTGCTGAAATAGGATAATCAACATTAACAAAAAATGAGCGAGATCAACAAATTGTTGAGCCCACAAAAACAGGAAAAAATAGCAGGGAAATAAGAAACAAAGAAAGAAAAGGAAAAAAAACACAGGGGCCAATGGAGCAAAATTGATGCCAAACTCAAGCCACCAAGATAGAGGGCACCAGAAATGATTGATCGCCGCACCAGGGAGAGGGAAGATTGGAAAGATGGATACGCAAGATTGAATAAACATCAGCCAGAATGCAATGTCCGAGCTTGGGGATGACCACCCCGGATTTGACAAAAAATAGTATCATTAGGCGCCATCCAAACATACCACCAGGTAGTAAGCAACCACGTCCTCCAAATCATCCCCCAACGCTTGCTACGCCTGATAAGAATGAGCAGATCTAACACGAATGATTCCTCTTTGATGATAACTTCTGGATCGCTCCATGTCCTTTTAAATAGCTCCTCAAATAATGGGCAAGACCAAAATAAGTGAGAAGTAGATTCTTCAACTGCATGACAAAGAACGCACCAACTGGTGATGTAATACCCCAAATTTTATAACTCAGAAAATGGTAGAATTTTTTTTTTTTTGAAATGCTTGTAAATGGTTTAACAAATAACAGCGAAAAAATCTTTAGGTATAAAACTTGATGTGCTACTTCACATAGCCATTTTGAATCACATACTTATGGAACTTGAAATTTAAGTAATTGATTAATCATGCATAAAAAGAAATCAAGTTCTCAACCATGCTTAATTATATTTCTCCATGAATTAAAATTTTAAATAAAAATAAATCAGAGTTTCAAAATCCATGAAGCAGAGGAGAGATAGGCTTGGTCCCCGTCGCAACCTTCCGCCTTTGCATGTAAGCATCTACTCATCACCTGAAAAACATTAAATCAAATAGGGTCGTCATACACACATGTCTCAGTAGAGTGAAATATACTAAACTTGTAAAGCAGAAAATACGAAGCAGAATTTTATTAGGCTTTTCATAATTTAACATTTAAAATTAAATGAACTACTTACATAACTGGCATGTATATTCAATTTACTACATTAAATAACTGAGCACATATTCATTCATTCAGAGAAATTCAAATGCATGAGTTGTTAATATGCATGACTTACCATATGCAGAAGCAACGGAATGCATGCGTAATTTCTTATCTTAAATTACATTTTCTCTCTTAAATGATGCATGCAATGCCTAACTAATGCATATTTATATTTAAGTTATCACTTTTTAGCCCTGCTGATATGACACAGACTTGACTCTCAAATCAGGTCATGGCTCAGGCAGTGTTTTACATATATGGGTGGCTTTAGCCTGGTCGGGCCCTTTCATCAAGACGGGGTGAGGGACGATAGTACGAGAGTTTCCTAACACCTTTCAATCTGATACAACAGTTTTTCCTCATGAGTATCTTGCCCTCTGCACTGCAGTCTAATGCAGAGGTTTCCCTATAAAATCATGGGAGGGGAGGAGCAACCTTCCGTTCTCGAGACTTGTTTGCCCCACTAAGTTTTGTATCACTTGTCACTCTCCTACCAAGTATCTGGAAATTTAAATATCACATATTTACTTGATTTAACTTGTATTTTTCATGCAACATCTAAATTCTTAGTCACTTTACGGATGATGGATACATTCTTAATAAAGCAATGAAATTTTTATTAAATCATACTTTTAACAAAAACTTGAGCATATGTGAATAGTAATATCTCATTCATTTTTATGCCTTGATTAACACATATGCATGTATATGGACAATGCACACTACAACAAAATAGGTCATTAGCGACGAAATTTAGCGATAGAATTATTCTGTCGCTAATTAGCGACGGATTAATGAGAGAAATATATATGTCGCTATAATCAATGAAATTTACAAAAATAGCGACGGAATGTATCCCCTCGCAAAATCCGTCGCTAATTAGCGATGGATTTGCGACAGACAAATTCCCGTCGCTATGTTGCGGCGGAATGGGCGACGAAATATATTTCATCGCTATGTTCATAAATTTTGTGTACGACGGAGTAGCAACGGAATTAATATGTCGCTAATTATCGATATACTTAATCCCAAACCTCTTTTCCTTTTCTTCTTTCCCTGCTCCTGCTCCTGTCGTTCGTCGTTCGCCTGCTCCCATCGCTCCCGCCGCTCTCGTCGTTCGCCTGCTCCCGACGTTCGTCGTTTGCCCGCTTTCGCCGTTCATCCGGAGAAAGGTACGCCTGCTTCCGACGTTAGTGGTGTGAGTTTTATGAAAACAAATTTTAAAATAATATTTTTTAATAAAAACAAGTGTGAAAGTCAGACACCAAATAATAAAAACTGGCTCACACAAGTGGTGGAGTCTGGGTCGATCTCAGGGAATGAGAAATACTTGTATTCAAACACACAAGCTAAACTACTCTTTATTGCCAAAATAAAAAGAATTAATTAAATAACTAACTAACTAAGAGAGTACGACCCTACCTAGAGGGCTTAAACAAAATAAATAAATGGTTTTATTACAAACTCAATTAATAAAATAAAATAAAACCCCAATCTAAAAAGAAAAGAAAAGGTTTCAGTGCTTCGAGTCTTCTTGTCCCTTCTTAAGGTAATGTATATTTTCTTGAACTTTTGCTTTTCTGAGGGCTCTCTGAGGACCTTTCTGAGGGTCTGAGGGTCCCTTGAGGAGACCTTTTAGGGCACAAAAAGGGCTCTACCACACCTTCCAGTGCTTTCCTGCAAGACACAAGACACAAAACACAAAACAAAGCAGTACGAGGGACAACTAACAAGAATTTACTAACTAATGATAAAAAGAATTCAGCTAAAACACGCTTTGAATTAACTAAACATGAACTAAACTATAGACTAACTAATAGTAAACTACACTAAAAGACAAAATAGCAAAACTACCTAACTAACAAGATTTCAACAAAGCAAATGTAACAAACTAAACTTAACTAATTCAAGAAATCAAGAATTCAAGAAACAAAGAGAACTGAAGCAATCAAGAATATAGTCAGCTAAACATGATAACTAATTGATTACACTAATATTAATAAGTAAATCACATGAACACTAACAAAAAAAAATTGGCTAATGATGTCCTATGCTAATCGGCTAACTTAAATCAATTAAAACTAATATTAAACTAAATGCGAGAAGGACAATTAATTACAACCGAATGACACATAATGCAAGATGCTATATGAATTTTAAAACAAGAAAAAAAAAACAATCTAATCTAATCTAATCTAAATCACAATAACAAAGACCAATTACCAAGCTAAACGACTTTGAGGTCAAACAATAAAAAAAACAAGAATCAATAAAACATATCAATATGCATGTTGTGGCAAATAATTTACCCAAAATTACTAAACACTATAACTATCTAACATGACCTAATATAAAACACTAAACAAAGGAACATAAACGGCTGAACCAAATAAACTTTATAACTAATACTAACTCTTTAAGCTACCTAAGTGACTTAATGATCTGAATCAACTACCATGCAGGCCTAAACAACTTTGCTGAAATAAAGCACACAAATGATTCTAGCAATCGTTGGTTGCTTAATCTGATTAGAATAAATCGACTGAATAACAAGTGTGTCTTGCATGTATAGCCAGGTTCAGTAGCGTATCCTGCTGATCACGCTGGCTTGTCGGCACTTTGGCTATGATCACAAAGATGTAATTTTTTTTTATGAATATCACAGCGTCAATGTTGACAAACCAACCCACGCTAAGTTGATCAGCAGTTGTGAAGGATCAATCAACGATTAATGCAAATCGGTGTGCAAAACGTTGCTCAACAGGTTATACAATCAATCGGTCAGACCTGATCAGGATGGGTTTGACGCACTCAACGAATCAGTCCAGTCATAAAATATTCTGAATGGGAAGGTGACCTGCTCAACGATATGCAAGATCTTGTATATGCATGTTTTTTTTTATGATGCTAGATCTATATGCACGATGCAGAGATGTACAAAATAAAATAAAGTTATGGAATGCAATGCTATAAACTACGTGAGCTAAATGAGACAAGAAGAGAGGCAAACCATGATTTTTTTTGCAAAAAAAGGATTGAGAAGAGGAAGATGAAGATTCCAGCTGCGTGCACACGATCCCGATGAAAAGGAAGAGGCTGCTGATGAAGAAGGGGTTCGAGGCTTGATGAAATGGAGGGGGAAAAAGAAGAAGGGAGAAGAAAAGAGGAGGAGAAATCGACAATAGAGGGAGAGAGAGAAGAGAGAGGCAAGATGGAGGGGGTGTGAGGGCTGCTGGAAAAACAACCTTCATGGCTGGAAAAGATGAGTTTATAATGATCTAATTAGGTTAAAACAGGTTTTTCAAAAATCAACCGAAGATTTTTGCTAATTTCCAAAACAAGGCCTCTTATGAAAAACATGTTTTTCTAAAAATCAAAACTTACTAAACTAATTAAAATTTAGCTAATACAAGCCTAAACTAATTGAACTATAATTAAAAAAATCTAAATCTAATAAAAACACTAAAACTGCAAGGAAAGCTTTGAAAAAACTGATTTTCTGATAAAATTCAATTCAATGTGGTTTCTCAAAACTAACGATAAAAATGGGTTTTTATAGTAATTTTAACATGGATCATGCATAAATAATGATTATTAAAATGCAAATATTATGCATGATCAGTTAGCCTGAAGAAAGGCAGGGGGTTAACCCCCGTGCCTTTTCGGCACGAGGGTTAACCCCCTGCCAGAACAGGCATGGCGTCGACCCCCGTTCTGACAAGGGGTTGGAAAGGCAGGGTGTTAACCTCTTGCCGGAAAGGCAGGGGGTTAACCCCCTACCGAAACAAGCAGGGGATCGACCCCAACCCCCTGTCGGAAAGGCAGGGGGTTAACCCCCTATGTTCCGACAGGGGTCGACTCCCCTGCCGAAACGCAAAGCTCAACCCCCTGCGGTTTTTGTCAGGGGGTCGACCCCCTGTGTTCCTGTAGGGGGTCGATCCCCTGCGGTTTCGGTAGGTCATTCAGTACTGGACTTCTCAAGGCCTATGCAAAATGTTTTATTTTGCCACGATTTTTTTTTTGTGGTGACTTTATTTTAAAACATTGTTTTTTGCAAACAATGGAACTCGCTTGTGCTCAGCCACCCATGGTAAGTAAGTGAAAAAAAATAATGCAAATCGGGTAAATACCCGTGGTGAGTAAGTGATGCAAGCGTATCACATGTTATTTAATTTATTAGATGTAACACTTTATTTTTCACACATTCACTTAGTTGTTGATATTTAGGGTTGCTTTGTTGGAGTTCGGAGATCATGTTGATCATGATTTTAATGTATGAATATGGAAGTGTTCTTATTTTTGGAGTACGGAGTCCATGCTAGGCATGGTAGTAGTTAGTGGAATATTGAAGTGTGTTTGTTGCAGGTACATGTTTGCCATTTGTTTAATATGAATGATTACAATGTATTGCAATGTTTGATGTAATTGTATTCATGCTTGCATGTAGTTACTTTCAATATAATGTGTTTTCCATGTGAAATTGTATAATAAAAGCATGCTTCAAATGAATGTATCGTGTCATTAATAGTTTGCACATGAAAATATTAAGTTATTAATGCATGCATCATAATTCTTGTTATTGTATGACATCATATATTGCATGATAAATTTGATATTTTCTTCATCATAGCATTCTGATGGTTCTCTTTTAACCTATTAGGTTATTATTCATAACATCATACAAAAATGACTGCAAACCATGAATGGATGTACCGTAGGATAGTGGACAATGAGTTATCGCATGAATATATGGATGGTGTTGAAAGTTTTATTGAATTTGCAACGGCAAGTGTCAGTATAGTGGATCCCACAGGTTGGATTAAGTGTTTCTGCAAGATTTGTAAGAATAATCGATTTGTAGAACCTAATGGCGTTAGACATCACTTATACAAGAAGGGTTTTGTGAGTGATTATCAGAACTGGATGTTTCATGGAGAAGAATTTAGAAACAATTTTGATGCACGGGTGAATGTGGTGCACGATAATCCATATATGGATTTGATATTTGATGCCGCAGGAACAAAACTGGGTTCTGCTATGAGTTCTAGTGATGTAAGAACTATCGTAGATGAAGAATCATCAAACGATGCAGCTAGTAGCTTTTATGATTTACTTAGAGATGCTAATGATCCACTTTGGAACGGTTGCGAGAGTCACATTATCTTGTCTGCAGTTTTTCAACTAATGAATTTGAAGTCCGAGTATAATTTGAGTCAATCATGTTTTGACCGTTTATGCATGATTGTGAAGAGTATGTTGCCCAAAGATGAGAAATTGTCATAAAATTTCTATCGTGCTAAAGTTATGGTCAACGCTCTAGGTATGGGTTACAAAAAGATTGATGCTTGTCCAAATCACTGCATATTGTATTTCAAGGAGCAGGAAAACAGCATATCATGCCCGTCATTTGGGCATCCTCGGTTCAAGCCAAAGACAAGAGGCAATGGTAGCACGACATCAAAGGAAGTTTCATACAAGTCGCTCCTCTACTTTCCCATCAGTCTCATATTGCAGCGATTGTATATGTCTTCAAGGACAGCTAAACACATGATGGCATGCAAATAAAGTTCGACACGATGAAAACAAGATCAAGCATTTTGTTGACGCTAAAGCTTGGAAGCACTTTGATCGTACTCATGAGAACTTCGCAATGGATTGTAATACTTGATGTGAATGATTTGAATGCATTACAATGCTTGATGTGAATGATTTGAATGCATTGCAGTACCTGATATGAATGATTTGAATGCATTGCAATACTTAATGTGAATGAATGGCTTTATTTGAATATATTATAATACTTGATGTGAATGTTTTGAATATATTGTAATACTTGATGCAAATGATTTGAATGCATTGCAATGCTTGATGTGAATGATTTCAATGCATTGCAGTACCTGATATGAATGATTTGAATGCATTGCAATACTTGATGTGAATGACTTGAATGTATTGTAATACTTGATATGAATGACTTGAATTATTGTAATACTTGATGTGAATGACTTGAATGTATTGTAATACTTGATGCGAATGAATGGGTTGTATTGTACTTGATGTGAATGATTTGAATTATTTGAATGTATTGTAATACTTGTTGCGAATCATTTGAATGTATTGCAGTACTTGATGCGAATGATTTGAATGTATTATAATACTTGATGCGAATTATTTGAATGTATTGTATGACATATGTTATTTGTTAGAATATGGTTTGTGGAGGTTACAGTGGTCGATCATCCAGTAGTAGCCAAGCCCAACCTTCATCTTCACGGGCTCCTGTGATAGGTATATCATTTAATTAATTAGATGATTGATTAGTTGAAATGCGCATTCTGAGAATTTCTAACATATTTTTTTGCAGATGATGTTTCGCCTGTACACGACCCACCTACACCAGTTGATCACACAAGTCAGGAGCCAACACAAAAAGCAGGGTCTTCTCAGTCTGGCACAAGAAGACTCATTTGAATACTGTATATCGATAATCGACCGTAAGTATTTTATTTTCAATTATTGCATTTCTTATAAATATTTTATATTGATATTTACTATGTACCAATTCATGTGCAGCACGAGGTTTGAGCCACAAGAAGTAGTACGCGAGATTAGAAATTCACTTCTTCAACATCTACCAGAATCAGTCGCTCAATAGAAAGAGTATCCAAAAGAGGTGATAGATAGATTGTGGTCCTCATTCACGGTATATAGTTGTTTCTCATAGTTAATGTGTTTAGTATTTATTTTTTTTTTAGTCATGTCTACTAACTTTCTAAAAATATTTGTAGGTTTCGAATCGCTTCGCAACTACGGTGGAGGAAAATGATGCAAGGAAGGTGTGGCAGAAGGTGGCTGCCAATCGATTTGCAGACATGCTGCACAATATGAAGGCTGCAGCAAAAAAAGCATTTGGCGGAATAGATGATCCACTACAGTGGAAAGGCCATGGCCTTATTACTATCAGGAGAGATTATTGGGATGGAATGTGCGATAAGTGGGTGGGGGATGCATTTCGAAATTGCTCTGCGAAGGCTGCACAAAATCGAGCGAAAATGCCCGAAGCCCATCTACACACAGGTGGATATAAGACATTTGGGAGTCACCTGAAGAAAATGGTAACTCATCAATATATAATATTAATTTTATAAGTATTGTTGCAAACTTGTTAACTAAATCTTTTATCATTTAACTTTGCAGGAAGCAGAAAAAGGAGGCATTGTACCATATAAGGATGTGTTTGTTGAAACACATAAACGAAAGACCACGGGAGACTTCGTATCAGAGAAGGCAAGAACGACAACGGTATGTATTTATTCTATTAACAATCATTGCAATATGCAAGTTATCATAATGTTATCATTAATTATTAATGCATACTTTAAAAATTATTTTGTAGGAGGCATACGAGCAACAGATGGTAGAGCGATATGGCAATAATGCTACTCAGCATCCATCATTTGATCCAGCAGCGTGGGTGACTGCAGCAGGTGATCCCAAAAAGGGTAGTGTGTTCGGGTTTGGGAGTAATATGAACACTTTACCTGTTATTGCTTCTTCCAGTTACGGCTCACAGACTTCTTCCGCCACCATAAGCTCCAAGCAGCAGCCAATTCTTTCCGGTGATGATGTACGTCAGATCCTTAAGGACACAATGCGTAACTGCTTCCATGAAACCGTCACCGACGTTCTCCGAGCTGAGTTCAACAGTTTTTTTCTTAACATGAGAACTTCGATTGCAGGTCCCTCTCAGGTATGAAAGTTTCATGCAATATATTGCATGTCGTTAGATTTCATGTAACTTTGATTGCCTTAACATATTCAGTTTTTGTTGACTGCCTTAGAACACATATGAGCATGCTATAATCACATATTCAGTTTTTTGACTGTCGTAGAACACATATGAGCATGATCGAATCGCATAAATAATTTTTTGTCTGCCTTAGGGCACATATAAGCATGGTAGAATCACATATAGAGTTTTTCTGACTGCCTTAGAACACATATGAGCATGCTATAATCACATATTCAGTTTTTTGACTGCCTTAGGACACATATGAGCATGATCGAATCACATATATAACTTTTTTCCTGCCTTAGAGCACATATGAGCATAGTAGAATCACATATAGAGTTTTTTGTCTGCCTTAGAGCACATATGAGCATGCAATAATCACATATAAAGTTTTTTGCCTGCCTTAGAGCACATATGAGCATGATAGAATCACATATAAAGTTTTTTTGACTGCCTTAGAACACATATAAGCATGCTATAATCACGTATTCAGTTTTTTAACTGCCTTAGAACACATATGAGCATGTTATAATCACACATTCAGTTTTTTGACTGTCTTAAAACACATATGAGCATGCCAGAATCACATATACAATTTTTTTACTGCCTTAGAACACATATCATTCATGATAGAATCACATATAAAGTTTTTTTCTTTGCCTGACTTAGAGCACATATGAGCATGATAGAATCACATATACAGTTTTTCTGACTGCCTTAGAATACATATGAGCATGCTATAATTACATATTCAATTTTTTGACTGCCTTAGAACACATATGAGCATAATTGAATCACATATATAGTTTTGTGTCTGCCTTAGAGCACATATGAGCATGGTAGAATCACATATATAGAGTTTTTCTAGTTGCCTTAGAACACATATGAGCATGATATAATCACATATAAAGTTTTTTGCCTGCTTTAGAGCACATATGAGCATGATAGAATCACATAATAAAGTTTTTTTGACTGCCTTAGAACACATATAAGCATGTTATAATCACGTATTCAGTTTTTTAACTGCCTTCGAACACATATGAGCATGCTATAAGCACACATTTAGTTTTCTGACTGTCTTAAAACACATATGAGCATGCTAAAATCACATATATAGTTTTTTTACTGCCTTAGAACACATATCATTCATGATAGAATCACATATAAAGTTTTTTGCTTTGTCTGCCTTAGAGCACATATGAGCATGATAGAATCACATATAAAGTTTTTCTGACTGCCTTAGAACACATATGAGCATGCTATAATCACATATTCAATTTTTTGACTACCTTAGAACGCATATGAGCATGATCGAATCACATATATAGCTTTTTGTCTGCCTTATAGCACATATGAGCATGGTAGAATCACATATAGAGTTTTTCTGACTGCCTTAGAACACATATGAGCATGATATAATCACATATAGAGTTTTTTTACTGCCTTAGATCACATATCATTCATGATAGAATTACATATAGAGTTTTTTGTCTGCCTTAGAGCACATATGAGCATGATAGAATCACATATAGAGTTTTTTTACTGCCTTAGAACACATATGAGCACATGATAGAATCACATATAGTGTATAATTTATTTCAATATATTTTGTTTATCAATACTGACTGTTCTTTTCTTGTGTAGGTTGCTAGCGATAATCAGCGTAGCGAAGCTGAAGAGACAGATCAAGGCAATGAACAAGAAGACGCACAAAATCTTGGCGATGATTAGATTAATGTGTTGAAGAAGTTCTATTTTTTTTTTCAAAATTATAATTGTTGAATTGTAAACAATTAAACTTGTTAATTTTAAAGTGGAACGATTAATTATTGTAAATTCCTTTTATATGAAATTTTATGTGTACTTTGTTTTTTATTTACAGGAAATATAAATTGTACAGGACATATAAATTGTAGTGTTCTCGATATTTAATTTTCAAATAATGTGTTTTTATTTTTTTTCAAGTTTGCGATGGATTAGCGACGGATATATTCGTCGCTATACATATAATTTAGCGACGGTTTAGTGACGAATGTAAATCTGTCGCCAAGCCGAGGTCGTCGTTTAGTACCGGTGGATTTGCTACGGAATCCGTCGTTCGTTATTCCATCGCAATTAGCGACGGAACTGGCGACAGAATTTTTCCACCGCCAGTTAGCGTCGAAAAATTCGTGACGTCAGATGTCTGTCGCTAATCTGTCGCTAAGCCGGTTAGCGATGGATTAGCGACGGAATAAGGTTGTCGCTAATCCACTGCTTTGTTGTGGTGGCAATACAAAACATAAACTTGAGCATCCATATTATTATTAAAGCATTGAAATTTTTATTAAATCATGCTTTTAACATAAACTTGAGCATATGTGAATAGGAATATCTCATTCATTTTTATGCTTTGATTAACACATATGCATGTACATGGCTAATGCAATACAAAACATAAACTTGAGCATCCATATTATTGAAACAGCAATATCATCACAATATGTTCAAACTTATAGTTACGACTAATACTTGAAACATAACATGGTACTTTGCATATTGGACCATTCGGTCCATCAAATGGCACTTGGCTCCCTTTGAGCAACATAATTAATTATGAGCTTTAACATTCATGCTATTAAAAAAAATACATCATACACTATATAAATCAGACATGAATAAGCAAACACAATATGCATTCAAATCCTACATAAAATTTTATGAAACATAGATAATTGTGCATGAATCGGGGTTGGACCCTTATACCGACTCTAAATTGTAAAACTCTCAACTTTGTTTGACTGTTACAGAGTTTGCAAAAAAAATCTCAATCAGTGAACATAGTTGAAATTTTCATAGAATCTAGAAAATGTTGTCAGCTTTTCGTAGGCGCAAACCGTTTGTAAAAATTCTTTCGTATGAGAAAGTTATGAATGTTTTACTGAAGGTCTATCAGATTGTGTTCCCACTGTTGTCGAACCGGACTCAGACCATGAAAATAAATAAAAAATTTATAGAAGTTAAAAAATTCTATTAGATTTCTAATGCAATAAACTGCTTGTCAAATCTCTTCCAGATGAGAGTGTTATGAGCAATTTACTGGCTGAATGTCTGACCGAAAAATTGTAATTTCGGGTCTATGCATTCGGGTGGGCCCAAACCGGGTCACCCGAATCCGTACACCCATAATTTTTTTGATAAAATTTAATTAAAAAATACAATAAAACTACACATCTAGGTTTGATATAATATTCTTGAGACAAATCCTATTTGTCCTTAGCATTATTTCCTCAATAATTAATTTGAAAAAATACATAATTAAAGGAATAAATCATGGAATTTATGTGCAAATAAAATTTAAAAAAAAAACTATAAAAATCACAGAATACTTCTATGCATATATTCTACTAACTACCAAAATAAAATCACATGGGTTCATACACGAAATTCATGATATTCTCTAATTTACCAAAATCTTTTCTAAAAAACCTGATTTGACTAAAATTGTGATATCTCAAGATTTCAACCATAAAAATTCATAAAAAAATTACAAAATATCTACAACGCCATATACTACCAATCTAAATTGATACTTGCACAAAAATCATAGCATATTCTATAAAATTTCAAATTTTACAGATTTCTTTTCTGAGAAATCCTTTTTTGAGTAAATCATATTTTCAAAGAGAGTTTTCCTTCAGAAAACCCTTATTTTTCTATAGTTTGATAATCCTAGGCCAAACCCATGTATGTAAGGGTTTGTTTAGGATCTATGGATATGAAAAACCCATGGAATCCGTACCACGAATTCTATTTTTCAAGTAGAGTATAAATAACCTACTTTTTGTCAGATTTTTCGTTCTTTCATGCACCAGCACGTTGTTTCGCATGATCCGCCACTTTCAAGCACACCACGGCCTGATGTAGAACCTCCTTAGGCCTTCCTCAAACATGTGAAGCTCTTTCCCTTGTTGGAACAAGGGAGAAACACCAATGGTGTTGAGAGAGGAAAGAAGGAAGCGAGGGTTTTGAGAGTGAGCTTGAAAGACAATCATAAAGGGGAAAAATAGAGGGGTTATGAGCCCATCATCTATTTTTATAAGCTCTTGAATTAAGTCAAGGGCTAGGGCTAACCTTAGCTCTTGATCTAATCTTGAGTAAGTTTCTAAATCTCAATCTTTTTACTTTCGTTTTTCTTTTCTTTTTTATTCATATTTCTACCTTTGTCTTGCTATTTTATTTCTAATAAGCTTAGTTTAAGTATTATATTATGTATCTTATAAAGTATACTATATATTATATAATACACAGCCTATAGGGAAAGGGTTGGTCGACCCCCATGGTTGACCCCCCTTTCCAAAAGTGAAAACCTAATTCAAGTTGATTAAGTTGTTTTTTTTTCTTTCCTTATACCTATGTTTCTAATATATATATATATATATATATATATATATATATATATATATATATATATATATATATATATATATATATATATATATATATATTGTCCAGCCAACTCCAATTGGAACTGGACGTCCCCTTCCTTAGAAGCTTATTGAGTGAAAAAAAACTTTGACTTTAGGTATAAGTTCTATTATTTTGGTAAGTTTTTTTTTATAAAAAGTCTTTTTTTTGTGTGTGTGTGTTATAGCTTAATATACATGTCATGTATTATGTATATATAGTACCTATTATATGTATAATAAATTATTGCTATAGGGCTGGTCGACCCCTCTATAGGAGCTAACTTTCCAATTTTATTTCCAAGAACTAGTAACTTGCTTGCTTGGCAAGCAAGTTGACCTTTCAAAGTCTTATGCCATTTTTATTTTTGTTTCCTTAAGAAGCTAAGAAGTAATATGTTCTAAATATTGGTTTGTATAGCAATAAAATTTTCAACATGTAGGGTAAAAAACATATATAGGCTTCTAATTCAAAATGTCAAACAAGTTTCATGACCATGACGGACTCTTGGTTTGATGAATCAAAGTTGCAGCCAATATATATTTCTATCATAACCAAAGTGACTGATTTTTTTTTTTGAACCATATCAAGCACGTCCCATATTGAGGCAGGTAGGACTCGTTCTCAAGAGAATCACGGAACTAACCCATGGATGGTCAGATCCGTGACCCACTTAGCTCATATATTTGCAGGAAACAGAACCAATCAGACATGGAATAATAGCGTATATTAAATATATACATTTTGATATATTTTCTGCCTATCATCTAAAGATAGGTTCATTAAAACCGATCAGGCCTCGTTTCAATGGAGACTGGTTTCAATCTCTCAGTGCAGTAGTGCTACTACACTTAACACACACACAACATTTAATGCATATGTCAGTTATCTCTCTCTTTATATATATATATATATATATACACACACAAAACCCATTGATCAATCCTGACCCAGTCAAGGGCGAATCTGAACCATTCTTTGGATCAAAGTAGCCACTTTTTTTTCTATTTTCCCTTCTTTCCTTTTTCCTTTGTATTGCTATTCTTTCTTCATATTTCCGCCAGCCTCATCAAATTTGAGATGGACATCCATTCCCTTTGGGTGGCCTATCTATTGTCGGGCAACCATTGGCTTTTGAGTCTCAAGTTTAATTTTTGGTAAGTTTTTATTTAACTTTGTTTTTAAAGCTTATTCTTTTGGTTTTATCATTTTAAACTTTAAATTAGGAGGCCACATAGGATGGGAGGGCCCACCTATGGACTCCTACCATTTTATAAATTCTAGTTGATTTTTGAAATCCATTCTATGAAATTCTAACTTAATTATATTCAAATTCATTTTAAATCCAAATAATTTTTTTCCTAAATTAACTTGTAATTCACTTGAAATGCTTATACATGTAACTTAATTAAATTCAAGCCTAATAAAAAAAATTTAATATATTCTAAAAGTTCTAAATATTTAGTTCATTTATTTAAATTAATTCCACTAACGCTAACTCTAAAATTTACAAAAAATATGATTCAAAATTCCAAATTCACCTTAAATTATACTTAAATTCTAAATGTCATTTAAGCCTAAATTAACTTTGAATTTTAATTAAATTTAAATTCAAATCTTTACAAATTCAAATATAAATGCCCATTTATGTAAATTTTTTATATTTCTTAGGGTTAATTTGAATTCTTCAGAAATAATTTCTGAAAAAATTGAAACTTAATGGGGTCGATGAAACCCAAGGGCGTTTAGGGGTTATTTTTTACAAATTATTAATATTTTCTAAACCCTATAGCATTGTCATGATAAAAATTTTCTTCTAAAAATATCATTTTCTCAATAATTCATTTTGAAAACGATTCAAACCTGAGCCAGCAGGCTCTGTTGTCGTATTGACTATTTGATTCCCTTTTAGTTTCATACATCAGGTTTCAAACTTGAATTAATATTTATTTAAGTCTTATTTTAGATTTGAATCAAAATCAAATCTAATTAAATTGTTCAATATATATTTATTAAATCTGAATTCAGATTTCAATCCGATCCGAATTCAAATTTCCAAATCGAAATTTGAATTGATAAAATTTCAGAAATTGCAATAGAAATTCAATAAGACTTTAAATCCTGACTAATACTGAAACTCAAACTAAATTCTATTTTAAGTTCAGCTTAAATCCGATTAAAAATTAAAATCGTGATTTAGAATAAATTCTCAACTAGAAATTTATTTTGAATCCCAATTAATACTTGAATTATAACTATTTTTTTACTTAGTTTTGAATAATTTTTTAGCAATAATTCAATGTTATTTCTTGAAAAACATCAAAAATTTATAGGTTTTACAGGCGAGGTGGAAACCCAGCCTCTTAAGATAACTGTGAATTTGGACCCTATCTTGTAAGATTAACCAAGTCAGGATGCGAGAATGGGTAGGGCCCTTAGCCCAAAGCACACCCACAGGGAACCAATCGACCCCCCGAGGCAACAATGATCTGTACAACTTGTTAGTGCAGAACCTACCATTTTGGTATAGCATCCATTGCAACCACTGAGAATTAAAAACAACATTCCCAATATGGTCTCTGAGAATTGATATTGCGGTCAGCCACATGCGACACAGGTGAGAGATCACTGACCCCCGTTTACCCGATCTAAGCATAAGTAAGTCTGGATCACCATATTTAGCGTGGAGCAACCGAGCGCAAGGAGAATTTGGGCGGTTAGCGGACCAACAAAACTTGGTGACGAGAGCAATACTCCTTGGTCTGGGCGCGAAAATCTTTGAGCCAGCCATATGCTTGGGGAGACCATCGTGTGCCAACCGACCAAATGACGCTTGCCCTGAAGGTGGAATCCGGACCAAAGAAAGTCTACCAGAAGACTAGAGATCTATTTTTCCACACCTGCGGGCATCATGAACATGGACATAAAAAATTCAGGGATGGTTGAAAGAACATGTCTAAGGAAAGTAAGGCACCCAGCAATAGAGAGATAAGAGGCCTACCATGAGAGTAGCTTGTTCTGCATTTTTTGGATCGTAGGAGCCCATGCGGTAGAGGATAGAGGTTTCACTTGGAGAGGGAGGCCTAAGTATGTCATGTGCAACTCAGAGATGGAACAATTAAAGATCCGCTGGAGCGCATCAAGAATATTGGAGTCAACATTGAACATATAAAGAGAGCATTTGTTGTCATTAAGGGAGAGCCCAGACAGAGAAAGAAATAGTTGTAGGATAAGCTTAAATCTAAGCATATGTTGCACGGTAGCATGACAAAAAATAATCATATCATCGGCATAAGTAAGAATGTGGGCATTGAAGTGAGGAACATGAATGGGTTCGATCAGAAACTTACCAGTGGCCCGTTTAAGCAACACCACGAAACCCTCAGCAACGATGTTGAACAACAGCGGCGATAGAGGGCAACCTTGACGTAAGCCATGCCCGAGATTGAATTGATCACCTGTACGGCCGTTAATCTTAATCGTGGCATGAGCATTAGTAACCAGTTCCTTGACTCAATTGGAGAAATGATGACCAATACCAAAGTTGGATAACATGTGGAATAAGATCTGCCAGTGCACGGAGTCAAAAGCTATATGAAAATCCAGCTTAAGAGAGAAATAAGGCTGACCACTAGAGTGAAGAGAGCGAATAATTTCAGTTGCCAGAATGAAGGAGTGTTGAAGCCGTTTATTAGGAATAAAAGCAAAATGCGAGTCCGGGAAAATATTGGCAATGATGGCTCTCAGCCAATTAGCCAACACCTTGGCAACGATACGGTATAGAGCACACATAATCGAAATTGGGCGAAACCTGTTGATATCCATGGAAGCATCCTGCTTCAGAATTAAGGAAATAATAGCCACATGAGTTTGAATGGGCAATCTAGAGTTGCGGTAGAACTCATCAAACAAATTACAAATATTAGATTTGACACAAGACCAGAAAAGCTGAAAGAAATCCACGTGAAACCCGTCATAGCCTGAGGCTTTCCACCCAGATAGACCTTTGATGATGCTAAAATTCTCATCTTCAGAAAACTTGATTTGCATTGTTCTAGAAAGACCAGGGATTAATGGACCCAATAAAAGCAATGCCGATGACTCCCCCCCCCCCCCCTCGCGGCAAGCGAAACCGAATAAAAGTCCTTAAAATACTGTGTAACGGCAGATTGAACATGAGGAGAATGGTAGATAATCCCTCCAATGAAAATAGATGAAATGGCATTCCGCCTACGCCAATGGGAGGCATAGAGTGAAAGAATTTCGTGTTATCATCACCGGCCGCAAGCCATTTGACCCTAGTTCTTTGCTTCCAACGAATTTTCTCCTTTACTCTCCAATTTTTCAAAAGAGAAGTTAACTCAATGTGTGTGGGGGGGGGGGGGAGAGAGAGAGAGAGCAACCACATCAGATGGTTGAAAAACTATTGAAAATTAAACAAAATGTTTGACTATTTTCTGGCGACTCACCAGCTGGGCTGCTACTGTTCATGCTAGATAGTACAACTTTAGCTATTTTCCCGTCAATGGATAGCTGGAAAATACAAAAAAAAAACTTATTTTGTTGTTCTCTACCATCCATCAGCTAAAAAATTATTGAGTAGAGCAGCTAAAGAAACTAAATTATTTATCAGCCACCTACTAGCTGCAAGAAAATTGTTTAAAACAGCTTTGGACTATCGCCAACTAGAATATGGGCAGTGATTTTAAAGACCGGTGGTTGATGGTGGTCACCCCCACAAACTAAGTTGTCATGTGAAAATCCTAGAGAAAGGGGTAATATTAAAATTTTCAAAACTAAGTTTAACTTATGCAAATGGCCAATCAAACCTAGTTTGAGAGGGTTAGCCATATGCATGCCTACAGCCTAGTTTTTTTTACTAAGTTTTTAGGTGTCATCCAAATGCTCACCATGAGACTAAATAAGCTTAGCCTATAGAGAGAGATGGGAAATGTGATGGAACACTGTTAGTGTCCTGCTGCACCTGATCACTCACCATTTGTAAAACTGTGGTGCACAATAGCAGATGGTGGGTGATCAGGTACAGCAGCACAAATGTGATTTCAAATCGGGGTGGGGGAAGTAGTACAAACGCCTGTCGAGCTGCCACATATAGTGGAACAAGGATACTAGCATATTGCCAAGAATACATTAGAATTTTGCCACTCTCTCGTCCACAGAATCTTAGACAATACAAGTGCATGTCTTTAAATACCCCACTTGTTTTTTTTTTAAGAAAAATAATTCAATCAATTCAGCAAATAAAAGTTACAATAGGATTGACATTATCAAAAGATAAGAGAAAATGTTCACACCGATTCGGCTTTTTAATGGCAATTCTTTGTCATAACTCCCACAATGCAGCTTTGGCAATCACCTTACAAGGCAAATGAGATTTCAAATGTCTCTTTTTGTTCCTTCGCATCCAAACAGTCCTCTAAATAATGCGCACACAACATCTCCACGTAAATAATATCTTGTTGTTTTTTTATTTAATAAAACAACCAATAAGCACTTCTCTAAGCTCAATATTACCTTTCCATAGGTGGTTAGGTAGCTTCCAACTATTTTTGAAGCATTTTTTGACATAATCACACCTCTAAAAAAGATGGCTTGAAGTTTTCTCCTCCTTACCTCAAAGAGCACGTTGACTAGGAAGATAAAAGACATAATCACACCTCCAAACACTCTTTGATAATAATACCCCACTTGTTTTGTACCTAACTAAAACCCTAACCCATTTTATACAACATGATTGGCAAAGATTTTATATTAATTATGCCATACTTTGTGCTTGGAATGATACAACTACTTCCCATCTTGAATGCAGAAACACAGTCAAGATTTTAAGGACCCGTTTATTTAATTCTCATGGAAGGAAAGGGTTTTTAATGGAAGAAGGTAGGAACTTCTAGAAAAAACTGCCAGTTCAGCCTTATCATTAGAATGTTTTCAAATGGGCAAGGGAGGTACAAAAGGATTTGCACATGAAGAATAATAGGTCCACTTGTGTTAGTACGACACTTTTTTAGCATGATGATTTGATATTTATTTCACTTATGGTAGGAAAGATAGAAAAGGATTTCATCCTTTGACACAAGATGGGTTTCATTCTATGTTGATAAGTGGCAGCTAGTATCGGTCCATACAAAGATGAAAATGTTGACCAATTCTAGCCATTGATTGACCGATCAGAATTTAATATACACTATAAGAAAATAGGTTATTAGCGACGAAATTTAGCGACAGAATAATTTTGTCGCTAGTTAGCGATGAATTAACGAGTGAAACACATCCGTCGCTATAATCAATGAAATTTACGAAAATAGCGACAGAATATATCCCGTCGCAAAATCCGTCGCTAATTAGCGACGTATTTTATGAGGGAATATTTTGTTGTCATGGATGCACCATTTAGCGACGTCGTTTGCAACAGAAAATCTTCTGTCGCTAATTAGCGACGGAATTGGCGACAGAATATATTTTGTCGCCATTTACGTGTTTTGATTTACGGCGGCTTAGCAATGGAATTAATCTGTCGCTAATTGTCGTATAACCCTAATCTCAACCCTCTTTTTCTTTTCTTATTTCACTGCTCCCGCCCGCCGCCCTCTCCCTCCCGCTGCCCTATCCATCCCGTCGGCCTCTCTCTGGCCCCCACCGTCCACCGTTCGTTGGTTGCTGATCTCCGTCAGACTTCTGCCGCTGCCCGGAGATAGGTAATTTTTGAAATTCCGGTAGGGGGTCGACCCCCAGCGTTTTTCGGTAGGGGATCGACCCCATGTTGTTCCGGCAGGGGGTCGACCCCTGCGGTTTCCGGCAGGGGGTCGACCCCCTGTTGTTCCGGCAAGGGGTCGACCCCTTGCTGTTCCGGCAGGGGGTCGAACCCCTGCTGTTCTGGCAGGGGGTCAACCCCCTGCGTTTCGGTAGGTCATTGGGTACTGGGCTTCTCAAGGCTTATGCAAGATGTTTTCATTTGCCTCATTTTTTTTGTGGTGACTTCATTTTAAAATAGTGTTTTTTGCAGATTTCTCAATGAAACTCGCTTGTGCTCAGCCACCCGTGGTAAGTAAGTGACAAAAACAATGTAAATCGGGTAAATACCCGTGGTGAGTAAGTGATGCAAGTGCATCACATGTTATTTAATTTATTAGATGTAACACTTTATTGTTCACACACTCACTTAGTTGTTGATATCTAGGGTTGCTTTGTTGGAGTTCGGAGATTATGTTGAGCATGATTTTAATGTATGAATATAGAAGTGTTCTTATTTTTGGAGTACGGATTCCATGCTAGACATGGTAGTAGTTAGTGGAATATTGAAGTATGTTTGTTGCAGGTACATGTTTGACATTTGTTTGATATGAATGATTACGATGTATTGCAATGTTTGATGTAATTGTATTCATGCTTGCATGTAGTTACTTTCAATTTGATTATGGCTTCCATGTGAAATTGTATAATAAAAGCATGTTTCAAATGAATGTATCGTGTCATTAATAGTTTGCACATGAAAATATAAGTTATTAATGCATGCATCATAATTCTTGTTATTGTATGACATCATATATTGCATGATAAATTTGATATTTTCTTCATCATAGCATTTTTATGGTTCTCTTTTAACTTATTAGGTTATTATTCATAACATCATACAAAAATGACTGCAAACCATGAATATATGTACCATAGGATAGTGGACAATGAGTTATCGCATGAATATATGGATGGTGTTGAAAGTTTTATTGAATTTGCAACGGCAAGTGTCAGTACAGTGGATCCCACAGGTCGGATTAAGTGTCCCTGCAAGATTTGTAAGAATAATCAATTTGTAGAACCTCATGGCATTAGACATCACCTATACAAGAAGGGTTTTGTAAGTGATTATCAAAACTGGATGTTTCATGGAGAAGAATTTAGAAACAATTTTGATGCATGGGTGAATGTGGTGCACGATAATCCATATATGGATTTGATATTTGATATTTGATGCCGCAAGAACAAAACTGGGTTCTGCTATAAGTTCTAGTGATGTAAGAACTGTCATAGATGAAGAATCATCAAACAATGCAGCTAGTAGATTTTATGATTTACTTAGAGATGTTGATGAGCCACTTTGGAATGGTTGCGAGAGTCACATTATCTTGTCTGCAGTTTTTCAACTAATGAATTTGAAGTCCGATTATAATTTGAGTCAATCATGTTTTGACCGTTTGTGCATGATTGTGAAGAGTATGTTGCCTAAAGATGAGAAATTGCAACAAAATTTCTATCGTGCGAAAGTTATGGTCAACGCTTTAGGTATGGGGTATGAAAAGATTGATGCTTGTCCAAATCATTGCATGTTGTATTTCAAGGATCGGGAAAACAACATATCATGCCCGTCATGTGGGCATCATCGGTTCAAGTCAAAGACAAGAGGCAATGGTAGCACGAGATCAAAGGAAGTTTCATACAGGTCGCTCTGCTACTTTCCTATCACTCCAAGATTGCAACGATTGTATATGTCTTCAAGGACAATTAAACACATGAGATGGCATGCAAATAAAGTTCGACACGATGAAAACAAGATCACGTATCCTGTTGACGCTAAAGCTTGGAAGCACTTTGATCGTACTTATCAGAACTTCGCAATGGAAGTGCGAAATGTTAGACTCGGTCTATGTACAGATGGATTTAATTCATTTGGGGGTAGATCAACTCTATACTCATGTTGGGCAGTATTTGTAACTCTGTACAACCTTCCACCAAGTTTGTGTATGAAACATCCAAATCTTTTCTAGTCTTTGTTGATCCCTGGTCCGACCTCACCTGGCCAAAATCTTGATGTATATTTAAGGTCATTGATTGATGAACTAAAAGTATTGTGGGATGACGGTGTTACCACGTATGATGCCCACAAAAAACAAAATTTCAATATGAAGGTCGTTGTTCTATGGACAATCAGTGACTTCCCTGCATATGGTATGCTATCTGGTTGGAGCACACATGGAAGGTTGACATGTCAGTATTGCATGAAGGATTCTGAAGCTTTTAGATTGACGCATGGAAGGAAGCCTTGCTGGTTTGAGTGCCATCGTCGATTTCTACCCAGCGACCATCCGTTCCGACGACAAAAGAATGTGTTTAGAGCAGGCACAACTGAAATAGAAGGTTTATCCACAAGATTGTCTGGCATAGAGATTCTAAGAAGATTGTGATACTTTCCAGATATATTAACAGATGCCCGCAGTCCAACACCCTTCTGTGGATTTGAGAAGGATCACAATTGGACAAAGAAATCTATTTTTTGGGAACTACCATATTGGTCGACCCTATTGATACGATATAATTTGGATGTGATGCATGTGGAGAAAAATGTGTTTGATAATGTGTTCAATACAATAATGAATGTTAAAGGGAAAATGAAGGATAATCCGAAGGCCCGTATGGATTTAAAAGTAATATGTAAAAGACCAGAATTGGAACTCAAAGAGTATAATGGCAAAGTACTGAAACCTAAGGCAAAGTACGTGCTTGGACCTGATCAAATAAAGCATGTATGTCAATGGTTGAGACAATTGAGATTTCCAGATGGATATGTCTCTAACATTGCTCGGGCTGTGAAGATTGATGATGGATAGTTATATGGGTTGAAGAACCATGATTGTCATGTGATTATGTAACGATTGATACCCCTAGCATTCCATGATATGTTAGACAAACCTATATGGAGGGTATTGTCTGAGTTGAGTGGATTTTTTAGAACATTGTGCGCATCGGAAGTCGTAGTATCTGATGTAAATAATCTCGAAGACTCTGTCATCACCACTGTTTGTCTGATAGAAAAGAATTTTCTGCTATCATTTTTCGATGTTATGGAACATTTGATTATACATTTGCCATATGAACTAAGGGTTGGTGGCCCTGTGCAATATTGATGGATGTACCCATTTGAAAGGTATATATTTTTTTATATTTGTCTCTTTAATGGCAGATATTTTAAATTTGAAATGTATATTTTTGCCAGATGCATGTTTGACCTCAAACAAAAGGTTCGTAATAATGCAAGAGTAGAAGGCTCTATTTGTGAGGCGTACACTTTAGAAGCGATTTCAAATTTCTCATCTTTGTACTTTGAACCTCACATTTCAACACATTACACATGCCCACCTCGTAACGATGATGGAGAACAAGTAACTGTAGCTGACAAACTATCGATATTTCAACCACTTGGGCATGCATTTGGTAGTTGCCGATCATGGCTCTTGACAGATCGAGCGCAAGACGCAACACACATCTATATTCTTTTTAATTGCTCAGCGATTGACCCATGCATCGAGTAAATATATGTAGATGCAACACAATTATAAATTCTTTTATGTTCTATACGTGCATACATGGTTCGATAATATAAGTATTTGTGGTTTGCAGACGATTTGATCTGGAGTTGCGAAGAGAAGTTTCACATCTCACTGATGCAGAAGTACAAAAAGAATGTGAAACTAAGTTTGTGGAGTGGTTGAAACAGTTGGTAAGGACGCTAACATAAATTTTGTACTTGTAAACAACACTAAGTTACTTAATTGGTCGTGATCACAATCATTGTTTATGTTTGTGCATAGGTCCGCCATGGTGATGTTAAAGATCAAGAAATATGTGATTTAGAAAATGGTCTGACCAAAGTTGTGCAATGCTACAATGGGTACATTGTAAATGGTTATTGATTCTATACAAAAGATTATGGTATAAACAAATCAACGATGAATAGTGGCGTGTGTGTCAAGGGTAGCAGCTACGGTAAAAATGAACATGATTACTACGGTGTTATAGAGGAAATAATGGAGTTGACTTAGGCATAAATAATAGGGTAACTTTATTCAAGTGTCATTGGTTTGATCCAACTGCAACAAGACTCGACAAAGCTTCAAGCATTGTGGAGCTGAATCATAAATCAAGGTTTGGAATATATGAACCATTCATATTAGCCTCACAAGCTCAACAGGTTTATTATACTTCATATCCGAGTATAAAAAAGTCAGATAGAAATGAATGGTGGGCAGTTTGCAAGGTGAAGTCCAAACTATACCCTGAGTATGATCAATTATAGGAAGACAAGTTAGCTGAAGATAGTGATTACTATCAATCAGATGATATCTATGACTTCTCTTATGGTAACAATGTTGCACATGATATGCATGTCATATCTCAATTGTCCGATGACACATGCATGGAAGAATGTGATCCAAATGATATACCAAGTGGATGGGTAAACAATGAAGAAGAAGAAGAAGAAGAATATGAAAGTCAAACAAGTGACGAAGAAGAATTCTCAAGCTAGTGAGCAAAATCTTGTAGTACAAACCTCTATTTGAATGTATTCCAATACTTGATGTGAATTATTTGAATTATTTGAATATATTGTAATACTTGATGCGAATGAATGAGTTGTATTACAATACTTGATGTGAATGATTTGAATGTATTGTAATACTTGATGTGAATGAATGAGTTGTATTGCAATACTTGATGTGAATGATTTGAATTATTTGAATGTATTGTAATACTTGATGCGAATGATTTGAATGCATTGCAATACTTGATGTAAATGACTTGAATGTAATGTAATACTTGATGTGAATGACTTGAATGTATTGTAATACTTGATGTGAATGATTTGAATTATTTGAATGTATTGCAATACTTGATGTGAATGATTTGAATGCATTGCAATACTTGATGTGAATGATTTGAATGTATTGTAATACTTGATGTGAATGACTTGAATGTATTGTAATACTTGATGTGAATGATTTGAATTATTTGAATGTATTGTAATACTTGATACGAATGATTTGAATGTATTGTAATACTTGATGTGAATGACTTGAATGTTTTGCAATACTTGATGTGAATGACTTAAATGTATTATAATACTTGATGTGATATACTTGAATGTATTGTAATACTTGATGCGAATGAATGGGTTGTATTGTACTTGATGTGAATGATTTGAATGTATTGTAATACTTGATGTGAATTATTTGAATGTATTGTATGACATTTGTTATTTGTTATAATATAGTCCGTGGAGGTTACAATGGTCGTTCATCCAGTAGTAGTCAGGCTCAACCTTCATCTTCACTGGCTCCTGTGATAGGTATATCATTTAACTAATTGGATGCTTGATTAGTTGAAATGCGCATTCTGAGAATTTTTAACATATTTTTTTACAGATGATGTTTCGCTTGTACACGACCCACCTACACCAGTTGATCACACAAGTCAGGAGCCAACACAGGATGCAGGGTCTTCTCAGTCTGGCACAAGAAGACTAATTCAAATAGTGTATATCGATAATCAATCGTAAGTATTTCATTTTCAATTATTGCATATCTTATAAATATTTTATATTGATATTTACTTGTATCAATTCATATACACAGTAAATATCAATATAGTACGCGAGATTTGGGCCTCAAGAAGTAGTACGCAAGATTTGGAATTCACTTCTTCAACATCTACCAGGACCAGTCGCTCAATGGAAAGAGTATCCAAAAGAGGTGATAGACAGATTGTGGTCCTCATTCACAGTATACAGTTGTTTGTCATAGTTAATGTGTTTCATATTTTTTTTTTATAATCATGTCTACTAACTTTTTGAAAATATATATAGGCTTCAAATCGCTTCGCGACTACGATGGAGGAACATGATGCAAGGAAGGTGTGGCAGAGGGTGGCTGCCAATCGATTTGCAGACATGCTACACAATATGAAGACTACAACAAAAAAAGCATCTAGCCGAATAGATGATCCACTACAATGGAAGGGCCATGGCCCTATTGCTATCAGGAGAGATTATTGGGATGGATTGTGCGACAAGTGGGCGAGGGATGCATTTTCAAATCGCTCTGCGAAGGCTGCATAAAATTGAGCGAAAATGTCCGAAGCCTATCTACACACAGGAGGATCTAAGACTTTTGAGAACCACTTGAAGAAAATGCTAACTCATCAATATATAATATTAATTTTATAAGTATTGTTGCAAACTTGTTTACTAAATATTTTATCATTTAACTTCGCAGGAAGCATAAAAAGGAGGCATTGTACCATATAAGGATGTATTTGTTGAAACACATAAATGGAAGGCCACGGGAGACTTTGTATCAAAGAAGGCGAGAACGACAACGGTATGTATTTATTCTATTAATAATCATTACAACATGCAAGTTATCATAATGTTATCATTAATTATTAAATGCATACTTTAAACATTATTTTGTAGGAGGCATATGAGCAACAGATGGTAGAGCGATATGGCGATGACGCTACTCAGCATCCATCATTTGATCTTGCAGCATGGGTGACTGCAACAGGTGAACCCAAAAAGGGTCGTGTGTTTGGGTTTGGGAGTAATATGAACACTTCACCTGTTATTGTTTCTTCCAGTTACGGCTCACAGACTTCTTCCGTCGACATAAGCTTCAAGCAGCATCATATTCTTTCCGATGATGATGTGCACCAGATAGTTAAGGACACAATGTGTGACTACTTCCATGAAACTGTTGCCGACGTTCTCTGAGCTGAGTTCAACAGTTTTTTGCTGAACAGGAGAACTTCGATTGCAGGTCCCTCTCAGGTATGAAAGTTTCATGCAATATATTGCATGTCATTAGATTTCATGTAACTTTGATTGCCTTAACATATTCAATTTTTTTTACTGCCTTAGAGCACATATGAGCATGTTAGAATCATATATAGAGTTTTTCTGACTTTCTTAGAACACATATGAGCATGCTAGAGTCACATATACAGCTTTTTGCCTGCCTTAGAGCATATATAAGCACGGTAGAATCACATATAGAGTTTTTCTGACTACCTTAGAACACATATGAGCATGCTATAATCACATATTCAGTTTTTTGACTGCCTTAGAACACATATGAGCATGATCGAATCACATATATAGCTTTTTTCCTGCCTTAGAGCACATATGAGCATAGTACAATCACATATAGAGTTTTTTGCCTGCCTTAGAGCACATATGAGCATGCTATAATCGCATATAAAGTTTTTTGCCTGCCTTAGAGCACATATGAGCATGATAGAATCACATGTAAAGTTTTTTTGACTGCCTTAGAACACATATGAGCATGCTATAATCACATATTTAGTTTTTTTACTACCTTAGAACACATATGAGCATGTTATAATCACATATTCAGTTTTTTGACTGCCTTAAAACACATATGAGCATGCTAGAATCACATATAGAGTTTTTTTACTGCCTTAGAACACATATCATTCATGATAGAATCACATATAAAGTTTTTTGTTTTGCCTGCATTAGAGCACATATGAGAATGATAGAATCACATATAGAGTTTTTCTGCTTGCCTTAGAACACATATGAGCATGCTATAATCACATATTTAATTTTTTGACTGCCTTAGAACACATATGAGCATGATCGAATCACATATATAGCTTTTTGTCTGCCTTATAGCACATATGAGCATGGTAGAATCACATATAGAGTTTTTCTGACTGCTTTAGAACACATATGAGCATGATATAATCACATATAGACTTTTTTTACTGCCTTAGATCACATATCATTCATGATAGAATTACATATAGAGTTTTTTGTCTGCCTTAGAGCACATATGAGCATGATAGAATCACATATAGTGTTTTTTTACTGCCTTAGAACACATATGAGCATATGATAGAATCACATATAGTGTATAATTTATTTCAATATATTTTTTTTATCAATACTGACTGTTCTTTTCTTGTGTAGGTTGCTAGCGATAATTAGCATAGCGGAGCTGAAGGGACAGATCAAGGCAATGAACAAGAAGATGCACAAAATCTTGGCGATGATTAGATTAATGTGTTGAATTTGTTCTATTTTTTTTTGTTTCGAAAATGTAATTGTTGAATTGTAAATAATTAAACTTGTTAATTTTAAAGTGGAACGATTAATTGTTTTAGTTTCCTTTTATATGAAATTTTATGTGTACTTTGTTTTTTATTTACAGGAAATATAAATTGTAGAGTTCTTGATATTTAATTTTCAAATAAATGTTTTTATTTTTTTTTCTTGTTTGCGACGGATTAGCGACAGACATATTCGTCGCTGTACATATAATTTAGCAACGGCCTAGCGACAACTGTAAATCTGTCGCCAAGCTGAGGTCGTCGTTTAGTACCGACGGAATCCGTCGTTCGTTATTTTGTCACCAATTAGTGTCGAAAAATTCGCTACGTAAGCTATCCATCGCTATAGCGACGGATTAGCGACGGGATGAGGTCGTCGCTAATCCACTGTTTTCTTGTAGTGGTAGGATAAAACACATCCTATGTCAAATAAGGACGGGTATACAAGAAAAGGGATACTAGGTCCGCAATTTTCTATGAAAAGTGCATGAAACAAACACTACAAGAAAACACGACATTACCAACCATAAAATATAAATTATCATCATCAATAGTACATTAGTCCCATCGAATTTATTTTTAGATACACGATAATATATAAATATCATTCAAAATAGTAATATAAACGATAGTAAAAGGCAGACGATGCGGGTGACGATATTTATCGTCGTTTTTGCTATTGGATATCGTATAAATATCATCGGCAATAACCTGTTTTCTTGTAGTGAATGGACCCATAACATGCTTGAAATAATTTTGAGATTTGCTAACTCATATAGATTTACCATCTTCAAGGCAAAACAATCGAGGAGTCTCAAGGCTCTACCTTGATGATCAAGAGCAAGCTCTGAGCAGTTTTTGACCCTCCATATTATACAAAGTGGTCATTCATGGGATATACTTGTGCCGCCAAACAAAGCAACATGAAGGTACAGTCACTCGTGATGTAGAACTTCCCTCGCTTCTGCCTCACTGGATGCATTGCTAGATTTCCAGCCACCATTCTATGCTGCAATCTAAGCATCAAATGTGGACTACACTGTTTGTCAAGATCTTCTATCACTAGATGTGTTTGTATTGAGAACAAGTCAACAGAGAGGGCTTATATGTACCAACAAGCACGTGTAGCTTGTTCCCCTGACCCAAAATAAATTGTCTATGGGCAAGCTATCTATGCCTGCCACTACCATTGACCATATCAACAAAACCTTTCCATCTTAGAGGTATAGCTTTTTCTGGTTGTATCCTGAAAAGCATGCAGGTGGGTTTGAGAAAGCTAGAATAGCATATTTACCACATTTTGTTGAGAAATCTGAAGATGGGACTACTTGTGTGATGCTGAAACAGCATTGGCATTGCATCAAGGGGCCGGTCCCATTGTAACAAATTAACCTTATCTTGATGTGAATTGGCAGAACAGTCTTTAGTTTGCTGGCTGACTGCCATATTGTCATCGTTGGACAAATGGAAGATAAGTGATGGACCAACACATGTGGATCACGCGCAGCTGTCCAAGGAAAAATAGACAGATGGGGGGACCAACATTGGCCAGTGGAAGGAAATTCAACAAAGATTTTTAGTTGGTGGTGCTTCGGTTTACAGATTTTATCTTATCTTTGGATGGTCAAGCCCGCAAGGGCTCTGCCATCTGGAGGGGGCTACTTGTGAATGTCGAGTTAACCAGACGTCATGAGTTTGAAACCCACAGGAGGGAATCCTTTGCCACAAGGTCGAAGCTGGGTTTACTCACGGATAAACAGAGAGACCTCAAGAGTTTTATCAACCGGAGGTCAGCCAATATGCAGTCGGTGATGAGGTTTTTCCTTTGGCCTAACAAAAAAAAAATGAATGATCAGCTTCATGTTCTTTGATCTTACCATGTGTCTGCGAACTGTTGACATGATGAAGACAGTTTGAACTTACCATGCGTACGTGATTCCACGCAAAACAAAAAAATTGCAGTGTTGGATCACGTTTGGCCTAATGTGAATTCATGTATTCACTACTAGGTAAAACATTAAACCTTCTATTCTTCCCAAGCATTATATAATGCAAAATTTTGTCTCTAGAAGTATCCGTCGATCTTAAGATGAAGCTGTCTCAAAGTGTGAGCGTAGTGGTTTATTCCAGTGTAGTGAGAGGCGTACGCTTCAGAGGAGAGGCGTGCGCCTCAGAAGTGAGGCGCACGCTCAAGGTACTGAGGCGTTATAGTGAGGCGTTTCAGGCTTGAAACGCACGCTTCTCTCATGTGAAGCGCACGCCTCACGTCAAAACGCGCTTCGCTTCTAAAGCGACGCATCATGGCACCCTTTCTTCATTTGTGTAGTCCCCACAAACCGCCGCTTTTCCGCCAAAATCCATCGCCGGAAAACCACCAGACCCAGGATGATCATGGTGGCAGACTTCTACCACATGATGACAGTGGTTGTTCCACTCTATGTGGCGATGATCCTGGCCTATGGTTCGGTGAAGTGGTGGAGGATCTTCTCGCCGAACCAGTGCTCCGGCATCAACCGGTTCGCCGCCCTCTTCGTCGTCCCCCTTCTCTCCTTCCACTTCATCGCCACCAACGACCCCTACTCCATGAACCTCCGCTTCGTCCTTGCCGACACCCTCCAGAAGCTCATTGTCCTTGTCGTCGTCTTCCTCTGGTGCAGGGCGAGCGGGAGGGCCTCCCTCGAGTGGGCCATCACCCGTCCGAGTTCTCTTCGGGAATCGACGATGGTGGTCATCTGGAAAGTTCTGGTTCTGGCGAAATTGGGGACGAGAGGGTCAGCATTGAGATTCTTTGCGTGGTGCGAGCGGTGCTCAAGAAGATTAAGAGGAGGGTTTTGGTGGGGGACAAGGTTCTGGTTGGTGGGATTGATTGGGTTGATAGGAGAGGGATGATCGAGAACGTATTCGAGAGGAAATCCGTGATTATCGACCCTCCAGTGTCAAATTTGGATCATTTGCTTGTTCTTTTCTCTATGGAGCAGCCCAAGCTGGAGCCCTTCACGCTTACAAGGTTCTTGGTGGAGGCGGAATCTACAGGGATTCCAGTCACCTTAGCATTGAACAAATCAGAACTCGTCAATGAAGAGGTTAATTTTGTTTTCGTCTTCCTATTAGCATAGAATGAACATGGTTTTATGTTTATTTCCCTCTTTTTCAAATTCATGCACTAGTCCTTTAAAACTTTCATTATGATGTTTTAGTTCAATTAGTAAGTATTTAAATAGAATGGTGAATGATCAGCGTAGAGCTTATTGGATATTTATGCATTGGTTTTCTATCTTCCTCCTTTTCCTTTTTTATGCATTTGTTTAATTTGTAAGGGCTTGAATAGAATTGATCGATTTTTCAATCAAAAACCACTGAATGAATTTTTGAACATGCTTCTATGTTTTTGATCATCTATTGCTTAGCTTCACATTTCTGGCCTTCTTTATATTTGTTTGGAGTGAGATCTGTCGCATGAATCCTGAGTAGTTGGTTTGTTCATGCAAGCTCAAGAATTGTTGGTGAGATGACTTCCAATTCAACTTTATTATGTGGTAGCTCTAAACTACATCAACTATGTTTAACCTATATTTTCGGTTCAACTGAGTTCTATGATAGCTTTAAACATCTTAAACTATGTTTAATCTATATTGTGATTTTATTTTCTTATGATTTTGTACTAAAATAACTAAAAGCAAATTAGTAGTTCTTATTTAAAATTTTCATTATTTTATTAATATTATATATTTTATTATTTTGATCATGAAGCTTACGCCTCGCTTCATAACATGCTCAACGCCTCGCTTCGCCTCATCACATTTAACAACCTTGGTTTATTCTCGAATAAGCGCAGCCTACTGCTGCAATAATTTCTTCAACAAAAATACTCTAATTCTTTCCATTATAAGTAATTAGACCATTACTGGTGTTAAATTAACGTCAGTAAAAGTCTGCCTAGCGCCAGTAGTTTTGTCAGAAAAAGTATCATCGGTAATACATTTAACGTGAGAAGAAAAACTTACTCTGACACTATTTTATCACAAAAAAAAAACAACTTTTTCTGGTGCTATTTTAGGGTCAATAAAAGAGGTTTTACTGGGGCACTTGTAGCGTCAGTAGAAACCCCTAATAGAATTCTTCCTTCCATAAAAGGCTCTCCTCAGCTGCACTCGTGTTCTCAAAGCCTTTCAGCAGTTAAGGTTGCACCAAGTGGCTAAATTCCCAGTGATAATGCGACTTGACTTGCTTATGCAAGGTCAACCTGCATGCTTGAGCCCACCAGATCCTCTCTCTCTCTCTCTCTCTCTCTCTCTCTCTCTCTCTCTCTCTCTCTCTCTCTCTCTCTCTCTCTCTCTCAAGCTAGTTGAGCTCTACTATTGCCCCATGTGGCGAAAAGCCGACATCCATGTGTCAGATGTTCTCATAGATGTGAACTCTTGGGAAAGATCAACCTGTTAAGGAAAGGAGAGGAACTACAAGGTTTTTTCATTTTGAAAGAAGTGTAAAAAGGGCCTACATTTTGTAAAGGCTCATAAAAAACGATTTTCCCATGTGTGTGTGCATGCGCATATGATTGTAGGGATGTTAATGGATCAGGTTTTGGTTGGGTATTCATCTAACTAGAACCCCCATTAAATCAGGTTTTCTGAGCCCTTACCATTCTAATCATCTAAATAATTAAACCTGAATGCAGATCCAAGCCCATCTGAAGAACTAAAAGATTGGATTGTGTTGGGAATTTGTGAAACCCGAGTTCGACTAGACTTTTTTATAATCAATTCCAAAATTAGTTCTAGACACGTCCAAGATGTTTAAAACCCCGATTCCGAAGCTGCCTGTGGCACGTGGCATGGGTTCAGAATTAGCAAGCCCACACATTTTCACAACTGCATGCAAATATATCATGCATAAGAAAACCTTCATGATCATCGATGAACAACAAGAATTTATGTCCATTGTCTTCCTTTAACCATCATGGATGGACTAAGTCTTGCTTTTATAAATAAATTTGTAAAAAAAAAAATCATCTTTCTTTAATAATTACAAAAAATGGGACGATCTGGCCCCGGTCTGATGGAATATAGAGGCACCCATCGGTTAGTTGGTCTCGCAACCCAACTGCTGGCGGAAACCGCAACACACCACTGATTCAAGGCTCCCAAACAGAGCCTACAACACAAAAAATAGAAATGGCAAAACCAAGAAGCTCGAAATCCCAGAGAAAACTGACCAAATGGCCTAGACTCGGATCACATCAAATAAGTGTATCAACAACAAATATATGCACTCAAGAATCAAAACAAGTTTGAATCTAAGAGGTGCCAAACTGCAGGCTCTAGATATCCACTAGCCACCAAGGGTCCAGTCATTACCATCATTAATGGAAGCACTTTTAGCTATCTGCAGCTCCAAATTCCGTGACTTCAGAAGACAGACCAATTCAACTCCTGTTTTGGCCTCAAGTCAGGTCTGCGTTACACGATTGTGGCTCCACCTAATTGTATCTTTTGTCATGAAAGGAACAAAATTTCTAAATTTCATCAACCATCGCATTCAGCAGTGTACCATTTCAGTTAAATTATTGATCTGTTAGAACTAGAAAAATAATCACTCAAAGAGTCACGCTCTAATGCAGTTACAATATTACCTTTATGATGAATACAGACAAATGTCGAAAAAAGATCAGCAGAACAGCTTTATGGATGTGTACATAAAAAAAAATCCGCTATACCTCCCCTAATGCCTTCATGATGTCTCTCTGCAAGTATGGATGGGCAAACGATTATGAAAAAAAAACATAATTAATAAGTAAACAAAGTAGCACCATCAAAAGCAAAAACGTAATCAAGGCACCAAAGTTATGTGATAGACCTAAATCAGTGAATCTTGACATAAAGACCCAGTGCTGTGGATTTAATATTGGTGATGCAAAATGTTACTCAAACGACTGTAAACACCTCTCTGTCTTAATCCAATCAGGCCATTGAACAAACTGAGTGATATAGACATGGCAGTGGCATTGGTCTTGAACTATAAATGACCGTACAATTGCCAAGTCATAGACGACCGACATTTTCAAGGTCAGTCACCAATTCCAAAAGGGAACGACCAGACGACTTGACATAAAGACCCAGTGGTATGGATTCAATATTGGTGATGAAAAAAGTTACTCAAATGGCTGTAAATACTTCTTGTCTTAATCGAATCAGGCCAATAATCGAACTGAGTGAGTTAGACATGGGGGTGATGTTGGTCTTGAATCACTAGTGACTTTCTATCAAGCCATAGACCACCGACCTTTTTCTAGGTCAGTCTCCAATTCCAAAAAGGAAAATACTTACCTCAATGGTACCGTCTGGCTATTGCACTGTAACGAGCAATGACACGACCATCTTTCCCAACTAAGAATTTGGTGAAGTTCCACTTAATTCTACTCCCCATGAATCCAGCCTTACTAGCTTTTAGAAACTGGTATATAGGAGCTGTTTTAGGGCCATTTACGCACACCTGCAAAAAGAATCAAACTTTATCCAAGAGTTGGTTGTTTATCATTACTAGGATGCAACAACCAAAATCCAGATGGATCTGGTAAAAATAGAGAATTTTTGGTCAAGACAACTGAGCTGGAAAAGTGAGAGATGTTGGTTTTAAACTTAAAGTCACCCATGACACTGATCCCATTAGCACCACAGGTTCAGGGCTCCCATCCCAGGGTCAAGGTCCTTAGTCTGTCATTTTCACTTCAGTACAGCAAATTAAATGAAAAAAAAATATATGTATATAATGAATAATTCCAGTTTATTTTCTGCAACATTATTGCATATGTTTTCCACTCAAGATCATGTCAGTTAGAATATTCCAGAGTACATGACTTATAATTGAGGTAGTTCAACATGTATCATTGATAAATATCATCTGGATATTTGAACTGAAACGAGTTTTGCCTCACAAGATAAGCATGAAGGGCCATAATTTTGATGTCACTACAGGAAAAAATTGATGGAAGGGAGGACTCCGATTTTTTTGCATAAAATTTTGGCTCCAATTAATACTAACCTGATGAGAAGATATATTCAGAACATTGATGATAGCAGAAGCACTGATCAGTGGAAAAATGTAAGCACCACGGCAATGACATATTAGGAAAAGTGGATGGAAACAAGAACATAAAGCCTGATAACAATAGTAATGTACAAGAAAGGCCCGAGGAGCCAGTAACAAATCATAGGCACCCAGGAGTACATGGACAACATTGTCAGCCTGAAGTCAGCACATTGTATCTTTTACAGTAATAAACACACTAAACACAAAAAATATTTTTTTTTCCTTTGGCTGTCTACGTGCATACACATGCATGTATGTAGATTTTGAAGATCCCAACAGTATCATTTGATTCTACAAGGATATTAATCTAGAACCTAACCATCAAAAAAGCAATCATGTTCTAAAATTAAAAAAGGAGAAAAAACAAACACAGCAAGAAGTGTTCCAAATATGCATTCTCACACATGTTGGCCATGATCAACTTATCAATGAAATGAATCAAAAAAGGTGAAGAAAACAACAATAACAATCACGCTTTCATTAGCAGCAACCATCATATAGCTTTAAAAAATATAACAAGGAAAACTTAAATAACTATAATAAGAGACTCAAGCAATATATGGAAGAAAAGAATTCACGAAATCCAACAAAAAAAAGCTGCAACTGCAATAAAAATTATAAATTATAAATAAAACATTGTGTGAAGGAGCACAGATCCACCAAATAAATTACACGTCTTATATTCAGCTTGATTTAAAATAAGCCTTCATAGATTTGGAACTTATAGATCTAATGAACGAAAGGGAGACCCTTTTGTTAATAACCATCAGTCGAATAACATATTACACAAGCATACTCTAGAGGTTAAAGGTAAAGGAGATGATCCTTCAAGAAAATAGCAATCATTTACATGTTTCACAATCCTGAAGCTTTTCACATTTATAGGAGAATTGATAGATCATCATCTTTGGAGGTGAATTTTGTCATATCCAATAGTAGAACTATTACAAAGACAAGTTACTACTTTTCTCTAGTAATAATAAATTTTGTTTTGTAGTACAGAATCTCCTCTCTTGATGTTAAGAACAGCAGTTTCAAAAGATGGGGATTGCAACTTCTTCAGTGGTGAAAAATATAGCAACAAGCAGAGTTTAGTGGAACATTATTGTAGAATATGACCAAAACCACATTGGGAAACACATGCTTCTGTCTGTACTGATGTCCAAGACCTATCATAGTGGAATTTCATGTTAGAAAGAACCAGTTAAAGCAGCAATAGGAAAAGAAGAGTAACGACAAAGCTGGAAAAAGCAGCACAGTGAAAAAAGGTACATCAGGCAGAAGAGCAGGGAAGAAAGGAAACATAAACTGTGAGGACTTGCACAGATATATCTGGGAAACATATAAGCATTCCTACATAAGTAATACCCTACTTTTGCCCACAAGGGTTCCGCTCATCTGGTAGGGGCGACTTGTGATTGTCACCAAGTTGACAGGATGACACAAGTTTGAAACCAGAGCCGTACCTGTGTTTTATGGGGGCTGAGGCGGAGGGAAAAAATGGACCCCCTATTAATAGTAGGAGTTTGGACAGCGCCTCCGAATTTTTTTTAAAGAATCAAAATAACAATAAAATGGGTCCCTAAAATTTTTATGGGGAGCTCGGGCCTTAAAAATGGGCCCCTAAATTTTTTTTTGGGCCCAGGGGCCCTAAGGCCCAAGCCTCATTGGCCTCTTTACAGGTCCGGCTCTGTTTGAAACCCATAGGTAGCGTCCCTTGCCACAAGGACGAAGCAGGGCATACTCCCCAGTAGGGATGGCAGTGGACCGGGGCGGGGCGGGGGACAAGGTCTCCACCCCCGCCCCGTCTCAACATTCTAATCCCCGCCCCCGCCCCGTCCCCGTCCCCATCCCCGTCCCTGTCCCCGTCCCCATCCCCGTCCCCGCCCCGTCCCCGTCCCCGCCCCGTCCCCGTCCCCGTTTGTCAAATTGCATCACTCTTTGATATTCTACAAAGTCTGTCCTAAGCAATATTACACTCTATCATAATAATGCTTATTTTCATGAGTGGCAGTGCGACATTACCAAGGTTTTGAATGGATCACGAAAGGTAACCTTCTTAACCATAAGCATCTCATAGGATTCTAATTAAACTAAAAGACCTTCATGTGCATTCAAAATATATGATATCCAACAGGGGTATCATGTGTTGGATTGGACTTCCACCTAAACCGTGATCCATTAAATTCTCATTTACAAGAATGCTCATCTCAAAATCCAAATGCACCCTGCGAAAAATCCATATGAGGATTTCTTTCCCCAACAATTCATCAAGCAAAGCTCTGTTATCACAACTATTCAACATTAATTGAAAATCTAACCAGTGTCATTCATAATTTTCAACATACAGGAATGAATAGGATATCACTTAGTCGGAGCTAAGCCAATATCATTCCACATCCAAAAGGTTTGGTGTGATAATATCTGTGTCCAAACACATTACAAAAGTTACACAAAGCAAGTTGTTGAGCTCTAAGCTTTCAACACAAAGCACAGGCCTAACCTGCCGGTAAGGCCCAGCCTGCCAAGAGTATTGGGCTATCAATGCAAGTTTGACACCTCCTGCAATGCAAAACAAAATCAGTAATTACAGTCAGTGATTACAGGTATTAGAATGATCAGTTCCATGACAACAAAGACAACCTTTATGGGAGTTGAAAAGTTTAAAACATTTAACCGTTTATGGGAGTTGAAAAGTTCCATGACAACAAAGTTTAAAACATTTATGGGCTATTTTTCTGTTCATTCTTTTTCATATGTAGCCATTACAAAATGGCTACATATGAAATTAGTGGGGGCAAGCAGGGATAGATGGTTATATTTTTCTGTATTATTTTTTTAGTTCATTCTTTTTAAGGGCTATTTTTGTAGAACATTTATTCATTCTTTGTTGATATGATTACTGATGTATACAGCATTACTAGATAAAAATTTTGCTTCTTCATGTTTTTATGCAATTGATAAAGTACCAAACATTGTGGTATGTAAAATCCAAAGTCAATAGACAGGAGAGGATGATAAATTCTTTTCATAAATGAGAACCTAACTCCTGTTTCAGAAATGACTCGACTCGATCTTTGCTATGTTTGGTTCAGTTAACCTGGCTCAAACGTGGTCCCTCTGAGTACACATTCAATAAAGGCATAAACAATGTGTTTAATGGATTTAGTTCATATTCAAGTAAGTCTATGAATGTTCGTCACATGCGATTAATAAATGATAAAAGATCAAAAAGAAAAAGAAAAAAGAAAGATGATTGACACGACAGAAGATAATGACTGCGAAGGAAGAATAGCAAGACATGATGGCGAAGGATCCCCTAGTGCACGTTACTTTGTATTGGGATGTTGCAGGTTCAAAACCCTGGCAATAAGTGCTATAGCTCCAATGACTTGTGCAAGAGCCAATCCTTGAAAACTGAGACAACCTGTAGGTACATGCAATCAAGTTTTTGTTTTGGTAGGTTAGAGAGAAGGCAAGTGCAAGACTGCAAGTATTCAGTGTGCCACAATGATACATTGCTTCTTTCAAAAAATAGACCAAAAGGAAAGAAAAACTTTCATTGAAAAGCAAACAGCAGGAGGCTGACATGTGGAATACTCTCATGATAGCTAGAATATTAGTTGTTAGAGCTGACATATAGTTGAAGAGGTATATATATGATATCATAATATTCGTGCAATACTTCTGGAGTTGTTAAAAGTTGTAATATTGTTTACCAGAGGGTGTCTAGGTAAATCTTGAGACCCAGCTGACAATCTAATAAATATCTTGGAGGTCAATGCCCAACACAATGCAAATATGTTGCATGGTACAGAACTTTGCAATTCGATGTTGTAGTCATACAATAGTCAAACTAAACAAGGAATATGAGCTTGAATATTCACATCCATTTGCATGATGTTGCTGCAATCATTAATGATGTTGAACATGTTGTCTCCACTGATGATACATAACCACATTACCCAAGAACAATGGACCAAAATTGTCATTCTTATCACCTAAGCATGTTGTGGTCAGTACTGGTTTTAAAATAACATGACATCTTCAAAATATTCTCAATGTTTGTTATTATAGGTCTGCACCATCAGTTTTTCATAATCACCATACTTTAAAATATCATTATCTTGTAATAAATATATTTTCAATTTATTAGAATGTTGCAACAGAATTACATGAACGAGTGTGATCAAGTATTACATTACCTGCATTGAGCAGCAATCTTCTTTTTCCCCATCTTCAAGTCATTTCTTACAACCAAGACCTATGGAATAGTCAAATGCATTATATCATTAACTGCAGTACAACATTAAGTGATTTTGTTGAACATCAAAGAATTATCATTAGCTCATTAAACTCTAAATATCATCAGCATTGATAGCATTTGTATCTTCTACTTCACTTTCCTATGAACCAAACAAAATAGATTTTGTTAAGTAATAGTAACAGATAAAAGAAGTGAGTAAAAGAATAAAATTTACCACATCCATATCTTCTAAGAATGTGTAACATTGTGGATCCTTCGATGATGATGAACCTATAAATAAAAAAATAATGCATTAGTTATACATTATAACATAAGCATTTACTAATTATAAAAAAATGAACTTTCATTACCTCGTGCTTCAGCCCACAACCAATTTTGAGAGCACATCAAAGCCTCTACTGTAGTTGGAAGAAGTTTACTACGATGTGGACTGATCACCCTTCTGCCTGTACTAAAAGCAGACTCTGAAGCAACTGAGGAGACAGGGATGGCAAATATATCCTTTGCAATCATTTGTAGAAGAGGATACTTGGGACCACTTGACTTCCAAAATGATAGTATATCAAAATCTGGAGTTCTTGGCATCATCCCATCTTCTAAGTAATGTTCCAATTCTGATCTCCCACATGCTTTTTCAATATCTTTAGATTGTATAAACTTATCAAAGTCAGAAAGATCATTAATTAGTGGACATTTGGATCCAATACTTGATTGAGGAGGAGGAGGAGGAAAAAGTTCAGGTTCATTGAAGTTGTTTTCTTGTTTTTCATATTCACTAATCAACTTCACACAAAGATTCTTAATCCTCATAATTTCATTTAAAGCCTCATTGTCTCCATAAATCTTCTTGTAATAATATTCCAACATGCTCAACTTGTATCTTGGATCTAAAACAGTGGCCACTCCCATAATACCATGGATCACACTCAAATACTTATTAAATTTTTCTAGCATTCTAAGCGACATGTTTTTCATCACATCTTTTGGATCAATTAGCCACTTAGTCATCTCAACTCTAATCCCACAAATAGTTGGAAAGTAGGCATTTGTTGTAGGATACTTTGTACCTGAAAATAATTTTGTTGCACGATGAAATAACTCTAATTTCTCACAATTGTCTTGTGCCACCTCCCAATCCTCTTCCGTCAGACAACGCTTGTAGTGGGGATCTCGATATGTCAAACGAGTAAAAACATCTTTATAAAGCAAAACAGTTTGAAGCATGATAAAAGTTGAGTTCCATCGAGTTTTAACATCAAGAGCAAGTTTTTTGGTAATTGAAATATGCATTTGATGAGCAGACTCTTCAAATCTTTGTATTTTCATGGGAGATGATGTCCAATAAGCAACACTATCACGAATTCTTTCAATTCTTTCCCCAATCACAGTCAAACCATCTTGGACAATCAAGTTGAGAATATGGGCACAACAATGCATATGAAACAACCGTCCATGTAATATTAATGAACCAAATGGAAGTTTATCCAATAAAATATCTACAACTGCATCATTAGTGGCGCAATTATCCATCGTCAAACTTATCAACTTTCTATCAAGGTTCCACTCAAACAAACAATCCATCAAACACTCAGCAAGAACTTCTTTGGTATGTCGATAAGGTACATATAAAAACCTGACCATAATTTAATAAGGTGATTAAATATTGATATTGCAAAAACATGTTAGTAAGAATTGAAAAAAAAAATGATTGACATTTGACAAGTACCTTATGATTCGACTTTGCAATCTCCAAGAATTATCAATGAAGTGTGCAGTGCTAGTCATGTATCCCTTCTTTTGATTGGAAGATGTCCACATGTCTGTAGTGATGGCAATTCTACTCTAAGTTTTTTCCAACTTTATTGTCTTGTCTCGTTCCACATTATAAATTTTGTCAATATCTTTATTTACAGTGTTTCGAGTAATCATTTTGAACAAGGGTTGAAGAGTATTAGAATATTTTCTAAACCCATAATGATCAACCATACTAAGAGGATATTCATGTAGAATAATCATCATAGCAAGATCCCTTCTTCCAGCATCTTGAACAAATTGCCAATTCTCTATTGTTTTTTCGGCATTCACTGTAGCTTTGTTTGTAGCCAAAATATATTGCTTCATATTATTATGCTTAAGCCTAGGACAGATCTTAATATGATCATGCAAATGAGTAGTTCCAGCCTTGGCACCACCAGCAAGACATTTATGACAATGATTGCACTCTAACTTATCCTTTCCACCTATCTTTTTCCTAGTGAAATGTTTCCATACAACTGATTTATGCCTACTTGTCTATTCAAGTGCAAATCTACCTGAATCAGTTGATTGATCTTCATTATCTTCCATTGAAACATGGTTGCTATCAACTGGTGTAACCAGAGCTTGAGACATACTATATGAACTGGAAGGTTGAGAACTTAATTTATTGGTTATTGGTTCTTCCTCTTCCATATCAAATTAGTGGCCACCAACTTATAGATCTACAAAACATTCAAAAAAAAAAGACTATCAACAAATTTCCAAATTGCTTATCAGATATGAACTTTAATTGATTTCTCTACAATTAAAATTTCATACAGAAACATAAACAACTTGAACCAACCGAAACCAACCAAAATTGAAATGCAAGAAACAAACAGAAACAGTAACAACTTGAACAAATATGACCAATATGGAAAAGAAAATACTAATTTGATAAACCAATATGGTACTGTTAGACATCAATATGGCATTGAATTATATGCATGTCTGCTTGCAAAATTAATCTGGTTATACCAGCATGCAACACACACCCACACCCCCCATCCAATTGAAAGAATGGCCTGAAATTGTTGAAATTGTCATTTAAAAAAAAAAAGAACAAGAACCATTCTATTCCAGTAAGCTCTTTTTTTTTAACTGTCCAAATAGCAAGCACGGCATGCACGCTGGTTTCACCTACAAGATTGCAAGTGCAAAGATTTCCATAGCTACCCAACAACTAACGGATGAAATCACACACAAAAAAAGTACTATTGCAAAATTCTTTGTCTGCAAGGGTAATAAATCTCCTGCTCAAAGCAACCCATTCAAATCGCTTTGAGTCACACCATCATGACATATGCCATAAATATTATGCACGAAGACAACCAAATACACAACGACAATTATAAACAACGCCATTCTTATCTTTCAAAAGATCACCAACAATCATAAAACAATGGAAATCAGCCGAATTTTCAATCTTAACATAGAATTCCAAGATTGGTTCATTCATCCATCAGACAAAAAATGATAAAATTGACGTGATATTAATCATTTCCGTGTATCCTTAGTTTCCTTCCCTTGAAATTAACATCAATCAAATACTAACACCCTACAAATGAGTGTAGCAATCAGATCTACGCATGAACCTGAAATTCTGGATCCAGCGACCAGAATATCGTAACATCAACAGGAATCACACCGATACCAGCAGAAAATCCACATCAAACGACTCTTCAGAAATCAAAAAAATGCATGGAGAATCGAGTTGCAACTGAATCACGTAGTCAACACAAATCTATTGTACACACCAGATACAAAACTCAACCACAGACCCGTAACAAGACGATACAAAACCAATAAACGATATTTCAAAAACTCTAATTCCGCTATAAGAGTTCTGGCACAGATCGGCTTAGAAAGAACAAAACGATATCACAAGCCTAAGAGAAGCGAAGCAAAGAAACAGGAAGACGGTGAGGAGAGGGGTCGGCGACGACGTTGCTCCGACGATGCAAGGCCACAGATGGGGAAAGGAAAAAGAAAAGAGGGAGGAGATGGCACCACAGAGGAGGCTCACGGCAGTGGCACAAGGCAGCGGCAAAGATGGAAGGAGGGAGAGATCGTGTCGGCCAACGGTGGTCGGTGTCGGCAAACGGTGGTCGGTGTCGGCCAACGGTGGTCGGTGTCGGCCAACGGTGGTCGGCGACGGCCCGGCTCCAACGATAATGCGGATGGGGAAGGGGAAGAGGCGACGGCCCGGCTCGACGGCTCCAGGGTTAGGAACTTAGGGAGTTAGGGTTAGTAAACAGTAAGAAAAATATAAAGGGTTGGGGGCGGGGATGGGGCGGGGCGGGGCCGGGACGGGGATGGGCCGGGGGCGGGGCGGGGCGGGGGAACGTGCCAGTCCATCCCCGCACGGGGATGAATTTTAACCTCCATCCCCGCCTCCATCCCCGGTCCAAACGGGGCGAGGCGGGGCCCCGCTTTCCCCCGGTCCATTGCCATCCCTACTCCCCAGAGAGCAGGGGGAACTTCAATGGTTTTAACCAACTGGAGGCCAGCCAATGCATGGTCGGTAATGGGGGGTTTCCCTTGGATTATCCAAAAAAAAGTAATACCCTACTTTTTTGTATCAAATGAAGGAGTGTGGGAAGGAGAGAGAGGGAGGATCCCAAAACATAGTAACAAAAAGAATCAAGAAAAAACAAATATGTACTAGTCTAGCATCACTCACAACCAAGAATGGTCTTTAACAATCATAAGAAGGCCCAAGCTACACTACTTATATTACTCCATAGCTTTGGGTATTTCTCATCACTAAGTTCTCTTGCTCATTTCTCAAATTCAAGGATTTCAAAATCAATTTAACTATGTACAGATGGGTGAAAACATTTTGAGTCAATCATTTACAACTTTTTATTGATCAAAGTGCCCATCAACTACAATATGTTTGGTTTGGACATTAAAATTGAGTTTTCTTCCCACATAAATGTGATAATAAAATTGCTCAAAATACTAAAAATTATCGTCTCATGCAAACCTCTCAAAATACACTTTTGTTGATGTGGCATAGCTACTCTAGATTCACTAAAAGAAAACTTTAAGAAAGGAGGAAAAAAAAACTATAGAAAGTTATTTGCTCCCAAAGTTAGTTTTAGTTCCCAGGCAACAGAAATATACAAATAATAAAAACTGGGTCCACAAATCTGCAAGAGTCCAACCAAATAATAAATAACCTGCAAGCTTCTCAATAATCCCTTGTGTACAAAAGCTCCATTAATTTCCTTGATATAGTTCATGATTTGCTTTACAACAAAAAGGTTTCAATATTATTTGCATGAAATTGGCCCAAAATTCAGATGAGGCATGCAATAAACCAGTAGGCAGTAACTTAAACTACCGGAATTGTAGGCTTCCATGGTTTTTTCATGAATTGAAACATGATTCAAACAGGTTATGGCAAATGATCTAATGACAACACTGAAAACTAAACTACACCATCTCTCAATAGACTAATTGTGTTCCTTCATTTTCCAACAACTTTTGATTTACCATAACCATATATCAATTGATTTTGATTCGATAAGTTAATCTTTACCATCAATTTCAAGGAGAAACTTCTCTTGCATAATTAGCATGCAATCTTCATCTCCTAGTACAATCCTAACAAAAATTGAAGTTCTCCAAAAATCTTTAATCCAAATTTATATAGAGAACAGTCATCTTGCTTACAAGTCACAGCTTCTTGTATCATACCTCAATGTGATTGTGTGCAATCTACAGTGAAAATTCATCTCTCCGATTAATTTGGTAAGCCTCTCCCCAAGATTTGACAAAGTTATGAGCAGAAAAATCTTGAAATTTGTGCTACTAGATTAACATTTCCTAATCTTCTTCCCTAGGCATTTCATAGAACACACTGTCACAAATCAGCTTGTCCTAGTTCTAAACACCTTCCACCCAGTTACTTTTTTTCTCTTCAAGTAGTTGACTCAACAATCTATCCTTCTCTGGTGCATGCTGCTTCTTTTTTCCTAAGTGTTATGTATTCAGGCCATAGAGGTCTTTGGATTACAGAAAGCTGTGAACAGTACCACATATGCAAGGGAGAGATAAAAAATTTGCACTCAACAGAACACAGCTTCTGTAAAGGTGAAAAACTCCTGCCGATGACAGTGCCTATTAGTCAAACAATACTTCCAAATGGCATTATATATAGCACTTGGTAGCCAAAAAATCATAATATGAAATTCATAGTTCATACAGCTCTGCAAACCAAATCCATTCATCTCTAGGATAGCTTACTGGCAGCCATCAGCATCTGCAACAGGGATCACAAGAAAGCCCACACCCACCCTCTAAGTTCCACAAAGAACGGGGATAATCATTGGTAGTAGGTGTTTCAACAATCATGTGAATTATGAAGCAAAGAATTCTTCAATCTAAGGCGTGAAAAAGCAACAGCACCTTAGAAAGAAAGGCACAATAAATACATCAAATCAAACGAATAAAAGATGGCATATGTCATAATGTATATTATAAAGCTTTTATAAAGAAGATAAAAAGATATCACACACACACACATGCATGTGTGCGTGTATAGTAAAATATTGGCTACACTTGTGGGTTCCAAACACATGCGTAAAAGACTCTACTTTTTTATTTTTAATCTGATCATCCAGATGTGATCTACACGTTTGGTTTAGAAGAAACTGACCTTGGGTCATGTTTCTCCAATGTGTATGTCCGATTTTCTGAGGATTGAAAAATCAACAGAATTTTCACCCTCAGAAAATTGTATTTTTTATGTTGAAAAAATATGACCCTAGAGTTGATTCCTGCTAATTTTGTCCATGCTGAAAACATCATGCCCCTATGAGTTTTAACCAGGGGGTTCGGAACACATGACAGTAGCCTCTCTCTCTCTCTCTCTCTCTCTCTCTCTCTCTCTCTCTCTCACACACACACACACACACACACACACATATATATATATATATAGATATATATTAATGATCATAAGTCTCCTTGCATGGGGTGCTACACATGAATCACATATAGTTTAAAATACAAATTTAGCACGAGGCATATAAGACTAACTTTTATTAATGGCAACAAAGCTGATGCAGGATCTTGAGGGTGTGAAAGCATGCATGTCTATTTCTTGTCTCATATATATTGTGTATGCATCCAGTTATATTGAGGTGCAAGCAGTCTGTTATTCTTATATCCATCCTAGGGTATCATTTCTAGGACATCTGCATGGCATGCTCGTTACCACCAGGTACACCCTGTACATGTATCAGAAATCTTTACTGAATGTGACATCAGATCTATCAATTTTCTGTGAATGTCATAAATTTTTGGTTTGGTAGCTCTAGTAAATGATTCACATATTTGGACACCTGATATGATCATCATTATTGGAAGATATCAAAGCTCAAAAAAATATGTACCAAGTCATCATAATAATGAAATCAAAACATCAACAAACAAATAATGCTAGAATCTCATAGATTAGAAATTGCTTCAGCTTGATCAGATAATACAAATTGAAAGTTTTAGAATCACAAGTTCACAACCTACTCGTACAGTTGATTCAGACTAAGGATAAGTTTTAACACTAAAACCTATTTTGAGAAGGTTATATATTTAACTAATGCATGCCTTATTTCTGACAGAATCCTAGACTGAATTTCATTTGTCAAATGCCAATCCATTTGGTTATCTTTTTTTTTCAGAAGATAATCCATTTGGTTATCAAGAATACAACACAAGATTTATTATAATTTCCAACACATTCCAATAATTTGTCAAAACAATAATGCAGCAATTCCATCAGATAATATTTCCTATAAATCAATGAGTATTTTTTTCACCTTTTTGAGGATTGGATATTCAACCTTGTAGCTTGTGCAAGCAACATCCTTCGTCTTTTCACTAGGCCCAGGTGCTTGCCATAGGAAGTGATTGCAACGAAATGCCAAGATCTCAAAATCTGAATACAATCAAGATGACTCTGCCCCATATCTGGGAAGAAAAAAGGAAAAACAGCCAATTGTTATATACAAACAGAATTTTCAATTTCGAAGAGCACCAACTTCCTAACATTCCTTTTTCATCTAATATAATTGAAGACCAGAACGCAATCCACTCAATCTTTTCAAAAGAACAAGATTTAAACCACCATAGCTATTGCCCTTCATTTCTTCTAGAAAAAACCAACATGGGCCATGGCTATCTCATACCAAAAAGACATAAATAGATCTAAATTCTTACTCAACCACATATAACATCCCCCAATATTTCTAATGTGGCTAATGCTCTAAATAGAGAAAGAGACGAGCCTTACCATTTTGGGCATCTTTCTAAGATTCGCATTAAAGAAAGAAAGGATAAACAAGAAAATTACAATTGACTAGAAGTAAATTCAGTGATCTATTAACAACTACACGGAAGGAATAAGCAAAGGAGCATGTTTTTGCCTTACCCTTGTCCCTGAAATTGTTGTAAATTCGAGTTAATTATGGAAAATTAGTGGGCCCGAATCGACTGTTTCATATACAAAAAAGAAATTGAGACAAATGGGTACGCCGAAAATGAGGAGACGCCACGCAGAGAGAGAGAGAGATGCACCAGTGGGAAGCAATGTTGACAATTAGGAGAACCTTCCCCCTGTAAATAATGATCAAACTTAAGTTTAGGCAAGTCAAGTCCAAGTCTGCCATGGACTCACAGTGAGCCTGATGGTAAGTCCAAGTCTGCCATGGACTCACAGTGAGCCTGATGGTAACTGATTGTAGGACCTTTTCGATTTGGCCTCACTTTGAAGACCTAGGCTTTGGAGTCAGGTTATTTCAGTTTCCTGCAAAGGTCAAAAGTAGGGGTGGCAATCGGGTCCGGTTGGCGGATCGTATCGGCGGGTTGGTGGGTCAGCATACCTCAACACGAATCCTACCCGTTTATTAAACGGGTCGGCTGTGGCAAACACGAACCCGACCCATTTATTAAACGGGTAACCCGACATGACTCGATTAACCCATTTAATAAATGAGTTGGGTCGGGTAAACGGGTTGGTGGGCGAGTTGGCGGGTCGGGTTAGGGTAAACAGGATGACCCGCCCGTCTAACCCGTTTATTTAACGGGTTGGCGGGTTGGCATACCCCTAACACGAACCTGACCCGTTTAATAAACAGGTTAGGCAGGTCGATATTAAACGGGTTAGTTTAAGCCAAACCTGAACCGGCGTAAAAGGCGGGTTGGTGGGTCGTGTCAGGTTTTGCCACCCCTGGTCAAAAGTGCCCGTGAACATCTTACTGGAAAGTCCTGCAAGTTGCAAATGCCGTGTGACAAGATGTCTACGATAGTGAATTGCCTTGGTGGTGGCTGTTCGCATCCTTACCTGCCTTCCCACTTGCTTATAAAACTGATATCTTCTCAGGAAATTAAAATCTCATGAGGCACCAAAGTGGGGTGCATGCATGCGCCTGACTGTGTATGGCATAAAAAAAGAAAACAGAATTAAGTAATTTTTTAAACGAGTTATGAAACAACCTCCAACTTATCACGTCTCCAGATAACTGAGCTCACCTTTCAATTATGACAGTTAACCACGTTTGATTTGTTAATCAGAAAGCCATGCTCACTCCAAAATCCATCAATCTGCTATGATTAGTTTAGTCAAATAAGCAAGTTTTGAAATGGATTAGGAAGAAAGGTGGTTGAATGTAATAATTGAAAACTCGGACTCTCGTATACAAATAGCTGATAAGCTACCAAGTTATTTGTAAGACTTGATTTTGAAAACTGACAACTTCCAGCTCTTATGGTGCTGCTTGATAAGATCGCATCTATGAAGGTTTGGAAGGAAAGTAGCACTTGACAACTCTCCTTTTTAAGCTAGGCCAACAGAACAAACCCCATCACCTGCTGCACATTTGCAAACCCTCACTTGGCAAAATCTTTGGGGTTGAGATCAGGTGATTGAAAATCACCACCAATGGTGATATTTCCAATGTCCACCCTTATTGTGGTGGTACGAAACACCACTATGGCGAGCCCTTTTAGGCTACTCTCAAGGGTATTTTGGTACCACCCTTACCACCAAGCTATTTTGATGGTACGGACATGCCTCTGTACAGGATGTGGTGGATATTCAAAATCACCACTAGTGATTTTCAATATCACTCGAGGTCCCTCTGTCCATTGAGAAACGATTAGATTCGATTCAGAGTTTTTTTTTTTTTTTTTGAGAAACGGATTCACCAATTGGCCGATTTTAACATTGACCCAGCTTCCACCTTTCAACAAGGGATGACTCCTATGGGTTTTGAACGGTAGTTGTCTCATATTAAGTTAAGTGATAAACCACAGCCACCAGTAGCTAAGAAGGCGGAGCCCCTGATCACAGCACTGGACAATACTTGCAAAATAAAATGCACTATTTTGACTGGTCAAGAGGATAAAGAAATACTTAAAAATGTACAGGCAGACAATTTCATCTTTTGCGGGACACACTGCAAAGATAATTTGAAAACTAAAAAGATCGTTTCTTTCGAGAAAATATCAAGATGCTCTACTGCAATGAACAAACAAAAATAAATAAAACGATATAGATTACAAAGTAAGAAATCTTGCTACACTTATTGTAAAACACGATATGTTCACGTAGGTTATAGATTGAGTTCATCAAACCTTTATTATGCTTTTCAAATGATAAAATCACAATAATTTCAAAGTATCAGCTAACTTTCTATGGTGCAGACACTGATATTAACGAGGAATTTAAATACCAAGAATCACAAAGCTGATGTCTCTTTGAAAATGGCAGACTAATAGTCGTGAAGAAATTTTAAGATAACTGAGGAAAACCACTCCACCCGTTAGAAACTTATTGGTGCAAAAACCCCAAGTCTCCCTTGCCCACCAGAGAGTAAGTAAACTCAGCTTCCGCCCCGTGGCAAAGGATGCGCATCCATGGTTTTCAAACTCATGACATCCCTTCAGCTTGGTGACATTCACGAGTCGCCTCTACCAGATGGGCAGAGTCCTTGTGAGCAAACTCACGATTTTACATCCATAAAATGTGAAGAAAAAAGTCCACACCAACAATTTCAAGAAAAGCAAATCCCAAGAAACAGTAGTTTACAGTATTTTTATTAAATTTTTAATTAAAAGAATTTACAGGGAATCAGTTTTACAAGAGCAAGATGGGACCCAGCAGTGAATCTGTTTTACAAGAGCAAGATGAGCACCCCACCCACTTGTACCTGAACAAGCACTAATGAATCACTTGTGGCACAAGGAAGCAAAAGATCCTCGAAGCATGCAGGAGGCGTCTGGGAAGAATCTCTGTCATCACAAAGAAAGGTTGGCTGTTTCAAATTATACAGTTATACAAGCACCTAGGCCTTAAACATGTCTTGAGATTTTTTCGCATTGTTAACAGGACAAAACATCCCATGATGCTCACTTTGAAGGACCTAAAAAACTGATCTATTGAGATTAACTGGATAATGGATACGCAACAGCCATCGGTTATAACAATGCTCTCCTCACGATGTTCTGCATTTGCAGAACATATAAAGTACAATATATACAATAAGGTGGACCGCATATGTTAACTTTCAGTAGGATATCCTCGCCTCGGATGCTTCTTGCCGGAAAGAAAGTTCAGCAGAGAAAATGTCCATATTGTAATGGCCATGAATCAAAAAATGGCTTACACCTAGAAATCCGACGATCACATGTCAGCATGATGACAAGGCAATAAGGATCAATGTTAAGATAAAAAGTATAAAAACTTGTGCATATGGTGGTGGAAAGACAATGTACCAGTGCTTCCCAGTTTGTTACAACCAAGGCGGCTAGTTTGGTCTCCAAAAGCTTGGGACTACAAAGAGCATAAACGTAATTCCAGTGAGACTTAAAGATTTTGTCTGTTAATTGCGAAATATTAGAGTTCAAGCATCCAGTTGGTCAATAATGAATCATCATATTAAAGGAAAACAGTGGCAGATTCGTTGAAGAAAAAAGAGAATTACCAGGACCGCCAGTGGTTTCAGAGATCTGCCTTTGGACTGGACGATAAAAAGTGGGTATTTTTTGGTGATAATCCAAACCCACTGAAGGCGAAGACCGCCGTTGATTTGGATGATCGTGAGGGCCATAATAAGAAGCATGACCATGTACAGGTTCAGTCTTATGAGGGCCTGTATACACTGTCAAAAGGAAAGAATTAAGATCTTAACCAATCCATAGTTGAAAGCATTAATTTAAGCTAAAAAGCACACTCCATGCTTGCAATCCGCACATCATTCAAAATATGGTACTGTACCTGAATGGGTGGTTGCAGCAAATCTACACCCTCCATCCATCTGATCAGGCACACTTCTCATTCTACCCATGTCACAGGAGAAAGACTCCCTAGTTCTTGAATGCACTAAGTGAGATCGACTTTCAAAATCATGTGTGGAGCCCTCTTGCCATGGCTGAAACCGCTGTTGTGGCTCAGAATGAAGAAAGGAGAACTGATTGGAAACTGCGCATGCTGGTGGACGCAGATGGAAATTCTTGTTAGGCAACTGTGAACCAGCCATCTGCTGGATATTGTTCCCAGCCTGCACAGCTAGATGACTAGAATGTGGGCCACCATATGTACCAGAAGTTACAAAAGGAGCAGTACTTGGCATCCGTATTTGAGGATCCATATAACCAGCACAAGAGTGTGGTATGGTATCCAAGTGTGATGAACTAACATTTTCCATGGCCTGTTGCTGGACAAACTGCTGCGGCACCTGGCCTTGGTAATTCTATTTGCATAAAACTGAATCAATTTACTGTATACAACAATGCTTTCTGAAGAGATGATCCACAACATGATCTACAGATACTAAGAGTCAATGATAACATTTTTACAGGGAAACCATACTTACATTTTTATGCATGCATGCTTGTGATTCAGGCTCAGCAAAGGAGTGAGAAATAGACGAAGGGACTGGTAGGGAAGATGGGGGAAAAGTAGGTGGTGACAGAGCAGGTGGCGGAGGCGAAGAAGGCAGAGGTGGAGGAGATGGTGGTATCTCTTCTGGGAGGGGAGGCTGGTCCACAGGCAAAGAATTGTACTTATCAAACTGATTGATGGACGATAGTGTATTTCTGGAAACATCACATGTAGATACATCGGTTTCACAAGATGGTGAAACATCCTCCATTTCCAGCTCACCATCAACATCTTCTAAAATATGTCGATATTTGTCTGACGGAGGTTTCCCAGTCCATTTAGATTCATCAAGATTTTTACAGGGTTCCACTGAGATGGGACCTGCAATGCTCTTTTCATCAGTTGCATTTAATTCCTCTTCATCCTGAAGTAAGCGTGGCATGGTAAATCCAGGAATGTGAAAGCTTGTATTACTGCAGTCAAGAAAAGTAGCTGATCAAAACAAGATCTGTATGCAACAATTTACTCGATAAGAAAGAGAAACCCACCTGCCATACTCGTCAACGAGCATACCCTCCATTTCCCTAAGAGGATCATTGAGAGCCCTCTCTGTCCTCAGTGGACGCCTTGCAAGAATGCTGCTTTCATTAATAGAGTCAAGTTCTTGCATATGCCTTCGCACAACAGATTCTGGGAGAGTTTTTCTTTCCAACCACAGCCTCAAGACCTTTAAAAGGAAACAAATGAGGAAAAGACAACCCACACAGCCTAGCTCAAAAGCACAAGTTTTTAAAAGGGCTTGCCTTGAGGCATTGCTTTCGATTTTCCCGTGCAGCATTTCCAGGAGGAGCAGCAGCAGACAATAGACGTGGAAGTGCAGCTTGAACTGCAGAAGAGTAAGAATCAGCAGCGATACCTGAAAATTTAAGCAAAACCACCATTTTTCAACAATTACCAGTATAAGCATAACTCATCAAGACAATGTAAGTCAGAATATGAATCATGAGAAGTCACGAGAAAACGAACATGTACAAAGGTGTGGCATACCTTTCTGACCCCGAGAACACTGGGTAATAGAATCCACAAGAAAGAAGAGATCCACCCTTCGGTGCAAGCTTGGCTCATTTTCCAGATATCGAAGCAGAAGATCAACCACCTGAGTAATAAGGCGTATTTATTAGTACTTAAAACCAAATCTTTGGGATCCAGATCATGAAGGACCAAAGTTGCCACCCTGACAATGATAGCCTATTACTAGACAAAGCAGCACATTCAAGAAGATGCTAATATATGCAGCTTTAAGTTGCCACTTCGACAATGATAACTACTTACTATTACTAGACAATGCAGCATGTTGAAGAAGATCCTAAGATGCAGCCTTAAGCACTAAGAGGAGCACCAGAAATAGTAACACAAATAATGTTTTGAAAATAAAGAGTTCATTTAGAATTCAGGCCAATTCCCTCATGTACTTGTTGAATGAGATGAACTCCACAGGTTGTTTCCTCCAGAACATACGCAATGCATTGAACAGAGGATACACTTGCTGGATATTAAAAAAGGATCAAAAACCACAGAAACAAAGAGTTGGCTAAGACAGGCCCAGGTCGTTTCACCTGCTAGACCTGGGCATAGTCTTGGCCCTGGTACAAAGCAGAGTTACCAGTCGAGGAAGCAGGAGCGGGAAGCGAGGCACTTTCAAAAATTTAGGAAGCGGGGAAGCGTGGGACTACTTAGAAGAAAATTCCGAACCGTCTCGGAAGCGAACCGGAAGCGACCTAGGAAGTGAACCGGAAGCGAGGGGGAAGCAAAAAAAATGGAAAAAATGGGGAAGTGTGGGGGAAAGCGCGCTTCCCATAAATGGGAAGTGTGTTTCCCATAAAAGGGAAACGTGCTTCCCATAAAAGGGAAGCGTGCTTCCCAAAAAAAGGGGGACGCTTCCCCTCACGCTTCGGAAGTGCAACGTTTCGCGCTTCCGAAGCACGCTTCGGGGAAGCGCGCTTCCCCTTTTACCTAGGCGCTTCCAGTAACTCTGGTACAAAGTGCTAAAGAAGAATATCATGAATGTGGAATGAACTATCAAAAGTGCACCCTTAAAATGCTAAAACAGAGGTGCACTCGATATGGCTCATTTAACTGGTGAATGCATGTAGTCCCATTCTAGACTCTGCCTTCACAGTAGACAGACATGTTAGATTTCTTATTGAGTATATTTGGTGATTTTATCCAATAAAAGGCACATCTACATATCTTGACTAATAATGCAACTGAAGCATCCTGAAGAAAACGCAAACCTAAAATCTGACAAATAAATACACATGAATCCATGCAAAATGGCGATGCAGAAAATAATCAATTTCATAAGCATGGAAACACGGAAAAAGACACAAATATACTTCAAAGTGAAGGAAAAACAAAAAAATCTACTTCATCGGACCATAGCTAACTGGAAAATCCTTTTTATCCAACACTTATAACTATAAATGTTGATACAAATATACAAACTGTATCTGTATCCAAATAAGAGGACAAATTTTTGGACAAAGCTTCCAAACTGTCTTTGAGACACTTCTAGACAAACTATGTAACAGCAAAATGATACTGATAAATCATGGTCCCAAGTGCAAGACTGAAACATTTAGAAACTGCTGCAGCTCAAAACAAAGTGCAAGACTGAAACATATAGAAACTGCTGCACCTCAAAACGATAAAAAGACCTAAAGAGTAGCGCATAAAATGGCTAGGACATTGCATGGCGACCTGTTACAACTTACAACACAGGTGAAAAAGGTTGATAATTAGAAGAAATTAGAAAAAGAGGAATAACAATAAAGACTTTTGAGTAAGGTTGTAAGAGGGCATATGACATGAAGTGGGATGACTATGTAACTCTGGATGAGAAGGGCGGAGAAGCAGGACCCACAAAACCAACAGCAAGTAGTTGGAACATTGAGGAATGATGATAATGCCTGCCAAATATCATACATAAGAGGATCGATAATTTGAAACTTAGCAACTATATCTACAATATATTTTATTTCAATATACATAATCAAAAGCTAAATACACAACCTCAAGTCTTCCAACAAATTGACGTTCAACATCCATCTCCTCAAAAGCTTACTAGATTTTAGCCTACTCTCAACAGTCTATTAGGTTGTCAATTGATCAGATTGTGCTTGAATAAGATCTGCTTCCAGGCTTATCAAGTAAGAAAGCCTTATTATTAGGCCCACGGAGGCCTAGTAATGCTAAATATCGGGCTCGAAGCAGGACCATAATGGGTGGGCCTGCTAGATCTTCATGCAAAATCAGATTGGCCACGACCTAGCCCAAACAAAGAATTAGGGCACGTTGTGAAATGGGGAAAAATCTCATAGGAAAAAATGTTGGCTATGAGAATGTTTCTTTATGAAAATTATTCTCATCTATGTAATTCGAGAATATCAGGTTGGCAAAATGTTAAGAGTGTTTTGATTAGGGTGAAGGCTGTCATCAAAACCAAAAAAAAATTATCGGTTAAAATTCTTTTTCCTGTCAAAATCAAGGCAAAATAGAACATTGTTCTTTTCAAAAATCTTCTCAATTGGAATGAACAGAGAAGTTTCCATTTTTCCTTTTCGACTTGCATTTTTCTAGCATTTTCCTAGTTCCAAATGTGCCCTTAGCCATAGATGTCATGGAAAGACTTATTCCTCGAGTCACATACAGTACGCAATTCACTCCATATAGAGATCAACTGAATCAACAAACAAATCCAAGTGACCAAGTACAAGATGGTTTCAAAGTTCAGACAGTTTGAAAACCACCCCTTTAAGATAATACCCTCAATTGCTAACATGCTGACAGAAGCAAAAGTATCACCATAATCAACATGATCATGTTGAATGAAGCCCACAATTATCTATAAGAAACAGCCTATTTTTCTCTTCCTAGTGCAGATGCACTTGTAACCAAATAGAAACTTTCACCAAGCTGGACCACCACGATGCATCCACTCCAAAGGCAAACAATTAACCTGAAATAATATATCGCCAGTAAGAAATGATAATGCTTCAATAATTTTGACAATTAGATCATGCTTTCTCTCCCTCTAGAACACTGAATAATGGTTTTCTGAAGAAGACTATATGTGGACCTCACCCTAACCCGTGAACGATAACTTCACACTATGTCACATGGGTACGGGTACAGGTACGGGTGTGCAGGGTATGACATGGCAATTTCAAAAAATGTGGGTACGGGGACATGGATATATATATAAAGAGAGAGAGAGAGTTTGGGTCTGGATTATATATGGATCCACTATATTAGGATTCATCTAATAAGACATCTTATAAAAGGAGGAAGGGTCTCTCTCTCTCTCTCTCTCTCTCTCTCTCTCTCTCTCTCTCTCTCTCTCTCTCTCTCTCTCTCTCTCTAGCAGATTGGAAGAAGGAGAAGAAGAGGAGGAGAAGCCCAACCCTAACGGTATGCCCTCTTCCTTCTCTTTTTTTTTCTTCTTCCTCCTCCTCTTCCTTTTTCTTCTTTTTCTTATTTTTCTTCTTCTTCCTCCTCCTTCTTCTTCCTCCCTGTCTTTCGCTCGAGAAACCAAAAAATAAAAAAAATGGGTTGGGTCAGCGTTGGACCCGACCTGACCCAGACCAGCACATAACCACGCTGCGTCCAGTACCAGCACCTGTGTTGAGCCATGTCGACACAGGTACGGCTTCCAAACAGCCATGTCTATGTGGCATAGCTTCCACTTGGTTGGTGTTGCAAGGGTGCATTCGTACACAACGCAACCTCAAACGGATAGGCTTTTACATGGCCATGATATGCCACATCTTTGGAGGAAATGAGGAAACCATCTGGTATCTGCTATGGTCATGTTCAACCTTTAGTTCCTCATAAAGCATGGCCCGAATGGGATTTTCACATAGGTATCCTAAATAAGACACATACTTCTAGTGCCTTGGATGAGGAAGAAAAAGAAATGGGGCATCATATTGCAGTGGTAGATTTTCTTGCATGGTGGCCTATGTCACATGGACATGCCTAAAAGGACACAAGAAAGGCGATTTTTGTGTACTTTTCCATGAGGAATAGTATATAAATGGACACAATATGGGTGTAAATTGAAGCATCCTTGTGACATAGGTGGTGGTAGAGAGAGAGATGACAAATTATTCAAAGGCCAACATGGACAATTCAAGATGATGAATGCATACATTCAGTCCTAAATTTCACTTTATGCAAAGGAATAACGGAATGGCAGGACATACAATGGATTCTGATTAGCAGGCTTGGGAACTTGCCCCTTTAGGGTCTCCTCCAGTACAGTTTTCTCTTGTTGTTTTCACTTGTGACCTTGTAGCTGTTGACAACTCATCAGGGCAAGCACTCGCTTTGTGTATCAAATATTATAAACGTAAATATAAGTATATATTAGTGTTCTCCTGTCCTAGTTTTCATGGGGGAACAAAAAACTCAAATTTGTGTCATGAAGCCATATTGTATCTGTATCCGTGTCAATAACCCTGTGACAGTTTTGTATGTCCCTTCTGCAAGCAACTTAGACAGACAGAGCCAATCAGCCAACTACTGCAACCCAAAACCACAAAGACGCACAGAGCAATATCAATGCTCTTGAGCATACACAACTTGAACAAATCAATATTTAGACCACAAGTACAGAGTAGTAGCTCGATCAGAATCTAGTAGCATTTTTGCAATTTATGACAAACTTCCACACAGTATTCAGAACAGCAATATGCAGATAGCACGAGATGCATCCTGTCATGTATTACTAGCTTAAGATCCTAAACAATATTTGATAAAAGAGATGAACTGACCTCACTAGCAACGCCATGCTTAGCACAATCAATAGCAACACGGGTTGCACGACCAATACTATCTTTTGTCCTTGATAGTGTGAAAAGCAGAGTTTCGAAAGATTTCAATGCTGAGCTAATTTTTGCACTTTCAGTGAGTTTATCCAAAGGTTTCTGTGCATAACTTGGTCTGGTTTCAAGTGTCCCATCTTCCCCATTTGATGCATAGGAATTCACATCAGGGCTCGTGCAGCTATTATTGCAGAAATGATGCTTGCCATCATTAGGTGCAGTTGATGTCGGAGGATATACTGTTTCACATTTATTAAGCCTATCTAATGGAGATGGGTTATATGCTGAAAAACGAACATTCCTGTCTTCAACTGAAGGAGAACGATGCAAGAGAGAGGTAGAACGTGATGAGTTTAGCTTGGATTGAGCAGCAGCAAGCAGATCTTTCATGGGCATCAATTCTGAAACTAGATCAGCACTTTTTGTTCTCGCTGTAAGCTTAAGCACATTTCTAGTTCCATGCCTGCATAGAAATCAACATGGAAAAAAGTAAACCCAGTAAAGCAATATAAATAGGAAAGCAGAAGGGAAATTTTCAAAATGGGGCCTACTTTTCTGGCATTATTCAAAAATACACCTAATGTTGGAAATTTTCAAAAAAAGCACCAAAGTTTACGTAGATAAAAAACAAACTTTTTTAAAATCAACTGCACTTACTATCATAGTCACCAACCTCATTCCTGGAAATTTCTTGGCTGGGTTTTTTTTTGGTTTTTTCAAAAGGTAGATTTTTTCAGGAAAATCTCAGAACAATGTCAAATGTCTTTAAAAATTCAAAAATGTAAAGAAGAAAAGAGGAATAAAGAATAGGATTTAGCAGTATTGTTCTTATGAAAATATAAAGAAACAGTTAGAATGGTTTTTAAAAGTAAAACAATATATATAGATATACTTAAAACAAATAAAATGAGAATTTTTTAAATATCATGACATTATAAGCAATATTTATGTCATCAACGATATTTTAAAAATATAGTGATATCTTGAATTTTTTTAGCTAGTAGAAAGTTACAAACTAATCTGATAGTATCATGATATTTTCAAAATATCAGCAATATTGGTGACTATGGTTCCTACCTTCCTATTAACCTATCTTGGGTTACAAAGATATTACCATTTTACCCTCCAACAATTAGAATATATTCTTGGTCTTATATGATATTCTGGGCTTGTGAGGCTTATGCATTATGTATTTCTTGATTTAACATCTTCCACAATTTTGATTTAACCTTAAAATATTTTGATCATCCCCATGCCACAACAAATTGGTTTGACTTATAAATAAGAAATTGGAAGTTTGAAAGAGGAGAGAAAAAAAAAGTAATTAATAGTTTAAAAGGTCATGTTTGAGGTTTCCCTATAACTTTGATGCCAAACTATCCTTATGTCATTGTGATTAACTGTAAGTCCGTAACAAAGCTTAGGTGCATTTTTGGAAATTTTCAAGACATAGGTGTATTTTTTTAATTATGTTGAATAGGGGTGGGTGGGTGGTAGCTAGATAGGCAAAAGTTAAATATATCAGCTGAGGGTTATCAGGTTCGGATTTCACCAGCGTGCTGCCCCAGCTGCCCTATTAAATCTTAAAACAAGGGAAACAATAATAAAAGAGCCAACAAAGCTTACATATCAGTCACATCAGCACCCTCTTCTAAGCGAGGTTTTGAAGGCACAAAGATGCTCCCATATTTTGTGGTTGAAATACAGCTCTCATCCTCAGCTTTAGCCATCACAAGTGAAGAATCGCCATTACCTCTATCCAATGGAACAGAATTTTTCTCCTGAACAATCAAATGCTTAGGTCCAATTTGCTTGATTGTTGGAATGTGTTCATTTTCAGAAAGCTCCTTGAACTTCACACTTGAATTATCCACATCTGCAATATCAACTTTGGAAGTAGAACCACTTCCATCAAGCAACAGAGAATCTGTGGCATGATATCGCTTGGGAGATGAATCAATTGACACACCTTGAACAGAAGCAGAACTAAGCTTGCTTTCTGAGAATGAACAATTTTCACAAGTCTCATCATGGAACTTCTCATCCACAAGGTTTTCACCTTCCTTTCCCATCTTTACAATATTTTCTTGTGGTAGACTGTCATGATTTTCGACATGACTGCCTTGCAGTTTTTCTTCAGAACACATGTCAACAGGTAATGTATCTGGCTCAGAACTCAAAGACACACCGGAGCCATCATTAACAAATCCCACACCTTCATTTGGTTTATGCAACATTGACTCTACTGTAGTCTCAACAGAACCATTTATTGACAGATTATGCACATTATTCTCCATAATGTCATCAAACAATTCAAGCCCACTACTTTGCACTTCGCTTGCCTTCTGGCGTTCAATTTCCTGAAGCTCAATAGAGGTATCAGCAGCTTCAGCGACATTGGCTGACATTGCTTCCAAAGCACGATGAAGGCGCTTAGAAGGTGGCAGAGCTGCTTCATTGTCCACCGAACCCATCAAATGATACTTTTTCACTTTCCAGGGCAAACAAGCACCATTTTCTTTAGGTTTTGAATCATCATTTAAAACCAAGAAACTGGAAATATCTCCTTTATCCCCTACCATGGAGCTAATAGGCAGGTGGTTCACTTTCCAGGGCAAACAAGCACCATTTTCTTTAGGTTTTGAATCATCATTTAAAACAGAGAAACTGGAAATATCTCCTTTATCCCCTACCATGGAGCTAATAGCCAGGTGGTTGTCATCAGATATGGTGGCCAAAGATGGACAGTTATCCAAGTCTTCTTTTGCACCCTTTTCTGTAGCGTCCGATGGAACATCCAGTTCCCTTTCATCTATAGATGGCTTTCCCATTCGAACCCTTGCTCTTTTCACTAAAGGCAAGTGTTCATCACCATTCATCACAGGACAATGCTCATTAGCTTTCTCACATGCATCCGGTGACCTCAAAGGAGAACCTTTACAACCAGAATCTAAGGGCATGTCCTTGACCGACTTAATACTTTCGACAGTCTCGAGAATAGCTCTCTTTCTGTTAGGTTTTCTTTTCTTCTTTAAAACCGCTGACTTCACTTGACCATCATCCAGAGCTAAATACCCTATAAGCCTCTCTTTATCAGACAAAGGGCGCATGCTGCTCACTTCAATACCCTTGTCACATGATTCAACAATAATCTCAGAGACTTCAATTTTTCCATTTGTAGAAACAGTGTCTACACCTAGAATACATGTTCCTGCTTCTTTAACCGCCACTACAGATCTGCTATCACTACTACTTTCATCAGCCACAAAAGTTGTGGATGAATAACTCAAACTGGAACATGAGTTAATAGGATGTTTATCACAGTTATTGACATCTGCTTTACTTCTTAGCTTCATCCTCTGGGTAGTGACAGGTGAATCAGCATCCTTATGATCCAATTCACCAGGCAGTTTTCTGGCTACATTACTTCTTGTAGACTCTAACCCTGTTAAACAAAGTGGTCCATAATTTCCATTAGCATCATCATCAACCAATGAAAAGACAGGCTTGTTTGGTTCTGAATCTTCAAAATAGGATAAACTTCTACTTTGTCGGGCAGAAAGAATATTTCCAGGCACAGTAGATGTCTGAAGACTCTGAACTAAAGTATTTCTTGATCTCTTTCTTGAAAACTTGCTAGCAAGAAATGGAATTTGTCCAGTTTGACTAAGACCCATATCACTCAAAGTAGGCTCCTCAGACACTACCTCTGTATCTAGCTGTTCATTTGCTTCTATCTTGGGGTCTACAGTCTTTACAGAAAGAAAGGAATCAACTTCACCTAAAGGAGCAGTTTGGGCTTCTGAGAAAGAAGACTGCTTTAAACAAGGGAATGCCTTTACGTTAATGTTATCAATACATGAGATGGTCCTAGCTTCTAGATTTCCAGCATCTGATACTGCACCATTATCAACTGATTTAGATACATCTTCATGGCTTTGTTTATTTGTTTTTTCAGCCATCTGGGTGATCTCATCAACTGCACGAACAAAATCTGCACCCTTGCCTTGACGTCTAGTTAGCAAGGAATTCTTTTTCTCTTCGGTAAATGCTTCAACATCTGAAGGATTGCAGAAGGCACTGTATGACAAGGAACTCCAGGTTAATAGACAATAATAAATGGCAACAAAAGGCAATCATTGAATTCATTTTAATCTGCGCAAAAGGTTTAGTCCACATATAAATGCTTACACATATATAATAACGATAGGGATGCTTCAGATGCACCTATACCCACCGAGTAGAAACCAATATTCTCCACAATTTTTTAGTTTTTTTGGACAATCAAACCCTACAGATATGATCTATATGCAAGTGTTAGTAGAAAACAAGTTTTTCATCATGTGACAGTGACATGTATGTAGGTTTTATAAGATCTTCAAAGATCACAACCCACAATATGCCTATATTTTATGACTTGAAAATCATATTTTTACGTCCAAAAAGTGTGATCCCCAGGGTATGCTCTAAGAGCTAACATATCCTAGAGGGATCTCAAATTCAACTCCCATTAGAGGATACCCCACTCCCACACACCTCCAAACCCCAAAAGAAAAGGCCAAAAGGAAAAAGCGAGCTCCCAAACCCTAATTGGACTCAATCCATTAATGCAAGGTACAAATTGTATCTATCAAATATTTGATAGAACCTCTACTAATCGAGTACCTAGGGCATAAGCTCTGTCTAGCTCGTTCTAGAATTCACCATCATACAACATCACAGAGATATTTAGTCACAAATTAGATTCATGAAAGAAAAGAACCTTTCATTAGCAGCTCAATTGCCTCTTATAAGGTTAATACCCCAAATTACTAACACCACATTCACTATTTAAATTCAATACAATAACTAGAAAACCAGCATTTCCATACCAAAAAAAGAAAACACAAAAAAACGGCATCAGCTCCTTACAATGGAAATCCACCCCATGGAGGGAGGGGATCTCACCAAGCAACTTGGACCTTGATTATTGAAGCCATCTCAGAGGAAGAAAATTTGAAGATGATCCTAATTCCTAAGAATTCTTCACTAAAGGAAGGAGTTATTTATTTCACTGCCAAACTATTGTCTATCATGCTCTCCTTGGCATTATATTAGAATTGTCAATCATACCTCCACCCCAAATCCAGAAAAATAGGCAGTGCAGTGATTCAGTGATGACTTCCCCATCATATACAAATCACCATTCATAGATGCAATGATCCATCCATCTCCCGTAGAGGTTAATTGTCCTAAAAAACAATATTAGTGATTCAGTGACGACTTCTACATTCTAATACAGAATCACCCTCCTCTTAGAGGTTAACTATCCTAAAAGATCAGATTTCCCAAACACACTGGAATTCGAGATCAAAGATGAAGGATAAACTTTTTCTGGAGCTTGACGTCCTTTGCATTTCTATCCATGTATACATATTCCCTATATGTGCAGGGTTTCCAATATTTACCGTTCACCTTGCACAAGCCAGAGACATGGGGTTCATGTCAAACACAAGTATGAAGTGTCTAACATGGTAGATCTTGAACACTAGACACTTGGAAACAACTATATATATATATATATATATATATGTATATATATATATATATGTGTGTGTGTGTGTGTGTGTGTGTGCTACAGTCGTTTTCACATGCAATCTAGTAAAAAGCACCATCGCTTTGTTTTGGGTGTTTTTATAAATAGCTCCTCGCTATTTACACTTATTTCAAATAGCAAGTTTTTGGTGTTCGGTTGGATTATTTTTATTTTGTTTAACAAGTTTTTATAAATATAATGAGAAATCACACTTTTTTTTAAAGGAGGATTTACTTTTTCTTACTACTACTACTAAATTGCGTCCATTTCATCACCACCACCACTTCTTTACCATAACCACCACTACCAGTTGTTCATCACCACCAACACCATCACTATCACCACAACCATCATCATCACGGTCACCACCACCAACACTACCACTTATCTCTCTTTTTTCTTCATTCTAGTTTAAGTAGTTTGTGATATGAACATTTACTTCATCGTCAATAAAGGCAAGACACTTCTTTATAAAATGTGTCTCTGTTTATGTTTGTAAACAATAAATAAAAACACATCCAAACAGGTCCTACGTTTTTCACATTTTTCCACTTTTTTAGTAGATCTAACATTATAGATGTGATCTGCATGGTTTCTTTAGTAGAAAACAGGTTTTGAATCATGTTTTTAGGATATGTAAGCTCATTTTCTAAGGATTTAAAAAATCAACATCCCAAAATGTACCAAAATTTGAGACTCAAAAACATCATATTTTTTCATCAAAAAAAGATGATCCATGTGTGATTACTAATAAACAAACCATGTTGAACACATCTGTGATGTCAGATTGAGTGGATACAATTTGAAGCTATGATTTTCCAACTAGACCATATACAAAGAGAGAAGCAAATAACTGCACAAAAAAAGAGTATTAAAAGCAATTATAAATTGCACATCCATTTTTCATTCAAGTTTGATAATTGCCGATTTACATGAAATACGAACATGTAACTACAAAAATTGGACACTTTGTGCCCAATACTGGACATTTCATGCCCAAGACACTTAAACTGCCATAAGCTAGATAATTCAAGTCCAAGATACTGGATATTCTGTGCTCTAAACAGGGAACTTCATGTCCAAGATACCTAAAGGTGTCCGAAACTGGACACTCCGTGTTCGAGAAAGTGGCAAACATGCAACATGCATGTTCACTTTTTGTGGACACTTGCGTGTCAGTAGCATGTCTAGCCATGTCAATGTTGACACCTTAGGCATACAAAAGTGTCTTCGTAAGATAGCTTGTGACACTTGCCCACTAGGGAGGGACAACGAACAGAGCCGGCTTCGAGCTCGGCTCGGTCTCCAACTATGTAGTCAAGAGCCCCGACTAGGTACTGACTAGTTTGCCTAAACAGTCTAGGTGTAAGTAAAACGCCTAGTCTTTACAATTCCTAAGTGGGTACCTTAAATGGTACCTATGTCACACGGACTCGGCTAAGGAGGTGCCGCACCCGAGTCGACACGCCCCGACACGGGTGCGGACTCGGGTGCGGCTTCGGACTCGGCCCGGACTCGGTCAACGCCGAGTCGGACTCGGTCAACGAGTCTAGGCCGAGTCCGTCTACATTTTGGACTCGGTCAACTTTGACCGAGTCCAAAAATGTCCCTAAAAAATCAAATTTTTATATTTTTTATTTAAAAATATATATATAAAAAGAGGCACAGACTGTGACTGTGCTGCAGTCACAGGCTGTGCAGTGTGCACAGTCACAGACTGTGCACAGTCGCACAGTCTGTGACTGTGACTGTGCACAGTCACAGTGCTGTGGACTGTGACTGTGCACAGTCACACTGTGGCATTTTAAAAATAAAATAAAATAAATACATTTTGTGCATCCATGCGACTATTGAAGAAATCCAATACCTAAAGAAAAGAATGTTTCAGTTAATAAAAAGGCTTCCATCTCCATGATATTTTAAACTAGAAATTATTTAACACACTTAGTAAATTTTGAGAAGATGAATCACAAAAATCTCACATAACAGGAAAAGTCAATACCGTATAAATGTTTTCAACAAGCTCAATAAAATTATAAATATATATATATATATATATATTTTTTTTTTGCCAAGTCCTCGTGTCCAAAAATTTTAAAATTGTGCCGCACCCGTGTCGCACCCGCACCCATGTGACATAGAATGGTACCAATTTTGCCAACTAGGCACCGACTAAGGCACCTAGTCCATTTGTTATTCTTATATATATATGAGTGTGTGTTTGTGTGATTTGTTATGTGAAATCATGAAAACATGCTTAGTTTTATATATATATATATATATATATTGTGTGTGTGTGTGTGCGTTAACTTGCTTTTGGGATTTTTTTTGTGAAACATTGAAAGCATGCACAGTTAATTTTAATTGATTAGATTATGTTTTTTATATATGTGTGTGTTACTTTGTTTTTGATGATTTTTTCTATAAAAGCCTGAAAGCATGTTTAGTATTATGAATTATTGTGCTTATATGAAAGGTTGAAAGCATATTTTGCTGATTATACTGAATATATTATGAATAATTGAAAATATATATATATAAGTCACAGGGACTCGGCAAAGCAGGTGCTGCACCCACGTCAACGAGATGTGGGTGCACGTGCAGCACCCGATGCGGTCAACACAACCCTGGGTGCATCGCGTCAATGCGACACGGGCGGCACCCGGTGCGGTCAACACAACCCTGGGTGCGGTCAACGCACCCAAGGTCATTTTCGTCCATTTTTTTAACATAAAAAAAATTTGTAGTCCGATCAAAAGGGGCTGCGAAAAAGGATTAGGGCAAAAAAAATTGCCCTAATTCTCTCCCCTCCTCTCCCGCTCGCCTCCTCTCCTCCTGACGTCTCTCAAGGAAGCCTGACGCCACCTCCTCCTCTCCCTCGTCGCAGGTACCCTCTCGCTCTCTTATTGGGTCGGCAGGGGAGGAGCCGAGACCCCCCTGCTCCCTCTCGCTCTTTTGTTGGGTCGGTAGGGGACCGAGCCCCCCTCCCTGCCCCCTCTCGCTCTCTTTTTGGGTCAGTGCAGGGGAGGGGCCGAGCCCCCCCTGCTCCCTCTGATTTCAGGTGAGGGGTTGAGCCCCTCCCTGTTTTCGGCAGTGGAGGGGTCGAGCCCCCCACCCTGCTCCCTCTGATTTCAGGGGTGGGGCTGAGCTCCTCCCTGTTTTCGGTAGGGGAGGGGCCGAGCCCCCACCCTACTCCCTCTGATTTCAGGGGTGGGGTTGAGCCCCTCCCTGTTTTTGGCAGGGGAGGGACCGAGCCCCCACCTTGCACCCTCTGATTTCAGGGAAAGGGGTGAGCCCCTCTCAAGAAAAAATGTCTTCTGGGGGGCGCCACCCCCTACGACCACCCGCTAGGGGCACCCCCCCTGGACCCCCCGCCTGTTGAACGCGCAGCGGGACCCGCGGGGGGGGGGGGGGGGGGGTGAACCCCCCAGTAAGGGCAAAAACTCTGAATCAGGCTCCACAACTCATCATTGGACTCTATATTATAAATCTTGATTGTCTGCATAATTGATTTTAATATATTTTTTTTGTTTTCAGGACAAAAATGATGGATAAAGGGAAATGACTTGTGTCATCTTCATCCCCACATGTGAGTTTTGCTGCTAATTTTGTTGATAGTTGTAGTGGGAGTGATGATATAGGGCCACTATGGGTACATGTAGATAAGCTTGCAAGAAGTGGAGAAGGAGGTGGTAGAAACAAGAGATTTCGATGCAAGCTCCGTGAAAGAGATTTTGTTGGGTCTTACACAAGAGTGAAGGCTCATTTGTTGAAAATACCAGGACATGGCATTTCATGATGCGGAAAAGTTGATGAGGCAATGCGAAGACAATATAAGAAAATACAAGAAGAATATGAGAAGAGAAAGACAATAAGTAATTCTTGTGCAATTAGTGTGCAGTGTTGGAAGCCACCAAGAAAATGCTGAAAAGAAAAGTAAATGTAGGAAGTAGAGGAACGATACAAGCAGCATTCAATACATATAGAATGGAGGATATGGATAGAAAAGTAGGGAGGTATTTTTATTCTAGTTCACTCCCATTTAATGCGGCTAGAAATCCTTATTGGAAGGATTTAGTAACATCTTTGACAAATTGTAATTTGAGTGGCTATTTGCCTCCAAGCTCAGAAAAAATACGATCACCACTTCTTGCAGAAGAGAGGGCAAATGTGGAGAGGTTGCTGGAGACTAAAAAATATTCATGGGAGAAAAATGGAGTTTTTATTGTTTCTGATAGATGAACAGATATTCAAAGGCATCCACTAATCAATTTTATTGTTTGTTCGCTTAGTGACCCAAAATTCTTGAAAGCAGTTGATGCATCTGTGGAATATAAAAATGTAGAGTATTTGAAAGGGTTGTTTATAGAAGTCATAAAAGAAGTGGGTGATCAGAAAGTGATACAAATCATTACAGACAACGCTCCAATTTGTAAAAGTGCAACGTTGAGTTTGGAGAGTGAGTACCCTCATAATTTTTGGACTCCTTGTGTAGCACATGGCTTAAATCTGGCCCTAAAGAGCATCTGCAACCCCAAAGAAGAAGAAAATTCACAAGCGCTTTATGTTCAAGGATTGAAGATTTAGAAAGAAATGTCAAAACCATTAGAAATTTTGTTGTCGTGCTAATGTTATATTTAATAGGCATTCTGACCTAAAATTGTTGAAGGTCGCTGAAACATGTTTTGCGTCCATCGTTGTGAGGGTGAAGAGGATTAAAAAATTGAAGAATGTTTTGGTTAACATGGTGACTGATGAAAATTGGACATTTTATCGTGTTGATGATGATATCAAGGCTCAATAAATTAAGAAATTCATTCTTGATGATGAGTTTTGGGGCAGAGTAGTATACTTCCTTCAATTTAAGTAACCTATTTGGGAAATGTTAAGGGATGAGCCCATGCTTCAGAGAGTTTATGAAATGTGGGATAATATGATTGAAAAAATACAAGTTATAGTTTTCAAGCATGCAGAAAATAATTCTGCATTAGATGATTAAGAATTTTTTAACCATATTCATTCAATTTTAGTCAGAAAATGGGATAAGAGTAACACTTCTTTGCATTGCATGGCACATTCTCTTAATCCAAAATATTATGCAAATAAGTGGCGGGCAGGTGGTATTGGTCGTGTCCCTCCAAATTTAGACCCAGAGCTATCAAGACATAGAAATGCGTGTATGACAAGACTTTTTCCAGAAGCATATCTTCTACATCAAGTCACACAAGAGTTTGAAAAATTTTCATCTTCGAGATTATATGGACCGGCATTATTCGCGAGAGAAGAGGATAATATAGATCATATCACATGGTGGTCAACATTTGGATCAAAAATACCTCTTCTCCAACGTCTTGCATTAAGATTGCTATCGCAGTCTGCTAGTTCATCTTGTTGTGAAAGAAATTGGAGCACATATTCTCAAATCCACAACATGAAGGGAAACAAACTCACCAGCATGCGTGCAGAGGATTTAGTATATGTTTATTCAAATCTTCGATTACTTTCGCAAACCAATGATGAATACAGGTACTAATTTGCTCTCTTAGTTATTTGATTATTTCTTAGTTTTTTATTTAAATATACTTGTATTGTATTTAACATTTTCAAATCGGGTTTATAACGCATACAAAAAACATCCAAATTTTGGGATGTAAACCCAGAAAATGTGACTTCGAGGGAGAGCATGATTTAAACATGACAAACATGGATTTAGTCGAGCCCAGTATTCCTTCTAATGATGTATTTGATGATGAATAAGAAAATTATTAAGATCCATTACTTCATCGTCATATACATTGTAGGATATACTTTTGGTATGTAATTTAGTTATTTTCTGTTTTACTTATTTGATTGATATTTAAGTTGATTTATGTAATTGCTTTACTTATTTGATTGATATTTAGGTTGATATATTGCATGCATGATGAATGATATTATGACAATTAAAACTTTAAAATTATATATATATATATATATAATTTTTTACATTTTTTGCCCTGTCGCACCCCCGCACCCGCACCCATGTGACATATATATATATATATATATATATATATATATATATATATATATATATATATATATATATATTGTATATATATATATATATATTCTGGTTACGTATATTAATATATTTGGTGAAATCATGTGCAATTTTGTAGTTGTGTAATTAAAAAATCTTATTAGTAAAAGAATTAAACATATTTTTATATTTCAAATGGGATACCGACTGGTCTGACTAATCCTGCCTATTCCTCGACTAACCTTTTTAGGGGTCTACCGACTAGGCACTGCCTCGCACTTTTGACTACATAGGGCTCAGCTCAGTTAAGCTCAGCCCAAAGCTCGTTCGTGCTTCAAATGAGTCAAGCTTGTACGTGGCTCTGAGGCTCGGACGAGCAAACGAGCCAAGCATGATGGACCTACTGAACTTAATAAGGCTCGGTAGGCTCGAATAAAAGTATATATATATAATGTGTTTGCAAAAAAAAATCAAAAAGTCATTGTTACTGTAATGGGTAGGGTGTTAGTCTTTTCCTCAAAAGGTGTTGAGTTTGAATCCCGTCTTGTACCTTTTTCGTTGTATGTTAATCTAGAGGATTTTTAGTATGTATATATTTTTTTCAGACACAATAGACAAAATACATTCTCTTGCTTAGTGGTGGGTCACTTGTGAAAAGTTGAGAGAGGTTGGGGATAGAATCCTACCTTCTCAAAAAAAATTACAATATCAACTTTTTTGGAATGCCATTGAAACTATGTTCCGCTCGAACTCGGAACTGAGCCGAGTCTGGACAATGCCACAAGCTCGACTTCGAGCTCAAACCGAGCTTGGACAGAGGCATTTTGAACCAAGCCGAGTTCGAACAGCCCAGGCTCGGCTAGAAACTCAGCTCGTGTGCATCCCTATTGCCCACTGCACCACCAGTATAGAGAAGGGCGGGTTGAAAGCAGGATGACATTAACATGTCCAATCATGAGCATACTATGTCACACATACACAAATGCAGCATATGACATGAGCAGGCTTGGTGTGACAAAAGTTCTATAGAACCAAAAACAAAGGAGACAACATGATCATGTATGTTAAAAATCCTTAATCTAAAGCAATAAAGCATGAAAAGCATCTTCAATGCAAAATTATCAACAGCAATCTAAAGTATTATCATTAAAAACATTTATTAATAAATCTAAGTTGAAATCTGAAATGTAATTTTTAATGAATGGCATTTTAAGAGAAAATGCACACAGGTAAATATTAAAAAACAATCAAATCATAACAAAGAAATAGATATAGCCAAAGAACAGTGTTGGCCGAGTTTGACACAACTGTTCATGAGGTGTCATGGTATGTCTGGTGTTGTGTGCCATGTTGACACAGGACATGTGTGCTAAGTGAAGTGTTTGTGTGACATAGGAGGTATGACATCAGCATGAATCACGGGCTGTATTATATGTTGTTTGCAAACTTTGGCATGGAATGGAGGTTGTGCCAGCTCATTCAAAGTTCATATAGGCAGCATTGCACCAGGGATAGAATTGTCAAGCATCTAGCATGAGTCTATAAGAATTGCATTATTAGTAACAATTGCTAAAGGCATCAGATTCACCAAGGTTCATCATCAAAAGTGAAGCCAGTAAAGTGCTCACAGGATACAACTATGTGAAAAGGATGTTTCTATGACAAAAAATGTGTTATGTGAATAGAAGTGTAGCAACCTTAATTTATTTATTTCACTATTGCCTCATAAGCCTAAACCTGCTCCTTCACCTATCATTAATTGTGCATAGCAGCCCTTGTCTTAATATCAAAAATAGTGAATCAAAAATATAGGTGTCCAAACCATGGTTGCCTGTTGAGGAAGCGGGAGCGGGAAGCGATACGGGAAGCGGAAGCGGGAGCGGGAAGCGGGAGCGGGAAGCGAGATACTTTCAAAATTTTAGGAAGCGGGAAGCGTGGGACCACTTAGGAGCGAACCGGGAATCATCTCGAAAGCGAACCGGAAGCGACCTAGGAAGCGAGGGGAAGCAAAAAAATAAAAATACAAAAAAAAATTGAAAAAATGGGGGAAGCGTGGGGAAAGCGCGGGGTAAGCGTGATGGAAAGTGTGTTTCCCATTAAAGGGAAGTGTGCTTCCCATTTAAAAAGGGTGCTTCCCCGCGTGTTTCGGAAGCGCGACGTTCCGCGCTTCCCCACTTACCTAGGCGCTTTCGGTAACTCTGGTCCAAACTAGTTTCAAAAATAAAGGATGCAATGGGGTTAATACTATGCCACTTGGGTACGGGTGCGGGTATGGAGGGTACAACAAGGCAGCTTCAAAAAATGAGGGTACAGGGACACTGATATAGAGAGAGAGAGAGAGAGAAAAAAAAAAAAAGAGAGAGAAACTTGTTTTTTAAAAGCTTTTTAGCTTCCTTGACCAGGTTTGGATTTGTCCAAACCTGGTCAATGAAACCAGTTTAACCAAGTTATAAAAAGGGAAGGGTGTGGCCCTTCCCCCTTCTCTCTATCTCTCTCCAGATTCTCTTTTCTCTCTCTCTCCCTTTGTTTGTTGCAGCGAGATGAAGAAGAAGAAGAGGAGATATGCTCTCTCTCTCCCAATGATCTCTCTCTCCCCCCCGGCTCTCGTCTTTCCCCCTCTCTCTCTCGATTCCCCTCTTTGTCTCCCTCTCTCTCGCGTCTTCCACTTTTGTCTCTCTCGCTCTCCCTCCCCCTTCTGGCTCTCGTCTTCCTGCTCTTTGCCTCCCTCTCTTTTGATTCCCCTTTGTCTCCCTCTCTTGTCTTCCCCAAGAGAGTGGAAAGACGAGAGAGAGTCAAAGGGGGGGGGGGGGGGGGGGGGTTGTTTTGTTTTTTCGTGAGGTTCAAGTGCCAAGCATACCCGCTCTGCGCCTGATACTCGTACATGTGTCAACGTGTGTCAACACGAACATGACAGCTAAAATGTCGCGTTGCGGTGACATAGGGCTACTATTAGTTTTGCAATCAACAGAAATATATTTCACCATTCAAGACACTCATTGAATTATGTTTGGCATCAGTGTGGGAAGATAAGAGTATGACCAAATGGAAAGATAAAATTCATGTTCATATAACTAACAAGAACATTCTTCAAACTTTCTTTTTTGCCATATTTTTATACCAAATGATTTCTCATCAAACTAAAATATGATTTCATAATATTCATTGTGCATCCTATATAACAAAACCTCAAGTGTTTCTCATACAGTAGTTCCTGACAATGAAGATTATACAAGAAAAACTCACATTTGGTATGTTCCAAAGAAATAAACCATCACTTTTCTCCAATCACGAGGGTAGCCCCATTTTTGTGGTTCACTCACCTGCCATTTGAAACAGAACGGCACATGCATAAAACGCCAAAAAGGTAATTAAGAAAAAAGAACATAGTTGAGAAAACATATAATACAAGAAGAGTCACTATGAAACATATCATTTAAAATAAGTATTTCAAACAAAAACTGAAGGCAATCAATTTTACCAAACATATATAAAGAGGAATATGACATCAAAACAAGCTTCTTATACTATCATGTTTCCTATATCAACGATATGAAGTACAAAGTGAATGAATAGAAGGTATACAACAGCATGAAATATGTAACACAAAAGCTATAGATGTTTTGGCCTGGGTGTCAGAAGATTATATATCTATTGTTATTTGTCCCTAATAAAATTACTTTAGAGTTTAGGCATAAAAATCACATCAGAAATATAAACTTAAAAATGAATATCACACATAAAAGTAACCATCAACAACCAGTGACTTTATTTTTTGGAAGAACAATTAAATCAGCCAGCTAACTTATGAACAACAAAACTAGGAATTAAAGCACAATTTAAAACTAAATGTTATCTAATCCCAGCTCCACCTTTCTGCATATTCATTTAACAAAATGATGCATAAAATACATCAAATTAGCTGCCAGAGTATCAGAATAGCAAAACAAGTGAATTCAAATCATTCAAAGTTTCAAACTCACATCATTTCCATTCAGTTATAATACAACATCTACAGCATCAGAACAATTAGAAAACAAGAACGTTTGGGAAACAAAAAAAATCCACGGACAACAGAGTATAAGAAAGGAAAGGAGAAGCTACTTACAGACGCACACAAGAAATTCCTATTTACAAGAGTGAATCCTATGCTCCAAACAAGCACTAAAGAAATTAGAAGATGATCAATACAATAATATTAATAACAATGGCAATCACACATCACATCAAAAAAATTCCCACCTAAAACTGAACAACCAAACCAGTGTATTGGGCACAAGTGGCTTGCCAGTAGTAAGCACAGCCAACTACTTGGAAGAACGGCACTTCAGATCCAACAAATATTCTAATGTTCTCCAACACTGTCCCTTTTGTGTGAGTTTGGACAAGCAAAGAACTATGGTTAGGGCCAAAGCACAGCCAGGACACATAAATATCAGTAATGAACTCACGAGATGTACCGAAGAAATTATATAACTCCGAGGTGATCCTGCAAAAAGAACACAGTTGCATACGTGTTTTCATCATCATGAGTGTTGATGATTATATATCAATCCCCAACTTGATGCAAGAGTTCGACCCAGCACCCATAAGGAAAGAACCCATTGACCAAGCACAACGCTGTAACATAAACTAAGCAAGAAGCCTCATGCCCTCCTCCAAGTCTACAGACTCCGAGAGGGCACATCATGGCCCGAGCTACAGCCATGCGCAGTGAGAAGTTAGAAGCTTTCCACCATTCCCTGCATCCCTAAACCTTCTATATAACTGGAGAGCCTATAACCCTCATCACCATATAACAGCGGCAACCATGCGATCTAGATTCTAGTCTACTAGTACAAGCAACCAGTCTAGAGATTGACCCCGGGGCCATAAAAATGTGATCTTTGAAACGAAAAAAGAGGATTTTGAGCCAAGATTTCCTCATTAGCAGACAGAAACCAACCAAGTTGTCGATTGAAAAAAAAAACTGTGACCACTCACTTGAGATTTCACAGAAATACACTCGTCCATGGTATTCGCATAAAGCAAGAACCAAATACCCCAGAAAAAAACATAGAAAATAGAGACTAGAGACCCTATACAAAAGCACGAAAACCCCGTTCGACCTCACCAATTATTCTCCCCAAAGAACCATCACAAGAAACACTAGAAAACCGAAAACCCATAAGCATGCAGAACAATACAACAAGATGCACCTCAGAAGCATGAAGAGAAAAGGGCGACTATCAAACCCTAGAAAAGAAAACACCGAGTTCGCAAACAAACAATCGGAGGGAAGAAACTCGGGATCGACCGAAAACAGACGAAAAGGAACTCACCGTAGCAGGCCAAGCAGGATACCCCTTGACTTTGGCGAGGACGAGATCGCCGGGCTTCCACTGGTGCCGGGCTCCGGAAGCGGCCGACCCCTTGCTGGGTCCTCTTCTGCGGCCGGGCGCCATCGCGGGCCGAGCTGGAGGGCACTTCGGATGAGGTCACGAGGAGTGGGCATTCGCGGGCGGCGATGGCGAGGTGGGGAACGCCGCGGCACTCTCGTTTAAACAGGAGAAAGACGCCATCTTGCTGTGGGACCGATGGGAAGAAGAAGAAGGGGTGAGGAGGGGTTGGGCGGTGGAATTAGGGTTAGGGTTAGGTTTGGGGAGGAAGAGGTGCATCGAAGTAGAGGGGGAGATGACGCTGAGGGTGAGGAGCAGATCGGGCGGAGCGGTGGTTTGGGCGCGTCAACCAACCCCTCGGCGCTGAGCCTCTTAGCATATATGCGTGCCGTGTATCATGAATGATGCCGCTCTCTCAACTTTCCCTCACAATGATACGACCGGATACGAGACACGGGTTTGACACGAAAACTCTGAATTCTTTTGCAAAAAAAGTGCATGGGAAAAAGAATTTTTTAATATTTCATCCAATTAACAAATATTTTTGCATTTAATAATGAATTATTATAAATATTACTAAAAAGTTAAATTTCTTTGAAATAATGTTAGCTACAATTAAAACATATGTATATGTGTGTATGACACCTTTCTCTCTCACGAGCATACGGGTAAAACCTGATACGTAAATTCTAAATTCTTTGCAAAAAAGTCACGTAAATTCTAAATTCTTTGCAAAAAAGTCATGGGGGTAGAGAATGTTAGTAGTTTATTCAATTAAAATTATTTTTATATTTAAATATAACAATAATTTATTATCGATAAATTGGTAAAAGTGTTGAAAATCTCAAAATAACATATTCATACATACGTGCCAGTGCCAGTGTCTGAGGAGCAAACGGCTAAAATGGTGTGATGATATGCGCCTGTGACACGACGACACGCCAATCTGATTTGGGTTGATAGGGAGTGAGCCGAATCTTCTTGATTCGAGGTTCGAACCTCAATTTTAAACACAAACTCTGGATTCAGATCCAACAATAAATTAGATCCGATGAAGTAAATTGGGATCTAAATCCCTATACATAGTACTGAATCTAGTGGATTTTGGTTTAACTTTAAACCACGTGCCAAAATGTCCATCTAAACCCAAATCTTGAAAAAAAAAAAAAGTGGTATGATCAAATAAGTGTGAATCTGCCCCAAGGGGGATTATCTTAGTGGGTTGGGGCCTTGGCTGCTTAACTGGCAGTCAAGGTTCGATTGTCATGGGGGTGTCGCCCTTCTGCGCAAGCCAATGTGTAACATAAGCCCTTGGGGCAGGGATCCTATCCTCGAAGTTTTATGCTGCCGGCACAACGACAGTAGGTATGGCAGGCTAAGCCCGTTCGACCAGGTCTAGAGGTTTCTTAGGGTTATAAATCAAAAAAATAAGTGTGAATCTAGTCCTAACATACACCGAAAGCTCATTTTAAGGTCTTTTAAAGTTGTTGGCAACATATGGCATTGTCAGGTTTGTGCATCAAAACTCCTACAACTACAAGCAGCAGTGTAGGAACCATAACGGGTTGACTTTAGGTTACAAGATTTCTTCCAAGTTGATATGGATATGATTCATGTCCCCCTAAAAAGGTTTTCGTGAAGGATGGGATTTGTCACCAACTCCTCAGAGTACCATGATAAAAAATGATTATAACCACATAGTAACTGATGAGCCTCTTGTCCTTAGAACCTTGGGTGAAAACATGGTTGTGGACTCAGATTCTGAACTTATATTTGAATATTTTATTTGTTGGCATGTTTGTTGATGCATGTTGTCCTTCTGCTTCTGTAGTTAGAGATCAATCTTTCATTAAGGAAATCAATCATAATTTTGATCAACAACTAGGTAGTGATACCCAAACCAAAAAAATAAAAAATAAAGATAGAAAATTAAAAAATCTAAAAATATTTTTGTTTTTCTGTCTCGAGATGTCACCACTTTGATCATGTTCCAAAACTTTCATGTGTATGAAGATGAAACCTCGAGAGTTTGTATCAAACCTCCTCTTTTGGTCAATGTCTTTATTTCTTATTCAAAATCCAAAAAAAATAGAATATTTCAAAACCCAAAAAAAACACCAAAATTTTGAAAAATAAACAATGTCGTTTTTGAAAAAAATCCTAAACGCGTGCATGAGGGTAACTTGGAGCCTAAGCATTGCATGGACAAAGGTGAGCCTAGGAAAGATATCACTTTCATAAGTTTAAAAAATAAATAAATGCAAGAAAACCCTTTTGGTTAGGGAGAATAATGTACAGGCCAATCTAAGCACCCCAAAGAACCCCCAAGTGGTCAAGATAGGAACTTTCCTGGGTCTAGAGAAAAAAAAAAGCCTAATTGAGTTTCTAACCCAATATAAGGGCACGTTCTCATGGTCATAACAGGACATGTTGGGTTTTCACCCAAAACTTGTCGAACACTGCATTATTCTACATCCTAATGATAAGCCCATTAAGTACAAGCTTATGAAGATTAACCAAATGGCAGAATTGCAAGTCAAAGCTAGGTTAGAGGATGTGTTGCATCTAAGATTCATTAGATCAATAGACTATTCAAAGTGATTAGTCAACATTGTTCTTGTCCTCAGACCTAATGACAAGTATGCATCTATATAGATTTCACGATCATAAACAGGGCTACACTTAAAGATGATTTTCATCTACTGCCCATTGACCTCATAGTAGATAGCACCAATGGGCATGAAATGTTCTCATTTATGGATGGATTCATTACGATGAAATGTTGACATGTTGGGGTAATCTATTAGAAGGTTATGATTATTATCGTTCATAACCAAATCAATGATTGCATAAAAGTCTATTTGGATGATCTATTGGTCAAGAGAAAATATAAACTCAGGCCAAATCCCTAAAAGTGTTTTTTGATGTTCAAGAGCTACAAAGGTCTATGTTCAAGGTGATTCGATGTTGGTAATCAGGCAAGTCATTGGTGTATTGAAGACTAAGCAAAAAAAAATGGCCTTGTTAATTTGGTCTTATCAAAATAAGGCAGGGTCAAGATAAAAATTTGTTTTCAATCAAAATTTTAGAAAAGCCAGTCTACAATATAAGAGAAGAAGTGGTTTTGGAAGAGATCAATTATCAAGCTTTGATAGACAAAAAACCTTGGTTCTACACATCAAGTACTTTCTCGAGAATCGGACCTTATTCGAGAATGCTCAACCTAGAGATAAAAAAGTCATTATGAGACGTAGCGAGTGATATTACCTCTTAGGGCGAGTTTTTTTCAATAAAGGATATATAGTTGTGAACTCCTTAAGTGTCTCGATGAAGAGAGGCTCAGAAGACATCTAAAGAGTCCCATGGTGGGCTCTATGGAGGGCACATTGACCATGGATTATAAGTGTTTCCAATATATCATAAAGTGTAAAGAGTGTCAAGAGCATGTTGATGTCATCCTTACATCATCATCTGCAATACAAATATTTTTTATATGGGCATTTGATGTCATAGGTCACATCCATCTGCATGCATCCAACGATCATCATTGCATCACCAAGTGGGTAAAAGTTGTCTCATTGCCCATAGTTGAAGGTCAATATGAAGTTGCATTCATTTATAGGAACATTGTGTATATTTGGTGTACCTAAAGGACCTAGTGAGTGATAAATGCTTTTATTTCAAGGTTGAGAATGTGAGGAAGATGTATAATAAGTTTGGCATAACTCAACATTTATCGACTCCTTATTACCTTCCAAAGTAATGGTCAGGTTGAAGCCACCAACAAAATCATCATTTGTATAATTGAGAGAACCATACAAAACATGTGAGGATTGACATAAGAAATTAAATGTTGCATTGTTTGTATATTATACCACCATTCATACCCCTATTGATGTGACTCATTCAAGTTAGTGAACAAGACCCAAATTGTCTTGCCTTTACAAGTGTAGTTGCCTTTCATTATAATAGTTGTTGCCTTAGAAATGCCCTTAGAAACCAAGTAGGAACTTATGTTGGTTGAGCTAGATCTTTTGGACGGTAAAAGACTCCTTGCAATCGAACACAGCGCTGAATACAAGAGAAGGACTGAACGATACTATACAAAACATGTGATTGAGTGATCCTTTTAAGTCAAAGATATGGTCATGAGATTCATTCACCATGTGGGCCCTCATAATCTCAAAAAGTGGCACCCTAGTTGGGAAGGACTATATGTTAAACAACTTGCTTGAGAATTTGTACCAACTATTTTTTTTTTGACAAAGTTGAGTTGTTTGATCAAATCAATATAATGCATTTGAATAAGTCTTATTGTTTGGTTAGATCCTTTTTGAAAACTCTGTATAATATCTCCTATTGTTTTGCAAAAACATGTCTTTTAAGAAGATGAGTTAGAAATGAAGTCAAGAAAGCCCGAGTATTGATCAAAAGTTTATACTAAGGGAAAAGAATCTGGCAATGAAGCGGAGTTGCCCAAATCATTATATCCTAACTAGGGAGTCAATGACATAAGACCATATAAAACTTTCTTAAATAACCAACTCTATAAGCTTAAGATCATGATTAACTCATATTTTGCTTAGCCTTTTTTTTTTACCTTATTTAGTCGATCCTACGGGATCCTTATTCACTAGCCTTATGTGGACCTCACTTAGTAGCCAAACCAGATGAGAGGTGAATAAAGTAAAAAAGAGGCCAAATGTGTAGAAAATTGTATATTTTAAAGCGAAGAAAGCCTTGTCATACCCCTAGTCTTGGTGGTTTCTGTGGAGGATATCGCCCGATCATAGGTTCAGGTGACAACATTTTAAGAGATGAACATAGATAAAGCAACCTGTGTAAGAAAAAGTCATATGGAGCCAAAAAGAGTTCCAACAAGTGAAAGAGTGAAAAAAATGTTTATTCAAAGAGAGAAATGAGGAGGTTATTAATTGGGGAAAGCCATAAAATGGTGAACTGACTTAGAGTGAACTTGGACCTATTTTTGTTATTATTTGTTTTCCAACGGTATTAAAAGTCCCCAACGTACTTCCCATGTTTGGCGACACGTAAAGTTTTAATCTTTGTAAGGCCAAGTGTAGTAGTCTTGCACTATGGATACTTAATTCTAAGTACATATGACTAGTTGTCTTTTTATTCCAGTTAAGGATTCGATAAGGAAAACAATGGTAAATGGCAAGCCAATTTTTCTCAACTTGTGATAACCTTGAAAGTAAGAGGAAGGTCAAAATGGCTAGATTTTGAAGTCTATCTGAATAAGAGTGCATGGAACTAAGGCAATTGGGGGCATGATTATGCACACACCAATCTCATGTTTATATAAAAAAAGAAAGGTTTTCAAAAAACTCTCAAGGTCTAACGAGTTATTGAAGGATCACCCACCTCCAATGTAAAAGTGTCATTTACTTATTCCATGCATGTTTCTATGTTTACACTCATGTCTTTACTCACAAGCATTCATTCTTTCATTTATGTATTCATAAGTCTAAAAAGGTAATAAAAAACATAGCATATCATAACAAAATCATGAATGTGTGTCATCATCATCATAAAAAAAAATCATAACAATATCATGATTTGTATATCATACATCATACATGCATGCTAAGGGGCCTCCTACCTTTGTGATCCCCCAAGCTCTCTCTGACTCCCTCTTTGGATTCGTTGTAGGCATAGTCATCTCGGTCATCTGCACTCGTGGCATGCATGTAAGGACCACTAGTCATAGTGGGTCTGAACTCTATGTACCGTAATGGCATGTGGGGCCCATCACCAAAAGGGTACACCATCATGCCCATCAGGTACAACCAACGCAATACAATCTTGTTGTCATAGAGGGTGACCAAAAATCCGACTGAAGGTGTAATACCCAAAATTTTTAATGATTTGTAAATTCTGAAGATAATTCAAGTCTCAATTCTAATTCATTCTAGATACGAATTATAGTGTTAAAGCACTTAATTTTTATGGTTAGTATTATTCAAATTGAAGTTTTGGATCTATATTTAAAATCCTAACAAAATTCTGTTGAGGCTTGTCCAAAAATCGAAATTCAGGGACATTTTTGTCATTAATCAAATCATCAAGGGTAGCTTAGTAATTTTCCAATCTAGTGGCATTTTTCGGTAAAATATCTAACTATATGAGGTCAAAATGATAATTTTTCTTTTAGGGACATTTTCAGAAAATTAATAAAATTATCAAGGACAAAAACGGTAATCTGCCATCTTCAGTGGCAGACCCAGTAATTTATTGAACTGCAGAAGGACAATTAAGTAATTCTAAATCCCCTTATGGCAATCCTGAAAGATGGGATTGAGCCAAGGTTAATTTGGGTATTAAAAAGTAGAAAATTGAATAAAATATATTAATTTATAATATTTTAATCTAAGACCATGGTTTTAGAAAAACCACTCACCAAAAACCATGGATAGGCCATGGTTTCCCAAAACCATGGGAGGACAAGTGTCACTTCTAAGTAAGGAGGTGACACTAATCCTCTCTCTCCATTTGACACTTGTCAGAAGAATGACAAGTGTCATTTTAAAAAATATATTTTATTTACTTTGGTGACAAATGTCACCAAAGTGGGTCCCACAGGGGGGCGACACCCCCTCTCTCTCCTATAAACACCCCCTCATCCCCTCTCTCTCTACCCAACTTCTGAAGTCCCTTCTCTCTCTAAGCTCTCTCTCTCCTACTTTATCTCTCTAACTTCGAGTTTCTCTCTCTAGCTTTTAAGCCTAAACCTCTGTAGAATCTTAGATTTTTTCTGAGGATCTCCTTCTAGCCTCTTTTCTCTCTCTCTACACAAGATCTACTACTTCGTTAAAGTTTCGACGAGCTAAATCCAACCCCAGGAGCGTTGCCTGCAGAAGTGCTGCTAAATTTAGCAGAAAAATCAAATTTGGATAGCGGAAGCGCTGCTGAAATCAACTAAACAAGGTTAGTATTCAGAAACCATCTTCTAAATTCGAATTCATACTTTATGAGCTTCCCTATTCTCTTTCTGAACCCCAACTATATTTCTTTTGGATTTAAATTTTGATAATTTTGCCAAAATTTTATCCAAGCCTGCCTCTACGCAGGGGAAGCTCTGTTGAAATTTTTCTAAATATTTTTAAGTATTCAGAACTACTTTAACAGTAGTTCTGGCAAAATTTTCTAAAAGACTTCTGAAAAATTGAGTTTTTATAGCAGGAGTTCTGCCCAAATAACTTAAAGATTTGTGAAAAAAGTAGAATTAGTATAGCAGTAATTTTGACCAAATTTTTAAATGATTTCTGAAAAAATTTAATTATTTTAATTAGAATTTTGGCAAAATTTTTCAGATATTTTAGAAATTTCAAGTTTATTTAGTAGAAGTTATATCAAAATTTTTATAACTATTTCAGAAAGATTCAATTTTTATAAAGGGAATTCTGTTAAAATTTTCAAAATCATTTTTAAATATTTGAATCATTTTTTTTTGAAAAAACTTTGTAAAAATATTTATGATGCAAAGTCATGTTCGAATTTTTACAACTCAAATTCTAGTTCAAACCTTTTTTTCGAACTTTTGAGTTATTACAGAGGAAATTTTGTGATTTTTTTTATAAAAGTTTTATAATTAGATATAAATAAATTTTTAGATTTTTAATAATCCCCTTAAAAAGATATTTATAGGGCAAATACTATAATGTCTGGAAAAAAAACTCGAGTCTGACACGTGTCGGACACGCGCCAGACACATGTCCTGGTCTGTTGGCGATCCCAGATCCGGGCCGGACCCGGATCTGTGCCGGACCCGGCTTCTCGAAAATTCGAGAAGCCGGTACGTACCCCCTTTTAAAAGGGGGTAGGGTGCCTCGGGCGAGGGCATTTGCCCTCGCTCGACTCTCTCTCTTTCTCTCTCTCCCCCTCTCGTTCTCGGCTCAGTTCCGGCGGCGCACCAACCGATGAGGGTCCGATCGGCCCTCCGGCAGCCACCTTGGTGGTGTCCCCCCGCCCCTTCGTGCTCGTTCACCGCCGGCTTCTCCCTCTTCTCCGGCGACCTGCCGTCGGACTGCAGGAGGTAAGCGCTCTCCTCTCCTTTCCCTGGGCAGCAGACTCGTCGGTCGGCAGGGGGTTTAGTCCCCTGTCGCCGACGATGCGTCGGCAGGGGGCTTCGCCCCCCTGCTGTTGTGGGTGGGTCGGCAGGGGGTTTAGCCCCCTGTCGCCGACCGTTCGTCGGCAGGGGGGGGCTTCGCCCCCCTGCTCGAGCCTTTTTGTCGACAGGGGGTCTCCCCCCCTGCCATCGTCGGTGTGTCAGGGGGGAGGTTTGGCCCCCTGACACCGACTTTAGGTCAGCAGGGGGGCTTAGCCCCCTGTCGCCGACCGTTGGTCGGCAGGGGGCTTCCCTACTCGGTGATACACGCATCTATACAATCGACTGCTCCGAACAGTTGATTGCTCTCGAGGTCAGTAGCCACAATATGGACACATGCATGTATATCAACAATATGCATTGTATCACTACGCGCAGAAGCATATAATCCTACACATCGTATGATTGCCACGAGGAATATTGCAATCCTCAAATAGGCCCTCAAAGCATGTGTAAACGATACATGAGAACGCGCAGATATGACAATTCAGTTGATTCTATGGGCGAAGGGTAACTAACTCTACCCGTCAGCCAAACAAAACAACTGAATAAGACAAGCACTCATAGCAATGCTCGTAAAACATATAATTACCATAAAATGGCTCAGTCCATGAACAAGTAATTAAATTAATCGTAAGGCATAAACCATTACATCACAAGCCATTCATAAGCAATCATACGACAACAATTATATCACAATATGTAAGCAGCTTATAAGACAAGCGACCACATCAATCCTAGTTGTCACCAGTTCGTAGATTACGAGCTGTATGCAATCACATCAATCATAAGAGATGCAAGCCAACAAGTGCTACGCTACAATAAGCACCAAACAGTTCGACCAAGGGATAAAGCAAGTCACATGCTAATATGTAGCAACTGGCATAATGCTACTATTATAAGCATTTAACTAGTATGAGAAACTCCTTATTACTCCGCAAAAAACTGCGTAAGCAGTTTAACCAACTAGAGTAACGCCTTAACAGGCGTACACAGCTCAACGAGTAGCATATTGAACTATCGAGCAAGCAAGCGAATTAGTAGTGCACGCGAAGCAGTAGTGCAAGCGAATCAGTAGTGCAAGAGAAGCAGTAGTGCAAGCGAAGCTCACGACTCAACGACTAGTGTGAACAGACCTTATGTTTCGATAATTATGAACCTGCGGGTACGCGCAGGCAAAACGTAGACCCAACTGAAACTAAGTCGGGCGTCTGTTATTCTATGTATTTTCAATAACCCGAATAGCTAGTTGAGTTCGCTCCAAAGGGACGGCTTTAACCGAGAGAGGATTCCCCAAAGGAGGCTGTGCCACGGACGCATCCAACTTCTGCAGAAGTGTTGAGCTAACTAATGTAGCCCCTTTCCCCTAACTCCAATGACTGGGGAGGCCGGATCTTTGCCCGTAGGGTGGTTGTTAACAACCTGTCCATTGGAGTTTGTATCGCTCTGTCCTCTCCCTTGACAGACACAAAGAAGCGAATAGGTACGTTAGGGGTTGCTTAACTAACGACCCATTCTATGTTGTGGTATTTAAACCACCCGAACATCTTGCCTGTGAAGGCGAATGTGAGGCCATTTATGTGATTACAACATTTTGCATTTAGCGTTGTTCGAGGTCGCACGACCGTCTTATCCGATCATCGCAGTACTAGACGTGTCGTGCACGACTACAAGTATTCTAGGATGAAGGGGGTATAGCTCCTCAATAGAAGCCTCAACAGGAGTGTTTCACAAAGATGTAAAGTTTATCTACTTTACTTTATCTTTTGAAACAGCAGTACCTTGTGCCAACATTATGCATGTGATTATCTCGAATCACATCCGCTATCGGGGTATCTACATGTCTCGCATGACTCGATACCGGCCTCGATAAACGGGATACAGGTTTCTCAACAGAACACCCGCTAAGAAGTTTGCTTGAACCCCCAATTCGGAATCACCCAAGATATGCCAAAAAAGCGAGCAGAAACAGCCAGTCACATCCTTCCAAATGCTTCGATTTGGAGCAGTCTTCGATGCTTTTGCGCAGCTCCCTGAAATCTCAAGTCGACTCTGCAGGACTGCACACACGAAGAGCCAGGATCCTTGCGAGGTATCCCTCTCCTTAGACGAGGATGTGTCGCTCGCTCCCGACTGAACTCTTGTCGCAAGAGGGAGAGGGGCAAATGCCCCTTGCATCCTCCACGAGAATGCCTTTAAGGCATATGCAAAGATCAAGAACCTGCACGTCATCTGCAATAGCAAGGCAATACCAACACTATGCAAAGGCAAGAGCCTAGGCGCAAAGCACGACGGCAAGGTAAAGGCGGTAAGCAGAAGTGCAACGCAAACCCCCGGCACAATGCGTAACGGCAAAGTAAAGACCGTAAGCAGGAGTGCAACGCAGAACCATTGTGTGATGAACGACGACAAAGTAAAGGACAAGGATCACGAAACCGCGTCCTTGAGTTAAATGCGTACTCATATAAATATATATGATATATATGCATATATATTTATTTAATTGTCCCTTTTTAGTTAATTGAGCTCAATTCAATTGTCCAAGTCTTCTGTGCAATCTTCCCCTACCTTTGAGAGTTGCAAGCTTGCTGTCATCCGCAGATGTACGCGATTGGCGGCTTGGGTCGCGGAGCGCGAGCGGGATCCGTCGTACGAGCTGCAAAAGTAACGATCTTAGCAAGCTAATACCAAAATAGAAAGTCAAAGGCACTATTGTCGCCCTGACGTAAGGGAAACAGAGGCATGGGCATCGTGCGCATGCGCACCTGCTATAAGCGCAAGAAGCAGAAGCAGGGGCTGCGAGCCCCTGCTGACTTGCTGTCAGCGGAACTCCGAGGAGGCAGGGGGTTGCACCCATGCCCTTATAAAGCGAGGGCAAGCAGGGTTGCGCTCCTGCCTGACAAAGTAGAAGAGAGGCAAGGGTAGAGCCCTTGCCTGTCAGCAACGAAGGGGAGGCAGGGGGCTTCGCCCCTGCTAGACGACATACAAAGAGGGAGGCAGGGGGGCCTTGCCCCTGCCTGCCGAAGAACAATAGAGGCAGGGGCGATGCCCCTGCCTAAAGAGAAAAAAGGCACAGGGATGGGCTCGACCCTCCCCTGCTGTCAAAGGGAGCAGGGAGGGGTCGACCCTCCCCTGTTGTCAAAGGGAGCAGGGAGGGGTTGATCCTTCCCTGCTGTTAGGAGACGCAGGGAGGAGGGGCTCGGCCCCCTCCCCTGTCAACACAAAGAGCAGGGAGGGGGCTCATCCCCTCCCCTACCGTAACACGAAGCAGGGAGGGGGCTCAGCCCCTCCCCTACCGATCAAAAGAGCAGAGAGGAGGGGGGCGAGCCCCTCCTCTGTCGTAACAGGAGGCAGGGAGGAGGGGCTCGGCCCCTCCCTTGCCGTGGCAGGAGGAACAGAGAGGAGGGGGGCGAGCCCCTCCTCTGTCGGAAGAACCACGAAAAGGCAGGGGCTCTGCCCCTGCCGAGAAATCCATAAAAGGCATGGGGGCAGAAGCCCCTGCCGAAAAGGTGGGCCGACACAGGGAGCTCCGCTCCCTGTCGGCGAAACAAGAGGGACAGGGGGAGTGGAGCCCCTTGTCGACACGGCAAGTGACAGGGGGGCGGAGCCCCCTGCCGACGTATGGCGACGACAGGGGGCTTTGCCCCCTGTCAGTCGACCCAACGAGAGAAACAGGGGGGGGGGGGGGGGGGGGGGGGAGTCCCCCTGCCGACGACAGGGGACTCAGCCCCCTGTCGGCCGATCCTGAGAAAGGTAGGGGAGTAACCCCCTGCCGATGGGGGGCGATGGCAGGGGGCTCCGCCCCCGTGTCAGTCGATCTCTTGCGGAGAAGAAGAAGAAGAAGAAGAGGAGAAGGGAGGAAGGGAAAAGAGGGGAAGCATACCTGAAGAGTCGCCAGAACGGAAGGCAGTGGCCGTGGGTCGCCGACACCTTCACAGCAAAGAGGGAAGGAGATGGCCGACATCTGAGATTTTCGGCCCCCTTGCAGCACGCGGGATGAGGGCGGTTGCCGACGGTGAGTCACCGGCGTCGATGGCCGCATGGACGAACGAGGGGGAAAGACTCGGTCGGGGGAGAGAGACCGAGAGAGGAAGAAGGAGGGCGGGGGTTATCTTTGAAACCCCTGCCTCCTTGTGTTAAAAACACGGGAGGCGGTGCCTCCATTCGGGTCCGGGTCCGGGTCCGGATCCGACCCGAACCCAAACTTATTTTTTTTTTCAATTTATTACAGCCATTCCTTCTTGAGGTGTTGTCTGCCCCGAGAAGGATCAACCGATTCTACCTCCTCGGTTCTCTATGCCCCCCACCCCCTGATTTCGTCGGTTCACAACCCACCTTTGAAGCATCTTCACCCTGTGGATTCCAACAAGCTACAACAAGGTGAGCACAACATAGCATCACTGAAGGCAGTTGGGTGCATTCCCTTGGCAGATTCTGCTCACCACCTACCCCTTCATTTGTCGGACATCCCTATACACGGTTTGTCTTCTTTTTCCCTTTCATTTAGCTAAAACTGATTGCATGTGTTGTTTTTATTTTTTATTGCCTGCATTTTTCTGTCTTCCAGCCATATTATGCATCTGTTCATGCTTGAACCAGCATGTAGGGAGAGTCTAGATTTTGGGTTTTGTTTCAGTTCTTGCATTTTTGTTGTTTAGGATATTGTTGGAATTGAAAGCTTCTATTGTTCCTAAACCGGCTAGAGTCCTTCTAGCTGGCTGTGGGTCATTTGATATTAGGTATCTAGTACTTGTTTTAGGTAATTTAGATCAGTTCTAAGTTGATTATTAAGTAGCTTAAATCGCTGGAGTCGACATGTGTTTTAATTGGATTTCCAGATCTTAATTTGCTGAATGTTGCATATGAATTAGGTTAATGCTAATGTTAATATTGCTCAAGTTTAGTTTTCTGAATAATCGAACTAAGAGTTATGTTTTGTTTAGGTAGAGTAGATAATCTGTTAACTTCCATTTTAGCATCATTTTGGTTGGTGTTTAATTGCTATTTAGTGAGTCTACTTGGTTTATAGTAAGATAGCTTTAATCAGGTCTTAGTGTAATCCCGTTTTCACATGGTTTACATGTGGTTTCGGTTTAGGCGATTTGGGGGTGCTGCATAGAATGATCTATCTTATTAATTCCTGTTTGATTTCTACTCCAGCAATCACCTTGGTAGTTTTTAATATAATCAATAAGGTAGTTAGTGGAGTGTGGTGTATTTGATTAATTTTGGTTACATACTTGTTTAAATTGGGTATTAGTCTTTAGATGTGCCTAAATGTTATCTTATTTGCATTTTAGACTTTAGAGTAGGTTGCGGATTTTTTGTTTTAGCAACAAATTGCATTGGTTTATCTGCTAACTTGTGAGCATTTCGGTTTTAGATTAGGTCTACTTGATTGGATTGGGTTTTAAAATGAGCATAGTCGTGTGTTAGTATTAGTTAGTTTTGTTTTCAGTATAGTCAATATTAGCATTTGCATGTTAAGCTAGGTGTATTAGTGGCACTTAGATTAGTGTCTCCAGCATGCTTTATCTAGTCAATTAGTTAAGATAAATTGTGTTTGATTAGTGTAATTGAGCTGAGATTAGCTTTTAATGGTTTAATATTGCTTTTAGGGTTAATTGCTCCGAATATCTAAAACCGATTAGGTATTGTCCATTCGGGTTGGGCGGATTCTCAGTAATAGGTAATGAGTTAGTTGCTGTTTTGATAATGTAATGTGGTCAGTATAGTTGCTACTTGCTAAGTCAAACTAAGTTAGAATAGGGTTAGTGTGACTAGGATTAATTCAGAAGTTAGCATATTTAGTTGTTAGCATTGCTTAGTAGAGTCACAACTTAGTTGATTTTTGTTTTGCAGAATAAGTAGGGTTGTTAATTTCCTGTTAGGTTTATATGTTCAGCCTGTTGTAGGTTCAGTTAGTTGGTATTTAGGTTGCTAAATAGGGTAGTTGTGTTAGATTAAGGTTTGTTTGTGTTAGATCCTAGTCATAACCCATTTTGTGCTCAATTGCCTAAAACCGACTAGGGGTTTCACTTCTAGCCGGAATTGTCGGGTTGTGAAAAGAGACTTTATAATTAGAGCTATGATTTTCTGTAATTCTCCTATGTGCTTAGGGTAGTAATCAGTAGCTGCAGATGTTCATAATGTCATTAGGGTTCTAGGGTTAGTTTATTTATTGTTTTTAGCCCTTGCCAATTTAGATCTTCTCGATAGACTTGTCGTTGTATTGTCACTGAGTTTGCGATGCCTATATTCGGAGTTCCCAGAGTGATTTTTAGGATCCATAAGCTTCACTGAATTTTTGGTTCTGTCAGAAATACAACAGAACAAAAATCACTCCAATCGGACTCCGTTTGAACCGTCTACTATTCATTCTCTGACCGCCTATCAACAATTAGGGTTTCGCAAAGCATGGGGGCAAAATAGTCATTTTTTGGTTTACGTAGTTTTTTTAATACTGATTTTTAGTATTTTATTAGGGTTCTAACATTAGTCCAGAGTTAATTTTAGTGTTAGGATGATTAGTTGAGGAAATTAGCTCTGGTAATTTCTTGTTTTACGTAAGAATTACATTAGCGATTAATTTTAGAATTAATTTAGAAATAATTTAGAAATAGTCATTTTGACTTCTTCAAATAGTTTTACTAACTTCATTTTTGTCGTGCAAGTGATATTAAGTTGCAGATAAATAGCTTCTCATCCAAGTGGTATCGTATTTCATTAGTGAAATAATGAAAATGCCCTTGTGTTCACGGGGTTAAGTCACTGCATGACTTCATGGTGTTCTTGTTCAATTTAATTTTCATTATAATATTTTCTGTAATCGAACAAGTTCAATATCAATAAAATGCAAATTTTAGTGTTAATTTAAGTATATCTTGTTCTCTGTGGATCGATCCGACTCACCACTTACATGAGAAATCGGTATTATTACTTAGTTGGCAATTTTCCAAACGATTTCAACGATAAAATAATGTTTTAAAAATACCATTGCTAAAAGATACACCAAGTTTTGGCGTCGTTGCCAAAGAACGACGATTATACTCTTTTAATTCTAAGTTTACAATTAGTTGATATTTGCTTAGTTAGTTAGTTAATTGCATTTTATTTTATAGTTAATAGGATTAGTAAGTGCATATAGAATTTTCTTTAAGCATGTTTAGCGAAGTTTAATTGCATTTAGTTTTAATTCTTGTTTTTGTTCACTGTTTACTGTTTCTGCTTTTTTTTATTTACGTAGTTAGGTCGATTAGATAGTTTAGGTTACGTTGCACACATCTGGACTAAGCTCTAGTGTATGCAAGGGCATAGGAATTTGGGTGTCCCACTTCAACCTTTCGTTGAGGATCCAGAGAGAATTTTACATTCTCCTCAGAACCGAAGCGAAATGGGGGACCAAGAACCCGAAGCTCCTACAAGCCCTCTCAGAGAGTACTTCCTACCCACAGAGTATACTCAGGTATCCTGCATTCGGAGACCCGATGTAGGGGCGCCACACTACGAGATTAAGGCCAGCATGATTCAGATGCTTCCATCTTTCTATGGCCTTAGTCATGAGGATCCCTATAGGCACCTCGACGAGTTCCTGGAAATCTGTTCCACAGTGATGGTTCAAAATTTTGGGGACGATGCTATGAAATTTACCCTCTTCCTATTCTCATTGAAGGACAAAGCCAAGTATTGGTTGAAATCCTTAGACACGATAGTGATAGGGTCTTGGGATCAGCTTCAGCAGAAGTTCCTGAAGAAGTACTTTCCCATTAGTAGGACAAATCAATTCAGACGAGCCATCACCAGTTTCTCAGAACTGGATGATGAACAATTTCATGAAACATGAGAAAGGATGAAGGACCTGCTTAGAAAATGCCCTCACTACCAGGTGCCAAGATGGCAACTGGTGCAATGCTTCTACGATGGATTGTCTAACAGGAATCGTCAGATGATCGACGCTTTATGTGGGAGTACATTCATGTTAAAGAGCGAAGATGAGGCTTGACACTTTTTTGATACTTTGGCCGAGAACTCATTGCACCATACCTCTACCTCTCGCTCTAAGAGAGCAACAGTCACACCCATCATTTCCAAGAAAGGTGGCATTCTTGAGATTGATTTGACTATTGCATTGCAAAGCAAAGTGGATATGATTTCGCAGAAGCTGGATCGACTTCTCGCGAGCCCACCTCTCATCCATCAGGTTTGTGCTCTCTGTGCCAGCCCGACACATTCTATCACTGAGTGCCCTTCGACAGCTCAGAACCCTAAATTTGTTCACGAACAAGTTCAGGCTGCTCAGGGATTCGCCAAGCCCATACATGACCCATTTTCATTTACATATAATCTGGGTTGGCGAAATCATCCGAATTTTTTATGAAAAAATCAACAAGCCCCAGTCCATACCACTCCATCTCACCAGGTTAGGCCTAATATGTTCATTCAGTCATATCAGAGGCCGAATTATCTCCAGCCCCCTCCTACCTTTCCTATGGTTGCTCCTCAACACAGTCGTCTTTTGAAGAGAAGATTCTTCACGCGTTGCAGGAGGTAAAAATCTCCAGTCAAACCGCTTTAGAGAAGTATAACCAGTTGCTCAACTCCCATACCCATTCAATAGCCAAGCTTGAAACGCAGATGGGTCAGTTAGCAGACGCTTTGACGAGGGTAATCTGCCAAGCCAACCGATGATGAATCCTAAGGGAAAGGAAGTCATGGCTTTCGAGCTGCACATGCCAGAATCCCATTGAAGAATAGGACATCAGCTGAGCAGAGACGGTGTATTATATGTATATAGCAGAATTAGGATTTTCAATTTAGCATTTATTTTTTGTTTCGTTATTTGATGAGCTTACATTCGCGTTAATTCATGTAGGCTTATCTGACATCAATGTGTGAGTATAGGTTACGGGATTTAGGACATGGCCTTTAGAACAGACAATCGGCTAGATCAGCTAAAAACTAAACATCGGCGTACACTTAGTGGTGGAGCATGATCCAGTCAAGAATCAACTCAAGAGGCCCCACATATCAGGTTGTATCTATCTGTTCTTCTGTCTTGATTTCAAGTTCTTTTAGTGTGCATCCACATTGCATTTTTATATCTCTGCATGCCACTAGGAATAGTGTCATTCAAGCATGGGGGTGGTTCAGTAGATACACACTATTTGGTCATGTTTATCATGTTTCAGTAGCTAAAACTCATAAATTAGGTGTTTCAATTTTTTTTTAGCATATATGAATGTTTTTGACATAATTTGATATGTTAGAATTTTTTAAAAGTCCCATGAGGAAATTTTTTTCTGAATAAAGCTAGAAAGAGTGAATGTTCATGTGAAGTTCAAAGAAAAGACTGTATTTGAATGTGAAAAGATGATTTTGAATCACAAAGTATAAGTATGCATAGTTTGAAATAAACTACTAAGTAAATGAACAATATAAAGAAAAAACTCAAGCTCAAAAGAAAAGAACTTGCGTAAGGTTGTTTGGATAATTTCACAATCTCTAGTAAGATGAGTTCAGACGCAAGTTGAAGCGTTTGAATTTCATTCGAAAAGGAAAGTGAGAACTTCGTGAGCCTTAGAAGCTAAGATCTGACACAAGTTGAAGTGTTTGAACCTCATGTCAAAGGGGTAAATAAAGAAAGTCACTTTTGTGTCTAGTTAATGTCTTTAACATACAGATAGTGGTATAAGAAGACATTAACATTGCACAGGGTACAAAAGTAGACCACACGCAAGCTATCAAATGAAAACAAAAGAAAAGTGAAAAAGTGGGAAAAATTAAAAATTCAATGAAAATGAGAGCTTAATGAAAAGAAAAAATCATTGCTTAGAAGTAGAATGAAAGACTATGCAAAAAAAGATATAAGTGATGAAAAATGAACAATAACATGACAATACACAATTTTCTGAGAAACAATCATAAATAAATGCGATTTTTAGAAGAGTGAAAGGAAGATTTTTATCGTGGAGGCATAAAATCTCTAATTATGTTCTGAGAAGTGAAAAATTACATGAAATGTCTGCTAAATTTGATTTCTGAAATTGCCTAACATTTTAGAAGAAAATTTTGAATTTCTGCATGATTTCTGACGTTTGTGGGTAGCATCTCTGCAAACCCTCACGAGACCTTGCTCGTCCACTGGGGTAACCCATGGGTTAAAAAAAGGCTTGTTGCATAAGATAAATGTAACCGTGATTCTTACAAAAGTGAGTTAGTTGTTTAATAAAAATTTACATTTTTATTCGGGTAGTCCATATCTTCATCGCAAGGGTAGGGTATATTGCTAGGGACTAGCAATTATTCTAGCATGAGGGGTATTTGATGATGCGTAAATTACTTATAATTATAATATATTTTTTATACACAAATGTATCATTTATAGGTTTAGAACACTCACTTAGATGCATTTAGATGTCATTGAGCTATGGTTCGAATTTTATTTGAATGAGACTTAAAATGAGAAAGATATCGCATTTACAGTGTAGCGGGTCAGACCTTGGGGCAAAGCGGGTCAAATGGGATCCAAATGGCCCATTTGGGCCTTCAATCTGGGCAAAAACTCTAGGATCCAACCCACTCCAGTCCTAAATTCAATTTTTGAAAAGAATTGCTAAATACCTTCTCTGAAAAGGGCGCCCAACAATAATTTTGATTTTAATCCTTCTTTTAGAAATTGCGAAAAAATGGGGTTTTGTCTATAAAAACTAATTTTAAAAAAAACCCTAAACTTATTTTTGCATAGGGATTTGCACCCCCAAGCCTGATTCACACACCATCTTCTTACTCAACCACCCATACCCCATCTTCTTCCCCTTTGAGTTTTGCTTCGCTTTCCCAAGCATTTTCCTTAGCCGCCATTCTTTTTCTTCCATGTCTTCCTTTCTTCTCACCTTGCTATAGCTGATGCTCCATGTTGTATTTTGCAGGTAGAGCAACTGTGGGATGCGTCATTCCTTCTTGAGGTGTTGTCTGCCTATGAACACCCCAAATTTTTTAAAATTTTGTAAATATTTCTTTTTTGCCCCTAGCCCCATTTTCTGAGTAAATTGAGTCATTTTCAATCTAAATTTCAGTTATTGCCCGGATTCACTGGAATCCAAACTCATTTTATATATTTGACTCAGTTTTAAATCCGGATTCAGTTCAAAACCCAATTTTGAACCATATTATCCAATTTTCAAATTAAACTTATAAAAATACCAAAAATAATTTTTGAAAGACTCAGACAGTCCATCTGGTATCCATTTGGATCCACTGCTCTGTATTTCTCGATTCAACATTCAAAACTCGAATATTTTCTCAAAATCCGGATCTAAACCCGTTTTCTGAAGAAATTTTCAAAATTTCAAACCCAAATTCTCATAAAACACTTCTTTTGTAAATATTTTTAAAATTTCGCAAAAAAAGTTTAAAATGGGTTTAGAGTTTTATTTTAAAAACACAAAAAAATATAGAAAACATGAAGAAAAGAACAAAAAAAATCAAAAAGAAAAAAGAAAAATACAAAAAAAATGGGTTAGAACCCTTTTTTTTAAAACCATCTTTTTGCTAAAACCCTCTTTCAGAAAAATCTCTTGAAAATGATCATTATTTTGAAAAACTCTAAAAATTCTAAGGATACGAATTGCAGGATGTGTAACGGTCTCTCGTTATAAAAGAGAGACCGTAGAGGGTGTCCAGGCATTCCGCAATTCCTCTCATTCGTTCTCACCCTTTCCCCTTATCTCAATCCTTTACGATCCTTTCTCTCCTTCAGTCCCTCTTCTTCTTCTTATTTCCCTGATTTTCTTCCACCTAACGGAGGAGAGTCGACCACTGAAGCTTCTGTAACTACGAGTAAGTCCCCTTTTCCCCTTTATTTTGATTATTCTGATTCTTCCTGCTTTTGTCCTCTTAAGAACACACCCGGTAGCGTTGGATTGTCTATGGCAATACCGATCTACTTCCGTGCAACATTAATGGAGTCTTCAAACTCCAACATTTTTTTATTGTTGTTTTTTTTTACATGGTTTCCATGCTTTCCTTTTTCCATTTCTGCATTTTAATTCCTGTTCGTCACCCGCTGATTGCTGAATTCTGATTTTTGTTTGAACGATCAATCAATCCTGATGGTCACAGGAATTTTGATTCCTTGTTTTCACCTTTAAGCACTGATTTAATGTTTGGTTTCCTTCCCTTCTTTTCTTTTTCTTGTGTGTTGTTTGCTTTATTTGTTTTTGTTTTGTCTGCTTTACTCTTTCCCCTGTATTTCCCGTTTTAGTTACATTTTTATCATTCTGTTAATAGTGTTCCATGATTTTTTTCGATCATTTTGCTGTATTTAGTTTCACTAAGTATTCACAACATTCGTTATCACATCTGTTCTGCTGATTCTCATATGATTTCCCTTTTCATTTATATATATATTTTCACGATGGGTGTTCCTACTTGGTTGTAGCATAAGCACATACGATAATTTCTATGGTTTTAACGTGAGCACACGTTTATGCTCTGCTATAGCATAATCGTGTGGTTCCATCCCTTCAAATTCAATTACAACACACATTCGTGTGTTGCTACAACACGAAAGGTTGTTTTCCATTTTCCCTGGAATCCATCTAGGCATGCGTCTGTGTTCTAAGGCTGCCTGAACAGATGCCTACGTTCCATGGCTACCCTGTTGCCTACCTGCACCTGATCCCCATTAGGTCATCCGGGAATCATGTCATTGCATTTCCTTGCGTACCACCTCTTCCTCCATCCCCATATCCAAAGATATCAAACCCAATTATCACTCCCCCCTACCCACGTAATTTTGATTTAAATTCATTTGCAAAATACATCTGAAAGTGGCCTCTGCAAGAGGATATCTGACCTGATTCAGAATCAGATCAAGTTCTCCTATGGAAAGCTTCAGTCGATCTTCTAATTTCCTGTTTTTTTTTGTCGGTGACTATAACCATTCAACCAGTTATGTGTTTTTTAATTTCCTCAAAGCGACATACTCTATCTCCCCTTTAGTCATCACCTAGCTTCGATATTTATGCTCCCTGACTTTTCTCCCGAGTTACTTTTTAGCATTCTTGTTAATAAATATCCTGTTATTACAAAAAAAAAAACTATGTGCTGATGATAACATCGTTCATTTGGTCACTCAAATTTCTGTGACTCAGAGGATTTGATCATATGACCTCCGATTTTAGCGAAGGTATAAATATAAGCATCATTGGTTGAGCATTGGATTTTGGGTAATCTTACAATTTTTTTTCCTGAAAGGAGTATGCTCTCATTCAATTATAAACTTGTTCGTATTGATTTTATCAGTAATCTCTGTTGGGTTTGATATGCTCAATTCTGGTGGTTTCTGTGTTGAAAGCCCACCAGATGTGATCAATCATATTATGCTTTGAGGTAGCACTAGTATTTCTTGAAGGGACCCCTATCGATAACAAAAAGTTTTTTTGTTTTTTTTTCTTCTCTCGCTCCTCTTATTTATCAGGTTTGGAAGTTGTGGAAAGTTTAATTTGCTGAACAAGTCCAAACATATATCCTGAAGGCTATATGCTGAATTGAACCCACTGTTATCTCACTTTGGATATCAATATTGTGGCAGGTTCATCTAGTTTGAAGCCTCGTATTAATTCTCCGTTAAACATGCCTAATATATATTTCAAATGAAAGCTAATATGCCTTCCATTAATCTCCATTCTCGTGTTTTGAATAGCTATAGGGCAGTCTATTGACTGTTTGAATTTTTTGCATCTAGGCACATAAGTTACCTGCAAACTGAGCTACCCACCACCACATACCACCACTGCGATCTCTATAGCAATGTCTGTGTGCAATCTTATAGCCTCACTTCCAGTATCATATAGCACTCATTCTCATGGCTTTGCATCTGATTGGAACTTACTGTAAGTATTTTGGTTCATCCTGAGCTGTCGTTTGTGTGACTTCTATACCTTCTATGTCTTCTCTATATGCTTTTCACCCATCCTCTCAGCAGCATATCACTGTTCATGATTGTCACTTACACTAATTGGTTCCATCATAACATGATATATATTGGTTTGGAATCCCTTGATTAGTATCTCTGATTTCGTTATTGCAAAATGGCATTTATTGATTCAACATTCATCACATACCTCGATGCCTAAAATCTTAATCTCAGTTTACATATTACCTTGGGTATATTTAGCCCACATTCGTTTCTTTCCTGCTGAAGGCACTATTCACACCATTGTATTCACCACCTGTACACCACATTTACCTCACTGTACTCCATCTACAGCAATAAATACTTCACAGCCACATTTACTTCATAGCACTTCCACCTTAGCATTAAACTCCATTCACCTGCATTCATTCAACCTGCTGTAGCCCTTGCATTTTCACATTATGTTTGCCTCATCATTTCGCATTTAACAGGGGACATTTGTATTTACATTTGCCTCCCCAGCTGCAGCCCCTATGCCTGTTGTAACTCACCCCATCACCATTGTTCATCCCTCCAGCCACCTGTCATCTACATATCTTAACTATACCTACTATCCACAACACCTATATACCTTCACATCACCAATAGTACCCTGTACACCCCTCACTGTTGCATTCTTGTTGTCATTTACAGCAGTATCCACACTCAAGTTCAGCCCCAATTTACCTATAGCAGCAAATCAATATATCTCCATTACAACACTACAACTTCCAACTGTAACCTTACAGCTAGATTTTTTTTTCCATCTCACAAAATCCTCACATACCACCTTCATTTACAATCCATGCTAGCCTCAGCATACCATGGCCCTGTCTTTATATGCATTTCTCTGTAAGTTTTACTTAGTCCATAGATATCAACTGCATTTTATTTTGTTATTTTTTTTTGGGATAGGCATGATGTTTAGATACTATGTGTAGAGTGAATATGAGCATTTGTATTGAAGATATAACATCCCCCATTGTCTCCATTTTGAGCTAACTTTAGTCTTGCAGGGATTAGGCGAAAGAAGCTACTTTTCCTTATTAAAATTAGAAATTTTAATTTCAATTCAAATCAAAATCCATAATAGCTAGCTATTAATGAGAAATCTTTATTTTCAGCATTAGATTAGAATGAATGAGCATTGTAAATATCATAAATAACTTGTTTCATACTATTTTCCCCTTTATTTCAAAAATTCATGAATGGGAACACGAATGGCACATGCACCATTCTAATAAAAGGTAATTAAATCCTAAGTTGATGATTTGCATCAATGGCCATAGTCAGGGTGTGAACAAAACTTATGTTTTTTATCTTTTATAGAATAACATTGGGTCCACACTGGATCTTTTTAAAAAATCATCATATTTTTCTAAATATGTTCTTCCTTTATCAGAGTTTAACTTAAAATTAACTCAAAATATATACCAATGGCCATAGTCGGAATATATTGAGAGTTAATTTCATTTTAAACTCTATAAAGACACCAAAATATGTTTTATTCTTCATGTGAATTTAAATACATATTATTATATAATACACTCAATGACCATAGTCAAGAAGGTATTATATCCTCAATCTTATTTCAATTCATTTAAAGAATGAAATATGATTTTCAAATTCTTTAATTCATTTCATCATTTAGGATAGAATTACATCATATTTTCAAAGTTCTTTTTTAAGATCCAAGTGATTTTGAGATATATTTTCAAATAACTTCTTCATTTCTCAAACCAATCTTTACTTTCTATTTCAATTCATCTTTCCATCTCATTTCAAAATTCAAAATTCAAAGTCCAATACGACTTTAAAATTTTGAATTCATTTTATATTCAAAATTCAATTTCCAATTCAAATCCAATTTCAAGGTTCAATTCAACTTTGAAGTTCCAAATTCATTTTCAGAATTCAATTTCAAAATCAATTTAACATCTCAGATAAAATTTCAAAGTTTAATTTAACTTTGAAGTTTCTGATTCATCTTCTGATTTCAAATTCAAACTTTAAAATCAAGTTTATTCTTTATCTTCAAAGTGTTGTCTAAAGATTGAGTCTTGATCCCCAATTCAAAATCAAGGTTTTGAGATTGATTCTGAATCTCAAAATTTAGATTTTCTCTAAGTTTAAAACCCACTTTTTTTGAATTCAAATCCGAATTTTCTAAAATCCAGATCCATCTTCAAAGTCTCATTTGGATTTCCCAAATCCAATCTCCATTTTGGATCCCAGATTTCGGATCCAATTCCATTTAGGATTCCAGATTTCATATTCAACTCCATTTTGGATTTCAGACTTCGGATCCAATTCCATTTAGGATTCCAGATTTCGAATTCAACTTCATTTTGGATTTCAGACTTCGGATCCAATTCCATTTAGGATTCCAGATTTCGAATTCAACTCCATTTTGGATTTCAGACTTCGGATCCAATTCCATTTAGGATTCTAGATTTCGGATTCAACTCCATTTTTGCATTCCAGACTTCAGATCCAAATTCCACTTGGGATTCCAGAATTCGGATTCAGTTCCATCTTGGATGCCAGATTTCAAATCAAAATCCATTCCAGATTTTAGATCAAAATTTCATTCTAGATTTATAATCCAGTTCCATTTCCAATTCTCATTTTCAAAAACCAATTTTGAATTCATTTCTCAAATCTGAATTCAAATTCAACTCTTGTTTTAGGTTTTGAATTCAAAATCGATTCTTGAAAATCAATCCAGATTCAAAGTCTATCATAACTTTGAAAATTCATTCTTATTTCAAAAATTTTAATTCTAAAGTTCCCTTTTCTCTTCATCTAAAGGCTTATCTTTCCAAAATCTGATCACTCCAAGGCTTGGAATTTCAAGTCTCTTCTTTCAGATCTATTTCAAAATCCAAGTTAGATTCAAAATCTAACTTTCTCAAAACAATTTCAAATCTTTGAATCATTTCTTCACTTCATTATCATATTTTTTTCAGAATCACGTGAAAAATCTTGAAATTTCTAAATTATTTTCTCAAAAACATACATTCTTGCATTTGCATTGCACAAGCATGATTCTTTGTGCATTTTAGACTTAGAATAAATTCTTAGATAATATTTTAGCAAAGCAAAAGGCATAAATTCGATCATTGGTTCGATTATCACTGGTAAAGGCGCCAGGAATGGTCGAACCTTGTACCGACAAGCAAATCCTGTCTCTCCATTTTTCTTGCAAATTTTCAAAACGAAGGTGAGTAATTTTAAAACATTTTTCAAAATTTTGGTCAAATGAGACCTTGCAAAAGAGTCTCTCTCTCTTCTTTCTTTTTTTCATTCTCTCTTCTTTTATATCTTTTATTCCCCTTCAAAAGGGAATAGAGGCTAGAATAATGAAGAGAAGGAAAAGAAGAACGAGAGGAAATTTTTTGCATGATCACACTACCTCAAGAAGGATAAACTGATTCTACATCCTCGGTTCTCTACGCCCCCCCCCCCCCCCCTCCCGATTCCGTCGGTTCACAACCCACCTTCAGAGCATCTTCACCCTGCACATTCCAACAAGCTACAACAAAGTGAGCACAACATAGCATCACTGAAGGCAACTGGGTGCATTCCCTTGGCAGATTTTGCTCACCACCTACCCCTCCATTCATCGGACATCCCTATACACGGTTTGTCTTCTTTTCCCCTTTCATTTAGCTAAAACCGATTGCATGTGTTGTTTTTATTTTTTATTGTTTGCATTTTTCTGTCTTCCAGCCATATTACACGTATGTTCATGCTTGAACCAGCATATAGGGTGAGTCTAGATTCTGGGTTTTGTTTCAATTCTTGCATTTTTGCTGTTTAGGATATTGTTGGAATTGAAAGCTTCTACTGCGCCTAAACCGGCTAGAGTCCTTCTAGCCGGTTGTGGGTCATTTGATATTAGGTATCTAGTACTTGTTTTAGGTAATTTAGATTAGTTCTAAGTTGATTATTAAGTACCTTAAATCGCTGGAGTCAACATGCGTTTTAATTGGATTTCCAGATCTTAATTTGCTGAATGTTGCGTATGAATTAGGTTAATGCTAATGTTAATATTTCTTATGTTTAGTTTCCTGATTAATCGAACTAAGAGTTATATTCTGTTTAGGTAGAGGAGATAATATGCTAACTTCCATTTTAGCATCATTTTGGTAGGTGTTTAATTGCTATGTCTACTTGGTTTATAGTAAGATAGTTTTAATCGGGTCTTAGTGTAATCTTGTTTTCGCATGGTTTGCATGTGTTTTCGGTTTAGGCAATTTGGGGGTGCTGCACAGAATGATCTATCTTATTAATTCCTGTTTGATTTCTACTCCAGCAATCGCCTTGGTAGTTTTTAATATAATCAATAAGGTAGTTAGTGGAGCGTGGTGTATTTGATGAATTTTGGTTATATACTTGTTTAAATCGGGTATGAGTCTTTAGATGCACCTAAATGTTATCTGATCTGCATTTTAGACTATAGAGTAGGTTGTTGAGTTTATGTTTTAGCAACAAATTGCATTGGTTTATCTACTAGTTTGTGAGCATTTCGGTTTTAGATTAGGTCTACTTGATTGGATTGGGTTTTCAAATGAGCATAGTCATGTGTTAGTATTAGTCATTTTGTTTTCAATATAGTCAACATTAGCATTTGCATGTTAGGCTAGGTGTATTAGTGGCAGTTAGATTGGTGTCTCTAGCATGCTTTATCTAGTCAATTAGTTAAGATAAGCTGTGTTTGATTGGTGTAATTGAGCTGAGATTAGCTTTTAATGGTTTAATATTGCTTTTAGGGTTAATTGCTTCAAATATCTAAAACCGATTAGGTATTGTCCATTCGAGTTGGGCAGATTCTCAATAATAGGTAATGAGTTAGTTGTTGTTTTGATAATGTAATGTGGTTAGTATAGTTGCTACTTGCTAAGTCAAACTAAGTTAGAATAGCATTAGTGTGCCGAGGATTAATTCGGGATTTAGCATATTTAGTTGTTATCATTACTTAGTAGAGTCACAACTTAGTTGGCTTTTGTTTTGCAGAATAAGTAGGGTTGTTAATTTCCTGTTAGGTTTATATGTTCAGCCTGTTGTAGGTTCAGTTAGTTGGTATTTGGGTTGCTAAATAGGGTAGTTGTGTTAGATTAAGGTTTGCCTGCGTTAGATCCTAGTCACAACCCATTTGGTGCTCATTGCCTGAAACCGACTTGGGTTTCACTTCTAGCCGGAATTGTCGGGTTGTGAAAAGAGCCTTTATAATTAGAGCTGCGATTCTGTAATCCGCCTATGTGCTTAGGGTAGTAATCAGTAGCTACAAGTGTTCATAATGTCATTAGGGTTCTAGGGTTAGTTTATTTGTTGTTTTTAGCCCTTGCCAATTTAGATCTTCTTGATAGACTTGTCGTTGTATTGTCACTGAATTTGTGATGCCTATATCCAAAGTTTTCGGAGTGATTTTTTGGATCTGTAAGCTTCGCTGAATTTTTGGTTCTGTCAGAAATACAACAGAATAAAAAACACTCCAGTCGGACTCCGTTTGAGCCATCTACTATTCATTCTCTGATCGCCTATCAACAATTAGGGTTTCACGAAGCGTGGGGGAAAAATAGTCATTTTTCGGTTTACGTAGTTTTTCTAATTCTGATTTTTAGTGTTTTATTAGGGTTCTAACATTAGTCCAAAGTTAATTGTAGCATTAGGATGATTAGTTGATGAAATTAGCTCCGGTAATTTCTTGTTTTACGTAAGAATTAGAATAACCATTAATTTTAGTATTAATTTAGAAATATTCATTTTGACTTCTTCAAATAGTTTTACTAACCTCATTTTTGTCATCCAGGTGATATTAAGTTGCTGATAAAGAGGTTCTCATCCAAGTGGTTTCGTATTTCATTAGTAAAATGATGAAAATGCCCTTGTGTTCGCGGGCTTAAGTCACTGCATGACTTCTTGGTGTTCTTGTTCAATTTAATTTTCATTGTAATATTTTCTATAATTGAACAAGTTCAATATCAATAAAATGCAACTTTCAGTTTTACTTTAAGTATATCTTGTTCCCTATGGATCGATTCGACTCACCACTTACGTGGGAAATCGGTATTAATACTTGGTTGGTGATTTTCCAAACGATTTCAACGATAAAATAATGTTTTAAAAATACCATTGTTAAAAGATACACCACCGGCCTCACTCAAGTATGTCTTTCTAGAAAAAGATTAGACTCTCTCAGTCATCATTTCTGCAGACCTGACTGATTCACAGGAGTGCCAGTTGTTACAGGCCTTGCATGAGCATAAGGCGGCTATTGGATGGTATGTTGCAGATTTGAAGGAGATTGATCCCTCCTTTTTTGTATGCATAGGATCATTTTGGATGATGGGGCTAAACCCTCAAGAGAGGCACAAAGGAGGTTAAATCCCTACATGAAAGAAGTGGTAAAGAAGGAAGTAGTCAAATGGTCAGATGTTGGGATCATTTATCCCATCTCTGACAGTCAGTGAGAGAGCTCTACCCTGGTTGTCCCCAAAAAGTCTTGGCTCACTGTGGAGAAGAATGAGAAAGGAGAAAGCGTTCTCATGAGGACTACTGAAGGATGACGAGTATATATTGATTACAGGAAGTTGAACAATGCAACTAGGAAGGATAATTTCTCAATGTCGTTCATCGACCAGATTTAGGAAAGACTCGCAGGCCAACAATATTATTGCTTTTTAGATGGATATTCTGGATATAATCAGGTGGTCGTACATCCCGAGGATTAGAAAAAGATGACATTTACCAATCATTATGGTACATTTGCATATAGGAGAATGTTGTTTGGGCTCTGCAATGGACCAACTAGATTTTAGAGATGTATGATGGCGATTTTCTCCCATATGATGGATGACGTCCTTGAGATCTTCATGGACGATTTCTTGGTCTATGACTAATCATTTGACGATTATCTCCAAAAGTTATCTTGTGTGCTTCAGCATTGTAGGGAGACAAAGCTGATGCTTAGTTGGGAAAAGAGTCATTTCATGGTGAGATAAGAGATTGTTCTTAGACATATTGTGTCTGAGAAAGGGATTGAGGTCGATAAGGCCAAAGTGGAGACCATTACTAGATTAGCTCCACCAACCTCTATGCGACAAGTGCGCTCATTTATAGGGCACACAGGTTTCTATAGATGGTTTATTAAGGATTTTAGCTAGATTTCTCGACCGTTGTGTAACTTGTTGTTGAAAGACCAACCGTTTCTGTCTCATGATGTATGTCTGAAGATATTCTTAGCCCTAAAGGAGGCTCTGACCACCGCCTCTATTCTTTAATCTCCTGAGTGGTCAGTGCCATTTAAGAATATGTGTGACGCGTCAGATTACGCGGTTAGAGGGATTCTCGGTCCGAAGATTGAGTGATGATCTCATGTGATTCATTATGCTAGTAGGACCCTATCTGATGCACTGATGCATTACACTACCACTGTGAAGGAATTACTAGTCGTCGTTTTCGTGTTGGATAAGTTTTACTCGTATTTGTTAGGTTCCAAGGTCATCATTTACTCAGATAGTGCAACATTACGATATTTGACAAGTAAAATGGATGTCAAACCACATCTCATCTGAAGCATTGTCGTGAAATCTGATTGTCTGAAATTTTAATTACCTGATTATTAATCAATCGTTTGATGTTCAAAAATTTGTCTGATATCCAGCAGCTATCGGAGGCCTCTGATTCATTGTCATTGATCACCATGAATTCTTTTATCAACGTCATTGCTTACTATTTTCGGTGAGTTTTGGTTCTGTTTGAGTGTTATTAGCTCTGATTGTCATGTTTTTAAGAGGTTGACTGTTACTGAGTTGCGGCAAACATCGTTTGAAAGATCTGATTGGAATTCCATTCGATCGATCGTGTATCTAGATCAATTCTGTTCGATCGAAATGTTGTGGATCTCCATTGTTGTCTGAAATTCCATTGAACTCCGGCCTGTTATTGTGTTTTGGTGAATATTGTTTACTGTTTCCGACTTGCTATTTGAATCTGGTTGATTGATACCTGCTATTCTGAAATTCTGTTGGACACCAGCCTGGAACTAAGTTGTTACTGCTTGTGAGTTAACTGGATAGATAACCGAGTTTTCCTGATACGATTTCCAGCAAATAACTTAGTTTTCCTGGTGCGATTTCTAGTAGTTTGGATCAATATGATTGTTAACTATTAATTGTTACTGATTTTTACTGTTGATTTTCACTGTAATTTTACTAGTTAACTGCTGAATTTCACTGGTTTTTACTGTTTTGAGCAATAGTGTTAGTTGTTTGTTAGGCAATTAGTTAGTTGTTAGTTAAGTGAAATAATTAGCATTGTTAATTGCTTTGTAATTAGATTACTTAGCTAATTAGTAGTTAGTTTTACTTAGTTAAAAAAATGTTGTTAGTTTGTTTTTGATATTACATTTAGTTCTTAAAATTACTTAGTGAATTGTCATTAGGTTTATATAGTTTATAGTTAGCTTGCATACATTAGCATTATAGGTTTAGTATTGTTTTATTTGTCATTTCATTTCTTTCACATTATTTTTCATTGTTTTAGCATTTAATTAGTATATTCTGCTTAGTGTAGTTTCTATTAGTATCTTGGGTTGCTCGTGTTCTTTTGAATTGTGTAGGATAGCACAGAGTGGAGCATAAGCGAACAAGTGACACAGAGGCACAAGCATAGAAGACTTTTTGCTTTTCTTTTAGAATTTAGGAATTTAATTCATTTTTTGGGTTTGTAATAAAACCAGTTTAAGCCCTTTGCGTAGGGTATTCATTTGTTGTAATAGTTAATTATATTTACTTTTCTCGTACATTTTTATTTTGGCAATAAATAGTAGTTTAGTTGCCTGTTTGAATACAAAGTATTCTCGTTCCCTGAGTTTGACCCGGTCTCTACCACTAGTGAGAACCAGTTTTTATTATTTGATGTCTGGTTTTAACATTGCTGTCACTTAAAAATCTTTTTAAAAATATAATTTCTTCAAAAGGACATCAAATTTTTGACGCCATTGCTGGAGAACGGCGTAATACAAGTATTCACTTTATTACCTATTTGTTCACGTATTTTTAGGATTGTTTAGTTTACTTTCCAGTTATTACTTAGGATTGTGTAGTTTACTTTTTTGTTGAATATCTAGGACTGTTTAGTTTATTTTTTTCATTTAGTTTTAGAACCACGTGTTTGCACAACGTAGAGACCATTTTACATTTCTTGCACAACCCACCCATAGGATACACTTGGAGGTGACTGTGCATGATTAGAAACTAGCTTTTAGTTTGCTTTTCGCAAATTCTCTGCTCAGTGCAAGTGTGTGGTGTTTGTTTGTTTCTTGCCTTTTGTATTTGTTTTTGCTTACTCACTTTGTGGTTTGCGTGGTTTAGCCGCTATTGCGTTAGTTAAGTAGAAAACCTCAAATTAGGACGTGTGCTACACCGGTCTACTTCAAGGTGTATGCAAGGGCGACGCTCACTTGACCTCGAGCTGGTAGAGTCGATTGAGAACCCAGAGTCCCTTATTAGGAGAGCCCAGAGATCTGCAATCATGGCTGAGGATCAACATTTGATTCGTCCTGTTAGGGAGTACTTCATGCCTAATACCTATACTCATGTCTCCTGCATCACGAGACCTGATATAGGAGCAAACCATTTTGAGATTAAGGTCAGTGTGATTCAGATGCTACCTTCATTTTATGACCTTAGTAATGAAGACCAATACCGTCATCTCAACGAGTTCCTTGAGATTTGCTCGACAATGTGAATCAACATTTTTGGAGATGATGCTATGAGGTTAACCTTATTTCCCTTCTCTCTGAAGGATAAAGCTAAGCATTGGTTGAAGGCGTTAGTTATAATTTAAATTACCACTTGGGAACATATGTAAAGAGAGTTTCTAAATAAATATTTTTCAATTGGTAAGACGAATCAGTTTTGAAAGGCCATGACCAACTTTTCACAAATAGATGGGAAAATGATTTATGAGACTTGGGAGAGGATGAAGTATCTTCTCTGCAAGTGTCCTCACCACCAGGTGCCTCGTTGGCAACTGCTGCAATATTTCCTTGATGGTCTTACTGAAAAGAAACGTCAAATGGTTGATGTTATATGTGGAGGTACTTTTATGCTCAAAAGTGAAGATAAAGCATGGTCGCTTTTTAAGACATTGAGCGAGAATTCAATGCACCATACTACGACTTCTCATTTTGATAGGGCGGCACCTGCACAACATAGCACTAAGAAGGCAAGCATTTTTGAGATAGGGATGAACCTTGAGTTGAGCAACAAGGTAGACCAATTGTCCCAAAAATTATATTAGTTGTTGTAATAACCTTAATTTTTAGGTTTTTATTTAAATATATTATGATATATATTTCTTAACAATGTGATTTGGGCCCGGGATCCAAGTCGCAGATCCGGGGTCCATAAAGGGGTCTTTATATATGTATTTATCTCATAAAACATATATGTAATTACATAAGTGCAAAAATTTTCAATTTGGCGAATTATTTAAGAAATAACTGTGTATATAATGTATGTATGGGCTTGGGATCCACATTTCGGATCCGATACCCAGATAGGATCCATATAGATATAGGTAAAATACCCTATATATTCGTATATGGGATTAAATATATATATAAGAATATATAATATATGAGTATTTTTAGGGGATCCACGATTGGATCCATTTGGATCCAATCCATGGATCCATACCTAGTGGAATGCAAGGGTTCGGTCGGGTTTGGACCTTGAGCCGCAGGTCGCAGACCCGGACCCGACCCTCCCGTTAAAAGAAAAGAATAAATAAGATTTAATTTAAAGGCAGGAAAGCTTTTGGACCCGGGTCGGACCCGACCCGGATCCATAACCCGATAGGGTTTTTAAAACCCTATATCGGGCTGCAGCCTTTTTAAAAATTGGGGAAGAGCAAGAATCGTGCCTAGGGCACGATTCTGCTGTTTCTAAAGAGGAAGGAAGGAAGGGGGGGTCGGCTGGCGTAACCGATCCCCACCAATCTCGGCATGGAAAGGGGGGGATCAGCCGATAAAAGGGAAGGGAGAGGGGGTCTCTCCCTCGTCTCCCTCGTTTCTCTCTTCCCGCGTCTCTCTCTTTCTCTCTTCCCTCTTCCCTCGTCCCTCTCTCTTTCGGACTGTGTGGGCACGTTTTGGGGAGGTGGAGGTCACCGGAAAACAACACCCACCGCAGCCACGGTGGGTACCCCTGTCACAGCAGCCGCAAGGGACGCGCCTACAGTTTCCGATCGCCAGTAAAATCGTCGGAAAACCAGCGAAAAAGGTACGGGTTTCTCCTTTGATTTGAATAGGAAAAGGGAGCATAGATTCGTATTTTATGTAATGTTCTGGTAAAGCCAAGGAGAAGGGGTGAAATCTGTATAGTGGTTTTAATATCCATGGCTAAGCTAACGTATGTTCTTAAGTATATTCGAGCAGGTTTTTACATATCTTCATATATATGTGTGGCTGCCTATGTACAGGTATATACAGGTAGTTACATAGGTATAACAAGCAGCCGACCTAATGTGTTAACATTTTAAATGATTTGTCAGCAAGATTTAATACTAGTATTAAGTTAGAGATCATGTTTTCTTTTGGATTTAGATAGAATAGTGTATTAAAATGCATGTTTGGGTTTCTTATGTGAAATCGTGACTTCAAAACTTGCATCCCATGTCCTGCTGATGGGTCTTCTAGCACCCGATTTCAGATTCCGGCTTTGTTGAGCATAATATCCCAAGAGCACGATTTCGGCCTTAGGTGTCTTGCTGAGAATGCATATTTAAGTTGCTCATATACATTTCAGCATTCGTTTATATCAATACTCTAGTATTGCTATTGTAAGAAAAAAAAAAAAGGGAAACAGTGTGTTATGTCATGGTGAGTCTAGTACGAGAGCTATTATGTGTGCATATTCAGATTTACTGCTAAACCAGAATTTTTTGTGAGTTCTTCTTTTTTGTTATATTAGAACATGTACAGGTTTGGGTCAATTCATCCTTTTAGGACCCCTAGGAAATTTTAATGTCAAGGGGCATACCTTGTGTTTCTGTATGCTGACGGATCAGTTCAGGGCTGGCACAACAGCCCTGTATGTAGTGCAGATGGGGCCTGCCAGGGGTCGGTTGGCAAGGTCATCTTGATCCCAGCAAGTGGGCTCGGAAGGGTTGTTTTCTGTTTTTAAAATATATATATATATATATATATATATATATATATATATATATATATAAACCTGAGATGCTTCTAAAATGTGGTGCATATTTGCTATTTTGCATAGGCAGGCATTAATAGTTTGCTGTAGAGATTGTTGGAAGAATACCAAAAAAAAAAAAAACTTGTGAGGTTTAGAAGATGCTTTTGACATTACTGATTTAAATTCTCCTATGTATACATACTCAGGCTTAATCACCCAATTGATTTTTTTTTTAATAGCCACACCTGTTTATAAGGTGATAAAACACATGGTCATGTAAAGCTTATTAGGTATACCCTACGTAATTAGTGGAACAGAAACGTTTATGGGTGCTGCCATGATTTAGTTAGTTATGTAACTGTTTTCTGTTTGCCATGGTATAAGCTGTTTCTAATGCTTTAACTGAATGTTTCATGTTAAGTTAAAGTTTTGAGATAAGAGTGGGTTTTTTTTTTTTATGCATGAGTTGCATGGAATTAATGCGATTATATGTAGAACATTGCATGAGTGTTCACGTAATTGAAAGCATGCATATGACATGAATATATGCATAAAATGAGATCATGTATGACATGAATACCTGTATTGAGAAAAAGCTTGCATTTAATGTGGGGGTGTGAATTTATGCTTATGCTTATGAAATTATTGATTCATGCACAACTTGCATACATGAATGCGCATTGGAAAGCATGTGAAAAGAATGCATAGTGGCATGTGATTGAGGATTTATGCTTATGAATATTGTGATGATCAAATTGGATCATCAGGGGCTGGGTGAGCCTCGAGAACCAGTTGTTCTCTATTTTAGTTATTTTTGGTGCATTGCAACAAATCAAATGTGATATTATTTTACTGCACTGTTCTATGTTGTCACGGGTTGTGGTCCCGTGAAAAGCTTAGCATGCTGATGTGCAAGCTTATATTATTAATTCTGCATGCAAATTTGCAAATGTAAAAGAAAATGAATTAATAACCAGATAAAAGAAAATAAAGAACAGTGTAATTCACTTTCTCCTTGATGTCCCTGCTTTAGCGTGGGAATCTTGGATATTGCGGTTTAGGGGAAACCGTGAGGATACAAAAACTCCGTGTGCGTTTTGTTGCCCCTGAACCCGATATTGAGGTTCTTCTCCTGGCCACGGTTTTAGGGAGAGTCCGCCACTTTACCCGGGAGTGGTGTGTTAGTCACAACTGTGAGTTTGTTTTGGTATACCAAGAAAGTGGCGCCAGTGGATGCTGTTTTCCCTGGTGTCCCCGACTTTGGATGCTGTTTTCCAAGGTTTCGATGGATGGTGCTGTTTCCTGATATCGGTCGAGGGCTAAGTTTGGAACCCGGTAACAAAATACAAATTGTGTGTGAAGCTACCCCGGGAACCCTACTTAACCTCGGGGATTGTACCCGTTTGGTGTATCCGCGGGCCACTGTAATTAAAAAGAGGAACTTAGGGATGTGTGCATTTAATAGGACATGCATATGGAAAGAGGAAAAACTTAAATGGAAGATAATAAATGGTTCATGCATTGCACATAAATCATGCATATTCTTGCTATGCATTAGTTCATGCATGTTTACCTGTTCACTTGGTTGTTTATGTTGATCATTGTATGATGTTGAGCTCTTTTGCATTTAATTACCTTATTGATTTAGTTGTGATCAATGTTATATATTTCGTGTTCTCTCCTGTTAAATGTTTAATTATGCATGGATGGTTAATTGACTTAGGATTTGAGTATAATCGTATTCCTCAAAATATTACATGGATCTTATTTATGCTCTTTTTCTTATTTGATTCATTAGGGAAACCTGTACGCAGAATTCTTCGGATTTCTGACCCTCTTATTTTATTGGTTTTTCCCAGGCACAGGTGATCAGTGAAGTCGACTAGCTTCTGAGAGATACGAGGGTCACATTTGTTTCAGACGACTTCACTTACGGACAGAGTGGCTCTACTGTTATTTTCTTTTAGTTCTTCTGATTTCCTGCAGTTTGATATTTCATTTTTGACATGGAACATATTACTCTTATTGATTCATTAATAAAAGAATTCAGTGGATTGGTTATGATTGATAAATGTAAGTTGCTTTGTAGTGTGTGGTTATCCAACTGAAATTGGAACTGTAGGGACCCCAGGTCTCTGGGAAGTTTTCCGCGACTCTTTAAAAAAAAAAAAAATATTCCGCATTTTTCAAAGGTAGGAGTTGGGGTCGTTACAGTTGTTGTTAGGTCCCTCTCCTCCCATGCAGGTGTGCGCGTTGTGTGCGAGCCCTGCACACCATGTCCTTGAGTGCCCAGTTGCATCGTAGTACCCTGAGTTTGTTCAAGAACAAGCTTAGATGGCTTAAAACTTTGTTAGGTCTGCAACTAACCCATTTGCCAACACCTATAACCCGGGCTGGCGAAACCATCTCAATTTTCTATGGCGCAACCCACATTCCCAACCTCCTAACTCTTCCCAGAGCCAACCCAGGCAAGGCAGTTATGTGTCTGGATTTCAGCTATCTGGTTATCCCCAGCCCAACCTGCTTATACTCAACCCCATTATCATGAGTCTTCGCCTAGTCAGTTCCTTGCGGACAAGATGTTACAAGCTTTTTCTGATATCAAGGCGAATTTGAGCACACATACCTAGTCCATTGCCAAACTTGAGACCCAAATGGGGCAACTTGTTGAGGCGCTTAGCAGGCGAAGTGAGGGAACACTGCCTAGCCAACCTATAGTAAACCCTAGGGGTAAAGAGACTATACATAGCCTGCATACAACATATACATATCAAGAGCAGGCTCAAGGAGTAGTGATCATTAGGAGAGGGAAGTAGTACCATTCGAGGGAGGCTGTAGAAGAAAGAGAGCAGATAAGTGAGAAGCAGCCAGTCCCTACTCAGTTACCTCAGAAAAATGAGAGGGTTCTTCCATCTGAGCCTTCCAAAGTCTACATTCCTAAAGCCTTCTTTTCTGAGGCGTTAGAGAGGCCGAGAGCACTAGGTAAGTCAGGAGTGAACATGCAAGAGATGCTTGAGATATTCAAGCACGTCCATATAAACCTTTCCTTACTTGATGTCATCCAACAAGTCCCTGCATATGCAAAGTTCCTCAAAGAGCTTTGTACACAGAAAAGAAAGTTAAGGTCCCATGCACAGAAGAAGATTTATTTGACTGAGCAGGTGAATGCGGTATTGCAGCACCAAACTTTATCAAAACTCAAGGACCCAAGGACCCCGATCATCTCATGTGTTATAGGAAACATTACTGTTGAGCGTGCACTACTCGATCTTGGGGCAAGTGTCAACATCTTGTCGAGTTTCTTCTATAATACATTTGGATTGAAAGAGATGAAACCTACACCTATGACTCTTCAACTTGCAGATAGATCGATCAAGGTCCCAAAAGGGATACTTGAAGATATTTTAGTCAAGGTGGAGGATTGTTATTTCCCTGTCGACTTCATGATTTTAGATATGGAGGGAGTTGATAGCGTCAAGCAGACCCTCATTATTCTTGGTCGCCCCTTCTAGCTACCACCAATGCATGCATTAACTGCCGCACTGGTGCGATGGATGTTTTATTAAAAAATAGGAAGATGAGGTTGAACATTTTTCGTGCAGCTATGTGACCTGCCAACAAAGTGGCTTCTTTTAAGGTTGATTTCATTCAGGACCTTGTAGAAGTTGAGCATGCTTGGTTGTTGAGTGATCCACCTCAAGAGGAGGATGAAGAATCACTCAAAGAGAATCACCTTGGATTGATAGATAGTGAGACAGGACAATTGAGTTAGACTTGGCACTTTGGGCCACTTCTAGAGTTAGCGAAGAAGCTCGCAAGAACATCGATAGAGAGTCCCCCAGAATCGGAGTTAAAGGCTTTTCCGGCCTCACTCAAGTATGTCTTTCTAGGAAAAGATCAGACTCTCCTAATCAGTTTTTCTGCAGATCTGACCGATTCACAGGAGTGCCAATTGTTACAGGTCTTGCATAAGCATAAGGCAGCTATTGGATGGTCTGTTGCAGATTTGAAGGAGATTGATCCTTCCTTTTTGTATGCATAAGATCATTTTGGATGAGGGGGCTAAACCCTCAAGCGAGGCACAAAGGAGGTTAAATCCCTATATAAAAGAAGTGGTGAAGAAGGAAGTAGTCAAATGGTTAGATGCTGAGATCATTTATCCCATCTCCGACAGTCAGTGGGTGAGCCCTACCCATGTTGTCCCCAAAAAGGCTTGGCTCACTGTGGAGAAGAATGAGAAAGGAGAAAGTGTTCCCATGATGACTACTATTGGATGACGAGTATGTATTGATTACATAAAGTTGAACAGTGCAACTGGGAAGGATCACTTCTCATTGTCGTTCATCAGCCAGATTTTGGAGAGGCTCACAGACCAGCAGTACTATTGCTTTTTAGATGGATATTAGGTGGCCGTACATCCCGAGGATCAGAAGAAGATGACATTTACCTGTGATTACGGTATATTTGCATATAAAAGAATGGCGTTTGGGCTCTGCAATAGCCTAACTATATTTCAGAGATGTATGATGGCGATTTTCTCTCATATGATGGATGACATCCTTGAAATCTAAATGGACGATTTCTCGGTCTATAGCTCTTCATTTTATGATTATCTCCAAAAGTTATCTCGTGTGCTTCAGCGTTATAGGGAGTCAAATATGGTGCTTAAATGAGAAAAAAGTCATTTCATGGTGAGACAAGGGATTGTTCTTGGACATATTGTGTCTGAGAAAAAGATTAAGGTCGATAAGGCCAAAGTGGAGACCATTGCTAGATTAGCTCCACCAACCTCTGTGCGGCAGGTCCACTCATTTCTAAGGTATGCAGGTTTCTATAGATGATTCATTAAGGATTTTAGCCAGATTTCTCGACCGTTGTGTAACCTATTGTCGAAAGACCAACCGTTTATGTTTGATGATGCCTGTCTGAAGGCTTTCTTAGCCCTAAAGGAGGATTTGACCACCGCTCCTATTCTTCGATCTCTTGAGTGGTCAGTGCCATTTGAGTTTATGTGTGACGCATCAGATTACGCGGTTGCAGAGATTCTCGGTCAAAAGATTTAGTGATGATCTCATGTGATTCATTATACTAGTAGGACCCTATCTGATGCACAGATGCATTACACTACCTCTGAGAAGGAATTACTAGCCATTGTTTTCGCGCTGGAGAAGTTTCACTCGTATTTGTTAGGCTTCAAGGTCATCATTTACTTTGATCATGCGGGATTACGATATTTGATGAGTAAAAAGGATGCCAAACCGCATCTCATTTGATGAATTCTTCTGCTACAAGAATTTGATCTCGAGATTTGAGATAAGAGTGAATGTGAGAACCCTGTAGCAGATCATTTGTCCAGACTGACTGTGGACTCATCCACTGATCATGGACAGATTGCTGATTCTTTCCTGGATGAGCAGTTATTTCATGTCAGGCATCTACGCTGGTTCGCGGATATAATAAACTTTTTGGTGACTGAAGAGTATCCTGCGCATTGGAACCAGAATGAGAGAGATAGATTTTTTTACGCAGGTGAAGCATTACTTCTGGGTGGAGCCAAAATTGTTTAGATTATACCCGGATCAGATGATTCAGAGATGTGTGTTTGAGGAGGAGTACAACTCCATTCTGTCTTTTTGTCATTCATTAGCCTGTGGGGGGCATTTTCCTAGTCGGAAGACTGCCGTAAAGGTCCTCCAGTCTGAATTTTGGTGGCCAACGCTTCATAGAGATGCTCACGAGTTCTGTAGGAGGTGTTTGCGCTGTCAGCAGACAGGTCGCATCACCACGCGCGACATGATGTCTCTTCTTCCTATTCTAATTGTTGAGATTTTTGGTGTTTGGGGCATTTATTTTATGGGTCATTTCTCGCCATTGTTTGGATTTGTATATATTTTAGTGGCGGTAGATTATGTTTCAAAATGGGTCAAGGTTGTGGCCACCCGAAACAATGATCATAAGGAGGTGCTTCGATTAATCAAGCACAACATTTTTAGTCGGCTTGGAGTTCCTATAGCGATCATTAGTGATGGTGGTACTTACATCCGTAATGTGCAAGTAGCTTCCTTACTTATAAAATATTCTATGCATCATCGGATTGCTACACCTTATCACCCGCAGACTAGTGGCTAAGTTGAGGTCTCTAACAGGGAGATCAAGCAGATTCTTGAAAATACAGTTCGATCAAACCGCAAGGACTGGTCCAAGTGCCTTGTTGATGCCTTGTGCGGTTATAGGACTGCTTTCAAGACCCTGATTGGTATGTCGCTGTATCTATTGGTTTTGGGGAAACCATGCCATCTCCCTGTTGTGTTATAGCATATTAGGCTATCAAAAAGTTCAATTTTGATATGACCCAAGCTAGAGCAGAGAGGACATTACAATTGAGTGAGCTAGAGGAGATGCGTAATGAGGCCTATGAGAGTGCCAAGATTTACAAGTTTCAAACCATGCAGTTTCATGATCAACATAATGTTAGGAAGCAGTTCGAGCCTGGTCAAAAAGTATGGCTTAATCATTCGCATCTTCAGTTTTTTCCAGGCAAGTTGAAGTCAAGATGGAATGGTCCATTCATTGTGTATAGAGTGTTTCTGCATGGAGCGATAGATCTTTTAGACCCTCGCACGGGTAGCATTTTCAAAGTGAATGGGCAGCATCTGAAGCCCTATATTTCAGATATTGTGATAGGACACGACATCGAGGATGTCGATCTTTTAGAAGCATAGAGCTCACACATGTGTGTATATTGTATCATTCATAGGATTTTTTTTTAATATGCATAGAATAGCATTTTTAGTTTCAGTTTAGTTTGTTTTTATATAGTCCATGTGCATAATGTATAGATCATGTTCAGCGTATGCATGCTTTCAAATCTTAGATTTCATTTCAAGTTGAGTATGCTTTCTTTCATTCATTTTTGCATCTCATGTGCATTTACTTAGTATCATTCAAGCATAGGGGAGTGACACTGGGACAATGCCATTCAAGCATGGGGGAGGGTGTAGTAGCTCATCTGAATATTTTTGTCTACATTTTGCACATATTTACACAATTTTCATGAAAAATAGGCTTTTAAAGAAAGAGTTTGGACTTATATGAATGTTATTTCAAATGTAATGTTTTTAGAGGATTTTTAAGCCCCACGATTTTTTTCTGACATGGATCTAGAAATTGTGGTTGTTTATGCAAATTTCAAAGAAATGATGATTAATACATGTTAAAGTTTATTTTGAATCACAAATATGAACATCGAATGTGTTGTTTTTGAAAAACTAAGCAAATGAATAGAAGCAAAAAAATGAGCTCAAAAGTAAAAGAGCATGTGTTAGGTTGTTTGGATAATTTCACAATCCTTAATAGATGGGACTTAGACGTAAGTTGAAGTGTTTGAATTCCATTTCGAAAAGGAGAGTGAGAATCTTCGTGATCCTTAGTAGCAGAGAACATACACAAGTTGAAGTGTTTAAGTCTCATGTCGAAAAGGTAAATGAAGGAAGTCACTTTTGTGTCTTAGTTAATATCTTTTAATATACATTGAAAAGTATAATAGATATTGAAATTACACAGGGCATAAAAGCATACCATACGCAAGCCATAAAACAAAAATAAAAGTGTGCAAAAAGAAAAAACATGAAAAAATGAAAATTAAGAAAAGAAAAGAGCTTAAAAAAGAAAAAGTTCAGTGCTTAGAAGTGTGATTGAGAAGATCTGTGCAGAAAACATACGAGTAAGGATAAGTAAAAAATGGCCTTTTTTTGGGATTTTCTAAGAATAAAACATAAATAATTGTGATATTTAGAAAAGTAAAAGAATTTTTTTTTTCTGTGGTGGTATATAAAAGACTCTAATCATATTGTGATTTTGCAAATAACAGAAAATATTTATAAAAATAAAGTCTTTAATTACCTACTAGTGAAAATATGTAATATTATGCATACATGATAGAGATGTTTATGAGTAGCATCACCGCAAACCCTCACGAGACCTTACTCGTCCACTAGGGTAACCCAGGGTTGAAAGGGCTTGTTGCATGTGCTAAATGCAACCGTGATTCCTACCAAAGTGAGTTAGTTGATAGTTGGTATTTCTTGCATTTTTCTAGTTTGCTCGAAGACTAGCAAAAACATAAGCATGGGGGTATTTGTTAATGCATACATTTTAGGGTTTAATTCATATTAAACTATGCATGATTTCATAGAAAAATGTATTAAAAACCAAAATTTATGCTAGTTTTGAGTAAATGTACTAAAATGCTAAAAAAATAGAAAATGCTTGAAAATAAGTTTTATTTTGTAATTTAGTGTATATATTAGTATTTGTCATTAATGTAGTAGGTTTAATTCTTGAAACAATAAATACTAATATAGTTAGAATACGTTTAGTAGAAGTTTTTATAAAATGTAGGAAAATTGAGGTGTTTAGTAAATAGTTTTTTTAAAGAGTAGTAATTTGAAAATTTCAAAAATATTAGGAGTTACAGAAATTTTTCATTCAAACCTTTTAAAAACCTCACGTAAGTGAATAAAAATTTGGTCTTCTCCCTTGCAAATCCCCTCTCTTCTTCCTCTTCCTCTCCACCTCTTCCTCTACCTCCTCTTCTTCTCCTTCTCCCTTTGTCTCTCCTCTTTTCTCTTCCCTCTTTCTGGTGGAGTGCAATCCGATGGCGGTGCAAGAAGGAGGATTCCAACTCTCTTCTCAACCAAATCAAGAGTGAGAATTCCTTTTCTTCCTCTTCTTCTTTTTCTCCTTCTTATTCTTTTTCTTCTCTCATTCTTCCTTCTATTTCTCATTAGATTAGTTAAATCTGAGATAAAATCAAAATAAAATGAAATCGTAGATTTATTTTCATTTGATTCTGCATTTTAGCATTCATGATTCATTCTGAAAAATGTTTTGTTATACTGTAGTATGATTTTGATATTTTTAAATTGCATTTCAGGCTTTAGTTAAATATGCATCGTTTCATTTTCAGATTGCATTTCAATCTTAAATCATGTGCATTGTTTTGTTTTCAAGTTAGAGTTCATCTGGATTGATCGATTAAAACTCCAGAAATCAATCATCTGATCTCTGATTGTTGCTGTTATGAGTTTGTTTTTGATCAATTTTTTTCTTTATTTTCTATTGAATCCGATGTCTGATAGAATCCATTTTTGATGACTGTGAGTCTGCTACAGAATGAGTATTGATCGATCATCTGGATCGATCAAATCTGATTCACAGTACCAATTGAAATTTCTTCTGTTTCTGGCGAAAGTTCTTCTGGCCATGCTTTTTTTTGCTGATATTCGACAATCTGAATTGTGTCGATCTGATATCCGACAATCTGAATTGTGATCATCTGAATCATAGCATCTGAAGCATTGTCTTGAAATCTGATTGTCTGAAATTTGAATTACCTGATTATTAATCAATCGTTTGATGTTCAAAAATTTGTCTGATATCCAGCAGCTATCGGAGGCCTCTGATTCATTGTCATTGATCACCATGAATTTTTTTTATCAACGTCATTGCTTACTATTTTCGGTGAGTTTTGGTTCTGTTTGAGTGTTATTAGCTCTGATTGTCGTGTTTTTAAGAGGTTGACTGTTGCTGAGTTGCAGCAAACATCGTTTGAAAGATCTGATTGGAATTCCATTCGATCGATCGTGTATCTAGATCAATTCTGTTCGATCGAAATGTTGTGGATCTCCATTGTTGTCTGAAATTCCATTGAACTCCGGCCTGTTATTGTGTTTTGGTGAATATTGTTTACTGTTTCCGACTTGCTATTTGAATCTGGTTGATTGATACCTGCTATTCTGAAATTCTGTTGGACACCAGCCTGGAACTAAGTTGTTACTGCTTGTGAGTTAACTGGATAGATAACCGAGTTTTCCTGATACGATTTCCAGCAAATAACTTAGTTTTCCTGGTGCGATTTCTAGTAGTTTGGATCAATATGATTGTTAACTATTAATTGTTACTGATTTTTACTGTTGATTTTCACTGTAATTTTACTAGTTAACTGCTGAATTTCACTGGTTTTTACTGTTTTGAGCAATAGTGTTAGTTGTTTGTTAGGCAATTAGTTAGTTGTTAGTTAAGTGAAATAATTAGCATTGTTAATTGCTTTGTAATTAGATTACTTAGCTAATTAGTAGTTAGTTTTACTTAGTTAAAAAAATGTTGTTAGTTTGTTTTTGATATTACATTTAGTTCTTAAAATTACTTAGTGAATTGTCATTAGGTTTATATAGTTTATAGTTAGTTTGCATACATTAGCATTATAGGTTTAGTATTGTTTTATTTGTCATTTCATTTCTTTCACATTATTTTTCATTGTTTTAGCATTTAATTAGTATATTCTGCTTAGTGTAGTTTCTATTAGTATCTTGGGTTGCTCGTGTTCTTTTGAATTGTGTAGGATAGCACAGAGTGGAGCATAAGCGAACAAGTGACACAGAGGCACAAGCATAGAAGACTTTTTGCTTTTCTTTTAGAATTTAGGAATTTAATTCATTTTTTGGGTTTGTAATAAAACCAGTTTAAGCCCTTTGCGTAGGGTATTCATTTGTTGTAATAGTTAATTATATTTACTTTTCTCGTACATTTTTATTTTGGCAATAAATAGTAGTTTAGTTGCCTGTTTGAATACAAAGTATTCTCGTTCCCTGAGTTTGACCCGGTCTCTACCACTAGTGAGAACCAGTTTTTATTATTTGATGTCTGGTGTTAACATTGCTTTCACTTAAAAATCTTTTTAAAAATATAATTTCTTCAAAAGGACATCAAATTTTTGACGCCATTGCTGGAGAACGGCGTAATACAAGTATTTACTTTATTACCTATTTGTTTGTTCACGTATTTTTAGGATTGTTTAGTTTACTTTCCAGTTATTACTTAGGATTGTGTAGTTTACTTTTTTGTTGAATATCTAGGACTGTTTAGTTTATTTTTTTCATTTAGTTTTAGAACCACGTGTTTGCACAACGTAGAGACCGTTTTACATTTCTTGCACAACCCACCCATAGGATACACTTGGAGGTGACTGTGCATGATTAGAAACCAGCTTTTAGTTTGCTTTTCGCAAATTCTCTGCTCAGTGCAAGTGTGTGGTGTTTGTTTGTTTCTTGCCTTTTATATTTATTTTTGCTTACTCGCTTTGTGGTTTGCGTGGTTTAGCCGCTATTGCGTTAGTTAAGTAGAAAACCTCAAATTAGGACGTGTGCTACACCGGTCTACTTCAAGGTGTATGCAAGGGCGACGCTCACTTGACCTCGAGCTGGTAGAGTCGATTGAGAACCCAGAGTCCCTTATTAGGAGAGCCCAGAGATCTGCAATCATGGCTGATGATCAACATTTGATTCATCCTGTTAGGGAGTACTTCATGCCCAATACCTATACTCATGTCTCCTGCATCACGAGACCTGATATAGGAGCAAACCATTTTGAGATTAAGGTCAGTGTGATTCAGATGCTACTTTCATTTTATGACCTTAGTAATGAAGACCAATACCGTCATCTCAACGAGTTCCTTGAGATTTGCTCGACAATGTGAATCAACATTTTTGGAGACGATGCTATGAGGTTAACCTTATTTCCCTTCTCTCTGAAGGATAAAGCTAAGCATTGGTTGAAGGCGTTAGTTACAGTTTAAATTACCACTTGGGAACATATGTAAAGAGAGTTTCTAAATAAATATTTTTCAATTGGTAAGACGAATCAGTTTTGAAAGGCCATGACCAACTTTTCACAAATAGATGGAAAAATGTTTTATGAGACTTGGGAGAGGATGAAGTATCTTTTCTGCAAGTGTCCTCACCACCAGGTGCCTCATTGGCAACTGCTGCAATATTTCCTTGATGGTCTTACTGAAAAGAAACATCAAATGGTTGATGTTACATGTGGGGGTACTTTTATGCTCAAAAGTGAAGATAAAGCATGGTCGCTTTTTAAGACATTGAGCGAGAATTCAATGCACCATAGTACGACTTCTCATTTTGATAGGGCCGCACCTGCACAAGATAGCACTAAGAAGGCAAGCATTTTCGAGATAGGGATGAACCTTGAGTTGAGTAACAAGGTAGACCAATTGTCCCAAAAATTATATTAGTTGTTGTTAGGTCCCTCTCCTCCCATGCAGGTGTGCGCGTTGTGTGCGAGCCCTACACACCATGTCCTTGAGTGCCCAGTTGCATCGTAGTACCCTGAGTTTGTTCAAGAACAAGCTTAGATGGCTTAAAACTTTGTTAGGTCTGCAACTAACCCATTTGCCAACACCTATAACCCGGGCTGGCGAAACCATCTCAATTTTCTATGGCGCAACCCACAGTCCCAACCTCCTAACTCTTCCCAGAGCCAACCCAGGCAAGGCGGTTATGTGTCTGGATTTCAGCTATCTGGTTATCCCCAGCCCAACCTGCTTATACTCAACCCCATTCTCATGAGCCTTCGCCTAGTCAGTTCCTTGCGGACAAGATGTTACAAGCTTTTTCTGATATCAAGGCGAATTTGAGCACACATACCTAGTCCATTGCCAAACTTGAGACCCAAATGGGGCAACTTGTTGAGGCGCTTAGCAGGCGAAGTGAGGGAACACTGCCTAGCCAACCTATAGTAAACCCTAGGGGTAAAGAGACTATACATAGCCTGCATACAACATATACATATCAAGAGCAGGCTCAAGGAGTAGTGATCATTAGGAGAGGGAAGTAGTACCATTCGAGGGAGGCTGTAGAAGAAAGAGAGCAGATAAGTGAGAAGCAGCCAGTCCCTACTCAGTTACCTCAGAAAAATGAGAGGGTTCTTCCATCTGAGCCTTCCAAAGTCTACATTCCTAAAGCCTTCTTTTCTGAGGCGTTAGAGAGGCCGAGAGCACTAGGTAAGTCAGGAGTGAACATGCAAGAGATGCTTGAGATATTCAAGCACGTCCATATAAACCTTTCCTTACTTGATGTCATCCAACAAGTCCCTGCATATGCAAAGTTCCTCAAAGAGCTTTGTACACAGAAAAGAAAGTTAAGGTCCCATGCGCAGAAGAAGATTTATTTGACTGAGCAGGTGAATGCGGTATTGCAGCACCAAACTTTATCAAAACTCAAGGACCCAAGGACCCCGATCATCTCATGTGTTATAGGAAACATTACTGTTGAGCGTGCACTACTCGATCTTGGGGCAAGTGTCAACATCTTGTCGAGTTTCTTCTATAATACATTTGGATTGAAAGAGATGAAACCTACACCTATGACTCTTCAACTTGCAGATAGATCGATCAAGGTCCCAAAAGGGATACTTGAAGATATTTTAGTCAAGGTGGAGGATTGTTATTTCCCTGTCGACTTCATGATTTTAGATATGGAGGGAGTTGATAGTGTCAAGCAGACCCTCATTATTCTTGGTCGCCCCTTCTAGCTACCACCAATGCATGCATTAACTGCCGCACTGGTGCGATGGATGTTTTATTAAAAAATAGGAAGATGAGGTTGAACATTTTTCGTGCAGCTATGTGACCTGCCAACAAAGTGGCTTCTTTTAAGGTTGATTTCATTCAGGACCTTGTAGAAGTTGAGCATGCTTGGTTGTTGAGTGATCCATCTCAAGAGGAGGATGAAGAATCACCTTGGATTGATAGATAGTGAGACAGGACAATTGAGTTAGACTTGGCACTTTGGGCCACTTCTAGAGTTAGCGAAGAAGCTCGCAAGAACATCGATAGAGAGTCCCCCAGAATCGGAGTTAAAGGCTTTTCCGGCCTCAATCAAGTATGTCTTTCTAGGAAAAGATCAGACTCTCCTAGTCAATTTTTCTGCAGATCTGACCGATTCACAGGAGTGCCAATTGTTACAGGTCTTGCATAAGCATAAGGCAGCTATTGGATGGTCTGTTGCAGATTTGAAGGAGATTGATCCTTCCTTTTTTTATGCATAAGATCATTTTGGATGAGGGGGCTAAACCCTCAAGCGAGGCACAAAGGATGTTAAATCCCTACATAAAAGAAGTGGTGAAGAAGGAAGTAGTCAAATGGTTAGATGCTGAGATCATTTATCCCATCTCCGACAGTCAGTGGGTGAGCCCTACCCATGTTGTCCCCAAAAAGGCTTGGCTCACTGTGGAGAAGAATGAGAAAGGAGAAAGTGTTCCCATGATGACTACTATTGGATGACGAGTATGTATTGATTACATAAAGTTGAACAGTGCAACTGGGAAGGATCACTTCTCATTGTCGTTCATCAGCCAGATTTTGGAGAGGCTCACAGACCAGCAGTACTATTGCTTTTTAGATGGATATTAGGTGGCCGTACATCCCGAGGATCAGAAGAAGATGACATTTACCTGTGATTACGGTATATTTGCATATAAAAGAATGGCGTTTGGGCTCTGCAATAGCCTAACTATATTTCAGAGATGTATGATGGCGATTTTCTCTCATATGATGGATGACATCCTTGAAATCTAAATGGACGATTTCTCGGTCTATAGCTCTTCATTTTATGATTATCTCCAAAAGTTATCTCGTGTGCTTCAGCGTTATAGGGAGTCAAATATGGTGCTTAAATGAGAAAAAAGTCATTTCATGGTGAGACAAGGGATTGTTCTTGGACATATTGTGTCTGAGAAAAAGATTATGGTCGATAAGGCCAAAGTGGAGACCATTGCTAGATTAGCTCCACCAACCTCTGTGCGGCAGATCCACTCATTTCTAAGGTATGCAGGTTTCTATAGATGGTTCATTAAGGATTTTAGCCAGATTTCTTGACCGTTGTGTAACTTATTGTCGAAAGACCAACCGTTTATGTTTGATGATGCCTATCTGAAGGCTTTCTTAGCCCTAAAGGAGGATTTGACCACCGCTCCTATTCTTCGATCTCTTGAGTGGTCAGTGCCATTTGAGTTTATGTGTGACGCGTCAGATTACGCGGTTGCAGAGATTCTCGGTCAAAAGATTTAGTGATGATCTCATGTGATTCATTATACTAGTAGGACCCTATCTGATGCACAGATGCATTACACTACCTCTGAGAAGGAATTACTAGCCATTGTTTTCGCACTGGAGAAGTTTCACTCGTATTTGTTAGGCTTCAAGGTCATCATTTACTCTGATCATGCGGGATTACGATATTTGATTAGTAAAAAGGATGCCAAACCGCATCTCGTTTGATGAATTCTTCTGCTACAAGAATTTGATCTCGAGATTTGAGATAAGAGTGGATGTAAGAACCCTGTATGAGATCATTTGTCCAGACTGACTGTGGACTCATCCACTGATCATGGACAGATTGCTGATTCTTTCCTGGATGAGCAGTTATTTCATGTCAGGCATCTACCCTGGTTCGCGGATATAATAAACTTTTTGGTGACTGAAGAGTATCCTGCACATTGGAACCAGAATGAGAGAGATAGATTTTTTACGCAGGTGAAGCATTCCTTCTGGGTGGAGCCAGAATTGTTTAGATTATACCCGGATCAGATGATTCAGATATGTGTGTTTGAGGAGGAGTACAACTCCATTCTGTCTTTTTGTCTTTCATTAGCCTGTCGGGGGCATTTTCCTAGTCGGAAGACCGCCGTAAAGGTCCTCCAGTCTGAATTTTGGTGGCCAACGCTTCATAGAGATGCTCACGAGTTCTGTAGGAGGTGTTTGCGCTGTCAGCAGACAGGTCGCATCACCACGCGCGACATGATGTCTCTTCTTCCTATTCTAATTGTTGAGATTTTTGGTGTTTGGGGCATTTATTTTATGGGTCATTTCTCGCCATTGTTTGGATTTGTATATATTTTAGTGGCGGTAGATTATGTTTCAAAATGGGTCAAGGTTGTGGCCACCCGAAACAATGATCATAAGGAGGTGCTTCGATTAATCAAGCACAACATTTTTAGTCGGCTTGGAGTTCCTATAGCGATCATTAGTGATGGTGGTACTTACATCCGTAATGTGCAAGTAGCTTCCTTACTTATAAAATATTCTATGCATCATCGGATTGCTACACCTTATCACCCGCAGACTAGTGGCTAAGTTGAGGTCTCTAACAGGGAGATCAAGCAGATTCTTGAAAATACAGTTCGATCAAACCGCAAGGACTGGTCCAAGTGCCTTGTTGATGCCTTGTGCGGTTATAGGACTGCTTTCAAGACCCTGATTGGTATGTCGCTGTATCTATTGGTTTTGGGGAAACCATGCCATCTCCCTGTTGTGTTATAGCATATTAGGCTATCAAAAAGTTCAATTTTGATATGACCCAAGCTAGAGCAGAGAGGACATTACAATTGAGTGAGCTAGAGGAGATGCGTAATGAGGCCTATGAGAGTGCCAAGATTTACAAGTTTCAAACCATGCAGTTTCATGATCAACATAATGTTAGGAAGCAGTTCGAGCCTGGTCAAAAAGTATGGCTTAATCATTCGCATCTTCAGTTTTTTCCAGGCAAGTTGAAGTCAAGATGGAATGGTCCATTCATTGTGTATAGAGTGTTTCTGCATGGAGCGATAGATCTTTTAGACCCTCGCACGGGTAGCATTTTCAAAGTGAATGGGCAGCATCTGAAGCCCTATATTTCAGATATTGTGATAGGACACGACATCGAGGATGTCGATCTTTTAGAAGCATAGAGCTCACACATGTGTGTATATTGTATCATTCATAGGATTTTTTTTTAATATGCATAGAATAGCATTTTTAGTTTCAGTTTAGTTTGTTTTTATATAGTCCATGTGCATAATGTATAGATCATGTTCAGCGTATGCATGCTTTCAAATCTTAGATTTCATTTCAAGTTGAGTATGCTTTCTTTCATTCATTTTTGCATCTCATGTGCATTTACTTAGTATCATTCAAGCATAGGGGAGTGACACTGGGACAATGCCATTCAAGCATGGGGGAGGGTGTAGTAGCTCATCTGAATATTTTTGTCTACATTTTGCACATATTTACACAATTTTCATGAAAAATAGGCTTTTAAAGAAAGAGTTTGGACTTATATGAATGTTATTTCAAATGTAATGTTTTTAGAGGATTTTTAAGCCCCACGATTTTTTTCTGACATGGATCTAGAAATTGTGGTTGTTTATGCAAATTTCAAAGAAATGATGATTAATACATGTTAAAGTTTATTTTGAATCACAAATATGAACATCGAATGTGTTGTTTTTGAAAAACTAAGCAAATGAATAGAAGCAAAAAAATGAGCTCAAAAGTAAAAGAGCATGTGTTAGGTTGTTTGGATAATTTCACAATCCTTAATAGATGGGACTTAGACGTAAGTTGAAGTGTTTGAATTCCATTTCGAAAAGGAGAGTGAGAATCTTCGTGATCCTTAGTAGCAGAGAACATACACAAGTTGAAGTGTTTAAGTCTCATGTCGAAAAGGTAAATGAAGGAAGTCACTTTTGTGTCTTAGTTAATATCTTTTAATATACATTGAAAAGTATAATAGATATTGAAATTACACAGGGCATAAAAGCATACCATACGCAAGCCATAAAACAAAAATAAAAGTGTGCAAAAAGAAAAAACATGAAAAAATGAAAATTAAGAAAAGAAAAGAGCTTAAAAAAGAAAAAGTTCAGTGCTTAGAAGTGTGATTGAGAAGATCTGTGCAGAAAACATACGAGTAAGGATAAGTAAAAAATGGCCTTTTTTTGGGATTTTCTAAGAATAAAACATAAATAATTGTGATATTTAGAAAAGTAAAAGAATTTTTTTTTTCTGTGGTGGTATATAAAAGACTCTAATCATATTGTGATTTTGCAAATAACAGAAAATATTTATAAAAATAAAGTCTTTAATTACCTACTAGTGAAAATATGTAATATTATGCATACATGATAGAGATGTTTATGAGTAGCATCACCGCAAACCCTCACGAGACCTTACTCGTCCACTAGGGTAACCCAGGGTTGAAAGGGCTTGTTGCATGTGCTAAATGCAACCGTGATTCCTACCAAAGTGAGTTAGTTGATAGTTGGTATTTCTTGCATTTTTCTAGTTTGCTCGAAGACTAGCAAAAACATAAGCATGGGGGTATTTGTTAATGCATACATTTTAGGGTTTAATTCATATTAAACTATGCATGATTTCATAGAAAAATGTATTAAAAACCAAAATTTATGCTAGTTTTGAGTAAATGTACTAAAATGCTAAAAAAATAGAAAATGCTTGAAAATAAGTTTTATTTTGTAATTTAGTGTATATATTAGTATTTGTCATTAATGTAGTAGGTTTAATTCTTGAAACAATAAATACTAATATAGTTAGAATACGTTTAGTAGAAGTTTTTATAAAATGTAGGAAAATTGAGGTGTTTAGTAAATAGTTTTTTTAAAGAGTAGTAATTTGAAAATTTCAAAAATATTAGGAGTTACAGAAATTTTTCATTCAAACCTTTTAAAAACCTCACGTAAGTGAATAAAAATTTGGTCTTCTCCCTTGCAAATCCCCTCTCTTCTTCCTCTTCCTCTCCACCTCTTCCTCTACCTCCTCTTCTTCTCCTTCTCCCTTTGTCTCTCCTCTTTTCTCTTCCCTCTTTCTGGTGGAGTGCAATCCGATGGCGGTGCAAGAAGGAGGATTCCAACTCTCTTCTCAACCAAATCAAGAGTGAGAATTCCTTTTCTTCCTCTTCTTCTTTTTCTCCTTCTTATTCTTTTTCTTCTCTCATTCTTCCTTCTATTTCTCATTAGATTAGTTAAATCTGAGATAAAATCAAAATAAAATGAAATCGTAGATTTATTTTCATTTGATTCTGCATTTTAGCATTCATGATTCATTCTGAAAAATGTTTTGTTATACTGTAGTATGATTTTGATATTTTTAAATTGCATTTCAGGCTTTAGTTAAATATGCATCGTTTCATTTTCAGATTGCATTTCAATCTTAAATCATGTGCATTGTTTTGTTTTCAAGTTAGAGTTCATCTGGATTGATCGATTAAAACTCCAGAAATCAATCATCTGATCTCTGATTGTTGCTGTTATGAGTTTGTTTTTGATCAATTTTTTTCTTTATTTTCTATTGAATCCGATGTCTGATAGAATCCATTTTTGATGACTGTGAGTCTGCTACAGAATGAGTATTGATCGATCATCTGGATCGATCAAATCTGATTCACAGTACCAATTGAAATTTCTTCTGTTTCTGGCGAAAGTTCTTCTGGCCATGCTTTTTTTTGCTGATATTCGACAATCTGAATTGTGTCGATCTGATATCCGACAATCTGAATTGTGATCATCTGAATCATAGCATCTGAAGCATTGTCTTGAAATCTGATTGTCTGAAATTTGAATTACCTGATTATTAATCAATCGTTTGATGTTCAAAAATTTGTCTGATATCCAGCAGCTATCGGAGGCCTCTGATTCATTGTCATTGATCACCATGAATTTTTTTTATCAACGTCATTGCTTACTATTTTCGGTGAGTTTTGGTTCTGTTTGAGTGTTATTAGCTCTGATTGTCGTGTTTTTAAGAGGTTGACTGTTGCTGAGTTGCAGCAAACATCGTTTGAAAGATCTGATTGGAATTCCATTCGATCGATCGTGTATCTAGATCAATTCTGTTCGATCGAAATGTTGTGGATCTCCATTGTTGTCTGAAATTCCATTGAACTCCGGCCTGTTATTGTGTTTTGGTGAATATTGTTTACTGTTTCCGACTTGCTATTTGAATCTGGTTGATTGATACCTGCTATTCTGAAATTCTGTTGGACACCAGCCTGGAACTAAGTTGTTACTGCTTGTGAGTTAACTGGATAGATAACCGAGTTTTCCTGATACGATTTCCAGCAAATAACTTAGTTTTCCTGGTGCGATTTCTAGTAGTTTGGATCAATATGATTGTTAACTATTAATTGTTACTGATTTTTACTGTTGATTTTCACTGTAATTTTACTAGTTAACTGCTGAATTTCACTGGTTTTTACTGTTTTGAGCAATAGTGTTAGTTGTTTGTTAGGCAATTAGTTAGTTGTTAGTTAAGTGAAATAATTAGCATTGTTAATTGCTTTGTAATTAGATTACTTAGCTAATTAGTAGTTAGTTTTACTTAGTTAAAAAAATGTTGTTAGTTTGTTTTTGATATTACATTTAGTTCTTAAAATTACTTAGTGAATTGTCATTAGGTTTATATAGTTTATAGTTAGTTTGCATACATTAGCATTATAGGTTTAGTATTGTTTTATTTGTCATTTCATTTCTTTCACATTATTTTTCATTGTTTTAGCATTTAATTAGTATATTCTGCTTAGTGTAGTTTCTATTAGTATCTTGGGTTGCTCGTGTTCTTTTGAATTGTGTAGGATAGCACAGAGTGGAGCATAAGCGAACAAGTGACACAGAGGCACAAGCATAGAAGACTTTTTGCTTTTCTTTTAGAATTTAGGAATTTAATTCATTTTTTGGGTTTGTAATAAAACCAGTTTAAGCCCTTTGCGTAGGGTATTCATTTGTTGTAATAGTTAATTATATTTACTTTTCTCGTACATTTTTATTTTGGCAATAAATAGTAGTTTAGTTGCCTGTTTGAATACAAAGTATTCTCGTTCCCTGAGTTTGACCCGGTCTCTACCACTAGTGAGAACCAGTTTTTATTATTTGATGTCTGGTGTTAACATTGCTTTCACTTAAAAATCTTTTTAAAAATATAATTTCTTCAAAAGGACATCAAATTTTTGACGCCATTGCTGGAGAACGGCGTAATACAAGTATTTACTTTATTACCTATTTGTTTGTTCACGTATTTTTAGGATTGTTTAGTTTACTTTCCAGTTATTACTTAGGATTGTGTAGTTTACTTTTTTGTTGAATATCTAGGACTGTTTAGTTTATTTTTTTCATTTAGTTTTAGAACCACGTGTTTGCACAACGTAGAGACCGTTTTACATTTCTTGCACAACCCACCCATAGGATACACTTGGAGGTGACTGTGCATGATTAGAAACCAGCTTTTAGTTTGCTTTTCGCAAATTCTCTGCTCAGTGCAAGTGTGTGGTGTTTGTTTGTTTCTTGCCTTTTATATTTATTTTTGCTTACTCGCTTTGTGGTTTGCGTGGTTTAGCCGCTATTGCGTTAGTTAAGTAGAAAACCTCAAATTAGGACGTGTGCTACACCGGTCTACTTCAAGGTGTATGCAAGGGCGACGCTCACTTGACCTCGAGCTGGTAGAGTCGATTGAGAACCCAGAGTCCCTTATTAGGAGAGCCCAGAGATCTGCAATCATGGCTGATGATCAACATTTGATTCATCCTGTTAGGGAGTACTTCATGCCCAATACCTATACTCATGTCTCCTGCATCACGAGACCTGATATAGGAGCAAACCATTTTGAGATTAAGGTCAGTGTGATTCAGATGCTACTTTCATTTTATGACCTTAGTAATGAAGACCAATACCGTCATCTCAACGAGTTCCTTGAGATTTGCTCGACAATGTGAATCAACATTTTTGGAGACGATGCTATGAGGTTAACCTTATTTCCCTTCTCTCTGAAGGATAAAGCTAAGCATTGGTTGAAGGCGTTAGTTACAGTTTAAATTACCACTTGGGAACATATGTAAAGAGAGTTTCTAAATAAATATTTTTCAATTGGTAAGACGAATCAGTTTTGAAAGGCCATGACCAACTTTTCACAAATAGATGGAAAAATGTTTTATGAGACTTGGGAGAGGATGAAGTATCTTTTCTGCAAGTGTCCTCACCACCAGGTGCCTCATTGGCAACTGCTGCAATATTTCCTTGATGGTCTTACTGAAAAGAAACGTCAAATGGTTGATGTTACATGTGGGGGTACTTTTATGCTCAAAAGTGAAGATAAAGCATGGTCGCTTTTTAAGACATTGAGCGAGAATTCAATGCACCATAGTACGACTTCTCATTTTGATAGGGCCGCACCTGCACAAGATAGCACTAAGAAGGCAAGCATTTTCGAGATAGGGATGAACCTTGAGTTGAGTAACAAGGTAGACCAATTGTCCCAAAAATTATATTAGTTGTTGTTAGGTCCCTCTCCTCCCATGCAGGTGTGCGCGTTGTGTGCGAGCCCTACACACCATGTCCTTGAGTGCCCAGTTGCATCGTAGTACCCTGAGTTTGTTCAAGAACAAGCTTAGATGGCTTAAAACTTTGTTAGGTCTGCAACTAACCCATTTGCCAACACCTATAACCCGGGCTGGCGAAACCATCTCAATTTTCTATGGCGCAACCCACAGTCCCAACCTCCTAACTCTTCCCAGAGCCAACCCAGGCAAGGCGGTTATGTGTCTGGATTTCAGCTATCTGGTTATCCCCAGCCCAACCTGCTTATACTCAACCCCATTCTCATGAGCCTTCGCCTAGTCAGTTCCTTGCGGACAAGATGTTACAAGCTTTTTCTGATATCAAGGCGAATTTGAGCACACATACCTAGTCCATTGCCAAACTTGAGACCCAAATGGGGCAACTTGTTGAGGCGCTTAGCAGGCGAAGTGAGGGAACACTGCCTAGCCAACCTATAGTAAACCCTAGGGGTAAAGAGACTATACATAGCCTGCATACAACATATACATATCAAGAGCAGGCTCAAGGAGTAGTGATCATTAGGAGAGGGAAGTAGTACCATTCGAGGGAGGCTGTAGAAGAAAGAGAGCAGATAAGTGAGAAGCAGCCAGTCCCTACTCAGTTACCTCAGAAAAATGAGAGGGTTCTTCCATCTGAGCCTTCCAAAGTCTACATTCCTAAAGCCTTCTTTTCTGAGGCGTTAGAGAGGCCGAGAGCACTAGGTAAGTCAGGAGTGAACATGCAAGAGATGCTTGAGATATTCAAGCACGTCCATATAAACCTTTCCTTACTTGATGTCATCCAACAAGTCCCTGCATATGCAAAGTTCCTCAAAGAGCTTTGTACACAGAAAAGAAAGTTAAGGTCCCATGCGCAGAAGAAGATTTATTTGACTGAGCAGGTGAATGCGGTATTGCAGCACCAAACTTTATCAAAACTCAAGGACCCAAGGACCCCGATCATCTCATGTGTTATAGGAAACATTACTGTTGAGCGTGCACTACTCGATCTTGGGGCAAGTGTCAACATCTTGTCGAGTTTCTTCTATAATACATTTGGATTGAAAGAGATGAAACCTACACCTATGACTCTTCAACTTGCAGATAGATCGATCAAGGTCCCAAAAGGGATACTTGAAGATATTTTAGTCAAGGTGGAGGATTGTTATTTCCCTGTCGACTTCATGATTTTAGATATGGAGGGAGTTGATAGCGTCAAGCAGACCCTCATTATTCTTGGTCGCCCCTTCTAGCTACCACCAATGCATGCATTAACTGCCGCACTGGTGCGATGGATGTTTTATTAAAAAATAGGAAGATGAGGTTGAACATTTTTCGTGCAGCTATGTGACCTGCCAACAAAGTGGCTTCTTTTAAGGTTGATTTCATTTAGGACCTTGTAGAAGTTGAGCATGCTTGGTTGTTGAGTGATCCACCTCAAGAGGAGGATGAAGAATCACTCAAAGAGAATCACCTTGGATTGATAGATAGTGAGACAGGACAATTGAGTTAGACTTGGCACTTTGGGCCACTTCTAGAGTTAGCGAAGAAGCTCGCAAGAACATCGATAGAGAGTCCCCCAGAATCGGAGTTAAAGGCTTTTCCGGCCTCACTCAAGTATGTCTTTCTAGGAAAAGATCAGACACTCCTAGTCAATTTTTCTGCAGATCTGACCGATTCATAGGAGTGCCAATTGTTACAGGTCTTGCATAAGCATAAGGCAGCTATTGGATGGTCTGTTGCAGATTTGAAGGAGATTGATCCTTCCTTTTTGTATGCATAAGATCATTTTGGATGAGGGGGCTAAACCCTCAAGCGAGGCACAAAGGAGGTTAAATCCCTACATAAAAGAAGTGGTGAAGAAGGAAGTAGTCAAATGGTTAGATGCTGAGATCATTTATCCCATCTCCGACAGTCAGTGGGTGAGCCCTACCCATGTTGTCCCCAAAAAGGCTTGGCTCACTGTGGAGAAGAATGAGAAAGGAGAAAGTGTTCCCATGAGGACTACTATTGGATGACGAGTATGTATTGATTACATAAAGTTGAACAGTGCAACTGGGAAGGATCACTTCTCATTGTCGTTCATCAGCCAGATTTTGGAGAAGCTCACAGACCAGCAGTACTATTGCTTTTTAGATGGATATTAGGTGGCCGTACATCCCGAGGATCAGAAGAAGATGACATTTACCTATGATTACGGTATATTTGCATATAAAAGAATGGCGTTTGGGCTCTGCAATAGCCTAACTATATTTCAGAGATGTATGATGGCGATTTTCTCTCATATGATGGATGACATCCTTGAGATCTAAATGGACGATTTCTCGGTCTATAGCTCTTCATTTTATGATTATCTCCAAAAGTTATCTCGTGTGCTTCAGCGTTATAGGGAGTCAAATCTGGTGCTTAAATGAGAAAAAAGTCATTTCATGGTGAGACAAGGGATTGTTCTTGGACATATTGTGTCTGAGAAAAAGATTAAGGTCGATAAGGCCAAAGTGGAGACCATTGCTAGATTAGCTCCACCAACCTCTGTGCGGCAGATCCACTCATTTCTAAGGTATGCAGGTTTCTATAGATGGTTCATTAAGGATTTTAGCCAGATTTCTTGACCGTTGTGTAACCTATTGTCGAAAGACCAACCGTTTATGTTTGATGATGCCTGTTTGAAGGCTTTCTTAGCCCTAAAGGAGGATTTGACCACCGCTCCTATTCTTCGATCTCTTGAGTGGTCAGTGCCATTTGAGTTTATGTGTGACGCGTCAGATTACGCGGTTGCAGAGATTCTCGGTCAAAAGATTTAGTGATGATCTCATGTGATTCATTATACTAGTAGGACCCTATCTGATGCACAGATGCATTACACTACCTCTGAGAAGGAATTACTAGCCATTGTTTTCGCGCTGGAGAAGTTTCACTCGTATTTGTTAGGCTTCAAGGTCATCATTTACTTTGATCATGCGGGATTACGATATTTGATGAGTAAAAAGGATGCCAAACCGCATCTCCTTTGATGAATTCTTCTGCTACAAGAATTTGAACTCGAGATTTGAGATAAGAGTGAATGTGAGAACCCTGTATGAGATCATTTGTCCAGACTGACTGTGGACTCATCCACTGATCATGGACAGATTGCTGATTCTTTCCTGGATGAGCAGTTATTTCATGTCAGGCATCTACGCTGGTTCGCGGATATAATAAACTTTTTGGTGACTGAAGAGTAACCTGCGCATTGGAACCAGAATGAGAGAGATAGATTGTTTTACGCAGGTGAAGCATTACTTCTGGGTGGAGCCAAAATTGTTTAGATTATACCTGGATCAGATGATTCAGAGATGTGTGTTTGAGGAGGAGTACAACTCCATTCTGTCTTTTTGTCATTCATTAGCCTGTGGGGGGCATTTTCCTAGTCGGAAGACTGCCGTAAAGGTCCTCCAGTCTGAATTTTGGTGGCCAACGCTTCATAGAGATGCTCACGAGTTCTGTAGGAGGTGTTTGCGCTGTCAGCAGACAGGTCGCATCACCACGCTCGACATGATGTCTCTTCTTCCTATTCTAATTGTTGAGATTTTTGGTGTTTGGGGCATTTATTTTATGGGTCATTTCTCGCCATTGTTTGGATTTGTATATATTTTAGTGGCGGTAGATTATGTTTCAAAATGGGTCAAGGTTGTGGCCACCCGAAACAATGATCATAAGGAGGTGCTTCGATTAATCAAGCACAACATTTTTAGTCGGCTTGGAGTTCCTATAGCGATCATTAGTGATGGTGGTACTTACATCCGTAATGTGCAAGTAGCTTCCTTACTTATAAAATATTCTATGCATCATCGGATTGCTACACCTTATCACCCGCAGACTAGTGGCTAAGTTGAGGTCTCTAACAGGGAGATCAAGCAGATTCTTGAAAATACAGTTCGATCAAACCGCAAGGACTGGTCCAAGTGCCTTGTTGATGCCTTGTGCGGTTATAGGACTGCTTTCAAGACCCTGATTGGTATGTCGCTGTATCTATTGGTTTTGGGGAAACCATGCCATCTCCCTGTTGTGTTATAGCATATTAGGCTATCAAAAAGTTCAATTTTGATATGACCCAAGCTAGAGCAGAGAGGACATTACAGTTGAGTGAGCTAGAGGAGATGCGTAATGAGGCCTATGAGAGTGCCAAGATTTACAAGTTTCAAACCATGCAGTTTCATGATCAACATAATGTTAGGAAGCAGTTCGAGCCTGGTCAAAAAGTATGGCTTAATCATTCGCATCTTCAGTTTTTTCCAGGCAAGTTGAAGTCAAGATGGAATGGTCCATTCATTGTGTATAGAGTGTTTCTGCATGGAGCGATAGATCTTTTAGACCCTCGCACGGGTAGCATTTTCAAAGTGAATGGGCAGCATCTGAAGCCCTATATTTCAGATATTGTGATAGGACACGACATCGAGGATGTCGATCTTTTAGAAGCATAGAGCTCACACATGTGTGTATATTGTATCATTCATAGGATTTTTTTTTAATATGCATAGAATAGCATTTTTAGTTTCAGTTTAGTTTGTTTTTATATAGTCCATGTGCATAATGTATAGATCATGTTCAGCGTATGCATGCTTTCAAATCTTAGATTTCATTTCAAGTTGAGTATGCTTTCTTTCATTCATTTTTGCATCTCATGTGCATTTACTTAGTATCATTCAAGCATAGGGGAGTGACACTGGGACAATGCCATTCAAGCATGGGGGAGGGTGTAGTAGCTCATCTGAATATTTTTGTCTACATTTTGCACATATTTACACAATTTTCATGAAAAATAGGCTTTTAAAGAAAGAGTTTGGACTTATATGAATGTTATTTCAAATGTAATGTTTTTAGAGGATTTTTAAGCCCCACGATTTTTTTCTGACATGGATCTAGAAATTGTGGTTGTTTATGCAAATTTCAAAGAAATGATGATTAATACATGTTAAAGTTTATTTTGAATCACAAATATGAACATCGAATGTGTTGTTTTTGAAAAACTAAGCAAATGAATAGAAGCAAAAAAATGAGCTCAAAAGTAAAAGAGCATGTGTTAGGTTGTTTGGATAATTTCACAATCCTTAATAGATGGGACTTAGACATAAGTTGAAGTGTTTGAATTCCATTTCGAAAAGGAGAGTGAGAATCTTCGTGATCCTTAGTAGCAGAGAACATACACAAGTTGAAGTGTTTAAGTCTCATGTCGAAAAGGTAAATGAAGGAAGTCACTTTTGTGTCTTAGTTAATATCTTTTAATATACATTGAAAAGTATAATAGATATTGAAATTACACAGGGCATAAAAGCATACCATACGCAAGCCATAAAACAAAAATAAAAGTGTGCAAAAAGAAAAAACATGAAAAAATGAAAATTAAGAAAAGAAAAGAGCTTAAAAAATAAAAAGTTCAGTGCTTAGAAGTGTGATTGAGAAGATCTGTGCAGAAAACATACGAGTAAGGATAAGTAAAAAATGGCCTTTTTTTTGGATTTTCTAAGAATAAAACATAAATAATTGTGATATTTAGAAAAGTAAAAGAATTTTTTTTTCTGTGGTGGTATATAAAAGACTCTAATCATATTGTGATTTTGCAAATAACAGAAAATATTTATAAAAATAAAGTCTTTAATTACCTACTAGTGAAAATATGTAATATTATGCATACATGATAGAGATGTTTATGAGTAGCATCACCGCAAACCCTCACGAGACCTTACTCGTCCACTAGGGTAACCCAGGGTTGAAAGGGCTTGTTGCATGTGCTAAATGCAACCGTGATTCCTACCAAAGTGAGTTAGTTGATAGTTGGTATTTCTTGTATTTTTCTAGTTTGCTCGAAGACTAGCAAAAACATAAGCATGGGGGTATTTGTTAATGCATACATTTTAGGGTTTAATTCATATTAAACTATGCATGATTTCATAGAAAAATGTATTAAAAACCAAAATTTATGCTAGTTTTGAGTAAATGTACTAAAATGCTAAAAAAATAGAAAATGCTTGAAAATAAGTTTTATTTTGTAATTTAGTGTATATATTAGTATTTGTCATTAATGTAGTAGGTTTAATTCTTGAAACAATAAATACTAATATAGTTAGAATACGTTTAGTAGAAGTTTTTATAAAATGTAGGAAAATTAAGGTGTTTAGTAAATAGTTTTTTTAAAGAGTAGTAATTTGAAAATTTCAAAAATATTAGGAGTTACAGAAATTTTTCATTCAAACCTTTTAAAAACCTCACGTAAGTGAATAAAAATTTGGTCTTCTCCCTTGCAAATCCCCTCTCTTCTTCCTCTTCCTCTCCACCTCTTCCTCTACCTCCTCTTCTTCTCCTTCTCCCTTTGTCTCTCCTCTTTTCTCTTCCCTCTTTCTGGTGGAGTGCAATCCGATGGCGGTGCAAGAAGGAGGATTCCAACTCTCTTCTCAACCAAATCAAGAGTGAGAATTCCTTTTCTTCCTCTTCTTCTTTTTCTCCTTCTTATTCTTTTTCTTCTCTCATTCTTCCTTCTATTTCTCATTAGATTAGTTAAATCTGAGATAAAATCAAAATAAAATGAAATCGTAGATTTATTTTCATTTGATTCTGCATTTTAGCATTCATGATTCATTCTGAAAAATGTTTTGTTATACTGTAGTATGATTTTGATATTTTTAAATTGCATTTCAGGCTTTAGTTAAATATGCATCGTTTCATTTTCAGATTGCATTTCAATCTTAAATCATGTGCATTGTTTTGTTTTCAAGTTAGAGTTCATCTGGATTGATCGATTAAAACTCCAGAAATCAATCATCTGATCTCTGATTGTTGCTGTTATGAGTTTGTTTTTTATCAATTTTTTTCTTTATTTTCTATTGAATCTGATGTCTGATAGAATCCATTTTTGATGACTGTGAGTCTGCTACAGAATGAGTATTGATCGATCATCTGGATTGATCAAATCTGATTCACAGTACCAATTGAAATTTCTTCTGTTTCTGGCGAAAGTTCTTCTGGCCATGCTTTTTTTTGCTGATATTCGACAATCTGAATCGTGTCGATCTGATATCCGACAATCTGAATTGTGATCATCTGAATCATAGCATCTGAAGCATTGTCTTGAAATCTGATTGTCTGAAATTTGAATTACCTGATTATTAATCAATCGTTTGATGTTCAAAAATTTGTCTGATATCCAACAGCTATCGGAGGCCTCTGATTCATTGTCATTGATCACCATGAATTTTTTTATCAACATCATTGCTTACTATTTTCGGTGAGTTTTGGTTCTGTTTGAGTGTTATTAGCTCTGATTGTTGTGTTTTTAAGAGGTTGACTGTTACTGAGTTGCGGCAAACATTGTTTGAAAGATCTGATTGGAATTCCATTTGATCGATCGTGTATCTAGATCAATTATGTTCGATCGAAATGTTGTGGATCTCCATTGTTGTCTGAAATTCCATTGAACTCCGGCCTGTTATTGTGTTTTGGTGAATATTGTTTACTGTTTCCGACTTGCTATTTGAATCTGGTTGATTGATACCTGCTATTCTGAAATTCTGTTGGACACCAGCCTGGAACTGAGTTGTTATTGTGTGAACTCCCCAAATTTTTCAAAATCTTTTAAATATTCCTTTTTTGCCCCTAAATTCATTTTTTGAGCAAATGGGTTATTTCAAATCTAAATTCCAGTTCATTTCTCAAGTCTTATTGAAATCAAATTCATTTCATATGTTTAAATTGATTTCGGATCTGGATCCTTTGTCCAGATCCAAGTCTAGTCTCCTTGTCCAAATTTTAAATTAAAATTACAGAAAATACCAAAAATAGTTTTTAAATAGCTCAGACAGTCCCTCCGACATCTGTTTGGATCCATCATGTTGTATTTCTCGATTCGAGTTTCAAAACTCGAACATATTTTCAAAACTTAGGTCCAAACTCATTATTCTGAAGAATTTTCCCCAAAATGGCCTGAAGTTATAGGAAATACACTTTTGTAAATATTTTCTCAAAAAAATACAAAAAATTAGTGTTTAAACTTTGTTTTTTAATTTTCTATTACAAAAATACAAAAAATGAAAAAATCATGCAAAAAACCAAAAAATTAGGAAAAACTACGAGAAAACTAAGTGGTTTTTGAAGATTTCGCAGAAAAACTCACCTTGAACCATTTTACAAAAAACCTTTAGAAAAGGAGCCCCCTCTTTGTAAATTTGGGATAATGGCCAACGGCCATCCTCTCGTGCGCCCTCCATCGCCTCCTCTCCCGCTGGATCTCCCTCCATCTTCAACAAACCCTCTCTCGAAGGCTCTTCTTCACTAGTTAAAAAGAGGATCACGCAGAGGGAGCAGGGGACCGCTTCTTCACCTCCCCACTTCTCCATTACGATCTGTTCTGACCTCGCCACCCATCTTCTTCTTCATTCTTCTTTCCTCATCCTCTTTTCTTCCTTTACTCTATTGATTCTCTTCTCAATCGGCCGAAGAAGGCTGATCGTATAAACTTTAAGGCAAGGAGATATCGTCTTCTTTCAGTCGATTTACGAAGGATCGACCGCCCCTGCGATTACAGGTAAGTAACCGTTCCCCTTTTTCCTTCCTATTTTTTTTTTTTTTGTAAATGTTTCTTTCTCTTGATTTCCAGTATGTCTCCGTTTCGATTTTTATTTCTTTTCTTTTGCATTTCAGAGCATAAGAGATGAGAATCGACCTGCATATAGCAGGATCAACTCATCGGTTGCTACAGTAATAAGGGATATGTCGATTCCAACATCTTTCTCGCCCCTTTTATCATTAATTTCTTGGATTTTCATAGATTTTAACATACGTTTATAATGTGATTTTTCCTGTTTTCGCATTCATCGTCTGTTTATTTTAATTTCTCATGCTTATTTTTATTTTATATTTTACATTGGATCCTCAATTCCATTTGGTACATCCCCTGGTATGTTGATGGCTGATGATATTTAACAATAGCATCATCGGTTTGCCCGGGTGTCGAGTTTCTAAGTTTATTTTAAGTTCTCCTTTTCAGTTTGATTCCCCTTTTGATTTCTCGTTTCCGTCTGTTTTTTTTTACTCATTTTCTGTTCGTATTTTGCTTTTTAATCTACACCAGCACTCTTGGTATTGTATTGCTCATAATATCCAATATTCCCTCGTTATCTCTATGATTTCACATGATTTACCTGCTTTGTCATGAGGAAGTGCCTTTAGATATTGTATCGTTTCCATATCATCTTCATGTTTAACCTCCATCATGTTATTTACATTGCATATGCTATCAATTCCCCGTAGACTCTGTCTCCATCATGCATGTTTTAGGTGAATTGCTACTTATACATCATCCAACCAAGGTTGCTGTGGAAACTCCTATGTGATTTATGGTAGAATCCCCATTAGCATCATGGATGGTCTTTATGATAGATAAAATTTCATACCATGTTCGATTGGATGTTCTCCATTCATTTGCTATATCCTGATTCCCGAATTTCTTTTCCTTAAAATTTAGTTGTTGTTATTGCTACCCCCCTCTAATTGTGTTAGATAGTTTACGATGTTTCCCACATCTAACTATCCTTGGCTCCATGGCATTTTTTTTTGGGGCTTTAGTTTTGATAGACATCATCTGCATTCCATGATATTTTCATTTCTACAAGTTACAGTTGATCTGAATCACCATCTCTCTTAGCCATTAGCACAGTTCAATCTTCGTCTGGATTTAACTTACAGTGGAATCTATCTGTCCTGCATTTGATTTCATCGTGAGTTCAGCTTTTGTGAAGATCGCCCCATGTTCGTTATGAGATTCAATATTGTCATCCCATTGCAAGTGGCTAGTGATCTCGAATCCAGATCAGAATTGCTGTGAGATCCAGTATCTGATCTGAGTGTGCTGAATGGCCCTGATCCGATTGTTTTATGACTTTTTGTGATGGGCGCTGATGCTCCCGATTCAAAGTGTATCTAGAAAATGGAAATGGTATACCTGGGTATTGCCATTTCCCCTTTAACTTTTAGATACGAGTCCCGTTGCCTTAATGTTTATCTCTGAAATTAGTTTGCAAAGGTTATCTGATAAATCAGTTTGCTTTTCTTTTACTGATTCATCTTTGGTTAAGATTAAGCTGTTAATTAAGGTCATTTCATGATGTTTGTCCCAATGATATAAAGAACTCTTTGGTTAAAGGTTATAAAAAAAAAAAAAAGAGAAAAAGGGAAAAACTATTGGTCGATGTGCCAATGGATTGGCTAAGACCTGTTTTTGCCCCTACACTATGCTTCACTTCCCCATATCTTACTGCAACTTCATGCATTTTGCATCCCCTGTATCCTTAACAATTGCATTTACATATATTGCACCAACGCCAACCCATTTTCTGTAATATGCCTCCATCGTGTGACATCCATATGACTTGCCAAATACCCAGAGTGTAACAATCAGATTTCAAGATCTTTCATTTTATCACCTACAAAGCCCAATGAGAGATTTGAGAGACAAGAGTCCCAAGGTGGTCTTAGCGTCTTGTGGTGATACAGCCTATGCTACAGTTGTAATGCTATGAATTACTTGTAAATTGCTGTGAAAAGTTGATTTTGTGTAGTTATATCTCTTTTAACATTTGCATCAATCTATTGATAAATGGTTACTACAAGTTCAAGAAACTACAAGTGATTGGACTTTTGTTAGAAGAGACAATGGTGAGACAGTTTGCGCCTAGTGAGGTGGTTTATGGAGCTCTGATCGACTACTACTGTAAATCAAGCAAATATGCAAGGAGTTTATTGCCTGTTTGGAGAAAGGTAGGGGAAGAAAAATTCTAATTCTTAGTTACAGGAGCCAGAGGATTATGTTGTATATAAGTGCATGTGCTTGTCTCTCTTTTTGTTATATATATTTTTAGCTTGCAGGAATTAGCCTATTGCCAGCAGCTCATGAAAGTCATCTCATCACCTGTCACTTGCATATTCATTACCTATTGCCAGCAGCTCACGTATGTATATATGCTAATATAGCCCCTGTCTCCTTATGCACATTCATTAGTATAGCATCTATACTTTCTCTGCAGGTGTACCTAGTAAGCCCACTTCCCTAAGCTCATTCTCTAATTGCATCATCTCTATATAGGCACATCCACTTTTACTGTCATTACTACCACTCACCTGTGTATAGCTCCAGCACCTCCCTGCACTCTTGCACAGGCAGTTGCAGCCACATCTCCTTCACTACATTATCCAATATATCTCCACATTACTGATGCCTTCCGACCCTACAGCAGTATCTTGCGACATCACTTCCCTGTAGATCATCATATACCCTGTGCACCCATACTCCCTGCCATCTTCCTCTTTCTTTCCTGTTACCATTTTTCTTACAGTCATAACCCCTATCAGCTACACTGCACCTCTTTCACCATATGTTGGGTCGTCATGGTGACCCTGCTAGTTGGGCTGTTATGCTAATAGGTCTGGTTCAGATGCTCAAGCTCCATGGTGTCCCCTACTGAATTTTTGTCATGTGATAGGATTTTGTAACTTATCTGCTTATCATCACATTATCCACTATCACTGCATTTACCACTTTTCCTTCCCTGCAACATCATCTATTTGGTAGTATTTTCACACTACCACCTTCCTCCACTCAGCGAATACTGCTGAAAATATGTGTATTATCACCTGTCAATACATATGTTCACTATGATCCCTTCACTACACTTCCTTAGTCACTCCATCCAAAATATGGCCATCATTGTCATATATCCTATCACAGCAGTAAAACACCACCCCTTAGTCTCTGTGTGCCTCTCCTTTAGTCCACTTCATAACATCGGTTCCAGCCGTTCCCCTGTTATCCTTTCCTGCAAAATCCATTGTTTTCAGCCATCTTGTAAATATCTGCAGCTATGGTCATGACAGGAATCGGTTCATTTTTTTTGTTTCAACCTTCCATCCCATTTTTTTTGGGTTCATCACACTGATTGAATCTAATTGTTTAGATAGTGTTCTCTATTCACTCAATACCATTTAAATTGTTTTGTTTATTCTTTGGATACACGTTGACATCATCATTCTGTGCATTCTTTCACTAGTACTTCCACATTTAGTTTGAACAGGTGCCAGATAGTGCCTTCATCAGTGTTCTCACAATATTGTTAGTTTCACAGGATTGCCTGTGGCATCATTTGTTGTTTTCGCAACATTGTTTACAGCATGGCTTGCTGTCCTCACTCACATATTGTTATCTGCACACTTCAACACCCTTCTCTTACACAGCACCCCGTTGCACTTGTGCTTAGCACTTGCAGCACACCTAAATGCTCACCGTAACATCCATCACCTGCACTTTCATTTGCCTCTGCAGCTGCTGTAACACCCTCCATGTTTTCAGTTGCGCCGTGCAGTGGCACGAGCTTCACACCTACAGCCCTCCATGGTCATGTATATACAATACCATCTTGCTGTACTGTTTTAGCTTCATTCTGTGTCATCACTGACATGTCCATAGTATCATATTCATGAATCTCCTACACTTCCATTTTCAACCAAGATATCTCTGCTAATAGTTTAGCAAAGTAAATCAACGCATGCAATAGAGATTATACCTAAGCAAGGTATGTGCATCCCTTCATTTGGTACATGCATCTTTAGAATATCCCTCCTCACTAACCTAAGCATGTCATGCATAAAAGCACATCTAAATTTTCCTTTCATGAGCATATCACTTGCAATACGTATATATATATATGTACCTAAGCATTTCACTTGGCACATACACTTCTTATTTAACATGGTCATTTCAGCTCAAACATAGCATCTCACACCCTCCTCTATGTCTTGTATTTGGCTAAACTAAATGTTTTGCAGGAAATAGGTGGAAAATATCATTATTGGGAAGTTGTATATCTGATTTCATATATTGTAATAGCTAGATATAATGAGAATTTACGTTTCCTGTTTTAGATAGAATGAATGAGCATTGTAAATACCTTGAATTGCTTGTTTTCATGCTTCTTACCTTTATTTTTCAAATTCTCACAAATGGTGAAACACGAATGGCACGTGCACCACTTCGTAAAGAGGTAATTAATCCTAAGTTGATGATTTATATCAATGGCCATAGTCAGGATGTAAACAAGACTTAGAATTTTTATCTTTTACAAAATAACACTGAATCCATACAGGATCCGTTTTAAAAAATCATCATATTTTCAAATATTTCATCTTTTATCAGAGTTTAACTTAAAATTAATTCAATATATGTACCAATGGCCATAGTCAGGGTATATTGAGAATTAATTTTATTTTAAAACTCTATAAAAGCACAAAAATGTGTTTCATTCTTCACCTGAATTTAAATATAGATTATTATATAATACATTCAATGACCATAGTCAAGGATGTATTATATCTTCAATCTTATTCTAATTCATCTAAAGAATGAAATAGCTTTTCAAAAATCCAATTTCAAAATCTTTAAATTCATTCATCATATAGGACAGAATTGCATCATATTTTCAAAATTTCCTTTTCAAAATTCCAAGTGATTCTTCTTTTTCATTTCTCAGATCAAATCTTATTCAAATCCAATTCATTCTTTCAATTTCCAAAATTCTAGTTCATTTTTTTTATCTCAAAGTTCAATCTAACTTTGAGATTTCAAATTCATTTTATATTCAAATTCAAAACAGATTTCAAAAGCTCAATTTGACTTTGAAATTCCAAATTCATTTATGTTCAAATACTTCAAATCAAATCCAAAGTTCAATTTAACTTTGAGATTCCCTTCATCTTCTAAATTTCAAAATCAAACTTCAAAATTCAAGGTCTAATTTGACTTTGAAATTCATTTATATATTCAAGATTCAAATTCTAAATTTCATTTTTTTAAAATTTGGAAGTTCTTGATTCATCTTCTGAATTTAACAAACTCCAAATTCATTTTAGGATCCAGGATTCAACATTCATATCGGATCTCAGACTTCAGATCCAAATCCATCTTAGGGTCCAGAGTCTAACTCTATATTTGATCTCAGACTTCAGATCAAAATCTATTTTAGGATCCAGAACCCAACTTCCACATTGGATCTCAGGCCTCAGATTCAAATCCATTTTAGGATCCAGAATCCAATTCTACATTTGGATCTCAGATTTCAGATCCAAAACCTATCTTAGGATCCAGAACCCAATTCTATATTTAGGTCTCAGATTTCAGATCCAAATCCATTCTAGGATCCAGAACCCAGTTCTAATTTGGATCTCAGACTTCAGATCCAATTCCATTTTAGGATCCAGAATCCAATCTCACTTTGGATCTCAGATTCCAAAATCCAAATTCATTTTTAAAGATCCAATTCCATTCCCAATTCTAGATTTCAAACCCAAAGCCCTTTCCAGATCTCATTTGAACTTCCTAAATCCATTTCTATTCTTAAAAACCATTTAATTTTCTCAGATCCATTCTAAATTTCAAACTTCAAAATCTAAATTCAATTCCATCTCAAGTATTCATTTCCTTTCCTAAATTCAAAGTTCAAATTCAAAGTCCATTTCTGACTTTGAAACTTCATTTCCTTTCATTTTAAAGCTTCAAGTCATTCCTTCTCATTTACTCTTCCAAACTCCGATTTACTTCAAAGACTTAGAACTTCTCTGATCTATCTCAAGTTCTAAGTTAGATTCAAACATTTCTTCACTCCTTTATCAAATTCATCTCAGAATACTTGGAAATCTCCAAAACATCTTTTCAAAAGAAGCATACATCTTTTGCATCGCACAAGCATGATTCTTTGTGCACTTAGAGTTAGAATAAATTCTTAGATTATATTTAGGCAAAGCAAAAGGCATAGATTCGATCCTTGGTTCGATTACCCCTGGTAAAGGCGCCAGGAACGGTCGAACCTCGTACCGACGAGCGAATCCCGTCTCTCCATCTTTTTCCCGCAAATTTTCAAAACGGAGGCGAGTTAAATTTCTAAATATTTTCAAATCAAGGTCAAGTGAAAACCCGCAAAAGAATTCGTCTTCTCTCTTTCTTTCTTTCTTTCTTTCTTTTCTCTTCTCTTTCTCTTTTCTTTCTTTTATTCTTCTCCCTTACAAAGGGAGGAGAATAGAGGTTAGAAAAGGGAAAAGAGAAGGAAGAGAGAGAAAGATACGAGAGAGGAAAAATTTTGCGATGATCACATATTGCTTGTGAGTTAACTGGATAGATAACCGAGTTTTCCAGATACGATTTCCAGCAAATAACTTAGTTTTCCTGGTGCGATTTCTAGTAGTTTGGATCAATATGATTGTTAACTATTAATTGTTACTCATTTTTACTGTTGATTTTCACTGTAATTTTACTAGTTAACTGCTGAATTTCACTGGTTTTTACTGTTTTGAGCAATAGTGTTAGTTGTTTGTTAGGCAATTAGTTAGTTGTTAGTTAAGTGAAATAATTAGCATTGTTAATTGCTTTGTAATTAGATTACTTAGCTAATTAGTAGTTAGTTTTACTTAGTTAAAAAAATGTTGTTAGTTTGTTTTTGATATTACATTTAGTTCTTAAAATTACTTAGTGAATTGTCATTAGGTTTATATAGTTTATAGTTAGCTTGCATACATTAGCATTATAGGTTTAGTATTGTTTTATTTGTCATTTCATTTATTTCACATTATTTTTCATTGTTTTAGCATTTAATTAGTATATTCTGCTTAGTGTAGTTTCTATTAGTATCTTGGGTTGCTCGTGTTCTTTTGAATTGTGTAGGATAGCACGGAGTGAAGCATAAGCGAACAAGTGACACAGAGGCACAAGCATAGAAGACTTTTTGCTTTTCTTTTAGAATTTAGGAATTTAATTCAATTTTTGGGTTTGTAATAAAACCAGTTTAAGCCCTCTGCGTAGGGTATTTATTTGTTGTAATAGGTAATTATATTTACTTTTCTCGTACATTTTTATTTTGGCAATAAAGAGTAGTTTAGTTGCCTGTTTGAATACAAAGTATTCTCGTTCCCTAAGTTCGACCCGGTCTCTACCACTAGTGAGAACCAGTTTTTATTATTTGATGTCTGGTTTTAACATTGCTTTCACCTAAAAATCTTTTTAAAAATATAATTTCTTCAAAAGGACATCAAATTTTTGACGCCATTGCTGGAGAACGGCGTAATACAAGTATTCACTTTATTACCTATTTGTTTGTTCACGTATTTTTAGAATTGTTTAGTTTACTTTCCAGTTATTACTTAGGATTGATTGTGTAGTTTACTTTTTTGTTGAATATCTAGGACTGTTTAGTTTATTTTTTTCATTTAGTTTTAGAACCACGTGTTTGCACAACGTAGAGACCATTTTACATTTCTTGCACAACCCACCCATAGGATACACTTGTTTCCCCTGCAGGGGGCGGAGCCCCCCTGCACCATTCTGTTGATCCTCGGCAGGGGGCTCTGTCCCTCTGCCTCTTGCATTGTGCCGGCAGGGGGCGAGGCCCCCCTGTCTTTGCTTTTGTTTTTCGGTAGGGGGCTTCGCCCCTCTGCTCTTGTGTTGCTTCTCGGCAGGGGGCTTCGCCCCCCCTGCCTTCTTTTGTTTGCCGACAAGGGGCTAGGCCCCCGTGCCTTCTGTTGTTTCCCCTACAGGGGGTGGTGCCCCCTGCACCCTCCGTTGTTCCCGGCAGGGGGCGAGGCCTCTCTGCTTCCTGCATTGTGCCAGCAGGGGGCGAAGCCCCCCTGCTTTCTTGTTTTCAAGCAGGGGCTTGACCCCTGCATCTCTGCTGTTCTCTGACAAGGGGCTTTGCCCCCTTGCCTTGTTCTTGCTGCCTTGTTGCGGCAGGCATGGCGAGGAGCTTCTGCACCCTCCCCTGCCTTTCCTTGTGCTAGCAGACAGGGAGCTCCTGCTCCCTGCCTCTGCTGCTGTTGCCAAGCAACGCTAAGGCCCCTGCCTCTGGCACCCTTGTCTGCAGGATGCAGAGCTCCTGCCTCTGCCTCCTGCAGGCAAGAGGCCTGGTTGCTTCTTGTTTACCTTCGGCGTATGCTAATGTTCTGAGATCTCCAGGTTGAACGGTGGATCCGGCTCACCCTCTGTGGCTCGAGCTCTTGCTTGTCTACGCTGCATGCGTACGAGGACCCGCAACCCCTTAAGGTAGGGGATTCTTGCGTGAAAGGACAATGAACTGATAAATGATGAAATAAGGAAGATAACTAAAAGAGGACTATATATGTATACGTATAATATATATACGTATGTCTTTACCTTCAAGGACGCGGTTTCGCGATCCTTGTCCTCTTTATTTTCCTGCACTTTCCTTTTTGTCGCCGTCGCGCTATATGTGCCTAGGCTTTCCATTCTGTCTTTACATTTCATGTCTTTTAATTCAAGGACGCGGTTTCGCGCTCCTTGTCCTCTTTACTTTTCCGCACTTTACTTTCCTGCTGCCCCGCTCTTTGCGCCTTGGCATTTACTTGCTTATGTTTGTCTTGTTCTTCAGGATGCCTGGTCCTCCTTTACGTTCTTGCACTTTACTTCCTGCATTTACTTGTTGCCCCGCGCTTTATGCGCCTTGGCTTTGCTTCTGCTTTACTATTCGTACTTTACTTTTCTGTGTTGTGGTACTTGCTCTTGCACTTGCCTTTTGCTTGTGTTTGTCCTTACCTTGTTGTTGCCCTGCATGCATGTAATCTTATCTTTGTTGTATGCTTCTTTACTTGTTTACGCTTATCGTTCTATCGAGGTGTAACCCCATGCCTCGTGAGTCATCCTTTACACTTGCGTAGTCAGTATAGGATCTTATACCTCACGAGTTGCTTACGTAGTTGCCTGCTTGTGCGTTACGATGATCGAGGTATGATCCCATACCTCGTGTGGAGCTTTAGCGTTCTACCCTCGCGGTGCGGCCTCGCCCACCGAGTCTTGTCCCTCGTTTTGCCTTTTTATTAGTATGTGCATGAGTTTGCCTCTTGTCAGCTTGCACTCCCTGAGTGCAGCTTCGAATGTATAGTGTATATCGTTACACTTGTCTTGCAAGACACGACACACACTCAGTTCTCCAAAGACGATGGTCTTAGGTGCGATCCTATTTTCAGGAATGTTTAGCTTGTAAAGTGATAGCGGCCAGATCTCCCAAATCTATGCATTCGGAATAGGTGTGTTACAACCTTAGTTCACCTATTCGATATGACTCAGATAGCCTGTGCACGAGTAGGGGCAGGGATCCTGGCGAGGTACTTGCGCCATCACTAGATCGGCGTTACCTCACCTCTGATGCGAGACCTAGTTTCTAGGCTTTCTGGTTCAACCATGTTTGTAGCGCCTTCCTTCGTGAAGGTATTGTTGGATCTCTTACGAGGGATCCATGTACCTCCTCTAGTAATTGTACCCTTAGTCATGTATGATATGTTTGGACTACGAAGAGCAGAACGAGAGGTCTACAGTAACCTCTAAGCGTGTATTGACACATTAAGCTAATCCTGTTATGTTGCTTTCGCCTAATAGGCGGGTTGCTCGCAATTGTCTAAAGGACCCGAGCCCGATCAGTTGGAACTGGAATGAGTTCACTGTAGGCTTCTATAAAGTAGAAGCATTGGGATTTCCTGCGAGAGATCCATACCCCTCTCATCATGGTTGTACTTTTGAACAGGTACGTTGCGTACTACGATGAGTAGGATGAGAGGTCTATGTCTGCCTCGAACATGCAATGGCATGTGTTGGAGATCACAAGAGTGATGTTTTGATCATGCATATATTTTAGAGATATTTCATATAAAAATATGCATGATTTCATGAGAAAATGTTTCAAAAACCCAATTTTATGTTAGTTTTCAAGTAAATGTGCTAAAATGAGTTAAAAATAGAAAATGCATGAAAAATAGTTTTATTTTGCATTTTTATGCATATTTTAGTTTTTGTTATAGTCATAGTAGTTTGGTTTTAGTTTTTATTAAAAATAAAAATAAAAAAATAAAAAATTTGCAGAAAAATAGTTTTATATGCATTTTAAGTGTTTGTTTTTTTTAGAAAAGAAAAAAATTAAATATAAATATAAATAGTTAGAATAGTTTCTTCATAAATAAGTTTTGTTTTTAAATTTTTGAAAACTTTATAATAAACTGGTACATAGTTTTTTATTTTTGAAAATTGAAAAAATAAACACAAACCGGTTTAACCGGTTTGCATTTCAAAATGAACCGGTTTGAATGGTTTTTAAAAACCCAAAGAAACGAAAATTTCATTGGTCTCCCCCTTCCTGAACCACAACCCTCTCTTCTTCTCCTTCCTCTCCACTTCTCCTGATCTTTTCTTCCCCTTCTCCCTCTTTCTCTCTTCTTCCCTGTTTTCCGGTGGAGAGATTTCCAGCAACGGCGGCGGCGTACGGGAGGAGGCCGGCCGATTCTTTCCTAACCCCTCTAAGGTTCACGGTAAGTCATCCGATCTTCTTCTTCTTCTTCCTCTTCTTCTTCCGATTTCTACTTCTTCTTCTTCCTCTTCTTCTTTCGATTTCTACTTCTTCTTCTTCCTCTTCTTCTTCCGATTTCTTCTTTTTCTTCTTCTTCTTCTTCTCCTAATCTGCATCTTCTTCTTCTTCTTCTACTTCTTTCTCTTATTCTTCTTCCGATTCCTCATTTTTCTTATTCTTCTTCATTTTTTTAATTGAGTTCTGTTTTTGTTTCTGTGTGAAACGAAAAGAAAAAAATACAGATCGCATGTTTTTCTTTTTCTTTTTGATTTTCCTGTTTTAGATTCAAGTTAGATTGAATGTATTGATCGATTAAGTTCCATAAATCAGTCACCTAATCTCCAATCACTACTGCGATCAGTCTGTTTTTTATTGAATTCCTCTTATTTTTTATTGAATCCAATGTTTGAGAATCTGATTTTTGATGTCATTGTGCCTGCTACAGACTGAGTGTTGGTCGATCATCTGGATCGATCAAAAGTGCTTCACATTTCTGATCAAAATTTCTGTTGTTCCGGTAGATGAAATCCAGCTTGAATGAATTTTCCGACGATGGATTGTTTGATTGTGAACGATTAGTTGTTTGGATCAAATATCTCCAAGTGATTCCTGATTTACAGTGTTTGATCTTCAAATTGAAAATATAGGATTACTGATCAAAGTATTTCCAGTAATCGGCTGAATCTCTGCCGGAATTCCCTGATTTTTTAATCAGTTTTTCTGTTTTTACATTGTTTCTCTGATTTACATTGTTTTTCTGTTTTTGAACAAGTAATTGAAAATATCGGATTAGAGTTTTAGTCATGATGTAAAGAGGAATCGGGATTCATCTAAGCTAATCGTGAGTACATCGGCATGTGAACAATTGAATTGATATGAAATCTCAGACAATTTTTTACTGCTATCAGTAAAATTCAAATCTGATTACCAGAATCTTTTTACTGATATTCACTATATCAGATTTGAGTTTTGTTGATTATTAAGTGGATTTTGATTAAAGTTGAAAATCTGAAGTTTATTACAGTTTGGTAATAGTATCATATAGGGGATGTTAAAATTCATTGATTGAATTACTGAATTTCACTGAATTTTACATGTATTTTACTAAGTGTCTCACTGATTTTTACGAAGTGTTTTGATAATAGTGATTAGGTTAGCTATTAGTTGTAATTAGATTACTTAGTTAATTAGCAGTTAGTATTACTTAGTTAAGAAAATATTGTTAGTTTTTTTTATATTACAATTAGTCTTAAAATTTCTTAATGAATTGTCATTTCAGTATTAACATTTAGTTAGTTAGTTTTGGTTTTTCTTTCGTGTACTGCTCGTGTTCATTTGAATTATGCAGAATAGCACAGGATTGGAGCGGAAGCGATTATGTGACACGAAGTACGAAGAATAAAGCTTCTTTTTACCTTTTATTTTTTTAGAATTAGGAATTTAATTGGGTTTGTAAATATTGCACTTTACGCCCTCTGCGAAGGGTATTCATTTGTTGTAATAGTTAGTTGTTTTTACCTTTTCTGAACATTTTACATTTCAATAATTCGGCAATAAAGAATAGTTTAGATTTGTGTACTTGAATACGAAATATTCCCGTTCTCTGAGTTCGACCCGGTCTCATCCACTAGTGAGAACCGGTTTTTATTATTTGATGTCTGGTTTTCACATGTTTTTCATATAAAAATCTTTTCAAAATTACAATGATCTAAAAGAAGACATCAAATTTTTGGCTCCGTTGCCGGGGAACGGCGTAATATTTGTATTCACTTTATTGCCTAGTTTTTGTGTGCATTTAGGTTTAGAACCACGCATGTGCATATCTTAGAGACGAGCTTACTTTTCTGCACAGCCTACCTACTAGGACCCCCTTAGAGGTGACTGTGTACGATTGGTACCGTACACATAGATTTCATATTTCTTTGCATAATCTCTGTTATGTGTAACTACGTGGTGTTTGTTTAGTTTTGGTTGTTTTTAGTTCACTCGCTTTGTGGTTTGCGTGGTTTGGCCGCTTAGTACGTTAGTTAGGTAGAAAACCCAAAGTTAGGACGTGTGCTACACCGGTCTACTCCAAGGTGTACGCAATGGCTGACGATCATCAATTGATCCGTCCTTTGAGGGAGTACTTCATGCCAAATACGTATACTCCCACCTCCTGCATCACGAGACCTGATGTAGGAGCAAGGCATTTTGAGATTAAGGCCAGTGTGATTCAAATGTTACCTTCGTTTTATGGCCTTAGCAATGAGGACCCATATCGTCATCTCGACGAATTCCTTGAGATTTGCTCGACTGTGCTAATCAATAACTTTGGAGATGATGCTATGCGGTTGACTTTGTTTCCGTTCTCTCTCAAAGATAAAGCCAAGCACTGGCTAAAATCTCTTGAGACGGTTCGTATTACTACTTGGGAAGGAATGCAAAAAGAATTTTTAAAAAAATATTTCCCAATTGGTAAGACGAACCAGTTTCGTAAAGCTATAACCAGTTTTTCTCAAATTGAGGGAGAACAATTTCACGAGTCTTGGGAGAGATTGAAAGATCTTCTCCGTAAGTGTCCCCATCACCAGATGCCTCGTTGGCAGTTGGTGCAGTATTTCTATGACGGGCTTACTGAGAAGCATCATCAAATGGTTGATTCGTCTTGTGGGGGCACTTTTATGCTCAATAGTGAGGACGAGGCGTGGTCTCTATTCGAGACTTTGAGTGAAAACACGATGCATCATACCTTGTATTCACGGCTCGATAGGACTACATCTCTGTCTAGTGGTCCTAGGAAAATAGGGATTTCTGAAGTAGGGTCTGAGTTAGAATTGTGTACCAAGGTTGACCAGTTGACTAGGAAGTTAGATCAATTCCTACACAATTCTTCGAGAAGTCCAGTAGAAAGAGTGTGCGAGCTATGTGCTAGCCCTGCACATTGTGTTTTAGATTGTCCGGCAGCGCCATTATATCCTGAATTCGTTCAGGAGCAGGTGAATGCTGCCCAAGGTTTCGCTAAACCCATGTATGATTCATTTACATCATCATATAACCCAGGTTGGCGAAACCAATCCATTCCCCTATCCCATCAGCTCTCCCAGACACAGTATAGACCTAGTAACCCTTCACAAGGTTACTCGCATCCTATATTTCCACAGGTTCATCCCCAGTATTGTCTACCTTCTCCTCAGGAGCCCATTCCAAGTTCATCATTTTAAGAGAAGATGTTAGAAGCCTTTTCTGATATCAAGGCCACTCTTTGTTCCCATACGCAGTCAATAGCCAAGCTAGAGACTCAAATGGGACAGTTAGCTCAGACATTGAGTAGACAAAGTCAGGGGAACCTTCATAGTCAGTCTGTTGTCACATCCAAGGGAGAGGATTCCATGTCATTTGACTTGCAACCCACTGATTCACATCATGAGCAAGTCAAATCTGTTACATCCCTTCAGTATGGGAAGGTGTGTCACTCCACTCAGGAATCGACTCATGAACCCCATATCATTTCTACTGACGAGTCGATCTCCATGATACCTTAACAGAAGGGGCCTTACTCACAACATACATCATATAAAGCCCCATTTTCTCACCCTTTAGGATCACCAATTGTTTTTAGTAAGCAAGAGGTGTAGATACAGAAGGTGCTTGACCAAGTCAAGCCAGATCATATTCACCATTTGTCTGAAGTTGCATTCATTGATAGTCGGTCGGTCCTAGACTCTCATTTCTTGACCAGTCTCTCAGATGAGACTAATCTCTGTTCTTCACGTCGAGAGAGTCATGATACTACATTTGGAGGTAGAAGGGATGGAAACACAGTGCGTAGTGTCACAGATGACACTCTTTTCTTCATAGAGCCCGGTTGAGTCTGACTTCATGTCCATTGATCTCATGGACGATGAAGGTTTTTCCAGGGATCCGTCTGGCTGGGGACGTGAAACTTAGCGCTTTATGGGAGGCAACCCATATCTTGTATATTATTAGATTTGCTTAGAATTTATAGATTTTATTTTGTTTTTACTTTTTCATGAGTTTTTCATGTTCTTTTTGTTTCATTCTATGAGTTTTATGTTTTGTCATGTATACATTGCATTCATTATCTTCATAGAACGTGCATTTTTAATTCATGTCAGGTCATTCTACTTTTTTCCCTCATTTATTTTCTCTCATGTGCATTCACGTAGTTTCATATAAGAATGGGGGAGTGCCACTGGGACAGTGTCATTCAAGCATGGGGGAGGGTGTAGTTTGCACACCTTGATATTTCTGTTTACGTTCTTGCACATGTTTACACATCTCTCATGAAAAGTAGATTTTTAAAGAAAGAGTTTGAACTTATACGAATGTTATTTCAAATCTGATGTTTTTAGAGGATTTTTAAGCCCCACGAAAAAAATTTCTGACATAGATCTAAAAATTATGGTTGTTTATGTGGATTTCAAAGAAATGATGATAAATACATGTTAGAATTTAATTTGAATCATAAATATGAATATGCACAGTTTTATTTTTGAAAAACTAAGCAAATGAACAAACGCGTAAAAATGAGCTCAAAAAGTGAGAAGAAGCATGCGTTAGGTTGTTTGGATAATTCCACAATCCTTAGTAGATGGAACTTAGATGTAAGTTGAAACTTTTAATTCCATTTTCGAAAAGGAGAGTGGAAAACTTCGTGATCCTAAGTAACTGAGAACAGATACAAGTTGAAATGTTTGACTCTCATGTTATAAGGGTGAATGAAGGAAGTCACTTTTATGTCTTAGTTGATATCTTTTGGTATGCATTGCAAAAGTATAGAAGATATTGACATTGCACAAAGCATAAAAGCAGACCACACGCAAGCTATAAGAGAAAAATAAATACGCAAAAAGAAAAAGTGTGAAAATGAAAAAAATTGAGAAAAGAGCTGAAAAAGAAAGAAAAGTTCAGTGCTTAGAAGTGTGATTGAGAAAACCTGTGTAGAAAACATATGAGTGAGGATAAGTAAATAATAATATGTTTTTATTGGATTTTCTAAGAATAAAACATAGATAATTGTGATATTTAGAAAAGTGAAAGAAATTATTTTTTTGTGGTGGTATATATAAAAAAATCTAACTATATTGTGATTTTGAAATAACAGGAAATATTGGTGAAAATAAAGTCTTTGATTATCTACTACTTGTGAGGATGTGTAATATTATGCATACATGACAGAGATGTTTGTGGGTAGCATCACTGCAAACCCTCACGAGACCTTACTCGTCCACTGGGGTAACCCAGGGGTTGAAAGGGCTTGTTGCATGAGCTAAATGCAACCGTGATTCCTACGAAAGTGAGTTAGTTGATAGTTTTTATTTCGTGCATTTTTCTGGTTTGCTCGAGGACTAGCAAAACATAAGCATGGGGGTATTTGATCATGCATATATTTTAGGGATATTTCATATAAAAATATGCATGATTTCATGAGAAAATGTTTCAAAAACCCAATTTTATGTTAGTTTTCAAGTAAATGTGCTAAAATGAGTTAAAATAGAAAATGCATGAAAAATAGTTTTATTTTACATTTTTATGCATATTTTAGTTTTTGTTATAGTCATAGTAGTTTGGTTTTAGTTTTTATTAAAAATAAAAATAAAAAATTTGGAGAAAAATATTTTATATTCATTTTAAGTGTTTGTTTTTTTTAGAAAAGAAAAAAATTAAATATAAATATAAGTAGTTAGAATAGTTTCTTCATAAATAAGTTTTGTTTTTAAATTTTTGAAAACTTTATAATAAACTGGTACATAGTTTTTTATTTTTGAAAATTGAAAAAATAAACACAAACCGGTTTGCATTTCAAAATGAACCGGTTTGAATGGTTTTTAAAAACCCAAAGAAACGAAAATTTCATTGGTCTCCCCCTTCCTGAACCACAACCCTCTCTTTCTTCTTCTCCTTCCTCTCCACTTCTCCTGATCTTTTCTTCCCCTTCTCCCTCTTTCTCTCTTCTTCCCTGTTTTCCGGTGGAGAGATTTCCAGCAACGGCGGCGGCGTACGGGAGGAGGCCGGCCGATTCTTTCCTAACCCCTCTAAGGTTCACGGTAAGTCATCCGATCTTCTTTTTCTTCTTCCTCTTCTTCCTCTTCTTCTTCCGATTTCTACTTATTCTTCTTCTTCCTCTTCTTCTTCCGATTTCTTCTTTTTCTTCTTCTTCTTCTTCTTCTCCTAATCTGCATCTTCTTCTTCTACTACTACTTCTTTCTCTTATTCTTCTTCCGATTCCTCATTTTTCTTATTCTTCTTCATTTTTTTAATCGAGTTCTGTTTTTGTTTCTGTGTGAAACGAAAAGAAAAAAATACAGATCGCATGTTTTTCTTTTTCTTTTTGATTTTCCTGTTTTAGATTCAAGTTAGATTGAATGTATTGATCGATTAAGTTCCATAAATCAGTCACCTAATCTCCAATCACTACTGCGATCAGTCTGTTTTTTATTGAATTCCTCTTATTTTTTATTGAATCCAATGTTTGAGAATCTGATTTTTGATGTCATTGTGCCTGCTACAGACTGAGTGTTGGTCGATCATCTGGATCGATCAAAAGTGCTTCACATTTCTGATCAAAATTTCTGTTGTTCCGGTAGATGAAATCCAGCTTGAATGAATTTTTCGACGATGGATTGTTTGATTGTGAACGATTAGTTGTTTGGATCAAATATCTCCAAGTGATTCCTGATTTACAGTGTTTGATCTTCAAATTGAAAATATAGGATTACTGATCAAAGTATTTCCAGTAATCGACTGAATCTCTGCCGGAATTCCCTGATTTTTTAATCAGTTTTTCTGTTTTTACATTGTTTCTCTGATTTACATTGTTTTTCTGTTTTTGAACAAGTAATTGAAAATATCGGATTAGAGTTTTACTCATGATGTAAAGAGGAATCGGGATTCATCTAAGCTAATCGTGAGTACATCGGCATGTGAACAATTGAATTGATATGAAATCTCAGACAATTTTTTACTGCTATCAGTAAAATTCAAATCTGATTACCAGAATCTTTTTACTGATATTCACTATATCAGATTTGAGTTTTGTTGATTATTAAGTGGATTTTGATTAAAGTTGAAAATCTGAAGTTTATTACAGTTTGGTAATAGTATCATATAGGGGATGTTAAAATTCATTGATTGAATTACTGAATTTCACTGAATTTTACATGTATTTTACTAAGTGTCTCACTGATTTTTACGTCTGTCGAGGCGTTACCCTTGTTGGTTAAACTGCTTACGCAGTTCTTTGCTTAGTAATAACTAGCTTCTCATACTAGTTGATTGTTTATCCAGTGTAGCTTATGAATTGCTTGTGATGCAATAGCTTGTGCCTCACGATTAATGTAATCGCTTGTCGATGGACTGAGCCATCCTATGGTACTTGTATATGTATTACGAATGTTGTTATGAATACCTGTCTTATGCAATTGCTTTGCTTGACTGGTGAATAGAGTTAGTTACTCTTCGCCTATTATATCTGTGGGATTGCTATAGTGGTTTGTTCAGCACTATAATCCTACTTGCTCTTGTACGTAGTTGTTTGCCTTACTAGAGCTTTGCTTACTCCACAACACTTTTGGTTAGATCTGCTAGTCTTGCTTGTTCCTGCTTAAGCTAGCGTTCATCTTAATTATTGTAGCCTTTGTTCTTTCTTGTCATTTGCACCCCTACTAGTCTGTTGTGAGACTGACCCATTTTCATGGGCAGGTGGTGAACAGGTTGAGACAGCTTGCGATGGCACGATGACGCGATGCACTCAAGGCAATGCCCTTTCCTGATGTTGCGCCCCTGGGAACTCTTTTGATGGATGTGGTATAAGGTTTCTTTGAAAGCATCTCTTTTGATTATAACTCTGCATTTCTAAAACTGTATTACCAAAATGTGGTTCTTCTTTTAATTTCAATAAAATATATATTTGAACTGCAAATCGGTTTGTAAGGGGGAATCTGCTTTTGGTTGTAATGTGCCCAAGGTCTAGGGACTTGTTGTTTTTATCCTGATCTTCCGCTGAACTTCTGTTTTAAACTCTGATAAATGATTGATTTCAAAGCTTTCAACCTTTTTCATAAAAGATTTCAAGTCCATGATTTTGGGGCGTTACAGCTTTTGGTATCAGAGCAACTGGAAAAGTGGTAATCCTTGATCATCCGCCATCTACATCGCACTGTGAGTATCTATTTCTCTTAAATTGTTTTGTAGTTATTTTAACTAACGAATGTGTTTTGCTTAGATGACGTTTAATAAACTGATCAAATCTATAGACACATTAACCAGAGCAGTTAAGCAGCTCCAAGAGATGGTCCAGAACCTGGATCATAAGGTTGATAGGTTGGTTTGCATGAGCACCAACCTAGGGCGGAGTGTCAGCCCTCATGTTTTGTCTGATCCGATGTGCCTTCGGAACCCCGTTGATTGACATTTTTGCGGTAAGGTGGGTCATTCTGCTGAAGAATGCCACTTTAAACAACGTTGCGATATGAAGTCTGCCAAAGATAGTGCTGACGACAAGCATCGACCTGCTAAAAGACTGAAACTAAACGAAGAAGATGAGCCTCAGCGACCGTTAAACCCAAAGTGTCTGAGATGCGATCGTGTTCATCGCGGACAGGCATGCCCCCGAGCCTCTGGTGGTTGCTTTTATTGTGGCAGAGTGGGCCACTTTATCTGTGATTGTCGCATATAGAAGGTGGATGACCTCCAGCGAGTGGGTAGTACACCCCAACCTCCTCAGCAATAGCAACAGAACACATAGAAAACATCGAATAGACACCTTTGATAGTCTTAGTTTAAGGCTTTTTTGTGTGTTTTGTTATGCATTTTTGTCAAGTCAAGGCTTATCAATGGATTTTCGTGTGACTTTGGTGTCCTTGTGATCTTAATGATTGTGATGCTTATTAGGTGAATGACGTGTCACGCCTACAACTGATTAGTTTTTAGGTGGTTGATTTATACGCCTACAAAATCATTAGTTTAGATCATTTAGGTGTATGACACCTCACGACTACAAACATTTAGTTTTTGATGATACATCACGCCTACGTAACTGTGTTGCAAGGTTTTGCATTATGATTGGTTGTGTGATTACATCATCTCTTTTTAGCATGATTGATGAATATCATGAGTATTGGACTAAGATGTCTTGCAGATATGTGCGTGTGTTTCACGCTGAAGTGGTCGAATGCGATGTGCTTCGAGGTAAGAATTGTGGATGCATATGATGGTGCAAAGATTTGAATTGTCTTATTTGCACATGCAACTTGAATCCTGTGAATTTATTGAACTGCGTAGGAGTTACGTGAGTTGAAGTTAGGATGATTCATAATACGTTATTTGCGTATTTTCTGTGTATAGAATTTATGCTTTGATAGCGCATGCTTTGAGGTTCTATTTGAGGATATAATGTTTCTTGTGGCATTGATGAGTTGTGTAGTTTAAATCTTCTGTGTGATGCGATTGATATGCCACGTGATAAGAATTGTTGGAAGAATGTGTGATTTTGTGTTTTGTTTTGCCATGTGAAGTGATACGATGCATATTGCTGGTATTTATGCTTATGCCCATCTTGGTGGCTTCTGACCCTGTGTGCGGTCAATTATTTTGATCAGTCGATTGTTTTGATGCATGTATCACTGTGTATGGCGCATGTTGAGGATCTGATCTCCAATGGATTATCTGCGAGGGGGGGTGTATGACGAAGATCAGGTGACCCACTAGAGTGGTAGATTTCTGTGAGGACGTGCACTGTCCAAGACCGGGTAGCCGCGAAGACGGTGAACTGTGAGGAAGTGTATGGTCCAAGACCAAGTATACCATCTAGGGCGGTAATTCCTCGTGAGGTCGTACATTTTCCCATACCAGGTGATTCGGCGTGGATCTTGTCGATTATTAGTGGCTATCGACCCAGTGAGCGGTCATTTGTGCTGATTCGTTGTGAACACCCCAAATTTTTCAAAAATTTATAAAAATGACCTTTTTGCCCCTGGTTTCATTTTCTGAGAAAACCAAAGCTAAATTTTGATCATTCTTCAGATTTTCTGAATTAAAATCCATATTGATATATTCAAAATCAATTCTGGATCCGAATCCAGTACTTTAAATCCATATTTCCTCAAAATCCGGATCAAAAACCCATTTTTGAAGAAATTTTCTCAAAATAGCTTTTAGTTCTCAGAAAAATTCCCTTTTGTAAATATTTTTGCAAAAACACAAAAAAAATAGTTTTAATCCTTATTTTCTCACAAATCTTAGGTTTTCTACTTAAAAATACAAAAAATGGAAAAATAACACCAAAAACCAAAAAAATGGAAAAATTTTGAGAAAAAAATGAATTAGTTTAAACTTTAAAAATCAAATTTTTGCTAAAAAGCCCTGAGAGCCCCTTTTTGTAAAAACTCAAAAATCAGAGGGGGTCCTATGCAAAATCCTCTTTTAGGGTTTTTGAAAAACCCTTCGTAAATGAAGAAAAAGGGAAAGAGAGTCGCCTCCCTCACTCTGGTATCTCCCCTTCATTGCCGCCCGATCACCATCTCGCTCGATCCATCTCCTTCTCCACCTTCCATCACCAGCGGCCGTCACCTTGGCCCTTCATCCTCAACTACCTACCCTTCTCGAACCATCATCCCCTCCTCTCCTTAAGAAGGGGACGATGAGGAAACCCTAAGGCATCGTTTTCACCCCTCCACAGCCTTCTCTCTCTTGCATACGACCCATCTTCTGCCTCACCACCTTCTTCTCCTTCACGGCCACATTTCATCCCAGCATCCTCTTTACCCTCCTTCGCGATCCACTCAAAACAGTTCATTTCCTCTCACACTTGGGCGGATTTCAGTCTTCATCAGCTTTCTGGCCGCCAGGGTCGGCTATTCATCTCATCTCCTTCATATCAGACATCCATCATCCGCCAAGAGAACGACCTCCGCCATCAGCCAAGCCCACCAAAGATCATTCAACCAATCTTCAAAACTCATCTCCCGGCGCCTCTTCGGCCTCTAGATTCCTGCAAGTGTTACGGTGAGTGTTTCTCTTTCTGTCATTTTTTCTAAAATTTCCTGTAATTTCTTACTTTCTCTTTCGTTTTGCCTCCATTAATGCACCGTGGGTGACATTGGATTGCATATAGCAAAACCCAATCCACCTTGTGCAAGAGTAATGGAATATAGATTCCAACATTTTTTTTTCTTTCTTCTTTTCTTCTTTTTTTTTTTTTTTACAAATCGTTTCTAAACCCATCTAATTTACGCCGGTTTTGAGTACCCGCTTATATTTGATATTTTGTTTAATTGTCCATTACCTATCGGCATTTCTGATTTTCCATGTTCGTCTCGCCTTTTGTTTTACATTCGATTCCCCATTTCATCTTGTATATAGCATCATCATTGACATTCACTGTATCATCTTTGATCACTCTGTATTCACTGCATCAGATATACAGTATAGTCATCAAATTTACAGCAATGTTCGTTTGGTTTTTTTATAGTTATCTTGGTCCCTCATATGCTTTCATTTTTCTTACTAATTTCAAACATTCTGTTAAGTATTACTTTGATGAAGACCTTCGATGACGGTATGTTGATTTCTGGCATTTTTGAGGAAGTTATTCTCCTCACGATTTAGTTTTTCTTCTATTTCGCTAATGTATATCTTTGTGCGCATCATCACCTGCAGTTCAATGACTTAAATATGCTGGACTAGACTGAGATTGGTCCCAAGTTAAATAGTCAATGGCTTCCAAATGATAAGTGCAGCTGTGTTACAGTGATGGTTACGATATTTTGGCTTTCTCATGCTCCAGTCTTTGTTAGCAGCTATCTAATCTCGGTTTATGAGTGAAATTTTCTGTGTCTTTTGGAAAGCATGCTTTAGTTGCAGTTGCAGATGGGTTACTGTTAAGTGTTGGTAATCAATTCATTTTTTTCATCATTATGCTATACTATGTCAAAAAAAAGAACTGCAGGTTAGTTCTATCATTCTTTTATGATTACCATTTTCTTTGTTTTCTGTCTTGGCTGAAATTCGTAACTATGGATTATGAAGAATTTCCATAAAAGGTGTGATATGCACCAGGGTATGAGTTGTCCATATGCCTGCACACAGAAACACCAATGCAAAACAATATTTCTGAGCCTTGGGCTTTGTTGCGTTTTTATATGCCGCTTCTATTTGGATCGATGGATGAGTTTGTTGAGGCATTGGAGGAAGTTGGAGTATCCTTTCTCAGATAAAGCTGCAGGCAAAAAGAGCTGGACAAATCAAAGTATTAAAGTATATCTTAAAAGCTTGTTGCAGAGGATAAAATCAATGCTTGTTGAAAGTGGCACTCTGATGTTGCCATCTCTGACCAAAATCGTTGTGTAAGCATCTCTTGTATGACTACGGAAGAAGGTTTATGTGCCAATTCTGAGGGGGGACCCTCATCCTGCATCCTCATTGGTTTGGTCACCTGTCAACACCTCCAGATCATGTTAAAAGAATGGTCGATGTATTGGTGCAGGAATGGAGTTCTGAGCCTCTTGCCCTGAATCTCATTATAGAAACTCAGCCTTTTTTAGATTGAATTTTGATAGCAGATTGACCTTCCGAAGGTCTATGAATGTTTGTCCGGTGATCCTAAATTGCCTAGTTACATTTTTTATCGATCCTCTGTGTTTTCTGCTTTTATGATTACATATGTCGATGCCACTGCTTGGTTCAGGCATTAAATGCTTGCCCCTTTAGTTTACTCATTAGAGGTGAATGGTGGACACATCGGGTGTACCGGACCCTGAATTACTGATGCAATCAGGCCGACTAGAATTACTTGCTTGAACAAAGATCCTAAGACATGTTGGCAAGGTATGACTACAGGGCTATGTATGCTGAAATTTTATACAGATAATGTCCCCTGGCGACACGGAAGTCAAAATAACGCTCTCTATCTGTGTTGCCAAACTGTGTGAGCTGCTGCTGTATGAGGTTCTGCGAGTGGCCGTTAGCCTACTATCTTAAATCCTGAGTTTCATTGCTGTTAATATGTGCATAATGCTTACAATCAGTTCCATCCCCTGTTCAGATTTATGCAGTTATGATATATTGAGATACTTTATTTTATACAGACTCATTCTGTGCTTGTTCAACAAGTGTGACAAAGTCTCTACTGATCGTTACAGGAGTCAAACATTATCAGGTTGTCACGATCAGGTATGTATCATTTACTTAGTTTATCCCCTATTTGCGATTTTATGTGCTGTGTGATATTTTTATCAAACCCTGTATATTTATCCACTTTTTGTATGTCACGAGCACACATAATTCATAACGACACCACTGCGCCATCATCAGTGTGTCACCCTTTTTTTTACCAACCATCCATTATATGCGTTGTGCAGATCATAGCATATCTCTCACTTAGGCATTGCCATGTTTCACGTTGCAACCCTCTGCCCTATCATATTCCCAATAGCACATTTTCTACAATATCATGTTTCACAGGATTATCATCCCTATATCATGCCCTACTTTACCCTACATACACCTTGTACATTTTAATTTTGTGTTAAATATTAGATGCCAATACAAACCGCCCATTCTATGCTATTTGCTATCATAGCTTATCATTTCATTTCCACTCACTTGACACTCTCATGGTGAACATGCTACCACCTGTGTTAATATCACCCATGCCACATATATGATATGTACCTGTATATACAAGTGTATATATATATATATATATATATATTTGTATGTATATATATATATGTATGTAAATATACATTATCTTTCGTCATCTTACATTTTAAATCATGAACATTATGGGATATGTATATCCTACCATCTTTATCTCTGAAATTCATATGACATATATCATTTTCCTTCCATCTTCCATGCTAATCCAGTGTTTTGCAAGAAACATATGGAAGATATCATTACTTGGGGTTGTAAATTTGATTCTACAGGTTGTAATAGCTAGATTTGAATGAAAATTTACATTTCCTGCTTTAGGTAGAATGAATGAGCATTATAGATATCATGAATTACTTGTTTTCATACATTTCGACCTTTATTTTTCAAAATCTCACAATGATAAAACACGAATGACACGTGCACTATTTCGTAAGAGGTAAATTAATTCTAAGTTGATGATTTACATCCATGGCCATAGTCGGGGGGGTGTAAACAAAACTTAGCATTTTTATCTTTTACAAAATAACACTGGATCCACACTGGATCCATTTTCAAAATCCATCATATTTTCCTTAAATATTTTCTTCTTTTATCAGAATTTAACATAAAATTAACTCAAAATATATACCAATCGCCATAGTCAGGGTATATTGAGGGTTAATTTCATTTTACATTCTATAAAAGCACCAAAAAGATATTTTATCCTTCATTTGAATTTAGATATGACTATTATATAATACATTCAATGACCATAGTCAGGAGTGTATTATATCATTAGTCTTATTTAAATTCATTTGAAGAATGAAATATAATTTTCAAATCCAATTTCAACTTATTCAAGTTCATTCATCATATAGGATAGAATTGCATCATATTTTCGAAATTTCCTTTTCAAAATTCCAAGTGATTCTTCTTCTTCGTTTCTTAAAACAAATCTTATTCAAATCCAATTCTATTTCATTTCAAGATTCAAAAATTCAATTTCAAAGTCCAATTTGACTTTGAAATTCCAAAATCATTTTATATTCAAAACTTCAAATTTCCAACTCCATTCAAAATTCAATTTCAAAGTTCAATTTAACTTTGAAGTTTCTGATTCATCTTCAAATTCAAAAATCAAGTTTATCTTCTTATCTTCAAATTCAAAAATCACAAGTTTGAGATTGATTTTGAATCTTGACTCTTCTTGAATTTTAAATTCAATCTGGGTGTTCAAAACCCAGATCCATCTTCAAAAGTCCCATTTGGACTTTCAAAACCCAAATCCAAAGTTAGATCAACTTGGATCCAGTTTTCTAAATACAATTCTACTTTTGGATCTTAGACTTCAGATCCAAATTGCATCATGAATTCCAGACTTTAGATCCAAATCCATTCGTTAGGATCCAGAACCCAATTCACCTTGGATCTCAGATTACAGATCCCAATTCCATCTTAGGATCCAGAGTCCAACCCTATCTTGGATCTCAGATTTCATATCCAAATACCATCTTGGATTCCAAATCTTGAATCCAATTCCATTCAAAATTCCAAATCCAAATTCCACTTTAAATTCCAAATTCCATTTCATTCCAGATTTCAAATCAAGTTCCCATCTCAGATCCTAAATTCAAAATTCAACTTTGAACTCTATTCAGAATCCAGATCTTAGATTCAGATTTCATCTTGAAATTCCAATTTTTAAATTTTATTCAGATTTCTCAATTCCATCTTTCCTTCTGATTCAATTCCATTTTCATTTCTATTCTGATTCAAAGTCCATTTATGACTTTGAAAATTCCTTTCTTCTTCTTTTATCTCAACACTTCAAAATCATCTTCCAAAACCCAGATTTATTTTCCCAAGCTCTTGATTATTCTAAAAACTTAAAACTTTAATCTTAAGTTCTAAGTTAGAAATCATTTTCTTCACTTTATCAAATTCACTTGAAAATTCTTCAAAACATTTTCAAAAAAAGCATACATCTTTGCATTTGCACAAGCATGATTCTTTGTGCATTTAGACTTAGAATAAATTCTTAGATAATTTTTTAGCAAAGCAAAAGGCATAAATTCGACCCTTGGTTCGATTACCCCTGGTAAAGGCGCTAGGAACGGTCGAACCTCATACCGACGAGCGGATCTCGTCTCTCAGTTTTCCCGCAAATATTTCAAAACGGAGGCGAGTTATTTCAAAAAATTTCAAAATTAAGGTCAAGTGAGACCCGCAAAAGAATTCCTCTTCTCTTCACTTCTTTCTTTTTCTCTTCTCTCTTCTTTTTCTCACTTTTATTTTTCTCCCTTCAAAAAGGAGGAAAATAGAGGTTAGAAAGGAAAAGAGAAGGAAGAGAGAGAATATTACGAGAGGAAAATTTTTGTGATGATCACATTCGTGTATCGCAGTGATTTTCTTTGTTTATGGCATTTGTTGAGGATTGGGTTCCCAAGGGTTTTCTGTGAGGGTTCGTATGACCAAGATCTGGTAACCCGGCTAGAGTGGTAGAATCTCTGTGAGGATATACAGTGTCCAAGAGCGGGTAGCCGCGGAGACGGTGAACTGTGAGGAAGTGTACTGTCCAAGACCAGGTATACCATCTAGAGCGGTAATCCCTTGTGAGGTCGTACGTTTCCCAGGCGGGGAACTTGTGTGACTTTGATTTTCATGAAAGGCTATGGTGAGCTCTGTTGATCTTCTGATATTGATTAGTATAGCCAGTTATGAATCTATAGATTTGGCTTCCTGTTTTAGCATGATTTTTATTCCCAGCTCAGATGTGTGAATCAGATCTGTATTGATTTTTAGATCTTGATCATGTTTTCGACCTTCTATGGAAGAGTGGGCTTTTATGAGAAGATATGTCGCCTTAAGTGAGTCTTGATAGGTGGCAGTTGGCCGCATTAGGCCTTGGGAGAGTATAGATTGTGTTTATTCATGACGCAGAATTTGTTAGAATTTGTGAGTGTGACACACGACGTCTTGATGATGACTTAGAGACCCCGTTCAAGGAACGTAAGATAGAGCAATGTCTCGTTTTGTCTCTTCATCCCTTATCGCGTCTAGTAGAAGTTAATATTTAACCTTTCCTATTGGTCTTCTACTAGACTCATTTTTTTTGATGACTCATTGTGTTTCTTCATCCTTGAAGATAGCGAATAAGCATTCTTATAGCCTTCTGCTAAACTCCCTTTCTATTTATGACTCTCTATGAACTCTTGCGAAGACAAGCTATTAATGGTTTCACACATACGCTTTGTTCGATCAAGTTGTTGATTTCGAACCTTTCTTTGGGACTCATTATGTGTTGTCCTGATCCCTTCAGAAGCTTACGTGTCTGGGGGGCTTGTTTGTGCGCGTACATCCTAATATACCTAGTTCCCTTAAGCTGCGATCTAGGCAGATCACCTTCCTATGAAATTTCGAGGACAAAATTCTTTTAAGGGAGGTAGGATGTAAAGACCATGAAAAAAAAATTATGTCTGACTCGTGTCAGACACGTGCCCGGCACGTGTCGGACGCGAGTCAGGGTCTGACCCCCTGTGTCGGGCCCAGATCCGGGCTGGATCCGAGCTCGAGCCGACCCGCGCCCCGGCTTCTCGAGAAGCCGGTGTCCTTAAAAGGACACAATGTCTCGGGCGAGGGGCAAAACCCTCGCCCCTTCTCTCTCTCATTTGCTCCGCCCTCCTCATGCCGCCGGCGATCGGAGATGTCGGCGAGCATTTTCGTCCGGCCGCCTCCCCTCCAAGCTCTGGTGAGTCCCCGATCGCTGCCCCTTCCCTCTCCTCGCTCGATCTATGCTCTGCCTCCCTCGAGCTGTCGCCGGCGATCGGAGACGCCGACGAGCAGCTCCGTCCGGCCGCCTCCTCTCTTGGTCTGGCAGGCCTCCCGACGATGCAAGCACCCCTCGGCCTCCCCGACGATCCACAAATTTTCCCCTCTTCGAGCCGACGTCGGCGACTCACCGCCGACCACCACTGCCCCCTTCTATCGCCAAAAGGCACCGCCTCCACCTCTTCGCCTCCCCTCTGAGTTCCGGCGACCCAGTGGCCTCCGAGCACCTCTGTTCCTCCCTGCAGTCGTCGAGCGTCGACGATTCGCCACTCGTCTCCCCTCAGCATCTCTTCTCTGGGTGGTCTTCGGCAGCCGGCAGCGTCGGTCGCCCCTTCGCTGTCCCCCCTTTCTGTCACCGGCGACTCACAGCCAGCGTCCCCGACGACCAGCGACTTCTCCCGTTGTCGTGGTCGTTCGAGGTATAACCCCTCTCTCTTCCTCTTTTGTTTTGGGTTGATCGACAGGGGGGCTGAGCCCCCTGTCGTCACCTCTTGTTGGCAAGGGGCTAAACCCCCTGCCTCCCTTTTGTTTTTGGTCGACAGGGGGCTGAGCCCCTATCGTTGGCCCTTCTTGGCAGGGGGCTCCACCCCCTGTGACTCCTTCCTTTCTGCTGGTGGTCGACAGGGGGGGGCTGAGCCCCCTGTCGCCTCTTGCTTGGCAGGGGGTTAACCCCCCCTGCCTTTTTGGCTGATTGGTCGACGGGGGGGTTGAGCCCCCTGTCGCCTCTTGTCGGCAGGGGGTTACCCCCCCCCCCCTCCCCCTTGCCTTTTTGCAGTGGGTCGGTAGGGGGACTGAGTCCCCCTGCTCTTTTGGTGCCTCTCGGCAGGGGGCTTTGCCCCCTGTCTTTGGTTCGCCGGCAGGGGGCGTAGGGGCCCTGCCTTCTGTTTGTTTCCCCTGCAGGGGGCTGAGCCCCCCTGCACCATTCTGTTGATCCTCGACAGGGGGCTCTGTCCCCCTGCCTCTTGCATTGTGCCGGTAGGGGGCGAGGCCCCCTATCTTTGCTTTTGTTTTTCGGCAGGGGGCTTCGCCCCCCTGCTCTTGTGTTGCTTCTCGGCAGGGGGCTTCGCCCCCCCTGCCTTCTTTTGTTTGCCGGCAGGGGGCTAGGCCCCCGTGCCTTCTGTTGTTTCCCCTACAGGGGTGGATCCCCCTGCACCCTTTGTTGTTCCTGGCAGGGGGCGAGCCCCCCCTGCCTCCTGCGTTGTGCCAGCAGGGGGCGAAGCCCCCCTGCTTTCTTATTTTCGAGCAAGGACTTGACCCCTGCATCTCTGGCAAGGGGCTTTGCCCCCTTGCCTTGTTTTTGCTGCCTTGTTGCGGCAGGCATGGCGAGGAGCTTCCGCACCCTCCCCTGCCTTTCCTTGTGCTAGCAGACAGGGAGCTCCTGCTCCCTGCCTCTGCTGCTATTGCCAAGCAAGGCTGAGGCCCCTGCCTCTGGCACCCTTGTCTGCAGGATGCAGAGCTCCTGCCTCTGCCTCCTGCAGGCAAGAGGCCTGGTTGCCTTGTTGCTTCTTGTTTACCTTCGGCATATGCTAATGTTCTGAGATCTCCAGGTTGAACGGTGGATCTGGCTCGCCCTCTGTGGCTCGAGCTCTTGCTTGTCTACGCTGCATGTGTACGAGGACCCGCAACCCCTTAAGGTAGGGGATTCTTGCATGAAAGGACAATGAACTGATAAATGCTAAAATAAGGAAGATAACTAAAAGAGGACTATATATGTATACATATAATATATATACGTATGTCTTTACCTTCAAGGACGCAGTTTCGCGATCCTTGTCCTCTTTATTTTCCTGCACTTTCCTTTTTGTCGCCGCTGCGCTATATGTGCCTAGGCTTTCCATTCTGTCTTTACATTTCATGTCTTTTAATTCAAGGACGCGGTTTCGTGCTCCTTATCCTCTTTACTTTCCGCACTTTACTTTCCTGCTGCCCCGCACTTTGCGCCTTGGCATTTACTTGCTTATGTTTGCCTTGTTCTCCAGGATGCCTGGTCCTCCTTTACGTTCTTGCACTTTACTTCCTGCATTTACTTGTTGCCCCACGCTTTATGCACCATGGCTTTGCTTCTGCTTTACTCTCCGTACTTTACTTTCCTGTGTTGTCGTACTTGCTCTTGCACTTGCCTTTTGCTTGTGTTTGTCCTTACCTTGTCGTTGCCCTGCATGCATGTAATCTTATCTTTGTTGTATGCTTCTTTACTTGTTTACGCTTATCGTTCTATCGAGGTGTAACCCCATGCCTCGTGAGTCATCCTTTACACCTGCGTAGTCAGTATAGGATCTTATACCTCACGAGTTGCTTACGTAGTTGCCTGCTTGTGCGTTACGATGATCGAGGTATGATCCCATACCTCATGTGGAGCTTTAGCGTTCTACCCTCGCGGTGCGGCCTCGCCCACCGAGTCTTGTCCCTCGTTTTGCCTTTTTATTAGTATGTGCATGAGTTTGCCTCTTGTCAACTTGCACTCCCTGAGTGCAGCTTCGAATGTATAGTGTATATCATTACACTGGTCTTGCAAGACACGACACACACTCAGTTCTCCAAAGACGATGGTCTTAGGTTCGATCCTATTTTCAGGAATGTATAGCTTGTAAAGTGATAGCGGCCAGATCTCCCAAATCGATGCATTCGGGATAGCTGTGTTACAACCTTAGTTCACCTATTCGATATGACTCAGATAGCCTGGTTTAGAAGCCTGTGCACGAGTAGGGGCAGGGATCCTGGTGAGGTACTTGCGCCATCACTAGATCGGCGTTACCTCACCTCTGATGCGAGACCTAGTTTCTAGGCTTTCTGGTTCAACCATGTTTGTAGCGCCTTCCTTCGTGAAGGTATTGTTGGATCTCTTACGAGGGATCCATGTTCCTCCTCTAGTAATTGTACCCTTAGTCATGTACGATATGTTTGGACTACGAAGAGCAGAACGAGAGGTCTACAGTAACCTCTAAGCGTGTATTGACACATTAAGTTAATCCTGTTATGTTGCTTTCGCCTAATAGGCGGGTTGCTCGCAATTGTCTAAAGGACCCGAGCCCGATCAGTTGGAACTGGAATGAGTTCACTGTAGGCTTCTATAAAGTAGAAGCATTGGGATTTCATGTGAGATATCCATACCCCTCTCATCGTGGTTGTACTTTTGAACAGGTATGTTGCGTACTACGATGAGTAGGATGAGAGGTCTATGTCTGCCTCGAACATGTAATGGCATGTGTTGGAGATCACAAGGGTGATGTTTCTATCCTCACTAGGGATTGACCCCCTTTCATCGTGATTGTATATTTGAATAGTTACGATGCGTACTGTGGTGAGTAAGATATGAATTGTGTGCTTGCCTCGAATGCGCAATGGCGCGTATAACTCACCTAAATAATAATCATGCGCCTTCACAGACAAGATGCTCGATTGGGTTGAAAGACCAGAGCATGAGAATGAGACGGCGGTTAAGAAACCCTCCGTCGTGCTCATTCAGGACGGTTCATCAAGAGAGAGGATGGATGGTACAAAACTCCGATGGACAGTCATATATGGCAATCTCGGGCAAAGATTCGACTTTCCCCAGTCATCGGAGGTTAGGGGAAATCCTTTGGGCCACTTCTGCAGAAGTACGGATGCGCATCTATTAGGCCTTTGTTTGCCTTTGGGGATTTACTCTCTTGGCACAGACCGTCCCCTTAGGAAGCGAACTCAGTCATTCGGGGTATAATAAAATACATAGCATAATGGACCCCCGAATCGATCTCGGCTGTTTTTACGTTTTGCCTTGTGCGTACCCACAACGGCATGCTCAGTAATGAGACAAGATATAACTTATACAATGATCATGAGATATGCATGTTGTGACGTGCGTTGCTTGCTTGCTTGTTAGCTTGGTAGTTCGGTATGCTATTCTTTGAGCTAGGTACGTCTGTCGAGGCGTTACCCTTGTTGGTTAAACTGCTTACACAGTTCTTTGCTTAGTAATAACTAGCTTCTCATACTAGTTGATTTCTTATCCAGTGTAGCTTATGAATTGCTTGTGATGCAATAGCTTGTGCCTCACGATTAATGTAATCGTTTGTCGATGGACTGAGCCATCCTATGGTACTTGTATATGTATTACGAATGTTGTTATGAATACTTGTCTTATGCAATTGCTTTGCTTGACTGGTGAATAGAGTTAGTTACTCTTCGCCTATTATATCTGTGGGATTGCTATAGTGGTTTGTTCAGCACTATAATCCTCCTTGCTCTTGTACGTAGTTGTTTGCCTTACTAAAGCTTTGCTTACTCCACAACACTTTTGGTTAGATCTGCTAGTCTTGCTTGTTCCTGCTTAATCTAGCGTTCATCTTAATTATTGTAGCCTTTGCACCCCTACTAGTCTGTTGTGAGACTGACCCATTTTCATGGGCAGGTGGTGAACAGGTTGAGACAGCTTGCGATGGCACGATGACGCGATGCACTTAAGGCAATGCCCTTTCCTGACGTTGCGCCCCTGGGAACTCTTTTGACGGATGTGGTATAAGGTTTCTTTGAAAGCATCTTTTTTTATTATAACTCTGCATTTTTAAAACTGTATTACCAAAATGTGGTTCTTCTTTTAATTTCAATAAAATATATATTTGAACTGCAAATCGGTTTGTAAGGGGGAATCTGCTTTTGGTTGTAATGTATCCAAGGTCTAGGGACTTGTTGTTTTTATCCTGATCTTCCGCTGAACTTCTGCTTTAAACTCTGATAAATGATTGATTTCAAAGCTTTCAACCTTTTTTCATAAAAGGTTTCAAGTCCATGATTTTGGGGCGTTACAACTTAGGATTGTGTAGTTTACTTTTTTGTTGAATATCTAGGATTGTTTAGTTTATTTTTTTCATTTAGTTTTAGAACCACGTGTTTGCACAACGTAGAGACCATTTTACATTTCTTGCACAACCCACCCATAGGATACACTTGGAGGTGACTGTGCATGATTAGAAACCAGCTTTTAGTTTGCTTTTCGCAAATTCTCTGTTGAGTGCAAGTGTGTGGTGTTTGTTTGTTTCTTGCCTTTTGTATTTATTTTTGATTACTCGCTTTGTGGTTTGCGTGGTTTTGCCGCTATTGCGTTAGTTAAGTAGAAAACCTCAAATTAGGACGTGTGCTACACCGGTCTACTTCAAGGTATATGCAAGGGCGACGCTCACTTGACCTCGAGCTGGTAGAGCCGATTGAGAACCCAGAGTCCCTTATTAGGAGAGCCCAGAGATCTGTAATCATGGCTGAGGATCAACATTTGATTCGTCCTGTTAGGGAGTACTTCATGCCCAATACCTATACTCATGTCTCCTGCATCACGAGACTTGATATAGGAGCAAACCATTTTGAGATTAAGGTCAGTGTGATTCAGATGCTACCTTCATTTTATGACCTTAGTAATGAAGACCAATACCGTCATCTCAACGAGTTCCTTGAGATTTGCTCGACAATGTGAATCAACATTTTTGGAGACGATGCTATGAGGTTAACCTTATTTCCCTTCTCTCTGAAGGATAAAGCTAAGCATTGGTTGAAGGCGTTAGTTACAGTTTAAATTACCACTTGGGAACATATGTAAAGAGAGTTTCTAAAGAAATATTTTCTAATTGGTAAGACGAATCAGTTTTGAAAGGCCATGACCAACTTTTCACAAATAGATGGGAAAATGTTTTATGAGACTTGGGAGAGGATTAAGTATCTTCTCTGCAAGTGTCCTCACCACCTGGTGCCTCGTTGGCAACTGCTGCAATATTTCCTTGATGGTCTTACTAAAAAGAAACGTCAAATGGTTGATGTTACATGTGGGGGTACTTTTATGCTCAAAAGTGAAGATAAAGCATGGTCGCTTTTTAAGACATTGAGCGAGAATTCAATGCACCATACTACGACTTCTCATTTTGATAGGGCGGCACCTGCACAAGATAGCTCTAAGAAGTCAAGCATTTTCGAGGTAGGGATGAACCTTGAGTTGAGCAACAAGGTAGACCAATTGTCCCAAAAATTATATTAGTTGTTGTTAGGTCCCTCTCCTCCCATGCAGGTGTGCGCGTTGTGTGCGAGCCCTGCACACCATGTCCTTGAGTGCCCAGTTGCATCGTAGTACCCTGAGTTTGTTCAAGAACAAGCTTAGATGGCTTAAAACTTTGTTAGGTCTGCAACTAACCCATTTGCCAACACCTATAACACGGGCTGGCGAAACCATCTCAATTTTCTATGGCGCAACTCACAGTCCCAACCTCCTAACTCTTCCCAGAGCCAACCCAGACAAGGCGGTTATGTGTCTGGATTTCAGCTATCTGGTTATCCCCAGCCCAACCTGCTTATACTCAACCCCATTCTCATGAGCCTTCGCCTAGTCAGTTCTTTGCGGACAAGATGTTACAAGCTTTTTCTGATATCAAGGCGAATTTGAGCACACATACCTAGTCCATTGCCAAACTTGAGACCCAAATGGGGCAACTTGTTGAGGCGCTTAGCAGGCGAAGTGAGGGAACACTTCCTAGCCAACCTATAGTAAACCCTAGGGGTAAAGAGACTATACATAGCCTGCATACAACAGATACATATCAAGAGCAGGCTCAAGGTGTAGTGATCATTAGGAGAGGGAAGTAGTACCATTCGAGGGAGGCTGTAGAAGAAAGAGAGTAGATAAGTGAGAAGCAGCCATTCCCTACTCAGTTACCTCAGAAAAATGAGAGGGTTCTTCCATCTGAGCCTTCCAAAGTCTACATTCCTAAAGCCTTCTTTTTTGAGGCGTTAGAGAGGTCGAGAGCACTAGGTAAGTCAGGAGTGAACATGCAAGAGATGCTTGAGATATTCAAGCATGTCCATATAAACCTTTCCTTACTTGATGTCATCCAACAAGTCCCTGCATATGCAAAGTTCCTCAAAGAGCTTTGTACACAGAAAAGAAAGTTAAGGTCCCATGCGCAGAAGAAGATTTATTTGACTGAGCAGGTGAATGCGGTATTGCAGCACCAAACTTTATCAAAACTCAAGGACCCCGATCATCTCATGTGTTATAGGAAACATTACTGTTGAGCGTGCACTACTCGATCTTGGGGCAAGTGTCAACATCTTGTCGAGTTTCTTCTATAATACATTTGGATTGAAAGAGATGAAACCTACACCTATGACTCTTCAACTTGCAGATAGATCGATCAAGGTCCCAAAAGGGATACTTGAAGATATTTTAGTCAAGGTGGAGGATTGTTATTTCCCTATCGACTTCATGATTTTAGATATGGAGGGAGTTGATAGCGTCAAGCAGACCCCCATTATTCTTGGTCGCCCCTTCTAGCTACCACCAATGCATGCATTAACTGCCGCACTGGTGCGATGGATGTTTCATTAAAAAATAGGAAGATGAGGTTGAACATTTTTCGTACAGCTATGTGACCTGCCAACAAAGTGTCTTCTTTTAAGGTTGATTTCATTCAGGACCTTGTAGAAGTTGAGCATGATTGGTTGTTGAGTGATCCACCTCAAGAGGAGGATGAAGAATCACTCAAAGAGAATCACCTTGGATTGATAGATAGTGAGACAGAACAATTGAGTTAGACTTGGCACTTTGAGCCACTTCTAGAGTTAGCGAAGAAGCTCGCAAGAACATCGATAGTGAGTCCCCCAGAATTGGAGTTAAAGGCTTTTCCGGCCTCACTCAAGTATGTCTTTCTAGGAAAAGATCAGACTCTCCAAGTCAATTTTTCTGCAGACCTGACCGATTCACAGGAGTGCCAATTGTTACAGGTCTTGCATAAGCATAAGGCAGCTATTGGATGGTCTGTTGCAGATTTGAAGGAGATTGATCCCTCCTTTTTGTATGCATAAGATCATTTTGGATGAGGGGGCTAAACCCTCAAGCGAGGCACAAAGGAGGTTAAATCCCCACATAAAAGAAGTGGTGAAGAAGGAAGTAGTCAAATGGTTAGATGCTGAGATCATTTATCCCATCTTCGACAGTCAGTGGGTGAGCCGTACCCAGGTTTGTCCCCAAAAAGGCTTGTCTCATTGTGGAGAAGAATGAGAAAGGAGAAAGTGTTCCCATGAGGACTACTATAGGATGACGAGTATGTATTGATTACAGAAAGTTGAACAGTGCAACTAGGAAGGATCACTTCTCATTGTCGTTCATCAACCAGATTTTGGAGAGGCTCACAGACCAACAGTACTATTGCTTTTTAGATGGATATTAGGTGGCCGTACATCCCGAGGATCAGAAGAAGATGACATTTACCTGTGATTACGGTATATTTGCATATAAAAGAATGTCGTTTGGGCTTTGCAATAGCCTAACTATATTTCAGAGATGTATGATGGCGATTTTCTCTCATATGATGGATGACATCCTTGAGATCTTCATGGACGATTTCTCGGTCTATAGCTCTTCATTTATGATTATCTCCAAAAGTTATCTCGTGTGCTTCAGCGTTATAGAGACAAATCTGGTGCTTAAATGAGAAAAAAGTCATTTCATGGTGAGACAAGAGATTGTTCTTGGACATATTGTGTCTGAGAAAAAGATTATGGTCGATAAGGCCAAAGTGGAGACCATTGCTAGATTAGCTCCACCAACCTCTGTGCGGCAGGTCCACTCATTTCTAAGGTATGCAGGTTTCTATAGATGGTTCATTAAGGATTTTAGCTAGATTTCTCGACCGTTGTGTAACCTATTGTCGAAAGACCAACCGTTTATGTTTGATGATGCCTGTCTGAAGGCTTTCTTAGCCCTAAAGGAGGATTTGACCACTGCTCCTATTCTTCGATCTCTTGAGTAGTCAGTGTCATTTGAGTTTCTGTGTGACGCGTCAGATTACGCAGTTGCAGAGATTCTCGGTCAAAAGATTAAGTGATGATCTCATGTGATTCATTATACTAGTAGGACCCTATCTGATGCACAGATGCATTACACTACCTCTGAGAAGGAATTACTAGCCATTGTTTTCGCGCTGGAGAAGTTTCACTCGTATTTGTTAGGCTTCAAGGTCATCATTTACTCTGATCATGCAGGATTACGATATTTGATGAGTAAAAAGGATGCCAAAGCACATCTCATTTGATGAATTCTTCTGCTACAAGAATTTGATCTCGAGATTTGAGATAAGAGTGGATGTGAGAATCCCGTAGCAGATCATTTGTCCAGACTGACTGTGGACTCATCCACTGATCATGGACAGATTGCTGATTCTTTCCTGGATGAGCAGTTATTTCATGTCAGGCATCTACCCTGGTTCGCGGATATAATAAACTTTTTGGTGACTGAAGAGTATCCTGCGCATTGGAACCAGAATGAGAGAGAGAGATTTTTTTACGCAGGTGAAGCATTACTTCTGGGTGGACCGAGAATTGTTTAGATTATACCCGGATCAGATGATTCAGAGATGTGTGCCCGAGGAGTACGACTCCATTTTGTCTTTTTGTCATTCATTAGCCTGTGGGGGGCATTTTCCTAGTCGGAAGACCGCCGCAAAGGTCCTCCAGTCTGAATTTTGGTGGCCAACGCTTCATAGAGATGCTCACGAGTTCTGTAGGAGGTGTTTGTGCTGTCAGCAGACAGGTCACATCACCACGCGCGACATGATGTCTCTTCTTCCTATTCTAATTATTGAGATTTTTGGTGTTTGGGGCATTGATTTTATGGGTCATTTCTCGCCATTGTTTGGATTTGTATATATTTTAGTGGTGGTAGATTATGTTTCAAAATGGGTCAAGGTTGTGGCCACCCGAAACAATGATCATAAGGAGGTGCTTCGATTAATCAAGCACAACATTTTTAGTCGGCTTGGAGTTCCTATAGCGATCATTTGTGATGGTGGTACTTACATCCGTAATGTGAAAGTAGCTTCCTTATAAAATATTCTATGCATCATCGGATTGCTACACCTTATCACCCGCAGACTAGTGGCTAAGTTGAGGTCTCTAACAGGGAGATCAAGCAGATTCTTGAAAATACAGTTCGATCAAACCGCAAGGACTGGTCCAAGTGCCTTGTTGATGCCCTGTGCGGTTATAGGACTGCTTTCAAGACCCTGATTGGTATGTCGCTATATCTATTGGTTTTGGGGAAACCATGCCATCTCCCTGTTGTGTTATAGCATAGAGCATATTAGGCTATCAAAAAGTTCAATTTTGATATGACCCAAGCTAGAGCAGAGAGGACATTACAGTTGAGTGAGCTAGAGGAGATGCGTAATGAGGCCTATGAGAGTGCCAAGATTTACAAGTTTCAAACCATGCAGTTTCATGATTAACATAATGTTAGGAAACAGTTCGAGCCTGGTCAAAAAGTATGGCTTAATCATTCACATCTTCAGTTTTTTCCAGGCAAGTTGAAGTCAAGATGGAATGGTCCATTCATTGTGCATAGGGTGTTTCTGCATGGAGCGATAGATCTTTTAGACCCTCGCACGGGTAGCATTTTCAAAGTGAATGGGCAGCATCTGAAGCCCTATATTTCAGATATTGTGATAGGACACGACATCGAGGATGTCGATCTTTTAGAAGCATAGAGCTCACACATGTGTGTATATTGTATCATTCATAGGATTTTTTTTTAATATGCATAGAATAGCATTTTTAGTTTCAATTTAGTTTGTTTTTATATAGTCCATGTGCATAATGTATAAATCATGTTCAGCGTAGGCATGCTTTCAAATCTTAAATTTCATTTCAAGTTGAGTATGCTTTCTTTCATTCATTTTTGCATCTCATGTGCATTTACTTAGTATCATTCAAGCATAGGGGAGTGACACTGAGACAATGCCATTCAAGCATGGGGGAGGGTGTAGTAGCTCACCTGAATATTTTTGTCTACATTTTGCACATATTTACACAATTTTCATGAAAAGTAGGCTTTTAAAGAAAGAGTTTGGACTTATATGAATGTTATTTCAAATGTAATGTTTTTAGAGGATTTTTAAGCCCCACGATTTTTTTTCTGACATGGATCTAAAAATTGTGGTTGTTTATGCAAATTTCAAAGAAATGATGATTAATACATGTTAAAGTTTATTTTGAATCACAAATATGAACATCGAATGTGTTATTTTTGAAAAACTAAGCAAATGAATAGAAGCAAAAAAATGAGCTCAAAAGTAAAAAGAGCATGTGTTAGGTTGTTTAGATAATTTCACAATCCTTAATAGATGGGACTTAGACGTAAGTTGAAGTGTTTGAATTCCATTTCGAAAAGGAGAGTGAGAATCTTCGTGATCCTTAGTAGCAGAGAACATACACAAGTTGAAGTGTTTAAGTCTCATGTCGAAAAGGTAAATGAAGGAAGTCACTTTTGTGTCTTAGTTAATATCTTTTAATATACATTGAAAAGTATAATAGATATTGAAATTACACAGGGCATAAAAGCAGACCATACGCAAGCCATAAAACAAAAAATAAGTGTGCAAAAAGAAAAAACATGAAAAATTGAAAATCAAGAAAAGAAAAGAGCTTAAAAAAGAAAAAGTTCAGTGCTTAGAAGTGTGATTGAGAAGATCTGTGCAGAAAACATACGAGTAAGGATAAGTAAAAAATGGCCTTTTTTGGATTTTCTAAGAATAAAACATAAATAATTGTGATATTTAGAAAAGTAAAAGAATTTTTTTTTTCTGTGGTGGTATATAAAAGACTCTAATCATATTGTGATTTTGCAAATAACAGAAAATATTTATAAAAATAAAGTCTTTAATTACCTACTAGTGAAAATATGTAATATTATGCATACATGATAGAGATGTTTATGAGTAGCATCACTGCAAACCCTCACGAGACCTTACTCGTCCACTAGGGTAACCCAGGGTTGAAAGGGCTTGTTGCATATGCTAAATGCAACCGTGATTCCTACCAAAGTGAGTTAGTTGATAGTTGGTATTTCTTGCATTTTTCTAGTTTGCTCGAGGACTAGCAAAAACATAAGCATGGGGGTATTTGTTAATGCATACATTTTAGGGTTTAATTCATATTAAACTATGCATGATTTCATAGAAAAATGTATTAAAAACCAAAATTTATGCTAGTTTTGAGTAAATGTACTAAAATGCTAAAAAAATAGAAAATGCTTGAAAATTAGTTTTATTTTGTAATTTAGTGTATATATTAGTATTTGTCATTAATGTAGTAGGTTTAATTCTTGAAACAATAAATACTAATATAGTTAGAATACGTTTAGTAGAAGTTTTTACAAAATGTAGGAAATTTGAGGTGTTTAGTAAATAGTTTTTTTAAAGAGTAGTAAAATGAAAATTTCAAAAATATTAGGAGTTACATAAATTTTTCATTCAAACCTTTTTAAAACCTCACGTAAGTGAATAAAAATTTGGTCTTCTCCCTTGCAAATCCCCTCTCTTCTTCCTCTTCCTCTCCACCTCTTCCTCTACCTCCTCTTCTTCTCCTTCTCCCTTTGTCTCTCCTCTTTTCTCTTCCCTCTTTCTGGTGGAGTGCAATCCGATGGCGGTGCAAGAAGGAGGATTCCAACTCTCTTCTCAACCAAATCAAGAGTGAGAATTCCTTTTCTTCCTCTTCTTTTTCTCCTTCTTATTCTTTTTCTTCTCTCATTCTTCCTTCTATTTCTCATTAGATTAGTTAAATTTGAGATAAAATCAAAATAAAATGAAATCGTAGATTAATTTTCATTTGATTCTGCATTTTAGCATTCATGATTCATTATGAAAAATGTTTTGTTTTACTGTATTTTGATTCAGATATTTTAAAATTGTATTTCAAGCTTTAGTTAAATATGCATCGTTTTATTTTCAGATTGCATTTTCAATCTTAAATCATATGCATTGTTTTTGTTTCAAGTTAGAGTTCATCTGGATTGATCGATTAAACTCCATAAATCAATCAACTGATCTCTGATTGCTATTGTTATCAGTTTGTTTTTTATCGATTTTTTCCTTTATTTTCGATTGAATCCGGTGTCTGATAGAATCCCTTTTTGATGGTCGTGTGTCTGCTACAGAATGAGTATTGATCGATTTTCTGAATCGATCAAATCTGATTCACGGTACCAATAGAAATTTCTTCTGTTTTCGGTGAAAGTTCTTCTGACCGTGCTTTTTTTTACTGATATCTGGCAATTTGAATCGTGTTGATCTGATATCCGGCAATCTGAATTGTGATCATATGAATCATAGCATATGAAGCATTGCCATGAAATCTGATCGTCTGATATTTGAATTACCTGATTATTAATCAATCGTTTGATGTTTGAAAATTTGTCTGATATCCAGCAGCTATCGGAGGCCTCTGATTCACTGTCATTGGTCACCGTGATTTTTTTTATCAACGTCATTGCTTACTATTTTTGGCAAGTTTTGGTTCTGTCTGAGTGTTATTAACTCTGATTGCTGTGTTTTTAAGAGGTTGACTGTTATTAAGTTGCGGCAAACATCATTTGAAAGATCTGATCAAAATTCCATTCAGTCGATCATGTATTTGGATCAATTCCGTTCGATCAGAATGGTGTGGATCTCCATTGTTGTCTGAAATTTCATTGAACTCTGGCCTGTTACTGTGTTTTGGTGAATATTGTTTACTGTTTTCAGCTTGCAGTTTGAATCTAGTTGATTGATACCTGCTATCTGAAATTCCGTTGGACTCTGGCCTGGAACTGAGTTGTACTTGTGAGTTAACTGGATAGATAACTGAGTTTTCTTGATACGATTTCCAGCAGATAACTTAGTTTTCCTGGTGTGATTTCTAGTAGTTTGGATCAATATGATTGTTAACTGTTAATTGTTACTGATTTTTATTGTTTGTTACTGTTGATTTTCACTGCAATTTTACTAGTTGTTAATTACTGAATTTCACTGGTTTTTACTGTTTTGAGCAATAGTGTTAGTTGTTAGTTAAGTGAAATAATTAGCATTGTTAATTGCTTTGTAATTAGATTACTTAGCTAATTAGTAGTTAGTTTTACTTAGTTAAGAAAATGTTGTTAGTTAGTTTTTGATATTACATTTAGTTCTTAAAATTACTTAGTGAATTGTCATTAGGTTTATATAGTTTATAGTTAGCTTGCATACATTAGCATTATAGGTTTAGTATAGTTTTATTTGTCATTTCATTTTTTTCACATTATTTTTCATTGTTTTAGCATTTAATTAGTATATTCTGCTTAGTGTAGTTTCTATTAGTATCTTGGGTTGCTCGTGTTCTTTTGAATTGTGCAGGATAGCACGGAGTGGAGCATAAGCGAACAAGTGACACAGAGGCACAATCATATAAGACTTTTTGCTTTCTTTTAGAATTTAGGAATTTAATTCAATTTTTGGGTTTGTAATAAAACCAGTTTAAGCCCTCTGCGTAGGGTATTCATTTGTTGTAATAGTTAATTAGATTTACTTTTCTCGTACGTTTTCATTTTGGTAATAAAGAGTAGTTTAGTTGCTTTTTTGAATACAAAGTATTCTCGTTCCCTGAGTTTGACCCAATCTCTACCACTAGTGAGAACCGATTTTTATTATTTGATGTCTGGTTTTCACATTGCTTTCATTTAAAATCCTTTTCAAAAATACAATTTCTTTAAAAGGACATCATTGAGCTAAGAGAAGAGCAATGAGAGTGGTGGTGGATGGTAGTGATGATTAGAGATGGCAGTGGGTTGGGGCGGGGTGGGGTGGGGGACAAGGTCTCCACCCCCGCCCCGCCTCAAGATTAGAATCTCCATCCCTGCATGGGGATGAATTTTAACCTCCACCCTTGCCTTCATCCCCATTTCATGTCCTCCATCCCCGGTTCAAACAAGGATGAGCCGGGGTGGGGCTATTGCGGGGGAAAGTGGTAGGGACGGGGCGGGGAAAAGTGTACGTCCATCCCGCCTGCATCCCCGAACGGGGATGGATTTTAACCTTCGTCCCAACCTCCATCCCCATTTCATACCCTTCATCCCAGGTCGAAACGGGGTGAGGTGGGGCGGGGCCTCGCTTTACCCCGGTCCACTGCCTTCCCTAGTGATGATGGTGGGCAATAATCGGGAAGGGTGGTGGCAGTGGTCACCGTGGGCAAGAGAGAAAAGTGGCAAGTGGTGTGTGGTGGTGATAGGCGGGCGGTTTGTCGACAAACAGAGGGTTAGGTAAAGGGCATAGTTGACTGTTGTTGTTGTTTGCTGGACAACAACAGAGGGTGGAAGGTGGTCGGTGGGAAGATGGTAGTTGGGGTGTTCAGTGGGTAGTACCGGAAGATGATGGCATTGGTGGATGGTGGTGGTTGCTTTAGTTGGTAGTAAAATGGAGATGATGGTGGCAATGACTGCATGATGGTGAAGGAGGTTGGCAGATGGTGGTGCAATGGTGGTAATGGAGGATTGATGGTTCTTAGGTGACTTCTGCTCATTGGTGTGTGAGGGTGGCCACCTGAACTGCAAGAGAGAGATAGAGGGTGTGTGTAAAGAGGAGAGGAAGAGTGGCATAAAGTGAGGGGGTGCGTGAATGAGTTAAGAAGGGGGAGGAGAGTGAGTATTTATTAAGCTTTTAGGGAGGGGGGGGGGATTTTGGGGGGAAAAGATGAAAAAAAAAAGTTTTGGGTGTTTTGAAATTTGAAAAGCCACGTACATATTTGGTTTTTCCTTTTTGTTTTAATAGAGGAATCAAGTGGTTTGGATTTGGGTTTTGGTGAGACACTCTTGGATCTCATTGAACCCAAATCCAAATCATAATATATATAACCCATTTGTGTCCAAATTGGACCCAAATCCTATTGATCTAAAGTGAGATCCATTTGGGCCTTAGGTGGATCCAAACAAATCTCATAATACTAGTGAGATCTATAAACAATTCTAAATCTTGCTTTCTTAAGTAAGTTTCATCTGGAATCCTAAATGGATCCAGATCCAAAAAAATTTATTTTATTTTAATAAGATCCATTTGGGTCTCAACTAGACCCAAAAACCTTATTTGCTTAGTGGGATCCAATTGAGTTTTTGAGTGGATCAAATATCTTGTTTTCTTAAAGGGATTTATTTGGGTCTCCAAATATATCCAAAATATGTAATATCCCAAAAATTTAACCCTAAAATTTTAGAGAAAACTTTTTTTTTAAATAGCGGATACAACTTTCTTCTTTGGGTTAAACATTCTGAGCGAGTTACAATATAATCAATTATTATAACTGAATTAAAATGTGGACATCAATATTTAATCCAATCTCAATAATATCAGAGTATTTTGATAACAATAATTATTTTTTCAAAACTATCCTCGAAAAAGAAAAAGACTGACTCTCGATGCTGACTAAGCATTTTGCATCTGCTCCGCAGTTACACATCATAATTTACCTGAAACTCCATAAAATGAGTCAGACTCATGAAGGTTTGGTAAGAAATAACATACTTGCAATAAATGCATGATATCATAATACATTCAAATAATACCTCATATATCAATCATGTGACACATATCTTAGCCGACAATAAACATAAAATCATGCTACCAAGACAATTTAATGCATATTCATTTATGCTAAGATTTGCATCAATACAATAAATTATGCATATGCATGAACATTTACCAAATGCATGAATATATACAATATACATGAACTTACAATTTCAGTGTTGTGAGTCCTTCATGTATGAATAACTTATCTTCACTTATTATTTTCTTTCTTAAATGATGCATGCAATGTTCTATCTATATGCAATTCATAATCTTGTTTCACTTATCAATATTTGTTTGTAGGTACAAAAAAAATTCTCCCAAATAGAGGTATGTCCCAGGTTTGTGTTTTGAAGCAATTATATTTTATTAACCTGTGTGATGCCCCAACTTTGACTACTCCGGAGATGAAATATAATTTTATATATAAAGTTTTCAACTCATGCAACCCGATATATCAGATTTTTCTCATGAGTCTTACCTACCACACCATAGACAAATTGTGGTACTTTTCCTGGTTACGGGTCTTGTAGATGGGGGACAAAAACAACCTTTCGTGCTAAGCCAATATTCCACAAAATCGTCAGTACCAAGCTTACTCTCTCTATAAGCCACAAGAAAAATAATTTTATGTTGATTTCTTAACTAACTTCCTTGTTAATAGTGCCAATGCAAATATGCAACCATATGTAGGGTTCATATGCAACAATATTCATAGCACTCAATGCATGCTTTCGATTAGTCTCTACCATAAAAACCACTACAATAATGTAATCAATATGCATTTACACAGTCAAGGTAGGCTAATAATTAATATTTAAGCCTACCCAATATAATCAATAATAAAATACATTCAATTAACATGTATATCAGTCCAATATCCCATTTAAACATCAATGAATATGCTACATAAAATAAAATACAACCCAACATCAATGCATGTCATACTGTGCAGTTCGGATCCCTACTAACATGATTTTAGAAAACTCAACAAAAATTACAATGACCGAATTTAACTCTCAAAATTTTACTTGGATTGCTTCATCAACTTAGGAACACGGTCCAAGAAACAAAATTGCAAAATTCTTTATGATAAAATAAAAAAAATTCTGGGACTAAACCCAGTTCAGAAAAAATATCAGACAGATTCTGTCAACCATAGAAATTTATTTTGGCTTGAGGATTTTTTTAAGATTTACAAAAAGTCTGTTTACAAAATTATTTTTACAAAATCTTGTTATACATGTTATATTTCACCCAATTTTTTCATAATTTATTTTGTTCAGTTTTGATTAGAGTTTTAGAGCTTTCAAAATCTTTTGGTCGGAACAGTCCAGCTGACAGGACAAAAAATTTGTGCTCTATTGCAATGGACATTTTGACCTTAAAACTGAACCAAAAAGACTGAAACAACATTCTAAATTCAAGCTCTAGATGTGTAGAATACTCTAGTATTTTTATTTATATTTATTGACCTCATTTTCATAGAGATTTTTTTTTTCGGAGACATGTCGAAACAAAAAATGATGATAGAATAACTAAGATCCAAATTCATGTAAGATCTATTAAGCATGAACAAGAATCATGATGAAACTCATACAATCATGATTTTTGATGCTCTAAACACCTTTACAACATTACACAACACATCTTTGATCATATTTATTCTAATCTTGCTAAAACAATAATAAACTTAATTCAAAAATCACAAAACCTTCATAAAATATCTCAAATACAATTTCATATATTTAATATTAATAAGAGAAATAAAAATAATATGAAATCATAGATTATTTATGCAATAAATATTATTTAATCATATTGTACATGTCTTAATCTACCATATGTGATTAAATTAACTTTCTTTATCATAAAACATCAAAATCCTAAAACATTTTTGGCAAAAAACTTCTTTAAAATGCTTTTAAGTATTTTTAACCAAGATCTATGCAAAAGACATATTTATAGCATCAAGCTCTATAAAAAAATACTCAAAAATATGTTTCTATATTCATTATTCATGCTGAACAATCAAATAAAATATAGATCTATCTATTCACATGATCTTTGCTTTTTAGAGTTTTGAATCTAGTCTTTTTTAAATCATTTTTTCAAAACCGATCTTCCCAAATCACCATTTTGGGTTTTTAATTTTTTTTTATGTAAATCTAATAGCCATAGATATTATAGGTTTAAATTACATGTAGATCTAAGCTCTGAATAAAAAATAGGGTATGCTAATGCATCCCGAAACCGAACACTATCAAAGTAGAGATTCCAAAAATGCACTTCTCACAACGACACCAGTGCTTTTTCCTCCGTTGCTTACTCCAGGCTACTTTAGATCTTCTCTAAAGTAGTTGCAGGCCTCTAATAGAGGTTTGAACTACCTTTAGGGTTAGAAGGAAGAGATGCATTTCAATAGGGAGAGAGAGAGGGAGAGGGAGAGGGAGAGGGAGAGAGAACTAACCTTGTTAATCATCTTCATGAAGACCTCTATTTATATATGAGTTTAGACAAGAGTCTTATCTCTATTATAAGAGGTTAATATGTATTATTTTTTTATTAATAAAATAAGTAACTAAGTTATGAGTTTTAATTTATTAGATTTCAAAATTAATTAAAATAGAGAAGAAAGATGGAGTCTTCTTACCGTGGTTTGAGCTCCAGTGACATAGTAACCTTTCAGGAGGCCTACAGATCAAAGACTTGATAGAATTCAACATTTAAATAATCGATTTGATAGCCTTCAAAGTGTAGATTATTGTGGTGGTCTTAGATTTAATTATACGTGCACAAATCAGTAAGAAAATTTAGTCAACTCTGAAAAACATTAATTTTTGACCTACAATTAAGCATGAACTTCGATCGATGATAAAATATTCAAATCAACATCAATTTGGATGTATAGACAATCGATTTTGATGCTCTTGAAATGAGGAACGTCAATGTCAACTCCGATTTAATAGGTGAGCTACCAATCAACTGAAATTTTTTGTCAAAAAAATAATGACATTTTTCGAAGCGTTCTACCCTAAGGGTCCAATCCGATGAGATTGAATCCAAGTATCACGAGTTACGTCTAATCCAATCCAATAAAAGTAAATCATATCAGATCTATATCCATATTCAATTAATAAAACCCATATCCAAATAAGAATCTAAATTTTGAACCTTAACCCGGTTAAAAAACCCAAGATAACGGCCGATCAATTTTAAAAATTATATTTTTTAAATCAACTCATAACCAAAATCACCAAATCTGATCTTCTACGAGATCTATGACTTATAACGGACCTAACTAGAGTTTTAGTTCAATTTAAACTCTTGAATTTTGCTTGAATTTAACCTAATTTTAGCTTGAATTTAACTTACATTTTAAAAGTTAAAACAAAATTCTCAGGTGTTACAAAATACATTTTTACTTAGTGAGATCCATTTAAGTTTTCAAATAGATTTGAAACTCACTTTGCTTAGTGAGATCCATTTAAGTCTCTAAATGGATCCAAGATACTTTCTACTTCAAGGGGTATTTCGGTCTAAATGGATTGAAATCTCTTTTATGTATGGTATAAACCTGAATATAGGTCTAACCCATACCCAGACTCATTTGGATCAATCCCAATCATACAGAGATTCAAATACCTTGTAAAAGACCTCATAAATTTTGTAATTAAATATCTAATTGCCTGAACAAATGTCGAAATGTTATCGATAGTGAATTTACTAATTAAAATACCAAAATAAGGTATTTAATCAAAGTAGCATATCAAAACAATTGACAACATTCCTGTTTTATTTATTTTGAAATTTTAAGAAATTTGTGAACTTTAAGTACTGAGCTAGTCAAACTCTGCCTAAACCCAACTTGCCAATGCAAACAAAAAAGGGTGATTTTGTAAATGCGCATGTCTGAGGATTGAAATTTGCCTTTGACTTAAAGGCGGTGACCAATAAAAAAAAAACACATCCTACATCAATATTTTGCTGAGAAAAACTAGATTTTGTAAAATATCCACACGAAATTTCTTTGCAGAATACCTCTAATATAGAAAAAGAGTTTCACATATCTGAATTTCTTGATACCGACTTTTATTTTTTCCTGAAAACCGTCATATAAAGAGCTATTTTTACCATTGGCCATTAACTTAAATCTCACTTAAAATTGAAACAAGTGGCAATAATACTCTCAAACTACCAACATACCAACCCTACCCTTTTTATGAAGATAAATAGTTATATTTTTTAATTTCGAAAAGGTTATATAAAAAGTCAAAAGAATCACGTTTTCCAAGATGCTTGAAATTACTCTGAAGTCTCTATTCCTGAGTTTTCAGGAAATTCAGGAACATGTGGCTGAAATTTCCAAAATTAAGCCCAAAAGTTTGGCCCTTAAATGAGAAATTTCACTTCCCTTTTAGCTTTTGCTGACGTTGCCAGTGAAATTCGATTCGTGACCACACTAGGAAATCTAAAAATCGGGTCGGGTTTCCCAGTGCGAGTGGGGACGTTGGCCCGGACCCATATTGAAAACCGGGCCGACCCATTCTTGCCCACTTCATGCTGTCAATTGGTCGCCCCTCCCTTCGCCGTAAACCTCGCCGATGCTCTTCTCCGATTCCATTGCGGCCCGCCCCGCTTCCGCACTCCTCCACGCATTAGGCCAACGGATCCACAGCGTCCCTCCTCCTCATCCTTCCCTCCACCCCGAGATCTACCGGAGATCCGTGAAATCCACACCGGTTTTCGCCGGAATATCCACATCCGGGGACCGATTCCGGCGAGATCGACGCGCCGGCGCCTTCCGAACCTTGCCGGTAAACCAATCTACGGTTTTGATCCCGTTCTTATCTTTCTTTTCTTTTCTTTTGCAAATGTTTGTGGATTTCTATTAGGTTTTCAGTTGGTATAGAGCATGAACAATCTCTCTCTCTCTCTCTCTCTCTTTGTTCGTGTGTGCTGAAAAAATTGGACGACTTCTGAAGGTTTATTTTGGGAAATGTTTCCTTACAGCCGCTTATCCGGAAATGCGGGATAAGTTGGGGTACGCCCACGGTGCATTATCGTATCTTGTCTCTCTTTTCGATGGCTTCTCTTAGAGGGCGCTTAGATTGATTCATTTATCCAGAAATGTGCGGTAAGTTAGGAGCTTGCATTGTACTTCATTACTGCAATCTCCCGGCTGATCCCGGCTTTTCCGGAAAAATTGGGGCATCAGAGCATTCTGGAGGTGCTTCGGTATACCCACTTTTCTGTCGAAGTCGGAAAAGCTGGCATTTTACGGGGTCCGATAAGGGGCGTGCGGGCATACATTATCTTGAAAAGTAGGATGAATTGGGAAAATTACACCTTGGACTACATTGCATATTACAAATTTATCTTGCATTTATTGATAAATGAGTGCATTGAAACAATCATTAATGTGTGTCTTGGTGCATCCAATTATCCAGACATATAGGATAAGTGGGGGACTCAGTCCACGCCGGATCCCAGCTTATCCCAATTTTGTGGGGTAAGTTGGTGCGTGCAGGCATGCCATCAAGTAAGGAATGAGTCTCTTTCTTAGTTTATTTAGTGATGTCCAGTAGATTGGGAAAATGTAAAAGATGGCGCTCAGGATTAACGCTCTCGCCCTTATGAATAGGTAGAAGAATCTGAGTAGGTGCAATGGTAGAAGTGAGCTGAGTGAGCAGATGTTCTTGGCTTCTCGTAACGTCTGTAATGGTTTTTGAATTTCAGAGGGAAGCACTGCAAGAAATTTTGCGGAATCCCCCATGGGAAGGTTATGAACTGGTTTTCGGAGGAAATCAGCCTTTTCCTATGGAAATGTGGGGCCCACGTCATGGGCGTTCTGGGTGTTTGCTTCACCCATGATGGGAAAACGATGCAATTTTCATATGAAAATGGGTCGTATTCTATGAAACAACGGGCCCTTAGAATGTCAATGATATTGGTGGTGACTAGGGTTTGACCATATTTGTCGTGATATATCCTCAGGTATATTATATGGTTGTGTTGATGATTCTATCATCTTGGATATGTTCGGTATTACCCTACGTATATTGCTGACTTCTGCAGTTCCTTACATTCAATCAGTGACCTTATGTACCATGGTGTACCAGCCTGTAATTCAAATTAATCCTACCTAACACGCCATTGTCTTTGTGACACATCCGATGATATTGTTAGACTATGCTTGTGTCTGAAGCTGTTTCAGTGAACTACTTGTAGGTCCCTCCTGCATTGTGCATCTTCTGTTACTTGTGATTTTTCATTGGTTAGATGAATGAATACACATTAAAAAATCATGGAAAAACTATAATGTTATTGATCACATTTCATGTCACTGAAGTTGGAAGCGCAGCAGGAGAGGCCAGGTGCACATTGTGCGAGACCAGATACGTTTTTGGATTGCAAGGTTGCTCTGGGGTGTGGAATGGCTGATAAGCCCAGAAAGAGAGGATGGCCTGTGTATCTTTATATCCCCAACATCATTGGTAATTTCTTGACTCCTTTGTTTATCTATCATGTAATTTGCTGGTGATTGTTCTTCTTATTGGCTATTTGTTTAAATTGATTAAATTATTTTTGATAATTTTTCTGTCTTATACTGATGATTTGAGGAAGAGTACTTTGGTGCCTCTATATAAAAATAAGGGTGATATACAAGATTGCACAAACTATCGTGGTATAAAACTCATGAGTCATACTATGAAACTTTGGGAGAGGGTGATTGAGTCTAGGTTGAGGAAGGTTGTCATGATATCGAAGAATCAATTTGGTTTTATGCCTGGAAGATCAACTATGAAAGCTATACATCTTCTTAGACAACTTATCGAGAGAAATAGAGAGAGGAATAAAGATTTGCATATGGTTTTTATTGATTTAGAGAAGGCATACGATAGAGTACCTAGGGACGTTCTCTGGTGGACAATGATGAAGAAAGGTGTTTCTCTCAAGTACATTAAAATAATTAAAGATATGTATGAAGGAGTAGTAACCAATGTCCGCACTTGTGGAGGGGTGACAACCAATTTTCCTATAACGGTTGGGTTACATCAAGGATCTATCTGCTTTAAGCCCTTTCCTATTTGCTATAGTGATGGATAAGCTTACGAGATCAATTCAAGAAAATGTGCCGTGGTGTATGTTGTTTGCTGATGATATTGTATTGATTGATGAGTCTAGAGCTGGGGTTAATGCTAAGTTAGAATTATGGAGACAAACATTGGAAGCAAGAGGTTTTAAGTTGAGTAAGAGTAAGACAGAATACATGGAATGTCGGTTTAGTAAGCAACGAAGTAATGATGAGAGTGTAGTGAAGCTTGGTGAGCAAGAAATACCGTTGGATGATTGTTTCAAATATTTGGGATCTATCATTCAAAAGTATGGAGAAATTGATGGAGATGTAAATCATAGGATAAATGTTGGGTGGATGAAATGGAAAAGTGCAACTGGAGTGTTGTGCGATCGTAGAATGCCATTGCGGTTGAAGGGAAAGTTTTATAGGACGACTATTAGGCCTGCTTTACTATATGGTACAGAATGTTGGGCTGCCAAGAGACATCATATTCAAAAAATGAGTGTAGTTGAGATGCGTATGCTGAGATGGATGTGTGGAAATACAATAAAAGATAAGATTCAGAACGAGGAGATACGTAAGAAGGTAGGCGTTGCACCCATTGAAAATAAGATGAGAGAGAACCGTTTACGGTGGTTTGGACATATTCGGCGAAGGCCTAATGATGCTCCAGTTAGAAGGATGGAGAAATAGGAAAATATATTAGTTAAAAGAGGTCGGGGTAGGCCTAGGAAGACATGGATGGAGGTGATAGGAAAGGATATGAATGCTTTGAACCTCACCAAGGACATGGCATTGGATAGAAATGATTGGAGGAGAAGGATTCATGTGGAAGACCCATAATGATTTTCTTTTTTGGTTCATATTGCCGACCCCAATTATTTTGGGATGAAGGCGTAGTTGTTGTTTGTTTATACTGATGATTTGATCTTTTCCATGGATTTATCGGAACCATCATGGAGTTCCATTTTTATTTTCCAAATATTTAAATTCTTTGGAGTGTTAACAACTTAAAATCAATGCAGGTTACATAAGGATTATTGCAAATTGTATTGCATTTGGCCATTGCTTTTCTGACAAGAAGATTTTCGCTATTCTTTATTTCATAAGGTGATCATTTCACATCATATAGCAGTTCAAGTTACTTAATATCTAAATCTATGAGCTTGGCTCATAACTCTTGCTCTCTTTTCCCTCCCCCAGCTTTGTATGTGATGAGTTAGATGGCCGGTTTGCCCGCATGTTTAATCAAGGTAAGAGATTCATGGGGTAAATCATTTTTTGGTATCTCCAAATCATCCATTGCGTGTTCTTGATTCTGAAGTAAATGACTATTTGACCTCTTGCATTGACATTCATTGGTATCTCCCAGTCATCCATAATTCATGAAAATGACTACAATGTATCAAATGCTTATGGTCCATTGTTTGTTCTTGATTCTGAAGTAAATGACTATTTGACCTCTTTGCATTGACATTCATTGGTATCTGCCAGTCATCCTTAATTCATGAAAATTAGTATAATGTATCAAATGCTTATGGAGTTTATTACTTATTAATTATTTATTTTTCTGTCAAAGTCAAAGATTATAGTCTATCTACTTTGTTTTGAATGCTTATTTTCCAGTTTAAACAAATTGTTGGTAATCTAATGGAGGAAACCAAGCAACAATGTTTTTTCCCCTTTTGTTTTTTTAATTTAGAAAGACAAAGAAATCTAAACTTCAAGTGGTTTTTTCAGCCCTTGTTACCTGCTCTTTTCTTATATATTTCTACTACATTTTTCTTACTCATTTTATTTTCTTATACAGTGTCGACTTTTGGAGCAGTCCTTGACATGGTTACTGACAGGTGCTCCTCTGTTCACTGTTTGTAAATATTTCCTTTCAAATCAATCTCCCTGCTACTAGATGTTGGTGTGAACTGATTGATAAGCAACCCTGTGTACTTCTATGAACTGATTTTGTGCAATCCTCCTCAGAGTAAGCACTGCTTGCCTGCTGGTAGTCCTTTCTCAGTTTTACAGGTACTCCTTTTCTTATTTTTGCCTTGATTTTTGCCTTGGCCCTTTTCTTTATTTTGAAAGGAGTAATGCAAGAAGTAAAATATTTGTTTTGCAGATCATGCTTTGGTTTCTTGTTGTTGCTGCTTGCTTTAGATATTGCAAGCCATTGGCTACAGATGTACAGGTATCTAGTTTAAAGGAAATACCAATGTTTGTTGATTGGTTATAAGTTGATGTTAATTATTTTATTTGAAGAATGAATCAAGCAAGTTTGTTATGCAACTGAGTTGCTTCTTAACTCAAGACAACTCTTGATGACCTTGGTTCCTCATATTGAAGCTTTTCTGTTCGTTATATCGGTCCTAAGTTTTTATTTGGCTGTTCTGGAGGGTTACCTAACGTGGAAATGATTTATTTTTTCACATATTTTCTTGTTTATCGTCGTTCCTAAAAAAAAGTGGTCGATGCTGATTTTTGTTTTAATTGCAACTAAAATGCTAATCATTGTTAAATTATTTTACCGCAATCTTGTAACCTTATATATTTTATATATATAAAGGATGATACATATACATATAAGATATATATGTATATGTATCTATCCATTTATATGTATAAAATATATATTTTAGTCATAGGGGTAGTTTAGTCATTTCCTCCATTTTACGCACATTCTCTTTCGAGAATGTGATTGTATTTTTCTTTTCTTTCTTTTTATTTTTCTTTTTTGTTTTTTATATTGTACCAAAAGGTACCTTAGGGGGCCCACTCAAATAGATGTTGGCCCCCTCCAATGGTCACATTTGTGACCGTTGAAGGGGCTCAAACGTCTATGAGTGGAGCCCCTCCAAGGCTCCTTTTGGTGACTTATAAATAGGGGTTCTCCCCTTGTAATTTCATATGGCTTTGGGTCAAAGCCCAAGTGTTCAATAAAGATTATATTCTTTCTTTTAGTGCATTCGTGAGATTGATTGGTCTGTGCCTTTGTGCACAAGTGTTCTTAGTTAGGGGTGGCAATCGGGTCGGGCCGGCGGGTCAGCATATCTCAATACGAACCCGGCTCGTTTATTAAACGGGTCGGCTGCGACAAACACGAACCCGACCCATTTATTAAACGGGTAACCCGACATGACACAGTTAACCCGTTTAATAAACGGATCGGGTAAACGGGTTGGCGGGTTAGCGGGCGGGTTGGCGGGCGGGTTCGGGTAAACATGTAAACGGGTTGGTGGGTCGGGTTCAGGTAAACGGGTTGGCAGGCAGGTTCGGGTAAACGGGTTGGCGGGCGGGTTCGGGTAAACGTGTAAACGGGTTGACGGGTCGGGTAAACAGGTTGACCTGCCCGCCTAACCCGTTTATTAAACGGGTCAGTCGGGTTGGCATACCCTAACACGAACCCGACCCGTTTAATAAACGGGTTAGGCGGGTCGACCCGTTTACGACACGAACCCGTTTAAGCCAAACCCGAACCCGGCTAAGAAGCGGGTTGGCGGGTCGTGTCAGATTTTGCCGCCCCTATTCTTAGTGTTCTTATTGTGCATGTGTGCACTTGTCTTTCATCAAGAATATTGGGTCTTGATTACAGTATCTTGTTCAAGATACCTTCACATGGTATCAAAGTAAGGTTGAAGAAAGAAGATTGTGTGGATTCTCACATTTTATCGGTGCCTCGAAAAATGTGCCCTCAAAATTTTTAGCCTTTGGCGTGGATTCTCTTATTGATGCAGGGCAGGATGGACCCAAACCCATACCGCATGACCCGTGACCCGGATCCATATGGGTCTTTTAAAAGCCTCATCTAGGGTTGCGTGCAGGAGGACAAACTTTTGAAGAATAGCCGCAACCTTTCTTTTTGCTCAGCATTGTTCCTTTTTTTTCCCAGTCATTTTCCCTTTTTCTATTACTGTTCATTGTTTGTCTTTTCTCCGTTTACATTCAGCACATTGTTCTTGACATTGATATTGAAATAAAAATCAAGCCTCACCATAGTGGTAGGCATTATTATTCTTTTCTATTCAGCACGCGACGGTCTGGGTCGTGCCTTTGCATAGCCACCATCAGGGATACGTGAGGCTGAAGGTTGTGTTAAGGAGGTCGTGCCTTCACTGCCATCAGCAAGAACACTCTTCGTCAAGGAATGAGGAAGCCGACACCCCCACTGCATCAAAGTGGTATCAAAGCCAGCGCCTCTTTTTTCGTCAGCAGGATGGTTTCAGAGGTGAGGGGCGATCCGACGACGGAAATCGAGCAGGAGGATGCCGACAACACAGATCCAATGCTGCGAATGATGAAAATAATGACGAAGATGCAAGAAAACGTGTTGCGTATCAGCCGGGACGTGGCAAGCATATCACGACCACTTGATGGGGTCAAAGGACGAGTCACCGCCCTTGAATCACCGGTGGAGCCATGCGCGACCTTAAGGCAAATGATGGGGGCTGAGTTGGAGGTCGTAGCAGGTGCGGAAGCAGTCCAGCCGACGCCCTTTCATGTCGGCTGTGTCGCTGTCCCGCAACCAACATCCCCCCCCCCACTCCCAGGTTCGACAACAGCGGTGTCACACGCGGTTGGTACCAGAGTTACCGGAAACGCCTATAGAATAGGGGAAGCGCGCTTCCCCGGGACGCGTTTCGGAAGCGCGAAACGCAGCGCTTCCGAAACGCGAGGGGAAGCACAGGTTCAATTGAGGAAGCGCGTCCCCCTTTAAAGGGGTACGCGTACCTCTTTAAAGGGGTATGCGTACCTCTTTAAAGGGGTACGCGTACCCTTTTAAAGGGGTACGCGTACCCTTTTAAAGAGGTACGCGTCCCCCTTTAAAGGGGTACGCGTACCCCTTTAAAGAGGTACGCGTACCCCTTTAAAGGGGGACGCTATTATGGAAAGGTCGAGTTTGCCCTTAATTTTTTTTTTTTACACATGAATTTATATTTTTTACCGAGGTTAAAATGGGTATTTTATAAAACCCGTGAAAAAATAAAATCAAAAGGGGCTTAGGGTTTTGTTTTTTCACGCGTTTCGACTCCTCTCTCTCTCTCTCTCTCTCTCTCTCTCGAGTTTTCGGCGAGCTCCGAGTTCCGGCGACCTCAAAAAATTCCGGTGGCCTCCACCGACTTCCGAAGATGAAGATGTTCACCTTCAGGTACGCTATCCCCCTCTCTCACGCTCTGTCACTCTCTCTATCTCTCTGTCGTGCGAGCTCCCCTCCACCAGTGGGATCCAATAGGGTAGTTTTGGGGAAAGTGATCAAATTCAAGGGTTTCTTTTTTCTTTCTCGGTGTAGATCTATCGCAGGGTTTTTTTTTTCGGGGTGTATATCTGTCCGTGACTCTCTCATGGCTGCTGGTGGCTGAGGCAAGGGCACCCCCCATGTCTCGCACTTCTTCTTCATGGTGCTGGTGCTGGTGCTGGTGCCGGGTGGAGACAGAGGAACACCCTCTATCTTCCGCCCCCTCTTTTCCTCACAGTGGGCGATAGGGACAGAGGGTGGCCCTATGTCCTCCCCCCTTTCTCCCTTTTTTCAGACGATGTTGACAACCACTGTGGTTTTTGACTCGTCTATTTCTCATAACTATCAAGGGTTTTTTTTTTACTGTAGATCAAGGGTTTGTTTGTAGTTTTTTTAGTTTCTGATTCATTATCGCAGCCATTTTTTTTATTCATTCTGCATGAAGCAGTGGGTTGTTTTTTATTGTCTCCATGATACTAGTCTATTGAAGTATTGATAGCGTAAGCAATGTAATATTAACTTCTTATCTAAACAGATGGTATGCATTCGTCACAAAACTTTTCTGATATAGCTGGATTGTTAATTTGCATTGGCCATTATGTGCTGTAGCTTCTTATTTAACTCTTCAGTTGTTTATGATATGATGGTGATAATGTATGTGGAAGTTCATTTTATACTTCATCAGTTGGCAAAGAAAATCAGTGCACCGGATGGGGTGGATGTATCATTAGAGATAACATGATATTGTTGATGGTTTTAATGATCTTAACTATTCTACACTGATGAATAATTTTTTTACTAATTGGTGTATAACGGGTATAATATGCAATATTATTGTTTTATTGGAGAGCATTTGAGTGTGCTGTTCCCACATTTTAAAAGCTATTTCTTCAGTCCGATGTACAGTGAGAGGCTGAGAGCTGCTGGAGGATGTGAGCTGGTGCCTGGTACAAATAGTAAATGAACATTATCATGAAGAAGATAACTGTAATGATTTAGAACCTCAGTTCTAAGTCTATTGTCTCAGAGATCAATGTTTGCCAAGGCTGGTAGCACTTTAATGTTCTCCATTTGTGCAAAATTAAGTTGATGGGTACTTGGAGAATTTCCCAATGAGTCGGGTATTGAACTTTAGTGGAGTCCTGAAAGAAAACTGGATTTATATGTTCTTGATCTGATTTAGCAGTTCAATCAAACTATTCTCGCTCTCTATATTCTCAGTTATTTATGTTGCTTGTTTCTTATTAGAACTTGAAGTGCCTGTTTGAGTATTTAGTTCAGTGATAGTCAGATTGCACGTAATTTCCCCCCCTTTTTTAGCTTAGTCTTTTGTTTACATCCCCATGCTTTGTGTTCTTCACTCTCCATTATTTACTGTTAATAATAGCTTTTTTTAAGTGTTTTAGGTTGATTCTGATACTTTTATGATGCAGATATATTTGCATGTTCTTTGCTTCATTAATGACCATCTCAAGCTATGATCACGATAATTCTGATGACAATGACGATTCTTTGTACAATTTGGAGCATGAATCATCTAGTGGTGTTGGGAAGGGCAAGAAGAGGTCTTCTGCTTGTCCATATCAGTTTGAGGACCGAAACGAAAATTGTTTTGATGAGGAAGATGAAGAAGAATATGACTTGGATGACTATTATTCTGAAGATGACCAAGATGATGAACCACCTAGCATGCATAAAACAACAGTGTTATGGCGCCATGTATTGAAACAAAAGAAGAGTGGGCAAGGAAAGCAAGGTGGAACCCAAGTTTTTATGTGCAGGCACTGCAAAAATATTTATCATGGGTCATATAATCGAGTTTTTGCACATCTCATGGGATCTCCAAAGGGACAAAGTGTTGGGATTGCCTTTTGCCCTGAAGTTGCAAAAAATGCAGAATTGGCAAAAAAAATTAAGAGGCAAGTTCGTCGAGTGGAGGTTTCATCAAGTGCATTTGAGTTGAGGAGATCAAGAATTGATACTCCAAAGAAGCCTATTAGTATTACTACATCATCTAGTGGAAGCCGAAAAACAGTTGATATTCGTGATACCTTTAAAAAGGTAGAAAGAGATGATGTAGATCACAAAATTATCAGATTTTTGTGTGCAAATGGCATACCTTTCAATGTGCTTCGATCACCATATTGGGAAGAGATGATATCTGCAGTTAGTAAAGTGCCCGGATATAAACCCCCATCATATGAAAAAGCGCGAACAACGTTGCTTGACAGTGAGAAAGAGTGTGTTCACAGGGAGTTAAATGAATTTCGAGAAAAGTTTGAGGAGTTTGGAGTTTCCATTGTCTCAGACGGTTGGACAAATATCAAGAACAAACACTTGATAAATATACTTGCCTCAAACTGTTTTGGCTCGATGTTCTTATATGCAAGCGATTTTTCTAATGTGCAACAGTCAGCTGCAAACATTGCCGAGTTTTTGAAAACGGGATTTAAACTTGTGGGGCCTTCTAATGTAGTGCAAGTGATTACAGACAATGCAGCAAATTGCAAGTTAGCAGGTGAAGAATTAAAACAAACGTACAAGTATATTTTTTGGTCACCTTGTGTTGTGCACACACTTAATTTGATCTTCAAGGATTTGGCACATGAGTTTCATTGGTTGGGAGAAACATATTTGCAGAGTAAAGAAATTGTGAAGTATATCACAAATCATTCAAAAGCACTAGCAATCTTTAGAAGCAATGAAAAATTAGAATTAATAAAGATTGCAAAAACAAGGTTTGCTTCACATTATACTACTTTGAAACGCTTGCTTGATGTGAGGGAGAGCTTAAGGCTCACAGTAATTTCAGATAGATGGAGTGATTGGAAGCAATCATGCACGGATGAAATTATGAAAAAAAGGGCTGTTACAACAGAAACAACTGTTCTTGATGAAGAATTTTGGGATTTTGTACGTTTAGCATTATTGATTACAAAACCCATCTATAAGATGATTAAATTTTGTGATCAGGAAGGCCCTATAATTGGTGAAGTGTATGAAGGCATGGACAACATGTTGGGGGAAATCAAAGACAATCTAAAAGGACAACCAGATTTATATGAAAAGATTCATAAGATTGTCTCAAATAGATGGGACAGAATGAATGTGCCTCTCCATAGTCTAGCCCACATGCTTACTCCAAAATATTACGAGTCGGAGTATCTCAAAATCCCAGCAGCAGGAGGGGTCAAACGAGTTTCTCCTTGTAAAAAATTAATTCTATCTATTTAATAAAGTTTAAAGTTAAATGATTTAATTATTTTATTATTTCATTTGCATTTCTCTTGTTATAGTTACTAAACATTTTTTTTTGCAGAAAAGGATAATGATATCTTAGACGGTGCAATGCTTGCGCTTGAAGTCATATCTTCTGGAAATGAAGAGTTATCTACACTTTATAGGTCACAACTTGTGGCTTTTGCATCAAGAAGTGGAAGATTTAGCCGAAATGCAGCACGAATAGATGCACTGAATCCTACAATGTCAGTGCTTAATTGGTGGCGTTTTTATGGTGGTGATACACCGGAGTTGAGAGCATTAGCCATTAAGGTTTTATCTCAACCTATTAGCACATCTTCTGCAGAAAGAGTGTGGAGCACCTATAGTTACATTCACAATGTTAAAAGAAATAGGCTCAATGAAGATCGTGCTGATACCTTAGTGTATATTCATTCCAATCTTCGATTGATTGACAGGTATAATTAAACTGTGTTGTACTTTTGTTTTGGTATTTTTTTTCTATTTTTTTATCATTGATTGTTTATTAACATTCATATTTTATATTCTTGTTATAAAAGGTGCAACAATCGCTATAAAGAAGGGCCTAGTCGAAAATGGGATATCAATCCAGAACTTCCTATTGTAGAAGAAAATACGTTGAGATTAGAGGATATGCGATGGAGAGATTTGGATGATAGTGCACAACAATCAAGCACTATTTCCAAATCCAAACATAAAGATGCACAACCAAGAGCTCCATTACCTCCAATAATTATACGTACAAATGAAGTTCAAGAGGATACAAATCAATCCATCAGAGCTAGTAGAACTGCAGATATACAAGAGCGACCATCAGTTCCTCATGGTCGGATTGATCGTTTCTTTAGCCGGAGACCTAGGCAAGGTATGTTGATATTGCGTTTTTTATATTTTAAATTATGGTTTTTGAACATTTTAACTTTTTAACGTATTCATTATAGGAAATGAAGGAAGGAGCAGAAGACATGGTCGTGGAGGACAAGATGCACGTGATGATGCAGAAAGTTCGCGATCTATTGCTGACTTGAAGGGGAAGAGAAAGATGACAGATTAATGAAGTCTTGAATTATTATTTTTTTTTTATGATGTAGTTGGAGTTGTCCAACTTAAAAACTTTTATGTTACTTTTTTGTCATGGTCTTATAATATTTTTTTGGTATACTTTTATTTTGAATCTTGCATGATGAAGTGAAGTAGTGGATTATGTTAATTTTAAGGTTAGACTTAGAGTTTAGAACATTGTAGCTTATAATTTACAATTTAGAAATTTATAGCTTCTTAGGTCGCTTCCGGTTCGCTTCCTATGTCGCTTCCGAGACGCTTCCTATGTCGCTTCCGAGACGCTTCCCGGTTCGCTCCTAAGTGGTCCCCCGCTTCCCGCTTCCTAAATTTTTGAAAGTGCCTCGCTTCCCGCTTCCGCTTCCCGTATCGCTTCCCGCTCCCGCTTCCTCGACTGGCAACTCTGGTTGGTACCCTCCATCTGAACCAGGAAAATAGGGCAGGGCTGTGAAAATCTCTACAAAAAGAGATTCTGTGTAACACCACAATACAAGAAATACAAAGAGTCCACAAAGGCACAAAGGAAAACACTCACAAGTGCACTAAGGCACGGATACACATACACAAAAGCATGGAACAAAATGAACTTCAATTCATAAGTTCCCAAGAGGGGCTTTACAAAGGCATTGTTATTGCATATGCACTCACAAAAAAGGATGAGTTTACAAGGGCCACTAAGGCCTATTTATAATGCAAAAAGAAGCCACAGGGTGCAGCTCAATATGATTGTTGGAGCTGCACCCAACGGTCACATTTGTGACTGTTGGGGCAGCTCCAACAACTATATGGAGCTGTCCCTTTCACAATAGTCAAAAAGAAAAAAAGTGTAAAAAGAAAAAGGTGTAAAAGGCAAAAGTAAATAAAAAAAGAAAAAGTAAAAATGTTAGCCCATTAGGGTGGCTGACACCTATTGAGTAAAAGGACTGAAATACCCCTGATGGGTATTTCAGTTTACAGTTAAAAGAGACATAATATTTTAACACTCCTCCTCAAACTTAGGGTGTCACGACTGAAAGTTTGCCAAGAAGGAAGTTAAATCTTGGAGAACACAACGCCTTGGTGAAGAAGTCTGCCAGTTGATATTCTGATGTAACATAAGGAAGGTTAATGGTTTTTCTTAAATATTCTTCACGAACATAGTGGCAGTCCATCTCGATATGCTTCATGCGCTCATGAAATGTGTGATTTTTGGCAATGTAGATTGCACTTTTATTATCACAACATAATTTTGTGGGCCCTTGAACTTGAATATTCATATCTTCCAACAAGTTGCGAATCCAAACAATCTCCATGGTAGTAGATGCCATGGCTCTATACTCAGCTTCGGTGGATGAAAGCGATACTTTTTGCTGCTTCTTGCATCTCCAAGAGATTAATGATTCACCTAAAAAAATACAGAAACCAGTGGTGGAGTGACGGTTATTTGTGTCACCTCCCCAATCAGAGTCAGTATAAGCAATTAAACTTAATTCAGACGTAGAAGATAGAAATACTTCCTTGTTTACTGTACCCTTTATGTATCTGATGATGCGAAAGATGACACTCATATGGACTGTAGTAGGTGCATGTTGAAATTGACTAGCAACATGTACTGCATGAGAAATATCAAGCCTGGTAATGCTGACATACGTTAGGGATCCAACCAGTTGTCGGTAAGGTGTGGGATCTTTTAGGAGACTCCCATCATCAATCTTCATCTTTGAACCTACTATTTCAGGAGTTTCGCAGACCTTGTCATCTGTGATTCCTGATCTATCAAGAATCTCACAAGCAAGTTTAGTTTGAGACAAAAAATAGCCTCTCTGAGAATAGACAACCTCAATTCCCAAAAAATATGTCAGAAATCCTAAGTCTGACATTTCAAATCTTGAAGTCAAAATAGATTTAATGCTCTTGATTCCTTTGATATCATCACCTGTTATTAACATATCATCAACATATAACAATAATATAACAATCCCTGCATCAGATTTCTTAACAAACAATGCAGTGTCAGTATAGCATGAAGTGAAACCATTTTCAGTCATTACATTGTTAAACCTATCGTGTCAAGCCTTGGGTGTTTGTTTCAGTCCATAAAGAGCTTTACGAAGACAAAAAACTTTATTTTTAAGGATTTCCATACCAGGTGGAGCATCCATGTAAGCTTATTCATTAAGATCTCCATTTAAAAATGCATTTTTGACATCCATTTGGTAAATATTCCATTTTCGAATTGAAGCAATGGTGATAAGACATCTGACAGTAACCATACGAGCTACTGGAACAAATGTCTCTTCATAGTCAATCCCATATTCTTGACTGTACCTTTTAGCTACAAGACGAGCCTTATACCTTTCAAGAGAACCATCACTCTTAGTCTTGACCTTGAACACCCATCAACATCCTATAGTTCTCTTGCCATTGGGAAGAGATTGAAATTCCCAAGTGTTAGCTTTCTTAAGAGCTTTGAGTTCACTCTCCATGGCTTCTCTCCATTCAGTACATTGTTTGGCTTCTCCAAAATTTTTTGGTTCAAAATAAGAGTGAATGACACTCAAACAAGCTCGATATTTAGAAGAGAAAGAATCAAAAGATACGAATCTAGAGGGAGTCCTTCTAGTTCTTTCAGTTCTCCTAGGATGAAAATCATGAGTGGAAATAGTCTCACTAGGTTCACTATATAGTTCATTAGCACTCCTAAAGGTGCTTCTATCTCTATGAGAATAAGTGATGGGTTCTCTAGATACATTTTCTTCTTGAGGGGTAGAAGGGTTAGAGTTATTGTTGATCACAACCATTTCATTTTCATTATTATATGTTGATTCATCATCACTAGAGATATCATCATCCTTAGATAAAAGGTCAAAAAGAAAGGAGTAATCGCCATTTTCTAAATGAGATTTATTTTTTTCAAAACCACTATCATTTTCCAAAAAAGTTACATTCCTTGAAACATATAATTTATCATTCTTAGAGTCATAACATCGAAATCTTTTTTGAGTTTTCGAATAGCCAAGGAAAGCACAATGAATGGCTTTTGGTGAGAGTTTATCATTTTTATCGGTAAGAACAAAGCACTTACAACAAAAAACTCTCAACCTATTATAATCGGGTTTTTTTTCATATAGAATCTCAAAGGAAAAAATTTTATCTAAATTTTTGGATGGAAGTCGGTTGATAAGATAGACGGAAGCAAGAGCCGCTTCGGCTAAAAAATTTTTAGGAATATTTTGGGAAATGAGAAGGGTTCTAGTGGTTTCAATGATATGCCTATGCTTTCTTTCGGCCAAACCATTTTGTTGTGGGGTCTTAGGACACGATCTTTGATGGACAATGCTACAATCCTCAAGATATTTCTTAAACTCAAAGAGATATTCACCTCCGGAATCGGTCCTAAATATCTTTAAATTACTATTAAATTGATTTTTTATCATCATATGATATGTTTTAAAACATGAAAAAACTTCATGCTTATGTTTGAGAAAATATATCCAACAATATCATGAGAAATCATCCACAAAAATCACATAGTAAGCAAAACCACCTTTGGATATGACAGGTGCCGGTCCCCAAACATCTGAGTGAATAATTTCAAAAGGTTTAGTACTTAACATAGTTCTTGGTTCAAAAGATATACTTCTCATTTTTCCAAGAATACAATCATTACAAGAGAAAGTATTTTTACAAAGATCTTTAACAAAATGTAGATAGGATAACTTGGTAATGTTGGGATGACCAAGTATCTTGTGCCAAACATTTATGTCTTTATGTTGGGCCATATTACAAAAAGTGTTTTTAGGAATTTGAAGAAAGTCCACATAGTACAAGTCTCCTTTCCTAGAGCCTTCCCCAATCAATCTCCCGGACCAGTGATCCTGTATTAAACATTTATTAGATGAGAATTGAATGTTACACCCAAGGTCCGTGAGTTGAGAAACAGAAAGCAAGTTTAAATTTAATTTTGGTATAAGTCTAATTTTTGGAATAAAGAAGTTTTGGGTTTTAAAATTTCTAATTCCCTTAATTTCGAGAGAAGTACCATCCGCGGTCGAAACAAAAGAAGGTGACACATTTTTAAAATACTCGGAAAGAGATAAAATGTTTGGGGTCATATGAAAGGATGCACCCGAATCTAAGAGCCAATAAGTTTTACCTGGAGGAGAAGAGGTGGATACGGCGGCACCGGAAATAGCTCCCTTTAAAAGAGGTTGAAGAGCCTCCACAATTTGATTGAGAGATAGAGCTTCTTTTGAAGATTCCTCTTTGGATGGTTGAGATGTAGTTGCCATTGCTAGAAGTTTCTTCCATTTTGGGCAAACCGGTTTGATATGACCCGGTTCTTTGCAAAAGTGACACGAGATTTTGCTATAATCTCTTCTTCCTCCTTGATTACCTTGATTTTGATTCTTAAAATGAGGAAGTCTATATGTTCTTAAATTGTTACCGGGTCTAGAAACGGCATTAACACCATCACATTCTTCTTGATTTATGGACATTGCAAGCACACTAGGATTTTGCTTGCTAATGCCCATATGGGTTTCCTCTCCACTTAATTTAGTTAAGACATCTTCAAGAGAGGGAGATGTAAAAGAGGATAGGAGAGAAGTGTTAAAATGTACCTCCTACAAATCTTTGTTGTAAGTATAAATATATATACTTATATACATAAAGATATATATACATATATATATATATTATATGTATATGTATCTCTCTATATATAAATATATATATTTATATATTTTACTTTATTTTACCCGAAAAGGGTATTCTTGTAATTTCCTTTTTTGCGATATTCCATTTGGAATATGTTGTAATTTTTCATCTTTATTTTTCTGTATTTCTTTTTTATTTTTTATTCTTTTTGCTTTTTCATAAAAGGTGCATTGGGGGTCCCCCAATAGAGTCGTTGGGGGCCCCCCAACGGTCACAAATGTGACCGTTGGGGGCTCCCCAACGACTCCTTTGGGAGCCCCTTTGCACCTTCTCTTGTATAAATAGGGGTGTTCCCTCTTTGTTTTTCCTAAGCTTGAGAGTCTCAAGCATTTGCATCTTTTATGAAATGCAGTTTGCTATTATTACGTTTTTTGCGTATTTTGTTCAAGTGTTATGAGAGTGTTTTCGTACACTTCTTTTGTAAAGTATTTATGCTTGTATGCGTATTGTCTATTTATAGACATTTTCACATGGTATCAGAGCTCGGTTGGCGATCGAAGATTGTGAGATTCATCTCTTTTCGAGCACCTCGAAAAGCGTGCCTTCGATTTTTTGGAGGTTGAAGTGGTGCATCTTGCTTCTCAAATATTTTAGAAGGATCTTGCGCAAGCTAGAATTTGAAATATTGTGTTGGTACGCCCTTTCTCCCTTCCTCTTTACTTCATAATGGGCGAAAAAGAGTCTCATTTTACTCTTGGTTTCAAATTAAATGGGTCCAACTATCATGTTTGGGCCAGAAACATGGAGGCTCACATAAAAGGGAAGGGGCTATGGGGTCATGTGCAAGGCACAATTCCGGAACCGGAACCCAAAATAACGGAAGTAAACGGAAGTGAAATCAAGATTCTTTAAGGAGAAGAAAGGGTCAAAGCTCTTGAAGATTATTCTAAGAAGCACGATGAGTGGGAAATGAAGAATTTCAAGGTTCTTTCTTGGTTCTTTTCATCCGTTGAAACTAAGATTAATGCCAACATTATTAAGTTCAAAAAGGCATCCGAAGCTTGGCATTATCTTGAGAAAATGTATACATCAAGGGATCTATCCCACAAGTATTATCTTCAAAAGAAGGCGCTCTCCCTTTCTCAAGGTGAAATGACTATTAGGGAGTATTATGCCGATCTTTCCTCCATTTGGGATGAGCTTGCAATGCTTGAACCAAAATGGAGTGGAGAAACAGTCGAACTCCGTCACAAGCAACTTGAAGAAGATCGGTTCTTCAATTTTTTGAATGGGCTAAGGCCCGAATTTGAGCAAATAAGGTCATCTCTTCTATCCTCATTTACTCCTCCCTCTCTTGAAGATGTACTCACCAAATTAAGTGGTGAGGAGACTCGTATGAGTTTATGTAAACAAGGATCAAATGTTCTTGTGGTTCATTGTAATTATAAAGAAAACAATGAGGCCAATGCCGTATCAAGACCCAGAAACAATGTAAGAACCTATCATCCTCCTCATTTTAAACCACAAAGTCAAGGTGAAAATGGTGGACAAAGAGGAAAAAGGGACTATAGTAAAATTATTTGTCATTTCTGTAAAGAACCGGGGCATATTAAACCCATATGTCCGAAATGGAAAAAGCTTCTCGCAATGGCTACCACCGGTGCACCACAAAAGGAGGAGGCATCATCAAGTGGGTCACTCTCTTTAAATTAAATAGTGGAATCCCTTCAACCCCTCCTCAAGGGAGCTACCTTAGGTGCTGTTGTGTCTACCACTTCTTCTCTAGGTAAAGTCTCTTGACGTTTGGACTCCGGTGCATATTTTCATATGTCCCCAAACATGTTTTCGCTTTCCGATTATTCAAAAAATGTTTCTCCATCTTTTGTTTCCACTGCGGATGGAACTTCTCTTGAAATTAAAGGAATAAGTAATTTTGAAACTCAAGATTTTTTTATTCCAAAAATTAGATTTATACCTAAACTAAACTTAAACCTTCTCTTTGTTTCTCAACTCTCGGACCATGGTTGCGATATTAAATTCTCTTGTGATAAATGTTTAATACAGGATCGCCGGTCCGGGAAATTGATTGGGGAAGGCTTTAGAAAATGAGACTTATACTATATGGAATCTCTTCAAGTTCCAATTTTTTTTTGTAATGTTGCCCGAAACAAAGATATAAATGTGTGGCACAAAAGACTTGGTCATCCTGATATCACCAAGTTGTCTTATTTACATTTTGCAAAAAACCTATGTAAAAGTTCTTTTTCTTGTAATGATTGTATTCTCGGAAAAATGCAAAGTTTACCTTTTGGGCAAAGAATTATGTTCTCTTCTAAAACTTTCGAAATTGTTCATTCGGATGTTTGGGGACCCGCATCTGTTGCTTCAAAAGGAGGCTTTTCTTATTATGTCATTTTTGTGGATGATTTTTCCAGATATTCGTGGATCTATTTTCTTAAATTCAAACATGAAGTTTTTTCATGTTTTAAAACTTTTCATTCAATGATCAAGAATCAATTCAACAGCAACATAACGATATTTAGAAATGATTATGGAGGAGAATATCTCTCCAATCAATTTAAAGTATACCTTGAGGATCACAAAATTGTTCACCAAAGGTCTTGTCCCAAAACTCCTCAACAGAATGGGTTGGCCGAAAGAAAACATAGGCACATCATTGAGACCACTAGGACCCTTCTTATTTTCCAAAATATTCCTAAAATTTTTTGGGCAGAAGCAGCTCTTGCCTCTGTTTATCTGATAAATCGCTTACCATCTAGGATATTAAGAAAAATATCCCCTTTTGAGATATTATATAAGCTTGAACCTGATTATAATAGGTTACGAGCTTTTGGGTGTAAGTGTTTTATACTTACGGATAAGAATGACAAGCTTTCTCCCAAGGCTATCCCTTGCACCTTTCTTGGATATTCCGAAACTCAAAAGGGGTTTCGTTGTTATGATCTTCGAGATGATAAGTTATATGTTTCTAGAAATGTAACTTTTTTAGAAAATGAAAGTGATTTTGAAAAAAATGTTTCTCAACAAGAAAATTTTGATTATTCCTTCCTATTTGACTTATTGTCTAGTAATGATGATATATCTAGTGATGATGATGTATCATCAAATCATGATGAAGAAAATGATGGTGATGTGGGTGAACATAACTCACATAATGAACAAGAAAGTAGAATTTCAAGTGATCTAATAACCTACTCTCGTAGAAACCAAGACACCTTTAGAAGTGCTATTGACCAATATAGTCAACTTGTTCCTACTCTAGATCACCGAAGATCTGAAAGGAATAGGAGATCTCCAACTCGTTTTGTCTCTTTTGATTCCTTCTCACCCCGATATAGGGCTTGTCTTAGTGCCATTCATTCTTATTTTGAACCAAGGAATTTTGAAGAAGCTAAAAAATGTATAGAATGGCATGAAGCCATGTAAAATGAACTTAATGCCCTTAAAAAGGCTGAAACTTGGGATTTCCAAACTCTACCTATAGGAAAGAAAACTATAGGTTGTCGATGGGTTTTTAAGGTTAAAACTAAGTGTGACGGATCTTTAGAAAGGTATAAGGCTTGCCTAGTCGCAAAAGGGTATGGACAAGAATATGAAATTGATTATGAAGAAACTTTTGCTCTTGTAGCTCGAATGGTTACAGTTAGATGTCTTATTACTATTGCATCCATTAAAAATTGGAACATTTTTCAAATGGATGTGAAAAATGCTTTTTTAAATGGTGAGCTTAACGAAGAAGTATATATGGAAGCCCCACCAGGCATGAAGGTTCCTAAAAATAAAGTTCTTCATCTTCGAAAGCCTTTATGGTTTGAAATAGGCCCCCAAAGCCTGATATGACAGGTTTACCAGTGTTATGCTGGAAAATGGTTTTTCCTCATGTTATACTGACACTGCTTTATTTACTAGAAAATCTAATGCAGGGATTGTGATACTTTTGCTCTATGTTGATGACATGCTAATCACATGTGATGATGTTCAAGGAGTCAAGGGTATTAAGTCCGTCTTGACTTCAAAATTTGAGATGTCGGACTTGGGTTTTCTGACATATTTTCTTGGAATTGAGGTTGCTTATTCACAACGTGGTTCCTTCCTATCTTAGTCTAAACTTGCTTGTGAGATTATTGACAGATCAGGAATTTCTGATGACAAAGTATACGAAACTCCTGAAGTTGTAGGATAAAAAATGAAGGTTGATGACGGTGTTCCTCTAACCGATCCTACTCCTTATAGGCAGTTGGTAGGTTCTTTAATGTACCTTAGCATTAATCGACCTGATTTGTCACATGCTATACACATTGCCAGTCAGTTCCAGCATGCTCCTACAACCGTTCATATGAGTGTTGTCCTTCACATCATCAGATATTTGAAGGGGACCTTAAAATTACTTGCTTATACTGACTCAGATTGGGGAGGTGACCCTAGTAACCGTCACTCCACCACTGGTTTCTGTGTTTTCTTAGGTGAGTCCTTGATCTCATGGCGATGTAAAAAGCAACAGAAGGTCTCTCTGTCATCCACTGAAGCCGAATATAGAGCCATGACATCTACCACCATGGAAATTGTATGGATTCGACGCCTTTTGGAAGATATAAGAGTGTTTATCAGAGAACCAACAAAGCTGTCCTGTGACAACAAAAGTGCAATTTATATTGCCAAGAATCACACCTTTCACGAGCGAACAAAGCATATAAAGATGGATTGCCATTATGTCAGAGAAGAATACTTGAAGAAGGTTATTGATCTACCATACGTGACGTCTGAATATCAACTTGCAGACTTCTTCACAAAAGCTCTATGTTAGCCCAGATTTCATTTCCTTCTTGGCAAACTTGCGGTTATCGCACCGTAAGTTTGAGGGGGGGTGTTAAAATGTACCTCCCAAAAATCTTTGTTGTAAGTATAAATATATATACTTATATACATAGAGATACATATACATATATTGTTAAACTGTATCATTCAACCTTTGTAATCTCATATATATTTTATATATATAAAGGATGATACATATTCATATATGGTATATATGCATATGTATCTTCCTAATTATATATATAAAATATATATTTCTCTATTATTAGGCATAGGGGTAGTTTAGTCATTTCACCTTTTTTTACGCATATTCCACTTGAAATGTGTTTGTAATTTCACTTTTCTTTTTCCTTTTTTGTGGTTTGTGCCACCTAGGGAGGCTCCCCAAAGAGTCGTTGGGGAGCCCCCAACGGTCACAAATGTGACCGTTGGGGGCTCCCAACGACTCCTCTGGGAGCCCCCTATGTGGCTCCTCTCTTGGCTTATAAACAGTGGCTTTTCCCCCTTGTATTCTTGACTCCTTTGGAGGAGCTTTTGCTCTATGTAATGGGTGTTACACCCTTCCTCTCTTCAATAATATTAACTTATGCCTTATAGGCATTTTGCCCCTTTGTGGGTTTATGTGTTAGCACATTATGTGCTTGTGTTTCCCCCTTTAGTGGGTATATTCGCACTTCATGTGCATGTGCATGTGCATTGGTTCATTATTGAACCTAATATATTCAAAGCCGTTTCCTTACATAGTATCAGAGCAAGGTTGGGATCGAGTTGCTCTTTGTTGCATTGGGAAGCGTGCTATTCAAGAAAATTTTAAAGAAGAATGGTGAAGTTCTCGTTTCTCTCTTTTGCTTCTTAAAATTATTTGGTATGCATTATATTTCTTTAAGTATTATGCATTATGAAGAATTAGATATGTTTTTGCATATGTGTTTCTCTCTTTTGCTTCTTAAAAATATTTAGTATGCATTATATTTCTTTAAGTATTAAGCATTATAAAGAATTAGATATGTTTTTTTCTCCATGTCATTATGAGTTTGGATTCTTAACAATTCCATTGAACTTTTTATATTATTCTCTTTCGTATGTCTTTTCTTGAAAAATAAGTTTTTTAAAGAAAGTTATGTTAGAAGTAAAATGTTTGTGAGAGATGTAGCATTGCTCACATACTCTCATCATAATTATTTCATATTAAAGGTATGTGTTTACCCTCTAAAATGTCCTATATGAGGTTTTTTCATAATAACATGTGTCTTTGAAAAATGATGTTTTATTTTCCTACCTAATGAGCTTTTTTTCATACGAGCAATGTTTGATTAAGAAGGCATTTTTATAATATCGGTTGAATTAAGTTTTAAAAATGATCTCATAAAATATGGTTATTCTCTTTTCATTCTTCAATTCAATTTCAAGAATATGGTTTATTATAAGATTTATGGTCTTCATTAATGTTGCATACTTATTACATATGTTTTAAATATTTCATGTTGTGTTTATTTAAAACATATTCATGCCATTGGTTATAATCTATTAAGTCATATAATATTATGAATTTTTGTTTATAGATTTATGCCATAACGCAATCCTAGTATTCTCTTTGGGATTTTCTCCACTTTAATAAAGTTTTCCATCTTCCTTTCGTATGCACCTTCATTTGAGAATTTTGTTTGTTGGATCTCTCTTTGAGAGGCCTTTTGATCATTGTGAATCTTCTTATGAGTATATACTCTTTGAGAAGATTTCATGGTTGTTATAAGCTTCTTTTTAATATTGGTTTTTTATGAGATTTTTTAAAATATTACCATCTTTGTGAAAGCTTGAGTCAAGCATTTGCTCTTTTTGTAAAATACATGCATTATTGCATGTTTGCTATTATTATGCTTTTTGCGTATTTTGTTCAAGTGTTGTGAGAGTGTCTTCGCACACTTCTTTTATAAAGTATTCATGCTTGTATGCGTATTGTCTATTCATAGACATTTTCACATGGTACTCTCTTTTCAATAAAGAGATGATATATATTGCGTTTTTTAGGGCTTGTTTTGTCTTTTAGTGGATTTGTGAGATTGTTTCTTTTATCATTATAAGTGCTTCCGCAATATCTTGTTACATGTTGTCCTAAATTTGCTCATTTAAGATTATTGCTATTCTACATCTTGGTATGCATATAATTGCAATTTATAAAGGCTTGATTTGATTCTTGGATTATTCCAAATCCGTCCTCACACATGACATTGCTTAAATATTTCATGTTGTGTTTATTAAGTCTTTTGATAATGATCATGATTGAACATAATTTCGTATTTATGCAAAATTATTAGAAGACATATTATTGTGATTAATTATGTTGGACCTTTGAATCGACCCTCTTTGTAAAATCACATATTTGAAAAATGATTTCCCTAAGTGTTCATTATGACATTTATTTTTATCCATCACAAGTTATATGATGCATCAATCCTTTTTGTATGGCCTTATTGTTATATTAGAGATGATTGTTGAGGTGAGCTAAGGGCACCTTGTGTTATGTCATTTTAGATTCTCTAATTACCATATTAAAGATGGTTGTTGAGGTGAGTTATGGGCACCTTGGGACTCTAGAATGATTTGCGATATGATCTCTAATTATGAGTGTGTCACTCGTTTTCTTTTGACCATTGATCTTATGGATGCTCTTATTTATATATAAATGTGATGAATATATGGTGTCTTGGAACCTTAAATGTTTTAAGGTATATTTAATTCAAGGGTGTTGAAGATTATTGCCCAACCTTATTGCTTATGAATCTTATGAGTGCATTTGCACATTTGTGATTTCGTGTTTTGTGCTTTTGTGCACAAGTGTTCCAAGTGTTCTTGGTATGTGTATGTTCTTACATTTATATCGTTCCATCGATTATAGTATCTTGTTAAAGATACTTTTACATGCTTTTGTGCACAAGTGTTCCAAGTGTTCTTGTTGTGCGTATGTGCACATATTTATTTTCAAAATATTGTCCAAGGTTTTATTTATATGTTTGTCATTACAAGTTTTATTGCCTCAAAAGTCTTCTCCTCTTATACCTCTTATCTAAGTGTCATCATATGTAGACAAAACATATTATTACACCATTGTGTGTTGGTAGCCCTTTGTTGGCTTTGTTCTCTTGGTCTAGTAGCTGAACACATTTGTCTTGAGTGTTATTATATGTAGACAAGGAACGTTGATTCACACCATGGTGTGTGATCTTTAGTCCATGTTGGCATTTGTGTCCTTATTCTAGTCGCTGAGATGTATGCCCATGGTTGGCTTCTTTCACTCAATTCAAGTGCCATTTTATGTAGACAAAAGATGTATTGTGTTTTTAGCCTATGGTTGGCTTGATACTCTTGTTCTAGTAGTTGAACATATTTGATCTTGAATGTATTTTTACGAAGACAAAAGATGCTTTTGGTCCATGTTGGCATGTATTCTCTTGTTCTTATCGTTGATGCACTCATTTCAAGTATTATTACATGTAGACAAGAGGTTCTTTTGCACACCTTTGTGTGTGTCATTTGGCCTTTAATGACATTATATTTATATTCTTGATCTAGTAGCTTATACACTTGATTTATGGGTTTTGGAAGACTAATGAGGTAGTTGCTTGTAGTGGATGAACTATTGTTGAAAGTTATGAAATTACATTAATTTTTTGCTTTCTTTTAGATACAAGTGAATCATATCTTTGATATGCATATTTTAAAATCAAATCAATATTTTGGCATTTAATCTATATATTAAGTGCTTATGGTTTTTTGACCACTTTTTGATATGCAAAATGAGTTTTTTTGTCATTTGAGTGAGATTTTCCTAAAAGTGTGAGGTTCTCTACTCAAATAACACTCATTATTTTGCCTCTTAAATGAATTTTAAATCTTTTTGAAATCTTGTGCTTCATACACTCTTTTTATGCTCTTGAAGCATTAATCTCTTGAAATCGCTTTCAAAGGAATTGCTAAAATCAATAACCCTTGTCTTTCTATGTGTTTGGAGCATGTTCATTAATGTTTCTTTTAAGTGTTGATTCATTTCATGATAGTATATGCATATGCTCATTTTGGCCTTTTAGGCCCTCATTCAATGAAGTTTATATAACTTATGCCTCTTCGTAGGCTTCTTGTGGTGTCCCTTAGTGGACCATTGTGTTATTCCTCATTATGAGGTTAGGTTTGTCCAATATTGGACCTCATGAATGCATTATGCACTTTTTAAACATGGTATATGATTATGAAAATTGGTTTTCTAAAATCATATTGCATACATAAGTAATTATCTTGTTCTATCAAAATCTTGTATGTATAGAATATCTTTTTGCACCATTACTTTTGATGAATCATATGATATAATTTTTTTGATTGATTCATCTTATGTGGAATATTTCACTTGATTAAAGTGCAAAGATATCTTTTACTTGGATCTTTTCTTGGTTTGTTCTCCAGGATCTTGAAGATAGAAAGGAGTACCTTGGATAGATCATGAAAGGTGCTCACCAAGAAAGACTTTTGGAGGAAGACATTTGCTATTTCCATGGCATTCTTACTGAAGACTCTTGAAGCCTTGCGATTCTTTCTCTTGTATTTTTCAATCTTTTCGTTCCCCACGCAAAGTTTGAGGGGGGGTGTTAAAATGTATCATTCAACCTTTGTAATCTCATATATATTTTATATATATAAAGGATGATACATATTCATATATGGTATATATGCATACGTATCTTCCTAATTATATATATAAAATATATATTTCTCTATTATTAGGCATAGGGGTAGTTTAGTCATTTCACCTTTTTTTATGCATATTCCACTTGGAATGTGTTTGTAATTTCACTTTTCTTTTTCCTTTTTTTATTTTTCATTTTTTGTGGTTTGCGCCACCTAGGGAGGCTCCCCAAAGAGTCGTTGGGGAGCCCCCAACGATCACAAATGTGACCGTTGGGGGCTCCCAACGACTCCTTTGGGAGCCCCCTATGTGGCTCCTCTCTTGGCTTATAAATAGGGGCTTTTCCCCCTTGTATTCTTGACTCCTTTGGAGGAGCTTTTGCTCTATGTAATGGGTGTTACACCCTTCCTCTCTTCAATAATATTAACTTATGCCTTATAGGCATTTTTGCCCCTTTGTGGGTTTATGTGTTAGCATATTATGTGCTTGTGTTTTCCCCTTTAGTGGGTATATTCGCACTTCACGTGCATGTGCATTGGTTCATTATTGAACCTAATATATTCAAAGCCATATATATATATTATATGTATATGTATCTCTATATATATAAATATATATTTATATATTTTACTTTATTTTACCCGAAAAGGGTATTCTTGTTATTTCCTTTCTTGCGCATATTCCATTTGGAATATGTTGTAATTTTTCATCTTTATTTTTCTGTATTTCTTTTTTATTTTTTATTCTTTTTGCTTTTTCATAAAGGGTGCATTGGGGGACCCCCAATAGAGTCGTTGGGGTTCCCCAACGACTCCTTTGGGAGCCCCTTTGCGCCTTCTCCTTCTTGTATAAATAGGGGTGTTCCCCCTTTGTTTTTCCTAAGCTTGAGAGTCTCAAGCATTTGCATCTTTTATGAAATACATGCATTATTGCATGTTTGCTATTATTACGCTTTTTGCGTATTTTGTTCAAGTGTTGTGGGAGTGTCTTCTTACACTTCTTTTGTATAGTATTTATGCTTGTATGCGTATTGTCTATTCATAGACATTTTCACAAGAAGATCTTATTTGCTCAAACTCGGGCCTTAGCCCATTCAAAAAATTGAAGAATCGGTCTTCTTCTAATTGCTTATGACGAAGCTCTATGGCTTCTCCACTCCACTTGGGTTCAAGCATGGCAAGCTCATCCCAAATTGAAGAGAGTTCCGCAAAATACTCTCTTATAGACATATCACCTTGAACAAGAGTTAACACTCTCTTTTGAAGATAATACTTATGGGACAAGTCCCTAGAAGTATACATCTTCTCAAGATACTCCCACATTTGAGAAGCCTTTTTAAACTTTATAATGTTGACATTAATCCTTGCCTCAACGGAAGAGAAAATCCAAGACAAGATCTTGAAATTTTTCATTTCCCATTCCTCATGTTTCCTACTATATTCTTCAAGAGCATTAGTTCTTTCATCTCCGTCAAGGATTTTGATTTCTCCTTCTTTAACCAAAGTAATTTTAGGCTCTAGTTCCGGAATCGAGCCTTGAATGTAACCCCAAAGCCCTTTCCCTTTGATGTGAGCTTCCATATTTCCGGCCCACACGTGATAATTTGAGTCATTTAACTTGAAACCAAGAGAAAAATTGGAGTCTTTCTCACCCATTAGAGAAGAAAGAAGAAAGAAAAGAATACGTACCACAATAAGATTTTAAATCTTTCTTGTTGTAGTAATCTTCTAAAATATTGAATGAAGAAGAGTCTTCACTCTAATCACCAAAAAGTTGAAGGCACGTTTTCCGAGGCACTTGATATTGAGAAGAATCACACCAATTTCTTTCTCCAAACAACCTTGCTCTGATACCATGTGAAAATCTCTACAAAAAGAGATTGTGTGTAACACCACAATACAAGAAATACAAAGAGTGCACAAAGGCACAAAGGAGAACAATCACAAGTGCACGAAGGCATGGATACACATGCACAAAAGCATGAAACAAAATGAACTTCAATTCATAAGTTCCCAAGAGGGTCTTTACAAAAGCATTGTTATTGCATATGCACTAAAAAAAAGGATGAGTTTACAAGGGCCACTAAGGCCTATTTATAATGCAAAAAGAAGCCACCGGGTGCAACTCAATATGACTGTTGGAGCTGCACCCAACGGTCACATTTATGACTGTTGGGGCAGCTCCAACAGCTATATGGAGTTGTCCCTTTCACAACAGTTAAAAAGAAAAAAAGTATAAAAAGAAAAAGGTGTAAAAGGCAAAAGTAAATAAAAAAGAAAAAGTAAAAATGTTAGCCCATTAGGGTGGCTGACACCTATTGAGTAAAATGACTGAAATACCCCTGATGGGTATTTCAGTTTACAGTTAAAAGAGACATAATATTTTAACAAGGGCAACCCCACGTCGCGGGTGCAGTACTGCCCTGGCCTAGAGTCATAGGGGTTGCACCGGAGGCTGGGCTGGGCCTGCAGGACCCCAGCGTCATGCCGGGTCCTGCCGCAGGCCTAGGGGCTGTGTCGCAGGTTGGGCCAGGCCTGCAGGGCCCCAGCGTCATGCTGGGTCCAGCCGCAGACCGGGCCGGGTCTGCAGGACCCCAACATCACCCTGTGTCCTATTCCAGGCCTGGGTTTGTCAACTTGACCCGATAAGGATCCTCTTTGCCCTCCTGATCCCGCGCGGGGAGGCCCCGTGGCAGCACATCCGCGAGCGGGAGCAGGTGGGCCTCTTTGGATTGGGTCAAACCCAAGAGGGTCCAGTCCACTATTCACCTCAACAGGACACAGATCCGGTTCGCTGGGACCATCCGTTGGGTCTCAGGGAGCGGGTTTGGGTCTCGAACCCCTTCACCTGACCTACCCAGTTGGGTCCGGTTCGCGGACTGCCCCGAACCAGGTCCAACCCATTATTTTTGAGCCCCAAAATAGATCCAATGCCGACCCAGACCTGTATCGGACCCGGACAAAGCTCCAGTTTGGATTTGAGCCGGGTCGAAACCAGACCCACAGTCGTATGGATCGCGGATCTAGTTCAAACCAAGCCTCTTATCCCCACAACTCGATCCCCGATCCAACCTATCCACATCTGGGTCCGACGAGTAGTTTAGGAATAGACCCGATCCACATCCCATCAGGCGAATCAACCCAACAATATACCAACAAAAACCAACCCAACTCTGATCCAAAATCCAATATCGTATCCGACCCAACTCCAGTATCCTAACCCAAACCCATATTATGCCATTCTTACCCACCTAGAACCCGAGACCCATCCACCTTACCTTGGACCTCCTGTCATCCCAGTGCCCCAACGCCGGCCACAGCTGGCTCCTGCCCACGGGCTAGCCAGACCGAGGCAGATCTAGCAGGAATCGACGCGACCTGAGCGTCGACCACACGTCGTCGGAGTACAACAACACCAGCAACCAAGCGAGCAAAACCGCGATGATGAAGCAGTGTGGGACGATGATACTTTTTGGAACTGAGTACCCCGCAGGGATGGTGGAGGCCCGTTAGCAGAGAGAACCCCTCCACGTATGGGGTGAAGTTGGAGCTTCCAGAGTTCGAGGTCGGTTTGACGCGGATCAGTTCTTCGACTGGTCTTATGCCGTCCAGTTCTTCTTTGACTACCATGATGTAGCTGAGCACCGTCGTGTCTCCCTAGCCTCCACTCGGTTGAGAGGCCTAGCACAAACGTGGTGGGTTGAGTTGCAGAAGTCGCGAGAACGGAAGGGACTAGAGCGCGTGCAATCATGAGAGGAGATGCAGAGGTTGATGCAGTCTAAGTTCGTGTCGTCTGATCACGTTGAGAGTGTTAAAATATGATGTATATTTATATATATATATCTATATATATAGATTACGACACATATACATATATATGATATATATATGTTTACGTGTCTATCTATATATATAAATATATATATATATATTTATTTTGTAAAACCCCTCAAGGGTATTTCTGTCATTTCACCTGTACACGCATATCCTTGATATGCTTTTTCTTTTCTTTCTTTTTCCTTTATTCTTTTTCCTTTTTTATTTTTTACTTTTTCTTTTTTTTAACATTTGAGAGGGGTCCACATAGAGTCGTTGGACCCCTCCAACGATCATAAATATGACTGTTGGAGGGGCTCCAACGACTCTATGGGAGCCCCTCCTTGGGTCCCTTGCTGTGTATAAATAAGGGGCACAGCCCCATGTATTTCTCAAGCTTCTTGTGAAGCATTCTATGAAGTGAAGAATATTTTTTACCTCTTTTTGTGCTTGACCACTTTTGTGGTTTATTTTGCCCCTTTGTGGCCTCTTGTGTATGTGCGTGCTTCCGTGCTTTCGCTTGAAGACTTTGCCCCTTTTCATTTGGCACTTCATTACATGGTATCAGAGCCTTGGTTAAGAAGGCTTCATCGGATTCTACCTTGACAAGTAATACCTCTCCTCTCTCTTGTCTTATTTATTTGTTTTTCTAAATAGCCAACAAAGATGCAAAAATCGATCTATCATTCAAATTGGATGGGACCAATTACCGCATGTGGGCCGCCGCTATGGAGAATAATCTCAAAGGTAAAAAGCTTTGGGGTTATGTATGTGGAACCATTCCGGAACCACAATTGAAGTTAGCTAAACTTGAAGGAAATGAGGAAAAAGCTTTGAATGAAGAAGAAAAGGAAAAAGCTATTCTTGATTTTTCTTCTAAAATGGAAGATTGGGAAAGTGAACATGCTAAAATTTTAGCATGGTTCATGAATAATGTCGAATTGAAGATTTGTGCAAACCTTGCAAAATTCAAAAAGGCTAATGAAGCATGGTTTTTTATGAAAGGCATGTACACCCAAAGAGACCTTGCTAGGCATTTTTTTCTACAAGAAAAGGTAAGGGCTACCAAGCAAGGTGATATGAGCATTAGGGACTACTATAGTGCCCTATCCTCTTTGTGGGATGAACTTGTCCTTCTCGAACCACAATGGAAAGGAAGTGCTATTGCTATGAGACAAGAGCAAATGGAAAAAGAGAGTTTTTTTCAATTTATTCATGGGCTTCATCCCGAATTTGAACAACTTAGAGGATCTCTACTTTATAGGGCCTCTACCCCTCTAAGTGATATTTTGGCTGATTTATGTCAAGAAGAAACCCGGTTGGCCTTGAAAAGAGATGTTGATGAAGTGCATGCCGTGTCTAGACCCGGCAACAATGTAAGAACATATAAACCACCACATTTTTGGAAGAATAATGGTGGTGGAGGAAGAAAAATCATTTGTCATAATTGTAATGAACCGGGCCATATTCGTCCCGATTGCCCTAGATTCAAGAAGAAGGTGACTTCCGTGGGAGAAACTCCTCCAAACATCAATGAAGATTCAAAGAAGGATGGTGACATAAAGGAGTCCATTGCTCATCTAACCGAAACTCTTCAACAATTTATAAAGATGAGCGCCTCTACATCATCCTCCTCACCTTCCACTTCCGGTGCCGCCATCTCCTCTTTTCCAGGTATGACCTCTTGGATTCTTGACTCGGGTGCCTCTTTCCATATGACTCCAAATGCATCACTTTTATCAAAACCAAGTCTCAATAAATTTAAATCATATGTATCCACCGCCGATGGAACATCTTTAAATGTTGAAGGTATTGGAAACCTTGAGAAAACTTATGACCAAAACAAAGAATTTTTTGTTCCCAAAATCCGAATTATTCCAAAACTTAATTTGAATCTTTTTTCCGTCTCTCAAATTACCGATTTTGAATGTAATGTCTCGTTTTCACCAACCCATTGCTATGTGCAGGATCTCCGGTCCGGGAAGCGGATTGGGCAAGGCCATAGAAGAGGGGACCTTTACTATATGGATTTTTTGTCTTTGCCATCAAAATCATTTTGTAATCACGTTCAATCCAAATATATTGAGACTTGGCATAAGAGACTTGGACACCCTAGTATTTCCAAGTATACACCTTTTTCCGTTTTTGGAAAAATTTTGTAATACAAATACATTTACATGCAATGATTGTATTCTTGGGAAAATTCACTCTCTTCCATATTCTCATAGCAATTTTGTGTCAAAAAGGCCTTTTGAACTTGTGCATTCCGATGTATGGGGACCGGCACCCGTTATGTCCAAGGGGGGCTTCTCTTACTATGCTTCTTTTATTGATGATTTACTAGATACACATGAGTTTACATTATCAAAAATAAATCCGATGTCTTCATTAATTTTAAAGAGTTTCATGCTCTTGTTCAAAATCAATTCCAACACAATATAGCCATTTTTAGGTCCGACTCAGGAGGAGAATACATGTCTAAAGATTTTCAAAATTATTTTAAAACAAATGGAATTTTGCACCAACGATCTTGTCCTAAAACTCCGCAACAAAATGGTCTTGCGGAAAGGAAACATAGAGATTTAATCGAAACCACAAGAATTCTTCTTGTGTCTAAAAATGTTCCTAAAAACTTTTGGGCCGAAGCTCTTCTTACTGCAACATATATTGTAAATCGTATGCCCTCATCTTCTTTAAAAAATGTTTCGCCCTTTGAAAAACTTTTTAAAATCACTCCTGATTTTAATAGACTAAGAATCTTTGGATGCAAATGTTTTGTACTTAGTCTAGGACAAGATAAGCGGTCACCTAAAGCTATTGAATGTGTGTTCATTGGCTATGGTGAGAATAAAAAAGGCTATAGATGCTATGATATTCGAAATAATAAATTATATGTGTCGAGAAATGTGAACTTTATTGAAGATAAAAATGGTTTCGATATCCACACATCTAAGGAAGACATCGATTATTCTTTTCTATTCGACTTAGCTCCTAGGATTGAGTCTCCTGAGGCAATCACTTGTGATACTAGTTGTGATGGAATTTTACATTATAATGATATACCACAACATGAAAATACTTCCCAAAATGAAAACCTTAATGATGTAAATGTATATACCCGGCGGATAGGAAATGAACATCAACCTGCCATTGACAGATACTCTCAAGACTTCTCTTTAGAAGAATCTATTGATAACAATCCACCTAGGAGATCTTCTCGTACTAGTAGGCCACCACAAAAATTTGTGTCTTATGAATCTTTTTCGCCGAATTATAAGGCCTGTCTCATGTTAATACATTCGTATCATGAACCTACCTCGTTCAAGGAAGCTAAAGATCACCCACATTGGATTGAAGCTATGAAAATCGAATTAGAGGCTCTTACCAAGGCCCAAACCTGGAGCATTATTCCTCAACCTTTAGGAAAAAAAACAATTGGGTGTAGATGGGTATATAAGGTCAAAACCAAATGTGATGGGTCTCTTGAACGATACAAAGCTCGTTTGGTTGCAAAAGGCCACGCTCAAGAATATGGGATTGATTATGAAAAAACCTTTGCTCCTGTAGCTAGAATGACTAGTGTACGAACCCTAATTGCTTTAGCATCCATCAAACAATGGCCAATATATCAACTTGATGTTAAAAATGCGTTTTTAAATGGAACTCTGTGTGAAGGAGTCCTTATGGACCCTCCGCCGGGTCTTGAAATTGGGAAAGGTAATATTCTAAAATTAAACAAAGCTCTCTATGGTTTAAAACAAGCACCAAAAGCTTGGTATGATCTTTTTAGCAAAGTAGTTCTTGATAATGGTTTCTCCTCATGTTACACAGATACTGCTTTGTTTGTTAAATCTTCTAATGAATACATAACAATTTTGTTATTATATGTTGATGACATGATTATCACAGGTAATGATAAGAAAGGTATTGATCTTATTAAAAATATTCTTAAGAAAAATTTTGATATGTCTGATCTGGGTTTTCTAAGGTATTTCTTAGGAATTGAAGTTGCATACTCCCCCAAGTGGTATGTCCTGTCTCAAATGAAGCTTGCCTCTGACATTATTGCTAAGTCTGGGTTGACAGATGACAAAAGGGTGGAGACTCCAGAAGTGATCAATGCCAAGATGAGAGCCAATGATGGCACTCCTTTAGCAGACTCCACGCCTTATCGTCAATTAATTGGATCCTTAACATATTTATCTATCACCAGGCCTGACATTTCACATGCAGTTCATAGTGCAAGCCAATTTCAGACTGCTCCTACCACTACTCACATGCCAGCAGTAACGAGGATTATCAGATGCTTAAAAAATTCCATAACTAAGGGAGTATTCTTCTCCTCTTCTTCACCTCTTACTTTACTTGGGTATACTGACTCTGATTGGGGGGGGGGGGGTAACCCCGATGATCGTATTTCTACCACAGGTTATTGTGTGTTTCTTGGGGAGTCGCTTATCTCCTGGAGGTGTAAGAAGCAGCGTAAAGTTTCTCTCTCGTCTACCGAAGCAGAATATCGTGCGATGGCCACTACCACAACTGAGATTATATGGTTAAGAAGCTTACTTAAAGATATGGGTGTCTCATTCTCTACTCCTTCAAAGCTGTGTTGTGACAACAAGAGCTCCATCTATATTGCTAGTAATCACACTTTTCATGAACGAACGAAGCATATTGAGATGGACTGTCATTATGTTCGAGATGAGTTCCTACGCGGCACCATTCAACTCCCATATGTTCCTACCGAATATCAGTTGGCGGATTTCTTCACCAAAGCCTTGCCTTCGCCTTGCTTCTACTTCCTCCTGAGCAAACTCTCGGTGATTTCACCATGTGTTTGAGGGGGGGTGTTAAAATAGGATGTATATTTATATATATATATATATATCTATATATATAGATTACGACACATATACATATATATGATATATATATGTCTACGTGTCTATCTATATATATAAATATATATATTTATTTTGTAAAACCCCTCAGGGGTATTTCTGTCATTTCACCTGTACACGCATATCCTTGATATGCTTTTTCTTTTCTTTCTTTTTTTCCTTTTTCCTTTATTCTTTTTCCTTTTTTATTTTTTACTTTTTCTTTTTTTTAACATTTGAGAGGGGTCCACATAGAGTCGTTGGACCCCTCCAACGGTCATAAATATGACCGTTGGAGGGGCTACAACGACTCTATGGGAGCCCCTCCTTGGGTCCCTTGCTGTGTATAAATAAGGGGCACAACCCCATGTATTTCTCAAGCTTCTTGTGAAGCATTCTATGAAGTGAAGAATATTTTTTACCTCTTTTTGTGCTTGACCACTTTTGTGGTTTATTTTGCCCCTTTGTGGCCTCTTGTGTATGTGCGTGCTTCCGTGCTTTCGCTTGAAGACTTTGCCCCTTTTCATTTGGCACTTCATTACAGAGAGGGCCTACAAGGAGTACCTGACCCTGCGTCAAGGCACCAGTACCGTGGCAGAGTACACTGCTGAGTTTCATCGTCTTTCCCTACGAGTGCAGATCGAGGAGACCGCTCACCAACAGGTCACGAGGTATATTTATGGTCTCCGTCCTGCTATTGCTGACGACTTCAGTTATATTATATAGTCGCGTCATTAGATCAGACAAGTAGTTATGCCATGAATGTGGAGGAGAAACTGAAAAGGAGGCAGGAACATAGGACATCCTGTAGTGATCAGTCTAATCAACCCAAGTCGAGTTTCCCAACTAGGGAAGCGAGCTCCCCTCGGAAAGAAGACTCAAAGCCCACCACTGGAGTCGACCTTAACAAACCCGATCAGTCTGGACCCGCATACCACACCCGATCCAAAGGTAAGCCTGGTGAGTCCACCGTTCGTTGTTTTAGGTGTCAAGAGTTTGGACATATTACGTCCAAGTGTCCTACCATGAATAAGAACACTAATCTAGCAGAGGGCATTCTTGAGTCTGTCTCCGATAGTGAGAGCGAGGGTGAGTCGCTTGTTGAAGGGAATGACGAGGTGAAAGTCGTAGAGTTCGATGGCAGCATCGAAAATTTGTTAACCATCCGTCATGTGTTGACCACACCCCGAGAGTCGGCCTCAACAAAATGGTTGCGAAATAATATTTTTAGAACCCGGTGCAACTGTGAGCGGCGTGCGTGTGATGTTATCATTGATACCGGGGCGTGCGAGAATATGGTGTCCGTGAGTGTAGTATCCACCTTGAACCTAAAAACAAAAAAATTGTCCCAACCTTATAAAATGGCATGGTTCAAGAAAGGCAACGAGGTGCCCATCATGCTGCGTTGTCTAGTTCGGTTCTCCATGAGAGAGCATTACCGTGACGAAGTGTGGTGTGATGTGGCACCTATGAGTGCGTGTCACATCCTATTGGGACGTCCCTGACAGTTTGACCGTAAGACCATCCATGATGGCCGTAGGAATACATACACATTTGTCTTTAAGGGTCATAGGATAGTTCTCCTTCTCACCAAGGAGACCGGGTTGCCCCGGCTAGCGGGCCTATCTGACCGATCTTCCCTCCTTGGGCTGCCTGAAACTTGGCACCTTTCTCCTACATTTAATGTGTCTGATCTATATGCTTACTGTGGAGACAACAAGTCGTCAAAGCCGACTTCTTTCCCACCAGGGGAGAATGATGCAGGGTAGGATGGACCCAGACCCATACCGCATGACCCGTGACCCGGATCCGGACGGGGCTTTTAAAAGCCTCATCTAGGGTTGCGTGCAGGAGGACAGACTTTTGAAGAATAGCCGCCGCCTTTCTTTTTGCTCATCATTGTTCCTTTTTTTTTCCAATTGTTTTTCCTTTTTCTATTACTGTTCATTGTTTGTCTTTTCTCCGTTTACATTCAGCACATTGTTCTTGACATTGAAATAAAAATCAAGCCTCACCATAGTGGTAGGCATTATTATTCTTTTCTATTCAGCACGCGACCGTGTGGGTCGTGCCTTTGCATAGCCACCATCAGGGATACGTGAGGCTGAAGGTTGTGTCAAGGAGGTCGTGCCTTCACTGCCATCAGCAAGAACACTCATCGTCAAGGAACGAGGAAGCCGACACCCCCAATGCATCACTTATTCATCCAATATTTTAGAAGCCTCTTCTATCAACAAAAATCTAAAACTCTATTATGGTACCTTACTTTTTTCCTTGTTTTTGCTCTCTAATGGGTGAAAAAGACTCATTTCTCTTTCAGTTTCAAACTTAATGACTCCAATTATCACGTTTGGGTTGGAAACATGGAGACTCATATTAAAGGAAAAGGGCTTTGGGGTTATGTCCAAGGCTCGATTTCAGAACCGGAGCCTAAAATCACTTTGATGGAGAGATGAGAAATAAAGATCCTTGAAGGAGAAGAAAAAGCCAAGGCACTTGAAGATTATAGTAAGAAGCATGAAGAATGAGAGATGATGAACTTTAAGATCCTCTCATGGATTTTCTCATCCGTTGAGACAAGAATTAATGTCAACATTATAAAGTTCAAGAAAGCTTCTCAAGCGTGAGAATACCTTGAAAAGTTTTACACTTCAAGGGATTTGTCCCACAAATATTACCTTGAAAAAAGGGCCTTGACCCTTCAACAAAATGAAATGACTATTAGAGAGTATTTCGCGAAGTTGTCTTCCATTTGGAATGAACTTCCCATGCTTGAACTCAAATGGAGCGGAAAAACTATTGAGCTTAGGCATAAACAATTAGAGAAAGATCATTTTTTTAAATTTCTTGAATGGGCTTAAGCCCGAATTCGAACAAATTTGGTCTTTTCTTCTATCCGCCTTCACTTCCCCCTCTCTTGAAGATGTAATTACTAAACTAAGTGGGGAAGAGACTCGTATGAGTATAAGCAAGAATAACCCGAGTGTTCTAGCAACATCCTCTAATAATGAAGAAAATAAAGGTGTTAATGCCGTCTCAAGACCGGGGAGCAACTTAAGGACCTACAAGCTTCCCCACTTCAAGAATCAAAACCAAAGTTCAAGTAGTCAAGGTGGAAAGAGGGATTATAGCAAGCTTGTATGCCACTTTTGCAAGGAACCGGGCACATCAAGCCTATTTGCCCAAAGTGGAAGAAGTTGCTAGCTATGGCTACTACTAGGGGTGGCAATCGTGTCGGGTTGGCGGGTCAACATACCTCAACACGAACCTGACCTGTTTATCAAACGGGTCGGCTGTGGCAAACACGAACCCGACCCATTTATTAAACGGGTAACCCGACACGACACGGTTAACCCGTTTAATAAACAGGTCGGGTAAACAGGTTGGCGGGTCGGGTAAACGGGTTGACTCGCCCACCTAACTCGTTTATTAAACGGGTCAGCTGGGTTGGCGGGTTGGCATACCCCTAACACGAACCTGACCTGTATAATAAACGGGATAGGCGGGTCGACCCGTTTACGACACGAACCCGTTTAAGCCAAACCCGAACCCGGCTAAGAAGCGGGTTGGCGGGTCGTGTCAGATTTTGCCGCCCCTAGCTACCACATCCCAACCTCAAAAGGAAGAGTGCTCGTCATCTTCTAATGGAGCTCTCTCACTACAACAAATTATGAATGCGCTTCAACCTCTTCTCAAGGGGGCTATTTTTGGAGCCGCTATGTCAACCTCTTCTCCTTCCGCTAAGACCGCGTGACTTTTAGATTCAGGTGCTTCATTTCACATGGCCCCAAGTATTAGTTCTTTTTTAAACTATTCAAGCAATCTTTCTCTATCCTTTGTTTCAACTGCGGATGGAATATCTCTTGAAGTAAAAGGAATTGAAAATTTTGAAAAACAAGGGTTCTTTATTCCAAAAGTTAGATTTATACTCAAATTAAACTTAAATTTGCTTCCGGTTTTTCAACTTTCGGATCATGGGTGTGATATAAAATTTTCATCTAACAAATGTTGGATATAGGATCGTCAATCCGGGAGGTTGATTGGCGAAGGCTCTAGGAAAGACGATCTTTATTATGTCGATTCTCTTCAAATTCCAAAGAACCCATTTTGTAATGTTGTCCAACAAAAGGATATTAATGTATGACACAAGAGACTTGGACATCAAAATGTTGTAAAAATTTCTCATTTACCTTTTGTTAAAAATCTATGTAAAAGTGATTTCACTTGTAACGATTGTACTTTTGGGAAAATGAAAAAATTACCTTTTGGTTAACGATCTATGTTTACAACAAGACCTTTTGAAATTGTACATTCAGATGTATGGCGACCGACACCGGTTTTATCAAAAGGGTTTTTTGCATATTATGTTTTTTTTGTTGACTATGGAAGCTATACATCTTCTTAGACAACTTATTGAAAGATATAGAGAGAGGAACAAAGATTTGCATATGGTTTTTATTGATTTAGAGAAGGCATACGATAGAGTACCTAGGGACGTTCTCTGGTGGACAATGATGAAGAAAGGTGTTTCTCTCAAGTACATTAGTATAATTAAAGATATGTATAGAGTAGTAACCAATGTCCGCACTTGTGGAGGGGTGACAACCAATTTTCCGATAACGGTTGGGTTACATCAAGGATTTGCTTTAAGCCCTTTTCTATTTGCGATAGTGATGGATGAGCTTACGAGATCAATTCAAGAAAATGTACCGTGGTGTATGTTGTTTGCTGATGATATTGTTTTGATTGATGAGTCTAGAGCTGAGGTTAATGCTAAGTTAGAATTATGGAGACAGACATTGGAAGCTAGAGGTTTTAAGTTGAGTAAGAGTAAGACTGAATATATGAAATGTCGGTTTAGTAAGCAACGAAGTAGTGATGGGAGTGTAGTGAAGCTTGGTGAACAAGAAATACCGGTGAATGATTATTTCAAATATTTGGGATCCATCATTCAAAAGTATGGAGAAATTGATGGAGATGTAAATCATAGGATAAAGGTTGGGTGGATGAAATGGAAAAGTGCAACTGGAGTGCTGTGCGATCGTAGAATGCACTTGTGGAGGGGTGACAACCAATTTTCCGATAACGGTTGGGTTACATCAAGGATCTGCTTTAAGCCCTTTTCTATTTGCGATAGTGATGGATGAGCTTACGAGATCAATTCAAGAAAATGTACCGTGGTGTATGTTGTTTGCCTTTTGATTGATGAGTCTAGAGCTGGGGTTAATGCTAAGTTAGAATTATGGAGACATACATTGGAAGCTAGAGGTTTTAAGTTGAGTAAGAGTAAGACTGAATATATGGAATGTCGGTTTAGTAAGCAACGAAGTAGTGATGGGAGTGTAGTGAAGCTTGGTGAGCAAGAAATACCGGTGAATGATTATTTCAAATATTTGGGATCCATCATTCAAAAGTATGGAGAAATTGATGGAGATGTAAATCATAGGATAAAGGTTGGGTGGATGAAATGGAAAAGTGCAACTGGAGTGCTGTGCGATCGTAGAATGCACTTGTGGAGGGGTGACAACCAATTTTCCGATAACGGTTGGGTTACATCAAGGATCTGCTTTAAGCCCTTTTCTATTTGCGATAGTGATGGATGAGCTTACGAGATCAATTCAAGAAAATGTACCGTGGTGTATGTTGTTTGCTGATGATATTCTTTTGATTGATGAGTCTAGAGCTGGGGTTAATGCTAAGTTAGAATTATGGAGACATACATTGGAAGCTAGAGGTTTTAAGTTGAGTAAGAGTAAGACTGAATATATGGAATGTCGGTTTAGTAAGCAACGAAGTAGTGATGGGAGTGTAGTGAAGCTTGGTGAGCAAGAAATACTGGTGAATGATTATTTCAAATATTTGGGATCCATCATTCAAAAGTATGGAGAAATTGATGGAGATGTAAATCATAGGATAAAGGTTGGGTGGATGAAATGGAAAAGTGCAACTGGAGTGCTGTGCGATCGTAGAATGCCATTGCGGTTGAAGGGAAAGTTTTATAGGATGACTATTAGGCCCGCTTTACTATATGGTACGGAATGTTGGGCTGCCAAGAGACATCATATTCAAAAAATGAGTGTAGCTGAGATGCGGATGCTTAGATGGATGTGTGGAAATACAATAAAAGATAAGATTCGGAACGAGGAGATACGTAAGAAGGTAGGTGTTGCACCCATTGAAAATAAGATGCGAGAGAATCGTTTACGGTGGTTTGGACATATTCGGCGAAGGCCTAATGATGCTCCAGTTAGAAGGTTTGAGAAATGGGAAAATATATTAGTTAAAAGAGGTCGGGGTAGGCCTAGGAAGACTTGGATGGAGATGATAGAAAAGGATATGAATGCTTTGAACCTCACCGAGGACATGGCATTGGATAGAAATGATTGGAGGAAAAGGATTCATGTGGAAGACCCAAAATGAATTTCTTTTTTTGGTTCATATCGCTGACCCCAATTGTTTTGGGATGAAGGCGTAGTTTGTTGTTGTTGTATGTTTTTTTTGTTGACGACTACACGAGATATTGTTGAATATTTTTTCTTAAGCACAAACATGAAGTTTTTTTGACTTTTAAAACCTATCATATGATGGTTAAAAATCAGTTTAATGGAAATATAAAAATTTTTAGGACCGACTCTGGTGGAGAATATCTTTCAAGTAAATTAAAAAATTATCTTGAAAGTCATGGTATTCTCCACCAAAGTGAAATGAAGTGCCAAATGAAAATGCGCAAAGTCTTCAAGCGAAAGCACGCACATACACAAGAGGCCACAAAGGGGCAAAATAAACCACAAAAGTGGTCAAACACAAAAAAGAGGTAAAAAATATTCTTCACTTCATAGAATGCTTCACAAGAATATTAGGAAATACATGGGGCTGTGCCCCTTATTTATACACAGTAAGGGACCCAAGGAGGGGCTCCCATAGAGTCGTTGGAGCCCCTCCAACGGTCATATTTATGACCGTTGGAGGGGTCCAACGACTCTATGTGGACCCCTCTCAAATGATTAAAAAGAAAAAGTAAAAAATAAAAAAGGAAAAAGAGTAAAGGAAAAAGAAAGAAAAGAAAAAGCATATCAATGATATGCGTGTACAGGTGAAATGACAGAAATACCCCTGTCGGGTTTTACAAAATAAATATATATATATATATATATTTATATATATAGATAGACACGTAGACATATATATCATATATATGTATATGTGTCGTAATCTATATATATATACATCATATTTTAACACCCCCCTCAAACACATGGTGAAATCAATGAGAGTTTGCTAAGGAGGAAGTAGAAGCGAGGCGAAGGCAAGGCTTTGGTGAAGAAGTCCGCTAACTGATATTCGGTAGGAACATATGGGAGTTGAATGATGCCGCGTAGGAACTCATCTCGAACATAATGACAGTCCATCTCAATATGCTTCGTTCGTTCATGAAAAGTGTGATTACTAGCAATATAGATGGAGCTCTTGTTGTCACAACACAGCTTTGAAGGAATAGAGAATGAGACACCCATATCTTTAAGTAAGCTTCTTAACCATATAATCTCAGTTGTGGTAGTGGCCATCGCACGATATTCTGCTTCGGTAGACGAGAGAGAAACTTTACGCTGCTTCTTACACCTCCAGGAGATAAGCGACTCCCCAAGAAACACACAATAACTTGTGGTAGAAATACGATCATCGGGGTTACCCCCCCCCAATCAGAGTCAGTATACGCAAGTAAAGTAAGAAGTGAAGAAGAGGAGAAGAATACTCCCTTAGTTATGGAATTTTTTAAGTATCTGATAATCCTCATTACTGCTGCCATGTGAGTAGTGGTAGGAGCAGTCTGAAATTGGCTTGCACTATGAACTGCATGTGAAATGTCAGGCCTGGTGATAGATAAATATGTTAAGGATCCAATTAATTGACGATAAGGCGTGGGGTCTGCTAAAGGAGTGCCATCATTGACTCTCATCTTGGCATTGATCACTTCTGGAGTCTCCACCCTTTTGTCATCTGTCAACCCAGACTTAGCAATAATGTCAGAGGCAAGCTTCATTTGAGACAGGACATACCCCTTGGGGGAGTATGCAACTTCAATTCCTAAGAAATACCTTAGAAAACCCAGATCAGACATATCAAAATTTTTCTTAAGAATATTTTTAATAAGATCAATACCTTTCTTATCATTACCTGTGATAATCATGTCATCAACATATAATAACAAAATTGTTATGTATTCATTAGAAGATTTAACAAACAAAGCAGTATCTGTGTAACATGAGGAGAAACCATTATCAAGAACTACTTTGCTAAAAAGATCATACCAAGCTTTTGGTGTTTGTTTTAAACCATAGAGAGCTTTGTTTAATTTTAGAATATTACCTTTCCCAATTTCAAGACTCGGCGGAGGGTCCATAAGAACTTCTTCACACAGAGTTCCATTTAAAAACGCATTTTTAACATCAAGTTGATATATTGGGCATTGTTTGATGGATGCTAAAGCAATTAGGATTCGTACACTAGTCATTCTGGCTACAGGAGCAAAGGTTTTTTCATAATCAATCCAATATTCTTGGGCGTAGCCTTTTGCAACCAAACGAGCTTTGTATCTTTCAAGAGACCCATCACATTTGGTTTTGACCTTATATACCCATCTACACCCAATTGCTTTTTTTCCTAAAGGTTGAGGAATAATGCTCCAGGTTTGGGCCTTGTTAAGAGCCTCTAATTCGATTTTCATAGCTTCAATCCAATGTGGGTGATCTTTAGCTTCCTTGAATGAGGTAGGTTCATGATACAAATGTATTAACATGAGACATGCCCTATAATTCGGCGAAAAAGATTCATAAGACACAAATTTTTGTGGTGGCCTACTAGTACGAGAAGATCTCCTAGGTGGATTGTTATCAATAGATTCTTCTAAAGAGAAGTCTTGAGAGTATCTGTCAATAGCAGGTTTATGTTCATTTCCTATCCGCCGGGTATATACATTTATATCATTAAGGTTTTCATTTTGGGAAGTATTCTCATGTTGTGGTATATCATTATAATGTAGAATTCCATCACAACTTGTATCACAAGTGATTGCCTCAGGAGACTCAATCCTAGGAGCTAAGTCGAATAGAAAAGAATAATCGATGTCTTCCTTAGATGTGTGGATATCGAAACCATTTTGATCTTCAATAAAGTTTACATTTCTCGACACATAATTTATTGTTTCGAATATCATAGCATCTATAGCCTTTTTGATTCTCACCATAGCCAATGAACACACATTCAATAGCTTTAGGTGAAAGCTTATCTTGTCCTAGACTAAGTACAAAACATTTGCATCCAAAGATTCTTAGTCTATTAAAATCAGGAGTAATTTTAAAAAGTTTTTCAAAGGGAGAAACATTTTTTAAAGAAGAAGAGGGCATACGATTCACAAGATATGTTGCGGTAAGAAGAGCTTCGGCCCAAAAGCTTTTAGGAACATTTTTAGACACAAGAAGAGTTCTTGTGGTTTCGATTAAATCTCTATGTTTCCTTTCCGCAAGACCATTTTGTTGCGGAGTTTTAGGACAAGATCGTTGGTGCAAAATTCCATTTGTTTTAAAATAATTTTGAAAATCTTTAGACATGTATTCTCCTCCTGAGTCGGACCTAAAAATGGCTATATTGTGTTGGAATTGATTTTGAACAAGAGCGTGAAACTCTTTAAAATTAATGAAGACATCGGATTTATTCTCGATAATGTAAACCCATGAGTATCTAGTAAAATCATCAATAAAAGAAACATAGTAAGAGAAGCCCCTCCTTGGACATAACGGGTGCCGGTCCCCATACATCAGAATGCACAAGTTCAAAAGGCCTTTTTGACACAAAATTGCTATGAGAATATGGAAGAGAGTGAATTTTCCCAAGAATACAATCATTGCATGTAAATGTATTTGTATTACAAAATTTTTCCAAAAATGGAAAAGGTACAACTTGGAAATACTAGGGTGTCCAAGTCTCTTATGCCAAGTCTCAATATATTTGGATTGAACGTGATTACAAAATGATTTGGATGGCAAAGACAAAAAATCCATATAGTAAAGGTCCCCTCTTCTATGGCCTTGCCCAATCCGCTTCCCGGACCGGAGATCCTGCACATAGCAATGGGTTGGTGAAAACGAGACATTACATTCAAAATCGGTAATTTGAGAGACGAAAAAAAGATTCAGATTAAGTTTTGGAATAATTCGGATTTTGGGAACAAAAAATTCTTTGTTTTGGTCATAAGTTTTCTCAAGGTTTCCAATACCTTCAACATTTAAAGATGTTCCATCGGCGGTGGATACATATGATTTAAATTTATTGAGACTTGGTTTTGATAAAAGTGATGCATTTGGAGTCATATGGAAAGAGGCACCCGAGTCAAGAATCCAAGAGGTCATACCTGGAAAAGAGGAGATGGCGGCACCGGAAGTGGAAGGTGAGGATGATGATTTAGAGGCGCTCATCTTTATAAATTGTTGAAGAGTTTCGGTTAGATGAGCAATGGACTCCTTTATGTCACCATCCTTCTTTGAATCTTCATTGATGATTGGAGGAGTTTCCCCCACGGAAGCCACCTTCTTCTTGAATCTAGGGCAATCGGGACGAATATGGCCCGGTTCATTACAATTATGACAAATAATTTTTCTTCCTCCACCACCATTATTCTTCCAAAAATGTGGTGGTTTATATGTTCTTACATTGTTGCCGGGTCTAGATACGGCATGCACTTCATCAACATCTCTTTTCAAGGCCAACCGGGTTTCTTCTTGACATAAATCGACCAAAATATCACTTAGAGGGGTAGAGGCCCTATGAAGTAGAGATCCTCTAAGTTGTTCAAATTCGGGACGAAGCCCATGAATAAATTGAAAAAAACTCTCTTTTTCCATTTGCTCTTGTCTCATAGCAATAGCACTTCCTTCCCATTGTGGTTCGAGAAGGACAATTTCATCCCACAAAGGGGATAGGGTACTATAGTAGTCCCTAATGCTCATATCACCTTGCTTGGTAGCTCTTACCTTTTCTTGTAGAAAAAAATGCCTAGCAAGGTCCCTTTGGGTGTACATGCCTTTCATAAAAAACCATGCTTCATTAGCCTTTTTGAATTTTGCAAGGTTTGCACAAATCTTCAACTCAACATTATTCATGAACCATGCTAAAATTTTAGCATGTTCACTTTCCCAATCTTCCATTTTAGAAGAATAATCAAGAATAGCCTTTTCCTTTTCTTCTTCATTCAAAGCTTTTTCCTCATTTCCTTCAAATTTAGTTAACTTCAATTGTGGTTTCGGAATGGTTCCACATACGTAACCCCAAAGCTTTTTACCTTTGAGATTATTCTCCATAGCGGCGGCCCACATGCGGTAATTGGTCCCATCCAATTTGAATGAGAGATCGATTTTTGCATCTTTGTTGGCCCTTTAGAAAAACAAACTAATAAGACAAGAGAGAGGAGAGGTATTACTTGTCAAGGTAGAATCCGATGAAGCCTTCTTAACCAAGGCTCTGATACCATGAAATGAAGTGCCAAATGAAAATGGGCAAAGTCTTCAAGCGAAAGCACGGAAGCACGCACATACACAAGAGACCACAAAGGGACAAAATAAACCACAAAAGTGGTCAAGCACAAAAAAGAGGTAAAAAATATTCTTCACTTCATAGAATGCTTCACAAGAAGCTTAGGAAATACATGGGGCTGTGCCCCTTATTTATACACAGCAAGGGACCCAAGGAGGGGCTCCCATAGAGTCGTTGGAGCCCCTCCAACGGTCATATTTATGACCGTTGGAGGGGTCCAACGACTCTATGTGGACCCCTCTCAAATGATTAAAAAGAAAAAGTAAAAAATAAAAAAGGAAAAAGAGTAAAGGAAAAAGAAAGAAAAGAAAAAGCATATCAATGATATGCGTGTACAGGTGAAATGACAGAAATACCCCTGTCGGGTTTTACAAAATAAATATATATATTTTTATATATATATAGATAGACACGTAGACATATATATATATTATATATATGTATATGTGTCGTAATCTATATATATATAGATATATATATATAAATATACATCATATTTTAACACAAAGATCCTGTCCAAAAACTTCTCAACAAAATGAATTAGCCGAAAGAAAGCATAAACACATAATAGAGACAACTCGAACTCTACTTATTTCTCAAAACATCCCAAAAGGTTTTTGGGCCGAAGCTTCCTTAGCATCTGTCTATCTGATAAATCGTCTACCTTCTAAAAATTCGAACAATATCTCGCATTTTGAAATGTTGTATACCAAAAACCCGGCTATAGTCGGTTGAGAATTTTCGGTTGCAAATGTTTTGTTCTTACTGACAAGAACGACAAACTTTCCCCGAAAGCTATTGAATGCGTCTTTCTTGGATATTCTAAAACCGAAAAAGGGTTTCAGTGTTATGATATCAAGAATGATAAGTTATATGTTTTTAGAAATGTGAGTTTTCTGGAAAATGTTAACGGTTTTGAGAGGAGTGAACCTTATAAAGAAAACATGGATTACTCTTTTTTATTTGAGTTGTTAGCACAAAATGATGATAGTGATGATGAACTCACTCATAATGATGCTAATGATAAAGAAGATGAAAAAAATATTTTCTCCCATCTACCTATTTCCCAACATAGTGATGAAGGGGCATCGAGAGATCTTATAACATATACTCATAGACACATGAACAGTTTTAGAAGTGCAATTGAAAAATATAGTGAACCTAGTGACCCCACTTCAATAAATGAAGAAAACCTACGAAGAATTGAGAGAAATAGAAAGGTGCTTTCTAGGTTCATCTCATATGATTCCTTTATACCTAAACATAGAGCTTGTCTTAGCACCATTCACTCTTATGTAGAGCTCAGAAACTTTGAAGAAGCAAAAAAAAATGATGAATGGTTAAAAGCGATGGAATGTGAGCTTATAGCTCTCAATAGGGCGAAAACTTGAGAATTTCAAGATCTTCCCAAGGGTAAGAAAATAATAGGGTGTAGATGGATATTTAAGGTAAAAACTAAGAGCGACGGATCTCTTGAGAGATATAAGCTCGACTAGTTACGAAGGGATATAGTCAAGAATACAGGTTTAACTATGAAGAAACATTTGCCCCTGTGATCCAAATGGTCATTGTCAGATGGAACATCTATCAAATGGATGTCAAAAATGTCTTTTTAAATGGTGATCTGAATGAAGAAGTATATATAGATGCCCCGTCTGGAATAGAGACTCCCAAAGGAAAAGTGCTTCGTCTTCGAAAAACACTGTATGGTTTAAAGCAAGCCCTCAAGGCTTGGTATGATAGATTTAATGTTATAATGTTAGAAAATTGTTTCTCATCCTGTTTCACTGACAGTGCTTTGTTTATTAGAAAAATCAATGCAGGGATAGTTATTCTGCTTTTTTATGTGGATGATATGTTAATAATCGGAAGTGATACTAAATGAGTTAAAAGTATAAAATCAATCTTAAAAGATAGATTCAAAATGTCTGATTTGGGATTTCTAACCTATTTTTTGGGTATTGAAGTAGCATACTCTCATAAAGGGTATTTTTTATCTCAAACCAAGCTTGCCTCTGAGATTCTTGACAGGTCAAGTATTCCTGATGATAAAGTTTATAAAACTCTTGTTATAGTAGGAGTCATAATGAAAATTGATGATGGCATTCCTCTTTCTGATCCCACTCCCTACAGGCAACTTGTGGGATCACTGATGTATCTGAGTATTACTAGACCAAATATTTCTCATGCAGTTCATACTGCAAGCCAGTTTCAGCATGCACCAACATCTGTTCATATGAGTGTCATATTACGGATCATCAGATACATAAAGGGTACATTAAATAAGTGAGTATTCTTATCCTATTATTCTGAATTAAAATTAATTGCCTATACTGACTCTGACCGGGGAAGTGACCCAAATAACCATCACACCACCACTGGTTTTTGTGTGTTTTTAGGAGACTCGCTGATCTCATGGAGATGTAAGAACAAAAAAAAGTGTCGTTATCCTCTACCGAAGCTGAATATCGAGCCATGACAACGATTACTATGAAAATTATATAGATTCATCAGCTATTAAAAGATATGGGGATTAATGTAGAAGAGCCGACCAAACTTTGCAGTGATAACAAGAGTGCAATTTATATTGTCAAAAAATCACATTCAATGAGCGTACTAAACACATTGAGATGGACTGTCACTATGTTCATGAAGCATATCTGAAAGGGGTAATTGATCTTCCATATGTAACTTCAGAATATCAGTTGACAAACTTCTTCACCAAAGCATTGTGTGCTCCGCATTTCAACTTTCTTCTTGGCAAACTCTCGGTCATCTTGCCCTAAGTTTGAAGGGGGTGTTAAATTATATTACCGAAATCTTGTAACCTTATATATTTTATATATATAAAGGATAATACATATAATATAAGATATATATGTATATATATCTATCCATTTATATATATATAAAATATATATTTTAGTCATAGGAGTAGTTTAGTCATTTCCTCCATTTTACGCACATTCTCTTTCGAGAATGTGATTGTATTTTTCTTTTCTTTGTTTTTATTTTTATTTTTTGTTTTTTATATTGTACAAAAAGGTAACTTGGGGGGCCCACTCAAATAGACGTTGGCCCCCTCCAACGTCTATGAGTGGAGCCCCTCCAAGGCTCCTTTTGGTAACTTATAAATAGGGGTTCTCCCCTTGTAATTTCTTAGGGCTTTGGGTCAAAGCCCAAGTGTTCAATAAAAATTATATTCTTTCTTTTAGTGCATTCGTGAGATTGATTGGTTTGTGCCTTTGTGCACAAGTGTTCTTAGTGTTCTTATTGTGCATGTGTGCACTTGTCTTTCATCAAGAATATTGGGTCTTGATTATAGTATCTTGTTGAAGATACTTTCACAATCATGACAGCCTGAACCTTGACTTGGCCTTCTGCACTTTTTAATATCCATAATAACCTGGCACCAGTAGCTTTCCTGCAGTCTTGTGTGAAGTTTCCTGTTTGGTGAAGTTTAATCTTGAAGAGATGTACAGTGGGTGACCCTTCATTTTACTCTGTTTCCTCATGTGCTTCTATTTTCATTCCATGCTGGCAGTACTTTCCTCTCAAGCAAGAGTAGCCACAAAGATGTAAAGGACAGCACCAGTTGGCTGCTTAGAACCTACTATGGAAAGCGGTTATTCATGGGGTATTGTTGTGTGGGATGTGAGGCAAGGGACTCTTTTGGTTGTCATCTGTCTCATTCATTTACTTGTCCTGAATGTTTCAACTGTCTAACCACTAAATAGAAACAACATTTTACAAAATTGCAGATTCTTTATATCATCCTCTTCCTTCTGTCTGGTAGCCAATCAGAAAATGTGATTGATGTAAGTGTTCAAGCTGGTATCTTCACATGAACCATATGTCCTCAAGCATATCAATTACTTACAAAGTTCTTTTCTTATTTCACGTGAACCATATGTCCTCAAGTATGTCGATTACTTACACAGTTTTTCCTTGTTTCTATCAGGTTCTTGTGAATGCTGTGAAGCAGAAATCATTATTTTCTTTTCCGATTCTTGTAGCTTTGCCTGGATGGGCTATCAAGCAAATAGTAAATGTAATACAGGTAATTTCAGTCTGTTTGTTGATGTGGAGTGCTATTGTATTCATCTGTAGATTCTATACTCTTGAAAAACCGACTGTGGACCATGCTGGCATGATGGGGTCCTGAAACTAGGTTGGGTTATACTGTAGTATGCTTTTGGTAAAGTTGGATCAGCCTAATGGTCTAGGCCAACTCCACTCAGTCCAATGGAGGCATGGTTGTCTGATTGGGCCGAATACTGGGGAGGCGTAGGGAGCGGCAGCCACTACGTGGCAGACAGTGGTTGGGGCCAGACCCGAGTTACCGGAAGCTTCTTAGGTAGGTGTGAAGCTCGCTTCCCGGAAACTCGCTTCGGAAGCGCGATACTCGCTTCGGAAGCGCGATACTCGCTTCGGAAGCGCAATACTCGCTTCGGAAGCGCAATACTCGCTTCGGAAGCGCGATACTCCTCGCTTCCGAAACTTCATGAGCAGCTCGATTCCCCCACGCTTTTTCTATGCTTCTCATACATATGGTCTATGCATACTATGTACTTTTCTCACATTTTTTTTCTTCATCTTTTTCATGTATTTTCTCTCACGCTTTCACTCACTTTCCATGTACTTTCTTTAAATTGGTAACCATCATTGTTAGATTTTAACAAAAATTTAACTCTTTTATAGAAAAATCATGAAATATAAGAATGATCAATTTTATTTTAGTTTTTATTTGTTTCTTGTTTGATTCCATATTGTTTCATTTTTATTCATATTTCACTTTTAAATTGAAACTTCGCTTCCCGCTTCGTATAAATTTTAAAATGCCTCGCTTCTCGCTTTCGCTTCCCATATCGTTTCCCGCTTCTGCTTCCTAGTTTGGCAACCTTGGGCCAGACACCTTATAAGTGTTCGGCCCCGATCAGTGAATCTGCTTTCGTCCAATGGCACCTAAGCATGGTGTTGACCATAACACACACATATCATAGTCACTGATACTGGTCTTGCAATCTCCTGGTAAGGGATTTTCTCTGGAGAATTTACAAATGAGTGGTTTGTCTCTGGAAGATCTCAGACATTTTTTCAATAAGTAATAGTTATGATTGATAAAGGAAAAAAAATTTAAAAGTAAAAACTGAATTTCTTAGAAGGCATCATATTATCGTTACAATATTTTCAACATTACCATTAGAAGTGTGATATTTTCCACTTTTCTTTGTTTTTGTCCAAACCTTCAAAAACAGAGTATTATCAAAATATTGTGACTTGGTGACCATGTATGTGTGTGTATACCAGCAATTTTAGTACCTAAACGGTTTTGCCCAAACTCCATGTTATGATCCTAGTCTGCTCCTCTGATTGGGCTGTTATAGGTTGTTTGTATAAGTAGGTCAAAAAGCCTGGTACCAGCTATATATTAAGTTAGTGTCACCTGGTTGGTTTGATGTTACAAGTGGCTCAACTAACTGATCTGTCCTATGCATCCTTCTGTTGAGCCATTCTCAAACTATGCTTGAATTCCTGAGGTTTGTGAATCCTAGGAAGGTAACAACTTTTCTGACACTTTCAGATGAAGACTGCATCAGATGTTTGTGTTGTCTACGATTTGAACAGACGAGAAAGACCCTGAAGTTTGGCTTCTTGACGGGGAGCGTTGTCTCATCTGATTCAATATGGAAAACACTCAGGCATTCTCTGTAAAATTACCAAGAAAAAAGTAAAAAGTAACAGTGGTTTTGTTATTGTGGAATATCTGCTATGCTTTTGTTACCTGTGCTTTCTTTTGTATCATATTTTTGATAGTTGAGTTTGAACGTGATTTAATGCTGAAAATCGCTGCCTTTGTTTTTAGATAGATATAATTATGTTCTCCATCAGGGACATTTATTGGAATTGACCGTGTAGATTCGCCCATGATTAGCACTCTCCATCTTGATATTGTTGTTTGCTTGATCTCATCTTAACATGGGGGAAGGAGAAAAATTTGATGGGTGTGACAGTGCTGCGGTTAAGCAATGTTGGGTGATGACTATGTGGCTTTACCAGCCAAGGATTGCATTGGGCAATGTCATTCCGAATTCATCATCTGTGATTAGAAGGGCAGGGGTTGATTTAGGAGCCTGATTGAGTCCATGCTGCTTGGCTTAAGTTTGTCTGCTTACTAGGATGACTATTTGATAATGTCAGAGTCTGACCCATGGTCTGATTTGATTCCCACTTGAGAGGCTCAAAATTCCTCCCCAAATGGTTGTCACCTGACATGAGTTTAGTCTTAAACTTATTATCATTGTATGGTTTTCATGCTGATGTTGCTGCAGATGATTTTGAAAATATGGTTTTTCGAACTGCTCATGCTTTTGTAGGCTATGTAAATGGCAAATGAACCAAGCCACTTTTGATTTGGTTTGGTTTTATAAAATATGCTTGGTTTAAAGCAATGAGCCAAACATGAGTAGGAAATGTTCAACTCGGTTCGGTTCATGTATACATATTAGATGGCTGAGGTACAAGCGTTGCGTTGTAACAATATAGGCCATATATCACTATATATCACTATATATCACTACTCAATCCAAATCTAAGAAAAAAATAGTTCAAAGATGACTTCATCAGGATACATGCAGTAAAAAATCAAGTTTTTTCTATATGTTTTTCTGTTCTTTTGAAATTTTAGCCATTCAAGTGATGTGGACAAGCAAACTTATCGATTTTTGGATTTAGTTTAAAAAGGTCAATGAATGCATCTCCCAACCATTTCAATTTTTTCACCTTCGATAGCAGGTTGTTTTTTCCAAATCTTTTTTTTCTTTTCCTTCTTTCTTTATTTGTCGCACTTCCGTTTATGGTGGGAGAAAAGAGAGATGGATAAACAAACGAGTAAAGATGTGAGAGTTACCACCTGTTTCATTTTGACCTTTAGCATTCTTTCAAAACTTCAACTCAGCTCAAGTTTGGTCTTTATTTTTGGTGGTTTCAAGTTTGGTGTGGATTACATGGTATCAATGAGTTGAAATGCCTAATATCTTATTACTCATAGTTTTTTGAGTGAATCTAACCTTACATATATGATCTACGGTCGTAAATGCACTAAATTTTTATGACTTAAAAAGGTAATTTTTTATCAGAAAAAAAATCCAAGTGTTGATCTAACACAATCTAACAAATTGACTATTGCAAGGTCGAGTCAAAACAACTTGCACCTATGAGTTTCAACTCATTGATACAGCACCTATGAATCTAACCTTTATATATATATATATATATATATATATATATATATATATATATATATATATATATATATATATATATATATATATATATATATATATATATATATATATATATATATATATATATATAAAGTTTGGAAGTTTGGTTGTATGCGCTTGGTTAATCCCATTATTAACCAAAGAGAAATAAAAAATGAGTAGGGTAGGGGGTGAAAAGATCAGGTGCAATATGATTGTACAAATATTTGTGCATTAAACACCTGATCACCCTCCATCTTGGGGACAGGGTCTGCCAGGTGTGACCGTGTGAGGCCCAAAACCTAATGGATGGCGATCGGGTGCTTAATGCACAAATTTTGTGCAATCATATTGCACCAGATCCTCTCTCGTGTAGGGATCAGAAACAAGAAGTGGTAATTTCATGATTGTAGAAGATTTCAGGAAGCCAATAGAAGGCGGTATTGATAATGGTTTAAGAAGCGATACATGAAATCATATGGAATATTGATAATTTGATAAGTGGTAAGAAGAAAACGTTTTATGAATAAAGATCATTATCAATAACTATATTTCTCTATTAGAATATCCTTAGATCACTTAGCTAAGATAATAATAACACACAAATACATTCAACAAAAGTATAAAATATTAAAAAAGTAACACCTTAATAAGCTTACTTTAGCTATCACAAGCATTGAAATAATGAATAATTTGTGCAGTAATTTATGCATACTTTGCTATTTATATTACAAATGTAGGAAACTTCATACAAGCTTAACAACATAAGTTAGCTACTACAATACTCTTGATCAGAAAATAAGCATGCTTGGGGTATAAGTGTTTCATAGATCGACATTTGTAATAAAATCGAAAGACAAACCTATGAATCAATAGATAAAAATATTTAATACGGGCAATTATATAGATTGCCCTCGCTTTTATTAGAAATACCATTACTAACCACAAGCTAGAAAATATAACAAAAATGACCATTTTACTGTGTACATGATACTTTTGCCCTTTGTCGCTTGAAAATTTAGGAGTCTGATTTTTTAGGTGACAACTTATATGGTGCCTGATTTTTTTTAGGTGACAACTTACATGGCACCTGATTTTTTCAGGCGCCAACTTAGAGAAGTGGTTCGACCAAAGCATCTACTTTTGTAGGCAACAAAAGGCTAAAACCATAAAAAAAATCAAGTGGCCATTTTTGACATATTTTGAGTAGTGAATTGACCTGTTTGGCATATTTCTTTAGTCTCGGCCAAAACAAGGAATGGTGCCAAAAGTGAGTATCATCTACATCATTGCCAGTATTTAATATTATTTCAAAGCCTTAAAAGTATTTAATTTATAAAACTAATGAGCCATTGATTTTTAAGTGTTAAAAAAGTTATGCTTATGCATCACAATTGGATGATCCAAGAGCCCATCCTCATAAAACAAAGCACGTAGATCACATTGGTATGGTCAAATAAAAAAAAACCACAAAAATCTCAGTTCACACTCTAGTTCTAATATTTTGTTGTGTTTATATATATATATATATATATATATATATATATATATATATATATATATATATATATATATATATATATATATATATATAGAGAGAGAGAGAGAGAGAGAGAGAGAGAGAGAGAGAGAGAGAGAGAGAGAGCACGGGGTGAGTTTTTGTGCTTTTCTCATTTTATTTTTAAATTTTGACCATACAAATGTGATCTACCCGTTTTATTTTATATGGATCAGCTCTTGGAGTGTTAGATTATGATACATGAGTAGGTTTTATAAGGTTAAAAAACCGATGACCCAAAATCTTTATAAATATTCAAGGCTCTAAATATTTTTTTCATCTAAAAATCATGAATCAGGGTGTCGATTCCTAGTAAGTAGACTAAGCGAAATACATCTATGTGGTTGGAATTGAGAAGAAAAGAACCAGAACGCCAAAAAAACCATGGTTTCATTTAGCATACTTCACTTAAACATGTTTCCATCACACACTTATATATATATATATATGTGTGTTAACATTTGCTACCCTTATGGGTAAGGGACTTCACTGTAATATTTTTAACTTTTTAATGTCTTTGCACATCTGACCCTCCAATAGTTTTGCTTAGTATAAATCAATATACTACAATAATGTTATTCCAACATTTATGTAAGATTTTGTAGGGATTGAAAAATCAATAGCCAACAATTTACCAAAATTTTAACCCTTATAAAATCTTATTTTAGGTTGGAAAAATTGGATCCAAGAGTGGATCCTTACTATTTTGAGCATGCTGAGCACATCCGTGAGGTTAAATTTGGTTAACACAACCTGTGACTATGACTTCTAACGAGGGGTTTGTTACCCACGAAGGTACCCCATATATATAAAACTATATATATAACAACATTTGCTGTACCCTCGTAGGTAAGTAACCCCCTACTTGAAACTCATAGAAGGTTGTTTTGACCAAATCTGACCCCATGGATGTATTCAACATAGTAAAAGCAGTAAGGATCAACCCTTTCATAGTTTATCGATGTAAAAATGTGCTTTTTTGATGTTTGAAAATTTGCTACATTGTAGGCCTTTGGCTTTTCAATTCACATATAAAATCTGACATATACATTAGAAAAACATGATCTAAAAGGTCCGTATCTAAACTTAATATGAATATCACTTTTGAAGGGTTGGATGTACAAAAAAACTGAAAAAATAAAAAATATTATATATTTACACTAGGGGTTCTTTACCACGTGCCGGTAGCAAACACTACCCCTATATATATATATATATATATATATATATATAGGGTTAATATTGGCTACTAATGAAGGTACAAAACCAATGATTAGAAGCCACTTCTTTCTTAAAAGACTTCCAAACTTTTGTATATATATATATATATATATATATATATATATATATATATATATATATATATATATATATATATAACTTTCTTTTTTTTTGCATGTTCTTTATGAAACTAACATTAAAGATGTGACCCACATTAGCTTAGTGACAATCGCCTCTTTGATCATCTCATTATGACATGTAGGCAACCTTTTATGAGGCTTGAAAAATCAACGGCCTATAATATGCAATCACTTGTCAAGACCAATCTTGGGACTTGGATTTATTAATTGTAGATCCAAGATTATAGATAAGAATGAAATTTTGTGCTTGTGTTCTTTGTTATTGAGAGGCATTCTTATTGAGGGTCTTTTATTTTTTTTAGGATATGCATTGATGTGCTTTCTTTTGGAAGATTGATATAATATTTTCCATCTTTTAATGCAAAGGGATCGAGGGGAGTCAGGGACCTCCCCCCAGCATTCTCCATTCAAGAAAAACAACAAAAGTTTTAATTGAAACTTGAAGCTGGATAAGTCAGGGTCTAATCGAACTTGGTATAGGATTTAGGAATGTCAAAGTTGGACCAAGGTCAGACTCAATGAGCCTGGCTAGAGTACAACCCAGTTCAAATTTCCATATATTTGATACTCTCATTTACCAATGATACTTTTGTCGTTGTCTGGATCCAAATTTCCATTATGCCTTTCTCAACGCCTTTTCCCAATGAAGAGAGAGAAAAACCGAGAATGGTCATGTAACTTTCCAACTGAGAATGTAGGAAATACTTTCTTATTTACCAAGTAACCAAAAAGAACTTAACATAGGAAAAATATACACTAGACACGATACAAATTGAAAAATATCAGCAAAATTACTTATAAACACGCCTATGAAAGAAACAGGGTTGTGGCTTAATTGCATTTGGAGTCAATCTTGAACACGAACCGGAAAAGCTTTTAAGCTCACTTTTTTTTTTTTGAAAGGTAAGTTGGGATTAGGCAGACCCCTACCAGTTATACAACAGTTACATTGGGATTTGAACTTGCAACATCCCAATGCAAGGTTACGTGCACTAGCTGCCCCCTACCAGACAAGCCGGTTGGTACTTTTAAGCCACTTTTGTTTCAAGAGAAAAGGCGCAGTTTTCATTTGGAAAAAGACAATATTCCAGCAACGGGGACTCCGCTGGTCTGGTAGGAGCAGCTAGTGCATGTCACCTTGTGTTGGAAGGTTGCAGGTTCAAAACCTAATGGTATAATTGTATACTGGTAGGGTTTATAAAGTTTTGTATTTCACGTATATTGTAGTGTAGTCATTTTATAAAGCGTTATGAAAGAACAAGGGCTTTTTGAATAATCCCCAGCTTCTGTTTTAAATATTGTAAGATACGGTAAGAAAACAATTTCACGTGAGGATATTTCTTTGAGTACATTTTAACTAGGGGTGTTAACGAGTTGGGTTGGGTTTGGTTCGGACCAGGTGACTTGGACCAGATTTTCGTGTATGGTATCGGGTCTAGACTCAGGTCTAATCCATTCTACTATAAGAGAGATCATTCTTGGACATGATAAGCACAACATGAACCAGACCCTAACCATACTTGGTAAAATAATATTTTTTATCATTTTTACATTAAAAAATTATGGGTCTTAATCGGAACTTGGGTCGGGCCCGAGTTTGGTATAAAAATTCACAAACTATACCAGGGTCTATGTATTAATCAGACCTTTGGGGTCTGAACTCGGGTCTTCTTATTTGTCACCATACCCGGACCCTATATAGGGTTTGGTCCTGGTAAACCGGACCTATTGACACCTCTAATTTTAACATGTAAAGGAGTCTGCCTGTAATTTATTGAACCTAATTTTGATTTGTACTTGAAAAAAAACATAAAACCAATAAAATATATAAATAGATAAGAAAATGCTTCCACAAAGCTAAACTTAAATTTAGTTTCACAGGAATTAAAAAAGAAAGGGAGGATACAATAAGCAAGCAACCAATTAAAATGCATCCCAACCTCACAAATCATGATTGATTTTTAATTTCATGTAAAGCATAAAAATTAAAATAATGGCGCAAGTTGTCTTTTTTTAATTTCTGGTGGCTGGAATTGACAAAAATAAAAAATTTCAAATTTATCAATAAAATTTATAAAGTAAAATATAACGGGAGCTGTCCACCAGGCAAAAGGAAAAAATAAATAGAAAATGATAGAAATCAGCAAGGAAAAAACTATCTTGAACATGGAACTAGGATCAAGAACGAATGAAGAAAATTTGGCTATACTATAAAAAATGATACATTTTCCATTAATTTGCCAGGTAAAGAGTAGGGATGGCGTGGACGGTGGCAGGGAGAGGGACAAGGTCTCCATCTTCACCTCGTCTCAAAATCCTGACCTCCATCCCCACATGGATTTTAATTTTAACCTTCATCCCTGGTTCAAAAGGTGTGAGGCAGAGCTGCCCCGTTTTCCCTCGGTCCACTGCTATTTTTGGGGGGAGAAAAAGTGTAAGTCCACCCCGCTTTCATCCTCACACGGGTTTTGATTTTAACCTCCATCTCCGCTTTCATACCCGTTTCATGTCCTTCATCCCTGGTCCAAACGAGGTGAGGCGGGGCCGTTTTTTCTTGGTTCATTGCCATCCCTAATAAAGATTATATTTTATATATTCTTTAGGTTATATATATATATATATATATATATATATATATATATATATATATATATATATATATATATATATATTCACAAAAATTACCTATAAATGCAGACAAACGAAGGATTATGGCTCGCTCAATTGAGATAGAGAGAGAGAGAGGAATAAAAAAATAGGGGCATCCCGTGAAGCTATAGTAAAAATTAGAGATCACTCTTAGCGGCTCGGTCCTGAGTCAATCGTCAAAAGGAAAACTCAGAATCTCAAAATTTCGATAAAAAATTCCTTAGAAAGGGAAAATGATCTCTTTCCTTTTCCCCTGGTTCTTGCATAACCATCATCAAATGATAAAACCAATTCAAATGTATACCGACCTTCCTTTCCTTCTGTTTTTAAGGGAATGTCATCCTCGAAACATCCTAAAGAGAGAGAGAGAGAGAGAGAGAGAGAGAGAGAGAGCCAAACTATAACCATCAACATTACGAAAAAAGTTCAACCAACATTAAACCCGTCAAAAACACAAAAAGGCCCCAGACATGCCTAGAAGCCCAAAAAATAAAAAAAATTAAAACAAAAGACACAGTAAACCGATGAGATTCAACCTGGATCAGGTGGGGGCTAGGGTAGCAGATTGCGCTAAAGATCTGGGAGGCTAAGTCGCAGAATGGCATACACGTCTGTCAAAATACAGTTCACTAATTTATTGAAAATTGCCGGAAGCTGCCGAAAAATGGCATTGTTGCGTGTCATCCAAACAACCCACCAGGACGAGAGTAACCACGTTTGCCAAATAATCCACAATTTATTGTAACTGTGAACTGGCCGAGGGCCACACAACAAGTTGATAGCGAACGACTCCTGTCGCACACTAACAACCGACTTATTCCAGGTAACCTTAAAGATGTTTTAAAAAACAGGGCACTCCCCAAAAAGGTTAAACGCAGATTCTTCGACCGCCTCACAAAACACACATTTACTCGAAAGATGGAAGCCAATGGATTTGAGGAAGCTGTCTGTCTACACCCGTTCATGTAAGATAAGCCATGCCAGGAAGAGTGAGCGAGGAGTCGGTCCCTTGCCTCAGATAAGGCGCGTAGGGAACCAGCCCACCCCCGAAGGAAGGAGAGAGAGGTACCAGGCTTTTGTGCGAAAAGAGCCGTTAGGCGCAAATGCGCAACCAAAGAACTGGGATTGTTGGCCATCATTTGAAAGAACAACAGACCAAGCTTTGATCCATGAACGATGCAACTGCTACACGGTTTGCCGAATCATGCGGTGTCCACAAAACAATGATTCAACAACCCTGTATTTAGCGAGAAGAACACTTGCACACGAGGACCCTGGTTGCTGCACAAGCCAGCTTTGCTTCACGATGAACATCATACTTCTCAACCTGGGATCCGAGACCCCCAGACCCGCCTATACAAAGGAAGCCTTAGGGTTTCCCACCCCACCAGGTGGCGCTTGGTGTTGGTACTTCGCCCAGACCACAGAAAGTTTGCCAACACCCGAGAAAGCTTCTTACTGACCCCTATAGGCATCAGAAATATAAACATAAAGAATTCTGGCATAGCATTTAAAACGTGCTTGATAAGAGTAAGTTTACCAACGATGGAAAGGTAGGAAGCTTGCCAGACTGATATTTTGTTCTGAACCCTTTGAAGAGTTGCGTTTCAGACTGCTGTTGGGATACGCATGATCTGGAGCGGCAGACCCAGGTAAGAAAAGGAGTTTTCTGAGACAGCGCATCCGAAGATCCGCTGACCCTATGGCCAGCATAGACGTAGGGGCATTGACCATTGACATACAACACTTATCATTGTTCATAGATAAACCTGACATCGATAGGAAAAAAAGAAGGATATGCTTGAATCTTAACATTTGTTGGATGGAGGCCCTGCCGAAAATAAGCATGTCATCGACGTAGGTAAGGATATGACTCAAAAACTCCCGGATACCAAGGGAATCAATTAGACCACACTCCACTACCCTCTTAAACAAAACCACAAGGCCTTTAAAAACAATGTTAAAGAGTAAAGGAGACATGTGGCATCCTTGCCGAAGACCACGACCAAGTTTGAACTGCTGGCCACAAACCCCATTGATCTGAATTTGGGACTGGGCATTGGTAACCAGTTCACGCACCCAACTAGAGAAGCGCCTACCAAAGCCAAAATTCGCCAGCATGTGGAAAAGGAAAGACCAATGAACCGAGTTATAGGCTTTATGAAAGTCAAGCTTAAGAGTAAAGAAAGGTCGCCCGCTGATCTTGAGAGAATGCAATACTTCTGTAGCCAGAATGAAAGAATGTTGGATTCGTCTATGAGGGATGAAGGCAAACTGTGCATCCGAAAAAAGCTGAGAAGCGACTGAACACATCCTATTTGCCATGACCTTGACGATAATGCAGTATAATCCCCCTAACACGGATATGGGACAGAACTGCGAGATGTCCGATACGACTGCGTCCTTAGGAATAAGAGAAACAATGGCCAGGTGAGAGTGAATTGACAATCGACCGTTGCAATGGAACTCATCAAAGACACTAAGAATGCCACTCTTAACGCAGTGCTAGAATATGCGAAAGAAATTCACAGGATACCCATCAAATTCAGAAGCTTTTCAACCAGCCGACTCCCGCACAACCGAGAAGATTTCGTCTTCAGTGAAAGACACCTGCATCGACTTGGAGAGAGCCCGATCCATGGACAAGACTAATGTAGGACCCATGGAACCACCTGCCGAGTGGCTGCAGGAATACAGGTTAGTGAAATAATTGGTAACAGCTGAGAGGACCTAGTCGTCCGAGTAGGAAACACCTTCGATGAACATAGATTAAATGGCTTGTCTCCTATGCCTATGAGAGACAAAGGAATGAAAGAACCTGGTGTTCCAATCACCTGCCTTAAGCCATATCACCTGAGACCGCTGCTTCTAGCGAATCTCATCTTTCAGTTGCTAAGATTGCAATAGCAGAGTTAGCTCAACTGAACTAGCATTGAAGCTTTCAATATTGGGTGTAGAAAGGGAGGTCACAGCCAAGAGAGACTGATAGATAGAAGACAATTCACACTCCCATTCTCCCAGATTTTGGAATTTGCTTATGTTATTGGAAATAAGCCAAGATTTGATGTCGCAAGATAAGCAAAATAGTTTAACCAGGCACCGAGATGCTGCCTGGGTCGCATAGCAAGCTCTACTCCAAGACTTGAGGACGATCAACTCGAAACCCGCCTCTTTAAGCCACCATTGCTCAAATCTGAAGGTTCTGTAGCCGGAGAAGTCATGCCCCTATCGGATAACAACCTGACTATGATCTGAGATGGATGGGAGAAGGAGACAACATGAGATATCATTAAAAGAGGCCAACAGATCCAAGGATACGAGCACTCGATCGAGCAGACAGTAGCATGGGCAAGATCGCCAATTGGTCCAAGAGAAAGCTTCATCGATATGGGAGACAAGGTACAATCAATGCATCTGAATAAAGTTTATGAAGCCAATCATGAAAGTCGAGTAGGAAACCAGAATGCTTGAGTCCTTTGACGACATTAGGCAATTGAAATCTTCCATGATAAGATGCTGCTCCCCGAAAGATTCAGTGACCCTATTCAGGTCCGACCAAAACTCCTCTCGACGGATCTGTCGGTGGAGACCGTACACCATGGTGACCACGACCGACACATGCTTGATCGAAAGGGGAAGGGTAATGGAGATGGAAAATGCACCTTCGTCCAGTTGGTGTAAGCCTATAGAAGGCTTCACGAGAATGAGGAGACCTCCCGCATAATGGAGCGCGAGCTTGAAAAAAAAATTCGCACCATGCCAGATTTCAAAAATGACTGAGTACGAGACGTCTGACATCTTTGTCTCACATAGAGCGATGAGATCAGGCTATTCTTGACAGATCTAGCTCGCAAGGAATAGACGCTTAGAGGGGCAATTCAAGCTCCGAATATTCCAGCATAGAATCTTCATAACTAGAAATCCGAAAAACCTTGAGGAGTATGGTTCTGCACTGACCGCCTAGGAGATACCCCAAATTGGCAGGAGGAAGAATGCGAGGGCCGACTGCGTCCCCTGATAAAGAGACCACCCCGCCAAGGAGGTGAATAGCCCCCGATCGAAGGAGAAGGCACGTTGACGTTTATATATGCGAATCAACATCGACCACAATCGACAAATCATTTGCGATAGCAGCGAAGGACTCATGCATAAGAGTATAGATGCTTTGGATCTGCGAGTGAGGTAGCGATAGATCGAGCTGTCGAGCTGCTTCGGCCACAAACAAACCCATTGAGGATGAGAGAAGACTGCGCGGAGAAGGCAGAGCGATGATCGAAGAAGAGGGCGAGATGGGAGAGCCCCCTTGGCCATCAAAGTCGTACTCCCTGGTGAATGAGGTAACAATAGAGAAAGACAGATTCCAGCAAGCCACAATGAATGGAGGGGGATGAATGAGACTGTTGGAAATCAGGCATAGCGGAGAGACGTTGCATCGATCTTTAAGAGACGATACCAAGGCAGAGAAGCCATCAACGACCATAAAGATGAATCGGGGCCGAACCGAGACTCCAATAAGATGTTGCTAATAGACCCACGCAGAAACTGAAGCATCCAATACCTGAACTGTTGGCTATGGAAAAGGCCCAAGTTCAGAACCACCATTGATCAGTGCAGACAGAAATGATGATGCAACCTTTACAGAGGGACAGAGAGAAAACTGTGGCACCTGGATGACCACTAAAGCCCCCCTGTTATCGTCGCAAAATTTTCCCCCCGTCTTCCCTTCCTTGCAGAAGAGAAAGAGGGGGGAAAAATTTCGCGACGATAACAGGTTTGGCGACCGTGATGGGACCTGTCCTTGTCTGACCTAAATTATGCTTGACTTAGTTTAATTATCAAAATTATGTTAATAAAATGTCAGCTCTTTTACTTTCAATATCATGTGAGCCTAGGAGCCTAGATTCTGACCTAGCTGACATTGACTGCATGTAGACTAGGCATGGTTTGGTAGGACCATATTGAGGAGAAATTTTCATGCTCACATAGACTTAGGTTTAAATATAACTCTCCTCAATTTAGGATCTGAATGCAAACAATGTATGCTTCTTCAAAAGATTTTCAAAAGTCTATCTCTCTAGGACTTAGAGCCCTCTATTTCTTGCATGTGATCATTTTTTCAAACCCCCATTACCTATCATTACCCAGTCTTCACGTTGCTGGGCTCTCTTCCAGAACCGTAGTTCGGGACAGAGCCTCACAACTGGGCCACCTATTTGGGTTAACACCCCCCTACTACGTACCGCGGGCCACAGTCCGAAGTATATCGGTAGGCGCTCAAGGATGTTGGAAAACCTTACCTTAGAACCGGAGTGGAAATTCTATGCCACGTACCTCGGATCTCGATTCGGGTATATCGGCATAACTGGATTGGACAAAGATGATCTGAACTTAGAGTTAGGATTAAGGTCCTACAGTTGTTTTCAAAACAATGCATCTAGAGTCAGCTTCTTAGGGAGTGCTGAATGTGCATAAATGTTTATGCAGGATGTGAGTTTGTATGCTACTTTTATTTCTCTCATATTTTTTCCAAAAATATCTTTCCAAATATCCATATTCTCATCTTTTCCTTTATTTTTTAAAACCCTGGATGGTTTTTCCCAAATATTCAATTTCTTTCAAAACTCCAGGTGATTTTTCCTTCTTCCGTTCTACTGGATCTCGAATTTCCAGCTGCATTTTTATCCTGCCTGCGATTTTCCAAAATCATATGTTTTCTCTCATTGGATTTCAATCCTTTTATCTATTTGCAAAATTCTTCATCTTATTTTCCTCATGCATACCTTGATTATTGTGGTGAAAACTGTTTACTCACTTGCCTTCTCCTTACTCTAAATCCGTTTGTGGATTGTTTTTCCAAAAGATATCTCTTTCCTTCAAAAATGGTGTTTTCCTCGTGGTTGACGACCTCGCCTAGGTAACAAGGCACATTTTCCGTTGTTCATTTCTCTTACAAAGAATGACAACATAATTGTCGTGACTCCAACGACGACTCCATCCCTAGTAATGCGATATTCTTCCAATTGTCCACCATATAATTTTCTTCCCAATCCAAAAATTTCCTCAGAGTCTAATCAAGACCTTATCCTGCAGAGAGCCTTCGCAACATTTGATGGTTCAGACAAGGTCAGGGAAGAAGACCGCACCAATTCAGCGTATCAGTTACTCATCAACATCAGAAGGAGAGATGAATTCGCCAAGGTCAGACAAAGACCAAGAGCAGCCAGAAGATGATGGTATCGACCCTCAGATGTACGCAATGTTTCAGAAGATGATGATGAGTGAGCAGGCTGGCACCAGCTCAGACAAAAATCCATTCAGTCAGAGAATTAGAGATTGTGTGGCCAAGAGGTCAACCAAGTCCTCTGAGGAGAATGTTCAAGATATTTCAGACGAAGATGATACCGATGAAGAATATGAGGTGCCTCCAGCATTTCAGAATCGTGGCCAAAGGAGGAGTCACAAATCAAAAAGTCAGGTTGCAGAAGAGCCCCTGCAAGCACAATTCAGGGAAATGGCCAGAGTGGTCAACGATCTGCAAGCCCGCGACAAGGGCAAGAAAGTCTTCACCAGCGAGGACTTCTACGACGGTTTAGAAGGGGATGATGATCTGGAGAATCTTCCCCGAAAATTCATCAAGTTCGATGGTTCTGGCGACCCAAAAGCCCATCTCGCCATGTTCTTCGCTGAATGCTCTAGGTTCAAGAGAGACAACAGAGCATTGTTCTTATGCTTTCCCCGCAGCCTGGAAGGAGTCGCGGCCAAATGGTACGCGGAACATGTCAATCCTATAGAACTGAAAGAGTTCGACAAAGTCGTGAATTTGTTCGTTGAACGATTCTTGTTCAATACTGAAGCGCTCCCAACATTGAGCCATCTCTGCAATCTAAAGCAGAATGAAAATGAAAAGGCAAGAGACTTCATTCGCAGATGGAGAGAGACCTGCAACAAAATGAGGGATCCTATATCAGAAAGACATGCTTTATCATTGATCCTCAATAATTTTTCGCAACCTCTGAGAGGATTAATTTCTACCTCACCATCCAAATCTTTCGTTGAACTCATTGAACAAGCAGAATGGCTCGAGTTGAGTGTGGAGAATGGAGTCTATGAAGGCTTCACATTTTCCAAGAACAACCCTCAAGGTGAACAAAAGAAGAAGGCTCACACTTTTGCGGCTAAATCTTTCAATAATAGCAAAGGCAACAAGAATGATCACAGTTTGGAGAGAATCAAAAAGCAAAGAGGAAAGGACATCAACAGTGATAAACCTCTCCAATCCAGCCCTCAACATCAAAAGAAAGATCAGGAAAAATCAAAGCGCAAGGACTGGAGAACTGATCGAGAATTCACCCCTCTGGATCAGACACTCGAGAGTATCCTCGAGTATATGCTTGAGAAAGACCTTGTCTGGTTGCCTAAAGCTGCTGATCCTCCAGCAATTATGGGCAGATTCAAAGAACAGTTTTGCAAGTTTCATCGAGCAGTAGGGCATGATACAGAAAACTGCTTCGTCCTTAAGAACATTGTTCAAGACTGCATTGACAAGAAGCTCCTCGTTGAAGATGAAAAGGAAGACTAGTCATCCTGACAAAGATTTTTTCTACAATCATTCAAGAAGATGACAATGCCAACAATTTCCCATTTCCCATCTTGCTTTTTCAAAAGAATAATGTAATCCCATTCTCTTTCCTTGATTTTAAAGCATCAATAAAGTCATCAAATTTTTTTCAATAGCTTGGTGTCGTCTTATTTACTTCCTCTTCCTTTTCATAATGTCTCTCTTGTGAAGAATATCTTGAGGACATCTATCAGTCAAGAAGCTTGTCGCCTTATTCATCAATTATCCGTCTTTTATTCAAAATTTTCTCCCTAGTTACACTGGGGCATTTTTTTGGAAAATTTATCTTTACCTCAAAACATCCTGTATGCAGGCAGGATAAACCATTCTCTCATTTTGCATATATATGCACTCATTTGCACTTCATTTGCATTTCATGTGCATGTGCATTGCATTTGCATTGACTATGCACCCAATTCCATTTCCCCTTCAGGTTAAGGGATAAACCTGAATCATTTTCCACAATTCTTCAATTTCAACCCTCGGGTCATCCAATTCTTCAATTTCGACCTCCGGGTCACCCAATTCCCAATTTTAAAATCACCAAAACTCTCAATTTCGATCGTCAGGTCATCCAATTTTCATTCCCCGTTCAGGATAAAGGGATAAACCTGAAACCATTCATAGAAGCAATCCAACTCTCTATAATGGTCCTTGTTCTTCATTGAACTGATAGTGTTCCTATGTGAACTGATAGTCGTTCTTCATTGAACTGATATTGTTCCCAGTGAACTGATAGTCGTTCTTCATTGAACTGATAGTGTTCCAAGTGAACTGATAGTCGTTCTTCATTGAACTGATATTATTCCTAACGAACTGATAGTCGTTCTTCACTGAACTGATATTGTTCCAAGTGAACTGATAGTCGTTCTTCATTGAACTGATAGTGTTCCAAGTGAACTGATAGTCGTTCTTCATTGAACTGATAGTGTTCAAGTGAACTGATAGTCGTTCTTCATTGAGCTGATAGTGTTCCAAGTGAACTGATAGTCGTTCTTCATTGAACTGATATTGTTCCCAGTGAACTGATAGTCGTTCTTCATTGAATTGATAGTATTCCAAGCGAACTGATAGTCGTTCTTCATCGAACTGATAGTGTTCCAAGTGAACTGATAGTCGTTCTTCATCGAACTGATAGTGTTCCAAGTGAACTGATAGTCGTTCTTCATCGAACTGATAGTGTTTCAAGTGAACTGATAGTCGTTCTTCATTGAACTGATAGTATTCCAAGCAAACTGATAGTCGTTCTTCATTGAATTGATAGTATTCCAAGCGAACTGATAGTCGTTCTTAATTGAACTGATATTATTCCCACCGATGGTTGTTCTTAATTGAATTGATATTGTTCCCAGCAAACCGATGGGCGTTCTTAATTGAACTGATATTGTTTCCAGCAAACCGATGGTCGCTCTTAATTGAACTGATATTGTTCCCAGTGAACTGATAGTCACCTCCTTTGAGGAAAAGAGAGGAGAATTTTCGTCACGGATGCGTTAAGCTGGACCTCATGTGCTCTCTTTCATCAAGGATTTCAAGAAAATTTTGTCAATTTGTCAATCAATTGTTGATTTCAGAATCTTTATTGCACAAATCTTTATTTCAGTTTACCTTCAGCATTACTTCCAAAAGAGTGAAGCTTCTGCGAAAAGAGATTCAAACTTTAAATTCTTTCTATTGGCTAACCAAAAGGATGAAGGATAAATCCTCGATATGGCAAAAAAAAAAAGAAGATTCAATGTTATTGAAAAGTCGTAGGTGATCGATATTGATCGCAGTCAATGGCGCATCTTTAAAGGCTATTCTTGTAAAGACGAGGCAGTGGAAATATCCTTAGTGCTAGAAAAGAAAGCATTTACCCAAACCCTGTCTCCTCAGAATCACCTAAGCTGCAATTAAATATCCGCAAAAGGGATCTCTCACCTGTCGTCAAGATGAAGGCGAATTAGGCGAGTAGACCCCTGGGGCCAAAGAAGATTCGAAACATCTCCAAGATGACGGAGTTTGTGACGGGTCCTTCCAGGGAAAGTCCAAAGCACTGTCGAGATGAAGGCAGATGTGATGAACCTCTCGACAATCCCTAAAAGATATTTAATTTCAGCTATCATCCAAAGATCTCCAAACCCATCGTCCAAGAAGGATCGAAACATCTCCAAGATGAAGGAGTTTGTGACGTACCCTTCCAAAAGAGAGCAAGAGAGGAAAAAGAAAGAGAGAAAAAAAAGTCAAAATATCTCCAAAATGAAGGAGAGTGTAGCAAAAACCCAGAGAGCCAAAAGAGTGCAAAAAGATTATCAAGAGAGAAGCTCTCAGGATATCAAGCTGCCAGATTTATCAAGAATCCTCTTTAATCTTGTGGAATTCTATTATCAATACTCTTTCATCAATTGCTTTCATAATATCAAATTCTCTTTCCCGCTCATATCAAGGAAATTGATAACTTCCTTGAAGAAGGTCAATTGCAAGTAATTTGGGTTTCCAATCTCGATTCTACGAAGTGAACCTTGTTTGGAGGTAATGCTTTGGGTAGAAAAGAGGGAATATTTTGCAACAATGTGCAACATTTTCAAAAACTTTGAATCAACAACAGAATTCTCAATATTTTGACAATATTTTCTAGCTATTCTGACGTGAAGTAAGAGCTTGATGTCCGTCTTTTACACATCCTGACACCAATTTTAAATCCCTCTGAAGGACTTGATTCCTTCCCTTCTTTGAGAACATGAACTCTCAGATTTGCACACTTCCCTGTGTCCCCACTGTCCCACCATAGACAGTCCCATTTCGGTTCGAGGTCGAACCACCAATCATTTCCTGCAAAAGGCAATTTCAAAAGCTGATTTTAGTCTCAACAATGAGACGCCCAAGATCAATCACTTTTCAAGCTTTAGGGACCCCATTTTCCTTCCTTTTGCAAAAAACCCTGTCGGATTTACTGTGCAAAATCCAAAGGTTCCATCATGGTCTCTTCCTTCGAGGATTCCATTCATTTTCCGCCCGATCAGGATAAGGGTACAAACCTGAGCCTCCTTTGATGAGGTATTCCATTTTACACCCAATCAGGATAAGGGTATAAACCTGAGCCTCAATCAAAGAGGTATTTCATTTTCCGCCCAATCAGGATAAGGGTACAAACCTGAGCCTCATTCAAAGAGGTATTTCATTTTCCGCCCGATCAGGATAAGGGTACAAACCTGAGCCTCAATCAAAGAGGTATTTCATTTTCCGCCCGATCAGGATAAGGGTACAAACCTGAGCCTCAATCAAAGAGGTATTCCATTTTCCGCCCGATCAGGATAAGGGTATAAACCTGAGCCTCAATCAAAGAGGTTTTCCATTTTCCGCCCGATCAGGATAAGGGTACAAAACTGAGCCTCATTCAAAGAGGTACTTCATTTTCCGCCCGATCAGGTTAAGGGTACAAACCTGAGTCTCATTTCGATGAGATATTCCATTCCCCAATCAGGTTAAGGGTCAAACCTGAGCTTCGTTCCATGCGAGGTATTTTTGTCCCATCCAAGTCAAGGGCATAAACCTGAACTTCGCTCTCACAGAGCAAATCTTTCATCTTTATTCTTCGCTTCATATCTACCATCTTCCTCGGGCTAATTTCCTCACACCCAGTCAGATCCTTCTAACTGGGGGCATTTTTTTATAGCCCAAATTTGGTGTGTTTTTCTTTGCCACTAAGCTCGGCCACAAGCCGGCTTAGTAGCAAAGAGGGGCATCAAAACCTGTTATCGTCGCGAAATTTTTCTCCCGTCTTCCCTTCCTTGCGGAAGAGAAAGAGGGAGAAACGCTTTCGCGATTCAAACTTGACCGGATTTGAAAATTGCTTTTGAAATACTCGCCTCCGTTTTTGAAAATTGCGGGAAAATCCATGGGATGGGGCTCGACCTGTCGGTACGAGGTTCGACCGTTCCTGCCGCCTTTAACAGGGGTAATCGAACCAAGGACCAAAATCGTGCTTGACTTAGTTAAATCATCAAAGTTATGTTTTATCCTAAATGCACAGAGAATTCAGGCATGTGCTATGAGATTTTGGAAGATGCAGCTTGGGAAAACATGATGTATGCTTGGAAGATATTTGGAGTTGGAAAGAATCTCTCAGGAAAAGGGTCAATTTCTTAGGAAACTCAGATAAAAAGGGTTTTTGAAAACATGAGAAAGCTTATAAAGATGTGAGGAAATCAGGAATAGTTGAAAATCCTGGGAAAATGGAAGTGATTCTTGAGGAAAAGGTGAACCTTTGAAAAGGGAAATACTTCTTAGGAAAACTTGGACTTTGAGAGTTTTCTTAGGAAAATGATGGAAATTCATAGGAAAGCTCATTGGAGAAGGAAATTCAAAACTTGGGAAATTGAAATCCTGGGAATTTTACCCTTGAAATACTTGGAAATCGATTTTGATCTTGGAAAAAGATTGGAAAACTCTTTTGAAGCTCTTAAGAAAATAACATTTTCCAGGGAAAACTATGGGGAAATTGACTTGGGAAAACCGATTTTGAAAGATTCTTAGAGTTTCTTGAGAAATCGATTTCTTGAGAATGAAATTTTCTTAAGAAAATCATAAGAAAACCAATGATTTCATGATGCAAATGATATGAATGAAAGAATGCACTTTGAAAGGTTTTCTAGGGAAATTTGTTGGAAAAATGTGTATTAAGTCAAAGTAAATCCTTCACATATTCTGACTGTGGCCATGAATATGTTCCGAGTTTAATTGATTTAATGCACAAGATTTTGAAAACATTGGAAATATGATGTGCATTTTTAAGATAGCCTAAGAGTGTAGGCTCAATGTGACTAGTAGAAAGATGATGGATCTGGGTCTCGTCCATATTCCGACTAGGGCCGTAAATATGGATTCCACCGAGTTCATCAACTCCCTAAGAGTTGGTGCACGTGCCATTCGTGAACATCCATAGTGCTTTTGAAATAAAATGCATGAATCATATAAGCAGGATATTGCATAAATTCAAACTATATGATATGCATCCTAGTCTAAGCAGGAAATTAACTCTCTTATTCCAAAATTTACATTATTACATCACTAAATAAAGGAAATAAAAAAATTTTGCAGACTTCAGCTCCTTCTTTTGAATGTCCCTGCCAAACTTGAAATAAGGTTAGCTCAAATATGTGGGTTTTTCCAAAATTTTCCAATAATATTATGAAATTATTGGATTTAATTGGATATAAACCCTATGATCATGCTTCCTTGATATTTGAAATGATGTAAATGCAGGGAATTCAGTGGAAAACAGTTTGAAATTCGGAATTGGGGTCAAAATGACCAAAATACCCCTAAAATTAAAGTTACACCTTTAAAATCAGGGTTTTTTGAAGGAAAACTTAGTAAAATTGGGATTTCGAAATTCAAATTGAATTCAATGATGATGAAATACAGTATGACATGCTGCTAAACACATTAGGACTGTAAAATCAGAATTTGGCATTTTGCAATTTAATCAAAATAACGAATTTCGCTTGTTTTTCACTTGGATCCGGGTCCTGCGGGACCCTGTTTTGGTATTGTGGCTAATCCGAACCTCAAATGGATTCCAAATTGCACCAAATTCGGTATGAAGCATCTACTTACTCTGATAAACAGCCTAGAATGCTAAAAATCACGAAATGATATGATTTAAATGCTACAATTCAAAGAAAGTCCTAAAATGGTGGATTTTGCCTATGGATCCGAACCAAATGCAATGCTTAACATGATAATGCAAGATTTACACCATGAAAACTTCTGATATTTTGCAGACTGCTAAAAGACCCGAAATGGAACATTTTTTGTTTTTACATCCTCGGGATTTGAGCTATGGTGAGTTCAATAACAGGGATTTAGTTTTGATAGAGGTAAAAATCACCCTAATCTGATGTAAAATGCCAAACAAATATAAAACAGCCATGTAAATTTATTAAATTAATCAGAGGTATGCACGACACTTACATGAACAACTTTAATGTTTATGACTTCGGTATTTGATCAACAGAAACACAGAGAAAAATATAAGTATTCTTGCCTAAACTAACAGAACAGACAAATGTAGCAAAACAGAGGACTGACAAAAAAAATCCGAAGCAGGTATCAACACTGTTTTAAAAATCACAGGCTTTTAGATGCAAACAGAGAACATCTCAGACACAATTTTCACTTTTTATAGTTTTGGATTTGTAGCAACACACAAAGATAAACCATAGCCCTAAGTCGATCCAAGATCTCAGAGGCCCAAATTAGGCTCTGACACGTGTCCCAAACTCTCGGATTTTTGTCAGATATTAAAAAAAATCATAAAAATCGGACAAAATCATATTAAAAACTAGACATTTGTTCGAGTTCAGAACATTTTTCGGATCGAAAATCGGATCTCCCATGAGGGATATCTCGATTTTACAAGTCGGCAAATGATTTTCAAAACGCATCCCGGGTAACAAAACCCGACTTGCCATTTTGAATGTTTACCACAGTAAACAAATTCAAATGCCTCCGAATTTTTGGCAAAGTTTTAGGGACACCTAAGGGCGCATTTCATGATTTTTTGTGAGATTTTTAATAAAAAATAAATGCATGAAATGACGTGTGGACTGACTGACAAAAACAGAGACCTACTGAAAATAAGCAGAATTGAAATAAATGCTAAATTAATCCTAATTAATTCATGAAATGTACTAAATGAATGAAATAAAATGCAAATTAAATCTAGCTAACTACATGCATGTTAAAAATCATCAAGGAAGTATAATTATGTATTTTTATATATGTCATTTTATGAGAATAGCTCAATCCATCCCTCAGATGAGCTCTTTCTTCAAACGACAACACGAATCAAACCAAAAGAATTATCATAGTGAAATCAATAGGAATGGAGGCTTACCTTGTGTTCTCCAGCGGTTTTGGAACTCCCAAAATGAGTGGCTACCTTGATAATGGGCTCCAGAGGGGCGTGAATCCAGAGGAAACCAAGAAAGAATGAAAATGGAATTCTGAAGTTCAATTCTCAAACAGGGCTCTCAGAGTGAAAATGCTAAATCCAAAAGAAGCTCCCCTAGGCTGGGCATGGGGCCTTGTATTTATAGAGATTTTTGGAAAATTTTGAAATTCAAAGAAGCTTAATCTGAGCCTTTCATGTGGCGCCATCTCAGAGGGTGTTGTCTTGGAGTTTGAAAATTCAAATTCTGCTTTATTCTGGAAGGAGGAGAGACTTCCATGTGGCGCCATCTCAGAGCATCCACATTGCCATGTGTCAGAAGGTAGGAGCAGAGGAAGCAGAAGACGCCACCTCAGAGGGGTTTGAATTCTACTTTTTCTGATGAAAGGAGAGACTGACATGTGGCGCCATCTCAGAGCATCTTCATTGACATGTGTCAGAAGGAAAGGCAGAGGATTCAGATGGTGCCACCTCAGAGAGAGTTTGAAATTTAAATTTCTGCTTTTTCTAGAGGAAAGGAGAGACTGCCATGTGGCACCACCTCAGGGTGGCTCCTACAATGACATGTGGCAAGAGGGAGGAAAAGGGACACGTGGCACCATCTCACACAAAATAGAAAAGGTGAAGTTCAGGATTTGCGCCACCTCAGACTGGAGTTTGAACATTTGAATTCTAGCTTTCTCTGAAGGAGGCAGAAAATGACATGTGTCCTCTACTTTTTCTAAAGAAAGCAGAGAGAGACACATGTCCCTTGCTTTTTCTGAGAAGAGCAGAGGGTGACATGTGTCACTTGCATTTTCTGAGAAAAGCAGGGAGTGACATGTGTCTTCTACTTTTTCTAAAGGAAGTTGGAGATGACATGTGTCATCTACTTTTCTGAGAAAAATAGGAGGGAGACATGTGTCCTCTGCTTTTTCTGAAAGGAGCAGAGATTGACACGTGTCGCTTGCTTTTCCTGAGGAAAGGAGAGAGTGACATATGTCACCTGCAGGAGACATAATTCAAATGGTGCCACCTCAGGGGAGACAAGTTCTACTTTTTCTGAACAGGACAACACATGACACGTGGCATCTCATGGTGACCTTGGAATGACACTTGGCACAGGGTGAAGATGGTAGACATTGACACGTGGCATAAAATAAAGAGGATGACTAATGACATGTGGCGGCATCTTAAGGTGGTCCCACACTGACACGTGTCAAAGGGTGGCAAAAGAGAGAAGGTGACATGTGGCACCAACTCTAGGTGAACCCTATGTTGACACATAGCAGGTAAATGGGAGGAGAGAGAAAGGACAAGTGGCACCAATCTAGGGGACAAGGTTCCTATTTTTTTGGGTTTTTCAAAGTTTAGGTTTTTCAAAAGAAAAGTCTATGTGACACCACCTCAGTGTGGGTCCCACATTGCTTCTTTATTGAAATAAGAACAAGACAACAACCTCTTTTTGGAATTTTCATAAAATCTGGGCTAATTGGTAAAACAGGAATTTTTGGAAAGAGTTGGCCCCTGTAGGGCAATTTTGTAAAAGGAAGATATTTGAAATTGTCAAAAGGGCAAAATCTGAGATAAGGTGGCTGAAATCCATATTAAAACTATCCAGATCATTTTCCTGAGGAAATATTTTAAAATTCAGAGCCCTGGGGGTAAAATGGGAAGAACTGATAATTTTGAAGACCCAGGGTTTTGAAATCAATTTTGAAAAGAGTTGAAATTCTAATCTGGATTGAAAATTTTTGAAATCGAGAGTTCTGGACCTCGAAATGACATGCTGTGCAGTGCAGTGATATGAAATGCTCATGCAATGATATGCAATGTCATGTCTTATGCAATAGAATCTTGAACCAAGACTTGGAGATTCCTGTTTTCTGTCAGAAAAAAAAATTTGAACATCTGAGCTAAAGATAGAGAAATTTTGAGAGTTCCAGATGAAATTTGGACTTTTGCAAGGTCCAGGCTTAGAAAATGACCATTTTGCCCTCCGGCGATTTCAAAGGTTGAATGATGATGTTTGGTGGAGATGTCGGGGAGGTGAGTGAAAATTTGGGGTGTTTACACCCCCTAGGCCAATCAACCTCGAGTATGGGGTCCACCATAGGGATTAGATGCAGCGATGCCCGCTTCTCGAGCCTCTACGAATCCCACGATAGACTGCATGGGCGAAAATGAGGCAAAGATGGCTTAGAACTCCCACCAGCCCACCCTAGAGCCAGCTCGTCTTCTCGTGGTGGAGAGGTATGGGGGGAGGAAGGACCGAGATACGTGCTATATGAACCGCCATGCATGCCAATCCTGGACTCCGAAGCGCAAAGGAGCGACCCCCCAGGATGAATGAGAACTTCAGAAAAAGATCCAAGAGAAGAGGAGACGACATTTAAGGAGGGTTGCGAGCTCCTAAACTGAGGTGTATGATTGCCGCATGCAGACCCATAGGCAGATGAAATGATAAATGTCGACTTTTGTGAATACACTCGAGATGAGCAACCACCTTGGACCAGAGTGGCCCCGGACACCAAGGCCACGATAGGTGAGCAAAGGGCTGACAGAGAACCTTAGAAAACCTTATGCAAGCATGAGGACCCAGTGACGTCGGTCAAGGGAACCAGCCTAGCCAATGGTTGCCGCTGGTCTCGGATATCGAGGAGCCAACACAACCACCAAAGGATAGAATGCCAGAGTCTAGGTATAGCTAACGCGAAGGGACCGTCTGCCTTAGCTTTTGCCTTAAAAGTACCTCAGGAAGCAGAAAAGGAAAAAGTTGAGATATAGTACTTGAGCCGGTTAGAAGAAATCATACTACCCACAGCAACCACAGAGCATGCAACCGACATCCTAGAGTTGCAATCATCACCAAAAGAGGAACCCTCTAAGACGGCGACAACACTAGATTGATGGGGAACCGATAATGAGGTGTAGAACCTGAGTCGGGCATTGAGGGCGAGCGGTCCACCGGGACTAATGCGACCGAGATGGTTGAGTCAGAAATGCTTCCCTGTGAACGACATAGGTGCAGATGGCGAGGGGATAGTCAGCACCCAAATAGAGCCGATCTTGAAAGCCATGAACAAAGACAAAGGATCCTGCAGTTGGCCGATCTTTACCCAAGGCGCGCGTGCGTGCGCACGAGAGAGAGAGAGAGAGAGAGAGAGAGAGAGAGAGAGAGAGAGAGAGAGAGAGAGAGAGAGAGAGAGAGAGAGTTTCCTAAGTTTATGGGGTGTCAGAATCAGTTATCGGGGAATATATAATATAATATAGATTTCAACACAGGCACAGTGAGAGAATAACCCACACATTGCGGTTGAGAAAAGAAGTTAGGAAACACAAGAAGAACAAAAGCAACAATGGCAACAAAATCTCGGATCCCAGCCGAGCATCGCCTGCAAGGGTTGGAATCAGATGTAGGCAACATCATGGCCCTACCTCCTCATGAACACCCCAAACAACTTGGCGATCTCCGCGAGTTATCGCACTCCCTTCGAAGGTGCATCAACTTTCTAAGAGCCCTCCTCTTCGCAGAGAAGTATGAATCACAGTCAGTGAAGAAGCTGAACCACATGGACACTAGGCTCTCTACTCTGGAATCCAATTTCAATGACTGGGTTAAGTCGCGAAACCCCCAAGATGATGATTGCTATGATACTTCACCCTCCTGTTCATGCACTCATTCCTGCATCAATGGAGTCAATGACGAGGATTATCGAAAAGATGTTGGAGAAGATCATCCTTTGAGACAGGTTGGAGAGAGTGATCAAGGTGACTGGTACAAAGAGAATGCGGGCCTAGAGGAAGATGATGTGGTAAGAAAGGAAGAGAATGTGTGGGAGGAGGAGAGTGGTCACAGAAGAAGTTCAAGTCATGATTTCATGAAACATATGGGTGTTATCCTTCTTGGGTTGGGTGTGATATTGGTCTATCTCATCTTTTATGTTCTTGGCTTCTATGAGACTGATCATAGCATGCACTCTGTTCCAACATGAGAGTTCAATAGATTTGTTGCAAACCATTCACTACAAGAAAAATGTTAATTAGCGATGACAATTTGTGACAAAATTAATTCATCACAAATTTACGACAGATTAGCTAGAGAAATTTAGTTGTCCCTAAAATTGAAATTAGTTGCAAAATTAGCGATGGGAAAATTCTGTCTTAAATTCTGTCGCTAATTAATGAGAGATTAGCGATGAAAACATTCCATCGCAACTTCACGATGGATGAGTGACAAAATTTTTTTGTCGCTACTTCGTTGCTCATTAGTGATGGATTTTAAAATAGAATTTTTTGGTCGCTAAGCTGTCACTACTTTTCGATATAAAATGGCCCATCTAGGGTACGAAATTCTCCCTCCCTATCTCTCACTCTCATTACCTCCAAATTGGTCGGAGCCGCACCGCCGCCGTGACCACCACCGCCTCCTCCCCTATTTCCTTCCCCCCCCCTCACACGCAGTCACCAAATTCCTTTTCTCGATCAATGATCGGATAGAATCAGGTCATCACCGACGGACCCCATCCCTTCCTCACCTTCTTTTTTCTTCTTCCCCTTCTTTCTTCTTCTCTCCTCTCTGGTCTGTCACCGCTTTCCCCTTTTCGTCCGAGCGTTGACCGAAAGTGGTGTCGTGACTTGTCGCCGCCGCCTGGGTCTCCCGTCGCCACCCGTGTTACTACCTTGTTCGGGTATCTATCATCGTTGGTAAATCTTTTGTCGGAAGCCATCTTCGAGCTGCTGTTGCCCGTGGACCTAGCTGAGCCCCGGATTTTGCCTGTTAGCAATTAGCTGCACCCTGTGCCACCACCGCCGACATCGAACATCCACATCCCCACCACCTCTGCATGACCGCATAACGCCGAAGGGTATCTCCTTGTTCTTCTAGCTTGCATTAGTGCACATCTAGGGAAAACAAAGTCCCTGTGTGAGCTGCATTTCTTGCAAATTTTTAATAGAGCTTCTGAAATTTTAATAGACCAATTTTTTTTTAATAGAGATCAATAGAGCATCTGAAATTTTAATAGACCAAAAAAAATTTTAATAGACCAAAAAAAACAAATCAATAGAGCATCTAAAATTTTAATTACTTATGAAAAGAATAAATTATATATATTTTTAATATTAAAAGAATGTAATTTTTGGATGAAATTGAGAAATTTAAAATTTTAATGCAATTGCATTTTTTTATTTCTTAATTATATTTAAATCTATATAGCATTTAAATACTTTATTTATGATATTTAATACTTTAATAAAAGTAAGTTGACCGTGCATTTACATTTTAACTTTGAACTTGAATTTAAAATTCCAATTTGATTTTAAAGTTTAAATTTTAGTTAACATCAAACCTAAATTTTAATATTTAAGTTTTAGTTCAAAATTGAATCCGAATATCGGATTTGGCATAATATCCGAATGTAAATTTTGAATTTAAATTCAAATTTTAATTCACTTCGAGATTGAATTGTAATTGGATGAAGTTCAGATTTGAATTCCAAATGGAATCCAAAAATGAAATCCTACTTTGAATTCAAATTATGTTGGATCACTGGGTTGTATGATAGATTCTCAAAGTTAGTTTGTACGTACACTGAATTCGCACCACGGGCACAACGTAAAAATATATTATATTGTTTTATATATTTGTACTTTATAGGTGTATAACTGAGCTAATTGCACGATGCTTAATGCTAAGCATCGCATGCAGCTTAAAATGCCATGCAAAAAGAAATAAGAAATATGCAAATGCAAAAGCATGCAAATCGGGTAAATACCCGTGGTGAGTGAGTAATGCAAGCACATCACATGTTATTTACTTTCTTGGATGCAACACTTTTCTGCTCACACACTCACTTAGTTGTGGATATCTAGGACGGTTTTGCTAGAGTTTGAAGATCATGCTGAGCATGATTTGAATGTATGAGAATAAAAGTGCTCTTATTTTTGTAGTTTGGATTCCATGCTAGTCATGGTTATAGTTAGCAGGATATTGGAGTGTGTTTGTTGCAGGTACATGTTTGACATTATTGTGATATGAATGATTAAATGTATTGCAATGTTTGACATAACTATCCATGCTTGCATGAAGTTATTTTCAATTTGATTATGCATTCTATGTGAAATTATATCATGAAAACATGCTTAAAATGAATATATCGTGTTTGTGAATGTGATTTCATCTTTATAAATATCCTTGTGATGTGTGTAAATATGATATGATGGTGTTACACACAAAAATATTGAATTATTAATGCACGCATAATAGTTCATGAAATTGCATTTTATATTAAGTATGTTGGTGGTAGAGAGGGAAAGAAAATTTACACATTAACTGAAACAAAAAGTTTGCTCACCAACAATCACCAAACAAGAATTTTTAACAGATTTGTAAACCACAACAAAGTGTTAACCAACTCAACACAAGCAAAATGAAGACTTTATGACCTACAATATGCAAATTATAGCAAACCAACAAGGAGAAATCAATTATTTCATTCCCATTAACTTGGAAAAATGAAACCTACTTTGTAATTTCATCTGAATGTGTGGAAAACTACTTTTGTTTGACAGTAGTTTTCTTGGAGGTGAATGACATCATATATATATATATATATATATATATATATATATATATATATATATATATATATATATATATATATATATATATATATATACGTGTGTGTGTGTGATATATATCAAATCATTACATCCATCATCAATGCATGATAAATTAGATATTTTCTTCATTATGGCATTATTATGATTCTCTTTTAACTAGTTAAGATAATATCCATAATATTATAGGACAAAATGACTGCAAACCGTAAATGTATATACTATACGATAGTTGATAATGAGGTGTCGCTTGAATATATGGATGGTGTTGACAGTTTTATTGAATTTGCAATAGCAAGTGTTAGTACACTGGATCCCACCGGTTGAATCAGGTACTCCTGCACGATATGTAAGAACAATCGATTTATAGAACCTCATGGTGTTAAACATCACCTATATAAAAAGGGTTTTGTTAGTGGTTATCAGAATTGAATGCTTCATGATGAAGAATTTTGGAACAATTTTGATGCATGGGTGGATGTGGTGCACGATAATCCATATGTGGATTTGATATTTGATGCCGCAGGACCAAAACTGGGTTCTGCTATGGGTTTTAGTGATGTACCAACTGGGGTAGAGGAAGAAGCAACAAATGATGCAACTAGTATATTTTATGACTTACTTAGAGATGCTGATGAACCGCTGTGGAATGGTTGCGAGAGTCACACTATCATGTCTGCAGTTCTTCAACTACTGAATTTGAAGTCAGAGTATAATTTGAACCAATCATGTTTTGACCGTCTGTGCTCTATTGTGAAGAGTATGTTGCCCAAAGATGAGAAATTGACACAAATTTTTTATCGTACGAAGGTTATGGTCAACGCTCTAGGTATGGGGCATCAAAAGATAGATGCTTGTCCAAATCACTGCATGTTGTATTTTAAAGATCAAGAAAATAACAAATCATGTCCGTCATGTGGGCATCCTCGGTTCAAGCCAAAGACAAGGGGCAATGCTAGCACGAGGTTAAAAGAAATGTCATACAAGTCACTCCGCTACTTTCCTCTCACCCCTAGAATGCAATGATTGTATATGTCTTCGAGGATAGCTAAACACACGAGATGACATGCAAATAAAGTTCAATATGATGAAGACAAGATCACACATCCTGTTAATGCGAAAGCTTGAAAGCACTTTGATCATACTCATCAGACATGCAATGGAAGTGAGAAATGTTAGGCTCAGTTTATGTATAGATGGATTTAATCCATTTGGGGGTAGATCAACCCCATACTCGTGTTGGCTGGTATTTGTCACTTCATACAACCTTTCTCCAAGCTTGTGTATGAAGCATCAAAATCTATTTTTGTCTTTATTGATCCCTGGTCCGACGTCTCAGGGCCAAAATTTTGATGTATATTTAAGGCCATTGATTGATGAACTGAAAATACTGTAGAATGACAGTGTTCTCACGTACGATGCCCACAAAAAATAAAACTTCAATATGAAGGATGTTGTTCTATGGACAATTAGTAACTTCCCTGCATATGATATGTTATCTGGTTGGAGCACACATGGGAGGTTGGCATGTCCGTACTGCATGGAGGATACAAAATCTTTTAGATTGATGCATGGAAGGAAGCCATGTTGGTTTGATTGTCATCGTCAATTTTTATCTAGTGACCATCCGTTTTGATGTCAAAGAAATGAGTTTTGAGCATATACAACTGAAATAGAAGGTCCATTTACACGGTTGTCTGGCATAGAGATTTTAAGACAATTGCGATACTTTTCATATAGACTAACAGATATCCATAGTGCAACACTCTTCCTTGGATTTATGAAGGATCATAATTGGACAAAAAAATTTATATTTTTGAAACTACCATATTGGCAGACCTTATTGATACGACATAATTTGGATGTGATGCATATGAAAAAAAATGTGTTTGATAATGTGTTCAATACGGTAATGAATGATAAAGAGAAAACGAAGGATAATTCGAAGGCCCGTATGGATTTAAAAGTAATATATAAAAGACTAGAATTGAAACTCCAAGAGTACAATGACAAAATACTGAAACCAAAGGCAAGGTACGTGCTTGGACCAGATTAAGTAAAGTAGATATGTCAGTGGTTGAGATTTTCAGATGGATACGTCTCTAACATTACTCGGGCTGTGAAGATAGACGAAGGACAATTATATGGGTTGAAGAGCCATGATTGTCATGTCATCATGCAATGGTTGATTCTTCTAGCATTCTATGATATGTTAGACAAACCTGTATGGGGGGTATTATCTGAGTTGAGTCAATTTTTTAGAACATTGTGTGCATCATAAGTTGTAGTACTAAGGTAAAGAATTTTGAAGATTCTGTCATCACTACTATTTGTCATCTAGAGAAGATATTTTTTTCAGCATTTTTCGACGTTATGGAACATATGATCATACACTTTCCATATGAACTTAGGGTTTCTGGTCCTGTGCAATATCGTTGAATGTACTCATTTGAAAGGTATATTTTTTTTATATTTTTTTCTCTAATGTTATTGGGAATTTATTGTATTATGAGATATATATTGTTGACAGATGCATGTTTGACCTAAAAAAAAGGTTCAAAATACAGCAAGAGTGGATGGTTCAATTTGTGAGTACACTTTAGAAGAGATTTCAATTTTCTCATCTATGTACTTTGAATCTCACATTCCAACATGTTACACTTTCTCACCATCATAATGATGATGGAGAATAAGTTATTATGGCTGACAAACTATCAATATTTAAACCACTTGGAAATGCCTTTGACAGTTGTCGGTCAAGACTCTTGGAAGATCGAGAGCAAGACGCAACACACATCTATATCCTTTTTAATTTCTTAGAGATCGACCCCTACATCGAGTAAGTATAAATAATATGTTACACTAAGTTCTTTACGTACATGGTTCGATAATATAATTATTTGTTAAGTGCAAATAATTTGATCTAGAGTTGCAAAGAGAACTTCTACATCTCACTGATTCAGAAGTACAAAAAGAATATGAAAATAAGTTTGATGCATGGTTGAAATAGTTAGTAAGGACGGTGACATACATTCTTTCCATGTAAACAACAATATGTTACTTAATTGGTCATGTTTATAGTCATTCTTTATGCTTGTAGGTTCGTCATGATGATGTTAACGACCAAGGAATATTAATTTACAAAATGGTTCAACCAAAGTTATGCAATGTTACAACGGGTACATCATAAATGATTATCGATTCTATACAAAAGACTACGGTGTAAACAAGTCAACGATGAATAGTGGCGTGTGTGTCAAGGGTAGCAGTTACAGTGAAGATGAACTTGACTACTACGGTATTTTTGAAGAAATAATGGAGTTGACTTATGCATAAATAACATGGTAACTTTATTTAAGTGTCATTGGTTTGATCCCACAGTAACAAGAGTCGACAAAGCCTCAGACATTATGGAAGTGAATCATAAATCAATGTTTGGAACATATGAACCATTCATATTAGCATCACAAGCTTAACAAGTTTACTCTACTTCATATCTGAATACAAGAAAGTCAGATAGAAATGAATGGTGGGCGGTTTGCAAGGTAAAGTCTAAACTATACCCCGAGTATGATCAGTTACAGAAAGACAAGATTGTTGAAGAGGGTGATTACTATCAATCAGATGATATGTATGACTTCTCTTATGGTCACGATGTCACACATGGTCTGCATGTCGCATCTCTATTGTCCGATGACACATGTATGAAAGAATGTAATCCAAATTATATACTAAGTGGATGACCGCCCAATGAAGAAGAAGAGGACGAAGAGGAGGAGGAGAAAGAAGAAAAATATGAAAGTCAAACAAGTAATGAGGAAGCATACTTGAGCTAGTGAAATACATCTTGTAATATATACCATATCACTTTCTCATATGCACCATCTATTTTAACATTATATCTTGCATATCATGTTACATTTCATGCATACTTAGCATATACATGCACAGTTCATGCTTAGTTATAAAACTGATTCCTGTAGGACTTTTAAATCTTTACATTTCATACATATGTCATGTCCATGCTAAGATCAAGAGTTATGTAACTGATCCAAATAACATTTTAATTTGTTAGAATATGGTTCATGGAGGTCACAGTAGTCGAGCACTCAGTGGTCGAGGACCAAGTAGAGGTCGTGAGACAACATTAGATAGATGTCTTTGTGTTATATTTAAATATAGGTATTTATTATGTTTTTGCTTATATGTTGATATAAAAATTGTTACTTGTTAATCATCTTTATAGGATCCCAGTTGAGTGATAGTCAGTCTCAGCCTTCGTCTTCACATAATGCTTCGATAGGTATATCATTTAAATAATTGTATACTTGATTAGTTTAAATGCGCATTATGTGAATTTTTAACTCATTGTTCTATAGATGACGTTTCACCTGTACAAGACCTACTTACACCAGCTACTCATACACATCATGAGACAACGCCAAAATGTAGAGTCTTCTCAGTCTGACACACAATGACTCATTCAAATAGTATATATCGATAGTCGACCGTAAGTATTTCATTGTCACTTGTCCAATACTTATCTTATAAATAGTGTATATCGATAGTCGATTGTTAATGTATACCAATTCATATGCAATGCGAGGTTCGAACCATAAAAAGTGATTCGAGGAATTAGAAAGTCACTAGTTCAACATCTTCCAAGACCGCTCGCTCAATGAAAAGAGTACCCGAAGGAGGTGTTGGACAAATTATGGTTCTCATTCATGATATATAATCATTTATCATAGCTAATGCGTTTCATATTTATTTTTTTGTTATAATCATGTGTACTAACTTTATGAAATTATTTGTAGGCTTCGAATCACTTCACGACTGCGAAGGAGGAGCAAAATGCGAGGCTAGTGTGGCAGAAGGTGGCTGCCAGTCAATTTGCCGACATACTTCACAATATGAAGACTGCAAGAATAAAAGCAGCTAATGGGATAGATGATCCACTGCAGTGAAAGGGTCATGACCCTTCTACTATCAGGTCAGATTATTGAGATGCAATGTGCGACAAGTAGGCGAGCCATGAATTTCAAAACCGCTCAACAAAGGCTACACAAAACTGAGCGACGATGCCCGATGCCCATCTACACACAGGTGATTCTAGGACTTTTGGGAGCCATCAGAAGAAAATGGTAACTCATTAATATATATATATATATATATATATGTATATATATATATAGTCAGATTTATAAGTAATTATGCATACTTTGTAATTGATTTTTTTATTATTTAACCTTGCAAGAAGCCAAAAAAAGAGGCCCTATGCCTTACAAAGATGTGTTTATTGAAACACATAAACGTAAGAGCACGAGAGAGTTCATATCAGAGAAGGCAAGAACGACAATGATATGTATTTATTGTATTAATATACATTATAATATACAAGTTACCATGAATTACATTATCATAAATATTGTAATTCTTAATTATTAATTCATACTGTAATCATTACTTTGTAGGAATCATACGAGCAGCAGATGGTAGAGCGATATGTCGATGACTCCACCCAGCATCTGTTTTTGATCCTGCAACATGAGTGACTGCAACCGGTGAACCCAAAAAAGTTCATGTGTTCGGGTTTGAGAGTAATATGAACACCACACCAGTCATTGCCTTCTGCAGCTAGGGCTCTCAGAGTTCTCCCACCAACATAAACTCCCAGCGTTCGATTGACCCTGCTATTTCTTGGGATGATGTCTGCCAGATTCTTCAAGACACAATGCATGACTTTTTACATGAAGCCATTCTCAACCTTATCCATAATGAGTTGTGCAACGTTTTTTAGGACAAGAAAACTTTGTCTGCCTTCAACATGAGCTCCGATGCCTGTCAGGTACGTATACAATTTTTATAACAGCCTTAGGACACATATATGCACGATTAAATCACTATAGATTTTATTTCACTTCCTTATAACACATATATGCATGATTGAATCACTATAAAAGTTTTTTGACAACCTTAGAACACATATATGCATGATTGAATCACTATAATTTTTTTTTGACAACCTTAGACCACATATATGTATGATTGAATTACTCTAAATCTTATTTGATAACCTTAGAACACATATATGCATGATTGAATCACTATAAATTTTTTTGACACCTTTAGAACACATATATGCATGATTGAATCACTATGAAAGTTTTTTGACAAACTTAGAACAAATATAAACATGATTTCATCACTATGAATTTTTTTTGACAACCTTAGAACAAATATAAACATGATTTCATCACATATATGCATGGTTGAATCACTACAAAAAATTTTTGACAGCATTAAAACATATATATGCATGATTGAATCACTATAAATTTTTTTTGATAACCTTAAAACACATATATGCATGATTGAATCACTGTAAAATCTTTTTGACAACCATAGACCATATATATGCATGATTGAATCACTATGAATTTTATTTGACTGCCTTATAACACATATGCATGATTGAATCACTATGAAAGTTTTTTGACAACATTAGAACACATATATGTATGATTGAATCACTATAAATTTTTTTGACAACCTTAGAACACATATATGCATGATTGAATCATTATAAATTTTTTTGACACCTTTAGAACAATATATGCATGATTGAATCACTATACAATTTTTATGATAGCCTTATAACACATATATGCATGATTGAATCATTATGGATTTTATGTGACAACCTTAGAACATATATATACTTGATTGAATCACTATAAAATTTTTTTGATAACCTTATAACACATGCATGATTGAATCACTATAATTTTTTTGACACCTTTTGAACACATATATACTTGATTGAATTACTATAAAAATTTTATGACACCCTTAGAACACATATATGCATGATTGAATCACTATTATTTTTTTTTGACAACCTTAGAACACATATATACATGATTGAATCACTATGTAATTTTTTTGACAACCTTACGACACATATATGCATGATCGAGTTACTATGAACTTTTATTGACAACCTTATAACACATATATGCATGATTGAATCACTATGAAATTTATTTGAAAACCTTAAAAAACACATATGCATGCTTGAATCACTATGACATTTTTTTGACAACCGTAGAAAATATATTTACATGATTGAATCACTATGAAATTTTTTTGTTAGCCTTAGAACAAATATATAAATGATTGAATCAATATAATTTTTTTTGGCAGCCTTAGAACACATATATGCATGATTGAATCGCTATAATTTTTTTTGACAACCTTAGAACACATATATGCATGATTGAATCACTATGAAAATTTTTACAGCCTTATAACACGTATATGCATGATTGAATCACTATAAATTTTCTTTTGACAACCTTAGAACATATATATGCATGATTGAATCACTATAATTTTTTTTTTGACAACCTCTGAATTCTGTTAATGTCCTTCACTTTATTGCTAGTCTTTGTGTCATTCAACCATGTTACTTTAATTGCCTTAGATTAGGTGCATTGCATATAAGTTATTTCATTATATTTTGTTTATCAATACTAACATTTCGGTTCTCTTGTAGAATATTGAAGATGATCAGCGTAGAGGAGCTAATGGAGTCATGGATGAAGGGGCAGATCGAGACAATGAAGAGGATGATGCTCCAAATCTTGGTGAGGATTAGCTTCATCTGTTGAATTTGTTTCACGTACTTGTTGTTTCAAACAAAACTCTTTGTATAAGTTCACTTGTAACTAATTAGAACTTGGCAAGGATTATACTGGGTTGTTAAATTTGTTTCACTTATAACTTGTGTTAAATTTGTTTTACCTACTTTGTATATGTATTTTTTATGTGTACTTTGTTTTTTATATACAGGTTATATAAATTGTATAACAATTTTTTTTGATATTTATATTTCAAATAAAATTGTTTTATTTATTTATTTTTAAAATTTTACGATGAATTAGTGACGGATATTATCCATTCCTAATATTCAACGATGAATTTTTAAAAAAATTTAGTCACAAATTGGCGACGGTATTTGGCGATGAATAATACCCATCGCTAATTTGGCGACTGATTAGAGACGAATATTTATCTGTCTAAAAAACTGAATCAGTCGATGTTTTGCAACGGAATGTAATCCATCGCTAAATGGGCGACAAATTTTAGAGACAGATACATGTTCATCGTTAAATTTTAGTGACTGATTAACGATGAATATGTATCTGTCACAAAACCAAATCAGTGCTTATTTAGCGATGGATTAACGACAAATCATGACATTCGTTAATTCATCGTGAATTAGCGACAAAAGTAGCGACATATCAGTTCTGTTGCTAATTAACGACCAAGAAATTGCGACAGACGCTATCCATCGCTAAACAGTTCAGTGATGAATTTGCGATGGATTAGCATCAGATAACGTTCGTCGCTAATCCACATAATTCTTGTAGTGATTGACTATGAAATTGATGGTTGCGTATGTGATTTCTTTGGATTATTTATTTTGTTACTGCTTGCCTGTTTATGGAGTGTGACTTAAAACAAGAACTGGAATTCATCTAGTTAATGATTTACATGATAACAAAGCAAGGGCTTATAGGTACTTAGAATATAAAGTATAGTAAAGAAGAAGTCAGCAAACAAACTAAATAAAAGTTTAAGTGGATGTTAACTGGTTATAACCCCATGTTTACATGACATTTTCATAATTAAATTATACAATAATGCCTAGTCTTGTCAACAATGGATTAGTTATAATAACTAATGATGGCAGTGAGAATCACAAACAATGAAGTGTGACTAATGACACTTAATTTTTTAAATAATATAGTTTGCTGGCCGTATTCTAGTGCCATGGTTTTCAAATGCTTATAGTCTCGGGCAATTGTAGATGCTGAATCTCCCAGTCCTTTTTTCATGAAGAATGGAGAAACCGCCCTTAGAATAAGAGACTTGGTCAAACTGGACTATGCCTACCATATCTATGGTCACTTCTCCAATGGTATAAAAACATGGCACACCACTAACGAGGGCTCCACTATGTTGGTAGGAGCTGTCAGTGCACATCTCCTTGTAGTGGAACTTTGCAGGTTCAAAACCGAATGGTACTTTGAATAATAACTGGTCCGGGTCCGCCTAACCTCAGCTTGCTTTTAAAAAAAACATGGCACACACACCTCTACCCTTAGAGAGCCGCCTTGCTTCACCTTAATTCCAAAAGTAGGTGCCCACGAAAGGATTTGAACTTGGGGTATAAAAGGATATCTCGCTGTCAATGAGTCATAGGCCATATGGACAACCCCTCCTTGGTCCAGACATTGCTTGACCTAAATTGAGATGACATCAACAATAGCTGGTCTAAACATGTCCTTTTGGTCTGTCCAAATAAGGTTTAGCCAAAAGTCTATTTCATTGAATGAACCAGTATAACAAAGCCAAGCTTAGCGCTCCAAAAATGGGCTTATATAGGATCACCGGTCTTGTTCAGGCAAAACTTAAATCCCAGTTTTGATCGATGTCATAATTAAATCTCAGTATCAGGATCATCTCAAAGAGGAAAAAAAAATCTTGTGCTGCATTAAATTTTTTTTTTTTGAAAAATTAAATTCCTTGAAATATTTATCTTATTTATAAACAAAATAAAAATCTAAATGCTATTAAAAAAAATCTAAAACTTAATTAAATATTCATGTTATTGTAAAAAGAATAAATGAAAACCTCAATCCTTGCAAACATCATTCATAGTTTTCATACATAAGCTAATTAAAACAAAAAAACAACAAAACCTTCAAATTTTTAGCTAAAAACAAGCATGTGGATCATGTATAATATTGATTAAAAACAACATAGAAATAACTAATTAATATCTATTTCATTAAGAACTTAAATGTTAATTGAAAACAAATACAAAAAACCCTAAACCCTAGTTATTGAAATGCAACTATTTAAGAAAAAGTAAATTAAAAAGCTAATTTTTAATCCTAACAAACAACAATCATAATTTCATATGCTAATTGGAAAAGACCATAATAAAACACTAATTATATACTAATTAAAAAAAATCACCCAAAATCCTAATCTTAAAAAATGTCATTCAAAAAAGAAAAGAAGAAATCATGTCGTCCGCCATATTGAACGTAGGGCACTGTGCACATTGCACCAAATAGACGAAAGCTGCCTCAGTGCCTCCAGGTAGAGAGAGGGAGGTGGGATCAAGGGAGGGAAATAGAGAGAGAGTGTGGCTGTGGGGTCACAGGGATCGAGGGTCAGAGAGAGTGAGGGTGGGGGGAAGGGGGCGTGGGCAATGGACCTGTGGTGGTTGTGGGGGTTGCGGGGAGGGCCGGAGGGCCAGAGAGAGTGGGGACCCCTATGCTTGTGAGGTCGTAGGGAGGGCTGAAGGGCGAGAGAGGGAGTGGGGGAGCCAAAAGGGTTGTGGCCAGTGCCCCCCTTTGGGTCGGGCCATTAGGAATGAGGGCCCACCCTGTCCCATACCCCCTTGGGGACTTTTGTGGGTCAGGGTGTGCACGTGCCCTCCTCCCCACAACTTGGCTCCGCCTTTGATCAACATGTATAGAAACTAAAAATGTAGGAAAAATAAAAGACACAAGGAATTATAAAAAAATACAGAATTTTAAAGAGTAAATTATCATGATAAAATTGTGATAGTCTACAATAGGCGATATTTTTCATCATAAATTTTTTTGGATTTTTTTTTCTGGCTAGGCCAAGGGAAAACCCACCACCAATGACCGCACATTGGCAGACCTCCCGTTGGCAAAATCCCTTGAGAATCCTCGCTGCCCACTGGAAAATATGCCCAGCTTCGACCTTGTGGCAAGGGACATGCCTGTTTCAAACCATGACTATCCCATGTCAGGTAACAAACCATAGTCGCCCTAACCATGAAGGCAGGGCCCCGGTGAGCCGTTCTTTTAGGGTTATTGTTTTTAAAAATATTATGATAATTGTGACGGTGGTTTAGATGTGATGACAAAACAAACCCATATATATATATATATATATATATATATATATATATATATATATATATATATATATATATATATATATAACAATTAAGGCGTGTTGTTACCATCAGGCATGCATAATTGTACAGAGCAGGTTATATGTTACCCCCGAACAGAGCAGTTAGCTACATCTCATGTTTGGGGGGTCCCAATGAGCGCCACGTATAGGATCCAGCCCAGCTAGTATCCCCATGTGTGTCTGCATCACATAGCATCGTAATTTGGTGCCATCGCAAAGACTTAAGTACCCTTTACCACCATTCTCTTCCTCTTCCTGGAACGAACATAAATGCCCTCCATTTAGAAAACTTAATCGGCGGTTTGTGAAAATGACAAAACTTCCCTCCATCGTGATCGCGCCAAAATTTTCAGAAAAGTTTGCGTATGTAGCAAGCTTTATGTTGTAGGATTTAAATAGTTCAAAACAATCCAATTTTGCCCTAAGCAGAAAAGTCTACCAGAGCATACTTTGCCTTCATTTGTTGTCGCCAGATCATCCGTTGCCTTCATTTGTTGTCGCCGAATCATTCGTTGCCTTCTTCTATTGCCGCCGGAGCATCCTTTCCTTTCTTCTGCTACCGTCAGAGCATCCGTTTCCGTCTTATGCACAGTCGCAACATCGTTGCCACCATTTGTTACGTATACGTTCTGAGTGTTTCTTACTCTACAGTTGGACTACCCAAACTCCTATAGTTTCAGGGAGTTTCGTGTAAGCTTTCATTATGCAATCTGAAGGTTGCGATTTATACAATGATTTGTAAGTTTAAATCTGCGATGATTTATACATTCAAAGCAATAGCGATGTGTATTTATTAAGATACCTCGATTTGTATATAAGTTTGCTAAATCTTACAATGATGTGTACTTATAAAGCCAAATATTGTGACGATTTGTAATCATGATGATCGTTTAACAAATGGGGTAATTTGTATTATTAATGTGTTTTGCAGGTTAGCAATGTCTGCGGCTCATCAGAGAAGAAATACCCCATCGTTTTATGGGTTGTGTATTAGAGAGTGATCCGCCAGTCCCATCTATCTCAGTTTTTTGAAAGGTACCAAAATATACTTAAGATTGAGAATGAGAAAGACAGGGAAAAAGCATTGGAATTGTATTATGCGGAGGATTATCCATCAGATATTGAGACTGCGGACCAAAGAAAGAATGCTGAAGAACTAAAGATGCAGAAGAAGGATAACCAAGAGAAAGCAAAGCAAAGAAATAAGGAGGAGAATGAAAAGAAAAGGCAAAGGAGAGGAAAAGGCAAAAAAAGAATGAGGAGGAGAGGGAAAGGCAATTGAAGAATATGCAGGAAGATGCTAAGACAGAAGCACGAAAGTTGTTGAAGAAGCATATAGCTATGCGAAAGAGGGTAAAGCTACTGAAGGAGGCAGAGGAGAGGCGAAGGCAATTGAATAAGAAGAAGGAAGAAAAGAAACATAATAAGCTTCAGGATGAGGAAGAAAAAGAAAGGCAAAGGAGGGAGAAGGAGTTTGAGAAAGAAAAGGAAATGCAAAGGAAGGAGAAGGAGTTTGAGGAAGAGAAAGAAAGCCAAAGGAAAGAGAAGGAGGATGAGGAAAAGAAGGAAAGAGAAAAGAAGGAGAAGAAGGAGAAAGAAAATAAAAGAGAAAGGAAGAAGCGGGACGAGGAAGTGGAGGAAAGAAGGAAACAACATGAGGAAGAGAAAGAAAGGTGGCAGAAGGAGAAGGAGGACGAGGAAAAGATGGAAAGAAAAATGAAGGAGAAGGAGGAGGAGGAGGAAGAAAAGGAACAAATTGAAAATCAGATGATACCGGTGATGGAGCTAGGGACGGTAGAAGTGGAAAAGCAGTGGGAGGCAATGGACTAACCAGAAAGGCCTAGGTTGGAGGGATTAGTTGAACAAGAGAAAAGTGCGACAAGGTAAATAAATTTGTCCTGTCTGTGAAGATTTAATACTATGTTTAGCGATTTTTGTATAACGATTAATGTGTTAGATATTAATATGTATAGCGATTACTGTGATAGTGGGTGTGCAACCAATATTATTTATAGCGATTAGTAGAATATTATTTATACGTACAAATGGTACTAATTTATAATTGGTACGAATAATATGTTATTGTATGTTACAGGGAAGTCAGAAGAGAAGTAAAGCACCAGGTGAAAAGCTCGGAGGTCGGTGTCAGTGGCCTGTAGTTCTGTCATGGTATAGTCAACTGAGTGCATATCAAAAGGACCGATTACGAAATATGCACTTCGGTGGCCTTTTAGACTAGAAATATTTTAAAACTTGTTGGAAGACCATGACCCACCTGGTAAATAAGTGGAATGATAAGATGAACACATTTCAGTTTGATTCTTTTGAGATCACCATGACCCTAGAAGATGTGGCGCGGATAACTGACCTTAATTGCTTTGGCAGTGCTGTCCTATTACGGGATTCAAACTATAACGCAGGGAAAAAATGCACGGCCCTTCTAGGAATGTCGATGGACGAATGAAGTCAATGTATTTCTGGTGGAATCAATTCCACATCAATGAAAGTCTCATCTTTTCGTAATAAATGGGAAGGCCGCTCCGCTACTTATGTATCTGAAATAGCTGACCAAGAGTTACGCAGCTTCCTTCTTTATTTTTTTGGTCTTACTTTATTTTCCGATTGTTCTGGTTCGAGAATAAGTTACATGTGGTTGCAGTACCTAGAAGACTTAGACGCAGTCGACAACTATGCATGGGGTGCCGCTATGCTCGCACACTTATACAATCAATTATACCGTGCGAGTAAGGGTACAAAAACAGTTGGGAGATTTTGGCCATTTGTTCAGGTATTTGTTTATTACATACTTAGTACTTGTAGACTAAGCTCATTGAAGGTTGTAATGTTACTAATATATTGTTTTTGTTAGGCTTGGGCGTGGGAACATATTATCCCATTGCGTTAATATTGTGTCCCTGCAATTTATAGTTTTCCAAAGATCGATCGTTGGGCTAGAATGAACGTCATAATTCATAATGCTAAGTCTATTTTAGATGGGCTGCAACTAAATGAGGTAAACGTTCTAAAACTGTTTACATTCAGTTCAGCATTTATCATTCAGTATTATAAATCGTTGAAATGTTTAACATTCTTAAGTAATCATCGCTGCAAGATTTTGTCTTCCTTAGTACATATTGTTGTTGTCGCCATAGCATTCTGAAGTAAATTGTAATATATTTTTCACTCGTTATTAAAAAGAATTGCCAATGTACAGGTTTTGTGGAGACCGTATGGAGATGAGGAGGACGATGACCAAGACGTTGTTGTCGAGGCTGCCAGATTGTCTGACCGTGATATGTGACTGTTTTGCAATTATGAAGCCGAGATGTAGCATGGTAGTCGAGTTCTCCTACAATCTGGCTTGGGGCAGTCTATCCCAAATAAGCCTTTAGAAGTGAGAAGGAAGATGAATAGTGGTGGGGGCAGGAACTTGAATTGGCACGAACGCTACAGGGACGAATTATTAATTTGGAACAGAGGTAGTGTCTGTGCCGTAGCGTATGATTATAAAGGACGACAATTTGATCTTTTATATTTCCAAAGGTATTGGGAAACTATGCGATGAAATCTAGAGATTGAGAAAATTGGGAACCCATGCCTCCCAACTGCCCCCTTTTATGTTGCATCCCAGCATCTACACCCCGTCCGTCGTCCCCCTCCGGCTACAACAACGATTCCCTCAGTAACAAATCACGATGAAGAGCAAGCACATCATACAAAAGAGAACATTGTCTCCACCGCAAGGTTCGAATTGATGGAGAGGGAGAATAAGAAATTAAGGACGGATGTAAGCAATATGGGGAGACAATTGAACTCACTGGTAGAGATGATGACCAGTTTTTTTAATCAGATGGACGCAACAAAGAGGCCATCGAGGATAGACAGTCCACCAAGAAAAAGAAAGAGACGAGTTCTCTATCATATTTCAGCTGATTCGTCAAGTGCCACGGAATAAATCCTAGTTATTCTTTTTTATCACGATAATTATTTGTTGTAATTCTATAAGTAATTGTCGTAACGTGACATTCTTTTATTATTTAATTCTTTTTTATTATATGTAACAAACATGTTTCGTCTATTGATCTCGTAAATAAATAAACTTTAATCGAAAATAGATGTTTGCTGTTCAGAAATCATGGCATTGACTAATCTCCTTGATTGAAAATCGCAAAATGAGGTTTGCGATTCATCTGGACAACAAAGGCTTTTAATGGTCGTTGTACGTAAGCGATTAAAGGCGTCAACTATAAGAATTTTTTGATATTCAGCGATCGCTGTATTGTGTTCCCTCCTTGAAAGAAAATGACACATGAGATTGTCGATGTATGCGGTCAACAACGACTGAACAAGTTTGTCAGTCTTAAATGATAATAGTAAACAACAAAAAGAATTGTTTGTTGTTCACAAATCGCAATCTAACTCATCATTATTGAATGAAAATCGCAAAACAAATATGCGATTTATGCGGTCATCAATATACTGTCCATGTAGGAAATGAAACGTTTGTTGTTTAGAAATCGTAGTTTTTCTCGTCGCCAATGAATAAAAATCGCAAAACTCATACGGGATTAATGGGGCTAAAAATGATTGTTATAGCTCAACCTCCTTGAATGTGACGTATATTGTCAACATACGTTGTACACGGTCTCCCGTCTTAAATGATAATATTCAACAGCGATAAGTAACATTTGTGGTTTAGAAATCGCTATATTACTCGTCGTCATTGAATGAAAATCGCAAAACTAATCGATGATTTATACGGTAAACAATTGCTTGTTTTTCACTCCAAAATCGGTCATGTACTGATCTACCGTAACTGCAAATCACATAATAGTTTTGCGATTCATGCGGTGAAGAAAGGCTTGTAATATTGGCCCTTTGAAACACACTCAGTTACCAAGAGTATTAAGTTACAATACATAAGGACCGACGGTTTGGCTTAGATACAATATATTAACATGATCATCATCAACATCAACCGACGACCATATAATGATGTTCTTCGAAACAAACATCATCAACATTATCGTCATCATCAGCAGCAGCAGAAGCAACACTTTCAGTTTACTCATTGGCCTTTGCTAGTAACTGGGAACGAAAGAAGGCCGATCAATCTACCAATGACTAATGTTTAACGATCGTTGTATTTCTCTCCCTCCTTGAAAGAAAATATCGCCTGACAAGGAGTAATATTGTTCACAAATCGCAATATAACTCATCATTTTTGAATGAAAATCGCAGAACACATATGCGATTTATGCGGTCAACAAGGTTCCGTAATCGATGTTAGGAAATGATTAAGGTCAACATCGATATAATAGATCATTTTTGTTCAGCAATCGCTGTATTTCTCTCCGTCCTGATAGAAAATCGCAAAAAAGATTTGTGATGTATGCGGTGAACAATGGTTGAACAAGTTCTGACGTCGTAAATGATAACAGTCAACAACGATAAGGAAAGTTTGATGCTCAGAAATCGCTATTGATGATCATCAGCAAATTCAAATCGCGCAATAGGTTGACAGCCAACAACGACTTGTAATATTCACCCTTCAAAACTGACGTCATCGTTAAGAAAAATTGACGTTCACAAATCACTGTATTTGTTAAAAAAGCGATAAGGAACATATGTGTAATGAATATATCGATGTATCCACAGATGATAATGAATACAATAATCATCAAAGATTATACATACCTGGACAATGGGTTCGGTCGGGTCAGGTCAATCTCCCATCCAACTATTGTTATAATATGCAGTCGACATGACATTTTTTTATTTATTTAAAATGTAATCAATTAATTTGCGCGTGATTTTTGAAAAAGGGCTGTATGTGAAAGGACGTTTCCTTTATATTTGTCTGACACATCGATTTCGTATCTGCGATGCAAAGAGGTCATCGATATCTTCATAGTAGACGAAGGGAGCAATACGACCAAGCATGGTGCCGAAGAAGAAGGTGACAAATAGACAATGCGCGGCGACGAAGAAGACAACCACGTCTATAGGACCAGCACTAGCGCTTAAGGCGTATATTTTTTGAACCTCGTGACCGGTTTAAGCAATATTTGCCTTTTTATGTCGTATATTCGATTTGTGTTGTTTACTGTAGAAAACAATTACAATGTCTAATTCTGAATACTATGCTCATGTTGCACTCAATACAACATCTACAAAAAAGGGTGGGCGACAACGCTCTAAAAAGTTCGAACAAAACATCAATCAGATGCAAGATGAATTTGCAAAAGGAAACACTATCAGTAATTTTGTACATATGTAACCACTATCATTTTCTAGGTCATCGGTTTGTATGTTAACAAGTTTGTAAATTTTTGCAACCAGACAATGTGTGATTTCGTCAATTATATTGAAAGCAACACAATAAGCAATACCATACACATCATCACCCCTTATTTCATGGTATATCTGTTATGCTATTATTTTATTTGCTTTTATGACTTACTCACATTTCTTGGTGGTTAAACCTTATTATTTCGTTCAACAGATGTATGTTCGGCGAAAGCCATACAACAATGGATTCCTAGATGCACTACCATGTTGGAATACCGATGATCACTGCGTAGACTTTTAGAAATTTGAAAAGGTAAGTGAACAAACCTCTTCTCCAAGGTTTAGTCCTAACATTCCCATCACGATATGTCTATTGATTTATAAAATATTGTATCGATTCACAGATTTTACTTCCTACACTCTGGCAAAATCCTGAACATTGGGTCTTATACGAGATGAATTTACGAGAAAAACAACTATGGTGCTATAACTCATTGGACTATCACAGTGGTGTAGAACGTGACGCTATGCATTTGGTAAGCTTCTGTCTATAGGTGTATCATATTTTTTTGCAGTGCACCGGATTTTACTATATTCTCCATTTACCATAGGCGGGATTCCTAAACGACGTTTTGGGTGTCGACATTACCGAGTGGATGTTGCTTTGTGCTAACAATGCTCCTTTACAAAGTAATGGGGTCGATTATGGCATATTCGTAATGAAGCATATTGAAGCAATATACAATGGAGAATAACCTTGTTTCGACACTGTATGAACTTTGTATCCGCTGTTATTGGGGAATCCTTTTATATATTAGTTTCACATTACATATTTTGTTGCAGGAAGATATACCAGAATTACGCAACGAACTATGCCGAAATTTGATTGAGTTTAAAAAGTCGGCAAACATAAATAATCAGCCAACAAGACTATTTACAAAGGAAATGAACGACACGATCCAGAAAAGTTTAAAAGGATGTAAATAGATTTCTAACAGATTTTGGAGACTGTCTACTCCAATTTCCGTAGGCAAATTTTGTAAGACTACAAATTTTATAAATCTATCTCGGTTGAAATAAAATTTGAACTTTACTAAACACACTTGTAAATCGTTGTACTGCTTCATCTATGAAAATAAAATCAGAACGAAAAATAGTTTTGTGTTGTATGCGGTGAACCAAGGCTAGTAATGCTGCTCTTCAGTAATTAAAAATACTGCACAACGATAAGAGTTTTTTGCTCTTCTGAAATCTTTGTATAACTCAAACTCCGTGAATGAAAATCACGGAAATAGATTTCCGCTTTATGTGGTCAACAAAGGCATGTAATGTTCGCCCTTAACAAATGACTAAATAATTATCGATAAGAAATGTTTGTTCCTCAGAAATTGCTGTATTGCTGAACTTACGAGAATTAAAATTGTAATATATATGCCCAATTTATGTTGCAGACAAGGCAATGTTATGTGCGCCCATCGTGAATGAAAATAGTGCATAGCTAGAAGAGATGCTTGATGCTTAGAAATCGTTCTATTGCTCAATCTCATTGAATTAAAATCACAAATGGCAAACCAGTCTAAACAATGTGTCGTTATCTGGGATGGGTTTAGTTGGGAGAGTTACGCGGGCCGACCCATTGTCGAGGTGTAAATCACTAATCTAGACCTAAGGCGATTTGTTGGGACGAGGGTGGACGAAGTTATGGATTTATTTAAGACCAAAAAAGATTTCTATAATCAAACCCACACGATACGTGCTACCGTGAATTGAACTACTATGTCCAATCACATTGATTAGTTTTGTATTCAGTTATATGAAATGACATTGTTTAATTTCATTAATGCGGAGTGTATTTTATTTGAGATATGCTCACTGTTTTTGAAAACTATCGTAATTATTTGAAACCTGACGAAGGGTGATAGGACATTTCATTTATATATGAATGACACATCACACAGGTTAAAGATGTGTTCCACTTTGCTTCCTGAATAAGGAACCGACAAACCGACAATTCCTGCATAAACGATTTGTTCGTGAATCGAGTGTATAACCGGCTTCATCGCAATTGAGGTATTCGTCTAGACTTATTTCAGATGTCCGCAAACTCATAATTAAAGGAAACGTCGTTTCACGGTCAATTTTTTTTCAAATTATTACACAAGATTTCATGGTAGTAGTAGTCAAAATGACGGTAGACCACGATTTTTGAACAGCAAACGTGTCTTATCGCTGTGTACTATTTCTAATTACAAAAGCGACATTAATGGCTCTTGTTGACCGCATTCATCGCGATTTTTTTTGCGATTTTCATTCAGAAAGTGTGAGCAATAAAGCGATGTGTAAACATCAAGCATTTCTTATCGATGTTAATTATTATCATTTTGAACATTACAAGCCTTTGTTGATTGCATACATCGCAATCTAATTTTGCGATTGTCAATCATGCGAGTTGAGCGCAAATCTTTTATCAATTAAAAGATTTCATTACTTGTGCATGCTGACCGTATAAATCACATATTTTTCTTGCGATTTGCATTCAATGACGATGAAGAATATTGCAATTTTTGAATAACAAACGTTCCTTATCGTTGTTGAGTATTATTATTTTAGGGCAAACATATACATGTTTTTTGAGAGCATGCATAAATCATGTTTGCTGTAAGATATGCGCTCATGATAAAGGTTAAAAGAGGTAAGATATGTTTGATGCTCAGAAATTGCTCTTTTGCTGAGACACTTTAAATGCAAACCACGAAATAGGATTGCGATTCATGCGGTCAACAACGACTTGTAATATTCGGTCGAAATAGGATTGATTACACACAAGTTGGTGGTACCGTATCTAAAATCTACTTGAAATAGATGAACATGAAATTACTCTAGCATGGTTTGTACCGCTGATCGTTGCCTTTTAGATCCTCATGGCAGCTGCGTTATTTTCTCTTCCGTAATTAGAAAGACTGTCAGTTTTTCGCAGAGTTCTTTGCGAAATCCAGGTATATCAAGCTGCAAAAAAAAACTGTAATGTGGAACCAATAGACATACATTTAATCCACAATAACAGAGGCCAAGAAATGACATACAATGTCGAAACAAGGTTCTGCACCATTGCATATTGCTTCAATGTACTTCATTACAAATACGCCACAATCAACGCCATTATTTTGTAAAGGAGCATAATGTGCCGTGTGATAGATCTACTCGCTAACGTCGACTCCCAAAATGCCTTTGACGAAACCGATCTAAGAATAATGCGGACGAAAGTAAATTCATGACCCCAATACATGACACAATACTCCTATAGATGGAATCTTACGAGATGGAAAATGTCAAGCCGTAAACCACTCTCAACATCCAACGAATTGTAACACCACAATTGTTTTTCATGTAAATCCATCACGTATAAGACCCAATGCTTTTCAGATTGCCAAAGTATAGGAATCAATATTTGTAAATAGATCGTAAAAATGTTGTTAGCACTGTTATGTTGTAACCTTGCACTCTAGGTTTGTTTACTTACTTTTTCACTTGACAAAAGGTCTTTGTAATGATTACCGTTAATCCAGTAAGGTAGGCCATCTTTAAATCCACTGGAGTATGGCAAACGACGTATGATAGTCTGTAAACCGAAACATTATTAACAACAATGTTAAAATATGAATCAACTGGACTAAATCAATAACAAAAAAAAACATAAAATAGAACCGATATACCATGAAATAAAGGCTGACGATGCTTGTAGTTTGTAAATCGAAACATTATTAACAACAATGTTAAAATACAAATCAACTGGACTAAATCAATAAAAAAAAACATAAAATAGAACCGATATACCATGAAATAAAGGCTGACGATGCTTATAGTTTTGCTTGTTGCGTTGCTTTTAATATAACTGACGAAATCGGATATAGTCTGTTTGCAGCAAATATGATGTTGTTAACGTACATACACATGACTTATGTATATAGATAACTCCTACTAGTTTCATACGAACAAAATTACTGATCATGTTGCATTGTGCGAATTCATCGTGCATCCGTTTGATGTCCTCCAGGAGTGATTGATTGAGTTTTCCCCCAACTTCTTCGGTGGATGTTGTACTGAAATGAGCAAAATTTGCAATGAACGATATTGAAATTACAATATATAATACACAACACAAATCCCAAAAATGGCATAAAAGAGACGGATTTTGATGAAAATGGAGACCATGTGTAGACAATATACGTCTGATTTGTCATTGTTGGTTGTGTAACTATCTTCATCTGCCTCATCGACCACAATTTGCTATATAGCTGGTTACATGTTCGAGTGACGGACTCGAGGTTTATAAAGGAACCGTTGGTTTGACTGTTGCTCGTTCATGAAGCAGAAGATAATCACACCATCCAGTACTTGTGCGACTATTTATGAGCTAAAAGATCTATTGCTCAACCACCATGATCAATGAATAATATACGATTAATGAAAAATTTATCAATACATCATTTGCTGTCCGTATGAATCACATATGTGTCCTGCAATTTACATTCAATGACGATGAGAAAAATTGCGATTTCTGAACGACAAACGTACCTTATCGCTGCTAATGTCAATCATTTCTTATCGATCTTTACTTTTATCATTTCCGAACGTCGATTACATGCCTGTGTTGACCGAATAAATCACAAATGTGTTTTGCGCTGTTCATTCAGTTTAGGGTATAGGGTTTATGTTATAGGGAATCAGGTTGAGGCTTCATGTTCAATTTTCGTCTCAATTTGTACTATATTATGCTATATGTACATCAATTTCTATATTGAAATCGTTACTTTGTTATAAATTTCTCATAAAATCGATGCACAATATTTGAACTACGAATCGTTCTAAATATGTATTAAGCGTATACAAATGACTGTTATAGATTTCTCATACAAATCGCAGTCGGATGACTGCACAAATCGCTATACAATGAATACGAAATCGATTTACGCACCACCAAGCACGGACCACAAATCGTCACCGACAAATCAAAATCCAACGAATATGAAAGACATCCTCGACAAGATCAGTGGACGTCCTAGGAGTTCTATTGCGGTCCGAATAAGATGGGAAACCCAACAATTTCTCAGTAAACGAGCTCTGCTGTAAACCCTAAACTCTTAATTCGACAATGTGGAAAACGGGTCATGCAAAGATGCATGACAACTTAATTAATAGCCCAAACGAGATTCCTGTGTCCCAGTTTTCTCTTTCGAATTCATCAGAGCCTGTCATGAAACAAAAAATATAAGACACTGCCTTAAGTTTCACAAGAAATGCAAACCTCATCCCAACATTGATTACATACCAAAAGACTTATAAAACTGAAGCTATCGTTGCCGAAAATCTGGTCGGGAGGAATGAAGGTTAGCACGTTGGGTATTACGTCTTTAGGGTATTGTTGCATGTTGGACATTACACGAGTTAGATATTGACAAGCTTCACGTAAAGGGAAGCAATATAATGTCTTACATACCTGCTCATGTGAAGGGCTTTGTTATTTTTTATTACAGGTTGGTTGTTTCTTAGAACTTTTCTTGCCAACCAATTTTAGTGCACCCTTTGTCCTCCGGCGACTGCGATCAGAGGCATGTTTTCTTTTGATACCCTTCGCTTCATGAATATATCCATCATAATCAACAACGTTCACTACTGACTTGTTGAAGATGATGTTTAGGCTACGATGCAACTTCTCAGGAGTGTCAAGTGAAACATGATTTTCACTTACGTTGTTCGATCCCATTATCTTTGACTGGTATTCATTCGCTGCAACGGACTGAAGGTTAATTAACTGCACGTTTTCAAGTAACTCCCTTGACGCTTTTCTCATACATACATTGCCTTCTTCACTTCTCGATGCCAAATCAGCAACATGCATAAATGACCTACACAGTTGTTGGTAAGGGAAGGCTATGTGACACTTCTCGTCAACACCAGATTTACTCACATTGTCCATATCAAGCATTTCAATCTTTGCTTGTCTTCTCCATCTTTGCATTACATAAGACTTCGGTATTACTTGTATCTTCTCTTGATTAAGTGCCTTTAATGCATGACAACATAAAATACCTTTGAATTCATACATTTTGCATGAACATTCAACTCTTCCATTGTCAACATTGTACGTGACATGTGCTTCTTGCCTTTTGTGATGCTTTTCACCCTCTCATAAAATACGGTATTTGTACATATTCTCGGTTTGCACGGGTCCTTTTATATTGCAATTCATGACATGAAATACCTCTTTCTTGATCCATTCAAATACAGTTAGTGTATACAGATCTGCAAGTCTCATCAATATTTTCATGCCAAAAGTTAGAGGTCGTGTATTGAAGCATTTCACGTCTTGTTCAAGCTCATTCTGTCTTATACCGTCTACAAATAATTCATATTGTTTCATGAAGTGAAACATTGTTAAACATGAATACAAGATTTTCTTCAGCGTGACATGCATAGATTCAGCTCTTTGTGTGCTTATCATACCTGCACAAAAATATTGTCTTCCATATGCCAATGCCCACTTCTCTTTTTCTGCATATAAATTTTGTAACCATAAACAATCTTCAAGGTTGTATATCTGAATCATTTCCTCCCAATCAGACATAAAGGTGATCTCGTCTACGCTCTCAAGTGCACACCTAGTAAACTTTTTATCAAACCCAGTCTTCTGATTAAATATGTGTCCTATGTTCTTTGCTGCATTTTGAAAGATTTGCCACAAACATAGGCGATGATGTGCATCTGGCCACACATGAAGCACTGCAACTGCAATTGCATGATCACCATCTGTAAGTACAACTTCAGGTTGCTTCTTGTTCATTGCCTGTGTAAATACTCTGAACAACCACTCAAAGATTTCCTTGGTCTGGTCATACAAAAACGCGTCGCCTAATATACAACTCTGTGAGTGATGGTTCACTTCGACAAACTGTACAAATGGCCACTGTTCAGTATTAATCTTTACTGTAGTATCAAATACAAGCACATCATTGAAGCATTCATAATCTATTATTGACTTTGAATCTGCCTAAAACATATTCACAACATATCCATCTTCATTCAGTTGTATTGCACTAAAGAAACCAGGGTCATTGCTTGATTTCTTCTATAAGTAATCAACCAAAGAACATGTTTCTCCATTCTTCATGTTATTTGTCATCTTCTTTCTCAAGTGGTTTCTTAGATCCAAAGGTGTGAATGACACATTATCGCGACCACCATCTATGTGGGCAAACAAATTGTATGTCTTCCTTGGTGCAATGCCGACGCTATCGGCTATTTCAGCCATTGGAGCATGCGCTATAATTACTTTACGATGTGACCTTAACATAGGAGTCATAAATGATGCAGATAAATCATGATTATGATTACTGATTAAAGTATGAACTAGAAATTTCCCATTCAGATGTCTTCTCAAAACCATTCTCGCTTGACATCCACATCTTGATTCTGGCATGCTCCTTGTTGGATTTCCCATTGATTTCTTCTAACCTTGCTTGGAACAAACATATGTCTTTCTCACCACGACACCCTGTGCATTTTTTGACCAAGAAAACCTTCTCACACTGAAGCCAACTTTTAAGCCATAATCATTGTAAAATTTATATGCAGCTTCCTCATTATTAAACTGCATTCCTTCTACTAGAACATAGTCAAGTGTACTTCGATGTTGCTTCTCAGTACCTACACTATTATTATGTGTACTGTCATGATAATCTACCTCATTATTGAATTGCATTTCTTCTAGTGAAACATTCAAGTCAAGAGTGGGTCTAATGCCTGCACCCTTCTTATCATGTGCATCATTAGTGCAAATGTTCAATTCTTCAGTTGCGTCATTAGTATAGATGTTCAATTCTCCATATCTTTCAATTGATTGAGCTAGATCATCTTCATTAGAACCTGATGATAAGATCAACAATGTTATAAACAATATATCAGTTTGTGTTGTCAACAAAATAGCAAACAAATCAATATTAACTAACAAAACAATATCTCACAAATCGGTAGTATGTTACTAATACAACAGTTTGAGATACAATGCATATAATGAGTGAATGTAAGATACGTGATGGGGTAGAGGCCCTTCCTAGCATTTGTAAACAAGCATTCTTGTCAACAGGTCCCAGGGTCTTACAAATATCGATAAGTTTCCAACCATCGTAAGAACAAGATCTACCTGCAGTAACAAAGCAATGCCTTAATGGCACACAAGATGACATGTGTTCTTCATCGATAGCATGATGAGATGGAAAGCTACTCACGACGCTTTAATGGCACTGGTCGGAATGTTTGTGCGTCATTGCTTTCTTCCATAATGCCTAACAACAACAAAAATGAAGAGAAGACACCGGAATGTTTTGTAACACAAGGCATGCACGAGAATGTGACAATGTGTTGTAAAACATAATGACAGCGTGCAACCAATTAGCCAACACCTTAGATATAATGCGATACAGAGCACTCATCACCGAAATCGGCCTAAAGTTGGATATGTTTGATGCCCCTTGCCTCTTAGGAATCAAAGAGATGACTGTCACATGATATGGTTTAGGTGGCCTCGCATTACGATAGAATTCATCAAACAAGTGGAGCAGGTCAGTTTTTACAGTTGACCAAAATGCTTTAAAGAAGTCGATGTGAAAACCATCAAGGCCTGGTGCCTTCCATCCTGATAGTTCGCTAATAGCATTCGAAATCTCCACTTTAGTGAATCTAACCTGCAAAGAAACATATTGGTTTGCCGCCAACCGCTTATAGCCCCTATCACCGATGACCCACCCGACGCCTAAGTCGGCCGAATACAACCTGGAGAAATAAGAAGTAATAGCTGGTAGGCAATTGTGCGGACCAAACTGGCATCCATCGATCTCAATCGAGAGTATACGACTCTTACTGTATTTATTTGATGCGTTCATATGAAAAAATCGTGTATTATCATCGCCATTAGCCAACCATGCAACTCTAGCCCTCAACTTCCATCTAAGCTCATCTCGTGCTCTTCATTCTGCAACGAGAGCAAATAGTACGACGATATGCTCTTGCAACTGAAGTACCTGACCCTCCGGTACACCAACAAGATCGACCTGACGTTGGGTCAAATCGGAGAGCTCGGCTTCCCACTGGCCGATGAACTTAAACTTGTTCAGGTTATTAAAACTTAGTCATTCCTTAATACATTTCTGAAGACGAAGAAGCTTAGCATGGATGCAGATGGCCACCCAAGATCCCGTAGCAGGTTGAGCCTACGATTGACCTACCAACTGCTGAAAGTCTAGCACCCGAAGCCACAATTCCTTAAAGAAGAACCTACGACACGCCTTAAAGCCTGCGCCCCACGAAACAGTCATTTGTCCATGATCGGACATTGTCCGTGGCAGCAGACAAGCATTGACATCCGGAACTGCGTGAAATAGTTCTGGGGAGAGAAAAACGCGATCAAGTATCCGCAAGCAAGGGCGAGACCTCATATTTAACCACGAGAATTGCTCCCCCACATGAGGTACTGAGTAAAGTTGGTTTCGCCGAACAAACTTCTGAAACTCCCTAATGGAGGGGTTGAGAAGAACCGGTAAACTAGAATCTTGCGTGGACAACAGACAATTGAAATCCCCTCCTGAACACTGAAGAGCTCCAAATGTAACCAGAACTCGATCCAAATCAGCCCAGAACATTGGTCGCGAAGCAAACACGACAGGACCATACACAAAGGTGAGAACAACATCTTGTAGCGACGACAACAAGTTTGCAGAAAGGGAGATTGAATAAAGACCAATATCTACTATCGCCACCTTAAGAGAAGCTTTCCAAAGAACCAGGATTCCCCCAGCAAACCCAACGGACGGCTTAAAAGCCTATGTCGCACCTCTCTATAAGAAAGATACCACTGTTAATGGAATATCCTCCATTTTGGTTTCACAAATTGCAACGACATTCGAACCTTCATACCTATTCCAATTAGCTAAAAATAACCACTTACGGGGGCAATTCATATCTCTAATATTCCAAATACACATCTTCATGATAAATAATCAGACAACACCCTAGTACGCCTTTGCCTGGCTGAGCGTCGAACTGAGCTGGAGCCATCTGCTTGAATTTAGGCTTGCAAACGGGCCAATGATTTAGCTCTACGAAGACTATTTGTGACCCTGACCTTCGATCGTGCTTGAGGAACAATCTGTTATTGGATCGAAGAAAGCTGCCCGATTGAAATCTGCACTCCTAGTGCCTGCACAGCCTCGATGAATGACATACCCCATATGTCAAACAAGTCATCGACCCCCTGCAACTCACCCCCCGAACTTGACGAATCTGGGCAATATTGTGGATGCACTGGTTGCAAGCAGGAGGCCCCCTGAACTGATGCTCCGATACCCTCCATGGGACAACCCCCGTCTTGATCGGGCAAGCAGTCCGCCGAACTCAGAAAGTGAGTTGGGTGCAGCATGCAAGGTGACAACGAGACCATGCAGGTAAAACCCAAAACACACGTTGGGGCGGACCCCATGCACACCAGGATGCCTTTGCACGATAGGAATATCGTCAGAATACGAATTATAGAATCGACTGAACATAAGCTCCCATGATGATTGAAAAACGAAAGGGCCCAGGATCCATCATGGGCGACATATGTAGCACAACTTCTAGAATCAAGATCGTGCTGGCGACCCAATAGTTGAAGAGGCAAACTGGATGAACATATAGAGCCCGAAGAATTCTCAACGCAAGTGGACCCACACTCCATCTCGAAAGCAGTTATACTCATTAATTCATCAGGGCGGATGAGACAGTTTGTCGGCTTGGAAGGACGCTTCTCGATGGACGCTTTAGGATACGAGCGGTATCACTTTGACGAACGACCGACATCATGGGATGAACAGACGGCACTGGATGCCTTCAATGGTACCCAAAGCGATCCTATCTTAATCGCCAAAAATGAAGAGGTACCTGCCTCCATGGTACACACCTGTGTGTGTGAGAGAAAGAGAGAGAGAGAGAGAGAGAGAGAGAGAGAGAGAGAGAGAGAGAGAGAGATTTTGTCTTGATGAAATTTTTCTGGTATTATTGTCGGCATTGGATGCATATTTGTCAATTATGACTGTGACAGGCAGAGGCAGTACTTTCGCAAAACTGGTGGCAAGTGCTTGATTTGGGGAAAACCACCCTCAAAGGTTTTAGTGCATCAGACGACTCATTTTTATCAGTCATAATTTTCTATAGTTGGCGCATAGCTGGATATGTTATCTTATTTTCAGTTTACGTGCATGTGTTGATTTCACTTCTCAACTTGTCGCAGATAGAAGCCTTTTATCATACCATAGAGGGGAGAAAGAAATCCAGTCTCCTTTTGACTTCTGGCTGGTAAACTACCATAAATCTGGTGTTGGTATTATGACAATTGAAATGAAATTTCCACCAAGTGGTCTTTGAATGGCGTTTGTTTTAAATTTCTGTTATTGCTTTTTTTGAATGAGGGATCACCTCTTGACTGCACTCCTTTTGTTGATCTGTTTCTATGTATCTATAATGTAAAGTCATTTGTCTTATATTGTCATGAAAAAGTATGTTACTGCACAAAATTGTAATAATTAGAGAAATGATTGCTAACTAGAAATACTTCTCTCAAATTCCAATTTTATGCTATTTTCTGTTACCTGACTGATCTAGCATTAGAAAGAGTATAAGGATTACTCCAGCTACTATTTCTGGATAGTGCCAGCAGCCACTGTAGTATTAAACTATCTGGAGGAAAAGCATGTGCATCATTAAACTCTAAATTTGTGTTGTATCATTGAAAATGATCGATCCAACTGGAAGGTTGTAATGTTTGTTGAGCCTTGTACAAATTGCAATGCAATTAGCACTTGCTAACAGCAAGTGATGACACATTATTAACTTCAAACTTCCAAACCTTTTGGAGAAATTTTGGACCTTAATGGAATAATAGATTATAGATTAATTAAATAAATATTGCTTGAAGCAATAAGATTGAACCTTCTGAAATTTGATACTGCAGCATCTTGTTATTTACCGAACTGCAGGGATTCTGGCTTCCTATTTCTTGCAGGTGGGGCTTGTCTAGACACTTCCATTATGTGCCAGAGATTTTATCTGCCTTCTTCTGGACTGTGCATGCTCTTTTCAATCACGTATGTCCATTTTTCCCACTTAAGAATTAGATAACCAATTAACATCGTCAAGTGGCCTGGTATGACACTTGAGTGGATCTCTTGACATTGTCCAATCAATTGAATCTTGGCCTGGATTTGAACTGGACTTTGGTCATTTTTTTCTGGACTTATGCTTGGGTATGGTTGGGGCATCTTATAACCGGATCTGGATTCAACCAAGATAATATTTGTAGATTAAAGGCGTGTTCGATACACGGGACATGCCTGGGCGAGGCCCGACAGGTCCCTGCCTGGGCTGGGTCCCGAGTTTGATTATGTCAGGACAACGCAAGCTGCACAGGATGCAGTGGCTCTGTGTAGTGGTTTTTGGCCTGTTCAGGACAAAAGCCATCGTGCGACTTTTGTCCTGAGAGTCAAACACGCCCTAAAAGGAACACAATTGGCTTGTTTTGTTAACACTTGGTCGTTATAGGTCTTTTTCGATTTTGGACCCAGGTATAGTTGCAGAGTCTCTGCCCTACTAAAGGTTGGATCTGACTCTGGATCCATCTCGATTCAAATTGGATCGAAGATGCTCACAGCTTTATTGCTGGTATCATGCACTGAATAGTTGTACCCATACCGACTGGAAAATATCATCAATCACCATGGTTGCAGACCAGGTTGGAATAACAACTCTTAATATTCTTAGAGTTCGTGCATATTGCATGTTAGCTAGCTGATTCCTTATCCTGCTAAGTGTGAAAATCCAATAGGTGTTCAGTTCTAATCGAACACTTCATGTTTTTCTACTTTTAGAGAGAAAGAAAAAAGAATTTATACAAGGCAAGGGTGACAGCCTTAAACCTAAACAAATCGTGTCTGATCCATAAGACACCGGGTCTCAAATATAAGCTAAAAAAAAAAATCTTCGGGGGGGGGGGGGGGGAGGGCTGCCCCCCTAAGAGCCCCCTTACTGCAAGGGCAAAAACTCTGAATCATGCTTCACAACTCATAATTCTTATGCTGCACACCCATTTTCATCACAATAAAATATATACAATGCTCATGTTGGTGAAACACAAGAAAAATAAACAAAAATAAAAGTAAACTACACTGAATGATGGTTAAGCTGAAAAAACCTTCTCTTAAATGTACTTTTAAGAATAAAAGCAGCAAACTTTTACAAGCTTATCCCTTAGATAACAAATTGTGACATTTTCAATTAAAAAAAACCACTTAATGTAAATTCCTCAGAAAAGCCTTTACCATTACTTTCGGAAAACTGATATTAGTAACTGTGAATTATCCAAATAATAAATTAATACAACACCATGAATAAGAACACATCAAAAAATACATAATCACAACGGCATGCAAAATAACTTGTTAAGGTGTCAGCAACCACTGCCACTTAATTAATTTTACACCTAGGCACTCCCAATTAGCTAACTCGTAAAAATTCCCATTCAATCTTTATCGTTTCTTAAAAAAGAAATGAACAATTTGATGTCTCTTATGGTAGATTAGTGAGCGGGACAAGTAGAAAGGGATTAAGATAACTTATAAACATCAATGATCAGTCTGCCAACTAAAAGGAAATAAGCTCATGAACATTAAAAAAGTGTGCATATAGTTTGAACAAATGTTTATTTAGGCACAAAATAATTAAAACATGCAATTAAATGCGCATCAGTAAAACCAAAAAGACAAATGAGCAACCAGAAACTCACCCAATAGAAATCAATTATTATGTTGTTTGATGAACCATAATCAATTGAAGATGGTGCCAAGTGTCCCTTTTTGAGCAAAAGTTTTGCTATTAAACCAGGAAGAAGTTTATGAAAGCAATAATAGAGTTGTGAATCACTAATTTGATTAATCAACTTACTTTTATATATAAGAAAATGCAGAAGAAAAAGTTGCCGACTATCAGCGCAGAGAAGATCTCTCCCAAATGATCATACACAACAACAGAGTTAAATATTCCCAACCTAGAAGACAAAATACATCACATTAGTGCAAAAAAAAAATGAGTTTTTCCCATGTGACTTAGTAGAAGAGGAACATTACAATATGAAATACATGTTATGAAAAAATCAATAATGTATTTAAGGTATCAAAATAAGCAACAGACCACATCTCACATTGAAAATCATGATGGAAACAATTTACCTTCTGTCAGTCAATGTTACTCATTTCCAATAACTTACAACCAATTTATGGAGCTAGACATGAACAAATTAAAGAGGGCCTTTTGCAACCTACGTTATCATTCAAAGAATTACTCCTATGTTAGTCATTTAGTTTTCAACGCCTTTACAATTCAGATCTTCAAAATCAGAACATTCCTTGTCGTAGCTTTCAAATCTCAAGTAACTTGGGAGTTCTCAGCAACCTATGTGGAATGCTTAAAATTTCCTGGAAGACAAAGAACCACAGGGTTCCACTTCCACATCAAGATATGTGCCCTTTCCCAAGATTAAATTCTTAATTAATTATTTACAGGAGGAAACATCCTTGAAGACAAAGTAGAATAATCATATATAATATGTAGTTTACCAAATCAGATAAAAACTAAACCATTCTCGCTCCAACTTCACATTGTGTTGGAGCTTAGACTTGGGAGATTCATCAATTCGATAAAATCCAATTACTTCAAGTCAATAAACTAACACTTGATGCTTCATAATTGAATAGTTACACTATTCTTTGCTGGGTTTATCTGTGTGGAACTTCCACCATGTGGCCATACAAGAAATACCAATGTTGAACTTGCACTCTACCTAGTATACATACCTAAGATGATCAATTAAGAAGTGTTTCCATTGTTGAGATGTTAAGAAAGTGTATAATATGTGCTTTACAGTTTGTGTGCTACCCCTCTTTATGTATATATCATTGTTTATATGGGTATTCTTGTACATTTTCATAAGATGTTATAAAGTCAATGTATTTTATCTTTTAGTGTGAAAGGCGGGATGTCTCCCATATAGAGTTGTAGCATTCTCTTTTTTTTAGTTAATGAAGCTTTTATTCTTCCATTCTCTTAGCTTCTCCTTCTTTGCTTCTTATTTGATTGTGCCATGTATTTTTTATTTTATACATGGTATCAGAGCAATTTTCATATCAGGAAGGAGCATCTGATCTGATCAGAGAGGGGAAGGTGTTTCACCAATGCATTGAGATTCAAGCCTGCTGACATTGCAGAGGAAGGTTTGACACCAATGAATATGAGTTGGGGTTTTGGTAGTGGTAAATTTTATAAGTTCATCGAATAAAAAATCGTGAGATTTGGTTGAGTTTTTGATTTTCTAGGATTTTCCCAATATTTTTTGAATTTGGCATGAAACTGTGACCAGATTTGAAAAACATCGTTAATTTTGATTTCATCGACAGTTTTTGAAGGGTTGAATAGCATGCATTCAGGTTGTTTTTTATATAAAAAATGTTTGGAATCAGTTATGTGCCCATCTGTGATTCATTATGTGAGATTTATTGAAGTTTTGATAAGACTCTAAGGGGTGGTAACCAGTTTTTTGCATTTTTGACCTTATCAAATGTAGTTGGGCAGATAATATGGCATTTTGGGCATGTTTGGAAATAGGAAACGTCTAGAAAAAGTGAACAAAGGTCGAAAAACCATACAGTTTTCTGACATTTTCAAACGAAAAAGGTACACATTTTGATAGAAAAGACTCCTCCAAGGGGGGTGGGTGGGGGTAGAGGAGTCTTTCCTATCAGGTCTTGCATCCCTCCTCTTTCGTTTGACTCTGTCCCTCTTCCATTTTTATTTTCGACCTCTCTCTTCCTTCTCTCAACATCCCTCCGCATCTATTATCCATCAAGCCCTTCATTTTCAACAGTGAGGTTGTCCCCCTCTCTTTCCCTTCCTCTTTCATTTGCAACAGGGAGGCCGCCCCCTCTCGCCCTTCCTCTTTCGTTTGCAATAGGGAGGCCACCCCCTCTCTTGTCCCTTCCTCAAGTACGTTGATGTGTAGATCTTATCTCTCTTTTAGGTGGAATTTTGGTGGATCTCAATTCCTTTTTCATGATCAGTCAAGGTGTTACATATATGTAGACAAAATTGTTAGGCATTTTTGTGCTTGAGTATGAAGAAAATATAGAGGAACTAAAAAAAGGCACAACAATTTTGTATGGTTGTCATACATTGCCAGTGACATATATACCAAGGTGGTCTACGGTGAAGAGATGAGAAACAATACCAAAGGATGTTATGCCATATAAGTGCAATATATGTGGTGAGATTAACCACAATAGGCAAAAGCATGCAAACAATATGTTTGAGTACTTCTTTATGTCAAATGTCTGTATTTATGTGTGCTTGTGTTTGTGTGTTTTTGTTAATAATTGTTGAATGAATTGCTTCTACAAAAAAAAAAGAGTTTTTTAATAAACTACTCATTTATCTTTATTGAGAGTTGATAAATTTACTGCTTATATGTGTTTTATGTATATCTTAGTTTTTTTGCGATAGAAGACGTCGAGTGGACAAGGAATGTATAAGGCACATAGAGGGAAACATGACAACCAAAATGTTATAGGCAAACAACCATTTATAGGCATGAAACCAATTTTGGTAAGATGTATAATAAAATAAGTTGTGTGTTTATACATTTATTTATAGTACATATAATGTGTTTATATTCAATTACAAGTTGCCATGAAAATAAGTGGATAAGAACCATTTATCGCAACAACCAGAATAATTGGAGCATGAGTAGGCATTTAGCATAGAGACAATGATCAACAATGTAAGTGTTAAGTTTGCACATTTGTTTGTTTTTATACAATGATTTAAATATAACTTGAATGTATCACAAATGTTATTTATATAGCTTCTAGAAAGGTTCAAACCAAAATTGAACACATCCTCAAGCAAGAGCGGTTACGAGAAAAGGTATTACCGAAGATCATTTACCTTAACTCGTAGTTCTCAGTGAGTCTCAAAAGTGATAGACCTATTTTTCTCCCGTGTCACAAAAACTAACTGCTTAATGTTATTATTTATAATAAATGATTAGTAAACTCGATAACAGGTAATTCTTCTTTATTCCTCTATGTGTTTTAGGATACCCCACATAATCTGACATTGCGTCAAATTAGATTTAGGGCTAGAGTTATGTTCATTAGGGTTCCTCTTTCGATCATAATGAATCAGTGATGGTGGTTAGGGGATGTTGCTCTTGTGAAGATCAGAAAGGGACCTCCTTTTCTTCTCCATCACCTTCCTACCACAATACAGAACTCCTACACTCACCCAATGTTAAAACTTTGTCTGGAATATACGTTTTAACTACTTCAGAACTCCTATGTGTCAGGTGCAATCAGAACGTTGAAGTTGTAGAGTTAGGTCAGGCTGCTTAGTTCACCTGAATTTTGCCCAACTGGAGAATCTGTGGGCTGAAACCCAATGCTTATATCTTGTGAGACTGAACCCAGTTTTTGATGCAACGAGAGCCCATGCCATTATGCTTGTGGATGGTTGCTTTTCCCAAGTCCAGCTTGACAGTCGTTGCAATCAGGTCATGTGGTCATATTTTCTGGTTTATGATGGTTAGTATTTTTTCATCTAGAGAATGTTTGGGTTGCTCTGGTTCTAACTGCTTTCATGATGTTGTGAATAATGTTGTTTCTGGAAACCATATCAAGAAGATGAACTGTTGTTACTTGTTGATCTGTATAACGACGTCGTTGGCTAACAAAGAACAAGAATATTTTAAATGATGAGATGATGTATGATAATCATCCCTCAAGTTTTTGGGGTCCTGCGCTCCCACCAAACAATTTGTTGGCTTATGTTCATATCACCAGTTGCATTTCTTGAATGTTCCCTCGTAGGCAAATCTTGACAAGGTCATGGTGATATCATCTTTGCTCAAAATAAGATAGAATCATTTTTTTTTATATCCTACTTGTTTCCAACGTTACCCCAAGTAGGGTTGCCAATGGGTTGGGTTTGATCTAGACCCGTCTTGTACCAGAGAAAGTCTGATAATAATCCAGATCCGACTAATAGAGTCTAATTAATATTGTTGTGATATCATTTTATGAAAAGTGACAATATATCTATCCTAGTGTAGCATAGGAATGATGAGTTTGGTTATCAACAACTGACTCTCATTAGGGTTATATGCCTCAACCCATATCAAATTGCCCAATTGACCCTATCCAGTACCCTGAACCGGTTTTTCGAGATATATTTCACACAATTTTCATGGTCACAGTGTCACCTCTCTCTCTCTCTTTTCATCAACCTTGTTTGGCTCGTTGACCAAGAACGGTAGGTTTGATTTTGATATAATTGTAACATTCGGATCCGTCATACTGGAACATAGGAGAGAGAGAGATTGAGAGAGTTGGGTATGCTGAGTTGATGATCTTGGGGGTGTTGGGGATCAGGCAGCGTGTGTGAAGATGTGGGCAGCCTCGTGCTTGGGTTCTTGCTGTGCCTCTTGCACCTGCTGTCTCTGTACCTCGGTGGCCTCTGGCATCTCTAAGAGGTCTGCAAGGCTAGCTTACTGTGGCCTCTTCGCCCTCTTCCTCATCGTCTCATGGATCCTAGGAGAAGTTGCTGCTCCCCTTCTCGAGAAAATTCCATGTGAGTTTTCTTCTCTGTCTCTCTGATGGGTTTCCTTAAAAATTCTTGTTATCATCACTGGATTTTCACCGACCCACTTTTTCTTTTTTCCCGTTTCTTTCTTAATCCTGTTTAATTTAATGTGAAGATTATTGACTATTTACTCTGGTTATAGTTTTGGTTTTCTTCGATTGTTCTTTTTGTGTGTTTTTCCTTGCATCTCCTAGGACCCGTAGGAATAGGAACACCAGTTTCTGTACTGCTTTGAAATATGTTTATTTTTGGCAAAATATGTCATGCTAATGGAATTCAGGGGTAATGGTTTTCTTGTTCTGTTGATGAAACATTTCTAGTAGTCTAGCCCATGTTTGTATAGTGGGAGATCTTCATGAGGATAGAGTTGTGCCTATACAAGTGGCCACAAAAGGCTTGAGAATGGGTATTGATGAGTTTTTATTAATCATTCTTAGCAATGGTTTCTGAACTATCGATTCATACGGAAACTACCAAAACACATAGCATGGTGCTGTAATTGAACATGGTCATCGTAGGGGAACAGGTTGGTATTGAGGTTGAATGCGATGACTCACACTATCTTTAACTGCAACGACTTGGTTTGTAGTCCTGCCCCAGGATGTACCCTATCTTGGCTATAAAAAAGATTAACAAAAAAAAGAAGAATATGTCAAAGAGTAGAATATGCTGACTATTTGTCGACTTGTTGTACCATACGTGATTGAGAGATTAGGCGTATCCTTAATTTAGCAGGTTTTTTTTTCTCGATTTCCATTCAACTTTGGTGTGGTGACTTAATTGTGCTTTTCTGTAAAATGTTTGGTTCTAAATTAACTGCATATTTTCCTTTTCTGTTTTTTAAAAAAATTACATGTTACTTATTTCCGATTTCTTTGAATAATCTGTAACTAATTATTGTCGAAGCACAAGAATTTTCATTGTCGAAAGGGAAAAGATGCTTTGGTACCAGTCAAAGCACGAAATCTTCAACATCTTTTTTTATTCAAGTACACTCTGAAACAAGCTGCTATTTGCCAATAAACGATATCCTTTGCAGAAAGATTTTACTCTCTACAAAAATAACTTGGACAAACCTTCAAATGTTTGCAGGGATCAATAATTTTGCCCATACACCAAGCAAAGAATGGTTCCAAACAGATGCTGTTCTTCGTGTAAGCTTAGGGAATTTCTTGTTTTTCACGATATCTGCGCTCGTCATGATTGGCATCAAGGACCAGAATGATAAACGAGATTCATGGCACCATGGTTGCTGGATCGCAAAGCTGGTCATATGGGCATTGCTCGTTCTTCTTATGTTCTTTGTTCCCAACATTGTCGTTAGTATCTATGGTATGTTCAGCTGCCCAACTAATGCATAACAAGTCTGCGAGGAGAATGTCATGTTGAAGCATGGGATTCTGTTATTAAGCGCTTTTGAACTTTGCAACTTGAGTTTAGAACCCATATTGTTGAATCATGTGAATTTTCATATCAACAACCTTTTTTTTTATTTACATGGAGAAACCGCCACCAGGATCAGAGACCTAGCCGCGCTGGCTCTGCCTGCCGTATTTACTATCACTGTCCTCTCAGCGTAAAACTCCGTGGGCTTACCCCTTGCTCCCAAGGAGTTATCAGCAACTGGTTAAATTCATATTTTTTTCAATGAAAGGTTAAATTTATGTTTAACAGTATATATTTGTGTTCTATTTGGTTGCAGAAACTCTATCTAAATTTGGATCAGGGCTGTTTTTACTGGTTCAAGCGATCATACTTCTTGATTTTTTGCACTCATGGAATGATGCTTGGGTCGAGAAAGATGAACAGAAATGGTTCTGTGGAGTTCTTTTGTGGAATTCTTTGAGTAGGATTTTAAACTTCATGCTGAATTAATGAATTCTATTGATGTCTTTCAGGTATATAGCTTTGCTTTCAATATCAGTTGTTTGCTACCTAGCAGCGTTTTCGTTCTCTGGGCTGCTCTTCCACTGGTTCAATCCCTCAGGCAATGACTGCAGCCTCAACATTTTCTTCATCACCATGACAATGATTCTTGCATTTGCTTTCACAGTTCTGGCTTTACATCCCAAGGTAACAAAACAAAGTCCATAGCTGTTATCTTGGCAGTTGTAGGACGGTGGAGCGTAGTGTTTGTTTTCCTTATTATTTTTATCTTTGGCATGTTAAAGGTGAATGGAAGCCTCTTGCCAGCTTCTGTCATTTCTGTGTACTGTGCATACGTGTGCTACACTGGTCTCTCAAGTGAGCCTCGAGATTATGCCTGCAACGGTCTCCACAAAAATTCCAAAGCAGTTTCCACGAGCACACTTATTCTGGGATTGATCACAACAATCCTTTCTGTTGTGTACTCCGCTGTTCGTGCTGGATCATCGACTACCTTCCTCTCACCCCCATCCTCCCCAAAGTTTGGTAATCCAGTTCATTCTTTCATCTTCTTTGGATTTTGAAGATTTTGGCAGATTCACCTTGACTCAGCTGGAATCTAAGTTGAGCTTCTTCAGTGGACTGAGAGTTTGTGCCTGGTCCATTAAATTGAATTCAACCCTCCAGCTTTTGACAAGTTGGCCAAGTAAACTGAATCAGCTTGATATCTGAATTGAGCTAAACCTTGAATTGACTTGGTTGTTGATCTGGGAAATTTGTTGAGAGTCCTTTCACAATTCAAACCTCAAACAGTTTAGCAAGTTATTACCTTTTGTTTGGCCAGAGCTACGAGTGCCGGAGTTCATTAGCCACTCCAGCATGCATGCACTTGTTTTTGCTTTTGATGCTAACTGTTCCTCCATGTTTGTGCGTCAGAGAAAACACCTTTTCTTTCATCAAAAGATGTCGAAGGGGGTGCAGAAGAGAAGGATAAAGAAGCAAGGCCTGTTACATATAATTACACATTCTTTCACCTTATTTTTGCACTTGCTAGCATGTACTCTGCAATGCTCCTTACAGGATGGACCAGCTCGACCTCAGATAGCAGCAAGCTCATTGATGTTGGGTGGACGTCGGTCTGGGTTCGCATCTGCACCGAGTGGTTAACTGCTGCACTTTATGTTTGGGCTCTAATTGCTCCCCTGGTGCTGCCTGATCGTGAATTCTGATAGGAATGTGCCAAGTCATTCATACTGTAGTAAGGATTCCAGTCAGTTGGGGGTCACTTGAGAGGCCTAAATAAGCCTATGTTAAGTTGGTACTTTCTTTGTACATAGATAGATAACCGAGGGCCCTGTACCAAAACCTTCACTGTTCGTCTTTCTTTGAGTTAAAAATCTAATGAATTGCCAAACGAAATTACACAGCAAGATGTAAGTACCTGTTTTCTTCATTTATGTGATTATTATTGATTGATTCCGCTGATTGTGATGGTCAAGTGGTCCGATTTGTGGCATTCTAATCAATGAATTAAGGACCTTGGATTCAAATTGGATACCTGGAAATCGCTAGAACAAAAGGGACCGGGTCTTGCCTCCACCGAGACTGGCAAAGCCAAGATCGAAATAGGTAGAGGTGGCACCTTGCTGCCATGAAACACCAGTCCCTCACCATTGAAACCACAAAGAAGACCTAACCAATAAACTTCAAAATTTCAGCAAGAGTGATGGAGGCAATTCAAGTTGATCTTCTCTACCCCCATTTTCCTTAGGTCCAACATTTTAGTCTCCCATGCATTTACGATTTCCCTACTAAGTGGGCTGTTTGTCCTCGATAAAAAATTAACTTGGATGTAAAGGGGCCGGATTCGGCCCGGGTGTAGGCTAAATCCAGCACATCAAGATATTGTCCAACTCGATTCATTCAGAGATTTATATGGGAAGAAACTAATACTGAATCTGGAAGCAACTGCCTAAAATAGCTAACCACATATACCTTTTATATGTAACAAGATTCAGATCTCGTTTGTTTACTCTACTGAGTCCATGTAGCTGGATTCGGACATGGTCAGATATCCGACCCAAGTTTGAACTGTTGACATTCCCACTTACACTGAGATAACTAACTAGTACGACATAAATAATTAATAAACCACACTAATATTTACAAACAAAATCCAACAAATTGTTTCTTTTTTAACTGCTACAGCCTGCGCCCAAAATTTGTTCTCTCCTTTTCAGATAAAAAAATATATGAAATAAGTTGATGCATAGACAGAAAAATAAAATGTGCAACAAAATTCTTTTGATGCCTATCGCAAGAAAACCTCCACGATCAAATGTTAAAAAAGGTAATAGGATCTAAATACCACCGAATCATCTTCACATAGAGAACAGCACAACAATGTTGGCAAAACATGTGCCAAGCTTTCTGTGTCACCATTGTAGTGTTATGGTCAGATCTAAGATTGCTTCTATCTGGTGTATGGTTCTTTGCTTCTCCTGTTGCTTCAACCTGGTGGCAACAGATTCTGCATCAAATCCCTGTACTGTCTGTGCTTCGCTCAGCTCCTGCCAAACTTCTTTTAACAATGCATCAACTTCCCTCACAAAGTCGACCTTCAAGAGTATGTCGTCGCCCTCTGATGGCAGCTGTATACGACCTTGATGCTAGGAAGAAAAACAGTTGAGATGGCAACATTGTTACTGGAAATAGAGTGAAAAAACATGATATTTATATACATCAAAGTACTCGATAAGCAACATAGCTTATTGACAGTGTCAGAAGCAGAGTTACCGGAAGCGCCATAGGGAGTGGGGAAGCGTGCTTCCCCGAAGTGCATTTTGGAAGCGCAAAACATCGCACTTCCGAAATGTGCTGAGAAGCGCAATTTTTTTTTTGAAAAGCGCGCTTCCCATTTATGGAAAGCTCACTTCCCCCCCTTTTATATTTTTTTTGTATTTTTATTTTATTTTCTTTTTTTTCACTTCCCCCTCGCTTCTTAGGTCGCTTCCGAGATGATTCCTAGTTCGCTTATAAGTCATCTTATGCTTCTCGCTTCTTAAAATTTTGAAAGTGCCTCCTCTTCTTCAACTGGCAACTTTGGTAAGAAGCCAATCTAATTAAGTAAATGCTAAAGTGTGGTACCGTAAACATATGTTGGGATTATAATGTATGCAAGCAGACACTAATTCTCTCTTTTTAATAGTCAAAAAGGGAAAAAACATGTATTACGTACATGTTAAGGCTTAAAGTAACATTTACTGTTAGAGTCATGGTTCCTGACAAAAAACTCAAGAAAGGACAACTAAACTGGCACAATGATAATGAAGCGAGGGATTGCCAGCATGATGATGCCATGGTTATGCAAAACTACACCATGGCTTAGATGCTAGACGACACAAAACAACTCATCTAATAATACAACTTATTTGGTCTATGGCTTAGATGCTAGATGACACAAAACAGCTCATCTGATAATACAACTTATTTGGTCTAAATATGTAATTCCTCATTTGCATTATACAATAACATTGGATTATGTTTCAACAAACAACAACAACAACAACAACTACGCCTTCATCTCAAAACAATTGGGGTCGGCGATATGAACCAAAAAAGAAAATCATTCTGGGTCTTCCACATGAATCCTTCTCCTCCAATCATTTCTATCCAATGCCATGTCCTCGGTGAGGTTCAAAGCATTCAGATTCTTTCCTATCATCTCCATCCAAGTCTTCCTAGGCCTACCCCGACCTCTTTTAACTAATATATTTTCCCATTTTTCCATCCTTCTAACTGAAGCATCATTAGGCCTTCACCGAATATGTCCAAACCATCGTAAACGATTATCTCTCATCTTATTTTCAATGGGTGCAACACCTACCTTCTTACGTATCTCCACGTTCCGAATCTTATCTTTTATTGTATTTCCACACATCCATCTAAGCATACGCATCTCAGCTACACTCATTTTTTGAATATGATGTCTTTTGGCAGCCCAACATTTCGTACCATATAGCAAAGCGGGCCTAAAAGTCGTCCTATAAAACTTTCTCTTCAACCGCAATGACATTCTACGATCGCACAACACTCCAGTTGCACTTTTCCATTTCATCCACCCAACCTTTATCCTATGATTTACATCTCCATCAATTTCTCCATACTTTTGAATGATAGATCCCAAATATTTGAAACAATCATCCACTGGTATTTCTTGCTCACCAAGCTTCACTACACTCCCATCACTACTTCGTTGCTTACTAAACCGACATTCCATATATTCTGTCATACTCTTACTCAACTTAAAATCTCTTGCTTCCAATGTATGTCTCCATGATTCTAACTTAGCATTAACCCCAACTCTAGACTCATCAATCAAAACAATATCATCAGCAAACAACATACACCACAACACATTTTCTTGAATTGATCTCGTAAGCTCATCCATCACTATAGCAAATAGGAAAGGGCTTAAAGCAGATCCTTGATGTAACCCAACCGTTATAGGAAAATTGGTTGTCACCCCTCCACAAGTGCGGACATTGGTTACTACTCCTTCATACATATATTTAATTATACTAATGTACTTGAGAGAAACACATTTCTTCATCATTGTCCACCAGAGAACGTCCCTAGGTACTCTATCATATGCCTTCTCCAAATCAATAAAAACCATATGCAAATCTTTGTTCCTCTCTTTATTTCTCTCAATAAGTTGTCTAAGAAGATGTATAGCTTCCATAGTTGATCTTCTAGGCATAAAACCAAATTGATTCTCCAATATCATGACAACCTTCCTCAACCTAGACTCAATCACCCTCTCCCAAAGTTTCATAGTATGATTCATGAGTTTTATACCACGATAGTTTGTGTAATCTTATATATCACCCTTATTCTTATATAGAGGCACCAAAGTACTCTTCCTCCACTCATTAGGCATCTTATTTGTCCGCCAAATCTTGTTTAAAAGATTTGTCAACCATTCTAAACCTTTCTCTCCCAAGCATTTCCAAGCCTCGATAGGTATACCATCTGGGCCAACTGCCCTTCTTGATTTCATTTTCTTCAAAGCCTCTGCAATTTCTTTCTTTTGAATCTTGCACATGAAGTCACGATTCATCTCATGAAACGGAATAGAGAAGTCTCCAAGATCCTGAGCATGACTTTCATTAAATAGCTTATCAAAATAATCTTTTCATCTCTCATTAATCTCCTCATCTTTGACTAAAACCCTTTGCGTTTCATCTTTGATACATCTAACCATACCCAGATCCCTCGATTTCCTATCTCTCATCTTTGCAAGCCTATAAATATCCTTCTCGCCCTCTTTGGTATCCAACTTGTCATAAACCTCCTTATATACCTTATCCCTCGCGTTTCAAACTACTTTTTTAGCTTCCTTCTTTGCTATCATATATTTCTCCAAATTCTAATTATCATGACTCTTACTTAGATTTCTATAACACTTTCTTTTAACCTTAATAGCTAATCTGACATCCTCGTTCCACCATGATGTATCCTTACCTAGCGGTGCACCGCCTTTAGACTCACCCAATACCTCCTTAAGCACCTTTCTCATGCCACCCGCTATCTTATTCCATATTGATTCTGAATCATCCTCGAGACACCAATCAACTTCCTTAACTACCTGCTCTACAAACATTCCTTGTTTAGCTCCTTTCAGTGCCCACCACTTAATTCTAGGATCTATCCTATGTCTATCCCTTTTGCGGCATCGTATAATTCTAAGATCTAAAATTAAGACTCTATGTTGTGTATCTACACTTTCTCCCGGTATAACCTTACAATCGATGCAACAACCCCTATCTCTCTTTCTAAGTAGGAAAAAATTTATCTGACTCGTATTAACCCCACTTTTAAATGTTACTAGGTGAGACTCCCTCTTCAAAAAATATAAATAAAATATAATATATAATAATAAATAAATAAATAATTTAAATACATGTGCAAGTGTGTCAAAATTATCAAATATGTATACTCATTTGCATATGATAAAATAAATACGTAGGTTATGTTAAACCTTACTTATCATGCTTGCTGGTTACGGTAAAAGAGGGTAATATGTACTGGTGACGATAAACTTTCCTTATTGTGCTTGCTAGTTACGATAAAGAAGGGTAATTTGTACTGGTTATGGTAAACCTCACTGTACTTACTGGTTACAGTAAAAGAGGATAACCTGTGCTGGTTATGGTAAGCATCCCTTACCATGCTTACTGGTTATGGTAAAAGAGGGTAACCTATACTGGTTACAGTAAACCTCTCTTACCACTCTTGCTGGTTGGAGTAAAATATGGTAACCTATGATAGTTACGGTAAATCTCTCTTACCACCTTTGTTTGTTATGGTAAAGAAAAGTAACTGGTGCTGGTTGTAGTAAATCAGTCACGTATCATCCTATCATCCTGACTTCCAAGCATCCACCCATAACATAGCCTGTACCCATAAAGTAGAAAGGCAAGAAGCATGGGGGTGGTTACACCTACAAATGACATCTATCCAGCAAAAATAGTATCCATGATGGAATAACTTCAATCATGGGATGCTAAACTTAAGGGAGCAACTCTATAAAAGGGAGAAGCCACTTAAGTTAAAAAAAAAAGGATAGTGAAATAAAAAAAAATAAGTTGCCAAAGTTATAGTGTATTCAAGGGAGCCCAAGAAAATACGAGGATCCGATCGACTCTCAAGCCCTCATCTTCTTCTCCCTTTATCTCTCCTTTTTCTTCTTTTTCTCACTTGTAATCTAAGCTCTGAAAATTAGAGGCCACTGTAAAGGTGAAGAGATCCTGAAATAAAGTTCAAAGTTTTTATATTTCAATTTGCATGTTAAAAAAATCAACACTCCACTTTATAAGGTTGTTAATGTAGTTAAGAGTTACATACCCTATCAATGTCAACTCCCATGGGGACAAGCATGCTGAAAGGGTCTTCCCTTGGGAAAGTACCAATCATGCCCTTCCTTCACTGCTTAAGCCATCCCTCATCCTTGAATCCATCATGCAGAATTAGTAGATCATTGAATAACCTCATGGATGGAGTAGCCTCGTTTGAAGCTATGTCACATGGGTGCGGGTGCGGGGGTGCGGCACTTTCAAAAACCTTGGGTGGGGGTGAAAAATATATATATATATATATATATATATATATATATATATATATATATATATATATATATATATATATATAGAAGGGGGGTCCAAAATTGAAACTTCTAAATAAAATCATTTAAAACTTCAAAATATGGGTTTAATTTACATGTTGGACTTTAGGAAACCTTTCCTATTCTCAATGAAAGCTTTTAATTTCCAAGAATCTAACTAAAATCATTTAAAACTTCAAAATAGGGGTTTAATTTACACGTTGGACTTTAGGAGACCTTTCCTATTCGCAATGAAAGCTTTTAATTTCCAAGATAGATTTTAGGAAACCGTTTTCTATTATCAACACTTTCCAAAGCTGCCTTGTTGAGAAACTTGTTTTATGTTTTTGGTGGATGAGAGGAAGTTTTATTACTATTAAATGAGAGACAGAGAGAGAGAGAGTTTAATCAGAATTTATTCACTTGAAAATAATGTTGTTCAATGCATTTTAAATGAATTTAAAGCTATGTCACACGGACTCGGCTAAGGAGGTGTCGTACCCGAGTCGACACGCCCCGACACGGGTGCGGACTCGGACTCGGCCAACGCCGAGTCAGACTCGGTCAACGAGTCTAGGCCGAGTCCGTCCATATTTTGGACTCGGTCAACTTTGACCGAGTCCAAAAATGTCCCTAAAAAACCATTTTTTTATATTTTTTATTTAAAAATATATATATAAAAAAAGGCATAGTCATACTGTGACTGTGCTGCGTGACTGTGCACAGTCTGTGCAGTGTGCACAGTCACAGTCTGTGCACAGTCAAAGTCTGTGACTGTGCACAGTCAAAGTCTGTGACTGTGCACAGACACACAGACTGTGCTGTCAACTGTGGCATTTTAAAAATAAAATAAAATTATATATATATATATATATATATTTTTTTTGTCGAGTCCCCGTGTCCAAAAATTTTAAAATTGTGCTGCACCCGTGTCGCACCCGCACCCGCACCCATGTGACATAGATTTAAAGCAAGGGTCTCTTTTTTTTATTTTCCAAAGCAGATTTTTTTTTAATCCAAAAAATGGACCAAAATGACCCTGGGTGCATTGACCGCACCCAGGGACGGGTTGACCGCACCGAGTGCTGCACCCGGACCCGCGTCGCTTCGCGTCAATGCGGGTGTGGCACCTGTCTTGGCGAATCCATGTGACATAGGTCTGAAGTAATGAAGTAATTTGCCAGCAGATAATTTCAGTCAGTATCTTCAGGAACAATACAGAAGCATGTACAATATTTCAAATACCAAAAGCAAAGGCCAGATGCTACTTAAACGACTAACTGATACAGTATCTAAGGCTAGTTATCACCAACAATTTTTTTCATTGGCAGCCAGTTGAAGGAGAATAATCATGAAGGCTATGGATTATGCATGTCTTTTGAAGTCCTCAAACAACAAATCTACGGAGGCATTACCAGATAAATGTTGAAGAAACTAGAATGGAAAATCAAAACAGCCCTGGAAGAGGATGTGATAATGGGACAGATAGCAGAATGTGAAGTGACACATTAGGTAAAGACGAGTGTGGCGGTACAGGGATTGCAAAGTTGATCTGTTAGACCAGACTAGACAACAGATGTTATGGTGATATCAAAGAACTAAATAGGACCATCTTAACATGATGGAACATTATCTTTTTAACAAAGCATCCATATCTCCACCCTCCTATACAAGAGGTCAAGACTCCTGATAGCATCCTTTTCTTCCTGATGACACAAAAAGATAAATTTAAATAGTGTAGATACAAAATGGAACCAGCACATGAATAATATGTAAGCTCCCAACTAAATCAAGACATTCGTAAGCAGCTATGTCACAGGGATTCGGCTAGGAGGGTGCCGCACCCGCATCGACGCGACTCGACGCGGGTGCGGGTGCCGCACCCGACTCGACGCGGGTGCGGGTGCCGCACCGGGTGCGGTCAACCCGATCCTGGGTGCGTTGACCTCACCCAGGATCATTATGGTCCATTTTTTAAAAAAAAAAAATTTGCCCAAATGGGCTTCGAAATTTTTTTAAAAAAAAATTATGCAGCTGACAGGATCATTAAGGTCCATTAATGCTGTCAGTAGCTGACAGCAGCTGTCTGTCAGCTGCAGCAGCTGACAGCTGCAAAAAAAAAAAAAAAAACCCGCCTATTCCCCTGACTCCCTTTATATATATATATATATTACATTTTTGCCCCTGCCGCACCCCCGCACCCGGGTTTTTTGGAAGTGCCGAATCCCCGCACCCGCACCCGCACCCGCACCCGCGCCCGCACCCGCACCCATGTGACATAGGTAAGCAGTTATGATCCTAACATTTTCTTACAGAAATATGATTTCCCAAAAAAAGAAGCCCAAATGCATAATCTTGACAATCAATTACTTACACTATAGTCCTAAAGAATTTAAGAACAACAACAAATCAATCTAAAAAAGGGAAAGAAAGATTCAAGTTAATGATCATGCTCATTCATAACTTTACCTCATGTTAACTTAGCACATAGTACTACAGGAGTCAGTTCTTAAGAATTCACACTTATTCATATATTTTTCCTCAGGTTATTCTGTTTTATTTTGGTTATTTGTACATCAGCGAATGGGACAAGGAATACCTTTATTTAACATTTATGCCAATAAGTCTGTTTCAAAGAATGCAAGTGTCTGTGTCTTTCATTGTTTACCAAGTCAATAAGTCTATCTGGATCATCCACCTTTTCACTATTTGGTTTGATTTGCAATTGATCATAAGGATTGAATCAATCCTACTGCAGGTTTACTGATATATAGTTGAGTTGATCTCAACGTACTAGTTTATGGAGGACACAATAATGCCATAGATCAACATATCAGCTTGAGTTATGACAGACTACACTGCAGTTGGTGAATAAAATTACATGATATATTAGACAAAAGTATGTCCTCAAGCAATAAATGATAGCAAGGAAAGATAAAACAAAAGATAAGGCATTCAGCATACATCTCAGCGAGCAAGATCAAGGCGATTCCAGATAACCATCAAAACTAGTTCTGTCAGTTCACCTCTCCCAGCAGCTTCCTCAATTTTCTACCAAAAGCGGAAAAAGGTGAACGATTATGAACAGAAAACTAAGGTACAATAGTACAAAGGCAATGCCTTGAAGTGACAAAATGAAGCATGCACTAGCAAAAATAATATGCCAGATACAAAAAGATTTGAAGGAACACCAGGAATATAGTTTAAGAAGAATCAGATACTGTCAAAGATCCATCTAATAGATGTGCATGGTTATTGAATCCACTGGCTAAATTCTATTTCATTTTTCTGTGTCTAAACAATATATAATAACCACTGCCTGCAAAGAGTTGACAATAGAGTCTGTCCAAATTCATCAACATTTAAATTAGACAACAAGCAAGGGGTTCTACTAGATATATGCTTCATTTACACATTAGAACAACTTGCAAGTGTTTAAAACTACATGTTAGTTATGGATGCTCATCAATTACACAATAACTAGTGCTCTTTACAAACATAATTTTAATCAGTGTTGTAAGTATAGTTACTTTTGAGTTTTGCGATACGGTACACACTCATATCACAATACGAGTGTGTATCGTACCTGTATAGGGTGTATCGTACAATGCCTTTTGTGCACTTTAAAAAGGTTGAAAGTTACTTTTTTCATTTTGGGTTTTAAATACCTTTTGAGGGCCGACTTTTCCATTTGTCTAAAGGCCATTAGAAGTGCATTTTCACCCCAAAAGTGGGTTAAGTTAAAAAAAATGCATTCCAACCATTTTTTCACTCAAGAAAATGGGTTAAGATAAAATTCTTTTATTATGAGTAAAATTACAAAGCTACTCTCCAAAAAATTTCGCTTCAGAGGGCGCTGCCCTCTGCCAACAAAGATGACATAAGATGATTCAACATGACAATAAGGCTCTCAAGTAATGAGTGAAAACCAATTGAAAATTGAGTGCAACTATTGCCATAATATTTGTGTTTATGTAGTATGAAAGTATGAGTCTTGTGGCAAGTTCTTAATTGCAAGATATTTAATATTTTGCATTGTTTTTGTGAGATATGCATGCAATATTATCTATGATTCAATATTAGTTGATGTTTGATGATGTCATATGTGACTCATAGAGACATAAATGCTTCATATGTGTTTTTATAATTGTATTTTGTGTAATTCATCATTGTTTCATGTGATATGATGTTTTTAAATTTTTTCTGATTTTTCTTGATTTTTTTAAAAAATTTACGATACGTTTACCAAACAATACGATGTTACTTTGAGCCCGACCGATGTGGTAACGATACGATACTTACAACCTTGATTTTAATAATACCACTTGAGCTAAATGTCTAAGTGAAAAAGATTATATCATTCCCCTTTGTACCCAAGTTCCCCTTCCTTTTCTCATGATGGCACACTTGAACTGAGTTTAGAGAATTTAGGCATCTCTAAGGCCAAATTATCTTTGAAAAGGAGAAAAAAAGAAACTGATATAAATTACTAGAACAAAGGCCATTAAAAAATGGATACAACATCTCTACAATTGTAGAGGATTGCAGGTCCACATGCAACGACTAAACAGAATTTACTGATTTTCAAGCAAAGAAAAGGAAAAAAAAAGCTTCTTTCATTTGTCATGCACTTGCTCATCTCATCTTCTATCGAAAACTGGATAAACAATGGAGAAGTCTGCTGCATTGTTCATTGGACTAAAAAAGAATATTACATGAGATTTTTTCCCTCTACCTCATTATAGTGATTCACAAACCATCTTCACTGTTTTTTGTCTGGCACATGTTTCTAATTTTGTGGGCCAAGACATGAAGCCTTGACAAGCCTTTCTACATTCTATCCAAAGAATCTTTCTGAAGTTGACATGACAAGCATGTCGTGTTGATAGTAAATAATTCTATTCTCAACCCAAGTTCGAAAACTAAACCACGAATACAATTTAGACCTCCATACGGTCATCTACGATAAAAGACTCTTTTCCTTGAAGTGCAATATTTACCTAAATTATTAAGCGAGTCTATTCTACTTTTATAGAATTCAAATAATTGGAATTATACAGGTGCAGGTTTTTTAGGATCAACCGACAAATAATGCAACATACAAACTAAAACACTTTACCTGTTCAATCTCTTCGCCAGCTCTGATAAAGCTTGAAACCAATATTCTTGCTTTTCGGACTTCTTCCTCAGGGTAACCCTTCAATCTGGAGCCAATCTCTCGATATTCAGTCTCCTTTAAGCGTTCTTCTTCTTCCTCCTCTTCACGTTTTTTCTCGAACTCCTTTGTTTTCTCCAGCTGGCGTGCTTGCCATTCCTAGTCTAGAAAAAATAAGGTCAAGTTTTCATGATGCAAGCAACAAAAGAACGCCACATATCTTTCCATAACCATGAACAACAATTATAAACCAACCAACAGAAAGAATGAGTAGTACTTCAATCCCCACAACAATGAAAAGCTAGTGTATTGATACCCACAATCCAGTCAAGTAATCAAACTTTATGGAAAAGAAAAAAAGAATAAACAATCAAGGAAGATCTTATCTCAATCAATACTAGAACAGTTAGAGCTCCCTCCTCCAACCAAAACCAAGTAAAAGATAGTAACGCGCCTTACCAAACTTGCACAGAATGTGATATAACAAAAACAGGAAATTTAGAACTAGTCTGAAACATTTGAGCACATATGTGCCCTTTCAACAAGTGAACGGTAGAACACTCATAATCACTTGAGGAAATGTAAAATCATAAATTCATAAGCTCATGACTTTTCATTAAGCATATTAGATACCAGGAGAGAGTAACAACATAGAACGCTCCTAAAATATTCAAAGAAAGGAAAAACCTCTTACATAGGAAAGAAACAAATGAACAACCCCACCAACAACTAGTTTATGAATTCAAACACGTTGGTGATTGAGGAAACAGATGAGAAAACTCATTCCATCAATTGTGGGAATAAATAAATCTCTATAAGAAACTGATAATCCAAAAATTGGGACTCGTAAGGAACGGCCGCTTCTTTTTCAAGTATAACACCAATGGAGGTATCCATGTGTCAACGAACACCACAAAAACAGCAAAACAGAGTATCATTTTTCGTCAATATTACAAAGAAAGAAACAAAAGAGCATGTACTGTTGGACATTTGGTTCCCGGTCCAACCCATCGAGGGTAGTGGGCTGTATAGTGGAGGAGGTTAAGTGAATGCTGAGTGTCCACCTCCCTTACCTCCAATGTATAAAGAGGTGGCAATGTATAATGAGAAACTATTGCCATACAGCCTCGGCCTGACCTATGTTTAGTTTAGTGGGTTCAGGGTCCTGCTCACCGTCGACCTTAGGCCTGGTCTCATCGTGGGCGTCGACCAGTTGGGGAGAACGCCAAATACTCAGCATGCGCTCTATGGTGAATACAGATACACTTTCTGTGTTTGTTTTACAGAAATCACCAACAATGGGTTATGGGCCCACCACGCTTCCGCTGCGCGTGCGGGCGCGTAGGGCCTTTTGGCATTTTTTGAATCCTGGCCTCACTCCAGTATTGCTGACCGCATGTTGTCGTGAGGCGACATGGGTTATCGATCATTCCAGCAGTTTGTCGCAAACAACGCCAGATGATGGCGATGTTGTATTCCCCAAAGACTGTTGCCATGGTGCGACAACCTTCACTGGCGACAAGCCCATTTTATGAGGTGATTGCAACCGGTCGATGGCAACTGTCGTCGTGGGGTGACTGCCATTCCCGACAGTCATACGCTAGTGGCGACGAATGTCCCGACGTCCCTCTGATTAAAAAAAAATGCAAAGGATAGAGGGTTTTACCTATGGTCGTAGGGTTGCAAGGGAAAATGCTTGCGCTGGGGTCGCTATGGATCGTCGTTGGGGGCAGTTTTTTTTTCTTGCTGGATTGTCGGATTACCGATGATGTATGATGAAACCCTTCTCTGCTCTTTCTCCAGTCGCCAGAATGTTTACCTCTGTCGTTGGGCAATGGGGTACTTCATCGTTGGTGAACGACGACGACGAAGTCGCCATGGGGCGACAATCATCTAGAGGTGGCGATGGACTCCATAAGGCGTCAAACATCCCGACGACAGATCAGATAAAAAAAAATAAAGGTTTACCTTCAGCTATGGGTTGCAGTGAAGTCTGCCATCGTTGGTGAATCAGGTTGATCGCCATGGGGCGATATGCCGGAAGTGGCGGTCGTCAGTGGCTTTGCCGACGCCACTGGGGTGTCGCCAGGAGCATTAGGGCGCCTCTAAGCACCGGTTGTCGTCGCCATCAAGAACTGTAGGGGGATTAGACGGTGCCAGGGTTATCGTCAGGTGTGCATCGCCAAAAGAGGTGATCGTCGTCGATCATGCATCAATGTCGGTCACTGCACGACGACGTGGGTCACTGTGGGGTGACGAAGAAGAAACCCTTTCGGTTTCTCAGAAAAATGCAAACAGAAACCCACAGGTTTCTGTTTCTTTTTATGGAGGAACTAAACCAGGTCCTGCTATATGACCCAGTAACATGCCCGATCCAAACCCATTTAGGGTGGATCGGGTCTGCCATTTTTTATTGGATCGGACCCAAACCCATAATGGTTCGGGGTCTGTAGACCCAGGTCCATTTCGGACGAGGTCAGCTTCAGGTATAGTTTGGACCGGGTCAGCCCTGGGTCCATTTCGGACTGGGTCAGACTCGGGTTCCATTTGGTACAATTATGGATCGGGTCCAGTTCAGACTGGGTCAAACCCGAGTCCACTTTGGATCGGGTCCAGTTCAGATCGGGTTTGACCCAGATCCTATTTGAACCAGATTGGATCCATGCTACTGCAGGATCCAAGCACTATTTGGCCTGAACCGGATCAGAAAATGATTCAGTCTTTTCTGAAACCGATTCAGAGACATTTTTTACCGATCCCTTCTAATTTTTTACCGGTTTCGAGATGTTAAGACCCTATTTTCATAAATATAAGAAGATACAGGGATTTTGACATACGGTTATAAGGTTTTATGAACTTTTGTTCATATTTGGTATCAGTTCATAAGGTTCAGAATCAATTCAGACCCTTAGATAACCGGTTTGAGGCTGTTTCAGACCAGTTTGGGGTGTTTTCAGACTTGTTCCTACTTGAGGACCCTGAGTTTTATCCATATGAGTATGCTTTTGTTATTTTTCATGCTTTATAGAATATTTATTCTAAATAATGTGTGACTTATGCATGTTAATTCATGTGTTTTGTGTTGGTTAAGTTGTGCATAATGATTTTAAGCATGAATTATGATTAAATTCATGAGAGTTAGTTTATGTATATTAGTTGAAGCATGAACTTGTATTATGTCATGAATATACATGCATTAAAATGTGTGCATGGGCATGCTTTATAATAAAAAAAGTTTTTTCGGTAAAAGATATTGATTAAATGATTCATGTAATCACCAAAGTGATCTGAGTCATGTTGATTAAGGATTCTTTGGACCGTATTAAGATTCGTTATTATGATTGTGTGTGAATTTATGAAACATCAATTCTACCCAAAGATACAAATGTTGAATTGCCTCTGGATACATGATCTGTTAGTTTTACCAACTGAAGTCAATTCCTTGAGAATTGAAGAAACGAGGCAACTATAAGTATTATCGTTTTCACCAAAGTGGAACGATAATGGCTCAACTATGCTTGTCTCAAAAAATGTGAAAATAAAGGGTCTCACTTTTACCTTTTTAATATGAGTCTCGTCTGAGCAATAATAGTATTATCTTTCTGTTTTCGTTTCTTATTGTATCAGGTTCCTTCCTTATTGGCGGTTCTAGTAATATCCCCCTTTTAGACGGATCTAACTTTTCAGATTGGAAAAAAAATCATCTTATTCACTTTGGACTATATGGATTTAGATCTGACCCTTAGAATTGATGAACCTTCTGCTCTTACAGAATAGAGTACAACCGATCAGAAGGTTGCCTCTGAGAAGTAGGAGCGCTCGAATAGACTTAGCATGTTCCTTTTGTAATCTCGGGTGTATAAGAATATTCGAGGTATCATTCCTCACTGCAGGACAGTAAAGAAATTTTTGAGAGCCATTGAGGCTCAATTTATCACTTCTAATAAGGCAAGGGCCAGTACGCTCATGTCAAAATTAGTGTCTATAAAATATTCTGGCGACAGTCACATTCGACAAAATATTTTGAAAATAAGGAATATTGTGACTCAATTGAATGACATGAAGTTTGTCATATCTGACTCCTTCTTGGTCCATCTAATCTTAACCTCATTACCTACTGAGTATGAACCCTTCAAAATCTTCTACAATACACATAATGACGAGTGGTCTTTTAATGACCTTTTGACCAAGTGTGTTGAAGAAGATGAGAGATTAAAGGGTGAGAGGGTGCCAAGTGCATATATGGCCTCTCATAAAAATAAATAAAGGTCGATGCCAAAGAAAAGCTCTTTCAAAAAGAAGAATCAGAAGAAAGCCACTGAGGAGAGTTCAAACTCTTAGGCGAAAGCTAAATCTCAGTCAAGAGATTCTTCTATAAAGTGTTTCTTCTGCAAGAAGAAGGGGCATAAGAAGGTGGATTGTTTAAAGCATAAGAAGTGACTCAAAAATAAAGGTAATGAGTCATTTATTTTTCATGAGTGCAATTTAATTCATGTTTTATTGCATAGTCGGTGGATTGATTATGGTGCCATGGTATACATTGTCAACTCTTTACAGGTATTTTTGAACAAGAGAGAACCAACAGAGCATGAGAGAAGCACCTTTTATGAAAATAGGACGTGTCCGCATGTCAAGAATGTTGGGACCTGCAGAATTGTGTTGGAGTCGGGATTCATATTGGATTTGGTTGATACATTCTATATTCCATCCTATAGTCGAAACCTAATTTCAATTTCAAAACTTGATAAGTTTGGCTTTATATTTAAATCTGAAAATTCTAAACTTATTATTATAAAAAATTCAATGAATATAGGTTCTGCATATATATATATATGTGATGGTTTGTATCGATTAAGAACCAAATTCTAAATTCGAGAATCTCACTCCATTGAGAACACAATAATTGGCAATAAACGTGGCCTAAAGGATGATCAATCCTATATGCTTTGGCATCAAAGGTTAGGACATATCTCGAAAGAGAGAGTTCAAAGACTCGTGAAAGAGGAAATCCTTGGATCTTTGATTTTACGAATATAGAGCCATGTATTGACTGCATAAAGGCTAAGCAATGTAACATGTATAAGAAAGATGTCAAATACAATAATGAAAAGTTAGAAATAGTGCATATGGATGTGTGTAGTCCTTTTTCCCCGTGTTATGCGAGTGAAAAGTATTTTGTCACCTTTATAGATCTCACGGTATACATATCTCTACTTATTATTTGAAAAATCATAAGCCTTTCAGTTTTTTAAGGACTTCAAGAAAGAAGTAGAGAAACAAACCAATGAAGTTATTAAGGTTGTCAGGTCTGATAAAGGTGGCGAATATTATAGTCATTTCATTGAGATGAGATAAAAGGAAGGGCCATTAGCGCGGTTTATAAAAGAGGAAGACATTATAACTCAGTATACCATGTCTGATAGTGCTTAGTAGAATGGTGTAGCTCAAAAGAGAAATCGTACGCTTAAAGAAATGGTTCGAGCAATATTGAATCACTCAAACTTTCTTTGATCTTGTGGGATGAAGCTCTTAGGACAATAGTGCATATTTTGAATAAGATTCTTATGAAGGTTGTTCAAAAGACTCCTTACGAGTTATGAACAGGTAGGAAACCTTCTTTGTCATATATGCTCATATGAAAATGTCTGACATAAGCTAAATTATATAACCCACATATAAAAGCTTTTGATCGTAAGACAACTAGTGGTTTCTTCATTGGTTATCCAGAAAGGTCAAAGGGCTTTAGGTTTTATTGTCCATCTCATACGCCACAGATAGTAGAAATAGATAAAGCAAGATTTCTTGAAAATGGTTATGTTGAGATAGATGCATATCAAAATATTAATTTTGAGAAAATACAAGATTCAGGTTTCACACGTGCTAAGAATAAATGCCTGATTTTTCCTATAATTGTCCTTTTGAATAATGTAAGAGAAAGTTTAGTCAATAAACATCAATCTCAACTAGATCTGATTGTTGATGAGGATATACAACAACAACAACTGGATACATAAGCTCATTTTGAACCACCTGTAGCAGCTACATGAAGGTCCACCAGAATCAAAAAATCTGCTATCCATTTGGACTATGTGGTATATTTACAAGAGTCGATTGATTTCATAGACATTGATGAAGATCCCTTCACATTTGCAGAAGCCATTAAAAGTGAAAGATCAACACATTGGATCAATGCCATGAAAGAAGAGCTTGACTCTATGACAAAGAACCAAGTGTGGAATCTTGTACCTCGACCTGACGGAGTTAGACCTGTTGGTTATAAATGGGTCTATAAGACCAAAACAGACTCTAAAGGTCATGTGAAGATGTACAAGGCTAGGCTTGTTGTAAAAGGTTTTACACAGATAAAGGACATTGATTATAATAAGACTTTTTCTCCTGTCTCAACTAAGGAATCATTGATGATAATTATGGCCCTCGTAGCTCATTTTGATTTAAAGCTACATCAGACGGATGCGAAAACTGCCTTCTTAAATGAGGATCTCGATGAGAAGATATACATGCAACAACCTCCTGGTTTCAGTATAGATGACTTGAATAACTTAGTTTATAAATTGAATAAGTCAATTTATGGACTTAAACATGCCTCCCGCCAGTGATATAAGAAGTTCAATAAGGTAATTATGAACTTTGAATTCACTGAAAATATTATTGATCAGTGTATTTACATTAAGACTAGTGGGAGTAAGTTCATAATTTTGTTTTATATGTTGACGATATTCTTCTTTCAACTAATGATTTGAGTCTATTATATGAAACAAAAGATTTTTTTTCTCTCATTTCGATATGAAGGACATGGGTGAGACCACTTATGTCCTTGGAATCGAAATCCATCGTAATAGAACTAAGGGTGTCCTTGACCTCTCTCAGAAATCCTATATCATTAAGGTTCTTAAAAGATATGGGATGGAGAATTGTTCTCCCAGTTCGGCACCTATAGTGAAAGGGGATAAATTAAGATTAAAAGATTGTCCTCAGGATGATATTGCGAAGGCTCAAATGGATGTTGTTCTATATGCTTCGGCAGTTCGGAGTTTGCAGTACGCATAGACCTGCACTCGACCTGATATAGCATTTACTGTGGGAATGCTTGGTAGATATCATTCAAATCCAGGCATTGCGCACTAGAAGGCAACAAAGAAGGTCATGGGCTATTTACAAGGAACAAAAGACTATATTTTGACCTACAGGAAAGTTGACCACCTAGAGGTCATTGAATACTCTGATGCAGACTTAGAAGGGTGTATTGATAGTAGAAAATTTACTACTGGATACATTTTCTTACTAGCAGGTGGTGTTGTCTCATAGAGAAGTGAAAAGCAGTCTACCACTACTGTTCATACCATGGAGGCAGAATTTATTGCTTTGTACGAGACTTTGTCACAGACCATTTGGATAAGAAACTTTATTATAGGTCTTGGTATTGTGGACTCTATTGAGAGAACAGTAAAGATCTTTTGTGATAATAAAGCAGTCGTGTCCTTTTCAAATAACAACAAGAGCTCAACATCGTGTCGACACATGGAGTTGAAATATTTTATTATTAAAGAAATGACTGAGAATCATCTAGTATGTATTGATACAATTGGGATAAAAAAAATGACTGCAAATCTCCTTACTAAAGGGCTAGCACCGGGATTGTATTCCTAATATGTAAAGGGGATGGATCTTTTTTATTCCTTCTGATGTATGACAATACATTAAGTGATCACATTTGTATATATAAATTTAATTCTCTATGGCTTTGCATATTATTGATTTTGCATAAAGGATCCCTCATATGGGTTAAAGCGAATAACAAAATAATAATATTAAATGAACAATAGAATAGGTAAGAGACCAACTTATTCATAAAGATAATTTCAACATGCTTAAGCACTGAAGGTGAATTGTAGTGTAGTACATGAGAATATAACATTTCATAAAGAAGTGTTCATCTCCGTGATTCATTTAATTCATCCTTGTGATAAAGGGTAGCATGTGAACCCACATGAATAATTAAATCGAGATAACAGTTTAAACCTCGATTTAATATATTTTTAGTGTCAATGGGTCAAGTGAAAGAATGTTGGACATTTAGATCAGAGTCCAACCCATTGGGTGACCTGGTTTGACATTAAAATCATAGTGAGGTAGTGGGATGCATAGTGGAGGACGGTTACGTGAATATGGAGTGTCCACATTCACTGAACCACCTCCCTTACCTCCACTATATAAAGAGGTGGTTGGGCAATGTATGATGAGAAACTATTGCCATATAGCCTCAGCCTAGCCTTCGTTCAGTTCAGTGGGTTCAATGTCCTGCTCACTGTCGACCTTAGGCTTGGGCTCATCGTGGGCGTCGAACGGCTGAGGAGAACATTGAATACCCTGCACGTGCTTTTTGGCAAATACAAGTATGCTTTCTGTGTTTGTTTTACAGAAATTGCCAACATGTACATCATCATAGTACTCTTTGGGTAGCTCATACCCATCGTCCTCTTCCCCGATTTTCAACAAGGACACTTCACTCGATTTGGGTACTCTTGCAACTATTCACAGAGCTGAAAATGCAACACAGAAACAAATGAATGACGAAAGAGAGGAAGGAGGAGGCCGAGAATAATTTTTAAGATACCCAACCAAATAAATGGAGAAAAGAAGCAATAGAGAAAGAACCCACCTGGTAGTAATAATGGTGATGATATCTTTGAATTGACGGTGCGTTTGTAGAAGTGAAAATTTGTGGGTATGAAGATGGCGGGTGGAGAATGGCTGAATCTTGCAAAAAACACGGTTGACATCATTAGAGACGTCCAAGGAGCTTCATGGTGAAGAGTTCTCATTGAATGGAGGAGGGCCAATATCAACTATCAAGTGCTCTCTCTCTCTCTCTCTCTCTCTCTCTCTCTCTTTGTGTGTGTGTGTGTGTGTGTCAATGTACAACTGGACTCAAGATTGGAAGTTTGGATCCTCACAAATCCATTGGTGATCAGTTTGTATAGTCGAGCCAAGTCATGAGCAACTAAAGTCGAGCAATAAGACAGGGTGCTGGGCTCTAGAGCTCACATAGATAAAAATATATATGTAGTATAATATATTAAGTGTAAGGTATAAAAAAAAGTATGCAGTAAATATATACAAAGAGAAAGATGCATAAAAAAATATATACATAAAATATGAATTGTTAAGTATAATATATCTGTACAACAAATCAGAGATGAGCCAAGCTCGACTTAGGACTCGACTAAACACAAGCACGAGCTGAGTCATGAACTCAATCCACTACTAAACTAGTCAAGCTTGAACATGTCCTATTATGTTCGTTCGACTTGTTTACCAGCCCTAGTCAAACAACCTTTGCAGTGAGAAACTGTGTTGTGTGGCTTCCCAAGAAACAATCACCATTTTTTTCCTCGGACTTGAAAACGGGTTTTAATGGGCACCAAATTGTTTTTTTTAAGAGGTAATAAACTCCAACAAAAAATATTATTGCAAAATAGGCATTAGAATGCTTTTATTACATTTTTAGGGTGTGTTTGGTTACACAGGTGAGAATTGGAGTTGTCATTGGACCTCACAATTCTTTTTGTTGGGGAGTCCTTTCCATGAGAATTCCACTTCCTTGAATTTTTGGTTTCACTTCTCCCGACTAAGTACACTTTTGTGAGGATAGAGGTGTTGGGTAGGGATGCAAATGGGTCAGATCTAGGAAGGAGGTTTTGCAACTTTTAGTTGTTCTGGATTGGACTCTTTATGTATTTAGTTGTTTCGGATCCAATCCATTTGCATCCCTAGTGTTGGGACATCGAGAGGGTTGGATGGTAAGTCCTTTCCTGTACATGTGGAGTCGAAAGAGATGGTTGGATGGTCAGGTCGCACTATCATAACTAGGGCTGTTAACGAGTCTGGTTTACCCGGACTCGAACCAAACCAAACCTTTATAGGGTTGGGTATGGTGACAAATAGGAAGACCCAATTAAGAACCAGATCCAAACCTGAAAGTCCAATTAATACATGGATCCTGGTATAGTTTGTGAAATTTTATACCAGACCCTAGCCCAACCCGAGTTTCTATTAAAACCTGTAAATTTTTAATCTAAAAATGATAAAAATTATTATTTTTCCAGGTATGGTTTGGGTTTGGTTTATGTAGTTCTTATCAGGTCCAAGTATGGTTTCTCTTATAGTATACCCCACTAGACTCAGGTCTGGACTCAATACCATATCCGAAAATCTGGTCCAAGTTTGATTCAACCTGGGTCTAAACCAAACCCGACCCATTGACACCCCTAATTATAACCATAGTGACAAATGTTTTGAACAACAATTTTTCATTTTTCAAAAACTCGCGAGAAATTGAAATTTTTTCAGAAATCTTGCATTTTTTGGCAAAATCTCGCTAATAAAAAATAAATTTAAAAATATAAAATATATTTTTATAAGAAAATATTAATAAAAATTATTTAAAAATAAAAGTACATATTTTTTAATGATAAATAGCCATTTAAAACATAAATATTGCATTCAAATCACAATATTTATGTTTTTTCATAAATCTGGTGATATTTTGAAAATCTTGCAAGAAATTGTCGTTTTAAACTTTCATGCAATTTCTTGCGATATTATCGCAAGATTTTCATAAATCTCACGGTATTTGTCACTATGATTATAATCGAGGACCTTGGGTTCAAATGATGTCATAGTTAATCCACAACTTATCTTTAAAAAAAAGTCTTTTCTGCATGACAATCAAAACCAATTTGTCAATCAGTATCGGTGCATGTACCGGCCGACATGATGGTAGCCTTGAATTGGCTATTTTTAAATAAATGTAAATAAATACATAAATTTACTTTTTAATAATATTTTAATGGCTTTAACACATTTCACGTTTTGATTGACATATAATATTTTTTAATTATTTTTATTGTTGATTCAGAACGATTCACTTGAGTATCGGTGCCGATTCACCTGAATCCTTGGCCAAACAATACAGGGCTGATACCGAAAACATTGGTCTAAACCAAGCTAAACCAAAATAGATGATCATGGAGACATCATTCATGGAAATCAGTTTCAACAGAAAATTATACTATCCATATGTAAGTTCAGTCTAAAAGATCAAGTCCATATGGTCAAGTTGGTTATTTATACTTTGATCTAATCATCATCTGCAACATTGTAATCATCGTCATCTTATCATCTTGGTGGTTAATAAATAAGAGATTCATGTTGCATGTAGATAGCTGCCATTGCTGCCATGTGAGTACAACCAAAAGTAGATTAATGTCCCCAAATAAGAGATGCAGTGCCTCATGCCTCTTATTAAACGTCGGTATTGCTCAAACCCCATACTCCACCATCCAAACCATCACCCTTAGGTACTTATCTATGTTGGACATTTTTGTTTGAGTCCAACCTTAAGTATGATCTTGTTTGACACTAACAAAGAGGTAAGTAGGCCCATAACCCAATGTAGGCATATTTTAAAATAGAACCGAAATGTAAAAATGATACATATCGGTAGATGCCATAGATGAAACGAAGTGCAGGTGCTCGGCGTTCTCCTCAGCCTATCAACACCTACGATGAACCCAAGCTTTTAAGTCGATGGTAAGTAGGACCCTGAACCTAATGAGAAAAACAAGGACACCTTGACTACACTCATCAATCGGCCATGCCTCTATTTATAGTGAGAGAAAAGTAGGGGGTTATAGAATGTGAACCCTTTTACATTCAAACAATCTCTTTCCCACTAATTCTCATTAATTGCCCACTAACTCCTTCATTAATGTCAAATCAAATTATACTTTAAGGTTGAACTCAAACCGAAATATTCAATATTATTCCACTTGACCCATTGACACGAAAAGGCACAAAATCGAGGTTCATACTGTTATCTCGACTTAGTTCTTCATGTGGGTTCACATGTTATCCAGTATCACAAGAATGAATCATATAAGTCATGAAGATGAACACCTATTTATGAAATGTTATATTTTCATATACTACAATATAATTCACTTTCAGTGCTTTAGAATGTTAAGATTACTTTTATGAATAGGTTGATCTCTAACCCATTTTATTAGTTCTTTAATATTGTTATTATGTTATTCTCTCTAATCAAATGAGAGATCCTTATAGCTTTATGTATTATTGATTTTGCATAAAAGTTCTCGCATTTGATTAGAGAGAATAACAAAATAATAATATTAAAAGACCAATAGAATGAATTAGAGACCAACTTATTCATAAAGGTAATCTTAACATGCTAAAACACTGTAAATAAATTATATTGTAGTACATAGAAATATAACATTTCATAAAGAGAATCTCCATGACTCATATGATTTATTTTTGTGATACCAGATAGCATATGAACCCACATCAAAAACTAAGTTGAGATAATAGTATGAACCTCGATTTTGTACCTTTTTCGTGTCAATGGGTCAAGTAGGAGAATGTTGTACATTTGATTTTGGGTCCAACTCTAAGTATAACCCATTTTGACATTAATGAAGAGGTTAATGAGAAATTAGTGAGAATTAGTGGGGAAGGGGTTACGTGAATGTAAAAGGATTCACATTCTCTAACCCTCCATTTTTCTTTCACTATAAAATAGAGGCAAGGCTGCTTGATGAGGGTAGCCAAGGTATCCTCATTTTTTTTCTCATTGGCTTCAAGGTCCTGCTCACCATCGACCTGAAGGCCTAAACTCATCGTGGGCATCGATAGACTGAGGAAAATGCAAATCACTTGCACGCGCTTTGTCCATAACATCTACCTATATGTATCATTTTTACATTCTGGTTCTATTTTAAAATATACCTATAATCCATTGATAGTGGGTCTTGTGAAACTGCTAAGGAAATCAACTGAAAGGGCTTAACAGCGTAGAAACTGTTTTTTTTTCTTAGTAGTTCTCATTTTTTGATATAACTTATATGCAAATGTTAGGTGGTAAACTATAAAACCAGAAATGTGAAAGAAGACAACAAAAGAGAGGCAAGGAAAATGATATGAAGCCACATATTTCAGATGCAAGGTCTTAGCTCCAAACTCTTGTTACTCAGGTAAGGGTCATGTGCTGAAACCCACATTTGTATATAGGTGCATGAGCAAGTTACCTATGTCGTATCATAAATCCATCAAAAACTAAAACATGATCGATAACATGTTCTCGCTGAATCATTGAAATCATAAACAGGACAAAACCAAAAGCAGAAGCAATACCTGAATCCATAGCGCTCCAGTTGATCATTGATGGGTATGATCTTCCAGAACTTGTATATTAGCCCTTTTCCCTTCTCTAAACCCGATGAGAGGGACTGAATCTTCTTCTGATAATGGAGAGTCTGAAGATGGAGGGACTTAATATAAGGTTTGGGGACTATAACCTAATGTATTTAGAACTCTGTCTCAACTCAACCCATTATAGAGTTTTAGACAGATCAGGTCTCTCCACGTAGTGTTCCATACCATTTGAGATACCACAGGGCCCATCCGGATTAGACCACATGAACCGGGCTTGAACCTAAGACAAACTTACGATGTGTGGTTCAACGTATGTAGGCCCACACGATTTTCTAACAATCTTCCACTTGGGCCACATACGTAACCTTATAATCACACATTGTAACCTTATGAGCTCAAAAATACTGTCTTATCAATTGATATCTCTACCAATCCGGTCCATTGATCATGTCAACATAGAACCAAAGCGGTCTTCATTACAAATAACATAATTGGACCCATCAATGATCACATGTATTGACATAACCAAATGACATGGATCAAGTATGGATGTGAAACATAGAAATTACATGCAATGCGATCAAACATGCCTATTTCCAACTGGTCCTTCTTGAAGACTTTAGTGAGATCACAACATAATGAGTACAAAATGAAACTGAAACTTTAACTTTATACCAAAGTGGCAAAAGAGAACTTTATTATATCATAGAACGACCAAATACAAACTCCCACTAAACCAGCATATCGTAAAATGATAAAACACCCATGCGAGCAGTATGCTCATGAAAAACCTTGGGTGGCAAACCTTTAGTAAGCAGATCTATAATCATGGAGTTTGTGCCAATATGTTCTATCGATATATGACCATTATGCACTCTTTCTTTAACAACAAGGAACTTAATGTCAATATGCTTTGACTTCGAGGAACTTCTGTTGTTATTGAAATATAACATTGCTGAATTATTGTCAGAAAATAACTTGAGCAGTCTTTTAACATTATCCAAAATCTGCAGCCTAGTGACAAAATTACGTAGCCATATCCCATGATTGGATGCCTCATAACAAGCTACAAATTTTGCTGCCATGGTGGAAGAAGCGACGAGTGTCTACTTGGCACTCAACTAGAAAATAGCTCCCCCGACCAATAGAAAAATATAGCCCAACGTGGATCTTCGACTGTTTTGGCATCCCGCAAAATTAGAATCAGAATACCCAATGATTTTCAACTGATCTAACTTCCTGTATATGAGCATGTAACTTTTTGTTCTTTGCAAATACTGTACAACCCATTTGGCTGCTTTCTAATGATCCATACCTGGGTTACTAAGATATCTGCCTAACATCTTAAAAATGTACGCTAAATCTGGACGCGTACACACCTGAGCATACATGAGACTCCCCATAACATATGCATAAAAATTCCGTTTCATAGCCTTAATTTTAGACTGGTGTTCAGGGCACTGAGCGAGAGTAAACCTGTCTCCTTTAACAATGAGAGTATCCCTTGGTTTGCAATCATTCATGCCATACCTTTCCAGAATCCTTTTGATATAGTTCTTTTGTGATAATCCAAGAATACCTCAAGAACGATATTGATGTATCTGAATCTCTAATACAAAAGAGGCATCCCCAAGATCTTTTATTTCAAATTTTTTTGTCAGAAATCTCTTGGTTTCGTGTAGTATGCCTATATCATTACTCGCAAGCAATATATCATCCATATACAAAACCAAGAAAAAAATTTACTCCCACTGAACTTATGGTATATGTATTCGTCAATCACATTCATCTCAAAACAAAACGAGAGGACAACTTGATGAAACTTATGATACCACTGACAAGAAGCTTGCTTAAGTCCATAGATGGATTTCTTGAGTTTGCAAACCATTTTCTTTGCATCACCTGAGACAAAATATTCTGGCTGGACCATGTATGTTGTCTCATCGATGTCCCCATTAAGAAATGCAGTCTTAACATCCATCTGATGTAGCTTTAAGTCATAATGAGCCACAAGTACCATCATGATCCTAAAAGAGTCTTTCGTAAAAGTCGGAGAGAAAGTCTCTATATTGTCAATGCCTTCTCTTTGAGTAAACCCTTTTGCAACAAGACAAGCTTTATATCTTTCCACATTACCCTTTGAATCTCTTTTGGTTTTAAATATTCATTTGCAACCAATGAGTTTCACACCTTCAGGTAATGGGACAAGATCTGACACATCATTGTCACTCATAGATTTAATCTTCGCATGCATTGCTTCAATCCACTTTTGAGAGTTAGAACTTTGTGTGGCTTGATGAATGTTGATTGGATCATCTTCCATTAGGCCAGTATCACCCTCATGTTCTTGTAGAAAGATAATATAATCATCCAAAATTGCCTTTATTTTTTCTTTAGTGGATTTTCTTAATGACGTTGGTTCTTGAGGTGTTTCTTGAGGTTATTGAGTTTAAACTTTAAGAGTAAAAGCTTGATTTTGGGTAGGGAGATCTGAAACATTACCTTGATCCAAATTTGTGGGAACAATGTCAGGAATGAGAATCTGATCATTGTCATTCACAACTGCAGGAAGAGAAAGAGACTCTTCTTCAAAGGCAATGTCTTTTACTTTATCACTCCCCCCAAACTCAGCACCCTCAAAGAAACAAGCGTTTCCCGTTTCAGAAAAAGACTTGTTTGTAGGGTAATAAAACTTATAGCCTCTGGACCTTTCAGAATACCCAACAAAATAGCTGCTAATTATTTTTTAATCTAATTTATTTTCATATGGCTTGTATAGCCTAGCATCAGCTGAACATCCCCAAATATGAAAATGTTTTAAACTAGACTTTTGGCCTGTCCACAATTCATATGGGGTCTTGGTTACTGCCTTATAGGGTACCCTGTTCAAAACATAGGCTGCAATCTTTAATGCTTCTCCCCAGGACTTTGGTAAGGTATAATGATAAATCATACTCCTTATCATAAACCACCATTCATGCTAGAGGTGCCTGACATGGTATACTGAGGGACAATCCCACATTTCTTTAGGAATTTAGCAAAAGGCCCTGGACGTTGTTCACCTAATCCGTCATATTTGTCATAGTACTCACCACTATGATTAGATCTAATGACCTTAATTCTTTTGCCAAGTTGGTTTTCAACTTCGGCCTTATACGATTTGAACACAACAAGGGACTGAGACTTTTCATGAATTAAATATAGGTACCCATAACGAGAATAATTGTCTATGAACATAATAAAATATTATTGACACAAATATCAGTATGGATTAGTTCTAAGACATTCATTCTCCTTTCGGCACCTAATTTCTTTATGTTTGTTTGTTTCCCTTTTATACACTCAACACAAACCTAAAAGTCAGTGAAATCAAGGGAACCAAGAATCTCATGTGACACAAGCCTTTCAATTTTTGTTTAGAAATATGACCTAAGCATTTATGCCATAACAAAGCAGAATTCTCATTTGTTAATTTTTGTTTTGTACCACGAGAACTTATTTGCAAGGTTTCATTAAACGAGACAATAATATCAAGCATATAAAGGTTGGCAACTGTAGATAAAGAACCGGTCCCTATAAGATTTGAATCAAGAAACAATTTAAATTCATTATTTCCAAATAAACAAGAATAACTGTATTTGTTCAAAATAGAAATAGAGACCAAATTCTGCCTAAAAGATGACACAATAAATGTTTATTTCAAATCTAAAAAAAATTTAGTCTTTAAGGACAACCTAAATGTCCATATTACCTTGACTTCAACTGTTTTGCCATCGACTACATAGATGAATCTTTCAGCATCAATTGGCGGTCGACAACTTAGGCAACCCTGTAAAGACACACTTATGTGAGTGGTAGCACCATAATCCATCCACCAAGTGTGTTTGGGTACATAAGTCAAATTAACTTCATAACAAACCAGAGTAAGGAGCATACCTTTCTTCTCATGCCATGCATGATACTTGGTACAATCCTTCTTCATGTCACCTTCCCCTTTGAAAAAACAACAACTAGACTTTGGGCCTTAATGTCTTTTCTGTTTCTTCTGCGATTGAGGGTCAACTGCAGCTTCCTTAGTCCTTTTCTTTTTCTTAAACTTGTCCTCAGAGGTTATTGCCAGATGAGCACTTTCAGTCTTCTCTTGTTTCATCCTATCCTCTTCTTGCACACACTGTGAAATAAACTCATTAAGAGTCTATTTTTCCTTTTAGCAGTTATAACTGACCTTAAAATGACTATACTGTGCAGGAAGGGATATCAAAACCAAGTGCACGAGTAAGTCCTCAGACAACTTTAACTTTAGTGCCTTGAGTTTTGAAGCAAGATGAGACATCTCCATGATGTACTCCTAAATGTTTCTTTTGCCCTTATACCTCATTGAGATAAGACTCGAAAGAAGAGTACTAGTCTCAGCCTTTTCATTTTTTGTAAAACATTTTTTAATTTCTTCAAGGAAACATTTGGCATTGGCCTCTTCAGACATGGTGCCCTTGAAGGATTCTAGAATCGCACATTTCATAATCATGAGACTCATGTGATTAGATTGATCCCATCGGTCATAGTTCTTTTTGTCCTCATCAGAACTCTTATCCGTAAGAGCAGGTGGTTGATCTTCTCGTAGTGCAAGATCCAGATCCATACAACCAAGCATAATCATAATATTTTCTTTTCAGTTCTTGAAATTTGAATCGCTCAAAACAGAGATGGAATTAATGTTTGCAGATATCATAAAAGCAGAGGTATTAACTGAATAAAGAACAAACAAGCTCATGATTAACATTCATTTTCACATGCAATGACATAAAATGACATATTAATCAGTGGTTAACCCCATTATAAGATACCCAGCACAACATTGACACTTAGTCTTTGGACAGAAATGTCAACTTGTAAGTGGTACTCACAATACAGTAATCAAAATATGGACAGTCAGTCCTATCAAACAATGAGCCTTTCTTTGGACTGACTCATTATTCACATGGAAAACCAAACGATTGTCCCATATTTATTACTGAAAGTATACATTTGGGCTCAGCCAAATAGTAATCTTACTTTGGACCGATTACTATCTGCATAAACCGCAAATATATAGCCATCACGATATTCTAAAATGAACTAACCTACACAATAGAAGTTACTTTGGCAACATATAGATTTAACTAATTTAATTTAAAATATTGGATCCAGAATCAGAAACAATACCAGTGTTCAAATATGTCAACAAGTGCACATAAAAATAAGATAATAATAACATACATGGGTCGAAAAGCAACCGAATATTGACCCACCAAGGTGACCTAAAGTATGCTCCAAAATAGCCTTACAAAATCCTTATTATTTTTTTTATAAGGCTCAATGCACAGGTCCAACCAATTAGGCCTGGTTGGACCCACTAGCAGATCCCAAAACAAATCTGACCCAATCCATAACATTTGAGTGTTTGTCCATGCAGCGGATTGGGCCTTACCATGTCTGACTCGCTCAAAGGAAACCTAATATGACTCGGTTCAATCCCTCAACCAGATGGGGTTGAACCAAGCTAAAAGCCTTTCAGCCCCCTTAATGCGACCTCAGCCGATCCGGTCCATGATTGGTACCAAACCGGCCTGAGTCACTAGTGGGACCAAAGAAAGCAAACATAGAGTTGAATCGGCCATGCACAAAGGAAATGACACCCAAACCGGTTCCTGGCCCGATGGAGCTGAGTCATCCCTTACCTCATGGTCGTACCAGCCTGAAACAATCATATTGAAATTCCACTAGAGGGGGGGTGAATAGTGAAATTTGATAATGATCGATAAAATAAAATAATTAAGCAATAAGGCACAACACATAAAACACAGAAGTTATACTGGTTCGGTCAATATCCAGACCTACATCCAGTCCCCAAGCAAACCACTTGAGATTCCACTATAACATCCGAGTTACCGGATAAATAGTACAACACCCTCTTCCCAAGAGGTCTTCTTCTCTCAACAGAGAAGGGCAACACCCTCTTCCCAAGAGGTCTTCTTCTCTCAACAGAGAAGGGCAACACCCTCTTTCACAGAGGTCTACTTCTTTAAACAAAGAAGGAGTACAGTGAATAAACAGAGTTACAATACTTCCTATAGAACCTTCAGAATGATATGAATGCACGAATGAAGGATTCTAAGAATGTTCTGTTTGTCACTCAGAGGATACTCTTTGTCAAAGAGCTGGACTTGACTTTTTTCTCTTTTCTTTCTTTTTCTTTTTCTCTTTCTTTTTCAAGGCTCTCTTTTCAAATCACGAATAGAATATTTTTCTCTTTGTAAGCTCACACGTCTATTTCATTCCTCTTGTTTGAATAGTTTATGTGTGTGTATTTATATAGCTTATAAAAAGTAGTCGTTACATTTTGGAATTGTAACTTTTTGAAATATGAAATGTTATGTCTTTTCAAAAATATCTTTTAGAGAAGATCGAGAATGCCTTTTTCCAGAAGAGTAAGATAGAGGGTACACTAGTCGTTGTAGTGTTTTAGGTAATACATATTTTATGTAAAAATTCTATTTCTTACAATAGTACATTTGAACGTTGGGTTGTAGTTTTGTCTTTATTCTAATTAATGATTTGAGGTACATTAGTACTTCTTTACTTTAAATGAGTGTAAGTACTATGAGTGCTTTGAGATATCTATTTGTACATAGTCATGTCAAGTGTATTCTTTATGTAGTGTATTTCAAAGTCTCCAGAGAGAATGAGGACCAAAAAGAAGGTCGACATTCTTTGGGAAGGATATTTAGAAAGGATTTGTTACAGAAGGCATTTAATGCTTTGTAGAGAGAATGATGACTTCAAGTAAGTCGACATTCCATGATTATGAGAAAAAGTAACTATAGTTCTTTTAAAACCATATTTTATTTGTTTTTCTTATGTGTAGCCGATTTATGTTTTTGTCTTCTTTTTGTATTTAAGAAACATTTCATTAGAGAAGATAACTAAAGTCTTTTCAAAAACATATTTTATTTGTTTTTCTTATGTAGTCGATTTTATTTGTTTTCTCCATGTAGTCGATGTTATGTTTTTGTCTTTTTCCTACATTCCTTTTTTTTTTCATGTTGTCTTGTATATAGTGTAAGGTACAATGATTATATGACAAAAAGTCTTTTTCATAAAAGGTTGTAAGAAGCTATAATTATTATATGACAAAATATCTTTTTCATAAAAGGTTGTAAGAAGGTACACTTATTGGTTTTAAAAAAAAAGAAGCTTTTTGAAACTATCGTATACTTTTATGATATAGTATGTATGAATGAGTATGTAATATGCAAAATGCAAGTTCCTGAAGGTTCTGTTACATATGACTTTAAAGAGAAAAAAAATCTTCATCTTGAGGTAGCCGATTTCTTCATTTGAGCTTTAGGAAAGCATGGCTCATCAAGCTTTTTCTTCAAGGAGTATGATTGCACCATAGTTGTACTTGAACAGGAAGTCTTCATCCTTATTGGGTGAGATATCCTTGCATCAAATACTCGTTAGATTTAAGGCAAAACATATTCAGTCATAAGATAACATTATTTCAAGAGAACATATTATCATATCATACAAAATCAAATAAGACAGTGTATCATATTATGTGACATCAAAACCGAATTTCTCAACATTCTCCCCCTTTTTGATGATGACAAAATATGCTCCCCCTGTCAAAAAGACATTATGCATAGAAATAATAATATGATAAAAATGTGAGATAATGTTTAAAGAGAGAATGTTTCTCCAATAATGGAGACAGGTTTTCTCCCCCTTTGTCATGGACAAAAAGGAGGGATCAGAGTAAAAAAGTTATTTCAGTCCAAAAAATAATTTAAAAGTTATTACAGACTAAAAAAAATGCGTCTATCTCGAAGGTGGAGAAGGTGAAGGCGTCCGGGTGGCACGATTCCGCTTGCGAGTCTGCTGCAACAGGGCTTGATTACGAAGGATTCGATCTTGAGTTTGCTCGATATCCATCATAGCAGAAAAGTAATTGAAGGAGGATATTGGATCTGCTTCATCAGAGCCGGGCATGTGCAGGGACCTTAGATTGAAGGTGGTAGCATCGAGGACGTGAGAGGGTCGGAGGATGACTTCGTTGTGAAGTGGTACTTGGAAGTAGTTGAAAATGGGAGTTATGAAACACCCAAAAAGAAGAGGCTCAAATTTCTAATAACGAATAAAGAGATTGAAAATAATGGATGACCAATTTATCGGAAGAGAAGAAAGGATGGCGTAGATAAGAAGAGAGATTTTTCGAGGAACTAATCCTTGGCGGGGATGCTTGGGATAGAGGTTGTGGAAAAGAATCTGGGCAAGTAGCTGAGCTTGAGGTTGGAGATTCCTCATGTGCCACGGAAGATGGTAGCAGTTGGTGCAGAGAAGTATTTTTCGAAGTACCGATCGATCGATTGGTACTATGGCGTTAAGGTCAGTACCGGTGGAAGGTAGATTTAGAATTCTACCTAGGTCGGAAGCATTGAAAATCATCAGCTGTCCTCGGACTTTGCTGGTGATTGAGGTTTGTTCATGATCAGAAGAGAAGTTGGTATAAAACAGTCGAACTAGTTCAGGATAATAGGCGGCTGGGGATGAAGATCCTATGAGAGGTTTGAGTTCGGGGAGATAGGTGTCTAAGTCGAAGAACATGAAGTCGTCAAAGTTGATCAATTTTCCTTCATGAATGGGGCGAGAGCAGAGTGAGGTGTAGGTGTGAAACAAATCAGGATACCTTAGATCGGCGGAGGTGATCACATTGGTAGAAGAAGAAGCCATTTTCGAGTGTCTTGAAAATAAAGCACTAGGAGAGAAAGGAGCTAGAACCGAGAGAAAATTTGTATAAGGATAGAAAAGATCGAATGGAATGGTAAGAGATGAACCAATTGATTAAATAGAAGGAAGAAAATAATTGTTGATATGAAATGAGGAAATGCGTGAGTTATAAAATAAGAGACTTGTGAATGACAAATCAAATCAATTTTGGAAGAAAGTGTATTATATTAGCATAGATATTAAGAAGGACATAGTTTCGAAATAATTTTTCTATATATGTAACAAATTTACTATGGGCAATCTTGTTGGATAGTGAGAAGAGTCATGAATTGAGTATGGAGTGTCATATTAAACGTAAGAGAAAGAATGATTCAAGAGTTTTTAAAGTTTTTCGTGAAGATCATGAAGAATAGAGAGTGAATAATGGCCTAATAAGAACAAACAACTTTTTCAAGAATTTACTTTATGTGAAAGCATTCCAAAATCGTGAAGAGGGAGTTTGGAATAGGACAAACATGAGAGTATGAGGAAATGCAATAATTTCTTATTTAAGAAGTGTATATTTTGATATACGTGAAAGGAGTGTGAATAGATATAAAGGAGGGTGATACGGATATGTAAAAGAAATGAGAGTGGTCATAAAGGACACCAATCACTTGAAGTTGGATAGAAATTGTATGACATAAAGTGGAGTGAAGGACAAGGTTTTAATGAATCTCGATTGGAGAGAGATATAAAATATATGAGAGAGTCATGGTCACGGATGAAAAGGAACTTCGTATAATGTAGAGAGAGAGATAAAATGGTGATACAAAACGTACTAATGAGTGGAGTACAAGTTTTTGAAAAGAGAATTTTACAGTACTTTTTCGTAAAAGATGTAAACCATGAAGAGATGATAATAGATTGTTCTTAGGCTATGATATAATAGATGATATAGTAAAAATTTATGTGAAATATAATAACTTAAAAGGTGGTACGAGAGGATAATCATTTGAATTTTTCATGAAGGGCATTAATGTCTTAGTGAAGTGTCGATAGGAGGAAAGGAAGATATGATAAAAATAGAGTGTACATACTATATGATATAACAAATGATATAGTAAAATTTATACGTAAAAAGATAGCAACTAGATCTTTAGAAGAAGAAGGTAAAAAGAACAAAAAAAACATCATTCGATTTTGACTAAAATTTGAAAAGTAAGATTTCTCATAAAATAATATGTTATCATGTTGAAGGTGAATCAACTTATCGTAAGAGAAGTTTTCACAAAAGGACAATAAATAATAAAGGAGATATGAGATGAGTGATGTGAACAATGTCATGATAGCTTTTAATATAATTAGTTCTTATGGATATGAGTGAAAGGAGATAGGACAAGGAGTCATTATGGATGTGTACTTGAAAGATGACAAGTTGAAAGACATAAAGAATGTGTCTTATAAGAGTTTAGAGTATACGTGAATATGGAAACCTAGTTTGACTAACAAAAATCGATAAGAAGAAAAAGACTTTTAAAATAAGATTTTAACAAAACTTATAAGAAGTATTATATTAAGTGTGATTAATTTATAAGTCACTTAGTTTACATATTCCTAGTTCTCTTCTAATTCGTGTGAAGTCTTCATGTCTTAATGGTTTAGTGAATATGTCTGCTAACTGTTGATTAGTGGGTATGAATTCTAGTTTAATTATGTTGTTTAAGACTTGTTCTCTTAAGAAGTGGTGTCTTATTTGAATGTGCTTAGTTCGTGAGTGTAAAATAGGATTCTTAGATAGGTTTATAGCACTTGTATTATCACAAAAAATAGTTGTATTTTCAAAATTTAAACCAAAATCTTTTAATGTTTGTTTCATCCAGATAACTTGAGTACAAGCTAGGCTAGCAGCAATGTATTCGGCTTCAGTAGTTGATAATGATACACAATTCTGTTTCTTACTGAACCATGATACCAGTGAGTGCCCTAGCATGTGACATGTTCCACTTGTGCTTTTTCTGTCAGATTTACTTCCAGCAAAGTCAGCATCACTGTATGAGATTAGATCAAATGTAGAGGATTTTGAATAGAATAATCCAAAATCAACTGTGTCTTTTAAATATCTCATTATTCTTTTTACAGCTTTAAGATGTGATTCTTTTGGGTTTGACTGGAATCTAGCACACAAGCAAACACTAAACATTATATCTGGACGGCTAGCAGTTAAATAAAGAAGTGATCCTATCATACCTCGGTATACCTTTGTATCAACAGTCTTACCATCTTCATCTTTGTCCAACACAGTAGTAGTGCTCATAGGAGTGGATTTTGAAGCAGTTGAGTTCATGTTGAACCTCTTCAGAAGTTCATGAGCATACTTAGATTGGTTGATGAAAACTCCATCCTTGGTTTGCTTAATATGCAGTCCAAGAAAGTAGGTGAGTTCTCCCATCATACTCATTTCGAATTCCTTCTGCATGGACTTAGAAAAATCTTCACAGAGAGTGCTGTTAGAAGATCCAAAGATGATGTCGTCGACATAGATTTGAACAATTAGGGTATGATTATCCACTACTTTGACAAATAGTGTAGAATCTGCTTTGCCAACAGAAAAACCAGTTTTTAATAAAAAGGTTTTAAGTCTTTCGTACCAAGCATGAGGTGCTTGTTTTAAACCATACAAAGCACGTTTGAGTTTAAAAACATGATCTGGGTACTGTTCATTTTCAAATCCTGGAGGTTGTTTTACATAGACTTTTTCATTTATAAAACCATTTAAGAAAGCACTTTTAACATCCATTTGAAATAATTTGAAATCCATATAGCTTGCATATGCTAAGAGCATTCTAATAGATTCAAGTCTAGCAACAGGAGCAAATGTTTCATCAAAGTCAATACCTTCCTCCTGGTTGTATCCTTGAGCTACTAGTCTGGCCTTGTTTCTTATAACATTACCTGTTTCGTCTAGCTTGTTTCTGAAGATCCATCTTGTCCCAATGATTGGATGATCCTTTGGTCTCGGCACAAGATCCCAAACGTCATTTCTTTGGAATTGATTTAGTTCTTCAGTCATGGCTAGCATCCAGAACTCATCAATGATGGCTTCATCAATCTTCTTTGGTTCAAGTTGAGAAATGAATGCCATGTTTGCAATCCGTTCTAGCTGAGCTCTAGTTTGAACCCCCTTTGTTAGTTCTCCCAAAATCTGCTTTTGAGGATGATCTTTGATATCGACAAAGGTTCTTTGGTGATCATCTTCATTAGACTTAGCTGTGTTATCTAAAAATAAATTTGTACTTTCAACATCATCATTAGTTTGTATATGAACAGATTGATCAATAGATTCACAAAAACTAACATGCATAGATTCTTCAATAGTATTATGACACTTATTGAAAACTCTGTATGTTTTACTATGACTTGAATATCCTAAGAATATGCCTTCAACAGATTTAGCATCAAACTTATCTAGGCTATCTTTTGTGTTTAGGATAAAGCATTTACATCCAAAGACTTTGAAGTAGTCTATTCTTGGAGTTCTGTCATAGAATAGTTCATAGGGAGTTTTATTTAATAAGGGTCTAATGAGAACTCTATTTGTTATGTAGCATGCAGTATTAACAGCTTCTGCCCAAAAAGATTTTACAAGATTATTGTGTTGGAGCATAGTCCTGGCAGATTCCTGAAGGGTTCTATTCTTTCTTTCTACTACACCATTTTGAGGTGCAGCTCTAGGGAAGGCAAAGTTATGAGAAATACCATGCAAGTTACAAAAATTTTCAAAGAGTTCATTTTCAAATTCTCCTCCATGGTCACTACGGATTTTAACAATAGAACATGATTTTTCGTTTTGTAATTTTTTACATAAGATTTCAAACTGACAAAACGTGTCACTTTTGTTTTTCAAAAATATTACCCAAGTAAATCTTGAGTAATCATCTACAATGACAAAAACATATCTATTATGATTAAGGCTAGCTACCCTAGAAGGACCAAAAAGGTCCAGGTGGAGAAGCTCTAAAGGTCTTTTACTTGAGATGACATTTTTTGATTTGAAAGGAGATTTTGACAATTTTCCTAATTGACATGCATCACAAAAATAATCCTTTTTAAAAGATATGTTGGGTAACCCACGTACTAATTTATTTTTAGCTAGTTTGGACATGTATTTTGAATTGACATGGCCCATTCTCATGTGCCATAGATGTTGAGTGTCATTATTAGCTATAAGACAATGTTCTGTGATGTTTTCTAGGTATAGTTCGTATATATTATTCTTTCTTATACCTTTTAAGATGATGTTTTCATTTGTGTCAGCTATGAGGCATGCATCATGATTAAAGCTAACATTATAACCTGTGTCACACATTTGACTGATACTTAGTAGGTTATGTTTTAATCCTTTAACAAGGAGAACGTCTTTGATAAGAGGTTTGTCTATGTTACCAATATTTCCAATACCAATTATCAAACCTTTGTTGTTATCTCCAAAGGTGACGGTTCCTCCTTCTTTATGATGAAGAACAGCAAAAAGGTCTGGATGTCCTGTCATGTGCTTTGAACATCCACTATCTAGTATCCATCTGTTCTTCTTTGGAGCCTGCAAAACATTAAGTAAATCTTCTTTTTGGTACCCAATCAGGTTCTTTTTTGTTAGACTTTGGAACCCATATCCATTTGGATTTGGGTTTGTCTATCTCTTTAGAGGAGTTAAAAAGATTATTAATATAATACTCCTTATTTGGTTCAGATGAACTTTTCACAAATGTGGTCTTTTGATTTATACAAGAAGGTTTTTTGAAATGAGAATAGCCAATCCCATTCTTGTAAAAGGAGACCTTCTGAGAGGATAAGAGTTTATCCAAGTTCTCTTTACCTTTAGTAAACTTGAAAACCGTTTTCATAAGGTTCTCAGTTTTACTTTTTAGCTCTGAAATTTCTACTTGCATATCTTTAGTTTTGGAGCTAGTAGAAGAAATTTCAGATATAAGCAAAAGATTTTTCTTTTTCAACTCAGAATTTTCACTGCTGAGTTTTTCATTCTCTTGAGAAAGCTCTAAATTTTCAGATTTTAAAGCTTTATTTTTGAAACTCAATTTTCTAGATTCTTCAAATAGTTCTTGAAAAGCATCTAGAAGTTCTTCAAAGGAAAAATCAGAGATTTCACTTACCGAGCTTTCGTTTGCCATGAAGCACATATTTGCAGTTTCGGCTTCATCATCACTTGACTCTTCACTAGTGGATGGTTCTGAATCATCCCATTGAGCATGCAGAGCCTTTTTCTTGAAGAACCTCTTCTTTGGTTCCTCAGTCTTGGACTTTCTTTTGAGAAGGGGACAGTCACGTTTTAAGTGCCCTGGCTTATTACACTGAAAGCACATGGGATCTTCTTTAAGATCTTTTCTTTCCTTGTGCCTGTTTGGAAGCCGGTTCCTTCTCATGAAGCGCTGGAATTTTCTGGTAAGTAGCGCAATTTCTGATTCTTTATCTGAGTCTTCATTCTCAGATAGGGCTGAGAAAGCTAGAGTTTTCTTTACTGGTTGCTCTTCTTCCCTTCTTTCTTTCATGTGGACTTCATAGGCCATAAGATTTCCTATTAAGTCGTCCAATGTAAGCTTAGACAAATCTTGAGCTTCTTCAATAGCAGTGGTCTTTCTCTCCCAATCAGTTGTGAGAGATCTCAAGATTTTCTTCACCTTTTCAGTCTGGGAATATGTTACACCCAGAGATTTCAGATCGTTGGTGATGTTGGTGAATCTGGTAAACATCTCTGTGATGGGTTCATCTTTGTTCATTTTGAACAACTCATATTTTCTAACAAGAGATGATATTTTGGCTTCTTTAACTTTGTTGGTTCCTTCATGAATCACTTCCAAAGAATGCCAAATGTCATATGCAGATTCACATATAGATATTCTGTTGAATTCATTTTGATCAATGGCACAATATAAGGCATTCATAGCCTTTGCATTTAAGTTTGCCATTTTCTTTTCTTCATCAGACCATAAGTTATAGTCTGCGGATGGAGATGTGTATGGATGCTCAACAATTTTCCATACAGCAAAGTCTATGGATTTGAGAAAGATAGCCATTCTGCACTTCCAATATCCATAGTTGGAGCTATTGAAGAAGGGGGGACGAGATGCGTGTTGACCTTCAATATCACGAGCATAAGAGGTAGATGCCATTTGTGCTGGAAGACTTGTTACGTCAAAACCAGCAAACCTGCTCTGATACCAAATGAAATTCCACTAGAGGGGGGGTGAATAGTGAAATTTGATAATGATCGATAAAATAAAATAATTAAGCAATAAGGCACAACACATAAAACACAGAAGTTATACTGGTTCGGTCAATATCCAGACCTACATCCAGTCCCCAAGCAAACCACTTGAGATTCCACTATAACATCCGAGTTACCGGATAAATAGTACAACACCCTCTTCCCAAGAGGTCTTCTTCTCTCAACAGAGAAGGGCAACACCCTCTTCCCAAGAGGTCTTCTTCTCTCAACAGAGAAGGGCAACACCCTCTTTCACAGAGGTCTACTTCTTTAAACAAAGAAGGAGTACAGTGAATAAACAGAGTTACAATACTTCCTATAGAACCTTCAGAATGATATGAATGCACGAATGAAGGATTCTAAGAATGTTCTGTTTGTCACTCAGAGGATACTCTTTGTCAAAGAGCTGGACTTGACTTTTTTCTCTTTTCTTTCTTTTTCTTTTTCTCTTTCTTTTTCAAGGCTCTCTTTTCAAATCACGAATAGAATATTTTTCTCTTTGTAAGCTCACACGTCTATTTCATTCCTCTTGTTTGAATAGTTTATGTGTGTGTGTTTATATAGCTTATAAAAAGTAGTCGTTACATTTTGGAATTGTAACTTTTTGAAATATGAAATGTTATGTCTTTTCAAAAATATCTTTTAGAGAAGATCGAGAATGCCTTTTTCCAGAAGAGTAAGATAGAGGGTACACTAGTCGTTGTAGTGTTTTAGGTAATACATATTTTATGTAAAAAGTCTATTTCTTACAATAGTACATTTGAACGTTGGGTTGTAGTTTTGTCTTTATTCTAATTAATGATTTGAGGTACATTAGTACTTCTTTACTTTAAATGAGTGTAAGTACTATGAGTGCTTTGAGATATCTATTTGTACATAGTCATATCAAGTGTATTCTTTATGTAGTGTATTTCAAAGTCTCCAGAGAGAATGAGGACCAAAAAGAAGGTCGACATTCTTTGGGAAGGATATTTAGAAAGGATTTGTTACAGAAGGCATTTAATGCTTTGTAGAGAGAATGATGACTTCAAGTAAGTCGACATTCCATGGTTATGAGAAAAAGTAACTATAGTTCTTTTAAAACCATATTTTATTTGTTTTTCTTATGTGTAGCCGATTTATGTTTTTGTCTTCTTTTTGTATTTAAGAAACATTTCATTAGAGAAGATAACTAAAGTCTTTTCAAAAACATATTTTATTTGTTTTTCTTATGTAGTCGATTTTATTTGTTTTCTCCATGTAGTCGATGTTATGTTTTTGTCTTTTTCCTACATTCCTTTTTTTTTTCATGTTGTCTTGTATATAGTGTAAGGTACAATGATTATATGACAAAAAGTCTTTTTCATAAAAGGTTGTAAGAAGCTATAATTATTATATGACAAAATATCTTTTTCATAAAAGGTTGTAAGAAGGTACACTTATTGGTTTTAAAAAAAAAAGAAGCTTTTTGAAACTATCGTATACTTTTATGATATAATATGTATGAATGAGTATGTAATATGCAAAATGCAAGTTCCTGAAGGTTCTGTTACATATGACTTTAAAGAGAAAAAAAATCTTCATCTTGAGGTAGCCGATTTCTTCATTTGAGCTTTAGGAAAGCATGGCTCATCAAGCTTTTTCTTCAAGGAGTATGATTGCACCATAGTTGTACTTGAACAGGAAGTCTTCATCCTTATTGGGTGAGATATCCTTGCATCAAATACTCGTTAGATTTAAGGCAAAACATATTCAGTCATAAGATAACATTATTTCAAGAGAATATATTATCATATCATACAAAATCAAATAAGACAGTGTATCATATTATGTGACATCAAAACCGAATTTCTCAACACATATGAAACCACCTTGTCCCAGACTGACTCAACCCTCAACCAAATGGCAGAATCGGTTCGGCAAAAAAAAAGGTGAAGTAGCATCCCAGTTTGGTGTGCCACAGAGGGTCGAATCAACCCAGGTGCCCGAATAGGTGGAAATCCAAACCGGCCCCCCAACTTTTATAGGTCAAGCCTGAACGAATGTCGAGTTCCACCGACCGAGTGGCGTCTGGCCATTGCCGAACCAAGTTTGAGCAGTGCCAAACCTTGAGGTGTCCAACGACAACTAGAGCCAGTCAGAGTCCCGACAAGAACAACGAGTCCGACGATGGCCAAAACAAAACGACCATGGATGTCGGTGAACTGATTACCTCCAGCGATGTCCAAAACAAAATGGCCTTGAATGATGACAAACCAATTACCTCCGGCAATGGCCAAAACAAAACGACCATGGATGTCAATGAACTGATTACCTTCGATGATGGCCAAAACAAAACGGCCCTAGATGTCGATGGGTTCTCGTAATCCGGTTGTCCTCGTTGTTTGATAGTAGGAAGAAGAGAAGGGAATGAAAGCCCTTTCGGTCTGAGGTTCTGAAAAAAAAAAGGTCCGAGGTTCTGAAAAAAAGGGAAGGGCTCGACGGTCCTTTCAGTCTGAAGGTCCTGAAAAAAAGGGAAGGGCCCGATGGCCCTTTCGATCAGACAGTCTAAAGAAGAAGGGAAGGGCCCGACTACCCTTTCGATCTGTGCAAACCAGTATACCATCGGTTGACACAGAAAAATACAGCCACCGATCGTATAGGATCGACACTGCCAAAAGGAAAAATTCAACAATAGAATCGTATATTTTCAACGAATCAACGAAATCATGCACTCTGATACCAATTGTTGGATCATAAATCCATCGAAAACTAAAACATGATCGATAACATGTTCTCGTTGAATCATTGAAATCATAAACAGAACAAAACCAAAAGCAGAAGCAATACCTGAATTCGTAGCTCTCTGGTTGATTGTTGATGGGTATGATCTTCGAAAACCTGTATATTAGCCTTTTTCCCTTCTCTAAACTTGATTAGAGAGACTAAATCTTCTTTTGATAATGGGGAGTCTGAAGATGGAGGGTCTTAATATAAGGTTTGGGGACCATAACCTAATGTATTTAGAACTCTGTCTCAACTCAACCCATTATAAATTTTTAGACAGGGTCTTTTCACGTAGTGTTTCATACCATCTGAGATACCATAGGGCCCATCTGAATTAGACCACATGAATTGGGCCTGAATCTAAGACAGACTTACGATGTGTGGTTCAGCGTATGTAGGCCCACACGACTTTCTAACAACCTGGGCTTCATACTTTCAACTTTTTCGATGATAAAATTCTTCTTTTGGTTACAAATGAATCAACTGAGAGAATTCCATAAGGATAAATGCTTATTATTGTCTACTCTATTGTATATACAATATTGGAAAATCATAGAGATGTGTTTAACATGGTTCATTTGCTAGCAATCACGCTCTAGATCATCATTTTTTTGATGAGTGGAACCCACAACCACCCTGACTTGAGTGGCCCACTGATTATCATGTCATACCATTAGCCTTTTGTTGGACAAGGTATTATTCTGACCTTTTATGGCCTGAACTAAGCCAAAATAAGCATTGTTCAGTTGCATACTGGCAAAACGCTTGGTTTAACCAAACAGAAAGGTGCATTCTAAGGTTATATTGATAAAAGTGCCATGTTTTGCCAATCTAGGAGCTATTACCAGCTGATTTTGTTGGCGATGCATTAACTTGTTTTTTTTTTTGCTTTTTTTGGCTAGGCCAAGGAAATAGCTCATCGTCACCAACCGCACATTGGCTGGCTTCTGGTTGGTAAAACCCTTGAGGTCCTTCCTATCATAGTGACAAATATCGCGAGATTTATGAAAATGTTGCAAGAAATTGCCTAAAAGTTTAAAACAACAATTTCTCGCAAGATTTTCAAAATATCATGAGATTTATGAAAAAATATAAATACCGCAATTTAAACATGATATTTATGTTTTAAATGGCTATTTATGAAAAAAGTCATGTTTTTTTATTTTTAAATAATTGTATTAATATTTTTTATAAAAAATATTTTTTATATTTTTTAATTTAATTTTTTATTGCCAAGATTTTGCCGAAAAAAATAAGATATTTATGAAATTTTTTCAATTTCTCACAAGTTTTTGAAAAATGAGAAATTGCCGATAAAAACGGTTGTCACTATGCTTCCTGCCCACCGGGGAGTACTAATGTTGTCAGTATCGGCCCTGAATCTTTTGGCCACTGATTCAGCTGTAACGGCCGATACTGATACTCAAGTGAATCATTCTGTATCGGCCCAAAAAATAATAAAAATTTATTATGTGTCAATCATAATGTGTTAAAACTATTAAAATACAACAACAACAACTACGCCTTCATCCCAAAACAATTGGGGTCGAAGATATGAACCAAAAAAGAAAATCATTCTGGGTCTTCCACATGAATCCTTCTCCTCCAATCATTTCTATCCAATGCCATGTCCTCGGTGAGGTTCAAAGCATTCATATCCTTTCCTATCTTAAAACTATAAAAATATTATTTAAAAATTTATTTTTGATATTTGTTTACATTTTATTAAAAATAGTCATTTCAAGCTTGCAACATATCGATTTTCTGTCGATATGATGTGTATCGGCCAATACAAGCTGATACACCGATACTGATAACATTGGAAAGTACACCCAGCTTTGACCTTGCAGCAAAGGATGCACCCTATGGGTTTCAAACTCGTGACGTCTCATCAACTTGGTGATCAAAAGTCAGCCCTACCAGATGAGCAGAGCCCTTGTCCCACAAGTTAACGGGACCACCAAGTTGTTGGGACGTTACAAGTTGACCCAACACATCTGGTAGGGGCGACTTGTGAATGCCACCAAGTTGATGGGAGGTTACAAGTTCGAAACCCACAGGTGACATCCTTTGCAGCAAGGTCAAAGCTGAATATACTCCCCGTTGGGCAGAGGGGAGACCTCAAGGGTTTTACCAACCAATGTGCGGTTCTGCAGAAGGTCAAAGCTGAATATACTCCCCGTTGGGCAGAGGGGAGACCTCAAGGGTTTTACCAACCAATGTGCGGTTCTGCAGTTTAGTGCAAATCAGTGGCTAGCATCAGCAAGCGACTCTTGGGATAGAGATGAAGCAAAGGGGGCCAAGCTGATTTGAACCTGCTTTAACCAGTTGCCAGAAGGCCTCAGATGTGCACGTAAGAGAACTAGCACATCAGCTTCCCCTTACCAAACACCAAAACGACGATGCAGTTCTTTGCGGTTGAGATGACAGAATGAATTGTACATGATCAAAAGAATGCGTGATTAAGCATGAAGATTCACTGGACACATCGAAGCAAAACCTCAGAATATTATACATTGAAGTGAAAAGAAAAGAGTTCTGCTAAAGACCCTTCATCAAATCATACATGGAGAATGCTTTTAAATGATTCTCTCTCCCTCTCTCACTCTCTCTGTTTATACTAAGCAAAACTTAGGGACCCAATAACTAGTTCAGCAGCTGCACCCATGGAACCAGCACCACCTCTTTCCAAAAGTGAGAAGGCAAGTTCCTTCTCATCCAACAGCCTCAGCCCTCTGCTCAGTCTCTTGAGAGTCTCCACATCCACTTCCTCCACCCACTTTGGTGCACACCCAACTACCAAGCCCAGGAACCCTGGCACATAAGCATGCCAAGTCGCCCATTCACAACTCAAGGATATCTTCCCATCTAGGACACCAGCCAAGAAGTCCATGTGCCCACTTAGTATATTGGGCCTGCGTTTTGAGGAACTATCCACGCCCCATGCAAATGCCCCACTCAGCATGGAAAAGTAGGGCGTAGCCAATTAGCATGGCTGCCTTGCCTTGTGCTTCTCCAGGCTGCAACCCGTTTTTCGACAAAAACCAAGATGGAAGAGTCTCCTGGAACAGCATCTGAACCAGACTAGTGCCTCCTGATAACCATAAGAGTGAAGCTCCAAGAGCAGCTGCCTGCTTTGCCTTTCCCATAGCTGCAGACAGCGAAACATGCCCGTATCTCATCCCATATTTGGTCTTATACAACTTAGCAACTTCCTCTTTGCTCATGCAATTGGTGGCTATCTCTTTCACAGAGACTACTAAAAGAGAGAGAATCTCTTTGGTCACAAACAGTATGTCACGAATAGATCTATACATTCTTAGGTAGAGGATACCAGGTGCAACAGGCAAGAGCCCTCCTGAAGGAAGAGGCACGAGTCCATGGCCAAGCAGCTCGCCAACTCCACCGTTACTTGAAATAGGATTGGCAGAGGAGCCAAGAGTGACAGCAAAACAACTCTTTAGAAGCTGACCAACAGCATCGGTGCTCTGCAGGAAGACAGTGCGGAATGCTGAGAAGGTCAAGAAGTCGTGCCAACGTTTAGCCTTCTGTGTCCAAAGAGATGCAACAATTGGCATGCTGGGCCAAGGGCAGTCAGCAGCAAGACCCTCCAGTGCTGGGCCAGCAAGGTTGAGAAAAGGTTCTGTCACATGGTCAAGTTTGTATGTTATGGTGAGACTCACCAATGCTGCCAAAGGCAAGGGAAGTGTAACAGGTGAACTTCCTCCTGAGAGAAAAAGATGGTCATAATAAGTTTATCGTCCAACGGCCAAGAAAACGAAAACCAAATTCAGGGAGAACAAAAAGGGAGAAAGAAAATGATGCTCTTTAGCTGACAATGTATTCTTCAGAAGTCTGAAAAACCTGTAAGATTCTCAAAGCCTGATCTTAAGGAACCAATCACTCCTCGCCCGTTCATTCATTTATGAAAACATAAAGTATAATAAGATAAATATAATGTCTAATATGATTCGCTTTCCAGTGCTTGGGTGTGAGACAGTTCAGATAGTTTGTAGGTTCTCAAATTGTAGGTAAGGGCGTTAGCACATCCCCTTTTTCTTCCTGTTGACATTGGGATAAAAAAAAAACAGCAAATAAAAGGATTAAATTAAATACCAATGACAAGGCTTGGAACATCAGCACCAGTGGTGGACACAATTTTCTTGATATCTGCTTCAACAGAAGCGAGATTTGCAGCAGGGCTTGGCCAATCAGTACCATTCATGAAAGCTGGCTTCCAAACACCTCGTGTTACTTCAGCAGAGAAGTAGCTCACTGTTGTAGCAAGAGAAGCTGGAAGGAAATCAGCCAGAATTTTGAGACCTGAAGTGCAAAAAATGAATAAGCAATATGTAGTGCTTATTAATCGATTAAAAAACTTTCAGCATGTTTTAGAGTCTCATACTCTATCCAAAGGTTATGGGAAAAGTTCAAAAGAACCAAGGGAGCTCTAGCATTAAAGGTTCCTGACAATATGCAACTAAGGTGTAAAACAGCAGAGAAAAGATTTCCATATAAATCAAATAGAACAAGAAAAACTTGGTAATTATGGAAATGTGCTTCTTCCAGTGCTTATAACCATAGTCACAAATCTGTTATCAGGATTTTCCCGGCAAAAGAAAATCTTGGAATAAATTGAAAAAACTTTTTTCTCTTGGTAAATAATGGTATAATTAAATTTTAAAAATACATAAGAACATATAAGAAAAAGCATTGAAAATATTAAAAAAAATACAAAATATATAAATGATTGCATTAATAATGTGATAATATCACAATAAAAACATGACATTTCAAAATAGGTCATATTTTGGAAATATTGTGTTTTTCTCAGGATTATATAGAGTTTTGTATGTCTTTTGAGAAAATGGCCGATGTTTGTGACTATGCTTATAACAACATTCTAGGATGATATAAACTGCAAAAGTAAATTTCCATGGCTAGTATTTTACCAAATCAATTGGGTTTCCAATATCTAAAAACATGTGCTATGGATGCTTTACCAACATTTGTAACTATTACCTGCCAGAGAACTATCTTCATCTGTACAGGTTCTACTTTAAAAATCAACAGAACCAGGATTGAAATACCAAGGCCATTGATTTGAGATATTCTTCAGAAAACAACTTTGCAAATGATTATAACTAAGATCACTAAATCAATAGTCAGATATGGTTTTAAGCAATCACGGATCAATGAGCACATACGTGACATTTGAAGTTGTTGCAGCAATAAACATGACTGTTTTGGACCCACAAGAGAAAAATGTTTTACGGGCATAAGCTGATGCTCAAGTAAATGGTTTAAGAGAGAACTAGCACCAAATCCATTACTTATGACATTGCCCATTCAACAATTATTGAAAAATGAAGAGTTCAAGCAAGCATAGTCTAATCATAAGCCCAGAAATGGAATTGGTAGAAGAATGACAAAGGACCATTCAGCCACTTCGCAAGAGGAAAATATAGCAACCAGGAAAATTCTATTATCATTCTAAAGGGAAAATGTCTTCCACCCGACTTATAGAACACTCAGAAAATGACTTTAAAAACTGGCAATGGTGACAAAGTTTACGAATTACAATTCAATGCATAATCAGCATTAGAAACATAGAAGTATATCAACACAGGAATTAGGCAATGTTTGGAATTTTTTTGCTGAAAGTAAAGTTTATGGCTACATTTATTGTACAATAACTAAAGTCCCTCTTCTCTTAATGTTCTTGTCCCATTCAAACCAAAAACAATGTAGAAAACGACGGAAAAATAGATTTGAAGGTGAAGAAGAAGATTGTAAAATCGAGTTGATGAGTGAATGATGGTAACTCTAAAACTGTCGCCCCCTCCTCTTTCCATTATGTACACTTGGGGTGCATTTGCATGCCTCAGTCTCAGATCCGAGGCTCTGAGCTGGAATGGGACTGGCTGATGTGCCATGGGCCCCATGCCAGAGACCTGTAGCATTCAAATGCTGGATCTCAAAGCCAGCAAGGAAGAGAGATCCTCAAATCTCAAGATCTAAGGGATTCAAACACACCCTTAAAATTACAAGGAAACATTACAAAATACACTTATACCTTATCATATTGATCGACCAGTCAAACTCATGGTCAAACCCCAAATTGGACAGAAATCACCTTCACTTTGGAACACTCCTCAAGTTGGGATGAAAGGCACCAATCATCCCAACTTGCTTACAAGTTCACAATGCTTTGTTTTGCCTAATGCTTTTGTAAATATGTTTGCTAATTGGTCTTTTTAGGTACATATGCCAATTTCAAAATCAATCTTCTCTCAAATGCAGTAGCAGTCAGCATCAAGATGTCCGGTGTGTTCATTATGTACTAGATCCTTGGCAATATTAGTGGAGCAATAGATGGCGATGCATAGTAGAGTCATTGGGAGACTTACCTTGAATTGCAGTTCATGAAAAATAGACATACATGATACAAAAATGAAACTTTGTGAAAGCCGAAAAAGAAAAGGCACAAATTAGTGAAGCAGAAAATGAAGATCATGACAAACCTGTAGCCAGATCACGAGGGTACAGCCTCCCATGTGAACATGCAGTAAGAGCAGCATCGACTACAAAGGGAACTGCTTCCATAATTTCCCAGGCTGGTAGCATGGGTCTTTGAGAGTTATCATCACTTCCATTGCCAGAAGAATTGCTGAAGCTATTGCTAGCAGATGTTCCAGGTGTCAAAGATTGGCCTCCTCCTTTGTTCAGCTTCCTAAACATCATGCTCAAAAGCCCATCTACAACCTGATGAACAGGTGTACCATGCACAAGACCTGAAAGAGGAGATGCTAGACAAGCTTCGTGCTGCCGGTACCAAATTGAAAGCTTTGGGAATGTTTCCATAAAGATAGGCTGCATAGATGATGAAGCGGATACACTTCTGATGTTTGAATCCTCATGCGAGCTAACATGTCTATCTCTATGGTTGCTGTCAGAGGAAGCTACTTGTGAATTTCTAAGCAACAGAAGGTACTCAGGAGTTAGTTGGGAACCAACAGAAGCACCTTGTCCCAACACACAGTGTTCAAGAGGTGGGCAATTAAACCTCCAAAGCCTCAAAAGAAGAATAAACGCTGTTGAGAACACCAGATATACAGAAATCTCTTCCCCAGATGGAAGCTTCCATGTGATATTAGGTGTGCGGGATCCAAACACCTCACAGATTGCCATTAATGTGCCTGCAAGTTGGGGGACCTGATAAAACAATTTACAAAATGAGAATTAAATACTAAGAACCGACTCAAACAGCTTAAATCTAAATTGTATGAAACATTAGCACAATTATTGTGGCAGAAAAATGCCTTACCATGCCATGTAATGAGAAAACATGAACACTGTCAACAGATGATATTCCTACAAGCACGCTGAATAGCATAGGAGCATAACTAATCAAATGACTGTCAGTTCCACGATAATCAGTGGGAGGAGGTGGTGAAAGCAATCTCACAGCCAGACGCACAGTGTGCTCCTACAAGTAAAGAGGGGCATAATAAATAATAAAATTAGAGAGCCTATGAAAAACTAAATTTAATTTGTTGAGGTAGTAAGATGCAACACGCCTGAAACATGATGCAAGAAAACCACAACTAATCATCCAGTTTTGGTACTAGTATCCTTGTTCCCACACATGCGGAAATTGGGGGGTGGATTGTAAATACCTGAATATTCCAACCTCTAATCAAAGAGGCACTGCAAAGAATAGTAGCAGCAGATATCTTATCATTGTCTGGCCCACTGACTGCAATCTCATATACTTTCTCGAGCTCCGCTAAGCTTCCATTAAATCCATGAGCAATTCAGTGGCTTTACCCTGGGTAGATTTACAGATAGCATCTGATATACATGTTTTTAGAAAAAAAAAATAGTATGACCAAAGGCCAGGAGGTCAATCCATATTAATGAAGAAGAAAAAGAGAATAAGATTCAAGAATTTTGCATCACATGAACCTTACAACTCATGCACATGCACCCACAAACAATGATTAATCTCTATCATATAAATACATGTTAGCAAAAGAAAAAAAGGCACCCTCCTGGCAATAGAGTGCCATAGTTACAAGAAGGTTCCTAATAAGCCAATTCATATAGTTGCATGCTATATGAACCATGTATTGACATACCTTGAAGCAGGAGTCATCACCAAAGAATTTATAACTGATGTGGATAAAGGAGCTCCTTTCATCAAAGCAGACCAACCAGACATTTGGCCTGGCATACCTCTTGGTATCTGGTTCATATGCCCACACACATAGCCAGGCCAAAAATATGCAGTCGTGTCTATCAACTGTCTTGCAATACATGCCTCAACAATCAGATGTCGCATGTTTCCAACTGCAATGATTTTGAGATAATGAACAAGGGCAGCATGGAGAAGATAGAAGACAATATTAATTAACAAAGCAACAAAGGACAAAACTTGACCATAAGATGGATTAAACTCAGTTAACGTTTATATTGAATTGCTTACCACAATTATTAGGCACGTCTTTGAAGTTAATGCCATCAAAGTACCCACTTCCAACTTTGAAACCAGAAACAAACATCATTGCCTTGGCAGCTGATTGATTAGCTACAGAAATAACAGACTGGGGAGGTGCCAGCAAGCTTTCAAAATCACCAAGCATTTTCAAGCTGGCTATCATATCTTTTCGGCATTGTCCCATTACTAGCTTCTCTTTTCTCTGATTGTTTTCCATGTGTTCTTGTTCATCAGCTAGGTTTGTCTCCTCTTCCTCAATAATATGAGCAATTGCAAGTGTTGTAATACATAGTAAGATGCATAAACGTGCATCAAGACGTGGCACAGGGCCCTCAATGGGATCCTTTTCCTGCATAAAAATTTAGAAAATGTGACAAATATATCAATTCTGATTAAACATAATGGCTTAAACAAATATGTTGAATACATATGCTGAGGTGTTTACCCTTTGAACAAACCTAAGGGCTGCCATCCACAAACCCAAGAAACTCTCGTGCCAGGTAGTTCCATTGACAGCTTGAAGAGACTTTACCAAATCTGCATTAAACCCATATACTCCAATAAAATACTAAATAATTCAAAATCCCAAATATGACATTTCAAATCTCAAAAAATATCATGATATCACTAAGAAAGTTATAAAGAACAAGATAATGCTGATACAATTTTCATTCTGGAAACAGCTTTACCTGCAAGATTTTCGATAGCAGATGTAGCTGTAACTTGTGATCCATCCATGGTATCTTCCAGAAATAGATCCAGAGGAATCCAAAGTGCAGATCTATTAGATCCATGGTTTTGGCAGGTAGAAGGTGCCAAAGGTCTAGCATTAACAAGTGCCCTTATTGATGGATGTTGAGTGGGTTTGAACTCTTGACTAAAGTTTCTTCGTGTATATGATGACAATTGTAGTAGAATCTCTGAAGACACTGTTGAATTCCTTAATGAGTGTGATTTTGCCTCTAGCAGTGTCAAGCGCTTGATAAAACCTTCCCAGTGTGAAGGCCTAACAAGAAACAAAATAGCAATTTTTGGACCACAAGAAAAACATGAGATTCTTCCTAATATATACAAACATGCAACTTAATCACACTTAGCCTATAACTCAACCAAACTGACAAAATCCAATTTGATTAGCTACAAACTAGGCCTCCAAAATTGGCTTCCTAATGTATTCAAACATGTAAATTTAGTCAAAAAACTCAACCAAATAGAATAAATTTGTGTACACAATCCGATTTGCGTAGCTACAATCTAGGCCCCCAAAATTGGCTTCCTAAGGTATTCAAACATGTAGTCTTGGTACCTTTTCTGAAGGTCTCTTATGTCCTAGTTGTCAGGTATCAAAAATCCATGTATTACCTTTTTTACCATATGATAATAAAAGCTTCAAAGCCTTTTGAAATTGTAGCCCAAAGATTCATTGTCTGGTAGAAAGTATTACGTCATATTTATTAATGATCATTCAAGTTTCACATGAATCTATTTCATGAAATATAAATATGAAGTTTTCAATATCTTTCGTAAATTTCATTTGTTTGTCAAAAATTAGTTCAATCTACCCATCATTAATTTTCAATGTGATGGAGCTGGAGAGTTCAATTCAAAGGAATTCATTGCATATCTGAATGATAACGGAATTAATCGCAGAATTTCATGTCCATATATACCTCAACTGAATGACATTGTTGAAAGAAAACATCGACATATTGTAGAGAGTGGACAAGCAATGATTCATGGAAGTAATATGTCTTTGCATTTATGGACATAAGCTTTTCACTCTGTTGTGTTTGTGACAAACAGGCTCCCTATGAGAAAGTCACCATATTTCATGCTATATGAGAAACATTCAGCTTATGGTGAGTTATGTGAGAAATCAGATGTGGGAGTCACCTTACTATCGTAGCAAGAGATAGAGAGAGAGGTAAGAGGGAAGAGAGAAAAAAATGTTGGGCGGCAATAGGATCTTCTCCCATTTCCATTGATATTTATATGCTGTACAAGTGGTACAATACAGTACAGTGGTACAATACAGTACAGTATGCTGTACAAGTGGTACAATACAGTACAGTGGTACAATACAGTACATGAAATATATCCATTTACATATACATATTTAACAACCTCCCTCAAGTTGAGGATGATCTTCAATCATGCTCAACTTGCTCTTAAGTAACCAAAATTGATGACTAACCAATCCTTTGGTGAAGATGTCTGCCACTTGGTCTTCTGATCTGACATACGAAGCCTCAATTTCTTCTGTTTCAATCTTTTGTCTAACAAAATGCTGATCAATCTCAATGTGCTTCGTGCGACAATGATGAATAGGGTTAAAAGAAATATTAATGGCACTTTGATTATCACATAAAAGCAGAGAGGAAGAGATGGGTTCATTCAACTCTTGAAGAAGATGTCGTACCCAAGTGACATCAGCTGTCCCTGCTGCCATTGCCCTGTACTCTGCCTCAGTGCTGGATTTAGCAATGGCCTTTTGTTTCTTACTACTCCAAGTGACAATATTTGGGCCAATGAAAACACAATATCCTGAAACCGACCGACGCTCATCAGGATCCCCACCCCAATCTGCATCACAATATGTAAGTAAACGGTGTCCTGTAGTGAAGCTTTCATCTTTGTGATAGAGCAATCCATCTCCAATAGTCCCTTTCAGATATCTGAGAATACGCTTAATACATTCCATATGACAATCAGTGGGAGCATGCATAAACTGAGATGCTTGATTTACAGCATAAGCAATGTCAGGTCTTGTAAATGTAAGATATTGCAACATACCAACAATGCGGCGATATAAAGTGGAATCATGATATAATTGGCCTTCTTTTGCACTAAACTTATGATTTAAGACAGATGGGGTGCTGAGAGGTTTACAATTAATCATACCAGTGGTGTGAAGAATGTCAAGAGTATACTTGTGTTGACTTAGAGTGAGTCGATCATCTTGCCTATCGACTTCAACTCCCAAGAAGTATCGCAATGGGCCTAAGTCCTTCATCTTAAATTTGGCCATGAGTAAAGACTTGACCAAGGCAATATGTGCATCATCACTCCCAGTGATAATGATGTCATCAACATATATAAGAACCCAAGTAGTAACATGATCATTCTTATACATAAATAAAGAATGATCAAGTATACTCTTAGAAAAGCCATGCTGCTGAATTTCCATGGAGAAACTCTCAAACCAAGACCGAGATGCCTGTTTTAAACCATAAAGAGACCTTCTTAATTTACAAACCCATGTAGCCGCATCATGTTCACTATATCCAGGAGGTTGCTCCATATACACCTCTTCCTTCAAGTCCCCATGTAGGAACGCATTCTTGACATCCAACTGGCTAAGAGACCAACCATGCTGAAGTGCCAAAGTGAGGATCACACGAATGGTGCCAATTTTGACAACAGGGCTAAAAGTTTCCTCATAATCTTGCCCATATTGTTGTGTGAATCCGCGTGCAACAAGACGAGCTTTATATCTTTCAATGCTACCATCTGGTTTACGCTTGATCTTGTAAACCCATTTGGAACCAACAACATTTCTATCAACAGGTCGAGGAACAATATCCCATGTATGACATTCATGAAGTGCTGCCATTTCTTCGTTCATAACTTCAACCCAAGCTCGAGAATGGGCTGCCTGATGGAAAGTAGACGGCTCTTTCTCTTTGGCCACATTGGTTAGAAACAATTGAAAGTCAAGAGAAAAATTGTTGTAACTAACCCAACGATGGATAGGATGCCTTTCACGTGTGGATCGTCGAAGAGGGGGAGCCTCGTGAGATGGAGTTGGAGGGGCTCCTCGACGGGCATAAACCAAACCTGAAAACCGTGAAGGTGCATCCTGGATGATGGAGTTGTCTGCTTCAAACTGAATTGGTTCATCAACAACAGGATCTCTGATAGAGTCATATAGCAAAGTATCACAAAGCCATGGATCATAAGTAGTTTGCTCATATACCTGAGAAGTATCACAAGTGCTGAAATGGTCATCATCAAAAACAACATTTCTAGACACCTTAATCTTACCCGAAATAGGATCATAACATCTATATCCTTTATATCCATCGGCATATCCCAGAAATCTGCACTGAACTGCTTTGTCCTGAAACTTGTTACGTAAAGAATGATCCACATGGACATAACAAATGCATCCGAAAGCATGCAAATCATCATAAGAAGGGTGAGAACCGTGAAGCAAATAATAAGGAGACTGATCTCCTAATAATTCTATAGGCAACCTGTTAATGATATGCACTGCAGTGTGAAAGGCCTCAGTCCAAAGAGAGAAAGAAATATCAATATTGTGCATCATACTTAACGCGGTTTCAACAATATGCCGATGCTTACGTTCTGCTACTCCATTCTGTTGTGGAGTGTAAGGACAAGAGGAGTTACGTGTGATGCCATGGTCCTTTAAATATTCACTAAAATCATGAGATATGTATTCTCCACCACCATCACACTGGAAATAAGTGATATTTGAATTGAAAAGGTTCTGAACAAGAGCATGGAATTGTTTGAAAAGTTTGAACACTTCAGATTTAGATTTCATAAAGTAAATCCAAGTGTAACGAGTGAAAGAGTCAAGAAATAACACATAATAACGAGAGCCAGATAGAGATGAAACAGGAGCTGGGCCCCAAACATCAGAGTGAATAATTTCAAATGGCTTGGAAGCTCTTTTATTGATACTTTGAAAGGGAAGTACATGACTCTTGCAGACATTACAACTAGGACACTTATGATCTAATTTGACTTTGGGAATAAAACCCTGAGAAGACAATTTGTCAAGGAACCCTTGACTACAATGACCTAACCGACGATGCCAAGAAACTGGCTTATTACATTGCATAACAGAAGAAGACTGACTCAAATAAGCAGGAAAAGATGGAGTCACGGTAGATGATGTCTTCAAAGTCCCGGGGGCTGCTTCGAAGACGTACATGTTTCCGCGTCGTTCACCCTTAGCGAGCATCTTCTTGGTTCGAAGGTCCTTAAGACAAACAGAAGACGGAGTAAATTCCATGGATGAATTTGTTTCATCAACCAATTTAGAAACAGATAAAATGTTTTTCTCAATGGCAGGAGTGAGTAAGACATTTTTCAATGGTAGTGTAGATTGTGACAAAGAGAGAGATGCATTTCCAGTATGAGAAATAGGGTGGTGGGAACCATCTCCCGTGACAATAGTGCCAGTGCCAATATAAGGAACCATGTTGGAAAGTTTACCTGCATCAGAAGTAACATGTGCGGCTGCTCCAGAATCAATATACCAAACTCCATCATCATTCTGACGCAAATTCATGTTGTTAAATGCAGTCATCAGAATTTGTTGCACATCATGTGGCAACCCTGCACTATGTCCCTGATCAGTACCCTGATGTGCTCGAAAATTTCCCTGCGGCTGCCCCTGAAACTGTCTAACATTCATCTGTCCAGCTCTTGGTCCTGGCCTCCCTGCCTTGTTGCGATTCTGTGGGTTGTGCCAACAATCTGCTTTCACATGGCCACGCTTGTTGCAATGGAAGCAAGTAGGGACACGGGTACCTCTAGTGGCAGGTGGAGCAGTAGGAGTAGGAAGGAGTCCTCCACGGCCCATATGAGCAGCAGGTGGACGAAATGAGGTAGACCTAGATGTAAACATGATAGGGTGAGGATCATCAATAAGATGATCTTGAGTCAAACTAACTTCATACTGTAGGAGTTTGGCCTGTAAATCCTCAAAGCATGGAAGTGTAGAGGCAACCTGTAATGCAGTGCAAAACATACGATATTGGGGCCCAAGGCTTCCCAATACCTGCTGAACAACATCTCTGTCAGAAACAGGATATCCAATAGCGGCCAACTGATCAATGATAATTTTGATATCCCCTAGAAATTCAGTAATGGTCTTAGTTCCCTTTCGCATAGATTGGAACTGCCATTTCAGTTGAAGTGCACGTGATTCAGAAACCTGTGAATAAGAGTGAGCAAGATGTCTCCATAGTTCTGCAGCAGTAAAATGGTCAGAGATAGTTTGTAATATACGATCAGATAACGTGGCAGTCAAATAGGCAACCACAGATTGGTCCTTCTGAAACCAAACATCATACGCAGGATTTGGAATAGCAATGCAACTCACCTTCCCATCATTACCAGTTACCTCTTGCGTAATAGTCATAGGTGGGGCGGGTGATCCCCCATCCAGATGCCCGGAAAGACCATGACTTCGGATAAACGACAGAATTTGGCGTTTCCAAAGTAAGTAGTTATCATGAGTTAATTTGTGAGAAACAAGTTGAGAAAGAAATCCGGGGCTGATTTTAGAATCCATAAGGAAGAAGATCAAGGATGAATCAAACAGCACGACAGAAATTCGTAGGTTGTACGGACAGAACCGTACGGACAGAAATTTTTGAGTTTTGGAAATCACGATTTTTCAGTTAATCGTGCAGAATGTACGATTTATCAACTATATTGCAAGAAATAGATAAGAAATCACAAGAAGTTTGAAAAAAGAGGCACTTTTGAGAAATGAGGGTTCCCAAATTTGGGGAAAACAGAAATTAGGTTTGATAAAATTGAAAACAGAAATTAGGGTTGATAAAATTGGGGATAACAGAATATGTAAGAAGGAAAAGATGCACGATATGAGGAAATGAAGAAACGACGTCGAAATATAGTGATTCAACGGAGAAACAACAGAGAAAAGATGAAAAAAAAAACACTTTCCTTGAGAACGCCCAAAAACGCACGTCAAGGTCCTTAGGGGCCTTCCAGATGATCGTGATTACCACGCCCTTGGCTCTGATACCATGTGAGAAATCAGATGTGGGAGTCACCTTACTATCGTAGCAAGAGATAGAGAGAGAGGTAAGAGGGAAGAGAGAAAAAAATGTTGGGCGGCAATAGGATCTTCTCCCCTTTCCATTGATATTT